>NC_064626.1:1236103995-1238791495 GCF_023864275.1 Schistocerca cancellata
GTATTCCATTTCTTGATACTGCTAGGAATTTAGATTTTTAGAATAGCTAAACCATTTTCTATGTTTTCTATGAATTTTAATATGTTGTCAACCTGTTTTATTTTGTGCAAGAGGACAGAGTGGAATAAGATTAGGAGTGTCTCCACTCAATTATTATCATCTAAAAATTGGTTTATGGTTAATTAGGCGAATGCTAAATTTTGTTGATGTTTTGAGCATATGCATTTCCTCTGTTTCTTTTTTGGGACATTTTCTGAGTCTGTTTAGTTTACACGAACATCCTCAGACAATGTGGCGCGCCAACATCCAGCTTCTGCAACAGTGACGGCTGACAATGAGTGACTGTCACCACCTCCTCGATCGACGGCTTCAAACCTTCAATCAACCAACAAGGAAGACTGGAAGCACGAAAAGTTTTAGAACTGTATGGCAGACCTCAGCTTTTCAAACTGTTCAAATCACAAAATTACAGCAACGTAGCATGAACCTTTGTTGCTCATTGTCCCAATTGCATTACCAAGCAGGGCCCCTTCCTTTTCCGGAATGAACCCGAGTGTCGTTGAAATTCAAACGCCAGAATCAATCGATTTCACTGCTTTAATTTCAAAGTTCAGTTAAGGTATTCATAGCTGGCTACAATATTCAGATTACACAAGCACAAATTAAGAGTGCGAGTTTTGTCACTGTATTTTAGCTTACCTGTGACTGCAGCTCAGCTTGGTACGTACTAAATTTTACTATTGTTAATTGTTCAGAATCATTTAATTCAAGTTCAAAGTTAAATCCCTTATTTCTAAATTGCATAGATACAAGTAGCTTTTGAAATGATTGTTGAGGTAGTCCAAGACTAACCATATTTTACTGAATTTCGATGTGCTTCAGAAAGAAAGCTCACTATTAACTTCAGTCACTAAATAAACTTTCGATTTTCCAGTTTTATTAATTCTTTTTAAATTAAGTCAGAGTGTAGCGAAATTTATTACTTCTGAAAAACTTTCAGTTTTCACACTACATGTGTCAACCTTCAGTTGCCATGCTTCTAATGCTAATTATATGTGTAATAACCTTTCTTTTTCAGTTACTATAGTAATTGTCCTTAGGACTGGTGACCGTAATTTCCCCCAAATCTCAAATATCTAATCACCGCTAGTTAATTGTTAACGTAACGGCCATACATTTACTTTCTTTATTAAGTTCACCCCTTTTCAAAATTAATTCCACAAGTTTCATTTGCATTTTTCCTTTCATTTAGATGTAACCCTTTCCTCCCTCTTTACCGACAAATGAACTTCGGTGACGATTGCTTTTCCCAAATTTCCATTAGGTACACACGGTTTAATTTTTCACTGTCATTAGGGTCGATAAGTGAGGGGGAGGTTACAAGGCAATTTTGTGGATTACAGTTTTCTCTCATAGTGTAAGTGCCTCAAAAAGCTTGTTCTCTAAGAAATTACACCAGTAGCCCTAATGCTTAAAAATGATTAATGTACTCTCACTAGTATATTAAAAAAATAGAAACCCGCCTCGATTGCGAAAAAAGCACCTAGTGTTAACCTAGGTTTTGGCATAGATAACTACACCTTCTTCAGAACAATAAAACCCACAAGTACCTAAGAACAACTTTGTCAGTGATTAAAAGAACACCATAGCTATACATTTATAATCGAAAAAAAGGAAAACACAAACAGTACAAACACAACAGTACAAAGTCTACATATGTACTGTATATGTATTGTTAGAAATGTCGACAACGTTACTCAGCTGCATTCCCATAAATTACTTGAACTGTGTAAATGCAGGCAGATGTTCTAATATGTGTCAATTCCTAAGGAATCAAACTGCTCAGGACATCGGTTCAAATGGCTCTGAGCACTATGCGACTTAACTTCTGAGGTCATCAGTCGCCTAGAACTTAGAACTAATTAAACCTAACTAACCTAAGGACAACACACACATCCATGCCCGAGGCAGGATTCGAACCTGCGACCGTAGCGGTCGCTCGGTTCCAGACTGTAGCGCCTAGAACCGCACGGCCACTCCGGCCGGCCATCGGTCCCTAGACTTACACACTATTTAAACTAACTTACGCTAAGAATAACACACACACCTATGACTGTGGGAGGACTGGAACCTCGGGCGGGAGGAGCTGCGTAAACTGTGACATGGCGCCTCAAACAGCGCGGCCACTGCGCACGGCGAAATGCCGACAGAAAAACAGGTCTGACAGAGGCGCAGTTATCTGCGACGGGTGGAAAGAACTCCACAGTGCAATAGAGCTGTTTGTGTTTAGTACAGAAACCAGGCGTGGTAGGGTATATAGTAGCATGAACAGTGTCAGATGTTGAGTGGTCAACGTGAAGGACACGGAGATGCTGCGTAGCCGTCTGAGAGAGCATTATCAGCATCCGACAAGAACCCGAAATGAGAATCGATGTAAGACTCCTGTTTGGCCGGCTGTACGAATAGTCCATTATCGAGATTCGTGGGCGATTTAGACGTGACAGTCGCCCGATGTTGGGCTGGATCGGAATGTAATGTCAGTCACACTCGTCGTCGAAGTTTCGGTCGACCACGTCTGAGCACCACAAGGGATGGCTTCCGGATTGTTCATAAGCCATACACTAACTCCCTCACAAAATGTTCAAATGTGTGTGAAATCTTATGGGACTCAACTGCTAAGGTCATCAGTCCCTAAGCTTACACACTACTTAACCTAAATAATCGTAAGGACAAACACACACAACCATGCCCGAGGGAGAACTCGAACCTACACCGGGACCAGCCGCACAGTCCACGACTGCAGCGCCTGAGACCGCTCGGCTAATCCCGCGCGGCTAACTTCTTCACATCTGCGCCTGTTATCTGAGAACATGTAATGCAACTTTCTGTGTCATCCCTTGCAATTGGTCGGAGACTAGTAGCAGCCAAACCAGGGAATTAAGGGACGTCTATTAATTGGGTGAGCTTGAAATAGGGGTTGGCGGGGGAGAGGCATCCAGCAAAATCCCAGCAAATCTCATTTAAGAGGGAAGGGGGCGGCGATGACAATCTCACTTCAACTTTTTAATTCGGAGAATATACATTACTACACGGTTTAACATTTTCACTCATGTCGAGCATAGACAATATTACCAATGACCTTGCCGGTGTGGTAACACCATTTCATGTCAAATCACCGTGTTAAGCGATGTCGGGCATGGCTGACACTTGGATGGGTGTCCGTCCGATCTGCATAGCGCTGTTGGCAAGCGGGGTGCACTCTGCCTTTGTAAGGTCAATCAAGGAAACAATACTAGCCATTTACAAAAGTGCAGACGGTAAATGAAAGAAATAAGCAAAGAATAAATAAATGATATCTATTAGTAGCATAAATCTGTCGAAAGTATTAAGTGGAATAAAGGTTAAAACATCCCCTTACAAAAATTATTTACGTTATTTGATTTTCAAACAGCTGAGCAAAACTGAACGTGCACAGGCATTTCTCTCTTTACTTATTTAGATCATCAATAAACTGTGTAAGGTGTCAGGCAAATCCAACACCTTCCATGAAAACCCTGATATGATAAGCAAATCCAGTAGTATGTCACATAGCTCCGAATAAATCGTGACATTAAATTAACCAAAGTAATACGAGTAACGAGTGAGCAAATGGAATACCACAGACTAACACAAGAATGCCTAAATGCATGTCATACCTTCCCACCGTGAGACAGACGCAGTTCCGAGGGGAGAAACGAGAACAGAAGCCGAGAGCAGAACCGTGTTAAGCTGGAAGGCCCTACGATAAGGGACGGACACCCACGTTGCCGGCTAACCGCTAGGACCACCCCCCAGCCTATGTTAAAAGAGTCTTCCAGAAGAACAGTACAGATCTGACGATAACACAAAAAGGGCCACCCCAGCTGCAAGTTTTAGCGTGAGACTTTTTCGCGTCTCTGTTACATCAGGACCACCCCCCAGCCCATGTTAAAAGATAGAGCCCTCGAGAAGAACAGTATAGATCTTACGATAACACTAAAAGGACCACATCTGCTGCAAGTTTTAGCGTGAGACTTTTTCGCGTCTCTGTTACGTTGCAAACTTTAAAAACATTGCCCCACCATGAAAAGTATAACGTTTCTCATTGGATAGACAGAATTTTTGTAGGCGGAGCTTAAGGTTAACATTGAGACCCTGATTGGTCAGATGAAAAGACAGCCAGATAATTTTTTTTAAACCAACTTCGATAAATTGTAGTAAGGAGAAGTTAGGGGAGAGTTGCTTCCGAGACGGCGAGGTGAGCGGAGCTGTGCTGCCCGCCGCCCCCTGATGAACACCGACAAGGTAATGAACGCACGTGATGCTGCATAACAGCGCATAATGCTTCACTCAGAACTGCAGAAGTCTCATCTGTTACACCCCTTTTTTGCGTAATACTAGTGACGATCGTCAATTAAAGCTCATGGTGTTCACATTTACCACTTGAAGTAAAAATCTGAAACGCGATGATTTTTCCGTTATATAGTAACTGAGAACCCACATCAGCCACTGTAATTTACGACAAGTTAGATAAGTAATTAAAGATAATTGAGGGTCACTGTAGACCATTTTGATAGTTTTCTCTCTTATGAAACTTAATTTAAACCTAGATTATAGATGTGATATGGCATAGGTCATCCTTCAATCCATTGTAGAACTTGGAAACCCATTCAGGGAATATTCGTTCACATTTTCGTTGAACGCAGTTGGTTTTTCCTTTTATCAACAGTGCAATTTATAAACAATGTTTTGTGAGTAGAATAAAATTTCCAATGGTAAACTTAACTGCTTTTTCGACGTTATTTTACCAGCTAACTAAAAATGGGAAAGCCTTGAACCCCTTCCACTAAATTTAGTTGGTACTAAGATTCTTTTACAGGGAGTGCAGTGGAGCTAACGCTGAACTCATTAAGTATTTGGTTATATCATCGCTAGTCTCACTGAACTCTTCTGAATTCTACATCTCATGTGTGGTCTGACGTCTCCTTACCAGCAACAGGTCCCAGGTTCAAACTAGTCAATTCCCTAAAAAACACGCTCAGAGCGTCGTTGCGCGAAAGTGGTAGGGAGACACGATATAGAACAACAGACACCACGCAGAATGTTAGAACTGACACACAATATTTTTAGCACAACGCAATCACACTTTCAATAATCGGTACAAAAGAATGGCCCTGAGTAACAATAACCTATACCTTTCATGAATCACTTACCTCACAAAAATCTTCGTTACTCGAATTACTGCAATAAAGCGTGCGCCAATACTGCCAGCTAAATAAAAGATTATAACTACTGAAAGCACTAACCACTGATAGGCGTAGATAGCAAATGAAAGAATTTGCAAGAGAACAAACAATGTATTCACTTTAATAATGTTAAAAGGTCATCATCCAATATTATAAATTTACTCTTTCTGATGGACATACTTCCAGATCGTCCGCTTTCAAAATTCTGCCATCTCTCTCCCCACATCCACAACTGCTAGCGGCTCACCTCCAACTGCCCAATGTTACACGCTGTTCACATCCAGCTGCCCAAGCCTATAATAGCAAAAATTCCAACAATGCAAACCAGCCTCAGATTGCACACAGCACAGTCAGTGATTTTTTTACAGACTGCTACGTGGCGTTACCAACATAAACACCTAAACAGCCTACTTACAAGGTCTTAAAACCAAATGGTCTTGGCTTTCACAAAAAATGTATATAAACAGAGATCGCCCATAAAACATCTACAAGTTATATGTAGCTACTACTCAGTACAAAGTGCGGATACCTGGGACAACGTCACTCTTCCACTTGCTACAGCTGACATTTGTAAGTAGGCTGTTTAGGTTTTTATGATGGTAACGCCACGTAGCGCTCTATATGAAAATCACTGGCTGTGCTGTATGCAGTCTGTGGCTGGTTTGCATTGTTGGAATTTGCTATTGTAGTGTTGGGCAGTTGGCTGTTAACAGCGCCTAGCGTTGCGCAGTTGAAGGTAAGCCGCCAGCAGTGGTGGATGTGGGGAGAGAGATGGCAGAGTTTTGAGAGCGGATGATCTGGACGTGTGTCCATCAGAGACAGTAAATTTGCAAGACTGGATGTCATGAACTGATATATATATATTATGACTTTTGAACACTATTAAGGTAAATACATTGTTTGTTCTCTATCAAAATCTTTCATTTGCTGACTGTGCGTATCAGTAGTTAGTGCCTTCAGTAGTTAGAATCTTTTATTTAGCTGGCAGTAGTGGCGCTCGCTGTATTGCCGTAGTTCGAGTAACGAAGATTTTTGTGAGGTAAGTGATTCATGAAAGGTATAGGTTAATGTTAGTCAGGGCCATTCTTTTGTAGGGATTTTTGAAAGTCAGATTGCGTTGCGCTAAAAAAAATTGTGCCAGTTTAGTGTTGATCAGAGTAGGTGCACATTTACCATGTGTTTTCGTTTATTTACTGCCAGCTCCAACAAGTGGAGGAGTTACGTGATCGCGGATACCTGCACTGTGTCTACTGCAGAAATGTCGAAGTTCTGTGTAACATTTTTAGTAATGCAATAGTTACGTGAATGGTACATTGTGATACGTTTTTGAACAGGTCTTGAGGAGAGAAACTTCATTACCGAATATAAATATAGGGTTCCCTTCACACATTCGTAACGATCATAGTTATAAGAAAGGCATTGATGATGGTTAATGTGCCCCTCGTCGCTAGACAACATTTCGTATATATATATATATATATATATATATATATATATATATATATATATATATATATATATATATATATATATATATATTTTATATTAGCCAACGGCCTTACCACAGCTAAAACCGGTTCCCGTAAGATCACCGAAGTTAAGCGCTGTCGGGCTTGAGTAGCACTTGAATGGGTGACCGTTTGGTCTGCCGAGTGCTGTTGGCAAGCGGGATGCACTCAGATCTTGTGAGGCAAATTGAGGAGCTATTTGACTGAAAAGTAGCAGCTCCGGTCATGAAAACTGATAACGGCTGGGAAAGCGGTGTGCTGACAACACGCCCCTCCATTTCCGCATCCAGTGACGCCTATAGGCTGAGAATAACACGGCGGTCGGTCCGTACCGTTAGTGTCTTTCGAGGACGAGTTATTGTAGCGATGCTTGGGAGGAGACAAACAATATTTAAATTAAAGTTTGAACGCGTGTGTTTGGAAGTTAGCCTCCAAGCATTTGCAATCTGGTGCGAAGACTGTGGAGATTGCGACTTTCCTGGCAGGGAGAAGCTTCAACGAAGCGTCTTCAGCAGTTCTGAAGACTATGACAACGATGGACGTCACCCTGGGACTCTATTGGACGCAGTTCGCCAAGTATTCGGTCGACCACCGGATTCAAGCAGCCGAAAACCTCTTGACACCAGCCGTACGAGTGGCTCTGGAGCAGCGCGGGATGGCCCAGATGGAGCAGATCGCCCTCTATGAGGAAGAGGAAGGACAAGTTTATGGACCCGGAATAGCAGATTGAACGTAAGTTGCACAGTATTGCATTTATATGTAGTCAAAACTCCAAACGCGTTTTTCTCGAAATGACTTTTTTTTATCGCGCGGTATGATAACTTCAAATCTACTGAACCTATTGGCATGATTCTTTGTTACCGACGAAGCTAATTAAATTGTCTAGGAGTTCAACCACTTTTATTCCGATCCATCAACTATAACAATTTTTACTTGGCCGACAAAGTAAAAAAATCGACGAAAAAAGTCCAATTTTTTTCAAATGGCCGCCATTTTGTTTCCTACCCTCCATATACCTTATACTAGGCACAACTCCTAAAGAATCTTATATACTTCGCTAACGTCAACTCAATTTCGATTTCTGACGAGCCGGCTGACCTGTGACATACTGCGCGTGGAGGTCTACATCGAAATTTTGTTTCGTTCCGACGGAACGTTCGCCTTTGCTCTTCGACATTTCCTGTCAAAAAAATTCTAGTTTGTAGAGGAAATACCAATAAACATGTTGACCAAATTTGACATTGATATCTATAGCACAGAAGAATGCTGAAGATTAGGTGGGTAGATCACATAACTAATGAGGAGGTATTGAACAGAATTGGGGAGAAGAGGAGTTTGTGGCACAACTTGACAAGAAGACGGGACCGGTTGGTAGGACATGTTCTGAGGCATCAAGGGATGACAAATTTAGCATTGGAGGGCAGTGTGGAGCGTAAAAATCATAGAGGGAGACCAAGAGATGAATACACTAAGCAGATTCAAAAGGACGTAGGTTGCAGTAAGTACTGGAAGATGAAGAAGCTTGCACAGGATAGAGTAGCATGGAGAGCTCCACCAAACCAGTCTCAGGATTGAAGACCACAACAACAACAACATCTATAGCACATCCCGAGAATAAAGTTCTCAAAGAACATGCTTTTTTTGGGCCAAAGATAGTAAACTTCCACTTAAGTTATTTGGATTGCTCAGGATAAGTCAGACACCCCATATAACAAAATAGGGAGTGGTCTCAGAATTGAACCCTGTGGAGCACCAGTAGCAGCTTTTCCCCCCACTCAGAACATTCATCACGAAAGCTGCGTGAGCTTGCTATCAATTAAGTACGAAGTGAACCACTTACCCACTGTACGCTTATCTACGTTGAATTTCGTTCGTTCGTCAGGTATAGATCGTCCTCAGATACTTCTTGTATGTCACAACTACTTTTTCTAGCGATACAAACTCCACGTGTGTGAGCGCAGAGCAGTTGTCTGAGCACGCGACCGAACACGCACGTGACGCAGCAGGGGGCGGTCGCGGCGTGCCACACGGGCCCTAATGAGTGGGATTAGTTGCCAGCAGCCGCTGACAGCGCGACTCGTCCGCAGTAATCCCAGAATTAAGCGCCGGCCGGCGGATTACCACGCGAGGCGTGGCGGTCCGACGCGTGGCTCTGCTAGGCCGCGGCGTCAGTCACGCGCGTGATGGAGATACCCCGGCTGTGAGCAGAACTCCTAAGAGGACCTGGTGTCATCGCACGGAGGACACATGTACCGGGTGGTTATAACTAAACTTCCCTATTTAACACGTTATACCAGGGAAACTATTTACTGTACGAATACCAAACTGGGCAGCAATAATGTTTAGAGTATGGAAATCATGCAGCGCAGAGTCGCCATCCAGTTCCAACTATGGCCACCAGGTGCCGTGATCACTCATCGTGATTCATAGTCTCACTCACCTGACCAGTCGCAATTCACTTGTTGACGAGTCAACATGAGCTTGGACGAAAGGAGCAGGGCATTATTGGTGAAACTCTATTATCAAAACAACAGTAATCCTGCAGCTGCACTTCGAGAGTATCGTCGGCCGAAGGGTTGCGGAAACATCCTCATTCTCCATTTCCTGTGCGGGACATGATGAAGCAGTTCGAATCAATCGGAGAACTGGGCATCGCTCCTGGAAGACGTCGACGACTTGTTGGCCCACATGTGGTTGATGAAACCGCTGTTGCTGTGGCAGACAACGCTACGCGCAATTTCTAATCGTCAGGCAGTGCCCGTGCTGTGTCGCGACAGTATCCTGTGGTCCACTGTACGGAAAATGCTTCGAACCATCCTGAAATGCTATCTGTACAAGATCCAAAACGTACAGCATCTTGCAGCACAGGACACACAATGACATGTTGACTTCGCTCTCCATTTTCTCTCAAGGATTGAGGTTGACGACGGCTCGTCCTGGACCAACCTGTAGACAGACGAAGCTCATATTTCTCTGACGGTTGCGGTGAGAAAACAGAATTGCCGAGTGTGGGGATCTTCACCACTGGTCACTGTGCAGGAAGTCCCTCTGTGCAGTGAACGTCTCACCATACGGTGTGGCTTCAAGGTTGGGCCGGCCGCGTGACCGAGCGGTTCTAGCCGCTTCAGTGTGGAACCGCGCTACCGCTACGGTCGCAGGTTCGATTCCTGCCTCGGGCATGGATGTGTGTGACATTCTTAGGTTAGTCAGGTTTAGGTAGTTCTAAGTCCTAGGGAACTAATACCTCAGATGTTCCAGAGTGCTCAGAGCCATTTGAACCATATTTTATTGTTGTTGTTGTTGTGGTCGTCCTGAGACTGGTTTGATGCAGCTCTCCATGCTACTCTATCTTGTGCAAGCTTCTTCATCTCCCAGTACCTACTGCAACCTACATCCTTCTGAATCTGCTTAGTGTATTCATCTCTTGGTCTCCCCACACGATTTTTACCCTCCACGCTGCCCTCCAATGCTAAATTTGTGATCCCTTGACGCCTCAGGACTTATCCTACCAACCGATCCCTTCTTCTAGTCAAGTTGTGCCACAAACGTCTCTTCTCCACAATCCTATTCAATACTTCCTCATTAGTTATGTGATCTACCCATCTAATCTTCAGCATTCTTCTGTAGCACCACATTTCGAAAGCTTCTATTCTCTTCCTGTCCAAACTATCTACCGTCCATGTTTCACTTCCATACATGGCTACACTGCATACAAATACTTTCAGAAATGACTTCCTGACACTTAAATCTATACTCGATGTTAACAATTTTCTCTTCTTCAGAAACGCTTTCCTTCCCATTGCCAGTCTGCATTTTATATCCTCTCTACTTCGACCATCTTCAGTTATTTTGCTCCCCAAATAGCAAAACTCCTTTACTACTTTAAGTGTCTCATTTCCTAATCTAATACCCTCAACATCACCCGACTTAATTCGACTACATTCCATTATCCTCGTTTGCTTTTATTGATGTTCATCTTATATCCTCCCTTCAAGACACCATCCATTCCGTTCAACTGCTCTTCCAAGTCCTTTGCTGACTCTGACAGAATTACAATGTCATCGGCGAACCTCAAAGATTTTATTTCTTCTCCATGAATTTTAATACCTACTCCGAATTTTTCTTTTGTTTCCTTTACTGCTTGCTCAATATACAGATTGAATAACATCGGGGAGAGGCTACAACCCTGTCTTACTCCCTTCCCAACCACTGCTTCCCTTTCATGTCCCTCGACTCTTATAATTGCCATCTGGTTTCTCTACAAATTGTAAATAGCGTTTCGCTCCCTGTATTTTACCCCTGCCACCTTTAGAATTTGAAAGAGAGTGTTCCAGTCAACATTGTAAAAAACTTTCTCTAAGTCTACAAATGCTAGAAACGTAGGTTTGCCTTTCCTTAATCTTTCTTCTAAGATAAGTCCTAAGGTCAGTATTGCCTCACGTGTTCCAGTATTTCTACGGAATCCAAACAGATCTTCCCCGAGGTCGGCTTCTACTAGTTTTTCCATTCGTCTGTAAAGAATTCGTGTTAGTATTTTTGCAGCTGTGGCTTATTAAACTGATTGTTCTGTAATTTTCACATCTGTCAAAACCTGCTTTCTTTGGGTTGGAATTATTATATTCTTCTTGAAGTCTGAGGGTATTTCGCCTGTTTCATATATCACCAGATGGTAGAGTTTTGTCAGGACTGGCTCTCCCAGGGCCGTCAGTAGTTCCAATGGAATGATATCTACTCCGGGGGCCTTGTTTCGACTCAGGTCTTTCAGTGCACTGTCAAACTCTTCACGCACTATCCATAATATTGTCCTCAAGTGCATCGCCCTTGTATAGACTCTCTATATACTCCTTCCACCTTTCTGCTTTCCCTTGTTTGCTTAGAACTGGGTTTCCATCTGAGCTCTTGATGTTCATACAAGTGGTTCTCTTATCTCCAAACGTCACTTTAATTTTCCTGTAGGCAGTATCTATTTTACCCCCAGTTAGATAAGCCTCTACATCCTTACATTTTTCCTCTAGCCATCCCTGCTTACCCATTTAGCACTTCCTATCGATCTCATTTTTGAGACGTTTGTATTCCTTTTTGCCTGCTTTATTTACTGCATTTTTATATTTTCTCCTTTCATCAATTAAATTCAATATGTCTTCTGTTACCCAAGGATTTCTACTAGCCCTCGTCTTTTTACCTACTTGATCCTCTGCTGCCTTCACTACTTCATCCCTCAAAGCTACCCTTTCTTCTGTATTTCTTTCCCCCATTCCTGTCAATTGTTCCCTTATGCTCTCCCTGAAACTCTGTACAACCTCTGGTTCTTTCAGTTTATCCAGGTCCCATCTCCTTAAATTCCCACTTTTTTGCAGTTTCTTCAGTTTTAATCTACAGGTAATAAGCAATAGGTTGTGGTCAGAGTCCACATCTGCCCCTGGAAATGTCTTACAATTTAAAACCTGGTTCCTAAATCTCTGTCTTACCATTATATAATCTATCTGATACCTTTTAGTATCTCCAGGGTTCTTCCATGTATACAACCTTCTATCATGATTCTTAAACCAAGTGTTAGCTATGATTAAGTTGCGCTCTGTGCAAAATTCTACCAGGCGGCTTCCTCTTTCATTTCTCAGCCCCAATCCATATTCACCTACTACGTTTCCTTCTCTCCCTTTTCCTACACTCGAATTCCAGTCACCCATGACTATTAAATTTCGTCTCCCTTCACTATCTGATTAATTTCTTTTATGTCATCATACATTTCTTCAATGTCTTCGTCATCTGCAGAGCTAGTTGGCATATAAACTTGTACTACTGTAGTAGGTGTGGGCTTCGTATCTATCTTGGCCACAATAATGCGTTCACTATGCTGTTTGTAGAAGCTTATCCGCATTCCTATCTTCCTATTCATTATTAAACCTACTCCTGCATTACCCCTATTTGACTTTATGTTTATAACCCTGTAGTCACCTGACCAGAAGTCTTGTTCCTCCTGCCATCGAACTTCATTAATTCCCACTATATCTAACTTTAACCTATCCATTTCCCTTTTTAAATTTTCTAACCTACCTGCCCGATTAAGGGATCTGACATTCCACGCTCCGAACCGTAGAACGCCAGTTTTCTGTCTCCTGATAACGTCGTCCTCATGAGTAGTCCCCGCCCGGAGATGCGAATGGGGGACTATTTTACCTCCGGAATATTTTACCCAAGAGGATGCCATCATCATTTAATCATACAGTAAAGCTGCATGCCCTCGGGTAAAATTACGGCCGTAGTTTCCCCTTGCTTTCAGCCGTTCGCAGTACCTGCACAGCAAGGACGTTTTGGTTATTGTTACAAGGCCAGATCAGTCAATCATCCAGACTGTTGCCCCTGCAACTACCGAAAAGGCTGCTGCCCGTCCTGAGGAACCACACGTTTGTCTGGCCTCTCAACAGATACCCCTCCGTTGTGGTTGTACCAACGGTACGGCTATCTGTATGGCTGAGGCACGCAAGCCTCCCCACCAACGGCAAGGTCCATGGTTCATGGGGGGCATATTTTATTATCAGAAAAATAGTAATGCTGCAGCTGCACTTCGAGAATATCACCGGCTGAAAGGGTTATCGAGGATCTTATTTCTCCACCTGCTGTGCAGAGCATGATGAAGCAGTTCGAATCAACCGGAGAACTGGGTATTGCTCCTGGAAGAGGCCGACTAGTTGGGTCACAGGTGGTTGATGAAATCGCTGTTGCTACGGCAGACAACGCTACAAGAAATTTCCAGTCGTCAGGCAGTGCGCGTGTTGTGTAGCGACAGTTGAAGATCCCGTGGTCCACTGTATGGAAGATGCTTCGAACCATTCTCACATGGTATCCAAAACTTACATCATCTTGCAGCACAGGACACACAATGACGTGTTGACTTCGCTCTCCATTTTCTCTCAAGGATTGAGGTTGACGAGGGCTAATCCTGGACCAACCTGTGAACAAAAAAATGTTCAAACGTGTGTGAAATCTAATGGGACTTAACTGCTAAGGTCATCAGTCCCTAATCTTACACACTACTTAACCTAAATTATCCTAAAGACAAACACACACACACCCATGCCCGAGGGAGGACTCGAACCTCCGCCGGGATCATCCGCACAGTCCATGACTGCAGCGTCTGAGACCGCTCGGCTAATCCCGCGTGGCAATCTGTGGACAGACGAAGCTCATATTTCTCTGACGGGTGGGGTGAACAAACAGAATTGCGAGTGTGGGGATCTTCATCTCTAGCCACTGTGCATGAAGTTCCTCTGTGTGGTGAACGTCTCACCATAAGGTGTGGTGGCTTCACGGTTACTTTCATCATTGGTCCATTCTTTTTTGAACAGGTTTGCCTTCAAGGACCAAAGACGTTCAGTGTGACTGGCCAGCGTTATTGTGATCGCTTCGCTAGCACGTCATATCCTTCCTAAAGGAGAGAGACGCATTTAACTCAACAGTTTTCATGTACGGTGGGACCCCAACGCACATCGCTCGTGTTCACCTGCTTCTCCGAAACACATTGGAAACGGTCGAATTATCAGCCGATCGTTTACAAATGCTTGGCCGGTGCGATCACCTGATCTCACTTCCTGTGATTTCTTGTTGTGGGATTACCTGAAGGACAGAGTTTGCCAGGGGAACATTCACACTTGTGCTGATCTGAAGGACAGCATATCAAGAGAGGTAGCCAGCGCACCTGCAGACATGCTTCGTTCTGCTGAGCAGAAAGCAATCCAAAGCTTTTAGACTCTTCTAGACTGATGGGCGCCATATTGAGCCCCTTTTGTAGCAGTAATGGTACCGGTATGTAATGGTATGATGTATTGTAGCAGCACAGTAAAAATGTTTCAGTTGAATTGATTCTGCATTATTTTTCTTCCCCATGTCCTTGTCTTTAATGCTAAGAAGTCCGGTACTCATACAGTAATTAGTTTCCATCTTATAACGTGTTGAATAGGGAAAGTTTAATTATAGCCACCCGGTACTAAAAAAGTGACTTCGGTAATACACTCCTGGAAATTGAAATAAGAACACCGTGAATTCATTATCCCAGGAAGGGGAAACTTTATTGACACATTCCTGGGGTCAGATACATCACATGATCACACTGACAGAACCACAGGCACATAGACACAGGCAACAGAGCATGCACAATGTCGGCACTAGTACAGTGTATATCCACCTTTCGCAGCAATGCAGGCTGCTATTCTCCCATGGAGACGATCGGAGAGATGCTGGATGTAGTCCTGTGGAACGGCTTGCCATACCATTTCCACCTGGCGCCTCAGTTGGACCAGCGTTCGTGCTGGACGTGCAGACCGCGTGAGACGACGCTTCATCCAGTCCCAAACATGCTCAATGGGGGACAGATCCGGAGATCTTGCGGGCCAGGGTAGTGGACTTACACCTTCTAGAGCACGTTGGGTGGCACGGGATACATGCGGACGTGCATTGTCCTGTTGGAACAGCAAGTTCCCTTGCCGGTCTAGGAATGGTAGAACGATGGGTTCGATGACGGTTTGGATGTACCGTGCACTATTCAGTGTCCCCTCGACGATCACCAGTGGTGTACGGCCAGTGTAGGAGATCGCTCCCCACACCATGATGCTGGGTGTTGGCCCTGTGTGCCTCGGTAGTATGCAGTCCTGATTGTGGCGCTCACCTGCACGGCGCCAAACACGCATACGACCATTATTGGCACCAAGGCAGAAGCGACTCTCATCGCTGAAGACGACACGTCTCCATTCGTCCCTCCATTCACGCCTGTCGCGACACCACTGGAGGCGGGCTGCACGATGTTGGGGCGTGAGCGGAAGACGGCCTAACGGTGTGCGGGACCGTAGCCCAGCTTCATGGAGACGGTTGCGAATGGTCCTCGCCGATACCCCAGAAGCAACAGTGTCCCTAATTTGCTGGGAAGTGGTGGTGCGGTCCCCTACGGCACTGCGTAGGATCCTACGGTCTTGGCGTGCATCCGTCCATCGCTGCGGTCCGGTCCCAGGTCGACGGGCACTTGCACCTTCCGCCGACCACTGGCGACAACATCGATGTACTGTGGAGACCTCACGCCCCACGTGTTGAGCAATTCGGCGGTACGTCCACCCGGCCTCCCGCATGCCCACTATACGCCCTCGCTCAAAGTCCGTCAACTGCACATACGGTTCACGTCCACGCTGTCGCGGCATGCTACCAGTGTTAAAGACTGCGATGGAGCTCCATATGCCACGGCAAACTTGCTGACACTGACGGCGGCGGTGCACAAATGCTGCGCAGCTAGCGCCATTCGACGGCCAACACCGCGGTTCCTGGTGTGTCCGCTGTGCCGTGCGTGTGATCATTGCTTGTACAGCCCTCTCGCAGTGTCCGGAGCAAGTATGGTGGGTCTGACACAGCGGTGTCAATGTGTTCTTTTTTCCATTTCCAGGAGTGTAATATTGCTGATATGTTTCCTCTTACCTGCTCTTCTTCTTTGGTTCATTGAGTTTTCTCCCATTGCAGAAAAGAATGGGGATTAGTGTTCAACGTCCGATCGAGAAAGACTCTGTATTCCCATCTACATCTACATCTACATTTATACTCCGCAAGCCACCCAACGGTGTGTGGCGGAGGGCACTTTACGTGCCACTGTCATTATCTCCCTTTCCTGTTCCAGTCGCGTATGGTTCGCGGGAAGAACGACTGTCTGAAAGCCTCTGTGCGCGCTCTAATCTCTCTAATTTTACATTCGTGATCTCCTCGGGAGGTATAAGTAGGGGGAAGCAATATATTCGATACCTCATCCAGAAACGCACCCTCTCGAAACCTGGCGAGCAAGCTACACCGCGATGCAGAGCGCCTCTCTTGCAGAGTCTGCCACTTGAGTTTGTTAAACATCTCCGTAACGCTATCACGGTTACCAAATAACCCTGTGACGAAACGCGCCGCTCTTCTTTGGATCTTCTCTATCTCCTCCATCAACCCGATCTGGTACGGATCCCACACTGATGAGCAATACTCAAGTATAGGTCGAACGAGTGTTTTGTAAGCCACCTCCTTTGTTGATGGACTACATTTTCTAAGGACTCTCCCAATGAATCTCAACCTGGTACCCGCCTTACCAACAATTAATTTTATATGATCATTCCACTTCAAATCGTTCCGCACGCATACTCCCAGATATTTTACAGAAGTAACTGCTACCAGTGTTTGTTCCGCTATCATATAATCATACAATAAAGGATCCTTCTTTCTATGTATTCGCAATACATTACATTTGTCTATGTTAAGGGTCAGTTGCCACTCCCTGCACCAAGTGCCTATCCGCTGCAGATCTTCCTGCATTTCGCTACAATTTTCTAATGCTGCAACTTCTCTGTATACTACAGCATCATCCGCGAAAAGCCGCATGGAACTTCCGACACTATCTACTAGGTCATTTATATATATTGTGAAAAGCAATGGTCCCATAACACTCCCCTGTGGCACGCCAGAGGTTACTTTAACGTCTGTAGATGTCTCTCCATTGAGAACAACATGCTGTGTTCTGTTTGCTAAAAACTCTTCAATCCAGCCACACAGCTGGTCTGATATTCCGTAGGCTCTTACTTTGTTTATCAGACGACAGTGCGGAACTGTATCGAACGCCTTCCGGAAGTCAAGGAAAATATTTTCTGGGTTTCATGAACAAATAATGCGAGTTGGGTTTCACACGATCGCTGTTTCCGGAATCCATGTTGATTCCTACATAGTAGATTCTGAGTTTCCAAAAACGACATGATACTCGAGCAAAAGACATGTTCTAAAATTCTACAACAGATCGACGTCAGAGAGATAGGTCTATAGTTTTGCGCATCTGCTCGACGACCCTTCTTGAAGACTGGGACTACCTGTGCTCTTTTCCAATCATTTGGAACCTTCTGTTCCTCTAGAGACTTGCGGTACACGGCTGTTAGAAGGGGGGCAAGTTCTTTCGCGTACTCTGTGTAGAATCGAATTGGTATCCCGTCAGGTCCAGTGGACTTTCCTCTGTTGAGTGATTCCAGTTGCTTTTCTATTCCTTGGACACTTATTTCAATGTCAGCCATTTTTTCGTTGGTGCGAGGATTTAGAGAAGGAACTGCAGTGCGGTCTTCCTCTGTGAAACAGCTTTGGAAAAAGGTGTTTAGTATTTCAGCTTTACGCTTGTCATCCTCTGTTTCAATGCCATCATCGTCCCAGAGTGTCTGGACATGATGTTTCGAGCCACTTACTGATTTAACGTAAGACCAGAACTTCCTAGGATTTTCTGTCAAGTCGGTACCTAGTATTTTACTTTCGAATTCACTGAACGCTTCACGCATAGCCCTCCTTACGCTAACTTTGACATCGTTTAGCTTCTGTTTGTCTGAGAGGTTTTGGCTGCGTTTAAACTTGGAGTGAAGCTCTCTTTGCTTTCGCAGTAGTTTCCTAACTTTGTTGTTGTACCACGGTGGGTTTTTCCCGTCCCTCACAGTTTTGCTCGGCACGTACCTGTCTAAAACGCATTTAACGGTTGCCTTGAACTTTTTCCATAAACACTCAACATTGTCAGTGTCGGAACAGAAATTTTCGTTTTGATCTGTTAGGTAGTCTGAAATCTGCCTTCTATTACTCTTGCTAAACAGATAAACCTTCCTCCCTTTTTTTATATTCCTATTAACTTCCATATTCAGGGATGCTGCAACGGCCTTATGATCACTGATTCCCTGTTCTGCACTTACAGAGTCGAAAAGTTCGGGTCTGTTTGTTATCAGTAGGTCCAAGATGTTATCTCCACGAGTCGGTTCTCTGTTTAATTGCTCGAGGTTATTTTCGGATAGTGCACTCAGTATAATGTCACTCGATGCTCTGTCCCTACCACCCGTCCTAAACATCTGAGTGTCCCAGTCTATATCTGGTAAATTGAAATCTCCACCTAAGACCATAACATGCTGAGAAAATTTATGTGAAATGTATTCCAAATTTTCTGTCAGTTGTTCTGCCACTAATGCTGCTGAGTCGGGGGCTCGGTAAAAGGAGCCAATTATTAACCTTTTACTGTTGAGTGTAACTTCCACCCATAATAATTCACAGGAACTATCCACTTCTACTTCACTACAGGATAAACTACTACTAACAGCGACGAACACTCCACCACCGGTTGCATGCAATCTATCCTTTCTAAACACCGTCTGTGTCTTTGTAAAAATTTCGGCAGAATTTATCTCTGGCTTCAGCCAGCTTTCTTTACCTATAACGATTTCAGCTTCGGTGCTTTCTATCAGCGCTTGAAGTTCCGGTACTTTACCAACGCAGCTTCGACAGTTTACAATTACAATACCGATTGCTGCTTGGTCCCCGCATGTCCTGACTTTGCCTCGCACCCGTTGAGGCTGTTGCCCTTTCTGCACTTGCCCGAGGCCATCTAACCTAAAAAACCGCCCAGCCCACGCCACACAACCCCTGCTACCCGTGTAGCCGCTTGTTGCGTGTAGTGGACTCCTGACCTATCCAGCGGAACCCGAAACCCCACCACCCTATGGCGCAAGTCGAGGAATCTGCAGCCCACATGGTCGCAGAACCGTCTCAACCTCTGATTCAGACCCTCCACTCGGCTCTGTACCAAAGGTCCGCAGTCAGTCCTGTCGACGATGCTGCAGATGGTGAGCTCTGCTTTCATCCCGCTAGCGAGACTGGCAGTCTTCACCAAATCAGATAGCCGCCGGAAGCCAGAGAGGATTTCCTCCGATCCATAGCGACACACATCATTGGTGCCGACATGAGCGACCACCTGCAGATGGGTGCACCCTGTACCCTTCATGGCATCCGGAAGGACCCTTTCCACATCTGGAATGACTCCCCCCGGTATGCACACGGAGTGCACTTTGGTTTTCTTCCCCTCCCTTGCTGCCATATCCCTAAGGGGCCCCATTACGCGCCTGACGTTGGAGCTCCCAACTACCAGTAAGCCCACCCTCTGCGACTGCCCGGATCGTGCAGACTGAGGGGCAACCTCTGGAACAGGACAAGCAGCCATGTCAGGCTGAAGATCAGTATCAGCCTGAGACAGAGCCTGAAACCGGTTCGTCAGACAAACTGGAGAGGCCTTCCGTTGAGCCCTCCGGAATGTCTTTCGCCCCCTGCCACACCTTGAGACGACCTCCCACTCTACCACAGGTGAGGGATCAGCCTCAATGCGGGCAGTATCCCGGGCAACCACAGTCGTAGTCCGATCGGGGGATGCGTGGGACGAGCTGGCCGTCCCCGACAAACCCCCATCCGGACCCCCACAGTGATGCCCATTGGCAACAGCCTCAAGCTGTGTGACCGAAGCCAACACTGCCCGAAGCTGGGAGCGAAGGGATGCCAACTCAGCCTGCATCCGAACACAGCAGTTGCAGTCCCTATCCATGCTAAAAACTGTGCAAAGAACGTCTGAACTAATCTACAGAGAGCGCAAACAAAACGACACAAAATTGAAGCGGTTATTAAAATACAAGATTGCCTAGTAAATGCAGTAATGCTGCCACTTGTGCACTGCTGACACACTGCTCGGCGGCGGAAGGAGACTACGCGATTTATCACTATTCGAGTACTAAAACGTGATGCTACAACTCTCAAATACTATAATACGCCCGAAATTTATGAATTAAACAATGCAAGTACCAAAAACACGCAAAGAAATTAAGAATTAAACTATGTAACAAATGAGTGAGCTAGGAGTATACGACTTGCTGCTGCAGCTGCTTATCCAACGGCGGCAGGGAGCACACTGACTGTGACCAACCGACACTGGCCGTTCAAAACAAAAACAGTTGACAGACGACTACGCGAATTTACACTATTCAGGTACTAAAACGCGATGCTACAACTCTCAAATACTATAATACGCCCGAAATTTATGAATTAAACAATGCAAGTACCAAAAACACGCAAAGAAATTAAGAATTAAACTATGTAACAAATGAGTGAGCTAGGAGTATACGACTTGCTGCTGCAGCTGCTTATCCAACGGCGGCAGGGAGCACACTGACTGTGACCAACCGACACTGGCCGTTCAAAACAAAAACAGTTGACAGACGACTACGCGAATTTACACTATTCAGGTACTAAAACGCGATGCTACAACTCTCAAATACTATAATACGCCCGAAATTTATGAATTAAACAATGCAAGTACCAAAAACACGCAAAGAAATTAAGAATTAAACTATGTAACAAATGAGTGAGCTAGGAGTATACGACTTGCTGCTGCAGCTGCTTATCCAACGGCGGCAGGGAGCACACTGACTGTGACCAACCGACACTGGCCGTTCAAAACAAAAACAGTTGACAGACGACTACGCGAATTTACACTATTCAGGTACTAAAACGCGATGCTACAACTCTCAAATACTATAATACGCCCGAAATTTATGAATTAAACAATGCAAGTACCAAAAACACGCAAAGAAATTAAGAATTAAACTATGTAACAAATGAGTGAGCTAGGAGTATACGACTTGCTGCTGCAGCTGCTTATCCAACGGCGGCAGGGAGCACACTCTATCTTTTCAGAGATAGCAGCGGGACTCGGCTGTTCAGTATAAAACGTAAAATCGAACACCATTTACTCGTCTAGTTACCAAACTGTTATTTTATTGGGCTACCAGCTTCGGGAGACAGTGTTTAAAATGATATCAGTATCAAGAAATGAACTCCGTATCAAGCAGAAATCTACAGAAACCTGTCACTGAATGCTGGCCCATATTTTGACCGGAACCGAAGTTGAAATCTTCCAACACGTCGCTGAGGGGGCCTAAAGACTGCATAATATATCGCCAAAACTGGTGGCCCAATAAAATAACAGTTTGAAAATCAACCTGCTGAAAGTTTTTTGATTTGACATGCCATCGTAAAAGAGGTCATTAGAGACGGAGTACAAAGTAGGGTTAAGGAAGGATGGGGTAGGAAATCGGCCTTGTCGTTTTGAAGGAACCATCCCGGTACTTACCTTAAGCGATTTGGGGGAATCACGGTAAACCTAAATCAAGATGGTAGGACGGGGATACGAACCGTCGTCCTCCAGAATGAGGCCAGTGTGCTGACGACTCTCATAATAAGCAAAAATAGTAATCGGGCTCACTGAAAAAGTTCTGTTCAAAACACTGGCGACTTTAACTACACCATGTGAGTACGTTTACCAATCACCTACGCACATCAAAAGTGACATCGATACTTACTTTACAAACAACTCTATCCGTGACTGTGGAACAACATCTAGACTGAGCTTACAGTTCCTAAGAAAGAATAAGTCATTTTAATCGAATCAACTGTGGGTTCTTAGTGAAACATTGTAAATTAACTAGACAAACACTGTTTTCTGTCTTATTTCACAAATTTTGTTATTGTTACTGCACACTGTGGGTTTCGAGTTATAAGCCCATTTTCAAATACACTACTTATTCCAAAGATGATAACGTGAAGATAACCATGACGAAAAGGCAAATATAAAGATATTAACTTCTTAATGTATCGATCCTTGGCTTAATGTAAAATTACTTCAATGATTGTTTTGTGACAAAGTACATACGGAGTTACCCAATTCAGCAATTACACTACCGTGACTGAATATACTTAGGAATCAACCTACAACTATTTTACTGCTGATGGACTGAGGCCCAAAGTTTTACTCCTATCTAGGAGTTGTGATGGCGTATAAAAGAGGTGCGTAACTGAATTACCTCTGTTTACTTTATAACAGGTGTCGGGATGTACATGTTTTTTTTTTCATTTCTAGAATTTCTGACTGTCTGAATTTTGCCCCCTTTTCCCTCTTTGTGTAAGATTTCTATATCTCCCATCAGTAGATAAAAAGTTCTAAGCTGATGCATAACTTTATTCCTAGGTATGTTTAATCATGTCAGTGTAATTTCTGAATTGTGTAGTTCCATAGGTAATTTGTGAAAAAAATGGTCATCGAAGTAATTATACAGTAAGCCAAGCATCGAGCCGTTAAAAAGTTGATATGTTTATCTTTTCCTTATTGCCATGTTTATCTTTGTTTTATCATCTTTGGAATCAGTAATGTAACTGTAAATGGGCTCACTACCCTAACGTAGGTTGTGCAAAAAATAGTATTTGTTTAGAAAGAATAAACACATAAAACAGCGTTTCCTACCAATAATGAAATTGTTCAGTTAACTCTACAAGGAAGTTATGTGACAAAATTTGGCCAGGAGCGAGTATGACTTACGCCACAGGGGTTCATATTAACTTAATTATGTATTTAGACAGTTCATCCATTCCAGTAATTGAGAACACCGACCATTTTTGTCTATTGTCGACACTGGTACTGACAAGATACCTCTCCCAGGGATTCTAAGACTTTCGACAATGTTTTAATTTATGTTTGAAATAGGGTAACAAACGACAAAAGAAATATTGTCTCATTTCGTGTGATGTGATTACAGGTAAACAGTTTTCTAACAATTTTTCTTTTTCTATGCGGCGAAACATTCTTTCTTGCCAGACTTCAGGATCAAATGTTAAGACTTGTAAGGGGTTCACCACCCTGCCGGAGCAAATGTAATTTCGATGTATTGCTCTCGCGCTGCCGGCGACAGAAAATATCTTTGCTGCAATAGAGTCGCAGGTCAGAGCAGTCTCGGCAGTTGTTGCAATCGCTCGCTGCTACAGTGCAGTTGAAGTCTGTCGCTGGTACAGCACAGTTCATAGGCATGAACTGTGAGGTAAATTTTATTATTTTCATTGGCATGCGCGTTGTTAAGGCACTTGTCTGAGACGTAACCATGAATTTGTTTCAATCTTTTTTGTGATTCGCCAGCACCAGTTGACCCAGATTTGTAATATTCAGTTTTTTCATATAATGGATTTCAGATCTTTATCAATAATATAAAAGATTTTCAGAATATAATTTTTACCAGTCAACAACTCTTGTCTTGACAGTTCATAGGCGAAGTACCGGTGCTAAACTGTTCGCATTGACCATGTGCCTACAGTCATGTTGTACAAATGGAGATGATGTCTTAATTATTGACGACGCCTTTGGCACAATTGTTTTATTAATTCCCATTGCATGATGTAATTTTAGTAAGTAACTAAAAGATTTCGTGCCTGTATTACTTTGGCAATTTCACTGTTACTTAAGCTCTAGTGTCTCTCATTTCCGATGCTAAGATTTTGCTAATGGAAGTGTCTTCCTCTTCAGGATTTTTTACTTCTGATGAAGGTATATTTATATATACCGAAACCTCGGTCAAGAATTTTAATAAAAAATTTTTTATCCTGCAACTGTTTTGGCTGTCATCCTCTATCGTGAAGAATTTCAACAGTTGCTTTTCCAGCCATGTTTAAAATCTTAAAAAAAGGAAGGAATAATTTCGCCTTAACTCATTACCAGTCCCGATCCAGTCGTTTATTTAAACATTCCAGAAATTTTCTCAGATCATGATAATGCGTTCTTTTGTAATCAGACGACCAGCTGTGCCGCTGTGTCAATAAACAAAGTCAGTTTTTCTAATAATTCAGATCTCAGAAAAATGTCGTCCGATATTAGTAGATAGGCCAGCATAGCACAAAGCTGTGCCATTCACGAGCAGATATAGAGACAGCGTTATCTGGCGACACCATCATGAGGTAAGAATTTTTCAGCGCTGCTTACGTCAAAATTTGTCAGTTCTCATGAGTTAATGTATTAACAAAAAATTATCATTATTATTTTATACGGGAAGGTTATGCACTATACGTTTTAATGAGTGAGTTTGCGAGTAGCAAAATGTGAGATATAAATGGGCGTATTTTTGATTGTATTGACTTAGAAGCTTAACCTTTTACTACACCAAGGAAAGCTGACCCCAGTAGGTGGCACAAATTTCAGCTTGATACGTCTACCCCTCCTAATAAAAAGCCGTCTTAACAGATGGACGAGTAGAGAGACTCCGATAACAAATGAGTAAAATAAATGGTTCAAATGGCTCTGGGCACTATGGGACTTAACATCGGAGGTCATCAGTCCCCTAGAACTTAGAACTACTTAAGCCCAATTAACCTAAGGACATCACACACATCCATACCCGAGGCAGGATTCGAACCTGCGACCGTAGCGGTCGCGCGGTTCCAGACCCGAAGCGCCTAGAACCGCTCGACCACTCCGGCAGGCAAGAAATGACTAAAAATTTTTTTTCGTGTGTTATAATAACAAATACGGATTTTTACCTTTACTTGTACTGTGAAACCTTCCTTCCTGCCAAATATCATGATTCTAGGTCTACGGTAAATTTCGTATAGGTTTTGATAAGTTTGCGAGTATCAAAACACGTAACATAAATAGCCGTATCTTCTGACTGCACTGAGTTACCAGCTTCAATTTTTTACACTACAAGTAACCCTAGACCTTAGCACGTGGCATAATTTTCAAATTTTTACGTCTACCCATTCAGACAGACAACAGACAACAAAGTGTTCGCTGGCCGCGGTGGTCTAGCGGTTCTGGCGCTGCAGTCCGGAACCGCGGGACTGCTACGGTCGCAGGTTCGAATCCTGCCTCGGGCATGGGTGTGTGTGATGTCCTTAGGTTAGTTAGGTTTAAGTAGTTCTAAGTTCTAGGGGACTTATGACCTAAGATGTTGAGTCCCATAGTGCTCAGAGCCATTTGAACCATTTTTGAACAAAGTGTTCCTGTAAGGATTCTGCTTTTACCCTGAAAAGAACTTATTTAAAAGGGCAATTAAAAAGTACCTATAAGCTACCATTCTGTAGAGGGGGTGAGTACTTACATAGCACAGGGTAGTGTTTGTTAGTAATAATAATAATAATAATAATAATAATAATAACACAGTAATAATAATAATTATAAATAATTTATCATTTCACACTGAGTGGTTTTTTGTGTGTGTTCTAGAAAACCTCGATCCCAAAGCGTTGTTGCATATAATGCTAAAACCTTTTCCTCTTTCTCAGCTTAAAATCTCTCTCTTTGTAGACAGATGTTGCCTCAGTTTTTTAAGCTAGCATGTACACTGAGGTGACAAACATTTTGGGATACCTGTTTATATTCTATCGAACCTCATTTTTTCCCGGAGTAGTGCAGCAGTTCCACGTGGGGTGGGCTCAATAAGTCGCTGGATGTCCCCAGCAGTAACACTTAGCCGTGCTGCCTCCACAGCCGCCCGCTACTTCGACAGTGTTACCAGTGCAAGATTTTGAGCAGGACGTGACCTCTTGATTGTGTCCCACAAATGTTCGCTGGGTGGCCAAATCACTTGCTCAGACTGTCTACAATGTTCTTCAAACCAATTGTGAACATTTGTGACCCGGTAATATGACGCATTGTCATTGATATAAATTCAATCGTTGTTTGGAAACACACAGCCCATGAATAGCTACGAAAGGTCTCCAAGTAGCCAAAAATAACCATTTCCAGTGAGTGATCGGTTCAGTTGTGCCAGAGCAGCCAGTCCGCTCCGTACGAGCACAGCCCACGCCGTTACGCAGCCAACACCGTCTTGCTCGTTGCCTTATTGACTACTTGAGTCCATGGCTTCGTGGGGTTGTAGGGTGGCTATAATTTAGCGCCTTACATGCTCTCATCTACATACTTTGCTGTGATTTACAACAGAAATTAGGTATCATTTGATAGGTCGTACATCGTATATATGAATATGTAAAGAAGACTGGCATTGTCACGTACAGTACACCTTGTAAATAGTTTGAAACGCGTACGTTTCATAGGCAGTGATGGCGAGTCACAGAATCTCTGACCAGAGAGCATGTAGTCAGCTCAGTTGCGAGAGAGTAATAGCGCGCGAGAGAGTTCAGTTCTGTTGCGAGGCTGTAGTGGTACGTAGCGAGTCGCGAGAGCATGTAGTACAGTTGCGAGTTAGCTTGTGTGACGAGTCGGCGGGCGTCGACATGGCATTCTGGACGAGATTCAGGACAAGGTATATTTTTTAAATAAGGTAATGAAGCAGCTTTGCGCACATCTGATAATGTAATGGATCTTAAGTGTAATTAATTTGTTCAAGTATCGCCCCAATAATAATTTTGTTTTCAAACCAAGCATTTTAACAAAGAATCCCTTTTTTGAAATAATATTTTCCTTGCATTTCCTTAAAGAAAAGTTTCGCTTAAATTCAAAAAAAAAAAATATATATTTGCGATGCATTTCCTCCAAGCTATGGCGAAAAATAAGAGCAGATGCAATATTACTGAGGTAAGAATTTGAGTTTAATCAGGGCCTAAAGATCGACATTTCGGTCTATTTACGTTTTCATTGTCAATGAGATTTCATTTCGTATTAAATTGACTTTCATTTTTTTGGGGGAGGTTACACTTAGCACGATTATAATTGAAATTTCAAATTATTGTCATTTTAAGAAATTTCTCCGGGGAGGTTACACTTAGCACGATGACCATTAACATTTAAATAATTTTCTCTTACATTTTTGCTGGAAGGTTACAAGTTGTTAACGCTTATTGCATGAAACGTGTCAGAGTGTCTTTATTATCAAAACGGCGTAATGAATGATTCCCTATACTAGTAGCGATTGGAACTTCAGTGGAAATGAAACGGCAGGCGTAACTCAAGCTCTGGGTGGAAAAGCCCGCACAGGTCTGTTAGTCCAGCTTAATACAGGAAGTAGCCAATACGGACGGTCGGGGCACCTGAGCGCTGACACACAATACAGCGTCGGCTGGCCGTATGTATAGCGGGACCAGAAGAATAACCAGATAATACTTCGGAAACTCTGAAAATCTTGGACGCAGCAGAGAGGAACGAGGAAGCGTTACCGAGGAAATCACGCACCCTGGGTAATTTCCGAGGATATTTACTCGGAGAAGCGTAGCATTGTACGTATTCCTAATTAACGGGGATAGGTATTTCCTCGCAAACTTTCCGCTCTGGACGACAAAAGACTAATGTATGGTTGGTCGGCGTTCAGAAGAATCTGTAGAGAGGAAGAATATTCCGTGGTTTCGAGAATATGATTCACCTTCTGCAGTTACGAGGGCGGGGAGCCGAGCTTTGCTAGGAAGCTAGCGGTGGAGAGAATGAGATCTTCTGTTCTGAGTGCCCATGTCTGACGGTCGCTCAGTGTCAGCTTTTGCTGGTACAGACGGACTTGCTGTCTTTGCTCTCAGGAAATTTTATAGTTAGAACGGTTAGGAACCGTTATGTTGCGAACTTATACGTTTCTCGCCTTCGCCTCCGGGGAGGGAGTAGTCGTTGATGTCGTCAGTGATTGAGAGCACTTCTTCTGGTTACACTCACGTTGAGACGCTATCTGAACTCCTTCCTTGTGGCTCCGATTTCGCGTTTCTCGTTTGTAGAACAAGAGAGGAGAAGACAGTATTAGATTATACTAGTCAGAGGACCGTCTTCTGCCGTCCTAGAGTTTGAAAGACTTTTTTTAAATATTTTGTGGCTGGAGTTCTTCCGTCGTCGCAGACGTGTACAAGAACCATCACTCCAACGCACCGGACACAGTACATACGGTGATATTACTAATTTCTTCGGCTTATTAGTGCTGCAAAGCTAAACAGCTGTGATCACGTAAATTTTATTTCCACTGAGTTTGCACACCACTGTAGATCATCTTTGAAATCAGTGTCTTTTAGTGTTTGGTATGTAGGTGATGTCAGGCATCTCGCGTTATTTACATTAGATCCCGTAGCCATATAAGGGGTAGATTTGAGCAATTGATCAATAATATTAAATAAGAAATTAATTTGTATCTTTTTGTGTCCATTCGACATTGATACATAAACATTTGTAACACATAAAAGGGGTTTTAATCTACAATAAATGTATAAGCAGAAAAACATATAGCATTTAGTAGCTATTAGTTCCCTTAATCATTAATTTATATGTAGCCTGTAATTTATATGTTAAAGAGAAAGAAGGAGGAAATAATACTACAATTAAGAGATCTTAAGATCTGCTTCAGGGGATAGTCAGACAGGGCAAAATGTTGATTTTCGCGTTCAGTATTTTCCGTTACGCACATTCATTTTACACCTGCTTGTAGCAGCATCTTGGATATGGCTTACCCTACCAGCATCCTACCTAGAGTCTCAATCTGCCAGGAAGTTTCTTGTGATAGTAGTCATAAAGTTGTCTGAAACCTCGGAAATTTTCAAAAAAAACTTTTTTCCCAGTTATAGGTGTTAGTGATCACCAGCTGGCGTGCATAGTTTCCAGTGGTAAAGTAACGCGATAACATTAAAAATAATATTTGTGTATGTTATCGTATTTCTTTTCAGAGGTTTTGCGTTTCAGCCTGCTGGCTGAAATTTATTGATATTTATGTAACGTCAACTGTCATTGTATTTTGTTTGTATTGTAACGACACTGCTCGTTCATGACGTTGCTATTAGTGTAGCTTGTTTGTTGTAAATATTTTTTTACATGGCCTTCACGTAATAAATGTGGGTATTGTAAATTGTGTGTACTTTTAAGAGAGAAATGTTGTCAGGAATCACTCTATGATAGCTATGGCGAAAGCGTGCTAAGTAGCACAACAGATCACTAGCTGTAACAATATAGAAATGGCAAATACACGCGGCAGTCAAGGAAGCCTATGGGATGAGAAAGAGTTAGCTTTATTAGCAGCACAAGGCACAGGCGAGGATAGTACCAATCCAAGGGAAGTTTTTGAGGGTGATACACACAGTCAAGCCCGTGGTGCGCAATCTGATAGCGAAGATGAGGAACAGAAACATACTGAGGCAATCGTAAAGATACGGCACTATAGTGTAGGGAGTCCAAGTGAACGCGAAACGACTAAGAATCATGGTAAATAGCCGTCAGTGGCATCGTCACTGGGCAGCATATCGGGGGCGCACGGTTATGACTTTCTTGAATACTAAGAAATGAAAAAGGGCAGGAGATCACCTAAGAGTACAGAAAGAGAAAGTCACGATAGGAGAGAAGATCTAGATAAGGCAGGTGTGTAGGACATCCTTGCACACCTAAAAGCAATGGTAAATAAAATTCAATAAGTCAGCTCTGAATTGGGAAGCCAAACGAAAAGGGGAATGATGAAGTGCGCTCTGAAATGGAACGTAAAATTCAAAACGTTAGTGCCAAAATGGGAAGGAAAGAAAAGAGGGAGGTGAAAAATGAGATAGTGATGCTCCGAACAAAACTAGAACGAGAGATTGCGGAGATCTGAAGAACCACGAAAGAGGCGCTATTACTAGCGAGGAGGGCAAAGCGGATCGCTCTTGAAACATTAGAGAAGACAGAAAACACGAGAAAGATAGGCAGAGGTGCAATAACTAAGTTGCAGAGGCGCGTGAAACAAGTAGAAATAACGCAGCTACAAAAGACAGAAATTGCGCCAAATAAAGCATTGATCGTGAAGCTCTCCCAATTTAAACAAAACATAGAAAGCGAAATTAAGCAATTATCTCAGGAAGCCAAGTCGCAACCTAGTCAAAAGTCACGTCTCAGAAGAGAAATAGTAGGCGATTTGGAAATAACAGAAACCTAAAGAGCCAGTTCAAACTCAGCACAATCATGTCCAAGCCCAGACGATATTAGAATGTGCTCGAATGTAAGATTTGCTCGTCAACTACAGACTGAAAGCGTATCTGCAGAGCAACGAAATATCGCTAGAGATATGGCCCCCGCGGGTACACACGGCACAACTGGGTCCAAAATTGCGAATACGGAGAACAGCAATGAGATATTTCATATGCGTAATTGTTACCCAATAATGCGCACCACGGAACATTTTCCCAGTGATGAAAACGTGACAGGGAGTAGTAGAGAGGATGCCCACGGTAACGGTAGACAGGAAACGTTAGCGCCAAGTGAGAATGTGGTAGGACGAGTGGGAAGAAATTCCAATAAAATTTTCGATTTTAATCATTTTATCTCTGTACGAAAATTCCAGCTTACAAAGACGAGGATAATATTGTACATCCAAAAACTTTTATTGGACAGTTTGATTTATTATTTCCTCCTCACTGGCCTCTGAAGTGCAAATTGGACTTCGTATGCTCACATATCGAGGCAACATCTGCCGAATGCATGCGGAACATTGCAAAAACGCGCACGTCATACGAAGTGTTTCGTGAGGCATCTTTAAACAAATACTGGTCCAAGGAGACTCAGGACAGGATCAAACAGGAAATAATGATGAGCAGAGACTTGGAGAGTTCAGGGTTCCATAGTCTGGTCAAGTATTTCGAAAACGTGATCAAGAAAAACCAGAATTGGACGACCCAAACACACCAGTTGAGATCATAAGACTGTGTTACATGAAGCTGCCAATTTCCTATCAGCAAACGCTCGTTGGCCAATGTGGAAATGATGTAGAAGGATTCAAGGGTATCCTACGAGAGTTGGAGTTCGCTTTCAACGAGCATCAGGCGCGAGAAAAACGTAGGCAGAGAAACGTTCATAGTGAAGAAGGGAGAACAACGGAGGGAATAATAGAGGCCATAATTGGCAAAACAACGTAAATCGGCCGCCTGACCAAAACATGGACCACAGATATTGCAGTGGGAACAGTGTACAGTGGAAGAACTATGGCAGAGAACATAGACAACAAAATGAACGCAGATGGTATCCACAAAGTAATGGCGCATCGTGGGGCGACAATAGAGAAACTCGCCAACGCTCTAAGGATGGGGTGGAATGAATAACAACAGGAATCGGGAAAAATCAATTGGAATTAGACCACCTAACCCTGGGAGAGTATAGCAAAATGACATAGAATAAGTTGTTGTTGTGGTGGTCTTCATCCTGAGGCTGGTTTGATGCAGCTCTCCATGCTACTCTATCCTGTGCAAGCTTCTGCATCTCCCAGTACCTACTGCAGCCTACATCCTTCTAAATCTGCTTAGTGTATTCATTTCTTGGTCTCCCTCTACGATTTTTACCCTCCACGCTGCCCTCCAGTACTAAATTGGTGATCCCTTGATGCCTCAGAACATGTCCTACCAACCGATCCCTTCTTATGGTCAAGTTGTGCCACAAACTCCTCTTCTCCCCAATTCTGTTCAATACCCTCTCATTAGTTATGTGATCTACCCATCTACTCTTCAGCATTCTTCTGTAGCACCACATTTCGAAAGCTTCTTTCTCTTCTTGTTTAAACTATTATCGTCCATGTTCCACTTCCATACATGGCTACACTCCGTACAAATACTTTCAGAAACGACTTCCTGACACTTAAATCAATACTCGATGTTAACAAACTTCTCTTCTTCAGAAACGCTTTCCTTGCCATTGTCAGTCTACATTTTATATCCTCTCTACTTCGACCGTGGTTCATGGTGTGGGTTCCTGTAGTCATGTCCTAGTTCATGAACCACGGGCAACGTATGAGTGGCCAAGTAAGTGGTCCCGACAGTCGGGATACCAGTTACTTTGGAATAAGGCTGGGCATCTCGGACATATTCTGAGTCGTGGTCACCTTTGTGCTCATACGGCAAAGACTACCAAATCCACCGGTTAGTCCCTAAGCCGTTAGGGGTAAAACCCAATGGGACTCGGGGCAAGTAAGGCTAGCAACCTGCTTCCCTGGTACTTTAAATATGATGCTGGCAACAATCAGAGCAAAATGCCTCGGACCCTGGAGGTGACGGAGTCCCACCTCTAACTGACAAACCAGGGACTCCTAAGATACGACTTGGCAAACAAATGGTAATGAGATGGAGAGCTATTAATATCAATGATGGCTACTCTGGGAAGAAGGTAGAGCTGGCAGAGGCTGCAAGTAAGATGGGACTGGACGTTTTAGCTGTTAGTGACTTTCGGGTAAGGGGTGAGAAAGAAGAGGAAGTGGGAGAATACAAGGTCTACCTGTCAGGAGTCAAAGCAGGAATAGCACAATGGGGTGTAGGGCTTTACATCAGGAAAGAAATGGAACCCAGCGTAGTTGCAATAAGGTATGTAAACGAACGACTGATGTGGATAGATTTGACAGTGTCTAGCAAGAAAATTAGGATTGTGTCTGTATATTCGCATGGTGAAGGGACAGATCAAGATAAGATGGATAGTTTCTATGATGCAATCAGTGATGTAGTTGTTAGAGTAAAGGACAAGGACAGTGTTCTGCTCATGGGTAATTTTAACGCCAGGATTGGAAATCGAACATAAGGGTACGAAAAGGTTATGGGTAAATTTGGAGAGGATATTAAAGCCAACAGGAACGGGAAACAACTCTTGGATTTCTGTGCCAGTATGGGCTTAGTAATCACAAACTCCTTTTTTAAACATAAGAACATTCACCGGTATACCTGGGAAGGCAGAGGAACCAGATCTGTCATTGACTATATAATAACAGATCAGGAATTCAGGAAGGCTGTGAGGGATACACGTGTATTCAGGGGATTCTTTGATGACACTGATCATTATTTAATCTGCAGTGACATTGGGATTGTGAGGCCGAAAGTGCAGGAGGTCAGGTCCATATGTAGGAGGATAAGAGTGGAGAAACTTCAGGATAAGGAAATCAGGCACAAGTACATAACAGCGATCTCAGAAAGGTACCAGTTAGTTGAATGTAGTCAATTACAGTCATTGGAAAAGGAATGGACAAGGTACAGGGACACAGTACTAGAAGTGGCTAAAGAATGTCTTGGAACAGTAGTGTGTAAAAGTAGGATGAAGCAAACAGCTTGGTGGAATGACACAGTCAAGGCAGCCTGTAAAAGGAAAAAGATGACGTATCAAAAATGGCTACATACTAGAACTCAGGTAGACAGAGAAAGTTATGTTGAAGAAAGAAACAAAGCCAAGCAGATAATTGCAGCATCCAAGAAGAAATCTTGGGAAGACTTTGGAAACAGGTTGGAGACTATGGGTAAAGCTGCTGGAAAACCATTCTGGAGTGTAATTAGCAGTCTTCGAAAGGGAGGTAAGAAGGAAGTGACAAGTATTTTGGACAGGTCAGGAAAACTACTGGTGAATCCTGTGGATGCCTTGGGCGACTGGAGGGAATATTTTGAAGAGTTGCTCAATGTAGGTGAAAATGCGATCAGTAATGTTTTAGATTTCGAAGTAGAATGGGATAGGAATGATGATGGAAATAGGATCACATTTGAGGAAGTGGAGAACATGGTCAATAGATTGCAGTCTAATAAAGGAGCTGGGGTAGATGAAATTAAGTCGGAACTCATCAAATACAGTGGAATGTCAGGTCTTAAATGGCTACACAGGATAATTGAAATGGCCTGGGAGTCGGGACAGGTTCCATCAGACACAAAAGCAGTAATCACATCAATCTTTAAACATGGAAACAGAAAAGATTGTAACAACTACAGAGGTATCTCTTTAATCAGCGTTGTGGGTAAAATCTTCTCAGGTATTGTTGAAAGGAAAGTGCGAGTATTAGTTGAGGACCAATTGGATGAAAATCAGTGTGGGTTTAGGCCTCTTAGTGGTTGTCAGGACCAGATCTTTAGCTTACGCCAAATAACGGAGAAGTGTAATGAGTGGAACAGGAAATTGTATCTATGACAAACTGCCTATTGGCTTCTGTCTCGGGTTCTTCGGCCGACGTTCATCTAATGATTTTTCTGACGTTTCGCCAGCACGAGTGGCTGGCATTGGCAATGGAGGGTGAAGCTTTGACAATGCCAGCCACTGCTTTTCCAAGTCCTTTGCTGTCTCTGACAGAATTACAATGTCATCGGCGAACGACGAAGTTTTTATTTCTTCTCCACGGATCTTAATGCCTACTCCGAACTTTTCTTTTGTTTCCTTTCCTGATTGCTCAATATACAGATTCAATGGGATCGGGGAGAGGCTACAACCCTGTCTCATTCCTTTCCCAACCACTGCTTCCCTTTCGTGTCCCTCGACTCTTATAACTGCCTTTCCTTAATCTAGCTTCTAAGATAAGTCGTAGGGTCAGTACTTCCTCACGTGTTCCAACATTTCTACAGAATCCAAACTGATCTTTCCCGAGGTCGGCTTCTACCAGTTTTTCCATTCGTCTGTAAAGAATTTGCGTTAGTATTTTGCAGCTGTGACTTATTAAACTAATAGTTCGGTAATTTTCACATCTGTCAACACCTGCTTTCTTTGGGATTGGAATTATTATGTTCTTCTTGAACTCTGAGGGTATTTCGCCTGTCTCATACATCTTGCTCACCATATGGTAGAGTTTTGTCAGGACTGGCTCTCCCAAGGCTGTTAGTAGTTCTAATGGAATGTTGTCTACTCCCGGGGACTTGTTTCGAGTCAGGTCTTTCAGTGCTCTGTCAAGCTCTTGACGCAGTATCATATCTCCAATTTGATTTTCATCTACATCCTCCTCCTTTTTCATAATATTGTCCTCAAGAACGTCGTCCCTGTATAGACCCTCTGTACACTCCTTCCACCTTTCTGCTTTCCCTTCTTTGCTTAGAACTGGGTTTCCATCTAAGATCTTGATATTCATACAAGTGGTTCTCTTTTCTCCAAAGGTCTCTTTAATTTTCCTGTAGGCAGTATCTGTCTTACCTCTTGTGAGATAAGCCTCTACATCGTCACATTTGTCCTCTAGCCATTCCTGCTTAGCCATTTTGCACTTCCTGTCGACCTCATTTTTGAGACTTTTGAATTCCTTTTTGCCTGCTTCATTTACTGCATTTTTGTATTTTCTCCTTTCATTAATTAAATACAATATCTCTTCTGTTAACCAAGGATTTCTACTAGCCCTCGTCTTTTTACCTACTTGATCCTCTGCTACCATCACTATTTCATCCCTCAAGGCTACCCATTCTTCTTCTTCTGTATTTTCGTCCCCCATTCCTGTCAATTGTTCCCTTATGCTCTCCCTGAAACTCTCTACAACCTCTGGTTCTTTCAGTTTATCCAGGTCCCATCTCCTTAAATTCCCACCTTTTTGCAGTTTCTTCAGTTTTAATCTACAGTTTATAACCAATATATTGTGGTCAGAGTCGACATCTGCCCCTGGAAATGTCTTACAATTTAAAACCTGGCTCCTAAATCTCTGTCTTACCATTATATAATCTATCTGAAGCCTTCTAGTATCTCCAGGGTTCTTCCACGTATACAACCTTCTTTCATGATTCTTGAACCAAGTGTTAGCTATGAATAAGTTGTGCTCTGTGCAAAATTCTACCAGGCGGCTTCCTCTTTCATTTCTTAGCCCTAATCCGTATTGACCCACTACGTTTCCTTCTCTCCCTTTTCCTACTACCGAATTCCTGTCACCCATGGCTATTAGATTTTCATCTCCCTGCACTGCCTGAATAATTTCTTTTATTTCATCATACGTTTCTTCAATTTCTTCGCCATCTGCAGAGGTAGTTGGCATATAAACTTGTACTACTGTAGTAGGTGTGGGCTTCGTTTCTATCTTGGCCACAATAATGCGTTCACTATGCTGTTTGTAGTAGCTTTTATTCATTATTCGTTATTAGCTTTTATTTATTATTAAACCTACTTCTGCATTACCCCTATTTGATTTTGTATTTATAACCCCGTAATCACCTGACCGAAAGTCTTGTTCCTCCTGCCACCGAACTTCACTAATTCCCACTATATCTAACTTTAACTTATCCATTTCCCTATTTAAATCTTATAACCTACCTGCGCGATTAAGGGATCTGACATTCCACGCTCCGATCCGTAGAACGCCAGTTTTCTTTCTCCTGATAACGACGTCCTCTTGAGTAGTCCCCCCCCCCCCCCCCCCCGGAGATCCGAATGGGGCACTATTTTACCTCCGGAATATTTTACCCAAAAGGATGCCATCATCATTTAATCATACAGTAAAGCTGCGTGCCCTCGGGAAAAATTACGGCTGTAGTTTCCCCTTGCTTTCAGCCGTTCGCAGTACCACAACAGCAAGGCCGTTTTGGTTAGCGTTACAAGGCTAGATCAGTCAATCATCCAGACTGTTGCCCCTGCAACTTCTGAAACGGCTGCTGCACCTCTTCAGGAACCACTCTCAACAGACACCCCTCCGTTGTGGTTGCACTTACGGTACGCCTGTCTGTATCGCTGAGGCACGCAAGCCTCCCCACCAGCGGCAAGGTCCATGGCTAATGGGGGGATAGAATAAGTAGGAATAATTAAAGGAACTTGTATGGCGAAGCATATTGTATATAGTTAGCAATTAATTTAAGTTATTGCTCTGAAGGGATAAGTAGATTTATCAATACTTTCTGTGTTATTATCATCTTAAACGATAAAAGGGCAGGATGTCGATAGTGAGAAAATTAGGGTATGTTTCTTTGTCTATGCTAAAGCTGTGCGCACAGCAAGCTGAGTGTCCAATTTAAAAGGTGTTTGGTGTCTAAGATGTGCTATCGGTCAATGAAGGAATAAATTAAAAATGAGAAACGTGTGGTACTGCAAAAAAGTAAATAAAAATTAAATGTTGTAAAGATGTGTGAAGATATAAGTATATTACCCAATTGATGAGAAACGTATTAGCAGGGAATGTCTGCATTTTGAAAAGGTTTTAGAACTACTCCATGAAATGAGTGTCTGTTTTCCATGTTTAGCAATGGGATCACAAATGAGTGACTTCCTAGTAGTGGTTTGCGGTGACATGCAGGTGTGTCGTCCAAGTATGATTTGTCTCCATTTAGAGAAACGAGAGTTCTCCAAGTGGCCTGCTCCACGTGGCCAATTATATTATCTCGCCTTGGGAATTTTTTATGTTTTTAGCAGATTACGCTTGATAATACCAATGGTTCTAGCAACTGGTATACTAGTATATACACTCCTGGAAATTGAAATAAGAACACCGTGAATTCATTGTCCCACGAAGGGGAAACTTTATTGACACATTCCTGAGGTCAGATACATCACATGATCACACTGACAGAACCACAGGCACATAGACACAGGCAACAGAGCATGCACAATGTCGGCACTAGTACAGTGTATATCCACCTTTCGCAGCAATGCAGGCTGCTATTCTCCCATGGAGACGATCGTAGAGATGCTGGATGTAGTCCTGTGGAACGGCTTGCCATGCCATTTCCACCTGGCGCCTCAGTTGGACCAGCGTTCGTGCTGGACGTGCAGACCGCGTGAGACGACGCTTCATCCAGTCCCAAACATGCTCAATGGGGGACAGATCCGGAGATCTTGCTGGCCAGGGTAGTTGACTTACACCTTCTAGAGCACGTTGGGTGGCACGGGATACATGCGTACGTGCATTGTCCTGTTGGAACAGCAAGTTCCCTTGCCGGTCTAGGAATGGTAGAACGATGGGTTCGATGACGGTTTGGATGTACCGTGCACTATTCAGTGTCCCCTCGACGATCACCAGTGGTGTACGGCCAGTGTAGGAGATCGCTCCCCACACCATGATGCCGGGTGTTGGCCCTGTGTGCCTCGGTCGTATGCAGTCCTGATTGTGGCGCTCACCTGCACGGCGCCAAACACGCATACGACCATCATTGGCACCAAGGCAGAAGCGACTCTCATCGCTGAAGACGACACGTCTCCATTCGTCCCTCCATTCACGCCTGTCGCGACACCACTGGAGGCGGGCTGCACGATGTTGGGGCGTGAGCGGAAGACGGCCTAACGGTGTGCGGGACGGTAGCCCAGCTTCATGGAGACGGTTGCGAATGGTCCTCGCCGATACCCCAGGAGCAACAGTGTCCCTAATTTGCTGGGAAGTGGCGGTGCGGTCCCCTACGGCACTACGTAGGATCCTACGGTCTTGGCGTGCATCCGTGCGTCGCTGCGGTCCGGTCCCAGGTCGACGGGCACGTGCACCTTCCGCCGACCACTGGCGACAACATCGATGTACTGTGGAGACCTCACGCCCCACGTGTTGAGCAATTCGGCGGTACGTCCACCCGGCCTCCCGCATGCCCACTATAAGCCCTCGCTCAAAGTCCGTCAACTGCACATACGGTTGACGTCCACGCTGTCGCGGCATGCTACCAGTGTTAAAGACTGCGATGGAGCTCCGTATGCCACGGCAAACTGGCTGACACTGACGGCGGCGGTGCACAAATGCTGCGCAGCTAGCGCCATTCGACGGCCAACACCGCGGTTCCTGGTGTGTCCGCTGTGCCGTGCGTGTGATCATTGCTTGTACAGCCCTCTCGCAGTGTCCGGAGCAAGTATGGTGGGTCTGACACACCGGTGTCAATGTGTTCTTTTTTCCATTTCGAGGAGTGTAGATTAACAATATCCGTGGAGGCTAAGTAAGCATTTTTTGGAAGGACTAAATCTTTTGTCTTTTTATCTAAAATGGTAAGAGCTTCTCAAAGAAAACCACGTATCGAAAGTGTAAGCGTCTCTGAGTCTTTTATTCAGATCCCTATTTCACCTATGAGTGGATGCAGCGGGACTGTTCACAACTGGACGCACCGAATGAGACTCTTTGTGTAGCTTCATATGGGATTTAATTGTAGGAGTTCTTGCTACTCTTTTCCTATCTCACTCTATTGGTTATAGAAAACTCGTCTTTCTCTTCGTTTAGAAAGCTGCATTACATTTTTGCACTGGGTTATATTTAATATCGGTAATAGCACTACCGATGAAACATTCCATAGTTCTCCTAATATAATCATAATCCTTAATTAACACAATCGAATTTCCCTTACTAGCCTTCGTTGCTATGACTTTGTCGTTATATAACATTTCATTCAACTGCCTCACCGTTTTTAATAGCGCTGAGGATTTTTGCATATCTTGTTTGGCTTTCCATATTGCCCTGTTCACGCTAATGGCGATGTCTGCTTGTACGTCTACTTAATGTCGCTACATAGCAAATTGTTTCTGCTTCTGCAATAGTAAGGGAATTCTGCTGCGTGGAAATTGTATCACTCCATTTGTCTTGTTATTAGTGTACATCAAACTCGTGGAGGTATTTGGGCTTCGACAGTATGGCGTTTTTACCAGAGTAATGGGTTACTTGTTGGTGTATGACGCTCTTCCTGGGTTGTGTTGTCTTAATGCGGAAGTATGCCACACCAGTTGGTGCGCTGTGTAAGATGTACTGCAGAGTCGATGACAGGAGGTCGGTTTTAACGGTGAGAGAACGTGCGAATATATTATGAGCATACAGAACCGTAAGGTAGATTTCTGCTATTACTCGATCTCGCACCTCTATTAATAGTGTGCTCACGGCTGCAGACAACTCGCTCTAACATACGTTGTCAGCTGGCTTGTTCTGGACGTATTCCTCCTTCACATTTTAAATCGATGTACTAATTATACAGCCTGAGACCTTTCGAAGTACTGCAGCTCTATAACAATACAACACACTGTGTGTGAAATAAACGTGCGATACAAGAAGAAAATCAAACTCCTCCAGCAGCCTTGCTGTCACCACAAGCAGTGAAACTGCCATTCGAATCACGTAATAAATACCTTGCAGAAGGACCACTTAGAAGAAGAGAATATTTCAGTGCTTAGCAATGTATGCGGTGTAAACGAAGAGCTGACTACTCAGTTTGCCGGGACCTGTTGATTCTGTCGTTCTTACAGTATGTGGTTTAGCGTTCACAGACAACTTTTGATCTACAGTAGAATATGATTGCATCAAGTTTATATCAGATACTTGCTTGCCACACCCAAGAACAATAAGTAACTGGTTGCAAAGTGTCGCAGCGGCAACTGGTATGAAGAGCTATGCAATACATATATATGTCCACAGAATTCCATTATTTAATGATTAGTAAAGTTACGAGTTAGTGTTTAAGCGAGGATTTATTTGGGAACTTCAGTGCCCACATGAGACATCAATAGTCACTTGATACTCACTTGGTGTTACGATCTAGCGTGGCTCATGCAGTAAGAATGCTGAAGGACTTTTCTTACGGAAACAGAAGTAAATGAAGAACCCCTCCCCTCCTCGGATATTCGAGTCCTCCCTACCTCCTCGGATATTCGAGTCCTCCCTAGGGCATGGGTGTGTGTGTGGTCCATAGTGTAAGTTAGTTTAAGTTAGATTAGATAGTGTGTAGGCTTAGGGAGCGATGACCTAAGTAGTTTGGTCCCATAAGACCTTACCACAAATTTCCAAATTTCAATATGCAAAACCAGAATTCTAACTATATTTCCATCTATTTTTTGTTTGTTTTGTTTCTGTATTTTGTTTGTGAAAATTAAATAAAGATTAAATTTCACGAAGCACTGGAGTACTGTTTTGCTGCATATAGATTCATCGTTTAAGTGTATAACTCATATTTTGTTGAAATTCCTTTTTACAGTCTTCAAAACAGAATGTACGTGCTCTAATGATTGTAGTGTAAGTTAAAATCATGATGGAAATATATTTCCTGATTTTGCAAGAGCGAAATTATTAGTGTGCAGTACGACATAAACATCCTTAGCAGGAGAAAAATATGTACGGAAGAAAAATAGGCTTTACATGACATTAAGCGTAAGCTTTTTTGTTTTAGAGGTAACTTTATTTGCGCCTAAGCTTAACACAATGATTTTTATATATTGCATGATATTATGACTACAGTGATTTCGTTGCCTACATTCTTAAAATCGGACATTTTGGTAGCGAAATGATCAGAAAGATCTTGTGCCGCTTGTATTGTGAACTAGTAGAGCTAATAGTTCGACTTAAAACGATCGCCGGTTTCGCTGCAGTGTTGCCCACGCTTAACGAATGAACTACAAATAATGTTATCAGCAGTCTGATTGTGAGTGTTCCTTCGAGAAATTACGTCGTATCTAAGTACATACTCGGCTGTAACTGTCAACTGAGTGGCTTTCAGGATGGTTCAAATGGCTCCGAGCACTATGGGACTTAACATCTATGGTCATCAGTCCCCTAGAACTTAGAACTACTTAAACCTAACTAACCTATGGACAGCACACAACACCCAGCCATCACGAGGCAGAGAAAATCTCTGACCCCGCCGGGAATCGAACCCGGGAACCCGGGCGTGGGAAGCGAGAACGCTACCGCACGACCACGAGATGCGGGCGGCTTTCAGGAAACCGGGCAATTATCACGCAGAGTTTTATTAGAGAACCAGAGTTTTTGTCTTGGTATACACAAGATGGAGGACCCCCTGCCCCCCTCCTTAAACCCGGCTGCAGCCAGTACCTGTTCACAGCACTGGTAACGTCGTCTTCCATCATTCTTACATCTTTGAGGGGAACAGCTTCCATGCATACACCTTTGGTCAGGTCACCGGAAACTATTGTCAGCGTTCTGAAGAAAATAAACAGTGGCATGCCTCACGACAGAGAATAGTAAGCAGCCCTGCTTCTAGTTCACTTGTCAGTGTAGAGACTTCTCTACTTTTGTGAGACAAGCTGTTTATTTAGAAGCATTATTGTAAGCAAAATTAAAGAGAAATTTGTCAGTCCACTTTGTCATGTTTTAAAGTTCTTAATTTTTTTCTCTCTGTTATTTAATGAGCGTTTTATTAATGTGATTGCGTAATATTATTAACTGATTTTTATTTGTGGTTTGGTTTAGCGAATCCTTTTTACTGTTTGCTCCTTTTATTTAGGCTGAGTCCTTTTAATTATGTTTGCGATGGTTATGAAGTCTATATTGCTTACTGCTCCCCGTAAGTGAAAGAGTACGATAATACCTTAAGCGTTCCGCAGCAGCAGATCTCGTTGGGTGTCCTTGCTGGAACTTCTCCACCTGAAATCGCTAAAGATAATTTATCGCTCTACGGAAACCGATCGGTACAGCCAAGTGCTATGCTGTGTAATGTGTATGGAATGCGACGTCCGACTTTAGTTCGTGAAATTACACTCCTGGAAATGGAAAAAAGAACACATTGACACCGGTGTGTCAGACCCACCATACTTGCTCCGGACACTGCGAGAGGGCTGTACAAGCAATGATCACACGCACGGCACAGCGGACACACCAGGAACCGCGGTGTTGGCCGTCGAATGGCGCTAGCTGCGCAGCATTTGTGCACCGCCGCCGTCAGTGTCAGCCAGTTTGCCGTGGCATACGAAGCTCCATCGCAGTCTTTAACACTGGTAGCATGGACAGCGTGGACGTGAACCGTATGTGCAGTTGACGGACTTTGAGCGAGGGCGTATAGTGGGCATGCGGGAGGCCGGGTGGACGTACCGCCGAATTGCTCAACACGTGGGGCGTGAGGTCTCCACAGTACATCGATGTTGTCGCCAGTGGTCGGCGGAAGGTGCACGTGCCCGTCGATCTGGGACCGGACCACAGCGACGCATTGATTCACGCCAAGACCGTAGGATCCTACGCAGTGCCGTAGGGGACCGCACCGCCACTTCCCAGCAAATTAGGGACACTGTTGCTCATGGGGTATCGGCGAGGACCATTCGTAGCCGTCTCCATGAAGCTGGGCTACGGTCCCGCACACCGTTAGGCCGTCTTCCGCTCACGCCCCAACATCGTGCTGCCCGCCTCCAGTGGTGTCGCGACAGGCGTGAATGGAGGGACGAATGGAGACGTGTCGTCTTCAGCGATGAGAGTCGCTTCTGCCTTGGTACCGATGATGGTCGTATGCGTGTTTGGCGCCGTGCAGGTGAGCGCCACAATCAGGACTGCATACGACCGAGGCACACAGGGCCAACACCCGGAATCATGGTGTGGGGAGCGATCTCCTACACTGGCCGTACACCACTGGTGATCGTCGAGGGGACACTGAATAGTGCACGGTACATCCAAACCGTCATCGAACCCATCGTTCTACCATTCCTAGACCGGCAAGGGAACTTGCTGTTCCAACAGGACAATGCACGTCTGCATGTATCCCGTGCCACCCAACGTGCTCTAGAAGGTGTAAGTCAACTACCCTGGCCAGCAAGATCTCCGGATCTGTCCCCCATTGAGCATGTTTGGGACTGGATGAAGCGTCGTCTCACGCGGTCTGCACGTCCAGCACGAACGCTGGTCCAACTGAGGCACCAGGTGGAAATGGCATGGCAAGCCGTTCCACAGGACTACATCCAGCATCTCTACGATCGTCTCCATGGGAGAATAGCAGCCTGCATTGCTGCGAAAGGTGGATATACACTGTACTAGTGCCGACATTGTGCATGCTCTGTTGCCTGTGTCTATGTGCCTGTGGTTCTGTCAGTGTGATCATGTGATGTATCTGACCCCAGGAATGTGTCAATAAAGTTTCCCCTTCCTGGGACAATGAATTCACGGTGTTCTTATTTCAGTTTCCAGGAGTGTATTTAGGTCTTCGGAGAAATATTCTCGACGAGTCCCAAAACCGTGTAAAACTGCAGGCTCGCACCATCAAACCACACAACACTTCCGAACGAGTTGCATCTTTATAATCACCGAATATTTCTTTTGAAATGATTAAGGGTTATGAACTCTAAACACCTGATACTCCTTTTGTGCTTTCATATGTATTTTCTTCAATACCATAAAACACAGATTACTGCCTTAATGGCGGCTTCCAACAATCTCCTCTCCATCCGACATAGAACTTCTCTCTTCCAATGGCCAACATGGAATAATTATCTCTTTGCCGTAGCTTAACACAGTCTGTATATCTTTATTATCGAGTTCGCACGGAGACGCTTAAATGCCACTGAGTATTTATCTCTCGCGCAGGTATTTACATTTATCGTCATATTAACAGTGTGTCGCACTTTTTATTGCGGGTATGTGAACCACGAAACACTAGCACATTGCTCCTACACGATAAATATATGGCTTCTCGTTTACAGTCGGCTTATTAGTTACTTATCGTACTTTACAGCCAGCTATATCTACGCACAAACACTGCAGTTCATAATTTAGCGCCTCTCAAGCTACTCCTCTACCGGCCCACCCTCGAACAGAGCCAGGCGAAACCAACACTTAAATTTCTCTACGCGAGCCCTTATTTCTCTTATGCTAATCCTTCCTTCCTAGGTGGACGCCAGCAGAATACGTTCACACTCTGAAGACAAAGTGGGTGAATGAAATTTCATAAGACCCTTCCTTTGATTGAATGATTACCACCCCAATCCGCGTGTCATATCCGTGGCCCTCTCTCCCCTATTCCGTGATAATACAAACCTAGCTGTTCGTCTTTGAACTTCTTCGATGTCCTCCGTCAATCCTATTTGTACTGATCCAATGCCGACCTGCTGTATTTTCTAAGTGTTCAGCCAATAACTCGCGGTCTTTGGTTTACATTTCCAAAAACATTATCTATGAGACTCTTTCAGTTTAGGTTGTTCGTAATTGTAATCGGTAAGTATTTAGCTGAATTTAAAGCCTTTAGATTGGTGTGTTTTGTCCAGTAATCGAAATTTGGTGGATTCATTTTAATGCTTATGTGGATGACTTCACGATATTCATTATTTACAGTTAATTGCCGCTTGTATCAATCGTTTTGCAGTTTTTTTGACCATCTGATGACTTTATAGAACGATAGATTACAGCATCATCTGCATACAAACGAAACTGGCTGCTCAGATTGTCTCATAAACAGTTTATGTGGATCAGGAACAGCAGAGGGCCTATATCGCTTCCTTGTAGAACGTCAGATATTACTTCTGTTTTACTCCGTCATTCCGTCACATACTACCAATAGTTAATTTTCTGACAGGAAATCACGAATCCATTCGCACAAATGAGGCGATACTCTGTAGGCACTCAATTTGCGTAGAAGCCGCTTCTGAGGAACGGTATCAGAAGTGTTCTGGAAATCTAAAAGTGTGGAATCAATTTGACATCCCCTGTCGATAGCACTCATTACTTCGTGAGAATAAAGAGCTAGTTGTGTTTCTTAAGAACGATATTTTCTGAATCCCTGTTACCTGTTTACAACTAAATCGTTTTTGCCGAGAAAACTCATAATGTTAGACCACAGTATATGTTCCAAAATCCTTCTGCCAATCGACGTTAGCGATATGGGTCTGTAATTCAGCGGATTACTGCTAAGATAGAAGGTTGTATACATGCAAGAACCCTGGAGATACTAAAAGGTATCAGATAGATTATATAATGGTAAGACAGAGATTTAGGAACCAGGTTTTAAATTGTAAGTCATTTCCAGGGGCAGATGTGGACTCTGACCACAATCTATTGGTTATGACCTGTAGATTAAAACTGAACATACTGCAAAAAGGTGGGAATTTAAGGAGATGGGACCAGGATAAACTGAAAGAACCAGAGGTTGTACAGAGTTTCAGGGAGAGCGTAAGGGAACAATTGACAGGAATGGGGGAAAGAAATACAGAAGAATGGGTAGCTTTGAGGGATGAAGTAGTGAAGGCAGCAGAGGATAAAGTAGGTAAAAAGACGAGGGCTGCTAGAAATCCTTGGGTAACAGAAGAAATATTGAATTTAATTGATGAAAGGAGAACATATAAAAATGCAGTAAATGAAGCAGGCAAAAAGGAATACAAACTTCTCAAAAATGAGATCGATAGGAAGTGCATGATAGCTAAGCAGGGATGGCTAGAGGACAAATGTAAGGATGTAGAGGCTTATCTCACTAGGGGTAAGATAGATACTGCCAACAGGATAATTAAAGAGACCTTTGGAGATAAGAGAACCACTTGCATGAACATCAAGAGCTCAGATGGAAACCCAGTTCTAAGCAAAGAAGGGAAAGCAGAAAGGTGGAAGGAGTATATAGAGGGTCTATACAAGGGCGATATACTTGAGGACAATATTATGGAAATGGAAGAGGATGTAGATGAAGATGAAATGGGAGATACGATACTGCGTGAGGAGTTTGACAGAGCACTGAAAGACCTGAGTCGAAACAAGGCCCCCGGAGTAGACAATATTCCATTAGAACTACTGATGGCCTTGGGAGAGCCAGTCCTGACAAAACTCTACCATCTGGTGAGCAAGATGTATGAAACAGGCGAAATACCCTCAGACTTCAAGAAGAATATAATAATTCCAATCCCAAAGAAAGCAGGTGTTGACAGATGTGAAAATTACCGAACAATCAGTTTAATAAGCCACAGCTGCAAAATACTAACACGGATTCTTTACAGACGAATGGAAAAACTAGTAGAAGCCGACCTCGGGGAATATCAGTTTGGATTCCGTAGAAATACTGGAACACGTGAGGCAATACTGACCTTACGACTTATCTTAGAAGAAAGATTAAGGAAAGGCAAACCTACGTTTCTAGCATTTGTAGACTTAGAGAAAGCTTTTGACAATGTTGACTGGAATACTCTCTTTCAAATTCTAAAGGTGACAGGGGTAAAATACAGGGAGCGAAAGGCTATTTACAATTTGTACAGAAACCAGATGGCAGTTATAAGAGTCGAGGGACATGAAAGGGAAGCAGTGGTTGGGAAGGGAGTGAGACAGGTCGTAGCCTCTCCCCAATGTTATTCAATCTGTATATTGAGGAAGCAGTAAAGGAAACAAAAGAAAAATTCGGAGTAGGTATTAAATTCCATGGAGAAGAAATAAAAACTTTGAGGTTCGCCGGTGACATTGTAATTCTGTCAGAGACAGCAAAGGACTTGGAAAAGCAGTTGAACGGAATGGATGGTGTCTTGAAGGGAGGATATAAGATGAACATCAACAAAAGGAAAACGAGGATAATGAAATGTAGTCGAATTAAGTATGGTGATGCTGAGGGAATTAGATTAGGAAACGAGACACTTAAAGTAGTAAAGGAGTTTTGCCATTTGGGGAGCAAAATAACAGATGATGGTCGAAGTAGAGAGGATATAAAATATAGACTGGCAATGGCAAGGAAAGCGTTACTGAACAAGAGAAATTTGTTAACATCGAGTATAGATTTAAGTGTCAGGAAGTCGTTTCTGAAAGTATTTGTATGGAGTGTAGCCATGTATGGAAGTGAAACATGGGCGGTAAATAGTTTGGACAAGAAGAGAATAGAAACTTTCGAAATGTGGTGCTACAGAAGAATGGTGAAGATTAGATGGGTAGATTACATAACTAATGAGGAAGTATTGAATAGGATTGGGGAGAAGAGAAGATTGTGGCACAACTTGACGAGAAGAAGGGATCGGTTGGTAGGACATGTTCTGAGGCATCAAGGGATCACCAGTTTAGTATTGGAGGGCATCGTGGAGGGTAAAAATCGTAGGGGGAGACCAAGAGATGAATATACTAAGCAAATTCAGAAGGATGTAGGTTGCAGTAGGTACTGGGAGATGAAGAAGCTAGCACAGGATAGAGTAGCATGGAGAGCTGCATCAAACCAGTCTCAGGACTGAAGACCAGAACAACAACAAAAACACTGCTATTTCTTCTCTTGGGTGTTGGTGTGGCTTGTGCAACTTTTCAGTCTTTAGATATGGATCTTTCGGCGAGCAGGCGGTCGTATATGAGCTAATGTACTAGCGTACTCTGAAAGGAACCTGACTAGTGTACAATCTGGACGGGCCTTGCCTTAATTGATTTAAGCTGCTTCGCTACATCGCGAATTTCTACTTTTAAGTTACTGATTCGAATTCCTTAATATTTACTTCATCCGCTTTGGTGAAGGAATTTTCGAAACCTGTGTTTAGTAACTCGGCTTTAGTGGCACTGCGGTAAGTATCATGACTATTGTTATCGCGCAGTGGCGGTACTGGTGTGTGTCTTTCCGCTGGTGTACTTAAATAACAAAAGCTTTATTACCGAGAAGACATATACGTCATTTATAACTTTTCAAATATCCACTGCATAGGCTTAATTAGCGTGCACCCAACTAACAAACACATACCAACATGCTACGCACATATAATGATTATCCTGTAACAGAGTTAACTGGCTTACATTCCGTTTACTGTAACGAATATTTTGCATGTGTCACTATTACGTATTTCTGTGTGATTCTATGTGTGCTGTGAATTTAGTTCTGCCTCCAAAGTAGAGGATGTCATTTGGAGGATGGCTACAAAGAGAAAGTAGTTTTAATAGCACACATTAATACGTGCTTACTCATCGAGATGCAATGTGGTGCAAGGTGAAGGTTATGTGTCTATTTCTAAAATGGCTCTGAGCACTATGGGACTTAACATCTGTGGTCATCAGTCCCCTAGAACATAGAACTACTTAAACCTAACTAACCTAAGGACATCACACACATCCATGCCCGAGGCAGGATTCGAACCTGCGACCGTAGCAGTCGCGCGGTTCCGGACTGAGCGCCTAGAACCGCTAGACCACCGCGGCCGGCGTAAACAGAACCCTCGGTGTCCAGCGTCTCGGTACAGGGTAATAACACAATTATAATTTATTCGGTTTGTTCTAGCAATCATCTAGTTTCTGCGAAAATAGCTAAACCGTGCCCCACAGAACATACAACAGAGAGTAACACAACTCACAGACGAAGAATTGTACTGTGATGCGGTTGGCATCACTGCCGGAAGAGCATAGTGTAGCGTAGTTGTGCCTGTTGAAAGGTGGCTACACTGAGCCACAGCGCCAAAGATCGCGCTAGAACGTAATGTTCCGCCGCCTCCACTGGCAGTGATTATTGAGACGTAGCGGGAAGCAGTTCTTGCCGAGAAGTTGTGGTGGACACTGCTTGTAGCTGAAGTTGGAATGAGATGGGGTAGTAGTGAGTGTTTGTTCCATGTTTTATGCAGCTATGTGATGGGAGAGATAGCAGATGTTATTCTAATGGAGACATTGTAATGATCAGAGTGCATAAATTAAGGTACATTCTTTGTTGTCATTCTAAGCAGTCAGATTGCGTACTAAAACTAGTCAGGGCCAGCCGTTTACGAGACTTGCGTAATCGGACATACAGCTACAAAAAAATGTTAGCATTCTATATAAATTAAGCCCCCATGCACTGTCTTTCGTTGCATACATACATTAATCCTTGTTCCATAGATCATGAATACGACATTTCGTAATGATGTGGAACGTGTCACTCTAACATCAATTTTCTTTACACTTTTTTTTTTTTTTTTTTTGATTCCGTGAAGACATACGTGAGCTGCATATCGGCCCACTCTTGATAAGTAAACCTATCTATACATCTTTGTACGACTGATAACGTACGTCTAACACTGTCGGGTCAACACACTGAAGCCAGAACCGATGAGCACTGAGTGTAACCTTGGAGGCGAGAGTAAAATGAGTACTGTGTTGTCCATAGCAGATACTGTGACCGAATGAACACAAAACACACAGGGTGTACCGTCGATATTTGCGCTGCTGTGCACTATTTTTAGCGCAGTACAGATACAAAGCTAGGTGAGGTGAGGAACGAAACGGAATGCAATAGGTCTCTAACCATCCCTTCTATCCCTGAACATCTCTACAGGGTTATTACAAATGATTGAAGCGATTTCACAGCTCTAAAATAACTTTATTATTTGAGATATTTTCACAATGCTTTGCACACACATACAAAAACTCAAAAAGTTTTTTTAGGCATTCACAAATGTTCGATATGTGCCCCTTTAGTGATTCGGCAGACATCAAGCCGATAATCAAGTTCCTCCCACACTCGGCGCAGCATGCCTCATCAATGAGTTCGAAAGCATCGTTGATGCGAGCTCGCAGTTCTGGCACGTTTCTTGGTAGAGGAGGTTTAAACACTGAATCTTTCACATAACCCCACAGAAAGAAATCGCATGGGGTTAAGTCGGGAGAGCGTGGAGGCCATGACATGAATTGCTGATCATGATCTCCACCACGACCGATCCATCGGTTTTCCAATCTCCTGTTTAAGAAATGCCGAACATCATGATGGAAGTGCGGTGGAGCACCATCCTGTTGAAAGATGAAGTCGGCGCTGTCGGTCTCCAGTTGCGGCATGAGCCAATTTTCCGCGGGCTACGCGTGAAACATGCCCGCACGCGTTCAACCGTTTCTTCGCTCACTGCAGGCCGACCCGTTGATTTCCCCTTACAGAGGCATCCAGAAGCTTTAAACTGCGCATACCATCGCCGAATGGAGTTAGCAGCTGGTGGATCCTTGTCGAACTTCGTCCTGAAGTGTCGTTGCACTGTTATGACTGACTGACGTGGGTGCATTTGAAGCACGACATACGCTTTCTCGGCTCCTGTCGCCATTTTGTCTCACTGCGCTCTCGAGCGCTCTGACGGCACAAACCTTGAAGTGCGGCTTCAGCCGAACAAAACTTTTTGAGTTTTTCTACGTATCTGTAGTGTGTCGTGACCATATGTCAATGAATGGAGCTACAGTGAATTTATGAAATCGCTTCAATCATTTGTAATAGCCCTATAGAAGTCTGTCGGTGGGATTCTAGCTTTGGAGTGTTGGGGTTACAGAAGAATGCTGACATTTGAGAGAACCTTACTTTTTGATGACGCGATGTACTTCGCAGCGCCCGCTCGCCCGGGGAGATTGGTGGTGCGGGGGTTTCTGGCCGAAAATGCGCGGAGTGCCAGTCGCCTGCGGGCTCTTGTCTCGGCACCAGGCTGCGTTGAGTGGATACGTCACAAAGCTGCCGGTCGTGGCATAACATGCAGCAAACGATCGATCAACGCTACGCCGTCAAGTTTTGTGTGAAACTAGGAAAATGGCTCTGAGCACTATGGGACTTAACATCTATGGTCATCAGTCCCCTAGAACTTAGAGCTACTTAAACCTAACTAACCTAAGGACAGCACACAACACCCAGTCATCACGAGGCAGAGAAAATCCCTGACCCCGCCGGGAATCGAACCCGGGAACCCGGGCGTGGGAAGCGAGGACGCTACCGCACGAGAAACTAGGAAAATCGGGTACGGAAAAGTTGGATATGTGTCGGCAAGTTTACGGCAATGACTGCCTGTCAAGAGCTCAGGTTTTCAGGTGAGTCAGGAGCTCTAAAGTGTGCCGGGGCAGTGTTGAGGACAAGGACCGCTCCGGACGCCCGTCAACCAGCAAAACTGTCGAAAACATCGACCGTGTGCGCGTTTAGTTTACCACCGAACGTCGGATGAGTGACAGGATGGTATCAGACGACCTCGGACTTGATAAAATGCCAGTGTACAACATCATCACCAAAGAACTGCCAAAGTGTAAGATCTGCACCGAGATGGTCCCGAACATTTTGTCAGACGTTCAAAAGCGAGCACGTGTGGACGCCTGCCAAGACAACCTCCAGAGCCTTTAAACTGATCCGGAATTATTAGGTAACGTTATCGCCGGAGGCGGAACCTGCGTGTTTCAGTACGAGCCGGAGAGAGAACGCATGAGTGCCAAATGACACACCGCAGCACCTCCACGTCCAAAAAAAAGGCTCTCATTAGCAAATGGAAGGTGAAAGCCATGCTGATCAAGTTTTTCGACGTCAGTGGCGTGGTTCATCACGAGCTTATGCCCCATGGCCAAACTGTCAAAGGTGCTTTTTATTGCGAAGTGCTCAAGAGACTGAAAGCCATGGTCCATCGTGTGAGGCCAGCCATTGCTGATGACTGGAAACTTTATCATGACGACACGCCGAGTCACACCTACTTCATGGTGCCAGCTACCTGGCCAGGAAAGGGATCCCAGCTATTCCTCAGCCCCCCCCCCCCCTACAGTCCCGATGTGGCCCACAGATTTTGTTTGTTCCCCAAACTAAAAACGTCCCTGAAAGGACACCGTCTTGGGACCCTGGTGGAGGTCCAAGTCGCCAGCACGAGGGCTTTGAAGTTCAAATGTGTGTGAAATCTTATGGGACTTAACTTCTAAGGTCATCAGTCCCTAAGCTTACACACTACTTAACCTAAATTATCCTAAGGACAAGCACACACACACCCATGCCCGAGAGAGGACTCGAACCTCCGCCGGGACCAGCCGCACAGTCCATGAGACGGCTTTGAAGGCCATACCGCACTCAGCGTTCGAGGCTTCGTTTGAAGCGTGGAAATCTCGCATGCAGCGGGTTGTTGACTCGGTCGTACGTTGAAGAGTACTAAGCGGTTGTAGCGATATCTACAACAAATTTTGATTCACAAGCTCAGTCCCATTACTTTTTATACAGACCCTGTAAGAAATGAAAATATGGGAAAGACAAAGCATAACAGAACTGATAGTCTGATAAAGCCTGTCTTAAGGGACTCCGGAACGCCCTATACTTGCAATGTTAAAATAACGCTTATAAATTACATCTTTCCTCACAAAGTATTTGAGGTAGAAAGTTGAACTTCTTACAGATTATTTATTGGAATATGGGCTACAACTTAACACAGGGATTTTACCAAATTTTATTTCAGTTATTAAAGATGATTTTTTTTCAATTGTAATGAAAATTCACAACATTTTTTTGCAATTTTTTATTTATATATTCAAAAATATACAGTTTTTTGGAAAAAGGCTGTGTTAAATTATGCAGAAGGTACTGTGTAACATTTACTGAAAGTTTGAAACAAATATGTTTGGAAGATCCTTAGAAAACATGTAATTAGTATGAGCAAATAAAAGTTTTGGGAATCGAGCGACAAAGATTGGATTAACTTTTTAGTGCATTCCAGGTCCATAGGATGGATTATCTTCATCCTCTGCAAACTCCTCCTCCAGCTTCCTCTTGTTCCTCCTCCTGTTTACTCTTGCTTGTATTTCTAGACTCTTTACAGCCCTGTCTGCAGCCCGAAGGCGTTCCTTGTCTAAAGCAAGCATCGCTCGTACCATGTTAGAATGTTATTATTTACAGTAATAACACATACCTTTGGCTTTCCAACATTTCTCCTTTTCTTAAAAGCCTTCAGAGGATTTCTAATAACTTTACTTTCACTCATTATTATACTTCAACAAAACAGAGACTCAAGAAACAGAATTAATTACGAATATTTTCGAGATAACGACAGAGTAAATAAACATGAAACAATCGACAATCACACCAGCGATATATATTGAACCATGACAGGTTAGCCACAACACATACCTTATCTCACATCACTACAATGTACCTCATGAACACGGACGTTAATAATAACACCATTTGACAGCAGTTTAACAGCGCCACAGTGGGTCACGCCCATGTAGAACACATTTCAAAAAAATTGAAAAATAGTTGTAGTCTTCGGAATTGAATAAATTATATATCTATTAAAAGGTAATAGTCTGCAGATTCAGAAAACGCAAAAAAATAAAAATTGAACTTTTCATGATTTTGAGCCTTTCCGGAGCCCCTTAAGACAGTAGGGAGTAACTTCCATGGTTCTAGAGGAAGCTGTAGAGAGCAAAACTGTAGGGAACGACAGAGATTGCAATAGTCTCTGTCGGTCCATTATGGCCAGAGGACATCAGCTCTAGATTCAAAAAACTTTACCAGTAGCCGTATACTATGGGTTACTTTTATGTATCAAATTCTACCAGTTTCGGCATTTCAGTATTGCCATCTTCAGATCCCACACGCTTTTTTCGTATTAACACGCTTATCGTATGGTGCCATAAAGCTTGAACCGTAAATTCGAACCATTATGCAACTAATTCACATGAAAGGGTGTCATCTTTCATATGAATGAGTTGCATAACGGTTGGGATTTATAGTTCCAGTTTTGTGGCACCATACGATAAGCTTGTTAATACGAAAAAAGCGTATGGGGCCTGGAAACGGCTATACTGAATTGCCGAAACTGGTAGAATTTGATATATAAAATGAAATAACGAAAATATACGGCTGTTGGTAAACTTTTTTGAATCGAGAGACTGGAATAAGTCCGACAAATAATCGAGAGTAAGTGTTACTTTGAGAAAGGGAAGTCGTTGCGAACTGCATCAAAACAGTGCGAAGACTGATTGGAGCCACTCCTTCTCTCCCCTCCCCCCTTTCACCCTGCGCGTAAAAAAAGAAAGAAGTCACATGACGTATTACAAGTAGTTGGTGTGCGAATCACATATGTCGATATCGGTTCGTTATACAAGCGGACAACGACCCAGGTTACGTAATCTAGCCCTTGGCCTTGACAGGAAGGCTATTATAGCTTGGCACGCATAGAGACATTCAAGGGTAGCAAACTGACACGTCATTAGCGTAGATTACGCAATGCTGTAAACCAGTGAGTAGTAATCATAGCTCTGCAGGTGTAGCAAATTGATTCACTTTAAGGTTGATTGACTGATAAGGGGGGGGGGGGGGGGCAAAAGCACAAAACCATAGTGCTTCGCACTATCAGCCGGTGCATAAATGTTTTCTGCATCTCATGGTAAATGTAATCATTCCAGTACATAAATACCAGAAATACGGAAAGAAATGTTGGATATGTGGCGACGATAATGTGGGGGTTCCTGTATGATAACTCGATTCGTATCAAGAAGGAGGTCAATTTACTTCTGGGTTAACTGACAAGGGTAGGTCACGGCGTTAGAATCGCGGGTTTACTTCAGACTTTGTACGCTTTTAGTAGTCCATGAGGACAACACAATGCGCAATTCAAATGGCTCTGAGCAGTATGAGACTTAATATCTGTGGTCATCAATCCCCTAGAACTTAGAACTACTTAAACCTAACTAACCTAAGGACGTCACACACATCCATGACAGAGGCAGGATTCGAACCTGTGACCGTAGCAGTCGCGCGGTTCATGACTGAGTGCCTAGAACCGTTCGGCCACCGCGGCCGGCAATGCGCAAATAGTAAGGCGTGCTACTTAGGTGATTTCGAGAAAACCGCAAAAGCAGTTGTAAGCGTCATTGACCTTGTGGTGTCACCGCCAGACACCACACTTGCTAGGTGGTAGCTTTTAAATCGGCCGCGGTCCGCTAGTATACGACGGACCCGCGTGTCGCCACTGTCAGTAATTGCAGACCGAGCGCCACCACACGGCAGGTCTAGAGAGACGTACTAGCACTCGCCCCAGTTGTACAGCCGACGTTGCTAGCCATAGTTCACTAAGAATTACGCTCTCATTTGCCGAGACGATAGTTAGCATAGCCTTCAGCTACATTTGCTACGACCTAGCAAGGCGCCGTATTCAATTTATATTGAGATTCTATTAATGTATCATCAAGAGCGAAGTTCTACGAATGTGGATTAAAGTTAAGTATTCCAGAAGCTACGTACTTTTCTTTATAGCATTCATTACGTATCCTGTTTCAGACCTCACGCCAGCCTGCATGAGTTTAAGCGCGTGCCTTTCGGCTTCCTCTCATTGTGTCTAGGCTGTCTTGTCTAGACACAACAGATCTACCGGTGCGTTGCGACCCTAACCACGAGATGGCGGCAGTCATGTCGTTAGCGTAATCGATGGATCGCTGGATCGAATCCTGCTGGTGCTTTTTATTTATTTATATTTTTTCAACACTAATCATATTATTTCATACGTATTACATTTGAAAAATAATATGATGTAAAGATCCTGTATCTGCGCGAACTTTTATTGAATTTCCCAATGTTATTTGGTGCTTTGGTAACGTGTACTATGACAAAAAATGTGCCTTTTATAAACTATCGACAATTAAAGGATCAAACGCATGAAGTTTTCCTGGAAATGTAGGCCTGTCGTTATTTTCGAAATCGCTTATATCTGCAATCAAGTGTTAGCGAGAACTGCTTTGCTCCTGGACTCTTCGATCTACGGTCACAGATTTCCGTGGCGAGGGACAGGCTTCGAAGGCCCAAGTCAAACATCGATAACTTTTATTCAGTAATACAATGAGTTACAATATGCCAGAACTTGAGGATGATGTACGATTTATCGTCGGCTACGGTTTCGACATTACAATCTGCAGGACAACATTTTTCATACAGAGACGGAAAACATAAATTAAAACAGCTTCTACTACATCGGCGAATACAATTTTCCCACATGCGCAAGGGATCTTCAGAGTTTCTAAGGAAAAACATAGCTCGTTGGCATTTTGAAAAATTTCTCTTTCTTCCCAGAGTCTGGATGCAAAGCCTCTGTAACGCAAAATTTTCGTAAATATCGGTGCCAAAAATTGACGATGTACGATATAATGAGTTTAATAGAATCTTCACGAGAAGCAGTTTCTCGTTCGTTGTCAAATGTGAACAAATTTGAAGGCACTCAATAAAGTTAACTTGTCTATAGAAATAAAAGTTGCGTAATATTTGTTGTAATAATAAAAATTAGTAAACAGCCAAATAACATAGGGATTCCGATGGCCGGCCAGGGTGGCCGAGCGGTTCTAGGCGCTGCGGTCGCAGGTTCGAATCCTGCAACGGGCATCAATGTGTGTGATGTTCTTAGGTTAGTTAGGTTTAAGTAGTCTTAAGTTCTAGGGGACTGATGACCTCAGAAGTTAAGTCCCATAGTGCTCAGAGCCATTTTTGAAATCCAATAAACATTCACCCAAGTACATGTGTTATTTATCACATTACCTTTGAGATGTACTATGTACGAAATAATATGACTAGTGTTGGAAAAATTATGAATAAAAAAAGTGAGCGGCATCCAGAGACCCACCACCGATTACGGAGCTTGTACAATAACCCACTTTTTTTTCCCTCCATCCACCCCTATTGCCCGTCCTTGTTTCGCGAAATTACGCCTTCATCGGTTAGCTTCCATTAGCTGTATTGAGGTTTCCTTAAATAACTAAATTCTTCTTCTTTCAATTTAACTAAAAACTTCAATTTTCCCTTGAAACCAAAATCTTCTTCTTCTTAGGGGTGTGCTATCATTTAATTCGCGAAATTGTAGAATGATGTAACTTATGTTGTTACTGTATTTGAAATAAGAGAACTAAGCTATACTTCTTCGTAAATTAGAAACTTTCTCTGAAAAGTAGTTGTTTGGTGCCATCACATGACCGCCGCCAGGTAGTAACTGGAGTCGCAGCGAACCGATACATCACTGACGCGTAAAACTTCTCTTGCGATATTCTTGAAATCGTCTGAGTAGTACGCCTTAGGACTTACAAATTATGTTGTAGGGGCCTGTAAAAAGTGTACGACGTTTGAAGTAAATTCGTGATCAGGGCGTCGTGGCCTTCCCATTGTGAGATTAGAGGAACTACTGTAGGGCTGTTACAACCAAAATGGGTTAACAGTACACGCCGCAGAACGCCAGTAAAACCATCTAGATTTCCGGATCCCTATCACCGTGACTTTTGCGCGTACACCTAAACGAACAGTCAAAATAATCATCACAGTGGAAAAGCTCCTGTGGAACGCTGAGATCGCTGATGTTGCCATCTCTCACACTGATGCCAAATTCTACAACAATAACGAATAGACCCGGCTCATATCGTGAATACACTAGTTTATGTCATTTGCTGGTAGTATGGGACTCTGTTATATTTATTATTTTTGAAGACGTTACTGGGGATATCAGCGATCCAAATACAGTCTTGGAAAATAATTGTAACAGTATAAATCGCAAGGCGTATTTAATAAAAGGTTACCGGCTTCGATCAACACATGATCATCTTCGGACCTACAGCAATTTTGATGGACAATGGCTGTGGATGGAGCAAGAACCGCTGAACGACGTTAGTCAACTTTTAGAGCAAGAACCGCTGAATGACGGTAGCCAATTGCTAGAGCAGTTCTGTGCTTCCTGCTCGATACACAGCTATTGTCCATCAAATTGACTGTAGGTCTGAAGATGATCGTGTTAGGATCCAAACTGGTCACCTTCCAATAAATGTGCCTTACGATCTAGTCTGTTATAATTATTTTTCAGGGTGTTACATTTAAATATTTTTGGCGATGCAGGATGTTCAAAGAAATTAATGCGATTTCGGAAGACGATGTGTTGTACATGAATGAAGATAGAAACTTGGAGTTACAACGTCCGTCCCCGTAGCTGAAGATCAACGCGGCACACTGCCATCCGGAGGACCCGGCTTCGATTCCCGGTGTTCCCTGATATTTTTCCTTGATGGACGGATGGATATGGGGACACAGGCTCGTGAGGCCAAGTGAGGAGTTGTTTCGTCTTCATCTACATTCTCTTCCATTTCCAGAATATTGTCCTTAAGTACGTCGCCCTTGTATGGACCCTCTATATATTCCTTCCACCTTTCTGCTTACCCTTGTTTGCTTAGAACTGGGTTTCCATCTGAGCTCTTGATATTCATACAAGTGGTTCTCTTTTCTCCAAAGGTCTCTTTAATTTTCCTGTAGGCAGTATCTATCTTACTCAATCCACTCGACGTATGAATTTAAAAACGCCTTCAGTCACAATTTTTCGTGTTTTATTCAGTACACGATGCATTTAGGACCCTATGGGTCCATATTCAGGTGTAATTCGTCTTAATACATGATTTATTTGTTATCTTGAATGAGATGAAATGCATATTCCTGTCACGAAAAGGTTTGATGTTAGGTTACGAACTTATTAAGTCAGACGCGTAAGATATGTGTGAAGTAGTGGAAAACATGAATAGTGTAAACTTACCAAATAATTCAAGAAACGCGTTTTTAACGGTATAGTAACAGTTTTTTCCTCCGTAGTTTTCAATGGAAAATACTTATACTGTTACTAAAACGCTATTTTTGGATTATTTGGTAACAATGACTTCCTCACTCTACATCTAGACTGTTGTGGACAACTGTTGCTGCATGGACTGCGTCATGTTGGTGCTGCGTTCATTAGGGCTTATTCTGGTCGCATTCATGAATATTTTGTTCATATAACAACAACTCGTGAAAAGCGGTCAGCTTCACCCTTATTACAGCAAGAAGATGCAAAGTTTCATTTATGTGTCTGTAAATAGTTGTGTATAATAGATTAACTTCTGTAGCTGCTATAACTGTCGTTGTGAAAGATCAATGCACGACATACGTAAGACCTAGAGACATGAGTTGTTTTTTTGCTAAACGCACGAATAGGAGGTATCACGTAGAAACCATTAGCACTCAAGTAGATGTTCAGAATGCTATACTTTTAGCCACTGCTGTTAATTACGAAATTTTTAGCAGTAAATATAATTAATACATATGTTTTTCGATAGGGTCCGCCTTTAGCAAAGCAAAATTTTGTTTTTTTACCCAAACATGTTTCACTGTAGTTGCAGCATCTTCAGAGGGCTTTTATTTTATGGCTGTTAAAGATAAACAGTGTTATTTACTGTTTGTATACATGTAACTATTAGTTTTCAAATCGTAATTACAGATATTTGAAAAAACAAATAAAATTATGAATTCTTACCTTTTTAGCACATGGTGTGGTTTTTTTCATGTATTGTGTTTCTACAGTAACTCTTATGTTCCACAGTTCGTCATCTGCAACCACTTACACCTTAAAGTAGGTAAACTGTTTAAGGGGAGACGGAAGGCAAGTGGTCTTCAAAAACTCGATTTTTAGATTTTAGCATATTTGAAATTCCTGGTCTTTCCTGCGTCGAACAGTTTTTGTTTTATGTAAATACGATAATTTTTTTCGTGAGGTATAATGGTTTTCCTCACACTCCGTGCAATCTGGCATTTAAATGCCACACCTTCCTTTTAGCGCCATCAGAGATAAGTTACAGCATTCTTTTACTCCTTGTATATTATTTCACACTTCTATTGTTTTATCGTTTCAATGTTTCCTACCCTGTATCTACTACCGATACTCGTTCTTCCGATGGTGTTTGTTAGTGTTTTCGAGCGTTAATGGTTGTACTTAGTGAAGTTTGTTGTGAGTGAAGTACGTGTTGATTTGTATTTTCTTTGGTTCCGCGTGTTTTCATAAAAGTGCCGCGAATAAAGATATATATTAAAATTCAGAGGAAATAAATACTTAAAGATAAACGACGTTAGTGATTCAAAGGAACCAAGAATGTTAGACATGAAGAAAATCAGCACATCAAGAAAGAAAATGCAGTGTCTTCAAGGCACTTCCTCCCAGTCAGCTTGTGGAGATGAACATCCGTTTGGAAATATTATGCTCTGTGATTTCATTTCCAAAAATACTGTGTGCAGAATATGTGGTGGTGACGTATCTTTGGGTGAGAATCAGCGTCTTCGTAAAGGGATTGCGTCAAACCTGAGATTGAGTTGTACAAAATGTGGTGCAGTTGCTACAACAATGACACAAAAAATAGCAAATAATAATTTATATGAGAACAACATAAGGAAGATAAATTGTTCAAGCCGAAATTACGATTTGAAAATTGTTATTTCTATTCCTGAAATTAATTAATTGTATGTGTGTGTGTTTTTTTCCGCAATTTAATTCTGTTTTCATATATCTCTGTTTTTTACTGTCTAGATTTCGGTTTTTATGCCATTCTCGATCATAACTTATAGATGTGTGTTACTCTTGTTTACCCGCTTTGGACTACCTTAACATGTATGACAAAATAATGGCTTAACGACTTTTAACATTGTACTCGAGAATGGCATAAAAGCGGAAACCTAAAGAGTACAAAAAAAAGATAGTAATACCCAGTCAAAAGGCTGTTTACTCTTTTAAACAATTTTCACGAAGGTCACTACGAGCCAGTTAGAAGTTGTATGTCACGTAACAAATGTCATGGGTGTTACTAGTGGGACTATATCACGTGTGCATATCAGTTAACGCGACGCTGAGACAGAATGCAGCCTATGCATAATTCCAGCGGCTACGTACGTGTCATGTAGTTCTCAGCACGGCAGTCATCGGTGAAGCGGCCGTGTCGTCCAGTGTGGGCGTCTGGACATATGACCGATGACTACCAGCCGCCCTCGTGTTTGGCGGTCAGTTCGTCACTGTCACACCGCAGACAACGCACTCTCATGATTAGTTGTCCTGCGCAGGCAGAGGTCGGCGTGCGGACCAATATACGGATGATTAGTATAATGCGAGGACGTTACTCTGGTGGAGTGAACACCGCTAATGACACATCGCGACAGAATTGTGCAAAATATCTACATCTCAGTACACGCTCGCAAACCCGTGTGAAGTATTGGGGTTTCTTTCTTTTTCAGTTGTGTATGAAACGCGGAAAGATTGTCTGCCTCTGTGCCTCCTGCCATTCGTCTCATCATGTCTTCACGACATATTCATAGCCTTAAATATGCTTATATATAAATATGCTTATTTATAAATATGCTTACATATATTGATAGACTTAAATGTGCTATTGTCAAACCAGTAATCAAAAAAGGAGACAAATCATCAGTGAAAAACTTTCGTCCCATTTCATTATTGCCAATATTTTCAAAAGTGTTTGAAAGGGTTATGTACGATAGACTTTATAAGCACTTAGTACAGAAAAATATTCTCATTCAGAATCAGTTTGGATTTCGGAAAGAATTGTCAACTGATCAAGCTATATTCACTTTTACAGACGATGTATTAGAATCAATAAATCAAAAGTTACCACTTGGAATATTCTGTGATCTGGCTAAAGCTTTTGATTGTGTTAAGCTTGATATCCGTATACAAAAGTTAAAATATTATGGGATAACAGGAGTAGCAGGCTTATGGTTCTCATCCTATGTTTTTAATAGAAAACAGTGTCTGTCTGTATCAGGCTTACCACATAACAATAGTCATTCAAAATATGAAACCATCAGACAAGAGATGCCTTAGGGCTCTGTTTTAGGTCTCTATTGTTCCTATTATATATTAGTGACCTTCCATATGCAGTGTCAGAAAATGCAAATTTTGTCTTATTTGCAGATGATACAAGTATTGGTATAAAAAACAGTAACCGTGATCTCACTGATCAATCAGCCAACGAAATGTTTGTAAGTATCAATGTGTGGTTCACAGCAAATGGATTGTCACTGAATTTTGACAAGACCCAGTACATACAGTTTAGTACCTCACAAAGAATACTTGACCCTATACGTATAATGTATTCAAACAATGAAATTAAAACTGTAGACAGTTTCAAATTTTTAGGGCTACAAATTGACCACAACCTAAATTGGAAAACTCACACTCTAGACTTAATGAAACGCCTTAGTTCAGGTACATTTGCAGTACGCATGATAGCAGAAATAGGTTATTTATAATTGAAGAAGTTAGTTTATTCGGCCTATTTCCACTCACTAATGAATTATTGAATCATCTTTTGGGGAAAATCCTCTCACAAAGAGAACATTTTCAAAATTCAGAAACGAGTCATTAGAATTATATCAGGTGTCAGTCCTAGATCAGCTGCAGAGACCACTTTAAGGAACTTGGTAGCCTACTGATTCTCAGTACATATACTCATTGATGTCCTTTGTCATTTCCAACATGTCTCTTTTTACACAAAATACTGCAAAACATGATTATAATACCAGAACCAAAAACAATCTGTATAAGGACTATAAAAGGTTAACATTAGTACGAAAAGGAGTCAAATACATGGGTACTCATAGATTCAATAACTTACCAGAGCATATCAAAGTTCTTGTAAGTGATAAAGATCGGTTTTAGAGTGAATGAAGGAACTTACTGTTGGCCAGCTCCTTCTATTCTATAGATGAATGTCTTCACAAGGATTATAGCTCATAACTCTGTATGCATTAGAATTGTACAATATCCATATATCTGAGTAAAACAAACAAAAAAAACTTTGACTCTTTCCACATCCCACAGACTCCTCTCCAAGGGACCCATCGAAAACGATAAATGTAACATAACTGATGTGATGACTGTGAAGAGTATCTTCGGAGACTTCACTGTATACATGTGATGCTCATATTTCGCTACGTACCTGTCAACAGATTAAAGGAAATGGATTGTTCGATACACTCCACAAATTTGCTATACGGTGTAGCAATTTCGAACTGTAATTTCGTACAATTTTAACGACACCAGTAAAATATCTTCGTTCACTTACGCGGGTGTATCATAATTAATTACATAAACGCATACAGTTGAAAGTATGCAATACATGAAGCAAAAAAGTGTCAGCAAACGCCGGCTTTAAAATGCATACACTTGAAGTTTGTCATAACATTATTGTTACACCTTGTAGATTCTTCAGCTTTTCTTGTAACAGAGGGTCTCGGATTTACCAACAGTAAATCTCTTCCTGATGCACTTCTCTTCTAATGACAGACACGGTAATTCATTGAGCATCACCAACACTGTCAAGACGACTAAAAAGCCCATGACAGATCACGCTTTGCTATCTCCTCTGCAAGGTGTGTACAAATTAAAAGGAGGCTACAGCTATAGGCCTGTGTAACGATATCTTAATAATTATATTATAATTACAGTTGTGAGCCTGTGGGTGCTATTCTGTCATTCTGCGCAACGGATTAATTTTAGATGTACCCTTTACCTCCTGCAAGATGCAATTTCCATCCCCACACTACTACAGAAGTCAGACAGACGCTCCTAACGTTCTAAAGAGAAATGCCTGTTAGTGCTAGTTAATGTATAAAAAACATGAAACTAACAAAAATTATTATTTTTTTTGCAAAAATTTTGAGAAATCACAGTGGCACTTTTAATTATGAACTGAACAAGTTATTTCCGGGTTCATTTTGGAACGTGAAGTTACCTCTTATGGACAGGATTCGCTAATGAAATTTCTATACAAAGTTTAAGATTGTTATTGAGTTGGCAGAATGGCTGAGAGCCGTGCCTACTCAACTTGAATAATTTATTATCCGTTAGAATGTTGCTACGTACGGTCGAGGCTATCGCATGTGACATCCAGTGAAGTGTACTGTTGTGGAGGAAATATGGGGCTCGCAAGGGCTGTAGCGCACAATACCATAAGCTGCGATGACTGCTGTCTGCACCACTCGCTGCTGACAAATAAGATAACTCTCGTTCTATCTGGATTGACCTTCGCCAATCAAACTTTCCTACGCCTTCATGAGGTCAAGGACTCCTATTCGCCCTTAGTTTAACTATTGGCATGGTACACGGGTCAGATAACCAGTCCACTGTGAGGACACTCAAAAATTCGCTTGCAGGCGTTTAACTATAACTCTGTCCGTTCACACCACACAATAAGTGTGGCGGCCAACACAGTGAACAACGATTAATCGCAAGGGATCAATATAGAGTCGCACTCCGATTCGCTCTCGACGGAGGTGCTCTCCCAGTGAAGTACTGAGGAGAGACTTGTTCCTCGCTCTTTGAGAAAACATATGGGCGCACATGCTCTTGTTACGTGTTCTCGCTCCAAGAGCGACAACAGAACGGTCCCTCTCCTGGCCAGACGTGAAGGGGTATATCTTTCGGTCTCTTCCATTACTCCTTCAGCTCAAGGCGTCAAGAATATTGTCTGCCAATCAGCATTGCTCTTCTAAAACGGGAGAATGACTTTTCGTTTAAGGTGACCAATCCGGAAATCTGGAGCATCGGCGTTTGGAGTTTGCTGTCTCCCTGTGAAAACCTCTGAAACTGCATGATATGTTTGTAAAGAATGCATAGGCTGGGCGCTCCCACACAATGTAGAAGAATTTGCTTTTAAGCCAAATACGGGGTCATTCTCCCTTTCACTCAGGCAAACGCTGTCTGATCTACGGGCGGTCGCCAGCCGATGTAGATAGGTTGACTCGTCCTCTAAAGGTACCGTCCTCCTGGCGTGCGGTTTGCCTCTCCTGAACTAAAATCTTTTGTGATCGTGCCTTGAATGTGTGTGTGTGTATGCCAGCCTCGAGTATTTCAACCTCGGTACACCGCACTATCTATTTACTTGTTATTTCCATATCGTTTACATGAATTCATACAACATTGACTTTATCTTATCGAGTTTGGGTTCGAATGAAGCGTCTTGATGTGCGGAATATGATTGTGAGGGCGGAATATGTAAGCAATGAAGGTCAGGAGACCACGATGTCTTACTCAGTTTACGTGGAACATTATAACTATACATAGCTGGCACTGATATTAACCATAGTTGCCACTGACGTTGGTACAGCAAACCCAGTGCATTGGAATGGAGTGGAGTGGTTTAGAAATTCATGGGCTGCTGACAGTTCGAGTTTTCCAATGGTGTCCTGAAAATTCTTCTCACAGATGAACTTCTAAGTAACCTTTCAGAGATTGTTTTAACAGGATGAAGCTATGTGAGTCACATAAGATCGTATCAGAGCTGTAGGAAGGATGTTCCAGGGCCTCCTATAGAAATTTCTGAAGGAGCTCAAGGTCTTTTTGACCATGTCTGTCCTAACATTGTCTGGAGAACCACTACGCCTTTCGCGAGCTTGCCCCTAAGCTTGTTCTTTATGGACTGTTTGAGCTCCCCTCGTCCAAAAAATGCCCAGTCCGCCCTGAACACCGGTAAGTGATTCTCAGTTTCTTTTTCGATGAAGAAGGACCTCTACACATCGCCTCGCCATCAAGGGATGAACAGTCAACACTGAAATATTGCAACACATTGCTGGAAGGACTGGACGATAGTCACACCTGTCCATGAGCCCACATGCTTTAATATAACAGTAGCGCAACTGACAGAACATGGGTGGCCCTAGCATGAAACGTAGGCGCTGCACCTCGCAAAACTTAATAACCGGCGGGATCATTTGACTATGAAATGAAACACTGATCCAAATAAACCCCTGTTTAATGTAAAGTTTCCTAGTAACATAAATGTGAACCAGAAGTAATCACTTTCGATCTTGAAAATTATGGAGAAAGCGAAAAATGATAATTATAATGTAGTATACTTATAATCAAACTTAAAATAACCTGAAAAATACCTTATAGTATAGCTGAATTGGGCTCAACTTAAAAATGAGCTGTAGAAAGACACAGTGGTTGCCTGATTGTGTCAGAAGAATGACAAACAGTGACACGAAAATAGCATCACTGATGGAGTCCAGCATGAGCCTTCAGTCATTCGGGACGAGTATCAGATTTGCAGAATCTACTTCACCCTAACAACGTGCCTACAAAAGCTACGTAAGTCCCATCCCTGCCCACCTAAGCTGCATTTCTCTCCATAGTCTTCGTTCAATTGAGTGAAAATTTGTACCAAGGGCGGGAATCGAACGCCGGGCTCTCGCTTACTAGGCATGTGCGTAGCCACTAATCAACCTTAGTACAGCGGTTCACATAACTGCGCGGATTCCTGACCTTGGTATAAATTTTCACTCGCTGCTTCAGTCTACACTCCTGGAAATTGAAATAAGAACACCGTGAATTCATTGTCCCAGGAAGGGGAAACTTTATTGACACATTCCTGGGGTCAGATACATCACATGATCACACTGACAGAACCACAGGCACATAGACACAGGCAACAGAGCATGCACAATGTCGGCACTAGTACAGTGTATATCCACCTTTCGCAGCAATGCAGGCTGCTATTCTCCCATGGAGACGATCGTAGAGATGCTGGATGTAGTCCTGTGGAACGGCTTGCCATGCCATTTCCACCTGGCGCCTCAGTTGGACCAGCGTTCGTGCTGGACGTGCAGACCGCGTGAGACGACGCTTCATCCAGTCCCAAACATGCTCAATGGGGGACAGATCCGGAGATCTTGCTGGCCAGGGTAGTTGACTTACACCTTCTAGAGCACGTTGGGTGGCACGGGATACATGCGGACGTGCATTGTCCTTTTGGAACAGCAAGTTCCCTTGCCGGTCTAGGAATGGTAGAACGATGGGTTCGATGACGGTTTGGATGTACGGTGCACTATTCAGTGTCCCCTCGACGATCACCAGTGGTGTACGGCCAGTGTAGGAGATCGCTCCCCACACCACGATGCCGGGTATTGGCCCTGTGTGCCTCGGTCGTATGCAGTCCTGATTGTGGCGCTCACCTGCACGGCGCCAAACACGCATACGACCATCATTGGCACCAAGGCAGAAGCGACTCTCATCGCTGAAGACGACACGTCTCCATTCGTCCCTCCAATCACGCCTGTCGCGACACCACTGGAGGCGGGCTGCACGATGTTGGGGCGTGAGCGGAAGACGGCCTAACGGTGTGCGGGACCGTAGCCCAGCTTCATGGAGACGGTTGCGAATGGTCCTCGCCGATACCCTAGGAGCAACAGTGTCCCTAATTTGCTGGGAAGTGGCGGTGCGGTCCCCTACGGCACTGCGTAGGATCCTACGGTCTTGGTGTGCATCCGTGCGTCGCTGCGGTCCGGTCCCAGGTCGACGGGCACGTGCACCTTCCGCCGACCACTGGCGACAACATCGATGTACTGTGGAGACCTCACGCCCCACGTGTTGAGCAATTCGGCGGTACGTCCACCCGGCCTCCCGCATGCCCACTATACGCCCTCGCTCAAAGTCCGTCAACTGCACATACGGTTCACGTCCACGCTGTCGCGGCATGCTACCAGTGTTAAAGACTGCGATGGAGCTCCGTATGCCACGGCAAACTGGCTGACACTGACGCCGGCGGTGCACAAATGCTGCGCAGCTAGCGCCATTCGACGGCCAACACCGCGGTTCCTGGTGTGTCCGCTGTGCCGTGCGTGTGATCATTGCTTGTACAGCCCTCTCGCAGTGTCCGGAGCAAGTATGGTGGGTCTGACACACCGGTGTCAATGTGTTCTTTTTTCCATTTCCGGGAGTGTATGTCTGTGTGTGTTCAATAAAGTCCCGGAAATTGTGTCATTTGATTTGTATAAGTACCTGCCTCTTTCAGGCTGGATCCCCCATTTGCGTTCGATGCTGAGGAGCTATTCCAGAAAACGGAGAGCCTCGGCAATTTTGTTTGTGCATAAGGGGAAAACTGGGCAACGGCTTTTCCGCAGTGAATACACCGGTTCCCGTGTTAAGCGCTGTCGGTCGTGGTCGGCACTTGGATGGGTGACCATCCAGGCCACCATGCGCTGTTGCCATTTTTTGGCTCAGCCTCGTGATGCCAACTGAGGAGCTACTCGACCGAATAGTAGCGGCTTCGGTCAAGAATACTGTGGTGTCACCGCCAGACACCACACTTGCTAGGTGGTAGCCTTTAAATCGGCTGCGGTATACGTCGGACGCGCGTGTCGCCACTGTCAGTGATTGCAGACTGAACGCCGCCACGCGGCAGGTCTAGAGAGACCTCCTAGCACTCGTCCCAGTTGTACAGCCGACTTTGCTAGCGATGGTTCACTGACAAATTACGCTCTCATTTGCCGAGACGATTGTTAGCATAGCCTTCAGCTACGTCATTTGCTACGACCTAGCAAGGCGCCATTATCATTTGCTATCCATCTTGTGATGCATGTACCTTCAGACCGATGTTCACCAATTATGGATTAAAGTTAAGTATTCCAGAAACTAAGTACATTTTTTACTAGGCTCAACTCCTATAACTGTTCCAGACCTCACGCCAGCCTGCGTGAGCTTAAACGCATGCCTTTTGGCTACCAATCATAGTGGCTTGGCTGTCTTGCCAAGTCACAACAGTTTGGCGAGGAGAATTTTGCATTCGTATTGCCCTGATTTATTTGTGTAATGGCTTCGCCACATTCTCCAGATGTACTGTCCGAATTTTATCGCTTACAGAACCAGCAGACGCAGGCCTTACTGGATGCCCTTGGACAGCTTGTCCAGGGTCAACGTGCAATGTAAAACGATGCGGCAGCCGCCACTTCACCGCTACCGCAGCCACAACACGCAGTTGCACCACCTTTTCGTCCTTTTGATGCTGCACTGGAAAGCTGGACGGAGTGGTCACGCCAATTTGGAATTCATCTCGCTGCCTACAGAATTCAAGGTAATGAGCGGCAGCCTTTTCTCCTATCTTGCGTCGGAGTGTCCACGTACCGTGTAATAGTCAAATTATTTTCCCGATGCGACGTAGCAACTCTGTCCTACCAAGAAATTTTGTCTGCACTAGATGCATATTTCAAAGACTCAGTCAATATAGTTGCCAATCGGTATACCTTCTTTCGTACAAAACGTACGGCCGGTCAGACTAATAGGGAGTGGGTTGCAACCTTGCAAGGCCTTACTAGGGATTGTGCTTTTGAATGTGAATGTGGACTCCCTTATTCAGATACTATGGTGCATGATGCTATTGCACAGAAAGTTTCTGATGTTTGTATAAGGGAACAGATTTTGAAACTAGTAAATCCCTCCCTTCAACAAGTGATGGACATATTGGATCGGCAGGGCACACTTGACTTTGCTCAGGAATCATTTGAAACTTCGCCACCTGTGTGTCACGTTAATGGCCCGCCGGGCGAGCTGCACGGAACAGTAAACAGTCCTCGCGCCAGGCCGCGCCAAAGCCGCCTGGCTCTCAGCCAAGTGTCCCGCGCCAGCATGCAAATGCAGTGAAATCATGCCCGCGGTATGCTACTAGACATTAACGTGAGAATTGAACTTCACGCGAGGCTATTTGCTTTTTCTGTAATAAAAAAGGACATGTCCAAAGTGTTTGCTAGTAAAAGCTCTGATCGGACACTCACAACCATTCCAGGCCCTTTGCTTCACGCCGGAATCGGAATCGAACCAAGGACACTCCGGCCCACGACACTTCGCCCATGGCAATTCATGTAGTTCATACCAGTCTGCCCAGTGCCACTCTCTCTAACAGTGACTGTGTTCGTCCCACAAACGGTGTGCGACGACATCGCCGGAAATCCCGTGATGTCGCAAGTGATTCTGTACCAGTGTCAGTTCATGTTGCACGAGACAGTCGCTCTTGTCGTCAGCAGGACAATAAACTTTTTGTTGATTTGGACATTAACGGCACAGTGATACCGTTCCAGCTCGATACCGGAGCTGCAGTTTCACTACTCAAGCACGACACGTACAAACAGCTGGGAACACCTCCGTTGCGTGCCGCAAATGTTAAGCTAACTAGTTACTCCGGACAAGCAATCCCTGTGTTAGGACAGTGCAGCCTTCTTGCAACATACAAGGGACAAACAAAACTTGTGTCATTTTACATCCTTCGTTCCTCTTCTCCAGTGAACTTGTTTGGTTTCGATTTGTTTCAGTTATTTAACTTGTCTATAGTCAATCAGGTACTATCAGTGAACCAGACAGTGCATTCAGCCAGTGTTTCTCGTCTATGTGACGAATTTGCAGACATTTTTGCACCGGGCCTCGGTTGCGCTAAGAACTATAAAGCACATTTGGAACTGAAGGTGAACGGGCAACCGAAGTTTTTCAGAGCGCGCAATGTTCCCCACGCATTGCGTGATGAGGTCGCAAGAACATTACACGATTTGGAATCACAGGGTGTAATTGAACGTGTGCAGGCTTCTCTCTGGGCATCACCCTTAGTAATTTTGCAAAAACCTTCCGGAAAATTGAGACTTTGCGTGGACTTCAAGGCAACAGTGAATCCACAACTAGTGACTAAAACTTTTCCTTTAGCCCGCCCGGAAGATCTTTTTGACAAACTGTGCTGGGGTAAATATTTTTCGAAGTTGGACCTAGCAGATGCGTCCTTGCAAATACCGGTGGACGGCGAATCCCAGCGCGTATTGGTGGTTAACACGCATCTTGTTTTGTACCGATTCAAAAGACTGCCATTCGGGTGTGCATCCGCCCCTGCATTGTTTCAGCAATATCTACAAACTGTTTGTGCGTCGGTCCCTACTGCAGCAAACTATCTGGACGATATTGTGATCTCCGAAAAGACGGAAGAAGAACATTTAGCCAATCTCAAAACATTATTTCAGGTCTTGCGACAAAATGGTCTTCGCTTGCGGAAGGACAAATGTGTGTTTTTTGCTCGTGGCTTACCCTACCTGGGACATGTACTCAATGCCCAAGGCATACATCCCAGTCCAGAGCACCTCCGTGACATAAAAGATTTGACTTCGCCGCAGAATTTGAAGCAGCTACAGAGTGTGCTGGGAAAAATAAATTGCTATGATCGCTATGTGCGCCAAGCCTCTTCCATTTCAGCTCCGCTTCGTCGCTTACGCCGTAAAGGTGTTCCGTTCGTCTGGACGACGGAATGCGAATGCGCCTTTCGCCAGTTGAAATCGGCGTTGCTTTCCAATACTTGCCTTACGCCATTCGATCCCCGGAAGCCCCTTTTGTTGATGGTGGATGCATCGTTTTTCGGGATCGGTGCTGTGCTTGCGCACAAAGATGGTTCGCACGATCGCCTTATTGCCTTTGCGTCCAAATTGCTCTCGTCTGCGCAAAGACATTATTCACAGATCGAGAAGAGGCTTTAGCTCTCGTATTTGGTGTTACAAAGTTTCATGATTTCTTGTATGGTCGTCACTTTACCATCATCACAGACCACAAACCTTTGACATCGCTTTTTCATCCGACCAAGCCTGTACCTCCACGTACAGCGCAGGAATTCATTCGCTGGTCTATTTTCCTCTCGCAGTACCGCTACGATATCTTGTATCGGTCCACTGCTAAGCACGGAAACGCCGATGCGTTATCCCGTTTGGCAGTTGCTGAGGATAGAGCATTAGATTTCTCCGAACTTGCTTGCATGTTCATTGATTCGGAAACCGATGACGTGGTCGAATCGTTTCCGAATGATTTTCATCGTGTAGCTACAGCCACAGCTGCCGACCCTGTCCTTGCAACCGTTCTGCGTTTTGTTGCTACACAATGGCCCTTGTCAAAGTCACGGATCGAGGATCCGTTGGTTCGCCGATTTTTTGCTCACAAGGAGAGACTTTTTGTACGACGTGGTGTTTTGCTGTTGCGTTCTGGTAACGATCAGTCCAGGGTCGTGGTCCCACGTTCGTTACAGTCCTCTGTCTTACAGCTTCTCCACCAAGGAAATTGGGATATCGTGAGAACGAAACAACTTGCTCGTCAGCACTGTACTTGGTTCGGAATTGATGCTGCGATTACGAATATGTGCTCTTCTTGCATGGCGTGTGCCGAACAACAATCCGCACCACCGCGGAAATTCTTTGCATGGCCAAAGGCCACTTCCCCTTGGCAACGCGTACACATCGATTTTGCTGGTCCATTCTGGAATGCTCGATGGTTGGTTGTGGTAGATTCATTCAGTAATTTTCTTTTTGTGGTCTGGATGTCTTCCACGACGTCATCTGCCACCATGCAAGAGTTATCCGCTATCTTTTGCATTGAAGGTCTTCCACAGACTATTGTTTCCGACAATGGCCCACAATTCGTGTCCGCAGAATTTCAGTCATTCTGCAAGGCCAATGGTATTCAACATCTGACGTCCGCGCCGTTTTCGCCACAGTCAAACGGTGCTGCTGAACGTTTGGTCCGGACTTTCAAGTCACAGATGTTGAGGTTGAAAGAGTCGCATTCTCGGGAGGACGCCGTATTGCTCTTTTTGTCCTCGTATCGCTCTCAGCCCCGAGAGGGTCGCTCGCCGGCTCAGTTGCCCCACGGTCGCCATCATCGCACCTTGATGTCTTTGCTACATCCGCCGCATCAGGTTCCTGTGCAGCGGCAGACACCTGCTTTTGCCCCAGATGACGTTGTATACTATCGCAACTATCGAGGTTCACGGTGTTGGCTCGCAGGGCGCATTCTTCGCTGCCTCGGCCGCGCGATGTATCTGGCTTTGGGGGCCTCTGGTGAGGTGCGTCGGCATCTCAATCAGCTGCGCTTCTGTCGTCGCACGGGATCTGCCGCTCCTCGTCTGTTTTCAGCGTCGGTGCCGTCCGGTCAGCGCCCTGGGGACCCATCTACTGGCTCGCCTCAGCCCCAGGTGTTACCGACGCTGCCTTCCATCTTGCCCCGTGGCGACGCGCCGCCGCCGCCGCCTCCTGTTCTCCCGCCGGCGACGCTCGCAGTGGACGCGTCGCTGCAAACGCCGGGCGCCTCCCTGGGTCACGCGCCGCCGATCGCTTCCCGTGACCAGTTGTCCTCCGCCATGGAACTCTTACCCGCTCCGGACCATCTGTCGTCTTCGCCAGTCGGGTGCTCCGACTCGATGGAGGTCGACCCTTCGGCCCCTCCTGACTATCTACGGGCACATACACCGCATGTTGGCGTGCACCCTGGACTAGGTTTTCAGGTGTTTCCTAGCTTCCCTCGGACCGAATGGCAGGGTGCGGGTGGCACAGCCTCGCCTGTTGTTAGGCTCCCCACCTCGTCGCATACGTCAACATGGGGTCCTCCCCACGGCGGGCGGAATCCTTATAACACAACCGTTCGCCGATTTGCGGGGGAGGAATGTGGTGTCACCGCCAGACACCACACTTGCTAGGTGGTAGCCTTTAAATCGGCCGTAGTCCGTTAGTATACGTCAGACCCGCGTGTCACTATCAGTGATTGCAGACCGAGCGCCGCCACACGGCAGGTCTAGAGAGACTTCCAAGCACTCGTCCCAGTTGTACAGCCGACTTTGCTAGCGATGGTTCACTGACAAATTACGCTCTCATTTGCCGAGACGATAGTTAGCATAGCCTTCAGCTACGTCATTTGCTACGACCTAGCAAGGCGCCATTATCATTTGCTATTAATCTTGTGATGCATGTACCTTCAGACCGATGTTCACCAGTTATGGATTAAAGTTAAGTATTCCAGAAGCTAAGTACCTTTTTTACTAGACTCAACTCCTATAACCAGACCTCACGCCAGCCTGCGTGAGCTTAAACGCGTGCCTTTCGGCTACCAATCATAGTGGCTTGGCTGTCTTGCCAAGTCACAACAAATAACATCATAACGACCGGGAGAGCGGTGTGCTGACCCCACGCCCCTCCTATCCGCATCCTCCTTTGAGGATGACACGGTGGTCGGATGGTCCCGGTAGCCCACTCGTGGCTTGAAGACGCAGTGCTTTGAGTAAGGGGGAAATTAAAGGAGACTGGGGCGGCAGTGAGAAGTTGGATCGGGGAGGGAGGCTTGTGCCAAGGTAATCCGTGCAGTTGTGTGCACCTCTGTGCCAAAGTTGCTTAGTGGCTAACGGATGTGCCTAGTAACAGGAGACCCGGTTCGGATTCCCGGTGTTGGTTCAAATTTTCACTCGCCGCTTCTGTCTATACACATAAAATCATATCTGTATGAGACCAATAAAGTCTCTGAAATTCTACCCTTCCATTTGTATACGCACCAAATTATTCTGGTGGTGGTTATTCATCGCCTCCTTTGACCAGAATCTGGAATATGCCGTGCCTGACCACCAAAGCAATTTAAAACCCAGCGACGAAGAACACCATGACCAAGAATATAGTTTCTGCAGCTGTGGTTCACTGCGTAAAAATGGAGTACAGTTGAAACGTCCCCTTAGAAAATTTATACATGTGAAACGTCCACTTAGAACAATTATACAAGCCTGTGCTTAACCTGACACACAATATTATTTAGCGCAACGCAATCTGACTTTCAATAACCCCTACAAAACAATGGCCCTGACTAACTTTAACCTATACCTTTTACAAATCACTTACCTCACAAAAATCTTCGCTACTCAAGCTACTGCAAAACAGCGAGCACCACTACTGCCAGCTAAATAAAAGATTCAAACCACTGAAGGTACTAACTACTGATAGGGATAGTTAGCAAATGAAAGATATTAATAGAGAACAAACAATGTATTTACCTTAATATTCATAATTGACATTCAGTCTTACAGATTATCAAAACTCCGCCATCTCTCTCCCCACGTCCACCACTGCTGGCGGCTCACCTCCAACTGCCCAACGCAATCTGCTGTTCACATCCAGCTATAGCAGTTCATGACAACAATGGCAGGCAACAATGCAAACTAGCCACATACTGCACACAGCACAGCCAGTGATTTTCATACAGAGAGCGCTACGTAACGTTGCCAATAAGAAAACATAAACATCAAACTTACATAAAGAAAACATAAACAGCCTACTTACATAGCCCCCATGCTCCCCACAAAAAATTTTACAAATGTTTTTGGCCAGTGGCCAATACAGATTTGAAAATTTTTTTCATAATTACAGTAAGAAAGATATCAAATGCACACACTTATTGATACAATGTTGGTCAACAGCTAATATTTTTTTTCACAGTCAATAAAGACAGTCCTGATCATTCATCACAGTAAAACTGCCGTTTCTTTTATCAAAGTCTGTGCAGTAAAAGACAATGCACACGGAAGTAGTGGATTTCCATGCAGTCTTGAAGAAGTAGTGTTGTCCTTCCAACAGAAGTGCTGACTCTTGACATGCTGACAGGTAATGGGCCACAACAGAGCAAACCCACAGCAGAGTCATTCGAAGTTCTGACGAATATTGGTAGGTAGGTCATCACAGAGCAGACCCACTGCAGTCCTGGTAGAGAGTATTGGTATTGGCGGGCCACCAGAGGTGCAGACCCACTGTAGTCCTTGTAGAGATTGTGGTATTGGTGGGCCTCCAGAGATGCAGACCCACTGTAGTCCTTGTAGAGAGTATTGGTGGGCCACCAGAGGTGTAGACCCACTGTAGTCCTTGTAGAGATGGCCAGCAGCCATCTGTTGCGACTGTGCAGGTGCACAATCACCATTGAAGAGTCTTGCGGATAATAGAGCAAGTCCATAACCACCACTTGTGCACTCACAAAGTTTTTGGAATTGTCCTTAGAACCAGCAATGCTGTTATCCAGTCCCTTGCTGAATTATTAACACACGTGCAAACACTATCAGTCCCTATTTCTCACATATTGTCCATATACTATGACCAACAGAAATGTGTGCAGTGAAATGAATGCTTACAAGTTACTTAATTTGATTAACTGGCGTCAATTACAATTATATAACATAAGAATACAATTACAAAGATACAAAATACATCATTAAAGACATAACAATACAGATAATATTTGTAGTAATAGGGGCTTTACAAAAGAATAGAAATAAACATATACATCAGTGTTACAGGAATGATGACATGAGTACATACATAAAAGATCAGAATCACTTTTGAAACGTCAACTTCACACATGAGCATGAAAACAACACAGAATAAATAATGTCTAAGCATCTTTACAAAGAAAATAACAGAATATTAGAAAAATTCTACAACATAGCTCTCATCAGCTAAACACATAAAGACAGGAAAAAAACACAAATACACAAGGGTACACAAACACATAGTGGGATAACACCAAAAGGAAAGGACAACACACAATTACATATTTGGAAAAAGCAGCAAAGAGGAAAGGACAGGGTTTGGTTTACTGCAGTATTTTGCTTGGAGATCTCCCTTCATTCCATAGATCGTTCGTCTTATTTCAACCTTTGCTACCACCAAAAAAATCCTATCCAAGCATGCTTTCTGTATTTATGTGTTCACATATTTCTTACCTCATTATTTATTTCCAAGATAATCCTACCTATACCTCCTTCCTGTATTCTATTCATATTTCTTTCAAAATAATTATTTCTGATTGTACAATACTCATTGGGGCCCAAATCTTTCTTCGCAATGCATTCTTTACCTATTCTCCATAGTCAGTTTCTTATATAGTCTACCCCCTCTTAAGCTAACTTAAATCTACTGAGCTCAGATATATATACCAAGGGACGAGGCAATGCAGCATCACAACAAATCAACACAAACAGAAATGACAAAAAATGCAAATTGGCAAAGCTAGCAGCATAAATTAGCAAAAGTCAAATTCAATAACACTATGCCTGGCAAACAGCAGCAACTTATACCTAAACATGACATAGCGCAAGCAGAAAAAATATTACAGGAAAAACAACAATGCAGACAAGGGAAATGCATATTCACATCTTAATGTCTATGTAATTAAAGTGGTGCACCATAACAACTGATTGTAAAAAAAATATTACCATGTACTAGAAAAGAAAATTATGTGTTACTGTTGCTAGTTTCTTCTTATTGTTCTTTCCTTTCCAAATGCTCCTTTCTTAAAGAATGTGGATTACAAAATTATCATTTAATAGATCTGTTGACAGAAAGAGTTCACATTAGCAAATGCATCTCATTTTATAAAAGCAATGCTGCAACACAGCTGGAAACCAGATATCAAATGAAATAAGCAATTACGCAAACCAAAGCATAAAAATATCATTCAGTAGTCATGTGACATTTCATTTCATAAGTTAATGGCTCTCAACTCTCGTAGAAAGACACTTGTCATAATCAGGTGAGCAGATGTACGAATATTTCCCATCAATTCATAAGCATTTCAATAATTAGCACAAAGTGCGAGTAATCATATGTTTTTAAGTAACGAGGGTGTCGCATTAGCGATGAAAGGCACACCTTAATGGCTTGTTCTCCAGGTGTTTGACACAGCTGTGTGCCCACAACGCATTATAAAAATCATATGTTTTCAAGTAACGAGCATGTCACATTAGCGATTCCCTCTACAAAGGAATGTGATAAACAGGGGTATAGGCCTCTCTTTGTCCTTCTCTTCCACCTGTGCCTCTGGCACACCCTAATGGCTTTCTTTTCTACCTGAGCGTCTGAAAAGGCTTGTTCTCCAGGTGTCTGACACACCTGGGTGCCCACGTCGCATTATGTGCAGGTGGTCACTTAACTTTCTTACGGAAATATTTACGACAGCAGTTTCCGCTACAGTGACAGTCTCATATAAAAACATTTCACAGGTCAAGAATTTTATTGACATAAACATACCTCAACAGCATAATACACATCGTCGTCGTAAAAATAACATCATAAAACCTCAGTCAAATCTCAAAATCGTCGTAGCTTCCTCCAATAATTTCAAAACCTAACAAAATTCTCTGCTCATGTCAAAGGTGTCATCTGCCTCAAACGTACTTTAAAATCATTCTCCCTTACCAAATACATCATTCAAAGCTCTCATAGTATCACAATGGTACCAAAAAATATGAACAGTGCACAAAGTACAGACAAAGTACAATTTCTTAAGTGTGAAGTAATCCAACTCTGTAATTGCGTAAACATGTGTCACTGACGTAGTAAAAGGATGTTTGTTTCTCTGTTAAATGATCAGATAGCTGTGTAATTTATGTGTTAGAGAAATATGGTACCGATGTGTTAAATTGTATAAGCAAATACCATATTAGCTAGGGCTCCTTGTGCTTGCCAAACACATGGTACACAAAGTAGGCGTGTACCCCCCTGAGGTTTATTGTAATTGTATCCTCAGGTATAATAGCTTACAGCAATGGAATGAAATGTATCACAAAAAACTTTCTTTGTAATTCAAAAATCTCTAAAAATAAATGTTTTAAGTACAAAATTAATCACTCAAATACGTGTCCTGTAGCGCTAAATGTGCGTCTTGCTGTAAGATAATCTCTGGGAAGTGTCGTAGTTATTGTCCTCCGAAAGCTAAGTTCTGCAGAAGTCAATGTACTTACCTCATGATACACAAAAGTGAAATGCTTTGCGTATAGATAACTTAGTTATTACGCTTATTGCCGTGATGAGGAAAGTACTGTGCTGTAACGTATTGTTGTCCTACGGAAAAGGCAGTCTCCTTGTAGCAATAGCACAAAAGTCACCACTAAAACATGTCTCACTTTATAGAAGAATTCAGAAAAAACTGTGCAGATATAAAACAGATACACCGCAAAAGCAACATTGTAAATTGTCACGCATTAGCAGCGTCGTGATAAAATCGTGTAGCTGTCACATAAACTAACCACTATGTCATCTGGCATTTCACAGAAAGCACCTCAAATCCAGAATCCACTCTCAAGCAAACCAAAATGTTGCATGAAAATTTCATTAGCAGTGCTGGTATATGTTCTAAGTATGTAAGCCTAATAGTCGTTACGTAATCATGCAACTAACAAGCAAGAATGTACACACACAATAACACTGTGTCGTCTGTTCGCAATAACAATGCATTCGTAATTTCTGTTTAAATAAGTTCTCTTGGTTCTTGACTGGATGGTTAGTTAGCTTTAAAACATAGTTGCATGTTAACAGTTTCTCAGTGTGACAAATTGTACAAGTAACGTGAAGTGACAATTGCAAAGACTAAGTTAAAAAGCAGATTATCTGTCAATAAGTGGTTTTACATGAGAAATGTGGTGCAATCTTTTAACCTTTGCTCTTCTCAGTACGCAGAGTTTCCACTTGAATGCAAGTATCATGCGGTATTCGTCCGTAAAGAATACGGGAATTTTGCTCAAGGTTAGCGTCAATGTTATTTTTCTCGGAGCCAGCCGGCGCACGCAGCTGCCTGCGGTGCGAGTCATTGTCTGTTTCTTTGTTGGCGCGCGCCGTTACTGGGATTAGGAGGCCTAACTTCCATAAATTCGCCTTGCCGAGAGGGCCCAGCTCTGTTTAAAACTCGCCAGTTCTGATGCAGTTCAGGTCTGTCGTTACGATCATATCGTCTGTCGTCATGTCGGTAGTTTCCATAGTTTCTTTCTTGTCGGTCACATGGTGGAGAATTTCTCCTTGAATCGTAACTACGCGCTGGACCGTTGCGTCTAAAGTTATTCTGTCTCCCTTGATAATAGTTATTTTGGGTCCCATATTGTCTGTTTCTCTGATTGTCTCTGTGATAGTCATTACCGCGGAAAGGTGATCTTTCCCTGTAACTATTACTCTGCCAGTGGTTGTCATATGGGTGGTGTCTGTTTTGGTCACGATTTACGTTGTAAGAATAGGTTTGTCGTGGCCATTTATTGTTTCTGTCGTCACGGAATTGTGACGGATGTGACCTGTAATGATTGTTTTCCTGTTTTCGCATCCCGCGACTGTCTGTGTCAATTTCCAGTTCTTGTAACAGTCCCTGAAAAGCTTCAATGTCGTCTTTGCAACGTCCTGCCAAAATAATATGTCGTAAATGTTCAGGCAGTTTGATTAAGCAAATGCGGATGAGTTCTGAGGGGCTGTATGGGTTTGATAGGTACTGATTCTTGTGCAACATGTCTTCAAAATATTTGACAAGACTGGAAAATTCAGATTGTTCAAAGTGTTTCATCATCATGATGCTATGTTTTACGCGGTCTTGTGTGGCTTGAGACCAATATGCTGAGAGGAAGGCATGGTAAAATTCTCCTTCACTGTGGCAATCGTGAATGACCGATCGCATTCTTACAGCTGGTTCATTCTCCAAGTAGCCACACATAAATTCTAACCTGTGCTCCAATGACCAGTTGGGAGGAAAACAATGAGAGAATTGATGTAGCCATGCTTGTGGATGAATGTCGTTGCCAGAATTCTTGAATGTTTTGAATTTACGTGTAGTAATGAACAGCTTATAGTCAAAGTCATCGTGTCGGCGAGTAGCATGTCGGTCATTGTCACGTCGTTTCGGCGGTTCCATCTCAAAATTCGGTGTACCTTGCCAATTTCTTTCATAACTTCCGAAATGCCCTGTGTTATTATTTTGTGGCTGTTCCGTATTTCTATGTCCCTCTTCCCGTGTTGGGGCGCGAGTGTCCTCTGAAATACGTAATTCTTGTATTACCTGTGTCAGCTGATCTTGTACTTCTCGCATTTCTCTTTTGTACTGTGTGTTGATTTGATTTTGATTTTGTTTGAATTTTCTTATTTGTTCATACTCTTCTGTGTCAGTGAAGGTTATGGGTCTTGTGTCATTCAGATCATCATCTACCTTTGTAGATAAGTTAGTGACCTGATCCGAAAGTTCGGCTACTTTCTCTGATAATGAACTAATTTCCCCCATGTGTCTTTCTACTGCGTCCTTTAAGTTTTCCTGAGTTTTTGCAAGTTGCGTAACCGAATCGGTAGATGCAACTGAGTCCATTTTAGCTTGCAAGGTCTCATGATTTTCATGAACAATAGTTTGCAGTTCTTTTATGGCTGCTTCGTGATTCTGTAATGCGTTTTCATGCCGCGAAAAAATAGGCTGAAAATGCTCACAAATTTGTGTTTTTACGTCATTACAGACCTTTTGACATTTCGATTCAATGTTATGTAACTCAGTAGTTAAATCTTCACGTGTTTGTTCAAGTGTGGTGTCTAACTTCCGAAGATTTTGTTCCATTGTGTCTAACTTTTGAAGCTTTTGCTGTGTTTGTCTCTGATTTTGTTCCATTGTGTCTAACTTTAGAAGATTCTGTTCCATTGTGTCTAACTTTTGAAGATTTTGTCCCATTTGCCTCTGATTTTGTTCCATTTGTTGCATTAATTGCAATAGTAATGTATTAGTGTCTGGAATCTGTTTCTCTATGCTTTTTGGCAGTGCGTTTTCACCGGCAGCATTCACATTTTGACAAGCAGAAAATGTGTCTTGACTCATTTGAGAAAACGGTGAGGACGCAAAACGTGAATCTACAGTATTTGCAAAATTGTGTCCTATCATTTCGGATTCCTGAGGTGAGCTGTTGCCGACCGATCGAGCGATAATGCTTCCCTGTTCACTACCTGTTTGACTGTCTACGCCATTGTTTGACGCCCGCTCCATTTCCCTATGCACAGTTTCCAAATTACTACTTTGAACATTAGTTAACTCATTACATGGTGGGGCCAACACACTGCTTTCGTCTTCACTGTCATTTCTTAGTTTACTTTGGAGCCGAGTATTACGTTTTTCACACGCCATTATTGTCACAATATTTCACACGATAACACAGAAAAGCACAATTTGAATAGCAAAAATAAGAGAACACATTAACATAGCACTGAAAATAATATCTAGTTAATTGCAGCTGCGAAATACTTGGTGCAAATCTACATGCATGCCACAACTGTTTTACAGTACAACAATGAAAGACTGCAACTACCAAGGAGATTCTCTCTACAATTACGCACTAGCAATAAACAAAATCTACACTAATTACAGAAACTACAAAAAAAAAATCAGAAGATTCCAGTGAGGTATCCTAGGCTAAGGGTCGACATATGAAACGTCCCCTTTGAACAATTTTACATGTGAAACGTCCACTTAGAACAATTATACAAGCCTGTGCTTAACCTGACACACAATATTATTTAGCGCAACGCAATCTGACTTTCAATAACCCCTACAAAACAATGGCCCTGACTAACTTTAACCTATACCTTTTACAAATCACTTACCTCACAAAAATCTTCGCTACTCAAGCTACTGCAAAACAGCGAGCGCCACTACTGCCAGCTAAATAAAAGATTCAAACCACTGAAGGTACTAACTACTGATAGGGATAGTTAGCAAATGAAAGATATTAATAGAGAACAAACAATGTATTTACCTTAATATTCATAATTGACATTCAGTCTTACAGATTATCAAAACTCCGCCATCTCTCTCCCCACGTCCACCACTGCTGGCGGCTCACCTCCAACTGCCCAACGCAATCTGCTGTTCACATCCAGCTATAGCAGTTCATGACAACAATGGCAGGCAACAATGCAAACTAGCCACATACTGCACACAGCACAGCCAGTGATTTTCATACAGAGAGCGCTACGTAACGTTGCCAATAAGAAAACATAAACATCAAACTTACATAAAGAAAACATAAACAGCCTACTTACACAGTACCTGAAAATAAAATACGGCACACGTCTCCTGAATCATGTTGAAATGGCTCTGATTCAAAAAAATGGCTCTGAGCACTATGGGACTCAACTGCTGTGGTCATAAGTCCCATAGAACTAAGAACTACTTAAACCTAATTAACCTAAGGACAGCACACAACACCGAGCCATCACGAGGCAGAGAAAATCCCTGACCCCGCCGGGAATCGAACCCGGCAACCCGGGCGTGGGCAGCGAGAACGCTACCGCACGACCACGAGATGCGGGCTGCTCTGATTCAGTGCCTCCCGTAGAAACACTCTAGAACGCCGAAGTTTTTGTTTTCGACGGGTAGCAACAAACACGTATTTCAACGTGGTACGCCGTGAACCGAACGCCCGCTAACGAAAATGACCGCTCGTAGCCTCTGACTTGCTGCCTCGTTACTCCGTGAAACGTCCGAATAGAGAGGGGTCGTATGGTGCGGCAAAACACCACCGCCGGCACGGCGATATGCGCTTCTCTCTCCCTTTCGACCTCTCTCTGTCTCTTCCTCGAAACGGATTCCAATTTAGGTGCTTACAAAGCGGGGGCGAAATCCTATAAGATGGGCCCATTGAAGCCACCGAGCGGGTGGGTGAAATCTGATTCTGCTTATTACGCCAGCGGGTCAGATACGCGGAACATGCATTGCTTCGCTTCACTTCCCAGAAAAGGCACCCACGCCCCTTCCTCTGACCATACAATGAGTACTGCTGTATCTCTGCGCAGATATTGTATCTGGCGGCAGTGGCTTCACTAACGTGTAAAGAATAAATATAAGAAATGCTGCGTCGCCACTTGAGCACAATGACCGCAGCTATACCTACGGGAAAGTTATGCTATTCATTGAGATATAGTTACAGCTTGTAAAATAAATAAATAAAAAATAAAATAAAATATTAATTATTGTATATGTATGACAGTGATTGGTTGTAATTAATATTTGCTTATCTAGAACGTGGACGTTTAATTATTTGGTATCAGACGCTTGACAATGACTTTTTCGTAAATGCAATGTTATTCGTAGTTGACCGTGAAATGTAACTCAAATAATCGGACTTCGTATTTAAATCGTTTCCAAAGACTGCTGCGGTAGGTGCGGACTCAAAATTTCAATATTAGAATAATTTGCCAGCCATGTCAATACATCGTACAGAGATTACTGTTTACTAAACATAAAAAAGTTTACACAGGTAGTTAAATCAGATACATTCAACGAATAAGCCTACAGTTAAATAATTCAACTTACTTTCATGAATATAGAATCTTTACAGAGTCGAGTGCCTAGTGAGATTGTAACTCGCAGTGTTCTTACATACCATCAAATATGGCGGTGTGCCAGTTAATAAAATATACTTGCTTCCCGCACCAGCTATTGTACAAGACCTTCTTAATGAAACATAAGAGTGTCGTAATTGCATTTGTTTTATCAGCGGCATAGCGCTGCAGTTCTGTGCCATAGGCTTTATTTATTTGTCAGAAATTAATTATGAAATTAAGATTTCGCGTTTCCGAGGAAACTCACGCACGGCATGCAAATGTGCTTTTATAAGCTCCCGTCAGTAAATATTCAAATCTGCAACGCGCCTTGTTATTATTATAACTAAAAATCTGTTGCTGCATGTATGGCAGGTCATCACTTGAGAACGGCTCAACCGATTTGGATGATTATTTTTTTGGTTGCGTTCGTAATTGTCAGGACAAGATTTGCATGAAAGAAAATGTTCGGAAAATTCACCGGAAAAGTAAGAAATTCGGATGATATTTTTGTATGAAAATCTCACTGATGGGAATGTGACTATCGGTTTTACAATTCTGCTGTCGCATGTTTTCATTACAGCAACAAATGCCATAATGAATATTGCTAGAAGTTCCCAGGGGTACATGTTAAGATGATGGTTGACCATGGCAAACAAAATGAGAGTCAAGGAAATGATTTGATGATGCGAGATATAAGGTTTGATAAAAGAATACTGCTTTATATAAAGTGATGATTAGAGAAGTGTACAGCTGAAAAAAAGGTTTTGAGTTTATGGTTATGATAAAGTGGATGTCGTGAAGTCTGAGTACGAAGTTTTAACAATATTTGATGCAAAATTCCAGTGCTATGAAATTTATATGACTGCAAGATGAAATTTCGGGAAAATGTAAGTGATGAACAACAGATCTTGGAAGTAAGTTCTTCGAGATTTAAGAAGTTGAAGGATGCAAATAATCTGAGACATTTTTGAAGTGTAGGTGATGCAGTACATATTTGAAGCATGCATGGGGATGTTTCACATTTTTGGATGAACATAACTGATTGACACATGTCTCTGTGACAGTTCCCTTTCCCTTTCCCTAAGCACATGATCATGAATCCAAGGCAGATATCTGAAATTTTAAAGTAGTGATAATTTTTGTACTAAAGAATATATGTTTCTAGTGATAGGTTATATTTTTTTTTTCATGTTTTAAATGTTAAGATTCCAATTCTAACATGTTTTCGATTTCTTCTGAACACACACGAATTTGTTCTTACTACACCGCTATGTTTCTTATTTGTATGATATGTGAATTCTTTGCTTGGCCAATGTTGTATCCTGCCTACTTGTCGAAGATGGAGTGTCTAGCATCGCTAGACAACAATTCAAGCAAATATTATTACTGAATTTTATTACATAAGAAAATGATTACAGAACTTAACTTTGTGTTTAATCAGATGTGCCGCAAACAAAGGGCGACATATGGTTAATAACTCTCTTGAGTATATATACCTCCTAACACAAGTGGAGTAGTACAGTGGATGCTTCTATCCAGGTCGCTGGTCTTGACGCTTCTGTAGGACTCGTAGCACTGTGCCACAGCCAGTTGGGTGCAGCACATGTTCTCTTCACATAGATGGCGCTGGCGTAGCATTGTCGTCCTAGAGAGGGATCGGTCCATGTGCAATTGGCTGGCGTCTCCTTCACATCCCTCTCTGCTCTAACGTTCCCGACCAGCATGCTGTCGCTTGACTTTACGCCAGAACATCCAATACGTCATATCTTTTGCTTTATTTGGGACTGTTTATTAGAAATGTTTGAATTTTCGTGATTACCTATGTATTGAATAAGTGTAACTGTCATGTTTTATGTAGTTTTTTTATCTGTTTATATAATACTTTTTTGTTTATATTATTCTGTGTCATATAAAAAGATTGTAAATTATTTTCTTACTTTGTAATACACTCCTGGAAATGGAAAAAAGAACACATTGACACCGGTGTGTCAGACCCACCATACTTGCTCCGGACACTGCGAGAGGGCTGTACAAGCAATGATCACACGCACGGCACAGCGGACACACCAGGAACCGCGGTGTTGGCCGTCAAATGGCGCTAGCTGCGCAGCATTTGTACACCGCCGCCGTCAGTGTCAGCCAGTTTGCCGTGGCATACGGAGCTCCATCGCAGTCTTTAACACTGGTAGCATGCCGCGACAGGGTGGACGTGAACCGTATGTGCAGTTGACGGACTTTGAGCGAGGGCGTATAGTGGGCATGCGGGAGGCCGGGTGGACGTACCGCCGAATTGCTCAACACGTGGGGCGTGAGGTCTCCACAGTACATCGATGTTGTCGCCAGTGGTCGGCGGAAAGTGCACGTGCCCGTCGACCTGGGACCGGACCGCAGCGACGCACGGATGCACGCCAAGACCGTAGGATCCTATGCAGTGCCGTAGGGGACCGCACCGCCACTTCCCAGTAAATTAGGGACACTGTTGCTCCTGGGGTATCGGCGAGGACCATTCGCAACCGTCTCCATGAAGCTGGGCTACGGTCCCGCACACCGTTAGGCCGTCTTCCGCTCACGCCCCAACATCGTGCAGCCCGCGACAGGCGTGAATGGAGGGACGAATGGAGACGTGTCGTCTTCAGCGATGAGAGTCGCTTCTGCCTTGGTGCCAATGATGGTCGTATGCGTGTTTGGCGCCGTGCAGGTGAGCGCCACAATCAGGACTGCATACGACCGAGGCACACAGGGCCAACACCCGGCATCATGGTGTGGGGAGCGATCTCCTACACTGGCCGTACACCACTGGTGATCGTCAAGGGGACACTGAATAGTGCACGGTACATCCAAACCGTCATCGAACCCATCGTTCTACCATTCCTAGACCGGCAAGGGAACTTGCTGTTCCAACAGGACAATGCACGTCCGCATGTATCCCGTGCCACCCAACGTGCTCTAGAAGGTGTAAGTCAACTACCCTGGCCAGCAAGATCTCCGGATCTGTCCCCCATTGAGCATGTTTGGGACTGGATGAAGCGTCGTCTCACGCGGTCTGCACGTCCAGCACGAACGCTGGTCCAACTGAGGCGCCAGGTGGAAAAGGCATGGCAAGCCGTTCCACAGGACTACATCCAGCATCTCTACGATCGTCTCCATTGGAGAATAGCAGCCTGCATTGCTGCGAAAGGTGGATATACACTGTACTAGTGCCGACATTGTGCATGCTCTGTTGCCTGTGTCTATGTGCCTGTGGTTCTGTCAGTGTGATCATGTGATGTATCTGACCCCAGGAATGTGTCAATAAAGTTTCCCCTTCCTGGGATAATGAATTCACGGTGTTCTTATTTCAATTTCCAGCAGTGTATTTTTGCAAGTGCCAGGGATAAAACAAGTTGTGCACACATTAACTTTCTGTTTGGTTAGTGAATGAAGGACTGTGTCACTATCGACACTGAGATTTTCGTGGGTCACTTAGGTATTTCTCCAATATGTGACATTATCAGGCAAGAGACAGTTTACTTATGAGCCAAAAACCTCATTCGTTATTTCAACAGACAGTTTTCAACGAGTGTAGGAATTTACATCGTACAAGGTGTTAATTTGATATGGGAGATATTATGTGAGTCAGTTAAGGATTTCTTGTAACATTCCTGATCTTGCTGGTTCACCACTGCTAACAACATGGGACATGGTCGCCAGAATACAATTTTCTACGCTGGTCGCTTGGTCAGAATTCAGCTATTTTTTAATATTCCACTGCAAGAGGAGTTTCTGTTAGTCGCTTGCCCAGAATCCAAACACTATCTGATATTCCACTTCAAGAGGAGTTTTTGCTGGTCGTTAGAATGAACTCCAGCCCTCATTGGTCATTATACTTCAATATTGGTGAAGTTACTTCGCCAGTGGACTTCGACAGACTGAAATGTCAGCTTCGTATACAAATTCAGGGTGCATAGTGACTGAGGCGACTCATGGACTGTTGAGCTATTAGTTGTGATAGGAATTTATATGGACTGCAATGACATCCATTCTGCAAATAGTTTTTCGTTTGATGGTTAAGTGTTTAATTTGTGTGACTAATCAGAATTTGACAATACGCAGCGCACAGACTTTTAACAAAATACCACAAGTTCCGTTTCTTTATGTAATTACTTTCAATTTATGTGTTTTCTAAAATTTTGTATATTTTTGTATCTCGTGAAATTTTCGTAGTTTTTACATTGTAAGACAACATAAAAATGTAAGTAAATTGAATCAAGTCGGGTGTGGCATTATGAAAGGTGGACACGTGTAGGTGAACTGGCCAAATATTTTTGCGGATAGTTTCAGAAGGATCGGAAATTACATTTTACGAGAGTCAAGCAGTTGTGTGTGACATCTGTGGAACAGTCGACTTACGGCAATAACTGTAGTATGTATAAACCTGTGTTATCTTTGGCTCAGTTGTAGAGTGGAGAGTAGCCGAATGTCGGACGTGGAGTTAGCTGGCATAACTTTTAGCGTAGTGCATTGTGAACGAGGATTTTACTGAAGAAAATTGTGGGGAATTATTAATCTGATGGAAGGCTTACAGACAAAGTATTTAAGGAACAGAGAGAACGGATTTGCATTAGGGATGTGTTTTTAAGGTAATAATTTTCGCTGGCGCGTATTGATAATGTTAGCGATTTTTGCAAGGGAATAGTCCACCTCATCACCTCGCTTTAGGCCATTTCAGTTTAATTACTTTCAGTATGCATAATCGTAAAAGAATTGCCATCCAAGACTTTTGTGGGTTTTATATTTTTGTGAAATAAGTGTTTAAAATACAGCATTGTCATTACAATGAACTGATTAGTATTTTTATTTCAAGTAAAAAGTTTAGTTTCAGTATGAGATAATCCCCCCCCCCCCCCCCCCCCCATGAACCATGGACCTTGCCGTTGGTGGGGAGGCTTGCGTGCCTCAGCGATACAGATGGCCGTACCGTAGGTACAACCACAACGGAGGGGTATCTGTTGAGAGGCCAGACAAACGTGTGGTTCCTGAAGAGGGGCAGCAGCCTTTTCAGTAGTTGCAAGGGCAACAGTCTGGATGATTGACTGATCTGGCCTTGTAACAATAACCAAAACGGCATTGCTGTGCTGGTACTGCGAACGGCTGAAAGCAAGGGGAAACTACGGCCGTAATTTTTCCCGAGGGCATGCAGCTTTACTGTATGATTAAATGATGATGGCGTGCTCTTGGGTAAAATATTCCGGAGGTAAAATAGTCCCCCATTCGGATCTCCGGGCGGGGACTACTCAAGAGAACGTCGTTATCAGAAGAAAGAAAACTGGCGTCCTACGGATCGGAGCGTGGAATGTCAGATCCCTTAATCGGGCAGGTAGGTTAGAAAATTTAAAAAGGGAAATGGATAGGTTAAAGTTAGATATAGTGGGAATTAGTGAAGTTCGGTGGCAGGAGGAACAAGACTTCTGGTCAGGTGACTACAGGGTTATAAACACAAAGTCAAATAGGGGTAATGCAGGAGTAGGTTTAATAATGAATAGGAAAATAGGAATGCTGGTAAGCTACTACAAACAGCATAGTGAACGCATTATTGTGGCCAAGATAGACACGAAGCCCACGCCTACTACAGCAGTACAAGTTTATATGCAAACTAGCTCTGCAGATGACGAAGAAATTGAAGAAATGTATGATGATATAAAAGAAATTATTCAGATAGTGAAGGGATACGAAAATTTAATAGTCATGGGTGACTGGAATTCGAGTGTAGGAAAAGGGAGAGAAGGAAACGTAGTAGGTGAATATGGATTGGGGCTAAGAAATGAAAGAGGAAGCCGCCTGGTAGAATTTTGCACAGAGCACAACTTAATTATAGCTAACACTTGGTTTAAGAATCATGATAGAAGGTTGTATACATGGAAGAACCCTGGAGATACTAAAAGGTATCAGATAGATTATATAATGGTAAGACAGAGATTTAGGAACCAGGTTTTAAATTGTAAGACATTTCCAGGGGCAGATGTGGACTCTGACCACAATCTATTGGTTATGACCTGTAGATTAAAACTGAAGAAACTGCAAAAAGGTGGGAATTTAAGGAGATGGGACCTGGATAAACTGAAAGAACCAGAGGTTGTACACAGTTTTAGGGAGAGCATAAGGAAACAATTGACAGGAATGGGGGAAAGAAATACAGTAGAAGAAGAATGGGTAGCTTTGAGGGACGAAGTAGTGAAGGCAGCAGAGGATCAAGTAGGTAAAAAGACCAGGGCTCTTAGAAATCCTTGGGTAACAGAAGAAATATTGAATTTAATTGATGAAAGAAGAAAATATAAAAATGCAGTTAATGAAAGGCAAAAAGGAATACAAACGTCTCAAAAATGAGATCGACAGGAAGTGCAAAATGGCTAAGCAGCGATGGCTAGAGGACAAATGTAAGGATGTAGAGGCTTATCTCACAAGGGGTAAGATAGATACTGCCTACAGGAAAATTAAAGAGACCTTTGGAGATAAGAGAACCACTTGTATGAACATCAAGAGCTCAGATGGAAACCCAGTTCTAAGCAAAGAAGGGAAAGCAAAAAGGTGGAAGGAGTATATAGAGGCTCTATACAAGGGCGATGTACTTGAGGACAATATTATGGAAATGGAAGAGGATGTAGATGAAGATGAAATGGGAGATACGGTACTGCGTGAAGTGTTTGACAGAGCATTGAAAGACCTGAGTCGAATCAAGGCCCCCGGAGTAGACGACATTCCATTGGAACTACTGACGGCCTTGGGAGAGCCAGTCCTGACAAAACAGGCGAAATACCCTCAGACTTCAAGAAGAATATAATAATTCCAATCCCAAAGAAAGCATTTGTTGACAGATGTGAAAATTACCGAACAATCAGTTCAATAAGCCACAGCTGCAAAATACTAACACGAATTCTTTACAGACGAATGGAAAAACTAGTAGAAGCCGACCTCGGGGAAGATCAGTTTGGATTCCGTAGAAATACTGGAACACGTGAGGCAATACTGACCTTACGACTTATCTTAGAAGAAAGATTAAGGAAAGGCAAACCTACGTTTCTAGCATTTGTAGACTTAGAGAAAGCTTTTGACAATGTTGACTGGAATACTCTCTTTCAAATTCTAAAGGTGGCAGGGGTAAAATACATGGAGCGAAAGGCTATTTACAATTTGTACAGAAACCAGATGGCAGTTATAAGAGTCGAGGGACATGAAAGGGAAGCAGTGGTTGGGAAGGGAGTGAGACAGGGTTGTAGCCTCTCCCCGATGTTATTCAATCTGTATATTGAGCAAGCAGTAAAGGAAACAAAAGAAAAATTCGGAGTAGGTATTAAAATCCATGGAGAAGATATAAAAACCTTGAGGTTTGCCGATGACATTGTAATTCTGTCAGAGACAGCAAAGGACCTGGAAGAGCAGTTGAACGGAATGAACAGTGTCTTGAAAGGAGGATATAAGATGAACATCAACAAAAGCAAGACGAGGATAATGGATTGGAGTCGAATTAAGTCGGGTGTTGCTGAGGGAATCAGATTAGGAAATGAGACACTTAAAATAGTAAAGGAGTTTTGCTATTTGGGGAGCAAAATAACTGATGATGGTCGAAGTAGAGAGGATATAAAATGTAGACTGGCAATGGCAAGGAAAGCGTTTCTGAAGAAGAGAAATTTGTTAACATCGAGTATAGATTTAAGAGTCAGGAAGTCATTTCTGAAAGTATTTGTTTGGAGTGTAGCCTTGTATGGAAGTGAAACATGGACGGTAAATAGTTTGGACAAGAAGAGAATAGAAGCTTTCGAAATGTGGTGCTACAGAAGAATGCTGAAGATTAGATGGGTAGATCACATAACTGATGAGGAAGTATTGAATAGGATTGGGGAGAAGAGAGGTTTGTGGCACAACTTGACCAGAAGAAGGGATCGGTTGGTAGGACATGTTCTGAGGCATCAAGGGATCACCAATTTAATATTGGAGGGCAGCGTGGAGGGTAAAAATCGTAGGGGGAGACCAAGAGATGAATACTCTAAGCAGATTCAGAAGGATGTCGGTTGCAGTAGGTACTGGGAGATGAAGAAGCTTGCACAGGATAGAGTAGCATGGAGAGCTGCATCAAACCAGTCTCAGGACTGAAGACCGCAACAACAACAACAACAACAATGAGAAAATCATCCCAATTTTTTCCCAGTTTTACCTTAGCATATTTTAGCTGCCGCGATCTCTTCATGCAGTTCTGTCGCTGCTGATTATGCTGTAATTTTTCAGGTCAGATTTTTTCAACTTTTGTTGGTTCTTTTGCTTCTTAGCTCAATTTTCTATTGCGCAAATTCTAAGCATTTTATTTGTGATTCAGATTTTTAATGGTCCAATGAATAGTGTGTGTTTCATAGTGTTGCTACGTAATTTCTGTGTTTCAATTTTTTTTTTTTTTTGGCAGGGCACATTTTGATTCTGATAGTTATTTTTGAGTAACAGTTTTGATTTACTTTCCTGCGCTGTGAACGATAGTTAGTTTTGTCTTTATGTAAATGTGTGCACTGAGGCACACTGGTTGCAGCCGGCCTCGTGAACGAGCGGTTCTAGGCGCTTCAGTCCGGAACCGCGCTGCTGCTGCAGTCGCAGGTTCGAATCCTGCCTCGAGCATGGATGTGTGTGATGTCCTTAGATTAGTTAGATTTAAGTAGTTCTAAGTCTAGGGGACTGATGACCCCAGATGTTAAGTCCCATAGTGCTTAGAGCCATTTGAACCATTTTGAACACACTGATCGCAATAGTAATTTCAGTTCAACCGTCTTGTAACAGAAGACAGTACATTCAGTTTTGAGTAAAAATGTTTCCATGCGGATGAAGGAAAGAACGATCGAGATCGAGCAAATAACTTTGAACTTAATTATGTACATATAGTTCAGCCTCTCCTGGGAATCGTGAATCTCAATGATTTTTGACTGTTATCGGTATTCATAGCGCAAGATATTGGTCCCATAAATACAAAATCGTATCAAAATCTCGTTAGACTAGCTCAGACATGCAAAAAGATGCGAGGAGGTGACTTCAGTTTATGTATGTAGAGAGATAAAATTTTATAAAAAATTATATTTTTACTTACTGAAACGGTACAGCAGTTTCCGCTCCATAAGGAGCAGGTTTCGCTGCTCGCTCGCACCGGGAAATACAAACGGAGGCGGCTCCACCGCCAATTTTATTGCACGACGCGGCCGGCCGCGGGTGTAACATACCCATGTGGACGGGTGGAAAGAAATGTGTCAGGCTTCATAATACGTATTTATATGTGTAGTATACTATGCATTTCTTGTTCGTGAATGTGAATCTGCACATCGTTCAAAAATGGTTCAAATGGCTCTGAGCACTATGGGACTTAACATCTTTGGTCATCAGTCCTCTAGAACTTAGAACTACTTAAACCTAACTAACCTAAGGACATCACACACATCCATGCCCGAGGCAGGATTCGAACCTGCGACCGTAGCAGTCGCGCGGCTCCGGACTGAACGCCTAGAACCGCTACACCACCGCGGCCGGCAATCTGCACATGAACTTTCCTAATCCTCCTCACACCCTTCCATAAAGCGTGGCCAAATCTTAGTTGGGAAGTAGTTCTGTAGTATAGTAGTGCCAACCTCACTCCTGGGTAGGGGATCAGAGAGACAGCACAGGCAGGTAAAAGTCAAAGACGTTCCAGTGTCACAAGATTTGGGGTGGAGAGGTTGGTCACGGCCAAGTGGTTCGACCATCCCCTCCACCTGGGCCCAGGAAGACCTCTGAGTGTCTGCGATATTCTGGGAGTGTTACGGAAGACGGGTAAGTGAGCAGACGTGCCCTCAGTGCGTCTGTCTCGATGTTCACGCGTGGAGGAGAGGTATTTGAATATTTGCACTAATTCTTTTATTTCCAGCTTCGGATTGTGTAAGGAAATGAATGTTCTTGTTTAATTTCGGAAATTTGACCCCCTGTGTTAATGTATCTGGTCCCCAGTTTGCCCATTATCCTTCTCACATAGTGGATGTCCCATGTAAAATATTGGGAGACTTTGGTGGTATACATTTGGCCGACACAATTCCGTTTTGCCCATAGAAATGTGCGTGCAGATTAGTATTAAATATACCCGAGCTATAACTTGTAAAATTGTAATATGTGTAAACTGGAACAACTGCTGCAATCGCTGTATAGTCGAGTGATAATGTTTAAAATAAATAGGTAAACAATTGTCATCAATCTTTAACGTACCCAAAAAATCACATAGGAGTCAAGTTAAAAGAATTCATTTAAAATAGAAGATACAGAATGCAGGGACCCACGCATCAGCGTGTGAGCCCCCCCAGCCCCTTTCCTAGTATCGTACAGAAAGGGCACGCTCTCTAGGTAGCGCCCTCAAGCTCCCCTCCCCAGTTATCCGTAGGCTGTTTATGTTTTCTTTATGTAAGTAGGCTGTTTATGTTTTCTTATTGGCAACGTTACGTAGCGCTCTGTGTGCTAATTTGCATTGTTGTCTGCCATTGTAGTGTTGCGCAGCGGCAGCTGGATGTTAACAGCGCATAGCGTTGGGCAGTTGGAGGTGAGCCGCCAGCAGTGGTGGATGTAGGGAGAGAGATGGCGGAGTTTTGAAGTTTGTAATACTGGATATCATATATTATGACTATTAAGGTAAATACATTGTTTGTTCTCTATTTAAATCTTGCATTTGCTAACTATCCCTGTCAGTAGTTAGTGCCTTCCGTAGATTGAATCTTTTATTTAGCTGGCAGTAGTGGCGCTCGCTGTATTGCAGTAGTTCGAGTAATGAAGATTTTTGTGAGGTAAGTGATTTATGAAAGGTATAGATTAATGTTAGTCAGGGCCTTTCTTTTGTAGGGAATTTTGAAAGTCAGATTGCGTTGCGCTAAAAATATTGTGTGTCAGTTTAAGGACAGTCTTGTATAAATTTTCAAAGGGGACGTTTCATATCCGTTGCGCAATTTTCATCCAGGGCTTGACGACATCAACTTTCATCTGGCGTCCCTAGACAAGGAGGTTTGATGGTAATCTTTCATTACTAAAACATGATTACAGCTTACAGTTTACGTTTACATGCAGTAATATTCGTTTAATTATGCTTTCTATGTGTGATGAGTGCAATGTATGTTCAAATGGCAAAGGATTTTTTTTTTATGTGATACAATTACAGTTTAACGAGTTTCAGACTTTTTCCCTTTACTTGTACTGTGAAAGCATGCTTCTTTTTTTAACTTTTGTCATTCTAGGTCAACAGGAAGTACGTTACAGTTTTTGATGAGATGGTTTTCGAGTATCAAAATATGTGACATAAACAGCCGTATCTTTTGATTGCACTCACTTACAAGCTTACACCTTTCTCGCCGCCAAGGGACCATAGACCTTAGTATGTGACACAAATGTGAACTTAATATGTCAAACTGTTCGCCGGCCGAAGTGGCCGTGCGGTTAAAGACGCTGCAGTCTGGAACCCCAAGACCGCTACGGTCGCAGGTTCGAATCCTGCCTCGGGCATGGATGTTTGTGATGTCCTTAGGTTAGTTAGGTTTAACTAGTTCTAAGTTCTAGGGGACTAATGACCTCAGCAGTTGAGTCCCATAGTGCTCAGAGCCATTTGAACCATTTTTTTGTCAAACTGTTCCAGAGGAAAAGTCCCTTAACAGAAGGACCGACAAACAGACGGATAAAAAAATACAAAAGATATTTTCTCGTATTATATAATTACACATTAATAAATTTCGTATTTCTTCCTTCACTTGTACTGTGAAACGTTGCTTCTTGCCAAATTTCATGATTGTAGGTCAACGGGAAGCACCTTATAGGTTATGACGACTGAGTTTTCTAGTGTCAAAATATGTGACATAAATGGCCGTATCTTTTGAATGAATTTACTTAGAAGCTTCGAATTTTTACACTGACAAGGGACCACAGACTTCAGTATGTGGCATACAGTTGCACTTGATACGGATATCCGTTCCTGAGAAAGAGGGTTCTTAACAGTCAAACATGCACACAGACACACGGATAACAAAGCGATTCTGTAAGGGTTCTGTTTTCACAGACTGATGCACTGGACGTAAAAAAATTATAAACCGTACAATGAGCATGTGAGCTCTACACAAGCCTCCAGGATACTGACGAGATACTGAAAAATAGAAGAAATCACGGCATGTCGAAAATATGGTAAGAATCTGGAAGGAGAACAGTTAAGACGAGGTCACAGGAGAGGCCAGTAGCTGCTGCTGTGGCTTCTGACTTGGGCTACTGAATCACCGGAGATTTGCCGCCCGGGTGGAGCCATTTGGTCAGCCGGGCCTCCAGTTAAGAGTGGCCGGCAGTTAGCGGCAAGTGTCGGCGGCGTAGGGTAGCCGTACTGCTAAGTGACTCCCCGCAGAACGCACTACCACCAACCCTCCCCGGACCCCCTTTCTCTCAGCACATGTTTATTACCCACGCGCTCAGCGTGGGACTGTTCTTCCGCAAACGGGCACTTCCCGCTCACTGCGCAACGACCGGACCACGAAACCACAGCTCCTGCAGCGGTTGCAGGCTGTCTGAAAACCGTCTTCCTCACATGCAGAGACTTAACAGTTAAAATGCACGAACAGCACTTAGGACATTAGAATGTGGCAAGGTACTTCGGTGCTGCTTCGACCAACAGTTAAATTTTTCGCTGATTTTATTCACGACAGTTTTAAGCAAATTTTTGCATTGAAGCGCCAAAGAAACTGGTATAGGCACGCGTATTCAAATACAGAGAACAGGGCGTTGCGGTCGGCAACGCACATATACAGGATGTTTAAAAAATGACCGGTATATTTGAAACGGCAATAAAAACTAAACGAGCAGCGATAGAAATACACCGTTTGTTGCAATATGCTTGGGACAACAGTACATTTTCAGGCGGACAAACTTTCGAAATTACAGTAGTTACAATTTTCAACAACAGATGGCGCTGCGATCTGGGAAACTCTATAGTACGATATTTTCCACATATCCACCATGCGTAGCGATAATATGGCGTAGTCTCTGAATGAAATTACCCGAAACCTTTGACAACGTGTCTGGCGGAATGGCTTCACATGCAGATGAGATGTACTGCTTCAGCTGTTCAATTATTTCTGGATTCTGGCGGTACACCTGGTCTTTCAAGTGTCCCCACAGAAAGAAGTCACAGGGGTTCATGTCTGGCGAATAGGGAGGCCAATCCACGCCGCCTCCTGTATGTTTCGGATAGCCCAAAGCAATCACACGATCATCGAAATATTCATTCAGGAAATTAAAGACGTCGGCCGTGCGATGTGGCCGGGCACCATCTTGCATAAACCACGAGGTGTTCGCAGAGTCGTCTAAGGCAGTTTGTACCGCCACAAATTCACGAAGAATGTCCAGGTAGCGTGATGCAGTAATCGTTTCGGATCTGAAAAATGGGCCAATGATTCCTTTGGAAGACATGGCCGCCCAGACCAGTACTTTTTGAGGATGCAGGGACGATGGGACTGCAACATGGGGCTTTTCGGTTCCCCATATGCGCCAGTTCTGTTTATTGACGAAGCCGTCCAGGTAAAAATAAGCTTCGTCAGTAAACCAAATGCTGCCCACATGCATATCGCCGTCATCAATCCTGTGCACTATATCGTTAGCGAATGTCTCTCGTGCAGCAATGGTAGCGGCGCTGAGGGGTTGCCGCGTTTGAATTTTGTATGGATAGTGGTGTAAACTCTGGCGCATGAGACGATACGTGGACGTTGGCGTCATTTGGACCGCAGCTGCAACACGGCGAACGGAAACCCGAGGCCGCTGTCGGATCACCTGCTGCACTAGCTGCGCGTTGCCCTCTGTGGTTGCCGTACGCGGTCGCCCTACCTTTCCAGCACATTCATCCGTCACGTTCCAGTCCGTTGAAATTTTTCAAACAGATCCTTTATTGTATCGCTTTTCGGTCCTTTGGTTACATTAAACCTCCGTTGAAAACTTCGTCTTGTTGCAACAACACTGTGTTCTAGGCGGTGGAATTCCAACACCAGAAAAATCCTCTGTTCTAAGGAATAAACCATGTTGTCCACAGCCCACTTGCACGTTGTGAACAGCACACGCTTACAGCAGAAAGACGACGTACAGAATGGCGCACCCGCAGACTGCGTTGTCTTCTATATCTCTCACATCACTTGCAGCGCCATCTGTTGTTGAAAATTGTAACTACTGTAATTTCGAAAGTTTGTCCGCCTGAAAATGTACTGTTGTCCCAAGCATATTGCAACAAACGGTGTATTTTTATCGCTGCTCGTTTAGTTTTTATTGCCGTTTCAAATATACCGGTCATTTTTGAAACACCCTGTAAGACACCAAGTGTCTGGCGCAGTTGTTAGATCGGTTACTGCTGTTACAATCACAGGTTATCAAGATTTATGTGAGTTTGAACGTGGTGCTGTTGTTGGCGCACAAGCAAAGGGACACATCATCTCCGAGCTAGCGATGAAGGGGGAATTTTCATGTGCGACCATTTCACGAGTGTATCGTGAATATCATGAATCCGGTAAAACATATCTCCGACATCGCTGCGGCCGGAAAAAGATCCTGCAAGATCGGGAGCAACGGCGACTGAAGGGAACCGTTGGAAGTGGCAGAAGTCCAACCCTTTCGCAAATTGCTGGAGATTTCAATGCTGGTCCATCAACAGGTGTCAGCGTGCGCACGATTCAACGAAACATAATCGATATGGCCTTTCGGAACCGAACGCCCACTCTTGTATCCTTGATAACTGCATGACACAAAGTGTTACGCCCCGCCTAGACCCATGAACGCCGACATTGAACTGTTGATGACTGGAAACAGATTGCCTGGTCGGACAAGTCTCGTTTCAAATTGTATCCAGCGGATGGTCCTGTACGAGTGTGGAGACAACCTCATGAATCCATGGACCCTGCATGTCAACAGGGGATTGTTCAAGCTGGTGGAGGACTGTAATGATGTGGGACGAGTGCAGTTGTAATGATAAGGGGAGCCAGATATGTCTAGATAAGACTCAGACAGGTGACAAGTACGTAAGCATCCTGTCTAATCACCTGTCTGAAAACCGTCTTCATGCCCACTGTGCATTCCGACGGATTTGGTCAATTCCAGCAGGACAATGCGACATTTCACACGCCCAGAATTGCTACAGAGTGGCCCCAGGAACACTCTTCTGAGTTTAAACCCTTCCGATGGCAACCAAACTAGCCCGACATGAACATTATAGAGTATATCTGGGATGCCTTGCAACGTGCTGTTCAGAAGAGCTCTCCACCCCTCGTGTTCTTACGGATTTATGTACAGTCCTGCAGGATTCATGGGGTCCATTCCCTCCAGCACTACTTCAGATATTAGTCGAGTCCATGCCACGTCGTGCTGGGGCATTTCTGTGTGCTCGCGGGGACCCTACATGATATGAGGCATGTTTACCAGTTAGTTTGGCTCCTCAGTGTATAACCATTCAGCAATTACTGTTATTCGATTCTATAAAGCTATGGTTTTGATACGTCCAGTATAACCAAGGAAGCGATCGGTAGTTTCCATTGAGGCGTAGCGTCGTATACCGATCTTGCCTTGGAGGCGGTTAAGTGGGAGATGTGTGTCAGAGCTGGATAGTGACAGATGGTGACGCGAGACTGGATGCGCACGTAGTTTATGTATCAACCGATAGAGGACAATAATGGATAGGGGAACTGTGATTTTAGTTTCGATTGTGCCCGCTAGATCGCACTAAAGTAATGGAATGTTTTGCATAAACTGTTCTAGTATGTTCATAAAGTGTTATTATGTCTTATTGTGTATGTAAAATGTTATAAATGTGTTTTAGCAGTATGAATGATGCGTGAGTGTGGTTTAAGGTTAATATGAAGATAACTGGTCAACAAGTTATGTAGTGGGATTTAGTGTGGGAACATTCCGTAGAAGTATGGATATGGACAAAGGGGATTTTTGTAGAGTAGATTTGTAAAGTAAGTTTATAGTAAAGGGAAAGTTAATTCAGGTATAAATAACAATAGCAAATAACTTTATGCATAAGCAAAACTTCAGCATATTAGATAATTACGCCGGCCGCGGTGGTCTAGCTGTTCTGGCGCTGCAGTCCGGAACCGCGGGACTACTACGATCGCAGGTTCGAATCCTGCCTCGGGCATGGGTGTGTGTGATGTCCTTAGGTTGGTTAGGTTTAAGTAGTTCTAAGTTCTAGGGGACTTCTGACTTAAGATGTTGAGTCCCATAGTGCTCAGAGCCATTTGAACCATTTTTTGAGATAATTACGTCGGTAAAAAGCGCAGTCGTTAGGTTTACTATTTTTCGATTGGTTATTGAGGAAAAGCGCGGATTGACGCGGGATAGCGTTGTTTTGCTATTGGCTGTTGAGTAACCTGACCAATGGTAAAGCAATATTCTTCGCGCGCCTTTCTCTGCTGGTAGAGAAGACTTAGAGTATTCTAGAGAAGAGTGGGAGCCTAGCCATGAAACAGTTCGGACGTGTTCAGTAGTAGTTCAGATTGAAACGATAAGTTGCCGGATCTAGCAGTGTTTCATACATAAAAAGTGTGGTAAAGTGACAGCATAATTATTCCGATGAGCGTGTAGAAATTTCGGAAATTTTAAATGAATTTTGTGACGAAAAAAGACATATACTCCGCGTGGCGTATTGAGCAGGTTGGTGGCAAAAACTGTGACTGCATTTGGTACCGACAGACTTAATGTTTGGCGAGCATTATCAATAAAAAACAATCAGTATTTTTGTAGCTATTACGTTTTCGGGAAATGCAACATCATAAACTTGCTAACGTGAGTGAAAGGGATTATGAGTGACTGTGTTAAGACTAGCACGGGCTTGGCAGTGATATTTGTTTACCTAATTTTCAGAATATATTAATTGAGGACAAAATTTCCAAACTGTCATTTGTGTTAAAACTTTCTCCAGAAACGTAGATTAGTGACTTAAATTGCAGCCTGGTTCACGTCGAAGTACAGTAGGTTTCACTCGGCTTTCCTATTGATGATCTGCTGAGACACTGCTCACAGGTAGGTGCAGGTTCGTCGTAAAGGGACGGAAAGAACCGCGCCTCCGCACCATGGTTTAGATATAACACAACTGGATGGTGAACCTAAATTTAAAAAAGTGTAAATGACCGTGTAATGAACTGGCAACCAAATCTCGGTATGTTACACTAAGAGAAATGCGTACCATAGCATCCTACATTCTTATATTTTCACAATGCTGTTTCCTTATACGTTCAGTGTAAACAACTTAATTTTCCAATTTCTGAGCCGCCATTATTTTAATGAACTGTTGAACGTTGGTATTTCCACATCTCAGTAACGGCATTTACGGTCGTCTGTACACACTCAAAAGACGAGTCTCGTACGCTTCTTCCTTCGCCTGCCCGGCGCCTCCTCGCCGCACTTACACGCCGCAGCGTCTCCCTCGGGCCGGATAATCCAATACCTGGCGACCGTGCTTGATCTGGCTGCGGTGGCTCTCGCGAAAGCCAATAAAGGCTAAACAGGGGCTCCGGCCGAATCCACCGACAGCATTCCCGGCACTGGTCTGCGGTGCCACCTATTGGCTTTCTTCACTTTCCCCCGTTAGCCGCGTTCTCTCTGTCTCCTTCCCCCTCTCCCAATCTGTCTTTGTGTTGTGTGTGTGTATGTGTGTTTGTGTCTGTGGGTGAGTGAGAGAAAGAGAGAGAGAGAGAAGAAGATAGAGAGAGAGGGTGTGTAATTGAAAGACGTAACTATTAAGGTTCAGGGACATGAGAACTATACTTGTTAAGGCAATAGTTTGTGAGTATTTAAATTCAGTTCTTTTCTGTACTGCGTTTTAGGTGGATAATCAATGGACTGAAAATGTGAAGTTAACTTAAACACTTGCACTAATGTATATTTTACTGACTATTGCAATTTAAGACTAAGCAATCAATCATCTGTGAGCACTACATTTATGGACATGGCGTTGTGCACAAGGTGCTTTTAGATTTTAATTTTTAATTTTTTTATTTTTGACAGACCTTTGCATAACGTGCTACCTTTCATTCACAAATATGCCAATTTAGCATGAGGTTTCAACTCACCAGCTCACAATGAACACGTTTTGGAAGAAAAATTTTTGAAGAGCACAAGATGACACCGAAGTCTGTCGAAACCGGTTGTCGAAAATAAAAATGTATTTATGTGATCTTGGCTGTAAAAAGGTTTTTGCTGAGTAAAACAGATCGTTCCTTCTCAGTTTTCAACATGACAAAATTCAGTCTTAATGTAGATGTTAACTCTGCCGTCATTTGGAATGGCTTACATTCTGGTCTTACGGTTAGAGCCGCAGTGTTCACCATCATGTGTTCTCGCACCGACTGCCACTTCACCACTGCTTCATCTTCTGTTTCTGTAGCACTCGTAATAGATTCAAATACTGCAGAATGATACAGTCTCATACGCGTTCGTGGATGTCTGTAATTTGTGGTGTCTATTCTTGGCAGTTTTTGCAGCTATTTTTCGGCCTTGTCTGCTTTAGTTTCTTTGGAGAATTGGGCGTATCCCATTCAGCCCTTAAGAAGTACGAGGGCAGTTCAATAAGTACTGCAACACATTTTTTTTTCTCGGCCAATTTTGGTTGAAAAAACCGGAAATTTCTTGTCGAATATTTTCAAACATTCCCGCTTTGTATCGTATAGTTTCATTGACTTCCGACAGGTGGCAGCGCTGTACGGAGCTGTTAAAATGGCGTCTGTAACGGATGTGCGTTGCAAACAACGGGCAATGATCGAGTTTCTTTTGGCGGAAAACCAGGGCATCTCAGATATTCATAGGCGCTTGCAGAATGTCTACGGTGATCTGGCAGTGGACAAAAGCACGGTGAGTCGTTGGGCAAAGCGTGTGTCATCATCGCCGCAAGGTCAAGCAAGACTGTCTGATCTCCCGCGTGCGGGCCGGCCGTGCACAGCTGTGACTCCTGCAATGGCGGAGCGTGCGAACACACTCGTTCGAGATGATCGACGGATCACCATCAAACAACTCAGTGCTCAACTTGACATCTCTGTTGGTAGTGCTGTCACAATTGTTCACCAGTTGGGATATTCAAAGGTTTGTTCCCGCTGGGTCCCTCGTTGTCTAACCGAACACCATAAAGAGCAAAGCAGAACCATCTGTGCGGAATTGCTTGCTCGTCATGTGGCTGAGGGTGACAATTTCTTGTCAAATATTGTTACATGCGATGAAACATGGGTTCATCACTTCGAACCTGAAACAAAACGGCAATCAATGGAGTGGCGCCACACCCACTCCCCTACCAAGAAAAAGTTTAAAGCCATACCCTCAGCCGGTAAAGTCATGGTTACAGTCTTCTGGGACGCTGAAGGGGTTATTCTGTTCGATGTCCTTCCCCATGGTCAAACGACCAACTCTGAAGTGTATTGTGCTACTCTTCAGAAATTGAAGAAACGACTTCAGCGTGTTCGTAGGCACAAAAATCAGAACGAACTTCTCCTTCTTCATGATAACGCAAGACCTCACACAAGTCTTCGCATCCGAGAGGAGCTCACAAAACTTCAGTGGACTGTTCTTCCTCATGCACCCTACAGCCCCGATCTCGCACCGTCGGATTTCCATATGTTTGGCCCAATGAAGGACGCAATCCGTGGGAGGCACTACGCGGATGATGAAGAAGTTATTGATGCAATACGACGTTGGCTCCAACATCGACCAGTGGAATGGTACCGTGCAGGCATACAGGCCCTCATTTCAAGGTGGCGTAAGGCCGTAGCATTGAATGGAGATTACGTTGAAAAATAGTGTTGTGTAGCTAAAAGATTGGGGAATAACCTGGTGTATTTCAATGCTGAATAAAACAACCCCTGTTTCAGAAAAAAAAAATGTGTTGCATTACTTATTGAACTGCCCTCGTAGAAGCTATGTTTTGGAAATGCCAACGTTAAAGACGGGAAAGACAGTATGCTGACATACTCTGTAATGAAGTCCAGCGACGCTGTGAGGAGAAAATGAAAGAGCGGCCACTAGCGTTTGGCCAAAGAGGCTTGATCACGGAGTTGTGACACAAGCATGACCTGTTGTACTGTCGATGGCAGCTGTATTGGGGAGAGAAAGCACTTTTGACATTGTGGAGAGTGTAGCAATTCGGCTACTTAACAACTGATGAGTGCTTAGGCCTTGCTCTGGCCACTGACACGACAGTCCAGCACAGGACGGCACGATACTAGTGCATCTGATCGCTCCAGGAATCACGATTTGGGGAGCTGTTGTATATAACGGGAGGACTGCTTCGAGTTGCTCAAAACTGACTGCTCGTTAGAATTTGCTAGGAATGGTAAACCCTGTTGTCATACCGTATTGACCAGCGTACCCAACGGCACGTTACAGCACGATACCACAAAAACCCACACAGCAGTTTACAAACGTCTTGAGGACTATCCTTCACTTGCCTGCCTACACCCCAGTTTTGTCGTTAATAGATTATGTCTGGGACTTAAATGGACGACGTATACAGGGTTATTACAAATGATTGAAGCGATTTCACAGCTCTACAATAACTTTATTATTTGAGATATTTTCACAATACTTTGCACACACATACAAAAACTCAAAAAGTTTTTTTAGGCATTCACAAATGTTCGATATGTGCCCCTTTAGTGATTCGGCAGACATCAAACCGATAATCAAGTTCCTCCCACACTCGGCGCAGCATGTCCCCATCAATGAGTTCGAAAGCATTGTTGATGCGAGCTCGCAGTTATGGCACGTTTCTTGGTAGAGGAGGTTTAAACACTGAATCTTTCACATAACCCCTCAGAAAGAAATCGCATGGGGTTAAGTCGGGAGAGCGTGGAGGCCATGACATGAATTGCTGATCATGATCTCCACCACGACCGATCCATCGGTTTTCCAGTCTCCTGTTTAAGAAATGCCGAACATCATGATGGAAGTGCGGCGGAGCACCATCCTGTTGAAAGATGAAGTCGGCGCTTTCGGTCTCCAGTTGTGGCATGAGCCAATTTTCCAGCATGTCCAGATACACGTGTCCTGTAACGTTTTTTTCGCAGAAGAAAAAGGGGCCGTAAACTTTAAACCGTGAGATTGCACAAAACACGTAAACTTTTGGTGAATTGCGAATTTGCTGCACGAATGCGTGAGGATTCTCTACCGCCCAGATTCGCACATTGTGTCTGTTCACTTCACCATTAAGAAAAAATGTTGCTTCATCACTGAAAACAAGATTCGCACTGAACGCATCCTCTTCCACGAGCTGTTGCAACCGCGCCGAAAATTCAAAGCGCTTGACTTTGTCATTGGGTGTCAGGGCTCGTAGCAATTGTAAACGGTAAGGCTTCTGCTTTAGCCTTTTCCATAAGATTTTCCAAACAGTTGGCTGTGGTACGTTTAGTTCCCTGCTTGCTTCATTCGTCGACTTCCGCGGGCTACGCATGAAACTTGCCCGCACGCGTTCAACCGTTTCTTCGCTCACTGCAGGCCGACCCGTTGATTTCCCCTTACAGAGGCACCCAGAAGTTTTAAACTGCGCATACCATCGCCGAATGGAGTTAGCAGTTGGTGGATCTTTGTTGAACTTCGTCCTGAAGTGTAGTTGCACTGTTATGACTGACTGATGTGAGTGCATTTCAAGCAAGACATACGCTTTCTCGGCTCCTGTCGCCATTTTGTCTCACTGCGCTCTCGAGCGCTCTGACGGCAGAAACCTGAAGTGCGGCTTCAGCCGAACAAAACTTTATGAGTTTTTCTACGTATCTGTAGTGTGTCGTGGCCATATGTCAATGAATGGAGCTACAGTGAATTTATGAAATCGCTTCAATCATTTGTAATAGCCCTGTACTTTCACAACGGCTTGCAGCCAGCAATATGAAACGTCGCAGCATGTTTTCCAGATATGACAAGAAATTACTCAGGGTATCATTCAGAGGCGGTTTGCTTCCCAGCCAAAACAATACAAGAGTTCACTTGTGCACGTGGGATCACAGCATGAAAGACGTTAATCACACAGTTTCAATTGTCTTGCGTTACCAAGATCTGCACAGTATCTTTTTATCGCTGGCCCTTATGCAAACAGTTATCTGTCTTGGTATTAATTTACCTGCGCGATATCATGCTAAATTCTGCCCAACTGCTGCGTTAGATCGTCAAAATCCAGAGCTGGTTGGAGGGCGCTCTGCCCATAATGCTCCAAATTTTCCCAATTATAGGGCGATCTGGTGACCTTCCTGGCCAAAGTAGGGTTGGAAGAAACGACCACAAGGAGTATAAACTCTCGCTGAGAGCGGGCAGGCATTATCTTGCTGAACTGTAAAGCCCAGCACAGTTTGATATGAAGGGCGACAAAATGTAACGTAGAATACCGTCGACGTGCCGCTGTGCTGTAAGTGTGCTACGGATGACAACCAGAGGGGTCCTGCTATGAAAAGAAATGCTGTCTGGGGAGTCTCCAGACACATCTCATTTTTTGGAGTACAACTGTTGTAAGACTTCGTGGTCTCCTGACCTTCATTGCTTACATATTCCGCCCTCACAATCATATTCCGCACATCTAGACGCTTCATTCGAACCCAAACTCGATAAGATAAAGTCAATGTTGTATGAATTCATGTAAACGATATGCAAATAACAAGTAAATCGCAAGTGCGGCGTACCGAGGTTGAAATACTCGAGGCTGGCGTACACAAACATTCAAGGCATGACGGTCACAAAGCTTTTAGTTCAGGAGAGGCAAATCGCATGCCAGGTGGCTGGTCCCTTCAGAGGAGGAGTCAACCTATCTACGTCGGCCGGCGACTGCCCATAGAGAAGACAGCATTTGCCCGAGTGAAAGGGAGAACAACCCCGTGTTCGGCTTAAAAGCAAATTCCGCTACATTGTGTGGGAGCGCCCAGCCTACGCATTCTTTACAAACATAGCATGCAGTTTCAGAGGTTTTCACAGGTAGACAGCAAACCCCAAACGCCGATGCTACAGATTTCCGGATTGGTCGCCTTAAACGAAACGTCATTCTCCCGTTTTAGAAGAGCAATGCTGATTGGCGGACAGTATTCCTGACACCTAGAGCTGTAGGAGTAATGGAAGAGACTGAAAGATATACCCCTTCATGTCTGGCCTGGAGAGGGGTCGTTCCGTTGTCACTCTTGGAGCGAGAACACGCAATAAGAGCACGTGCGCTCGTATGTGTACTCAAAGAGCGGGGAACAAGTCTCTCCTCAGTACTTCACTGGGAGAGCACCTCTGTCGAGAGCAAATCGGAGTGCGACTCTATATTGAGTCCTTGCGATTAAGCGTTGTTCACTGTGTTGGCCAATACACTTATTATGTGGTGTGAACGGACAGAGTTATAGTTAAACGCCTGCGAGTGAATTTTGAGTGGCATCACGGTGGACTGGTTATCTGACCCGTGTACCACGCCAATAGTTAGACTAGGGGCGAATAGGAGTCCTTGACTTCATCAAGGCGTAATGAGAGTTTGATTGGCGAAGGTCAATGCAGATAGAACGAGAGTTATCTTATTTCTCAGCAGCGTTCGGTGCAGACAGCAGTCATCGCAGCTTATGGTATTGTGCGCTACAGCTTTTGCGAGCCCCATATTTCCTCTACAACAGTACACTTCACTGCATTCCACATGCGACAGCCTCGACTGTACCTAGCAACATTCTAACGGATAATTATTCAAGTTGAGTAGGCGCGGCTCTCAGACATTCTGCCAACTCAATAACAATCTTAAACTTTGTATAGAAATTTCATTAGCGAATCCTATCCTTAAGAGGTAACTTCACGTTCCGAAAAGAACCCGGAAATAACTTGTTCAGTTCGTAACTAAAAGTGCCTCTGTGATTTCTCAGAATTTTTGCAAAAGAATAATAATTTTCCTTAGTTTCATGTTTTTCTTACAGTAACTTGCACTACTCCAGTACCCAAGTATCCCACTAGTTACGTAAGAAATTTTGTGAATTTTTGTGTCATTTCCTTACAGCGAACGACTCCAGAAGATATTTATTGCTGAAAGTTTTTCAGGCATTTCTCTTTAGAACGTTAGGAGCGTCCGTCTGACATCTGTAGTAGTGTGGGGGTGGAAATTGCGTCTTGCAGGAGCCACAGGCTAAAGGGTACATCTCAGATTAATCCGTTGCGTAGAATGACAGAATAGCACCCACACGCTCACACTGTCTTCATTGGTGAGTCCTGCTTCGAAATGAGTCCCGAAGACGAGTGAAGACTTGTCTGTACACGCCCTGGCGAGCAGTGGGATACCAAAGTGAGTGTTACGCACCATGTGGCCCGACAACCAGGAGTGAGGGAATGGCTAGCAATTACTTTCCATAGCAGGACGCCTTTGATTGTCATCCGTGGCACTCTCACAGCTCAGCACCACATCAATGATATTCTACTCTCCTCTTCTCTGACCCTCACATTCTATGCCCAGTTAACTTAAATTGGTGTTCTGGAATACTCAAGTGCCAAGAGTTAACTTCCGACATTTCGGAATTTTTAACAAAGAGATATTACAGCAGGAGCCATATCCATCTCTGTATATGGAAGTGAAACATGGACGATAAATAGTTTGGACAAGAAGGAAATAGAAGCTCTCCAAATGTGGTGCTACAGAAGAATGTTGACGATTAGATGGGTAGATCACATAACTAATGAGGAAGTATTGAATAGGATTGGGGAGAAGAGAAGTTTGTGGCACAACTTGACCAGAAGAAGGGATCTGTTGGTAGGACATGTTCTGAGGCATCAAGGAATCACCAATTTAGTATTGGAGGGCAGCGTGGAGGGTAAAAATCGTAGAGGGAGGCCAAGAGAGGAATACACTAAGCAGATTCAGAAGGATGCAGGTTGCAGTAGGTACTGGGAGATGAAGAAGCTTGCACAGGATAGAGTAGCATGGAGAGCTGCATCAAACCTGTCTCAGGGCTGAAGACCACAACAAACAACAAGATATACGGCTGTTGGTGTAGTTTATTGATATTGAAAAACCATATCTGTCACTGTTACTGTGTGGATCCACTGGTGAAAGTTAGCGTAATAATACTTACGGTCTCCAGCTGAGCCTAATGGTAAGACAAATGTTTAACTGCAACATTACAGTGGTGTAGCCTCTTGAGTTACTTCCAGCTTGTAGAAGAGTGTGCGAAGAAGCTCTCGACGACCCAGCGTTCACACTTTCTCGAAGTTCTTCCGCGTCAATCATCCATTAATTACACCAGCGATCGCGCTGTCCAGACTGAAAATACAGCGGCGGTGGCAAACTTTCCGATGGGAGTAGCGGCGAAAGCTTTCACGCGGCGCTCCGGCGCTTTCTACTGCAAACACAGTGTGACGTCACACTGGGGCAGCAACTGCGGGACCGCTGGCCGAATTTCGTGCGACAGGTTCAAGAGCCGTAGCCGGCGACAGCCAGCGCCGCGCCGCGCCGCGCCGCGCGGCCATGTTAAAATTTTGCGCGGACCAAGTTGGGATGCATCCGCTGGCGCCATCGCAGCGGTCGACACTCCATCATCGTTAATCTCAATCCTTCTCCGACGCGGCGACAGTCATGGAGCTGGCCGCGCGGCAGCGTCCTCATAAAGCACCCCCCTCCCCCCTCCCACTCGCCCCTCCCCTCGAAAATCCGGCATACACCCACGCTGACGACCACTGCATAACCGTTGCTTGCTGTGTGCTTCGCACTCTGTGTTGCAACTGTAGCAGAGCAACTATCGTGGAAGTCGATATAGGGTACAACTGGTTAAAAATTTGCATTTGAGGATGTGGCAGAGTGGCTCAATACAGAATATAGCACGTGTAATGCCACTTCCTCGGACGAGAAAGAAAAATAAAAAATTAGCTCCCAATACCCCAAAGATTTTCCCCCAAGTCCCAAATTCCCAGAAAAGTGAATAAGCGAACGAAGTTCCATTTATCACTATTATTAGGACAATAACAAGTAATTAAACCAGGAATCTAAGACTTGACAATTAAGCAGTCTACGAAAGAAAGATTAAATTTCAGTAAAATTAAAATGAAAATCATAATAAATCGCAAAATTTGCATAAATTAACATTCGCAAAGTAGAACCTACGATCCCGAAGAATACTCCGTATGAGTACTCTTTGGGAATCGTGAGTAATGACTAAGTATAATTCAATGCATTGTCACTACGTTACGAGAGTTAGTCGAAGCAGGTCATATACTTGAATGCTCGTACGTGTAGGAGCGCTTACATTGTTTTTGAGATTGAATAATTGCGATCTGTTATGACGCAGTAATACGATCTTCTGACTTCAAATATCAGAGCATTAAAATTCGAACGGACGTTTACCTACTAGAATAAAGTGAGGTTTTAACTAGATAATTGAACTAAACATTACTTACACAGTGATTTAAGCAACGAACACTAATAGACAATTTTCATTGTTAATATCCAGTGGTTTATGGAACTTCAGTGATAGGTCCGAAGCATATAATTTAAATCCCCCCCAACACCTGGGAAAGTTTTCTTCTCAAGGCTCGGTTAGGAAGTGACTGATATTGTGCAATAAAACACCCTCTCGTGCCAAGTCGTGCATTTGTGATTTAAAATTCTATCAAATTATTGACATGAAACTCCCGAGTAATAATTACGCGTAGCGATAATATTTGACTGTAGCGATCGGCGCTTGTATAGAATCTTTGACTCAAATAACAAGCCCACTGTTACGATATCTTAGATACTTCAAATTACGACCAGCTTGTAGGGAATTTGTTGTGGATGTGACTGTATTGGTTTTATCATTAATATTTCATCATTAATCAGTTAAACATCGAATACGAACGATTAATTACGATTCTCGGTGAACCAAATATGTTGTGGGTTGGCAAGAGAGCCAACCCGGTACTACTAGAGGAAGCCGAAAGGCACGCGTTTTATCTCACGCAGGCTGGCGTGAGGTCTGGAACAGGACAAGGAAATTAGACTTGCAAAAAAGGACGTACTTAACTTTAATCCATGAATGGTGAACATCGCACTTGACGGTACGTGTTTTACAGCATCAATAGTAACTGGTAATGGCGTCTTGCTAGGTCGTAGCAAATGACATAGCTGAAGGCTATGCTAACTATCGTCTCGGCAAATGAGAGCGTATTTTGTCAGTGAACCATCGCTAGCAAAGTGAGCTGTACAACTGGGGCGAGTGCTAGGAAGTCTCTCTAGACCTGCCGTGTGGCGGCGCTCGGTCTGCAATCACTGATAGTGGCGACACGCGGGTCCGACGTATACTAATGGACCGCGGCCGATTTAAAGGCTACCACCTAGCAAGTGTGGTGTCTGGCGGTGACACCACATTCCTCCCCCGCAAATCGGCGGACGGTTGTGGCATAAGGCTTCCGCCCGCCGTGGGGAGGACCCCATGTTGACGTATGTGACGAGGTGGGGAGCCTAACAACAGGCGAGGCTGTGCCACCCGCACCCTGCCATGCGGACCGAGGGGAGCTAGGAAACGCCTGAAAACCTGCTCCAGGGTGCACGCCAACATGCGGTGTATGCGCCCGTAGAGAGACAGGAGGGGCCGAAGAGTCGACCTCCATCGGGCCGGGGCACCCGACGGGCGAAGACGACATATGGTCTGGAGCGGGCAAGAGTTCCATGTCGGAGGACAACTGGTCACGGGAAGCGATCGGCGGCGCGTGACCCAGGGGTGCGCCCTGCGGTTGCAGCGACGCGTCCACTGCGGGCGGCGGCGGCGGCGGCGGCGGCAGCGGAGCGTCACCATGGAGCAAAATGGAAGGCAGCGTCGGTAACACCTGGGGATGAGGCGAGCCAGTAGATGGGTCCCCAGGGCGCTGACCGGACGGCACCGTCGCTGAAAACAGACGGGGAGCGGCAGATCCCGTGCGACGACAGAGGCGCAGCTGATTGAGATGCCGACGCACCTCACCAGAGACCCCCAAAACCAGATACATAGCGCGGCCGAGGCAGCTAAGAATGCGCCCTTCGAGCAACGCCGTGAACCTCGATAGTTGCGGTAGTAGACAACGTCGCCTGGGGCAAAAGCAGGTGGCTGCCGCTGCACAGGAACCTGACGCGGCGGATGTAGGAAAGACATCAAGGTGCCATGAGGGCGACCGTGGAGCAACTGAGCCGGCGAGCGACCATCTCGGGGCTGAGAGCGATACGATGACAAAAAGAGCAATAACGCGTCCTCCCGAGAATGCGACTCTTTCAGCTTCTACATCTGTGACTTGAAAGTCCTGACCAATCGTTCAGCGGCACCGTTTGGCTGTGGCGAAAATGGCGCGGACGTTAGATGTTGAATACCATTGGCCTTGCAGAATGACTGAAATTATGCGGACACGAATTGTGGGCCATTGTCGGAAACAATAGTCTGTGGAAGACCTTCAATGCAGAAGTTAGCGGATAACGCTTGGATGGTGGCAGATGACGTCGTGGAAGACATCCGGACAACAAAAGAAAAATTACTGAATGAATCTACCACAACCAACCATCGAGCATTCCAGAATGGACCAGCAAAATCGATGTGTAAGCGTTCCAAGGGGAAGTGGCTTTTGGCCATGCGAAGAATTTCCGCGGTGGTGCTGATTGTTGTTCGGCACACACCATGCAAGAAGAGCACATATTCGTAATCGTGGCATCGATTCCGAACCAAGTACAGTGCTGACGAGCAAGTTGTTTCGTTCTCACTATACCCCAATGTCCTTGGTGGAGAAGCCGTAAGACAGAGGACTGTAACGAACGTGGTACCACGACCCTGGACTGAACATTATCAGAACGCAACAGCAAAACACCACGTCGTACAAAAAGTCTCTCCTTGTGAGCAAAAAATCGGCGAACCAACGGGTCCCCGATCCGTGACTTTGACAAGGGCCGTTGCTTAGCAACAAAACGCAGAACGGTAGCAAGGACAGTGTCGGCAGCTGTGGCTGTAGCTACACGACGAAAATCATTCGGAAACGATTCGACCACGTCATCGGCTTCCGAATCAATGAACATGCAAGCAAGTTCGGAGGAATCGAATGCTCTATCCTCAGCAACAGGCAAACGGGATAACGCATCGGCGTTTCCGTGCTTACCAGTGGACCGATACAAGATATCGTAGCGGTACTGCGAGAGGAAAATAGAGCAGCGAATGAATTTCTGCGGTGTACGTGGAGGTACAGGCTTGGTCGGATGAAAAAGGGCTGTCAAAGGTTTGTGGTCTGTCATGATGGTAAAGTGACGACCATACAATAAATCATGAAACCTTGCAACGCCAAATACGAGAGCCAACGCTTCTTTATCGATCTGTGAATAATGTCGTTGCGCAGACGAGAGCAATTTGGACGCAAAGGCAATAGGGCGATCGTGCGAACCATCTTTGTGCGCAAGCACAGCCCCGATCCCGAAATCCGATGCATCCACCATCAACAAAAGGGGCTTCCGGGGATCGAATGGCGTAAGGCAAGTATTGGAAAGCAACGCCGATTTGAACTGGCGAAAGACGCGTTCGCATTCCGTCGTCCAGACGATCGGAGCACCTTTACGGCGTAAGCGATGACGCGGAGCTGAAATGGAAGAGGCGTGTGGGACATATTTGTTATAGTAATTTATTTTTCCCAGCACACTCTGTAGCTGCTTCAAATTCTGCGTCGAAGGAAAGTCTTGTATGGCACGGAGGTGCTCTGGACTTTGATGTATGCCTTGGGCATTGAGTACATGTCCCAGATAGGGTAAGTCACGAGCAAAAAACACACATTTGTCCTTCCGCAAGCGAAGACCATTTTGTCGCAAGACCTGAAATAATGCTCTGAGATTGGCTAAATGTTCTTCTTCCGTCTGTCCGGAGATCACAATATCGTCCAGATAGTTTGCTGCAATAGGGACGGACGCACAAATAGTTTGTAGATATTGCTGAAACAATGCAGGGGCGGACGCACACCCGAATGGCAGTCGTTTGATTCGATACAAACCCAGATGCGTGTTAACCACCAAAACGCGCTGGGATTCTTCGTCCACCGGTATTTGCAAGTGCGCATCTGCTAGGTCCAACTTCGAAAAATATTTACCCGGGCACAGTTTGGCAAAAAGATCTTCCGGGCGGAGTAAAGGAAAAGTTGCAGGCACTAGTTGTGGATTCACTGTTGCCTTGAAGTCCACACAAAGTCTCAATTTTCCCGAAGGTTTTGGCAAAATTACTAAGGGTGATGCCCAGAGAGAAGCCTGCACACGTTCAGTGACACCTTGTGATTCCAAATCGTGTAATGTTTTTGCGACCTCATCACGCAATGCGTGGCGAACATTGCGCGCTCTGAAAAATTTCGGTTGCGCTTTTACTTTCAGTTCCAAATGTGCTTTACAGTTCTTAGCGCAACCGAGGCCCGGTGCAAAAATATCCGCAAATTCGTCACATAGACGAGAAACACTGTCTGAAGGCACAGTCTGGTTCACTGATAGGACCTGATTTACTATAGGCAAGTTAAACAACTGAAATAAATTGAAACCAAACAAGTTCACTGCAGAAAAAGAACGAAGGACGTAAAATGACACAAGTTTTGTTTGTCCTTTGTATGTTGCAAGAAGGCTGCACTGTCCTAACACAGGTATCGCTTGTCCTGAATAACTAGTAAGCTTAACATTGGCGGCACGCAACGGAGGTGTGCCCAGCTGTTTGTACGTGTCTTGATAGATCAGTGAAACTGCAGCCCTGGTATCGAGCTGGAATGGTATCACTTTGCCGTTAATGTCCAAGTCCACAAAAAGTTTATTGTCCTGCTGACGACAAGAACGACTGTCTCGTGCAACGTGAACTGACACAGGTACAGAATCATTTGCGACTTGACGGGAGTTCCAGTGATGTCGACACACTTTATTTTTGGGACAAACACAGCCACTGTTAGTGAGAGTGGCACTGGGCGGAGTGGCATGAACTATATGAATTTCCATGGGCGAAGTGTCGCGAGCCTGAATATCCTTGGTTCGATTCCGATTCTGGAGCGAAGCAAAGGGCCTGGAATGGTTTTGAGCTTCCGATCGGAGCTTTTTCCGGCAAACACTTTGAACATGTCCTTTTTTATTACAGAAAAAGCAAATAGCCAGACGATACGGGCAATTCTCACGCGAATGTCGAATAGCACACCGCGGGCATGTTTTTAGCACTGCATTTGCTTGCCGGCGCGGTTGGGCGCGAGGACTATTTACTGTTCCGTGCAGCTCCCCCAGTGGGCCGGTTAACCTGACACAAGGGTGGCGAAGTTTCAAATGATTCCTGAGCAAAGTCAAGTGTGTCCTGCCGATCCAATATGTCCATCACTTGTTGAAGGGAGGGATTGACTAGTTTCAAAATCTGTTCCTGGATACGAACATCAGAAACATTCTGTGTAATTGCATCACGTACCATAGTATCTGAATAAGGGAGTCCACATAGACACTCAAAAGCACAATGCCTAGTAAGGCCTTGCAAGGTTGCAACCCACTCCCTATTACTCTGACCTGCCGTACGTTTTGTACGAAAGAAGGTATACCTTTTCGCAACTACATTGACTGATTCTTTGAAATATGCATCTAATGCAGAAAAAATTTCGTTGTAGGACAGAGTTACGACGTCGCGTCGGGGAAATAATTTTACTATCACACGGTACGTTTTTACCCTGACAGAGGAAAGGAGAAAAGGCTGCCGCTCATTACCTTGAATTCTGTAGGTGGCAAAATGGAATCCAAATTGGCGTGACCACTCCGTCCAGCTTTCCAGTGCCGCATCAAAAGGACGAAAAGGTGGTGCAACTGCGTTTTGTGGCTGTGTTAGCGATGGAGCGGCGGCTGCTGTATCGTTTTGCATTGCATGTTGACCCTGGACGAGCTGTCCAAGGGCATCCAGTAAGGCCTGCGTCTGCTGATTCTGTAAGCGATAAAATTCGGACAGTACATCTGGAGATGGTGGTGAAGCCATTACACAAGTAAATCAGGGCAGTATAGTTAGGAACGCGGTGTGGCCTCGTCGCCAAATGTTGTGGGTTGGCAAGAGAGCCAACCCGGTACTACTAGAGGAAGCCGAAAGGCACGCGTTTTAGCTTACGCAGGCTGGCGTGAGGTCTGGAACAGGACAAGGGAATTAGACTTGCAAAAAAGGACGTAGCTGTGGAATACTTAACTTTAATCCATAAATGGTGAACATCGCTCTTGACGGTACATGTTTTACAGCATCAGTAGTAACTGGTAAAGGCGCCTTGCTAGGTCATAGCAAATGACGTAGCTGAAGGCTATGCTAGCTATCGTCTTGGCAAATGAGAGCGTATTTTGTCAGTGAACCATCGCTAGCAAAGTCGGCTGTACAACTGGGGCGAGTGCTAGGAAGTCTCTCTAGACCTGCCAAGTGGCGGCGCTCGGTCTGCAATCACTGATAGTGGCGACACACGGGTCCGACGTATACTAACGGACCGCGGCCGATTTAAAGGTTACCACCTAGCAAGTGTTGTGGCTGGCGGTGACACCACAAAATATCTCACGCACTTCGACACTTCGGTTCAGCACTTTTATTTTGTGTAACGTCGTTACGTAACTTGATAACGATCTCAACACTCTACCAACTGTCGCCGAGTTTTAACCGAGGCCAAGTACAAATCAAACCAATTCATCAAGAAGAAGAGCCGTTACACACGCAAAAGGAAAAACACTAACATCCCTCTGTCTGTCTGTCTCTCTACCTCTCCCCCCCCCCCCCCTCTCTCTCTCTCTCTCTCTCTCTCTCTCTCTCTCTCTCTCTCTCTCTCTCTCATATATATATATATATATATATATATATATATATATATATATATATATATATATATATAGTCCATTCAAAGAACCTCCCATGTTTCAAAATGTCATTAAAAACAAAGAAAGATACAGAGCAAATGCTTTTATTTATGAACAATAAATACTACGCCATTTTACATAAACTGATTTTTAAAATTATGATCGGTAAATGGCTTCTCCATTGTTGAAAAATTGAGGAAGCCTTTCCCCATACTTTTGTTGTGACCATAGAATTGTGACCATAATAAGAGTCCAGGCTCCATAGGCAAACAGCCAGCCGACATTAAGAAATAGTCCACCATGACGTAGGGACAAGATAAGCGGCAGAGGCTGCCAAGTATGGCTTGTTGATCAAATAACTTAGTGTTTGACCTCCTGCCAGAGGAAGCAGCACGAATCAAACTTGCGCAATGGAAGACGCAAACACCAGGGCGATAATACAGCAGGAGTGAGTGTCAGTCACGTGCGGAAAAGACTCGTGTGGAACCAAATTAAGTTGTGTGCAGCTAGAAACGAAAGTGTCGTGTGGAACCGAAGGCATTCTTGCGCAAGCCGACCAATTAGAAACGAGAGTGTCGTGTGGATCCATAGGCATTCTTGTGCAATCCGATCACTTAGAAATTAAAGGGTTGTGTGAAACAAATTAACTCGTGTGTACCCAAGTACATGAGAAACGAAATAAAAGGCCAGGCAGCGGAATAGCTACAGGCAGAAACTCAGATGCAGATTCAGAGCCAGTGCCGGCAGTTTGGAAATTCCGCAGCGAGACGCCTGCAGGGTCGAGTAGGCCCATAGCAGCCGATACAGCTGATAAAACACTTCAGCTACGAGAAGACGATGATAGACTCTGGTGGACACTCAGGAAGTGCAGGTCAAGTAGGATTTTTAGAGTTTCATTGGAATAGTGTTGAACAGAGGCTGTCAGTCTTTGTCTCACTTACTTAGAGAGATTTCAGTGCTAACCAAGAACCAGTGATTGCTTTGGACTTGTTTCTTATATGTACCGGCAATTAGCTTTGAAGTAGCAAATCCAAATAAATAGACTGAATCTTACTAAGGGGTTTATGATCCAACACCTCACATAAGTATATGTGAGAATAAGATTGATAGAAACTAACCAATCTTTTCTGCCTATTGCAATTCTGTAACCTACTTTCAGGAAACTTATTTCCTTCAAGCCAAGGAGATTCTCTCCCTGTTGACAGCTACACTCCTGGAAATGGAAAAAAGAACACATTGACACCGGTGTGTCAGACCCACCATACTTGCTCCGGACACTGCGAGAGGGCTGTACAAGCAATGATCACACGCACGGCACAGCGGACACACCAGGAACCGCCGTGTTGGCCGTCGAATGGCGCTAGCTGCGCAGCATTTGTGCACCGCCGCCGTCAGTGTCAGCCAGTTTGCCGTGGCATACGGAGCTCCATCGCAGTCTTTAACACTAGTAGCATGCCGCGACAGCGTGGACGTGAACCGTATGTGCAGTTGACGGACTTTGAGCGAGGGCGTATAGTGGGCATACGGGAGGCCGGGTGGACGTACCGCCGAATTGCTCAACACGTGGTGCGTGAGGTCTCCACAGTTCATCGATGTTGTCGCCAGTGGTCGGCGGAAGGTGCACGTGCCCGTCGACCTGGGACCGGACCGCAGCGACGCACGGATGCACGCCAAGACCGTAGGATCCTACGCAGTGCCGTAGGGGACCGCACCGCCACTTCCCAGCAAATTAGGGACACTGTTGCTCTTGGGGTATCGGTGAGGACCATTCGCAACCGTCTCCATGAAGCTGGGCTACGGTCCCGCACACCGTTAGGCCGTCTTCCGCTCACGCCCCAACATCGTGCAGCCCGCCTCCAGTGGTGTCGCGACAGGCGTGAATGGACGAATGGAGACGTGTCGTCTTCAGCGATGAGAGTCGCTTCTGCCTTGGTGCCAATGATGGTCGTATGCGTGTTTGGCGCCGTGCAGGTGAGCGCCACAATCAGGACTGCATACGACCGAGGCACACAGGGCCAACACCCGGCATCATGGTGTGGGGAGCGATCTCCTACACTGGCCGTACACCACTGGTGATCGTCGAGGGGACACTGAATAGTGCACGGTACATCCAAACCGTTATCGAACCCATCGTTCTACCATTCCTAGACCGGCAAGGGAACTTGCTGTTCCAACAGGACAATGCACGTCCGCATGTATCCCGTGCCACCCAACGTGCTCTAGAAGGTGTAAGTCAACTACCCTGGCCAGCAAGATCTCCGGATCTGTCCACCATTGAGCATGTTTGGGACTGGATGAAGCGTCGTCTCACGCGGTCTGCACGTCCAGCACGAACGCTGCTCCAACTGAGGCGCCAGGTGGAAATGGCATGGCAAGCCATTCCACAGGACTACATCCAGCATCTCTACGATCGTCTCCATGGGAGAATAGCAACCTGCATTGCTGCGAAAGGTGGATATACACTGTACTAGTGCCGACATTGTGCATGCTCTGTTGCCTGTGTCTATGTGCCTGTGGTTCTGTCAGTGTGATCATGTGATGTATCTGACCCCAGGAATGTGTCAATAAAGTTTCCCCTTCCTGGGACAATGAATTCACGGTGTTCTTATTTCAATTTCCAGGATTGTATGTACCGGCAATTAGCTTTGAAGCAGCAAATCCAAATAAATAGACTGAATCTTACTAAGGGGTCCATGGTCCAACACCTCGCATAAGTATAAGTGAGAATAAGATTGATTAACCAATCTTTTCCGCCTATTGCAATTCTGTAACCTATTTTCAGGAAACTTATTTGCTTCAAGCCAAAGAGATTCTCTCCCTGTTGACAGCTATTTATAACTAACCCATTGTCGTTAACGTCCCGATTGCGTTACGCAGTTCGCACTTACTTCATTCTGGTATAGTGAGGCTGTGCCGGAATGCGACAGTTTTCAATAGTTCTTCCTTGCCATTTTCGGTGGAATGGCAGCCACTTCCTGGGTGGCTGCCACTTTAAGATATTGCAGGCTTGTGGAGCGACGTTTGTACACGTGAAACTTCGAGCATCTCAAAAGAATAAAATTATGTGATACATCGGGTGACTTTAGGGACCAGGTGATGTCTGCTCACGGAGAGAGAAGAAATTTAGGAAACAACAATGTCAAAATTTTTAGAGAATGCCGAGAAATGTGAGTTGTAGCTCCATCTTGTTGAAACCAAGCTCACCCCTGTTCATGGCCACTAAGAAACTGGTTTTATGTAATTCTTCATGCTTTCCTGGCGATCTGTTGACATCTTGGATATTCGGGAATCCAGCCGGATGTTCGCGTCGTTCTCGCACGATATTTCAACAGCGTGCCTCGCTGTCTTCTACAGGTGCTACCTGAGACTGATAGAACGTAGGTTGGAGGAAGGTCTCTATCATGTGACAGTAGCTATTTCAATTAACGGTTACCATCACGCCATCTGTTTCGAAAATATACGGACCCCAACACCACATTCACCAATGGCGCGCCAAACTGCCTCGCAATGGCTGAGAAATCGTTTCTGGTGAAGTTCCTGAGGGTTTCTGCTACCCAGTAGCACACATTTTGATTATTTACACTACTGGCCATTAAAATTATTACACCACGAAGATAACGTGCTACAGACGCGGAATGTAACCGACAGGAATACGATGCTGTGATATGCAAATGATTAGCTTTTCAGAGCATTCACACAAGGTTGGCGCCGGTGGCGACACCTACAACGTGCTGACATGAAAGTTTCCGACCGATTTCTCATGCACAAACAGCAGTTGACCGGCGTTGCCTGGTGAAACGTTGTTGCGGTTCCTCGTGTAAGGAGGAGAAATGCCTACCATCGCGTTTCCGACTTTGATAAAGGTCAGATTGTAGCCTATCGCGATTGCGGTTTATCGTATCGCGACATTGCTGCTCGCGTTGGTCGAGATCCAATGACTGTTAGCAGAGTATGGAATCAGTGGGTTCAGGAGGGTAATACGGAACGCCGTGCTGGATCCCAACGGCCTCGTATCACTAGTAGTCGAGATGATAGAGATCTTATCCGCATGGCATCGTTCAGCCACGTCTCGATCCCTGAGCTAACAGATGGGGACGTTTGCAAGACAACAACCATCTCCACGAACAGTTCGACGACGTTTGAAGCAGCATGAACTATCATATCGGAGACCGTAGTTGCGGTTACCCTTGACGCTGCATCACAGACAGGAGCATCTGCGATGGTGTACTCAACGACGAACCCGGGTGCCGAATGGCAAAACGTCATTTTTTCGGATGAATCCAGGTTCTGTTTAGAGCATCCTGATGTTCGCACCCGTGTTTGGCGACATCGCGGTGAACGCACATTGGAAGCGTGTATTCGTCATCGCCATACTGGCGTATTACCCGGCGTGATGGTATGGGGTGCCATTGGTTGCACGTCTCGGTCACCTGTTGCTCACATTGACGGCACTTTGAACAGTGGACGTTACATTTCAGATGGGTAACGACCAGTTGCTCTACCATTCATTCGATCCCTGCAAAACCCTACATTTCAGCAGGATAATGCACGACCGCATGTTGCAGATCCTGTACGGGCCTTTCTGGATTCAGGAAATATTCGACTGCTGCCCTGGCCTCCACATTCTCCAGATTTCTCACCAATTGAAAACGTCAGGTCAACTGTGGCCGAGCAACTGGCTCGTCACAATACGCCAGTCACTACTCTTGATGAATTGTGGTATCGTGTGAAGCTGCATGGGCAGCTGTACCTGTACACGTCATCCAAGCTCTCTTTGACTTAATGCCCAGGCGTATCAATGCCGTTATTACGGCCAGAGGTGGTTGTTCTGGGTACTGATTTCTCAGGATCTACGCACCGAATCTGCGTGAAAATGTAATCACATGTCAGTTCTAGTATAATATATTTGTCCAATGAATACCGGTTCATCATCTGCATTTCTTCTTGGTATATCAATTTTAATAGCCAGTAGTGTACATTCAAGCCTTGGGTAACAATCATTTAGTATGGGAGCATGTGAAGATCTCTGTGCAGAATTCTTCTTGCACTGCTGTCCCAGGACAGAAGCTTGTTTAAGTGCGGAAGGTTGTGGAGATTGCTGAATAGAGGCTCTCAGAAATGTGTGGTCTGCTTGCTAGCGTTGCTGCCTCTGGATCACGGGATCCTGGGTTCGGTTCCCGGCCGGGTTGGAGATTTTCTCTGCCTGGGGATTGGGTGTTTGTGTTCTCCTCATCATTCCATCATCATTCATTAAAGTGGCTAGATTGGACTTTGTAAAAATGGGTCTGTGTAACAATTGGGACTTTGTACGGGCGCTGATGACTGTTCCGTTCAGCGCCCCACAAACCAAACATCATCATCCCACAGTTGCTACATTTTCCGGCTTACTTACAGTCTGAGGTCGACCAGTAGAATTTCATTGCAGTGCAGAACCTGATGCTCAGAAGTCTGGTACCCAAACTCGAACATCTTTTCTGTCAGGAACAGAAACTTTTAGTTCAAGATGGAACCAAATGCGGAACAGTCGCTGAGTAGTAATCACAGAACCACCATTACGAATATACTGCTATAGAACGAAACCACGATGCTCACCTAGCCAAGCCATTGCCCCTACTGAAAATGGCAGGTATACCACTATCGAACGATATCCCCTCCACATCAGTATCCTCTCCACAGCTCACAAAGCGGCATTTCCAAATTAGGGTGGTCTTTTTGCAGGATCCTGTGCAAGAACTCACTCACTGTCTACACAGCAGGACGAGCACATAAAACAGTTATTCCACTGACATGGTGTGTTTGGGAGTAGAAGGTGCTATAAGGTGCTATAAGCAGAAGCAGCAACTTGAGGTGGGGATCCCCCAGCAAAGTACGCCGCCGCGAAGAAAGCGGACCGCAGCTGTAGGGTCACCCGTTTGCTGTAGGGTCACCGTCACAAAAAACGCAGCTTGTGTGGTCTGTCTTGGTGAAATCCTTCGATCTGCTCACCAAGGTTTGCAGGGAAGTAGTAAAGATCTGAGTGGAGAAAATGAACTTTGGTGCTCATTTTAGGCCAGCTTCTTAAGGTTGTCGAGTATGTCTGCGACGATTATCTTGTAGTGTGGATCTCTTTTGTTTCCTGGGAAACCGGTAACAACTACTTTAAGAGATGTCGATGCTGCCTTTTCTTTTATTTCTTATTTAGTCAGCAAAGTTGGGATCGGTCATTATTTTTCTAATGTCTGGTCCGAAAAAGATCCCTTCCTTTAGCTTTGCCTCGGACAAACCAGGAAACTTTCCACAAAGATATCTGAAACACTTCCCTTCTTTTAGCAGTGCCTTAACAAATTGTTTCATCAGCCCCAACTTAATGTGAAGTGGAGGAAGTAACACCTTTTTGGGATCCACGAGGCTTTTCCTCTCAACATTTTAACCCCTACCTGTAAGATTTTTCTCAAGGGTCAAGCTTTTTTTATGTAGTGTTGTCTGTCTCTACTGTCCCATTCACAGAGAAAGCAAGGGAACTTTGTATAGCCACTTTGTTGACCAAGCAGCATTGAAATCAGTTTTATATCACCACATAGTGTCCATTTGTGGTTTGAATAGCATAGTTTGTTTAAACCAGTTCAGGGTTTTGGTAACATTCTTTTAAGTGAACTGAGTGTCCAACTGGTATAGAAGCACATTTATTGCCATTGTGTAAAACTACTGCTTTAAGGCTTCTTTTTGAAGAATCAATGAAAAGTCTCCACTCATCAGGAGCTTATTCTATTTTTAAACGTCCCATAAGTCCAGGAATATCACTGCAAAACACCAGTTCACCTTCTTGAGAGAGGATCGATACCAAGAAAAGGATTTACCGGGAGGCAACATATGTTTATCTTTCAATCTAGATCCTAAAACCTCTGCCGATTCTTTAGAAAGGCTTAGTTCTCTAACTAAATCGTTCAGTTCAGATTGTGAGAATGGAATGGGATCGGTTGTGCCAGGATCGTAGCAATATCTGTCTTCTTCACTATCACCTTGCTGAGCCAGTGGCTCGTGATCATCTATGTCATCCAAAGAATCTGGAGGAGAGGGTATTGGTACTTCAGGTCCATGAGGAACAGGGTGAATGGCTGGTTGAATGTTATGGTAAGAAATATCATTTTTAGGGTAAGAAATATCATTATTGTTTTTGAAATAGAAACCTCGTACGTTGCAAGAACAAAAATAGCAGTCATCACTTTGATCTTTGGGCTCCCTCGAAACCATTGGTATTCCAAAACGTAAGGACTGCTTTTTCGTTGAAACCATTGCCTCAGTTCTTCAACACACACTGAACAAACATTGTGTGGGGCCCAAGGCTTGTCTTGATCGCCCAAATTTATACCAAAATAGGCGAAATATACTTTTTCGATAAAACTGTAAATGTTTCTTTGTTGGTTTTTTGCGGTATAGTTACCACAAATGTGGCAGAAGCAATCTGGCGAGTTTATACATCCTCTGGTAGCCATTGTCCATTGTCCATAATACAACTTCACAACATAAGAAATCAGTCACTAGTTTAAAGCACTAGTAACAACAACACGTGAACAGCACAGAGTGAAGAGGTACTGTGAACTGAAGGACAACAGCAGAAGCTCACTGCTTGGTGATAGCGGGGAAAGGGGCAGCGCGACAGACAGGAACTGACATGAAAATACTGCTGGTTTCTCCTAATTACTCTTTATTGTACGTATATCTAGTATAAAACGGCTAAATAACATAATTATTTTTGAATACATTGCGGGAGTGAACAGTGATCAGTGTGTTGCAAATATTTACTATCAAGAACAGTCTTGATCACAATTTATATATTACGGTGACCGGTTTCGACCACTACTGTGGTCATCTTCAGACCAATGAGTAAGAACCTCCTTCTGGTGGTAAATCGCTAAATAACAGCTTATGGAGAGCCTGCTGATGTTGTTGTTGTTGGTTGTTGTCGTCTTCAGTCCTGAGACTGGTTTGATGCAGCTCTCCATACTACTCTATCCTGTGAAAGCCTCCTCATCTCTAGGTACTTACTGCAACCTACATCCTTCTGAATCTGCTTAGTGTATTCACCTCTTGGTCTCCCTCTACGATTTTTACCCTCCACGCTGCTCTCCAAAGGTAAATTTGTGATCCCCTGAAGACTCAGAACATGTCCTACCAACCGGTACCTTCTTCTTGTCAAGTTGTGCCACAAACTCCTCTTCTCCCCAATTCTATTCAATACCCTCTCATTAGTTATGTGACGTACCTATCTAATCTTCAGCATTCTTCTGTAGCACCACATTTCGAAGCCTTCTATTCTCTTCTTGTCTAAACTATTTATCGCCCATGTTTCACTTCCATACAAATACTTTCAGAAACGACTTCCTGACACTTAAATCTATACTCGATGTTAACAAACTTCTCTTCTTCAGAAACGCTTTCCTTGCCATTGCCAGTCTACATTTTATATCCTCTCTACTTCGACCATCATCAGTTATTTTGGTTCCCCAAATAGCAAAACTCTTTTGCTACTTTAAGTGTCTCATTTCCTAATCTAATTCCCTCAGCATCACCCGACTTAATTCGACTACATTCCATTATCCTCGTTTTGCTTTTGTTGATGTTCGTCTTATATCCTCCTTTCAAGACACTGTCCATTCCGTTCAACTGCTCTTCCAAGTCCTTTGCTGTCTCTGACAGAATTACAATGTCATCGGCGAATGTCAAAGTTTTTATTTTGTCTCCATGGATTTTAATACCTACTCCGAATTTTTCTTTTATTTCCTTTACTGCTTGCTCAATATACATATTGACTAACATCGGGGATAGGCTACAACCCTGTCTCACTCCCTTCCCAACCACAGCTTCCATCACATGCCCCTGGACTCTTATAACTGCCATCTGGTTTCTGTACAAATTGTAAATAGCCCTTCGCTCTCTATATTTTACCCCTGACACCTTTAAAATTTTAAAGAGAGTATTCCAGTCAAATGGAGATCCTATAAACCAAAATTCAAACTCATTAGAGTGCTGAAATGTCGAGAAAAGCTAAAACTATACAAGCAGTTTGTGAAATAACTATACGTGATGGAATTTTTTCAGTATTTTTCCCGGAGTAAGAGTTGAAAACACTACAAAAATCACTTCATAAATCTGAAACTATTTTTATGTCGCAGACCTGTGTAATTGTCACACTGTACATCATACAGAGACAAGGCTCACTCTTCCTCCTCTTTTTCTCGTCATAGAAGTTGCTTCTGCTCGCAACTACGGGTAAAAAGACGCTCTACTTTGCCAGAGAACGACGAGAGTGACAACGTGTTGCTTCCCGTCAACCGAACAAGCCCGTGGCGTGGCGCTGGGTGAAGACGACACAATCTGCGCTTCCTGCTTTGTTAGCCCAGACTGGCTTCCTCTCGTGCCTGCCCCCTTCCCCCACCCCCTCTCACATCCTTCCTTCCCCTTCCCCCTTCCAGCTATCACGCCACACCACTGTGCTGGCAACGGCGGCGCAGCGTCGGCATTCCAGCTTTTGAGTGTGACGGCGTCTGCGGAGCTCTCCCAAAACATAACACTCATTGTCTACTAACTCCAGCACGACAAACAACGAGCTCGCCGGCTTCCTCTCCCCACACGCAGCTAATTTAAAACCAGAGCCGGGGGCCGACCTGGCTCGCTTCTCCGACCGCAGTGCCGGCGCCGCGGAACCCCGCGGGGAAAACTGCAAGGCACGCCGACACGTCTGCCTGCCTTTGTTTTCCGACCAGAACGGAGCGGCACCGCCGACGCGACAGATCGCTTTTAAATGTCTAAAATAAGACCGCCGGCCTGTTGTTCTCGCGCCGACGCGGTCAGAATTGGCTTCAACGGCGACGGACGGGTCGCGGGGGATGAAATATCCGGGCACTTAGAAGACGGGCGGCAACTGACTCATCGTGTAAGAGCTCTGTGTGTGTGTGTGTGAAGTGACAGGAACGAGAAGAAAGGGGATTCCCCCCCCCCCCCCCTCCCCTGCCTCCTAAGCCAGAGACGCGGTGCGGTAAAAATACAGCGGTGACGGGGTCGCGATTCCTCAGGCAGTTGGAACAACTTTACGACACGGCGCGCGCTCTCGGTGGCTCCGACAGAGACACACGGCGGACAATAAAGAAAATGTTTGCGGCTGTAAACGAGGACTTACGAGGACGTATCGCCGGCCACCTCGCACCGGGATCAGCCACGGCAGTCACGTCTGCGTGCTATTTGTGTCGCTGTCTCCGCCGGCATAACAGCCGGGCGACAAGCGTCGCGGCAGGTGGGTTTCGCCCACCTCTCTGATGTTTCCTCCCGCGCTAAGTGTGGTCCGTAAAAACGTCGGCTGTAGTTAGAGATAAACACGTTATACCACATACTCTTAAGCTCGTCAACAAACGTAGGGTGTCACTAAGTACGTGGCCAAGCTCTTGCAACGCGCTTGTTATGACAAGTGTCAACTGAGAGTTAGAGCCAAATATGGGTGACACGAAATATTGTGATTTAAAAGTAGCCGACTTGCTTAATTATTCTGCAACCGTGAGTTTTGAATATCTCTAGTGCGCCAATCTTTTTCGCGTTGGCGAATTGTACCCCATACGTAACAGAGCAAGCAATGTACAATTACTACAATATTAGCCGTTATCTCAGTTAGCTAGCCGTAATGGCTGTAAAACAAGTCAGGTTCAAGCCCGCTAACTCACGAAACAAAATTCACCGACAATTCCAATGGATGGGCTGTAAAAAATACATTTATGGCATTGGTGTCAGAAAATAATGAAAAGAACAATGCATGTATCTATTTGACGAAAATTATTGTTATCATAACTAACTTACACATTTAGATACTACTACACAGACAAAGGCTAGGAGGACAATAGATAAGGAAGTCAGAAGAGAAGAAAGAAACACAAAAGAGAAAAAAAGTGTTTGCCACTGATATTTCCCTTGCACGACTTCCAACACAGAGTTATCAGAATTTCTAATTCATATTTTATGTGAGTTTCTCCATTATTATAAAAGAAAATATGATTGAGCAAACCATTACAAATGTCCATATAAAATAATTCATAAGAAGATATTGTGTTTCTCCACCCTGGGATTTAAAAAAAAAAACAAATATAATCATTCTGACAATGTGAGGGGAACCATAGTTTGGCCTTGATCATCGTTTGAAGGGAACTCGAATGTTATTTGATGTAATGCATCTCACTTCATAAGTTTGCGATCGGCAACCAATGACGCAGGTGAACCACCGACCAAATTACGGAGATTCTTCAGAGATATTTTGTGACCGTTGGTGAATAACAAAACCAGCCACAAGTACTTCTAAAATGCATTACTTCAATGCAATAATCACCATGGGGCTACCATGCTCATTTTCAGATGGCTAACATTTCCGATTACATTGACCTTTTGGTCAGCAGCATCCTGCTTCTGCACTGCACGAGAATATTTGAATATTTAGGCTACTTTATATGTTGTCGCATTAATAAAGAACAAGCTAATGCCTGTACTTATTTATATATCAGTTGAAACAGCTGCATACTCTTACATATGTTGTTGCAGCGGTTGGCGAATCGTTTCATTATTGTCCTTATTCTTTTCCAGGACGATCTATAAGCTTTTTTCTGTGGAAATTATATATTTCACACTTGCAGTTTCGACCTTTGGACTTTTTTCAATTGGTATCGCAAAAGATTTTGCTTCAGCACATGTCAGAATTTAAAATTATGAAGCAAAATCTTTTGCCAAACCATTTGACAATGGCCCATAAGCCGAAATTGCAATTCTGGAATTTCATTTCTTCATTCGAGGCCGAATGTGATGTTGTACGAAAAATTCAACATGACTGTGAACCCCGATCATGAGAAGTTAATCCATAAGCTATTGCATCGCAGACACCATATTAATTGCAAGTAAATCACCGAGGCAAACTTCAAAATATTCTGAATGTTATTTCGAGCTTCACACTAGATGTTTATGCTATCAATGGAAAGATTATCCTTTAAGTAAAGATATAACGATATCAATCATATCATACTGAGCAAAAATCTAAACAAAGCAAAGAAGGTGTGTGGGACGTGTACCGGTAAATTCCGCTGCTAATTGTCGATGGTGGGAAAAATGCTTGTATTCTGAGAGTGAACTTACTATGATAGGACCACTGGACAAGTTGTTTTTCAGTAAGCTTTTCTCCGCAACAACAGGAAGCGCAAAATTTCGCCATTTCACTTCATATCTAAATTAATGCAGGAAAATAAACAGTTTTTATTAATGAAACAACATATAAAGTGACTCTAAGTATTCAAACATTCTTGTAGAGTGCAGGAGCAGACGACTTGCTACTAACAAGAACATCAGTTTAATTCGAAATACTAGCCACCTGAAGATGGGCATGATAGCACGAAACCGGTTTATTTTTTTTTATTTTTTGGGTCACCAGTCTTCTGACTGGTTTGAGCGGCCCGCCACGAATACCTCTCCTGGCCAGTCTCTTTCATCTCAGAGTAGCACTTGCAACCTACGTCCTCAGTTATGTGCTGGATGTATTTCAATCTCTCTCTTCCTCTACAGTTTTTGCCCTCTACAGCTACCTCCAGTACCATGGAAGCAACTCCCTTATTCTTAACAGACGTCCTATCATCCTGCCCCTTTACCTTATCAGTGTTTTCCACATTTTCCTTTCCTCTCCGATTCTGCGCAGGACCTCGTCATTCATTATCTTATCCGTCCACTTGATTTTCAACATTCGTCTGTATCACCTCATCTCAAATGCTTCGATTCTCCTCTTTTCCGGTGGAAATGAGCTTATAGCATCGTCGGCCGGCCTCTGTTCGGGGAAGTTCGACCGCCAAGTGCAAGTCTTATTTTATTCAACGCCACACTGGGCGACTTGCGCGCCGGTGATGAGGATGAAATGATGATGAGGACAACACAACACCCAATCCCCGCAGAAAAGCTCCAACCTGGCCGGGAATCGAACTCGGGCCCGCTTGCAAGGGAGGCGAGCACCTTACCACTCAGCGCAGCAGGTGGACGGTTTCCCCACAGTCCACGTTTCACTACCATACAATGCCGTGCTCCAGACGTACATTCTCAGAAATTTCGTCCTCCAATTAAGGCCTATATTTGATACTAGTAGCCTTCAATTGCCATTTCTTGTCTGCTTCTGATGTCCTCCTTGCTCCATTCGTCATTGTTAATTTTACTACCTAATTAGCAGAATTCCTAAACTTTGTCTACTTAGTGACCATCAGTCCTGATGTTAAGTTTCTCGCTGTTCTCGTTTCTGGTGCTTGTTACTTTCGTCTTTCTTCGATTTACTCTGAGTCCACATGCTGAACTCATTACATTGTTCATTCCATTCAGCAGATCATGTAATTCTTCTTCGCTTTCACTCAGGACTGCAATGTCATCAGCAAATTGTTTCATTGATATCCGTTCACTTTGAATTTTAATTCCACGCCTGAAACTTCCATTTTATACCCGTCATTAATTCTTCACATACAGAATGAATACTAGGGCCGAAGACTGCATACCTGTCGTACACCCATTCTAACCTGGACACTTCGTCCTTGGTCGTCTCTCCCTTTATCTTACCTTACTTTTCTCAGAATTCCGAACGTCTTGCACCATTTTACATTATCGAGCGCTTTTTCTAGGTCGACAAATCCTGTGAATTGGCCTTTATTTTTCTTTATCTACCTTCCGTTATTAACCCCAAAGTCAGAATTGCTCCTCTGGTGCCTCTACGTCCCCAAAGCCAAACTGATCGTCATATAGCACATCCACAACTTTCTTTTCCATTCTTCTGTATATTACTCTTGTTTTCCGAAAGTCAGGTGGTATGTCGTCACACTCATACATTCTACACAAGAACGTGAACAGTTGTTTTGTTACTACTTCTCCTAATGATTTTAGAAATTATGATGAAATGTTATCTATCCCTTCTGCCTTATTTGATCTTTAGTCCTCCAAAGCTCTCTGAATTTCTGATTCTAATACTGGGTCCCCTATCCTTCTAAATCGACTCCTGTATCATCTTGTTTCACATCAGACGAATCTTCCCCCTCATACAGGCTCTCGAAGTATTCTTTTCATCTATCCGCTCCCTTCTGTGCATTTAATAGTGGAATTTCCGACGCACTATTAATGTTACCACCCCTGGTTTTAATTTCACCGAAGATTGTTTTGACTTTCCTATATGCTGAGTCAGTTCTTCCGACAGTAATTTCTTGTCACTTTCTTCACTTTTTCATGCAACCATTTCGCCTGAGCTTGCCTGCACTCCGTATTTATTTCATTCCTCGGCGGGTTGTGTTTCTTTATTACTGAATGACGCTGAAAATTGTTCTCCTTCCTTCTTTCGTCGATACACTGATGTATTTCTTCTGTTACCCATGGTTTTTCGCAGTTACCTTTTTTTGTACCTATGGTTTTCTTTCCAAGTTTTGTGACGGTCCTTTTTAGAGATGTCCATTCCTCTTCGGCTGTACTGCCTACTCAGCTCTTCCTTACGGCTTTATCTATAGCCTTAGAGAACTTAAAGCGTACCTCGTCATTCCTTAGTACTATCGTATCCCACTTCTTTGCGTATTGATTCTTCCTGGCTAATCTCTTAAACTTCAGCGTACTCTTCATCACTACAGTAATGTGACCATAGAGTAAATATCTCTGGAGTGAGCATTCACATGCGCAGAACAGATTTTGTGTTGTCAACATACATTGCCGGCCTGGTCACGTGTACTCGGGACGTCGTATGTTTGTCCGTATAGCACGCTGTATATTTGGAATGTCACTACATCCCTAGTACAGACGGTTTCTTTTCGTACGTGTCGTGGATTATTTGTATATGTTGCGCTGTCAATTTAACACTATCCATTTGATACCGGGAATGACCCAGCTACGTAACTTTTAAGGGCAAGTGATATTGCAATCTGCGTCTTTGCGATAGGTATCACAGTTCCGATGCGCTAGATTTTTGGTAGTTTTCGGTATGATAGGGCACTTTATAGTATTACAGAGCCTGACGTACATTTTTGCAGTGACAGTCTTGCAAAACGACTAGACAGTACGCTAGTACTTTTGCAAGTGTCCGAAAAACACCAAATTTGCCACACATTAGCGATTATGTCCCTGCTAATTCGTCCTTTTTTCTGCTGTTTTCTCGTATTTACGACCTAAAGCACAATTTTTCTTACTGGTGACACTTTGAAGTATTTATTTAACGCATTTTACGTACCTGCTCCCAGTTTATTAAATAAATAGTAGACTAAGTAATCTATATACATAATCGACAAGTCACTGATAAATGCATGGAGGATAGCATTTGCTGAAACAACTAACAATTCCCTTTCCTGTTCCACTAGCAAATTTACGAGAGGAAGCGATTGTTTGTAAGCTTTTTTATGAGCCATAGTATCTATTATATAGTCATAAAATCGAAGAAAAATAGGTCTACAGAATAAAGCCTTAAATATAATGCCTCGCAAAATTTTTAAACATATACAGTGTCTCTTACTAATACGATAACTATAATTAGAGCTATATGGTATGTACCCATGAAAAGTTACTATTCCTCCTTTCACATATTTTTCTTTGCATCCGTAGCAACAACAGTAATTCACCATCGCTATTACACTATCAACAAAAACTCTTGATATTATAAACTTCAAACGCTGTGGAAAGCACACACGCACAGCGAAGTCTCGAAAACACGTGACAATCCTGGTTTAATGTTGACAACATGCGCAGAACGCAATGCTCACTCCAGATGTATTTATTCTATGAATGTGACCTGAGTGTATATTTGCTTCTGGGTGCGCCTTACAATCTATCTGATTTCGGAATCTCAGTCTAACCACGTTGTAATCTAACAGAAATCTTCCAGTATCACCCGGCCATTTCCATGTATACCTCCTCCTCTTGTGATTCTTGAACAGAGTCTTCGCTATTAATTGCTGAAATTTGTTACAGAACTCAATCTTTCTCATTCCTTGTTCGAAGCCGATATTCTCATGTAACCTTTTCTTCTACTCCTTCCCCTATAAATGCATTCCAGTCCACCATGACTATAAGATTTTAATCTCCCTTTATGTACTGTAAGTAGGCTGTTTATGTTTTATTATTGGCAACGTTACGTAGCGCTCTGTATGAAAATCACTGGCTGTGCTGTGTGCAGTCTGTGGCTAGTTTGCATTGTTGTCTGCCATTGTAGTGTTGGGCAGCTGGATGTGAACAGCGCGTAGCGTTGTGCAGTTGGAGGTGAGCCGCCAGCAATGGTGGATGTGGGGAGAGAAATGGCGGAGTTTTGAAATTTGTAAGACTGGATGTCATGAACTGCTATATACATTATGACTTTTGAACACTATTCAGGCAAATACATTGTTTGTTCTCTATCAAAATCTTTCATTTGCTAACTATGCCTATCAGTAGTTAGTGCCTTCAGTAGTTTGAATCTTTTATTTCGCTGGCAGTAGTGGCGCTCGCTGTATTGCGGTAGTTCGAATAACGAAGATTTTTGCTGAGGTAATTGATTTGTGAAAGGTATAGGTTAATGTTAGTAGGGCCATTCTTTTGTAGGGATTTTTGAAAGTCAGATTGCGTTGCGCTAAAAAATATTGTGTGTCAGTTTAATCACAGTCATGTATAATTTTTCTAAGGGGACGTTACATATGTCGACCCCTAGCCGAGGATACCTCACTGGAATCTTCTGATTTTTTCTTGGAGTTTGTGTAAATAGTGTAGCTTTTGTTTATTGCTAGCACGTAATTGTAGAGAGAATCTCCTTTGTAGTTGCAGTCTTTCATTGTTGTACAGTAAAACAGTTGTCGCATGCAAGTAGATTTACACCAAGTATTTCGCCACTGCGCTTGCAATTAACTAGATATTATTTTCAGTGCTATGTTAATGTGTTTTCTTATTTTGATCTTCAAATTGTGCTTTTCTGTGTTGTCGTGTGAAATATTGTGACAAAAATGGCGTGTGAAAAACGTAATATTAGGCTCCAAAGTAAACTGAGAAATGACAGTGAAGACGAAAGCAGTGTGTTAGCGCCGCCGAGTAATGAATTAACTAATGTTCAAAGTAGTAATTTGGTAACTGTGCATAGGGAAATGGAGTGGGCTGCAAATAATGGTGTAGGCAGTGAAATAATTAGTGAGCAGGGAACCATTATCGATCGATCGGTCGGCAACAGCTCGCCTCAGGAATCCGAAATGACAGGACACAATCTTGCAAATACTGCAGATTCAGGTTTTGGGTCCTCACCGTTTCCTCAAATAAGTCAAGACATATTTTCTGCTTGTCAAAATGTGAATGTTGCCGGTGCAAATGCACTGCCGAAAAGCATAGAGGAACAGATTCCAAACACTAATACATTATTATTGCAATTAATGCAACAAATGGAACAAAATCAGAGACAAACACAGCAACAGTTAGACAATGGAATAAAATCAGAGACAAACACAGCAAAAGCTTCAAAAGTTAGACACTATGGAACAAAATCTTCGGAAGTTAGACACCACGCTTGAACAAACACGTGAAGATTTAACTACTGAGTTACATAACATTGAAGCTAAATGTCAAAAAGGCTGTCATGACGTAAAAACACAAATTTTTGAGCATTTTCAACCTATTTTTTCGCGGCATGAATATGCATTACAGAATCACGAAGCAGCCATAAAAGAACTGCAAACTATTGTTCATGAAAGTCATGAGACCTTGCAAGCTAAAATTGACTCAGTTGCATCTACCGATTCAGTTACACAACTTGCAAAATCTCAGGAAAACTTAAAGGACACAGTAGATACTCTGAAAATTGGTTCAGAAAGACACATGGAGGAAATTAGTTCATTATCAGAGAAAGTAGTTGAACTTTCGGATCAGCTAAATAATTTATCTACGAAGGTAGATGATAATCTGAATGACACAAAACCGGTAGTCTTTAATGACACAGAAGAGTGCGAACAAATTAGGAAATTCAAACAAAATCAGAATCAAATTAATACGCAACACCAAAGAGAAATCCGGGAAGTACAAGATCAGCTGACACAGGTAATACAAGAATTACGTATTTCAGAGGACACTCGCGCCCCAATACGGGAAGAGGGACATAGAAATACGGAACAGCCACAAAATAATAACACAGCGCATTTCGGAAATTATGAAAGAAATTGGCAAGGTGCACCGAATTTTGAAATGATGTAACAATGACCGATATGCGACTCGCCGACATGATGATTTTGACAATAAGCTGTTCATTACTACACGTAAATTTAAAACATTTAAGAATTCTGGCAACGACATTCATCCACAAGCGTGGCTCCATCAATTCTCTCATTGTTTTCCTCCCAACTGGTCATTAGGGCACAGATTAGAATTTATGTGTGGCTATTTAGAGAATGAACCAGCTGTAAGAATGCGATCGGTCATTCACGATTGCCACAGTGAAGGGGAATTTTATCATTCCTTCCTCTGGGCATATTGGTCTCAAGCTACACAAGACCGAGTAAAACATAGCACCAATATGATGAAACATTTCGAACATTCTGAATTTTCCAGTCTTGTGAAATATTTTGAAGACATGTTGCACAAGAATCAGTACCTGTCAAACCCATACAGCCCCTCAGAACTCATCCGCATTTGCTTAATCAAACTACCTGAACATTTACAACATATTATTTTGGCAGGACGTTGCAAAGATGACATTGAAGCTTTTCAGGGACTGTTACAAGAATTAGAAATTGACACAGACAGTTGCAGGATGCGACCATGACGAAGAAATTAATTGGCTTTACCTCCTGTTAGACAACAGTACGGAATTTTCTACGGAAATTGACACTAACAATCACTCTGCAAGTACAGACAGGGATGATATCGACGGCATATTTGAAACTAATGAGTTAATTCAGAATAAAATTCAAACAATTGAGAATTGTAATGACAGTGATAGGCAAGACCTTTTTGAGATTTTACAAGCACATTCCACAGTTTTTACTCACAAAACAGGAACAATCAAGGGATATCAATACCAATTTCGTGTTCGTGAGCATACTAAATTTTGTGTTAGACCGTACGTAATTCCAGCACATTATAGGGACCGTGTTAGAACAGAAATACAATCTATGCTTGACGAGGGCATTATTGAGCCTGCAGTAAGCTCATACAACAATCCATTACATGTTGTTGAGAAGAAAAATGGATCGATCAGGCTTGTCTTAGACTCGAGACAAATCAACACTATCATTATTCCTGAAACAGAGAGGCTGCAAACGTTGGAAGAACTTCTTCAAAATTTTAATGGTGTAAAAGTGTTGTCTTCCATTGATCTCAGATCCAGCTTTTATCAGATCGAACTTCATCCAGAATGTAGAAAATACACAGCTTTCCTTTGTTTCGGCGTTTGTTATCAGTTTCGGAAACTTCCTTTTGGTTTGAACATTTCTTCGGCAGCATTCATTCGCGGGCTAAATTCCATATTACCTATGTTCTTAAAACGTCACATCACCTTATATGTGGACGATATTCTGATAGCAGAAGCCTCATGGGAACAACACAATCGCATCCTCAACAGCGTGTTACATAGTTTTGCAGAATCTGGAATTACAGTTAACTTGGAAAAGCCTGAATTCGGTAGGACAAAGGTGAAGTTTTTGGGACATATTATTTCTTCTGAAGGCATTCAGCCGGATCGTGAAAAGTTAGAAGCAATCAGAGCCATTCCAGTTCCAAAGGTGAGCCGCCAGCAGTGGTGGATGTGGGGAGAAAAATGTCGGAGTTTTGAAATTTGTAAGACCGGATGTCATGAACTGCTATATACATTATGACTTTTGAACACTATTCAGGTAAATACATTGTTTGTTCTCTATCAATATCTTTCATTTGCTAACTATGCCTATCAGTAGTTAGCGCCTTCAGTAGTTTGAATCTTTTATTTAGCTGGCAGTAGTGGCGCTCGCTGTATTGCAGCAGTTCGAGTAACGAAGATTTTGTGAGGTAAGTGATTTGTGAAAGGTATAGGTTAATGTTAATCAGGGCCATTCTTTTGTAGGGATTTTTGAAAGTCAGATTGCGTTGCGCTAAAAAATATTGTGTGTCACTTTAAACACAGTCATGTATCATTTTTCTAAGGGGACGTTACAGTACTGTATTACTCTTTCAATATCCTCATATACTTACTTTATCTCCTCATCTTCAGTTTCCGACGGCGACATGCGTACCTGAACTATTGTTGTGGGGACTATCCGAAAACTTTTGCAACGGGGAGATCAGCTAGACTCTTTTTTCAATTACAGGCCACACATCCTGTGGATACACTTTACGTGGTTTTAGTCGTGGTTTCCATTGCCTTCTGTATCGCCGGCCGGAGTGGCCGAGCGGTTCTAGGCGCTACAATCTGGAGCTGTGCGACCGCTACGGCCCCAGGTTCGAATCCTGCCTCGGGCATGGATGTGTGTGATGTCCCTAGGTTAGTTAGGTTTAAGCAGTTCTAAGTTCTAGGGGACTGACGACCTCAGAAGTTAAGTCCCATAGTGCTCAAAGCCATTTTGAACCTTCTGTATCCTCAAGCCGTTGATCATTGCTGATTCTTCCGCCTTTAGGGGCAGTATCCACCCATAGGACAAGAGAGTGCCTTGAACCTCTGTCCGCTCCTTCGCCCTGTTCTAAGAGGCCGTTGGCGAAACCGTTTATAACTGTGAAATAAAGCAGTGTTTGTTGAATAAAGCGGTATTTGTGGTTGAGATATACGACAACAATCATTAACGGCCACGGATTTCATTAGACCCAACGTGGATAAAATAACTTTATTTTCTGAGTATTTTAGCGCCATTGTCTATGATTGTTTTGTTACAGAGCAACAGTGTTATTACGATTTCATCGGTTTGTTGCTGCAGTTATTGTTCAAATGGCTCTGAGCACTATGGGACTCAACTTCTAAGGTCGTCAGTCCCCTAGAACTTAGAACTACTTAAACCTAACTAACCTAAGGACATGACACACATCCATGCCCGAGGCAGGATTCGAACCTGCGACCGTAGCGGTCACGCGGTTCCAGACTGTAGCACCTAGAACCGCATGGCCACCCCGGCCGGCTGCAGTTACTGGTTTTGTGTGAAAATACCTTTGCAACAGCGAAAAAGCCTGTAGTGCTGAACCACCAGAACGTAAACACAAAATATAGAGTAATGCACCCATGCACTCATGCGAAAGTACTGTGATCTGGTTACTGTCGCTGCGGGAACCTCTCTGCTCAGCGTGATTACGTTGAGTGAACCCATACGCGAGGTGCATATCGGCCGGCTCGCCAAAACTAAACCTGTCCGTATTATTGTGAATTGGTGTTAGCGTTCAACTAACACTTTTGGAAAATCAATCCCACGATAGAACAGTACCAGTTTCAGGTTTTAGGGTGAATGATAAAGTCGGTTGGTTGGTTGGTTGGTTGGTTTGGGGAAGGAGACCAGACAGCGTGGTCATCGGTCTCATCGGATTAGGGAAGGATTGGGAAGGAAGTCGGCCGTGCCCTTTCAGAGGAACCATCCCGGCATTTGCCTGGAGTGATTTAGGGAAATCACGGAAAACCTAAATCAGGATGGCCGGACGCGGGATTGAACCGTCGTCCTCCCGAATGCGAGTCTAGTGTCTAACCATTGCGCCACCCCGCTCGATAAAGTCGGCATTATTGTTGTTAAATAGCAAGTACCGTAACTTACTTTCCAAAGAAGACATTCAGCGAATACCGTCGACATTTGCACTGTTGCACGTTCAGGCAAAACAGATACAGAGATAAATAGAGCCAGCCGTTGTGGCCGAATGGTTCTAGGCGCTTCAGTCTGGAACCGCGCTACCGCCACGGTCGCAGGTTCGAATCCTGCCTAAGGCATGGATGTGTGTGATGTCCTTAGGTTGGTTAGGTTTAAATAGCTCTAAGTTCTAGGGGACTAATGACCTCAGATGTTAAGTTCCATAGTTCTCGGAGCCATTTGAACCATTTTAGGTAAATAGAGGTAAGAAACGGAGAGGAATGCACTTTATCTTTAACGAGGCACCAGAGACCACACGGCCTTTGTACCGAAATAGAAAAATATCATTGAATAATGTCGAAAATTTCGTAGGTAGATTTATGGTTCCCTTTGTACACAGATTGTCCAGTTTTGGTTTCCAAGTTCCTCACTATTAGATCTGCCATCGTATTCAAAAAATTGTTATTCTATTTCAACAACACGTTTCAGACATTTAAACCTGCGTCATACAGCGGATTTGTATCTATTAATACAACATATATATGTTGTGTTTAGGATAAACTGTGCAACTGTTTCCTTAGTCACAGTCTCCTCCTCCTGGCCTACTGTTTCATATTCAACATTACATGCAGTTTGTGAATAAAATTTATCTTCATAAATTACAGGGGAATAAAATGATATGTTTAAGAAATATGATCGCATCATATTAAAAAGGGGCCATGTTGTGCATAGTGCTAAAGGCCTCACCCGACCTTAAATTGGACAGGAGTGGGACAGTCAGTTACCAGATATATCTCAGTTGTGTCCCACGTTTAAGGAGAGTTCATCAGTTCATCAGAGTGAAATGTCTCTCATGAAGGTTAGCATTGACGTCCACCATACAAACAAAATCAGTTCTTCACCTCTCTGTAAATATTGCGTATATTTCTTGGCTAGTTCAATATCCTCTTCCACGGAACAAATTATTTTGTAACAACTTTTGTTTATAATGGTTCCTTTTCCAACACTAAAGGCAAAATATATGCGTCAAGTACATTTCTCTCTCAAAGTGTTCCAGTTTTGTTCGGAAAATATCGAATATACTACAGTCAACAACACATTTGTTGGCTGAATGCCCTGTCGATCCTGTTCGGACATACAAAAGATGTTTTTGTGGGCGGGGCTCCTATGCCTCCCCCCCGCCCCGTCACCCACTCCCTCCCCCGCAAACTCCATGGACCACTGCCTGTACGTTTCGCCTCATCTGTTTATCAACACAACACTCTCACACCTACTATACACCAATAAGGTATGCTAACCTGCACGACAAGTGCATTTGGATGGGTGCCGCGAGAAAGATGCGTGCGGAACAGTCTTCCCCGGCGTAAGTTCGAGTCCTCCCTCGGGCATCGGTGTGTGTGTTTGTCCTTAGGATAATTTAGGGTAAGTAGTGTGTAAGCTTAGGGACTGATGACCTTGGCAGTTAAGTCCCATAAGATTAAAAAATTAAAAAAAAGAACAGTCCGCTGAACAGCAGTTATGGGCTCAGCTCACTTTGTTCCTTCACGAGACGTACAATGTAGTGGATACAGTACCATACTACTTCTGGTTAGCTGCAAATTAAATCAACAGTGTTGTAGGAATTGTTGGTCAAAGATAATGGTGGGAGATCTTTCAATCTCCAGCTTCATCCTAAGAAAGCGAGAATACTCTGTGAGCAGTTCATTTCATGGGTTTTCGCAAATTTCAGAGTTTTATAAACGGTGACATACTAGCTTGGGTCGTTATTATAGTTCCTTTTCCACATCTATTACAATTTCGACGACAATTCCGTATCAGGTGGTATACTGGTACAATTGATAATCGTGAGCATAAAAGATACGTCGGCAAAAACTGTATACAAAATCTAAGCCGTGTCTTCAGTGATCGTAATATCCTGTCCGAAGTGGAAATCTCAATAACACTGGAAAATAAATCATTATGAGGCTGTAAGACGAACACATTGTTAACTACAAGGATTAAATACTCATCTTTTAGAAATGTGAGAATCCGTACAAGTTGGTTACTAAGATCATTAAAGATTTTTACAATGCTGTTCATAAATTTCTGCAGAAATCACAAACTGCGAATAGGAAGGGAATATAGGAAAAAACTGAAAACGAAGCGCTAGAAACAATTCTGAAAGTACACTCCTGGAAATGGAAAAAAGAACACATTGACACCGGTGTGTCAGACCCACCATACTTGCTCCGGACACTGCGAGAGGGCTGTACAAGCAATGATCACACGCACGGCACAGCGGACACACCAGGAACCGCGGTGTTGGCCGTCGAATGGCGCTAGCTGCGCAGCATTTGTGCACCGCCGCCGTCAGTGTCAGCCAGTTTGCCGTGGCATACGGAGCTCCATCGCAGTCTTTAACACTGGTAGCATGCCGCGACAGCGTGGACGTGAACCGTATGTGCAGTTGACGGACTTTGAGCGAGGGCGTATAGTGGGCATGCGGGAGGCCGGGTGGACGTACCGCCGAATTGCTCAACACGTGGGGCGTGAGGTCTCCACAGTACATCAATGTTGTCGCCAGTGGTCGGCGTCGGCGGAAGGTGCACGTGCCCGTCGACCTGGGACCGGACCGCAGCGACGCACGGATGCACGCCAAGACCGTAGGATCCTACGCAGTGCCGTAGGGGACCGCACCGCCACTTCCCAGCAAATTAGGGACACTGTTGCTCCTGGGGTATCGGCGAGGACCATTCGCAACCGTCTCCATGAAGCTGGGCTACGGTCCCGCACACCGTTAGGCCGTCTTCCGCTCTCGCCCCAACATTGTGCAGCCCGCCTCCAGTGGTGTCGCGACAGGCGTGAATGGAGGGACGAATGGAGACGTGTCGTCTTCAGCGATGAGAGTCGCTTCTGCCTTGGTGCCAATGATGGTCGTATGCGTGTTTGGCGCCGTGCAGGTGAGCGCCACAATCAGGACTGCATACGACCGAGGCACACAGAGCCAACACCCGGCATCATGGTGTGGGGAGCGATCTCCTACACTGGCCGTACACCCCTGGTGATCGTCGAGGGGACACTGAATAGTGCACGGTACATCCAAACCGTCATCGAACCCATCGTTCTACCATTCCTAGACCGGCAAGGGAACTTGCTGTTCCAACAGGACAATGCACGTCCGCATGTATCCCGTGCCATCCAACGTGCTCTAGAAGGTGTAAGTCAACTACCCTGGCCAGCAAGATCTCCGGATCTGTCCCCCATTGAGCATGTTTGGGACTGGATGAAGCGTCGTCTCACGCGGTCTGCACGTCCAGCACGAACGCTGGTCCAACTGAGGCGCCAGGTGGAAATGGCATGGCAAGCCGTTCCACAGGACTACATCCAGCATCTCTACGATCGTCTCCATGGGAGAATAGCAGCCTGCATTGCTGCGAAAGGTGGATATACACTGTACTAGTGCCGACATTGTGCATGCTCTGTTGCCTGTGTCTATGTGCCTGTGGTTCTGTCAGTGTGATCATGTGAGGTATCTGACCCCAGGAATGTGTCAATAAAGTTTCCCCTTCCTGGGACAATGAATTCACGGTGTTTTTATTTCAATTTCCAGGAGTGTATATCGTGTGGCTATACCATATAAAGTATAATGGCGTGACGTCAAAACATCTGCCTTAATGGATGAGCTACCTAGGATATAGCAGCAATTCCGTGTAGAGACTATTATCTTGTGGACCTGGATATAACGCAAGATTCTGTTGTTTTTTTTTTTTTTTTTTAACAAAACGTGATGTTTGATTAGGTAACACTAAACCAAGTGTTCTTTATTCAAGAATGGAAGAGCAATGTCGTGGTCAACAATGTGTAATGGAAGAAACTATAGGAGAGCTTGAAGCATAAGTCGTAGCCGGGGACTGCAACGAGGCCACATCGAGGCCGGAGGTGCTGGTCGCTGAACTGGGTGCTCACCTCCCGTGTCATCAGACCACGAGCGCAGAAATCAGGTCAGAAGCCACGGACTCTGGCCGCTATCGCCCATGATTGATCAGCACCTCTGAGCAGCAAAGACTTCAGTGACATCGTTACGGGTAGAAATAACCCAGGAGCATGCTTGGAGAAGCCTCTCTGCCTTGACTGACTTCCACGTCGTTGACGTGCTCTGCGGATTACGCCAGACAAAGGCCACTGCTCTGTTCCAGATATTTCCGAGCGACACCAAAACGTGGCGCCTTTTGCAGCTGTCAATATACCAGCTGTCATTGTACCAGCCTGTCATCATACCGCCAGTATGGCAGTAAGTACAGGGTGTTTCAAATATGACCGGTATATTTGAAACGACAATAAAAACTAAACGAGCAGCGATAGAAATACACCGTTTGTTGCAATATGCTTGGGACAACAGTAGATTTTCAGGCGGACAAACTTTCGAAATTACAGTATTTACAATTTTCAACAACAGATGGCGCTGCAAGTGATGTGAAAGATATAGAAGACAACGCAGTCTGTGGGTGCGCCATTCTGTACGTCGTCTTTCTGCTGTAAGCGTGTGCTGCTCACAACGTGCAAGTGGGCTGTAGACAACATGGTTTATTCCTTAGAACAGAGGATTTTTCTGGTGTTGGAATTCCACCGCCTAGAACACAGCGTTGTTGCAACAAGACGAAGTTTTCAACGGAGCTTTAATGTAACCAAAGGACCGAAAAGCGATACAATAAAGGATCTGTTTGAAAAATTTCAACGGACTGGGAACGTGACGGACGAACGTGCTGGAAAGGTAGGGCGACTGCGTACGGCAACCACAGAGGGCAACGCGCAGCTAGTGCAGCAGGTGATCCGACAGCGGCCTCGGGTTTCCGTTCGCCGTGTTGCAGCTGCTGTCCAAATAACGCCAACGTCCACGTATCGTCTCATGCGCCAGAGTTTACACCTCTATCCATACAAAATTCAAATGAGGCAACCCCTCAGCGCTGCTACCATTGCTGCACGAGAGACATTCGCTAACGATATAGTGCACAGGATTGATGACGGCGATATGCATGTGGGCAGCATTTGGTTTACTGACGAAGCTTATTTTTACCTGGACGGCTTCGTCAATAAACAGAACTGGCGCATATGGGGAACCGAAAAGCCCCATGTTGCAGTCCCATCGTCCATGCATCCTCAAAAAGTATTGGTCTGGGCCGCCATTTCTTCCAAAGGAATCATTGGCCCATTTTTCAGATCCGATACGATTACTGCATCATGCTATCTGGACATTCTTCGTGAATTTGTGGCGGTACAAACTGCCTTAGACGACACTGCGAACACCTCGTGGTTTATGCAAGATGGTGCCCGGCCACAACGCACGGCCGACGTCTTTAATTTCCTGAATGAATATTTCGATGATCGTGTGATTGCTTTGGGCTATCCGAAACATACAGGAGGCGGCGTGGATTGGCCTCCCTATTCGCCAGACATGAACCCCTGTGACTTCTTTCTGTGGGGACACTTGAAAGACCAGGTGTACCGCCAGAATCTAGAAACAATTGAACAGCTGAAGCAGTACATCTCATCTGCATGTGAAGCCATTCCGCCAGACACGTTGTCAAAGGTTTCGGGTAATTTCATTCAGAGACTACGCCATATTATTGCTACGCATGGTGGATATGTGGAAAATATCATACTATAGAGTTTCGCAGACCGCAGCGCCATCTGTTGTTGACAATTGTAACTACTGTAATTTCGAAAGTTTGTGTGCCTGAAAATGTACTGTTGACCCAAGCATATTGCAACAAACGGTGTATTTCTATCGCTGCTCATTTAGTTTTTATTACCGTTTCAAATATACCGGTCATTTTTGAAACACCCTGTAGCTCCCAGTCTGTGTCCGTCCGCAACGTGACCGTAACTCTGCCAACACCGGGGCGCGAAGGAGGGGCCTCCGCATGTCTGCTCAACGCGGGCAGGCAACACCTCCTCAGCTGCCGCCTCCTCGGAATCACTCACCATTGCCAGAGGTCCAGCCAACAGTTCTTGTCAGATTCCGGGGAGCACCGTGATCTTCCGACACTTCGGCTGACGTCAGCCGCTGCCTGTTCCGCTCCGTTACCGGACCACGTGCAGTGTCCGCACCGTCACCATGCACTACTGGTCGCGATGTAGTCTGAAATGGTCGGCCGGTCGGAGCGCAGTCAGGTCGGTAAAGGGATCTGGCAGTTAAAAATTCGTGAAGAAATGGACTTGAACACTCTAATGCTTTATGGAACGGCAACATTTCCTGCATTATGTTTCTTTGCAGAACCATCTTCCGCAGAAGACGTTACGAGCCAATTATCATTGTTTTTCCCGTCTTAAGCCTACAGCCAAGGAAAGAGAATCTACATCTACATCTATATACATATTCCGCAATCCACCATACGGTGCGTGGTGGAGGGTACCTCGTACCACAACTAGCATCTTCTCTCCCTGTTCCACTCCCAAACAGAACGAGGGAAAAATGACTGCCTATAGGCCTCAGTACGAGCCCTAATCTCTCTTTCTTATCTTTGTCGTCTTTCCGTAAAATATAAGTTGGCGTCAGTAAAATTGTACTGCAATCAGCCTCAAATCTACATCTACATCTACATCTACATCCATACTCCGCAAGCCACCTGACGGTGTGTGGCGGAGGGTACCTTCAGTACCTCTATCGGTTCTCCCTTCTATTCCAGTCTCGTATTGTTCGTGGAAAGAAGGATTGTCTGTATGCCTCTGTGTGGGCTCTAATCTCTCTGATTTTATCCTCATGGTCTCTTCGCGAGATATACGTAGGAGGGAGCAATATACTGCTTGACTCTTCGGTGAAGGTACGTTCTCGAAACTTTGACAAAAGCCCGTACCGAGCTACTGAGCGTCTCTCCTGCAGAGTCTTCCACTGGAGTTTATCTATCATCTCCGTAACGCTTTCGCGATTACTAAATGATCCTCTAACGAAGCGCGCTGCTCTCCGTTGGATCTTCTCTATGTCTTGTATCAACCCTATCTGGTACGGATCCCACACTGCTGAGCAGTATTCAAGCAGTGGGCGAACAAGCGTACTGTAACCTACTTCTTTTGTTTTCGGATTGCATTTCCTTAGGATTCTTCCAATGAATCTCAGTCTGGCATCTGCTTTACCGACAATCAACATTATATGATCATTCCATTTTAAATCACTCCTAATGCGTACTCCCAGATAATTTATGGTATTAACTGCTTCCAGTTGCTGACCTGCTATTTTGTAGCTAAATGATAAAGGATCTATCTTTCTGTGTATTCGCAGCACATTACACTTGTCTGCATTGAGATTCAGTTGCCATTCCCTGCACCATACGTCAATTCGCTGCAGATCCTCCTGCATTTCAGTACAATTTTCCATTGTTACAACCTCTCGATACACCACAGCATCATCTGCAAAAAGCCTCAGTGAACTTCCGATGTCATCCACCAGGTCATTTATGTATATTGTGAATAGCAACAGTCCTATGACACTCCCCTGCGGCACACCTGAAATTACTCTTACTTCGGAAGACTTCTCTCCATTGAGAATAACATGCTGCGTCCTGTTATCTAGGAACTCCTCAATCCAATCACACAATTGGTCTGATAGTCCATATGCTCTTACTTTGTTCAATAAACGACTGTGGGGAACTGTATCGAACGCCTTGCGGAAGTCAAGAAACACGGCATCTACCTGTGAACCCGTGTCTATGGCCCTCTGAGTCTCGTGGACGAATAGCGCGAGCTGGGTTTCACATGACCGTCTTTTTCGAAACCCATGCTGATTCCTACAGAGTAGATTTCTAGTCTCCAGAAAAGTCATTATACTCGAACACAATACGTGTTCCAAAATTCTACAACTGATCGACGTTAGAGATATAGGTCTATAGTTCTGCACATCTGTTCGACGTCCCTTCTTGAAAACGGGGATGACCTGTGCCCTTTTCCAATCCTTTGGAACGCTACGCTCTTCTAGAGACCTACGGTACACCGCTGCAAGAAGGGGGGCAAGTTCCTTCGCGTACTCTGTGTAAAATTGAACTGGTATCCCATCAGGTCCGGAGGCCTTTCCTCTTTTGAGCGATTTTAATTGTTTCTCTATCCCTCTGTCGTCTATTTCGATATCTACCATTTTGTCATCTGTGCGACAATCTAGAGAAGGAACTACAGTGCAATCTTCCTCTGTGAAACAACTTTGGAAAAAGACATTTAGTATTTCGGCCTTTAGTCTGTCATCCTCTGTTTCAGTACCATTTTGGTCACAGAGTGTCTGGACACTTTGTTTTGATCCACCTACCGCTTTGACATAAGACCAAAATTTCTTAGGATTTTCTGCCAAGTCAGTACATAGAACTTTACTTTCGAATTCATTGAACGCCTCTCTCATAGCTCTCTTCACACTACATTTCGCTTCGCGTAATTTTTGTTTGTCTGCAAGGCTTTGGCTATGTTTATGTTTGCTGTGAAGTTCCCTTTGCTTCCGCAGCAGTTTTCTAACTCGGTTGTTGAACCACGGTGGCTCTTTTCCATCTCTTACGATCTTGCTTGGCACATACTCATCTAACGCATATTGTACGATGGTTTTGAACTTTGTCCACTGATCCTCAACACTATCAGTACTTGAGACAAAACTTTTGTGTTGAGCCAACAGGTACTCTGAAATCTGTTTTTTTGCTGGTTCTCTAAATTTCCTCAGTAGCGATTCACGAACAGAACGCCTCCTTTCCTCCAGAGACTCCCACCCGAGCTCCTGAAGCATTTCCCGTAGCACTCGCGTGATGATCAAACCTACCAGTAACAAATTTAGCAGCCCGCCTCTGAAATGCTTCTATGTCCTCCCTCAATCCGACCTGATAGGAATACCAAACGCTCGAGCAGTAATCAAGAATAGGTCGTATTAGTGTTTTATAAGCGGTCTCCTTTACAGATGAACCACATCTTCCCAAAATTCTACCAATGAACCGAAGACGACTATCCGCCTTCCCCACAACTGCCATTACATGCTTGTGCCACTTCATATCGCTCTGCAATGTTACGCCCAAATATTTAATCGACTCGACTGTGTCAAGCGCTACACTACTAATGGAGTATTCAAACATTACGGGATTCTTTTTCCTATTCATCTGCATTAATTTACATTTATCTATATTTAGAGTTAGCTGTCATTCTTTACACCAGTCACAAATCCTGTCGAAGTCATCTTGTATCCTCCTACAGTCACTCAACGACGACACCTTCCCGTACACCACAGCAAACAGCTGCACTTTGCTATCCACCCTTTCATGCTTTCAGCATGTGCGTTTCGCCTTTATTTGCAAATTTACATTTCTTGTTTTCTTCCATCGTAAGTTTACTGCAAATTAAAAGAAGTTTTTCACCAGAAGCGTATCGCATATACTTATACACTGTCTTCTGTGGTCGTCACTGCTTCTTCCTCTCGTTTACCTGTTTTTAAGTCCACTGTTTTTTCCCTTGGTAGTTAGGGAGATTGGAGACGGAGAAAAACATGTTTACACAAGTGCTGAGTATGGAACAGGTGATACTACAGCTCGATTTATATGAAAACAACTTTTGTGAAACTTACAATAGTGAATTACAGTGCGGAAGTCTGCAAATTCCTCAAAAGAAGTAGCGAAAGGTAAAACATACAAACATATTTTTCTCGACTTCAACCTCCGCTAACAGCTCGGAAGCAGCAGTGGACTATCAAAACATACAAACAAGAGGAAGAGACATCAGTGAACACAAAAGAATATAAGTGAAATGATTCTGGTGAGAAACGTCTTTTCTTTTCCGATAAAAGTAAGACGGGTAAACAGAATAATAACTGCAAATGAGGGAGTGACTGTTTTTCGCAGTTGGCGTGGCATCTCCATTCAAATGACCCACTTGTTCAAAATGGTTAGGTCCGTTGTTCCCAGAAAGCTACACCAGGCCTACTTCATAATTTTATTGGATTACCTTTCGTCTCTATGCTAACTCTGTTTCAGTCAACATCTTCAGACGTGATCACGCATCCAATTACTGCTTATGACTAAAAATTTCACTGCAGTAGCTCGAATAGTTAACAAGAGAGAATGTTTTCTTTATCTTAAGGGGTGGTCTACCTTCTTTGGCCCGAAAAAAGCAGGTTCTTTGAGAATTTTTTTTTCTCGTGATGTGTTATAGATATCAACGTCAAATTTGTTCAAAATATCTATTGACATATCATCTACAAACTGGAATTTTTTCGACCGGAAATATCGAAGAACAAATACGGAAGTGCCGTCGGAACGAAACAAAATTTCAATGTAGACCTCCACGAGCAGTATGTCGCAGGTCAGCCGCCTTTTCTGAAATCAAAATTGAGTTGACGTTAGCGAAGTATATAAGATTCTTTAGGAGTTGTACCTCGCTTAAGTTATTCGGACCATAGGAAACAAAATGGAGGCCATTTGAAAAAAAAAATATGTTTTTTTTTCATCGATTTTTCGACTTCGTGGGTCAAGTAAAAATATTTATAGTTGATGGATCGGATTAAAAGTGTTACTCGGAAACAAAGAATCATGCCAATCGGTTGAGTGGATTTGAAGTTACCATACCGCCTGAGAAAATAAACGTCATTTCAAGAAAAACGCGTTTGAAGTTTTGACTACATATAAATGCAATATTATGCAACGTACGTTCAATCTGCTATTCCGGGTCCATAAACTAGTCCTTCCTCTTCTTCACCGAGGGCGGTCTGCTCTATCTGGGCCATCCTGCGCTGCTCCAGAGCCGCTCGCACGGCCGGTGACAAGTGGTTTTCGGCCGCTTGAATCCGGTGGTCGTCCGAATGCTTGGCGAACTACGTCGAATAGAGACCCAGGGTGACGTCCATCGTTGTCATGGTCTTCATAATTGCTGAATACCCTTCGTTGAAGCTGCTCACTGCCAGGAAAGTCGCAATCTCCGCAATCCACGCAGCAGAATGCAAATGCTTGAGGGCTAACTTCCAAACACACGCGTTCAAACTTTCATTTGAATTTTGTGTGTTTCCTCCCAAGCACCGGTACAATAACTCGTCCTCCGAAAGAAAAAAAACTGGTGCTTGAAAATGGCCGATTTCAGCAGGTGCATTTTTTGTTCAACCGCGAATAACAAACATTTCCCTTCCGTATTCGGAAAAACCGTTTCAGGGGTGGATTCTAAACACTTTTATGGATCCAAAAATACAGTTTAAAAAAAGTCGAATTTTTGAACAAAAGATAGTAAACCTCCCCTTAATGCTCACATTTGAAAATGAGAGGCATAATGAGTAGTCTTATATTGTTCTAATTTTAGTCGTACTGTATAGTTTGCGGAGATGTAATATTTGGAGCAAACAATGTTCATTCGATACCTTCTTCACTACTGGAGCACGTTTCACACTAGCGGTGAGCAAAGAGTCACATATTTGTCAAACATAAATGACTGAGAAGTTGCAGTTTTCACAAAAACACATTTATAGCACCAGAAGGTAGCATTTAATCACTATAATGTTCACCGCCAATATGCCATCTGTTGACAGACATACGTACTTCGACCTCTCGCGCTTCACGTCTGCTTCGCTCTTTTGAAAAGTAGGAAGGACAGGCTGAGAATAGAATCGAACTGCATCTGGCTTCAGATGTTTTTTTTGTCGGGGGAGGGGCACTTAATAACTGTCATTTCATCCTAAATTCCAATTATGTGTTTTCCAAAGTACATTACGCCCTAAAACTGGATATGGCAAACTCGTAAATAAAAATGAATATGTATTATTAGAAGTGCTGAACCAGGTATTTTAAGCAAGGTTTTATACTTCCTAACAAATTTATCAGAATATTGCAAGAGATGCTCACGAATGATCAAGAGATCCTTTTTACTGCCGTGTCAGTATTATGACTGTGTAATTGCTCTACAGATAGAAAATTACTGCCCTACTGTAAGAACACAACAAGGCTCTCATCTCACAGACAGAGAGCTACTCGAATGTGAAACGTGGGGGAGGGACACACATACACACACACACACACACACACACACACACACACACACACACACACACACATTCATAGAACCTATTGTAAAAGAAAGTAATGTAATTACTACAACTAGTGGATTTATGTATTTATGAAAAACCATTGTGTTTAACTATGAACTATTTTAAAGGATAAAGCTTTTTTTGTTATATCTGTGAGGTCCTCTTGCATCTCTGGGTTTCAACTATTATTTCAAAGTCAACATCTTAATTCATACATAAAAACTGACAGTGTGAAGGAAGTTAAAACATTCCCACTTACGAACTGTATACCAGCAAAAATACATGGATTCCATAACCAGTAGTTTTTCTCAAGTGATAAAGTTCGACACGCAAATTCCACTAGAAAATGGGTAAGAATCTGAGTTCGAGTGATGAAAGAATGACTTTTTGAGATGTCATTGATCCTGCTCCATGATTGGTTCACAGAAGCAAACCGAGTAACAGCCATGTTTGTTTGCTTATGAAGCTTGAAAGGTGGCTACACTGAGTCACAGCGCCAGAGATTGCGCCAAAGATTATTATTCCGCCGTCTCCACTGGGGCAGTAGTAGTTCAGAGGATGTCGAGAGCAGTTGTTGTTCTGTTGGGCGAGAGAGTAGAGGATCTGTGTGTTGACGGAAATGTTGTACTGTTCGGTTGGTGTAATGTATAGATGGAAGAAAATGCAATTGTCATAATATATTTGAGAAAGGAGATGGGCTTTTGATTTATGATGCTGGAGTAATGGAATATTTTCGTCAATATATAATGAGGTAAAAAGGTATTACAGCTTTCTTTAATAAGGATCCCTCTTGCTCACAGGTACAGTCAACAAAGCATCTGGCTCGTGTTCATTTATTAGACTTGTAATTCTGGTTTCTATGTGCAGTTATAGTATTTCTGGTGTTTCAATTAGTTCGTTGTAAATGGTGTTTAAAACATTTTGTCGTATTGAGAAAGAACCGAGCCAGATACATGTACGTTGACTCACAATACCACACACAGAGCAGTTACACTTGTGCTTTGTTGTGTCGCAGCTTTTATAGTTGCAGGGGACTTAATTAATCAATTGTTTTAATGGAAATTCCTAGTCATTCTTTATTTCTATTTTATGCAGTCAGATTGCGTGCTAATAATAGTCAGGGCCAACCGGTCACGAGACTTCCTAACCGGTCACACAGCTAGTAAAATTATTGCATTTATTCATTAATATTCATATTAATTAATATAATTAATATTAATCTTTTCTAATTAAGCCCCTTGCAAGATAACATGTCGTATTCGGTACTTTTTGTCGTCATGCTTGTATATTACGGACGGTACTCAGTTTACCTGGCACACCACATTAAAGATCTCTCCAACCTTGCAGATTACAAATGAAGGCGCGTTCGAGTGTGCGAGATAAGTAAACAATGTTGAGGCCCTTAAGGATCCATTGTGCCTCGCACTTAGTGGGTACGATGATCACGCTTCTTTCGGGTTCTGATGACAAGTGTATCTTATCCTGTAAGTTATACCAATAACTGACACATCTGTGTTTTCTGTTGTTATAGAAGAAATTCTTACGTGTTTTGGCAGCTAATATAGGCAATTTTTTTTGTAAAGTAGTGTTTCACTTTTTGGGCTAAAATCGAGCTCTCGTCATTGGGTCAGAGATAGAACTTTCATGTGCGTTACAGCACGCCAACTAGTAGAGCAACTTGGCGGCTCTAGGCCACATACAGACTGGATGTTTCGTAATTTTATGGCGGTAAAATAGTAAGTTTTGATTGGAACAGCGAAATGTGTGTGTGTGTTGTGTGTGTGTGTGTGTGTGTGTGTGTGTGTGTGTGTGTGAGTGCACCAACGCGCACTCTGCTGCTCACCTCGCCACACCATGCTCCCGTATGTAGACAACCCAGGACGAGTGTTCTGTATGTTATCATCAGATAATTTTCACTCGTCATTACTACCAAAAACGAGATGATGGGGGGCTGGTTGCAGCTGCCAGTCATTTCATGAGGGTACTGTAGACGATAATGTATTCTTCAGTCTTACGTCGCGAATGTTCTTTCTACTAATGTGGCATCTTCTGTAGGTGTGTCGAGGTATTGCACCGTCGTAGGTTCTTCGATATCACCTTGATTGGAAAGAGGATCCTTGCTTGGCCATTGGCAGTGAGTGTTCAGACATTTTTATGGGTGCCAACATACTTTCCGCTTATAACGAGAACTATACTCGTGTTACTCTCGTATTTACAAGCACATTGAAATAATAATCACGCATAACCAAAAAACAAAATTAAAATTGATAGGGAAGATTATTATACCTGGAAGATAACGTGTTCGTACCTAGGAGCACATAATGTTACCTGGTCGGTGTTTCAGTCACATGAAGGGATGCTCACCAAAGAATGGCATAGAACGTTTCCGGCATTTTCTACTCTTTTTGTTGTTGTGAGAGATGAGGTTGCGTTTTGCTCAGGTATGTAGGTGTTACGAGCTCTAAACATTCAAGTGCTTTGTAATATAAGGAAGATATTTGCAGGATTTTTAGTTCTTCAGTTATAGAGTTTAAAGTGAGTAAAATTCTTTATATTTCTAAAACTAGTCACACGAAACGGTTAAGCCATATTTTATCATTCATACACCATCTTGCACCTCACAACGGAATGTCTTCTACGATGGAAGACGTAACATTTGCAAATGAACTGAATTTCTTTCATGTCTTAACAATTACCCTTGTCTGGAAAATGGAAATTTGTGTTAGTTGCCAATAGCTTCTATTTCAAAATATTTTCAACTTCTAACTGGTTTCTGATACTACTTCTTCTTATTCTGATTTCACTTACTGATTATTGGTGTGTAGCAGAGTGACAACGGAAATCAATATTAAATACAATATTGACAAGTTTTTATCGATTGCGACACTTTTAAATTCGAATAGAACATTTCTTCTTAGGTACATTACCTTGCTGTACCTTGGAACACTTCTTCACAACTTAAAAAAACCTTACTTTTTTAGAGTAAATTCTGTAACTTCAGGAGAAGACTATAGCGCATCTAATTTGAATCCTGTCGTTTCAAAATGGAGTAAGAAAATATACAGGGTGTCCATAAATTACCTTTACAGCTTACTATTTTAGTAACTATAAAAGGTAACTAGATAATAACAGATGGTTTTCGACATGTGGTAAGATAAATTATAAACTTTTTTTACCTTCCAGTTGATGAAATTTGGACGCAAAATTGAACTTGAAAACTTGATAAAACGTGAACACTCCAGGAGGAAGATGAGTGTGTGACCTGGTTCATACAGACGACGTCCGACACCTAAGTCTTACTAAATTTTCGAACACGGTACGGAAGGCAACCACCGTCCCGACGAATTGTTCGGACTTGGTATACATCAGTTGTGGAATCATGTAGCGTTCTCCATAAAAAGGGCACTGGTCACTCACACCAATGTCACCCACTCCAATGTGGACCAGTAGACGGCAAGTGTTTGCAAGAAGTCGAACAAAATCAGTGCCTATGGTGGCCAGAGGGTTAGAAATGAGACAATCAACACCACATAACGTCTTGCATACAATGTTACGGCTGTATCCCTACAAGACACAGCTGCTTCAGACATTAAAGCCTACGGACAAACATCAGTGGGTATGCTACGCAAGACTGATACAAACAATGATGTTTTGGAAAAGATTTGTTTTTGAGTAACTCTTCATGTCTCCAGCAAACCGAATCGTCATAACGTTTACAGCATCTTCATGTTACACATGAAATGGAGATAGTTCCACTGTCGATGTTTCAAGCGAACTGATGCACAGCTGTACCACAGGTCCATTATTTTTCACCGAATCTGCCGTCAAAGGAGGTGTTTACGTACACATGTTACAAGAGTTTGCTGTGCCAGTATTGGAACACCTGCAATCTGATGTCATATTCCAGCAGAATGGTGCACAACACCATTGGTCCCTCATTGGTGAGTGGGACGAAATGGTCCTGTTTGTTGGCTACCACAATTCCCTGCCCTCACAGCAGACACAACACTATACTTCTTCCTGTGGGGTTTTGTAAGGGATCTGGTGTACTGAACCAAGTTTAGAGACTTAAAGACACGCATTTGCAATCCATTCGAACACGTCACCGTGGATATTTTGGATGGTACTTGTAGAGAAATTGAATTTCGGCTAGACATTATCCATACCACTCAGGGTGAACACAGTGATGTGTATGAATGAGGAAATAAAACATCGTGAGTTATCTTATCACATTTTGAAAAACATTTGTTAATATATAGTATTGTTTTTAAGGAATCAAAGATTTAAGTTGTAAAGATAATTTATGTACACACTGTGTTAAATCTTTGTTACAGGGCTGGATAGAGTCGAAAGTGCGAAAAGTGTTCCCTAGTATTTACAGTATGCTCCTGTACTTCTCCAGGAACCTTCACACTTAGACTACCTCGCAAGCGCTTCGCGACAGGTAGTTTTGAAGTCTCTGTTTTCTACAACCAATCAGGAGCCAGGAAAGGCCGCACGCTTCTTCAAACGGCGTACTCTAGACAGTCAGAGGCTAGAAAATGCAACGCTTCCTTGTAAAGGCGTGATCTAGGCTGCCAATGGGAGACGAGAAATCAATTTTCAAGTCGTTTCATGAGTTTGACCAGGCAGCAGGTGCGTAATCACGACGCAGTACGTGTTGCCCATTTGAGTTTATTCCACACTGCACAACATTACAGTTTCCATATACAATATTTTTTGACTGAAGTGACTGTTTCGCAATAAACCCAGCATCATGTTTCTGATTCGGCATTCCTCAGCACAGGCCAGTTTGCCAAAATACTGCACCCAGCATGGGTAGATTGACTCTGCACAGTCCTCGATTCATCAATATTATGTGTCAGGTAGCTGTAATGACTGTCTCCCAATAAAACAGCATTATTTTTCTGATTACGCAGGCCTCAGCACAGGAAAATCAGCCAAAAATACTGCACATAATGTGATTACATCGACACTGCACATTCCTGAAATGGTTCAAATGGCTCTGAGCACTATGGGACTTAACATCTGAAGTCATCAGACCCCTACTTAAACCTAACTAACCTAAGGACATCACACACATCCATGGCAGAAGCAGGATTCGAACCTGCGACCCTAGCTGTCGCGCTGTTCCAGACTGAAGCGCCTAGAACCGCTCGGCCACACTGGCCGGCGCACATTCCTCTTTTCGTCAGTATTGTCAGCGTGACGTATCTGGAATGAATATCGCCCAATAAACAAGGATTGTTGTTGTTGTGGTCTTCAGTCCTGAGACTGGTTTGATGCAGCTCTCCATGCTAATCTATCCTGTGCAAGCTCCTTCATCTCCCAGTACCTACTGCAACCTAAATCCTTCTGAATCTGCTTAGTGTATTCATCTCTTGGTCTCCCTCTACGATTTTTACCCTCCACGCTGCCCTCCAATGCTAAATTTGTGATCCCTTGATGCCTCAGGACATGTCCTACCAACCGACCCCTTCTTCTAGTCAAGTTGTGCCACAAACTTCTCTTCTCCCCAATCCTATTCAATATCTCCTCATTAGTTACGTGATCTACCCACCAAATCTTCAGCATTCTTCTGTAGCACCACATTTCGAAACCTTCTATTCTCTTCTTGTCCAAACTATTTATTGTCCATGTTTCACTTCCATACATGACTACACTCCATAAAAATACTTTCAGAAACTACTTCCTGACACTTAAATCTATACTCGACGTTAACAAATTTCTCTTCTTTAGAAACGCTTTCCTTGCCATTGCCAGTCTACATTTTATATCCTCTCTACTTCGACCATCATCAGTTATTTTGCTCCCCAAGTAGCAAAACTTCTTTACTACTTTAAGTGCCTCATTTCCTAATCTAATTCCCTCAGCATCACCCGACTTAATTCGACTACATTCCATTATCCTCGTTTTGCTTTTGTTGATGTTCTTCTTATATCCTCCTCTCAAGACACTGTCCATTCCATTCAACTGCTCTTCTAAGTCCTTTGCTGTCTCTGACAGAATTACAATGTCATCGGCGAACCTCAAAGTTTTTATTTGTTCTTCTTGGATTTTAATACCTACTCCAAATTTTTCCTTTACTGCTTGCTCAATATACAAGGATAATTTTTCTTATTGGGACTGTCTCAGCAAAGACAAATTAACCAAAACTACTGCACCCAATATGGGCACACTAACTCTGTAATTCCTCGTTTCGTCAGTGTTGCAGACGGCATGAGCGCCAGTAGCTATGTCGGTGTGTCGGTGGAAAGCCAAAGTGAGGACTCTACGAGGCAGAGGTTAGATGGCGCCGCTGCGGTCGGGGAACTGGACAGAGAGAATCTCGTAGGGCACGGAGGCGACGCCAGATCGAACTGCGTGGGTGGTGTGGCCGAGGAGGTGGGGGGGGGGGTTGAGTGGAGAGGGGAGGGAGGAGAAGTGGAGTGAACAGCTGGTCCTCCAGTATCGGCGCAGAGGGAGGAGGCAGAGGCGGCGGCTGTCGGTGGCCGCGGCAGCGCGAAACAGCGCAAAGCACTCGGATGTTCCGCCGGCGCGCCAAAGCGTTCTCCGTGGCGTCAATTAGTCCCCGGGCCGGGCGCCACGGCAGCCAGACAGACTGACTAAGGGGGAGCGGGGAAGAGAGGGGTAGACGCCAAGTGGAGGACTCTCAGCTGTCACCCAGGAATAGCGCTGCCAGCACAACTCGCTTCTGTGGCGTCGAGAAATGATAAGAGGCGACAGAGAAGGGACTACGTGGAACAGTCTGCTTAACAATTGCAGCCGAAATCCGTTTGATCAGACAACCAGCTGCGGACAATTGTGGCCCGGTGAAATGACATCGATGTTTGGGATCATGACGTCCACGAACGGCTGCATATACACTCCTGGAAATTGAAATAAGAACACCGTGAATTCATTGTCCCAGGAAGGGGAAACTTTATTGACACATTCCTGGGGTCAGATACATCACATGATCACACTGACAGAACCACAGGCACATAGACACAGGCAACAGAGCATGCACAATGTCGGCACTAGTACAGTGTATATCCACCTTTCGCAGCAATGCAGGCTGCTATTCTCCCATGGAGACGATCGTAGAGATGCTGGATGTAGTCCTGTGGAACGGCTTGCCATGCCATTTCCACCTGGCGCCTCAGTTGGACCAGCGTTCGTGCTGGACGTGCAGACCGCGTGAGACGACGCTTCATCCAGTCCCAAACATGCTCAATGGGGGACAGATCCGGAGATCTTGCTGGCCAGGGTAGTTGACTTACACCTTCTAGAGCACGTTGGGTGGCACGGGATACATGCGGACGTGCATTGTCCTGTTGGAACAGCAAGTTCCCTTGCCGGTCTAGGAATGGTAGAACGATGGGTTCGATGACGGTTTGGATGTACCGTGCACTATTCAGTGTCCCCTCGACGATCACCAGTGGTGTACGGCCAGTGTAGGAGATCGCTCCCCACACCATGATGCCGGGTGTTGGCCCTGTGTGCCTCGGTCGTATGCAGTCCTGATTGTGGCGCTCACCTGCACGGCGCCAAACACGCATACGACCATCATTGGCACCAAGGCAGAAGCGACTCTCATCGCTGAAGACGACACGTCTCCATTCGTCCCTCCATTCACGCCTGTCGCGACACCACTGGAGGCGGGCTGCACGATGTTGGGGCGTGAGCGGAAGACGGCCTAACGGTGTGCGGGACCGTAGCCCAGCTTCATGGAGACGGTTGAGAATGGTCCTCGCCGATACCCCAGGAGCAACAGTGTCCCTAATTTGCTGGGAAGTGGCGGTGCGGTCCCCTACGGCACTGCGTAGGATCCTACGGTCTTGGCGTGCATCTGTGCGTCGCTGCGGTCCGGTCCCAGGTCGACGGGCACGTGCACCTTCCGCCGACCACTGGCGACAACATCGATGTACTGTGGAGACCTCACGCCCCACGTGTTGAGCAATTCGGCGGTACGTCCACCCGGCCTCCCGCAAGCCCACTATACGCCCTCGCTCAAAGTCCGTCAACTGCACATACGGTTCACGTCCACGCTGTCGCGGCATGCTACCAGTGTTAAAGACTGCGATGGAGCTCCGTATGCCACGGCAAACTGGCTGACACTGACGGCGGCGGTGCACAAATGCTGCGCAGCTAGCGCCATTCGACGGCCAACACCGTGGTTCCTGGTGTGTCCGCTGTGCCGTGCGTGTGATCATTGCTTGTACAGCCCTCTCGCAGTGTCCGGAGCAAGTATAGTGGGTCTGACACACCGGTGTCAATGTGTTCTTTTTTCCATTTCCAGGAGTGTAGTATCCAAGTAGCCCAATATAAATATTTACAGCGAATCATAGGCTTAATTGGACTGGAGGACCCTGTCCACATCATTATACAGCCACTATCAGCTTGCACAGTGCCTTGTTGACAACGTAAGTCCATGACTTCGTGGGGTCTGCACCATAGTGGAACCCTACCATCATCTATCACCAACTGAAATCAGGATTCATCTGACATGACCACGGTTTTCCAGTCGTCTAGGGTCCAATCGTTACGGTCAAGCGGCGCTGCAGGCGATGTCGTGCTGTTAGCGAGGGCACTCGCGTCTGTTGTTTGCTGCCACAGGCCATTAATTCCCAATTTCACTGCGCTGTCCTACAGATACGTTCGTCGTACGTTCCACATTGGTTTCTGCGGTTATTTCTCGCAGTGTTGCTGGTCTGTTAGCACTGACAACTCAGCACGAACACCGCTGCTCACGGTCGTTAAGTGAAGGCCGTCGCTCACTGCGTTGTCCCTGGCGAGAGGGGAGACCTGAAAATGGGTGTTCTCGGCACACTATTGACACTGTGGCTCTCTGAATATTGAATTCTCTAACGATTTCCGAAGTAGAATGTGCTATGCGTCCAGCTCCAACAACCATTCGGCGTTCAGAGTCTGTTAATTTCCGCCGTTCGGCCGCAATCACGTCGAAAATCTTTTCACGTGACTCACCTGAGGGCAAAGTGTACGCGATACTGCCGCTCTCTGTGTACGTGCATATCACTACCCCTTTACTTTTATCATCTCAGCGTATTCATCTCTTTGGCTTTTGGACTTCATTTTTTTCTCCACGAACTGACGATGCTTCATTTTCAACTGACTGCTTCTTCCAGTTAAACTGTGCTATAAATTCTTTTTTTTTTCCTCAGCGAAATCTGATAGCCCCACGTAAATCACTCAGCTAATTTTTAAACAAATTTTTTGGTCCCTCAGGGTGTGTCGTATCAACCGACAGCTTCTTCCAGCCAAATGTTCCATAAATTTTTTTCCTGAGTTAGATTGAGTACCCCACACAGATCACTTATCTAATCTTAAATATATTTCTGTAGCACGACAGTTCCATAGCCTCGCCCGCCCCCGTTAGCTGAGTGATTCGTCAGTACGATTTTCCGACAGTGGCGCGGTCAATTTCGCAATATCTCGGGTGCGTTGGCCGATGTACTAGCGCCGACTTCAATGCTGCCCCCAGTCAATGTGTGCCATATTTCACCGAAGCTGTCACATTTCAAGTCTTTTTTTTTTTTTGGAGCTTAGCTATGTCAGGGATTCCTTCCCAACAACACGACTACCGACGACGCGAGATGTATACCAACTCTTACTGCGCCGGTGTCCCAGGAATACCCTGGAAAAGAAGTACCCAGACAAGAACTGGCGACAGATATGGCGCGTTATACTGAACGTTTACCTCCCAAAGTCGGTACGCTCAACATGGTATGTGGTGGTAAATAGGAAGTTCGAAATGAATCAACGGCGGCACGCGATTCATTTGGCAGACACTCCACTATGTTTAGGCTGCGCAACAGTGGACACTGATGAACATCGTTTAGCATGTAGTGGGACGGCTCCAGTGTGGCACTTGGCACAACAGATATTGGCGTTCCTGTTACGCTCCGCCCCTCACACAATTTCATCAGACACACTTTTGTTCCCCCAAGGATCTTATTTTCCGGTCCAAAAAACCAATGCAGTGACATGGGTACGGGGAATGGTGGTGGACTACGTGTATAACGAATCGGAAAAGGACCAAATGGATTTTTGGCATTTTCTCCTGGATGGACACACGCAGCTGCAACAGCATAAGAAATATGGGCCAGACTTCGCTAATTACTTGCGACTTACATTTACCGACCCGCCGGCCAGATGGGGTGTGACGGGTGAGAGATGAGATAGACGAAGAAGCCGAGATAGACATCGATCACACTTACGGACCCTTAGTTAATTTCGAGAAGACGACCCAGTCTTACACCAACGTCTGGAGCACGAGTCGATAGATGGCTCCCTTGCTCTATCGAACGTCGGGTGGTGAGCAGGTGTCGCCCCCGACACGAATTTCATTTCATTGCTACAGGAGGATGTTTCTTTTACATTTGTACTATCCGCAATGCCTTCATGTCTTTCATTTGGACGTTTTCAGTTTTATTCATTTCCTTAATTACTTATTTCCTAATTAGGCACTATTTGTCAACATATGGACATTGTAGACACTATTTATGCGGTAGTACAACAAAATGTATGTCAACAAAGGTGGTAAGCCTGACATTGGAAATTAAAAAAAAGAAAAAAGTTGGTAGAGCACTTGCCCGCAAAAAAAAAAAGAAAAAAAAAGTTGGTAGAGCGGTGGACTGTGGTGGTTGAATGGCAGTTATCCATAGGTCGCTGGTTCAAATCCGGCCCGAAGGAAAATGTTTTTATTTTAAACTTTCGTGTCCTCTCACATATTGTGACATAACAACAGATTATTCCAACTGGATTATGTCTGATTACGGTGACAATATTCCTCGGAAAACAGTGAATAAAATGGTAAATTGAGGCCACTTTGAAGATGAAAGCCGCACAAGCTGAACTGTAACCAAAAATTACATCATTATATTTCAGGTACGTAATGTAAGTCAGAGAAAAAGGAATTTCAGTTTTAACCCAAAGCAACTAAAATCTTTCAAAGTGTTCTATATCACTCAAAAGATGGAAACGCAATCCACAGAGAGCGTATTTAACATACACTTATTAACAGGGAGAAATGGAAGAGGGCGTAGATAAAAATGAAATGGGAGACATGTTACTGAGAGAAGAAAAAAAAAAAAAAAAAAAAAGAAAGTGGTCAGCGCGGCGGAATGCCACGCCAAGCGGCTCGGGTTCGATTCCTGGCTGGGGCACGAGATTTTATCCGCTCAGGGATGGGTGTTGTGTTGTCCTCATCATCACTTCATGCGTATCTCCGACGTGCAAGTAGCCCCATGTGCCGTCGACTGCAATAAGTACTTGCCCTTGGCGGCCGAACTTCCGCGAATGGGGGACTCCCGGCCCACGACGCCGTACGCTCACTTCCATTTTTCCATACCCTCACCTACTTTCTTGTCTGAACTACTTTTCGTCCACTTTTCACATTTTTACAGGTCATAATCCAAATAAATGCCTCCAGAAAAGGTATTCGGTAATAAGGAATATCTCTCTCTTTTAAATCTGTTTCTGGTACTGCAACTTGACTGACTTATATACACTCCTGGAAATGGAAAAAAGAACACATTGACACCGGTGTGTCAGACCCACCATACTTGCTCCGGACACTGCGAGAGGGCTGTACAAGCAATGATCACACGCAAGGCACAGCGGACAAACCAGGAACCGCGGTGTTGACCGTCGAATTGCGCTAGCTGCGCAGCATTTGTGCACCGCCGCCGTCAGTGTCAGCCAGTTTGCCGTGGCATACGGAGCTCCATCGCAGTCTTTAACACTGGTAGCATGCCGCGACAGCGTGGACGTGAACCGTATGTGCAGTTGACGGACTTTGAGCGAGGGCGTATAGTGGGCATGCGGGAGGCCGGGTGGACGTACCGCCGAATTGCTCAACACGTGGGGCGTGAGGTCTCCACAGTACATCGATGTTGTCGCCAGTGGTCGGCGGAAGGTGCACGTGCCCGTCGACCTGGGACCGGACCGCAGCGACGCACGGATGCACGCCAAGACCGTAGGATCCTACGCAGTGCCGTAGGGGACCGCACCGCCACTTCCCAGCAAATTAGGGACACTGTTGCTCCTGGGGTATCGGCGAGGACCATTCGCAACCGTCTCCATGAAGCTGGGCTACGGTCCCGCACACCGTTAGGCCGTCTTCCGCTCACGCCCCAACATCGTGCAGCCCGCCTCCAGTGGTGTCGCGACAGGCGTGAATGGAGGGACGCATGGAGACGTGTCGTCTTCAGCGATGAGAGTCGCTTCTGCCTTGGTGCCAATGATGGTCGTATGCGTGTTTGGCGCCGTGCAGGTGAGCGCCACAATCAGGACTGCATACGACCGAGGCACACAGGGCCGACACCCGGCATCGTGGTGTGGGGAGCGATCTCCTACACTGGCCGTACACCACTGGTGATCGTCGAGGGCACACTGAATAGTGCACGGTACATCCAAACCGTCATCGAACCCATCGTTCTACCATTCCTAGACCGGCAAGGGAATTTGCTGTTCCAACAGGACAATGCACGTCCGCATGTATCCCGTGCCACCCAACGTGCTCTAGAAGGTGTAAGTCAACTACCCTGGCCAGCAAGATCTCCGGATCTGTCCCCCATTGAGCATGTTTGGGACTGGATGAAGCGTCGTCTCACGCGGTCTGCACGTCCAGCACGAACGCTGGTCCAACTGAGGCGCCAGGTGGAAATGGCATGGCAAGCCGTTCCACAGGACTACATCCAGCATCTCTACGATCGTCTCCATGGGAGAATAGCAGCCTGCATTGCTGCGAAAGGTGGATATACACTGTACTAGTGCCGACATTGTGCATGCTCTGTTGCCTGTGTCTATGTGCCTGTGGTTCTGACCCCAGGAATGTGTCAATAAAGTTTCTCCTTCCTGGGACAATGAATTCACGGTGTTCTTATTTCAATTTCCAGGAGTGTATATCATCTCTTCATCGGCCATCATTATTTATTTTGCTACGCATATTGAAAAACTTAACGCATATTGAAAAATTTAGTACTTCATTCCATAATCTAATTCTCTCTGCACCGCTTCATTTATTTTCATTGGTCTTGTTTTACTTTTGTTGATGTTTATCTAATAACCTCTTCGGAACACAACATTCAATCAGTTTGACTGCTTTTACAAGTCCTTTGCGGTTTGTGACAGAATCAGAACGTCACCGTCAGACCACGAAATTTCAGTTTGTTTTCTCTCAACTTTAATGATCTTTTCAAGGTTTTCTTGGGTTTACTTTACTGCTTGCTCAGTGTACGGATTGAAAAACATCGGAGATCGGTTACCACCCTGTCTCATTCCCGTCTTTAAGTTACAAGCTTCAAACATACTGCCGTATGGAAATGCAGGACTGCCTCTTGAAAAAGATCCATAATTTTTACAAACCCTTTCAAAATTTAATCTTTTCCTGTGTCATTTCTTATATTCAATATTTATGTCGGATACACGTTTGTCTATTATATGCCAGTGTTTGGAGCAGATTCTTTGATTTGATTTGACTTTTTTTTCGTAGTTTATTATGAGACTAAGCAGCCTCAGTCCCGTTCACATACGAGGTCGCATGAAATGTGAACATGAGAAAATAACTTCAAGTCAGTGGAAATCGTTTTCGTTCTTTTTGTCTGGGAGCTGGGGGAAAGTTCGTTGGCTTTCTTTATATATGTGTCGCAGGAGAAGATCTCAGTGGTGGAAACCAGCCTTCCCACAGTTTTTGAAACTGAGTTCTTTGATTGGCCTTGTAGATTCAAGCGCAGATTCTCCTAGAAATTTCCGGAACTTTTGTCTACTCTGAAACGGCCTAGGAGCAACAACCACCCTCGTTTTTTCAGCTCCCCTGGTTGACTTAGATATATAACACGAGCTAGGGATTTGTCAGTTGCTGCCTCTCAATGAAGGACTGACTCTGGACACAGCGACTGGATATTTAGTGGATTGTTCCGCAAGATACATTCAGATAGGGGCACTTAAAACTTCCAGGCTGATTGGCTGTGGTCGATAAGTTGTATACATCTACCACGGCCTGCCAGCCCGGAAGTTTTAAGTGAAGACAATACCAGCCGTATGATAAAATATGGGCAGTTGGTTACTACTCATGTTTCTGAGGGAACTTGGTGTTAGACATTAATAGAGATTTTGTAGGTTAGGGCGCATTCAAACCTGATGGTATCAGCAACCTCAGGTGTAGCGAGTGATTCATTTTTCTTGTTTTTACTTTTGCGTGTGAAGTTTGAGAGACGGTAGACCCTTTCAGTCTGCCCATCTCCCAGGTGAAATGCACTCCAAATTCCTCTGTCTCTCACTTCTACCAATATCAGATTTAACTAGGGGACGTGGGACGATCGTGTGTATGCACTCGTCATACTTGCATGTTCTTCTTATTTGGGATGCCGGAAATTCCTTTCCCTCGCCCTGTCTGTTCTCTTTCTCTTTCGGCCCTTAGCAGCGCGGTTACGGGGGACTGCCCGGCTGAGTCAATAGGGCTGTCTTATTCGGCAGGCCACTTCTACAGGGTGTTTCAAAAATGACCGATATATTTGAAACGGCAATAAAAACTAAACGAGCAGCGATAGAAATACACCGTTTGTTGCAATATGCAATATGCAATATGCTCTGGGACGTATTGACAATTAACGCAGCCTCATTTTAAAACAATGCGCATGTTTCTATCTCTTTCCAGTCCGGAGAAAAAAAATCGGAGGCCTTAGAACTTGAATGCACCTTGTAGAATGCTCCAGAAGTCCCGCGGCCGCCACCAGTTCCATGGACATGATGAACCTATTCTCCTGGATACGCTTTTCCACTCTTGAAACGCTCACTGGCATTACAACAGTCATTTTCCTTTCACTTTTCCAACCAACCACCTATCTCGATACGGGTTTTCGTGACGGGGCATACTCTCCATTCAGCCCGACCAATCGCCTGTGAGCCGTGGCGGCGTTGCGCTATCTTTGTTTCCTCCTATTGACTGGCGTCCCGGTAGGAGGCGCGAGTGACGCACTGATTCGCTCGCATTATCGCTGTTAGCGATTGAGGAATCCGTGGTTGGCGACTTCGTGTTGATACAAGGCTGCAGCAGGTACGAACTGAGGGGCCAATCTGTTGACACGGTTGGCGATGGGGCCTCTTGCTGTATTCGGACACGTATGCACGATGACATCAATTGTGGCCAATACAGGCCCGGAAAATTACTGTTACTTTTCACATCTACACTTCTTATGTTATGTTCCTCCAATTTACCTTCGCCGAACTTGGCGAAGTTGTGATCGTGCGGATTCTTCCTCGTCTGGCGCTGTGAACTTGGACGCACGCACACATTCTGTGACGCAACACTCTCATTAAGATCTTTCACAACTCTAGTTGAACTCGCTAGCATTTCGTTATTCACATTCACTCTTTTATGGTAATGCTTAGTGGGATGGGAGGGATTTTGTAAGTGTCCCAAGCCAATTTTTTTTTTTTTTTTGTATTTTGGCCATCCATATCTGTTCAAATGGTTCAAATGGCTCTGCGCACTATGGGACTTAACGTCTGAGGTCATCAATCCCCTAGAACTTAGAACTACTTAAACCTAACTAACCTAAGGACATCACACACTCCATGCCTGAGGCAGGATTCGAACCTGCGACCGTAGCAGTCGCGCGGTTCCTAACACGCATCCATGCCCGAGACAGGATTCGAACCTGCGACCGAAGTCGCGCGGTTCCTGACTGAAGCGCCTAGAACCGGCCGGCCACAGCGGCCGGCTCCACAGCTGTCGAAAGTCATGATGTTGAGAAGAATTCCAATGACAGCTAGTAAACTACTTGTTTTATTGATACAAAACCGGTCTCGCGGCCTAAAACCACTTTATCAGGTGAAACCTACATGGTAAAGAGTGCCTCAACTTTGTGGATATTACAATTAATGTAGGTAATATCTAGTCACAATGTTAATAGGTCAGAACTCGCTCTCAGTCAAGATATATAATTCCATGAATATTGTCTGCTTTATATTGGCGAACGAAGGAAAGCAATGACGTGATCCATTACTTTCGTAACAGTTGTTGGTGGGTGGATCATGTAGGAACAGAGCCCTGCTTTAAAATTTGCCTACATCTAAAGCAAGAAAAAATGTTTCATCCTGATAGGACGCTATTTTTTTTAATCGGATTTACCACTAAAAAATATTCACCAACTCCGAGTTACTGTGCCGTCGTATGGGTAAGAAAGAGCCACCTTATACCACACCACACAGAATAATTTGCATTATGTCCGGGTTAATCACAATTAGTATTGACACTTTTTAGAGCCAACACGGCTTTTTAAAAGAAAAATTTAGCGTCCGGGAAATGCTGTTAACGACATTGTCACCAATTGTAGACCATCTGTAATTTCCTAAATGTTCGCACAATACACTCATGTTCATAAATTAAGGATAATAGCAGCATGTGATGCCACATAACGTGGCACTACAAAAAACTGGCGCTGACAGTATGGGCACATAGGGAACACACACGACACAGACCTGGAAGTCCGCGGTAATGGTGATAGGTTGAGAAAACCGTCCCGAAACACATGTGCTAGAAAACGTCACTGTTTCCTGCTCATGTACCCCAACATCAATATGGGATATGATCACCAAGCACAAGTACACAGGCTGCACAACGGGTTGGCATACTCTGAATCAGGTGGTCGAGCAGCTGCTGGGGTATAGCCTCCCATTCTTGCAGCAGTGCCTGTCGGAGCTCCTGAAGTGTCGTAGGAGTTTGAAGACGTGCAGCGATACGTCGACCGAGAGCATCCCAGACGTGCTCGATGGGGTTTAGGTCTGGAGAACAGACAGGCCACTCCATTTGCTTGATATCTTCTGTTTCACGGTACCCCTCTATGATGGCAGCTCGGTGGGACCGTGCGTTATCATCCATGTGGAGGATCGTGGGACCTACTGCACCCCTGAAAAGGTGGACATATTGGTGCAAAATGACGTCCCGATACACCTGACCTGTTACAGTTCCTCTGTCAAAGTCACCAATCGTAATCCCACCCCACACCTTCAAACCTCGACCTCCATAGGAGTTCCTTTCAAGGACATTAAGGAGTTGGCATTTGGTTCCTGGTTCACGCCAGATGAAAACCCTGCGAGAATCACTGTTCAGACTATATCTGGGCTCGTCCGTGAACATAAGCTATGACCACTGTTCCAATGACCATGTAGTGTGTTCTTGACACCAGGCTTTACTGGCTCTCCTGTGACCAGGGGTCAGTGGAATGCACTTCGCAGGTCTCTGGGCGAATAAACCATGTGTGTTCAGTCGTCTGTAGACTGTGTGTCTGGAGACAACTGTTCGAGTGGCTTCGGTAAGGTCCCGAGCAAGACTACCTGCAGCACTCCGTTGCCGTCTGTGGGCACTGATGGTGAGATATCGCTCTTCTTGTGGTATTGTACACTGCGGACGTACCGTACTGTAGCGCCTGTACACGTTTCCTGTCTGCTGGAATCGTTGCCATAATCTTGAGATCACACTTTGTAGCACACGGAGGGCCCGTGTTACGACCTGCTGTGTTTGACCAGCCTCCAGTCGCCCTAGTATTCTACCCCTCATTACGTCATCAACATGTGTTCTTTGAGCCATTTTCAACACACAGTCTCCATTAGCACGTCTGAAAACGTCTGCACACTTACTCGTTGCACCGATCTGTGACATGCACCAACACACACCTCTGTGTATGTGGACTGCTGCCTTCGCCACCGTGCGACGACCGTAGGTCAAATGCACCGCACGGTCATACCCCGAGATGATTTAATGCGGCAAACCGCCCAACAGACAGTTGTTTCACCATGTATCAGCATTATCATCAATTTATGAGCATGAGTCTAGTTGCTTAGTCTCTACTACACTACTGGTCATTAAAATTGCTACACCAAGAAGAAATGCAGATGATAAACGAGTATTCACTGGACAAATATATTATACTACAACTGACATGTGATTACATTTTCATGCAATTTGGGTGCATAAATCCTGAGAAATCAGTGCCCAAAACAACCACCTCTAGCCACCATTGACCAGACGTTTTCAATTGGTGAGAGATCTGGAGAATGTGCTGGCCAGGGGAGCACTCGAACATTTTCTGTATCCAGAAAGGCCCGTACAGGACCTGAAACAGGCGGTCGTGCATTATCCTGCTGAAATGTACGATTTCGCAGGGATCGAATGAAGGGTAGAGCCACGGGTCGTAACACATTTGAAATGTAACGTCCACTGTTTAAAGCGCCGTCAATGCGGAAAAGAGGTGACCGAGACGTGTAACCAATGGCAACCCGTGCCATCACGCCGGGTGATATGTCAGTATGGCGATGACGAATACGCGCTTCCAATGTGCATTCACCGCGATGTCGCCAAACACGGATACGACCATCATGGTGCTGTAAACAGAACCTGGATTCAACCGAAAAAAATGACGTTTTGCCATTCGTGCACGCAGGTTCGTCGTCGAGTACACCATCGCAGGCGCTCCTGTCTGTGATGCAGCGTCAAGGGTAACCGCAGCCATGGTCTCCGAGCTGATAGTCCATGCTGCTGCAAACGTCGTCGAACTGTGCGTGCAGATGGTTGTTGTCTTACAAACGTCCCCATCTGTTGACTCAGGGATCGAGACTTGACAACACCATCCGTTACAGCCATGCGGATAAGATGCCTGTCATCTCGACTGCTAGTGATACGAGGCCGTTGGGATCCAACACGGCTCTCCGTATTACCCTCCTGAACCCATCTATTGTGCTAACAGTCATTGGATCTCAATCAGTGCGAGCCGCAATGTCGCGATACGATAAACCGCAATCGCGATAGGCTACAATCGGACCTTTATCAAAGTCGGAAACGTGATGGTACGCATTTCTCCTCCTTACACGAGGCATCACAACAACGTTTCAACAGGCAACGCCGGTCAACTGCTGTCTGTGTATGAGAAATCGGTTGGAAACTTTCCTCATGTCAGCATGTTGTAGGTGTCGCCACCGTCGCCAACCTTGTGTGAATGCTCTGAAAAGCTAATCATTTGCATATCACAGCATCTTCTTCCTGTCGGTTAAATTTCGCGTCTGTAGCATGTCATCTTCGTGGTGTTGCAATTTTAATGGCCAATAGTGTAGTTCCCTAATTCCTTGATAGGTATGACAGTTGAAGATAATGTGGTCGGAAGTTTATGTACGATCACACTGACTTTCCTGCTGAAACTGTACAGAGTACCTGAATATTATGTCATACACCATGCCTGGCTGGAGTTTACATTGCAAAGGGCCATTGCGATATACAACATAGCGAAACTTTAGACTTCGCTGTACCCCGAATTCTGAATCGCCACCAAGGAAGAAACGCTACACACATTGTGGCTTCGCGGAAGGCTGATTGCGCAGCCATTAGTCGCTTCGCCCGCCCATACGTCCGGCTGCGGCGGTCACGTGCCGGACACCACCCTCCCCCCCCCCCCCCTTTTCCGTCCGCGTACGCCGCTATTTTCATCCCGTGACGAATTGACAGAGGGAGATGTTTTTTTTTTTTTTTTTCTGCAGCGCGGACTACATATCGTGTAATGGGGCATAAATCCTGGCGCTGAAAGCCGCGCCGATGTTATCTACCTGCTTGCAGGGGGCGCCGGCCGGCGTTCCGCTTTGAAGCCGTGAATTAGCGGAGCTGCGCTCTCCGTTACCCCCCGCCCCCACCCACCCACCCTTTACCAGGACCCTTTCCTCTGCAATATGCGGTGCGCGAATTAGGCGGCAGTGTTGGCGGAGGCGGCTTCCTGCCTTCCGCGTCCCTCTATGCGGATGCCGGCTTATTCAGCGATCTGGGCTCCTGCCAGAGCTTTCATTCGCTGCACAATGATTCCCGTGGGCTGCGAGATATTAGGAACGTCCACCAGGGCACGGAATCGTGTAAGCGCGAAATTATCTTCGCTTATTTAGACAGCAGGAACACTGAATTCCGCAAACTACCGAAACGCTGTAGAAACTGCACCTGACGCGGCTGACGAGTGTGATGGTGCCAGTGAAGAGCAAGACCGAGCGACCACACGCCGTCCAGGGCTACTGCAGTCTGCTTGTCAGAGACAGGCCGCACCACGATAATGAGTTTTGAGAGTGGGCGTGGTCCAAAGATCGCAGTGGCGTAACAAATGCGGCAACTCGCATCGATACCACAAAAGACAGTGATGTCTCGCTGCATACCGCAACGCCAAATAGGAGGCACTGGCGCGGGCTACCCCCCTACCCGTCTCTCCCACGGCCACAGCGCACCACACGGAGGCCAATTTAGAAAGCCGAGTAGAGGAGGGCTCAACCCAGTTCGTGACCAAAGGTTAGCCGGCCGGTGTAGCCGAGCGGTTCTAGGCGCTTCAGTCTGGAACCGCGCGACCGCTACGGTCGCAGGTTCGAATCCTGCCTCGGGCACGGATGTGTGGGATGTCTTAGGTGATGTGTTTGCAGATGTGCCAACACCTTGTAGTTAGAGGAGGCCGAAATGCACGCTATAATCTAACGCAGACTGGCATGAGGTCTGGAACAGGATACGTAATGAATGCTATAAAGAAAAGTACGTAGCTGCTGGAATACTTAACTTTAATCCATCATTTGTATACAGCATTCTTGATGATACAAGTGAGAGTCTGTCTAGATATGGTTAATGGCGCCTTGCTAGGTCGTAGCCATGGACTTAACTGAAGGCTATTCTAACTGTCTCTCGGCAAATGAGAGAAAGGCTTCGTCAGTGTAGTCGCTAGCAAAGTCGTCGTACAACGAGAGCGAGTGCTAGTACGTCTCTCTAGACCTGCCGTGTGGTGGCGCTTGGTCTGCAATTACTGACAGTGGCGACACGCGGGTCCGACATGTACTAATGGACCGCGGCCGATTTAAAGCTACCACCTAGCAAGTGTGGTGTCTGGCGGTGACACCACATTAGGTTCGTTAGGTTTAAGTAGTTCTAAGTTCTAGGGGACTAATGACCTCAGCTGTTAAGTCCTATAGTGCTCAGAGCCATTTGAACCAACTAAACGTTAAGACAACATCGTCTTGGATACTGAGCGAGTGTATATTATGCCCTATGCTGAACTTCGTGAACATCATGTCTGTGTCCTTCAAGTGAAGGGTCTTGTAAAATGGTGATTCTTTAATATTCAGAGACAATTGTAAATACTGAGGACATTTATGAGGAAATGTATTATACGAAGTTAAGTAAATCTTCATATCTATCTTGTAATAAAGTGAACTAATATTTTGCATGTTCTAGTTTACACTCTCTCACTTCTTTGAGGAAGTAAAAGATAAGCAGTTGTACTGACGATTGTATTTTCGTCAGTTACAACAGAAAGTCTTGAATGGATGGATTGGGTGAGACGAAGAGGTGCCACCTGGTAGGATTGGGGCCCAGAGGACAGCTAAAGCTAGCTCTGCAAATGGCTATAGAGATTCCTTCATCCTTGTGGTATGTCAGATTGCATGCGAGGTGCAGGGGCTAGCAGTGTATTGCTGTTGCACATGGATTGAGAAGAAACGCGAACTGACTGTAATCGACCCTGCAAGTGGAGCAGAAAAGAGTTTGGCATCTGCAACAATTTAATTTGATAGAAATTAATTAAATGAAGGAGAGTTTCATTAATGTAGTGAGAAATGAAAGGGTTGCCCTACCGATTAACAGAATGAACGCTCTGTCCAAAATTACAATTTGATTCACTATGACTAAACTCAAAATAATAAACAAAACACATGAAACATTTACAATACATCAAATTGGATCAAATTGGATACCCAAATAAATGCTGTGAAGATGAAGTTGTCCATGAACTAGATTGTGACATTTATGACAAAATGGTATGTGGAGCCAATTCCTTGCAACTCAAATCTTAAGAGAAACACACAGCCAACCCAACATTAATTGCTGCTACAGTAGTGAGAACTCAGACAATGAATACCCAAGACAAAACAAAGTGAGAAAAGACCAACAGGCGCGCTCTGCTAAGCTCTGATTATCACCTAGAAAAATCCCTAATCTGCCGGTGCTGCGGACATACATTACCAAACTGTCTTCTTAACTGCAAGAACACGATCTGACGTACCGGAGGCGATGGCTGGTTGCTTCGACGCCCGTCGTGGATGATAATGTCGCGAGTATAGCCTGAAACAAATTATCCTGGTCTGGTTGTTCCAGACTAAAGACTTCCTAGCAACACAAATGCGCCTCTGAGGGAGACGAAGAAGGCTCGCTACACAATCAAAGACGGTACAGTGATTGATTTTAACAAGCGAAGTCACACAGTAACTCCGATACAGTCAACTTTAGCCAAAACTGCTCAAGACAGACAACATAGGCCGCTTGTACGCATAATGCTCAATTGCCAACTGTACTCGGAAAGTTACGTTGAAGTCGAAACTTCAGTAACTTCGTCAAACAGTTACAATCAAATAAAAGTATATTAGACAGCCAACGGAAGGCAGGCTGTCAAGAGCAGCGAGAGCTCAGTCTTGTAACCTACTCCAACCGAAAGGCGAGAGTCGACTGTACAAGAGCACCCATACAAACCCAACACAGAACATTCCTGCCCCCACGACAGTGGCCGTGGTTAAACGTTCCAATCAGCAACTCGAAAACCGGCAGAAAATTTCACTCTATTGCCGAAGGGCTACCTTTCCACCAATGGAGATTCTTGGCGCCAATTTCTGCGCCGATTTTGCTACGTCACGGAGCTATGTCCTGAGCAAGCCAATCACAGTTACGATTTTGCAGAAAACGCGGGAATTTTCCCGCCAAGACTGCCTGGGAACACAAGTCATTCCCACGCCTCGCTGGTAGCCCGCCAAAAACGGTTTTCACTAAGTTTCTGCGAAGTAACGTAACCTCTAGCCCAGCCGCCCCTTCCAGCCCATCTGAGCGTGTCGCTCCCGCTCTTATAACCATGTCGGCGTCTGGAAAGCATCCGCTCGACTCCCTCACACCCGTCGGCTTAACCCTTTCAAGCTCAGCAGAACTTGCCTCTCACCGGACCACCCAGGTGACGTGAAACGCTGCGTGGGAAGTCCGCGTGTGAAGGAATAGCAACTTTTCACCGCATGCAATCAGGGAGGAAAATCGAATTACTCAGAGTAAGATATAAATATGAGAGGGGACTCATGCCACCTCTCAAGCACTCAGTCCGAATTATCGAGAGCGTGTAAAGGTGAGGAAACAGTGAGTGAAGATGTGTTATACGCTTAAGATGTGTTATACGCTTATGAGACCTGTATTATGTTGATTTGTTTGGACCTTTTTTGAAATATGTTTGCATTTGAATATGATGTATGCAATTAGTGATAAATATAATTTTGTTATCTTGAAAGACTGTGTTAGATGTTCTTTTCATTCATGGTAGTAAAGCGATTTATTATGAGGCCTGGGACAGCAAGTAAACCAATACATACGCCAGATTGTGCTCCTCCTCTCCCGATTGCCAAAGAACTGGGTGTATTTGAGTTATCATGTTATATTTGTGTACTATTTTACCTTCCTAATGTTCCTCTATTCAGTGAAGCAGTTTGAGTTCTGTGACTGTGAAACCATAAAGAGTACATGAATCCACTGCGTATGGTACTGCTATGTAGATTATTTTGTTGCTAATGACTCATTTTGTTAGTATATCCAGTGAGTTATGATTTCGATTCTCTGTTACTTCCTGAGAGTTGTTGTCTGTACCACCAGTCCTGGGTAAACAGATTTCTTTTTGTAACCATTGTATGACTGTGTAGTTTCCCACAGATCGAGGACTGACAACTTTATTTCTTATCCAATACTGTAGTACATATACATACACATATTACAGGTCCTGATGACACTAATAATAAAGAAGTATGAGTTTTTGAGGAATACCCATATTTTTAAAGGTACAAGTATGAATAGTTGGAATCTGTATTAAATTTATTGTGAAATGTGTTAGTTCTTCAACCCTGAGTGTGGCTCAAACTGAACGAGCGTGGGAAGAGTGTTGGAGTGGATGCAAGACAACTTTACCTTTCTTTGGATATCTATACAAACCCTACCTTTTATTTTTAAAAACAGTTGGCTTAGAGAGAAACTGACTGGGTTTTCGTGGTTAATTACCCCGGAATCCATGTCTTTCCCGACGGTGGAGGTGATGAGAGGCATCCGCCTTTCCTGGGCCTCCTCCTCTCATTTTTAATTCAATATTTCGCTAAATTCAAATCGAGATCCTGAGAGTTTGTTCTTATTTGATATCAGGTTCATTTACCGACAGATAATGAGTGATTACTAGTTTCATATGTGGTGTGGACTTCAGTTGATTTCATCTCTTTAACTTCGTCTTCGTGGTAGAGTAGTCAGCAGACAGAACTCCACCAAAATGCTGCTGTCCTGTGCTAGTGAAAAGAGAGGTATTTACGTTGGGCTCCCTGGCTGGAAACCTGCCAGTCTGAGAGCGTGGAGGGGGAAGCAGGTGACATCTTGCTGGGGCACTATAACGCTCAACTATATGTGAAAATGGCAGAGAGTGTCGCCCAAGGTCTGGAGATTTACAGGACGACGCTGTTCTCTTTAGAAATGGGGAGTGAACAATGCAGAGAGGCCCTCAGCGTAGTAAGACTGAGCCTTCAAGCATGTTCAGTTGACTATAGAGACGCCAGAAAACTTTGTTGTTGTTGTTGTTTTTTTTTAAAAGAAAAAAAACGTGATCTTAGGAATTCTGCGGCAGAATGTTTCAGGGCAGACAATATCTTTGCCGAAGTCTCGTAAACGCATACGGCACTAGAAATTACATGTCTGATTTTTTACTTGCATTCTTGTGAACGAGGAACTTGACACTTGCGGGCAAAACTGGATGAACTTGGTGACGCAATAACTTTAGACGGGATATCATTCCACTAGCTCTTCTTCACTGACTACACTGTTGGAAGTTAAATGTTATACTCAGTTTTTTTCTTTGGGAGCTGTGAATCGCATCTGCCTGATCATGCATTAGGCGCTGCAGCGGGCTTCAACCATCAGTGTCGATGGCTTGAAGAGGCATACTACGGTAGAAGCCTATATGCGTACTCTACTTGCAAACGAAGCGAGGGGATGACTTGCAGTTATATCGCGTTTCTGCAACCGTAATCATCGAGCTGGTTGGTGAGAACCGTGTGTAGTCAGCAAGGAGGGGTGGGACGGTTCGATTTTATGTTTAACGACATGAGGATTAGATTAACAGTAACATTTAATTGTGTGGAGCACAGAGCTCCGGTGTGTAATTTGTTTTTGACCATTTCTGCTTGTACTGTTTGAGTGGATTAATCACTAATTTTAACAGTTAAACTAGAGGGAATATGTCTCAGTGTGTCATGAGAAAGTCCATTACATTTGTTTCCTTAATCATAGCGACCACCGCCTTTCATCAACAGATTTCTGATAAATGTAGTTTCCCATGCTATTTATTTTCAATGACGTGCTATTTCGCATTTTGATTACCCTACTCCCACCTTGTGGCTCCACTATTCATCAACACCATTATTACTCACACTGAACCCCTTCCTCAACCCCTCTTACATCCGGGCCATGCCTAGCCAAACTTTTCAATTTACCACATCCTCCAAAACTCCCAACACTCCACAAAACCCAGAAGACAAGTAAACCCGAAACACTGTTATTAATTGTCCATCAAGAACCTGAGTCCCACAGAAGTTTCAGTCCTATCCGAAGGCCTCATGTTGTGTTTTTACAATCACAGTAAAAAAAAAACCAAAACGAAGCACCACAAAGAAACTATCCGAATGGAACACAAACTGGTAGAATCTCGTACATATACAGACAAACATTTTATTGGAATTTCAAAGAAACTGGATGATCAAGAGAAAGAGCTTCACAAATTAGGTAAGTCAATAACGCATTGATCCACTTCTGGCCCTTATGCAAGAAGTTATTCAGCTTGGTACTGATTCATAGAGTTATTTTATCCCTCCATCTTGCATATCGTGCCACGTTCTGTCCAGTGGGCACTTTATATCATTAAAAGCGCGAGCTGGTTGAACGGTATTGCCCATAATGCTCCAAACGTTCTCAATTGGAGAAAGATCCGGTGACCTTGCTGGCCAATGTAGGGTTTGGCATGCACGAAGACAAACAGTAACAACTCTTGCAGTGTGCTGGTGGGTTTTATCTTGCTGAAATGTAAGCCCAGGATGGCATGCCATGAAGGACAACAAAACTAGAATATCGTTTACATACCGCTGTGCTGTAGGGGTGCCATGGATGAGCACCAAATGGGCACTGCTATGAAATGAAATGGCACACCAGACGTTCGGCCTGGAATGTCATTGACTGGAATAGAACTGTCTTCACTGATGAGTACAGATTCCAACTGAGCGAGGTCGTGTCTGGAGACGCCTCCGGCAGCGGTGAAATTCGAGCCAGACTGTCACACACCGTATGACTCGACAACCAGGAGTGATGGCCCTGGGTGCCATTCTTTTTCATAGCAGGACCCTTTTGGTTGTCATCCGCTGCATCCTTACAGCACTGCGGTACGTCGACGATATTCTAGGCCCCATTTTATTGCAAAATGGCAAGCCATCCTGAGCTTACATTTCAGTGAGAGAATGGCCTCCAGCACATGGCAAGAGTTTCTACAGCTTGTCTTCCTGATTGCCAAATCCTACCTTGGGCAGCAAGGTGGCCACATCTCTCCCCAATTGAGAACGTTTCGAACATTGTGGGCAGGACCCTACAACCAGCTCGGAATCTGGACGATCTAACGCAACACTTGGACATAATTTGGCACGATATCCCTCAGGAGGACATGCAACAACTCTGTCAATCAATGTCGAATAGCTACTTGCATAACGATCAACGGTGGACCTCAATGTGTGAAGCTCTTTTTCTTGAATAAATCATCCATCTTTTCCGAATTTGTAAGCACTTGTTAGTCTTTACATGTACGTCACGTATCCCGATTTCGTTCCCTTTGGGAATTCTGGTACCGAGCGCCGCGGGTTTCGAATCCGCACCAGACGGCATGGACCTCGACTACCACTAGAGGTCTCTGCAGCCGTCGCGCCGTAGGCTGTGGCTGCACGCGCTCCGGGCCCTCGTATAATGTGAGGGCGCCACGGTGGAGCACGTGGTCCCAGTGGCCAATAGCGACATACCCTATCATGTATTTAAGCGCCTGCCTCTCGTTCAGCGACGTCCATCCTCTCTGACCTTTCCCTCGGCAGGTCCCACCTGGTAGTTCTACTCTTCGTCGTGTGTGCTCCAAGTGGGTTTTAAGTGTGTTGTTTCGGAGTGTTTTTAATACTGTGGCCAACTTTTAACCTGTGCATGCGCATTCAGTGTCTTCTCTGTGTTTCAAGAATCGCCAACTGTGTTTTTTAACTTTCTGGTGACTTTTTCAACTGTCCCCCATGAACGTCTACATGTCCACGTCTTTTTACGTCCATTTTCTCCCCTTACTCTGTTTTATGTTCCCCTTTTTTATCTCCTTATGTATGTATCATTTTATTCTTGTTTTACTTGTCGTGTCTCTCGGCTGAAGAGCGGCGGATTGTGCCGCTGGCAGCCCTCCCCTGCCCATGTGGGGCAGGGGAATGAAATCACAATCAAGAAAAAGAAAAGTTCAGCGACGAAGTCTGATATTCACGTGAGTCTATCGACATCTCGCCTACAGACAGAGGGTTTACTTTGCTTGTTTCCGTGTACGAGTGGACACTGTTGATTCGTGAGGTTTTTTGCTTGTGACCCCATTGGTTCTTGCGTGTTGTTGTTCGTAGGATCTTGCTCGGTCATCAGTTGTTCGTGTCCGTTCTTTCCCGTTGTCCATTTTGTTTCTTCGCAGGCTGCTCACGTTCGGTCCTGCCGCACTTTCGTTCTCGGCAACCGCGCTACCGGAACGGTCGGGGTTACAGCAGCAATATTCCCTCGAGGAGCGTCGTTTTCTTTGTCTTAGAGAGGAAAACAATGTTGCTGGATCATTGATTTTCGTTTAATAGACATTGTAACCACCTTCATTGTACTAGCAAATTCGCCACCATAATTTAGTTCTTGTTGGGAATCTCATTAATTAATTATACACTTTTTGTCAAGTAGGGATTTAGTAGTGTTTCCTCACGCACCTCAGTTTTGTAAACACTGGGTTCATGTGGGCTTCCTGCAAGACTAGGTTAGAGTGTCGGGATACAGTATGATCTTTGCTTCTACCAACCGGTGGAGTACTTGCAACTTCTACGTATAGACTGAACAAGGTTGGTGACATATTGCAACCTTATATCAGCCATTTTGTGAAATTAATAAGTTGTGATCTTTTGTCACAATCTTCAAAAGAATGTCATCGATATATATCTTTCAAAGCTCTCTATAGTTCTGATCTCTAGGAAGCTTTTGCTAAACCTACAAAGAGAATGTGTTATTCCTTCCCTACTGCTATAGATTTTTTCATTAGCTAATGACAATAGAGGTTATCTGTACAGGCCCTGTTCTCTCTGAAAGCATTTTTTTGCTTATTTTAAATTACAGAATTACCTATTCACTTGCAACGGCGTTGTACTTCATCAGTAACTTATTAAGATGTGAGACAGTGTGGCGTTACATATTAATAGAGCTGCTAACGTGAAAGACGACAAATAACTAAGAGTCAAAATTCACCCAACCGCTCATGCTGAAGATATTAATTACGTAAAATGCATGCCTGTTGTAGGAACAGGAGCTCGTGGCAGATGGTGTCGCAGCAGGTGAACGTTGTTGACATTGTAACTACTCAGAACAGCAGTTTTTTTTTAAATACTTACGAATGAACATGAACAGAACAGAACAGAACGAACGCCAACTGGAGACATAGCCCTGCTCCTTTCACCGCCACTATCTACCATCAAGGTGGTAGGTCTGAAGATGATCTAAAACAGACTGAAACCGACGACCTCATAAAAAATGAAGCTTCTGGCTGTTGTGACTGCTCATGTTCATTCTTAATAATCATAGCTAGAGTGGCGCACTATCAAAACTACGATACCGTACTTTTTGTACAGTACATAAATGCCGTAGTACATATTAGGATAACCGGTGTCATTGTTATCACTGGCAGGAAAGGAACATAAATGAATGTGTGATAGAGAAAGTGGGAGTCTAAAACTTTTCTTAGTTTTTTGTTTGTTTGTTTTGCACATACTAGAAAATAACGTCGTTCATCGTTAGTCCATTGTGTGTTTTATATCCTTACAAAACATAAATTGTGTCTTATAAGTAATAAAAATTAGTTGGCCACGTAACTAAAGCTACTTCTGATTTAAGTACAGTATATATGCACAAACATTAAAAACTCTGTATAATTATTGTCATTTTTTACTCGATAGAATGTCCTTGGTCATGATTAAAGGCAATAGTTTCCTCTTATTACTGATAAGTGCAAAAGATGTTTAGCAATAACACAAATATGTTTTACATGATTTCAACTAAATATGAAGCGTTGTATGGTATGTTCTGTATTGCTTTTTTTAAGTTGATCTTTTTTTGAGAGAACTGCATTTTCTAGCGCTATATGATAAATCTGTATTCATGTTATGTTAGAAATCAACTGTTTCCGAATAAATCCTGAATTAAACATTGACAGTATAAATTAACAAATTAACAAACCGTTTTTAAGCAACAAACTTGAGGATAACTACGTAGGAGCCCTTTATATATCCTCAGTCAGTTTCTAGACTGTCCACAGCTTCCGGTTTTTAGGGGAATCTGGTAAGAGATTAATCACATATACAAACAACGCGATCCGAATGAGGTTGCGCCCGATAGGTATACAACACACCTAACATACAAGTAGCGTGGTTACGATCGTAACTGACCAAATCTACTGAGAAAACCACCGTATTGTACGCTTACTTATGACAGTCTACGGTAGCCAACGATAGTTTTACAACTAACCATAGCACGTGTTCCCATGCAGCCATGTATACTGAAGCAGTTTCATATACTGTATGAATGCCTCAGGATATCAATTAGGCTCGTTTACAGAATGAAGGCCTCAGGATATCCATTTATTATCTTCCACATGAGTTTTAATTAATTATGTTGAAACCTTCCCGTCTCCTCTATATCTCTTTTGTTACGCAACATTCCTTCTACAATAACCTATGAAACCTTCCCTTAGGATTTCTGTCTCTTGGTTGATAGTAACAAATTAAATCTTCCCTTTGAAATTTATTCTCTTTCTCAATCTTCGCATACATATTTAATTGCTGCTTATTAAAAGTAATTTTCTGATTACTTCGACGAAACATAGAATGTGTCGTCGCCATGGATCTCAGTCGTTATCTGCAGTAACCCAAAACTCTTCCTTATCTTTTTTACTGTTACTGGATCGCCATCTGACTGTTACATCGAACTGCGACATGAATATACTTACTCTGTTTTACTATATTTTATTAGCTGCTGGTGGGCTATCATAATAAGTGGCTGTATTTATTACCAAAGCTGACGTTATTCTTTAATAGCATAGCTGACGTTATTCTTTAATTAATTTGACTGACGTTACGTAATTCATAGTTAAAAACTTTTTCTTGACAACAATTAAATTTTGCAAAGTTTTACGCTGATGGTTTTTGGGATGGATTATAATCAGTAATGCAATATTGCTGGCAAAAATTAATTATATTCTGAATGAAATGATTTTACAAACGTTCAAATGGGGCTTACTTTTTACAATAATCTTACAACTAGCATTGCGCAAACATACCTTCAGTAGTCTTGAGTCTCTCAAAAAAAAAAAAATTATTATAATAATTCAATAATATTAGTTCCTCTTATGATAGTAGTTAGCTGATGTCTCTGTACATCCGTTTATAATCTCTTGTAAATCATAGCTGGTAGCTGGCAGACACACCGCTCCTCTCAACCTCTCGCTTCACACATGCTACCGACTCGCTTCACATCTCGCTTACTACTGACTTCCTACGAACGCTAAAGTGCGATCGCTCCCGCCAACATTGCTTTCTGGTGCAGACAATCCCTGCTACCATTACAAAATGTATCAATGCGCGGTCTTTCCCGCACTTTTCTTAAAATGTATCCATAAGCGGTCTCTCCCACCCTTTTTAAAATTATATCAATGTGCGGTTTCTCCTGCCAACAATACTTTGGTGCAGACATTCCCTGCTATCACAATTATTTCCAAAATGACAAATATTAATTATTCCTACTTAATGCTATTAATAAAATATGAACATCTTTCATAAATTGTGTTTTGACAATAGAAATATACACGTCTTACAAAGTGAAGTGTACTGTATATATCCTCACTCAGTTTCTGGACGCTTCACCACTTCTGGCTTTTAGGAAAATCTAGTAAGAAACTGATCGCATACGCAAACAAAGTGATCGAAATGAGGTAGCGCCTGATATGTATACAACACACCTAATGTACAGGTAACGTGATTAAGATCTTCAGTGACCAAAGCTGTATTCTAAGCTTACCCACCATAGTCTACGGTAGCCTACGGTAGTTTTACAACTAACCAGAGAGCGAGTTCCCATACAGCCACCAATAATGAAACAGCTACATATGCATGACGAATGTCTCAGTATATCCAGTAGGTTGGTTTACTGGACGAAGACCTCAGGATGTCCACTTATCATCTTCCACATGGGTTTTAATTCATTCTGTGAAGTGAGTACACAGTTTGAAATCGAGCTACCGTCAGACTGGCGATAAACAACGGCCTCAAGAAAGCGTGGGTTCTCGACGGCCAGTGGGGGATCGCCGCCGCGGCGCCGTCATCCATCACGGTCGCACTGCAGCAGGTGTGCCCCGCCTATTGTACGGCTGCTGACGTGGGCCGCTTCCCTCTGGCCAACGCCGCCGTTAATAATTGGCCTTTTGTCTGCGACGTTCTGCAGAGATCGATGGCAACTCGCCACGCTTTTCCTCCACCGATCCCTCGCCGCGCACCTCGTCATCCAGCCATTCATTCGTTGGAGCTGCAGCTGCGAAGCAGAGGCGCCCAACGACTTAATTGTCCCAGCAGGATGCGGAGATGGATTGCGGCGATGACTTGCGTAACCTGCACACGCAAATAGCCCACGGGATTTCCGCTTGGGCACTCAAGATTGTTGTTTTAAAAGTCCTTTAAGGGGCTCCGGAACGCCCTATACTTGCAATGTTAAAATAACGCTTATAAATTACATCTTTCCTCACAAAGTATTTGAGGTAGGAAGTTGAACTTTTTACAGATTATTTATTGGAATATGGGCTACAACGTAACACAGGGATTTTACAAAATTTTAGTTCAGTTATTAAAGATGATTTTTTTTCTATTGTAATGAAAATTCACAACATTTTTTTGCAATTTTTTATTTATATATTTAAAAATATACAGTTTTTTTGGAAAAAGGCTGTGTTAAATTATGCAGAAGGTACTGTGTAACATTTACCGAAAGTTTGAAACAAATATGTTTGGAAGATCCTTAGAAAACATGTAATTAGTATGAGAAAATAAAAGTTTTGGGAATCGAGCGACAAAGATTGGATTAACTTTTTAGTGCATTCCAGGTCCATAGGATGAATTATCTTCATCTTCTGCAAACTCCTCCTCCAGCTTCCTCTTGTTCCTCCTCCTGTTTACTCTTGCTTGTATTTCTAGACTCTTTACAGCCCTGTCTGCAGCCCGAAGGCGTTCCTTGTCTAAAGCAAGCATCGCTCGTACCATGTCAGAACCTATCTCCATTCCCATATTTCTAAATACCTTGCACCTTACAATGATGCCATCATTGAAAGTCGCAACAGCACCATACACACCAAAGTGAAGTGTTTCTATTCCAACAAATACAGTCTTGGGGATTCTCGACCTGATAACACTATTTACACTTTCATTGGGGTTTTGAGTTTTTGCGTGAATACACTTTTTCAGCAGTTCAGGTGCTGCTAAGTCTCTGAAAATAGGTTTTATCACCTCCATTATGTACCTGATGAACACGGACCATTTGACAGCAGTTTAACAGCGCCACAGTGGGTCACGCCCATGTAGAACACATTTCAAAAAAAATTTAAAAATAGTTGTAGTCTTCGGAATTGAATAAATTATATATCTATTAAAAGGTAATAGTCTGCAGATTCAGAAAACGCAAAAAAGTAAAATTTGAACTTTTCATGATTTTGAGCCTTTCCGGAGCCCCTTAAAGGCTGTTTTTGCGCTTCACGTTCGGAATTAATTAGGTGAAAAACATTACTTTTTTAATGTGTTCCCTGACTTTTGATTCATCGTAGCAGGAAACGAAGGCGTATTACCACAAAACCGTGTTACCGTTGTCAAAAGATACAGCTGTCGTACTGTTAAAATGTAACTGACATGTACTGTGTTTCACATTCGTTCTTTCTATTTGACACTGACTTTCATGCAAAACTTCTTGAGAATGCTGGTAAATAAAAGGAATGTGTAGGTTCTCCATAGAATCTACATTGAATGAGGCTGATGAAGGGCATTAATTTTGTGAAGGGACAGGATGCTAGGGCATGTTATCTGTTGTGATGCGATACTACAAATATATTACGATGTCACTACGATGATTATGATACAGAACTCTGTGACAGTCTTCTGCATCTACATCTTCGTGATTGCTCTGCTATTCACAATAAACTGCCTGGCACAGAGTTCAATGAACCACCTTCAAGCTGTCTCTCTACCGCTCCACTCTCGAACGGCGCGCGGGAAAAGCGAGCACTTAAATTTTTCTGGGCGTGCCCTGATTTTTATTTTATCGCGATGATCGTTTCTCCCTATGTAGGTGGGTGCCAACACAATGTTTTCGCAATCGGAGGAGAAAAGTGGTGATTGAAATTTCATGAGAAAATCCCGTCGCAACGAAAAACGCCTTTGCTTTAATGATTGCCACTCCAATTCACGTATCATATCTGTGGCACTATCTCCCCTATTTCGCGATAATACAAAATGAGCTGCCGTTCTTTGAACGTTTTCGATGTCATCCGTCAGTCCCACCTAATGCGGAAACCCACACCGCACAGCAATATTCCAGAATAGGGCGGACAGTCGTGGTGTAAGCAGACGTTTTAGTAGACCTGTTGCACCTTTTAAGTGTTCTGCCAATGAAACGCTGTCTTTGGTTTGCTCTACCCACAACGATATCTATTGATCGTTTTAATTTAGGTTATTTGTTATTGTAATCCCTAAGTATTCAGTTGAATGTACAGCCTTCAGGTTTGTCTTAAGAGCCACCAGTAATTACAGACGTTATACCACGTAATGTATAATCAGAAGTCTTGAATGTCTCACAACGAATGTCTTCTGCTTGCTTATTTTACCTGTCCTTATGGTGTAATACGAATACTTTCAAGTGCTTGATAATATGGCCACGCCTTCCCGAAATATTTTGTGTTTCTAAATCAAATAAATCACACATTTGGACAACTTGTTCGCCTAATTCTGCATACTTGCTAGGACATGTTTTAGGTCATCAGAGAATACAGCCTGCGGTATTAGGTGCTGAAGAGGGCATAATTTGAAGTGGGAGAGACACTGGAATACGTTCGGTAAATAACTGACGCCATTGTGTGTAAGTGTCACTCCGAAATTAATAGGAATTCGTGCTGGCCGCAACAAAAAACTGGATGCTGACTACCAGAAGAAAGGAATATCTGTACTACTTCATTGATTACATGAGCACAATATAGAGAATATAAAGTAGGCTATTAAAGGAAAAGCGTCATCTACTGAACCAGTTAGAAAACAATAAGCCTGCTATGGTCATGCTATGAGCGGGAAGCAAAGCTAAGATCTGTGACTGGTCTAGGAGACAGGGGATACAATCATCATGTTTTGGAGGTTAGCTCCCAAGTAAAAAAGTATACAATGAATTTGAATGTGATGCATCTTGACCACAACTATACTCTTGCACCTTTTGAACATGTACACCACAAAATATATTATTGTTTCCATCCTGAATGCTTTTTTCTCAGCGGCGCCTTAAGAGGAGCCCCTTTAGTCACCAGAATACAGTAATAAACGCATCAACTAGATCCGCACTCGGGGAAGCGGAGGCCGTGATACTGAGACGTTATTTCAGTGAGTGTTTGCCAATGGTCGGGGGAATTGGCCAGACCTATCAGAGTCGAGTACAGATTACGCCAGATTCTCAGTCATTTCCCATGCAGCCTCAGATGCTTCTGTAGGCGAGATTTCTCTAACCGTATTTTACAAATCACTTCCGACAATATTTATGTTACTTTTCTAACGTCTGAATATTGGAATGACCATCGAAATTGAAACTCGGTGGTCAGGCAGTTTCGTCAGTAAATCCCTCGCGATCTACTCATTGGCTTTGTCGTGACATTGGAGGATATTTGGATACTAGTGAAGTCCAAGTATAAGACAAAAAGAATGACGCACCGTGAAGAAATTATCCGAATGAACAATATACAAGTACAGGCAAACAAGTGATTGTGACTTCAGAAAAACTGGATGGTTTATGCAAGAGAAGGAGTTTGACAGTCTGAGCAAGTCAGTAAAACGTTAGTCCACCTGTGGACCTTATGCATGCAGTCATTCGACTTGTCATTGACTGATATTGTTATAGGTCCTCCTGAAGGGTATCGTGCCAAATTCTGTCCAATGATGCAGTAGACTGACACAATCCCAAGCTGGTTCGACGGCCATACCTATAATGCTCCAAACTTTCGTAACTGGGGAGAGACCTAGCGACCTTGGTTTAATAGCCGAGTTAGAAAAGCGCTACGTAAACAAAGAGCACTTCATCTCAGATTCAAGAGAAGTAAATACCTAGCTGGAAAACAAAAGCTGAACAAAGCGAAAATGAGCGTAAGGAGAGCAATGAGAGAAGCGTTCAATGATTTCGAAAGTAAGACGTTGTCAACCGAGCTGAGTAAAAATTCTAAGAGATTTTGGTCGCACGTAAAATCAGTAAGTGAGTCAAAATTGTCTATTCATTCTCTCAGCGACCACACCGCGCCGAAATGGAAGATAACAGAGAGAAGGCCGAAATACTGAATTCGGTCTTCTGAAGTTGTTTCACCGCGGAAGTTCGTAACACTGTCCCTCCTTTCGATCGTCGTGCGAACGTCGAAATGGCAGATATTGAGATAACTGTTCGTGGAATTGAAAAGCAGCTACAATCGCTTAGTAGTGGAAAGGCTTCAGGACCAGATGAGATACCTATTTTTTTTTTTTTTTTTGGTCATCAGTCTACTGACTGGTTTGATGCGGCCCGCCACGAATTCCTTTCCTGTGCTACCCTCTTCATCTCAGAGTAGCACTTGCTTGACGTATTCCAATCTCTGTCTTCCTCTACAGTTTTTGCCCTCTACAACTCCCTCTAGTACCATGGAAGTCATTCCCTCATGTCTTAGCAGATGTCCTATCATCCTGTCCCTTCTCTTTATCAGTGTTTTCCACATATTCCTTTCCTCTCCGATTCTGCGTAGAACCTCCTCATTCCTTACCTTATCAGTCCAACTAATTTTCAACATTCGTCTATAGCACCACATCTCAAATGCTTCGATTCTCTTCTGTTCCGGTTTCCCCACAGTCCATGTTTCACTACCATACAATGCTCTACTCCAGACGTACATCCTCAGAAATTTCTTCCTCAAATTAAGGCCGATATTTGATATTAGCAGACTTGTCTTGGTCAGAAATGCCTTTTTTGCCATAGCGAGTCTGCTTTTGATGTCCTCCTTGCTCCGTCCGTCATTGGTTATTTTACTGCCTAGGTAGCAGAATTCCTTAACTTCATTGACTTCGTGACCATCAATCCTGATGTTAAGTTTCTCGCTGTTCTCATTTCTACTACTTCTCATTACCTTCGTCTTTTTCCGATTTACTCTCAAACTATACTGCGTACTCATTAGACTGTTCATTCCGTTCAGCAGATCATTTAATTCTTCTTCACTTTCACTCAGGATAGCAATGTCATCAGCGAATCGTATCATTGATATCCTTTCACCTTGTATTTTAATTCCACTCCTGAACCTTTCTTTTATTTCCATCATTGCTTCCTCGACGTACAGATTGAAGAGTAGGGGCGAAAGGCTACAGCCTTGTCTTACACCCTTCTTAATACGAGCACTTCGTTCTTGATCGTCCACTCTTATTATTCCCTCTTGGTTGTTGTACATATTGTATATGACCCGTCTCTCCCTATAGCTTACCCCTACTTTTTTCAGAATCTCGAACAGCTTGCACCATTTTATATTGTCGAACGCTTTTTCCAGGTCGACAAATCCTATGAAAGTTTCTTGATTTTTCTTTAGCCTTGCTTCCATTATTAGCCGTAACGTCAGAATTGCCTCTCTCGTCCCTTTACTTTTCTCCCGAAAAGTAAAGTAAAGGAGATACCTATAAGATTCTATAAAGATTACGCGAAAGAACTTGCGCCCTTTCTAGCAGAAATTCATCGTAGATCTCTTTTGAGCAACGAAAGGTACCTAACGACTGGTAAAGAGCGCAGCTCATTCTCGTTTTTAAGAAAGGCCGTAAGACAGATCCACACAATTACAGACCTATATCGTTGACGTCAATCTGTTATAGAATTATGGAACATGTTTTATGCTCAATAATTATGACGTTTTAGGAAAATGAACAGCTCCTCTATAAAAATCAACATGGATTCCGCAAACAGAGATCCTGCGAAACTTAGCTCGCTCTGTTCCTCCATGAGATCCACAGCGCAGTGGACAGCGGCGCTCAGGCTGATGCCGTGTTCATTCAATTCAGTAAGGCGTTTGACACCGTCCCGCATTGCCGTTTAATGAAAAAAATACGAGATTACGGAGTGTAGGAGCAGACCTGCGACTGAATTCAAGACTTTCTTGCAGATAGAGCTCAACACGCCGCTCTTAACGGAACTAAATTGACAGATGTAAAGGTAATATCCGGAGTACCACGGGGAAGTGTGATAGGACCGTTGCTGTTTACAATACACATAAATGATCTAGTAGAAAGCGTCGGATGCTCCTTAAGGCTATTCGCAGATGATGCAGTTGTTTATACCAAAGTAGCAACGCCAGAAGATAGTAGGAATTTGCAGAACGACCTGTAAATTGATGTATGGTGCAGACTCTGGCAGTTGACCCTGAACGTAAATAAATGTAACATATTGCGCACACATGGGAAAAGTAATCCACTACTGTACAACTACACTATTGATGACTAACGGATGGAGACAGTTGTAACGCCGGAAATGCATATCCTCCTATTTCCATCTATTGTACTATAATTTTTTTCCTTGCTTTGTTACCTCAAGATATGACATTTCTGTCTCTTTATATATTGTAATTGTTTTACTGTTTGTATATATATATATTTATGCATTTATGTTTGTTTGTTTTGTGAATATTATTTGTATTTATACGCTGGGTCTGGCCTAGGGAAAACTATGCTATCGAACGGATACATCGATAGGTCGTGTGGAGAACCAAAGTGTTGAGGATCTTTGGTAGTGTTAACTCTGTCGCGTGGAGCGCGGGCAGAGAGAGTCTGGCTGGAGTAGCGAGTGGAGCAGGTGTTGTGTGAAGCTCCCGCGAGTTGCCGCGCTTTCGGGGTTTGGCAGCATGTAATTGCGCTCGACTTGCGATGATAGTTTCTGACATGGTGTCGCGGACGGGAAGCATTAGATGGCGCACATCAAGAGCCCGTCTCGTCTGGTGACCGTGTCGAGAAGAATCATTTAATTCAAGTTCAAAGTTAAATCTCTTCTTTCTAAATTGCGTAGATTCAAATAGCTTTTGAAATGATTGTTGAGGTAGTCCAAGACTAGCCGTATTTTACTGAATTTCGATGTGCTTCAGAAAGAAAGCTCACTATTAACTTCAGTCACTAAATTAACTTTCGATTTTCCGGTTTTATTAATTCTTTTGCTAAATTAAGTCAGAGTGTAGCGAAATTTATTACTTCTGACAAACTTTCAGTTTTCACACTACACGTGTCAACCTTCAGTTGCCACGCTTCTAGTGCTAATTATATGTGTAATAATCTTTCTTTTTCAGTTACTATAGTAATTGTCCTTAGGACTGGCGACCGTAATTTCCCCCAAATCTCAAATATCTAATTACCGCTAGTTAATTGTTAACGTAACGGCCGCACATTTACTTTCTTTATTAACTTTACCCCTTTTCAAAATTAATTTCCACCTGTTTCATTAGCATTTTTCCTTTCATTTAGATGTAAGCCTTTCCTCCTTTACCGACAGATTAACTTCGGTGACGATTGCTTTTCTCAAATTTCCATTAGGTACACGCGGTTTAATTTTTTACTGTCATTAAGGTCGATAAGTGAGGGGGAGGTTACACAGTGTCTGCCTTAAAATATCTAGGCGTAACCACCCAGAGGGACCTTAATTGGAATGACCATATAAAACAGATAGTGGGAAAAGCAGACACAAGACTCAGAATTATCGGAAGAATCTTAAGGAAATGTAACTCATCCACGAAAGAAGTGGCTCATAAGGCGCTTGTTCGCCCGATTCTCGAGTACTGTTCATCTATCTGGGATCCCTATCAGGTAAGACAGAGGAGACAGAGAAGCGAAGAGCAGCGCGTTTCGTCACGGGATCGTTTAGCTGGCGAGAGAGCATTACGGAGATGCTAAACAAACTCCACTGGCAGACGTTACAAGAGAGACATTGTGCATCAGGGAGAGATTTATTATTGAAATTTCGGGACAACAGTTTTTAGGACCCAAACAACATATTACTCCCCCCCCCCCCCCCCTACATACATTTCGCGTATTGACCATGAGGAGAAAATTCGAGAAATTAGAGTCAATACAGAGGCTTATCGATAATCATTCTTCCCACGCACTATTCGCGAGTGGAATTGGGTTGGAGGGATCAGATAGTGGTATCGGAAGCGCCCTCTTCCACACACCATTAGGTGGCTTTCGGAATATGACGTAGATGTAGATGTAGACCTTGCTGCCTAAACAGGGCTTGGCGAGCACGAAGACCAGCTGTATGAATCTCTCGTCGTGTCCGACCGGCATTATCTCCTTGAAATGTATATCCAGGATAACTTGCCCTGAAGGGCAACTAAACGAAGACTCGTCGACGTATCGCTGTGCTGTAAGGGACCCGCCGATATCAAACAAAGGGTCCTGCTATTAAAAGAAATGGCATCCTATACCACCACTCTTGGCTGTCGAGCGGCCTTACAGTGGTCGATAGTCAGGTTAGTATCCCACTGATGTCCGGAGCTTCTCCAGGTACTTGTTCGCTGGGCATCAGGGATCAGTTCGAAGCAGGACTAATCACTGAAGACATTTATACTCTAAGAATTCAGGCCGAAGACTTGTCTGGAGAAGCCCCAGACAGCGGTGGGATACCAACCCGACTGTCGACCGTCAACCAGGAGTGGATGATCAGCGGTGCCACTTCTTTTCATAGCAGGACCACTTTGTCATCCGCGCACTCTGGTAGCACAGCTGTACGTCCACGATATTCTAGGCTCCGCTTTGTTGTCCTTCAAGGTACGCCATCCTAGACTTACATTCCAGCCCGTCTGCCTGCTGCCTGTCTCCATGCTTCCCAGCCTCTACCTTGGACTGCAAGGTTGGCATACCTCTCCCCAGTTGAGGACGTGTGGAAAGTGATGGGCAGGGCCCTCCAAACATTTCGGGATTTTGACGGTCTAACGCGCCAATTACGAGGGTCACTCCAAACGAAATGCACACTATTTTTGTAAAAATACAGTTCCATTCTGCATGTGTAAAAGTTTTACAGTGTGTAGATACATCCTTCCCGCTTGTTTCCAAACTTAGTTCAACCTGTACCCGTAAGTGACGCCGTCACAGCATGGCTTCAAGATGGCTGCTACACTTGACATTCGTCAGAAGCAACGTGCTGTCATAGAATTCCTGTGCTGTGGAAACGAGACAGTGTAAAACATCTACAAGAGTTGAAAAAGGTGTATGGAGATGCCGCTGTCGTTCGCAGAACAGTTAGTCGGTGGGCAAGCAGGTTACGTGATGAATCTGGCACGGCAATATTGAGGATTGTCAAATGGCTCTGAGCACTACGGGACTCAACATCGGTGGCCATCAGTCCCCTAGAACTTAGAACTACTTAAACCTAACCAACCTAAGGACATCACACACATCCATGCCCGAGGCAGGATTCGAACCTGCGACCGTAGCGGTCACGCGGTTCCTGCCTGAAGCGCCTAGAACCGCACGGCCACACCGGCCGGCCGAGGATTGTCCTGGCAGCGGCAGGCCTCGTGCTGCACACACTCCAGACAATGTGCAGAGAGTTAACGAATTGGTGACTGCTGAGAGACGCATCACAGTAAACGAATTGTCACACTACGTTGGGATAGGGGAAGGAAGTGTTTGCAGAATACTGAAAGTGTTGGCATTAAAAAAGGTTTTTGCCAGGTGGGTTCCCAGGATGTTGACAGTGGCTCACAAAGAAACAAGAAAAACGGTATGCAGCGAACTTTTGGAACAGTACGAGAATGATGGAGATGAATTTCTTGGAAGAATTGTCACAGGTGATGAAACATGGCTCCATCATTTTTCACCAGAGACGAAGAGGGAATCAATGGAGTGGCATCATGCAAATTCACCCAAGAAAAAAATTCAAAACCACACCTTCTGTTGGAAAAGTTATGGCTACGCTGTTTTTCGATTCCGAAGGACTCTTGCTTATGGACATCATGCCAAGTGGAACCACCATAAGTTCTGATGCGTATGTGACGACACTGAAGAAACTTCAAGCTCGACTGAGTCGTGTTTTACCACATCGACAAAAGCAGGATGTTTTGCTGTTGCACGACAATGCACGGCCACATGTCAGTCAAAAAACCATGCAAGCGATCACAAAACTCGGATGGACAACACTGAAACACCCGCCATACAGTCCCGACCAGGCTCGATGTGACTATCATGTCTTTGGGAAACTGAAAGACTCTCTTCGTGGAACAAGGTTTGAAGATCATGACTCCCTTGCGCACGCTGCCAAACACTGGCTCCAACAGGTTGGTCCAGAATTTTACTGTGCGGGTATACAGGCGTTGGTTCCAAGATGTCGTAAGGCAGTTGAGAGGGATGGAAATTATGTGGACAAATGAAAATATTGCTCCTGAAGGATGTATTTACACACTGTAAAACTTTCAAACATATAGAATAAAAGATGGATTAAAAAAAAATAGTGTGCATTTCTTTTGGAGTAACCCTCGTATACAAAATTTGGCACAATATCCCTAAGGAGGACATCCTACAACTCTGTCAGCCAGTGCCAAGCTAAGCAACTGGCTATATAAGGGCCAGAGGTGGACCGACGTGCAGAATTTCTGGAGCACCTTCTCGTGGATAAATCATCCAATTTTTCGGAAATGGCTAATCATTTTTTGTCGGTACATGTTCATCAGATCTACTGATTTCCGTCCCATTCGGATAACTCATTCGTAGTGGGTCGTTTCTTTCTTTCTTTTTCTTAGTGTGTATTGTTAACAGAATGACCTCCTCCAAGTCAACCAGCGTGTGCTCTAAATTCGTCGATCATGTGAAATTCGTCTCTAACTTTTCTCGCAAGACATCTTTATAGATGATATATGTAGTATTCCTGGCCTGCCGCGGTGGTCTCGCGGTTAAGGCGCTCAGTCCGGAACCGCGCGACTGCTACGGTCGCAGGTTCGAATCCTGCCTCGGGCATGGATGTTTGTGATGTCCTTAGGTTAGTCAGGTTTAAGTAGTTCTAAATTCTAGGGGACTGATGACCACAGATGTTAAGTCCCTTAGTGCTCAGAGCCATTTGAACCATTTTTTTTGTAGTATTCCTGAACTTCCGAAATGCTTTTGACTCAGTACCATACCTATAATCAAAAGTACGATCGTACGGAGTATCAAGCGATATTGAGGGTCTCTTGATAGGCAGGGCACAACATGTTATTATGTATGGAGAGTCATCGACACATATGGAAATAACTACGGCTCCCGGGAAGTGCGTTTGTTGTTCATGTTGCATAATTAATGACACTACAGACAGTATTGACAACAACTTCAGACTTTCTGCAGGTGATGCAGCTATTTGTAATGAAGTACTGTCTGAAAAAAGCTGCACAAACACTGACTCAGATTCTGATAAGGTTTCAACGTGCTGCAAAGTTGACTATTCGTTTAAATGTTCAGAAATGTAAAATTGTGCACTTTACAATAAAAAATGACGTAGTGTACTCTGACTATAATATCAATAAGCCAAAACAGAAATCAGTCATTTCGTAGAAATGCGTGAGTTTAATACTTTAAAGAGACATGAAATGCAGCATTCACTTAGGCCGAGTAGTAGGTAAGGTAGATAGCAGGCTGAGGTTAATTGGTGGAATATCAGGGACCTAGAAAGGAACTCGCAAAAAGATACTTGTGCGAACCTCCCTAGAATATTTCTCAGATGTGTTGGACCTCTACCAGAAAGGACTAACAAAGGATAGTGAACGTGCACAAGGAAGGGCGGTACGAATGATCACAGGTTGGTTCGATCCTTGGGAGATGTCACGGAGATGCTAATGAAACTGAAATGGCAGACAGTGGAAGACAAATGTAAGGTATCACGAGAAAGCCGACTTAAAAAGCTTCAGCAATCACCTTTAAGTGATAAGTCTACACTAATAATGTAGCATAGATGAAATGAAATGAAATGTAGAAGTGCAGCACAGTGTCATAATGGACGCCACTCTGATTAAGTTAGAATGTAAAACTGTACAAAAACCTCAGGTTTTGAACACTGCAATGCGCTATTTGGCGTGGCCCTGTTGGAGGTGGTATGTATTTGTTTTTCTCGAACCTTCAAATTGACTTATCCTGCCAGTTACAGGTTGGACCTAATGTTTAACGTGGGCTCTAAACCATGTGGTAGTACTCAGCATTTTTCACATAATCAGACATTACTAGAGGTAAAAGAAGTGACAAGTGACACGAAAAAGGCTTTCTAGCATTAGTATACGACCCTTCTATTTGCAGTCTGACACCTACGCACAAACGTGTATTCACTGATACAGTCATTAATTTGAGAGATTCATTTTTTATGAATGTGCAACGGCAATGGTCAGAATGCTTTCTACAAGCCTCAGACAAAATGGATACGTATTTTTTGAAAGAAAAGGAGTGAAAAACGAAGAAACTACGCAAACTTTAAATGTAAAATATTAACAAAATCAGAATTCGTAAGACTTGACGTCATCAATTGGAGAAGACACAAAGGTACCACAAATTTTAATAGTCTTCACCGCAATATAGCCCAGTAGTAATCAGACAACCACTTTCGGTTGCCCAACAATTCGAAAATGGTTGCTGGTCTACCAACTACAGGACTGTATTACGATCAATACTTTAATTCTAGTCAGTGACCACAAACAAATTGTCGGCAAACCATCGATTTCTGTCGATAATGACTCTTCGGATCTGGTTAAAAAGGAATGAACTTCATATTATTCTAATTTGATTGAGCCAAAGTGACAGCGGCGTAAGATTTTCCTCCACAGTAACAAACAATACTTTAGTGGAGTTACAGTACGGTATCTCTTTACTGGTGTCAACGAACATTCAAAGCGGACATGTGAAGAAACAACGTCATTCTAACATCTGTTTCTAAGTAAATAGTAGGTATTACTAACAATTTACGATAAATGTCTTTTCTGTAGGTGTTAAGATGTATTTTTAGTTTTATTTTAATAGATAAAAATTTCACGATTTCCATGAAGCATAGTTTCAAACAGATATGTCTAGCGATATCAGAAATACGTGTGTCGAAGGCTAGGGAAGAGGAAGGCGAAGGTGGACACGTCTGCCAAATGTGTTTTGAAATACTGTTGGAGAACACAGGTTCTTTTACGCCAAAACAGTAAATAACACAAGTGCGTAATAAATCAGTTGCGCGCAGAGATACGTTCAGTATTGAAACTAGGAAGTTTCATATCAGCGCACACTCCGCTGCAGAGTGAAAATCTCATTCACGTTCAGTATTATTTTAACAATATTTGCGTATGAACATTGTGCTGCTATATCTATATGCGTCAGAATCAAAGTGAAGCAACTGAAGAATTGTTATGAAATGAAGTTAATGATTTTCGATTTACAATTTAATCAATCATGTCTCCTGCAAATGTACGAAGGTTGGAACATAAATAATGGCAACTATTTATCCACAACCGATACAAAAGAGTTACATCTTTGCACCTGTTACTGTCCTTCAAAGCAGTAACCAGCGTTGCGTAGAACCCGTTACCAGTGATGTGGAAGGCGTACTATACCGTTAGCAGGGCCTGTTCTGTTGATGGTGCGAATAGAGCGGTCTACTGCCTGTCCAATCTCTGGATCAGTTCTGAAGCGAATGCCACGAAGCCAAAACTGAAACGCCATTCCAACGAATGGTGTCATTATGGGTCGCTGCGAATGTCGAAAGTGCGTTAAGAGCACCAGTATGGTGAATTGGTGATTCTCGTCCACGATTATAATGGTATTATCCTAACGCATTACGTTCCTCCACGGCAGACCGTCAGTGCAAAGTATTTCTGTTCGTTTTTGGAGCATCACCTGCGACCAGCTTTGCTAAAGAAGCGGCGATACTTTGCGCGCAACCCACCCATCATTTTGCATGACAATGCGCGGGCGCATACAGCGCAAGCTGTGGCTGCTCTGTTCGGTCGATGGGACTGGGACGTACTGTACCATCCACCATACTACCCGGATTTATATGTATGCATTCGCACCATCAACAGAACAGGCTCTGCTAACGGTATACTGCGCCTTCCACATCGCTGGCAAGGTGTTCTACCAACGCTGGTGACTTTGATTTGATTCCGAAGATGAAGGAACCACTTCGTGGCATTCGCTTCAGAACTGTTCCAGAGATTCGACAGTCAGTAGACCGCTCCATTCGCACCGTCAACAGAACAGGCTCTGCTAACGGTGTACTACGTCTTCCACATCGCTGGGTTCTACACGAAGATGGTGACTAACTTGAAGGACAGTAACAGGTGCAAAGATGTACCTCTTTTTTATCGGTTGTGAATAAATAGTTGCCACTATTTAAGTTCCAACCCTCGTATTTCACTGAGACAGTTCCGGCTTCAAAACCTAAAGTATTCAGAGCGCAACAACAATGTTAACGATTAAATAGCACCGCGCTACTTCTTCAATGCCACACACATTCATTTCATTCATTTGCACTGCGTTTAAGAATCGGAGCGTAAAAATGTTAAAAGCAAAGCAATCTCCTGTACCACCTATAGGTTAGAAACAACGCACTTTAATACAGTGGGTAACGTATGTAATCAATGTCAAAATAGTATTCCACGAACCTTTTACTTATGTACCAGTACCTCATGCTCCGGCATTAGAGGGCTGTTGTGAGCCAGACGGACTGACAAACGAACGGTGAGCGCGAAAGTTAGAAAGCTGTGCTTTCAGCAGGTCATAACTGCATGCTATGCGAATTATGGCCAAATTTTTGCGTGGAATCGACTGCTGTGGCTGATATATCGCAAGAGTTCTTTCTTCTCCTTAAAATGTGAGGTCAAGTTGGTTACGTGTCCTCGAAAGTTATAAGACGTATCGTCTGCATTTTACTGCTCCTGGAAATAATTTTTTTTAAGGGAAAAGAGCATACTTTTGGTAGATACCTTTCAGATATTCATGACTTGTCCGCGTCTTCAGGTCGATTTCCTTCAAAATATTCCAGCCAGTGTCTGTCCAATATAAATGATGACCAGCTGAACTCTTCCGTGCTCTCGGAAATTAGCTGGGAAACATACGTGAAACATTGGACTTTAAGAAGTTCTGCTTCCTCCAGTAAATCAATTGGAGGACCATTAATCTCTATCACCTGAAACCCGTTTCCAGCGCGAACGTCAGGCCGCGCGCACTGCTTGAGTGATCTATTGCTCTGTCTGCACTTCTTCTTCGCTCGCCTCACAGCCTGAGCTTTCCCGACCGAACGATGTTTCCCAAGAAGTAGGTCGCCGAAGCTCGTCGAAAATCAATGAAGTATCGAACAGTAACTTTAACTAAAGCTTTATTAAAAAAACATAATAACTTACCTACAGCTAGCAGAAAATTGGATCCTATTCTAGGACCTTAGTAATAACGCCTTCACAGAATAATATTACAGGTTTTGAGTTAGCGCTTGAAATATGGACCTCTGAAATAACTTCCGCTTACTGAGATCATCTTGTGTTAGTTTTTATTCGGTTAAGCTTTTTTTAGAAAGCGTATACGTGGTGTAGCAAAAACTGACACTGATGAAAGTATTCGATGGTAGAAGCGAAGATGGTCTAGTAAACATGAGTCTGCAAACGAATAGCCTGCGAGATTGTGAACATTTAGTTATTTAGTTACTAGCTGCCACTGACTTCTGTCTGAAACGTTTTTCTAGTTAGTATAAATGTATGTGAAATGCAAGTATCCACCTAAATGGGCTTAAATTTGACACTGACCTACATTTATGATGACTAACTGAAACCCTCAGCTGCCGACAGGTGTTGTTGATATACCTCGATGTGGACAGCTGAAAATGTGTGCCCCGAACGGGACTCGAACCCGGGATCTCCTGCTTACACGGCAGACGCTCTATCCATCTGAGCAACCGAGGAGACAGATGAATAGCGCGACTGCAGGGACTTATCCCGTGCACGCTTCCCGTGAGACTCACTTTCCTAACTGTGTCCTCGCTGGCTCAGATGGATAGAGCGTCTGCCATGTAAGCAGGAGATCCCGGGTTCGAGTCCCGGTCGGGGCACACATTTTCAGCTGTCCACATCGAGGTATATCAACAACACCTGTCGGCAGCTGAGGGTTTCAGTTAGTCATCATTTATTCCAGGGAAAAGCTGCACGGTCATCAACAGTATTCTGTTCTTTCGAGAACAGTTACTGTCTTCATATATACAGGGTGTCCCAGGTATCTTGTCCAACCAAAATATCTCTGGAACAATAACAGCTTTTGGAAAACGACTTTCACCGGTATCAATGTAGGGCTGGGGCCCATGAATGTACATATTTGGAAACATTCTAAAACGAAAGCATACGTGTTTTTTAACACAAACTTATGTTTTTTTTTAAATGGACCTCCTATATTTTTTCTTCAGCAATCCATAGCATGACAAAGCACATACACAATGGCGTTGATTGCATCGGAATATTCCCATTACATCCCGAGATATCAAGACGCGAAGTTGACGCTTGAAACACCCGACATGCGCTGCTAGCGCACGTCCTGAGGCTCAGGCGTGAACCCCATGCTGCCCGTAATCGCAGCAGGATGGCAGCAGACAGTATTATTCGTTTCGGACCTCTTGATAAGTATGGAAGTGTGATTACGCATGTAAATCACATCGCGATTACGGGCAGCATGGGGTTCACGCCTGAGCCTTAGGACGTGCGCTAGCTGCGCATGTCGGGTGTTTCAAGCGTCAACTCCGCGTCTTAATATCTCGGGATGTAATGGGAATATTCCGATGCAATCAACGCCATTGTGTATGTGCTTTGTCATGCTATGGATTGCTGAAGAAAGAATATAGGAGGTCTATTTAAAGAAACATAAGTTTGTGTTAAAAAACACATATGCTTTCGTTTTAGAATGTTTCGAAATATGTACATTCATGGGCCCGAGCCCTACATTGATACCGGTGAAAGTCGTTTTCCAATAGCTGTTATTGTTCCAGAGATATTTTGGGTGGACAAGATAGCTGGGACACCCTGTATAGACCCGCATTTACTTCACCATTCACCACATCAGCACCGTTTCTCACTGATTGAACCACTCATTTTTGAAAGAAAAACTTTCTACGGCGGGGTCTTCTACGACTAGTTGAGAATGTCCCCAGAAGTGGGGTATGCATTATGAGTCACAGACGTATTTCGCTTCTAGTGTAAGGCGTCATGCACCGAATGAATATGGGCGAAGACGGAGAGGTCGAATAGGGCCAGTACCCTGCACCGTAAGGTCACCTGACCAAACAATCCAAAAGAGTTCAATAGCGGAGGGAAAAATTGGTGTTTCTGGTAAGAATACCAGACTCTCCTACTAATGAAAGGCTTGATGAAAACTGAGAACACCACTAAATGGAAGAAGCGATACAGAGGGCTTCTAGTGAAATGAACATTAATAAAAAAATGGCTCTGAGCACTATGGGACTCAACATCTGAGGTCATCAGTCCCCTAGAACTTAGAACTAATTAAACCTAACAAACCTAAGGACATCACACACATCCATGCCCGAGGCAGGATTCGAACCTGCGACCGTAGCAGTCACGCGGTTCCGGACTGACGTGCCTAGAACCGCACGGCCACCGTGGCCGGCGAACATTAATTAAACGAATGTCTATGATGATGGAACACTTTTAAGGTCCTGTACATCTACGATGTTCATGCACCACTTGGTGATGAATGAAAATTCGTAGCAAAGACAGGATTCGAACTCGGATATCCTGCTCGTTAGGCAGATGTGCTAACCACTATGCAACCTTGGCAATGTTGCTTGCAAACCTGCACGGACCACCCTAGCACGCCTGCCTAAAAATTCCCAGTCACGTCTCAGCCAACTTCACTCGACGTTCGAGTTTAGTGGGAATACCAAGTGAGCTGATGGGTAACTGGGAATTTTAATTGAAGAAGGAGGCATGCTAGGGTAGTGCGTGCAGTTGTGCAAGATACTGTGCCAGGTTGGAGTAGTGCTTACAAGGGAAACTCCCCATCGCATCGCCCTCAGATTTAGTGGTAAGGGGGCCCATCCAAAACTACTTACAAATCAAGCATGAAAACGGGAGAAGATGTAGTGGACTGTGAGAAAAAAGCAAAATAGAAACATTGAATGGTCCAAGAACAAGAAGTGCAATTAAGAGCAACCGGAAATACAATGAAGAGCCAAAGAAACTGGTATAGGCATGCGTATTCAAATACAGATATGTAAACCGGCAGAATACGGCGCTGCCGTAGGCAACGCCTATACAAGATAACAAATGCCTGGCGCATTTGTTAGATCGGTTACCACTGCTACAATGGCAGGTTATCTAGATTTAAGTGAGTTTGAATGTGGTGTTTTAGTCGGCGCACGAGCGATGGGGGACAGCATCTCCTACTTAGCGATGAAGTGGGGATTTTTCCGTACCACCATTTCACGAGTATACCGTGAACATCAGCAATCCGGTAAAACATCACATCTCCGACATGCCGGAAAAAGATCCTCCGAGAACGGAACCTACGGCATTTAAAGAGAATCATTCAACGTGACAAAAGTGCAACCCTCCCGCAAAACGCTGCATATTTCCGTGCTGCGCCATCAACAAATGTCAACGTGCAAACCATTCAACGAAACATCATCGATATAGGCTTTCGGAGCCGAAGGTCCACTCTTGTGCCCTTGATGACTGCACGACACAATGCTTTACGCCTCGCCCTGGGCCCGTCAACACCGAAATTGGACTGTTGATGACTGGGAGAGTGCTGGCCTCGTGGGATGAGTCTCCTTTCAAATTGTATCGAGCCGATGGACGTGTACGGATATGGAGAAAACCTCATGAATCCATGTACCCTGCATGTCAGCAAGTGACTGTTCAAGGTAGAGAAGGCTTTGTAATGGTTTGAGGCGTGTGCAATTGGAGTGATATGGGATCCCTGATACGTCTAGATACGACTCTGACAGGTGGCACGTAGAAAGCATCCTGTCAGATTACCTGCATCCATTCATGTCCATTGTGCATTCCGACGAATATGGGCAATTCCAGGAGGACAATGTGACACCCAAAATGTCCCTGAATTGCTACAGAGTGGCTTCAGGAACAGTCTTCTGAGTTTAACCATTTCCGCTGGCCACCAAACTCCCCAGATAAGAACCTTATTGAACATGTCTGGGATGTAGCGTGCTGTTTAGATCTCCACCCCGTCGTACTCTTACGGATCTATGGACAGTCCTGCAGGGTTCATGGTGTCAGTTCCCTCGAGCACTACTTCAGACATTAGTCGAGTCCATGTCAAGTTTTGTTGTGGCGCCTCTGCGTGCTCGCGGGGACCCTACACGATATTAGACAGTACCAGTTTCTTTGGCTCTTCAGTATAGAAATGGCGTGGTGGTTAAGTGGATGCGATGTTGGAATGCCACGCGGTCGAGCCGTGATCAAATCTTTCTCGGCCTAATTTTCTTTTCCCCTCCGCTGTTCGCTTTATTCAAATTTCAGTCTGTGTCTTGGTGTAACGCCCGTTTGCAGCAGCGAGATGTAAGGTAGTGACCGATAATGATAGTCGATTCTGCACAACTACTCTAGTAGCAGCCGAAAGGAAGCGGCTTTTGAATGGAAACCTCTAACGTTTGATGACAAGGCGACAAGGCAACCGATCTCTCCACCGTAAAACACTTCTGGTGTGTCATACACGGCATTAGGGACAGTACGTATGTCATATGATACGAATCTCTTATCGATGCACCTAATTTGTACGACTAGTAAGTGCGTGAGATATGCCTCCTTGCCCGATATAAGTGTTCGTATGAATGTGGTCACTCCCAGGTAAATGATGAAAACATAATAGTTTGTCACGTAAGCTGCAACAAATGAACGTAACAGTTTCACTATCACAGAGTTTCTCTGTGCTCTGTCGAAACATATCTTTTCAACGTTTTGAAGTTGCGTTCCGTTGTGGAAGTCTTGAATCTTGAATTCCTTTGCTGTTTTCATTTCTCTGAGATGTCTAGGTGGTATATAGGCTGCTCGCACTATTCAACACATTTACTTAAGACGGTAGAGTATTCTTACCACATGACTCATATTCTGTAACCAATGTAAAATATGACAACTGCCAAGACTACAGAAAGAGAACAAACATTTCAGGGACCAGACGGAAAGTTCATAATGCTGTGAAAAGAAAATTGACTAGGTAGCTTTGAACACGGCTCGCCCGGTAGGCTGCCCTCACCATGACTACTTACCGACGACACCATTGCTGTTTCGTGTTGCTCTTTATTGTAGTTTTTGTTCATGGACCGATCACTGTTTCTATTTTGCTTTTTTTGCACAATTCAGTACACCATCTTCCCTTTTTCGTGCTTGATCTGTATTTAGTTTTTCATGTGCTATTCACTGGCCCATCTTACCATTATATCCGAGGGGGTGCGATAGGGAGTTCCCTATGTTAGCACACGTAGTGAGCAGGATATCTGAGTTTGAACCCTACCCATCGTTCAGATTTTCATTCGTCGTTTCAGCCTGCATATATACAAAACACATGTATAAGACTTGAAAATGTTTCTGGAATCATGTATTCAGCCTTTGATAGGCACTCCACTGGCCCATCTTACCACTAAATCCGAGAGGGGGGTGCTATGGCGAGTTTCCCATGATAGCATATCTGCGTAGTGAGCAGGATATATGACTTTGAATCCTGCCCTTCGTTCAGATTTTCAGTCGTCGCTTCAGTCGTCATGTATACAGCACAGATGTATCAGACTTGAAAATGTCTCTGGAATCATGAAGTTTCATTTGATTACAGTACGTATGCCTGGGTTTAAGGCAACGTTCCCCTTTTCGGTCGATGCTGAGGTACTATTCCAAAACAACTGGAGAGCTTTTGCAATGCTGTTAGTGTTTCAGGAAATACCAAGTGGACTGAGATGTGAAAGGGAACTGGGAATAAGGAGAGAGCCATATGTGGGTAGTGCGTGCGGTTGTGTAAACCACTGTGCCTGACAGAGACAGGTGGTGCAGTGGTTAGCACACTGGACAGAAAACCTAAATCAGGATGGCCGGACGCGGGTTTGAACCGTCGTCCTTCCGAATGCGACTCCAGTGTGCTAACCACTGCGTGACCTCGCTCGGTCCAACCACTGCGCCAGGGTGGCACAGTGGCTTTTGAGCACTATGGGACTCAACTGCTGTGGTCATCAGTCCCCTAGAACTTAGAACTACTTAAACCTAACTAACCTAAGGTCAGCACACAACACCCAGCCATCACGAGGCAGAGAAAATCCCTGACCCCGCCGGGAATCGAACCCGGGAACCCGGGCGTGGGAAACGAGAACGCTACCGCACGACCACGAGATGCGGGCGGTGGCACAGTGCTTAGCACATCTGCCTAATGAGTAGGAGACCAAGGTCGGATCCTGGCCTTCGTAGAAGTTTTCATTCGACGCCTTAGTCTTCGTATACCATCGTAATATCATATAATTTCACATTCCCGCCTGAAAAAAAAAAAAAAAAGAACGGCTCTGAGCACTATGGGACTTCTGAGATCATCAGTCCCCTAGAACTTAGAACTAATTAAACCTAACTAACCTAAGGACATCACACACATCCATGCCCGAGGCAGGATTCGAACCTGCGACCGTAGCGGTCGCGCGCGGTTCTAGACTGTAGCGCCTAGAACCGCTCGGCCACTCAGTCCCGTCTGCAATAAAGAGTATCATAATAACTCAGTGGGGTGGATAAAATCTCCAATAGATCACAAAAATGTTGTGGCAATACAGTATGTACTACCCCAAGTCTCTTATGAAACACATCATTAGTCCAGGATGTTTTCCCAAACAGATTAAAATATTTCAGTGTTAGGCCACTCTATAATAAGGGTGATTCCACAGATGTTGTAAGTAGGCTGTTTATGTTTTCTTATTGGCAACGTTACGTAGCGCTCTGTATGAAAATCACTGGCTGTGCTGTGTGCAGTGTGTGGCTAGTTTGCATTGTTGTCTGCCATTGTAGTGTTGGGCAGCTGGATGTGAACAGTGCGTAGCGTTGCGCAGTTGGAGGTGAGCCGCCAGCATTGGTGGATGTGGGGAGAGAAATGGCGGAGTTTTGAAATTTGTAAAAATGGATGCCATGAACTGCTGTATATATTATGACTTGTGATGACTATTAAGGTAAATACTTTGTTTGCTCTCTATTAAAATCTTTAATTTGCTAACTATGCCTATCAGTAGTTAGTGCCTTCCGTAGTTTGAATCTTTTATTTAGCTGGCAGTAGTGGCGCTCGCTGTATTGCAGTAGTTCGAGTAATGAAGATTTTTGTGTGGTAAGTGATTTGTGAAAGGTATACGTTAATGTTAGTCAGGGCCATTCTTTTGTAGGGATTTTTGAAAGTCAGATTGCGTTGCGCTAAAAATATTGTATGTCAGTTTAAGCACAATCTTGCATAATTGTTCTAAGGGGACGTTTCAATGTCAACAACTACCGAATTTACCGACTATAAGACGCTGTGGATTGTTGGACTCGCCTCCAATTTTAAGCAATTTTTTTAAATAACATTTTTACCATTTTTATTATTAGATTGCAAAGCCAGAATAAAAAAATTCTTATTTTATAAAACCGAACTGACCTTTCAAATCCCTGAAAATCCTCGTTTCAACTTTCTTATTTTTCTTCTTCTTCTTCCTCTTCCCCCTCATCGTTGTCCTCTTCGTATATAAGATGGTCTTCACTGACATCGAGAGCATTGCTTGTGCTGTCCTTGAAAGATTTAACAATAACTTCTTCTCTCGCTTTAGACGACGACTGTATTATCAATTGACACATTTGTTTGATTGTAGCTTGTTTTAAAGCTCTCTTCGGCGTGAATTCATGTTGGGCTTCATCCATCGTCCATGTGTCCCATTCGTCTGTCATATACACTTTAAATGGTTTGTTTATTGATCCATCAAGAGGTTTGAAATTGTGAAGTAAGTTCTCCCGGAATAACAGCAAGCTCTGTATTTCCCCTGTCTCAATTTCTCTTTCACAGAATTTCTCAAAACAGTGCTAAACTGATATAGCACGAGGAAAGAACTCTTCTTCAATAAAGCACCTTTCCTTCTCTCCCAACATCGATTAATCCATAATTTCGTAGAAGGCTCCTCCATCCAACCCTTGTCATGTACATTAACAACAACACATAACATATTTCAGAAGCTTATGGCATTATAAAATTTAGTACCGTCAGCAGAACATGAAGGACAACAATGCAGTGCATTTTTTTCATGTCCACTTTATTTTATAGTTACAGTTTTAGCACCTTTAATGGTAACAGTTACGTTACTTGGCACGTCAAATGTCAGATGAGTTTCGTCCACATTCGCTATTTGCCTTAGTGCTGCACTGGTTTTCTTTCGATGTTGAATAATAAAGCGATGGAAAGATAATACTTTCTCTTCACACTCTTGTGGAATTTACTGAGATATTTTGATTTTGAGTCGCATGCTAGGTCCATGACGCTTCGTAAACGTTCAGCACAAACCCACTCCAGCCTTGAGGTCTGCTCCCCTGTAGCGTACATATAAATAACTTTTGTCCTCATTCCACAGCTATTTTGTTAGTGTCCTTGGGGTCATCTCAATACGTCATCTTCTAGTTTCGGCCATTTTGCATTAAATCCCCTTTTTGCACATATAGTCTTCCTCATTTTTTCAGTTCTTCTTTACTGGCACGCCTATGACGAATGGTTTTTTCTGTTGGTTGAGGGACGAAATGCCGCTCAATAACTTTGTTTCCATGTTCTGCATATGCGACTACTTTCGTTTTATAGGCCACGTCATATTAGTACCTTTTATTTTTTGCATTAAGAAACTAGCCACTAACAAAAATATTTTACTATTAGCGATACCTAACACAAGTCACTTTCAGTTCTAGTTGACTGGCACCGTAGACTGTAATGACGCATCGCAGGCTAGCCAGTGTTCTTGGTTTTTGATTGCAGGGCGGCTGGAGACAGTGTTAGCAAGCTTGCGAATCCTCGTAAGTCATGTTCGGTGTACTACTGCTGCCAGTTGAATACATTGTGGCCGGATAGAGGTAGGTTTGATTGGTTGGTTGTTTTAAAGGCTGGAGAAGGGACCAAACTACGAGGCCATCAGTCCCTGGGGTAGGTTTCCCGTGGCATCGCACGTATGGCCATTTTCAAGACTGGCGGAGTTTTAAATCAAACACTCATTTTTTATATTAATTTCGAGTGTAAGACGCACCTGAATTTTGGCGGCAATTTTTCGAAGAAAATTGTGCGTCTTATAGTCCGTAAAATACCGTATTGCCAACTGCCACTCCTTAAATCATTTTCTAAAATTTTTGAGAAGGTACCCCAGAGTTACCAAACACCTCTGTAGTGATGGGGTACTTAGTTTATCACACTATGGTGGCAATTATTTACACACTTACAGAGCACGTAATAAAGTCCTTAAATAACACGATGGAGAATTATAAGTCTTCACCCCTATTGTTTTAGCTAAATTATGGCCGCAAAAGCGAAGTCAACATATCCACTCCCAGCAGTGACCCTTTCTTGGGTCTTCCCAGCCTTATCTGCCGGTAGCTCCGAGGCATTGCGCTGCTGTCAGCTGGTGAAGATGGCTTCACAAGTCTACTGCGAACGAACAACGAAGTGTGATTCGTTTTCTATGATGCAAGAGACGAACGCGTGTGGAAATGCACAGGGAAATGCAGCCCAAGGTGCAACGATAAAGCCAAGACGGCAATCTGGTGGTGGATCTTCAGTCAGCGGGAAGGATTCTACCATAGTGGCACTCAAGTTTAGTGCTGCGATGAGACAGATATCTGAACCACTGTGGATACTGTGTGGAAAAATAGTGTAATGTACGAAGGATAGCATGTACTAAATTTGTAATTACCTGTATATGCTTTATTTCGGTAATAAAATAGGGGCACAGGATTTCTGATCCATCCTCGTAAAGTATCACCAGTTAGGGTCTTTTGTGACTTATGGAACGCATTTAGTTGTGTGATTTGTCTCAATTTCTGTTTTATGTTAATGATTTAACATTTTATTCGAATTAAGAGACAGATTTATTCCTGTTTCAAGATTGTCAATATATTGTGTTGTCAAGGAAAGAAGCATGAACAGAGAAAATAGTAAATGTTTTTAGAAAAGTTACTGACTGGTTTTGCACAAACTGACTAGCTTTAAACGTTGGAAGAAAAAACCGCTGCTTTGTCAGTTTTGTACTGTCGAAAAGATGCATCCTTCTAGTAACCAAGAATGTTAACCAGAAATAATAAAGCAGTGTAGAGAGTTCTGATATAGGGATACTGATGAAAGCCAAGGAGTCTGAGTTCTGCAACTTTTGACATAAGAAAAAAGGACAACTTTGTGAATACACAATAAACAAGTTAACAAACTGTGAATATTTCCATTTACTAATCTTTTACAGGATAATATTTTGGTGTTACTACTGCCTTAGGTAGGAAACACTCATTGTAGAAAAGAAAGTAAATAATCTGTGCTTGGGATTCACACTCGTACATCCTACGGAGATCTATTTAAGCAGCTGGGAAAATTAATCAAAACCTCGAAGTACATTAATTCAGCTATGAAATTTGTTATCAAAAATCCATCGGATTTTTGAGAGTTAGGTAGATATTGACAGAATTAGATGGATGCATTACCCTTCAATGAATCTAACTTTGACACAAAGAGGAGTAAAATATTGTTGTGGTCTTCAGTCCTGAGACTGGTTTGATGCAGCTCTCCATACTACTCTATCCTGTGCAAGCTTCTTCATCTCCCAGTACCTACTGCAACCTACATCCTTCTCAACCTGTTTAGTGTATTCTTCTCTTCGTCTCCCTCTACGATTTTTACCCTCCACGCTGCCCTCCAATATTAAATTGATGATCCCTTGATACCTCAGAATATGTCCTACCAACCGATCCCTTCTTCTAGTCAAGTTGTGCCACACATTTATCTTCTCCCCAATCCTATTCAGTACCTCCTCATTAGTTATGTGATCTACCCATCTAATCTTCAGCATTCTTCTGTAGCACCACATTTCGAAAGCTTCTATTCTCTTCTTGTCTAAACTAATTATCGTCCATATTTCACTTCCATACATGGCTACACTCCATACAAATACTTTCAGAAACGACTTCCTGACGTTTAAATCTATACTCGATGTTAACAAATTTCTCTTCTTCAGAAACGCTTTCCTTGCCACTGCCAGTCTACATTTTATATCCTCTCTACTTCGACCATCATCAGTTATTTTGCTCCCCAAATAGCAAAACTCCTTTACTACTTTAAATGTCTCATTTCCTAATCTAATTCCCTCAGCATCACCCGATTTAATTCGACTACTTTCCATTATCCTAGTTTTGCTTTTGTTGAAGTTCATCTTATATCCTCCTTTCAAGACACTGTCCATTCCGTTCAACTGCTCTTCCAAGTTCTTTGCTGTCTCTGACAGAACTACAATGTCATTGGCGAACCACAAAGTTTTTATATCTTCTCCACGGATTTTAATACCTACTCTGAATTTTTCTTTTGTTTCCTTTACTGCTTGCTGAATATGCAGATTGAATAACATCGGGGAGAGGCTACAACCCTGTCTCACTCCCTTCCCAACCACTGCTTCCCTTTCATGTCCCTCGACTCTTATAACTGCCATCTGGTTTCTATACAAATTGTAAATAGCCTTTCGCTCCCTGTATTTTACCCCTCCCTCCTTCAAAATTTGAAAGAGAGTTTTCCAGTCAACATCGTCAAAAGCTTTCTCTAAGTCTACAAATGCTAGAAACGTAGGTTTGCCTTTCCTTAATCTAGCTTCTATGATAAGTCGTAGGGTCAGTATTGCCTCACGTGTTCCAATATATCTACGGAATCCAAACTGATCTTCCCCGAGGTTGGCTTCTATTAGTTTTTCCATTCGTATGTAAAGAATTCGCGTTAGTATTTTGCATCCGTGACTTATTAAACTGATAGTTCGGTAATTTTCACATCTGTCAACACCTGCTTTCTTTGCGATTGGAATTATTATATTCTTCTTGAAGTCTGAGGGTATTTCGCCTGTTTCATACATGTTGCTCACCAGATGGTAGAGTTTTGTCAGGACTGGCTCTCCCAAGGCCGTCAGTAGTTCCAATGGAATGTTGTCTACTCCGGGGGCCTTGTTTCGACTCAGGTCTTTCAGTGCTCTGTCAAACTCTTCACGCAGTACCGTATCTCCCATTTCATCTTCATCTACATCCTCTTCCATTTCCGTAATATTGTCCTCAACTACATCGCCCTTGTATATACCCTCTATATACTCCTTCCACCTTCCTGCTTTCCCTTCTTTGCTTAGAACTGGGTTTCCATTTGAGCTCTTGATATTCATACAAGTGGTTCTCTTGTCTCCAACGGAGTCTTTAATTTTGCTGTAGGCAGTATCTATCTTACCCCTAGTGAGATAAGCCTCTACATCCTTACATTTGTCCTCTAGCCATTCCTGCTTAGCCACTTTGCACTTCCTGTCGATCTCATTTTTGAGACGTTTGTATTCCTTTTTGCCTGCTTCATTTACTGCATTTTTATATTTTTTCCTTTCATCGATTAAATTCAATATATCTTCTGTTACCCAAGGATTTCTACTAGCCCACGTCTTTTTACCTACTTGATCCTCTGCTGCCTTCACTATTTCATCCCTCAAAGCTACCCATTATCCTTCTACTGTATTTCTTTCCCCCATTCCTGTCAATTGTTCCCTTATGCTCTCCCTGAAACTCTGTACAACCTCTGGTTCTTTCAGTCGATCCAGGTCCCATCTCCTTAAATTCCCACCTTTTTGCAGTTTCTTCAGTTTTAATCTATAGTTCATAACCAATATATTGTGGTCAGAGTCCACATCTGCCCCTGGAAATGTCTTACCATTTAAAACCTGGTTCCTAAATCTCTGTCTTACCATTATGTAATCTATCTGAAACCTGTCAGTATCTCCAGGCTTCTTCCATGTATACAATCTTCCTTTATGATTCTTGAACCAAGTGTTAGCTATGATTAAGTTATGCTCTGTGCAAAATTCTACAAGGCGGCTTCCTCTTTCATTTCTTACCCCCAATCCATATTCACCCATGGCTATTAAATTTTCATCTCCCTTCACTGCCTGAATAATTTCTTTTATTGCATCATACGTTTCTTCAATTTCTTCGTCATCTGCAGAACTAGTTGGCATATAAACTTGTACTACTGTGGTAGGCGTGGGCTTCGTGTCTATCTTCCCCACAATAACACGTTCACTATGCTGTTTGTAGTAGGTTACCGGCACTGCTATTTTTTATTCATTATTAAACCTACTGCTGCCTTACCCCTATTTGATTTTGTATTTATAACCCTGTATTCGCCTGACCAGAAGTCTTTTTCCTCCTGCCAACGAACTTCACTAATTCCCACTATATCTAACTTTAACTTTAACCTATCCATTTCCCTTTTTAAATTTGCTAGCATACCTGCCCGATTAAGGGATCTGACATTCCACGCTCCGATCCTTAGAACGCCAGTTTTCTTTCTCCTGATAACGACGTCTTCTTGAGTAGTCCCCGCTCGGAGATCCGAATGGGGGACTTTTTTACCTCCGGAATATTTTACCCATACAGTAAAGCTGCATTCCCTCGGGAAAAATTACGGCTGTGGTTTCCCCTTGATTTCAGCTGTTCGCAGTACCAGCACAGCAAGGCCGTTTTGGTTAGTGTTACAAGGCCAGATCAATCAATCATCCAGACTGTTGCCCCTGCAACTACCGAAAAGGCTGCTGCCCCTCTTCAGGAACCACACCTTTGTCTGGCCCCTCAACAGATACCCCTCCGTTGTGGTTGCACCTATGGTACGGCTATCTCTATCGTTGAGGCACGCAAGCCTCCCCACCAACGGCAAGGTCCATGGTTCATGGGGGGGAGGGGGTGGGGTAGGAAAACATGCATCTACAAAACGCTTCGACCGTCTACCCATTTCAACAAAACGTCTGATAGCCAGCGGAAGTGTTTTCAAATGTAGAATAAGAATATTTATCCTTAACAAGTCATTTAATATCACACTGGGATTCGTGAACAGATAAAAAGTTAGTCGTTTATATAGAAATGAAACTACAAATAGCCAGCATGTAGATATACAACTTATTTTTCAATTTTTAGAAAAAGTTTATTCTATTTACGTTCAGTTGACACATTCCACAACAGAACGTATGTAGTGAGTATAATCTTTGGAACATCTAACTAACCGAGAATAGACATTTACACTTGCTTCCATTACTTAGATTGCGGTAAGTATCAATTGTCTGCTGTGATAAGAGTATTACATTACGTTATTCAGGATAATCATGTTTCATTTTATGTGACTGATTGGTCTGCATCCAGAAATGTTTAAATACACAGAATAAGAACCTGTAAATTCAGTCATGCGACGTCATTCTGATACATCTTGCGTGTGATTCTTGGTACAGAAAGTCTTGATAGAATTGTGGTACGGCAGTATTCTCCTTTTGCAGTCCCTCGTTTCGTGACATGTAGGTTTTACAGCTTTTGGTTGAATGGGACCACACCTCCCATGATTTAACATAAATATTCCAGTAAGCAGATCTAAATATAAATTGTGATGCAGTGGTCCCAATGCAAACAGGGATAAGGAACCTGGCGACAGTGAAATTACAGTGAAACACCAAGCCTGGGGAAGATTCTCCCAGTGGATCAGGGAGGCCACATTTTCCTAAACTGTGGTGATCGGTAGAACAACCAGATTCGGATGACTCGCGTGCATTGAACATTAATCTCGATGCCGAGGGCGGATGCGTGCACGCCATTCGCTGCTGCGCCTCCGCCATCATTTATTTACACAGTAATTACGCCCCCACACAGATCCCGCTACCAGAACGAAGCCAGCTTTGTGCGCGATCTGTGTACTCAAACCCTGTGCTACAGGATGCATCTCCACTCTGTTTCCTACAGTGCTTCACAACGGGTAACTGACGGAGCGTACTTCCAGGTCCGTCCACATAACACAATGGCAAACTATTATGTTTGTTGCAAGATAAAAAAACACAGTATTTTTCCATTATATAATTAAATATTCTAATCCAGATCAAGGTTGTCAGAATGATCTACAGTGGTAGTTTATGAACTTTGTGCAGACGGATGTTCAAGCGTCTCGGAGTTATATATCCTAGCATCACCGCATACATGCTCTCTCAAGGGATTTGTGATGAGTAATTTGGATTCATTTAGTAAGAAGTGTCAAATTCACTCAGTGAATACTAGAGGGAAAAACAATATGCCTTTGTCTATCAACTGCTTATTCAAAGTACAGAAAGGTTTGCACTGCACTGTTGGTTTCTTTATATGTAGGCTTCCAGACGTATTAGCACCCAGAGTTGTTAATACGTCTGGAAGATATTCCGCACAGGAGTTCCCCACAGTAGGTGGTATTATTTGTAGAAGTAAATTCCTTTTCTGTTTTTTTTTTTTTGGCTGAAGATTTAGATATCAATTAGCATCGAAGCTTTTTTTGCTTTAAGAAGGGCAACCTCCGGCAACTGCATTCGCGTGGGTGTCGTAACTAGCGACCACATGGGAAACTTCCTGGTTAGTGTTGAAAACACGTGGCTGATGTATACAAGGGAAGTACCCATATTCGCTCAACGGCACTCGCCAAGTAGCTATTCCAGCTACTGGTACTTTCGTGCGTTTTGCATACAATACGCCTTGTTTCGATCAAAAAGCTTCGTCAAATATTTATGATGTGATCATTTTACATACGAATTACTCTTATGTTCTTTTGCTTTGTCATCAGTGAACTATGGAAAATTAACGGTAGATCGGTTGTTGTTGTGGTCTTCAGTCCTGAGACTGGTTTGATGCAGATCTCCATGCTACTCTATCCTGTACAAACTTCTTCGTCTTCCAGTACCTAATGCAACCTACATCCTTCTGTATCAGCTTAGTGTATTCATCTCTTCGTCTCCCTCTACGATTTTACCCTCCATGCTGCCCTCCGATACTAAATTGGTGATCCACTGATGCCTCAGAACATGTCCTACCAACCGACCCCTTCTCCTAGTCAAGTTGTGCCACAAACTCCTCTTCTCCTCAATCCTGTTCAGTACCTCCTCATTAGTTATGTGATCTACCCATCTAATCTTCAGCTTTCTTCTGTAGCACCACATTTCGAAAGCTTCTATCCTCTTCTCGTCCAAACTATTTATCGTCCATGTTTCATTTCCATACATGGCTACGCTCCATACAAATACTTTCAGAAAAGACTTCAAATGGTTGTAATGGTTCTGAGCACTATGGGACTTAACTTCTGAGGTCATCAGTCCCCTAGAACTTAGAACTACTTAAGCCTAACTAACCTAAGGACATCACACACATCCATGCCCGAGGCAGGATTCGAACCTGCGACCGTCGCGGTCTCGCGGTTCCAGACTGCAGCGCCTAGAACCGCACGGCCACTTCAGCCGGCGGAAAGTCTTTTTTTTTTTTCTTTGTTTTAATTCATACAATTTTCTTTCTTTATCAGCTTTTTGTGACGATTGTGATGCCTCATTCCGTGACGATGTAGCTGTAACTCACATCGTCGAAATGAACCTGATGGATTCAAATTAAATTAAAACAAAACCGCGGAAGTAACATAACAGAATTGGAAGTGAGAAGGGAAAGAGAGCCATGAAATGTGATGACTTGAAAGTGATTACAACAGCAGGAATGAGTTTACAATAACTGTTTTCATACTCGCGCGGTCATATAGTCTGCAAAAGAGTAGTAGAGATGTATTGGAATACAGTGTAATTTATTTCGCCTTTGCTTTAGCTCTGTGTCTCCCTACTTTTAAACCTTTGTCACTCGTTATACAACTGGTCGTAAATGTTGTTTGTTACTTTATTTACTACAGAAAATCGATTTCATTGGTATTAATACATTCACTGTAGTTTCTGTGATAAGTACGTGTACCGTATTTTATGTTTCAAAGTCGGTAGGCTTGAGATATTGCCGAACAAACTAGTAACGGTACAAATATCTACCTGTGGTCTTTGAGGCGTCCGTTTTTAGAGCTGGTTTGGTTTTCAACTGGCATTTGTCGCCTGTGGATTTACTCTTCTAACTTCTTTTGTTAGAAATGACGGTGCGGGTAATTCACAGGAACATTTAGAACACTGCAAAGTACAGGGTGATTCAAAAAGAATACCACAATTTTAAAAATGTGTATTTAATGAAAGAAACATAATATAACCTTCTGTTATACATCATTACAAAGAGTATTTAAAAAGGTTTTTTTTCACTCAAAAACAAGTTCAGAGATGTTCAATATGGCCCCCTCCAGACACTCGAGCAATATCAACCCGATACTCCAACTCGTTCCATACTCTCTGTAGCATATCAGGCGTAACAGTTTAGATAGCTGCTGGTATTTCACGTTTCAAATGATCAATGGTGGCTGGGAGAGGTGGCCGAAACACCATATCCTTAACATAACCCCATAAGAAAAAATCGCAGGGGGTAAGATCAGGGCTTCTTGGAGGCCAGTGATGAAGTGCTCTGTCACGGGCTGCCTGGCGGCCGATCCATCGCCTCGGGTAGTTGACGTTCAGGATTCATAACTAACCTTTTTCGTAGGACTCTCCATACAGTTGATTGTGGAATTTGCAGCTCTCTGCTAGCTCTGCGAGTCGATTTTCCTGGGCTGCGAACAAATGCTTGCTGGATGCGTGCTACATTTTCATCACTCGTTCTCGGCCGTCTAGAACTTTTCCCTTTGCACAAACACCCATTCTCTGTAAACTGTTTATACCAACGTTTAATACACCACCTATCAGGAGGTTTAACACTATACTTCGTTCGAAATGCACGCTAAACAACTGTCGTCGATTCACTTCTGCCGTACTCAATAACACAAAAAGCTTTCTGTTGAGCGGTCGCCATCTTAGCATCAACTGACACTGACGCCTAGTCAACAGCGCCTCAAGCGAACAAATGTGCAACTAAATAAAACTTTATAGCTCCCTTAATTCGCCGACAGATAGTGCTTAGCTCTGCCTTTTGTCGTTGCAGAGTTTTAAATTCCTAAAGTTGTGGTATTCTTTTTGAATCACCCTGTATAAAATCAGTACAGTGTGTAAACGTATTATTATATGCAGTGGAAATGGAAATGAGCGTTTGGCGTCACTGGCCGGGAGGCCCCTTACGGGGCAGGTCCGGCCGCCTTGGTGCAGGTCTTATTACATTCGACGCCACATTGGGCCACCTGTGCTGCGGATGGGGATGCACTTATGATGAAGACAACACAACACCCAGTCCCTGAGCGAAGAAAATCCCCGACCCAGCCGGGAATCGAACACGAGCCCGTAGGACGTCAAGCCGTCACGCTGACCACTCAGCTATCGTGGCGGACATTATATGCAGTGAAATGAATCGCCGAAATATCGAGTCAAGTTGATTTTAGTATCCGGCAGCAAATCCGAAGAAACTTCCAAGACTTATTACGCCGGGAAAGCCTACTTAATCATATGCAGTGAAATGCTACGTCTAATGAAGAATGAGCATTACAGATAATATTGCTTCACAAATCATTTAGAATTTATAGCCGCTAATACAAATTATTTCGTCTGACACTGCATTGTAAGATGATTGCTGAAAATGTGTAACAAAAAAATGGTTCAAATGGCTCTGAGCACTATGGGACTTAACTTCTAAGGTCATCAGTCCCCTAGAACTTAGAACTACTTAAACCTAACTAACCTAAGGACATCACACACATCCATGCCCGAGGCAGGATTCGAATCTGGGACCGTAGCGGTCACGCGGTTCCAGACTGTAGCGCCTTTAACCGCTTGGCCACACCGGCCGGCAAAATGTGTAACATGACGATAATAGTTTATATACACACTCGAATGTAATAGCCCCACTATTTACTCATTTCTGGTTTATTTTTATAACATCCGTGGATGTTTGTTTTAGATCTGTAAGACAGGTGTCGTGGAGGTGGCATAGGGCAGATGAAGTTCAGACGATGCAATGAAGTGATGGGTAAAGGTTATGGAAGAACACGAAGAAGATTCAGAATTCGGAGGTGACTGATGCATATGCTGTAGATACTAACACTGTCTGTCGATAGTTTCTTGCAGATGTTTTGAACCAACCAGTAAACTATCGTGTATGATTTTGTTCTCCTGACTCGCTGGTATTAATACTTACCATCCTACAACTCACGTCGGACTTGGAAATAAGTAATAAATGGAGCAGTTTTACTGGTTACTATTCCGAAAAAGGACATGCATGTATTTCTTTCTTCTGCTGGCTAGGCTATTGTGGCATTTAAAACGAAAAAGAAACCAGATACGCAAATCTTTGTTGAGGTTCTCTTGAATGGAATGCTACGTACTGGCCGTCAAAAGTTTTACAATTTTCTCTATGTTACACGCTATATCTGTAGTATGCTCCGGTAATTCATGAGACGCCGCGCGGGATTAGCCGAGCGGTCTGCGACGCTGCAGTCATGGACTGTGCGGCTGGTCCCGGCGGAGATTCGAGTCCTCCCTCGGGCATGGGTGTGTGTGTTTGTCCTTAGGATAATTTAAGCTTAGGGACTGATGACCTTAGCAGTTAAGTCCCATAAGATTTCTCACACACACACACAATTCAAGAAACAAATACTGAAACGTCCCCTTAGAGCAATTATAGATGACTGTGCTTAAACTGACACACAATATTTTTTTAGCGCAACGCAATCTGACTTTCAGAAATCCCTACAAAGGAATGGCCCTGACTAACATTAACCTATACGTTTCACAAATCACTTACCTCACAAAATCTTGGTTACTCGAACTACTGCAATACAGCGAGCGCCACTACTGCCAGCTAAATAAAAGATTCAAACTACGGAAGGCACTAATTACTAGTAGGCATAGTTAGCAAATGAAAGATTTTAGTAGAGAACAAACAGTGTATTTACCTTAATAGTCATAATATATATAGCAGTTCATAACATCCATTCTTACAAATATCAAAACTCCGCCAATTCTCTCCCCACATCCACCACTGCTGGCGGCTCACCTCCAACTGGGCAACGCTACGCGCTGTTAACATCCCGCTGCCCAACACTACAATGGCTGACAACAATGCAAACTAGCCACAGACTGCACACAGCACAGCCAGTGATTTTCATACAGAGAGCGCTACGTGGCGACGGCGTTACCAATATAAGAACCTAAACAGCCTACTTACAATATGTAACCACAAATCTGAGAACAACAATTAAATACAGCAGAGGTTGAAAATACCGCTCCAGTTGTAAATTACTTTATTTTTACACGATCAGTTTCGAACTGTTTTAAGCCCATCCTCAGGTGTCATAGCTGTACTGAGGTTCCCGAGCTCCGTGTGCACCAGGCGTGGAGTGCTGCCTATGAGCGCAGAACAGGGAGTGACATGAAGAAGTTAGCCCGTAATTATATACATATAGGGTATCCCACGTAACATCGCGACATAACATATTTCCAAATGAAACGAAATGTGAGAAATGCAATTGGCTAGGGATGCACCCATGGCAGGGGCTCCCACAATGGGCACGAATAAACAATCGCTAGAAGGAAACAAACATTACTTTCAACAGGAAGTTACGTCTTTTTAAATGGAACGTGTGATTTTTTACTGAAATGAAAACTGGGTGGTGGGGGGGGGGACAATTAAAGATAGACTTGGTTTCACTGTTCTTTACGTTACACCTTCTGGAATACTCAAGACTTTAAACAATGGAAACGGTGCGACAGTTTCCACGGTAATGCTTTAATCCTGTAATGCGGTTTGCCTGCGCTGTCCAGAAGCCTATTGTTGCCAGAATTGTAGACACTTGTGAGAAGCGACCGACACTTGTGAGAAACTGGAATGTGGCGACACTTGTGAGAAGCGATCGACACTTGTGAGAAACTGGAATGTGGCGATACTTGTGAGAAGCGATCGACACTTGTGAGAAACTGGAATGTGGCGACACTTGTGAGAAGTGACCGACACTTGTGAGAAACTGGAATGTGGCGACACTTGTGAGAAGCGATCGACACTTGTGAGAAACTGGAATGTGGCGACACTTGTGAGAAGCGATCGACACTTGTGAGAAACTGGAATGTGGCGACACTTGTGAGAAGCGACCGACACTTGTGAGAAACTGGAATGTGGCGACACTTGTGAGAAATCCGGGATGCTGAGGGATCGGCACAGGCTGTGTCGCAAATGCTGCGCCACTACCTGCTCGGCCACTACGTGCTGCCGCTTGGTGTGGCTGAGCGCTCGGCTTGTGCCTGCCCGGGCAGCTGCCGAAGGACATTCACACTCCTCCGGTGCAACCAGGTTACATTATTTCAGCATTGTTTTGGGCAAGGAAGAGTAACCTTAGTCAAATTAGAAATCGGAGCTGATTTTGCCCCCATGGTATCATGTCGACCATTAGTTGCAGCACAGTAATGCATAAGATCTTTTTCATTGGAATTTTTGTTCACATTAATCTTACATAGGACATAATTTTCTCTCAACCTCATACTTAACGATGTATTTTACAGAAACTATAGAAACCGAAAATGTTTTCCATCTTTCAACCCCTCACCCAAAAACCTTTTACCAGATATTAAGAGGAGCCAACTAAAGAATTTGGTCCTCGGTAGAAACTTTTTCTTTAATTATTTCGAAATAAACCTCAATTTTCCCGTACCACTCAGGGAAGTGTACTGAGGACTAATGTGAGTCCTGCTAGCAATTAGCGCTAAGGAATGCAATTTATATATTGAAACAAGATGTATTCATCGTCCACTAAAACAGATATTGTTTCTAAAATTCTCTACACAAAAATGCAGATTCTGATTGTTAGAAAAGCTATGACTTTTCAGACTTCATTAGCGAATCTTTTACAATTTGCAAGAGACATTTAACTGACTTTGTGTCGTTTCCAGAGAGCACCACGAGGAGGTAGTCTCTCTTCATCCCACATTTTATTTATTTACAATATTTACAGGATGATTATTTATTTACAATTTTTACAATAGGACGATCGGGGTGAACTGAACCCCTTTTCGATATTTAGGACTTCAGCCATTTCCTTTTCATTGTAATATCTGTGCATAGGCCACACAAGTAAGGAATGTTTTTATTTTGCCGTCAACTTGGAGTCTCGTAAGGGCTTTAGAAACTATCTCATCTGTCTTAATTGCAGACTTCTTTCTTCTTTTCCCAACTAGATTTAAAACTAGTCGGTCAAGTAAGTGCCCATGATATTCTGCCTCTTCTCTGAGAATTTTTACTAAGGAATAAAGATTTGGATGAACCTTCGAAATTAATGCATTTATCCTCCGATTCCATCCTTCTGAAACATTGTTGGTGCGGTGACGCCTTCCTGCGCAGTTCCATATATCTCTTGGCATGTCTTCATTATCCAGCCAATATTCAACAATATAGTGGAAAAAATCCTGCAGTTTTTCATTATCTGGCATGCTCTCCTGAATGCATAGCCACCCATCATCTAACATGTCCAGGGGAATTTGAGCCAAAGCAGAACACAATCTTATGTTAAAACGAATTTCTTCGTTTTCCTTGTAGGCAGCAACAAGGCCGGAATTCTGCACTTGCCTCCACAAGCACTGATTGAAATGGTAATTGTAGCCATTAATCTTTGCATCAGGAAACAAATGTGTTACTGATTGGATGACTGCAGCTTCAAAATTCATCATGATAGCTATAGGATTCCATCCAGGTACGTTGCCCTTAACAGCTGTGAAAAAGCGATCGTACGTTTTATTGGGTAGCAAGGCGTACACGGTTGGAACTGTGTTTCCTCCTCAGAACTAGAAATATCGGCATGAACAATAAATAACTATCCCAGCTGCTTGCTGGAGCTTTTGAACGTTCCATCGACAAATTGCAGCCTGTTAAACAGGATTTTCCCCTTTCGCTGGCGAACACCAATATCCTATCATTTGGTCCTATGTCGTCTTCTGCAAGTAAAAATTTGCTCCCATCATTCATTAGCAAATGATGTTCTTGCAGAAATATTTCTACAGCATTGGTCGGATCTTGTGTAGATCCCACGCATTTTGTCTGATGCGTTGCGGGGATCGTTTTGCACTTCTGTGTGACGGTAGTGATGTGATAGTGCAGTACTGAACTGCGGTGTGCTACCTGTTTGGTGTCCCTATAGAGCGCCCGCTACCTGTTCGGCCGGGTCTCCTCGCAACTGTCGCTCCTCACAAGTGTCGCAACCCCCTGTTGCTATGTGCATAGCTGCAGGAAATGCCGTCCTTCAGAATTTACCTATTGATGAACTTGCGAGGTCTAGAACAGTTAAAAAAAAAAGTCTACCGCTAATAACTGCACCTCCAGATTATGTTGCAAAAAAAAAAAAAAAACCATGTGCAGTTAAAAAAAAAATTCACTTCGTGTTGAAATACTGTACTATAGTAGTAAAAACAACCAGGCTGCTAGTTTTCTGTAACAGGCACTATTTTTTGGTTAGTTGTCACGGCCTTCAGTAGAGACACAGCAGGTGACTCAGGATAAAAATTAGAATTCGAAACATGTTCACAGTCGAAACATGGCGGGGGAGCGATCGCCAACAGCTTATTCGTCACGATGCAGAATTAATGGCCGGTCCAGAATGGTGATTAGCGGTGTTTTAGTGGCCAGAGGGGCGCTGTGGCCGCGGCGTGGTGGACGGGGAGCGCGCGCGTGTCGGGATGTCGACAACAACATCCAACATCCGGGGGGACCAACAGCAGCAGTAATGAACACCGCCGCCGCCGCTGACATTGTGGGCACGCGACGGACTACTTGTCAAGCACAAATCCAAATCCCGCTGATGCAGAACGCGCCCATGTCACACGATGTGTAACCTCCCCCGCGCTATATTTGGCTGATTCTTAATCGAAACAGTTTTCTTTGGGGCATTCGGGCGTGGGTAAGTGATGGTTAACAGCGAGAATACGTCTCGTACGAAACCTGACCGTTGTTAAGATGTGGAGCACTGTCTCAACGGCAGGCACAGGAGAGCATATGTATGTGTCTCATTGCTCCTAGGTGAATCGTCAATTAGGGCGGTTCACAAACAATAACTCAAGTACACATGTTACTCCAAAACGTAATCGTGGAAGTAGGGGACAGGAGGTTCTGGTCTAATAACACACACTGCTAAATATATCTTTTTATTTAAACTTTCTCAATAATAAATTTTTAAGTTTGGCACCTTTTTAGAGGAACAATTTCAAAAACAATTTCCAATAGCTGACAAATTTTCTTTATGAAAAGGAGATTGCAAGGTATGACGTTAACAACTTCCCAATAATAAGATTTTAAACTTGATATAAGTATATACCTCTCCCCCCCACCATGAACCATGGACCTTGCCGTTGGTGGGGAGGCTTGCGTGCCTGAGCGATACAGATAGCCGTACCGTAGTACAACCACAACGGAGGGGTATCTGTTGAGAGGCCAGACAAAGGTGTGGTTCCTGAAGAGGGGCAGCAGCCTTTTCACTAGTTGCAAGGGCAACAGTCTGGATGATTGACTGATCTGGCCTTATAACAATAACCAAAACGGCCTTGCTGTGCTGGTACTGCGAACGGCTGAAAGCAAGGGGAAACTACAGCCGTAATTTTTCCCGAGGGCATGCAACTTTACTGTATGATTAAATGATGATGGCGTCCTCTTGGGTAAAATATTCCGGAGGTAAAAAAGTCCCCCATTCGAATCTCCGGGCGGGGACTACTCAAGAGGATGTCGTTATCAGGAGAAAGAAAACTGGCGTTCTACGGATCGGAGCGTGGAATGTCAGATACCTTAATCGGACAGGTAGGTTAGAAAATTTAAAAAGGGAAATGGATAGGTTTAAGTTAGGTATGGTGGGAATTAGTGAAGTTCGGTGGCAGGAGGAACAAGACTTCTGGTCAGGTGACTACAGGGTTATAAACACAAAGTCAAATAGGGGTAATGCAGGAGTAGGTTTAATAATGAATAGGAAAATAGGAATGCGGGTAAGCTACTACAAACAGCATAGTGAACGCATTATTGTGGCCAAGATAGATACGAAGCCCACACCTACTACAGTAGTACAAGTTTATACGCCAACTAGCTCTGGAGATGACGAAGAAATTGAAGAAACGTATGATGAAATAAAAGAAATTATTCAGGCAGTGAATGGAGATGAAAATTTAATAGCCATGTGTGACTGGAATTCGGTAGTAGGAAAAGGGAGAGAAGGACACGTAGTAGGTGAATATGGATTGGGGCTAAGAAATGAAAGAGGAAGCCGCCTGGTAGAATTTTGCACAGACACAACTTAATCATTGGTAACACGTGGTTTAAGAATCATGATAGAAAGTTGTATACATGGAAGAACCCTGAAGATACTAAAAGGTATCAGATAGATTATATAATGGTAAGACAGAGATTTAGGAATCAGTTTTTAAATTGTAAGACCTTTCCAGGGGCAGATGTGGACTCTGATCACAATCTATTAGTTATGACCTGTAGATTAAAACTGAAGAAACTGCAAAAAGGTGGGAATTTAAGGAGATGGGACCTGGATAAACTGAATGAACCATAGGTTGTACAGAGTTTCAGGGAGAGCATAAGGGAACAATTGACAGGAATGGTGGAAAGAAATACACTAGAAGAAGAATGGGTAGCTTTGAGGGATGAAATAGTGAAGGCAGCAGAGGAATAAGTAGGTAAAAAGACGAGGGCTAGTAGAAATCCTTGGGTAACAGAAGAAATATTGAATTTAATTGATGAAAGGAGAAAATATAAAAATGCAGTAAATGAAGCAGGCAAAAAGGAATACAAACGTCTCAAAAATGAGATCGACAGGAAGTGCAAATTGGCTATGCAGGGATGGCTAGAGGACAAATGTAAGGATGTAGAGGCTTATCTCACTAGGGGTAAGATAGATACTGCCTACAGGAAAACTAAAGAGACTGCGACCGAACCGCTGAATCTTTCCATCAGTAAATGGGGTATGTTCTCCACTGACTCGGTTGTTTTAACCCCCTCCACTGACGGAATGACCCACTTCCCAATTCCGTATGTATAAAACCAATACGGACTTGTAGCTGTCAGGCCTTTGCGCTTACTGCTACGTATTTTAACTGTAAATAGCTCAGTCCCAATGGTAAGAGGCAGTAGTGAATTCACGTAGTTAATATTTGAATCCAGCACAGCTGCCACAAGCTCAGCTCACTTTTACTCCACTCCTACCCTCGCCATTGCACCACATTAACTAGGTGCTACGTGGACCTTGCTAAATTCACTTGCGTATACATTTATGACCGTTACTCGCCAGTATTTACCTAATGATTAGTACACTCCTAACCGGACTATTTCCCTAAGAGCTGTGATGATTGAACGGGTTCGATCCACGGCCTACAGTGCCCTACAGTTCACACGGTAACACTGCCTACCTGACCCACTTAACTTGGTAGTGAGCTTATGTATCCAATCACCAGTGCTAGCAGCAGTGGATAATCCTATCAGCACGACGAGAGCAGCAGACTTACCGTCGAATCCTCCTGGAAATACTTATAACTACGGTCGCCAGCTCTGAAGGAGCAAAAGAATAAATCAATTTTTGGGCTCGTTTCAAAGTGAAATGGCTTGAGTTGAATTTAAACTTAATTCTGAATATTACTATTTCTGATCATTCTAGACGATTCTACAAAGCAAATACTCTCTCAATTTCTGTGAGGTGGCTTGGTAATTACTACCAAGACAGGTTATGCAACTTCGGTTAACAAAATTCTATCCTTCAACTTATTTAATGATTTTGGATATTACTCTTTGGACCATTGATACAGAATTAGTTAAGTGACTTTACTTGAAAGGTTGCTCAGAAAAATTTAAGTAACTGTAAATAGGCGACTCATTCTGGTGTGACCATTGCTCTTTTCAATATTCTTATACGCTAAAGTATTCTACAACCAAAAGAATTGTAAATGAAAGAGGCGATGGTGGCCTCAGTCTGATTTCACTATACTATGTTTGAGGTTACTACACTTTACAATGAACAACATGCGTCGTAATTTTACTCATTACTATATTCTGTCCTCTGCACTTGCATAAAAGAAAACTGGTATTCTCCTTTTACATGTATACAAAGTTCGACTTAACAATTGCAAGCAGTCTTGCCTTGGGTAGACGTGTTGGTGCTGGTGGTGAGAAGCATGTGGCTAACGCAGCTCTTCACGCTTCATGCCCTTAATGGCGGCTGGAACTACGAGCTGTAGCACTCGTATAAGCTACTGCACGTCCGCCATAAAATCTGGGCGCAGCCCAGCCCCAGTGGCATAGAGGCGGCTTCGACAACCATTCGTCGCGTTCTACTCCACAAACGGCGACGATATTCGCCTCTTCGCTGTTGCACAATCACTTTTGCGTGAGCACAGTTACGCACGTCCGCTCACGTCAACACTCCCCAGGCCATTCCATTGTTCAGTCCCTGTGTCTCCAGCTACCCCTAGCTACGCTCGTATCACCAAGAGTGGGGGCGTTCCCCTACCACCTTTTTACCGAAATCATTTAGTATTTAAGAATTTTTATATTTACTACCCTGGAGTCCATACCAGTCATAATAATTTACTACTAGCGTTTTACAACATTAAATTATACAGTAATAACTTATAATTACCAAGAAAAAGAATACATTTGACTCTGAGAGCTTAGTGCAGTGTCTGACAGCGCTAATTCCCAGTGTCGCCAATAGATGGCATCAGGGTGCACTCCCTGGCAGTCTCACACAAGCGCACCCGTTTCAGACGCGCGGGCTCCAAATTACTGTCAGCCCACCATCATTTCAGTTCCGTTACAAGACCTTTGGAGATAAGAGAACCACTTGTATGAACATCAAGAGCTGAGATGGAAACACAATTCTAAGCAAAGAAGGGAAAGCAGAAATGTGGAAAGAGTATATAGAGGGTCTATACAAGGGCGATGTACTTGAGGACAATATTATGGAAATGGAAGAGGATGTAGATGAAGATGAAATGGGAGATACGATACTGCATGAAGAGTTTGACAGAGCACTGAAAGACTTGAGTTGAAACAAGGCCCCCGGAATATACAACATTCCATTGGAACTACTGACGGCCTTGGGAGAGCCAGTCCTGACAAAACTCTACCATCTGGTGAGCAAGATGTATGAAACAGGCGAAGTACCCTCAGACTTCAAGAAGAATATAGTAATTCCAATCCCAAAGAAAGCAGGTGTTGACAGATGTGAAAATTACCGAACTATCAGTTTAATAAGCCACAACTGCAAAATACTAACGCGAATTCTTTGCAGACGAATGGAAAAACTGATAGAAACCGACCTCGCGGAAGATCAGATTGGATTCCGTAGAAATATTGGAACACGTGAGGCAATACTGACCTTATGACTTATCTTAGAAGAAAGATTTAGGAAAGGCAAACCTACGTTTCTAGAATTTGTAGACTTAAAGAAAGCTTTTGACAATGTTGACTGGAATACTCTCTTTCAAATTCTAAAGGTGGCAGGGGTAAAATACAGGGAGCGAAAGGCTATTTACAATTTGTACAGAAACCAGATGGCAGTTATAATAGTCGAGGGACATGAAAGGGAACCAGTGGTTGGGAAGGGAGTAGGACAGGGTTGTAGCCTCTCCCCGATGTTATTCAATCTGTATATTGAGCAACCAGTAAAGGAAACAAAAGAAAAATTCGGAGTAGGTATTAAAATCCATGGAGAAGAAATAAAAACTTTGAGGTTCGCCGATGACATTGTAAATCTGTCAGAGACAGCAAAGGACTTGGAAGAGCAGTTGAACGGAATGGATGGTGTCTTGAAGGGAGGATATAAGATGAACAACAACAAAAGCAAAACGAGGATAATGGAATGTAGTCGGATTAAGTCGGGTGATGTCGAGGGTATTAGATTAGGAAATGAGACACTTAAAGTAGTAAATGAGTTTTGCTATTTGGGGAGCCAAATAACTGATGATGGTCGAAGTAGGGAGGATATAAAATGTAGACTAGTAATGGCAAGGAAAGAGTTTCTGAAGAAGAGAAATTTGTTAACATCGAGTATAGATTTAAGTGTCAGGAAGTCATTTCTGAAAGTATTTTCATGGAGTGTAGCCATGCATGGAAGTGAAACATGGACGGTAAATAGTTTGGACAAGAAGAGAATAGAAGCTTTCGAAATGTGGTGCTACAGAAGAATGCAGAAGATTAGATGGGTAGATCACATAACTAATGAGGAAGTATTGAATAGGATTGCGGAGAAGAGAAGTTTGTGGCAGAACTTGACCAGAAGAAGGGATCGGTTGGTAGGACATGTTCTGAGGCATCAAGGGATCACCAATTTAGTATTGGAGGGCAGCGTGGAGGGTAAAAATCGTAGGGGGAGACCAAGAGATGAATTCACTAAGCAGATTCAGGGGGATGTAGGTTGCAGTAGGTACTGGGAGATGAAGAAGCTTGCACAGGATAGAGTAGCATGGAGAGCTGCATCAAACCGGTCTCAGAACTGAAGACCACAACAACAACAACATGTATATACAGAGTGTTACCAAAAGGTACGGCCAAACTTTCAGGAAACATTCCTCACACACAAAGAAAGAAAATATGTTATGTGGACATGTGTCCGTTAAACCTCCCCCTCACTTATCGACCTTAATGACAGTGAAAAATTCAACTGCGTGTACCTAATGTAAATTTGGGAAAAGCAATCGTCACCAAAGTTAATCCGTCGGTAAAGAGGGAGGAAAGGGTTACATCTAAATGAAAGGAAAAATGCTAATGGAACTGGTGGAAATTAATTTTGAAAAGGGGTAAAGTTAATAAAGAAAGTAAATGTGCGGCCATTACGTTAACAATTAACTAGCGTTAATTAGATATTTGAGATTTGGGGGAAATTACGGTCGCCAGTCCTAAGGACAATTACTATAGTAACTGAAAGAGAAAGGTTATTACACATATAATTAGCACTAGAAGTGTGGCAACTGAAGGTTGACACGTGTAGTGTGAAAACTGAAAGTTTGTCAGAAGTAATAAATTTCGCTACACTCTGACTTAATATAGCGAAAGAATTAATAAAACAGGAAAATCGAAAGTTAATTTAGTGACTGAAGTTAATAGTGAGCTTTCTTTCTGAAGCACATCGAAATTCAGTAAAATACGGTTAGACTTGGACTACCTCAACAATCATTTCAAAAGCTACTTGAATCTACGCAATTTAGAAATAAGAGATTTAACTTTGTGAACTTGAATTAAATGACTCTGAACAATTAACAATAGTAAAATTTAGTACGTACCAAGCTGAGCTGCAGTCACAGGTAAGCTAAAATATGGTAACAAAACTCGCACTCTTAATTTGTGCTTGTGTAATCTAAATATTGTAGCCAGCTATGAATACCTTAACTGAACATTGAAATTAAAGCAGAGAAATCTAATGATGCTGGCGTTTGAATTTCAACGACACTCGGGTTCATTCCGGAAAAGGAAGGGACCCTGCTTGGTAATGAAATTGGGACAATGAGCAACAAATGTTCACGCTAAGTTGCTGTAATTATAGTTACGAAAATGGTACAGTTTGGAAAGCTGAGGTCTGCCATACAGTTCTACAACTTTACGTGCTTCCAGTCTTCCTTGTTGGTTGATTGAAGGTTTGAAGCCGTCGATCGAAGAGGTGGCGACAGTCACTCATTGTCGGCCGTCGTTGTTGCAGAAGCTGGATGTTGGCGCGCCTTCTTCTCGACACGGTCACCAGACGAAACGGGCTCTTGATGTGCGCCAGCTAATGCTTCCCGTCCGCGACACCGTGTCAGAAACTATCATCGCAAGTCGAGCGCAATTACATGCTGCCAAACCCCGAAAGCGCGGCAACTCGCTACTCGCTACTCCAGCCAGACTCCCTCTCCGCCCGCGCTCCACGCGACAGAGTTAACACTACCAAAGATCCTACACACTTTGATTCTTCACACGACCTATTGATGTAATCGTTCGATAGCAGTTTTCCCTAGGCAAAACCCAGCGTAAAAATACAAATAATATTTACAAAACAACCAATTATACATCGACATAAATACATACATATATATATATATATATATATATATATATATATATATATATATATATATATATATATATATACAAATAGTAAAACAATTACAACATATAAAGAGACAGAAATGTCATATCTTGAGGTAACAAAACAAGGAAAAAAATTATAGGACAATAGATGGAAATAGGAGGATATGCATTTCCGGCGTTACATCCGGAAACGCTTACTTTCCATGTTAGAGCTCATTTTATTACTTCTCTTCAAATCACATTACTCATGGAATAGAAACACACAGCAACAGAACGTACCAGCGTGACTTCAAACAGTTTGTTACAGGAAATGTTCAAAATGTCCTCCGTTAGCATCCACCCTCCGTCGCATGGAATCCCTGATGCGCTGATGCAGCCCTGGAGAATGGCGTATTGTATCACAGCCGTCCACAATACGAGCACGAAGAGTCTCTACATTTGGTACCGGGGTTGCGTAGACAAGAGCTTTCAAATGCCCCCATAAATGAAAGTGAAGAGGGTTGAGGCCAGGAGAGCGTGGAGGCCATGGAATTGGTACGCCTCTAGCAATCCATCGGTCACCGAATCTGTTGTTGAGAAGCGTACGGCCACTTCGACTGAAATGTGCAGGAGCTCCATCGTGCATGAACCACATGTTGTGTCGTACTTGTAAAGGCACATGTTCTAGCAGCACAGGTAGAGTATCCCGTATGACATCATGATAACGTGCTCCATTGAGCGTAGGTGGAAGAACATGGGGCCCAATCAAGACATCACCAACAATGCCTGCCCAAACGTTCACAGAAAATCTGTGTTGATGACGTGATTGCACAATTGCGTCCGGATTCTCGTCAGCCCACACATGTGGATTATGATAATTTTCAATTTGATCACGTTGGAGTGAAGCCTCATCCGTAAAGAGAACATTTGCACTGAAATGAGGATTGACACATTGTTGGATGAACCATTCGCAGAAGTGTACCCGTGGAGGCCAATCAGCTGGTGATAGTGCCTGCACACGCTGTACACGGTACGGAAACAACTGGTTCTCCCGTAGCACTCTCCATACAGTGACGTGGTCAACGTTACCTTGTACAGCAGCAACTTCTCTGACGCTGACACTAGGGTTATCGTCAACTGCACGAAGAATTGCCTCGTCCACTGCAGGTGTCCTCGTCGTTCTAGGTCTTCCCCAGTTGCGAGTCATAGGCTGGAATGTTCCGTGCTGCCTAAGACGCCGATCAATTGCTTCGAACGTCTTCCTGTCGGGACACCTTCGTTCTGGAAATCTGTCTCGATACAAACGTACCGCGCCACGGCTACTGCCCCGTGCTAATCCATACATCAAATGGGCATCGGCCAACTCCGCATTTGTAAACATTGCACTGACTGCAAAACCACGTTCGTGATGAACACTAACCTGTTGATGCTACGTACTGATGTGCCTGATGCTAGTACTATAGAGCAATAAGTCGCATGCCAACACAAGCACCGAAGCCAACATTACCTTCCTACAATTGGGCCAACTGGCGGTGAATCGAGGAAGTACAGTACATACTGACGAAACTAATATTAGCTCTGACATGGAAATTAAGTGTTTCCGGACACATGCCCACATAACATCTTTTCTTTACCTTACCTTTTTATATATATATATATATATATATATATATATAAGACAAAAGTTGAAAAACTCTTTTAAAAATAGCTCTATGTAAGAGATATTGCAAAGTTGACGTTAACAATAAGAAGATTTTAAACTTGTTGTATCAGTAAGGGAACAAATCCAAAAATGCAAAAAAAAATTTAAGTAGCTAGCTTGTACTAAGCAAAAATGGTTGTCTCTCGCCAGTTACATAACTTATATTTGTTACAAGATAAATGTGAATAAGCCACTTCACATTAAAGGCAGTTCCCCAAAAAAAATTTCCTTAGCTCGGTGAGCGAGCGACACGTGTAAAGGGGCCCAAATCACAATAGGCGGAATAGTTACTGGTGGTATACAGGGCCATAGCAGATCAGCCCCAAAACTTCCATTACAAGCCGCCACCTCCCCGCTTTACTCAAAACTAGAAGATGCAGCAAGGGCGGTGTCTGCACAGACTCCGAATTACAGAGACACTCGACACCGACCCTAAATCACCCATTCGAGGTGTGAATGAAAACGGCCCGACCACGAAGCAATTACCACATTCCTGCGGACAGGCAAACGAAAACTGTGGTGGGACGACTCCAACAAAACCACTGGTGAAGACACTCATACACTTCACTAGAACTTGAAAACCTTGTCTTATACACACACACACACACACACACACACACACACACACACACACATATATATATATATATATATATATATATATATATATATATATATATATATACAGGGTGAGTCACCTAACATTACCGCTGGATATATTTCGTAAATCACATCAAATACTGACGAATCGATTTCACAGACCGAACGTGAGGAGAGGGGCTAGTGTAACTGGTTAATACAAAACATAAAAAAATGCACGGAAGTATGTTTTTTTAACACAAACCTACGTTTTTTTTAAATGCAACCCTGCGCACACGTCGCACATCCAAATGCTCGTCAGAGGCAACCGCTACCAGTAGTTTCGACGGCCGATAAGAAGACATACGGTCCCACGCGCTGATCTCCTGCACCACGGCTTCTAAGCTTCATAAGCCACGTACAGTCTTACACAATAAAACTGAACGCCGGCCGGCCGCCACAGAGACGAAGTCCGAGTCATTCACTTAAGGTGGCCAATAAAACGGACCGCCCCTGACAACTCTAAGTCCGGCCATATGCACAATCTGGCAACACTGTAAGATGCGGAAGTGTTAGGAGGAAGTATTGTCTACTTCCGAGACGTTGTCGGACTATGTGGGCCCGTGGTCTAGCGGCAAGCGTCGAGCGTTCTAAACTTATAGTCGCCTGTTCGCGTCCAACTGTATTTTTTTTACCACATTTCGGTCTAAAGTTATGAGTCTGACTGAACATCGAAGATAATTCGCTTAACATTCTACCCACCAGCAATAACAAGTATTCCAGAAACAATTCCGCAGGACAGCTCGTGGCTGCGTCGCGATCATAACAGCGTACGCTCGAGCGTTTCCTGGCGCTGCAGCGGCTACCGGCCACCGGCCAGACGCCACCCGCCGCCTGTAATCCGGCGCCACCCATGTGACCGCGGCGCCACGCTGTCTGTGTATGTATCAACTGTCATGTTCGAATTTAAAGTTCTAGTTATCATCTTGCAGTTAAGCATTGGATTTTGCATACATGAAAATCATGAACTACAGTTAAGCATTGTAAAATTGAGTCGTAAGTGGAAATAGGTGTAACATCTGCAACACAACGTTTACGTTTGGTATAACAGAGGGGTGAATGCAGAGGAGGCAGCTAGAGAGATTTGAATTGTGTGTGGAGCGAGTGCTTTTGGGAAAAATACGCCAGAAAAAGATATTCTTGTTTCAACAAAGATCGTTCTGGCATGAATGATTTTCCACATTAAGGAAGTCTCGACTACTGATATATGTGATAGATTACCACTTTACCATCAAGCCACATCTGCATTCAACATGCAAAGTTCAGAAGTCTGGTGTAGGAGTACTGCATGATCTAATTCGAAACAACAAAAATCAACGGAGTGACTATTATTGAACGTCATCAGGTCGCTCATTGAGCATTCGTATGCAGTACTGTTACTGGTAACGTGTTATGATGCCTTTATCGTTAACTTCCTAAGAAGAAATGAAAGGCTGAGCCCCTCCAAAAGACATAACCTCGAGCAAAGAGTAGTGTGAACATAACATTTTACATCTGATAGCTCCAAAAGTGTGTTTGGGGCTACGAATTCTGGCCCAAGGGCTGTGTGCAACACAGCTGGAATTTGTTGGCAACAACTGAGACACCTTTCGGTCTCAGCGTAAGAAAATAGAGCAACAAATGGCTCAAATGGCTCTCAGCACTATGGGACTTAACATCTGAGCTCATCAGTCCCCTAGAACGTAGAACTACTTAAACCTAACTAACCTAAAGACATCACACACATCCATGCCCGAGGCAGGATTCGAACCTGCGACCGTAGCGGTCACACGGTTCCAGACCGAAGCGCCTAGAACCACACTGCCACACCGGCCGGCCGTCAAGGTCTCCTTCAGGTTCCTCTTACATATTCGTTCCTGAGTCTGTCTCTCCTGCTTTTTTTTTTTTTTTGTGAGGTTGGAGCTGATCTAAGGAATTTTGTTTCATATGTTTGTATTTGACTCAACTCTCTCTTATTTATGAAACAGGTTTCCATACTATACGTCAACATTAGCTCATAGAGGGACTCCATTGTTCCAGATTAGGTTGGTACTTGATGGAAGAAGCTGGATCCTTTTGCTACTCTGTTTAAAACTTCCATCACTCAATACGACACTACTCAGACAACTGAAACTTTCCACACATTCAATCTTGTCTCCTTCTAGTATGACGTTACGAAGTGTTAGTGTCGTATTCACTTCATTGCCATTCTCTTGCTCTTACAGTCAACTTGAATTCCTTGAATTTTTTTATTCCAGTAATCTATTCGCCTCTGAACCTCCGCTTACGTCTCTCCCCAAATGGCTACGCCGTCAACAAAATCAAAAACACTGAAATCTTCATTTTTCTACTTCCTTGATCTCTTTCGTGATTGTGTCCTCAAGTGTAAGGAAGAGGAACGGGGAACCCGAACTGCCTTGCTGAATACCTCTCTATGTCTTAAACCATTTTGATCTTCACCTCCTACTTATACACTGCTTTCACAACCTTCATACAGTATCTGAAAATTTTAAATTAATGATTAAGGAACATGACGTTTTCTCAATAATTCCCACATTGTACTCCTTGGTGTACCGCCATATGCTTTTTACCAATCCATGAACACCACTATGAGCTCCTTTCCATTTTTTTCAGTACTTCTCCATTAAGGGACGAAGGTAAAAAATCAAGTCCATCGTTCCCTGTTACTTCTGAATCCATGGTGTTGTTCCTCAAACTGATGTTCTAGGGTTTTTCTCTGTCTCTTTTCTACGATCTTTTCCACTATCTTAAGGCAACATGATAGCAGTGTGATTCCACGACACTTGGTGCTTTTTGTTTTCACTTCCTTTCTTAAACAATGGTATTCTATTCCCCTTCTTCTACGTCAGTGACTTCGGAGTCACTTTCATGTTCATTTTCCCGATTCAGTGACATTTCAAAATAATTCTTTGTCACTTCCCTTGTGCCTTCCAAGTGCCTGATAATTTCCCCAACTTCTGTTTCAATCGCTTTTATATCTTCTACTTTTCAGCAACCCGTATAATAGTTGTTGGTTCCCCTTGCTGTCTTACTGTAGCTTCTGGATGAATATGTTCCCACTCTTCTCCTTTTCTTTTTTCAATATTCTCTTTGCTTGGAGTTTCTGGCTCAGTGTTGTTGCCTTGTGCTCATCTTTCGGCACCAGTCTTTGTTCTGATCTCTTCTTTCAGTTTCCATGCTTTTCTTTGCTATACTGCGTTCTTTAATTGTGTCTTCTACAACCCCGGTAGCTGAGTGGTCAGCGCGACGGCATGTCATGCCTAACGGGCCGGGTTCGATTCCCGGCTGGGTCGGAGATTTTCTCCGCTCAGGGACTGGGTGTTGTGTTGTCCTTATCATCATCCCCAGCGACACGCAAGTCGCCGAAGTGGCGTCAACTCGAAAGACTTGCACCAGGCGAACGGTCTGCCCAACGGGAGGCCCTAACCATACGGCATTACCAGTTGTGTCTTTTTGTCTATTGTTCCACCAGCGGGTTTGTTTCTGTTTTACTTTACCTTCCGTTGCTCCACATATTTTCACGGCACTGCTGACTGTTGATGTTCTAAAAAGCGTCCATTCTTCGTCCACACTATCAGTCTCAGAACTTGGCAATTTTTGTGCACAGAAATTACCAAACGAATTGTGCAATAAGCTTTAATATGCATTTACACAAATAAATGAGGAGGCGAGAAAACAGCGTTGTAGCCTGTCTTTGATGTTATTCGACCTGTGCATTGAGTAAGCTTTGACGGAAAACAAGGAGAAGTTTGGAAAAGAAACTAGAGTTCAAGGAGAGGATATTAAGCTTAGAAGTTTAACGATGACGTAATAATTCCATCAGAGACAACAAACGACTTGGAAGACAAGTTGAATGGGATAGACTGTGTCTTGAAAAGCCGTTATGAGATGATCATCAATGAATGTTAGACAAATGCAATGGCATATAGTGCAGTTACATCAGGTTAGCCGGCCGGTGTGGCCGTGCGGTTCTAAGCGCTTCAGTTTGGAACTGCGTGACCACTACGGTCGCAGGTTCGAATCCTGCCTCGGGCATGGATGTGTGTGATGTCCTTAGGTTAGTTAGGTTTAAGTAGTACTAAGTTCTAGGGGACTGATGACCACAGATGTTAAGTCTCATAGTGCTCAGAGCCATTTGAACCATTTTGAACATCAGGTTATGCTAAGACAACTGGATGAAAGTACTAGATGTATTTTGCTATATGGGCAAGAAAACAAGTGACTATGACCAGAGTAGAAAAAATATAAAACGCAGATTACCGAAAGTAAGAAACAAAAATTTGTAACAAAAAGAAAGTTGCGACTATAGAATATAAATTCTGTTCTGTTCGGAAGGTGTTAAGTGTAAGAAGGACGGTAAACAGTTGAGAGAGGAACAAAATAAAACTTTTAGAAACATGTCGCTACAGAAAAATGCTGAACATTAGAGGGGTAGATCGGATAACTAATGGAGGGTGTAATGGTCGCCTGGTCGTAGATATTGCTAACTGCTATAATCGCACTATTTCACTCCCATTTACGGAGCTTGTTAGCACTTGATGTTAGGTTGGCGCCATTAGAATGCATTGTAGTAATCACTGCTGCTTGCTGGATCGCTGCTGTCTCTCGATGCTGATGCTGGCTCTAAATCTGGTTGTCTAGGGTTAAAAAACATGAGGTCCCGTGTTTTTTATGTGCTTTTGATGATAAAGAACGAGCGAAACCAACAAATATGTAAACTTCAAATATTTATTACTCTGGTGGCCATCTTAATTCAACTGTCCACCAAAGACCATGACACAACACAAAGTAGTACTTCCTCTACATGTTCTTTGCATTGTTTATCCACCTCAAACAATAACACACAAACACACTGTACCAAAGTGACATTCCGACTGCCTCTCGACCGTTCTTGCTGCTTGTATTTATAACATTGTCAAAGAACTACTAAAAAGAGATATAGTTTACAAGTCACATGTACATCTATTATCATAATTTGTGCAGAAAAGTTATTAATTTGCATCGAGTGACATAATTTAACATGTTATTAAAATGACAGACAGATTTGTTGACTTGACAGAATAATTCTTTGTCACAAAAAGGCCGTTTTTTAGAGGTTTGTCAACTGACTTCTCTAATTTGCATAAATAAGTAAATAACATGAATTATTAAGAATTACATTGGTTCTCGTCTAAAATAGGATTGATTTCGTGCATACTGAGTGAAAACGCTCCTAGTGAACAAATAGGTTTCACTGGGTGATTTTTATTTAAGGAGATCCAAAATACCTAAGTTGGCCACAATTTTTCGTACTTCATATTAATTATTTAAGATGAACTTAGTGTTTTTTCATGATGACATTTGCTGTATCAGTGATCAAGTGATATAAACTTTTGTGTGGGTCAGTTATTCAGTATAATTTAATGGGTTGACTGTTTATGCAGACATGTTATGCAATCATTGTTAACATACACAATAACTTTTCTATAATCATAAATACTCATTAAACTGGTTGAATTTGGCGGGTATCGCATACTTCGGTACAGTAAAGCCTTTAATATGTTCCGTTACAAGGGCCACTGAATCTAATCAAGGGTGAAATGAAATTTATGGCACAACTTAACTAAAAGAAGGGGCTTGATTGATTCGTCAATTCAGTGAGTGAGGAAAATGTGAGTGTTTGTGTGGAGGAGGTGTGATGGATAAAATTGTAAAGGTAGAAACGGTTTGAATACAGTAGGCAGGTTCAAGTGGATGAAGGTTGCGAGAGATATGCACGAGAGGAACAGGCTTGAACAGGACCGACTAATGGGGAGAGTTGCGTTATATCAGCCTTCTGGCTGAATGCCTCAACAAAACAACGACGCTCAATTTCTCCATCGCCAGCGGTAACAGCTCACTTAGACTACGCAAGTATTTTGTAATCCGTCCCCTGTCTCACTAGCTACACACAATCTCTACCCTGAACTTTCTCCATGTTTCTTACTACTTGTTCCGACAAAAAAGGTGTCACTTTGCAGACAGCCAAGAGAAAAGAAAGATTCCGATGCACGGCACTTGTTCCATGCGACGGAACAGAGCTGGTCGGCCGCTATACGGACAACAAGCAATGCCCATTAATTAGTCGTCACGCGAAATCCGTCACGCCGAACGCCTCCTTGTCCAAACGATTTTCTTACTAGAGGTCCGGAGGAAAAGTGTTGAGAGTACACCGCATTTAATAAAATTAATGGCCAGTAAATCTTCCCGTTCCGTTCTCGCACAAAAATGCCCCGCTGAAGAAACCGCCCGACGACGCAGTAAATTCCGAACGGCGTGCTACGGCTCCGCGCACCTTGGCTCGTGATTAATTAGGGCACTCCCCTAAATTGTATTTTTTTTAGCGCGACCGGCAAATGAACGCTAACAGCTACGACATGTCCCGGGATCTACGAGCCCTAAATTCACGCAGCGGGACGGCTAGAGGTGAACTGACTCACGAGCCGAGGCTGGCCTGTTATCCGAGGAAGGCGTGAGACTTGCTGCAGCTACGGAGAAGACAGTCTCGACCAGTGTGTGGGCGCAACAGCTCTGCGACTCTCGATATAGGAATATCTTACGGAGGGTGCAGAAGAGTATGCTAATAACGCTTACCCGAGCATTTGGGCAACCACAGCCGAGTCTTGGCTTGTGACTTTACACATATTTCCATTAGACATTATTGTCAGGCATAATACTGTTCCATAACGGATCAAGAAGTTCGGGCTGAAACGATTTACACATCAGTCACTTACTTTGCAGTAGAGTCCAGCTAAGGCAAAGGTGGTTGGAGGTTTTTTTTTTTTTTTTTTTTACAAAGGTGGAGCCCCTCCACGGTCACAGCGGTATGATAGCCAACTCAATAGGTCTACTGCCATCTCTGCATAAGGGTTAGCTTTCACTACAGTGAGGTGTCGCAGGATGTGGGTACTGCGATGTTTGCGTACGTCTGGTTAAGGTTAACCATTAATACGCGCTCAGCTGGAGATAGATTGGGTCGAAGTCGAACGAAGGGTAACGGTTTGAAGGGCAGAGAAAAGGAAGTGCCAAGGCAAGAGCCAAAGGGGGAAAAAAAACACCTCTGCGATATCATTCCATGTAGGCTTTCACGGCTGGCGTCTTTATCAGTAAACTGAGAGTCATATTAAAAACTCTCTACACTTCATTGAGAAATTGAGGGAAATTACTGTTGGTCCTAATGACATACTTGTCAGCTTTGATATAGTGTCTTTGTTCACGATGGTTCCAGTTGATGAAGCTCTCTCCCATATAGCCGATATGTTCCCTATTGATGTAGTAGCCTTGTTCCAACACTGTCTATCCTCAACCTATTTTCAGTACAATGGTGAATTCTATGAACAGATCGATGGGGTTGCTATGGGAAGCCCCCTAAGTCCCGCAATTGCGAATTTATTCATGGAATATTTTGAACATCAAGCACTGCAGTCGGCCAAAAAAAGCCCCTCGAAGTGGTATCGGTATGTGGATGATACCTTTGTAATATGGAATCATGAGGAAGAAGGAACAGCATCAATCCAAAGATTAAATTTACTATGGCGAAGGAGAAGAATGGACAACTTAACTTCTTGGATGTATCAGTTATCAAACGGGCAGATGGGACCTTAGGCCATAAAGTCTACAGGAAAGGTACACATACTGATCGCTACCTCCATAAGAACTCAAACCACCACCCTAGGCAAAAGAGGGGGGTCATAAAAACACTAGTGGATAGGGCCAATAATAATTGTGAACCAGGCTATTTAGAAGGAGAACTAAATCATTTACGAATGGCCTTTGCGAAAAATGGTTATACGAAAAACGAGATTAACCGAGCACTTCACCCAAATAGAAAAATGCCTAAAAATAGGAGACAGCAACAACCATCAGCTGGAAAAGTATTTCTCCCGTTCATCCATAATATCACGGATCGCATTGGAAAAGTACTAGCCAAGTTTCAGGTAGAGACCATTTTTAGACCTACTAAGAAAATTAGTGAATGCCTAAGATCAACTAAAGATGCTCGTCACCCCCTAGCCACCCCAGGGGTATATAAAATTCCGTAGTTGTGGCAGGGTTTACATAGGAACCACAAAAAGAAGCATCAATACACGGTTGACGGAGCACAAAAGAAACTGTCGCTTGGGACATATCGACAAATCGGCAGTAGCGGAACATGTTTTTAAGGATGGAGATCACGAAATAAAATTTGGTGAAACAAGCGTGCTAGCGAGGACGTCGCACTATTATACACGTATGTATAGAGAGGCAATTGAAATCCACAAACATCAATACAATTTTAATCGTAAAGAAGAAGGATTAAAATTGGATAAGATATGGCGGTCGACGTTGCATCAATCACGTGACAATCGATTGCCTGCAATCGAGAGAACAGACGATAGCCAGAGATAGCTGCACATCGACGCCACGTGATGTGGTGGCGCCCCCTACGATCTCTATATAAACGGCGGCCCCAGCTCCTAGCAGCCAGTCGTCGACTCACCTCGGAAGATGTTCTCCGTAGTTGAGAACGAAACGTCAGGGAGAAGAAGTTCTACAGATCGACTACCTCTGCGATAGTTAGGTCGGGTGGTAAGAGCAGTAGCGGATGTCTTGCTGCCTGCGATAGGTTGTGCAAGGGTAGGCTTTGTTAGCAGTGGGTATCATGCATGTCGATATCTTTGAGATTGAGCGGTGGTGTTGCTCGGCGGCTGCCGCTGGGTGCCGATATTGAGCTCTCGATCAGCGTCAGCAACCTGCAACAGTTAGGTTTATCATCGTTTTTGTGTCCGATAGGTCATATATCGGACGCACAGTGTGACGTGATGTTGGCGAATTGTCTGTGCGTCAGTGGGCGAGCTCGTCGGTGTCCCTGATGTGGCCTGTTGGTCGGCTCTAATAGCAGCTGGTAATTTCCAGTCAGTGTTGCTGATACGCAGGGGCTTGCCGAAGTTTGTCGCTTGTTGGTGTATGTTAGTTTGCCATAGGTGGCTATGCCCTAGCTAGTTGTGTCTTTGGCCGCTTGTGTTTCCACCTATGGTTGTGGTCGTAGTTTCCCAGAGTGACGATGAAAGCATTGTTCGAGTGTCTCGAGTTCCTGTATAGTCGTGTGGCGTGTTTTTTTTTAATACTTCCTTGAGGGTTTCAAGGCGGTATTCTTGGTGAAGGTCCACGGTACGTGTGTTGCGTGGAGCATTGCTAATGATTCGTAGCACTTTGTTCTGTGTGATCCGCAGGCGGCGCAGGACTGTAGGAGCTGCATATCCCCAGACTGGAGCTGCGTACGTCATCAGAGGTCTAATCAGTGTCATGTACATGGACCTCGACGCCTTCCTATTCAGTGTGCTTTCCCTATTCAGCATTGGGTAGAGCTGTTTGAGCCTCACGTGCGCTCTGTTGGCAACGTACTCGATGTGTTCCCCCCATGTAAGTTTCTGGTCCAGCCAGACACCAAGGTATCTGATTCTCTCGGAAACGTATTGGGCATGTATGTAGTGTTATCTGTCTACTGTGTTGATGTTTGCGCAGTAGTTTCGGTCTGCTTGTAAACAGAACCGCTTCGCACTTGTCGACGTTGGAGGTGGTGGAATAGCATAGACCACTGTATACATTACGCATCAGGGCGCAGCTGTTAATGTCGGTGCTACACTAGCGAGCCAAAACATTATGACCACCTGCTTAACAGCTTGTTTTTCCATCTTTGGAACGAAATACATTACTCATTCTGCGTTACACGGATCCAAGTTTGTTGGTATGTTTGTGAACGTATGTGGCATTAGAAGTCTACTCACAGGTCATGTAATTCGTGTAGATAAAGAACTACTGATTTGGGTGCGCGGTGTTTGTGCACGATTTTCAGCCTGATGGGTTACATACAATTCACATCAGGCCAATTTGGCAGCCGAGACATCAACGTGAGTTTACTACACTCCTGGAAATGGAAAAAAGAACACATTGACACCGGTGTGTCAGACCCACCATACTTGCTCCGGACACTGCGAGAGGGCTGTACAAGCAATGATCACACGCACGGCACAGCGGACACACCAGGAACCGCGGTGTCGGCCGTCGAATGGCGCTAGCTGCGCAGCATTTGTGCACCGCCGCCGTCAGTGTCAGCCAGTTTGCCGTGGCATACGGAGCTCCATCGCAGTCTTTAACACTGGTAGCATGCCGCGACAGCGTGGACGTGAACCGTATGTGCAGTTGACGGACTTTGAGCGAGGGCGTATAGTGGGCATGCGGGAGGCCGGGTGGACGTACCGCCGAATTGCTCAACACGTGGGGCGTGAGGTCTCCACAGTACATCGATGTTATCGCCAGTGGTCGGCGGAAGGTGCACGTGCCCGTCGACCTGGGACCGGACCGCAGCGACGCACGGATGCACGCCAAGACCGTAGGATCCTACGCAGTGCCGTAGGGGACCGCACCGCCACTTCCCAGCAAATTAGGGACACTGTTGCTCCTGGGGTATCGGCGAGGACCATTCCCAACCGTCTCCATGAAGCTGGGCTACGGTCCCACACACCGTTAGGCCGTCATCCGCTCATGCCCCAACATCGTACAGCCCGCCTCCAGTGGTGTCGCGACAGGCGTGAATGGAGGGACGAATGGAGACGTGTCATCTTCAGCGATGAGAGTCGCTTCTGCCTTGGTGCCAATGATGGTCGTATGCGTGTTTGCAGGTGAGCGCCACAATCAGGACTGCATACGACCGAGGCACACAGGGCCAACACCCGGCATCATGGTGTGGGGAGCGATCTCCTACACTGGCCGTACACCACTGGTGATCGTCGAGGGGACACTGAATAGTGCACGGTACATCCAAACCGTCATCGAACCCATCGTTCTACCATTCCTAGACCGGCAAGGGAACTTGCTGTTCCAACAGGACAATGCACGTCCGCATGTATCCCGTGCCACCCAACGTGCTCTAGAAGGTGTAAGTCAACTACCCTGGCCAGCAAGATCTCCGGATCTGCCCCCCATTGATCATGTTTGGGACTGGATGAAGCGTCGTCTCACGCGGTCTGCACGTCCAGCACGAACGCTGGTCCAACTGAGGCGCCAGGTGGAAATGGCATGGCAAGCCGTTCCACAGGACTACATCCAGCATCTCTACGATCGTCTCCATGGGAGAATAGCAGCCTGCATTGCTGCGAAAGGTGGATATACACTGTACTAGTGCCGACATTGTGCATGCTCTGTTGCCTGTGTCTATGTACCTGTCGTTCTGTCAGTGTGATCATGTGATGTATCTGACCCCAGGAATGTGTCAATAAAGTTTCCCCTTCCTGGGACAATGAATTCACGGTGTTCTTATTTCAATTTCCAGGAGTGTAGAATGGTCCTCAAACCACTGTAGCACGATTCTGGCACCGATTCACGAACAGTTATACTGCTTAACGACAACAACACCGTCGCGAAAGACATCAAGCACGAAGGGATGCAGCGTGTTTTTGATTACTACAACAGGTGTCATGCAAGCGCAGCGTCTCCCATAGCATAATAGTGGTCCCCCCAGCCTGCTTCGCTGGTGCGCTACAAGTTTCGAGCCGGCGTTGGTGGAGACGACCATCGGCCTAGAGCAGCAAGAATGTGATTAATCCAAAGAGCCAACGCGTTTCGATTGATCGATAGTCGAATCTCGATGGTCTCGTGCCCACTGAAATCGTATTCGACGTTGTCGTTGGATCAACATGTGAACACGTAATGGTGGTCTATAGCGGGGCTTCATGTTCAACAATGTTCGACGAACTGTGTGCTCGGAAACACCAGCATTTACTCTGTCGGCATGGATGCCACAGATCACCACATATCCTACTTACATAGTAGTCAAACCTCCGAACCGCACGTCCAACAATTTAGGGCCTAGTTGTAGTTCTACTGTCCTACTTCTTTCCATACATGCTCACGACAGTAGCACGTGAACATTCGACCAGCTACGCCGTTATCGAGACACTCCTTCAGATTTGCGTAGTAATAATTTGTCTTTTGACAAAGTGGCTTATGTCAGTGCATTTCCCCATTTGCAGCCCACATCTTCGCTAGGGTGGTCCTCTATCCGTCTCTGTTGCACTTACATACCTTTGCTGCCATGCCACGTACCCGCAACGTCACCAACCGGCATCCTACCTCACAGTGGGCAACGGTCGTGTAGTGCCGCGAATATGACGAGTATGGGAATGGTAATGCGATGGTGTGAGGCAGGGCTGTACCCTATCCCCGATGTTATGCAATCTGTATATTGAGCAAGCATAAAAGGAAACAAAAGAAAAATTTGGAGTAGGAATTAAAATCCATGGAGAAGAAATAAAAACTTTGCGGTTTGCCGATTACATTGTAATTCTGTCAGAGACAGCAAAGGATCTGGAAGAGCCGATGGACGGAATGCAAACTGTCTTCAAAGAAGTATATAAGATGAACATCAACAAAAGCAAAACATGGATTATGCAATGTAGTGTAATTAGATCAGGAAATGAGACACTTAAAGTGGTAGATGAGTTTTGCTATTTGGGAAGCAAAATAACTGATGATGGTCCAAGTAGAGAGGACATAAAATGTAGACTGGCCATGGCAAGGAAATCGTTTCTGAAGAAGACAAATTTGTTGACATCTAGTATCGATTTAAGTGTCAGGAAGTCGTTTCTGAATGTATTTGTATGGAGTGTAGCCATGTATGGAAGTGAAACATGGACGATAAATAGTTTGGACAAGAAGAGAATAGAAGCTTTCGAAATGGGGTGCTACAGAAGATTAGACGGGTAGATCAAGTAACTAACGAGGAGCTACTGAATGTAATTGGATAGAAGAGAAATTTGTGGTACAACTTGACTGTAAGAAGAGATACATGGTCTGAGACACGAAGGTATCACCAATTAGGGGGCAGCTTGGAGGGTAAAAATCATAGAGGAAGACCAAGGGATGAATACACTAAGCAGATTCAGAAGTATGTAGGTTGCACTGGTTAGCTGGAGATGAATAAACTTGCACAGGATAGAGTAGCATGGATAGCTGCATCAAACCAGTCTCTGGACTGAAGCCTGCAACAATAACTGCTATGATACACTCCTGGAAATTGAAATAAGAACACCGTGAATTCATTGTCCCAGGAAGGGGAAACTTTATTGACACATTCCTGGGGTCAGATACATCACATGATCACACTGACAGAACCACAGGCACATAGACACAGGCAACAGAGCATGCACAATGTCGGCACTAGTACAGTGTATATCCACCTTTCGCAGCAATGCAGGCAGCTATTCTCCCATGGAGACGATCGTAGAGATGCTGGATGTAGTCCTGTGGAACGGCTTGCCATGCCATTTACACCTGGCGCCTCAGTTGGACCAGCGTTCGTGCTGGACGTGCAGACCGCGTGAGACGACGCTTCATCCAGTCCCAAACATGCTCAATGGGGGACAGATCCGGAGATCTTGCTGGCCAGGGTAGTTGACTTACACCTTCTAGAGCACGTTGGGTGGCACGGGATACATGCGGACGTGCATTGTCCTGTTGGAACAGCAAGTTCCCTTGCCGGTCTAGGAATGGTAGAACGATGGGTTCGATGACGGTTTGGATGTACCGTACACTATTCAGTGTCCCCTCGACGATCACCAGTGGTGTACGGCCAGTGTAGGAGATCGCTCCCCACACCATGATGCCGGGTGTTGGCCCTGTGTGCCTCGGTCGTATGCAGTCCTGATTGTGGCGCTCACCTGCACGGCGCCAAACACGCATACGACCATCATTGGCACCAAGGCAGAAGCGACTCTCATCGCTGAAGATGACACGCCTCCATTCTTCCCTCCATTCACGTCTGACGCGACACCACAGGAGGCGGGCTGCACGATGTTGGGGCGTGAGCGGAAGACGGCCTAACGGTGTGCAGGACCGCAGCCCAGCTTCATGGAGACGGTTGGGAATGGTCCTCGCCGATACCCCAGGAGCAACAGTGTCCCTAATTTGCTGGGAAGTGGCGGTGCGGTCCCCTACGGCACTGCGTAGGATCCTACGGTCTTGGCGTGCATCCGTGCGTCGCTGCGGTCCGGTCCCAGGTCGACGGGCACGTGCACCTTCCGCCGACCACTGGCGATAACATCGATGTACTGTGGAGACCTCACGCCCCACGTGTTGAGCAATTCGGCGGTACGTCCACCCGGCCTCCCGCATGCCCACTATACGCCCTCGCTCAAAGTCCGTCAACTGCACATACGGTTCACGTCCACGCTGTCGCGGCATGCTACCAGTGTTAAAGACTGCGATGGCGCTCCGTATGCCACGGCAAACTGGCTGACACTGACGGCGGCGGTGCACAAATGCTGCGCAGCTAGCGCCATTCGACGGCCAACACCGCGGTTCCTGGTGTGTCCGCTGTGCCGTGCGTGTGATCATTGCTTGTACAGCCCTCTCGCAGTGTCCGGAGCAAGTATGGTGGGTCTGACACACGGGTGTCAATGTGTTCTTTTTTCCATTTCCAGGAGTGTATTTCGTAAGTTGTGGTAATATTTTTATGTAGGATAGCTATGCTGCCATTGTACGTTTCACAGCTGCGAATGGCGAAACTCACAAAAGTTAAGGAATAGTAATAAAATTAATTACTTATAACAAATGCCCACACTCTGATCGTCTCACTACAGAGCACAGACTTCGAATGGAGGACATATTGCCTGAAAGCTGCGGGGCATCTCCAGATTAGCTGGAAGCATGACTGAGTCGACGTTTACCAACTGGCCAAGAGTAAAATGGAGGAGGGGAGATCAGTGACGCTGAATATGATAAGAGCAATTGCCCAGCACTGGAAAATCTGAGGCCAAAATGTGCTGGCATCGCCAGTTCTTCGAATGCTCACATCAATAAGTGCAAAAATCAGTTCAGTTCCTGGTATGTTTACACCAAAAAGTGCTGTCATCAGGAATGAGACCCAGAAGTGGCCCTGTTATCGTACTTATACATATGTATATACAGGATTATTACAAATGATTGAAGCGATTTCACAGCTCTACAATAACTTTATTATTTGAGATATTTTCACAATGCCTTGCACACACATACAAAAACTCAAAAAGTTTTTTTAGGCATTCACAAATGTTCGATATGTGCCCCTTTAGTGATTCGGCAGACATCAAGCCGATAATCAAGTTCCTCCCACACTCGGCGCAGCATGTCCCCTTCAATGAGTTCGAAAGCATCGTTGATGCGAGTTCGCAGTTCTGGCACGTTTCTTGGTAGAGGAGGTTTAAACATTGAATCTTTCACATAACCCCACAGAAAGAAATCGTATGCGGTTAAGTCGGGAGAGCGTGGAGGCCATGACATGAATTGCTGATCATGATCTCCACCACGACCCATCCATCGGTTTTCCAATCTCCTGTTTAAGAAATGGCGAACATCATGATGGAAGTGCGGTGGAGCACCAAACTGTTGAAAGATGAAGTCGGCGCTGTCGGTCTCCAGTTGTGGCATGAGCCAATTTTCCGCGGGCTAGGCGTGAAACTTGCCCGCACGCGTTCAACCGTTTCTTCGCTCACTGCAGGCCGACCCGTTGATTTCCTCTTATAGAGGCATCCAGAGGCTTTAAACTGCACATACCATCGCCGAATGGAGTTAGCAGCTGGTGGATCTTTGTTGAATTTCGTGCTGAAGTGTCGTTGCACTGTTGTGACTGACTGATGTGAGTGCATTTCAAGCACGACATACGCTTTCTCGGCTCCTGTCGCCATTTTGTCTCACTGGGCTCTCGAGCGCTCTGACGGCAGAAACCTGAAGTGCGGCTTCAGCCTAACAAAACTTTATGAGTTTTCCTACATATCTGTAGTGTGTCGTGACCATACGTCAATGAATGGAGCTACAGTGAATTTATGAAATCGCTTCAATCATTTGTAATAGCCCTGTACATATATGTACACACACTACCATAGTTGCACACATTGCTGAAGCCATAATGGTCCTTTGTGTCTTCCAAGTGTACCCATTAGAATAGTAACTGTGCGGATTAAGCTAGGTTCTGAAGGATTATCACTTACCTGCAATAAAGAAAATCTCGTTTCTCTAATGTTCTAGGCCATGTTAATGCAGGAATAGAAATAAGACAGCAGTTAATCCGAAATGTACAGTTCATGTGCACATAAAGAGCTACACTCCTCTTCAAATATTATAAGTACTTTTTTTGTTTGTTTTATGCGCATTCATGTTAACGCCAGTTCTGATCAAAGTACACTGATGTTCAAAATTAAAGCAACAAACGGAAGTTTTATAAGCTTGCGTTTATTTTGACACAAAACAGTAAAAACAAGTGATAACAAAGTAGGAACAATGTAAAGAATACAGAACGTAATCAACTGCAACATGCATAACAGAAGACGAAAATGTTCTTCGTTTATTTACAACTTAACAGATTTGCGAACACATTCCGACAACTGGTTAATGTGCTCGCTATAGGGTGTGACCACCTCTGGCAGCAATACAGGCCTGACAACGACGAGGCATGCTGTGGAGAACGTCACCACTGTTACATTGAGACAATAACTCCCATTCTCCCTGAGGAGCTTCTCGCAAGTCTTGGAGAGTGTTTGGTGGATATTGATGTGGTGTCACCGCCAGACACCACACTTGCTAGGTGGTAGCCTTTAAATCGGCCGCGGTCCGTTAGCATACGTCGGACCAGCGTGTCGCCACTATCAGTGATTGCAGACAGAGCGCCGCCACACGGCAGGTCTAGAGAGACTTCCTAGCACTCGCCCCAGTTGTATAACCGACTTTGCTAGCGATGGTTCACTGACAAAATACGCTCTCATTTGCCGAGACGATAGTTAGCATAGCCTTCAGCTATGTCATTTGCTACGACCTAGCAAGGCGCCATTACCAGTTACTATTGATACTTAATCATGAACCGTCAAGAGCGACGTTCACCATTAATGGATTAAAGTTAAGTATTCCACCAGCTACGTCCGTTTTTTCTAAATTCTAATTTCCTTGTCCTGTTCCAGACCTCATGCCAGCCTGCGTGAACTAAAACGCGTGACTTTCGGCTACCTCTAGTAACACGGTGTGTTGGCTCTCCTGCCAACCACAACATTTGGCGACGAGGCAACGCCGCGTTCTTATCGATATTGCCCTGATTTACTTGTGTAATGGCTTCGCCACAATCTCCAGAAGTACTGAATTTTATCGCTTACAGAATCAGGAGACGCAGGCCTTACTGGATGCCCTTGGACAGCTCGTCCAGGGTCAACGTGCAATGCAAAACGACGCGGCAGCCGCCGCTCCACCGCTAACGCAGCATAAACACGCAGTTGCACCAACTTTTCGTCCTTTTCATGCTGCACTGGAAAGCTGGACGGAGTGGTCATGCCAATTTGGATTCCATCTCGCCGCCTACAGAATTCAAGGTAACGAGCGGCAGCCGTTTTTGTTGTCTTCGGTCGGCGTACAAACTTAACGTGTGATAGTCAAATTATTTCCCCGACGCGACGTAGCAACTCTGTCCTACGACGAAATTTTGTCTGCATTAGATGCATACTTCAAAGACTCAGTCAATGTAGTTGCCAAACGGTATACCTTCTTTCGAACAAAATGTACGGCAGGTCAGACTAATAGGAAGTGGGTTGCTATCTTGCAAGGCCTTACTAGGGATTGTGCTTTTGAGTGTCAATGTGGACTCCCTTATTCAGATACTATGGTATGTGATGCAATTGCACAGAACGCTTCTGATGTTCGTATAAGGCAACAGATTTTGAAACTAGTCAATCCCTCCCTTCAACAAGTGATGGACGTATTGGATCTGCAGGACACACTTGACTTTGCTCAGGAATCATTTGCAACTTCGCCACCCATGTGTCAGGTTAACTGGCCCGCCGGGCGAGCTGCACGGAACAGTAAACAGCTTTCGCGCCCGGCCGCGCCGCTGCCGCCAGGCTCTCAGCCACGTGTACCGTGCCAGCAAGGAAATGGAGTGCTAACATCATGCCCGCGGTGTGCTACTAGACATTCGCATGATAATTGCCCGTTACGCCAACCTATTTGCTTTTACTGGAAACTCAAAATCATTCCAGGCCCTTTGCTTCGCGCCGGAATTGGAATCGAACCAAGGATATTCAGGCTCGCGACACTTCGCCCATGGAAATTCATGTAGTTCATGCCACTCCGCCCAGTGCCACTCTCTCTAACCGTGACTGTGTTCGTCCCACAATTAGTGTGCGTCGACATCGCTGGAACTCCCATCAAGTTGCAAGTGATTTTGTACCAGTGTCAGTTCATGTTGCACGAGACAGTCGCTCTTGTCGTCAGCAGGGCAATAAACTTTTTGTGGACTTGGACATTAACAGCAAAGTGATACCATTCCAGCTCGATACCGGGGCTGCAGTTTCACTGATCAATCAAGACACTTACAAACTGCTGGGTACACCTCCGTTGCGTGGCGCAAATGTTAAGCTAACTAGTTATTCCGGACAGGAGATCCCTGTGTTAGGACAGTGCAGCCTTCTTGCAACATACGAGGGACAAAAAAAACTTGTGTCATTTTACGTCCTTCGTTCTTCTTCTGCTGTGAACTTGTTTGGTTTCAATTTATTTAAGTTGTTTAACTTGTCTATAGTAAATCAGGTCCTATCAGTAAACCAGACTGTGCCTTCCGACAGTGTTTCTCGACTATGTGACGAATTTGCAGACATTTTTGCACCGGGCCTTGGTTGCGCTAAGAACTATAAAGCACATTTGGAACTGAAAGTAAACGTGCAACCGAAATTTTTCAGAGCGTGCAATGTTCCCCACGCATTGCGTGATGAGGTCGCAAAAACATTACACGATTTGGAATCACAAGGTGTAATTGAACGTGTGCAGGCTTCTCTCTGGGCATCACCTTTAGTAATTTTGCCAAAACCTTCCAGAAAATTGAGACTTTGTGTGGACTTCAAGGCAACAGTGAATCCACAACTAGTGACTGCAACTTTTCCTTTACCCCGCCTGGAAGATCTTTTTGCCAAACTGTGCCTGGGTAAATATTTTTCGAAGTTGGACATAGCAGATGCGTACTTGCAAATACCGGTGGACGAAGAATCCCAGCGCGTTTTCGTGGTTAACACGCATTTTGGTTTGTATCGATTCAAACGACTGCCATTCGGGTGTGCATCCGCCCCTGCATTGTTTCAGCAATATCTACAAACTGTTTGTGCGTCGGTCCCTACTGCAGCAAACTATCTGGACGACATTGTGATCTCCGGAAAGACAGAAGAAGAACATTTAGCCAATCTCAGAATATTATTTCAGGTCTTGCGACAAAATGGTCTTCGCTTCCGGAAGGACAAATGTGTTTTTTGCTCGTGACTTGCCCTACCTGGGACATGTACTCAATGCCCAAGGCCTACATCCCAGTCCCGAGCACCTCCGTGCCATACAAGACTTGCCTTCGCCGCAGAATTTGAAGCAGCTACAGAGTGTGCTGGGAAAAATTAACTATTATATGTGCCGCATGCCTTTTCCCTTTCAGCTCCGCTTCATCGCTTACGCCGTAAAGGTGTTCCGTTCGTTTGGACGTCTGCATGCGAACGCGCCTTTCGCCAGTTGAAATCGGCGTTGCTTTCCAGTACTTGCCTTACGCCATTCGATCCCCAGAAGTCCCTTTTGTTGATGGTGGATGCATCGGATTTCGGGATCGGAGCTGTGCTTGCGCACAAAGATGGATCACACGATCGCCCTATTGCATTTGCGTCCAAATTGCTCTCGTCTGCGCAAAGAAATTATTCACAGATCGAGAAAGAAGCATTGGATCTCGTATTTGGTGTTACAAAGTTTCATGATTTCTTGTATGGTCGTCACTTTACCATCATCACAGACCACAAACCTTTGACATCGCTTTTTCATCCGACCAAGCCTGTACCTTCACGTACAGCGCAGAAATTCATTCGCTGGTCTATTTTCCTCTCGCAGTACCGCTACGATATCTTGTATCGGTCCACTGCTAAGCACGGAAACGCCGATGCGTTATCCCGTTTGCCTGTTGCTGAGGATAGAGCATTCGATTCCTCCGAACTTGCTTGCATGTTCATTGATTCGGAAACCGATGACGTGGTCGAATCGTTTCCGATTGATTTTCGTCGTGTAGCTACAGCCACAGCTGCCGACCCTGTCCTTGCTACCGTTCTGCGTTTCGTTGCTACTCAATGGCCCTTGTCAAAGTCACGGATCGGAGATCCACTGGTTCGTCGATTTTTTGCTCACAAGGAGAGACTTTTTGTACGACGTGGTGTTTTGCTGTTGCGTTCTGATAATGATCAGTCCAGGGTCGTGGTCCCACGTTCGTTACAGTCCTCTGTCTTACGGCTTCTCCACCAAGGACATTGGGGTATAGTGAGAACTTGCTCGTCAGCACTGTACTTGGTTCGGAATCGATGCCGCGATTACGAATATTTGCTCTTCTTGCATGGTGTGTGTCGAACAACCAGCAGCACCACCGCGGAAATTCTTTGCATGGCCAAAAGCCATTTTGCTGGTACATTCTGGAATGCTCGATGGTTGGTTGTTTTCGATTCATTCAGAATTTTCCTTTTGTTGTCCGGATGTCTTCCACGACGTGATCTGCCACCATCCAAGTGTTATCTGCTATCTTTTGCATTGAAGGTCTTCCTCAGCCTATTGTTTCCGACCATGGCCCTCAATTCATGACCGCAGAATTTCAGTCATTCTGCAAGGACAAGTGTATTCAACATCTGACGTCCGCGCCGTTTTCGCCGCAGTCAAACGGTGCCGCTGAACGATTGGTCAGGACTTTCAAGTCAGAGATGTTGAAGTTGAAAGAATCGCATTCTCGGGAGAACGCGTTATTGCTCTTTTTGTCCTCGTATCGCTCTCAGCCCCGAGATGGTCGCTCGCCGGCTGAGTTGCTCCATGGTCGCCCTCATCGAACCTTGATGTCTTTGCTACATCCGCCGCATCAGGTTCCCGTGCAGCGGCAGACACCTGCTTTTGCCCCAGGCGACGTTGTCTGCTACCGCCACTATCGAGGTTCACGGTGTTGGCTCGAAGGGCGCATTCTTCGCTGCCTCGGCCGCGCTATATGTCTGGTTTTGGGGGCCTCTGGTGAGGTGCGTCGGCATCTCAATCAGCTGCGCCTCTGTCGTCGCACGGAATCTGCCGCTCCCCGTCTGCTTTCAGCGACGGTGCCGTCCTGTCAGCGCCCTGGGGACCCATCTATTGGCTCGCCTCGGCCCCAGGTGTTACCGACGCTGCCTTCCACTTTGCCCCATGGCGACGCGCCGCCGCCGCCGCCGCCACCGCCTGTTCTCCCGCCGGCGACGCACGCAGTGGACGCGTCGCTGCAACCGCCGGGCGCCTCCCTGGGTCACGCGCCGCCGATCGCTTCCCGTGACCAGTTGTCCTCCGACATGGAACTCATGCCCGCTCCGGACCATATGTCGTCTTCGCCCGTCGGGTGCCCCGGCCCGATGGAGGTCGACCCTTCGGCCCCTCCTGTCTCTCTGCAGGCGCATACACCGCATGTTGGCGTGCACCCTGGAGCAGGTTTTCAGGCGTTTCCTAGCTCCCCGCGGTCCGAATGTCAGGGTGCGGGTGGCACAGCCTCGCCTGTTGTTAGGCTCCCCACCTCGTCGCATACGTCAACATGGGGTCCTCCCCACGGTGGGCGGAAGCCTTATGCCACAAACGTACGCCGGTTTGCGGGGGAGGAATGTAGTGTCACCGCCAGACACCACACTTGCTAGGTGGTAGCCTTTAAATCGGCCACGGTCCGTTAGTATACGTCGGACCCGCGTGTCGCCACTATCAGTGATTGCAGACCGAGCGCCGCCACACGGCAGGTGTAGAGAGACTTCCTAGCACTCGCCCCAGTTGTACAACCGACTTTGCTAGCGATGGTTCACTGACAAAATACGCTCTCATTTGCCGAGACGATAGTTAGCATAGCCTTCAGCTGCGTCATTTGCTACGACGTAGCAAGGCGCCATTACCAGTTACTATTGATACTAAATCATGTACCGTCAAGAGCGACGTTCGCCATTAATGGATTAAAGTTAAGTATTCCACCAGCTACGTCCGTTTTTTCTAAATTCTAATTTCCTTGTCCTGTTCCAGGCCTCACGCCAGCCTGCGTGAGCTAAAACGCGTGCCTTTCGGCTTCCTCTAATAACACGGTGTTGTCTCTCCTGCCAACCACAACAATTGACGTGATACAACCCGCCTCCCTAGTGCATTCCAGACATGCTCTAAGGGATTAAAATCGAAACAGTGAGTACGCCACACCAAGCGTGCAGCATCTTCCAAGAAAACATCAACCACTCGTTCTCTATGAAGTCGAAAACTATCGTCCATCAATACGAAGTCTGGACGCACAACACCTCCCAACAACCGTACATGAGGTCCCAAGACCTCGTCACGATGCCTGGCAGCAGTTAATACTTTCAGATTCACTCGTACAATTTCATTATAAAGTAAGCATAATCCTTGACTACACCATTAGTGATCACCCTCGTTATTGGTCTCTTTTCACAGTGTTCGGGACTCGAAAGCGTGCTCCACGCTCCCTTCAGATGCGAATCCGTCGAAAATCACTCTCCAGGCCAAATCGCGACTTATCTGTGAAAAGAACATAGGCCCACTGTTCTACTGTCCAGGTGGCATGTTGACGGCTCCACTCTAGACGTTCCCGTCTGTGAAGACACGTCAGAGGTACTCACACAATAGGTATCCGACAATAATCCTTCTGTACGCCATTTGCCTCGATGCAACACCTTCGGCGGATGCTGCGAGGTAAGATGCCAGTTGCCGTGCAGTACTAAGGCGGTACCGTAGTGCCCTAACAGCCAAATAAATTTCCTATCATTCTGACGACACACGTGGTCGGCCCTGCCCTGGTCTTCGTGATACAGTTTCCGTCTCTACAAACTGTCGCCACATCCGAGAGACAACAACGCTTCACGTTAAGCCTTGAAACGTCCCCTTAGAACAAGTATACACGACTGTGCTTAAAGTAGAAAGAATTTGTGACTCAAGTGTTTCTTCTTATGTGACAATGAATGAGCTTTAATGAGAACTTTCTGACCAATACATAATTTCTTTGCATTTGCTTTACCGTGTAGTTTTCTCCTTTTGTCTGCTGCAGATTTTATATTTGTAAGAGCCAAATCAATTATGTCTTTGTGTCGAAGTTTACGTGTATTCGGGAAAGGTACAAGCTCTCTGATTCTGTTCGGTGGTTCTACATTCTTCAGTACAAGAGTAGGTGGTAAAGCAGTGGAGTCATGAGGCATTTCATTCAGCACGTTTTGAAATAAGTGTAAATATCTGTCCCAATGCTGATGCTTTCTGTGACGATAAAGTCTGCAAAGCTTATTGATTTCTTTCATAATCCGTTCAGACGGGTTACAATGTGGTGAGTACAATGAAATAAAAACAGGTTTGATTTTGTGATTCCGCAGCATGCGTGACCAAACAGCAGATCTGAATTGCGGTCCGTTATCTGAAATGACTTTAGCAACGTGGCCTACTTCACGTAAGAAATTTTTAACAAAGGCGTTGGATACAGACCGTCCAGTGGCTTTACGTAACGGAGTGAAATAAACAAATTTTGAAGTAAGTTCAACAGCGACAAGAACGTACGAAAATCCATTCGATGTTCTGACAAGGGGTCCCAAGAGATCAACAGCAGCAAATTCTTTTAATTTAGAAGGAATAATAGGAAACAACGGAGCACGATGGGAGATAGTAGATGGTTTCGCCTTTTGACAAAGTTTACAAATAGACAAGACTCTTCGAATTCGCTTTTCCATATTGTTAAAATAACAATTCGTTCGAAGAATATGATAACATTTTCGTGGACCAAAATGTGCGTAGCTGAGATGAATGTGCCAAATGAGCTTATTAATAAAATCATCTGGAATACAAAGAACCCATAGCTTGTCATCAACAGTGCAGCGTTTGAACAGTATGATGTTTCTCACCAGATAATAATGCCGAATCTGTGTGTGTGTCTTTTCATGCCATTTACTTTTGATGTCTTTCCAAATCGGATCTTTATCTTGTTCATGAGCAATGTCCTTTAAAGATGTGGTGATGAAGTTTTCAAAGGTGACTATCTGAATGTAAAGAATACTGAAATTTTTCTCGAGGTTGCCTTCTGTGTTACTTTTCTCAAGCCCAGCCGGTGCGCGTGACAGCGCGTCCGCAACAATGTTCTCCTTGCCGGGAATGTAGACTATTGTGAAGCGGAATTCTTGCAGAAACAATGCAAACTAGCCACAGACTGCACACAGCACAGCCAGTGATATTCACATAGAGCGCTACGTAACGTTGCCAATAAGAAAACATAAACAGCCTACTTACATAAAGAAATCATAAACAGCCTACTTACAGCCTTCGGGCAACATGAGTTTGCGGCAGTCCTGCTTGCATTCTTCCTATGGCCCTCCACCACAGAGAAGCTGGTAGGCGCCTGCTCTGTGCCATACTGCACTGTCTGTGACAGTGTAGACAGCAATAGTGGATGTGGGACTACCCTGCAAACACTAACCCGCTTGGCAGGTGCCCTGACGTCATAGTTGCCGTGGTTTTCCGTTGACCGAAATGCCATCTTCCGCGCAGAAAACGATCATACGGATATCTGTTGACAGTTTGTCTGATTACGTCGTGAATTAGACACAGGACGGAGAAATAGCGGTTTGTTGCTTTAATTTGGTTCAAATGACTCTTAGCACTATGGGACTTAACATCTGAGGTCATCGTTCCCCTAGAACGTAGAACTACGTAAACCTAACTAACCTAAGGACATCACACGCATATATGGCCGAGGAAGGATTCGAACCTGCGGCCGTAGCGGTCGCGCGGTTCTAGACTGAAGCGCCTAGAACCGCTCGGCCACACCGGCCGGCTTGCTTTAATTTGCTCACCCATCGATTGCATTATGTGCATGCAAAAAACAAATTATGTCTCTGAGGACAGTATATTATATATTTCATCTACATCTACATTTATACTCCGCAAGCCACCCAACGGTGTGTGGCGGGGGGCACTTTATGTGCCACTGTCATTATCTCCCTTTCCTGTTCCAGTCGCGTATGGTTCGCGGGAAGAACGACTGTCTGAAAGCCTCCGTGCGCGCTCTAATCTCTCTAATTTTACATTCGTGATCTGCTCGGGAGGTATAAGTAGGGGGAAGCAATATATTCGATACCTCATCCAGAAACGCACCCTCTCGAAACCTGACGAGCAAGCTACACCGCGATGCAGAGCGCCTCTCTTGCAGAGTCTGCCACTTGAGTTTGTTAAACATCTCCGTAACGCTATCACGGTTACCAAATAACCCTGTGACGAAACGCGCCGCTCTTCTTTGGATCTTCTCTATCTCCTCCGTCAACCCGATCTGGTACGGATCCCACACTGATGAGCAATACTCAAGTATAGGTCGAACGAGTGTTTTGTAAGCCACCTCCTTTGTTGATGGACTACATTTTCTAAGGACTCTCCCAATGAATCTCAACCTGGTACCCGCCTTACCAACAATTAATTTTATATGACCATTCCACTTCAAATCGTTCCGCACGCATACTCCCAGATATTTTACAGAAGTAACTGCTACCAGTGTTTGTTCCGCTATCATATAATCATACAATAAAGGATCCTTCTTTCTATGTATTCGCAATACATTACATTTGTCTATGTTACGATCTGTCTGTCTGAAGATGTTTGTGACAGGCACCAAGTGTATAGCACATGCTGAATGTTGGGAAAGTTTCGTGATAATCGGTACATGTACTCATATCCAGAGAAATGTGAATCATGTGTCACAAACTGGCAATCACAATGGAAGCCGCTGGGTGGATACTAATTAAAAATCCGCCCACACTGTCGGCAGAAGTAAAGATTTAATTTTTGGATATAAATCGCCATATGAACCTTACTCTTGCCGATGCATTAAAGTTATTCCGTCTTTTTGGCACAGATTCAGCAACTGCATTACACTGTGGAATAAGCATGTAGCTTCCTGTACACCATCCAAAGATGAGCCCACAAGATTCGAAGACCAGTTCCTCGTGATACAAAAAATGACTGATTGTACTTTTCTATACTTATATTTTACACTAGAGAAGAACGTATTTGGAACTAGAAGGTGCGGAGAGAAAAATCTGCAGGGGAAGACAGATGACATATTTTTTATGTGCGACATGAAGTCGAGTACGAGGACCGCGACCGTCGTCTAACAATTGTTTTTTTAAACTTGTAACACTGCTGATCATGTAGCTAGAAATTTCTTTTTTTTTCACTTTGTATCCACTAATTCACCTTTATGGACGCGTTTCGGTATTCACTCATCATCAGAAAATTTAAGAAGCACGATGGAATTCTTCATACACAGTACGGTATCATGTGTGAGCTAACTGCTACAGAATACCGCTGAGTGAAATTTTTGTGCTCATCAGCAGTTAGCTCACACATGACGCTGTATTTTGTATGAAGATTTACACCTTTCTTCTTAAATGTTCTGATGATGAGTTAACGTCGAAATGCGTCTATAAATGCGAATTACTGAACACAAAGGGAAAAAAAACTTTTTTCTAGCCACATCATCAGCAAAGTTACAAGTTAAAAGAATCACATTCATACGAGAAATAATCGAGGACGTTGAGTGCAAGTGCTTCGCTGTTTATAGGAAAGGAATCTATAAGGGAATGATTAAACATCTTAGTGCACATAATTAGCAGCCAAACTTAGTTTGTCGTCGAAAGAAGTGCCCATAGAAATGCATTTTCTTGCTTCGCGTTCGAGGTACTAATAGGTCTAAAGCATAGGTTGTCAATAGGTATTGTCACTGGTTTAGCAGAAGGTTGAAGCTGTGTACAACATACGATTGTTCTTCATCAGTTGGAACATCATAGGGTTAGAGAAAAGAGAGACAACTGTTCAGTTCGTGCAGTAAGAATTATATGTGGTGTGTACTCAAGAACATCCTGCAGAAGCCTGTTTAGGGAACTAGGGATACTAACTACTGCTTCCCAATATATTTATTCCTTAATGAAATTTGTCATTAAAAATATATCACTTTTTCAAACCAACAGCTCAATTCATGGAATCAATACTAGAAATAAGAGTAATCTTCACAAGGATTTAGTCACTTAGTCTTGTACAAAAAGGTGTGCATTATTCAGGAACACACATTTTCAATAACTTGCCAGCAGCCATAAAAAGCTTAACAACCAATGAAATTCAGTTTAAGAGAAGCCTAAAGGATTTATTGGTGGCCAACTCCTTCTACTCCATTGATGAATTTCTTAGTAAAACCAACTGATTTGTATATAAGTACAACATAACTTCTGCACAATTTCAGTGCAGTAATGTGTTCACTGAAAATTTGTGTGTCTGTGTGTGTGTGTGTGTGTGTGTGTGTGTGTGTGTGTGTGTAAGTATAATCTAACTTCTGCACCATTTCAGTGCAGTAATGTGTTTATTGTAAATAAGTATTACAGTAGTAGTATTACATGTTTATTACCTTATAAATAAATAAAAAACTTTTTTATTTTAAATTCATTGCATTAGTATTTGTAAAATGACTCTTAGTGTTCATTAAAAAATGACGATCATTCCACTTGGGACCTGTGGAATGGTACATTAGCTTATTTGTTTTAGTTGTAAATATTTGTCATGTATTGTTGTTTTTCTGACATGTTCCACATCCTGGAGGACCTCCTCACTACGGATCAATTGGAATGAAAGTAAATCTAATCTAATCTAATCTCGAAAGCAGGAAGTGTAAGAATGCAGAGTCTCACGGCGGTAACATTGAATGAAATGTTCTTGGGTTTCCAGACGCGTCAAATGATTAAAATTACTCGAGCTTTCGGTTAAGCACTCCTTGGCCATAGTGAAGTGGGTGACTGCCTGTGGACTGCTGGTACGCCACTTATATACACTACGTGCGGGCTATGACGTTATTGGTGCTTGCAGCATCCCCGTATATGGGCATAGGTTGTCTCGGCGTTCGATGAGCCCGCTTTAACAGCGCGATCGCTGGATCCCACGCCTCGGTGAACTGCAGGCCAACGTCTATATTTTTCGATAAGTTTACTCGGACACGTTTGTTATTTGGCCCCATGGACGTGAGAAAGTGGACGAATTCTTGGAACAGCTGAAGAATATTATCAGGGCATCCAGTTCACGATGGAGGTAGAAAAAGACGTCTTGGCCAGGGCGTCTATAGAAACTGTAGCCACACCGATCTGTACCTGCACGCCACCAGCCACCATCACCCAGTACACAAGAGCACTGTTTTAAAAGCTGAATGATATCAGATAACCAGCCCCATGAGCTGGGCCACCTTCGCAAAGTCTTCAGGTAAACGGCTACAGCGTTCATCAAATAAATGAAGAGATTGCTAACAAGAATCACAGTAAGACCACTGACGAGGTTACTTTCTTGCCATTCTGTGGCTCCGTGTCAGGCAAGATAAGCCTCCTGTTGAAGAGGTACAACCCCAAATCGATTTTCAAGCTTCCGACAAAAATCCGTTAATTGCTGAGACCAATTAAAGACACAGCAGGTCTCAGAACATTTGGGGTCGACGAGATTTTTTTTATTTATTTATTGTTCCGTGGGACCAAATTAAGGAGAAGTCTCCATGGTCATGGAACGAGTCAATACATGAAATTACAACACGATATTAGAAACAGATAAAATGAAATATAAAAAAAAAACATTTTCAGGTGACAAGTCGTAAGTTTAAATAAAGAAAATCAACAATGTAACACTGGAATTTGCTTAATTTTTTAGCTCTTCCAGGAGCTCCTCGACAGAATAGAAGGAGTGAGCCATGAGGAAACTCTTCAGTTTAGACTTAAAAGAGTTTGGGCTACTGCTAAGATTTTTGAGTTCTTGTGGTAGCTTATTGAAAATGGATGCAGCAGAATACTGCACTCCTTTCTGCACAAGAGTCAAGGCAGTGCATTCTACATGCAGATTTGATTTCTGCCTAGTATTAACTGAGTGAAAGCTGCTAACTCTTGGGAATACGCTAATACTGCTAACAACAAACGACATTAAAGAAAATATATACTGTGAGGGCAATGTCAGAATTCCCAGATTTTTGAATAGGGGTCGACAAGAGGTTCTCGAACTTACACCACATATAGCTCGAACAGCCCGTTTTTGAGCCAAAAATACCCTTTTTGAATCAGAAGAATTACCCCAAAAAATAATACCATACGACATAAGCGTATGAAAATATGCGAAGTAGACTACTTTCCGTGTTGAAGTGTCACTTATTTCAGATACTGTTCTAATGGTAAATAAGACAGCATTTAGTTTCTGAACAAGATCCTTTGCGAGTGTGGCCAGTCTTACGTCGGAAAGACAGTAGGCGCAGTGGAGCAATGCAGGAAGGAGCATGAGAGGTTTTGCCGTCTACGCTAACCTGACAGATCTGCTTCAGCTGAGTATGCTTTAGAAACCGGAAATCGGATAAAATTTGACGAAACATCTGTCGTGGCTCTCACTAATGGCTTCTGAGATTGTGTAATTAAAGAAGCCATTGGAATAAAAGTTACCAATACCATAAACAGACGCAGTAGCTTGCAGCTCAGTACGACTTTGGATCCAGCGATCTCACGGTTGAAGCGGGCACATCGAACGTCGGGTCAACGTATGCTCACATATGACGGCGCGAGCACCAGTGAGGTCACAGCTGGCAGCTACAGGGTGTTTCAAAAATGACCGGTATATTTGAAACGGCAATAAAAACTAAACGAGCAGCGATAGAAATACACCGTTTGTTGCAATATGCTTTGGACAACAGTACATTTTCAGGCGGACAAACTTTCGAAATTACAGTAGTTACAATTTTCAACAACAGATGGCGCTGCAAGTGATGTGAAAGATATAGAAGACAACGCAGTCTGTGAGTGCGCCATTCTGTACGTCGTCTTTCTGCTGTAAGCGTGTGCTGTTCACAACGTGCAAGTGTGCTGTAGACAACATGGTTTATTCCTTAGAACAGAGGATTTTTCTGGTGTTGGAATTCCACCGCCTAGAACACAGTGTTGTTGCAACAAGACGAAGTTTTCAACGGAAGGTTAATGTAACCAAAGGACCGAAAAGCGATAGAATAAAGGATCTGTTTGAAAAATTTCAACGGACTGGGAACGTGACGGATGAACGTGCTGGAAAGGTAGGGCGACCGCGTACGGCAACCACAGAGGGCAACGCGCAGCTAGTGCAGCAGGTGATCCGACAGCGGCCTCAGGTTTCCGTTCGCCGTGTTGCAGCTGCGGTCCAAATGACGCCAACGTCCACGTATCGTCTCATGCGCCAGAGTTTACACCTCTATCCGTACAAAATTCAAACGCGGCAACCCCTCAGCGCCGCTACCATTGCTGCATGAGAGACATTCGCTAACGATATAGTGCACAGGATTGATGACGGCGATATGCATGTGGGCAGCATTTGGTTTACTGACGAAGCTTATTTTTACCTGGACGGCTTCGTCAATAAACAGAACTGGCGCATATGGGGAACCGAAAAGTCCCATGTTGCAGTCCCATCGTCCCTGCATACTCAAAAAGTACTGGTCTGGGCCGCCATTTCTTCCAAAGGAATCATTGGCCCATTTTTCAGATCCGAAACGATTACTGCATCACGCTATCTGGACATTCTTCGTGAATTTGTGGCGGTACAAACTGCCTTAGACGACACTGCGAACACCTCGTGGTTTATGCAAGATGGTGCCCGGCCACATCGCACGGCCGACGTCTTTAATTTCCTGAATGAATATTTCGATGATCGTTTGATTGCTTTGGGCTATCCGATACAGGAGGCGGCGTGGATTGGCCTCCCTATTCGCCAGACATGAACCCCTGTGACTTCTTTCTGTGGGGACACTTGAAAGACCAGGTGTACCGCCAGAATCCAGAAACAATTGAACAGCTGAAGCAGTACATCTCATCTGCATGTGAAGCCATTCCGCCAGACACGTTGTCAAAGGTTTCGGGTAATTTCATTCAGAGACTACGCCATATTATTGCTACGCATGGTGGATATGTGGAAAATATCGTACTATAGAGTTTCCCAGACCGCAGCGCCATCTGTTGTTGAAAATTGTAACTACTGTAATTTCGAAAGTTTGTCTGCCTGAAAATGTACTGTTGTCCCAAGCATATTGCAACAAACGGTGTATTTCTATCGCTGCTCGTTTAGTTTTTATTGCCGTTTCAAATATACCGGTCATTTTTGAAACACCCTGTAGTTTATATAAGGGACGTACCAGCAGGCAACTGGCAATGATTCCACTTGACAATGGACAAGGAGTACTTGGCTGCAAGCTCGTGTAATTTTAACTACTTGATGCGACTGAAAACGCGGGAACTTTTTATTCAATGAAGCCTACAGTTGTCATTCAGTGTCAACCAACAGGGAACAGTTTTGAATGTAGCTGGGCTCTTGTACAGGGTTTGGAGCAGTACGGGAGAGGGGTGTTTAGGAATTCTCTTCTTGACGTGTTGCTTTTCTTGATTCAAATGAATGACCTGCAGCCTGATAGATGACAAAAAGTTTCTCCGTTTAGACAACACTAACTTTTTTGGTAAACACATGGAATATAACCTAAACAATATACCTAATGGAGAAAATCTTTATTCAAAAAACGACCGTTACAGAGCGATATCACTTCACGAACTGAGTACAGATCGTAGTTCGGTGGCTCTGAATTCTATCCCTGCATATATAGAGTGTTTCAAAAATCTACTCCCCATTTTTAGAGATGGTAATATGGACCGAAAGGAGGCAAAAATATCCGGTAAACATGCACTCTTAAACGCATGCCTTAAGAGCTCTGTGAAACTCGTATCTTCTACTGCGAGCTCTTTGCTATTACGATCGCCCTACTAAGTGCATTTAACAAATGAGGACACATTTCTCTGTTATTGTCTGTGGACACAGCACGAAGTAAACATCTTTTAGTGTTGTTACTATTGACCGTGTTCACGGATACATTTGTTCAAATGGAACCACTTTGTATCATCATAAGTTAGTGAAATGCTCCTGCACTGTAGATTTAACTTCGCACTTTCCAGAATAATTTAAGCCTGTTAATAATTTGTTTACTACATTTTGTAATAGCAAAGAGCTTACAGTAGTGAAGACGAACAAGTGCTCATAAGTGTTGAGGTATTCATTTTAGCGCCCATGTTTACTAGACACACTTTTCTTGTTTTGTTCTATACTGCTACCTTTCAAAATATGGGATACTTTATTTAACGACCTGTATTTTCCGTCATGTGATATGTTATCAGCAGTATGACCCCTTCAGAGGAAGAATGGTATCATTTGTCCAGTGAACTAGAAGGAAAAACGACGTGCTGTTGGGAAAACAGAAGCTTAAGCATTGCACAGAAAAATGGCACTATTCCGGTAAACATGCACGCTAAAACGCATACCTTAAGAGCTTCATATCTTCGACTGCGATCTCTTTGCTATTACGATCGGCCCACTATGTGCATTTAAAAAATGAACTTCAAGCAGATGTGAAAATACTGAGCCATAACCGCCAGGTATTCACATCGAAGATGAACAGTTTCCTTGTTGAAAATTCCTTGTATTCCGTACAGGACTTCCTAGCACTAGTTCTAAACTTTTCTGTGTAATATGTTATTTATTCGTATACTATCCATATTTTATATTTAATTCTTCACTCTTTTTGTTTTTAAATTTTATAGTGAGCATTCTGTAAACTGTGAACTGACTCGTTCCATGAGAAGCGCCTCTGCCTAAAAACTGAAGACTTAATACTGGTTGTGAGATCAGAGTGGTTTGTGGTTGTTAGACTTCTAGATTTTGTGTTTGTAGTTCACTGAAAATCTTTCTGGGATTGCTTTTACACAAGCATTTTATCAAAATATTTTACAAAATGATGGTCATTTCCTAAAGAAATTCTTTACTTGATTTCAACATATAAGAAAAGACCAGGACGTCAACCTAATGGAAGGTGCAGAGATAACATAAAAAACACGCAAGACCACCATATACTCTTATTCACGAAGACCAACATACATGGAAAAGTCTAGAGGAGATCCTTCATTCAGCAGTAGGTGTAAACTAGCTGGTGGTGATGACAGCAATGATAGTCATCGGTCATGCACGTCCCACTTCACTAGAATATGTGCGACTGCCTTACCACAATGACCAACTTCAGCGTTCACCATGCGCTTAGTAACGGTGAATACGTTCCTGACACATACCAGGTAGATCTGAGGCAAAGACACAGCGTACGCATTAAGTCTGTCCTTGACTACAAACAAGTCATTTGTAACTGCTATTTGATTTCTTGCATATCTTTACTTAACTCATCAAGGTTGGATAAACTTCGATCTGTCCAAACGGTTTTTTGCAAATGACGTCTTAACTCGTGAAGTTTTTATGGATACACTTCTACATGTGCTTTGACAAAATTTGGTTTCTTTTCTCTGTCTTCCTACAGGTAATATAAAATTTATTGTCGCCTCTTCAGAAGGAAGCGCAGTACATTTTGTGATTTCACGAAACGCGGTCGCCTATTACAGTGTAGAGGCAGATCGTAAGTCCTGTGGTGCAGATCCGCCAAAGCAGAGTATCAAATGATGGTGGAAAAAACGAACAGAAACATAGCAAGAAGCGACGGACCTGGGGTGGGTAACGACACTGTTGATACGTTGCGCACAGCAGCTCAGTGCTGTCCGTAAATATCGACACGACGACAGAGAAACAGTCACGCCGCAGAGCACTGTGGTGGCGATTTTACACCAAGGGCTGTATTTCCATGCATACAAAGAGCAACTCCTACAAGCCTTGCAGCCAGCTGATAGGCCCAAAAGTGCTGAGTTGCTAGGAAATAACTGGAAGGAGTCGAAACAGACCACGCCTACCTTCCTAAAGTTTGTTTTTCCGACAAAGCGACTTTTCACATCTCCCGGAAGCTTACCAGACAGAATTTCCGGCTCTGGGGAGTGGACAAACAATATACACTCCTGGAAATTGAAATAAGAACACCGTGAATTCATTGTCCTAGGAAGGGGAAACTTTTTTGACACATTCCTGGGGTCAGATACATCACATGATCACACTGACAGAACCACAGGCACATAGACACAGGCAACAGAGCATGCACAATGTCGGCACTAGTACAGTGTATATCCACCTTTCGCAGCAATGCAGGCTGCTATTCTCCCATGGAGACGATCGTAGAGATGCTGGATGTAGTCCTGTGGAACGGCTTGCCATGCCATTTCCACCTGGCGCCTCAGTTGGACCAGCGTTCGTGCTGGACGTGCAGACCGCGTGAGACGACGCTTCATCCAGTCCCAAACATGCTCAATGGGGGACAGATCCGGAGATCTTGCTGGCCAGGGTAGTTGACTTACACCTTCTAGAGCACGTTGGGTGGCACGGGATACATGCGGACGTGCATTGTCCTGTTGGAACAGCAAGTTCCCTTGCCGGTCTAGGAATGGTAGAACGATGGGTTCGATGACGGTTTGGATGTACCGTGCACTATCCAGTGTCCCCTCGACGATCACCAGTGGTGTACGGCCAGTGTAGGAGATCGCTCCCCACACCATGATGCCGGGTGTTGGCCCTGTGTGCCTCGGTCGTATGCAGTCCTGATTGTGGCGCTCACCTGCACGGCGCCAAACACGCATACGACCATCATTGGCACCAAAGCAGAAGCGACTTTCATCGCTGAAGACGACACGTCTCCATTCGTCCCTCCATTCACGCCTGTCGCGACACCACTGGAGGCGGGCTGCACGATGTTGGGGCGTGAGCGGAAGACGGCCTAACGGTGTGCGGGACCGTAGCCCAGCTTCATGGAGACGGTTGCGAATGGTCCTCGCCGATACCCCAGGAGCAACAGTGTCCCTAAATTGCTGGGAAGTGGCGGTGCGGTCCCCTACGGCACTGCGTAGGATCCTACGGTCTTGGCGTGCATCCGTGCGTCGCTGAGGTCCGGTCCCAGGTCGACGGGCACGTGCACCTTCCGCCGACCACTGGCGACAACATCGATGTACTGTGGAGACCTCACGCCCCATGTGTTGAGCAATTCGGCGGTACGTCCACCCGACCTCCCGCATGCCCACTATACGCCCTCGCTCAAAGTCCGTCAACTGCACATACGGTTCACGTCCACGCTGTCGCGGCATGCTACCAGTGTTAAAGACTGCGATGGAGCTCCGTATGCCACGGCAAACTGGCTGACACTGACGGCGGAGGTGCACAAATGCTGCGCAGCTAGCGCCATTCGACGGCCAACACCGCGGTTCCTGGTGTGTCCGCTGTGCCGTGCGTGTGATCATTGCTTGTACAGCCCTCTCGCAGTGTCCGGAGCAAGTATGGTGGGTCTGACACACCGGTGTCAATGTGTTCTTTTTTCCATTTCCAGGAGTGTATTACAGTATAGCAGAAAAAGGACAGCCAGAAAGTGATGTGTGGTGTGGGTTAATACACAACAGAATTACGCAACTGTTCTTTTCCACTGAGCCAACCACTATGCCAACAATTTATCTGACCGTGTTACAACTTTTCTTGAATGCATTCCGGAAAGATGGCCCGGTAAAGACAGTCCAACATCATGGCTACGGTGTTCACCGGACACAAGCCATGTTGACATTTCTGTGGAATTGTGTTAAGGATAAAGTGTTCAGTTGACCAGTTCCTGATGCGAAACGTTTTACGCCATAGATACGAGATGAACTAGAGACGGGAGACGGTTACGGAAGATATGTTGGCAAAGACATACAGTCAAATTAAGTATCGCTTAGGGGAAGAAATGGAACTTATATGGAAGTGTATTTAATAAGCTACCATTAGCAACCAAATGCACAGCTGTATATAGCATAGTCCCTTAGAAATACATTTTCGTAATCGGGGAAAGACTTCATGCTCATCCCATAGTAACTGTCAGAGAGAGTGTAGGTTCTGAAATTGCTACCGCTGCCACCGGCAGACACTATATCTACTGCTGAGATAATAACTGTAAAAGCTTTAGTCGCAGTTAAAAGCGTTATTCCGCTCGTGGATTATTCACGCTGTTCATCTGTATAGCTCATCTGAAACTGAGTTATCAAGAGTACAGGCGTTCACAGAAGACAGAGCGCTTATATCTAAATTCTGATGTGCGCGCAATATCCCATTATTCTCTCGAATGAAATCTGGAGTGGAAATAAAAGATAAAACACGCGCGCTGTATGAATATTCTCGCCTCCGGTTCCAGTATGAGAATAAAAAGAAGCAGAATATACATTTTTCTGTCGTGAAACATATTTAAATCTAATATACAACTAGGTAATATGCTGCAAATGCTCGCGTGAATTTTCTTTCGAGATCGTATTAATTCTCGCCCGTTTTAAAAAGCAGAATATCGAAAACCGTTTTCAGAACAAAGTGGAGGGCTCAGAGCAACATATTAGCGTAACCTTTATATAAATGGTTATTGCGCATTCGCCGTTCTGATGAGTCAATAAACTCACAGCGATATTCTGAATTGTGCATCAGTAGCTTTCCATTTAATTTCCTGCAGCTTTATTTTTCATCCTATTTTATTTAAGCCACAGAGCCAGTTTCAAAGAGATTCAACCGCTTTCACCTGACTTCATCTTCTACGTGAATGAAAACAAAGGCTTGCGTAAAATTTAACTTACTCATATACCTACATAATTTTTATTTGCGAAATGCCAAGAATTAAGTGGGTACTTGTGCGGACTAAAATAAAGATCAAAGGACTGAAAAATAACTTCGTGGGAGTCCTCGCTCAGTGGAAGATTGCATTTTAAATTATTAAATTGTTCAGAATGTCGACACAAAAGTTAATGAATAAAACATATGTGTCTTTACGAAACTACACATTTACGAAAGGCAGAAAAGTACCCCATATTCAAACAAACGGCTGTAAAATGATTTAATGAATGAGAAGATAATGAGATAAGAGACTTGTGTGATAGGATTGCTCAAGGGAAATTAGACATCGTTCCCCACATGTTTTAACATGTTTCGAAAATGAAACTAGCCTTGCTCACGTGAAACATCACTGCAAACATCACGTAAATAGACGTGAAAAATTACGTAAATTACAATTATGCAGATGCAGCAAGAGCAGACAATCATCTCACCAAATTCCTTACGATATGAATTCAATGTGCCCACCTCCATATCACAAGACAAAGCGTCTATACAAGGCGGTGTATTCATGGTGCTCTAGACTCAGCGATCGAAAAACTGGCCAGAGGCGTCCCTTGTAGTTCGCAACCAAATATAAGGCTGCCCCAGCAGACAGAATCGTTGAGTACATCTACATCTACACCTACATACATACTCCGCAATCTACCATACGGTGCGTGGCGGAGGGTACCTCGTACCACAACTAGCATCTTCTCTCCCTGTTCCACTCCCAAACAGAAAGAGCGAAAAATGACTGCCTATATGCCTCTGTACGAGTCCTAATCTCTTTTATCTTATCTTTGTGGTCTTTCCGCGAAATATAAGTTGGAGGCAGTAAAATTGTACTGCAGTGAGCCTCAAATGCTGGTTCTCTAAATTGCCTCAGTAACGATTCACGAAAAGAACGCCTCCTTTCCTCCAGAGACTCCCACCCGAGTTCCTGAAGCATTCTCGTAACACTCGCGTGATGATCAAACCTACCAGTAACAAATCTAGCAGCCCGCCTCTGAATTGCTTCTATGTCCTCCCTCGATTCGACCTGATAGGGTCGAGGAGTACTCAAGAATAGATAGTATTAATGTTTTATAAGCGGTCTCCTTTACAGATGAACCACATCTTCCCAAAATTCTACCAATGAACTGAAGACGACTATCCGCCTTCCCCACAACTGCCATTACATGCTTGTCCCACTTCATATCGCTCTGCAGTGTTACGCCCAAATATTTAATCGACTCGACTGTGTCAAGTGCTACACTATTAATGGAGTATTCAAACATTACGGGATTCTTTTTCCTATTCATCTGCATTAATTTACATTTATCTGTATTTAGAGGTAGCTGCCACTCTTTACACCAATCACAAATCCTGTCCAAGTCATCTTCTATCCTTCTACAGTCACTCAACGACGACACCTTCCCGTACACCACAGCATCATCAGCAAACAGCCGCACATTGCTATCCACCCTATCCAAAAGATCATTTATGTAGATAGAAAACAACAGCGGACCTACCATACTTCCCTGGGGCACTCCAGATGATACCCTCGCCTCCGATGAACACTCACCATCGAGGACAACGTACTGGGTTCCATTACTTAAGAAGTCTTCGAGCCACTCACATATTTGGGAACCAGTCCCATATGCTCGTACCTTAGTTAGGAGTCTGCAGTGGGGCACCGAGTCAAACGCTTTCCGGAAGTCAAGGAATATGGCATCCGTGTGGACTCCTTCATCCATGGTTCGCAAGATATCGTGTGAAAAAAGGGCGAGTTGCGTTTCGCAGGAGCGATGCTTTCTAAAGCCGCACTGACGCATGGGCAGCAACTTCTCTGTCTCAAGGAAATTCATTATATTCGAATTGAGAATATGTTCGAGAATCCTGCAACAAACCAATGTTAAGGGTATTGGTCTGTAATTTTGAGGATCCGTCCTTCTACCCTTCTTATTTACAGGCGTCACCTGCGCTTTTTTCCAGTCGCTCGGAGCTTTGTGTTGGGCAAGAGATTCGCGATAAATGCAAGCTAAGTAAGGCGCCAATGAAGTTGAGTACTCTCTGTAAAACCGAATTGGAATCCCATCATTATAGGTTCCCTGAGTTATACAAGTACCTAACAACTTGTATACGAATACTAACGTGAACGTCGTTTAAGGTAGCTGGTTTTCAATCTCTTCTCGTGAAACTGGACAAAGGGTATGAAACTTTCGAGAGTCTCCCTAATGCTCAACTAAGTTATGTGGACGCTGAAGTCCCTCTATTCCTAGATTATGGCCGTTCACTTTTCCTCTTAAATGGAACGTAGTCTCGTCACTGTAAGGAAATTGTCTTCCAGCTTTTCTCCATGAATGAATTCGCAAAACTCTATACACTGTTGATTGTAACTAAAACGTGTGTGGTTTGAAACACGAGCGTCGCCTAAAGGTACCCAGACAGACAAATGAGACATCAGCTGCCAACTGGAGTAAAACTTTAACATTACCAACCTAGTATGTCATTATGATGCCGTATTTCCCTCATATTTTTCAATGTTATTCATTTATTATGTAATTCATTTATTATTTTAATATGATCAGAGGTAGTATTATGATATTATTTTAGTATAAACTATTGGATATAATTTTTACAAATTTTGTAAAGTAGGCAATTACCAATAGCAGGGACCTTGTTTTATATAAAATGAAAGTCTCAGTACTAGTAAAATATGTGGAGTACGAGAGAGGGGTAGGATAGAGTTGGAAGTTAACTGTGATACACACACACCCTTCAGAAAAAAATGTTGCATCGCCTGGTTCCCAGAACTCCTGAAGATATTGTATCACAGACACAGTTTGACTGTTCAGAGATGTCACTAAACCAGCCGAAAGATGTAAATGACCATGCATGAGCACCGCCTATTAGACGGAGGGGTTGCGACAGCCGATCAGTTCCAATAATTCCACCAGGAAGGACGTACACGACTCGTGTTGTCTGCAGTTCAACCATTCTTAGACGATCAATACCGCGGTTTGATCGCGTCCGAATTGTTACTTTGTCCAAGGAAGGGCTCTCAACAAGGGAAGTGTCCAGGCGTCTCGGAGTGAACCAAAGCGATGTTGTTCGGACATGGAGGAGATGCAGACAGACAGGAACTGTCGATGAAATGCCTCGCTCAGGCTGCCCAAGGGCTACTACTGCAGTGGATTACCGCTACCTACGGATTATGGCCCGGCGGAACCCTGACAGGAATGCCATCATGTTGAATAATGCTTTTCGTGCGGCCACACGACGTCGTGTTACGACTGTGCATGATGCGCAACTTCACTCCCGACGTCAATTGCGAAGTCCATCTTCGCTACCACGACACCATGCAGCGCGGTACAGATGGGCCCAACAACATGGCGAATGGACCGCTCAGCATTTGCATCACGTTCTCCTCACCGACGATAGTCGCATATGCCTGCAACCAGACAATCGTCGGAGACGTGTTTGGAGGCAACCCGGTCAGGCTGTACGCCGTAGACACATTGTCCAGCAAGTTGGAGGTTCCCTGCTAATTTGGGGTGACATTATGTGGGGGTCGACGTACGCCGCCGGTGGTCATGGGAAGGCGCTGCAACGGCTGTACAATACGTGAATACCATCCTCCGACCGTTAATGCAACCATATCGGCAGCATATTGGCGAGGCATTAGTCATCATGGATGACAATTCGAGCCACCATCGCGCACATCTTGTGAACAACGACATCGCTCGACTAGAGTGGGCAGCGTGTTCTCCGGACATGAACCTTATCGAACATGCCTGGGACAGATTGAAGAAGGCTGTTTATGGACGACGTGACCCACCAACCAGTCTGAGGGATCTACACCGAATCGCTGTTGAGGAGTGGGACAATCTGGACGAACAGTGCCTTGATGAACTTGTGGATAGTATGCCACGACGAATACAGGCATGCATCAATGCAAGAGGCCGTGCTACTGGGTACTAGATGTACCGGTGTGTACAGCAATCTGGACCACCGCCTCGGAAGGTCTCGGTGTATGGTAGTACAACATGGAATGTGTGGTTTTCATGAGCAATAAAAAGGGCGAAAATTATGTTTATGTTGATGTCTATTCCAATTTTCTGTACAGGTTCCTGGACTCTCGGAACCGAGGTGATGCAAAAATTTTTTTAATGTTTTTAGGTTAAGCGGTATATAGCTGCGAGAAAAAGAGCTCGAGTGAGTATGTGTACTTTGTCAGCGTGGCTGCAATGTATGTTGCTAGGCTTTGTGGATGTGATGGGCATGCAGTTTTGTGGGCCACAATACAGTATAAATTGATGAAGAAGCTTCAAGAGAATTGTTAAAGGAAGAGTCCTGCATCGCTGAAACATTTTATCATAACTGGAAAATGTCCCTATGTAATTGTTACCGAAAAACTGTTTCGTTGTGCCGACAGCTTCACCTTAAGGGGGGACGTTCATGAAAAACACACGCTGGATCCACCAAATCCGCAATTCTGAAGATACGGCAATGAGATTTTGTGACATGCTTCGCACGAAATTAAAACATTTACTGTTAAGTTCCTTGGATTACATGTATTTAACTTTATGTTTATATAATTTAAACATTTTATTTCCAAAAAACAAATGTACCTTTCTTCTTCGGAACTATTCACGATATTTCTACAAAATTTTCTACGTTTCATCTCTTTGCATATCGTAAGCCTCGTGTATCTAATGGGAGAATTTTAATAAGATTTAATTATAATTCTGTAAGTACAGTATAAAATTAATACAGAATTCCAAGCACTCTGCTTTATGTCTCACCTTACACAGAATTTCGAAACTCTTGAGAGAACATTTATTGGGCTTATAGAAATAAGTAGAATTTTTGGAAATTTGGAAATTTGTGGTAAAGACTATGGGACCAAACTGCTGAGGTCATCGGTCCCTAAGCTTACACACTACTTAATCTAACTTGAACTAACTTACGCTAAGGACAGCATACACACCCATACCCGAGGGAGGATTCGAACTTCCGAAGTGGGTCAGCCGTGCGAACCGTGACAGGGCGTCCCAGACGGCGCGGCTACACGGTGCGGCTAAATAAGTAGAAAATTTCGTAACTGCAGACTACATAGAGTCTGAGAAAAAGGTACATTAACTTTACAAAACGTAATTTTCAGATAATACAATTTAAACTTCAACCTATCTTTTTTCTTATGTCGCATACTCAAAAGGCCCTAGATTTGTACGCAGGGTCTTCTTTTCCTTCAAGGTTTCTCTTCTAGTTTCTTGCTTTCTACCTTCTTTTCCTTACCGGACCTTTAACTTACTTTACTTACTTTACATCTACGGAGAGGCGCTGTAAATTTACTTTTTTCAAGATGTCTTGAGTGAAATTTCCTATCGTAACGCCCATTCTCTCTAATACCTTCACCCTCCCTAGGTTCCCATCATTAACTACAAGAACTGTACCATAAGTTGCGATTCTGACAATCGTAGCAGAGGAAAATGTGGTTTTAGGGCATCGTTTCTATATGAATGAATTTAGAGACTTATTTGTATTCTGGGTTTTCCATCAACACACTTTCTTAAGAACTTCAAGATTTACAACCTTCTAGATGTATCCTGCCAAAGTTTGCTTCAAAGTAATCTACGGAATCGTTGTTCATTGAGTTAATATTGAGTGTTGTTTCAAAATGTGGGTGTGACAGGAATTTCACGTCAATTTTATTTTTCAATCACTACGGATGCAATTTACGGTTTCATTGAAAGTTTGCGAACTTATTGTCTGTGTTCTGCTAATAAATAAAAAATAAACTTTAAACTGATATTTTTGATCAATTTCATGAACGTTCCCCCTTAAGTAAGACAGTACTATTTAAGACAGTTAGAACTGTAAGAGACTTGCCAGTATCGTATATTTATCCTTTGCATTATATATTATGCATATCAGAATTTTCACTTATTTGCAGTTCTGTTATCATTGCCATTTGACTTACTGATCAACATTAATCTTCATAATTGGGCATGTGTGTATCCGATCGTTACTAGGACGACATAACTACTTGTCGTAGTAACGGTTAGCTTTTCCCTTTCTCACATCCTTTCGGCTTATATTCTTCTTCTTCTTTTTTTCTTTCTTGGATTCCCCCCCCCCCCCTTATGCTGGCAGCAGAACAATACGCTGCTCTGCAGCCTACAGAAAAGTTTAAAAAAACGCAATTAGGAGACATCATAACAATAAAAGCAGGCGACAAAACGGCGACTGTTAAAACTGAAGCATGGTGAAAGAGTTGCGAATAAAATATAAAAACAAAGGGTTGGTGATGCTGATTAAAACAGAGTAAATAGAGAGGCACAATTAAAAAAAACCACTGCGACAGTCTGGCTTCGGCTCGCAACAGTTAAAAACATAACTACCGACAGTATGGTGGCTGTTCGCAACACTTTAAAAGAGGACGCACAACACTGAACAATCACGGAAACACTGGACTATAGACTACAAAGGCATGTGGCGTGGGTGGAGGGAGGGGGAGATGGAGGATCCGACAGATGAGGGGAAAAAGGGGGAGGAGAGGAAAGGCAAAAAAGGTGGGAGCCGATGGAGGGAGATGACACAGGAAGGGGGGGGGGCGGCAGGGCGGACGTGAGAAGGAGTAGGGAAGATAGTGGAGGGTAAAGGAAAAGGACTCGGGGGACAGGAGTCAAAGAGAAGGTGGGCGGGGAAAAATAGGATGGAGGGGGCGGGGGGAGAGGGAGCCTGGGAAAAGGATAGAGGGAGGGAGGGGGAGGTGAGGATCAGAGTTGATAGGAAGGATAACTGGAGGGAGAGAGAGCACAATCTGGGAGGGGGAGTTGATGGAAGCCACTTTGAGAAAGGAGTTGAAGAGTGTAGAGGTGGAGGGTAGGGGAGACACAACAGTGAAGGTGCGGCAGCAGGTGGGGACTGGAGTACCTTCTTCAGAATTTATGTCTTTTTTAGTAATAAAGTATATGTAATCGAGGTCGAATGCAAGAATACTGAAGTGTGCAGGAAGGTTACAGACCTCTGTGGACTGCCTGAACCACCAGAATAGGGGCGACCTGTGGATCCTCCCGCATATAAAGAACCATTATCTTGAAATTACTGGTTCATCGTCGAATGCTTTGAGCTGTGGGAGCTTCAGCGGTGCGCTCTCGGCGAAAATCCCACGCACAGATGTAATTGAATCTCTGCCGTTGACACGGAGAACGTGTAACACTTACTTATCGCCATGTCGACTCATCACACATTAACGTGGGAATGGTCGATAGGGGTAGGGGAATCAGGGGTAGCCCTACAGTCAACCACAGTAACTGGCAAGTCACAGCTGCCTCCAAATAAACTCACACAAAAATAAAATCGCAACACCAAGAAGGAGCTTTGCGACGTAAACGGAAATTATCAGGCGTGTTTGTACATCTGGAACATAATGTCTACTCAAATTTCCCGCCAGTCACGTAAGAGTCACGCTGGTAGCGCCATTGTGAGAATGCACATCAGGTTTATGTTAAATAGACGCTGTAACGTTCGAGACCTTTAGTTACCTTTGAGATTCGAGGTGCTGGGTTGATGTTATCCAAGAATGCCCTTATGATAGCAAGGATGACATTGACAATATCTCATTGAGTTTGAACGAGGTCGTGTTTTAGGGCTATGAGAAGCTGGATTTCCTTCAGCGATATTGCAGGAAGACTTGGCAGGAATAAAACCACGGTTCATGATTGCTGGCAGCCGTGAGCACGAGAATGTACGGGCTCAGGATGGCCATGTAGCACTACTGAAAGGGACGGCCAATGAGTCCGCCGCGAGTCTCTGGCGCATCGTACAGATCTGCAGCAGCAATTTAAGCAGCAGGTGGCTCCATACTGACACAGAAAACTGTTAAAAATCGGTTACTTCAAGGACAGCTCCGACGCAGATGTCGTGTAGCGTTCATTCCACTGACCTCAGTCAACGCCAATTGCGACTTCCGTGGTGTCAATGCGAGAAGTTGTAAGTAGGCTGTTTAGGTTTTCTTATTGGTAACGCCACGTAGCGATCTGTATGAAAATCACTGGCGGTGCTGTGTGCAGTCTGTGGCTAGTTTGCATTGTTGTCTGCCATTGTAGTAGAGATGGGCAAACTGAAACACGTTTGTTTCGAAACAAATGAAACAGTACAATGTAATGTTTCGATACGCTGTTTCGAAACAGTGAAACAGTTTGTGTTTAGTAATCTAATAATCCTACACATTTTATCATCTTGAATGTCTACTGTATAAGTATGTCCATATAAACACAAATGAGGAGCGAGAGCGCTTATGATATTGCAGAAAGTATGAAACTATCACTTACGCGTATAGGCATTTCGTATTTCCTGCAGCAAATGCACTGCTTTCGTGTCGTGTGACTTTCATACTTTTCAATTGGCTGAGGACAGCCATAGCTGAAGACAGAAGAACCACCACGAACGGAACTGGAGGTGGGAGCAAACTGCAGAAACTACGGACGTGGTACTGGGATTCCCACATTCCGTTAGTACGGGTAATATACCCATCCTGCTAATTTCCATGCACACAAAGGGAATCATTGTGGATAATAGGCACATTGACTATAGACTCACAGATAATTCGAATACATAACAAAATATAACAGAAAAAAGTTTTGTCTTTCAAGTTGTTTCGAACCGTCACTATAAATTCACCATGCTCCCCAGCCCTTCCCGTTCACCATTACACTGTAAGTGATATGTCAAACAGATTGCTTGCAATTATACCTACGTCAGATTTATGTATGTGTCTAATAACTGTCACTCTACGCCTTCTTTATTCAAAATGTTGTAGGTTTACTTGTGTTTCTTAATATGATTACTGTACATGAACAGAGAAGCGTATGTTATAAAAAAAGTGTAATTTAACTGAATGATTTTCACATATTTATTATTTTGAATGTGAATAGTATGCGTTGTTTTATTGTTCGGTTAGTGTTTATAAAGCAGATGCTACGCCATTTCGGAATAGGACAGTCAGCTAGAAACGAAGCTTTATTTTCGGATATCTTAAGATTCATGCTATTGCCTGTCAAAAAGATTTCGACAATCTTGAAAGTGTTTCATGAAGTGGTATGTTGTGTTTCAGTACCTGTGCCGGCCCGAATCTCGTCCGACACAGAGCGGAATGAAACATCACTGTTTCGATACAATTAGTCCGTTCCAAGCACAGGTGGACTGAAACAGCCTTATTTTGAAACAACGATACAGTTTCTATGTCTGGCTCGAGATCGAATCTGGTCCGGTTATCCGAGACAGGGGCGGAATGAAAAATCACTGTTTCGAAACAGTTATCCACAGCCGTTCCGAAACACTGAAACAGTTCCACGTATCGATACACTGTATCGAAACATAGAAACACTGGCGAAGTCTACATTGTAGTGTTGGGCAGCTGGATGTGAACAGCGAGTAGCGTTGCGCAATTGGAGGTGAGCCGCCAGCAGTGGTGGATGTGGGGAGAGAGATGGCGGAGTTTTGAAATTTGTAAAAATGGATGTCATGAACTGCTGTATATATTATGACTTTTGATGACTATTAAGGTAAATACATTGTTTGTTCTCTATTAAAATCTTTCATTTGCTAACTATGCCTACTAGTAATTAGTGCCTTCCGTAGTTTGAATCTGTTATTTAGCTGGCAGTAGTGGCGCTCGCTGCATTGCAGTAGCTTGAGTAACGAAGATTTTTGTGAGTTAAGTGATTTGTGAAAGGTATAGGTTAATGTTAGTCAGGGCCATTCTTTTGTAGGGATTATTGAAAGTCAGATTGCGTTGCGCTAAAAATATTGTGTGTCACTTTAGTGAATGTTTGAGTACGTTCAGTTTTGCTCAGCTGTTTGAAAAGCATATAATGTAAGAGGTTTATCAGCACAGTAATTCTAAAATTGTTCTAAGGGGACGTTTCAAAGTCACTGGAGGACAGGGTGGAGGATGTTGCGTTTTCTGATGAAAGCTGGCTCTTCCTCTGTGTCAGTGATGGCCGTGTGTTCGTTAGAAAGAGGCCACCTGAGGGTACGCAACCAACCTATTACATGCTAGACACACTGGACCTACACCTGGAGTTATGGTCTGGAGTGTTATTTCGCATGACAGCAGATAACTCTTGTGATTTTTACGTTAGTCCGGTGATTTGACCTTTTGTGCTGCCATTCATGAACAGCATACCAAGGGGTCTTTTCCAACAGGATAACGTCCGCCTGCATACCAATGTTTTAACCCAACAGTAGTAGGGAGAAGGGGTCATTACCCCAATTTTGATATCAAATTGATAAGCAAATTAATAAAATTGATCAATTAATCATCCATTCTCATCCCCAACCACGCCCAACCCATGCTCCCGACAACACCCATCCCCACCCCCGGAGAGGCCATGTTTTTCTCTCAGCCTGAACATGAGCCCCGGCCTCCTACCCCTCCCCACCCTCCACCTCCCTCAACCTACCCCATTGGCGTGAATTTAAAATTTTGGAGGGAATTTCGAACTTTGGTGGGAATTTCTATGTCCCAGGGCTATGCTAACGTCCCACCACAACCCCCACCCAGGAATTGGCGGGAAATAAAAACTGATACCCTCTCTGGGCCTTGAACCCTGGTTCTCCTGGACAGAAAGCCCAAGTGCACCCTCGTAACAGAATTATACCACCAGAGGCGCTTGGAATCGATGGGAAATTAAAAATGGCAGTGCCCTTTCAGGGCCTAGGATCCTGATTCTACTGGACGAAAAGCGCAAGTGCACCCCAACACATGGAAACTGTCCAGGTGCTGGAGAGGAAGATTAGGTAAGTGTACTTTATTTATTTTAGTAGGGAAAATGAAGTAAAGATATGTCCTAATTACATAATTAATCATAAAGATCAGGCCTAATTACACAACTTTATGTGTGGCACTACACAAGGAGGCCCTAAAATCGCAATACAACTCAAAAACTGACGATACCACACAACTGGTGTCGTCCTGCTGGGAAAAAATATCGCAATACCACTCGAAACTAGTGCAGACACACTCAAACGAGCATTTCACACTCATTTAAGTATATGACCGAAAGAGTCAGCCTTCATGAATTGTGAAACGAACTCTGTCATCCAGGACCTTGTGCCACAAAGCGCAGATTCGCCACGAGATGGGGAAATTCACAGGCGTCTGCTGTGATGAGGCCTAAGAGCTGTAGTGTGCGAGCGAGACAGACGAGAACCTACGTCATAGGGAAACCCCGTTTGTGGCCAGGGAGACGTAGCAGTGTTAAATATGGCGGACGTAAAATCGACCATAAATAGAAACATTTATGAAAATTATTTAATTATGTAGTAATTCAGAGAATGAAGTCACAGTAATTCTAATCAACCATCATTCAAAAGTTTTCATGGTAATCCCAATAAAACTTGAATACTGATCATATCCATAATAGTTTAGCATTTGCTGTTAAAGTGAAATTAATAAGTTTTCTAACAAAGACCTGAATGCTAAAATCTGAACTCTTTGGTCGATCTTAACGATCGACATTTCATATAGAAACGCATCATTAAAATGACAGGTGTTGTAAATATCAACTCTGTAACTTTAGTTGTTTAAAAGGCATAATAAATTGAAATTATCAATATTTTCAGTAAAGCATCAGATCAACACTTCCTCCACACAAAACACAATGTATGATGACAGCATGACAGCTTATTGAATCATTACCTAATAGCACGTATTTAATGTAAAGTTTAGACCATGACAGTTACTTTTGTTCCACTTCTATGGCTACTGGCCGTGACATTCAAATCTAAGAAGGAAATTGTATTGGTTTTATGTAAAAAGAATTTAACGTTTGTCATGTAATGGATGGGGAGCGACGTGTAGACAACCTCCAAGATGGTGCTCCCCGGGCAACGCTGCAGTAAAATGCAACGGCAAAAAGTCTACACAATTCCGGCGACCGGACGCTCAAATGCCTCCCGGCCCACAAGAAGGCAAACGATTCAGAAGCGGAATTACTCCACGATGATGGTGAGAGTGTGCCACTTCAATATAGAAGGCTACACGAGGGTGAAAGGAGAAATCCTTGAAAAAATTGTAACAAGAGAAAGAGTAAGTGTCGTACTCTTGCAGGAGACACACCTGACGGATGAAAACATCGAACGATTATGCATACCAGGATTCACCAATGTGGGATAGGCGGGACACGACAAACATGGTATGGCGACCCTGGTGATAAATGAGCTTCTAGGAAACCTCGAGAACAATGTGGAATCGGTCCCACACGCAGTAGGCACTAAACTGGGAGAGATGACAATCCACAATGTCTACAAACCACCTTCGCAGCAATGGCCTATAGGAATCTTACCGCAGGCTTATCATCCTGCAATCTATGCCGGCGACTTTAATTCCCAGCTCACCAGATGGGGATATCAGAGATCCACTCCAGAAGGCGTTGGACTAAGTGACTGGGCTGACAACCGGGACCTACACCTCCTGTTTGATCCCAAGGACAGAGAGTCCTTCAATTCAAAAGTATGGGGCACAAAGACGACACCTGACCTGACCTTTGTCACACGCGGCGCAACGGGCGTACCAATGCAAGCTACAAGAAGAGTCCTCGAAGCTTTCCCACGGAGCCAACACCTCCCGATTATTGTGGAGATCGGCCTTTCCATCCCGATCATTAAGAGTCCCCCGATTCCACGGCGGAATCTGAGAAAAGCAGTCTGGGGGAAATATAAATCTTTTATTGACAAGACAATAAATCGAATACCACCAAGTCCAGAGAACTACCAAAGGTTTGTAAGCCTGGTATATAAAGGGGCCTGAAAGGCAATCCCCCAAGGGGCCCGGAGGGAATACATTCCTTGCTGGTCAGAGGAGTGCGAGTCATTGTTAGAGCAGTATGAGAGGAGTGGGAAGGACGAGACTGCAGAACGACTGATCAACACTATGAACGAGGAACGTAGGAACAGGTGGAAGATGGCAATGGAGAATCTGGACTTTACCCATTCTAGCAGGAAGAGCTGGGATCTACTACGGAAACTGGGTGGTGCCACAACACCACGAAGATCGTCCGTGGGTGTGGTCCCATCCGAAATAGCGACTGCCATGGAACAGACCTCCAAAATACGCCTGAAGACTGAGGAGAAGAAAAGGATCTCCAGGAGCCTAACCAAGGAATTAGCCAATAATCCAACTAATCTAGATATTGTCAAAGCAGTGGAAGTCGAGGAGATTACCCAGGCCCTAACACTAATGAAAACAGGGAAAGCAGCCGGACCCGACGAAGTCCTCCCAGAATTTCTGAGGGAGCTGGGACCCATTGGCAGGAAATGGATGGCCAAGCTCTTCACGGAATGCATTAAATCAGGTGCACTCCCGAAGTTATAGAAAGAAGCTAAGGTAATAGCGGTACTGAAACCAGGGATGGATGGAGATAATCCAAAGAACTATAGACCGATCTCACTGCTTTGTACCTCTTACAAACTATTTGAGAGAATATTACTGGCCAGACTAGCACCATACATTGAGGCGAACCTCCCGGACTATCAAGCAGGGTTCAAATGGCTCTGAGCACTATGGGACTTAACATCTGTGGTCTTCAGTCCCCTAGAACTTAGAACTACTTAAACCTAACTAACCTAAGGACATCACACACATCCATGACCGAAGCAGGATTCGAACCTGTAACCAGAGCGGTCACGCGGTTCCAGACTAAAGCGCCTAGAACCGCACGGCCACACCGGCCGGCTATCAAGCAGGGTTCCGTGTGGAAAGGAACTGCTGTGAACAAGTTTTGTCCGTTACAACACATATAGAGAAAGGCTATCAGAACAAGCTGAAAACGGGCCTGGTATTAATAGATCTTACATCAGCCTATGACATTGTCTGGACCGAAGGACTACTGCTCAAGCTTACTCGAATTATCAAATGCAATCAGACGTACACATTAGTAAAAAATATGCTGACAGGCAGAAAGATCAAGGTCTATCTCCATGGAAAGAGCAGCAAAAGCATGGTCATAAATAATGGCCTGCCGCAGGGGTCAGCCCTGGCGCCGACCCTCTTTAATTTATACATATCTGATATGCCGAGCACCAGGTCGCGTAAATTTGCGTATGCGGATGATCTGGCCATCGCTTACCATAGCAAAAATTTCGAAGATCTTGAAAAAACATTGAATGCGGACCTTGAAGCGCTGAACACCTACGACCTTATGTGACATTTGCATCCCAACCCCATTAAAACGACCAGTACCATAATGCACCTTAATAACAGAGCTTCAAGCAGGAAACTACAGCTTTCCCTGAATGACCGGCATATCAGACATGAAGATAAGCCCAAATATCTGGGAGTAAAATTAGACCGCACACTAACGTATAGCTCCCATCTGGAAGACACCAAACAGAAATTAAAATCTCGAAATGCCATTATGTCTAAACTGGCCGGAACATCATGGGGTTGCGGAGCTAATAAACTAAGGACGTCAGCATTAGCCCTCGTGTACAGCGTGGCTGAATAATTTTCACCAGTCTGGGCGAAAAGTGCGCATGTAAATAAAGTAGACACCCAATAGAAAGAGACGATGAGAATTATCTCAGGCTCAATTAGGGCTACCCCACGTGACTTGCTCCCAGTCCTTGCCAACATAGAACACCCTGATATAAGGCACTCCATGGCGACCTCAAGAATATAAAGGAAGATCGAACACAATCCAGAACTCCCTATACACCAAGACTTATCACCCATCAACAGGCTAAAATCTAGGTCCCCCTTTTGGAAGACTGGCAGGGAATTACAGGACTTCGACCCAAAGCTAGCCTGGGGGGAATCATGGCGCAAAGGGACACACAAGAACCAAAAGCTTATCGATGACCCCCAGCAAGATGATAAATGGTTTTGATCTCCCTCGGAAGCTTTGGGTTGCATTAAATCGCCTTAGAACAAGCGTGGGAAGATGCAAACATCTAATGAATAAGTGGGGACTTGCGGAGAGTCCCGTGTGTGAATGTGGTGAAATCCAGACAATGTACCACCTACTGGTGTGTGAAATGGTAGGATATAGTGGTGAACTGAAGGACATACATTACCTGCCTGACCTAGCCATAGATTGGCTCAAAACTATAAGTACCATTGTGTAGTGTTGTAATTTCTTGGTGGATTGTAATGACACTGTAATATTTGCCTTTTATATGCCGAACGAATATATAAATAAATGTAATGGATATTATTGTTACTTTATTTAGAACGTGAAAGTGGTCAAACATTGAAACATCCCCTTAGAAAAATTATACATGACTGTGCTTCAACTGACACACAATATTTTTTTTTAGCGCAACGCAATCTGAGTTTCAGAAATCCCTACAAAGGAATGGCCCTGACTAACATTAACCTATACCTTTCACAAATCACTTACCTCACAAAAATCTTCATTACTCGAACTACTGCAATACAGCGAGCGCCACTACTGCCAGCTAAATAAAAGATTCAAACTACGGAAGGCACTAACTACTGATAGGTATAGTTAGCAATTGAAAGATGTTAATAGAGAACAAACAATGTATTTACCTTAACAATCATAATATATATGGCAGTTCATAATATCCAGTATAACAAATTTCAAAACTCCGCCATCTCTCTCCCCACATCCACCACTGCTGGCGGCTCACCTCCAACTGCGCACGCAGTGGTTAGACACTGGACTCGCATTCGGGAGGACGACGGTTCAATCCCGTCTCCGGCCATCCTGATTTAGGTTTTCCGTGATTTCCCTAAATCGCTTGAGGCAAATGCCGGGATGGTTCCTTTGAAAGGGCACGGCCGATTTCCTTCCCCATCCTTCCCTCACCCGAGCTTGTGCTCCGTCTCTAATGACCTCGTTCTCGACGGGACGTTAAACACTAATCTCCTCCTCCTCCTCCTCCTCCTCCAACTGCGCAACGCTACGCGCTGTTCACATCCAGCTGCCGCTGCCCAACACTACAATGGCAGACAACAATGCAAACTAGCCACAGACTGCACACAGCACAGCCAGTGGTTTTCATACAGAGCGCTACGTAACGTTGCCAATAAGAAAATATAAACAGCCTACTTACAACATTGATTATTTAAACATGTTAAAATGTAAAATAATGTAGAATAAGCTGTAGCCAATCAGATAGATGGCTTCAGGAATTTTTTGGAAATTTGGAAATTTGTGGTAAGGCTTTATGGGACTAAACTGCTGAGATCATCGGTCCCTAAGCTTACGCACTATTTAATCTAACTTGCAATTAACTTACGCCAAGGAGGACACAATACCCATGCTCAAGGGAGGAATCGAACCTCCGACGGGGGAAGCCGCGCAGACCGTGCAAGATGCCTTAGACCACGATGCTACCTAGCGTGGCGCTTCAGGAAAGGGAACTGCCCTACTCAGTTGAGCGAGAATGCTCGGAGCGCGGGAAACGCGGCCGGGGACGGGCAGAGGGACAGTGCTAGTGGAGACGCGAAAGCGGGCGGTCAGTCTTTACGCAGCTAGGAAGTAAAACTACTTGGAAAATTTCGCGTTGCGTGGTATTGCGGGGCTTAGTCGCTCTCTGAGCGGTGAGCAGCCGCGTGCCTGGTGTGAACTGTAATTTTTCGCGTAGATAACGAGGTGGAGTATTGAACTTGTATTTCGCGATGAGATCGTGAATGATCGAACTGTGTCAAATGGATATGCGCTCGAGTGTAATATTAATTCTAAATACGACCACTTTCGCTATTAGTTTGCTTTCTGAATAAACATTGTTCTAACCCAATCGCAACTGCATGGCCTACAACATTTATGGGTCGTTAATTTAGCTCCCGATTTTATTATTACTGTTGTTATATTTTATATTAAGATTGTATGTTTAATATATTTTCGCAAACTTGCCATCAGCCAGACAATTTAACCAAAGGGCACAAGTGTCTAATTTAGGGCGTATAGTGCTACAAATGTGGTTCAACCCCTTACACGAGTTGGAGCCAGGACCTTTCGACGTAGAGGAACCGCGTGTGAGCCCGAACATCTTTGGGATGTTAGCTTGCAGACTTAACCATTCACCTACAAGTTGACAGGAGAAAGTCAGAAGTGGGAAATAAGTTCGAGTGACGAGATGCTGGTGTTGGACAGAGCGGAGTTTAAAAAGTGTATTATCACTGATTGTACAGTATCTATCGTTGTTGGCCTTCAGAGTTCGTTACAGACACCTGCTCAAAAATCACCCTACAGCCCAGGTACCCGAAGCCAATACACGCTACAACTGCTGGAAAGAATGCATCACAGTCCTAATTAACACTTGGAAATTGTCGTGAAAAAACTAGAACTCGTAACGAATGGCTCATAATGCAACATATCTACTGGGGAATATCGTCGTCCTAAAAGACTGCAGAGGTGGCAGTGGTTGAACGTGCATTCTCCTCAGTGGACAATCACAAACTGTTGAAAATCGGCGGCCAGGGTGGCCGAGCGGTTCTAGGCGCTACAAACAGTCTGGAACTACGCGACCGCTAAAGTCGCAGGTTCGAATCCCGCCTCGGGCATGGATGTGTGTGCTCTCCCTAAGTTAGTTACGTTTAAGTAAATTGTTCAAATGGCTCTGAGCACTATGGGACTTAACTTCTGAGGTCATCAGTCCCCTAGAACTTAGAATTAAGTAAACATAACTAACCTAAGGACATCACACACATCCATGCCTGAGGCAGGATTCGAATCTGCGACCGCAGCGGTCGTGCGGTTCCAGACCGTAGCGCCTAGAACCGCTCGGCCACCGCGGCCCCTCATCTCTCCCGTTCCCCCTCCCTGTCTCCATACATCCACCTACGAGGAGGACACAGCAGTTTCAAATGGCCAGCTTCTCCGCTGAGCATCTTGTAGATTTCCTGCGGCCAATAGCCATCCCCTCATGGTTGCTGGACGCACTATGCCTTCCGCTACCCACCATGCGATGTTCATCTTTCAGCGAGACCCAAAGGATCGGAACGTGTTAATGTCAGTTTAGCAGCAACTGACACGGACCTGTACGTTATGGCAGAAAAAGTAATGTGTATGGCAGTGTACAATGATTCGGTGTGTTACAACCGAAAAAAAAATGTATTAAACTGCTCATGAAGTAACAATACAGGAGATGAAGTTCTGTCTTACTGATGTAGTCTATGCCTGACGTGGAATTGTTGGTCTTTCGCATCAGCCTTGCGACCTCCCGAGGCATTGTAAGCAGCGGCTCATTCTAGATAGGTGTCAGTCGGAATTGTGCCGAGAAATCGTGGATCCTTTCCCCTTGTGCGGCCATTTGCCTCTTGGGGATTTGGTTTTCAGGGGCTGGAATCATCGTCTGTTGGACATAATCATCAGCGAACTGTTCCGCTTGTTGCAGTGCATCAAATATGAGTCCACCTGGGCCTCTAATCGCCCGTTTCGCTAGCTGCTGCTGGCGGATATTTTTCACCAATTTCTACTCATCATGCGTTTGTAGTACAGACAGGGACATCTTGGCCTGTCAGGTCTTTTGCTGATATTCCATGACGCGTTAACGTAGGTCTCGAGATAGCCGCCTCCCCTTTCGTCTTGCGGCCGTGTCTCGAAACAACTGCCATCTCTTACGGAAACGGACTGGAGGAAGGGCTCGAATTGCGTCCCCAGAAGGACAGTAAAGGCTGCAGTTCTTTTCGGCGTCCCTTGTCTTTCCATTGTCAGTAACTCAACAGCGATATCCACGTCGACCGTTGATCAGATGTTCATAGTCAATCAGATAGTATTTTTGAGACAAGTACGGTACTCAGTACAGTCGACCAAAGTCTGAAGGATCGTCGGCGCAAGGAGTCTTCCTCGTTCGATGACTCCCAAAACTGGTTGGTCTGTTGGGGGTGTGACGAGAGATCGACCTCTGGTGGATATTCGGACTGATATTCGTCAGTGTGATACCTAGAACATCATCTGTCTGACGCCGGAAGTAACTGATTCAACTGGGTTCTCGTGGGCCATTTCTCCTTCAGTCATCAGTCTTGTGACTCGTTTGGTGCTTCGTGTCACGAATTTCCGCAATTATTCAATAGCGATTGCTGCGATGAGCCTTTCGAAATGGGAACGACAGTTCTTCTTACACACCTGTATCCTATCGAATTCACATTCTAACAATCCCAGAGGCGACAGGAGTTAAACACTATGTTCCCACGACGAACGCTTGCAAATGTGCATCACAAACTGAAGTATTAAAAATTATTCCATTCCACTGTGGCAGAGTGCTAAAGCAAAAAGTTTAGAATTATTTCACAATAAAAACAGTCTTACTTGGGAAATTATTTAATTTCAGTGACTAGTTTCACCCTTTTGGGGCATCATGATAATGGTGTAAAAGTAGCTGGATATGTAACCCGAACGTATACAAGCCGTATAAAATGGAAAATGGACGCAACAGTTACTGTTCTTATTCAACTACATTTACACAAGATGATGATACTCCAAAAGGGTGAAACCTGTCGTTGATATTAAATAGTTTCGTAACCAAAGTATTCTGCTGCATTTGAAAACAACCTGGGGCGTTTATTTATCACTTACAGTATCTCACCTAAAAATGATGTGACAAGTGCTGTCTGCGAAACAGTGAAACATCGCGATCACAATAGCATCTCGAAGGTTTTCCACCGTCCATCATGGGTATAAGTCCTGTCGTAAATTTTCAAAAGGATATTGAGTAGTAATTCAATGAGTTCAAAATGGCTCTGTGCACTATGCGACTTAACTGCTGAGGTCATCAGTCGCCTAGAACTTAGAACTAATTAAACCTAACTAACCTAAGGACATCACACACATCCTAGAACCGCATGGCCAATTCAATTAGTAACCTCTATCAGGGTTTACGTGAATTTCATCTAAACTATCTAGAGTCACCATTGTTTCGAACTGCAAAATTGAGTTCGTCTAACTCAGATTCATTAAGACTCATTAATTATTTGATACATATACTTCACATACAAAACGTTGTTCCGCGAGTCATGGCGAATTATAAAAAGGAAACGTTGTATGAAATATTTTTGTTATTATTACGCAAATGGTACTAATCCCACACAAAGATGTATTCCCAGATCCTGTCTCTAATCCGTGATACAAATTATTGTTATAAAGTTTGCCACAAATTTAATTGCCCGGGGCGCACAGATGGAAAATTATAACACTTCATGCTCGCAAGAGTATATATTGTATGTGTTCTTCTCCAACTTCGTTTCTTCCCATTTTCGTTTTTCAGTTCCTCGCAAACCTGTAGAGATGTGTAAAAAGAGCTGCTGGTCGCAGGGGTTTATGCCTAATAAATAATGTAATTGTGGATACTCCGTTACGTTGGCACATAGTTCACTGTAAATCATCAGAGTGGTCATTCTCTCCGGCATCTGTGCGTGGATCACTGTGGAACGGGATTGCGACCTGTGCTTTTGACCCAGTGATTTACGAGGAACGGCGCGCGTGCCTATGGAAAGCCTAATTCAGTATAATCCACCGCAAAATTATCTCTCGGCCTGCGAGACACCGTGGCGGTCATCCGTCAATTAAGCCCTTCCAAACCGGGCGCCCCCGCGCGCGTGTTGAATGCCGGCTACGTCCGTAAGCCAGCAAACAGCGGGGGACACAGAGCAGGGGTCACAGGCGCAGATACGAGTGTCAGCACGTGGCTGGCGGGACGCCGGATCTCGGCCACTGCCGCCGCGCCTGCCCCTGCAGATACGGGACCCGCACGCCTCAAGGTCACCGCAAACGCAGCTGCGCCGGGCGCGATAATTCAGCCACTGGTTGGCCACTCTGAATGGGGTAATTATCACCTTGTCGTCCACACGCCCTTAAAAATACCCTAGTTGCCTCAAACGACATATCCATTGTCGTATGCAGCATGACTCCTACTCCGTTCTACAGGGTGTTCCATAAGTAATGCAACAGATTTTGTACTCGGCCAATTTCGGTTGAAAATTTCTTTGTTTGTCGTGAGACATTGTGGAATATTTATGCTTCAGACCCTATACTTTCACGAAGTTCCGAAAGGCAGCGCGCTACACATAGGCTTCAATATGGCGTCTCTAACCAAACTGCGTTCCAGGCAGAGACCTGTCATTCAATTTCTTTTGGCGAAAAAGCAGAACTTGCAGATATTCATCGGTGATTGAAAAATGTCTACATAGACTTGGCAGTGAACAAGAAGATTGAAACATCCCCTTAGAAAAATTATAAATGACTGTGCTTAAACTGACACACAAACTTTTTAGTGCAACGCAATCTGACTTTGAAAAATCCCTACAAAAGAATGGCCCTGACTAACAATAACCTATACCTTTCATGAATCACTTACATCACAAAAATGTTCGTTACGGGAACTACTGCAATACAGCGAGCGCCAATACTGCCAGCTGAATAAAAGATTCTAACTACTGAAGGCACTAACTACTGATAGGCATAGTTAGCAAATGAAAGATTTTGATAGAGAACAAAGAATGTATTTACCTTAATAGTGTTCGAAGGTCATAATATATGTATATCAGTTCATGATATCCAGTATTACAAATTTACTCTCTCTGATGGACACACGTCCAGATCATCCGCTCTCAAAACTCCGTCATCTCTCTCCCCACATCCACCACTGCTGGCGCCTCACCTCCAACTGCGCAACGCTACGTGCTGTTAACAGCCAACTGCCCAACACTACAATAGTATACACTGCAACAATGCAAACCAACAACAGACTGCACACAGCACAGTCAGTGATTTTCATATAGAGCGCTACATGGCGTTACCAACATAAAAACAGCCTACTCACATAGCCCCCATGCTCCCCACAAAAAAATTTTACAAATTGTTTTGGGCAGTGGCCAATATAGATTTGAAAAAAAATTTCATAATTACAATAACAAAGAAATCAAATGCACAAACTTATTGATACACTGTTGGTCAAAAGCAAAGATTTTCTCACAGTCCATAAAGACAGCCCTGATCATTGATCACAGTATTAATTACAATTTTATGCACAAAGTCTGAGCAGTAAAAGAGAATGCACACGGAAGTAGTGGATTTCCAATTAGTCTTGAAGGAGTAGTGTTGTCCTTCCAACGGAAAGACAGTGCTGACTCTTGACATGCAGACAGCTAATGGGTCACAACAGAGCAAACCCAAGGCAGAGTCAGTCACTGCCCAAAACAATTTGTAAAATTTTTTGTTGGGAGCATGGAGGCTATGAATAGTCTGTTTAGGTTTTTATGTTGTAACGCCATGTAGCGCTCTATATGAAAATCACTGTCTGTGCTGTGTGCAGTTCGTGGATGGTTGGCATTGTTGGAATTTGCTATTGTAGTGTTGGGCAGTTGGCTGTTAACAGCGCGTAGCGTAGCGCAGTTGGAGGTGAGCCGCCAGCAGTGGTGGATGTGGGGAGTGAGATGGCGGAGTTTTGAGAGCGGATGATCTGGACGTGTGTCCTGCAGAGAGAGTAAATTTGTAATACTGGATATCATGAACTGATATACATATATTATGACCTTCGAACACTATTAAGGTAAATACTTGGTTTGTTCTCTATCAAAATCTTTCATTTGCTAACTATGCCTATCAGTAGTTAGTGCCTTCAGTAGTTAGAATCTTTTATTTAGCTGGCAGTATTGGCGCTCGCTGTATTGCAGTAGTTCGAATAACGAACATTTTTGTGAGGTAAGTGGTTCATGAAAGGTACAGATTATTTTTAGTCAGGGCCATTCTTTTGTAGGGATTATTGAAAGTGAGATTGCGTTGCGCCAAAAATATTGTGTGTCAGTTTAGTGATGATCAGAGTAAGTAAAGAGAGAAATGTCTGAGTACGTTCAGTTCTGTTCAGCTGTTTGAAAATCAAATAATGTAAAAGCTTTATCAGCACAGTCATTCATAAATTTTTCTAAGGGGACGTTTCAAGATGCTCTGTCGTTGGTGGAGGCGTCTGTCATCATCGCAACGAGGTCGCACAACCTGTTCGATATCCAGCGAGTCGGACAGCAAAACACAGCTGCGACTCAGGCATTGCTGGAACTTGCGGACACTCTCATTCGAGGTGATAGACGGATCGCTAACAAACACTTCGATGCTGAGCAGGACGCCTCTGTTGGTAGCCCTGACATACTCGTCCGCCAGTTGGTGTACTCAAAAGTGTGTTCCTCTCCGCCTAACAGAGCACCGTAAAGAGCAACGAAGAACCATGAGAGCGGAACTGCTTGTCTCATACGTGTCTGATCGTGACAATTTTTTGTCGAACATTGTCACAAGCGCTGACACACTGGTTCGTGACTTCGAACCAGAAACAAAATGGCGACGACTAGTGCCAGTCACTTCGGCATTGAAGAAAAAGTTAAAAGCTGCATCCACAGCAGTTAAAATCAAGCCGATGTTCTTCTGGGACTGTGAAGAGGTTATTCAACTTGATGTCCTCCATCATTGCGTAAATATTGTAAGTGGGCTGCTTCTGTGTTGGCAGCGCTGTGTAGCACTTTGCATTCGATCTCTGACTGCGCTTTCTTTGTAAGAGATTCTACATCTACATTTATACTCCGCAAGCCACCCAACGGTGAGTGGCGGAGGGCACTTTACGTGCCACTGTTATTACCTCCCTTTCCTGTTCCAGTCGCGTATGGTTCGCGGGAAGAACGACTGTCTGAAAGCCTCCGTGCGCGCTCTAATCTCTCTAATTTTACACTCGTGATCTCCTCGGGAGGTATAAGTAGGGGGAAGCAATATATTCGATACCTCATCCAGAAACGCACCCTCTCGAAACCTGGCGAGCAAGCTACACCGCGATGCAGAGCGCCTCTCTTGCAGAGTCTGCCACTTGAGTTTGTTAAACATCTCCGTAACGCTATCACGGTTACCAAATAACCCTGTGACGAAACGCGCCGCTCTTCTTTGGATCTTCTCTATCTCCTCCGTCAACCCGATCTGGTACGGGTCCCACACTGATGCGCAATACTCAAGTATAGGTCGAACGAGTGTTTTGTAAGCTACCTCCTTTGTTGATGGACTACATTTTCTAAGGACTCTCCCAATGAATCTCAACCTGGTACCCGCCTTACCAACAATTAATTTTATATGATCATTCCACTTCAAATCGTTCCGCACGCATACTCCCAGATATTTTACAGAAGTTACTGCTACCAGTGTTTGTTCCGCTATCATATAATCATACAATAAAGGATCCTTCTTTCTATGTATTCGCAACACATTACATTTGTCTATGTTAAGGGTGAGTTGCCACACCCTGCACCAAGTGCCTATCCAATGCAGATCTTCCTGCATTTCGCTACAATTTTCTAATGCTGCAACTTCTCTGTATACTACAGCATCATCCGAGAAAAGCCGCATGGAACTTCCGACTTTATCTACTAGGTCATTTATATATATTGTGAAAAGCAATGGTCTCATAACACTCCCCTGTGGCACGCCAGAGGTTACTTTAACGTCTGTAGACGTCTCTCCATTGATAACAACATGCTGTGTTCTGTTTGCTAAAAACTCTTCAATCCAGCCACACAGCTGGTCTGATATTCCGTAGGCTCTTACTTTGTTTATCAGGCGTCAGTGCGGAACTGTATCGAACGCCTTCCGCAAGTCAAGAAAAATAGCATCTACCTGGTAGCCTGTATCTAATATTTTCTGGGTCTCATGAACAAATAAAGCGAGTTGGGTCTCACACGATCGCTGTTTCCGGAATCCATGTTGATTCCTACATAGTAGATTCTGGGTTTCCAAAAACGACATGATACTCGAGCAAAAAACATGTTCTAAAATTCTACAACAGATCGACGTCAGAGATATAGGTCTATAGTTTTGCGCATCTGCTCGACGACCCTTCTTGAAGACTGGGACTACCTGTGCTCTTTTCCAATCATTTGGAACCTTCCGTTCCTCTAGAGACTTGCGGTACACGGCTGTTAGAAGGGGGGCAAGTTCTTTCGCGTACTCTGTGTAGAATCGAACTGGTATCCTGTCAGGTCCAGTGGACTTTCCTCTGTTGAGTGATTCCAGTTGCTTTTCTATTCCTGGGACACTTATTTCGATGTCATCCATTTTTTCGTTTGTGCGGGGATTTAGAGAAGGAACCGCAGTGCGGTCTTCTTCTGTGAAACAGCTTTGGAAAAAAGTGTTTAGTATTTCAGCTTTACGCGTGTCATCCTCTGTTTCAATGCCTTCATCATCCCGGAGTGTCTGGATATGCTGTTTCGATCCACTTACTGATTTAACGTAAGAGCAGAACTTCCTAGGATTTTCTGTCAAGTTGGTACATAGAATTTTACTTTCGAATTCACTGAACGCTTCACGCATAGCCCTCCTTACGCTAACTTTGACATCGTTTAGCTTCTGTTTGTCTGAGAAGTTTTGGCTGCGTTTAAAATTTGAGTGAAGCTCTTTTTGCTTTCGCAGTAGTTTCCTAACTTTGTTGTTGTACCACGGTGGGTTTTTCCCGTCCCTCACAGTTTTACTGGGCACGTACCTGTCTAAAACGCATTTTACGATTGCCTTGAACTTTTTCCATAAACACTCAACATTGTCAGTGTCGGAACAGAAATGTTCGTTTTGATCTGTTATGTAGTCTGAAATCTGCCTTCTATTACTCTTGCTAAACAGATAAACCTTCCTCCCTTTTTTTATATTCCTATTTACTTCTATATTCAGGGATGCTGCAACGGCCTTATGATCACTGATTCCCTGTTCTGCGCTTACAGAGTCGAAAAGTTCGGGTCTGTTTGTTATCAGTAGGTCCAAGATGTTATCTCCACGAGTCGGTTCTCTGTTTAATTGCTCGAGGTAATTTTCGGATAGTGCACTCAGTATAATGCCAATCGATGCTCTGTCCCTACCACCCGTCCTAAACATCTTAGTGTCCCAGTCTATATCTGGTAAATTGAAATCTCCACCTAAGACTATAACATGCTGAGAAAATTTATGTGAAATGTATTCCAAATTTTCTCTCAGTTGTTCTGCCACTAATGCTGCTGAGTCGGGAATTCGGTAAAAGGAGCCAATTATTAACCTAGCTCGGTTGTTGAGTGTAACCTACACCCATAATAATTCACAGGAACTATCCACTTCTACTTCACTACAGGATAAACTACTACTAACAGCGACGAACACTCCACCACAGGTTGCATGCAATCTATCCTTTCTAAACACCGTCTGTGCCTTTGTAAAAATTTCGGCAGAATTTATCTCTGGCTTCAGCCAGCTTTCTGTACCCATAACGATTTCAGCTTCGGTTCTTTCTATCAGCGCTTGAAGTTCCGGTACTTTACCAACGCAGCTTCGACAGTTTACAATTACAATACCGACTGCTGCTTGGCCCCGCATGTCCTGACTTTGCCCCGCACCCTTTGAGGCTGTTGCCCAGCCCACGCCACACAACCCCTGCTACCCGTGTAGCCGCTTGTTGGGTGTAGGACACTCTCATTCGAGGTGATAGACGGATAGCTAACAAACACTTCGATGCTGAGCAGGACGCCTCTGTTGGTAGCCCTGACATACTCGTCCGCCAGTTGGTGTACTCAAAAGTGTGTTCCTCTCCGCCTAACAGAGCACCGTAAAGAGCAACGAAGAACCATGAGAGCGGAACTGCTTGTCCCATACGTGTCTTATCGTGACAATTTTTTGTCGAACATTGTCACAAGCGCTGACACACTGGTTCGTGACTTCGAACCAGAAACAAAATGGCGACGACTAGTGCCAGTCACTTCGCCATTGAAGAAAAAGTTAAAAGCTGCACCCACAGCAGTTAAAATCAAGCCGATGTTCTTCTGGGACTGTGAAGAGGTTATTCAACTTGATGTCCTCCATCATTGCGTAAATATTGTAAGTGGGCTGCTTCTGTGTTGGCAGCGCTGTGTAGCACTTTGCATTCGATCTCTGACTGCGCTTTCTTTGTAAGAGACTCTGTGGCTGGTTGGTCCCGTTGTTGGAAGTTAATCGCCATTAGTGTTGGGCAGTTGGAAGTTAATCGCCAGCAGTGATGGAAGTACTGTTGGGCAGTTGGAGGTGAACAGCCAGCAGTGATGGATGTTAGATATGAGAAATTAGCATTGATGGAGGGTAGAGGTCTGAAGTGTTAGCGTAGGCCAACGATCTGTACATGTTCGACTTGGAGATTGAATATTATTAATGATTATATACTTTTGTACTAGATGTGAATGAAGTTTTATATTCGTCATTGAACTGGATGTCACTTTATTAAGGTAAAAAAGTTTGCAATAAAATTCTTTGCTAACCACATGCCTATTAGTAGTTAGTGGCCTTTGCTGTTAAAATCTTTTATTTAGCTGGCAGTATTGACGCTCGCTGTATGGCAGTAGTTCGCGTAATGATTTTTGTGAGGTATAGGTTATTGGTAAGATTTCTTTTTAGACAGGGCCATTCTTTTGAATTAATTATTTGAAATAAGGTTGTAATTTTTTTGAGCAGTCACATTGCGTTGCTCTAGAATATTGTGGGTCAGTGTCTACATGATAAGAAAAAGTAAAGAGAAAGTAGGCTCAATACGTTCACTTTCAGTCAGCTGTTTCAGAATCAAATAACGTAGAAGTTTGCTCCTCTCAGTCATTCAGCAATTTAAGTACAGTTTCACACATTTAAATAAAGAAGTCGGAAATGTACTGTGCTGTCCTGAGGAAACGCCTTCAATGGGTTTGCTGTCATAAAAATGCAAATGAAATTCAGGACTCACACAAGTCTGTGAACCTGAGAGGACCTCAAACAACTTTATTGAACTGTTCTCCCTCACCCACCATACAGCCCAGATCTCATGCCTGCCAGCTTCCACCTGCTTGGCTCATAATGCATGATGGTCTCCACAGGAAGCAGTACATGGACAATGGGGAAGCTGTTGGTGCAACAAGACGTTGGCTCCATCCGAGTGCTATCATATGAGCATACAGGCCCCCACACTAATGCATCGTATGGCTGTAGCATTCAACGGAGATCATGTTCGAAAAAAGGATGTTGTAGCCAAAAGGGTGGGAAATAATAAGGTGTATTAGAATCATGAATAAAACCAACCCACATTCACAGATATATTTGCGTTAGTTACTGGACGACTCTTGTAGAATGGTAGCCTACCACAACAACAATAAAAGCTTCAGTAAGCCACAGTTTCGATTTCAGAAGAGTCTTTCAACTGACTGTTAGGTTACTCATTTATTACCACCCGTGGAGAACGAAATGAGACGTCAGGATGGCAGTAGGTTTGTTTACTTAAGTTCTTTATAGTGGCCTCAGCCAAAGTATACCAGGAACAACTTGGTGGAGGCATCAAGTTGCCTCTCATGCGAATCAGTAGACGGCCACGATTGCTGACAGTGTACATAGTCGGGCTGAGCATGGCGCCGCTCGAATGCCACGGTCAGTGAATTCTCCGGCTGTGACTATGATGGCAGCATGGCGGCATGGATGGACATTCTGCAGGCGAGGCCGTGACCTCCCATCAGCGAGAAGGTGGCTCTCTGCTCCGGTGGCAGCTCTCTCATGACTTAGGAAAGGCTGCGCTTTCCTGGGGCCAAACAACGGACAGAGTACCGCATCACTCAACCTGTGACAGGTTCATGGTGTAGACTGGTTCAAATGGCTCTGAGCACTATGGGACTTGACTTCTGAGGTCATCAGTCCCCTAGAACTTAGAACTACCTAAACCTAACTAACCTAAGGACATCACACGCATCCATGACCGAGGCAGGATTCGAACCTGTGACCGTATCGGTGGCGCAGTTCCAGACTGTAGCGCCTAGAACCGCTCGGCCACCCCAGCCGGCATATGGTGTAGACTATGTTACTGAAAACAGAATGTGTTATATTTACATGAATGGCTGAGTACTTATTCACTCCAGACTATTTTTATTTAGAGGTTAAGGCACATACTCTAAACAGTTCGATGGTGGCAAGTGAAGAAAGGTTTCCACCCGTCCGCTAGTGTATTGCGGTGTTGGCTATTGCTATACTCTGCTTTGTAATGCCTGTCAGCTGCGTTTTGCTTCACAACGCGAAATAGCCTTCTTTACCTGCAGCTGGCTCTGTTGCAACTCACTTCCGCTCTGGCAAACTTTTTGACACAATTCAGTCGATGCACTACATGAAATTGCCATTAACATGCTAATTCATCAAATTTTACGGTTAATAAATAACAAGACAGCACTGAATAATATGTTCTGTGATCTTTCTAAGGTGTTTGACTGTGTGAACCGCAACATCAACCACCATTTTGGAACTGACTGGGTAACCAAGCAGTGGATCATACCCTTTATAACCAAAAGGAAGTTTCCCTTAATATTTCAAACTGGAAAACAGTTTCATGTGCAAAGTTATTCAACTTCAGAAATTTGTTTCACCCTTTGGACCATCATCGCCTTGTGCAAAAGTAACTGTAAATAAAGTCTACCCACCACAGTCACGTGAGATGTACCTTAAGCATCGCAGCAGACACCACCATAGCCGCACAGAATAGGATTACACTTGCAGAAGTACTGGGGGGAGGGGTGGATAAGATCATTGCGTTTTTCCGCTAGTTTAATAAATACAACAGATACACATAACATAGAAACAACAATAACATATTCTCGCTGGGACCCGTTCTCTAGGGGTAGTGTCTTTGATCAGTAATCAAAGCCCCTTCATTCGCTTAAATTCTGAATAAAAATCTTTAGATTTGGCGGCCGATGACTTCCATCATAAGAGGGAATCCTACAGGGTGTTTCAAAAATGACCGGTATATTTGAAACGGCAATAAAAACTAAACGAGCAGCGATAGAAATACACCGTTTGTTGCAATATGCTTGGGACAACAGTACATTTTCAGGCAGACAAACTGTCGAAATTACAGTAGTTACAATTTTCAACAACAGATGCGCTGCGGTCTGGGAAACTCTATAGTATGATATTTTCCACATATCCACCATGCGTAGCAATAATATGGCGTAGTCTCTGAATGAAATTACCCGAAACCTTTGACAACGTGTCTGGCGGAATGGCTTCACATGCAGATGAGATGTACTGCTTCAGCTGTTCAATTGTTTCTGGATTCTGGCGGTACACCTGGTCTTTCAAGTGTCCCCACAGAAAGAAGTCACAGGGGTTCATGTCCGGCGAATAGGGAGGCCAATCCACGCCGCCTCCTGTATGTTTCGGATAACCCAAAGCAATCACGCGATCATCGAAATATTCATTCAGGAAATTAAAGACGTCGGCCGTGCAATGTGGCCGGGCACCATCTTGCATAAACCACGAGGTGTTCGCAGTGTCGTCTAAGGCAGTTTGTACCGCCACAAATTCACGAAGAATGTCCAGATAGCGTGATGCAGTAATCGTTTAGGATCTGAAAAATGGGCCAATGATTCCTTTGGAAGAAATGGCGGCCCAGACCAGTACTTTTTGATGATGCAGGGACGATGGGACTGCAACATGGGGCTTTTCGGTTCCCCATATGCGCCAGTTCTGTTTATTGACGAAGCCGTCCAGGTAAAAATAAGCTTCGTCAGTAAACCAAATGCTGCCCACATGCATATCGCCGTCATCAATCCTGTGCACTATATCGTTAGCGAATGTCTCTCGTGCAGCAATGGTAGCGGCGCTGAGGGGTTGCCGCGTTTGAATTTTGTATGGATAGAGGTGTAAACTCTGGCGCATGAGACGATACGTGGACGTTGGCGTCATTTGGACCGCAGCTGCAACACAGCGAACGGAAACCCGAGGCCGCTGTTGCATCACCTGCTGCACTAGCTGCGCGTTGCCCTCTGTGGTTGCCGTACGCGGTCGCCCTACCTTTCCAGCATGTTCATCCGTCACGTTCCCAGTCTGTTGAAATTTTTCAAACAGATCCTTTATTGTATCGCTTTTCGGTCCTTTGGTTACATTAAACCTCCGTTGAAAACTTCGTCTTGTTGCAACAACACTGTGCTGTAGGCGGTGGAATTCCAACACCAGAAAAATCCTCTGTTCTAAGGAATAAACCATGTTGTCTACAGCACACTTGCACGTTGTGAACAGCACACGCTTACAGCAGAAAGACGACGTACAGCATGGCGCATCCACAGAGTGCGTTGTCTTCTATATCTTTCACATCACCTGCAGCGCCATCTGTTGTTGAAAATTGTAACTACTGTAATTTCGAAAGTTTGTCCGCCTGAAAATGTACTGTTGTCCCAAGCATATTGCAACAAACGGTGTATTTCTATCGCTGCTCGTTTAGTTTTCATTGCCGTTTCAAATATACCGGTCATTTTTGAAACACCCTGTAATTCTGACAAGGGGCTTGTCAAATTGGTAGCACGAGGGTACAGAGGTTCACCGCACTCTCTTGCCCTTGGAGAGGAAACCGCCATTACAGGCGGAATAATCAGCAATAATCAACGGCATAAAGATGCAGAAGGCAATAGAAACCAATGTATTAAAAACACATAACGTGATTCCGCAAGACGTGTGGCCTGTTCAAATGGTTCAAATGGCTCTGAGCACTATGAGACTTAACATCTGTGGTCATCAGTCCCCTAGAACTTAGAACTACTTAAACCTAACTAACTTAAGGACATCACACACATCCATGCCCGAGGCAGGATTCGAACCTGCGAACGTAGCGGTCACGCGGTTTCAAACTGAAGCGCGTAGAACCGCACGGCCACACCGGCCGGCCGTGTGGCCTGTAATTGAGAAAGTGTCATGATGATCTCTCCTTGGCAAAAGATTCCGGAATAGTCTGTCATTCGGTTCTCCATGAGAGGACTGCCAGGAGGGAGGTGATCATGAGACAAACAGCGAGTAACCAGCGAACGTTCGACGAGGCGGTGCTTGGAATATAAGAAGGTTGATCGTGGTACGGAAACTAGAGAATCTGAAAAGGGAAATGCAATGACTCAATCTAGATATGGGGGGAGGGGGGGGGCAATGAAGTGAAATGATAGGAACTGAGGATTTCTGCCCAGATGACTTCAGGGAAATATCACCATAAGCAAAAAATTCTATAACGGGATTAGGAGTCGTTGTGAATACGAGGGTAGGGCACAGAGTCTGTTACTGCGAGAAATTCAGTGATAGGGTTGTTCTCATCAGAATCGAGAGCAAATCAACAGCGACAACAATAATTCTGATAGGCTGTATATGTCGCAAGCTGAAGATGAAGAGATGGAGGAAACATATGAGGGTACATAAAGGGAGATGAAAATCTTATAGTCATGGGAGACTGGATCGCGTTTGTAAGAGAAGGAGTAAAAGAGTTACGGGAGAGGAGAAAGACTAATTGAGTTCTGTAGTAAATTTCAAATAGTAATTGCGAATATTGTGTTCAAGAATCACTAGGGGCGGTGGTATACTTCCCAGTTGGGTACACGTGTTTTACTTTTGACTAGAGCATATCTGCCCCAGATTTTGACTACTGCTTTCTAGCAACGTAATTTTACGATTTACCAATTGTTCATTGTGATGAAGGCACCCCTAGTAGGTGTCGAAACCTAGGTCAATGTACCTAACGTTTAAGTGTGTTGGGTGTTTAATCTTATACTGAAGCTTTAGGAGACTTATAATGAAATAATTCAAGAGCCGACAAGAACAGGAATTACCGCACAGTCAGCTTAACAGCTCATGCATCCAAGCTGACCTCCAGAATAATTACAGATGAATGGGAAAGAAAACTGAGGATGTGTTAGATGACGATCAGTTTGGCTTTAGGAATGGTAAAGGCACCAGAGAGGCAATTCTGACGTTGCGATTGATAACGGGAGCAAGACTGAAAAAAAAATCAACGTCCATAGGATTTTTCGACGTGGGAAAAGTGTTCGACAACTTCAAATGGTGCAAGATGTTCGAAATTCTGAAGAAAATAGGGTTAAACTATAAGGAGAGTCGGGTCATATAAAACATGTACAAGAGCCAAGAAGGAATAATAAGAGTGGACGACCAAGAACGAAGTGTTGGGATTAAAAAGGGTGTAAAACTGGGATCCAGCATTTTCCCCCTACTGTTCCTTCTATACATCGAAGAAGCAATGAGGTAAACAAATGAAAGGTTCAGGAGTGAAATTAAATATCAAGGCGGAAGTATATCAGTGATACAATTCGCTGATTACATTGCTATCCTCAGTGAAAGTGAAGAAGAATTACACGATTTTCTGAATGGGATAAAGTACGGAGTATGGACTGAGAGTAAATCGAAAAAAGACGAAAGTAATGAGAGGTAGTAGCAATGAGAACAGCGAGAAACTTAACATCAGGATTGATGGTCACGAAGTAAATGAAGTTAAGGAATTCTGCTACTTAAGTAGTAAAATAACCAATGACAGGTTGAACGAGGAGGACATAATAGAGCAGCACTGGCAAAAAAGGGCATTCCTGACTAAGAGAAGTCCATTAGTATCAAACGTAGTCCTCAAATTGAGGTAGAAATTTATGAGAATGTAGGTTTGGAACACGGCATTGTGTGATAATGAAACCGGAACAGAAGATAATCGAAGCATTGGAGATGTGGTGATACAGACGAATGTTGAAAATTATATTAACTGATAAGGTAAGGAATAATGAGGTTCTGCTCAGAATCGGAGGGGAAAAGAATACATGGAAAACACTTAAATGCAGGAGGATCTGCAACCAATTGAAGCATGGTGCAGGGAATGGCAATTGAATCTCAATGTAGAACAGTGTAATACATAGAAAGAAAGATCCTTTATCATTTAGCTACAACGTAGCAGGTCAGCAAATGGAAGCAGTTAATTCCATTAATTATCTGGGTGTAGGCATTAGGAGTGATTTAAAATGGAATGACCATATAAAACTAATCATCGGTAAAGCAGATGCCAGACTGAGATTCATTGGAAGAATCCTAAGGAAATACAGCCCGAAAAAAAGGAAGTAGGTTACTGTACACTTGTTCGCCCACTGCTTGAATACTGTTCACCGGTGTGGGGTTGGTACCACATAAAGTTGATAGAAGAGATAGAGAAGATCCAGCGGAGAGCAGCGCGCTTCGTTACACGATCATTTAGTAATCGCGAAAGCGTTACGTAGATGATAAACTCCAGTGGAAGAATCTGCAAGAGAGACACTCAGTAGGTCGGTACGGGCTTTTGTTGAAGTTTTGAGAACGTACCTTCACTGAGGAGTCAAGCAGTATATTGCTTCCTCCTACATATATCTCGCGAAGAGACCATGAGTTTAAAATCAGAGATATTAGAGCCCACACAGAGGCATACCGACAATCTTTCTTTCCACGAACAATACAAGACTGGAATAGAAGGCAGAACCGATAGAGGTACTCTGCCACACACCGTCAGGTGGCTTGCGGGGTATGGATGTAGATGTAGCTGTAGGAGGGACAGGATGATAGGACATCTGTTAAGATATCAGGGAATAATTTCCGTAGTACTAGACGGAGCTGTAGAGGGTAAAACATGTAGAGGAAGACATAGATTGGAATACATCCAACAAGTAATTGAGGATGTAGGTTGCAGTTGCTACTCTGAGATGAAGAGGTTGGCGCAGGAGAGGAATTCGTGGTGGACCGCATCGAAGCAATCAGAAGACTGATGCCTATATATATTCTCCTTCACTATTTACAGTAGTCTGGCGACGTTGGTGTAACTTTTCCATTCCGAGACTGTCGACATCACGTGGTTGTGAGGCGAATAGCTCATCGAGCCGTGTTCGGGGCGTATTTTCATCCGGAAAGGACGTTCCTTGAAGGTCGTTCGATAGCGGAGAAGATGAAAGTCGGAGGGCGCATGGTCAGGTGAATGAGGTGTTGTTTTATATCAGTCTAGCAGAATGCGAGAGTGCGCTATTGTGGAGCAGTATCACTTCACACAGGCTTCCTGGTCGTTGTTCTTGGATTGCACCTGTAAGACGTCTAACTTGTTGATAATCAATGTTATCAGCGATGGTTATAACTCGGGCAAGCAATTCATATTACAGCACATGGTCGCTGTTCCACCAAATGCATAACATTTGTCTTTTGTGGATGTGCGCACGTTTTTGTACGGGACGTTGCTGCTTTTTTTGGGCTCGATATTGATCACAGTTCATCAAGTTTGCCAGTTCTCGAATACACTGCCGTGGATCATTGTGGATTAATGCGTTTAAATGATTCTCCTTAAAACGAGAAAATCATTTGCCTGCCGTGCTGTGACCAGCGACATTAATCCCATACACGGCTGACTCCGCTGCTATCAACCTTCTACTGAACAGAAGAATATGTCGGGTATATTTCGATTTCTCCAGTTAGAACTCCATTTTCTAGCGTCCAAAGGGCCACTCAGTGTCTCAAAATGAAAGGAATGGCATCATGTAAACTCAAATACAGTGAATTACAAATAAATAATGACACTCGATAAATAAACCGATAGCAACCGGAATACCAACATGCGAAGCAAAAACGTTACAAGCAGTATTAGCTGAGCACGACACAACAGATCCGTTTAACGCTCACACCAACTAGACTATGACAGTATGGAAGCACACGCAGTGCTAATGCGGCAGAAGATAACGAGTTGGCGTGTAAATCCCGCCCGTATACAAGCAAAAGAAATGTAAAGTAATGGTACATAGCAAGTCATGGATGCAGTAATGCGTAGTAAATTGATTAAAATTTAGAGTTCATGTGCAGAGCATGCATTCAGTGACTAACAAACCCAAACATCGAGCGCCAGAATCGGGAGTTTCAAAAGAAAGACCTATCCTTAGACACGAAAATTAAAGAAATATAAAAATACAAAAATATAAGAAAAGAAAATGTGTCACATACAATAAAATCATTTCAATTCCCTAAAAAAAAAGACCCTAACTACTCTCATGCCTTTTATGGCAGTATAAAATAATCGTTTCAAGTGAACAACCCAAAACAGAAACAAAAAAGTGTCATTCCAACAACGTCGTAAAAATCGGTAACACTGAATCGTAATACACTTGAATTTTACTGAATAACTGATCGTTCAGCCATTTATTCTTACCAACATACAAGTGTTTTACGATTTCTGACTCGTCGAGCAAATTCAGATATTTTCCCCTTGTGAGCCAGATGTAACGTTCTCCAGTTTTCCAGTGTGAGAGATTGGTTTCCACTTGACTTAAGATCCTTGGCATAAGCGGAATGCTGTTTACAGTGGCCTTTCTCAGTTAATGAAAATCCATTGAACCTAGTCTTAATCATTCTGTCATTCTGGTCTATACACAAATGTGCCACTTCGCAACCACTGCGTTCCAATTTATACACATCAGATCGTGCACACTTACGTCTGTGGGGGCATTCAAAGTGAATGTAATTTTGCTGGATTTTATTATCGATAGTGAAGACAATATGCATGTTGTGGTTCCTAAAAAGCTCAGCCAGATCAAAGGAGAGATTCCTCACGAACGAGACCCCCACAAATTGGCATTTCCAGAACAACGAAACGAGGAGACCATTCGCTCAGTTCCTGTTGCGTATTCTTTATGCACCTTATCTATTATTGCGTGACTGTAAGCACGACTCAGAACGATGAGTTTTGAATTCCCTAATTCTTTTTTTATGAAAGATGGGCTGGTCGGTATCTCAACAATGACGTGTACCATAGATTTGAAAAGGCTCAGTTTCGAACAGGGGAGGGATGGCAGGAGACTTGAATTGAAGGGTCACTATGACATCTGTTGTAAATTCACGACTAGCGACTCTCGAATTCTCGCCTCCTCCTGCTATCCTCACCGGTAGAAACTCAGCTATTTCATATCTATGGCACGCCGCATTAGTCAGATATGTTTCGAGTCCTCCCTCGGGCATGGGTGTGTGCTGTACTTAGTGTAAGTAAGTTTTTCGTTGGAGCAAGTAGTGTGTAAGCGTAGGGACGGATGACCTCAGCAGTTTGGTCCCATAGGAACTTACCACAATTTTCCAGATTTTCAGATATGGTTCAGACCATCTTCCGTAGAAAAAGAATTAGGGAACCTACAAGACATTGCTGTGAGTAACGCACGATTACATTCGCGATTAACAGATTTACGGATACCAGGAATCGCTGAAGATTATGGAAACCTTATCCTTAGTTCCAGATGGTTTCACCACTCACCCTTGAGAGTGGTTCTAACCCGTAAACTGAAAATAGAAGAGTTTTAAACGGTAACACTGCCGCCATTTGACAATGTCTTTTTATTATTTTCACTACCGCGATTTCAGTTGTTCATCCATTATGAAGTGCAACAGGGAAACAACAAAGCATGAATTATAAAACTTATGGCATAATGTGAGTATACGTGGAAAAAACACATTTGATTGGAGCACTACAATATCAGTACATTGTACGTGTATCTGCATTACATGATGTTCCATAAATGAGGGATTATATGTACATATGAAGCAGATGTCTTGTCGTTAAGGATGACAACATATCAAGAGGGATTATATTTAACAATGTATTTGGCTCATATATCTTTACGATCGGTACTATATTAATGTTAGCGAAGAAAGTGCGCAAAACATGTCTAAACAGAAAATTTGACAGTCTGTGACAGCTCAGAGATCCCCTGTTCACGTCTGAGTGACATAAATCGCTGTATATTTGAGTTACAGAGGTAGTGTTTGGTATGTAAGCGCCTCGTTAAGGATGGGAAACAGATAGTTTATTCAGCCTAGTGGTAAATACAGGTCTACTTATAAAAATCTACATTTACGAGAATGTTAGCATTTCACGAAACTGACATACTTGGGTGTCGCTAATACTAACAAGTAAGCAATTAATCGTAATCCTGCAGTAGTGTTTTTACACATGTGATCACAGTATGCCATACGTTTTATGATTTACATGTTTAATTCTTCTCAGTTTGCAGCAGCATGGACTGTCAGCTCGGAGACCATGGCTACGGTTACCCTTGACGCTACATCGCAGACAGGAGCGCCTGCGATGGTGCACTCAACGACAAACCTGGCTGCACGAATGGCACAACGTCATTTTCTCGGCTGAATCCAGGTTCTGTTTACAGCATCATGATGGTCGCATCCGTGTTTGGCGACATCACGGTGACCGCATATTGGAAGCATGTATTCGTCATCGCCATACTGGCGTATCACCCGGCGTGATGGTATGGGGTGCGAATGGTTACACTTATCGGTCACCTCTTGTTTGAATTGAGGGCACTTTGAACAGTGGACGTTACATTTCAGATGTGTTACGACCCGTGGCTCTACCCTTCATTCGATCCCTGCGAAACCGTACATTTCAGTAGGATAATGCACGACCGCATGTTGCAGGTCCTGTACGGGTCTCTCTGGATACAGAAAATGTTCGACTGCTGCCCTGGCCAGCACATTCTCCAGATCTCTCACCAATCGAAAACGTCTCGTCAATGGTGGCCGAGCAGATGTCTCGTCACAATACGCCAGTTACTACTCTTGATGAACTGTGGTATCGTGTTGAAGCTGCATGGGCAGCTGTACCTGTACACGCCATCCAAGCTCTGTTTGAATCAATGCCAGGGCGTATCAAGGCCGTTATTACGGCCAGAGGTGGTTGTTCTGGGTACTGATTTTGAAACGTCCCCTTAGAACATTTATACATGACTGTGCTTAAACTGACACACAATATTGTTAGCGCAATGCAATCAGACTTTCAATAATCCCTACAAAACAATGGCCCTGACTAACATTAACCTATACCTTTCACAAATCACTTACCTCACAAAAATCTTCGTTAGTCGAACTACTGCAATACAGCGAGCGCCACTACTGCCAGCTAAATAAAAGATTCAAACTACTGAAGGCACTAACTACTGATAGGCATAGTTAGCAAATGAAAGATTTTTATAGAGAACAAACAATGTATTTACCTTAATAGTGTTGAAAAATCATAATGTACATAGCAGTTCATAATATCCAGTATTACAAATTTCAAAACTCCGCCCTCTCTCTCCCCACATCCACCACTGCTGGCGGCTCACCTCCAACTGCGCAACGCTACGCGCTGTTCACATCCAGCTGCCGCTGCCCAACACTACAATGGCAGACAACAATGCAAACTAGCCACAGACTGCACACAGCACAGCCAGTGATTTTCATACAGAGCGCTACGTAACGTTGCCAATACGAAAACATAAACAGCCTACTTAAAATTTATCAGGATCTATACACCCAAATTGCTTGAAAATGTAATGACGTGTCAGTTCTAGTATATTTGTCCAATGAATACCTGTTTATTATCTGCATTTCTTCTTGGTGTAGCAATTTTAATGGCCAGTAGTGTGTTACGACGCTGGATCAAACTTTTAATCTCCTCTGTAAATAGTTACGAGGTGTTTATCTTTATCACACTCGGTCTGCTATGACGTAGAATCCAACTTTTTGGGAAAATTACTCCCACTGTGCAAAGGGCACATTCGACAATTTGTATGATGCCTTCGTAGACACTGGAACTACAGTGCTCAGCCAAACGCATCCGGCGATTTTGTGTAGTCGATATGCTGGCGGCGTCGTCACAACCTGACGCCCTCCCAGTAATACGGCATTGGGCCGCATTTGTCACGTACGAAACAACAGGCGGGTTTTAGGGAGGGCCGCGCGAGGGGACGACGGGAAGTTGTGTGCCGCGGTGAGGGCAGCGAGTGGTAGCCCTGGCGCGGACCCCTGCCCGCCGCGCGGTGGTTCCCCTGCTGATGAGTGATTTGTATTCCGCGTGCCGCGGGCTGCCTACCCGCTGGGAGGTATTTGTTGCCGCCTACCAGCTGGCGGCCGCTGGCAGGTGGCGGCGCGTTATCAGATTGTCGTTAGAGGAAATCCGCGCAGATTGCGAGACGTGATTCAGTTTGGCGGCGATCTGTCGGAGATTTCCTGCTCTTCCTGTCGCGCCTTGTTCTTGCTGCTCGCGATCGATGGCAGCACTTCCGCAGCCCCTTTAAACCTGTGCGCCCGCGTCAGAAGACGGCGAATCGAGACAGCTGAAGCGGTGAGAAGAACCAGGGGGAGTGCCACGTAGTCTGCACGGCTTTGTGGAGTCCCAAACAGATCTTCAAGGTTAAGAAAAAATAGGGTATATCCTTCTTATGTCTTACAGGCTCAGTTGCTCCAAGTGAATTAAAATATAACGTTTATGTTTTCTATTAGAGGAAAGTACCCTAAACTGGACTCCCCCTCCGTCCCCCCCCCCCCCTTGTAGGTCGAAGAAATGGTTCAAATGGCTCTGAGCACTATGGGAGTTAACATCTGTGGTCATCAGTCCCCTAGAACTTAGAACTACTTAAACCTTGAGAGGTGGCATGAGCCCCCTCTCATATTTCTATCTTATGATTCTCCTCTCTAATTGCATGTGGTGGAAAGTTGCTATTCCTTCACACGCGGACTTCCCACGCAGCGTCTCTCGTCACCCGGGTGGTCCGGTGACAGGCGGGCTCTGCTGACTTTGAAAGGGTAAGCTGACGGGTGTGAGAGAGTCGAGTGAATGCTTTCCAGACGCCGACATTGTCAAGAGGCACGCCCGCAGGGGCCTGAAGTAGCGGCTGGGCTAGAGGTTACGTTACTTCGCAGAAACTTAGCGAAAACACTTTCTGGCGGGTTACCAGCGAAACGTGGGAATGACTTTTGTACCCAGGCAGTTGTGGCGGGAAAATTCCCGCGATTTCTGCAAAATCGTAACTGTGATTGGCTTACTCAGGGCATAGCTCCGTGACGTAGCAAAATCGGCGCAGAAATTGGCGCCAAGAATCTCCATTGTTGGAATGGTAGTGTTCCGGCAATGGAGTGGAATTTTCCGCCGGTTTTCGAGTTGCTGATTGGAACGGTTAACCACGGCCACTGTCGTGGGGGTGGGAATGTTCTGTGTTCGGTTTTGTACGGGTGCTCTTGTGGGTAGTCGGCTATCGCCTTTCGGTCGAGGACGTCGAAGCAACCAGCCATCGGCTCCGGTACGCCAAATCGTGTTCTGGCAGTTAAGAAGAGAGTTTGGTAAGGTATGTCCGCAGTACCGGCAGACAGGGATTTTCCTAGGTGATAATCAGAGCTCAGCAGAGCGCGCCTGTTCGTTTTTTTCTAACTTTGTTCTGTCTTGGGTAGCAGCAATTTATGTTGGGTTGGCTATGTGTTTTCTCTAAGATTTGATTTGCAAGGAATTGGCTTCACATACCACTTCGTCATAATCCTCACAATCTAGTTTAGGGACAACTTCACATTCACAGCGTTTGTTTGAGTATCCAATTTGAGCCAATTTGATGTATTGTAAATGTTTCAAGTGTTTTTGTTTATTATTTTGTGTTTAGTCTTAATAAATTATATTGTTATTTTGGACAGAACTTTTATTCTGTTAATCGGTAGAGCAACCCTATCATACCTCACTATGTTAATGAAACCTTCGTTTATTTAACTTATTTATCAAATTAAATTATTGCAGGTGCCAAACTCTCTTCTACTCCACTGGCAGGGTTGATTAGAGTCAGTTCGCGTATTTTTTTTAATCCTTGTGCAACAGCAAAAGTCGGAGTTAGAATAGGTGGGGCTTAGAGCATCATTTACATATGTAGATTCTAGAAGAATTTAGTGTTAAATACACTGCTTGCCCCGGCACATCGCAACCTAACTAACCTAAGGACATCATACACATCCATGCCCGAGGCAGGATTCGAACCTGCGACCGTAGCAATCACGCGGTTCCAGACAGAAGCGCCTAGACCCGCACGGCCAGACTGGCCGGCTTGTAGGTCGGACCCATTGATCTCTTACCTCTCCATCCTCTCGAACAAGTAGTTTGGGTTTCTACCCGTCTGTAGCGGGGTGCACAGGTTGCCCGCTTCACTCGTTATTTTAAAATTTTAATTAACATTGTGTTTATACTCTTCGCTGGTGAGGAGGAAAGTTAGTTATTAGTATTTTTATTAATGATTCGTAAGCAGCCATATCAGTCATCACAGTCGCTCAAGAAGGTTATAATTAAGCATTACTTGTTTAATCAGAATCGGACGATGACTCTCCTTGTCCGCAGTCTCGATGATTCGAAGCGATCTGCAATCCTGTGCCGGCCGGAGTGGCCGAGCCGTTCTAGGCGCTACAGTCTGGAACCGCGCGACCACTGCGGTCGCAGGTTCGAATCCTGCTTCGGGCATGGTTGTGTTTTTTTTTTTTGACCTTAGGTTAGTTAGGTTTAAGTAGTTCTAAGTTCTAAGGGACCAATGACCTCAGAAGATAAGTCCCATAGCGCTGAGAGCCATTTGAACCATTTTGCAATCCTGTGTAAATAAAATGACTTGGTTTTCTTGCGTTGCGTAGTCAGTCGGGAAACCTCAGATCAAACGGAAAGTTTGCTTTGATAGAGTTTAATTATCCGATGAAGTAATGGAGCTCTTGGATCTAATAATAGCAGGTTCGTTTCCAATTCATCGGAAGTTCCCTTCTGATTACCAACGAAACGATACCTCCGTGCAAATTTCCAATTAGAGAATACATACATAATGAAATTCATTACACACCTTTGATGTAAATGCTCAGTATATATTTTCTTGAGTAGCATACAATATATTTTGAATCTCTTTCTTCCAGTAATCTCGATAGCAAAATTGCAATTGTTCAATGCGGCTATTCGGCACGGAGAAGATCCTAGAAGTCCCCTCAACACACCAGAGAGAATATTACAAAGAGTAATTATGCGCTTATGGAATAGTAATAGTACTGTACTACTTTGCGCATCGATTCTGCGAGTATGTAGATGGTCAAGTAGGAAACGTAATTCACTCATAGAATTGTGCAGGGACAATTAGTAGATTATAAAGAGATATTACAACTTCTCAGTTCGCCTCTGACAATGGAAAATAGTTTTGCATTGTGTTACATTTTCCGTTATGTCTCCTGCATATTGACAGGTAAGGCTTTCAACATACGCTACGCAACGCAATTAAAGGTTCCACCCTGTACACCAGAGCAAAAACTGCGGTCGCGCTGAACTCCAATGGGATGCACTGACGTTTAGTGGGGCTACTGGCCCACGATGTCCTTAGAGAGAGGTTGAATCATCCAGTGGCGGTCAGTAGCGTCAAACGTTATCAAGCATGTCGTTCTGTTGCTCATCACACTGCGAACTGTTGATTTTGACAGCGAAATGTGTGGGCGTCAACGTCCGAAGGCAAGCGATGGCTTCATTGACGCCCTTTATGCCACCAACTAAGGCCTTTTGGTGCCGATTCTGAGGAGCGGCTTGTCTGAACAGTTTTCCCCGTCAATCCGTAAGTAAGCCGCGTGATATCAACGCTGATCGTTGCTGTTCTGACCTCCATCGCAGAGGCGTCCAAAGAAGGGGTGAAATGTGAATAATACGAGGTGTAACGATCTTCCCAGGGTGAACACGTCCACGGCGTCATTGGAAAGAATTATAGTGAAAACTGGTGACAATGCGATATTATGAACCCCCCCTTCCAACTCTCGTTACTTTCGCATGTGTTGTTACATTGCTTTCTGAAGCATCTCCGAGCCCGAAGGTGACGTCACGTGACGTCACACTTTAGCATCATTACAGAGGAAGCTTGTAGGCACCTTTGAGTCAAATTTTAAACTTCTACGTCGCAATGGGAGAAAACAACGGCGTTTCGAAAATGTGATCCTTTAATTGTGTTGAGGAATTTATGTATGTTCTTGGATACTGAGGTCTAAGGCTAGTGCTTACGATTAAACCATTCCATTTAGATGTTTGATTAAAATGTATTCTGATAACAAAATGTAGATCTCGTTACTTTTTCGTGTAGAAAGTTTGCCTATTAGTACACATTCTTATTCTCTTGCAATTTCGCAGAGGACAGGTTGATGCAGTACAGAAAAATAAGACAGATTGGAAGAAGGCCAGTAAACAGTTTAATGTTCCAGAAACAACGCTAACGACGTATCAACTGCACAGCCGAGGAAGCAGCAAAAATAAAACGAGACAGACCTACAGCTGTGGGTAAACATCTTGAAGAAGAGCTGGTTTAGTACTGTACTGCTATGAAAGATTGTTTTTTTAGGCGTACTAGTAATTAGTTGCGAAAAATGGCCATAGAATTGCAATAGAGAAAGAAAGCTCAAAACACTTTCAAATGTCAATTTGTAGCTTAGCCACAAAGCCATACTGTCAGAATAAAGCCCACACGACAATATTATAGTAGGGTTCTTGGATTCAGAAAAGAAAATACATAGAATTTCTGTAACGTTCTGGAAGGTGTTATTTTATACCCACTTTGAAACTAGATCATATTTTATCTAATTTAATACCTTTCTTAATCATGTTTAATGTTATTTTGATTATTTTCCAAGGTGTTCGATTTTGGCAACTATATTCTAACCTCACTAAGTATAAAGTTTTTGAAAATAACTTTTTACACGATTAATCTTCATCATATTTTCTGAAAGTAAAATGCAAATGGTGCTTAATATTGTAAATTAATTACTATATGCTTTTAGAACGTGACTCTTTAGTATTTGCTACTTTAAAAATCAAAAATAAAGTGGAGGTCCGATTTTAGGCACTTTATGAATAGCAGATTCAGAAGGATGTAGGTTGCAGTAGGTACTGGGAGATGAAGGAGCTTGAACAGGATAGATTAGCATGGAGAGCTGCATCAAACCAGTCTCAGGACTGAAGACCACAACAACAACAACAATGAATATCTTCTTGCAAGTGTCATCCTTTTCGCAACTAAATAAAGGACCTTTTTTATATCAAACGCATTTCGCTTGCTTTTATTTGCGAAGTATTCCCAGTGGCTCGGAGTGTATGTTTGTTCTGTGCATGTAATGGATGTATTTCCAGATATAAAGGGTGTTTCAAAATTCGATGGCAAAGCTTCAGGTACGGATTCCTCATGTAACAAGAAGAAAAAAAAGTCAGTAATCACTGGTTCCAAAACGCATGGCCGTGGTCCATGGAACTCCTCTATCCCTGACGTTTCGTCAAAAGTTACGTTGGACATCATCTGAGGTGCTTCTGCTTGTGCTGAGTCTTGCCGACTGACGAGTCGGACGTCCAAGAACGGCCTTAATACCGTGGAAAGTGGGTGTGGTCTGGAATTCACGTGATAGCATAGATAAACCTTGTCAACGATAAAATATAACTATCGATCGTAGTACGTCAAAGATATAAACTTCTCACCGATTCTGTAGCGCCACGCCCACGTTCCACGCTATTTAGGCCGTTCTTCGACGTCAGACTCGTCAGTCGGCAAGACTCAGCACAACTGGGAGCACCTCCGAAGATGTCCAACGTAGCTTTGGACGAAACGACAGGGATAGAAGAGTTCCATGGATTGGCAGCTGAAACATCCGGTCGTGAATGCCTTCATTGTATAACTAAGGGAAAGATGGAAAACAAGAAAAAAATGACGTAATATTAATTACAGTAATATACTAGGGCGTAATGAAAAGTGATGCCTCCGAATTTTATAAGTGAAAATTCCCAAAGCTTTTTAAACAAAAAATGCGTTGTTGGATTTCTAAATCTCTATTCTTCATGACTACAAATTTACAGCCTCCTGTCGCTGGAGGGCTACGAATTGTAACGTGCAACATGGCGGTGTGTAACGTGTAAGTAGGCTGTTTATGTTTTCTTATTGGCAACGTTACGTAGCGCTCTGTATGAAAATCCTGGCAGGGTCGCCATATGAAACGTCCCCTTAGAACAATTATACATGACTGTGCTTAAACTGACACACAGTATTTTTAGCGCAGTCATGTACAATTGTTCTAAGGGGACGTTTCATATGGCGACCCTGCCAGGATTTTCATACAGAGCGCTACGTAATGTTGCCAATAAGTTAACATAAACAGCCTACTTACAAACGTACCTATACGGTCGAGTCAAACTAATATGACCACGCTTAAACAACTTGAATAGGCATCTTTTTCAGCGCGGGCGTGCAGGAATAGGATCAGATAATTTGTGGAAGGTACCGACACGGATGTGGGGAGATGACGACTCCGGGCAGTGCCCAGCTGTGATAGGTTTCACGATTGAGGAATTATGGAGCGAACAGCCATGTCGAGGTGATCCCACAGGTTCACGATTGGATTAGAAACAAACTGCATGTAGAGGAGGGCATTGTACCCAAGGATGCATTCTTGTGTTGGTCCACTGGGCGTTCAAGAACAACGAGATTACCAACTAAAAGCCACGAAAGCCTTCCCTGACCCAGTGTTAGTTCCCTCCTCCGGTCTGGACCATTCCAACGATTGTTTCATATCTGTCCGATGGAGCATAAAACATGACTGATCTGAAAACGCCACCTGTCGCCACTCAGTGGACGTACAACTGCAATACTGCCGTGCAAATTCCAGCCTTTGTTGTCGATGTACAGTAATCAGCGTGGATACACGAATCAGGCGCCTGTTGCCGAGACCCATACGCAAAACAACGATCACTGAACGGTCGTGAGAAAACACTGTTAGTAGTCCCTTGATTCATCTACACTACTGGTCATTAAAATTGCTACACCACGAAGACATGCAGATGATCAACGAGTATTCATTGGACAAATATATTATACTAGAACTGACATGTGATTACATTTAAACGCAATTTGGGTGCATAGATCCTGAGAAATCAGTACCCAGAACAACCGCCTCTGGCCGTAATAACGGCCTTTATGCGCCTGGGCATTGAGTCAAACAGAGCTTGGATGGAGTGTACAGGTACAGCTGCCCATGCAGCTTCAACACGATACCACAGTTCATCAAGAGTAGTGACTGGCGTATAGTGACGAGACAGTTGCGCGGCCACCATTGACCAGATGTTTTCAATTGGTGAGAGATCTGGAGAATGTGCTGGCCAGGGCAGCAGTCGAACATTTTCTGTATCCAGAAAGACCCGTACAGGACCTGCAACATGCGGTCGTGCATTATCCTGCTGAAATGTAGGGTTTCGCAGGGATCGAATTAAGGGTAGAGCCACGGGTCGTAACACATCTGAAATGTAACGTCCACTGTTCAAAGTGCCGTCATTGCGAACAAGAGGTGACCGAGACGTGTAACCAATGGCACCCCATACCATCACGCCGGGTGATACACCAGTATGGCGATGACGAATACACGCTTCCAATCTGCGTTCACTGCGATGTCGCCAACCACAGATGCGACCATCATGGTGCTGTAAACAGAACCTGGATTCATCCGAAAAAATGACCTTTATTAAAGTCGGAAACGGGATGGTACGCATTTCTCCTCCTTACACGAGGCATCAGAACAACGTTTTACCAGGCAACGCCGGTCAACTGCTGTTTGTGTATGAGAAATCGGTTGGAAACTTTCCTCATGTCAGCACGTTGTAGATGTCGCCACCGGCGCCAACCTTGTGTGAATGCTCTGAAAAGGTAATAATTTGCATATCTCAGCATCTCCTTCCTGTCGCTTAAATTTCGGGTCTGTAGCACGTCATCTTCGTGGTATAGCAATTTTAATGGCCAGTAGTGTAGGTGGTCGGTTGCTCAACTGTTGCACGTCTAATCGCCCGTACACATCTCGGCAGCCGTCGTTTACTCCCGCTATCTTCTCTATATCTTCCTTTAATGCTGCCTGGTAAGAATCCCAGACTGATGAATAATACTCAAGAATCGGTCGAATAAGCACCTTGTAAGCAACTACATTCATGGATGAGTTACATTTCTTTAAGATTCTTCCTATGCATCTCACTCTAGAATCAGCTTTCCCTACTACTTGTTTTATGTGGTCATTCCACTTAAGGTCGCTCTGTATAATTACTCCTAGATCTTTCACGATAGGTTTTCTTTTCAGCAATTTTTCAATTGTGTAGTTGTACAGTGTTGGATTTTTTTTCTTACACATGCGCAATATAGTGCATCTACACTCCTGGAAATTGAAATAAGAACACCGTGAATTCATTGTCCCAGGAAGGGGAAACTTTATTGACACATTCCTGGGGTCAGATACATCACATGATCACACTGACAGAACCACAGGCACATAGACACAGGCAACAGGGCATGCACAATGTCGGCACTAGTCCAGTGTATATCCACCTTTCGCAGCAATGCAGGCTGCTATTCTCCCATGCAGACGATCGTAGAGATGCTGGATGTAGTCCTGTGGAACGGCTTGCCATGCCATTTCCACCTGGCACCTCAGTTGGACCAGCGTTCGTGCTGGACGTGCAGACCGCGTGAGACGACGCTTCATCCAGTCCCAAACATGCTCAATGGGGGACAGATCCGGAGATCTTGCTGGCCAGGGTAGTTGACTTACACCTTCTAGAGCACGTTGGGTGGCACGGGATACATGCGGACGTGCATTGTCCTGTTGGAACAGCAAGTTCCCTTGCTGGTCTAGGAATGGTAGAACGATGGGTTCGATGACGGTTTGGATGTACCGTGCACTATTCAGTGTCCCCTCGACGATCACCAGTGGTGTACGGCCAGTGTAGGCCAGTGTGCCTCGGTCGTATGCAGTCCTGATTGTGGCGCTCACCTGCACGGCGCCAAACACGCATACGACCATCATTGGCACCAAGGCAGAAGCGACTCTCATCGCTGAAGACGACACGTCTCCATTCGTCCCTCCATTCACGCCTGTCGCGACACCACTGGAGGCGGACTGCACGATGTTGGGGCGTGAGCGGAAGACGGCCTAACGGTGTGCGGGACCGTAGCCCAGCTTCATGGAGACGGTTGCGAATGGTCCTCGCCGATACCCCAGGAGCAACAGTGTCCCTAATTTGCTGGGAAGTGGCGGTGCGGTCCCCTACGGCACTGCGTAGGATCCTACGGTCTTGGCGTGCATCCGTGCGTCGCTGCGGTCCGGTCCCAGGTCGACGGGCACGTGCACCTTCCGCCGACCACTGGCGACAACATCGATGTACTGTGGAGACCTCACGCCCCACGTGTTGAGCAATTCGGCGGTACGTCCACCCGGCCTCCCGCATGCCCACTATACGCCCTCGCTCAAAGTCCGTCAACTGCACATACGGTTCACGTCCACGCTGTCGCGGCATGCTAGCAGTGTTAAAGACTGCGATGGAGCTCCGTATGCCACGGCAAACTGGCTGACACCGACGGCGGCGGTGCACAAATGCTGCGCAGCTAGCGCCATTCGACGGCCAACACCGCGGTTCCTGGTGTGTCCGCTGTGCCGTGCGTGTGATCATTGCTTGTACAGCCCTCTCGCAGTGTCCGGAGCAAGTATGGTGGGTCTGACACACCGGTGTCAATGTGTTCTTTTTTCCATTTCCAGGAGTGTATTTACGTTCATAGTGAAGCTGCCAGAGCCTGCACTATTCTTTCATCCTCTGCAGGTCGTTCTACAAATCTCTTCTGAAAAATCCACATTTTGATGTTTATGATTATTTTTCTTGTAAGAAAACCTGTGAATAAGGTAATACAGGTGAGCCGTTCTGCGGCTCGCGTTGGTGCTGTTTGTAGGTTTCCACCCTCTGTTACAGGCTAGACATATCGTTTAGTTGGCACGGTTGCAGTTGTTAGTCTTCTTCTCGTCTTGCCTGGCGCCACTCGTTTTCGCAAGCGTCCGCTAGTGGCAGCAGCGGCGGTTATCGACATGTAGTAACTGTTGCCCTATCTTTGGGGCAATGTCGTTGTCTTACCGGGTCGTGTGAGTGCGCCAGTTCTGTTGGAGACTCCGGAGGAGCCAGGTCCACACAGCGCGAGAAACACGCCGGGACTGCTGGCGGCACGCATTGGCTGCCGGATGGAAGGGCTGTGGTCACGAGAGTGCGCGACCTCATTGTAGCCGGATCCAGCAAGCTTTAATGTTGTTGTTGTGGTCTTCAGTCCTGAGACTGGTTTGATGCAGCTCTCCATGCTACTCTATCCTGTGCAAGCTTCTTCATCTCCCAGTTCCTACTGCAACCTACATCCTTCTGAATCTGCTTAGTGTATTCATCTCTGGGTCTCCCCCTACGATTTTTACCCTCCACGCTGCCCTCCAATACTAAATTGGTGATCCCTTGATGCCTCAGAACATGTCCTACCAACCGATCCCTTCTTCTGGTCAAGTTGTGCCACAAACTTCTCTTCTCCCCAATCCTATTCAATACTTCCTCATTAGTTATGTGATCTACCCATCTAATCTTCACCATTCTTCTGTAGCACCACATTTCGAAAGCTTCTATTCTCTTCTTGTCAAAACTATTTACTGTCCATGTTTCACTTCCATACATGGCTACACTCCATACAAATACTTTCAGAAATGACTTCCTGACACTTAAATCTATACTCGATGTTAACAAATTTCTCTTCTTCAGAAACGCTTTCCTTGCCATTGCCAGTCTACATTTTATATCCTCTCTACTTCGACCATCATCAGTTATTTTGCTCCCCAAATAGCAAAACTCCTTTACTACTTTAAGTGTCTCATTTCCTAATCTAATAACCTCAACATCACCCGACTTAATTCGACTACATTCCATTATTCTCGTTTTGTTTTTGTTGATGTTCATCTTATATGCTCCCTTCAAGACACCATCCATTCCGTTCAACTGCTCTTCCAAGTCCTTTGCTGTCTCTGACAGAATTACAATGTCATCGGTGAACCTTAAAGTTTTTATTTCTTCTCCATGGATTTTAATACCTACCCCGAAATTTTCTTTTGTTTCCTTTACTGCTTGCTCAATATACAGATTGAATAACATCGGGGAGAGGCTACAACACTGTCTTACTCCCTTCCCAACCACTGATTCCCTTTCATGTCCCTCGACTCTTATAACTGCCATCTGGTTTCTGTACAAATTGTAAATAGCCTTTCGCTCCCTGTATTTTACCCCTGCCACCTTTAGAATTTGAAAGAGAGTATTCCAGTCAACATTGTCAAAAGCTTTCTCAAAGTCTACAAATGCTAGAAACGTAGGTTTGACTTTCCTTAATCTTTCTTCTAAGATAAGTCGTAAGGTAAGTATTGCCTCACGTGTTCCAGTATTTCTACGGAATCCAAACTGATCTTCCCCGAGGTCGGTTTCTACTAGCAAGCTTTAAGATGAGAGCATTTCAATCCAAGTAGGGCAGAGTCAGTCAGTCACCTGTGTGGACCGCGTAGTACGTATGTGATGTTGTGACAGATTATCATCGCGCCATCATGTGCAGTTATGTGGTTCTGAGTACCGCTTAGTACTTGAAGACCCTACTGTGTTAAAAGCACTTGACTCACTGGTTTTGCCGGCCGGAGTGGCCGAGCGGTTGTAGGCGCTTCAGTCTGGAACCGCGCGACCGCTACGGTCGCAGGTTCTAATCCTGCCTCGGGCATGGATGTTTGTGATGTCCTTAGGTTAGTTAGGTTTAAGTAGTTCTAAGTTCTAGGGGACTGATGACCTCAGCAGTTAAGTCCCACAGTGCTCAGAACCATTTGAACCACTCACTGGTTGGACGATGTTGTTACTCAACTGTGAAGCAATAAAGCAGTGAAGAGATTTGTTTCATTCTGCCAACCGTCATCAGAATTGTCACAGTGAGTCCAGTGTGTGTGTGTTTGTGCGTGTGTGTGTGTGTGTGTGCCTAAAGAATTTGATGTCACTCATATAATACTCGCTTTTGGCTCGCTTTGCGACCGTTTCATCAATGACGTGTTGTTGCTAATTCTGGTTGGTTACATTTCGGTTTTGCCTCGCACGCAAATTGAGTGGGGTTTTAGCTACTTTTAGTTTGGTGTTCTGTACTGTGACTTATTTGTTCAGATTTTCAGGTTTGTGGAATCGAACGCGCGCTCTAAACACAGTATTCTGGTGACACAGTGCAGTCCGCGGGTTCCGGTTTTGGCGTATTATTCCATCGTTACATTTGGTTTATCGGACGTCAGGTAGCTTCAACAAGACTATCATTAGTCATTCGTTAGACTACCACTAGTCGGAGTTACCATCTTGTGAAGTGAATGCAACTCTTGGCTGCCAATCTCATCGCTCGCGAATGTGTTTGTTGCCGGACCTTCTCAGAGGTCGATTCCTGGAGCACCGTCTGGATCAGTTGCTTGTTTTTTTTTATTAACTTTCGCTATTGTACTTTCTGTTTTACAGCAGGTTTCAAAATTTTTTATATTGTTGTTGCTCCTGGCGTGTAAGGCCTTGAGCTGTGATTGTGGTCACTCGCCATAAAATTCTAATTTGCTATTTGTATTTACGCAGTAAGCCTTTAAAATGTTCTTTACTGCCATCCCTGGCGTTTGAATCCTTCTGCTGTGTTTGTGGCAATTTGCCTTTAATATTTCAATACCTGTAATTTGTAAATTGCAGTGAGTTCTTAAACATTTTTAATTTATTGCCATTCTGGGCGTGTGAGCACAGTTGCTTGTTTTTTTTTTTTAAAAAGATTATTTGTATCTGTATTTTATGGTCATTTGCTAAACTTTAACGCTCTGAAAACAGTATTATTTACACAGTTGTTTATTCCTTCATTAATAACGTTTGGTATTTTTTTTATTTATTGTTGTCTGGAATTACTGTTGAAACGTCCCCTTTGAACAATTATACATGAATGTGCTTAAACTGACACACAATATTTTTTAGCGCAACGCAATCTGACTTTCAGAAATCCCTACAAAGGAATGGCCCTGACTAACATTAACTTGTACCTTTCACAAATCACTTACCTCACCAAAAATCTTCGTTACTCGAACTACTGCAATATAGCGAGCGCCACTACTGCCAGCTAAATAAAAGATTCAAACTACTGAAGGCACTAACTACTGATAGGCATAGTTAGCAAATGAAAGATTTTAATAGAGAAGAAACAATGTATTTACCTTAATAGTGTTGAAAAATCATAATGTACATAGCAGTTCATAATATCCAGTATTACAAATTTCAAAACTCCGCCATCTCTCTCCCCACATCCACCACTGCTGGCGGCTCACCTCCAACTGCGCAACGCTACGCGCTGTTCACATCCAGCTTTAGCTGCCCAACACTACAATGGCAGACAACAATGCAAACTAGCCACAGACTGCACACAGCACAGCCAGTGATTTTCATACTGAGCGCTACGTAACGTTGCCGATAAGAAAACCTATTCAGCCTACTTACACTGTTTTGAAAATAAATGTGTGTAACTGTTCAAAAATGTGTGAAATCTTATGGGACTTAACTGCTAAGGTCGTTAGTCCCTAAGCGTACACACTAGTTAACCTAAATTATCCTAAGGACAAATACACGCACCCATGCCCGAGGGAGGACTCGAACCTCCGCCGGGACCAGCCGCACAGCCCATGACTGCGCCGCCTTAGACCGCCCGGCTAATCCCACGCGGTTGTGTAGCTGTAAAAGGCAACCTATAGTAACTGATTACGGCCCCGTCCACAATCCTAACCTAATCCTGCCTTCCCTTGACCACCACCAGGTCTGAACACGTTTTTTGTGGTGTGACAGAAGCACATCCTTCGAATGGAAGAAAAAGAAGTACAATGCTAACGGCAACATTCTTTCCTCGGGTCTAATGTAACACTAGTTCCCAACGTTTTGATTCCTAATGCTCCAGAAATTGAAAAGTACTTGATCTACCGCTGGCGGGTGTCGGTGACGTATCCCTAGCGAAACGCGATAATAATGAAACTAAAGTGGTAACTCAAATTGCGACACCTTCACTCTTCTGCATTACCGTTGAATATTTTGGATGGGCACTGAAATTGTATTCATGACGGTTTTAATTCAAAGAAACGTCTTTCTTACTAACAAAGTTAAGGCGCCAAGTCTTCTACAGGTGTAAGGCGTCCAAGAAAGTCTAAAGACTTAAATGAACTTATTTTAACTTACAAAAGTTGTAACATGAATTACAGGTCGTGGAAGTTACGACAAAAGTGAAACTGTGCGTGAGGAAATTTCTCCGCTGCAGGTGGCTCCGTAATAAAGTTGGAGACCTACGGCAGTCAAATAGTTGGAGCGGCTCCTTGTCTGCGGACACGACGAGTTTGGAAACGCAGGCTGCGCCGCCGCTGCCGCCCCGACCTCTGCCTGAGCACTTTGCTGCACGCGCTATCTATGAGTTACCGAATTGGGGCTTAAACTGCGTAATTCAGTTGTTACTCAAACAAGTACGCTACTTCTCCACAGTGAGAGCGAGAAGCGGTGCCAAATAGTTTTGTCGCCTACCACTCGTATTCAACAGTTTACTTTCAGATTACCTCACCAATCATGTGTTCAATTACGACCTGGCTTGTAAATAACAGGTTGTGACGTAAAAAATAGCCCATATTTAGGCCAAATACACGGAAAGGGCTATCAGACACAATGTACACAATGGTCAAAATAAATGTTGCTTCATTGTCATACTGGACATAATGAGAAACAAAATTGATTTTGTTCTGTCAGGTACATTCGTAAGAAAATAAAAATAAAGAAAGTAACACATTTCTACCTCATAAACAACAACAAAAAATATTCTACTGCAAAGGCTACAGTTTACCGCCACTGTCATCTTGCGCAACGCATTGCTTATTAACCAGTTGGCTCTGAATGAGAGTGCTAACGTAGTTCTCGTCACCTCCACATGCAAATACCAGTACTGTCAGAACGGGCACTGACATGGGTCTCAACAGAAAAGAACATTTTCTATCAGTCTGCTCCCTAGTCCACAAGGGGTGGTTTCGTACACAAGCGACACGAGCCCCTCTCCTATGCATGGGTGAACTCACAGTACCAGACTCTGGCCAACATGGTGCCTGGCACGAAGTCTACTATTGTGGGCACTCACTTACGTTACGTTTCTGCTGCTCCAGAAAACCGGCTAACGAGAAGGTGAGTTAAGGGTGACGCGTACTATCTGTACTTGAAGATTCGAACCCTGAGTAAGTCTAACGTCGTTATTGCGACTGTTTTCTATTGCGACTGTAAATAGATGTACCGCCCCCCCCCCCCCAAAAAAAAAACAAGATCATACAAAAGAGTTCTGAGGAAATCCACAGCTCTGTTACATTACCATTGCCTGTCTGGTCCTAACCGCCTTCGACATCTTAGCAGGAATATCCTTCCACCAACGTTTCATACAAGTTACTCTGTTTGCCACAGCAATCCTGGTGTAAACTGATGGTAGAGGTCGAGAGAAGTGACAAAAATTGTTTCCGTATCCAACGAATAAAGTAATGTAATTTCCAAATATTTCTCGTCTAGGCAACACATGGAAAATGTCGAAATTTCGTCTCTTGTTAATAAGTAACTTATTTGCTAAGCAATGTAATCAAGAGTCTTTTGATTTCTGGCCGTACAGTTACGTTAAAATCACCGCGCCTTGGAGCGCCACGGAACAATGGTTCTGGTTCAATGCAGCAGACATAGCCGACTGGACGGGTAAACGCAACAGTTATAACAGGTTACTTGTTATGAAGCCATCGCGCAACTGAATCACTATATCAGTACGGAGATTGTTACGCAGGAAATTTGGAAATTTGTGATTTATTTAATGATGATTGTTTTTCTTGTTTTTTAGAACTTGATAATGGGATTATATACTTCCGAAACATGTCGTGTTGAACAAACCACACATTTTCGACAACTGGAAAGTAACTGTCACTGTACTGAACTGTTACGTAGTTCATGGGTGGCTGTGAATATGGTAGATTTTTAAGTAATTTCGAATAATTCGGTACACAGTTACATCGAGGTGCTCATGTGTAGTGCAGAATGTCTTAGCACCTAACGTCAGACTACGGTTATGAAAATACGCATATTAGTATATGTAATGAAATTCGTTACAAATAATCCATCTCAATTCGCGAAGAACAGTGATGTTCATAGGTACAACACTAGAGGGAAAAATGACATTTCCTATCCGTTATTGAAGCTGTCAGTTGCTCAAAAAGGAGTACATTATTCAGCAACAAAAATCTTTGATCATTTGCCCAACAACATAAAGTGTGTGGCAAGTAGCAGATCAGGTTTTAAATCTAGCTTAAAATCATTTCTTTTGGTCAATTCCTTCTACTCCATGGATGAGTTTCTGTCTCTGAAATGGTGAAAAAATGTACCTCTAAATGTAGTTGCATGTGTAGAACTAAAAATTTCAGTAATATTAATATTAGCACTATTCATGTGTGTATATATATATCTTGTAATGTGACTTGTTCCACATCATATCGATAAAATAATCGGGAAAATGATCTACGAAACATGGCATAACTAAAACTAACAATTTTACAATATTTTCTTCCTCTGGGGTTATATGAAGTAGCTGGTGTACGTGTGAAACCGAAGAAGATCTCGTCGCTGGAATTACTGTCTCTGCTGATACCATTGCGGACATGTCAGGAATCTTCGAACAGACACAGTCAATGGTCCGATGTCCGATGATGTGCTGCATGCATACAGGCCAATGGTCGCGCATTCGAGCAGTTACTGTGCATGCTTCTGCTGTAATTAGCATGCTAAGCTGTCTTCTGTGTAAATAGTCCCTACCATTAGAAATTTCCGTCAGGGACCATATGTACCATAACTAAACATAACTGTTTTGATTGAGGCTTAGCGCGTCTATATCGTCCCCATTGAGCTGGGAGATCTGTGAAAAGGAGTGTGAGTCGCGGGCCAACAGGTGGCGTCAGATGGCTCGGCTGTATGTAGTAACTATGCCACAGGATAGAAGCTACTAGCTGACGGACCTGTTGGGGATGGAGTCAAAATAAAGTTAATTTTATTTCCGATTTTGTTTGTTTAATTTTTTAGATGTTTATTATTTACTACTATTATTGTGTATACTTTTGAGAGTGAATGCGAAATACTGTTTTACGTAAAGTTTTTATACTTTGGAGTAACCTGTCAGGTGAGGAGTGTTAGAGAATGACGTGTGTATGTCATTCGTACCGGGGAATTTATTATAAACTATTTCGCCATTTTATGGTACTGGGGAAATGAGATTGTGATTTCGGAAAAACAGTTTGGTTAAAACGGAAGTAATTTTATATTTGTGCATTTACCAAATTTGGTTAAAACGGAAGTAATTTTGTATTTGTGCATTTACCAAATTTATTTATGGTAATGTACTGTTCTGATTCAGTGATAAATTTTGATTGTTTCATCATATATGAGCCGGAGTGAGCGGTCTTCATGCAGCTTTCCGATTGGCTGTGATGTTTCTCTGCCCATCAGAGATTAGCATATTCGTGCGTATTTTGTCAACTAGAAGCTTCTTTTGTGTAGAGAGAGGAGTAGTGTTCTGACGTATTGATATGGGCTCCGTTGAAAATTATTAATATTGTGATATTTCGGTACTAAAATGAAGCGTGTAAGGGAGTCCCTATTTAAAATTCGTAACTTTTAGCGACATTTAAATCATTAATTACCGTGTGACGTCTTGCTTACTCGCGAACTTGGACATTTTGTTCCGTGACGCTAATACAAGCAACGATTCAGCGAGCAGTTCTAAAAGAAATAATTCGTTTGAGAACTTTCGGTGAAGAATTACCATAAGCTAGCTACGGTTGTGAATGTAGTGTGCGTGTGATCTTTTCAAACTAGACTAATGCGCCAAAGAAACTGGTATAGGTATCCGTATCTTCGACCATAAATATAATAGACTGGCCCTGCCGTCATTTTCGTGGCTCCAACATCTCTGGACTAAAGTTACGTGAATGTTGGCAAAACATGTTTGTTTCGTGTTGCGCTTACGGCTGTACTAAGCGTTTTGTCGGGGGAAATGGCATTACATTTCACGTGTAAGTGTTCCTATGATGGTGCAGATGCGTTTATGGACATCTGCTGAAGTGACTATGTTTTTTACACTTGAAATAGAGTATCACGTAAATTAAAGTGTTGAAAGTGATGCCTGTCAAGTCAGACTCATATTCCATTTTCGAAGGTATCTGTGATAATTCGGTTACAGAAGTAAGTATAACTGTTTCCCGTTCCTACTCATAGGTTCCCTAAGGATGAAAACCGAAGGCAGCTTTGGATACAGGCCCTGAAATGGAAAAACTTTAAGCCATCTGCACATACGCTCCTTTTTGTATATAAAAGTGAGATTATAATAAGGTAAGAGCACCTATAGTCGACACATGAAGAGAATTTTTTTCTACCTTTCTGATACTATTAAATAAATGTAGGCTCCAAAATTATTTCCTGAAACTTCAATGTCTCACCTTTCATCAAAAATTTTTTTTAACTGATAGTTTAAACTTTAGTAAAAACAGCAGGAACTGAATCTTTGGAGTGCACCTAAAATTGATTCTCTAAAGTGGACCTGCTCCTAAATTCGACAATTTTGGCACCTATAGTTGACGTAATTCCCATACCCCATTTTCTTTTATAAGTGACTAGAGCTCAAAACGCGGCGAATCCAATGTTAGAAGTTTTGACACGAGCCCACTCTTACCTTTTAAAAGCATTTTAACGACATTTTACTTTAATTGATAGTTTAAGGTAATTTCGTCCCGCTGGCCACCAGAGGGGCGTTCGATGTATTTGTTAGATTTTATAAATGGTACTGTGAACAAATCCAAGTCAAATGTAGTTCTGACATAATTTTTCGGAAATAAAAAAGTAATATTTGTTGGAAGCGTTTGGCAGTCAACTGAGAAATGTGGGTAAAATACGATACAAACATAGGATGGCAGACCGCTGATTTGAAATCCCGCCACGTTTTGCCAACAGTCACGTGGTTTATGTTGGAGCCACACCAGCCCTATAGCTTCTGCACAACAAGGCCAGTCTATTAGTATCTATGGTCGAAGATCCGTATTCAAATACAGAGATATGTAAACAGGCAGAATACGGCGCTGCGGTCGGCAACGCCTGTATAAGACGACAAGTGGCTGGCGAAGTTGTTAGATCGGTTACTGCTGATACAACGTGTGAAGTCCCCTCTCCCCTTTTTTTTGTCGCTGTTGATGTTGAGCCGCTACTGCTACAGCCCGGTCGGTGGAATGGAGACGCGACACGCAGTGATGGTTGTCCCTGTCGGATAATGTGGAACAGCACCTGAAAGTCTCTAAAGAAAATTGTTCCTCGCGTAATGTATGAAAGTCCGTTTGCGAGTCCGCACAGTCTTCTCAGCGATGCGAACTGCTGATTTTAATTGTCTGTTATGGTTTTAAGTTGATTTGCTATGCCCGGTTAGTTAGTTATTGCAGTATTGAGTGAATCATTCATCACCGGCGTCGTTTCACACCACTGAAGCGAGGAAAAATTCATTTGCGGTTCAGTATCAGTAGTTGTTGTTACGTTGCTAGGCAGAATTGTTCACTACGGCACGACGCAAATCTAGAGATAATCTATAATGCTATCTTGCTTTCGTGGGTCGTAATATTATTTCGGCAAAACACTCCTTTCAATGCTCAATGTTCATCAAGTCACTCTTTCACTTAAAATGTTCACAGTTAATTAATTTTGATCATCAACTATCACACAGTTTAATTAGAGATGCAGCCAACACGTGAGATTTCCATTACTGACGAACAATTTTTATTGTTCCTTCTTAGCAGTTAGTTTACAGTCACCGTACCACACGCACACCGATGGATCAGACAATTACGATTCTTTTCAGTTCGGCGATCTTAACAACTTCTACAATCGGCGTATTTGTATTAAATTCGTGTGGTCGTATTAATGTTTCCTACTCCAGGCTAATCAGGTATTGCAGTCTTCGATACTATGTCTAATTTTTGTTGTAACTGTTCACTTTTATGAAGGTTGAGTCCAACAATAATATCTCCAATAATTAAAGTTCATTAACTCGTCGTACACTATCAGAGTATCACTTCAGTTCATGTTCTCAAGTCAGAACAAATGAGAACAAAGTCCGCGCATCTCTATCACGCAATAGCACTTTTTTAAAATAGAAACAATGTCGTAGCGTTCCGTTTTCAGTACTATAACAAACGGTGCTCTCTCACGACTTGATAGCAAGCAAGCTAGCAATCGACTAACATTTACATGATCGAGCATTGTAGACGCATTGAATTTCATTTTCGCCGCGTATACAACTCTCTTTCACAATAAATGTTATCTCTGGCCGACATATTACTTTGGACTTAACTTTCGTCGTACTGATTTGGAGTTATTACTGAGATGTTTGATAGCTAATTAAAAATAACCTTTCTTTCTCTCTACTTTCATATCATGACATAGTCAGTAGTTATTGAAATTTGTGTTCATCAAAACTTGAAGGTGTTATATTATTGTCAAAGTAGTTGTACCTGTCAGGATAACACTGTTCCCTACTTTAAATTATCAGGACATTCTTATTTGGGTTTTCGGGTTTCTTGGGGTGTTACAAATGACAGGTTATCAAGATCTAAATAAGTTTGAACGTGGTATTGTAGGCGGCGCATGAGCGATGGGGCACAGCATCTCCGAGGTATCAACGAAGTGGGGATTTTTCCGTACGACCATTTCACGAGTGTACCGTGAATATCAGGAATACGGTAAAACATCAAATTTCCATCATCGTTGCGGCCGGAAGAAGATCCTGCAAAACAGGGACCAATGACGACTGAAGAGAATCGTTCAACGCGACAGAAGTGCAACCCTTTCGCAAATTGCTGCAGATTTCAATGCTGGGCCATCGACAAGTGCCAGCGTGCGAACCATTCAACGAAACATCGGAGCCGAAGGCCCACTACGTACCCTTGGTGACTGCACGATACAAAGCATTACGTCTCACCTGTGTCCGCCAACATAGACGTTGAAAACTGTTGATGAATGGAAGCACGTTGCCTGGTCGGACGAGTCTCGTTTCAAATTGTGTCGAGCGAGTGCACGTGTAAGGAGACAACCTCATGAATCCATAGACTCTGCCCGCATCTCGTGGTCGTGCGGTAGCGTTCTCGCTTCCCACGCCCGGGTTCCCGGGTTCGATTCTCGGCGGGGTCAGGGATTTTCTCTGCCTCGTGATGGTTGGGTGTTGTGTGCTGTCCTTAGGTTAGTTAGGTTTAAGAAGTTCTAAGTTCTAGGGGACTGATGACCATAGATGTTAAGTCCCATAGTGCTCAGAGCCATTTGAAGCCATTTGAACCATAGACTCTAGCATGTCAGCAGGGGACCGTTTAAGCTGGCGGAGGTTCTGTAACGGTGTGGGGAGTGCAGCGGGAGTATTATGGGATCACTGGTACGTGTAAATACGACTCTGACAGGTGACATGTGCGTAAGCATCCTGCCTGATCACCTGTATCCATTCATGTCTATTGTGCATTCCGACAGCAATTCCAGCATTACAATGTGACACGTCACACGTCCAGAATTGCTACAAGGTGGCTCCAGGAACACTCTTATGAGTTTAAACACTTCCGATGGTCACCAAACTCTCCAGACACGACCATTATTGAACATATCTGGGATGCCTTGCAACGAGCTGTTCAGAAGAGATCTCCACCCCTCGTACCCTCCCGGATTTATGGACAGCCCTGCATCAATTCCCTGCAGCACTGCTTCAGACATTAGTCGAGTCCGCGCCATGTCCTATTGTGGCGCTTCTGCATGCCCGCGGGGCCCGTACGCGGTATTATGCAGGTGTACTAATTTCTTCGGCTCTTCAGTGACTTGCACACACATACTTTCATTTAAATATTTGCGTCAACCGCCAAAATAATTTTGGTGTGACTTTAAGATTACAGTCTGCACAGCTGTTTTTTCAATAGCTTTTTCGGGCTGAGAAATGCATGCCAGTATCTTCGAGGAGGCTTGCGTGTGTAAGAGGAAATTCGCCACCAGGTGAGTGGAACTTTATAAATAAAAAAACGCTGCGTTGCCGCATGCTGTTCTCTACCTCCTGTATTAATTTGTACGGATAGTTTCGGAACGTCCTGTATTTATTCCTTAATGAACTTTATCATACATAATACATTTCATTTTCAAACGAATAGCTGAGTTCTTGGAGTCAAGAATAACTTCATAAATACGTAAAGTCACTTACACTGGTCCAGAGACATGTCCGTTATTCAGAAACACACAATTTTATAATTTGCCAGCAACCGTAAACAGTTTAACTACTTAGCAAGTTGTGTTTAAAACGAGCCAAAAGGATTTATTAGTGGCCAGTTTCCTCTATTCCATTCAGTTTTTTTGTTTTTTATTGGAACAGTCTGATGTGTCTATGTTATGAATAATATCAAATAATGTATTACATTTCAGTGCACCAATGCGATCAATGTAAGTGCAGTATTAAGAACTGCTCTATAATTATGAGAGGTTATAGCACTCTAAGAGTTATAAGCACCACTATGTACTGTTAACTGTGAGATGTTTATTGTTATCTTTTAAATGTAAATTTCTTTTTTGTTCTACATCGATGAGGGTGATTTCACTTGCAATCTGAAGAAGGTACATTAGCATATATATTTTTCTTTGTAAATATGTGTTGTTTTTATGATATGTTCTACGTCGTTCAGGATACCCTCACTGCGGATTCAAGGAACGAAAAACACATTTAATCTTACCTAATACAGGGTAAGTTCGGACGAACCAGGACAAAAATTTGAAAATTTGTAATACAGTTTTTATTATTAGTAGAAACTGTAAAATTTGTAGTGCTATCTTTTCCATAATACTTAAGAAATAACTCAGTGGGCATGTTGCTTTTGTTATCAAATACATAGAGATTGTATTAAAGGTAACACTTTGTACCACAGTTCCTGCTTCCCCTTGCCACCGAGGTTGAATAGGGCCAGTCACTGAGATGAATCAGGACAGTATTACAATAACATTTCTTCTTCATTTAATTGTCAGAGACTGTATATATTTATTAGGGAGGTGTAACGAGTGTCTCAGAACAACTTTACAGGGTTTTACCCACTAAAGTAAAATATTACTCAACGTCATTCTTATTAAGGCCTGTAAGATGTATACATTGCCGGCGATGGGCGAGGCATGACAGAATCTCTGACCAGAGAGTAGTTTATCGTTAGCTGTTGCTAGTCTGCGCTTGACCGCGCGAGTCGACAGTAGTAGTCCGTGCTAGTCCGTGCTGGTCGGCGGGAGTCGGCATGCGTCGGCTGTGTGCTCTGGTCGCGACTCTGGTCAGGACTCTGGAGGATGAGCATTGTTGTAGAAGGTAAAGAAGCAGCCTTGCGCATATTAAATAATGTATGTTAATTGTAATTTAATTTGTTTCCAAAAAATTCCCCAATAATAATTTTTATAATATAAACCAACTCTTTTAAAGAAAAGCATTCATTTCAATTTAAAGAATATTTCAAATGCATGATCATTCCTTCCAATAATAAAAAAAAAAATATACGCCAGCATTGCACGAAGCTGTGTCGATAAATGAGTAATTAAGAGCGGATATAATTGCAGTTTTATTGAGGTAAGAATTTTTGCTTTTTTATTCAGAATACAGGGCCGAAAGGTCAGCGCTGCTGTCCTTATAAAATTTATCAGGTTACAGAAACTTTTTTATTATTTTTAGTGTTTAGGAATTTTTCTATTCCGAACTTGACATTAAATGAGAAAAGAATTTTGTGGGAATATTAAGTGTGAATGCATTCTTTGCACAGCGACTATAAATTGGAGCCAATTTTGTTCAGAGGTTACATTAAGATCAGTTTTGTTCAGAGGTTACAATCACAGAAAAATTCATTTAATTACTATTTTTTGTGGCGAGGTTACACTTGGCTCACATTTTCATTTTTTTATTTGAGGAGGTTACGCTTGGCTCATTTACATTTTCATTGTCATTAAATTTTGTGGGGAGGTTACAGGCCCTTGCAACGATATGAAGAGAGCCTTCAGCCTACCTGAATGTTATTTCAGTATTGCGTTTACGGAAACAATAAGCCGGTCATTTCCAGAAATTTGACGTTTTTTGGAAAACTTATGTTCGATTTCATTTTCGTCTACGAAGAAAAAGAGTAGCTTTCCTTAAAACGTCATAATCCAATTCGAAATCGAAAGTGAAGTATCTAAGCATGTGTTTTGATAAATGTTTTTCTTAAATATGGGTTGTCGACCTTTCTTCTAACGATAATCATTTATAGACAACGGTAAAGAAATGAACGATGAACCTCATATAGTTTTGGAGGGTGACATATGCTGAAACGTCTCCTTTGAACAATTATACAGGACTGTGCTTAAACTGACACACAATATTTTTAGCGCAACGCAATCTGACTATCAAAGATCCCTGCAAAAGAATGGCCTGGGTGACATTAAACTATACCTTTCAGAAATCACTTACCTCAAAAAATCTTCATTACTCGAACTACTGCAATACAGCGAGCGCCACTACTGCCAGCTAAATAAAAGATTCAAACTACTGAAGGGACTAACTACTGATAGGGATAGTTAGCAAATGAAAGATATTAATAGAGAACAAACAATGTATTTACCTTAATAGTCACAATATATATAGCAGTTCATGACAAATTACAAAACTCCGCCATTTCTCTCCCCACATCCACCACTGCTGGCGGCTCACCTCCAACTGCGCAACACAACGCGCTGTTCGCATCCAGCTGCCGCTGCCCAACAATACAATGGCAGACAACAATGCAAACTAGACACAGACTGCACACAGCACAGCCAGTGATTTTCATACAGAGCGCTACGTAACGTTGCCAATAAGAAAATATAAACAGCCTACTTACAATGCCCCTACCTTGGTGGAATACAGTAACAGCTTTGCTTGTATCATCCTCCGTTCAAGAACCATTATCATTACCCATCTGCGACAGAGTAGTAAAAAATAAGTTAGCTATATGTTATGTCCCTATCCAGCCTTAATTTAATGTTCCTACACATCTAAAAAGTACTGTTTTTAGTCTACATATGTTACTAACACTTAAACCAGTATCCATGAACAAGAGAAGTACTCATTTCAGATCACAGATTTAAAATCTACAAAAAATGAAAAATAGGAGTAACAGTAAAGTAATTACACATAATTTAAGGGCAAGTTCTCATTCAAGACGGTCGAAAATTCGATTTCTTATTGCATTTTTTGAAAGATATATGTGTCTAGAATGCTGGGGCGAAAAGGAGTTTTAATGTGTGCGTTACAAAAGTTAAAAGTTCCTACATTCCATTCTTTAAAGCAGTGTCACGGACTGTGTGGGACGCCCTCAGCCAGAAACGCCCGACTCGGGTAGAAAAGAAAGTCACGAAACCACTTTTGTGTCAAATTTTGGTTAAAATTGGTCAAAACATAATTTTTGGTCCACTATATTGGATTAGTAATTTTGAATTCAGAGAATTTAACTTCAGATTTGTATTCAAGTATACTGTATAATAACATGTAGTTAGAATATACAGTAACAAAAATACATAATATCAAATAGCTTTTACCCAGTTTGAACTAATAATACATATAAAAGGTTTGCATAAGCTTTAAACAGGTTTCTCTCGAAAAGCGATATTTCAGAATTGCTTGCATCGTAAAGTAAAAGTGGTTCAGCCTATTAACTTCTACCTTTGATCCCCGAAAACCAAACTTTTCTTAGGAACTTATACCTATAATGTATGAAATATTTTCATATAAACTTTTTTGTAAAGCCTTAAAGAGCGATAAAAATCAAAAATCGAACTCGAAGTTAACAGATTGTCAAATTTAAGGTTATTTCGTTTTGGTTAGTTATAAGGACCACAAAATTAATACAGTATTGACTGATGAGATCTAATTTTGATTTGAGATAACTCCTGAGTTTCTATACTGCAGGCAGTGTGTATGCTTCAAATTCACATGACCTTGATCAAACCATAATTACGGGCGCCATTTCTTGTATTGAAAATCTAAAATAAAGTTCAAAGTACGAACAGTCAGAATCCCCAAACAGATCATTTGTGTGTCTTTTCATTCTCCCCCCGCCCCCCACAAAAAAACCTCCAAGTTTTGCCTATTTTTTGCTAATTTCAATGAGAACCGGGCCTTAATGAAACAGAATATTAGAAATCAAAAGTTTCTGTTGTTCCTACCTTCAGCATCTGGTATCGGTTGTGACAAATTCAGAACACGAAACTAGACTGGCACTCTGCTACGTGGTTCTCTGATCCATCAAGTACAAACGATAATTTATGAATGGCAGCAACTTCTTATATGCGCTTCATTTCTACTGGAGAATCAGTATTCTAAAATTGTCCCTATTCAGATGGTCACAAATAGTCTCAAGCGCAAACACATTCATTTTGATGATAAACAGTTTCGGTAAGTTTTCGATCATCGTCAAACCCTCATACCATGATGATAGACGCTGACAGTTAATGGAGCGTGTGTTGTTACTACCCCCACCGAACGTCAACTGCTTCCATGGTGAACAACAGCGTCCCTCAAGCAGTATTTTCACTGGCTCTGCGAGCTAGAAGCAATCTGTAAATACCAGGGATACATTTCTAGACGTCGGCATCCATGCCATTACGTATTTAACACCTATCCGCTGTCAAAACTGTAAAATCTCATCTGCTGGATGGCGCATGTCGGTACAACGCCGTCTCCATGGGAACCATTGGCGTCGCTTAACCAGTAACTTTGCTGGCATACAATCTACGAGTTTGCGATAAGTCCCGATAGATGGCTATCGGTGTTCTCACAACTGGTTATGGTTGGTTATCTCTTTTACATATATTTTTATCACATATTGAAGTGCATTTTAGAGCGCTCACTATATAACGCAATGCACCTGTTTCTTCATTTGTTATTAGCTTTCGTCTAAGAATTCTGTATATACCTAATTGTAATAATTATGTTACGTACTGCTGACGTAATTCGGTATACAGTGGGCGGAGCATTGCGTATTTAAGCAACAGCTGCGTTGCCCTCCTTAGCAGTTGACGTTCCTGAAGTTGCAACGCCAACTCCAAGAACTACTACCGCTTACTATCGTGGGTACAATTACTTCTTTTAATATTTGTTGTACATGATACATTTCATGTGTTACTATTACTATCAGACCGAGCGAGGTGGCGCATTGGTTAGCACACTGGACTCGCATTCTGGATGACGAGCGCTCAAACCGGCGTCCGGCCTTCCTAGTTTAGGTTTTCTGTGATTTCCCTAAATCGCTTCAGCCAAATGCTGGGATGGTTCCTAAGAAAGAGCACAGCCGACTTCCTTCCCTAACCCGATAGGACTGATGACCTCGGTTTTTGGTCCAGTCCCCTAAAACCACCAACCAACCAGCTATTATCAGAGATCCCTATAAATCCATTCTATGTTCACATTTCAATATGAGGGTCTGAGGATGGTTAAAAACTGGCCGAAACCAGTTATATCACAGAAAAAGCTTTTGCGATAGAGACTGTTTGTGTCCATTTTTACTTTTTGCTAGACTGTTGTTCTCCAGGGGAAATGTTCTCAAAAATTACTGGCCCTATTCAGCCAATGTGCCGAATCACCCGAGACTGCTCTAATTTTCTGTACACGCAAATTGCAGAGCAGTGGCAACACACAGTTCAGTAGTACGCACAGAGTGTGTGTGGTTGTGTGTTTATGGTAAACGTAAATTTATACGTAGATGCTTATCACTGCGCGTGCACACACACACACACACACACACACACACACACACACACACACACATAATGGTTCAAATGGCTCTGAGCACTATGGGACTTAACATCTGAGGTCATCAGTCCCCTAGAACTTAGAACTACTTAAACCTAACTAACCTAAGGACACCACACACATCCATGCCCGAGGCAGGATTAGAACCTGCGACCGTAGCAGTCATGCGGCTCCTGACTGAAGCACCTAGAACTGCTAGGCCACAGATGTCGGCCGTACACACACACACACACACACACACACACACACACACACTGAGGAGCATCATAGGATTATACAGCCAAGCGGTTGCAAATAAATGTTTGGCACATTGACCTAAGTTTCGACACCACTAGGGGTACATAGAGAATTAAGTATAACAACAAACATTAACCAAGATGACAACTGTCGTGACGTACAAAGCTTACTTACGCAAAATTACATTACGGGAAAGCAATGGTCAGAATGAAGAGCAGAAATGCTTAAGTAAAAAAATAAAATAAAACACGTTCCAGCCTTTGGCACTTGTGTCTAGCAAGGCACAACACCAGACTGATCGGCCCAGTAGCTTACGCTGCTGCCACGTAAACAACAGATGTTGCGCCGCCTACCGGGCGCGCACAGTGACATGGACACATTTGAAACATCGTGAAAGAAATAACTGAAAAAAGACAGTTAATTTTAAAAGCAAACTACAAAGGAAGAGAGCTTAACGTATTTTTGAAAATACACAGTAGCCAAGCAGAGGCCTAGAAATTCATGACAAAGTGTTTTGGAATCTCGACAGTTTAGCAGGTTTCCCTCATCTGCCCGTTAGTCTCCACTATAAGAGCAGTCCATTCAGCCCTTAGTTTGCACAACGTTTGACGACTTCTGCATCCAGAGTCGCCTTTCGTTTTTCGCTCCCCTGTGAGCTGGAGAAGACCTCGGCTGCACACTCACCCTCCCTCTCTTTGCTCGTCCGCCTCAAGGAGTTTGACGTCTAATGAAATAAGCCAATCAGAAGCGGATTAACAGGAAAGGGTACACCCCGCGGATGAGGCGGCGCTGTAGGTGGCGCAAGGGCCACGGACTCGCCCTGCGTCGGCTGGGGTGCGGACCTGCGGGAAAGCCGCCGAACGCCGCGCGCTCTCCGGAATTAACGCCTTCGAGCTGAGTGAGGACACGAGGACTAGGGTGCGACCGCCCGAGGGGAACCGTGGGCGGAGAGGTTTTTCAGGGGCTTGGCTTTCTCCCAAGTGAGGTTGTCGAGGACCAATGAGGGAAGAGCGCCTGCGGGGGAGAGGAACTAAAAGCCGTGTTCTTTGTAGGGACGGAAGGTAAAGTATTTTGGTAGCGACAAAAGCTGCACGCCGAGGGCTCCTCGGCCCGAAAGAAATCGCTCGACTTCGTTCGGAGAGAGACTGCGAGAACTGCGTAGCGCGAGACGGAGAGGGCCTGGGGAGGAGGTGGGGGGGTGGAGGGAGGTGGTAGAGGGTCTTGTCGTTATGGCCACCGATGCGACGAAAGAAACGCATCGCTCCTCTTCCGAGACCAGAATAAAATATTCCTTATTTCCTTGGCACCCTTCGCCAAGCGCAACTAACTGCTTCCGCGTTAGTTGTTACGACCCAATAATCAAGTCAAATTTCGAATGCATTGGGAGTCAGACATGCGCGAAAAGGAATGCCCAATAGCAACAAGTACGGGGTCCGTATTTATACTAGGACGTATATGATACCAGGGCAGAAATTAAAAAAAAAATTACTGTGAGCACTATGGGACTTAACATCTGAGGTCATCATGTAAGTAGGCTGTTTATGTTTTCTTTATGTAAGTAGGCTGTTTATGTTTTCTTATTGGCAACGTTACGTAGCGCTCTATATGAAAATCACTGGCTGTGCTGTGTGCAGTCTGTGGCTAGTTTGCATTGTTGTCTGCCATTGTAGTGTTGGGCAGCTGGATGTGAACAGCGCGTAGCGTTGCGCAGTTGGAGGTGAGCCGCCAGCAGTGGTGGATGTGGGGAGAGAAATGGCGGAGTTTTGAAATTTGTAAGACTGGATGGCATGTATATTATGATTATTAAGGTAAATACATTGTTTGTTCTCTATGAAAATCTTTCCTTTGCTAACTATGCCTATCAGTATTTAGTGCCTTCAGTAGTTTTAATCTTTTATTTAGCTGGCAGTAGTGGCGCTCGCTGTATTGCAGTAGTTCGAGTAACGAAGATTTTTGTGAGGTAAGTGATTCGTGAAAGGTATAGGTTAATGTTAGTCAGGGCCATTGTTTTGTAGGGATTATTGAAAGTCAGATTGCGTTGCGCTAAAAAAAATATTGTGTGTCAGTTTAAGGACAGTCATGTATAATTTTTCTAAGGGGACGTTTCAGTCAGTCCCCTAGAACTTAAAACTACTTAAACCTAGGTAACCTAAGGACATCACACACAGCCATACCCGAGGCAGGATTCGAACCTGCGACCGTAGCGGTCGCGCGGTTCCAGACTGAAGCGTCTAGACACACAGGCCGGCGCAGAAATTTTTATTTACTTCGAATCTGCCACATTATGAAGCGTCCCGTGATGTGAAGTTTGGAGGACAATCAGTGGCACTTTGGGCACTAAAATGGCTCATCCCGTGCATTTGCGTGAAGAAAGGTATTTTGCTACAGTTTCACCTCTACAAGTACATTTTTTATAAATAATTTGTATAGGCTTCGTTGGATAGCTTTCCTTAATTCTAGGAACTTCGCGATGCAACACGGAAGCTGCATTTTTCTCCGAATGTCGATATCGGCCAAATCAGTCCTTCCTCGGGAGTAAAAGACGTAATCGAGGTGTAATTTTTGTTGCGAGAAATATGTATTCCGTAACGCAATGCAAATATTACTGTACAACAGCTTTTGCATCACATGATACAGTTCGTAGTGTTTTGATATTCGTCGTTATCGATACTGAAACGTCCCCTTACAAAAAATATTAATGACTGTGCTTAAACTGACACACAATATTTTTAGCGCAACGCAATCTGACTTTCAATAATCTCTACAAAAGAATGGCCCTGACTAACAATAACCTATGCCTTTCATGAATCACTTACCGCACAAAAATCTTCGTTACTCGAACTACTGCAATACAGCTAGCGCCAATGCTGCCAGCTAAATACAAGATTCTAACTACTTAAGGCACTAACTACTGATAGACATAGTTAGCAAATGAAAGATTTTGATAGAGAAAAAACAATGTATTTACCTTAATAGTGTTCAAAAGTCATAATATATACATATATATATATATATATATATATCACTTCATGACCTCCAGTCTTATAAATTTACTGTCTCTGATGGACACACTTCCAGACCACCGCTCTCAAAACTCCGCCATCTCACTCCCCACATCCACCACTCCTGGCGGCTCACCTCCAACTGCGCAACGCTACGTGCTGTTAACAACCAACTCCCCAACACTACAATAGCAAATTACAGCAATGTGAACTAGCCACATATTGCCCACAGCACAGTCAGTGATTTTCATATAGAGCGCTACATGGCGTTACCAACATAAAAACCTAAACAGCCTGCTTACAATACTAACATTATAAATGCGAAAGTAGCTCTACCTGTTACGTTTTCACGACCAAACCACTGACGTTTTTCGATGAAATTTGCTGTGGAGATACCTTGAACAGTGAGGACGAACATAGGCTACTTTAGAAAGTGCGTAGTATAAGATACTTAGTGCTCTGAAGTACATAACGTGGATTAGGGAACAAGTACTACTCTTTGAAAATGCTATTTACTATTTGACTATAATCCTCAACGTGCTTAATCTATAACGACTAACCAGCTGAACCGATTCCGATGAAATGTGATATGGAGCTGGCTTGATCCATGGGCTACTTTAGGAAGTATTCTTATTAATGTTTTAGAAGCCAGAAGGCCACATGTTTTTTGTTTATTTCATATTGTCTCTTCTTTCTTTGTTTACAGACTTTATTTAGAAAAGAAAACGGAGGTCATTTGTTGGTAGCAACGCAATTCGGGAGCTTATACTCAGTTACTAGTGACGCAATAGGCTAGTTATTTGTTTTACAGCACTTTGCAACAATAGCACGGGGACCGCGCGGCTGGTAAGTGAAATGACTAAATTTTCTCGTTTTGAGAGTGCTGAAGCAGTGATCAGTTTTCCTTGCTAAAAAACATACAACAGCATAGACCGCATATAATATTTCTTTATTTAAGACAAACAGACTCAGGTATCATCTTCAGGTCTGCAACAAAGTGGATAGACGTGGAATACACGGAATATGTCTCATAACATGACTGAAGACGTAACATTTGAGATAAAAGTTTTAGTCTGGAATTCCAAACCGGAAGTGGAGCTGTACGTTTACGTAACTTAAAAATCTTTTTGTTATCTAACGTAAAAAAGACGTTTTACAACTAAAACATTTTTAAGGTATGTAAATGTAATGTTTTAGTTTCGCATCGTTACAAAACCGGAAGTGGAACTGTGTATTTACATACCTTAAAAATCATTTTGTTGTGAAACGTAAATGAAAACATTTCACAAGAAAAATATCTTGGTTTAATAAATTTTATTTTCATATTCACCAACTAGGATCACATAACAACTTCAATTACCGTGCATCGTTTTTTTCTATTTTTTCAGTACTCATCTTCTCCACGTGTTGTCTTTTCCCCTTTCTGTCCATGTTTTCCCGATCTTCTAATTCTTCTACGTTGAAAATCGTCTAGATTTACTGTTTTATACTCAACATTATTTCTTTTCGTTATATCTCTTTCTTTGAACTTGTTTCTTTCTAACTCTTTCATATTTATGTAATCTATGCTTTTTGCGGAAATACGGAAATATTTGCTTCTCATTCATTCTCTAGAGATGTCGAAACAAGGTTGTAATCACTTCTTATATTTCCTGTATATTTTGGTAGATCTCCTCAGTACTTCTCACTTACCAACCTTCAGTAGCTTGGTTATCACTGTTAGCATTCAACCGCGATTCTTATACATATATTTTAACAACGCGTTTCAAGAGACAATGCTCTCATCATCAGGTTGTAAAGTCTATGTCATGAAATTAAACGGACTAAAAAGACAAAATACCATCACAAATAGTTGGGAAGTCCATAGAGTAAAACAGAATTAAAAGTATATTGGACTGTGGGTCCTCGTCTTACATTGAAGTTGTTGACACAAGTCGATGGCCGTCCCATAGCTACCAAATATGCTGTCGCACTGTGCCGGCTCGGGGGATGTTGTAGACTGACGTGCCTAGGTGTTGTGGCGTGGTTACAGCCGTGTGCTTGACGGTAACGCTATGCTATTGGGCGCCTTATTTCCTTATTGCATTGGTCTGCCATCGTTAGCCTCTCGCAACTCCGTCAGTGACATGCTACAAGTTTAAAGTCGCATACCTACTCTAAAATAATTCTAAAAACCCGCTAAAAAATCTCATTTCTTTGAAATTATCTTGTGCATTTAGAATATTGCTTTGTTTCTTTTCATGGATAGCTATCTCGAATTCCTCTAGTAAATCAAGTTTCCTCCCTTTCTTTTCTACATGCAATATTTCTACTTTGTCTTCTATGCTATTAAGGAGATGGCCTGTTTCATATATACGGTTCGCAACAGCTGATATGTCATAATTTCCTAATATAAATGCATCTTTGTGTTCTTTATACCAGATCACAAATGATCTTCATGTCTGCGCTATATATATTGCATCACAAGTTCTGCACTGAATCTTATAAACTCTCGATCTTTCAAACTTATTTCTCTTCTCGCCAATATCGTGCCTAAGGCTATACCTCACTAGGTTATTAGTCTGAAAAGCTATTTTAACATTGTATGGCTTAAAATATTTGCTATCTTTTGTGAGACTGTTCCGTAGTATGGCATCATGATAATTTTCACTTTCTCTCCATCAGGTTTTTTTCTTTTTGCGCTTATTGCTTTTCCGTAACAGTTTTTTAACCATATCTATTCTGTAACCGTTATTCATCGCTATTCTCTTAACGGTATTAATTTCAGTCTCCCTATCTTTTTCGCTCATAGGTATATTGACTGCCCTATGCACGAGACTACGGAAAGCAGCTTCTTTATAAGCGTGCGGATGGCATGAATCATTCGGAATCACGGCATCAGTCGTAGTTTGTTTTCTATAAACGGAGAACGCATGTTTGTTGCCCTGCTTTTTTATATTCAGGTCCAGGAACTGTAAACAATTGTCAGTTTCATACTCCACGGTAAATTCTATTTTATTATGTGCGTCGTTGAACTTGAACCTTAATAGCATAGAAGACAACGTAGAAATATTGCATGTAGAAAAGAAAGGGAGGAAACTTGATTTACTAGAGGAATTCGAGATAGCTATCCATGAAAAGAAACAAAGCAACATTCTAAATGCACAAGATAATTTTAAAGAAATGAGATTTTTTAGCGGGTTTTTAGAATTAATTTAGGGTAGGTATGCGACTTTAAACTTGTTGCATGTCACTGACGGAGTTGCGAGAGGCTAACGATGGCAGACCAATGCAATAAGGAAATAAGGCGCCCAATAGCATAGCGTTACCGTCAAGCACACGGCTGTAACCACGCCACAACACCTAGGCACGTCAGTCTACAACAGCTCTCGAGCCGGCACGGTGCGACAGCATATTTGGTAACTATGGGACGGCCATCGACTTGTTTCAACAACTTCAATGTAAGACGAGGACCCACAGTCCAATATACTTTTAATTCTGTTTTACTCTATGGACTTCCCAACTATTTGTAATGGTATTTTGTCTTTTTAGTTCGTTTAATTTCATGACATAGACTTTACAACCTGATGATGAGAGCATTGTCTCTTGAAACGCGTTGTTAAAATATATGTATAAGAATCGCGGTTGAATGCTAACAGTGATAACCAGTATAACGACAACTGCTACCTCGACTCCATAATGGATTATATTAAAACCTCAGTAGCTTGTACTCCGCCAGTTACTTTTCTAATTATTCGTCATTTAAGTATTTTGTCCGTCTTACAGTCATTATTAAATATTCGCATGCATATCACCAGCTATTTTTTGGCAAATTACGTTCTTTTTGGCTAGTGTACCTATCAGACATAGACATTTTTTCGTTAGAATAATAGGGAAACAAAGTGGAATTTTTAAGAAGCTTGCAAACAAGAGTAATGGGATTTATCACAAATGTTTAGTTGATGTTAAGAAATCGCATTTGAGTATAACGCAAGAAAATGAGAGAGAGAGCGACGAACGAAAAGTGCAAGATAAACGCCACCAATGCTTGCAAAAAAGTCACCGACTGGCGGTTATGAGCAGCTCAGTGCACAAAGTGACAAGGATATCAGTGTAACTGATTTTTCACCGGTGGTCTAGTCCACAGCTCGTGGTCTAGTGGCTAGCGTTGCTGCCCTGGATCACGGGTTCCCAGGTTCGATTCCTGGCCGGGTTGGGGGTTTTCTCCGCCCGGGGACTGGGTGTTTGAGTTGTCCTCATCACTTCATCCTCATCATCATTCATGAAAGTGGCGAGATTGGACTGAGTAAAGATTGGTAATTTGTACGGGCGCTGATACCGAGCAGTTGAGCGCCAAATAAACCAAACATCATCACTATCATCATCATCAATCGTGTTCTAACGGAAACAATGAGCTATTATCTTTGAGCTTTGAGCGATAGATGTAGATCTTGTACGTACTGTAGAATTTTACTCTATGCGTAAAGATTAACTGGTACCTTTTAGGATACGGTCATATTTGATATCTAAACATCCACCCCGGGATATTTCTTTCTGTTGGTTCGTGTCATTACTGTAGTATTCAGAGGAGTGTAGCACCGAATAATCGCAAAAGAGCAACATATTTTAATAGAGGTTTTATTTATTATTGCTGATTAGTCTCCCGGGTTGTCTGATCGTGGTTGAAGAAACTGTCGTCCCGTCGACAACTGCTCTGGACTTCTTCCGAGGTAATGCTGACGACTCTGGGTCTTGTCGTCGCCAGGAGTACCTCCGAAGATGACCAGCGCACTGTAAACAAAACGTCGGAAACAGAAAAGTTTCTTCAGCCACAGCCATAAAACCTGGAAGACTCGTCAGCAGCTATGACATCCGGTCGTGAAACCCCTAAAGTTATAATTATTCACTCAAATTATCAGCTATCTCATCTGCAAACTAGGTTTTAGATTTTTCGACTTTTCTTTCTAGACTTTTATACTCAGTGTACTACCTCGGGGAAGATCAGTTTGGATTCCGTAGAAATACTGGAACACGTGAGGCAATACTGACCATACGACTTATCTTAGAAGATAGATTAAGAAAAGGCAAATCTACGTTTCCAGCATTTGTAGACTTAGAAAAAGCTTTTGACAAAGTTGACTGGAATACTCTCTTTCAAATTCTGAAGGTGGCAGGGGTAAAATACAGGGAACGAAAGGCTATTTACAATTTGTACAGAAACCTGATGGCAGTTATAAGAGTCAAGGGGCATGAAAGGGAAGCAGTGCTTGGGAAGGGAGTGAGACAGGGTTGTAGCCTCTCCCCGATGTTATTCAATCTGTATATTGAGTAAGCAATAAAGGAAACAAAAGAAAAATTCGGAGTAGGTATTAAAATCCATGGAGAAGAAATAAAAACTTTAAGGTTCACCGATGACATTGTAATTCTGTCAGAGACAGCAAAGGACTTGGAAGAGCAATTGAACGGAATGGACAGTGTCTTGAAAGGAGGATATAAGATGAACATCAAGAAAAGCAAAACGAGGATAATGGAATGTGGTCGAATTAAGTCGGGTGATGCTGAGGGAATTAGATTAGGGAATGAGACACTTGAAGTAGTAAACGAGTTTTGCTACTTGGGGAGCAAAATAACTGATGATGGTCGAAGTAGAGAGAGAGGATATCAAATGTAGACTAGCAATGGCAAGGAAAATGTTTTTGAAGAAGAGAAATTTGTTAACATCGAGTATAGATTTAAGTGTCGGGAAGTCGTTTATGGGAGTATTTGTATGGAGTGTAGCGATGTATGGAATTGAAACATGGACGATAAATAGTTCGGACAAGAAGAGAATAGAAGCTTTCAAAATGTGGTGCTACAGAAGAATGCTGAAGATTAGATGGGTAGATCACATAACTAATGAGGAGGTATTGAATAGAATTGGAGAGAAGAGAAGTTTGTGGCACAACTTGACTAGAAGAAGGGATCGGTTGGTAGGACATGTTCTGAGGCATCAAGGGATCACCAATTTGGTACTGGAGGGCAACGTGGAGGGTAAAAATCGTAGAGGGAGACCAAGAGATGAATACACTAAGCAGGTTCAGTAGGATGTAGGACGCAGTACGTACTGGGAGATGAAGCAGCTTGCACAGGATAGAGTAGCATGGAGAGCTGCATCAAACAAGTCTCAGGACTGAAGGCCACAACAACAACATACTCAGTGTTATTTAAAACTTGTGCTAATGCTTTATGTTTTTGATTATTGAGTTATTCTGGATGTCATTATTTTCTTATTGATATCTGTACTACTTTTTCTTTTGTAAAATAACAGCAGCATAAGTGTACATATCTGAATTATTAGGGCTCATGTCAGCGTCTCCATTTCCGGTAAATAGTTCTTATTGATTAATTGCTGAGATGGCAATGAATGTACTTGGATCCGAACAACCCCAAACGGGTTGCCAATAACGCATATGACCACTTCATTTTATTTATTTGGTAATGTTAAATTACAATTTATTTTCATTATCTCTTGAGTTATCTGATAACAGAAGGACTTCATTTGCTTCTTTCACCGTAATTCATTTAAAGACAGTAACTACTTACTCTTCTGAAACTCATTTCAATTTAGTAATGGGCTAATGATTCTAAGTCGATGTTAAATATTGATGAACAGTACAGTAGCAGAACAAATAAGCTATTTGCATTACATCAACATTCAGAAACATACTGTAAAAAGATAGGAAATTAAAAAGATAGGACTTGGATAAGTTGAAAGAACCAGAGGCTGTTAAGAATTTCAGAAGGAGCATTGGGCAACGACTGACTAGAACAGGGGAACGAAATACAGTAGAAGATGAATGGGTAGGAAAGAGATAAAATAGGGCAGGCAGCAGGGGATCCAGTAGGCAAGAAGATAAGGCCTAGTAGAAATCGTATATAACACTGGAGATACTGAATTTAATTGATGAAAAGAGAAAATATACAAATGCAGAAAATGAAGCAGGCGAAATGGAATACAAATGTCTAGAAATTATATTGACGGAAAGTGCAAAATGAATAAGAAGAAATGATTGCAGGAGAAATCTAAGGACGTAGAAGCATATATCGGGAAGATATTTACTGCCTACAGGAAGAATAAAAAGGCCTTTGGAGAAAAGAGAAGCAGCTATATGAATATCAGCAGCTCAAATGAAAAACCAGTCATAAGTAAAACAGGGAAATCTGGAAGGTGTAAGGAGTATATAGAGGGTTTATGCAAGGGAGATCAGCTTGGAGCCAATATTATGAAAGTGGAAGAAGACGTAGATGAAGAGGGGATGGGAGACATGATACTGAAAGAAGAATATGACAGAGCACTGAAAGACCTAAGTCGAAAAAAAGGCCCTGGGAGCAGACGGCATTCCTTCAGAACCACTCCTAGTCTTTGGAGAGTCAGCCACGACTAAACTCCTCCACCTTATGTGCAAGACATACGAGACATGTGAACTAGCCTCACACTTCAAGAGCCGCTGCCGACAGATGTGAATATTATCACACTATCAGTTTAACAAGCCATGGTTACAAAACTGAAAGAAGTCGACCTCTGGGAAGGTCAGATTGGAATCCAGAGAAATGTGGGCACAAGCCAGGCAATACTGACCCGACTCCATTTTAAATTCTGAAGGTAAAATATTCATAAAAAATGAATGCTTCTCTTCAAATCACATTAATCATGGAATGGAAACACACAGCAACAGAACGTACCAGCGTGACTTCAAACACTTTGTTACAGGAAATGTTCAAAATGTCCTCCGTTAGCGAGGATACATGCATCCATCCTCCGTCGCATGGAATCCCTGATGCGCTGATGCAGCCCTGGAGAATGGCGTATTGTATCACGGCCGTCCACAATACGAGCACGAAGTGTCTCTACACTTGGTACCGGGGTTGCGTAGACAAGAGCTTTCAAATGCGCCCATAAATGAAAGTCAAGAGGGTTGAGGTCGGGAGAGCGTGGATGCCATGAAATTGGTCCGCCTCTATCAATCCATCGGTCACCGAATCTGTTGTTGAGAAGCGTACGAACACTTCGACTGAAATGTGCAGGAGCTCCATCGTGCATGAACCACATGTTGTGTCGTACTTGTAAAGACACATGTTCTAGCAGCACAGGTGGAGTATGAAATCATGATAACGTGCTCCATTGAGCGTAGGTGGAAGAACATGGTGCCCAATCAAGACATCACCAACAATGCCTGCGCAAACGTTCACAGAAAATCTGTGTTGATGACGTGATTGCACAATTGCATGCGGATTCTCGTCAGCCCACCCAACTGGCGGTGAATCGAGGACGTACAGTACATACTTACGAAAATAAAATGAGCTCTAGCACGGAAATTAAGCGTTTCCGGACACATGTCCACATAACATCTTTTCTTTATTTGTGTGTGAGGAATGTTTCCTGAAAGTTTGGCCGTACCTTTTTGTAGCACCCTGTATATTTTATACAGTAATAATCACAGTGACAGAGTGACAGATATAAAGCGATGGCTTCGTGGTTTCTCCCCTTCTGGTGGGGGGGTGGAGGATGGGTGTGATAATTCGTAACTGGTGTAGTTTGCATAGTCTCCATGTTATGAGATACAGCTGATATGTTGCTGTGTGGGAATGAAATCTACAGTTCAAAATCAACTTTTTTTTTACTGGCTAAAACGGTTGCCGGCAGGTTGTTGTCTTATTTAAAAGATAAAATACGTATATTAGGAACACTGCCTCCTCGTAGTGACACTAGACGCTTACAATAATTCTGACGGAGAGACCAGTCTGTTTATAATAATGTCCTCCGCAGCTGTGAGGGTATAACACTGTGGGGACAGATATTTCGACAATGATCAGTTTCAAAGCAATAAATAAGCTGAAGGATTCTATAAGCCACACGCAGCTACTCTGTAAATCATACCGATTGATAGGGAGCGGAATGTTCTCAAAGGACCGAGGGAGAAAAACTTCTCACAACTAGATGTTCTTTCCATTATTCCGTTCTTTTCATCTTAAAGAATCCCCCTGTCTGTAATTTGCGCTATTGCGAATTCGAACCGATACTTACGAACTTGTGCGAAGTTCTGCCTCCCTGTTTCTTCTTCCTGTAACGATACCGTGTTTTGGATCCGAACGCTGGGAAACGGTCTCCGTTCCTACTCATTAACATGTTGTCCATTAAGAAGGAAGCATAATTTAATTACACAGCGCAGTCTTTGAGAAGTATATTTGGCTCTGCTTGTCCATGGAGCGTGGTAGGGGGAAAGGGGGGAGGAAGGGGTGGGGAGGCGGATGTCTCATCGTCCGGACGAGACACTGCTGTTCCGACGCTCGGCTTATCAGCGAAAAACCTCGTCTCTGCCAGGACTGCTCTTTCCTGTTTCATCAGTGGTTCTTCAGACAACACTGGCTTGACTCTTTTTCTTTTGTTGAAGCAACCATAGACCTCTTGGTGCTTCCGTAATTGAATGCATAGTATGTGGAAACATGAGCTGTTCTATTAGGAAAAGTATTTTGACCTTGTGTTGAACAGGCCTCATGTAATTTTAATCTTGTTTTCGTTCTCTAACAAGGCTTTGTTTGTGTGTTGCGAGCTATCTCACCGCTTGCGTAGTTTGTTCACTGTAAACAAAGTCAGATAACATCCATCTTTCGAGAAAAACTGTTACTTGCTGGAAAGATCTAAAGCTCAGTGAAAGTTACAGCACAATAAAAACATTGACAAAGTCGTTATTTACGTTATTCAAAAGACCTTTTGAATGTTATTAGCTGTACTTCGTGTATCAATCTGTTGGCAAAGTTGCTGTGCAGTTACAACATATGTTGGAAATGGCGTCCACGGACGACTATGCAAGTTCGAAGCAACTTAATGCTATTGGGAAACATCTTCTGCAGATCTGATTGTGATATGCATCTCACGTATACAGTTATTTCATTTTTTTGAAGTCACAAAGAGTGCATGGGCGATTGCGGTATTTTGCTGCTCACCGGAGAAAAAAGTTTAGTGAAGTAACGTCGGGCGAGCGAGGGAGCCAATGGCTTTTTGAGATGACACGTTCTCCAAAAAAACTCCACCAGAAGACGCATAGCGTTCTTAGCTGTATATGCAGTAGCATCATCTTGATGAAATTGATGAAATCATGAGTAGTTGATTTCGTGCAATGGAATGACGAAAGAACACTGGTACGTGCGCGATAGTTTTGTGTTATTTCAAATTCACATAAATAAACTATTAAAGTTTTACTGACCAATAAAATTCTTTTCATGTAAGTGACATGCCCTGTTGTAGCAGAAAAATAGGCGAAGCAGCGGAAATATGCTACTATCGGAACACAAAAAAGGCGAATATGCTCCTGTTTATTAAAAGACTCCGCCTTAAAAAATTTTCCCAAAAATTTTGTCATGTGACCATATTCGCAATGTTTTGATGAGGCAGAAGGGGACAGTGTCAGTAGAAAGATATGGAAAAGTAATAAATACTGGAAGATATTGGCCGGCCGGAGTGGCCGTGCGGGCTGGCCGGAGTGCGCGAGCGATTCTAAGCCCTACAGTCTGGAGCCGAGCGACCGCTACGGTCGCAGGTTCAAATCCTGCCTCGGGCATGGATGTGTGTGATGTCCTTAGATTATTTAGGTTTTATTAGTTCCAAGTTCTAGGCAACTGATGACCTCAGAAGCTACGTCGCATAGTGCTCAGAGCCATTTGAACCATTTGATTTGGAAGATATTAGCCAGTGGTTGTTGTAAAGAAAGGGCGAATGAGACGATAGCACTGCGAGAGAAAGAGAGGGACACAATGGCATTGGAACGTAGTTAACAGTGACAGAAGAGTGCAAGGAAAAGAGTGTAGGAGACAGTGCCAATGAGAGAGGAACGAACGGAAGGAGAGAGTGAAAGTGGGTGAAACCCAGTGATAATGCGGGAGTCTACGTCTATGACAATGTCTATGAGAAAGAAAGAGACAGTGACAGTGAGAAGAGACAGAAGCAGTAGGAAGGAATGAATGAGATAGGAGCAGAAAGAGAGAGAGCAAGAGGGAGACAGTGATACTGTGAGGGCCCGGGTTCGATTCCCGGCGGGGTCAGGGATTTTCTCTGCCTCGTGATGACTGGGTGTTGTGTGATGTCCTTAGGTTAGTTAGGTTTAAGTAGTTCTAAGGTCCAGGGGACTGATGACCATAGATGTTAAGTCCCATAGTGCTCAGAGCCATACTGCGAGGGGGAAATGTTAGTGGGGCAGAAGGAAGCACTTTGTGGCTGTGTTACAGGGGACAGTGGCAGAGAGACGCATACAGATAAAGACAGAGAGCTGGGTTGAATGAGTGAATGATATTGGGCAAGTGGGATATGATGCTGTGACGTCCCTTCTCCGCCGCGTGCTGTTGTTGTCGACGCCTTGGAGCTGTTACTGCCACAGCTCGGTCGGTGGAGTCGAGACGCGATGCGCGATGATGGATGTCTCCGTCGGTTAACGAGAGACAAGATCTGAAAAAGCTCTTAAGAAATCGTTCCTCGCGTAATGATTAAAGTTTGATTGCGAGTCCGCACAGTTTCCGTATAAATGCGAAATGCGCACTCTGATTGTCTCTTATGGTTTGAAATTTAATTATTATGTGCCCAGTTAACACTTTGAAACGTCCCCTTTGAACAATTATACAAGACTGTGCTTAAACTGACACACAATGTTTTTAGCGCAACGCAATCTGACTATCAAAGATCCCTGCAAAAGAATGGCCCTGAGTAACATTAAACTATACCTTTCAGAAATCACTTACCTCACAAAAATCTTCATTACTCGAACTACTGCAATACAGAGAGCGCCACTACTGCCAGCTAAATAAAAGATTCAAACTACGGAAGGCACTAACTACTGATAGGGATAGTTAGCAAATGAAAGATATTAATAGAGAACAAACAATGTATTTACCTTAATAGTCATAATATATATAGCAGTTCATGACAAATTACAAAACTCCGCCATCTCTCTCCCCACATCCACCACTGCTGGCGGCTCACCTCCAACTGCGCAACGCTACGCGCTGTTCACATCCAGCTGCCGCTGCCCAACACTACAATGGCAGACAACAATGCAAACTAGCCACAGACTGCACACAGCACAGCGAGTGATTTTCATACAGAGCGCTACGTAACGTTGCCAATAAGAAAATATAAACAGCCTACTTACAGGTTCACTGACAAATTACGCTCTCATTTGCCGAGACGATAGTTAGCATAGCCTTCAGCTACGTCATTTGCTACGACCTAGCAAGGCGCCATTATCATTTGCTATTTATCTTGTGATGCATGTACCGTCAGACCGATGTTCACCAATTATGGATGAAAGTTAAGTATTCCAGAAGCTACGTACTTTTCTTCCTACTATAAACTCTTTAAATGTTCCAGACCTCACGCCAGCCTGCGTGAGCTTAACGCGTGCCTTTCGGCTACCAATCATAGTGGCTTGGCTGTCTTGCCAAGTCACAACAGTTAGTATAAGTTAGTTTAAGTAGTGTGCAAGTCTAGGGACTGATGACCTAAGCAGTTTGGTCCCTTAGGAATTCACACACATCTGGACACTTTTAGAACCCACCGAAAATCAACGGGAAAATCGTGCGATGCCGGTGAGTCTGAATGATCGGTTTCAAGACAAGAACTTCTGAAGCTTACAAAACTGCATCATTTTCCATAGGTAAGGGACACTGAGTGACTGCATTTGCACGCTGTGCCGTAGAGTGGCAGGCAGTTTCATGTTGATAATCGGAAAGAAGTAGTCACGAGTGTTGGAGCTTCTGTGCTGTAATGTTTGGTACATCTTGCGTTGAAAGAAAAAGAGCAGTCAGCGGGTTATTATCAGGAGCAAAAAAAAAAAAAAAAAAGTTCGTACCATGCAGATATTGAAGAAACTTTGTGACACAGTAAATTATGGCTAAGTCCTTCTTTTCCAGCTGACTAAAATTGGCTCGGGCTTCGTTCAAAGTCTTGGACGAGAATGCTATGAGGCTTTCCGTGTTGCCAAACTCGTGAGATAAAACTGCCGCAATTCAAATATGATGATACGTCAACTTCGAACACTATGGTTTTTTGGCTTATGACAGTGCATAATACATAGGCGAATAAGCAATGCTTCTTTCATTTTCTGAAAAGATTGTTGGCATTCTCCAGTCCATTTGGAAGGAACCTTTTCAGAATGGTGGCGATGCAAAGGTGCGGCTGTTCGTGGAGTGCTCAGAATGTATTTGATGTTGTACACCAGTTTGCCAAGATTAGTTTGTAGTGGTAATCTTCATACAGCCTGTCTTCGTGGATGTCGATGACGTGTCCCGAATATCCGAATTCAGTAATGAAAAATGAACATTTCTGTAAATCACACTTGAGTCCGACGCAAGTTAAAACTTGAAGAAGAAAATGGCTCTGAGCACTATGCGACTTTACTTCTGAGGTCATCAGTCGCCTAGAACTTAGAACTACTTAAACCTAACTAACCTAAGGAGATCACACACGTCCATGCCCGAGGCAGGATTCGAACCTGCGGCCGTAGCGGTCGCTCGGCTCCAGACTGCAGAGCCTAGAACCGCACGGCCACTCCGGCCGGCTCTTGAAGAAGAGACTCTAAATTTTTAAGATGCTTTTCCGGTGTTTATCCAGGTACAGTAATGGCATCTAGATAGTTTAAACAGAACGAAACATTCAGCATTATGTGTTCAAGAAAGTGCTGAAATAACTCAATTACTAGAGGTGCTTCTGAAGGGAAGGTGCTGATATGGATACAATCCGGCGTGCTTGTTAACCGCCACAATTTTTTTTGTTTCTCCATTCGAGAGGAATTGAAGACAAGCATCGCTTAAATCAGTTTTGGCATAGAATCTTCCATTTGCTAGGCGCTCTGTAAGATCGTCAATCCGTGGAAGCAGATATTAACCGCTCACTGTCCGAGCGTTACCTGTTGCTTTAAAGTCGGCACCAAGTCTGATCTTCTCGCTTGCATTTCTTGCGATCAGAAGTGGGCATAACCACTGACTGCAGAAAAGGGTTTAAAATTTCCGATTTGTTCTAATATGTTCTGTCCAGAAGGCCTGGTTAACCGGACGACCGCAGTTAAACTTTGGTTCTGGGTTGGGTGTTCAACGTGCAAGTGAAAATGCTTCACGCGTCGTAGTGTGCCATCAAACAAATGTCCATATTTTTCATATGAATACTAGCATGGAGAAGTCAGTATCAGTAGCATTCACAATTTCGTGAATATTTAAACCAAATAAATAAAAAGTACCCATACCAAAAATATTGGGACTAGAAAGTGACTGAGCAACTGTAAATGGCACGGATGTCGTCTTATTTCTATGTTATGGATGCAAAGTGCACATTCAGAAAAGAGACACCCGTTGTAGGGCATGAGATGCAGACGCGATTTTTGTAGTTGAGGGTGTCCCAGTTGATGGTAAGCAGTTTTATTAATTATTGTGACTGAGGCACCAGCGTCTAACTGAAATAATGTAGCTTGATTGTCTGTTCTGACATGCGGGTCACTATCTTTGTCTCAATTGTGATTGACGAAGCGTTTAGCTGTAAGTCTATTAGAGGAGAGCTGGATGGACTGAGGTAAGTTAATACAACAGTTGTAAATTGTTGTAGCTACATTGGGAAAGTACAGAGCTCCAAGCGCTAACAGAAAGCACAGATGCTCAAATTATAGTTGGCTAAAGCCAAAATGTTCACGAAGAACGTAACGGTGTTCAGAAAGCATATGCTAAATGGAGTTGGCGATGGATTGTTTCTTGCTGTTAGTAGTAGTTTATCTTGCACCGAAATTGAGGAACATACACTCCTGGAAATGGAAAAAAGAACACATTGACACCGGTGTGTCAGACCCACCATACTTGCTCCGGACACTGCGAGAGGGCTGTACAAGCAATGATCACACGCACGGCACAGCGGACACACCAGGAACCGCGGTGTTGGCCGTCGAATGGCGCTAGCTGCGCAGCATTTGTGCACCGCCGCCGTCAGTGTCAGCCAGTTTGCCGTGGCATACGGAGCTCCATCGCAGTCTTTAACACTGGTAGCATGCCGCGACAGCGTGGACGTGAACCGTATGTGCAGTTGACGGACTTTGAGCGAGGGCGTATAGTGGGCATGCGGGAGGCCGGGTGGACGTACCGCCGAATTGCTCAACACGTGGGGCGTGAGGTCTCCACAGTACATCGATGTTGTCGCCAGTGGTCGGCGGAAGGTGCACGTGCCCGTCGACCTGGGACCGGACCGCAGCGACGCACGGATGCACGCCAAGACCGTAGGATCCTACGCAGTGCCGTAGGGGACCGCACCGCCACTTCCCAGCAAATTAGGGACACTGTTGCTCCTGGGGTATCGGCGAGGACCATTCGCAACCGTTTCCATGAAGCTGGGCTACGGTCCCGCACTCCGTTAGACCGTCTTCCGCTCACGCCCCAACATCGTGCAGCCCGCCTGCAGTGGTGTCGCGACAGGCGTGAATGGAGGGACGAATGGAGACGTGTCGTCTTCAGCGATGAGAGTCGCTTCTGCCTTGGTGCCAATGATGGTCGTATGCGTGTTTGGCGCCGTGCAGGTGAGCGCCACAATCAGGACTGCATACGACCGAGGCACACAGGGCCAACACCCGGCATCATGGTGTGGGGAGCGATCTCCTACACTGGCCGTACACCACTGGTGATCGTCGAGGGGACACTGAATAGTGCACGGTACATCCAAACCGTCATCGAACCCATCGTTCTACCATTCCTAGACCGGCAAGGAAACTTGCTGTTCCAACAGGACAATGCACGTCCGCATGTATCCCGTGCCACCCAACGTGCTCTAGAAGGTGTAAGTCAACTACCCTGTCCAGCAAGATCTCCGGATCTGTCCCCCACTGAGCATGTTTGGGACTGGATGAAGCGTCGTCTCATGCGGTCTGCACGTCCAGCACGAACGCTGGTCCAACTGAGGCGCCAGGTGGAAATGGCATGGCAAGCCGTTCCACAGGACTACATCCAGCATCTCTACGATCGTCTCCATGGGAGAATAGCAGCCTGCATTGCTGCGAAAGGTGGATATACACTGTACTAGTGCCGACATTGTGCATGCTCTGTTGCCTGTGTCTATGTGCCTGTGGTTCTGTCAGTGTGATCATGTGTCAATAAAGTTTCCCCTTCCTGGGACAATGAATTCACGGTGTTCTTATTTCAATTTCCAGGAGTGTAGTTCCTGCGAGTTAGTACGGGCAGAATAAATAATTGGATCCTTCTACCGACCTCCTAACTCAAATGATACACCGTTTCCGCAAGTTTCAAAAAATACTTGAGTCTAATTTCATACACGTACCCGACTCGTACAATTATATAATTTCAATTCACCCTAGATATGTTGACGAAAATACATGTTTAAATCCGGAGGTACGCATAAAACATCAAGCGAAATTGTGATAAACACAATCTGAAAATTATTTCGAGCAGTTACTTCATAAGCCCACTCGAATAGTAAACGGTTGTCAAAATACACATGACGTCTTAACAACAAATAATTCTGGGCTAGTGACGATTATCAAGACGGATACAGGGATTAGTGAACACAGGATTGTCGTACGAGACTGAATACGGCAGCTGCCAAATACTCCAAAAATAAACGAAAAATATTTCTATTCAAAAAAGCAGATAAAAATTCACTTGACGCCTTCCTGAGAGACAGTCTCAACTACTTCCAAATCAACAATGTAAGTGTATAAAAGATGTGGCTTGAATTCAGAGAAAGATTATCGACATTAATTGAGAGATTTATAACAAATAAATTAACAAACAACGAGAAAAGTATGCGAAATCTAAACGAACGCAAAATCCCCAAGACTGGTGTACGTGTACAGAAGCTAGAAATTTAGCGCGTACTTCAATACGAGATGCTCATAATAGTTCCCACAACGAAACCTTGTCTTCAAACCTGGCAGAAAAGCCAAAGAGGTTCCGGTTGTATGTAAAGAAACAATCAAAGGCTTCTCTGTGCCATAGCTATGGAAGTACTGTTGATGACCAGCTATTAAAGCAGAGTTACAGAACAGCCTGCCCAAATTCCTTCACCAAAGAAGACGAAGCACATATTCCGGAATTCGAATCCAGAACAGCAGGCAACATGAGTAACTTGGATGTAGATATCCTCGGAGTAGTGAAGCAACAAATCATTTAATGAAAGCAAGTCTTCCTCTCCAGCTGTGTGCCAAATAGGTTCCTATCAGAGTATTTTGATGCACTAGCTCCGTACTTAAGGATCATGTACGACAGCTCACTCGACGGAAGGTCCGTACCCAGAGACTGGAAAGTTACACAGGACACCCCAATATGCAAGGAAGGCAAGAGGAGTAATCCGTTAAATTACCGACGCATAGCATTAACGTCGATAAGCAGCGGTATTTTCGAACATGTATTGTGTTCGAATATTATGAATTACCTCGAACAAAACGGCCTATTGACACACAGTCAACAGGGAGTTAGAATACCTCGTTCCTGTAAAACACAAAAAGCTCTTTACTCAGAGAAAGTTTTGAGTGCTATTTCAAACTGATTATCTACATATACATCTACATGGATACTCTGCAAATCACATTTAAATGCCTGGCAGAGGGTTCATCGAACCACCTTCACAATTCTCTATTATTCCAACCTCGTATATCGCGCTGAAAGAATGAACACCTATATCTTTCCGTACGAGCTCTGATTTCCCTTATTTTGTCTTGCTGATCGTTCCTCCCTATGTAGGTCGGTGTCAAAAAAGTATTTTCGCATTCTGAAGAGAAAGTTGGTGATTGGAATTTTGTGAGAAGATTCCGTCGCAACGAAAAACACCTTTCTTTTAATGATGTCCAGCCCAAATCCTGTATCATTTCTGTGTCACTCTCTCCCAAATTTCGCGATAATACAAAACGTGCTGCCTTTCTTTGAACTTTTTCGATATACTCCGTCAGTCCTATCTTGTAAGTATCCCACACCGCGCAACAGTATTCTAAAAGAGGACGGACAAGCGTAGTGTAGGCAGTCTCCTTAGTAGATCTGTTACACTTTCTAAGTGTCCTGCCAATAAAACGCAGTTTCTGGTTTGCCTTCCCCACAACATTTTCTATGAGTTCCTTCTAATTTAAGTTGTTCGTAATTGTAATACCTAGGTATTTACTTGAATTTACGGCTTTTAGATTAGACTGATTTATTGTGTAACCGAAGTTTGAGTTCCTTTTAGCACTCATGTGGATGACCTCACACTTTTCGTTATTTAGGGTAAACTGTCACTTTTCACACCATTCAGATATCTTTTCTAAATCGTTTTACAGTTTTTGATCTTCTGATGACTTTATTAGTCGATAAACGACAGCGTCATCTGCAGACAACCGAAGACCGCTGCTCAGATTGCCTCCAAAATCGTTAATATAGATAAGGAACAGCAAAGGGCCTATAACACTACCTTGGGGAACGCCGGAAATCACTTCTGTTTTACTCGATGACTTTTCGTCAGTTACTACGAACTGTGACCTCTCTGACAGGAAATCACAAATCCAGTCATATAACTGAGACGATATTTCATAAGCACGCAATTTCACTACGAGCCGCTTGTGTGGTAAAGTATCAAAAGACTTCCGAAATCCAGAAATACGGAATCGATCTGAAATTCCTTTGTCAATAGCAGTCAACACTTCGTGTGAACAAAGAGATAGTTGTGTTTCACAGGAACAATGTTTTCTGAAGCCATGTTGACCGTTTTCTTCGAGGTAATTCGTAATGTTCGAACACAATATATGTTCTAAAGACCTGCTGCATATCGGCGTTAACGATATGGGCCTGTAATTTAGTGGATTACTCCTACTACCTTTCTTGAATACTGGTGTGACCTGTGCAACATTCCAGTCTTTGGGAGCGGATCTTTCGTCGAGTGGTTGTCTATGATTGTTAAGTATGGGGCTAATGCATTAGCATACTCCGGAAGGAACCAAATTGGTATATATTCTGGACCAGAAGACTTGCTTTTATTATGTGCTTTTATTATGTATTTGTAGATTTCCAGAAGACTTTCGACAACATACCTCGCCAGCGGGTTGTAATCAAATTGCGTGCTTATGGAATGTCGTCTCAGTTTGTGACTGGATTTGTGATTTCCTCTCAAAAAGGTCACAGTTCGTAGTAATTGACGGAAATCGTTGAGTAAAACAGAAGTGATTTCTGACGTAGGTAGTGTTATAGGCCCTCTGGTGTTTCTTATATATGTAAACGATTTAGGAGACAATCTGAGCAGCAGTCTTAGGTTGTTTGCAGATGACGCTGTCGTTTACCGACCAGTAAATTCTTCAGAAGATCAAAACAGATTGCAAAACGATTTGAAAAAAAAAAATCGGTATGGTGCGAAGATTGTCAATTGACCCTAAATGGTTCAAATGGCTCTGAGCACTACGGGACTCAACATCTTAGGTCATAAGTCCCCTAGAACTTAGAACTACTTAAACCTAACTAACCTAAAGACATCACACACACCCATGCCCGAGGCAGGATTCGAACCTGCGACCGTAGCAGTCCCGCGGTTCCGGACTGCAGCGCCAGAACCACTGACCCTAAATAATTAACAGTGTGAGGTCATCAACATGGGCGCTAACTTCAGTTACACGATAAATCGATCAAATCTAAATGTTGTAGATTCTACTAAATACCTAGGTATTACAATTAGGAATAACTTAATTGGAAAGAACGCACAGAAATTGTTGCGGGGAAGGCGAACCAAAGACTGCGTTTAATTGACAGAACACTTACAAGGTGCAACAGATCTACCAAAGAGACTGCCTACACTATGCTTGTCCGTCCTCTTTTGAAGTACTGTTGCGCGGTGTGAGGTACTTATCAGATAGGTTTAACGGTGTACATCGAAGAAGTTGAAAGAAGGGCACCACCTTTTGTATTTTCGGGAAGTAGGGGTGAGAGTGTCACGGCCATGATACAGGATTTGGGGTGTACATCATTACAACAAAGGCGATTATCGTTGCGCCGCAATCTTCTCACGAAATTTCAATCACCAACTTTCCCCTCCGAAGGAGAAAATATATTGCTGAAACTGAGCTGCAAAGGGAGAAACAATCATCGTAATAAAATAAGAGAAATCAGAGATCTTACGAAAATATATAGGTGTTCGGATTCTCCGCTTCCTGTTCGAGAGCGGAATAGTAGAGAATTATTGTGAAGGTGGTTCTCTGAAGCCTCTGAGAGGCACTTAAGTGTGATTTGCAGAGTAGCCATGTAGATGTAGATGTAGATGTAGGTGTAGATGTAAACACTGCTGCTCGATTCCGTCGCTTTCGTCCATGTTTCCTGTGTGGATTGCCAGGAGGATACAAATCAAAATGGTTCAAATGGCTCTGAGCACTATGGGACTTAACATCTGGGGTCATTAGTCCCCTAGAACTTACAACTACTTAAACCTAACTAACCTAAGGATATGACACACCTCCATGCCCGAGGCAGGATTCGAACCTGCGACCGTAACAGTCGCGTGGTTCCGGACTGAGCGCCAGGAGGATACAGATTCAGAATGAGGGTTCATGTTTATTTCCATTTCATCAACTCTTGATTTGTGTGGAATAGAATTTACTTTGCGTTTCTTTTGCTTGTACACTTGTTATGTGTGTTCCAATTTAGGGCAGTTTCGGCATTCCGCATGGTGAAGAAAACAGTTTCTGGAAACAGGCGCCGTCCGGAATGGCCGAGCGGCTCTAGGCGCTACAGTCTGGAACCGCGCGACCTCTACGGTCGCAGGTTCGAATCCTGCCTCGGGCCTGGATGTGTGTGATGTTCTTAGTTAGATTTAAGTAGTTCTAAGTTTTAGGGGCTGATGACCTCAGAAGTTAAGTCGCATAGTGCTCAGAGCCATTCGAACCATTTGGAAACAGGCTTTACATAACAATTCACAGAAGACTTACGAAGGCTTAAGGTATCCGAGAAGGTAGTTGAGTGCGTCGCACCGTGTTTACGCTGGTGCCTCTGGCAACGATTGTTCCGTGCCGTGTGAAGCTGCGATCTATCCACAGTCAGCGTCGTCACAACACGCACATTAAAATAAGTTTAGGAGAGTCTTTTACCTCCTGCACTTCTATTACTTCAGTATGTCAGAGAGAGCGGATGGCGATGCTCTAGAACTTCAGTCCGTATTCTGTTATCACCAAGGTTTTGAATAATGGCATCACAGAGCATTTCGTCTCGAAATTACCTTCCATAAGTCCAATTAAATTAAGAAGTCTTATTCTTGCCCTTGGCCAACGACCGTGCCGCAATGGTAACACCAGTTCCCGTCACCTTACCGAAGTTAAGTGCAGTCGGGCTTTGCCAGCACGTGGACGGATGACGGTTCAGGTCTGCTGAGCGCTGTTGGCAAACGGGGTGCACTCGTCTCTTGTGAGACCAATTGAGGAGCTACTTGATCGAGAAGTAGCGGCTCTGGTCACGAAAACTGACAACGGCCAGAAGAGCGGTGTGCTGACCACTTGCCTTCCAAATCATAAAGTCACGACGCTAGCCACTGCGACACCCCTTTTACGAGGTGCATTCAAGTTCGAAGGCCTCCGATGTTTTTTCTCCGGACTGGAAAGAGATAGAAACATGCGCATTGTTTTAAAATGAGGCCGCGTTCATTGTCAATACGTCCCAGAGATGGCAGCACCGTACGGCAGATAGTAATTTTACCGCCAGCGGCGAGAATGAGAACTGTTTTAAATACTTAAAATGGCGACGTTTTCCTTACTTGAACAGCGTGCAATCATTCGTTTTCTGAATTTGCGTGGTGTGAAACCAATTGAAATTCATCGACAGTTGAAGGAGACATGTGGTGATGGAGTTATGGATGTGTTGAAAGTGCGTTCGTGGGTGTGACAGTTTAATGAAGGCAGAACATCGTGTGACAACAAACCGAAACAACCTCGGGCTCGCACAAGCCGGTCCACGGCATGATCGAGAAAGTGGAGAGAATTGTTTTGGGGGATCGCCGAATGACTGTTGAACAGATCACCTCCAGAGTTGGCATTTCTGTGGGTTCTGTACACACAATCCTGCATGACGACCTGAAAATGCGAAAAGTGTCATCCAGGTGAGTGCCACGAATGCTGACGGACGACCACACGGCTGCCCGTGTGGCATGTTGCCGAGCAATGTTGACGCGCAATGACAGCAGGAATGGGACTTTCTTTTCGTCGGTTCTGACAATGTATGAGACGTGGATGCCATTTTTCAGTCTAGAAACAAAGCACCAGTCAGCTCAATGGAAGCACACAGATTCACCGCCACCAAAAAAAATTTCGGGTAACCGCCAGTGCTGAAAAAATGATGGTGTCCATGTTCTGGGACAGCGAGGGCGTAATCCTTACCCATTGCGTTCCAAAGGGCACTACGGTAACAGGTTGCATCCTACGAAAATGTTTTGAAGAACAAATTCCTTCCTGCACTGCAACAAAAACGTCCGGGAAGGGCTGCGCGTGTGCTGTTTCACCAAGACAACGCACCCGCACATCGAGCTAACGTTACGCAACAGTTTCTTCGTGATAACAACTTCGAAGTGACTCCTCATGCTCCCTACTCACCTGACCTGGCTCCTAGTCACTTTTGGCTTTTTCCAACAATGAAAGACACTCTCCGTGGCCGCGCATTCACCAGCCGTGCTGCTATTGCCTCAGCGATTTTCCAGTGGTCAAAACAGACTCCTAAAGAAGCCTTCGCAGCTGCCATGGAATCATGGCGTCAGCGTTGTGAAAAATGTGTACGTGTGCAGGGCGATTACGTCGAGAAGTAACGCCAGTTTCATCGATTTCGTGTGAGTAGTTAATTAGAAAAAAAATCGGAGGCCTTAGAACTTGAATGCACCTCGTATTGGGCTATTTACTCCCTAAAAGATACATACATTACCTCGTAAAACTTTGATCGTCGTCTTCTCAACAACGGTCAAATATCTGCAGATAAGACGATATATGTGTTCGCTTGTTTTGACCCCGCTTTCGCTGAGCGAAATTTCTGGGAAGTTAGGAGTCGTGTTTTCTCGTGAGTAGTCGTCGACAAAGACGCCATCTATCCGCATGAATGACTGTCGTTTTTTCTATACCAACTAGGCTTGCTGTGAGGGCGCTCTTTTTAAAAGTAATGTAACTACTTATGTTGAACTCGAGAATTAACATACTTCGCATTTTATCTGACTGCACTGTGCACAGTACAGTCTGGCAGCAAGCAGTTAGTTAATGATACAGCGTTTTGCAAAACTACTTCCAGGGTTTCAGAAGATGATTGTGTTTGAACCAGAGGACATACGAAAAAGTGGACAGAGTATCTCTCCAATTTTCGTTTTGTAATACGCACCGTTGAGTGGTTGTACAGCTGACCACTAGTAGGAAGACTTCTCAAGACATGCAAATGGTGCGTTTAGCGTCCTTGAATTCGCTATTTGTGAGGTGGAGATGGTTCAGCGACGATTTCGTACAAAATAAAAGGTAAAAGCTCCAAAAGGCTAAATATTCGTGGATGGCAGAACACATTACTTGAAACTGGATGTGTATGTGGTGCAAAGAAAACAGGTCTCCCGGGATTATCAGGAGAATAGGTGAAGCGCGTACGGTAATCTATCCGGAGCCTGCATAAATCGACGACGCATGCGTGCAGAAAACCACAGATACTGTAGTCACTTGCCGTGAATTATACCTAAACATCTGCGTGTAAAGCCGTACCGACTGCAGTTGTTACAAGCGCTGACTACTCGCAATGACTGCCTTTCAGCAATAACTGGGAGAAGACGCTCTCTCACTGAAGGTGCTTTTCAGTGAGTAGCCACGTTTCATGTGTACGAAAAATATTCGGAGTTATTCAATTAACAATTTGTGTCATGTTTCACTATGATTTCTAAAAACATTATTCAGTATAATATGAAGTAATCATAAGCGGAAGATTAATTATCTAGCGACTTTTTTAAACAATGAATGTTCAAGTGAAAACATGTGTTCTTATTTTCACTTGCATTGTTAATGATTTATGAAGTTCGGCCTTGGTCCTTGTAATGGTACTTGAATTACGCAACCATTACGGCACCTCAACTCAACCTCTCCATACCAGCGATATTCTACTGTGTTTTTGTAAAGTAGTTAACATATTTCTGAGACAACATTCAGATTTAATTTCATTAATATATAGGTACTTCGATACATCGATGTGTTTATATTGCAATGATATTATTCGTATGTGTATTCTTTCTTTTGTCACTATGACCTTTGATGCACTTGTAACTCTGATTTTTTGGTCGCGCAAGCAGTTAGTTAAGAGTCGGATCTTGGGAAAGTCAAGTCTGGGACGTCATGTTGGAAAGACGCATAACGTAGTCGGGTTATAAAATGTGAACTTTAACAGTGAGGAAGATGTTTTCAAGTGTGTTTTGTATTGTGAAGTGATGTTTTGTGTGTTACGCGATATTGCAATAAAATCAATTAAAAGGAAGTGTAACTTAAATTCGGAGAGCTGATTATTTTTCACATCACCATTGTGCTAACTTTCAAAGGTTCAATCTTCAAGAATGGTTTGTGAAACACATGTATAAAACTTTTGAACATAGCAGAATAAAACCTAGGCCTCTTTGCATCCGAGCTTGGAATCATCACCACCTAGATTTTCGACGATTGAGCCATGATTTTACAACGAGACCAGCGTGGGAAACACGAAAAGATGAGTGCCTAGTTTATTCATTATTACATGAAATGACTTTATTAGCTGTGCTCTAATGACACCTGCCACATAATATGACTGTTGTTGCCCGCAAATGCAGTATTTAGCAGAGTGAGCAACACCACAATCATTATTAAATTTTGACCTTTCTTGTGGTAGGGTTATGAAGGTGAATCATTATAACGTGCGTGTTTGGTGCGTAGAAAATCAAAACGATATTGTGACACAAGTTCGTGATTCATAAAATTAATGCCTATTGTGCCATATCCTCTTCGAAAGTTTATGTATCATTTTTCTTTGCGGAAACTCTGATTGGTTTGGTCTGTCTGGACATGGTTCAGCTATGGATTACTCTGCAATAATAACAATATACTGGAGACTTCATTTTGCAAAGAGTCGGTGGTCCACCACAAATTCTTTCAGACGTTCATCATTAAGTGCTTCCCATCGCGATTTTCCTTCAGTGGGCCCTACGGTCACCTGTCTTAAGTCCTTACGTCAAACATTGTGTGTTCCTGCCTTCACTCCCACTTAATTTGGAAGAGTTTGAAGAAAGGGTAATTAATGTGATCGCTGATAACGACCAAGACATGTTGCGTCGTGAATGCCAAGAGTCTGACTTTCTTATTGTTATCTGCCTCATCACCAAAGGTTTCACTATTGGGCACCTGTAATGGAAGAACGTTGAATCCATTGACATTTGTCTATTTTGTTTTTCAGTCTTTTATTCTTCTCTCACAAATAATGTAGTAGTGAACAAAATACATAAGTTGCTCACTCGGTAAAAATTGTTTGCTTCACAGCACACAAATTACTTATAACTCATTACGATTTGCTACGTATGGCTTAGTCTGGACTTCGGTAATGGAGTAGAACTCAGTTTATCTCTTACTACATTACTGCAGGTAGGTAATATCATATTATCGAGAAGTAAAGACGACCGTTGAAAAACAATTAATTGATCACTGCAAACAAATACTATTTATTTAAACACAGACTTTCGCTATTCAGCTGTTCATTTCACAAATTTTTCTTCATTTTCCTATTTGGTGTTTGTCTCATTTATATTAACACGGTATTTTGACAACAAGAAATAACGCTACACCTAAGTTTGCTACGAATATTTGACGTGAAATAAATATAAATGAGGTTGTTAATTGCTGCGAATGTGGAAAACTGAATTAGACAGACGCCAGCAGAACTGGGGGAATGTTCGACTTCCTAATATTTAACAGAAAGAAAAAGGATCCTTGAATGGTTTGTAACTCTCAGTTCGCGTATATGCTGTGTTTGTTTTTAAGCTGTAGCGTTTTTACGCTTAATATAACACTGATGAAAGCATATTGTTGTGTGTAATAGTATTTCGGTACATCACAGTTTTACCTTCACTTTACATCCTCACCTCATCGCCGCTAAAATGAATAATAATCGTATTATGTACCAATTTAAGCTCAGTAACATATTTTTCGCAATATTTCTCATGTGACTGTTATTAAAAATTTGATGACATCAACAAAATGAGAACAGATAATAGCACTACTTATCAGAATATCAGAACAGATTCATTTATACAACTCATGAAGTGTGAATTCTGATTGTTACGTAGCGAGCTGATTACCTGCAAAGGTGTCACGGGTTGAGGACGAAAGACAAATGTTTTAAAATTCTTAACAGGCTCAAGTGAGAAGAAGACCACGTGTTTTCACTCCAACATTCCTTCTCACGAGAAATTTCTAGATAATTAAGCTTCCCTTTTCATCATTATTTTATTTTTTGTCTTATAATTTCTTTCGAACAAATATGAAATATAACACAAACTGCTAACTGAAAAGAATATTTTGTCCTTGTGCAGACATCATGTCTAGTAAAAAGAAGTAGTTCATAACAACAAGCCATACAGAGATTCTGGTAGCGTTATGTCTGTTGGGGCACGGTTATTAAAGGTTATTTATTTTGTATTCATCTACTCCTCGTCAAATTCACCATTTCAATTTACTCTCGATTAAAAGTGCGTGGTAACATTAGCTTAACAATTCTTTAAGTATAATTCTTCTAAATCTGTAAGATCAGTACAGCCCGTCATTTATATTTGTTACCCTCTGACATGCAGTACCATCCTGAATATTAATTTTGTCTTATTTGATTGTTACATAAATTCTAAGGCCTTAGCTGCAACTACCTTTTAGATTTTATACCTTACGGTAAATATCTAGGAAGGTCAGTTGACAAGAAATTAAAGTGTCCTGAAAAAAGATTATAAGAAGAACTAAAACAAGAATAATGGAGTGATGTAAAATCAAATCAAGTGAGAGGTTTAGGGAAGTAGTACTCTTAAGACTAGCAGACGAAGGTGTTTTTTTTTTTTTTTTTTTTTTTTTTTTTTTTTTTTTTTTTTTTTTACCAGGATAATAACTGACATTAGGCGAACCGGAGAGAATGCAACAAGAGACTGCCAATGGCAGGATAAGGGTTTCTGAAAAAGAAATGTGTTTTAACCTCTAATATCAACCGAACTGTTATTGCGGGAGTCTTTTCCGAATATACGAAGGTTACTCCAAAAGAAATGCACACTATTTTTGTAAACATACAGTTTACATTCTGCATGTGTGAAAGTCTTACAGTGTATAGACACATCCTTTCTGCTTGTTTTCAAACTTCGTTCAACCTGTTCCCGTGAGTGGCGCCGTCAGAGCATGTCTTCAAGATGGCTGCTACACTTGACGTTCGTAAGAAGCAACGTGTTGTCATAGAATTCCTGTGCTGTGAAAACGAGACAGTGGGAAACATCCACAAGAAATTGAAAAAGGTGTATGGAGATGCTGCTGTCGATTGCAGTACAGTTAGTCGGTGGCCAAGCATGTTGCATGATGAAAGCGGACACGGCAATATTGAGGATTGTCCTCGGAGCGGCAGGCCTCGTATTGCACACACTCACACACTCCAGACAATGTGCAGAGAGTCAACGAATTGGGGCCTGCTGTGACAGACGCATCACAGTGAACGAATTGTCACGCAGCGTTGGGATATGGGAAGGAAGTGTTTGCAGAATACTGCAAGTGTTGGCGTTAAAAAAGGTTTGTGCCAGGTGGGTTCCCAAGATATTGACAGTGGCTCACAAAGAAACAAGAAAAACGCTACGCAACGAACTTTTGGAACAGTACGAGAATGGTGGAGAGGAATTTGTTGGAAGAATTGTGACAGGTGATGCAACATGGCTCCATAATTTTTGACCAGAGACGAAGAGGCAATCAGTGGAGTGGCATCATACAGATTTATCCAAGGAAAAAAATGGTACATCTCGCGTAAAGATTATAAAACATGATATACAGATCAGATAGCATATTGAGGCATTTGTTGTTGTTGTTGTTGTTGTTGTTGTTGTTGGGGTCTTCAGTCCAGAGACTGGTTTGATGGGGCTCTCCATGCTACTCTATCAAAATGGTTCAAATGGCTCTGAGCACTATGCGACTTAACTTCTGAGATCATCAGTCGCCTAGAACTTACAACTAATTAAACCTAACTAACCTAAGGACATCACACACATCCATGCTCGAGGCAGGATTCGAACCTGCGACTGTAGCGGTCGCTCGGCTCAAGACTGTAGCGCCTAGAACCGCACGGTCACTCCGGCCGGCCAAGGAAAAAAAAATCGAGACTTCATCTTCTGCTGGAAAAGTTATGGCTACGGTGTTTTTCGATTCCGAAGGACTCGTGCTTGTGGACATCATGCCAAGTGGAACCACCATAAATTCTGATGCATATGTGATGACACTGAAGAAACTTCAAGCTCGACTGAGTGGTGTTCGACCACATCGGCAAAACCAGGATGTTTCGTTGTTGCACGACAATGCACTGCCACATGTCAGTCAAAAAGCATGGAAGCGATCACAAAACTCGGATGGACAACACAGAAACACCCGCCTTACAGTTCTGACCTGGCTCCATGTGACTATCAGCGCGCACGCATCTCGTGGTCGTGCGGTAGCGTTCTCGCATCCCACGCCCGGGTTCCCGGGTTCGATTCCCGGCGGGGTCATGGATTTTCTCTGCCTCGTGATGGCTGGGTGTTGTGTGCTGTCCTTAGGTTAGTTAGGTTTAAGTAGTTCTAAGTTCTAGGGGACTGATGACCATAGATGTTAAGTCCCATAGTGCTCAGAGCCATTTGAACCATTTTGAACTATCATCGCTTTGGGAAACTGAAACACTCTCTTCGTGGAACATGGTTTGAAGATGATGACTCACTTGTGCACGCTGCCAAACAGTGGCTGCAACAAGTTGGTCCGTAACTTTACCGTACAGGTATACAGGCGCTGGTTCCAAGATGGCGTAATGCAGTCGCGAGGGATGGAAATTATGTGGAGAAATGAAAATATTGTTCCTAAAGGATGTATCTACACACAGTAAGACTTTCAAACATGTAGAATAAAAGATGGATTTAAAAAAAAGTAGTGTGCATTTCTTTTGGAGTGACCCTCGCAGCTTACAAGCAAGTCAAACGTGGACGATAGTAGAAGCTTTTGAAATATAATGTTACAAATTAAAGTATTAGATTGTACTGGCAGATCGAATAAGTGACAGTTAGTGTCTGAGTGTAATTGGGGAGAAGAAGGAATCGGATGACTGGTAACATCCTGGGACGTCAATTTGATTATGGAGGGAAGTGTTGGGCGTAAAAACTGTAGAGGTTTACCGAAGCTTGACCACAGCAGCACATTCTGATGGATGTACATCGCTAAAGTTATACGAAGATGAAGATGCTAGCACAGAACAGACTGACACAGAAAGCTACAATAAACCAGTACCCGAAATGAAGATCACAACAACAACAATAACAACAACTCCGTGTGACTAGGATCGCGCATGTCTATAGGAGACTGTCCTTGTAGCGTCAAGTTATCTTGCTGAACACCTTACAGTATTTTGGCACTTCATTAGCCTTGCCTCCTCACTAAACAGTGTCTGCTATATAGGACACCAAAAGAGAACCGACTCAATAGAAACGTTCAAAGAAGAACAGTTACTGGCCTCGGCTTGAGATAAAACAACTAGAATGTTAACCTTGTTCTACTGAACACTCTGCTATTTTCCGTTGCAAGTCTTTCACAGTGGGAAAAGGCTACAGCTTTGGATGTAGAACGACTCAAGCATTTCTTCGTATCTGCGCTATTAATTTCGTCATAGAGTTCGCAGATTAGTTTCATCCGCTGTTATTTCGACAGATCTCCTTACACGTAACTTGATCCACAAGGCTTGATTATTGCAAGATATTCCATCAATTAGCTCTGTATCATGGGTTTGGCATTTTGTATAAATCTGTGCTGTCAAGAGCTTTGCAGCAGCATCTGACATCAACCAACAGGTGCTATCGGGTGTCTTACCGACTTCTTGTTTCCGTTTTATGCAGAATGTTTCGACAAGCGACCCCATCGTCTTCATCAGGTGCCAGATTAGGTTTACACCATATGTTAAACCCATGAAGCAGAGTTAACTAGTGCAGCACCTGAAGAAGACGACTGCTTCTGTCGTCGTAATATCGTGCATAAAATGTAAACAACAATTCGACTGAAGCATACCATCAGTCACGACGAGAAAACCTGAGAGATCAGATATTCTTCTTCTTTTTCGTTATAATTAATTAATCATTATTTTGTGTTTATTTTGATTTTCACCCGTTTGGCACAATTTATTTAGCAAATAAATTCGCCAAACAGCCGTGCAAGTTGAGAAGTTTATTTTCGCTACCAGTTTCGGCAGTTCAATATTCCATCTTCAGGCCCCATACGCACCTCTCAAGCTGCAGTCAAATTTTCGTAGTACACACTTGAGAATTCATGACCTCTAGGAACAGGTGGTCCCACAATGCCACTATCGATAATTCTTGAGAAGTGCATATGGGGCGTGAAGGCAGCATACTGATTTGCCGAAACTGGTAGCGGAATTAAAAACAATTATTAACTTCTCAATATGCATAGCTGTTTACCGAATTTATTTGTTAAATGACCCACATCCTCAATGGGTCAGCATAGACTGGATATCATCCTTGTCACCACAAATGTTGAACACCATATGGAAGAAAATTCGTGTTTTCAACTCCGTCTGTAATTCACGTATTTTTTTTTTTTTTACTTTTTCCGGCTACCTGTTTTCTGCGCTTTTGTGAGGAGATGAGATATTAGTGTGTAGGTATAACAGTGAAGTCCTGAGGAGCACAGCCTTTGACGGACGTTATATCGTCTGTTTGTAGTTAGTAAAATAAGGGCTGTTTTTCCTTCAGTGTGGCAACGAACTCTCTTGTTCCATAGATGGCTTTGTTATAAGATTAACAGTACTATGCGTATGGCACATCAAATTGTGCACACAAGTTCCACAGTTACTTGATTGACAGATACCAGTCCCTGTCTTCCCATGCAATTTTTGCTCTCTACAGCGCCCTCAAGTACCATGCAATAGTCTTAACAAATGTCCTAGTGTCCTGTCCATTCTTTTCATATGTTCCTTTCCTCGCCGATTCTACGTAGAACATTCTTCTTTCTGATCTTGCACAGTATATTTTACCTTACACGAGTGGCGTTTAATAAGTTATGCAGTACATTTTTTTTTTCTGAAAGCGAGTTGGTTTAATTCAGGATTCCAATGTAACGTATTACTCCCAACTCTTTTGGCTACAAAACCCTATTCTTCATCATAATCTCCGTTCACAGCTACGGCCTTACGCCAGCTAACTGGGAGGGCGTGTATACCCGTGTAATTTTTCCTCCTCTATCTACGTAATTCTGTAGCTCTCAATTTGTTCGAGCAATCCGTCATTCATAATATGAGACACAGTCATAGCTCAGTCACTCAAAATGATTCAGAAATTTTGCTTGTTAGAATGAAATCAGGCGATGATTCTTCTTCTGTGCAGGCTCGTGCTTTGCGGCTGTCTGCTAATCTGTAAAAATAAAATGCCTCGTAATTTTGGGAGCGTTGTATAATCAGTCGGGAAACCTCAGATCAAGCGGATATCTGGCTTTGATGAAGTTTAACCTTCCGAAGAAGTAATGGAGCTCTTGGATTATTAAATGCAGGTTCGAATCCAGTCTTTCGGAAGTTCCCTTCTGATTAACAAGTACGCAATATATCGATAAATATAATTAATTCTCAAATGTCAAATACACACCTTTTGTACGAAGGAGCAATCTATATATATTTCCTTTTTAATCGTACAGTTCGTAGCAGTTATCTTCTGTGATAAATCTCAATAATCAGATTACAGTTCTTCATACCAAGCTCAGGCTAATCGGTACCAAGACAATCTCGGAAGCTCCCCTTTTTTTTTTTCTAACAACCACCAGAGAGAGTACTACAAAGAATACTTATACGTTCATGGCATAGCTATTGTATGAACAACTTTTCGCATGGATTCTGCGAGTATGAAGATAGAAAATTAGTAAACGTCATTCAAGGGTAGAATTGTATCAGAATAATTCATCGAATATAAAGAGATATTACACCCGCATAGTACCACTCATCTGGTCGACGTCGCAGCCAACGACTAGCTCCCTCAATAACCTCCTAGTCATCCACGTACTGCTTCCAGTGGAGTGCATCCTTCGTAGGGCCTAACAGATGCTCTTTATAGTCTAATGTTAGGTGGCGAGCAACCCTGCACGCACACACCTTTGTGTACTCCAACTGGCTGACGAGTGTATCAGTATTACCAACAGCTGAGCAGCGAGGTGTTTGATTGTGTTCCGTCGACCACCCTGAACAAGAGCGTCCGCACGTTCCAAAGTTACACGAGTCACACAGTCTGCGGCTGGCGGCCACGCAGGAGATAGGAGAGGTTTGCCCGATCTTGTTGCGATCACGACAGAAGCCTTGCCCAACGACTCACCTTGCTTTTGTTGACTACCAGGCCTCCCTAGATACTCTGCAGACTTCTATGGATAACCGCGATGCTCTGGTTTTTTCAGAAAAAGAAACTCGATCAAAGCTCTCTGCTTGGAAGGCACCTCCGTTTCATACGGCATCTCCAAGGTTACGCATAGCGCCACCACTTATTGAAACTTCTGAAACATTTTCAGCCGTAGTTTGCCGAGAAAAAAAAGTTTTATATTACTTATTGAAAGGCTGTCGTATATCTTACAATTTTCAACATCCTGCTGCAGTATCACACGTAATACAGGGTGGTCCATTGATCGTGACCGGGCCAAATATCTCATGAAACAAGAGTCAAACGAAAAAACTACTAAGGACGAAACTTATCTAGCTTGATGAGGGAAACCAGATGGCGCTATGGTTGGCCTGCTAGATGGCGCTGCCATAGGTCAAACGAATATCAACTACGTTTTTTTTTTAAATACGAACCCCCACTTCTTATTACATAATCGTGTATTACGTAAAGAAATACGAATGTTTTAGTTGGACCACTTTTTTCGCTTTGTGATAGATGGCGTGTGATAGTCACAAACATATGGCTCACAATTTTAGACGCACAGTTGGTAACAGGTAGGTTTTTTAAATTAAAATACAGAACGTAGGTACGTTTGAACATTTTATTTCGGTTGTTCCAATGTGATACATGTACCTTTGTGAACTTATCAATTCTGAGGACGCATGTTGTTGCAGCATGATTGCCTCTAAATACCACATTAATGCAATAAATGTTCTCAATCCATTTGGCAATACGTGTAATGGTAATCCTCTCAATAGCGAGTAGTTCGCCTTCCGTAATGTTCGCACATGCATTGACAATGCGCTGGCGCATGTTGTCAGGCGTTATCGGTGGATCACGGTAGCAAATATCTTTCAACTTTCCCCACAGAAATAAATCCGAGGACGTCAGATCCGGTGAACGTGCGGGCCATGGTATGGTGCTTCCACGACCAATCCACCTGTGATGAAATATGCTATTCAGTACCGCTTCAACCGCACGCGAGCTATGTGCCGGGCATCCATCATGTTGGAAGTACATAGCCATACTGTCATGAAGTGAAACATCTTGTAGTAACATCGGTAGAACATTACATAGTAAATCAGCGTCTATTGCACCATTTAGATTGCCAGCGATAAAATAGGACCGGCCGGGGTGACCGAGCTGTTCTAGGCGCTACAGTCTGGATCCGCGCCACCGCTACGGTCGCAGGTTCGAATCCTGCCTCGGGCATGGATGTGTGTGATGTCCTTAGGTTAGTTAGGTTTAAGTAGTTCTAAGTTCTAGGGGACTGATGACCTCAGCAGTTAAGTCCCATGGTGCTAAGAGCGATTTTTGATAATAGGGGCCAATTATCCTTCCTCCCATAATGCCGCACCATACATTAACCCGCCAGGGTCGCTGATGTTCCACTTCTCGCAGCCATAGTGAATTTTCCGTTGCCCAATAGTACACATCATGCCGGTTTACGTTACCGCTGTTGGTGAATGACGCTTCGTCGTTAAATAGAACGCGTGCAAAAAATCTGTCATCGTCCAGCAATTTCTCTTGTGCCCGGTGGCAGAACTGTACACGACGTTCAAAGTCGTCGCCATGCAATTCCTGGTGCATATAAATATGGTACGGGTGCAATCGACGTTGATGTAGCATTCTCAACACCGACGTTCTTGAGATAACCGATTCTCGCGCAATTTGTCTGCTACTGGTGTGTGGACTAGCCGCGACAGCAGCTAAAACACCTACTTGGGCGTCATCATTTGTTGCAGGTCGTGGTTGACGTTTCACATGTGGCTGAACATTTCCTGTTTCCTTAATTAACGTAACTATCTGGCGAACGGTCCGGACACTTGGGTGATGTCGTCCACGGTACCGAGCAAAATGCATGGCATACGCCCGTTGGGCATTTTGGTCACAATAGCCATACATCAACCCGATATCGACCTTTCCCGCAATTGGTAAACGGTCCATTTTAACACGGGTAATGTATCACGAAGCAAATACCGTCCACACTGGCGAAATGTTACGTGATGCCACGTACTTATACGTTTGTGACTATTACAGTGCCTCAAAGCGAATAAAGTGTTCCAAATAAAATATTCGTATTTCTTTACGTACTCTACGAATATGTAATAAAAAATGGGTGTTCCTATTTTTTAAAAAAACGCAGTTGATATCCGTTTGACGTAAGGCAGCGCCATCTAGCACGCCAACCATAGCACCGTCTGGTTTCCCCCTTCAAGCTAGACGATTTTCGTCCTTTTTAGTTTTTCGTTTGATGCTTATTTCGTGAGATATTTGGCCCGACACTATCAATGGACCATCCTGTATACTTAAATCCACTTCTTTTGTTGTCTTCCCACAATTCATGGTTCACTTGCATATAATGTTGTGCTCCAAACGTATTTCATAAGAAATTTCTTGCTCAAACTGAAATTGATTTATGATACAAGTTGACTTGGATTTGCCAGGAATGCTCACTTTGGCTGCTGTTCCGATATGCTTCGCCCGTCATATGTTATTTTGCTTCGGAGGTAGCAGAATCCATTCACTTCGTCTGCTTGATGGTCCCCAGTTCTAATTTTAAGCTTACCGCTGATCTTAGTGCTGTACACTTCACGTTTGAGACGACCTAGGACAAAAATCTAGATGATCTCGGAGGTTAGGATGCGGGCCACCCTCGGCTGATTTCTGACCATGTAAGAACATTAGATGTCGTCATGCATCAGCAGCACAAAGAATCGATGCCCCATCGTGAATGAGCCATACTCCCCAAATGTGCACCATGGAGACGCCTGAAATGTACCCAGACCCAACAATGATATTACTGGGAACAGTAGGTGTTTTAGAGGTGAAAACATCTATTTGGCACTCAGAAATAGTTTTTAGTAAAGTACATTCAACAAATGATTGCGGATACTTCAATTTGGCTTCGTCGTCTTGAGGTTTATTTCTTTTATTAACCTGGTGTTAATAATGGTCCAGTTTTTCATCGGTTTCTTCAGTAGGGTTCCCTTTTGGCTGTTTATTCAATCTAACAAAAAATCTATTCATGTACTTATTACTCAGATATGCAATCCATTCTCTTCACAATACCAGTGAAATCAAACTTTCTTCTGTAGAATGCAACAGTTGTCCACCACCGAAAATCAACCATATCTAGGTCACAACCACGCTAATACATACTGTCCAATATACATCGATACCAAAACAAAGGACTCCTGTGCTTCAGAAAAGATAGGCACGTATGTGGCAAAGATAGACTTCTGTGAACTTACATTGGCATGAAAATATAAATGTGACGGTAATTTTGTGCACCAGAAAAGTACAGTTTCGTGTATTATTGTAAAATATAGCTTGTGTAGACGTAAATAATTATTTTTATGTGCTTTTGTTTTTACTTGAGATTAAAGACGCCTGGGTGACTAGTTCTTCAGAATACACATTATTTTCGTATAAGAAGCGTACAGAATATTCACGCAATTATCCAATACTATAACGGAATAAAAGTGACGAATAAATACAATAATAAAACTGCACTCCAGCAACGCTGAGAATAACGCGAATATCGACAAATAGTGGTATCGAAAGATTCATTAACAGTGAGATTTTCATCGGTATAGTCGATTTGAGGGGAGAATAGTAACATAATTAGATGGGGACTTAAAATCTAAAAATTCATATTTCAAATATATTTGCACAAAGTAGGACAATTTTGCATAAAGAATTGAGTGGCAAACAGTAACCACACACTGAAGATTATCTCACAAACTGATCGTTTGTAAATCCATGGTTATTTGAATCGTTCTGTTTCTACTATCATCTACTTTCATCCGTATAAGTTTTCACTGTTTATTATAGTATAGTGTGTACGTTCTTTTGTGAAGTTCTATTATGTTTGTCGCTGTCATACTACATTGCTACCTTTCGCAGCTGCTAATTCCATGATGATGTCCAGATATCGAGCACAACATTCTATACGTAGAGGTCTCATACAACCGTCGGTAGGTATTATCTTTCTAATTACCCTAAATTTTCTCTCTGTGCAATAAAGGTGTCCACGTTCAAGGCAGTAACCGGTGGAACTAGTCATTTAGACAGAAATGGGAACATGTTTGTGAAACTCGTTTCTATGCAGATTGCGAGGAACTGGTGCCCTGGGGAAATATATAGAGAGAGGTGGATGCCCCACAATTCCTAATGCAACTAAGCAGGCTACAGCGTGCGACAAGCAACTGCCCCCCCTTTTTTTTTCGACGTCTTTGTTTTCCTAATACTGCCGCAGTCGTACCCCTGCTTGCCGTAACACGTCTCCTTCACTCAATTCCGAGCCCAGGAGTTTTCCTGATGTTCCGCCCGTCTTGCTTCACATTTCTCTTGTTCAGACGGGGCGAAATTTATGAAGGCCATTTCCAAGTGTAATGAAAGTCCGGGAGTTGTCTTTTCATTTAGTGGCGAGTGAGGCGAGATCAACAGGGAGAAGTTCCTGCAGTAGCGGGCACAGGGGTGGCGCACCCCAGCGAGGAAGGTCTCTACCAGATGCTATCTGTCCCGCCTCACCCCTGCAGAATTACTGCACGCCTGCACGATCACCTACAGACAATGGTACGCACGGCGTCTGTCTTGATACTGGACAAGATCGGGAAACTGCAACAGTGTCGTAGGGTTTTCGCTGCAGGAAGTCATTTCGCTGCGAGAATACAGTCGTCTTATGAAGTAGACATTCAGCCGAACTACGCACGTGAGACCATGTTTCGAGGAAGTTTGAACCCAGTTTTTTTTTCCTTTCTTCACTTGTAAATTGATATTCAGTGCTCCATAATACCCTTCTTACCATGCTATAAAGCATGAAACATAATTAATACCGGTATTCAATAAAATATTAGGATCGACTACTTAGCTTTTGCGGGCTCTCTGCCGCTCCATCTCGGGATATTTAAACAGCTAAACAGAGCAGGGAAATTCTTAGACACATCGCAGAAGGAGTACGTCTCCAGTGGTCATTTGGAAAAATAAAAGAATAGGTAGGCCTAGACGTCTAACAACGGAAGGTTCCAAATGATTGGAAAAGAGCACAGGTAGTCCCAGTCTTCAAGAAGGGTCGTCGAGCAGATGCGCAAAACTATAGACCTATATCTCTGACGTCGATCTGTTGTAGGATTTTAGAACATGTTTTTTGCTCGAGTATCATGTCGTTTTTTGAAACCCAGAATCTACTATGTAGGAATCAACATGGATTCCGGAAACAGCGATCGTGTGAGACCCAACTCGCTTTATTTGTTCATGAGACCCAGAAAATATTAGATACAGGCTCCCAGGTAGATGCTATTTCTCTTGACTTCCGGAAGGCGTTCGATACAGTTCCGCACTGTCGCCTGATAAACAAAGTAAGAGCCTACGGAATATCAGACCAGCTGTGTGACTGGATTGGAGAGTTTTTAGCAAACAGAACACAGCATGTTGTTATCAATGGAGAGACGTCTACAGACGTTAAAGTAACCTCTGGCGTGCCACAGGGGAGTGTTATGGGACCATTGCTTTTCACAATATATATAAATGACCTAGTCGATAGTGTCGGAAGTTCCATGCGGCTTTCCGCGGATGATGCTGTAGTATACAGAGAAGTTGCAGCATTAGAAAATTGTAGCGAAATGCAGGAAGATCTGCAGCGGATATGCACTTGGTTCAGGGAGTGGCAACTGACCCTTAACATAGACAAATGTAATGTATTGCGAATACATAGAAAGAAGGATCCTTTATTGTATGATTATATGATAGCGGGAAAAACACTGGTAGCAGTTACTTCTGTAAAATATCTGGGAGTATGCGTGCGGAACGATTTGAAGTGGAATGATCATATAAAATTAATTGTTGGTAAGGCGGGTACCAGGTTGAGATTCATTGGGAGAGTCCTTAGAAAATGTAGTCCATCAACAAAGGAGGTGGCTAACAAAACACTCGTTCGACCTATACTTGAGTATTGCTCATCAGTGTGGGATCCGTACCAGATCGGGTTGACGGAGGAGATAGAGAAGATCCAAAGAAGAGCGGCGCGTTTCGTCACAGGGTTATTTGGTAACCGTGAGAGCGTTACGGAGATGTTTAACAAACTCAAGTGGCAGACTCTGCAAGAGAGGCGCTCTGCATGGCGGTGTAGCTTGCTCGCCAGGTTACGAGAGGGTGCGTTTCTGGATGAGGTATCGAATATATTGCTTCCCCCTACTTATACCTCCCGAGCAGATCACGAATGTAAAATTAGAGAGATTAGAGCGCGTACGGAGGCTTTCAGACAGTCGTTCTTCCCGCGAACCATACGCGACTGGAACAGGAAAGGGAGGTAATGACAGTGGCACGTAAAGTGCCCTCCGCCACACACCGTTGGGTGGCTTGCGGAGTATAAATGTAGAAGTAGATGTAGATGTAGACATCCAAAGGCTACACGGAACACTAAATTAAACTCCCTGTCTGTCTGTTTATGAATACTAATCTCAGGAAATATTGTAGAGGTTTTAATACGATTTTCACTAAAAGACAGACTGATTCAAGAGGAATAGTTGTGTGCATTTAATTTATTACCTCTATGCCAGACAAGTCGTCTGATAGTAAACGTTTACAGCCAGTGCTGCCCGTGTGAAGACAGGAAATGTCGCTTTTTATAGAAACGAAATACGAAAGAACAAACTGTATCAGTTTTAATACTCAGGTGAAACGGTAGAAAAGATCGGCTATGAAATTCGTTGCCACAAAATGGGAACCGGTATCAGCCTCATAGAAGATATTTAGAACAAATAAACATCTCATAACTCCCCAGAATTAGACTCTACAAGACATTTATCTAATCAGATTGCCTTTATGGCGCTCAAATATTTATTTTAAACAGAGAGGGAGAGAGAGAGAGTGAGAGAGAGATGTGTAGGAGGTGGGGGAGCGAGACAGACTATAAAAATTTAAAAGTAGAACGAAAAATATTTAGGGAAATCTTAGCTCCACAATACTCTGAAGAATGAAGATACAGACCACAAACAAATGGTGATTTTGAAAAGTGTACCTACATTTAAACTGAAACAAGAAAAAGAGAATGAAATTCTGTTGACAAATTAAACTTCCAGAATAAACCAGATTAACTAGCATTGTAGTAGAGCTCTGCGATACTCCCATTAAATCAAAAGATGGGACGAAATTCCATTTGTTGTACGTCGGTAGTAGTCTATATTCAAAATACTATACTGAAACAAAACGGTATGCAATAAGTAACTGCATTTAATTGTATCTGTCGATCATCCAATTTCTCTTTTTTTTATTACTTTTTCCACTCAAGAAAGCGTAATTACCATCAAGCTAGTTTGGGGCTAAGAAAATGATTGCACAAGACCAACTCACAAGCTTCCCAGATTCAAACTCCCTGGCAGATTAAAACTGGGTGTCGGAGCTGGACTCTAACTCGGGACCTTTAGCTGGTAAGTTTTCTACAAGCTGAGTAATCAAAGGACGATTCATGAAAGAACATCACAGTTTCACTTCCATCGGCACCTCTTTCCTTACATTCCAGACTTTACCTTGCGGCACTTGCATTACTGGAAGAAAAAATAATTCTGAGATACGGCGTAGGCACAGTCTACGAGACTGTTCCGAAAAAGAGTGAGTCGCTGTAATTCCAGTGGATACAATACTTTCTTACAAAGGACAAAGGTTGCAAGTTCGATTCTCAGTCCGACTCAGTTTTAAACTAGTCGGAAGTTTCAAATCATTGCACATTCCACGTTTCAGTGGAGACTTATTTTGGAAGTCACATTTTTTTCTGTAAACACGGTGCAACTTGCTAAAATGTTGAGTTGTGTAACTGGGTGTTTTCTTACTATTTCCTGGGGCCTTAGTTCCGGAGGTATGTTGGTACAGGAGAGGCGATTCTGATACTACGGCTCACCTTAAACCACATATCGGGAAATCTACGTACGTCGACTTACGGAAAAACTTTGGCAATATTTACTGCAGTTCATTCTCTGAAATTCTGATATTAATGGGAATAAAATACAGAGAGAGAACGGTTATCTACAAATTGGAAAGAAAGCAGACTGTAGTTGTAATACTCGATCCGCATGAATGGTAAAGTAATTGAAGAGCGAGTGAGACAGTTCTGTAATTGATCCCCGATCGTATTCAATTTTTACATTCAATAATTTGTGAAGGAAAGCAAAAAGAAATGTGTAAAATGAATTAAAATCTATGTATCTACATAGATACTCCTCCTGTTAAACTCTCAAATAGAGCGAGGGAAAAACGAGTGTTTGTACGCCTCCGTATGAGCCCTAACTTCTCGTATCTTATCTTCGTGATCCTTACTTGCGATGTATGTTGACGGGAGCAGAGATACGGCGTAGGCACAGTCTACGATACTGTTCCGAAAAAGAGTGAGTCGCTGTAATTCCAGTGGATACAATACTTTCTTACAAAGGACAAAGGTTGCAAGTTCGATTCTCAGTCCGACTCAGTTTTAAACTAGTCGGAAGTTTCAAATCATTGCACATTCCACGTTTCAGTGGAGACTTATTTTGGAAGTCACATTTTTTTCTGTAAACACGGTGCAACTTGCTAAAATGTTGAGTTGTGTAACTGGGTGTTTTCTTACTATTTCCTGGGGCCTTAGTTCCGGAGGTATGTTGGTACAGGAGAGGCGATTCTGATACTACGGCTCACCTTAAACCACATATCGGGAAATCTACGTACGTCGACTTACGGAAAAACTTTGGCAATATTTACTGCAGTTCATTCTCTGAAATTCTGATATTAATGGGAATAAAATACAGAGAGAGAAAGGTTATCTACAAATTGGAAAGAAAGCAGACTGTAGTTGTAATACTTGATCCACATGAATGGTAAAGTAATTGAAGAGCGAGTGAGACAGTTCTGTAATTGATCCCCGATCGTATTCAATTTTTACATTCAATAATTTGTGAAGGAAAGCAAAAAGAAATGTGTAAAATGAATTAAAATCTATGTATCTACATAGATACTCCTCCTGTTAAACTCTCAAATAGAGCGAGGGAAAAACGAGTGTTTGTACGCCTCCGTATGAGCCCTAACTTCTCGTATCTTATCTTCGTGATCCTTACTTGCGATGTATGTTGACGGGAGCAGAATCGTTCACCAATCAGCTTCAAACGCCGGTTTCTCTAAATGTTCTCAAATAGAAAAGAACGTCGCCTTCCCTCCAGGGATTCCCATTTGAGTTCCCGAAGCATCTCCGTAACATTTACGTGTTGTTCGAACCTACTGGTAACTAATCTCTTAACTCCCCCTCTGAACTGCTCCGATGTGTTCCTTCTATCCGACCTGGTACCGATCCCAAACACTCGAGCAGTACTCAAGGATAGGTGGTACCAACGTCCTATATACGGTCTCCTTTACAGGTCAACTACTCTTCACTAAAATTGTCCCAATAAACCGAAATCGACCACTTGGCTTCCCTACCAAAGTTTTTAACATGCTCGTTGCATCTCATATTGCTTTGCTATATGAGGGAGAAGACCTAGAAAACTTTGAAGTTTGCCGATAATGTTGTAATTTAATTTTGTTAGAATCGGCAATGGACTTGGAAGAGCAGTTTGGCGGAGTGAATAATCTCTTGAAAAATGATTGTAAATTAAATATTAATTGTAAGGGAATATGGTTCAATTAAATCAGGCAATGCTGACATAATCAGGTTAGAAAATGAAACACTAGTATATGAATTTTGGTATTCGGCATCAACATGACTATAGCAGAAGTAAAAACTATAGAAAATGCAGACTGGCAAAGGCAATATCCAATATAAAATTAAATGTTAGGCAGTGTTTTCTACAGGTATTTATCTTTAGTGTAGTCTTGTGTGTGGATGATAAACAGTTTAGACAAGAAGAGAACAAATTTTTGAAATGCTGTTGAAGATTAGGTGGGGACATTGGATTATAATAAGGATTTAAGGGATCAAATTTGCCATAAAAGTAGTTTATGGCACAACTTTACTAAATTAAGGGGTGTGTTGTATGAGTTAACGAGAATTTGACTCTCATTTAAGTATATGGCGGAAAGAGTCAGCCCTAAGGATCGTGTGCGACAAAGGGCGCAGTTTCGCCACGAGATGGGGAAATTCACAGACGTCTATTCTGCTGAATAAGGTCTCAGCGCTGTAGTGTGCGAGTGAGACAGACGAGAACCTACGTCATAGGGAAACACAGTAGAAGCCGTTTGTGGCCAAGAAGACGTAGCAGTATTAAATATGGTGGATCTGAGATCGGCCATAAAGGGAAACATTTATGAAAACTGTTTAATTCTGTAGTAATGCAGGGAGTGGAGCCACAGTAATTTTAATCTGCCATCCTCCATAAAGTGTCACGGTAATCTCAATAAAACATGAATATTGAACATATCTATAATAGTTTAGGATTTACTGTTGAAGTGAAATTAACAAGTTTTGTAACAAAGACCTGAATGTTAAAATTTAAACACTTTTCGATGTTAGCGATCGATATTTCATGTAGAAGAGCATCAATAAAATGAAAAATGTTGTAAATAAACTCTGTAGCATTATTTGTTTAAAAGATATAGTAAATTTAAATTATCAGTATGATCAGTTAAGCATCAGATCATTATTTACTCCACACAAAACACATTGAACAATGACAGCGTGACACCTTTTTGAATCATGAAGTAATAGATCATTTGTTGTAAAGTTTGGGGCAAAATAGTTACTTTGGTTCTTTATTTATTTATCAGAAAGCACACTGGTGCAAGGCTACTGGCCGTGACATTTGTAACGCCGGAAATGCATATCCTCCTATTTCCATCTATTGTACTATTATATTTTTCCTTGCTTTGTTACCTCAAGATATGACATTTCTGTCTCTTTATATATTGTAATTGTTTTACTATTTGTATATATATATTTATGGATTTATGTCGATGTATAATTGGTTTGTTTCGTAAATATTATTTGTATTTTTACGCTGGGTCTTGCCTAGGGAAAACTGCTATCGAACGATTACATCGATAGGTCGTGTGAAGAATCAAAGTGTGTAGGATCTTTGGTAGTGTTAACTGTGTCGCGTGGAGCGCGGGCAGAGAAGGAGTCTGGCTGGAGTAGCGAGTGGAGCAGGTGTGCTGTGTGAAGCTCCCGCGAGTTGCCGCGCTATCGGGGCTTGGCAGCATGTAATTGCTCTCGACTTGCGATGATAGTTTCTGAAATGGTGTCGCGGACGGGAAGCATTAGCTGGCGCACATCAAGAGCCCGTTTCGCCTGGTGACCGTGTCGAGAAGAAGGCGCGCCAACATCCAGCTTCTGCAACAGCGACGGCTGACAATGAGTGACTGTCGCCACCTCCTCGATCGACGGCTTCAAACCTTCAATCAACCAACAAGGAAGACTGGGAGCTCGTAAAGTTTTAGATCTGTATGGCAGACCTCAGCTTTTCAAACTGTACCATTTTCGTAACTATAATTACAGCAACTTAGCATGAACATTTGTTGCTCATTGTCCCAATTGCATTACCAAGCAGGGTCCCTTCCTTTTCCGGAATGAACCCGAGTGTCGTTGAAATTCAAACGCCAGCATTAAAATAATAATATACCATTTCACTGCTTTAATTTCAAAATTCAGTTAAAGTATTCATAGCTGGCTACAATATTTAGATTACACAAGCACGAATTAAGAGTGCGAGTTTTGTTACTGTATTTTAGCTTACCTGTGACTGCAGCTCAGCTTGGTACGTACTAAATTTTACTATTGTTAATTGTTCAGAATCATTTAATTCAAGTTCAAAGTTAAATCTCTTATTTCTAAATTACGTAGATTCAACTAGCTTTTGAAATGATTGTTGAGGTAGTCCAAGACTAACCGTATTTTACTGAATTTCAATGTGCTTCAGAAAGAAAGCTCACTATTAACCTCAGTCACTAAATTAACTTTCGATTTTCCGGTTTTATTAATTCTTTTGCTAAATTAAGTCAGAATGTAGCGAAATTTATTACTTCTGACAAACTTTCAGTTTTCACACTACACGTGTCAACCTTCAGTTGCCACACTTCTAGTGCTAGTTATATGTGTAATAACCTTTCTTTTTCAGTTACCATAGTAATTGTCCTTAGGACTGGCGACCGTAATTTCCCCCAAATCTCAAATATCTAATTGCCGCTAGTTAATTGTTAACGTAACGGCCGCACATTTACTTTCTTTATTAACTTTACCCCTTTTCAAAATTAATTTCCACCAGTTTCATTAGCATTTCTCCTTTCATTTAGATGTAACCCTTTCCTCCCTCTTTACCGACAGATTAACTTCGATGACGATTGCTTTTCCCAAATTTCCATTAGGTACACGCGGTTTAATTTTTCATTGTCATTAAGGTCGATAATTGAGGGGGAGGTTACACATTCAAAGGTAAGAAAAACACTGTATTGGTTTTATGTAAAAGAATTTAACGTTTGTTATGTAATGGATATTATTGTTACTTTATTTAGAACGTGAAAGTGGTCAAGCTTTGGTTATTTAAATATGTTAAAATGTAAAATAATGTAGAATAAGCTGTAGCTAATCAGATGGACGACTCCCGGAAAGGGAACTGCCCTAGTCAGTTGGGCGAGGATATTCGGCGCGCGGCAAACTGCGGCCGGGCCTAGGAACAGTGCTGGTGCTGACGCGGAAGCGGACAGTTTGCATGGTGACACCGAAGGGTGCAGTTCAGATTGATACCCGAATGCGGACAGTCGGTCTTTAGGCAGCTAGGAAGTGAAACGACTTGGAAAATTTCGCGTTGTGTGCTATCGGGGGACTTAGTCTCTGAGCGGTGAGCAGCCGCGCGCCAGGTGTGAACTCTAACATTCCCGTAGATAACTTGTATTTCGCGAAGAGAATTTGAATCATCGAACTGCGTCAAATGAATATGCGCTCGAGTGTAACAGTAGCTTAAAAACGGTTCAAATGGCTCTGAGCACTATGGGACTTAACATCGGAGGCCATCAGTCCCCTAGAACTTAGAACTACTTAAACCTAACTAACCTAAAGACACCACACACATCCATGCCCGAGGCAGGATTCGAACCTGCGACCGTAGCGGTCGCGCGGTTCCAGGCTGAAGCGCCTACAACCGCTCGGCCACTGCGGTCGGCGTAACAGTAACTCTAACTCATTTGTTGCTGTTGCGGTCTTCAGTCCCGAGACTGGTTTGATGCAGCTCTCCATGCTACTCTATCCTGTGCAAGCTTCTTCATCTCCCAGTACCTACTGCAGCCTACATCCTTCTGAATCTGCTTAGTGTGTTCATCTCTTGGTCTCCCTCTACGATTTTTACCCTCCACGCTGGCCTCCAATACTAAATTGGTGATCCCTCGATGTCTCAGAACATGTCCTACCAACTGATCCCTTCTTCTAGTCAAGTTGTGCCACAAGCTCCTCTTCTCCTCTATTCTATTCAATGCCTCCTCATTAGTTATGTTATCTAACCACCTAATCTTCGGCATTCTTCTGTAGCACCACATTTCAAAAGCTTCCATTCTCTTCTTGTCTAAACTATTTATCGTCCACGTTCACTTCCATACATGGCTACATTCCATACAAATACTTTCAGAAACGACTTCCTGACATTTAAATCAATACTCGATGTTAACAAATTTCTCTTCTTCAGAAACGCTTTCCTTGCCATTGCCATTCTACATTTTATATCCTCTCTACTTCGACCATCATCAGTTATTTTGTTCCCCAAATAGCAAAACTCCTTTACTACTTTAAGTGCCTCATTTCCTAATCTAATTCCCTCAGCATCACCCGACATAATTCGACTACATTCCATTATCCTCGTTTCGCTTTTATGGATGTTCATCTTATACCTTCCTTTCAAGACACTGTCCATTCCGTTCAACTGCTCTTCCAAGTACTTTGCTGTCTCTGACAGAATTACAATGTCATCGGCGCACGTCAAAGATTTTATTTCTTCTCCATTGATTTTAATACCTACCCCGAACTTTTCTTTTGTTTCCTTTATTGCTTGCTCAATATACAAATTGAAAAACATTGGGGAGAGGCTACAACGCTGTCTCACTCCCTTCCCAACCACTGCTTCCCCTTAATGTCCCTCGACTCTTATAACTGCCATCCGGTTTCTGTACAAATTGTAAATAGCCTTACGCTCCCTGTATTTTACCCCTGCCACCTTCAGAATTTGGGAGTATTCCAATCAACATTGTCAAAAGCTTTCTCTAAGTCTACAAATGCTAGAAACGTAGGTTAGCCTTTACTTAATCTGTTTTCTAAGAGAAGTCATAGGGTCAGTATTGCCTCACATGTTCCAACATTTCTATGGAATCCAAACTGATCTTCCCCGAGGTCGGCTTCTATCAGTTTTTCCATTCGTCTGTAAAGATTCGCGTTAGTATTTTGCAACTGTGACTTATTAAACTGATAGTTCGGTGATTTTCACATCTGTCAACACCCGCTTTCTTTGGAATTGGAATTATTATATTCTTCTTGAAGTCTAAGGGTATTTGGCCTGTCTCATACATCTTGCTCACCAGATGGTAGACTTTTGTCAGGACTGGCTTTCCCAAGGCTGTCAATAGTTCTAATGCAATGTTGTCTACCCCGGGGGTCTTGTTTCGACTCAGGTCTTTCAGTGCTCTGTCAAACTCTTCACGCAGTATCGTATCTCCCATTTCATCTTCATCTACATCATCCTCCATTCCCACAATATTGTCCTCAAGTGCATCGCCCTTGTACAGACCCTCTATATACTCCTTCCCCCAGTCTGCTTTCCTTTCTTTGGTTAGAACTGGGTTTCCATCAAAACTCTTGATATTCATGCAAGTGGTTCTCCTTTCTCCAAAGGTCTCTTTAATTTTCCTGTAGGCAGTATCTATCATACCCCTAGTGAGATAAGCCTCTACATTCTTACCTTTGTCCTCTAGCCATCCCAGCTTAGCCATTTTGCACTTCATGTCGATATCATTTTTGAGACGTTTGGATTCCTTTTTGCCTGCTTCATTTACTGCATTTTTATATTTTCTCCTTTCGTCAATTAAATTCAATATTTCTTCTGTTACCCAAGGATTTCTACTAGCCCTCGTCTTTTTACCCATTTGATCCTCTGCTGCCTTCACTATTTCATCCCTCAAAGCTACCCATTCTTCCTCTACTGTATATCTTTCCCCCATTCCTGTCAATTATTCCCTTATGCTCTCCCTGAAACTCTGTACATTCTGGTTCTTTCAGTTTATCCAGGTCCCATCTCCTTAAATTCACACTTTTTTGCAGTTTCTTCAGTTTCAATCTACAGTTCATAACCAATAGATTGTGGTCAGAGTCCACATCTGCCCCTGGAAATGTCTTACAATTTAAAACCTGGTTCCTAAATCTCTGTCTTACCATTATATAGTATATCTGGTACCTTTAAGTATTTCCGTGGGTCTTCCATGTATACAACCTTCTTTTATGTTTCTTGAACCAAGTGTTAGCTATGATTAATTTATGCTCTGTGCAAAATTCTACCAGGCGGCTTCCTCTTTCATTTCTTACCCCCAATCCATATTCATCTACTATGTTTCCTTCTCTCCGTTTTCCTACTCTCGAATTCCAGTCACCCATGACTATTAAATTTTCGTCTCCCTTCACTACCTGAATAATTTCTTTTATTTCATCATACATTTCATCACATTCTTCATCATCTGCAGAGATAGTTGGCATATAAACTTGTACTATTGTAGTAAGCGTGGCTTTCGTGTCTATCTTGGCCACAATAATGCGTTCACTATGCTGTTTCTAGTAGCTTACTCGTACTCCTATTTTCTTATTCGTTATTAAACCTACTCCAGCATTACCCCTATTTGATTTTGTATTTGTAACCCTGTATTCACCTGACCAAAAGTCTTGTTCCTCCTGCCACCAAACTTCACTAATTCCCGCTATATCTAACTCTAGCCTGTCCATTTCCCTTTTTAAATTTTCTAAGCTACCTACCCGATTAAGGGATCCGACATTCCACGCTCCGATACGTAAAACGCCAGTTTTCTTTCTCCTGATAACGTTCATATGAATTTAAATTTATTCTACACATGTTTAAAAGATAATGCATGACAATCCTTTCCTTTTATCTCTCTTAGTATTTAGGTGTTGTAGTTATTAATCAAAAAAATTATAAGGGAAATTTTTTTATCACCAAAAGTTGTTGTCACTATGAAGATGACTCACTTCCCTACTTTAAGTTTTCACAAAGTTTGTTAATAGGGGTTTTTTGTCATTGGGGCGTTTCAATACTTACACACTGAAACTAAAGCCTTATGGCCTCTTACGAGATTTATGTAGAGGTAAAAGGCATTTGAGAAGATGATCTGATTGATCTTTTAGCGCAGTCACCGTAAACGCCATTAACGGACGGTGAGGCTATCAGCACGCTGCACACTCACCCTCCATATCTGGCGGGGCAGGAAGGGCAGTGAGAGGGCTCGCGAGGGAACGCGCGGGGTAATGTAATTTAGTGGAAAGTTTGGTCACCGCCGTGGTCGCCGAGGTAGCGCCGCGGGCAGATAAGGTGTGCGTCGCGGGCAGGCGTCCCCTAGGCGTAGCGCGACTCCATCGTGCGAGCGTAATGTCCCGTGATGGCAACGACGCGGGTGGGTCAAACCGAAGGTCCGCACTCTGCGGCGGCGCTTTTCATTGCTAGTAAGAACAATGTGGAAGAAAATGAATGAGAAAGAGTAATTTGCAAAATGATCTACAGAATTAGCAACGTATGGCATTGCTCTTCCTATTATCCCACTGTACTGTTAATACCACGTCAGGGATTAAGGAGATACTTAAAAAAAAAGCACTCAATCTTCAGACCACGAGTGTCATACCGGGACCATCCGACCGCCGTGTCATCCTCAGCGGAGGATGCTGATAGGAGGGGCGTGGTGTCATCACACCGCTTTCCCGGTCATGATGATGGTATTCTTGACCGAAGTCGCTACTATACGGTCGAGCAGCTCTTCAATTGGCATCACGAGGCTGAGTGCACCCCGATAAATAACAACTGCGCATTGCGGCTGGATGATCACCCATCCAAGTGCCGGCCACGCCCAACAGCGCTTAGCTGTGGTGATCACACGGGAACCGGTGTATCCACTGCGGCAAGGCCGTTGCCATTATCCAGATACGTAAAATTAATATTTCACCGTAGTTAAATATGACGTTAAGTTAGGCACTGGTGCGTGTTCAATTGCGGTTCCGTTCGCTGTGTCGCCACAGAAAGCACGTAAATGTCTGCATTTCTACGGAAGTCACAGGGCGTGTAAAGGGCATAGCTGTGCCTTGCTGCAGCAAAGCAAAAGACAGTATTCCTAACAATATCCATCAACCCGACGTCTTCATTCAAGTCGTCGTCCCAGCATGGAAGCAGCAGATGGATCTGCAGTCCGGTGCTTTTGCGGTGAGGATTTAGTGTAACTGCGCTGCTCTTCAAAAATTAAGGAGGAAATAGGTAAAGTTGTGCAACACATGGACTACTAGGTGTAAATGAATAAAAGTGCAGCAACGTGTTCCCAGAGATCTTCCAGTAGTGTACAGGAAGTTCGACATCACATGGCGTGAGATCTGAGTAACTATAGAGCCAAATGGGGTTTTGAACCGCAACACGAGGCAGTTGAAGGAACGGCAAAGGCAATGTGTGTAAATTAGAGAGGAGTTACGGTCCACTGTGGCGATCTGATTCATTGCAACATGGCCCGGTGCCAACGTTTGGATGACTTCACTCCGGGAACAATAACCGGCGTAAAAAAGCTTCCAAAATAGAGTTTATTGCCCAGATCACAGTTGACACATATACTGATTACTAGTTTCACCAAAGTTATATTGCCATTTTCAGATCATCGCTTACGTGGATTATAAAGCCACTACAAGTAGTACATTGCCATATAACACGGAGTGGCTTTATAATTCACGTTACGATGATGTGAATTTGGCAACGTAACTTTGTCGAAACGAGTAATCGTTAAAAAATCAACTAAATACCTAAGTATTACAATTAAGAACAACTTAAACCGGAAGGAACACACAGAAAATGCTGTGTGGAAGGTTAACCAAAGACAGGATTTTATTGGCTGGACACTTAGAAAATGTAACAAATCTACTAAGGAGAATGCCTACACTACACTTGTACGTCCTCTTTTAGAAAGTGCTGCGCGGTGTGGGATCCTTACCAGATATGACTGACGGAGTAAATCGAAAAAGTTCAAAGAAAGGCAACACGTTTTGTATTAGCACGAAATATGTGAGAGAGTGTCGCATAAATGATACGGGATTTCGGCTGGACATTATTAAAATAAAGGCTTATTTCGTTGCGACGGAATCTACTGACGAAATTCCAATCACCAACTTTCTCATCAGAATGCGAAAATATTTTGTTGACACCAACCTATATAGGGAGGAACTATCACCACGATAAAATAAGGGAAATCAGAGCTCGTACTGAAAGATATAGGTGTTCATTCTTCCCATTCACTATACGAGATTGGAAACATAGACAATTGTGAAGGTGGTTCGATGAACCCTCTGCCAGGCACTTACATGTGATGTGCAGAGTATCCACGTAGAGGTAGATGAAGATGTGTCAACTGCGATCTGGGCATTAAAGCTTCTATTTTGGAAACCTTTTTTACATTGATATGCAGATTGCGCTCTTTCTGATAGTGTCAGATAATTTCGAGAATAATCGGAAAATTGGAAGAACGACGAATTGTGACGAGTGTACACCATGAGCTGAGTATTGGTCCCAGAATTGTTTCTCGTGCATGGCGAACATTTCGAACCATAGGCAGTGCTGCCCGTAGGAGAGGAAGTGGGCGATCACTGTCCATTACAGCAGCTGAGGCCGTTACATTGTGCAGCACGCAAGACAGGGTCAAGGCACACAGCGGGTGCAATTGCAGCCACCTTTAACAGGACTGCAAGGCACGCAACCTCGAGCTCCGCAGTGGTACACCGTCTGCATGGCGGCAATTTCTTTGGTAGACGACCAGAACGTTGTGTCACGTTGAAAGCTGCTCGGTGGCGGCATCGTTTGCGACGATAATCTGAGATGAAGGACTTAGAGCCGAGGTCGTTTACTCTTCTCGGACGAGAGCAGATTGTCTGAGCAGTGATTCTAGACGTATCCTCATATGGCGGGAGGTGGGAACAGGTCAGACACCCAGGAACACTGTCAAACATGATCGTTTTGGTCGTCCAGTTGTTATTGTACGAGGATGCGTATACTGGCCTCTGATTCTTCGAACATTATAGTGACACTGTACTCACTGTGCATGTGCATCAGTCCAAGGAGCATTCGGTCCTGACTTCATTTATCGATGACAATGCGCCACAACATCGAAATGTTCAGAGAGGAGACGGAGAGGAGCACTTGGAACAAGAGATCATTTTGGCGAATGGACTGCCCTGCTCGCTCTCCTTATCTAAATCCCGTTGAGCACGTGTGCGATTCTTTGGCCAGACTACTGCTGCATGCCCACATGCGCCAACGACCATCCAGTAATTATCGACCACGCCAGTGGAGAAATGGATCACCTCTACATTTACATCTAAATCTACATGGTTACTCTGCAATTCACACTTAAGTGCCTGGCAGAGGGTTCATCGAACCATTTTCACACTACTTCTTGAAACTTCCCCTTAGAAAAATTATACATGACTGTCCTCAAACTGACACACGATATTTTTAGCGCAACGCAATCTGACTTTCAAAAATCCCTGCAAAAGTATGGCCCTGACTAACATTAACCTATACCTTTCACAAATCACCTACCTCACCAAAATCTTCGTTACTCGAACTACTGCAATACAGCGAGCGCCACTACTGCCAGCTAAATAAAAGATTCAAACTACAGAAGGCACTAACTACAGATAGGCGTAGTTAGCAAATCAAATATTTTGATAGAAAACAAACAATGTATTTACCTTAATAGTGTTGAAAAATCATAATATACATAGCAGTTCATGACATCCAGTCTTGCAAATTTCAAAACTCCGCCATCTCTCTCCCCACATCCACCACTGCTGGCGGCTCACCTCCAACTGCGCAACGCTACGCGCTGCTCACATCCAGCTGCCCAACACTACAATGGCAGACAACAATGCAAACTAGCCACAGACTGCACACAGCACAGCCAGTGATTTTCATACAGAGCGCTACGTAACGTTGCCAATAAGAAAACATAAACAGCCTACTTACATTGTCTACCATTCCACTCTCGAATGGGGCGTGGGAAAAAGGAACACTTAAATGTTTCCGTTCGAGCTCTGATTTCTCTTATTTTATTATGATAATCATTTCTCCCCACGTAGGTGGGTGTCAACAAAATATTTTCCCATTCGGAAGAGAAAGTTGGTGATTGAAATTTCGTAAATAGACCTCGCCCCAAAGAAAACCGCCTTTGTTTCAATGACTGCCTCCCTAACTCGCGTATCATATCAGTGACACTCTCACCCCTGTTGCGCGATAACACAAAACGGGCTGCCCTTCTTTGCACTTTTTCGATGTCCTCTGTCAATCCTGCCTGGTAAGGATCCCACACCGCGCAACAGTATTCCATCAGAGGACGGACAAGTGTAACGTAGGCTGTCTCTTTAGTGCTTTTGTCGAATCTTCTAAGTGTTCTTCCAACAAAGCGCAGTCTTTGTTTCGCCTTCCCCACAATATTATCTATGTGGTCTTTCCAATTTTAGTTGCTCGTAGTTGCCATTCCTAGGTATTTAGTCGAATTTACAGCTCTTAGAATTTTGCGATTTATCGTATACCAAAAATTTATCGGATTTCTTGTGGTACCTATGTGAATGACCTCGCACTTTTCTTTGTTTAGCGCCAATTGCCACTTATCCCACCATACAGAATTTCTCTCTAGATCATTTTGTGATGGGAACTTATCGTCTGACGATTTTACACGATTTTACCCAACGCAAGAACTCTTCACCAGTCTTGTGGCAAGCATTAAAGTATGTTGGATAGCATGCATTGCTGTCTGTCTTGGCTACACACACAGTATTAAGAATAGTGTTCCACCACCTGTAATATCCAGAGGACCGTAATAAATCTCGATGACTTCAGTGTAATTTTTTCTTCTGATAAAAGTATCATTTCTTTTCATCCCATTTCGTAAGTCTTTGTGCGATCTCGGTTAGATTGTGGGTGCACTGTGTATAGGCCTGCAAGACCATCTCATTAAAAGATATTGGACATGGCGCACCGTGAAGGGATTTGCCTGGCTTCTGGTGAGGGGGGAAAGGGGGGCGGGGGGGTTCGAACAAGCTCCATACCGAATCTCTGCCTCGAGGCTGATGGGTCGACGTTCACTTCAGGCGACTGCTGCTCAGGATGAGCCAGGAGTGTACGTCACTGTCGAGGCCATACACGTCTACATGCTCTACCGTTGCTCGACCTCCAATGGAAAAGCTTTTTCGTAAAATGCAACGAGGCCGTATGGGGTTCGCGCGAACGTTTGCCTATCAGAGATGGGTGTGGCTGATTTTAAAGTGTTAAGCGAAGGTCGGAGGAACTCTCCATTTTGGCTCTTACAGAGGCCCAGAATTATTCTAAATTTGAGGAATTCCACTCCCAATTCTACATTTTAATTTCTGTTTAGCAAGGCATCACATTTTTACAGTTGTGTATACGGGTGGCTCCCAACAGGGGGATTCCCTTGGCTGTTCCGTCATCTTCCCTGACCGTGTCTTCAGGATTCGACTTCCCCACACTGTATTTACTGCAGAGCTGCATGTGATTCTGAATGTACTGGAGCAGGGGAGGCGTCTTCAGGGCAAACACTTTCTCGTCTGCTTCGATTCCCTTAGTGTCCTACATTCGTTGCGGCACGTGCACTCAGCAGAGAAACTGGTGCAGCTCATACAGGACCTGCAGCGGCGAGGGAAGAAGTTTCATTGTGCTGGGTGCCAGGACACGTGGAAATTTGGGGAAATGAAGTGGCGGTCAAGGCCGCGAAGAAGGTCTGCAGGAAGCTTGCAGAGAACGCACCGCTACCGAGTGCACCATTTCCTCCCGTTTCACTGGTGGACCGTAGATCCTTGTAGTTGTGGGAGGAGGATTGGGAGTGGCGGACGGTGACGGACAATAAGCTGTCTGACCGTGGAGATGATCATGACGGTCCCTCCGGCGAGATGAGGTGCCCCTGACGCACCTCTGCATGTTGAACTGTTCCTTATACATGTCTTTTTACCCTGGAGAGATGACCACTGAAGTTTTGGCAGAATAGCCAACACCGTGTTGCTAGAGGAGGCCAAAATGCACGCGATTAAGCTCACGCAGGCTGGCGTGAGGTCTGGAACAGGTCAGAGAAATAAGACTAGCAAAATAAGAATAACTGGTAGAATACTTAACTTTAATCCACAATTGGTGAACAACTCTCGTTACTGTACAGGCTTCATAATAATAATTATCAAATGCTATGGCGCCTTTCTAGGTCGTAGCAAATGACGTAGCTTCAAAAATGGCTCTGAGCACTATGGGACTCAACATCTGAGGTCATAAGTCCCCTAGAACTTAGAACTACTTAAACCTAACTAACCTAAGGACATCACACACACCCATGCCCGAGGAAGGATTCGAAACTGCGACCGTAGCAGTACCGCGGTTTCGGACTGCAGCGCCAGAACCGCTAGACCACCGCGGCCGGCAAATGACGTAGCTGAAGGCTATGCTAACTATCGTCTCGGCAAATGAGAGCGTATTTGTCAATGTAGCATCGCTAGCAAAGTCTGCTGTACAACTGGGACGAGTGCTAGTAAGTGTCTCTAGACCTGCCGTGTGGCGGCGCTCGGTCGGCAATCACTGACAGTGGCGACACGCGGGTCCGTCGTATACTAGCGGACCGCGGCCGATTTAAAAGCTACCACCTAGCAAGTGTGGTGTCTGGCGGTGACACCACAACCACTTCGTCTGTGACTCTTGTGGCGTGGAATTCAGTGTACGCTCCGTTTTAAATGAGAGCGTTTGATTTCGTGACAATCGGGCAGAAGCAAATATAGGTGGGGATCCGCTCTCTATCTTATCTGATGATGAGATGAATGTGGTGAACCTATTCTGGCGTACACTTTTAGCCTGGAGATTTCAATGTATTGCTCACTGGCTGGTTCACACCCTTCTCTCCCAGTTATCAGTCAGCCATAGGTATCTGCTGTCTTCTTTTAATTCTTTCCACTGCTTTTTCCCTCGTTTACTTTGCGTAGCTTTGTGTGTGTGCGTTTAACTTTTTCAGGACCTCCTTTAGGTTCTTGTTCCCAGTTCTCATGACAGTAATTTGATGATATTCGTTCACACTCGTCTAATTACGTTTTATTACGGACACTAACGACTTTGCTGTCGTGCACCGTCAAAATCTTATCATCATCATCCTTTAATTATCGAACTACAGTATGTCACTCGGTAGTGACACGTCTTGTGAAAACTACTTTCTTCCTTTTTAGTTTGCACACCAGTATGACAAGAAACATGCTAAGACTCTGTCTTACTGAAATAGTAGGGCCGTATCTTAAATCGATGCAAGCATTTTTTTAATAAGCACTCTTCTTGATATAAAATTTGCGAACTGTGCAACGAAGTGATGTACTAATGCGTATGCCTGCTGCTGTCACACAAAGTCACAAATCATTCTAATAAATCGAAAACAACATTTCACGAGTGTACAGTGAATATCAGAAATTCAGTAAAACATTACATCACCGATATTGCTGCTGCCGGAAAAAGATCCTGCAAGAACGGGACCGAAGGAAATCTTTCAGCGTGACAGATGTGCAACCATACCACAAATTGCTGCAGATTTCAATGCTGGGCTATCAACAAGTGTCAGCGTGCGAAGCATTCAGCGAAACATCATAGATGTGGCCTCTCGCAAGCGAAGACCCACTGGTGTACACTTGATGACTGGACGACACAAAACTTTACGCCTCGACTGGGCCCTTCATCATCGACATTGGACTGTTGATGGCTGGTAACATGTTGCCTCGTCGGACGAGCGTCATTTCAAATTGTGTCGACCGGATGGACGTGTATGAAGACAACGTCATGAATCCATGGACCCTGCAGGTCGGTTGAGGACTGTTCAAGCTGGTGGAGGCTCTGTAATGGTGTGGGGCTGGGGTGATGTGAGATTCCTGGTACATCCAGCTACGACTCTGACAGGTGACACGTACGTAAGCATCCAGTCTAATCACCTGCATTCATTCATTCATGTCCATTGAGCATTCCGACGGATTTGGGCAATTCCAGCAGAACAATGCGACACCCCACACGTCCAGAATCACTACAGAGTGGCTCCAGGAACACTCTTCTGAGTTTAAACCCTTCCACTGGCCACCAAATACCCTAGATATGGACATTATTGAGCATATCTTGGATGCCTTGCAACGTGCTGTTCAGAAGATATCACCATCCCCTCGTACACTTACGGATTTATGGACATCCTTGCAGGATTCATATTGTCAGTTCCCCCCAGCACTATTTCACACATTAGTTGAGTCCATGCCATGTTGTGTTGGAGCATTTCTGCGTGCTCGCGGAGGCCCTACACGATACTGGGCAGGTGTATCAGTTTCTTTGGTTCTTCATTGGGTATGACAATTATTAATAGTACTGCACTGTGACTGTTGGGGTGAAGAAGGTCCTCATTTAGGTAGTGTAACAACTGAATTTTGTGAGATGCTGCTTACGATTGGCCAAAATTCTTCCTATTGATGTACGGCTGACCCCGTTTGCTGCTAGATTCCGCGAGTAGTCCCCTCTGGACTGTTACTGGACGAAGGCATAACAGCGGTTGTTTTTGCTTCATCTGCAGCCGTTTCCCATCGTACCGGTGCGTGTGTGGGTGACAGGTGGTCTTTTTTATAGCTTCTTGAAATAATATGCATAAAGCGAGTGCGTCTGTCTCCTGATATCAGGATGCCATCAGTTTTCACGTTACCTGTAAGGAAGGAAAATCAGTCATAACTCGCAAAGGAATGTTGCTGGGACGAGATGAGAAGTACCAATACTTCTTTCGAGCAATCGTCTGTTTGATATGTCACACAACTCACATCCCATTTGGAGATTACGACTTGCATCCAACATGGCTATGTCTAAAATTATCGCCTTGTTGGTTACGTAGCCTCACCATCTCATACTACGAGGCGACTTGTGGGGCGATGGGCTGAAATTATTTTTTTTTTAGTTAAATTAATGCCATCTTACTAACGCGAGGCTGGCAACTAATTTAGTGGTCAGCCAGAAAGCGAAGGGAAACATACTGACCTTGGTTTCCAGTCTGAACGGCCACATTCTGGTCCAGTCGACTGAAAGAAAAGTTTCTATTCTCCTATTTCTTTGCAGGATGAGGACTATGATTTCAAATAAAATTATAAAGTTCCAGTCATCATTGATACTACATAAAGTTTATCACATACAACATTTGGGAATTCACTATTACCAATTGAAAGCAAGTCTTTCTATTCTAGCACCACATTTAGCAGTTCGGAGGCGACCTCTACGGTACGTTACTACCAGATTGTCTTTCGCCATGACTAAAATTACTGAAATTTAAGTTTGCAATAAATTTTCAAAATCAGTGCTCGCCATAAAAGTGGAAATAAAGTCACCTCCTGCCACTCGGAATTGTAGTTCACACGGACAGCACACTAACAGTTACTTCTACGAATTCTAAGCGATCCAGGACGGTGTACAGTCCTCGCGAGTTCACTATCCACTTATACCGCAAAATACGCGCTTTGTCGCAGCTCGGCTCTGACGTCATCCGAGGCAGGGCGCGATCCGAGGTTTGGCAGGCGTGGATCATACCGTGGCCGAGTGCGAAGTGAACCTCCATACTGCCTCTCGGGCTGCAGTTATACAGGTGCTGGAGTGGACGGCCGAGGGAACATCTGTTGTCCACGGCTATCTGCATACTGCAGCAGCCTGCGAACGACCGCTTTCTCGGGCACATAAACTTTAGTAGCATAGTTACAAATTACGTCAGAAACCTCTTAATTTTTATTTGTATTTAGTTAAGTTGTTTGAAAGCATAGAAAAGTTTCAGCTCACTAGAATGAAAACTTACCGTCTAGAATTTTTATCGTGAAACTAACGGTGGATCGTTACCTCTGAACCATACTTTTACTAGAACTCATGTCAGAAGTTATTATTACAACAACTCTCAAATTTGGTATAGCTCTATCACTTGGTATGTTTTATCATCCACTTTAACAAAATTCTCTACCATTAAAATCACAGGTACTTAATCTGCAAAAATTGGCTACATTTTAGGTACAAAATTGGTTTTTACTTAATTACTCAAAATCTAAAAGAGGTAGCTTAACGTGGTCTTTCAGTTATTACTTTTGAAGTGAACGGAAGCATAAAACAAATTTTCATGTTCCTAAGTCCAGCCGGTCGGTATGGCCGTGCGGTTCTAGGCGCTACAGTCTGGAACCGCGTGACCGCTACGGTCGCAGGTTCGAATCCTGCCTTGGGCATGGATGTGTGTGTTGTCCTTAGGTTAGTTAGGTTTAGGTAGTTCTAAGTTCTAGGGGGCTGATGACCACAGATGTTAAGTCCCATAGTGCTCAGAGCCATTTGAACCATTTTCGTAAGTCCATTATTTGGCGCCTCTGATTTTTACTAAAAACGTGGATTCCGGTGTTAATTTTGGTTATATGGTTTTGAAAACCTGCACAACTTATTTATGAGCTCGAACTGCATCTTGTGACCAAATTCTGGCTTTCTAGCTTCATTATTTAGCGCCACTTATTTTTCTCTTGAAACGACATTTTTACGTAAACTCAAAATGGTTCAAATAGCTCTGAGCACTATGGGACTTAACATCTATGGTCATCAGTCCCCTAGAACTTAGAACTACTTAAGCCTAACTAACCTAAGGACATCACACACATCCATGCCCGAGGCAGGATTCGAACCTGCGACCGTGGCAGTCACGCGGTTCCAGACTGTAGCGCCTAGAACCGCACGGTCACACCGGCCGGCTTTACGTAAACTGTTAGCTGTAGAACATAAAGACTAGGTATTTGGAACACAGTTACACTAAACTATACTTTAACAAAGTTTTAAACATAAATTTTGATTTTTAATTTCATACTTAATTGTCGTGCAATACTTGCACGCTACGCGAAGACGCGTTGAGGGGCTCCGGAACGCCCTATACTTGCAATGTTAAAATAACGCTTATAAATTACATCTTTCCTCACAAAGTATTTGAGGTAGGAAGTTGAACTTTTTACAGATTATTTATTGGAATATGGGCTACAACATAACACAGGGATTTTACAAAATTTTAGTTCAGTTATTAAAGATGATTTTTTTTTCAATTGTAATGAAAATTCACAACTTTTTTTGCAATGTTTTATTTATATATTCAAAAATATACAGTTTTTTGGAAAAAGGCTGTGTTACATTATGCAAAAGGTACTGTGTAACATTTACTGGAAGTTTGAAACAAATATGTTTGGAAGATCCTTAGAAAACATGTAATTAGTATGAGAAAATAAAAGTTTTGGGAATCGAGCGACAAAGATTGGATTAACTTTTTAGTGCATTCCAGTTCCATAGGATGTGTTATCTTCATCCTCTGCAAACTCCTCCTCCAGCTTCCTCTTGTTCCTCCTCCTGTTTACTCTTGCTTGTATTTATAGACTCTTTACAGCCCTGTCTGCAACCCGAAGGCGTTCCTTGTCTAAAGCAAGCATCGCTCGTACCATGTTAGAACCTATCTTCATTCCCATATCTCTAAATACCTTGCACCTTACAATGTTGCCATCATTGAAAGTCGCAACAGCTATTACTTTTACTCATTATTATACTTCAACAAAACAGAGACTCAAGAAACAGAATTAATTACGAATATTTTCGATTTAACGACAGAGTAAATAAACATGAAACAATCGACAATCACACCAGCGATATATATTGAACCATCACAGGTTAGCCACAACACATACTTTATCTCACATCACTAAAATGTACCTGATGAACACGGACGTTAATAATAACACCATTTGACAGCAGTTTAACAGCGCCACAGTGGGTCACGCGCATGTAGAACACGTTTCAAAAAAAATTTAAAAATAGTTGTAGTCTTCGGAATTGAATAAATTATATATCTATTAAAAGGTAGTAGTCTGCAGATTCAGAAAACGCAAAAAAGTAAAAATTGAACTTTTCATGATTTTGAGCCTTTCCGGAGCCCCTTAAGTTGACGTGGCGCTACTAGCAGTGAACTGGGGTAAGTCCCGGCACTCTAGCTCACCTCTGTATCTCACACACGATACAGCGCTTGTTTCGCTTCAGACTGTAAAAAGTAACTTTCAGGGAATGTTCAATGGACTTCAAAGTGAAATGGCTACATGACACTATTTCTCGACGTAGTCACCAAGTCCATGTAAAGCAACCGTCTGAACATTCTACGAATCGTTCAGACTGCTCCTCGGCCACGGAGCCGTACGAGAACCACAGTGTGCACGCCCTCATCTTGATGTTCTTTCAGCTTGCACAAAAGGTGGTACGCCCATGGTGCAGCATCACCAACGTCTGGGCATCCTTGATCACACTGTTGAACCATTTCACTGCTACAGGACGCGACACTGGAACGATTATACTGTCCATCGTACTAAAACATTGAAGTGCCTTTCCAGTTGCCACGCCATTTCTCACGCACCCCGTCGTCCGTACTGCAGTGGAACTCTGTCTGCAGGAAACCTCTCTTCTGACACTGCTCCACTTTTGTTGTGCAATAACCTTAGCATGGGACGACATGTGTAACTTACGTTTCGAAGCGATGCAGTCTATGCTTATTAGAATGAGTATTGTTGTAAACCGATTTATTCCATCACAGCAAAAGGACTCTGTGACATAGGCTTGTTATATTTATTTTCTGCAAAACAAATAAGAATTTACAGATAATAATTAATAATTGGGTTAATCTTTGATGTAAATACTATGTGCCTAAATCCAAAGAGGAAAATCTGTTGCCCGCATCTCGTGGTCGTGCGGTAGCGTTCTCTCTTCCCGCGCCCGGGTTCCCGGGTTCGATTCCCGGCGGGGTCAGGGATTTCCTCTGCCCCGTGATGGCTGGGTGTTGTGTGCTGTCCTTGGGTTAGTTAGGTTTAAGTAGTTCTGAGTTCTAGGGGACTGATGACCATAGCTCTTAAGTCCCATAGTACTCAGAGCCATTTGAACCATTTTTTGAAGATCTGTTGCACTTACATTAAAGGGTGGCTTACAAATGAAGTGGCAAAGTATCATATATTTTACTGGTGTTAAACAGATATGATTTCAGAGGACACGCCTTGAGTGGTGCTTGGGTAGCTCAAATGGTAGAGCACTTGCCCGCGAAAGGCAAAGGTCCCGATTTCGAGTCTCGGTCCGGCACACAGATTTAATCTGCGAGGAAGTTTCAAATATGATTTTATGTACACTCCTGGAAATTGAAATAAGAACACCGTGAATTCATTGTCCCAGGAAGGGGAAACTTAATTGACACATTCCTGGGGTCAGATACATCACATGATCACACTGACAGAACCACAGGCACATAGACACAGGCAACAGAGCATGCACATTGTCGGCACTAGTACAGCAATGCAGGCTGCTATTCTCCCATGGAGACGATCGTAGAGATGCTGGATGTAGTCCTGTGGAACGGCTTGCCATGCCATTTCCACCTGGCGCCTCAGTTGGACCAGCGTTCGTGCTGGACGTGCAGACCGCGTGAGACGACGCTTCATCCAGTCCCAAACATGCTCAATGGGGGACAGATCCGGAGATCTTGCTGGCCAGGGTAGTTGACTTACACCTTCTAGAGCACGTTGGGTGGCACGGGATACATGCGGACGTGCATTGTCCTGTTGGAACAGCAAGTTCCCTTGCCGGTCTAGGAATGGTAGAACGATGGGTTCGATGACGGTTTGGATGTACCGTGCACTATTCAGTGTCCTCTCGACGATCACCAGTGGTGTACGGCCAGTGTAGGAGATCGCTCCCCACACCATGATGCCGGGTGTTGGCCCTGTGTGCCTCGGTCGTATGCAGTCCTGATTGTGGCGCTCACCTGAACGGCGCCAAACACGCATACGACCATCATTGGCACCAAGGCAGAAGCGACTCTCATCGCTGAAGACGACACGTCTCCATTCGTCCCTCCATTCACGCCTGTCGCGACACCACTGGAGGCGGGCTGCACGATGTTGGGGCGTGAGCGGAAGACGGCCTAACGGTGTGCGGGACCGTAGCCCAGCTTCATGGAGACGGTTGCGAATGGTCCTCGCCGATACCCCACGAGCAACAGTGTCCCTAATTTGCTGGGAAGTGGCGGTGCAGTCCCCTACGGCACTGCGTAGGATGCTACGGTCTTGACGTGCATCCGTGCGTCGCTGCGGTCCGGTCCCAGGTCGACGGGCACGTGCACCTTCCGCCGACCACTGGCGACAACATCGATGTACTGTGGAGACCTCACGCCTCACGTGTTGAGCAATTCGGCGGTACGTCCACCCGGCCTCCCGCATGCCCACTGTACGCCCTCGCTCAAAGTCCGTCAACTGCACATACGGTTCACGTCCACGCTGTCGCGGCATGCTACCAGTGTTAAAGACTGCGATGGTGCTCCGTGTGCCACGGCAAACTGGCTGACACTGACGGCGGCGGTGCACAAATGCTGCGCAGCTAGCGCCATTCGACGGCCAACACCGCGGTTCCTGGTGTGTCCGCTGTGCCGTGCGTGTGATCATTGCTTGTACAGCCCTCTCGCAGTGTCCGGAGCAAGTATGGTGGGTCTGACACACCGGTGTCAATGTGTTGTTTTTTCCATTTCCAGGAGTGTATATAGACTGAAGTGGCGATTGAAAATATGTACTAAGGCCGGGAATCGAACTTGGGTCTACAGATTACCAGGCAGGTGCGTTAGCTACTCTGCCACAGCGGTTCACCCATGCATGCATTAAGTTGACACACGTCCCTTCTCGATCCACGTTCTCACTGCCGCCCCAGTCTACTGCACGTGTGTAAATGACAATTTAGACTGGGCCAGCACTCAGAATTTGGATCGAGGAGGGAGGCGTGCCAATGTAATCCGTGAAGTTGTGTGAACCGCTGTGCGTGGGTGGCTTTATGGCTAACGCATCTGCCTTATAAGCAGGAGACCCAGGTTCGGTTTTTGGCCTTGGTACAAATTTTCACTCTCCGCTTCAGTGTATATGCATAAAATTACTTAACGGTCTGAGGTGTGGGGCTGATCTGTTATTCTGTTATTCTGCGCAACGGATTAATCTGAGATGTACCCTTTACTCTGTGGCTCATGCAAGATGCAATTTCCACCCCCACACTACTACAGAAGTCAGACAGACGCTCCTACCGTTCTAAAGAGAAATGCCTGAAAAACTTTCAGCAATAAATATCTTCTGGAGTCGTCCGCTGTAAGGAAATGACACAAAAATTCACAAAATTTCTTACGTAACTAGTGGGATATTTGGGTATTGGAGTAGTGCTAGTTAAAGTAAGAAAAACATGAAATTAACGAAAGTTATTATTTATTTTGCAAAAATTCTGAAAAATCGTAATGGAACTTTTAGTTATGAATTGAACAAGTTATATCCTGGTTCTTTTCGAAATGTGAAGTTACCTCTTAAGGATAGGACTCGCTAATGAAATTCCTAATCAAAGTTTAAGATGGCTGTTGACTTGGCAGAATGGCTAAGAGGCACGCCTACTCAACTTGAATAATTATCCTTTAGAATGCTGCTAGGTACGGTCGAGGCTGTTGCGTACGTAGCGCACAATACCGTAAGCTGCGATGACTGCTGTCTGCGCCGCTCGCTGCTGACAAATAAGATAACTCTCGTTCAATCTGGATTGACCATCGCCAATCAAACTCTCCCTATGCCTTGATGAAGTCAAGGATTCCTATTCGCCCCTAGTCCAACTATTGGCGTGGTACACGGGTCAGATAACGAGTCCACCGTGATGCCACTCAAAATTCGCTCGCAGGTGTTTAACTATAACTCTGTCCATCACAACGCTCAATAAGTGTGTCGGCCAACACAGTGAACAATGCTTAATCGCAATGACTCAATATAGAGTAGCACTTTGATTAGCTCTTGACAGAGGTGCTCTCCCAGTGAAGTACTGAGGAGAGACTTGTTCCTTGCTCCAAGAGCGACAACGGAACGGCGCTTCTCCACGCTACACGTGAAGGGGTATATCTTTCCATCTCTTCCATTTTCCTTCAGCTCAAGGCGTCAGAAATATCGTCTGCCAATCAGCATTGCTCTTCTAAAACGGGAGAAAGACCTTTAGTTTAAGGCGACCAATCCGGAAACCTGTAGCATTGGCGTTTGGCGTTTGCTGTCTCCCTGTGAAAATCTCTGAAACTGCATGCTATGTGTAAAGAATGCATAGGCTGGCCACTCCCACACAATGTAGCAGAATTTGCTTTTAAGCCAAACACGGGGTTGCTTCCCCCATTCACTCGGGCCCACGCTGTCTGTTACATGGGCAGTCACCGGCCAACATAGGCTGCGTCGTCCTCTGAAGGGACTGGCGTCCCATTGTGCGGTTTCTCTCCCGAACTAAAAGCGTCTATGACCGTCGTGTCTGGAATGTATGTGTGTATGCCAGCCTCGAGTATTTCAACCACGGTGCGCTTACTTGTTAATTGCATATCGTTTACATGAATTCATACAACATTGACCTTATCTTATTGAGTTTGGGTTCGAATGAAGCGTCTTGATGTGCGGAATATGATTGTGAGGACGGAATATGTAAGCAATGAAGGTCAGGAGACCACAACATCTTACAACGGTGTATTACACAATTCTACTCTCACTGTGATAGGAAAGCATTTTCAGTTCGTTAAATTACTGTATCAGTCTATATGCATAAAATTATTTAAGCGTGTATTGCACACTTCTACTTTCACTGTCGTAATCTAAAGCATTTTCAGTTTGTTAAATTACTTTATCGTGTTATAAACATCTCCCAGTCAAATACTACATAACAGGCCATAAGGTCAAGGACGATGTCGTTATTCACACATTTTACTGATATTATATTCTGTATTGAGTACGATGAAACTCACAAATTCTTTTCACACGGACGTCGTTCGATCTGTCGAGGATACCGACATCTACTCAAGGACAATGAAGTCTTCCTGTGAGACTCTACACCCTCTTCCAGTAGGGCTAAATAGCGTACAATGGCAGGTCATGTACGATGGTTGGAACTTAAATAGTGGCAACTATTAATTCACAACCGATACAAAAGAGTTACATGTTTTACCTGTTACTGTCTTTCAAAGTAGTCATCAGCGTTGTGTAGAACCTGTTGCCAGCGATGTGGAAGGCGTAGTATACCGTTAGCAGACCCTGTTCTGTTGATTGTGGCAATGGAGCGGTGTACTGCCTGTTGAATCTCTGGACCAGTTCTGAAGCAAATGCCACGAAGCCAAAACTGAAACGCCAGTCCAACGAATGGTGTCATTATGGGTCGAAAGTGCGTAAGAGCCCCATTATGGTGAAAGTTATGGTGATTCTCGTGTACGACTGTGATGGTGTTATCCGAACGCATTACGTTCCTCCAAGGCATTCGCTTCAGAACTGTTCCAGAGATTCGACAGGCAGCAGACCGCTCCATTCGCACCATCGACAGAACAGGCTCTGCTAACGGTGTACTACGTCTTCCACACCGCTGGCAACGGGTTCTGCACAACGCTGGTGACTACTTTGAAGGACAGTAACCGGTGCAAACATGTAACTCTTTTGTATCGGTTGTGAATAAATAATTGCGACTATTTAAGTTCCAACCCTAATATTAAATTGTGAATCTAGAGAGGAATTGAAAATTTGTGGTAAATTCCAAGGGACCAAACTGTTGAGGTCATCCGTTCCTAGGCTTACACACTACTTAATCTAACTTAAATTAACCTACGCTAAGTCAACACACATATCCGTACCCTAGGGAGGACTTGAACCTCCGACAGGGCAAGCCCCGCGAACCGTGGCAAGGAGCCCTAGACCGCATGACTACTCCACAAGGCTGAATCTAGAGAGGAAACCAAGATGCCGGTACAAGACCCTATGACGTAGGGATCTGTGGTGTGTGTGTACTGTAAGACCTTCGGTACACACACCATCAGATTATTTGACTTGTCACTTTAACGAAGTAGGCGAGTGTCAGCAATATGTCTCGTGGTCTTATCATGGCGTGTTTATCTTCTGCCATTAGGTCAGACGATAGAAATGCCACTGGAACGCTTAGAGTAGCAGATTGACGGTGACTAACTTTAAACAGAACTTGATTAATTTTCACACACATTTATTAAAATAATAAAAAGCATAGATATTACATAATTTGATTCTGGATGCTGTTTACAATTGACAATCTGAAGTTCCTTTGGTCTTGGTACGTTAACTTATTCTCACATATCTCTGACACTTTACAAAGTGTCTAGTCATTTATCTTCATGGCTATCTACAGGAATATGGTAATCTTATTAGGCTCAGACTGAAACTTGACTATAGACTGGTACAGACAAAGGCAGACTAATGCAATCAATTGCAGACTAATGCAGACTGACTAATCGGAGGTCTGTACACTCGTTATAATATCTCGAGCATTCAGGTATCACTGCACGAGTGTGATCCGCAAGGAGAAAAGGTTTTACGATAGCAGCAATCTCATTGGCTGCGTTACATATTAATACGGGGCTCGGCGGAAGCAGAATTTGGTCCGTCTCTAAGACAGCGCCATCTCGTAGTGCGGAGACGGACGAGCGTTGTGCCTGCGCTGTTGTGCTTAGCAGGGCGCGCTCTATTGGGAAAGTTGTGTACGCGCTGACTATGTGGAACTGTGTACACAACAGGATCCTTCCACACTTCTCTCGAACAAAAAATTCAAGGTATCCTTGTTCTATTTCCATCGCGAATTTTACACATCGATGGCTAGAGTTGAGATTTTGTAGGAATTCTTGAAGATTCTCCACCCGATGAGCCCTGAGTATAAACCTGCGATCCACATCCTGATTGAAACGTGTTAACTTTGTACTCTCACCTCGAAATATTCCATGTCGAAGTTGTCAACCATTAACGATAATCAGCTGTCTATTGCCAGACCCTCAATATCTTTAATTCTCATTGACGAGGAAGTAAGTCAACCAATGGACATGCCAAAAGCAATCTTGTGGGGTGTCGATTGTTGTCAGAGCATAACTCTAGGATGTAAAAACCAAATTTTGGTACACAAAAGAACGAGGAACCAAATGATCATGCAGATTAATAGACAACAAGGATACTATCGTTCAACAGAAAACGTCTTATTTAAATGAATATTAATAGTGATGGCCCAATTAATCATGGGAGGAGGGATCTTCTAGCTATAAATGGTAGCTAATAGATTCATCAACTCTGAAAGTTAGCCACTGAGATCTTGAAAAGAACCATTAACAATCGGATAAGGGAGTACAGTTCGAAGTATAACCGTGGCACAGGTGGGTAGGTTAATAAATCGCGGAAATGGCCAGTGACTTCTTAAGCTATTAATTAGCTGTAGAAAGTACAGGGAAAGACAGGAGTGAACACCATTATACTGTTGAAATAATTAATGGGAGCAACAAGTTGGATGCGTGACGTTCAGTTCGTGGACTCGCCTTTTGAGGGAAGCGAGTTACATCCGTTTCTAAGCTGCTACGGCTGGCGCGAACGTGTGCCATCTTACGAACTGGTCAGTGCCTACAGAAAAAGACTGACGGCAGCAATGACTAGAAGATACAATTTCAGCACTTCTTTAGTACTTAGAGCTGAAGTACAGATATCTTGCCAGAGGCAGCAAGGCCCGTCCAAAGCCTGAAGCAAAGTCATCACCGAACGAAGACGTAAACTGAAATATTTCCCTTAAGAGCTGTCTGAAACTCATATGTCTTGCTGCCAGAACTGGAAATCGTTGCAAGGTGAACGAGTTCCGACAAATGAAACACGTGAAACAACGTTAAACAATCTCCTGTTCTTTTCTCTCACATTATACAACAGCCAACCGATCAGATGGGCAACGGCCTTGCCGCAGTGGATACACCGGTTCCCTCGAGATCACCGAAGCGCTGTCGGGCGTAGTCGGAACTTGGATGGGTGACCATCCAGGCCGCCATGCGCTGTTGCCATTTTTGGGGTGCACTCAGCTTCGTGATGGCAATTGAGGAATAGTAGCTGCGTCGGTCAAGAATACCATCATAACGACCGGGAGAGCGGTGTGCTGACCCCACGCCCCTCCTATCCGCATCCTCCTTGAGGATGACACGGCGGTCGGATGGTCAGGGTAGGCCACTCGTGGCCTGAAGACAGAGTGCAACCGATCAGATGGGGGCAAGCCGAAGCAGGAGATTTCTTCCAGTCCATGATGTGACTCGGAAATAGGCAAATGAAAAGCTATGCAAGTAGGCACAGCGCAAAATCACGGGCACGAGACTGTATTATGAAAGATTAAACTGGACGTTGCTCCGAGGTTTGGTACCGAACATCCATCAGCTTGAATGAATCTGTACGTGGCCCCGGTATCTTATCTGACTAAAAAGGCTTCTACGAGGAATTCGATGTTTCCTTCGACAGAGCAATGTGTGTTCGCCTTCCCTTCTGCGGAGCGTGTTGTCGAATGAGAATGCCTGACTCCCTACTACCAACGGGCCACTGCCCAAAGTGGTACATTTTTGGAGTGGCAAATTCCTCTGTCTCACACATCCATCTTGTGAGTTTTCTAGTCTTCGGAACTACCGCCAACTGCATAAGAAATGCAGTAGTGAAGCGAAAAACTGCCACTGGCAGAGCTAATCTACATCTACAATAAAACAACCGTGTATTGAACGACTATTTGATGAAGGGACTTTACACACGAACCCCTGAAATAAGTTACTGGAGAGTTTCAGCGAAAAATGGTCACGTCACACTCTGTAAGGTCTTCATCCAACTTCTTACCAACTAAGTACAATGTTTCTTTATGTGGCACTCGGGATAGGAGAGAAACCACATGAAAATTAACCATGACATCAGTCCCCAAGAGCTACAGTTCGCCGAGAAAATACACAGAATTGCCAGAATTGCGAATTTGGTGTTCACATTTCCTGAGGTGTGGAAAAATATGTCCCGCTTATTTACCTGTCGAGAAGTTTGCTGATTTACCTGTCGAGAAGTTTGCTGCATATTTGAAGAACTGACGAGTGCAACTGGGTAAGTGGCCGAAACATCACGAAACAAAATTAAAACATTAACTCGCTGCACAGAAACTTGGAAATCAGTAATGTCATACTTGCTGCTCTTGGGTAAACTCTTTCAGCAGTATGTCGAGATCACCTTCTCAGGAATAAAACTCCATTTCTCCATGATAATAACATAAGCGAAATAACTATAATTTCTCAAAACACATGATCTATGTGTTGCTTTGTTATGAAATCGAAAATGTGGTAAGATCTTTTTGCCTGTGTACATAGGCAAACATCGCCTTCGCGTCCCGCCAGGGCGCATATGCGCTCACCAACACGCAACCTTAACGGCGCTGCCTAACAGCCTTCAGTAGTTTTCAAACTACAAATACAGTATGGCCATCCAACGGCAAGTACTGTCAGTCATGTGGCATGTGGATGCTTTGAGCATTTGCCAAAGCTGAATATGACTTTGAGCAAGCGTGTGATTCTCTATTATATTAACTTTCATAGTTGAGAAGCACACCGCTCGAAATTGGTGGAAGATGGCCTTTACACATTGTTTCCTCTCTGTCTGTAGAATTAACTGGCAAAATGGGATTAATGAACTGTAGTAATCGGCGGTTGTTGGATTTACATAGTGAGCACCAGTGCATCAGTGGGTCAGAGCTATCCACTGTGCCGTATGGTTCTTTCAACTACGTGTGTTATATTGTTTTAGGTTTGGGTTAACTCCAGTTTTATTTAGGGACTTTATAGGTTCCAACTTGGATATTTTACATTGTTAAAATTGTTTACGTCACAGTTATTCGGGGTGGGTTCTCTCGTTAACATTTATCGAGATTAACCCCTGTTCATAATTTATCAATATCATATGTACTGATTATACCTAATTTATTTTGGTCTCAGGATTTATTTAAGTTCAGTTTTACAGTATGCTGTTACAGTTCCAGCTTTGCAGGCACCGTTGTTTAAATTTTATTCATATTGTCTTCTGTAGAACTAGCCTGAGTTATCCGATCTTAAAACCAAGCTCCTCACATTGGTATCCTATCTCTTGGCTGAGTTTTACATTCTCCCTAATTCCATGTTCGGCTATTTGTTCCTCTTCAAGGAGACAAAATCTACCTATTTATGAAAATTCAAATAATATTCCTATGACAGTCATACATGTTAAATTTCACTTTGTTTCTATTGTTACTCGTTGCCTATTGTGATCTGGTGTGTTTACATGTGTTAACTGATGTGTAGAACAAATATTTATTCATGTTTTGTGTATTACTGTCGAAAATTTGTAAATTTAAATTTTTCAGTTTGTTCTGGTGGTAACGGAACTCTTACTGTGCTATAATGAAATTACACTCCTAGAAATTGAAATAAGAACACCGTGAATTCATTGTCCCAGGAAGGGGAAACTTTATTGACACATTCCTGGGGTCAGAAACATCACATGATCACACTGACAGAACCACAGGCACGTGGACACAGGCAACAGAGCATGCACAATGTCGGCACTAGTGCAGTGTATATCCACCTTTCGCAGCAATGCAGGCTGCTATTCTCCCATGGAGACGATCGTAGAGATGCTGGATGTAGTCCTGTGGAACGGCTTGCCATGCCATTTCCACCTGGCACCTCAGTTGGACCAGCGTTCGTGCTGGACGTGCAGACCGCGTGAGACGACGCTTCATCCAATCCCAAACATGCTCAATGGGGGACAGATCCGGAGATCTTGCTGGCCAGGGTAGTTGACTTACACCTTATAGAGCACGTTGGGTGGCACGGGATACATCCGGACGTGCATTGTCCTGTTGGAACAGCAAGTTCCCCTGCCGGTCTAGGAATGGTAGAACGATGGGTTCGATGACGGTTTGGATGTACCGTGCACTATTCAGTGTCCCCTCGACGATCACCAGTGGTGTACGGCCAGTGTAGGAGATCGCTCCCCACACCATGATGCCGGGTGTTGGCCCTGTGTGCCTCGGTCGTATGCAGTCCTGATTGTGGCGCTCACCTGCACGGCGCCAAACACGCATACGACCATCATTGGCACCAAGGCAGAAGCGACTCTCATCGCTGAAGACGACACGTCTCCATTCGTCCCTCCATTCACGCCTGTCGCGCAACCACTGGAGGCGGGCTGCACGATGTTGGGGCGTGAGCGGAAGACGGCCTAACGGTGTGCGGGACCGTAGCCCAGCTTCATGGAGACGGTTGCGAATGGTCCTCGCCGATACCCCAGGAGCAACAGTGTCCCTAATTTGCTGAGAAGTGGCGGTGCGGTCCCCTACGGCACTGTGTAGGATCCTACGGTCTTGGCGTGCATCCGTGCGTCGCTGCGGTCCGGTCCCAGGTCGACGGGCACGTGCACCTTCCGCCGACCACTGGCGACAACATCGATGTACTGTGGAGACCTCACGCCCCAGGTGTTGAGCAATTCGGCGGTACGTCCACCCGGCCTCCCGCATGCCCACTATACGCCCTCGCTCAAAGTCCGTCAACTGCACATACGGTTCACGTCCACGCTGTCGCGGCATGCTACCAGTGTTAAAAGACTGCGATGGAGCTCCGTATGCCACGGCAAACTGGCTGACACTGACGGCGGCGGTGCACAAATGCTGCGCAGCTAGCGCCATTCGACGGCCAACACCGCGGTTCCTGGTGTGTCCGCTGTGCCGTGCGTGTGATCATTGCTTGTACAGCCCTCTCGCAGTGTCCGGAGCAAGTATGGTGGGTCTGACAAACCGGTGTCAATGTGTTCTTTTTTCCATTTCCAGGAGTGTATTTTGGAGAGAACCAACCGAGTGAAGTGAATTCTACGCAAGGTCACGCTTTGAAATCATAAATTACACTACTGGCCATTAAAATTGCTACACCGCGAAGATGACGTGCTACAGACGCGAAATTTAACCGACAGGAAGAAGATGCTGTGATATACAAATGATTAGCTTTTCAGAGCATTCACACAAGGTTGGCGCCGGTGGCGACACATACAACGTCCTGACATGAGGAAAGTTTCCAACCGATTTCTCAAACACAAACAGCAGTTGACCGGCGTTACCTGGTGAAACGTTGTTGTGATGCCTCGTGTAAGGAGGAGAAACGAGTACCACCACGTTTCCGACTTTGATAAGGGTGGGATTATAGCCTATCGCGATTGGGGTTTATCATATCGTGACATTGCTGCTCGCATTGGTCGAGATCCAATGACTGTTAGCAAAATATGGAATCGGTGGGCTCAGGAGGGTAATGCGGAACGCCATGCTGGATACCAACGACCTCGTGTCACTAGCATTCGGGATGACATGCATGTTATTCGGATGGCTGTAGCCCGCATCTCGTGGTCGTGCGGTAGCGTTCTCGCTCCACACGCCCGGGTTCCCGGGTTCGATTCCCGGCGGGGTCAAGGATTATCTCTGCCTCGTGATGGCTGGGTGTTGTGTGCTGTCCTTAGGTTAGTTAGGTTTAAGTAGTTCTAAGTTCTAGGGGACTGATGACCGTAAATGTTAAGTCCCATAGTACTCAGAGCCATTTGAACCATTTTTTCGGATGGCTGTAACGGATCGTGCAGCCACGTCTCGATCCCTGAGTCAACAGATGCGGACGTTTGCAAGACAACAACTATCTGCACGAACAGTTCTACGACGTTTGCAGTAGCATGGATTATCAGATCGAAGACCGTGGCTGCGGTCACCCTTGACGCTGCATCACAGATAGGAGCGCCGGCGATGGTGTACTAAACGACGAACCTCGGTGCACGAATGGCAAAACGTCATTTTTTCGGATGAATCCAGGTTCTGTTTACAGCATCATGATGGTCACATACGTGTTTGGCGACATCGCAGTGAACGCACATTGGAAGCGTGTGTTCGTCATCGCCATACTGGCGTATCATTTGTCGTGATGGTGTGGGGTGCCATTGGTTACACCTCTCGGTCACCTCTTGTTCGCATTGACGGCACTTTAAACAGTGGACGTTACATTTCAGATGTGTTACGACCCGTGGCTCTACCCTTCATTCGATCCCTCTGAAACTCTACATTTCAGCAGGATAATGCACGACCGCATGTTGCAGGTCCTGTACGGGCCTTTCTGGATACATAAAATGTTCGACTGCTGCCCTGGCCAGCACATTCTCCAGATCTCTCACCAATTGAAAGCGTCTGGTCAATGGTGGCCGAGCAACTGGCTCGTCACAATACGCCAGACACTACTCTTGATGAACTGTGGTATCGTGTTGAAGCTGCACGGGCAGCTGTACCTGTACACGCCATCCAAGCTCTGTTTGACTCAATGCCCAGGCGTATCAAGGCCGTTATTACTGCCAGAGGTGGTTGTTCTAGGTACTGATTTATCAGGATCTATGTACCCAAACTGCCTGAAAATGTAATCACATGTCAGTTCCAGTATAATATATTTGCCCAATGAATACCCGTTTATCATCTGCATTTCTTCTTGGTGTAGCAATATGGCCAGTAGTGTAATATTCAATAAATTTGAAGAACTAGTAATTTAATACCGACTTTTTTATGGTTGTAAATAGTTACATTTATTTGAACTTGTCAGCTACCACGTGTTTATAAAAATTCATATTAAAATCATTTGAGCTTTTGAGAGTGACATGTTATATTTTTGTGGCCTGGCACCTATGAAAGTTACAGTACCATTAATAATTGTTATGCAGACTGAAGAGCCAAAGAAACTGGTACGCCTGCCTAATATCGTTTAGGACCCTCGCGAGCACGCAGGAGCGCCGCATGGGGACATAGTATGGAGTCAACTAATGTCTGAATTAGTGCTGGAGGGAACTGACACCATGAATCCTGCAAGGCTGCCCATAAATCCGTAAGGACACGAGAGGGTGGAGATCTCTTCTGAATAGCACGTTGCAAGGCATCCCAGACATGCACAATAATATTCGTGTCTGGAGAGTTTGATAGCCAGCGGAAGTGTTTAAACTCAAAAGAGTGTTCCTGGAGTCAGTCTGTAGCAATTCTGGACGTGTGGGGTGTCGCATTGTCTGCTGGAGTTGCTCAAGTCCGTAGGAATGCACAATGGTCGTGAATGGATGCAGTTGATCAGACAGAATTTTTACGTACATGTCACATGTCAGAGTCGTATCTAGACGTATCAGGGGTGGATATGATTCCAACTGCACATGCCCCGCACCATTACAGAGCCTCCACCAGCTTGAACAGTCCCTTGCTGACATGGAGGGTCCATGGATTCATGAGGCTGCCAGCATAACCGTACACGTCCATCCGCTCGATAGAATTTGAAACGAGACTCGTCCGACCAAGCAACATGTTTCCAGTCATCAACAGTCCAATGGCGATGCTGACGGTCTTAGTCGAGGCGTATAGTTTTGTGTCGTGCAGTCACCAAGGGTACACGAATGGGCCTTCGGTTGCGAAAGCCCATATCGATTATGTTTCGTTGAATGGTTCGCACGCTGACATTTGTTGATCGCCCATCACTGAAATCTGCACTAATCTGCGGAAGGGTTTCACTTCTGTCAAACTGAACGATTCTCTTCGGTCGTCGTTGGTCCTGTTCTTATGGGATCTTTTTCCAACTGCAGCGATGTTTTACCGGATTCCTATAGTTGCTACCCTCATGAAATGGTCGTTTGGGAAAATCCCCACTTCATCACTACCTCGGAGATGCTGTCATCGATCGCTCCTGCGCTGACTGTACCACCACCTTCAAACTCACTTAAATCCTAATACCGTGCCATTGTAGCAGCAGTAACTGATCTAACAGCTACCTATATAAGAGACTTGTAATATATAGGCGTTGCCCACCACAGCGCTGTATTTTGCCTCTTTTCCCCTTTTCATACCTCTGTATTTTAATGTTGTTGTTGTTGTTGTTGTTGTTGTTGTGGTCTTCAGTCCAGAGACTGGTTTGATGCAGCTCTCCATGCTACTCTATCCTGTGCAAGCTTCTTCATCTCCCAGTACATACTGCAACCTACGTCCTTCTGAATCTGCTTAGTGTATTCATCTCTTCGTCTCCCTCTACGATTTTTACCCTCCACGCTGCCCTTCAATACTAAATTGGTGATCCCTTGATGCCTCAACACATGTCCTACCAACCGATCCGTTCTTCTAGTCAAGTTGTGCCACAAACTTCTCTTCTCCCCAATCCTATTCAATACTTCCTCATTAGTTATGTGATCTACCCATGCCTATCAGTTTCTTTGGCGCATCAGTATATATACACATATATTCTCCATTTCATTTTTCGTTTTCGGGCACCTCGAACATTTTTGTTGATATGAACAGTCAGTCAATATAGCAACCGTTCGCCCATAGCTGCAGGAGGTAACTGCAGATATTCACAACTGTTGTCAGATTTCAACCTCAGTTCTGTTCGATGAAACATTGCTCTAATGGACACTGTCATCACTGAACCGGCGAAATGACGATTTATCGTGCTTCTAATTCTCGCAGCATGGACGCTGACAAGCACAAAACATACTGCCGGGCAGCGCAATGGCTCTTTGCAAAACCACATCACCTCGCTAAAATCCCACGGTCTCGCTAACCGCATCGGAAAATAGGACACTAATGTGTGTATACTTTACCGTTCCACTCCAGCGTAAACGTGATATCGTTTAGCAATAAATACGGCTGAGTGTGTAAACAATGTTACTGTTGACAAAATGCAATTATTTTACGTGGGATGAAGAGGAATATTTGCTAAATATCATTGAAATCGCTCGAAATAACGTATTAATTTCGCTTTAAATAGAAAAAAAAATGTAATGCGAAGCTTTTATTTATTCATCTTCCTTTGATTTTACGTCTTGATTAAATATTACACATGCTATTAAGGTCTATTGACCTCAGTGCAGAGATGTACAAGACAGAATTACTGGAGAGACTAACATCCAGTCACCAGCAAAAGAGAACAGTTTGAGGCGATTCCATTTACTGGACAGGTATTTCACGCATTGAGAAGTGACAGGGTTAACTAAAAGTACACCGGCTTTTTGATAGCTTTTAGTGTCTTGCATACAGTGGATAATAACTTCTACGTTTCAGTGCTGTATGAGAAGAACGTTTCGATAAGATGAAGAAGAAGAAGAAGAAGAGGAAGAAGAAGAAGAAGAAGAAAAAGGAGAAGTGCTGCAAGTGTCGACGACATAAAAACAATTAATTTTTTCCTAGTTACTAAAAAGAGCTAGTACAATCCGATTACGTACGCGAAATCGTCTTTGAAACCTAGTTGTGTACAGACTGACGAAAGGAAACAAAACAGGCCAGGAATTGGTACTATGGAAAATCTTAGTAAAGACGCAAAATCGACCATAAATATCTCAAGGAATTCCTTCAGAAATATTTGAAGATTATTTAAAAGGGCTTCATGATACAGGTAACAAACCAGCAGCTCTGGAATTTAAATCCTTGCGTAAAATCGATGATAATACACACATCAGAATACATTTTGCATCATCCCGGTTCCAAGAATTCCTGAAGACATACTTTGACTCTGGATATTGTATCACAGACACAGTCCCTTTCACTATTCAGAGATGTCACTAAACCATCCGAAAGATGTAAACAACCACGCATGAGCAACGCCTATTAGACGGAGGGGGTCCGACAGCGATCAATTCCAATCATTCCACCAGGAAGGAGGTACATGACTCGTGTTCACTGTAATTCAACAATGCCTAGACGGCCAGTACCGCCGTTCGATCCCGTCCGTATTGTTACTTTGTGCCAGGAAGGACTCTCAACAAGGGAAGTTTCCAGGCGTTTCAGAGTGAACCAAAGCGATGTTGTTCGGACATGGAGCAGATAGAGTGAGACAGGAACTGTCGATGACATGCCTCGCTCAGGTCGCCCAAGGGTTACTACTGCAGTGGATGACCGCTACATACGGTTTATGGCTTGGAGGAACCCTGACAGCAACGCCACCATGTTGAATAACGCATTTCGTGCAGCCACAGTACTTTGTGTTACGACTCAAACTGCGCGCAGTAGGTTGCATGAGACGCAACTTCCCTCTCCATGTCGATGGCGAGGTCCATCTTTGCAACCATGACACCATGCAGTGCGGTACAGATGGGCCCAACAACATGCCGAATGGACCGCCCAGAATTGGCATCAAGACCTCTTCAACGATGAGTGTCGCATATGTCTTCAACCACACAATCGTCGGAGACGTGTTTGGAGGCAACCCAGTCAGGCTCAACACCTTAGACAAACTGTCCAGAGAGTGCAGCGAGGTGGAGGTTCCCTGCTGTTTTGGGGTGGTGTTGTGTGGAGCTGACGTGCGCCGCTGGTGGTCATGGAAGGCGCCGTAATGGCTGTACGATTCGTGAATGCCATCCCCCGACCGATAGTGAAACCATATTGGCAGCATATTGACGAGGCATTCGTCTTCATGGACGACAATTCGCACCCCCATCGAGCATATCTGGTGAATGACTTCCTTCAGGATAACGACATCGCTCGACTAGAGTGGCCAACATGTTCTCCAGACATGAATCCTATCGAACATGTGTGGGATAGCTTGAAAAGGGGTGTTTATGGACGACGTGACCCACCAACCACTATGAGGGATCTACACCGAATCTCCATTGAGGAGTGGGACAATCTGGACCAATAGTGCCTTGATGAACTTGTGGATAGTATGCCACGACAAATACTGGCATTCATCAATGCAAGAGGACGTGCTGCTGGGTAATAGAGGTACCGATGTGTACAGCAATCTGGACCACCACTTCTGAAGGTCTCGCTGCATGGTGGTCAACGTGCAATGTGTGGTTTTCATGAGCAATAAGAAGGATTGATATGGTGTTTATGTTGAGCTCTGTTCCAATTTTCTGTATAGCTCCCGGAACCCAGGTGACGCAAAGCTTTTTTTGATGTGTGCAATAAAGGTAAATACACTAATGGAAATGGAAAAAAGAACACATTGACACCGGTGTGTCAGACCCACCATACTTGCTCCGGACACTCGAGAGGGCTGTACAAGCAATGATCACACGCACGGCACAGCGGACACACCAGGAACCGCGGTGTTGGCCGTCGAATGGCGCTAGCTACGCAGCATTTGTGCACCGCCGCCGTCAGTGTCAGCCAGTTTGCCGTGGCATACGGAGCTCCATCGCAGTCTTTAACATTGGTAGCATGCCGCGACAGCGTGGACGTGAACCGTATGTGCAGTTGACGGACTTTGAGCGAGGGCGTATAGTGGGCATGCGGGAGGCCGGGTGGACGTACCGCCGAATTGCTCAACACGTGGGGCGTGAGGTCTCCACAGTACATCGATGTTGTCGCCAGAGGTCGGCGGAAGGTGCACGTGCCCGTCGACCTGGGACCGGACCGCAGCGACGCACGGATGCACGCCAAGACCGTAGGATCCTACGCAGTGCCGTAGGGAACCGCACCGCCACTTCCCAGCAAATTAGGGACACTGTTGCTCCTGGGGTATCGGCGAGGACCATTCGCAACCGTCTCCATGAAGCTGGGCTACGGTCCCGCACACCGTTAGGCCGTCTTCCGCTCACGCCCCAACATCGTGCAGCCCGCCTCCAGTGGTGTCGCGACAGGCGTGAATGGAGGGACGAATGGAGACGTGTCGTCTTCAGCGATGAGAGTCGCTTCTGCCTTGGTGCCAATGATGGTCGTATGCGTGTTTGGCGCCGTGCAGGTGAGCGCCACAATCAGGACTGCATACGACCGAGGCACACAGGGCCAACACCCGGCATCATGGTGTGGGGAGCGATGTCCTACACTGGCCGTACACCACTGGTGATCGTCGAGGGGACACTGAATAGTGCACGGTACATCCAAACCGTCATCGAACCCATCGTTCTACCATTCCTAGACCGGCAAGGGAACTTGCTGTTCCAACAGGACAATGCACGTCCGCATGTATCCCGTGCCACCCAACGTGCTCTAGAAGGTGTAAGTCAACTACCCTGGCCAGCAAGATCTCCGGATCTGTCCCCCATTGAGCATGTTTGGGACTGGATGAAGCGTCGTCTCACGCGGTCTGCACGTCCAGCACGAACGCTGGTCCAACTGAGGCGCCAGGTGGAAATGGCATGGCAAGCCGTTCCACAGGACTACATCCAGCATCTCTACGATCGTCTCCATGGGAGAATAGCAGCCTGCATTGCTGCGAAAGGTGGATATACACTGTACTAGTGCCGACATTGTGCATGCTCTGTTGCCTGTGTCTATGTGCCTGTGGTTCTGTCAGTGTGATCATGTGATGTATCTGACCCCAGGAATGTGTCAATGAAGTTTCCCCTTCCTGGGACAATGAATTCACGGTGTTCTTATTTCAATTTCCAGGAGTGTACTACCAAAGCTACACTGAAAATTGTAAAAGCAGTAAGTGTATTCACTCATCAGTGAGAATCTTATGGCTGGTATTTCCACTTTTGGCACCTAGTACAGAGGCGAGGCATCATGGCGTGGAAGCAATGATGCCTTGGTAGGTCGCTGGGATGAGATGGCACCACGACAGCACACACAAGTCACCTAATTCTCGAAAATTCCGGCGGCGGGGGGAGGGGGGGGGTGGCATGAGCTCTGACGCCACTTTCAGTCACATCCCAGATTTGTTCGTTCGGGTTCATAGTGTTGAGTTGAAGGGCCAGTACACCAATGGAACTAGTCACAGTATTCCTCGAACCACTCCATCATACTCCTGGTCTTGTGACATGACGCATTGGCGCATTGTCTTGATGAAAAGTGCCACTGCCGTCGGGAAACATGATCGTCGTGAAAGGGTGTGCGTGGTCTGCAACCAGTGTACGACACTTCTTCTTGGCCCTCATGGTGCCTTGCACGGGGTCCGCTGCACCCATGGATGCCCACGTGGATGTTGCCCACAGCAAAACTGAGCCGCCGACAGCTCTTCTCCTATCTGCAGTACAGGTGTCAAGGAGCTGTTTTCCTGGAAGACGAGGGATTCGCGACCTCGTCGGCATTATGAGGAAGGTATCGGGATTCATCAGACCATGTAACGCTCTACCACTGCGCCATCGTCCAGTGCCTATGGTCATGTTTCCATTTCAGTAGTAGTTGCCGATGCCGTGGTGTTAACATTGGCACATTCGTGGGTCGTCGGCTGCGGAGGTCCATCGTTAGAAGTGTTTGATGCACCGTGTGTTCAGAGACACTTTTACTCCGCCGACTATTAAAGTATGATGTTAGTTCCGCCACAGTTCGCCGCCTGTCCTGTTTTACCAGTCTGCCCAGTCTACGGCGTCCGATATCTGTAATAAGGATGGGCGCCAAACACCATGACGTCTGGACATGGTTTTACTTCGGTTTCGCCATGTGTTGAAGATACTTATACCACACCATTCCTACAACACCCGAAAAGTCGTGCAGTTTCCTAGATTCTCGTGCAAAGCCTCCTGGCCATTACAACATGGCCTCGATCAAACTCAGAAAGATGGCGCGCCTTCCCCATTCTACGTACGGGGAGCACGCTCACGGATCCCACTTGCATGGTGCATGTGGCTGACTAACAGTCATACAGACATTCCTCGCCAGGTGGAGCTGCTGTCGTTTGGAAGAGTTTATATCGATAATAGGTCGTTGGAAGGGGAAACTTTATTGACACATTCCTGGGGTCAGATACATCACATGATCACACTGACAGAACCACAGGCACATAGACACAGGCAACAGAGCATGCACAATGTCGGCACTAGTACAGTGTATATCCACCTTTCGCAGCAATGCAGGCTGCTATTCTCCCATGGAGACGATCGTAGAGATGCTGGATGTAGTCCTGTGGAACGGCTTGCCATGCCATTTCCACCTGGCGCCTCAGTTGGACCAGCGTTCGTGCTGGACGTGCAGACCGCGTGAGACGACGCTTCATCCACTCCCAAACATGCTCAATGGGGGACAGATCCGGAGATCTTGCTGGCCAGGGTAGTTAACTTACACCTTCTAGAGCACGTTGCGTGGCACGGGATACATGCGGACGTGCATTGTCCTGTTGGAACAGCAAGTTCCCCTGCCGGTCTAGGAATGGTAGAACGATGGGTTCGATGACGGTTTGGATGTACCGTGCACTATTCAGTGTCCCCTCGACGATCACCAGTGGTGTACGGCCAGTGTAGGAGATCGCTCCCCACACCATGCTGCCGGGTGTTGGCCCTGTGTGCCTCAGTCGTATGCAGTCCTGATTGTGGCGCTCACCTTCACGGCGCCAAACACGCATACGACCATCATTGGCACCAAGGCAGAAGCGACTCTCATCGCTGAAGACGACACGTCTCCATTCGTCCCTCCATTCACGCCTGTCGCGACACCACTGGAGGCGGGCTGCACGATGTTGGGGCGTGAGCGGAAGACGGCCTAACGGTGTGCGGGACCGTAGCCCAGCTTCATGGAGACGGTTGCGAATGGTCCTCGCCGATACTCCAGGAGCAACAGTGTCCCTAATTTGCTGGGAAGTGGCGGTGCGGTCCCCTACGGCACTGCGTAGGATCCTACGGTCTTGGCGTGCATCCGTGCGTCGCTGCGGTCCGGTCCCAGGTCGACGGGCACGTGCACCTTCCGCCGACCACTGGCGACAACATCGATGTACTGTGGAGACCTCACGCCCCACGTGTTGAGCAATTCGGCGGTACGTCCACCCGGCCTCCCGCATGCCCACTATACGCCCTCGCTCAAAGTCCGTCAACTGCACATACTGGTCACGTCCACGCTGTCGCGGCATGCTACCAGTGTTAAAGACTGCGATGGAGCTCCGTATGCCACGGCAAACTGGCTGACACTGACGGCGGCGGTGCACAAATGCTGCGTAGCTAGCGCCATTCGACGGCCAACACCGCGGTTCCTGGTGTGTCCGCTGTGCCGTGCGTGTGATCATTACTTGTACAGCCCTCTCGCAGTGTCCGGAGCAAGTATGGTGGGTCTGACACACCGGTGTCAATGTGTTCTTTTTTCCATTTTCAGGAGTGTATATTAAAGCTACGCATGAAAAAAGTATGACGGTGCCGAGTGATCATAGGTCTCCTTGATAACGATAACAGTGTCAACACCAAAGAAACAAAGAACCAGTAAATACAGTGCGGTTAGCCTCATTTCAAAATCCAAGTTATGTTAAGGTTCAAATGGCTCTGAGCACTATGGGACTTAACTGTTGTGGTCATCAGTCCCCTAGAACGTAGAACTACATAAACCTAACTAACCTAAGGACATCACACACATCCATGCCCGAGGCAGGATTCGAACCTGTGGCCGTAGCGGTAGCGCGCTTCCAGACTGTAGCGCCTAGAACCGCTCGGCCACTCCGGCCGGCTTATTTTAAGTATCCTGAGTAAGACTAGAAAAGGCAATAGAGACGTTGACTGAGGATCACTTTGGTTTTGGAGGGAATACAGTCGTGAGGGAAGTAGTAGGACCCATGGGAATTTTGGGAGTACGTTATGTTGAAAAGGGGAGGGAAACGTACGTGTTTTACAGCCTTGTAAAAAATATTTGACAGTCTGGCTTTGGATGATTTTTAAACCATAATGAGGAGAAAGACAATGAAATGGAAAAGGGGTCGACTTATTAACTCACTACATTCTAATTGAAAATCATCACAATGGTTCCTGCGCGCAACGGTTGACGTGCAACGAGCGGAATTTGGTAAAAAATATGAGAACTGCAAATTATCAGTTTGTTGAATTAATATTTCGTCTTCTAAACGTTTCCCAACAAAGTACTATATAACGGGTTATAAAGCCAAGGACGACATCGTCATTCATGTATTTTACTGAACATATCCTAACTAGTCTGAGTCTCCAGAAGTATGACTACCCCAACATTTGATTATGTACATACATTACAGTTGTACATCAGCATTACTACAGCGTTTAAAAATACCTTTCTGCAGCACTGAAAACTGCAGTAAGCCTAATCTGATGCTGGTTTTAGCGAATTACTCACAGTAATTCTCTCCAGAAACTTGCAGTTGTACTAGGAAATTGTTGTGCAGCCAGAAACGAATTTAAACAGCGCTATCCGTTATCCTTCTGTCTTCGTGCGTCCACCAAGCCTACGCTTGAAGTCAGTGACTCCAAGCATTGACTAGAAGTGAACTTCACCATGAAGTTAGTGATGATCCTGAGCTGGTGGCACGCTCCACTTCTTGAGATGCACAAAGCTGTTCAAGTAACTTGGTACGGTTTGTGAGCACTTGCTATGGGAATCCATCTCTTTTTCTTTTTTTCCGAAGCTTGATTCGTAACTGAAGATCTTCTCCTTTTCGCTCCGTGTGTCAAGTTACAGATAGAAAGCTGAACATGCTTGGCAGATACGGCCGTGACAGTTGACAGTTCCAAATAGATATGCGTTCAGAACTCGAGTAATATGTGTCAGAACCTTAAAGTACGTGTTAGTTACTGGATCTTAAGTAGCATTCTAATATCAGATGGATTTCAGTTACTGGATCTTAAAACTGTATTGTGTCAACGAAAGCTGAGTCTGCATGTGCCGTGTGTAAGAGTTACTGGATTTTAAATAGTATTCTGTCACCAGAAGCAATTGGGTGACGGCCACCTGATAAGCTACTGAGGATGTCAGCTACTGGGCCCTCAATAGTATTTTAATACTACAAGCTGAGAGTGTATTCGGGGAATGGATGTTAATGGATTATAAGTCCGTACGATGATTTAAATTTATCGCCAGAGTTCGGTAGGTTATTACAACTCATATTTCACAACTACATATTTATCATTCGTTAATGTTCTATGCTCATTCTCCATATAAGAGAAATACAGATATCACATGTTATACTGTATGCTTGACAATATGCAACAATTGAAATTCGTCATACAACATACACAAATTCAAGCAATAACATTCTTTCGCCATACACCTTTCTTGGTAGATACTCTTGGAGCACTAAATTGTGCTTCAACGGGAGACATCTCAGTTAATACTGAAAATTTAGGATAAATCACTTTGGGCTGCTGTTCTTGCGAAGTACGTGGGACAAACTCGAGGTATCAAGAATCGGTGGTTAGTTTGTTTCCTTCATGGGGAACCACAGTAACGCAGAACTTTTTGACTCTAGATTTGCATTCATTTATTTCGCACAATTCTGACTTCGGTTCTATAGGCGTACTCAAGTGTATTTAAGGACATAATGAATGCAGGACACAGCGGTTCTTCAATGTTTGTTTGTCGCAAAACAATTTTAGCCATATTATGCGTCTTTGATACGTGTTAATACCCTTTAATACAACTACTGGTTTGTAAGAACGCATAGATGTTATTTCAACGATGGTATGCCGTTTATCAGGTCTAACTGTTTTTGAGATTTGAATTTGCACTTGAGAATGACTACAAAGCCGAAATTATAAATATGCAAAATAAATGAATACAATCCTACACTGAAAAGCCTGAAATTTCTTTCGAATAGACTCAGCGACTTGACCCATATGTTCCTTAATCCTTCTGTGCTGAATTCTAGTATACAGTGTACTGACAACAATTCCAGATCATGTGTACTGAAGCGCTTTGAGGTTGATTTCGTATATGTAATGTCTGCTAGATAAGTACAAGGGATTTTTCTCCAAAATGTTTTCAGTCAAAATAAATACATTTTAATAGTGTCAGTATTTAATGTTTCTGCATCAAAAACTAGTGCATTAACGAAGGACTGAAAAACTCCTTTCAGCAAGAATTTTTAGTTAACTTTTGTCTGTTCGTTCCTATAATAAGTTCAACGACCGACAAATGCATAAAATTACAAGTATTGAATTAGTAATGGGTGTCGAGTTTTCGATGAATTTAAACCTGCGAATAACATTGTTTACATTGGTAACACTCGGCGACCAACGCACATATACATCTACATGGTTAGTTTGCAATTCACACTTAAGTGCATGGCAAAGAGTTGATCGGACCATTTTCATACTACTTCTCTACCATTTTACTCTCGAATGGCGGGTGGGAAAAAGGACCACCTAAATCTTTCCGTTCGAGCTCTGATTTCTCTTATTTTATTATTGTGGTCATGTCACCCTACGTAGGTGGGTGTCAACAAAATATTTTCGCATTCGGAAGAGAAAGTTGGTGATTGAAATTTCGTAAATAGATCCTCCGCAAAGAAAACCGCCTTTGTTTCAGTGACTGACACCCCAATTCGTTTATCATATCAGTGACACTCTCACCCCCATTGCGCGATAACACGAAACGAGCTGCCCTTTTTTGCACTTTTTCGATGTCTTCCGTCAATCCTACCTGGTAAGGATCCCATACCGCGCAACAGTATTCCATCAGAGGACGGACAAGTGTAATGTAGGCTGTCTCTTTAGTGCTTTTGTCGCATCTTCTAAGTGTTCTGCCAACAAAGCGCAGTCTTTGTTTCGCCTTCCCCACAATATTATCTATGCGGTCTTTCCAATTTAAGTTGCTCGTAATTGTAATTCCTAGGTATTTATTCGAATTAGCAGCCCTTAGATTTGTACGATTTATCGTATGGCCTAAATTTATCGAATTTCTGTTAGTACCCATGTGGATGACCTCGTACTTTTCTTTGTTTAGTGCCAACTGCCACTTTTCGCACCATACAGAAATTCTCTCTAGATCATTTTGTAATTGGAATTGATCGTCTGATGATTTTACTAGACGGTTAATTACAGCATCATCTGCAAACAATCTAAGGGGGCTGCTCAGATTATCACGTAGATCATTTATGTAAATGAGGAACAGCAGAGGGCCTATGACACTACCTTGCGGAACGCCAGATATCACTTCTGTTCTACTCGATGATTTACCGTCTATCACTACGAACTCTGACCTCTCTGAGAGGAAATCAGGAATCCAGTCACAGAACTGAAACGTTACTCCATATGCACACAATTTGATTAATAATCACTTGTGAGGAACGGTATCAAAAGCATTCTGGAAATCTAGGAATATGGAATCGGTCTGAGATCCCTTGTCGACATCACTCATTACTTCATGGGCATATAGAGCTAGCTGTGTTGCACAAGAATGATATTTTCTGAATCCATGTTGGTTGTGTATCAATAAGTCATTTTCTTCAAGGTGATTTATGATGTTCGAGTACAGTATATGCTCCAAAATCCTGCTGCAAACTGAGGTCAGTGATATGGGTCTGTAATTCAATGGGTTACTCCTATTTCTTTTCTTGAATATTCGTGTGACCTCTGCTACTTTCCAGTCTTTAGGAATAGACCTTTCGTCAAGTGAGCGGTTGTATATGATTGCTAAGAAAGGCGCTATTGTGTCTGCATACTCTGAAAGGAACATGATTGGTATACCTTTTGGACCGGAGAACTTGTCTTTCTTAAGTGATTTGAGCTGTTTCGCAACACCTAAGATATCTACTTTTATGTCACTCTTGTTAACAGCTGTTCTGGTTTCGAATTCTGGAATATTTACTTCATCTTCTTTCGTGAAGACTGGTTTGTAAGATGGCATAAATGCTATTTCGACAATGGTATGCCGTTTAGCAGGTCGGAAATTTTTTGAGATTTGTAATTGCTCTTGAGAATGGCTACGAAGACGAAATTATAAATGTGCGAAATAAATTAATACAATTCTACACTGAAATGCCCGAAATTTCTTTCAAATAGACTCAGTGACTTGACCCATACATTCCTTAATCTTTCTGTGCTGAATTCTAGTTCACAATTTACTAACAACAATTGCAGACCAAGCGTAATGAGACGTTTTAAAGTTTGGTGTAGTCCGAACTGTGTTCCTACAGTGCATCTTTTCCTCAAAACGCTTTGAGGTTGATTTCGTATATGTAATGCCTACAAGATAAGTACAAGAGATCTTTCTCCAAAATGTTTTCAGCCAAAATAAATATGTTTTATTAGCGTCAGTATTTAATTTTTCTGCATAAAAAAACTAGTGCACTAGCGAAGGACTGAAAAACTCTTTTCAGTAAGAATTTTGAGTTAACTTTTGCATGTTCTTTTCTAGAATGAGTTCAACGTCCGAAATATGCATAAAATTACAAGTATTGAATTAGTAGTGACGAGTTTTCGATGAATTTAAACCTGCGAATATCATTGTTTACTTTGGTAACACTCGGCGATAAACGCACTTTAAGCTGTAAGTTAGATATATGTTTTTCAACTTGGCAAGCGTGTCATATTATGTCAACACGAACATCAAATGCAATGGATGCCGCAAGATAAGACTTGTTGGAACCAGCAGCATGCTCAATCAGAAATTTCAGTCTTGCAAATGGATGCCGGGGTGCCTTGAGGCACCTGTCAATCAGCAAAGAACAACTTTCATGGAGTCTGCAACTTGGAAGTCTTGGAAGGGTTAACGCGACACCCCCGGGATAACAAGGCCGTCCAGCAGTGTTAGTGACGTCACACTAAGCGGCCCATAGCCGACGCAGCAACCCACGGACACCTCCGTACAGACGCGCCTGATGCTAACGATCTTCTGTCCGTCATTCAGAAAGGAGCGAACTATAATTCGAACCAAAGACCAAATTATATATATTCTTGTAAACAGCATAAAGCTTCATAACGAAATACCGATTACATATACGGGCAGGAATAGGTTCTAGAACTCCTCTGAAAAGTGTTTATCTTCAGTACCAGAATGAACATCAAATTGTCAGGTTTTCTAAATAGAAACGCACTTTGTTAGTAACAGGCAGCAATAATGAGACTTTCAGTTGGTGATTTCTACGTGGAAAAGGAAATAAGCTGTAGAGAGATTGAAAATGGTAAGTAAAGAGAGCCTCAGCCTTTTGCTCACATTCTTACATGTAATGCACTAGGTTGTTTTTCATTTCCTTACCTTTCATAACATTTTTAATATTGTTTCAAGAAGTGTATCTTCAATAGCAGAGTGAACTTCAAATTGTCAGGCTTTTCTAAAAGGAAAGAGCAGTCCCTTAGTATCACAGTGCAAGACAGAATCTTGTGTTCAGTGATGTCTATGTTAAAAGGAGAATATTTGATATCTATCTTTTGTTTCCATTCTTTATTACTGAGGATACGCTTGTAAAAATTCTTGAAAAGAGCTGTCACCATGAACATATGAGTAAATTCACAATAGTCATGTGTTTTATGAGATAAAGCGAACTCTTGTTACCTTATTGTAAACGAAAGTTGTGAGGGTTTTTCTATGTATGACAGTGTTTAAGATAATTTACTTTAAGTGTAATAGCTTGGAAATGTTAAGTCCTGCTGTCAGTTGGCATTTGTCACCACATGTATGCGAGTTTTAAAGCTAAATAGTGTTCTGACAATTATAAAATAGTGGCAAAGTTTCTCAATCGATTAAACCTATTCCTGCCCGTATATGTAATCGGTATTTCGTTATGAACCTTTATGCTGCTTACAAGAATATATATAATTTGGTCTTTGGTTCGAATTATAGTTCGCTCCTTTCTGTATGACGGACAGAAGATCGTTAGCATCAGGCGCGTCTGTACGGAGGTGTCCGTGGACTGCTGCGTCGGCTATGGGCCGCTTAGTGTGACGTCACTAACACTGCTGGACGGCCTTGTTATCCCGGGGGTGTCGGTTAACGTCGCATCGCTCTCCCTCAGCACGCCGTTCGCAACACCGATGCAGCTTGTCTACTTGGTCGGTATCGGGGACACTGGCGGTCACCATCAAACTTGTCATTGGCGTACTAGTAGATGCCCATGGTCAAGAAAGCTTGTTAATGAATTTTAAATTCGTTGGGAGCCGCTAAACGACGTGGCTGATGTATCTGGACGGCTACTGACTGGTTACGGCAGTTTCTCGGTCATGAAGCGTGAAATGTTGACTGGGTTGTAGATGCTGGAAGTTACGGTGGAAGAACAAATTTTCATAACAGTGAATGGTGCTGATCCGTAACTTTTTCTCATTCGGAAAATTAGACAGATAGTGTTACCTGTATGACTTGCATAATATTTATTCGGGTACATTATTCTTAAACGGAGTAAACGGCTATGTCCTGTTCACTTAAAACTTTTCTTTTGAAACATACTTAGAGGTCTTGACAACGTTGACTGGAATACTCTCTTTCAAATCCTGAAGGTAACAGCGGTAAAATACAGGAAGCGAAAGGCTATTTACAACTTGTACGGGAACCAGACGGCCTTTATAAGAATCGAGTGGTATGAAAGGGAAGCAGTGCTTGAGAAGGGAGTGAGGCAGGACTCTAGCCTACGCCCGATGTTATTCAGTCTGTACACTGAACAATCAGTAAAAGAAGCCAAAGAAAAATTTGGAGAAAGAATTAAAGTTCAGGAAGAAGAAATAAAAATTTTAAGATTTGCCGGAGACATTGTTATTCTTTCAGAGATAGCAAAGGACTTGGAAGAGCAGTGGAACAGAACGGACAGTGTCTTGAAAGAGGAATATAAGATGAACATCAACAAAAGCAAAACAGGGTTAATGGAATGTAATCTAATAAAATCATGTGAGCTTGAGGGAATTACATTAAGGAACGAGACACTTAAAAGTAGTAGACGAGTTTTGCTATTTGATTAGCAAAAAGATATGATGTATACGTGGAAGAGTCCTGGAGATATTGAAAGATTTCAGATAGATTATGTATTGGTAATATTAATAAGACAGAGTTTAGGAGCCAAGTTTTTAATTGTAAGACACTTCCAGAGGCAGATGTGGACCACAATTTCTCGGTTATGAATTAAATTGAAGAAACTGCAAAAGGTAGGAATTTTAAGGAGATGGGACCTGGATAAACTGAAAGAACCATAAGCTGTAGAGAGTTTCAGAGAGAGCATTCGGGCACGATTGACAAGAACAGGGGAAAGAGATACAGTAGTAGAAGAATGGGTAGATTTCAAAGACGAAATAGTGAAGGCAGCAGCGGATCAAGTAGGTAAAAAGACGAGGGCTAGTAGAAATCCATGGGTAGCAGAAGAAATATTCAATTTAATTGATGAAAGAAGAAAATATAAAATTGCAGTAAATGAAGCAGGCAACACAAACGTCTCAAAAATGAGATCGACAGGAAGTGCGAAATGGCTAAGCAGGGATCGCTAGAGGACAAATGTAAGGATGTAGAAGCATGTATTACTAGGAGTAGGACAGTAATGCATACAGGAAAATTAAAGAGACCTTTGGAGAAAAGAGAGCCACCTGTATGAATGTCAAGAGCTCAGATGGAAAACCAGTCCTAAGCAAAGAAGAGAAAGCAGAAAGATGGAAGGAGTATATAGAGGGTCTATACAAGAGCGATGTACTTGAGGACAATATTGTGGGAATGGAAGAGGATGTAGATGAAGATGAAATGGAGGTATGATACTGCGTGAAGAGTTTGACAGAGCACTGAAAGACCTGAGTCGAAACAAGGCCCCGAGAGTAGACAACATTCCATTAGAACTACTGACGGCCTTGGGAGAGCCAGTCCTGACAAAACTCTACCATCTGGTGAGCAAGATGTATGAGACAGGCGAAATTCCCTCAGACTTCAAGAAGAATATAATAATTCCAATTCCAAAGAAAGCAGGTGTCGACAGATGTGAAAATTACCGAGCTATCAGTTTAATAAGTCACAGCTGCAAAATACTAACGCGAATTCTATACAGACGAATGGAAAAACTGGTAGAAGCCGACCTCGGGGAAGATCAGTTTGGATTCCGTAGAAATGTTGGAACACGTCATGCAATACTGACCCTACGACTTATCTTAGAAAAAAGATTAAGAAAAGGCAAACCTACGTTTCTAGCATTTGTAGACTTAGAGAAAGCTTTTGACAATGTTGACTGGAATACCCTCTTTCAAATTCTAAAGGTGGCAGGGGTAAAATATAGGGAACGAAAGGCTATTTACAACTAGTACAGAAACCAGATGGCAGTTATAGAAGTGGTGGGACACGAAAGGAAGCAGTCGCTGAGAAGGGAGTGAGACAAGCTTGTAGCCTCTCCCCGATGTTATTCAATCTGTATACTGAGCAAGCATTAAAGGAAAAAGAAAGCAAGATTTGGAGTACGAATTAAAATCAATGGAGAAGAAATAAAAACTTCGAGATTTGCCGATGACATTGTAATTCAGTCAGAGACAGAAAAGCACCTGGAAGGGCAGCTGAATGGAATGGAAAGAAGGATATAAGATAAACATCAATAAAAGCAAAAAGAAGATAATTGAATGTAGACGATGCTGAGGAAATTAGATTATTAACTGAGACACTTAACGTAGTAAATGGGAAGCAAAGTAACTGATGACTGTCTGAAGTAGGGAGGGCATAAAATGTAGACTGGCTATGGCAAGGAAAGCGTTTCTGGAAAAGAGGAATTTGGTAGCATCGAATATAGATTTAAGTGTCAGTATTGTATTGTGTATTGAACTGGGGACCTAGAAAGGACGGAGAGGCTACGTCCCGCCTTTGCCCTCAGTGGTTCACAACCCCACAACAGGTCACAGCAGTCCACCCACCCCACCACCGCCCCACACTGAACCCAGTGTTATTGTGCGGTTCGGCCTCCAGTAGACCCCCAAGGAACTGTCTCATACTAGACGAGTGTAATCCCAAATGTTTGTGTGGTAGAGTAATTATGGTGTACGCATACGTGGAGACAGTGTTTGCACAGCAATCGCCGTCATAATGTAACTGAAGTGGAATAAGGGAAACCAGCCCGCATTCGCCGAGGCAGATGGAAAACCGACTTAGAAACATCCACAGGCTGGCCGGCACACGCCGGGCGGATTCGTGCCGGAGCTGACATGCCATCCCGCTCGGGAAGCAGCGCGTTAGACCGCGCAAGTCTTTTCTGAAAGTATTTGTATGGAGTTTAGCCATGTATGGAAGTGTAGCTTGGACGATAACTTGTTTAGACAAGAAGGGAATAGAAGTATTCGAAATGTGCTGCTACAGAAGAATTCTGAACATTAAATGGGTAGATCACGTTACTAATTACGAGATACTGAATAGAATTGGGGAGCAGAGGAACCTGTGGCAAAACTTGAGTAGAAGAAGGGATCGGTTGGTAGGACATGTTCTGAGGCATCAAGGGATCACCAATTTAATATTGGAGGGCAGCATGGAGGGTAAAAATCGTAGAGGGAGACCAAGAGATGAATACACTAAGCAGATTCAGAAGGATGTAGGTTGCAGTAGGTACTGGGAGATGAAGAAGATTGCACAGGATAGAGTGGCGTGGAGAGCTGCATCAAACCAGTCTCAGGACTGAAGATGACAACGAAATTGTAAAAAGGGTTCGGTCTCAAAATCTTTTGTCCTGTGTACTAGCTTTCAAACCTGTCATAAATTTATATCAGAGCTTTTTTTTTTGGTTGGAAGTAAGTGTTTGAAATTCTGGCTTGTTACAACTGTATGAGAAATTATTTGTAATGAATCATTTTGAAACTCTGGTTTCTTGATATTATTCTGTCAGAAATTACCTGAAGTATTTTAAAATTCGTTATTGGTCTTACGATCATGATTACTATTGTTGTTATTGTGTGAGAAATCATTACAATAAACTTGCTGGGAATGTTGAGGTTTTAAAATTCCAGTACAGAAATTCTTAGTGGGAAATTTTAAATTTTAAAATTATCCTAAGGAAATGTTTGTTGGCTTTCAGTATTGTAATAAACGGATGTTGTCTTAAATGAAAGCGACAGCCACTTCATCCTAACCCTTCCAGTTGCTGAAACTGCAGCACACACAGTCAAGTACGTAGTACGAGGGCAGTTCAATAAGTAATGCAACACATTTTCTTTTCTCGGCCAATTTTGGTTGAAAAAACCGGAAATTTCTTGTGGAATATTTTCAAACATTTCCGCTTCGTCTCGTATAGTTTCATTGACTTCCGACAGGTGGCAGCGCTGTACGGAGCTGTTAAAATGGCGTCTGTAACGGATGTGCGTTGCAAACAACGGGCAGTGATCGAGTTTCTTTTGGCGGAAAACCAGGGCATCTCAGATATTCATAGGCGCTTGCAGAATGTCTACGGTGATCTGGCAGTGGACAAAAGCACGGTGAGTCGTTGGGCAAAGCGTGTGTCATCATAGCCGCAAGGTCAAGCAAGACTGTCTGATCTCCCGCGTGCGGGCCGGCCGTGCACAGCTGTGACTCCTGCAATGGCGGAGCGTGCGAACACACTCGTTCGAGATGATCGACGGATCACCATCAAACAACTCAGTGCTCAACTTGACATCTCTGTTGGTAGTGCTGTCACAATTGTTCACCAGTTGGGATATTCAAAGGTTTATTCCCGCTGGTTCCCTCGTTGTCTAACGGAACACCATAAAGAGCAAAGGAGAACCATCTGTGCGGAATTGCTTGCTCGTCATGTGGCTGAGGGTGACAATTTCTTGTCAAAGATTGTTACAGGCGACGAAACATGGGTTCATCACTTCGAACCTGAAACAAAACGGCTATCAATGGAGTGGCGCCACACCCACTCCCCTACCAAGAAAAAGTTTAAAGCCATACCCTCAGCCGGTAAAGTCACGGTTACAGTCTTCTGGGACGCTGAAGGGGTTATTCTGTTCGATGTCCTTCCCCATGGTCAAACGATCAACTCTGAAGTGTATTGTGCTACTCTTCAGAAATTGAAGGAACGACTTCAGCGTGTTCGTAGGCACAAAAATCTGAACGAACTTCTTCTTCTTCATGACAACGCAAGACCTCACACAAGTCTTCGCACCCGAGAGGAGCTCACAAAACTTCAGTGGACTGTTCTTCCTCATGCACCCTACAGCCCCGATCTCGCACCGTCGGATTTCCATATGTTTGGCCCAATGAAGGACGCAATCCGTGGGAGGCACTACGCGGATGATGAAGAAGTTATTGATGCAGTACGACGTTGGCTCCGACATCGACCAGTGGAATGGTACCGTGCAGGCATACAGGCCCTCATTTCAGGGTGGCGTAAGGCCGTAGCATTGAATGGAGATTACGTTGAAAAATAGTATTGTGTAGCTAAAAGATTGGGGAATAACCTGGTGTATTTCAATGCTGAATAAAACAACCCCTGTTTCAGAAAAAAAAGTGTTGCATTACTTATTGAACTGCCGTCGTACAATAACTTCCTGCGACTCGTAACTGTCCAGATGTCATGTTCGATGTTCTGTTGGCGCCTGGAGATTGACAAAGTTCGGGAAAGCCTTCCACGAAATCGGATTGCCGGACGCACTCGATAGTGCATAGCGCCCTCTCATAAATCGTGGGACTAATCAAGTTGCCAAAGAGACACCCGCTCGCCGCGTACTCTGTCCAGTGCTGTCGGGCAGTGACGCGCGGCGGCAGGTATCCGGCGCCGGAGCGTCCGTTTTATTCCCGGATCCCGTCTCGGCCCAATTACGGACTAATGCAGCTGATTACTGGCGTATTGCAGCGGCGCTGGCGGCGGCTACAAACGGGGAGCGCCGAGCGCCGGGCGCCCGTGATTGGATTGTGGCGCCAGTGCATTAGGAGCGCCGGCCACGCAATCACGGTGAAACAGCGCCAGCACAAAGAGGGCCGCGCGCTGGCGCCATTCTGTCAAGGATCCGAGCGCGCTCAAACGGCCACACAGGGCGTCTCGGAACAGCGCTCTCTGTGTTCCGCCGCTGACCCTCCACATCCTATCCCCCGCCCCTTCCTCATCCCCCCGCCCCTCTGCCACTCCCACTCACCCCCTCTACAATCTCCACAGCACCGTCCATTGCGACCCCTGCGGCAGGTATTTCAGCTGCCAACAGCCGTTCGCCATTGTCGGCAGAGGTCGTTGGTTTAATTGGCATTCGTACGGGCCGCGTCCGCCAGTTTCCCCTCTCGTGTGTTTGCGCGCACGCATTGTGTGGGGGGGGGGGGGCCTCGGATGCCGACACGCGTGCCAGCTGCATTGCGTGCGTGCGTGCGCGGTTGCGTGGGAGGATAGACAGGCTGCGCCGGCGGCCGTTTGAGCGGTCTAAACTACGCCGCGTATGCCCGCGGCTACTTCACACGCTTAATTTGTGGGGCCGCTTTTGCATACGCCAGTTGCGCCACTGGCAGCTGTCGCGAGCTGGAAAGCACCCTTCCGCAGTTAATGCATATCAATCATATTATGACATAACTGCAGAGTCGGTGTGCCTTGCTAAAGGCTACGTCATCCAAAAGAACGGCTACTGCCAATGTGGTCGAATAAATGTTCACAATAATTTGCAAACATAATCTTTTGAGTGACAATACCGTCCCGTGCTGGCTGTCGTAATTTGGATTAGAATATCCTTTCATTTTGTCTTTCTCACTAGTGCACAGATTCGGCTGTGCATCAGAGGTGAGGGTATCATCTGGAGTGCCCCACGAGCGGGCTGTTGTGGCCGAGCGGTTCTAGGCACTTCAGTCCGGAACCGCTCGACTGCTACGGTCGCAGGTTCGAATCCTGCCTCGGGCATGGACGTGTGTGGTGTCCTTAGGTTAGCTAGGTTTAAGTAGTTCTAAGTTCTAGGGGACTGATGACCTCAGATGTTAAGTCCCATAGTGCTCAGAGCCATTTGAACCATTTGATTGCCCCAGGGAAGTGTGGTAGGTCCGCTGTTGTTTTCTATCTACACAAATGATCTTTTGGATAAGGTGGATAGCAATGTGCGGCTGTTTTCTAATGGTGCTGTGGTGTACGGGAAGGTGTCGTCGTTGAGTGACTGTAGGAGGATACAAGATGACCTGGACAGGATTTGTGATTGGTGTAAAGAATGGCAGCTAACTCTAAATATAGATAAATGCAAATTAATGCACATGAATAGGATAAACAATCCTGTAATGTTTGAATACTCCATTAGAAGTGTAGCGCTTGACACACGTCGGTTAAGTATGTGGGCGTAACATTGCAGAGCGATATGAGGTGGGACAAGCATGTAATGGCAGTTGTGGGGAAGGCGTATAGTCGTCTTCGGTTCATTGGTAGAATTTTGGGAAGATGTGGTTCATCTGTAAAGGAGACCGCTTATAAAACACTAATACGACCTATTCTTCAGTACTGCTCGAGCGTTTGCGATCCCTATCAGATTTGTTACTAGTAGGTTTGATCATCACGCGAGTGTTACGGAAATGCTTCAGTAACTCGGGTGGGAGTCTCTAGAGGAAAGGAGGCGTTCTTTTCGTGAATCGCCACTGAGGAAATTTAGAGAACCAGCATTTGAGCCTGACTGCAGTACCATTTTACTGCAGCCAATTTACATTCCGCGGAAAGACCACAAAGATAAGATAAGAGAGATTAGGGCTCGTCATATAGGCAGTCATTTTTCCCTCGTTCGCGACTGCTACGGTCGCAGGTTCGAATCCTGCCACGGACATGGATGTGTGTGAGGTTAGTTAGGTTTAAGTAGTTCTAAGTTCTAGGGGACTGATGACCACAGCTGTTAAGTCCCTTAGTGCTCAGAGCTATTTGAACCATTTTTTTCCCTCGTTCTGTTTGGGAGTGGAACAGGGAGAGAAGATGCTAGTTGTGGTACGAGGTACCCTCCGCCACGCACCGTATGGTGGATTGCGGTGTATGTATGTAGATGTAGATGTAGATGTAAGGTAGCAGTATGTAAAATAGACTCATCACCTTAACTCAGCTATGCATTTATGGTTGGGTATTTAAACTGAATCGAGATCAACTCTGACTGTCCTTAATAATCGGGGTTACTTAAACTCCTGACACTCACAATGTTATCGCGCATAAAAGACTTGACAGTGAGTTAAACGTTACGAAAATACTCTCGACTTTATTCGATATCTCTCTTATTATCGACCCTGTCCCATGAAATTGTTGAACTCGTTCCTCGAACTCCACGGTGTTCCTTTGCCTTTGATCGGTACTGTCGTTCTGCACCGTGACAGTGGCCAGATTCGATCTGCCCAAGCAACAGCTCAAAGAGAACCACGCAGAAGATACAATACACCGCCTCGGCTAAGCTTGAGCATAAGCAGCAGGCTTCCAGTACACACACATTCGTCCATTGGTATCCGTATGGTGGATTGCGGAGTGTGTATGTAGATGTAGATATAGATGTCATATTCTTGGTATCCCACAGTGGAATCAGCGATTTCCCTGACACCTTGTGTCGGTGTTCTCAACTTTCACGCGAAATGCAAATGGATGTAGGCGAAAACAGTAGTCATCTATGGAGCTGCGACAACAATGAGGCGTCGCCTTAAGCTCAGATACTAAATTACGTAACTTTATCGAGGTTGACACACAAAGAACCTGTGGAATGTCCGTTTCTACTGTTAGCGATCATATTTCGCAGATTCTACAGTACTTCCCCGCTGCAGTATCCTTGGGATATTGACCTGACGTCTGCACAACTGTGAACGTTTCCTGCTATATGATGCTACCTCAGTAGTAACAGTGTACAAGTAAATTTTATGTGCTCATTTAGTATTGAAAATAAACAGTTTTTTCAGCCTTCATTTGCAAGGTAATTTTACTCGTTTACCTAGGTTTCGATTCCAGTAATGGAATCTTCTTCAGAACAAAAAATTAAATTATTCTGAGAGCCAAACACTGGCCATGTCACAGATTAAAAATTAAAACAATGAAGACGCATAATCATAAGATTATGTCAGTCAAAATTAAAACCATTAAGGCGAACGTAGACAGAGCTACGCCGGCCAGAAATAAGGACCACACGTGAGCGGCTCGAAAACTGGGCGTGGTCTTGACAACGCCTAGTTGCAATATGTTAAAGATTTGTCATTTAGTATTCGTATCTGTTTTATTATTATTTACTTTATGGCATTCATTGGACCACTCTAGTCAAAAATACAAAGTTGTAAACAAGTTGTTACACAGGGATACAATTTGGCTCAACAATAACTTAATATGGTATTTAGGTAATATAATTATTAGAGTCTATTCTTATATGAAAGGTGTTTTACTGTTCTGTCTGCCCAATATTTCTTCATTCTTTCAGATATTTTCTTTCTTTCTTCATCTGACCACTCTTCCTGTACTCCTTTTATTGATTTTCATTTGTAATCTGGTTTGCGGGTCTTGCAGTATTCTGGTTTTCTCTGTCTTGTTTTTTAGGTCCTCTACTGTAATTTGGAGTTCTTTTATATCTTCCTTAATTTCTGTGATCCATTAATGTCGCTCTTGCTATTCCACAATTTTTGTATTATTTTTTTACTAATTCTGTTTTCGGGAGTTCTCATCAGATGTCCAAAGAATGAGATTCGTTTCTTCCTGATTTGTTTTAATATAAGTCGCATGCATTAGACCGGTGCATAAGTTCATACTGTTTTTGTTTGCGATGTTGGTATTCTGGACGCTGTGGGACTATTTATCGATTGTCATTTTTTATTTTAGGTTCATTGTTGCTATTTGTCAAAACAAAAATGATTCAAATGGCTCTGAGCACTATGGGACTTAACTGATGAGGTCATCAGTCCCCTAGAACTTAGAACTTCTTAAACGTAACTAACCTAAGGACAACACATACATCCATGCCCGAGGCAGGATTCGAACCTGCGACCGTAGCGGTCGCGCGGCTGCAGACTGTAGCGCCTAGAACCGCTCGGCCACTCCGGCCGGCTGCTATTTGTCAATATTATCATTTTGATATAGTTAGTGGAGCTGTGGGCACTAGAAAATGGAGTCCCAAGTGAAGAAATCGAAACGTTACCAATATATTCTACTGTTTGAGTTCAGAAGAGAGGTGATAGCAGCTTAGATAGCCAGAAACATTTCCACCGTGCATGAGAATATTGTCATTGTACACAGCACGGCAAGAAAAAGGTTCTCTCGTGTTAACTAGGATCTTTTTGATATAAGGGCCTCTCCCTGTTCAGGGATACCTTTGGGGCTTGATCAAGATAATTTAAAGCGTTAATCCACAATGATCCATGTCATTGCACTCAAGAACTGACAAATATGATGAACTGTGATCATTCCACCATCGTGCGACATTTCCATACAGTAGGGTAAGTTCAGTAATTCGGCGAATGGGTACCGCATGCTCTAAGTCAAAGTCACAATCATTAGCGGGTTGCCACAGGTGCATCTCTACTTGCTCTTCATCAGTTCGCTCGTGAACGGACCGGCCATTCCTGTCCCGTATCGTTACTGCTGGCTAGAAAAGGTGTCTTTATGCTAACGATCGCTGGCCTGGTTGCGGAGTATCTTTGCGAGTGGCTGCTTTTGCAGAGTCGAGCACGGGAGACGGAGCTGCTACGTTGTGTTTTGGATAGCTCTGCATGAGAAAGGCATTGTCATGAAAGTTCAAGTGTGGCTGAAAGCACTATTATTGTGAGGTAATGAGATATGGAAGTGGATTCAGTGAAAAGTGCATAAAGACGTAATGAAGAAGGAGTAGTGTGGCCGATAACGTTTTTTAGTATCCGTCCGTTTGCGCGTCGTACCGTACAACCTCAATCATCCCCGTCGTGTTCGGCCTTCCAGAATGAAACTAGTGTGAATCAGAAAAATAGCTTATGAGAACGAAGTTTCTCGCGGCGGCTCTTACACTCCTGGAAATGGAAAAAAGAACACATTGACACCGGTGTGTCAGACCCACCATACTTGCTCCGGACACTGCGAGAGGGCTGTACAAGCAATGATCACACGCACGGCACAGCGGACACACCAGGAACCGCGGTGTTGGCCGTCGAATGGCGCTAGCTGCGCAGCATTTGTGCACCGCCGCCGTCAGTGTCAGCCAGTTTGCCGTCGCATACGGAGCTCCATCGCAGTCTTTAACACTGGTAGCATGCCGCGACAGCGTGGACGTGAACCGTATGTGCAGCTGACGGACTTTGAGCGAGGGCGTATAGTGGGCATGCGGGAGGCCGGGTGGACGTACCGCCGAATTGCTCAACACGTGGGGCGTGAGGTCTCCACAGTACATCGATGTTGTCGCCAGTGGTCGGCGGAAGGTGCACGTGCCCGTCGACCTGGGACCGGACCGCAGCGACGCACGGATGCACTCCAAGACCGTAGGATCCTTCGCAGTGCCGTAGGGGACCGCACCGCCACTTCCCAGCAAATTAGGGACACTGTTGCTCCTGGGGTATCGGCGAGGACCATTCGCAACCGTCTCCATGAAGCTGGGCTACGGTCCCGCACACCGTTAGGCCGTCTTCCGCTCACGCCCCAACATCGTGCAGCCCGCCTCCAGTGGTGTCGCGACAGGCGTGAATGGAGGGACGAATGGAGACGTGTCGTCTTCAGCGATGAGAGTCGCTTCTGCCTTGGTGCCAATGATGGTCGTATGCGTGTTTGGCGCCGTGCAGGTGAGCGCCACAATCAGGACTGCATACGACCGAGGCACACAGGGCCAACACCCCGCATCATGGTGTGGGGAGCGATCTCCTACACTGCATGTACACCACTGGTGATCGTCGAGGGGACACTGAATAGTGCACGGTACATCCAAACCGTCATCGAACCCATCGTTCTACCATTCCTAGACCGGCATGGGAACTTGCTGTTCCAACAGGACAATGCACGTCCGCATGTATCCCGTGCCCCCCAACGTTCTCTAGAAGTTGTAAGTCAACTACCCTGGCCAGCAAGATCTCCGGATCTGTCCCCCATTGAGCATGTTTGGGACTGGATGAAGCGTCGTCTCACGCGGTCTGCACGTCCAGCACGAACGCTGGTCCAACTGAGGCGCCAGGTGGAAATGGCATGGCAAGCCGTTCCACAGGACTACATCCAGCATCTCTACGATCGTCTCCATGGGAGAATAGCAGCCTGCATTGCTGCGAAAGGTGGATATTCACTGTACTAGTGCCGACATTGTGCATGCTCTGTTGCCTGTGTCTATGTGCCTGTGGTTCTGTCAGTGTGATCATGTGATGTATCTGACCCCAGGAATGTGTCAATAAAGTTTCCCCTTCCTGAGACAATGAATTCACGGTGTTGTTATTTCAATTTCCAGGAGTTTATGTATAAAATATTCTCGGTATTCTTGCCGCGTCAGTTCTAGATAAAATCTCGAGCTTCCGACGATTATCTCCATCGTCATCGTCAGGAGCTGACAGTCTCCACTGCTGCTGTGGTAGCCTCTATATAGCCCGAAGACGGCTTCTGATTGGTCGGCTTCTGATTGGTCGGCGATTACGTGCTGCTGTCTCAGACGGTGTCACTGTGTGCGCCGGTGGCGCCACCGCTTCCGTTTGAACGTAAACCTTGGAAGGAACATCTCTGCTGCTTCTCTGCATCAAGCGCTCGTTTCCACGCACAGCTCAGATGGTATCCGCTATCGCGGTTAAAGTTCTTTTGGCTCATTCTTATTTCAACAGACTCTTTAATAACAGAATCCCAGTACGTGGAGGCATGGGACAGAATTTTAGTTTCATCGAACAATATTTTGTGTTTGTTCGCGAGGCTGTGCTCCGCAATTGCCGATTTCTCCAGCTCTCTATTTTTAATATGGCGTTGGTGTTCTGCACAGCGGTCGGAGTTTATAATATACCCTGGAGTTTATAATATACCCTGTGAGTGTGGAAGCAATTATATAGGTCAGACTATTCGTACCCTTTCCGGCCGCTGTGCAGAACAAGAGAGGCGCTCTGCATCGCGGTGTAGCTTGCTCGCCAGGTTTCGAGAGGGTGCGTTTCTGGATGAGGTATCGAATATATTGCTTCCCCCTACTTATACCTCCCGAGGAGATCACGAATGTAAAATTAGAGAGATTAGAGCACGCACAGAGGCTTTCAGACAGTCGTTCTTCCCGCGAACCATACGCGACTGGAACAGGAAAGGGAGATAATGACAGTGGCACGTAAAGTGCCCTCCGCCACACACCGTTGGGTGCCTTGCGGAGTATAAATGTAGATGTAGATGTAGATGTAGTATTCCTGGGGTGTTGACCTGCCTTCCGTACAACAGTGAAAGTTTCTTGCTATGGGACGCTGACTACGTAACAGTGAATAATTAGATTTTCATGTGACATTTTAGTATTCGTATTTATTTTTATGCAAATAATTTGTGTATGTGGTATGTTCGCAGGCAGACATAGAGCTTTCCTGGAATCGGAAACAGCTTTCTCGTGCATACCTTTGACTTTGGTCGAAAATGTCACGTTGAGAGTAGTCTAGCAAGGGAAGCGGCTGTCGTTTTCCCGTAAAATTCACAGCTATATTCGCAGCTTTAGATTGCTTCCAGAACATCACAACAAAAAAGATTGTGATTTTAATGGCTTGTAGAAAATTGCTCCAAGATATGCACTCGACAGCCGTTCTCAAGACAACTGATCCACTGGTAATGGACCTTAGTGAAAGCTGCGAAGGGAAACGAAAATTTCGGAAGGATGGCAAAACTTACTGGATTAAAGGACACCATAACATTAAATTTAAGGATGTGGTCTATGCTTAACGAAAACCACATCCGAAAACGACACCTTCATTAATGCTATCACAGTTGAAGATTACAGTATATGGAAGAAAAAGGTGTCAATGTGACGATGGGACGATGAATATCGGTCGTTGATACGCACTGAAGGAGAATATTGTCGTCAAATACAGCCAAACATTCTCTAAGCTTCCACACTTTTAAGGCAAATAAAGGGTCTCTAAGTTCCGTAAATCGCATGAGGTTTAATCACGGATCATTCCTCAGCCATGTTCATCAGATAAACGTTCGAGATAACGCTTATTGTGAATGTGATGGAATAACAGTAGGAGATACAGTTCGCAGTTTATTCGAGTATAAAATGTATGCAAAGCAACAAATTGCTTTAATACAGTTAATCACAACTCATCAATCATTCCCAACTAATATAGCAACTCTACTTCATAAAAATAATATATTAACTTTAAAACTAATTATGAAATTTTATACAAATATAATGTTACTCCGTAAAATTCCAAAACACGTCCAGATGGCTGTCTAACCTCCATGACAAAACTCGCAAATTTTAAAATATAAAAAAATAACAAAATTTCGTTATTATTATTATTAGGTACAAATGTATCCTACTGGATCATGCACAGCTACACACAACAAAAAAGTATTGCATCACCCTGTTCCCAGAACTCCTGAAGATAGACGTTTACTGTGGATATTGTATCACAGAAACAGTCCCGTTGACAATTCGCGCACCCATTGTTCACATCTTGTGAATGACGTCCTTCAGGATAACGAAATCGCTCTACTAGAGCGGCCAGCATGTTCTCCAGCCATGAAACCTATCGAACATGCCTGGGATAGATTGAAAAGGGCTGTTTACGAAAGACGTAACGCACCAACAACTCAGAGGTATCTACGCCGAATCGCCGTTGAGGAGTGGGACAATCTGGACCAACAGTGTCTTGATGAACTTATGGATAGTATGCCCCGACGAATACAGGCATGCACCAATGACGTGCTACTGGGTATCAGAGGTACCGATGTGTACAGCAGTCTGGACAACCACATCTGGAGCTCTTGCTGTATGGTAGTACAATATGCAATGTGTGGTTTGCATGAGCAATAAAAAGGGCGGAAATGATTTTTATGATGATCTCCATTCCAATTTTCTGTTCAGGTTCCGGAACTCTCGGAACCGAAGTGGGTCAAATCTTTTTTTGGAGTGTGTATTATGGTTCAATCCTGGGACTGGAATTCTAACATTCCTTTAGTCCACCTTTTCCAAATTCTGTTTATTCTGCTGTATCCAAGATATGATTTTGAGTTGTATTATGCAGGGCGCCATTTTGCGAGCGAGTCTTGTTGCTGGGAGTCTGTGGATATGCTCTTAGAATTTCAGCCTTCTTTTTCTTACGTCAGTGACGAGATTCGGTAGTTTCTCGGTTGTTTTCGGGGTTCTAGCCTGCCTCTACCTTCTGTTCTTGTGGGAATGAGTATCCTCGTTAGGATATCTTCTTCTATTGGGATATCTTGCAGAACACCTTTGCTGTGGAGTGTAAGCGTTTCGCTACGTGCAAGGTTTCAAGCCTGATAACAGTGTTACAGTGCCTGATTTTCCTGTGCATCGACACACATTTTTTGTTGTAGATTTTTACCGAAAGCTCTCCTACGTTTCTTCATCCGAAATTTCTGTGCCGTTTTCTCTCCATCTTTGTGTTCCATGAGGTCGCCTAAATACTTGGAGTAGGAAACTGGCACTATCTGTCCATACTTCGTGATCAGCATTTGGGCAGAAGTTTTGTGCAGGTGGTTTGGTTTGTTGGTCGCATATCCCGGGGGGGGGGGGGTCAAGTGTTTCAGTGCATTCCTTGACAGTCTGTATCAGTTTTATTGGTGTCCGCTTGTCGTCCGATAACTCTGCCAGATCATCTACAAAAGCTAGGCGAGACTTTGAGATGTCAGTTTTTCGTCTCACAACTCGTACGCATTTCCAGTAGTTTTGGTTTTTATACTCTCGGATGACTTTCTCGAAAACCAGATTAAACAGGACAGGAGAGAGACTGTCGCCCAGCCGAACTACGGCTTTGAACAGAAATGGTTCTAACATCTTACCTATGAATTATACCGTAGAGTTCGTAAGTGTTTGTTTCATGAGAGTTAGGATCTTCGGGTCCAGTCTTTGTTCTTCGAGCATACTAAAAAGGTACTGCCGATTGACTGCTTCATACACCTTCTTGAAATCCATAAAAGAAACATATGATGTTGCTGCTCATGAAAAAGAAATACAGGAACAGGGCACAATCTGTAACGATCAGTCAAGTGGATTACCTTAGGCTCCCAAAGCGGAAACAGAGAACAAAAAGACGTTGCATTACACTCACCAGAGCAGAGCCACTCGTGGAAAAACTGCCACAGACACTGCCGTCGATCCTGGAGTACCTCGATGATACGTGCTTTTGTCATACTGAGCTTGCGCGAATTAACAACAGAAATTACGTGATATACAAAATTGTCAAAAAGCACTGGCGGTTGTCTTCTACAACGAGGGAATTGAAAAGTTGGTACAACGCTACAACAGATGTCTGAGCGCCGACTGTGTACAGAAGTAGCTGGAAGGTGTAGCTAACCGCTGCAAATACAACAGTTTTTATTTTCACTGTGGTTTCCATTTCGCGACCTATTGTTCCTTACTTTTCGAGCAGCCCTCGTAATTGTAACATTTGTGTCTTCCAACATACCCACCAATTTCCAGAATGAGATTTTCACTCTGCAGCGGAGTGTGCGCTGATATGAAACTTCCTGGCAGATTAAAACTGTGTGCCGACCGAGACTCGAACTCGGGACCTTTGCCTTTCGCGGGCAAGTGCTCTACCAACTGAGCTACCGAAGCACGACTCATGCCCGGTACTCACAGCTTTACTTCTGCCAGTACCTCGTCACCTACCTTCCAAACTTTACAGAAGCTTTCCTGCGAACCATGCAGAACTAGCACTCCTGAAAGAAAGGATATTGCGGAGACATGGCTTAGCCACAGCCTGGGGGATGTTTCCAGAATGAGATTTTTCACTCTGCAGCATTTGTGCACCGCCGCCGTCAGTGTCAGCCAGTTTGCCGTGGCATACGGAGCTCCATCGCAGTCTTTAACACTGGTAGCATGCCGCGACAGCGTGGACGTGAACTGTATGTGCAGTTGACGGACTTTGAGCGAGGGCGTATAGTGGGCATGCGGGAGGCCGGGTGGACGTACCGCCGAATTGCTCAACACGTGGGGCGTGAGGTCTCCACAGTACATCGGTACATCGATGTTGTCGCCAGTGGTCGGCGGAAGGTGCACGTGCCCGTCGACCTGGGACCGGACCGCAGCGACGCACGGATGCACGCCAAGACCGTAGGATACTACGCAGTGCCGTAGGGGACCGCACCGCCACTTCGCAGCAAATTAGGGACACTGTTGCTCCTGGGGTATCGGCGAGGACCATTCGCAACCGTCTCCATGAAGTTGGGCTACGGTCCCGCACACCGTTAGGCCGTCTTCCGCTCACGCCCCAACATCGTGCAGCCCGCCTCCAGTGGTGTCGCGACAGGCGTGAATGGAGGGACGAATGGAGACGTGTCGCTTCTGCCTTGGTGCCAATGATGGTCGTATGCGTGTTTGGCGCCGTGCAGGTGAGCGCCACAATCAGGACTGCATACGACCGAGGCACACAGGGCCAACACCCGGCATCATGGTGTGGGGAGCGATCTCCTACACTGGCCATACACCACTGGTGATCGTCGAGCGGACACTGAATAGTGCACGGTACATCCAAACCGTCATCGAACCCATCGTTCTACCATTCCTAGACCGGCAAGGGAACTTGCTGTTCCAACAGGACAATGCACGTCCGCATGTATCCCGTGCCACCCAACGTGCTCTAGAAGGTGTAAGTCAACTACCCTGGCCAGCAAGATCTCCGGATCTGTCCCCCATTGAGCATGTTTAGGACTGGATGAAGCGTCGTCTCAGGCGGTCTGCACGTCCAGCACGAACGCTGATCCAACTGAGGCGCCAGGTGGAAATGGCATGGCAAGCCGTTCCACAGGACTACATCCAGCATCTCTACGATCGTCTCCATGGGAGAATAGCAGCCTGCATTGCTGCGAAAGGTGGATATACACTGTACTAGTGCCGACATTGTGCATGCTCTGTTGCCTGTGTCTATGTGCCTGTGGTTCTGTCAGTGTGATCATGTGATGTATCTGACCCCAGGAATGTGTCAATAAAGTTTTCCTTTCCTGGGACAATGAATTCACGGTGTTCTTATTTCAATTTCCAGGAGTGTATTATTATTTTAAATAGAAATCATTTAAAGAGGACCATTCTTCAGATTCGAAATTTAATACAATCTATTGATTGCGAGAAAGAAATGTAAAACACTGCTATAATATCTGTCTCGCAGCGGCATATGATCTCTGCAGTATGACACCACATAAAAATTGATTGCTAATGTAGAGACTCTAATAGAAACAATTTACTGATTATTAACAATAATGGATGATCCATGGAGCACTACAATCAACTCACAATGAATTACAAATTACCTTAGATTTATTCAGTATTTTTCATAGTCATTCAACATCTATAAGAGCAGACCCTTTCATAACCACCGATTTAAAATCATCTGTTACAGGGATTATAATTTTTGCAGCAGAAATATGTTAATCAAATTAAAGTCACACAAAATTACTTCCCCAAAATAACGACGCATACTGCTCGTGTGCATCTACGGGAAGTGTTTGAAGTACAATGAATGCACAAGTAACTGATAGAGTGCTGGGTGCCTACGCTTTATCACAGGTCGTGAAAGTCGAGGCTTGTCCGCTCTATAATGCAAGACAGGCGGTGATCTGTGGCAGATTTTACAAGATAGTACAGGTGTTTCCGGACACATCGTTCTGTTTACATTGTTGAACACGTGGCTCTACAGTGGACGACCCGTACGTATTCCGACGTTGAACCAACGACATCGTCAATCACGTTTGCGCAGAATACAGGATCATCGAGACTGTACCGTGGATCAATAGAAACGTGTCGCTTGGTCGGATGGATCGCGTTTCTCGTTACACCAAGTCGGTGTTTGGGTGAATACACAATCATGCAGCAGACACCAGTTCGAAACTCTATGGGTAACGTTCACGGGGGCTTGCGTGGGACTCTTCGTGGTAACTAAAGGTATCGTTTCATCTATGGAGTACGCGGGTATTATTAAATCCCGTCGTGCTTCATTTCTTTTCCGACCTCGATGGCATCTTCCTGTAGGACAACTGACAGTAACACAAGGTCAGTCTCGTACTAAAGTGATCTGAAGACCCTGGTATTGAACTCCCGCTAATATTCTCGCTACTAAATTCACACGATCTGAACCTAATGGAAAACATACGTGACGCTAGCGGTTCGATGCTCTGCCCTTACAAACCACTTGCTCGTTATTTATGGGAATCCTGAGGACTTCTCAAATCCATGGCAGCCAGAATTGCTGCTATATTGGGTTCCACATGCAGACCACCGAGGTATTAGTCAGATGACAACAATGTTTGGTTCATCTGTATACAGCGTCGAAGAAAAGAACTTTTAGCCACTTTCAGTTCGTCGCTAATGACCATAGAAGTTTTGCGCCCTAAAACCACAACTTTCAGTTCGTGTAATATATTCGATGTATTTGGAATGGGGAGAGAATAGGATTGTGTAATTTGAATAAGGTCTCTAAAAAAAGATTTTGTATTTGACTTTGCAAGTAGCAACTTCTTTCTTCAGTGATAGTATGGCAGTTTCTAATATTACCCCATCTCTAATCGGCTATGCTAACGTCTGCGAGACTCCTTTAATCAAACAGTACAGAAAATTATGGCAATCGTTTCCGAAATAATGACTGGTTAGCGAGGAAAGTGTACAATGAATTACTTTTCCAGATTGTTTACTCCAGTTTCTTCTTCCATAAATTTTGAATGATCATTGTAAAGCAGTTCAAATCACACGCAACAAAGGCATCGAAGGGTAACATGAAGTTTTGAGTAACGCAAAGAAATTCTTATCTATATACTGCGCCCATTAACCAGTTGTTTACCGTAACTTATCTGAACAAACGCCTGGTGGCAAAATAGTCTGGATACAAAATAATGACATCAACAGTCACTTAACGAAATACGACGGTCGTCCACAAAGTAAGTTCCGTTTCTATTTCTATCCGCGCCAGCGCTACGATGGCAGTTCCGAGCATGTGCGACAGTTACTCCGACTCAAGGAGAAGACATGTACATCACTTTCAGATCGCTGCTGCCGACGTGTGCTTTGCAGTATTTCTTTATAATGTCAGCTGTAATTGAGAATGCCGCCACGTGTGAAATCAGATCTGTGATTCGTTTTCTAAATGCAAAGAAAGTTAAACCAAAGGAAATTCAAAAATGGTTCAAATGGCTCTGAGCACTATGGGACTCAACTGCTGTGGTCATAAGTCCCCTAGAACTTAGAACTACTTAAACCTAACTAACCTAAGGACAGCCCACAACACCCAGCCATCACGAGGCAGAGAAAATCCCTGACCCCGCCGGGAATCGAACCCAGGAACCCGAGCGTGGGAAGCGAGAACGCTACCGCACGACCACGAGATGCGGGCAAAGGAAATTCATCCGCAAATCTGCGAGGTTTACGGACGAAATGCTATGAGTGATTCAATGGTTAGAAGATGGATCAGATTTTTCAATGAACGACGGGATCAAGTTGATGATGAAGAACGAAGTGGATGCCCGGCTGTGGTTACTGATAATCTGGTTCACACAACTGAAGAGAAGATTAAGCACAACCGTAAGTTTACACTTAGTGCCCTTGCTATGAAAGTTCTGCAAATCTCACGATCACCAATTCATGTGATTGTCACTGAAAAACTGATATTTCGAAAACTTTCCTCACGTGGGGTACCCAAAATTCTTACTGAACAACACAAAAAACAACGGATGGGCAGTGCACTTCAGTTTTTGATACGCTACATTAAAGAAGATGATGGTTTTCTTTCTCGGATAGTCACGAGGGATGAAACTTGGGTATCGTGCGACACCCCTGAAACAAAATGGCAATCAATGGAATGGAGGCACACTTCATCCCCAACTAAGGTTAAGCCTAAGCTAATCTTGACACCTTGAAAAGTCACAGGCACCATTTTTTGGGACAGAAAAGGCATTTTGCTGATTGATTTCTTACCATGGGGGCAAATAATCAATGCACATGGTTACTGCGAGACCATTAAGAAATTGCGCCTCGCAATACAGAACAAGCGCCGAGGATTACTGTCAAAAGGTGTTGTTTTTTCTACGATAATGCCCGACCTCAGACGGCGAATATGACTAAACAGCTCTTACGGGAATTTCAGTGGGACCCGTTTGATCATCCTCCGTACAGCCGGGACCTCGCTCCTACTGACTTTCGTCTCTTATTACACCTAAAATCTGCCCTTGGTGGTGAACAAAAAAATGGCTCTGAGCACTATGGGACCCAACTGCTGTGGTCATAAGTCCCCTAGAACTTAGAACTACTTAAACCTAACTAACCTATGGACAGCACACAACACCCAGCCGTCACGAGGCAGAGAAAATCCCTGACCCCGCCGGGAATCTAACCCGGGAACCCGGGTGTGGGAAGCGAGAACGCTACCGCACGACCACGAGATGCGGGCGGTGGTCAACACTTCAACGATGATAACTAGCTGGAAGAACATGTTACCACATGGTTTAATACACAGGTGGCAATCTTCTATGAAGAAGGCACACAAAAACGTATGCCAAGCTATGACAAGTGCCTATAAAATTTCGGAAGCTATGTAGAAAAGTACACTCCTGGAAATGGAAAAAAGAACACATTGACACCGGTGTGTCAGACCCACCATACTTGCTCCGGACACTGCGAGAGGGCTGTACAAGCAATGATCACACGCACGGCACAGCGGACACACCAGGAACCGCGGTGTTGGCCGTCGAATGGCGCTAGCTGCGCAGCATTTGTGCACCGCCGCCGTCAGTGTCAGCCAGTTTGCCGTGGCATACGGAGCTCCATCGCAGTCTTTAACACTGGTAGCATGCCGCGACAGCGTGGACGTGAACCGTATGTGCAGTTGACGGACTTTGAGCGAGGGCGTATAGTGGGCATGCGGGAGGCCGGGTGGACGTACCGCCGAATTGCTCAACACGTGGGGCGTGAGGTCTCCACAGTACATCGATGTTGTCGCCAGTGGTCGGCGGAAGGTGCACGTGCCCGTCGACCTGGGACCGGACCGCAGCGACGCACGGATGCACGCCAAGACCGTAGGATCCTACGCAGTGCCGTAGGGGACCGCACCGCCACTTCCCAGCAAATTAGGGACACTGTTGCTCCTGGGGTATCGGCGAGGACCATTCGCAACCGTCTCCATGAAGCTGGGCTACGGTCCCGCACACCGTTAGGCCGTCTTCCGCTCGCGCCCCAACATCGTGCAGCCCGCCTCCAGTGGTGTCGCGACAGGCGTGAATGGAGGGACGAATGGAGACGTGTCGTCTTCAGCGATGAGAGTCGCTTCTGCCTTGGTGCCAATGATGGTCGTATGCGTGTTTGGCGCCGTGCAGGTGAGCGCCACAATCAGGACTGCATACGACCGAGGCACACAGGGCCAACACCCGGCATCGTGGTGTGGGCAGCGATCTCCTACACTGGCCGTACACCACTGTTGATCGTCGAGGGGACACTGAATAGTGCACGGTACATCCAAACCGTCATCGAACCCATCGTTCTACCATTCCTAGACCGGCAAGGGAACTTGCTGTTCCAACAGGACAATGCACGTCCGCATGTATCCCGTGCCACCCAACGTGCTCTAGAAGGTGTAAGTCAACTACCCTGGCCAGCAAGATCTCCGGATCTGTCCCCCATTGAGCATGTTTGGGACTGGATGAAGCGTCGTCTCACGCGGTCTGCACGTCCAGCACGAACGCTGGTCCAACTGAGGCGCCAGGTGTAAATGGCATGGCAAGCCGTTCCACAGGACTACATCCAGCATCTGTACGATCGTCTCCATGGGAGAATAGCAGCCTGCATTGCTGCGAAAGGTGGATATACACTGTACTAGTGCCGACATTGTGCATGCTGTGTTGCCTGTGTCTATGTGCCTGTGGTTCTGTCAGTGTGATCATGTGATGTATCTGACCCCAGGAATGTGTCAATAAAGTTTCCCCTTCCTGGGACAATGAATTCACGACGTTCTTATTTCAAGTTCCAGGAGTGTATTTCTAACCGCATGAATTTCATCATTGTTTGTTTACCTTCAGATGCCTGCAGTCCAGTATCCATCTGCCACTATACTCAAGGCCCTGTTACACTCACCATCCACTTCGGAGATACAAAAATTGACTAGACAACAATCGAGGTGTGGAAGTGGTCCAGACACTGTGTAACCCGCTAACTCGGCTGGTCACAGCATCGCTCTGAGTGCGTGCCTGCCGCCCCCCGTTCCCCCCACTCCCCCGCCCACCCACTGGCGATCCACCTTCCCTGAGTACTGTGCACCGACGCACGTGTCAGAGTAGGCTGGCTGAAAGCAGCGGGCGCCCGCATTAGTTCGCGGACTGGCGCGGTAATCAGCCATTGCTCGCGCTGACAGGTTTTGACGAAATTATCAGAGGGCGCGCGCGGTAAGCACTTGTTATTGCGCGCACTGCGGTCTCCCCAAATTAACGTCATCACTTCTCATCAGCTAATGCGCCGCCGCGGTTTTTGAACTGCAGCAACCGCAGCCGAGTGCAATGGCATGGGACGCGATATTTCGTTAGGAGGCAAAACACTCGCGCGCGAGCGGCGGTAAAATTTTATTCGCTGTTATTAACGCCACAGATGCTGGCGATTTTGTGAACTCGGCTGGCACGATTATTGTATCTATAATATGGAACACCGTTGAGGGTGTTGTTGAACCACGTTGCGTGTAATCTACGCATTCTTGAAAAACGAAAACGAAACTACAACTGAAACAGAGACGTGTTAGATAGTGGTCTCTCAATAACGGTCGTAACTGTTTTAAATGGTTCTTACTGCTGATGCTATTCCTTTAAGATTGTTATATGAACAGTTAATATTGTTGTAGCCCACCTAAGCATCCTATTATACAGAGGCCCACAAGCAAACAAACATCTGTCATTTCTCTACACTTCGTCAACGTGTTTGACCTAGCTTGGGTAAACAAAACATCATCATCATCATTTAAGACTGATTATGCCTTTCAGCGTTCAGTCTGGAGCATAGCCCCCCTTATACAGTTCCTCCATGATCCCCTGTTCAGTGCTAACATTGGTGCCTCTTCTGATGTTAAGCCTATTACTTCAAAATCATTCTTAACCGAATCCAGGTACCTTCTCCTCGGTCTGCCCCGACTCCTCCTACCCTCTACTGCTGAATCCATGAGTCTCTTGGGTAACCTTGCTTCTCCCATGCGTGTAACATGACCCCACCATCTAAGCCTGTTCGCCCTGACTGCTACATCTACTTGTGTGAATAAATTATTTTTGTTTTCTTTACATACATACAATCAGAGCAAAATGTAAAGAAAACACAAATAATTTATTCACACAAGTAGTTAAATTGTATAATAATATTTGAAATTAAGTGTTCATCTGATAATAAATGTCCTTGGGGATATAGATAGGCAGTGTCCCAAAGTATCGATCAAGCGAGGATGCAGTCTACCTCCAACAATTTTGTGAAAAGCGTTTTTTACATTTCAGGTTTGCAATGTCTGCGGAGTAATGAAGTACCAAAACTAGCGTCATCCATGTAAATCACTACGTTGACACACATCGCTATGTGAAAAGTCTTCCATGTAAATCTTTATGTCAACACAAACCGTCATGAAATGTTATGTAAAGTTCTTGCATCGAACTGGTCAGTTATAACGCATATGTAACTTCACTCTCGAGTCCTCCCTCGGGCATGGGTGTGTGTGCTGTTCTTAGCATAGGTTAGTTTAAGTTAGTTTAAGTAGTGTGTAAGTCTAGGCACCGATGACCTAAGCTGTTCGGTCCCTTAGGAATTCACAAACATTTGAACATTTTTTTTAACTTCACTCTGCTGAATTACTGAGTAAAATTATGAAAGAGATAAATCGAAAGTTGACACGAACCCATGTGACACATTTTGAACTTTTATAGTCGGGAATTTTGTGTCTACATGCCAGTTAACATGTGACGGTTTGATTGCATAGATGTGTTTTAAGCTACTCCCTACGAGTCTGCAATATCTTTGGTACCGACGCATATATAGCGTTATACCACAAATTTAAGTGCATTTGATAATAGTTTATTTACATATTAGTTTCCAAAACATATTTAGTCTCCTTTTGCATCTGTATTTAATATACACTCCTGGAAATGGAAAAAAGAACACATTGACACCGGTGTGTCAGACCCACCATACTTGCTCCGGACACTGCGAGAGGGCTGTACAAGCAATGATCACACGCACGGCACAGCGGACACACCAGGAACCGCGGTGTTGGCCGTCGAATGGCGCTAGCTGCGCAGCATTTGTGCACCGCCGCCGTCAGTGTCAGCCAGTTTGCCGTGGCATACGGAGCTCCATCGCAGTCTTTAACACTGGTAGCATGCCGCGACAGCGTGGACGTGAACCGTATGTGCAGTTGACGGACTTTGAGCGAGGGCGTATAGTGGGCATGCGGGAGGCCGGGTGGACGTACCGCCGAATTGCTCAACACGTGGGGCGTGAGGTCTCCACAGTACATCGATGTTGTCGCCAGTGGTCGGCGGAAGGTGCACGTGCCCGTCGACCTGGGACCGGACCGCAGCGACGCACGGATGCACGCCAAGACCGTAGGATCCTACGCAGTGCCGTAGGGGACCGCACCGCCACTTCCCAGCAAATTAGGGACACTGTTGCTCCTGGGGTATCGGCGAGGACCATTCGCAACCGTCTCCATGAAGCTGGGCTACGGTCCCGCACACCGTTAGGCCGTCTTCCGCTCACGCCCCAACATCGTGCAGCCCGCCTCCAGGGTGTCGCGACAGGCGCGAATGGAGGGACGAATGGAGACGTGTCGTCTTCAGCGATGAGAGTCGCTTCTGCCTTGGTGCCAATGATGGTCGTATGCGTGTTTGGCGCCGTGCAGGTGAGCGCCACAATCAGGACTGCATATGACCGAGGCACACAGGGCCAACACCCGGCATCATGGTGTGGGGAGCGATCTCCTACACTGGCCGTACACCACTGGTGATCGTCGAGGGGACACTGAATAGTGCACGGTACATCCAAACCGTCATCGAACCCATCGTTCTACCATTCCTAGACCGGCAAGGGAACTTGCTGTTCCAACAGGACAATGCACGTCCGCATGTATCCCGTGCCACCCAACGTGCTCTAGAAGGTGTAAGTCAACTACCCTGGCCAGCAAGATATCCGGATCTGTCCCCCATTGAGCATGTTTGGGACTGGATGAAGCGTCGTCTCACGCGGTCTGCACGTCCAGCACGAACGCTGATCCAACTGAAGCGCCAGGTGGAAATGGCATGGCAAGCCGTTCCACAGGACTACATCCAGTATCTCTACGATCGTCTCCATGGGAGAATAGCAGCCTGCATTGCTGCGAAAGGTGGATATACACTGTACTAGTGCCGACATTGTGCATGCTTTGCTGCCTGTGTCTATGTGCCTGTGGTTCTGTCAGTGTGATCATGTGATGTATCTGACCCCAGGAATGTGTCAATAGAGTTTCCCCTTCCTGGGACAATGAATTCACGGTGTTCTTATTTCAATTTCCAGGAGTGTATATTTATCCATTCCGAGAGGACTGAAAGCTGTTTTTAATGCCAATAGTTTTCCTACACTGCATTAGGCATGGTAGTGTATAGTGTTTTTGGCGTTTCCATCTTTTTTTTCAGCCACTGTATACTGAATTCCATGTACTTCCTTTGCTCCTGGAGTGAGGAAGACAATAAAGATTCTCTGAGTAGAATATTAGTTTGTATTAATTATTTCTGTTAAGTACAAGTTTTGTGAGCAATTTGAAATCGTTTTCTGTTGGCAAGTCCCAGTCGCATCTTGAAAAGTAACTGTTCCTGGTAAAACATAAAGAATTAGAAAGAGGCTTGTACAAAGCCAAACAAATGATAGCAATTACGACTGTTGCGATAGGGTTTTATTGCATTTTTATTTTTACGTCTGCCTGGAAAAGAGCATATTTTTATACAACCGTTAATAGAACCAAAACCCGCAGTGTCGCTGTGTGTTCAAAAATGCCGTGAATTTTATAATGTTAACTTGTGCAGATGCGTAATAAATTCCACTTTTTCCAGACCGAAACCGCTAAGTATGAACTGGATTGACCTATGGCAAGAATGATGGACAGCATTCAGCAGACTCGCAAAGCGGACGTATGGTCGATAAGACACTTAATTCATACAGAGTAAAAAAATAAAAAATGAAATTAACGCTAAATACCGAAAGACGTGTGTGTGTGTGTGTGTGTGTGTGTGTGTGCGAGCGTGGGCGCGGGCGTGTGTGTTACGTGGAGGAGGAGGAAGACAATATTAACACAGAATTACCTTCAACAGAAGAGTAGATACACATGCAGGAAAAACAACCTTATAGCCTATACAACAGTTTGAATTAACAGTCACAATAAAATGAAAATAATGCAAGACAAGAGAAGTGAAGACCAACTTGATGCCGGCCGCGGTGGTCTATATTCTCTTCCATTTTTATAATTTTGTTCTCAAGAACATCGCCCTTGTATAGACCCTCTATATACTCTTTCCACCTTTCTGCTTTCCCTTCTTTGCTTATTACTGGATTTCCATTTGAGCTCTTGATATTCATGCAAGTCAATTTCTTTCTTTAGCAATTTTGCACTTCCTATTTATCTCATTTTCGAGACGGTTGTATTCTTTTTTGCCTGCTTCATTTACTGCATTTTTGTATTTTCTCCTTTCATCAATTAAATTCAATATCTTTTCTGTTACTCGTGGATTTCTATTAGCCCTCGTCTTTTTACCTACTTGATCGTCTGCTTTCTTCATTATTTTATCTCTTAAAGCTGCCCATTCTTCTTCTACTGTATTTCTTTCCCCCATTCTTGTAAAGCGTTCCCTAATGCTCGCCCTGAAGCTCTCTACAACCTCTGGTTCTTTCATTTTATCCAGGACCCATCTTCTCAATTTACCACCTTTTTGCAGTTTCTTCAGTTTTTATCTACAGTTCATATCCAATAGATTGTGGTCAGAGTCCGCATCTGCCCCCGAAAATGTCTTAAAATTTAAAACCTGGTTCCTGAATCTCTGTCTTACCATTATATAGTCTATCTGATACCTTCCAGTATCTGGAAGGAACATATTAATATGTTCATAAAAATAAATATTTTGCAAAGAAGGGAACTGCAAAGCTTCCATAATAAATTCCGTATAATAACAGGGGTGAGGCAAATTTCTGTAAATCTGACGGGAGCACATTGTATACGTAAGCTTGCCCCGCAGGCAGCTCCTTAGCGACCAGGCTGGGTTAGTTGTAGGGTAAGGGCGTAGCAGCAGCGACAAAACCGCGCATAGCGGCCCGGCATATCGCAACCAGCCCGGTGTGTTTGTGTGTACGTGTGTGTTTGTGTGTGTTTGTGCGCCTTCATGGCCTCAGCTAGCAGCGCCGCGGCGTCGTGGAGCTGCGCAGCCATTCCGCCCGGCGGCAATCTCTGCAAGGGGAGTCCCCGGGGAGCCGCAGGTAGCGGCTATCGGGGGTTCACCGCGTGCGCGGATTACACAACACCGCCGCCGCGCCGATAACCGCAAATGTTTGCCCTAACCGCCTTACCGCCGCCTAATTTATTTCGTTAGCCAAACGAGGTCAGCTCCTCCTCGGCGCTGCAAGATGAGCACTCCGGACACCCCCACTCCCCCTCCCCCCCTCTCCCACGCCTCGACCGCGCGATTCAATTAGGCGCCTGATATACGGGCCTCCAACGTGGCCGGATGCGAGCACTGCGCCAGTGCGGTGCGTGCTCCTCATTTCTGATTCAGCGCCCGCCTGATATATCTAATACTCGCAAGTATCGACACAGCTTGTATCTTCGCATTTGTGTTCGCGTCTATACGTGCTGGGCGACTCGAGTTATGCCGCTACTGTAGAGCACTGTTGCCAACTTCGCCAATATTTCACCGACAATACTGCCGCAGCATAATTTTGATTAAAGATTTACGTAATTTGTTTACCGTAAAACTTTTCCGTCTTGGTCTAGCGTAACCTGTGGCACAATTTTGAGCAGTGGTCTGGATTAGCAGCCCACATACTGGAGGCTCGTCGATGCGCAGCTCGGTCAGACTTTGTGCATCATCACAAACACATATCATAAACACTTTAACTTTCCGGTTGCCTATTCTCAGCCATGCTGGCCGTAGTGGCCGAGCGGTTCTAGGCGCTGTAGTTCTAAGTTCTAGGGGACTGATGACCTCAGATGTTAAGGGGCTCCGGAAAGGCTCAAAATCATGAAAAGTTCAATTTTTACTTTTTTGCCTTTTCTGAATCTGCAGACTATTACCTTTTAATAGATATATAATTTATTCAATTCCGAAGACTACAACTATTTTTAAATTTGTTTTGAAATGTGTTCTACATGGGCGTGACCCACTGTGGCGCTGTTAAACTGCTGTCAAATGGTGTTATTATTAACGTCCGTGTTCATCAGGTACATTTTAGTGATGTGAGATAAAGTATGTGTTGCGGCTAACCTACTTTCAGAGACTTAGCAGCACCTGAAATGTTGAAAAAGTGTATTCACGGAAAAACTCAAAACCCCAATGAAAGTGTAAATAGTGTTATATGGTCGAGAACCCCAAGACTGTATTTGTTGGAAGAGAAACACTTCACTTTGGTGTGTATGATGCTGTTGCGACTTTCAATGATGGCAACATTGTAAGGTGCAAGGTATTTAGAAATATGGGAATGAAGATAGGTTCTAACATGGTACGAACGATGCTTGCTTTAGACAAGGAACGCCTTCGGGCTGCAGACAGGGCTGTAAAGAGTCTAGAAATACAAGCAAGAGTAAACAGGAGGAGGAACAAGAGGAAGCTGGAGGAGGAGTTTGCAGAGGATGAAGATAATCCATCCTATGGACCTGGAATGCACTAAAAAGTTAATCCAATCTTTGTCGCTCGATTCCCAAAACTTTTATTTTCTCATACTAATTACATGTTTTCTAAGAATCTTCCAAACATATTTGTTTCAAACTTTCAGTAAATGTTACACAGTACCTTCTGCATAATTTAACACAGCCTTTTTCCAAAAAACTGTATATTTTTGAATATATAAATAAAAAATTGCAAAAAAATGTTGTGAATTTTCATTACAATTAAAAAAATCATCTTTAATAACTGAACTAAACTTTTGTAAAATCCCTGTGTTAAGTTGTAGCCCATATTCCAATAAATAATCTGTAAAAAGTTCAACTTCCTACTTCAAATATTTTGTGAGGAAAGATGTAATTTATAAGCGTTATTTTAACATTGCAAGTATAGGGCGTTCCGGAGCCCCTTAAGTCCAATAGTGCTCAGAGCCATTAATTCTCAGCCATATAGCTCACACAAGTTTGCGGCGAGAATCAGCTTTCAAGGGCGAGTTTACAATAACAGCTGAGGATACTTACCTCCCTGTACATGAGGACATTCCTGCGCTCAGTAAAAACTGAATTCGCTCCCGTATCCACTTCTAAAGTTTGGTGAACAACAGAGTAACACTGGAAGGCCGATAGCCATAAATGTGACAGAATAACTCCATCCCAGAGCAGCTTAACGAATCCTGGATCTGATATAGGCTACCAGGTTTTCAAGAGCACCACAACGTTGTGCTCAATAGAAGAAGGACGATCGGTGGAAAATTTGCTGACCTGTTGTACAAATGGGGAGTAATAACATCTCCCTGCTATGATTACGGTGCAGAATGATATAACTGTTCAGCACCTCATAGGTGAATGTCCAAAAGAATTAGTTTCTTGCTATCCTGAGTCTTTCCTAATGGCCACATTAACATCAGTTGAATATATTCAGCAGCTGGATGTATGTCTGCGGCCTTGTATGTTTCGTAAGTACCGTAAATTCAATTAACTTGCAATCACACACACACACGGGCCAAATATCTCACAAAATAAGCATCAAACGAAAAAACTACAAAGAACGAAAGTCGTCTAACTTGAAGGTAGCAACCAGATGGCGCTATGGTTGGCAGGCTAGATGGCGCTGCCGTAGGTCGAACGGATATCAACTGCGTTTTTGACGCTTATTTCGTGACATATTTGGCCTGGTCACGATCAATGGACCACCCTATATATATATATATATATATATATATATATATATATATATATATATATATATATATATATACAGGGTTATTACAAATGATAGAAGCGATTTCACAGCTCTACAATAACTTTATTATTTGAGATATTTTCACAATGCTTTGCACACACATACAAAAACTCAAAAAGTTTTTTTAGGCATTCACAAATGTTCGGTATGTGCCCCTTTAGTGATTCGGCAGACATCAAGCCGATAATCAAGTTCCTCCCACATTCGGCGCAGCATGTCCCCATCAATGAGTTCGAAAGCATCGTTGATGCGAGCTCGCAGTTCTGGCACGTTTCTTGGTAGAGGATGTTTAAACACTGAATCTTTTACATAACCCCACAGAAAGAAATCGCATGGGGTTAAGTCGGGAGAGCGTGGAGGCCATATCATGAATTGCTGATCATGATCTCCACCACGACCGATCCATCGGTTTTCCAATCTCCTGTTTAAGAAATGCCGAACATCGTGATGGAAGTGCGGTGGAGCACCATCCTGTTGAAAGATGAAGTCGGCGCTGTCAGTCTCCAGTTGTGGCATGAGCCAATTTTCCAGCATGTCCAGATACACGTGTCCTGTAACGTTTTTTTCGCAGAAGAAAAAGGGGCCGTAAACTTTAAACCGTGAAATTGCGCAAAACACGTTAACTTTTGGTGAATTGCGAATTTGCTGCACGAATGCGTGAGGATTCTCTACCGCCCATATTCGCACATTGTGTCTGTTCACTTCACCATTAAGAAAAAATGTTGCTTCATCACTGAAAACAAGTTTCGCACTGAACGCATCCTCTTCCATGAGCTATTGCAACCGCGCCGAAAATTCAAAGCGTTTGACTTTGTCATCGGGTGTCAGGGCTTGTAGCAATTGTATACGGTAAGGCTTCTGCTTTAGCCATTTCCGTCAGATTTTCCAAACCGTCGGCTGTGGTACGTTTAGCTCCCTGCTTGCTTTATTCGTCGACTTCCGCGGGCTACGCGTGAAACTTGCCCGCACGCGTTCAACCGTTTCTTCGCTCACTGCAGGCCGACCCGTTGATTTCCCCTTACAGAGGCATCCAGAAGCTTTAAACTGCGCATACCATCGCCGAATGGAGTTAGCAGTTGGTGGATCTTTGTTGAACTTCGTCCTGAAGTGTCGTTGCACTGTTATGGCTGACTGATGTGAGTGCATTTCAAGCACGACATACGCTTTCTCGGCTCCTGTCGCCATTTTGTCTCACTGCGCTCTCGGCGCTCTGGCGACAGAAACCCGAAGTGCGGCTTCAGCCGAACAAAACTTTATGAGTTTTTCTACGTGTCTGTAGTGTGTCGTGACCATATGTCAATGAATGGAGCTACAGTGAATTTATGAAATCGCTTCAATCATTTGTAATAGCCCTGTATATGTGTGTGTAATATATGTCCATTGTAAAAGAAAAAAAATTGTGTTGTGACATTAGCCATACGTCAAATAAATAAACACATAACGTTACTTAACAGGTCTTCCCAAAATTTTCCTTCGGGAAAGCTTGTAACCCTAGAGAGCAAGTCCCAAAGTGGCGAAGAGGGGTTGCGGTTGTGTTTAAGTATTTCTGTATACATGTAAGCTGGCCGGAGTGGCCGTGCGGTTCTAGGCACTACAGTCTAGAGCTGAGCGACCGCTACGGTCGCAGGTTCCAATCCCGCCTGGGGCATGGATGTGTGCGATGTCCTTAGGTTAGTTAGGTTTAAGTAGTTCTAAGTTCTAGGCTACTGATCACCTTAGAAGTTAAGTCGCATAGTGCTCAGAGCCTTTTGAACCATTTTTTTGTATACATGTAAATTATATAAACCCTTACGGATATGGGTATTCTTATTGCGCCAACATTAACTGCTACAAGTGCCTGTTCTGCGGTACTTAAACTTAAAATGGTGCTCTGTTCATGAGTACGGTTTTTCAAGTTAGATGTCTATAATTTTACGGTAATTTTATTTAATTTTCATGGATTTTGGATCTATAAATTGTTATTCAGTACCCTGACAGGTTTTATTGCAATAACACAACTACAGCTAAGCTCTACATCTACATCTACGTGAATACTCTGCAAATCACATTTAAGTGCCTGGCAGAGGGTTCATCGAACCAGCTTCACAATTCTCTATTATTCCGATCTCGTATAGCGCGCGCAAAGAATGAACACCTTTATCTTTCCATACGAGCTCTGAGTTCCCTTACTTTACCTTGGTGATCGTTGCTTCCTATGTAGGTCGGTGTCAACAAAATAGTTTCACATTCGGAGGAGAAAGTTAGTGATAGGAATTTCGTGAGAAGTTTCCGTCGCAACGAAAAACAGCTTTCTTTTAATTATGTCCAGCCCAAATCCTGTATCATTTCTGTGACACTCTCTCTCATATTTCGGTATAATACAAAACGTGCTGCGTTTCTTTGAACTTTTTTGATGTACTCCGTCAGTCCTATCTGGTGCCGGCCGGTGTGGCCGTGCGGTTCTAGGCACTTCAGTCTGGAACCGCGTGACCGCTCCGGTCGCAGGTTCGAATCCTGCCTCGGGTATGGATGTCTGTGACGTCCTTAGGTTAGTTAGGTTTAAGTAGTTCTAAGTCCTAGGGGACTGATGACCACAGATGTTAAGTCCCATTGTGCTCAGAGCCATTTGAACCATCCTATCTGGTAAGGATCCCACAGCGCACAGCAGTATTCTAAAAGACGACGGACAAGCGTAGTGTAGGCAGTCTTCTTAGTAGGTCTGTTACATTTTCTAGGTCTCCTGCCAATAAAGCGCAGTCTTTGGCTAGCCTTCCCCACAACATTTCTATGTGCTCCTTCCAATTTAAGTTGTTCGTTATTGTAATACCTAGGTATTTAGTTGAATTTACGGGTTATAGATTAGACCGAAGTTTAACGAGTTCCTTTTAGCACTCATGTGGATAACTCCACACTTTTCGTTGTTTAGGGTCAACTGACACGCCCCGCACCATTCATATATTTTGTCTAAATCGTTTTGCAGTTTGTTTTGGTCTTCTAATGACTTTATTAGTCGATAAACGACAGCGTCATCTGGAAGCAGCCGAAGACGGTTGCTCAGATTGTCTCCAAAATCGTTTATATAGGTAAGGAACAGCAAAGGGCCTATGACACTGCGTTGGGGAACGCCAGAAATCACTTCTGTTTTACTCGATCACTTTCCGTCAATTACTACGAACTGTGGCCTGTCTGACAGAAAATCACATATCCAGTCACATAACTGAGGCGATATTCCATAAGCACGCAATTTCACTACGAGCCGCCGGCCAGAGTGGCTGTGTGGTTCTAGGCGCTACAGTCTGGAGCCGAGCGACCGCTACGGTCGCAGGTTCGAATCCTGCCTCGGGCATGGATGTGTGTGATGTCCTTAGGTTAGTTAGGTTTAATAAGTCGAAGTTATAGGCGACTGATGACCTCAGAAGTTAAGTCGCATAGTGCTCAGAGCCATTTGAATCATTTTTTCACTACGAGCCGCTTGTGTGGTACAGTGTCAAAAGTCTTCTGGAAATCCAGAAACACGGAATCGACCTGAAATCCCTTGTCAATAGCACTCAACACTTCATGTGAATAAAGAGCTAGTTGTGTTTCACAGGAACGATGCTTTCTAAACCCATGTTGACTGTGTGTCAATAGACCGTTTCCTTCGAGGTAATTCATTATGTTCGAAGACAATATATGTTCTACAATCCTGCCGCATATCGATGTTAACGATATGGGCCTGTAATTTAGTGGACTACTCCTACTACCTTTCTTGAATATTGTTGTGACCTGTGCAACTTTCCAGCCTTTGGGTACGGATCTTGCGTCGAGCGAACGGTTGTATATGATTGTTAAGTATAGAGCTAACGCATCAGCATACTCCGAAAGGAACCTAATTGGTATACAGTCTGGACCAGAAGACTTGCTTTTATTAAGTGATTTAAGTTGCTTCACTACTCCGAGGATATTTACTTCTTCGTTACTCATGTTGGCAGCTGTTCTCTATTCTAATTCTGGAATATTTACTTCGTCTTCTTTTGTGAAGGCATTTCGGAAGGCTGTGTTTAGTAAATCTGCTTTGGAAGCACTGTCTTCGATAGTATCTCCATTGCTATCGTGCAGAGAAGGCGTTGATTGTTTCTTTCCGCTAACATACTTCACATACGACCAGAATCTCTTTGGATTTTCTGCCAGGTTTCGAGACAAAATTTTGTTGTGGAAACTGTTATAGGCATCTCGCATTGAAGTCCGCACTAAATTTTGAGCTTCTGTAAAAGCATTCTCTCTGTGTTAGCTTGGAATTGTCTGTTTTCATACTTTTATTGTGTATGTTTTATTTGTTTGTACGTTTTATGAGAGTTTGTCAGTTGCCACATATGGACAGTTCAATGACCTGGAAAAGATATAAAATTCTATCGTCTTACCAGGCGGTGTGCACTTTACGATTGTCGTTGAGAGATACTGGTCAAAACTGATGACTTTAAGCTTGTGTGACTGTTATAATTTTCTGTAAAGAGCAACAATGAGCTTGAGTAATTTCGATGTTTTCTATTTTTTGGAAGGGGTGGGGGTGGATGTTTACTGGCTGAGCCCATTACCAACTCCTCGCTCACTTACCTTCCCAAAAAGGCAGTCCAAAAATAACTAACGTCGTCGGATTCATTTTGATGAGAGGTTGCCGGCTTCTGCTGCTGTAGTGGAATAGTTCGATGACAGAATATTGATGATAGTTTATGGCGTAGATGCCCGGAAGATCTACATTTTCTCGTGTTCCGGAAACTGATTGTCCTAAGAAAATAAAAGGTTATTTTTGCAAGGTGCTTCACGAAAAGAACGAGGAGGTGCCGCAGGAAGATCTTGCAGTCACTACAGGTTACCTCAATGGTCATGTAGGGTCGCCACTACTGGTTATCTCAGTGGTCGTGTTGGGTCGCCACTACTGGTTATCTCAATGGTCATGTTGAGTCGCCACTACTGGTTATCTCAATAGTCATGTTGGGTCGCCACTACTGGTTACCTGAATGGTCGTGTTGGGACGCCACTACTGGTTATGTCAGTGGTTGTGTTGCGTCGCCACTACTGGTTATCTCAATGGTCGCCACTACTGGTTACCTGAATGGTCGTGTTGGGACGCTACTACTGGTTATATCAATGGTCGTGTTGGGTCGCCACTACTGGTTACCTGAATGGTCGTGTTGGGACGCCACTACTGGTTATCTCAGTGGTCGTGTTGGGTAGCCACTACTGGTTACCTCAATGGTCGTGTTGGGTCACCACTACTGGTTATCTCAGTGGTCGTGTTGGGTCGCCACTCCTGGTTACCTGAATGGTCGTGTTGGGACGCCACTACTGGTTATCTCAATGGTAGTGTTGTGTCGCCACTACTGGTTACCTGAATGGACTTGTTGGGACGCTACTACTGGTCATCTCAATGGTTGTGTTGGGTTGCCACTACTGGTTACCTGAATGGTCATGTTGGGTCACCACTACTGGTTATCTCAATGGTTGTGTTGAGTCGCCACTACTGGTTACCTCATTGGTCGTGGTCGGTCGCCACTACTGGTTATCTCAGTGGTCATGTTGGGTAGCCACTACTGGTTACCTCATTGGTCGTGCTTGGTCGCCACTGCTGGTTATCTCAGTGGTCGTGATATGTCACATGCAGGTGGCTGTCGATGCCACAGCAGAGAGAGCACAGGTGTAATTAAGGGGTGGACTCCACTACAATGAAGAGCAACACATTTTTTTAGAATCTAATGTTAGCCGTTCTGTGACGGACTCCAGCAAGTGGTGAGTATGTGTGTTACTGGGCACACAGTCGCACTTGCACAGTGAAATTGATTAAAGAGCTAGTTTCCATTTGAATGCATCAGTTTTAAAGTTTGCTACAACAAGAAAAACCTTAGGTTTTCTAATAATTATGTGCAAGCACCGCGAAAAATTACTTACATGATCTGACCGTTAGAAAGCTTCTAGAGCTGGCACGTTTTCAAAAAATAAAATACATAGGATATGACATTCAGCTCAACATTGAAACTGTCTCAGTAGGCAGCAAGTCGCAACTCTAGATTATGAGAATTAATATAAGAATAAAGAGGACTATCACATTTAATTAAAACAGAAGTTGAGAATTTTCGGAACCAAAGAATGTTAACACATGGTCAGAAGGAAATTTGCAGCAAAGGTCCTTATGTAAACAGCAATATGTAAACAAATATGAAGAAAGCAAATTCATAGAAAATCTTAAACCTATCGCGGCTGTTTCTAAAGAGAAGCCGAAAGTTTCAAGCAAACTATAAGCGGAAGATGAATGAGTATAGGAAAACAAACGAAATTACTCTGAGAATAGAGTCTACCTTCAAATTTTACGGAGAGAAACAGCTGAAAACTCAATGATGATGAATAAAATAAAAGTGGGGGAACTACGCGTATTACAAACTTGCTGCGCATATATGATAAAGATTATGTTAACGTTTATGCGTGGCTACAGCAGTGGACTGATGGCTTAATTTGTGTGTCACATCTGTTACAGCGTTTTGCATAGAGACGTCCCGCATGTTGCTTCGTAATATCTATACAGTCAAAATTGGTCAATAACAAATAAAGGGAAAAATTTGCCTCCTACAGTGGGCAATGTTTTCTTTTGAAAAATGTATGGATATTGTGGAGCATGTAGAAACAAGTGTTTGTTTTTATTTGGTAATTTTTGTCTGTATGGTAATGTATTTCACTATTTAGTTACTATACAGAAATTGCTGCTCACCTTGGACAAAAAACGAGCGATCACTCAGTGCTGAAAAGGCTGCAAGAGCACAATTATTTTTATTAATCCACTCCCAAAAAGTACTTTGCCCCTAGGAGTTCATACTTTTCCCTCACTGCACATTACCTCCGGCACTCCTCTGTGCTTTCTGATCGAACAGCTTTGCTCTTCCCACGTTACACAAAATAAAATTAAAATCAATAAACGCTACTTATCTCTATTTTGGTCTATCCTTGCTTCTCGTATTGACTGATATGTAATTGGTGCTACTTATATGTAGTACCTTTTCTCAGCCACATTCATTTAAGTATATTATTTCACACCACATCATCTAAACTACTCAACAAAAATTGTGTACGGCCAGCTTATCTGCAAACGTAGGTGGGTTTCGACCCAAGGGGAGCAGGGAAAGGAATAATACGTTTTATGAGACTGAAGAAACCACGTGTGTACGTTTACCTCACCCCTCATGGTAAAGTACATGTGCGTCAGTGAAAAAGCCCAATAAAAAGGTGTTAGCATGTGGACGTAATGTGCTGTTCCAGTCCATTCTGTACCTAAGGTCCATCACCGTTCCCTTTGGATGCCTACGTAATTCGGTGCTCTCCGATACACACGATCGAACAGCGGAGGAGTCGTGCTCAAGCGTCAACTTTAGGTTCCAATATCTCCGGATGTAATTAACATCTTACAATGCAACAAACGGCACTGATTACGTATTTGTTTATATGTTCAGATGTGCTCACAAAACTAACGGGGTTCCATTTTTTTATGGTTTGTATTAACCAATTACACTAGCCCCTCTCCTCACGTTCGGTCTGTGGAATCGATTCGTCAGTATTTGATGTGGTTTACGAAATATATCCAGCGGTAACGTTAGGTGACTCACCCTGTATATGAAGACTGTGTTCTGAAACAAAAGTTCGTACTCTTTTGTTAAACCATGTATTTCATAAAAAATAATGTTTTAAGACAAAAACCTGTCAGCAAAAGGAATAAAGAGGAGTATCCCAGAACATACCACAATTTTCTTGTTACTCCTAATGCCACAAATGTTAATGAACCGATACGGAGAGGTAAACCGATGACACAAAAAGTTCTAACAGAGCTACTGACTTAGATCACAGCCATGCGTCTCTTGTTTTTCCCAGTTATGGGGTAATTCCCTCTGAAGGTTTCCGACAATAAGAGGAGCATTATAATTCTGTACTTAGTACTCGTACTCCAAGTCAATGCGAGATGCTTTTAATAGTTTCCACAACGAAAAAGTGTCTCAAAATATGGCAGAAAACCCAAAGAGATACTAGTCGTATGTGAAGTACACCAGTGGCAAAAAACAGTCAATACCCTCACTGCGTAATAGCGATGGAAATGTCACCGATGATAGTGCCACTAAAGCGGAGCTACTGAATACAGATTTCCGTGATTCCTTCATGAAATAAGATGAAGTAAATATTCCAGAATACGAAACCAGAACAGCTGTTAGAAAGCGTGACATAAAAGTAGGTATTTTAGGTGTTGCGAAACAACTCAAATCACTTAAGAAAGGCAAGTCTTCCAGTCCAGATGGTATACCAATCAGGTTCCTTTCAGAGTATGCAGACACAACAGCGCCTTTTTTAGCAATCATATACAACCGCTCACTTGACGGAAGGTCTGTTCCTAAAGACTGGAAAGTAGCACAGGTCACACCAACATTCAAGAAAGGAAATAGGAGTAACCTATTCAATTACAGACCCATATCACTGACCTCAATTTGCAGTAGGATTTTGGAGCATATGCTGTACTCGAACATAATGAATCACCTTGAAGGAAATGACTTATTGATACATAATCAACACTGATTCAGAAAATATCGCTCTTGTGCAACAACTCTTTATTCCCATGAAGTAATGAGTGCTGTTGACAAGGGATCTCAGATCGATTCCATATTCCTAGATTTTCAGAAGGCTTTTGATACTGTTCCTCACAAGCGACTATTAATCAAATTGTGTGCATATGGAGTATCTTCTCAGTAGTGTGACTTGATTCGTGATTTCTTCTCAGAGAGTCACAGTTCGTAGTGATGGACGGTAAATCATCGAGTAGAACGGAAGTGATATCGTGAGTTCCGCAAGGTAGTGTCATAGGTGCTCTGCTGTTCCTGATTTACGTAAACGACCTAGATGATAATCTGAGCAGCCCCATTAAATTATTTGCAGATGATGCTGTAAATTACCATCTAGTAAAATCATCAGAAGATCAATTCCAATTACAAAATATTCTAGAGAGAATTTCTATATGGTGCGCAAAGAGGCAATTGGCACTAAACAAAGAAAGTACGAGGTCATCCACATGGGTACTAAAAGAAATCCGATAAATTTTGGATATACGATAAATCGCACATATATAAGGGCTGTCAATTCGAGTAAATACCTAGGAATTACAATTACGAGCAAATTAAGTGGGAAAGACCACTTAGATAATATCGTGGGGAAGGCGAAACAAAGACTGCGCTTTGTTGGCAGAATACATAGACGATGCGACAAACCCACTAAAGAGCTGCCTACATTACACTTGTCCGTCCTCTGCTGGAGTATTGCTGCGCGGTGTGTGATCCTTACCAGCTAGGATTGAATGAGGACATCGAAAAAGTGCAAAGAAGGGCTGCCCGTTTTGTGTTATCGCGCAATAGGGGTGAGAGTGTCACTGATATTATAGGCGAGTTGTGGTGGCAGTCGCTGAAACAAAGGCGGATTTCTTTGCGGCGAGATATATTTACGACATTTCAATCACCATCTTTCTCTTCCAAATGCGAAAATATTTTGTTGACACCCACCTACGTAGGGGGGTATGATCGGCATAAAAAAATAAGAAAAATCAGAGCTCTAACGGAAAGATTTAGGTGTTCCTTTTTCCCACGCGCCATCCGAGAGTAGAATAATAGAGAAGTAGTATGTAAATGGTTCGATGATCCCTCTACCAGGCACTTAAGTGTGAACTGGAGAGTAACCATGTAGATGTAGATGTAGATGTAGAAGTTACCTCCGTCTTGGTGAGAGGCAAGAAGTAAAGAAGTGAGGAAATACTTAGGTCATTACGGGTTGGGTAATGAGTCTGCGAAACATCCTGTTCCGACCAGTGGGTGATTTGAATGCTAATGGTCCGCAAGGCGCCACAGCGGAGAGAAGTTCCCTTGCTCCTTCTGCACTCATTCTGCGGGATTCTTTACGTAGTAGTTGTAGCGTTACCTCGACGAGGATTAGAGCAACAGGCGTGCAGGCGTTTAATGAGGAAAGAAACACCTCAGTGAAGGTAAGTGCATACAGCTGGATTTTCTTGTCAAGCAGAAGCTTAGTGTGCTCAGGTTACTTAAATGGATGTGTTCTAGTCAGTGTTTTCATTACTTTGCATATGCCTAGACTAAAAATGTACGAGTTTTAAGCAAACTGCATTATAATTTGTTCACACGAACTGCTTATTAATTCCTATACAAGGGACAGTCAGTGAAAAGTAAAAATAAAAAAAAAGATAAGGCAAGATAAAATATTACTGATGTGTTACATAGCAATCATAGGAAAATACTACGTGAGTGTAAAGTTTCCTTATTCGGGACACAGAATTGCGCAGAATCCGAGCTATCACTCGGCAAGTTTTTTCACAATTTTTCTTCCCTTTGGGTCGTCTATATTCTGATTTTTTATTGCAACTCGCGACGACTTCGTGTCCTGTGTCTCGTAACCTAGCAGAAGCACTAACAGTTATAAGAAACGGCATCGATTATTTGTTGGATTCATCCTAATCTCTGTCTTCCCCTAAAATTTTTGTTTTCTGCGATTCGCTCTAGTACCATAGACGTTATTCCCACTTGTCCTATCACGTGTCCTCTGAAAGTAAGTGGAGTTGCGTGTGGAGTTCACGTATATACAACCTACAGGCATCTATTTAAGTAATTGTAAATATTTATCTACCCCAAAATAATACTGTTCGCTCATAAAGTTTGTTGGCAAGAGTCCATTGTACTTCGAAAGTAACAGGGATATGCACTAATACAGTACTAGAAGCAGAAATGATCTTCACTTCCCTCGGATTAATCCAACTTCGACAAGAAATGAGTGCAAAACTCAGTTACAAAACTGATAATTTGCCTTCTTAGGTAAAATGTATGCTATGCAGCAGAAATGATATCAAGTGTAGATTGAACAACGTGTCTGACACATTTTGGATGGTTATGAAGAAGGAATGGACAGTGTCTTGAAAGGAACATATAAGATGAACACCAAAAAAAAAAAAAAAAAAAAAACGAGGATAATGGAATGTAGTGGAATTAAATCGGGTGATACTGAAGGAATTAGATTGGGAAATGAGACGCATAAATTAGTAAAGGAGTTTTGCTATTTGGTGGGCAGAATAACTGATGATGGTCGAAGCAGAGAGAATATAAAATGTAGACTGGCAATTGCAAGGAAAGCGTTTCTGAAGAAGAGAAATTTGTCAACATCGAGTATAGATTTAAGTGTCAGGAAGTCGTTCCTGAAAGTATTTGTATTTAGTGTAGACATGTATGCAAGTGAAACGTGGACAATAAATAGTTTAGACAAGAAGAGAATATAAGCTTTCGAAATGTGGTGCTACAGAAGAATGCTGAAGATTAAATGGGTAGATCACATAACTAATGAGGAAGTATTGAATAGAATTGGAGAGAAGAGAAATTTGATGCGCAACTTGACTAGAAGAAGGGATCGGTTGGTAGGGCATAGTCTGAGGCATAAATGTAGCATTCGAGGGCAGTGTGGAGGGTAAAAATCGTGGAGGGAGACCAAGAGATGAACACACTTAACAGATTCAGAAGGATGTAGATTGCCGTAGGTACTGGGAGATGAAGAACCTTGCACAGGATAGGGTAGCACGGAGAGCTGCATCAAACCAGTCTCTGGACTGAAGACCACAACAACAACAGCAGGAGGACCCTTCTGGTTATCATCCGCAGCACCCTTACATCATACGTCGATGATATCCTACGCCTCGTTCGGTTGGTCTTCATGGCAAACCATCCTGGGTTTACATTTCAGCAACATATTGCCCGCCCACATACTACGAGAATTTCTAATGCTTATCTTCGTACATTCTAAACCTCTGTCTTGGATAGAAAGGTCCCTGGATCTCTCCCCAATTGAGAACGTCTGGAGCATTATGGGCAGGACCCTCCAACCAGCTACTAACGATCTAGCCCGTCAATTGGACAGAAATTGGCCTGATATCTCTCAGGAGGCCACAACTCTGGCAATAAACGCCAAGCCGAATAACTGCTTGAATATGGGCCAGAGGTGGACCAGTGCGTTGTTGACTTGCTCTATTTGTGAAGCTCTTTCTCTTGAATAAATCAACGAATTTTTCTGAAATTGTAATCATTTGTTTCTCGGTACATATAGACGCCATCTACCGATTTCCGTCCCATTCGGTCAATTCCTTCGCGGTGCATCGTTGTGGTTTGTTTCTGTGTTTCTCTTTTTCCTTTTTTTCACTGCTTCTTAGAGTGTAAGTACGCGGTGTAGCAGAAAGAGTTACTAATATTCAGGGATATGAGAGGAACCATCATCCGAAGCAAAAGACTCCAGTAAAAATGACCTGTAACATGTGTACCTTAAGAGCTATAGGCACTTCTTCATTTTCTATAGTGTGAAACAAATCTCTTCTACTGCAACCTCTTTGCTTTCCATATTTGGAGAGGTGGTAGTATGGACAAAACTCTGCACATTGTCGGTGGGTTTGGCATGCAGCACATGTAACGGTATCACCGACCACCTTAAACGGCAATCGATGCTAGCGTTATACCTCTGCGAGGAATTTTTGAGAAGCTGTGACCGTGAGGTAACCAAATCGAAACAGAATAATTAAACTGGCCTTGAAACTTCCTGGCAGATTAAAACTGTGTCCCGGACTGAGACTCGACCTCAGGAACTTTGCCGTTCGCGGGCAAGTGCTCTACCATCTGACCTACCCAAGCACGACTCACGCCCTGTCCTCACAGCTTTACTTCCTCCAGTACCTCGTCTCCTACCTTCCGAACTTCACAGAAGCTCTCCTGCGAACCAAGCAAAACGGGGCGTGAGTCGTACTTGGGAGCTCAGATGGTAGCTGCGAAAGGCAAAGGTCCCGAGTTCGAATCTCGGTCCGGCACACAGTTTAATCTACCAGGAAGTTTCCTATCAGCGCACACTCTGCTGCAAAGTGAAAATCTCATTCTAAACTGGGATTCGTTTCCGAAACACTCCAGCAGAGCGTAACCAACAGTAAACAGGTGGATCAGAAACAGACGTTCTCCCAGCACAAGAGCAAGTTGTAAAATTACATATTAAGATCGGTCGCCAGCCTAATTAGGCATGCTTGTGTCAAGCAATATATTAAAGCAGAAGGCAGTGTTAGGCTAACAAAACCTTCCTTGACACACACACACACACACACACACACACACACACACACACACACACACACACACACACTAAACTCTTCCCATTCACACTACAAAGCAGTAACCTGACCTTGCAGATAAATATAGTACTAACATGAAAATCAGAGAAACAAATGGCCAGTGAGATAGCAAACAGTAACATATCCCTCTCAACAACACGTACCACAAATAAACTACATGTAACAGTTTATGGAACCAATCATCAGCGGAGATGAAACTAGTGGCAATACTGAACGGGGAAGAGCATGAAATGGTTATGACTTAAATCAGGGGATCTGTTAATGATTATACTCTATAACTTCTTAGCTTAGTACAGGGTCTCTATAACTGTGCCTTAACCATCTTGCATTAGGATAGCTAACACAGTAAATACACACACAAAGGAAAGTTTTGCATCACCTGGGATCCGAGAGTCCCGGAACCTGTACAGAAAATTGGAGTAGAGATCAACATAAACATCATTTGCGCCCTTTTTATTGCTCATGAAAACCACACGTAGCATGTTGTACCACCATACAGCGAAACCTTCAGAGGTGGTGGTCCAGATTGCTGTACACACCGGTACTTCTTTTTCCCACTAGTACGAATGCATGCCTGTATTCGTCCTGGCATACTATCCTCAAGTTCATGAAAGCACTGTTAGTCCAGATTGTCCCACTCCTCAACGGCGATTCGGCGTAGATCCCTCATAGTGGTTGGTTGCTCACGTCGTCCATAAACAGCCCTTTTCAATCCATCCCAGGCATGTTCGATACGGTTCGGCCACTCTAGCCGAGCGATGTCGCTACCATCAAGAAAGTCATTCACAAGACGTGCACGATGGGGACGCGAGATGTCGTCCGTTCTGACGAATGCTTCGCCAATATACTGCCGACATGATTGCACTATCGGTCGGAGGATGGCATTCACGTATCGTACAGCCGTTATGGCGCCTTCCATGACCACCAGCGGCGTACGTCAGCCCCACATAATGCCACCCCAAAACAGCAGGGTACCTCCACCTTGTTGCACTCGCTGGATAATGTGTCTAAGGCGTTCAGCCACTCAGACGACTGTATGGTTGAAAACATATGCGACACTCATTGGTGAAGAGAACATGATGCCAGTCCTGAGTGGTCCATTCGGCATGTCGTTGGGCTCATCTGTATCGCGCTGCATGGTGTCGCGATTGCAAAGGTGGACCTCGTCATGGACGTCGGGAGTAAAGTTGGGCATCAAGCAGCCTATTGCGCACAATTTGAGAAGTAACACGACGTCCTGTCGCTGCACGAAAAATGTTGTTCAACACGGTGGCGTTGCTGTCAGGGTTCCTCCAAGCCATAATCCGTAGGTAGCGGTCATCCACTGCAGTAGCTGCCCTTCGGTGGCATGAGTGAGGCATGTCATCGACAGCTCCTATTTCTCTCCTCCATATCCAAACAACATCACTTTGCTCCACTCCGAGACGCCTGGACGCTTCCTTTGCTGAGAGCCCTTCCTGGCACAAAGTAACAATGCGGATGCGATCGAACCGCGGTATTGATCGTCTAGGCATGGTTGAACTACAGACAACACGAGCCGTGTACTTCCTTCCTGGTGGAATGACTGGAACTGATCGGCTGTCGGACCCCCTCTGACTAAAAGGCGCTGCTCATGCATGGTTGTTTACATCTTGGGGCTGGTTCAGTGACATCTCTGATCAGTCAAAGGGACTGTGTCTGTAATACAAAGGGCGTTCAAAAAGTTTTGTACAGTCGTCTTTCTTTCTTTCTTTCTTTTTTGCCGGAGAAGAATGAAATTTTCTGCGAACATATTTGGAGCATTTAGCTATAAGTTGGTATATAAAAGTATTTTCTTTTATTTTACAGGAGGGCCATAATGGACCATTTAATAGATGTCAGGTTGCGGCAACGGTCGGTGATGGATTCCTCTTCAACACCGGCGATGAGTCTGACACATCGATTCACAGTAAGTTGCTCCCTGTTTATGGGGAGGACACAGTGGATCGCAGCAATATCCAGCGGTGGTTGTAGAGGTTTAAAGAAGGTGATTTCTCTCTATTGGAAAATCCACGATGCGGTAGACCATCGACGCCAGTGAGTTATGTGAATAATGAGACCATTGATCAAATAATCCAAAATGACAGATGTCTGACGACACGAAAGCTTGCTGAAATGACTCGTTTATCATTGGGTAGTGTGGTATCACGGGTACAGTCACTAGGGTGCAGGAAAATATGTGCACGTTGGCTGCCTAGATTGTTGACAAGATAAATTAAAACGATGAGGAAGAATGTGCGCGAGGGTCTCATGAAGACCTTTACTGGAGAGTGGAAACAGTGTTTTGACGGCATCATTACCCAGGATAAAACGTGGTTGTTTTTGTCGAACCTGAGAGTAAAACCCAATCCATGGAGTGGCGTCATCCGAGTTCTCCTCGGAAGAAGAAACCAAGACATCCACGAACAGGAGACCGAAAGGTGATGGCCTCCTTCTTCTGGGATCAGTCCACAATTAACTGGGACCATTACTGTTTGCCACTGGACAAGCTGCGACGTGCCATCAAGACCCACAGACCACAGCTTCAGGGTCAGCTCATCAGACTACATCATGACAATGCTAAACACCATACAGCCCTTATGACACAGACGGAAATCAGGAAAATGGCTTGGAAAATTCTCCCTCATCCTCCCTACATTCCGGACTTCGCTCCGTCTGATTTTTACCTCTTTGGTCGCCTGAAGGCCCACGTGCGCGGTAAAACATTTGATAGTGAAAAAGACCTTATTTCCTACGTCAAGCGATGGTGCAAAAGTCAATCCCCAGAATTTTACCAAAGTGCATTTACATCATGGAAAGAACGTATAATGTATTAATGTAAGGAGAATAGATGCTGAATGAATGAATGCAGCTAGCCGCTAACTTTGTGTAATGTCTTGTCTGTATAGACGTGTTTCTGTTGCCTTTAAGATCCCTTCACTTTCACACATAAATCTATACAGTAAAGTAAGGGCCTCCCGTTTTGTCTTTAGGCTGATCCGTGATAAGACAGGCGAAAAATTAGACTAATGGAGAATTATTAGTATTTTCTCTAATTTTCATTCGCTCTCTCCCTCTCTCTCTCTCTCTCCTTTATCTATGTACAGTTTTTGATATAATATTTCATTACGTGAAATCAGCCAAATAGAATCTGTGGTGGAGCCATTCGTCTTAGTATTGAGCGGCTGGCTTGCTGTAAGGGATCTTTACATTTATTATTATTGTTAAGCGCTGCATTCAGTTGGGTAAATCAATCGTTTGAACAATTCGTTCCTTTTACGAATGATTTCGAATTCCAGATGTGTACGAAGCCTTTTTGGACGATTTAACAAAGACTCGGTGATTGCAGGCTCTCTTCGACACAGCTGAAACTTCCCCACTAATTACAGGGCCAACGCGATCATCAATGATTCAGACAAAGAACCCATTCGTTCATCCACTCCAGAATAAAAGGGGTCACAAACCTTATTTATGAAGGAAATTGTATATTCCATCCATCTCCATTACATGTCCCGATCTCTGTTGGTTCCAAGTCTTAATTATTTTCCGTTACAACTTCTTTCTCTGCAAACAACCCGCTAGTGTCACAAATGTTAATAGCTCGCTTTAGCGAGAAGAAAAGCAAATATGTCTCTTTTAGAAACCCGTCAATCTTTCAACAGATACTTCCGAAGCTGTTCTAGTTACCAGTCTAACAACCATGGAGAATACATACATGTATCTCTGTTATTCCAAAGAATAAACGTACTAGAAAATACTTTGGCGTCGACGAGCTGTCGGCGCATATATTACTAGAAAATCCGATCAGATACTTTTCAAAAGTGAATAAATGTGGATGATTTGATTGACAATGATTAATTGGTGCGTGGTAGAGGGTAATTTTCCGTGGAGAGATTACAAACGTTGGGCCAGATGCGTGACAGCTGGTCTCAATGTACAGCTAAATGTTCCTAGTTTGTTCACCAAAAATTTCATTCTCCGGGTGAAAAAAAAAATAGCTACAACTGTGCAAAACTTTTTGAACGTCTTTCAGATGTTCTGGGGACCGGGGTGATGCAAAACTTTTTTTGGTGTGTGTATTTCTTTCTTAAACTCGGTTTGAGGCAATTAAACAGAATGGAAATCTAACTACACTGGCTCTCAAAGAGCCTTTGCATTGCTTCCTTAACTAACTTGCCTAGTACAGGAGGGCCCGTCAACTTTCATGGTTTGAGGAACCATGCTCATTAACAAAACTACACCGGTATGTATGAGAAATGGTAAGTATTCTTATCGATAATTATTAAGTACAGCAGAACGAACTGGAACTCTTTAAATAATAAATGTGGTTTGATAAGCAGTCTTTTATCCTACACTAAATATAATGGGCAGTGCGAAAGACAACACATTGTATTCAAGTTCAACCACTTTTTCATAACAAACTAGGACACTCGGAACTAAATTCACTAGGTTAGGATTCCTGTCCAGGTTTGTGATTTGGGATAATCACGGGCGTAAGACACAGTTTTTGCACTACCATGATAATTATTAAAATGAACCAAATTTCACGAATACCAGGACCATTTACAGTGTGCCAGATGTAAACAGTTTAGTGGAAGGCTGGGGGTACTGGTCGCGTAATTTTCTGTGGCTGTTAACCTGTCGGCGATGCAGTCATGGCAGTACTGCTGGCCTCGCCCTGTTACGGATCTTCTTGGCGTCTAAATAATACTTTTATAGGGCCAAAAACCATGCCATGATAAAGGTATCGTCAAACGCAGCATCCGAGGCCCATAAATACTGCCCTTAAGGTCTTCTGGCCTCAAAACTCCTTGAATATGAGCCACAAGGATTCGCTACTGCTAGCGAGATGTTAACCACAGCACTGCTCGCTCAGAATCCCCAACCGTCACCAAGGACTAGTTGCCGCCTGCGCGCCAACCATACCTCTTCCAATCCGCCAGGCTACTTCCGTAGTTGCGGGTCTTCCCCACGTCTTTTACATTCAACCCTACATTCCTTAACTATGGGACAAGTCATTTACAATACGTTGTATAACAATCATTACAATTATTATTTAAATCCATGACCACATCTTAACTAACATCGTTCAAAATGTCTCATAACTAAAATATGGATACACAGTCAAAGAATTTCCATGACAGAACTGTACATAAGCAGCACTACACATTGACGTAGAAATATCAATACAGGTACAAAATAAGTCGAAAATAGGTGTTAAATTTGCCCCCTGGGTTCATTGAAGTTTCCTCTTAGGGATACATCAATGCAACATTAATACGGCCTAAACTGTGACAAGCTGTCAAAAACAATAATCATTCCAACCAGAGCTGGGTATGAAAAAAAAAAGAAAAAAAAGAGATATATCACAAACTGGAAACTAACTCAAAATATCACTTTCAAGACAAATACAAATATTCATGATCAGCATCATCTTGGACAGTTTCCAGCATCTGAACGGGTCTGTTTGGGACATAGGCCTCTTCATCGTCTTTTGTCTTGCTACCATCTCTCCGTCTTCGCCTTGGTACAGTCTTCTTCGTTCTTCTGGACACATTCATCCTCTACTTTCAGCCAACTGTCTCTCGGTCTTCCACTTGGTCTCTTTCCTTCCAGTTCCATCTCATGTATTCTCCTGGGTATCTTCTTCTCCTCCATTCTCTTAGCATATCATCTCAGCCTTGATTTCTCTATCTCCTCCTGTAATGGTTCTACCGTCATTAACTCCCTGATCCTCTCATTTCTTAACCTGTCTGTCTTTGTCACTCCAATACTGTTCCTCAAGAATTTCATCTCACTAGCCTGTACTTTTCTTTTCTCTCTTCCTTTCACAACCCACGTTTCGCATGCATGTGCCAGGATCGGGACATAGTATGACCTATATATAATCGTTTTACTGATATGCTCCATATCAGGCTTTTGAGACTCTTCCGAAATGCTTCTGTTTTTCTCTCCCGCTCGTTTATTTCTCTGTCGTTTTTTCCGTATTCCTGTATCAGGCTCACTAGGTACTTGAAACTCTCCACTCTCCTCAATCGTTCTCCACCAATTTTTATTCCAGTTTTTCCCCTCTCCTTCGTTCTTGTTGTGATAATCATCTCACTCTTACTTATTCTAAAATTCATCCCATATTCTTCTACCGTTCCTTCCCAGACGTCCAACTGCTCTTGTACTTCCTCCTCCTTATTCCCCCAAATCATCAGATCATCTGCAAACGCCATAGATTTCATCTTTCCTTCACCAATTACTTGTGATACTGTACTCACTATATCATCCATCACTACAATGAAGAGTAACGGTGAAAGTGCAGTTCCCTGCCTCAAGCCATTCTTCTGTTCAAGCCAAGCTGATCTCTCTCCTCCGTCTTTTACACAGCTCACTTTTTTATGGTACAGTTCCCTTATCCTCCAAATAATCTGTTTTGCTACTCTTCTGTTCTCCTGGGCTTTCCACACTTTGCTTCTATGTACACTATCATACGCTTTTTCAATGTCTGGGAAGGTCATCAGTAGATTTATTCCATATTCATAGTGCTGTTCTTGCAGTTGTTTTACAGTAAAAATTAGATCCATTGTGGACCTTTCTGTTCTGAAGCCATGTTGCTCTTCTCTCATCCCTCCTTGTAATTTTGCCCAAATTCGTGCTTCCAAAATTTTCTCAAAAGTTTTTGCACAGTGGCTCATCAATGTTATCTACCGATAGTTCTTGCGCTCTTTTCTATTTCCCTTCTTAAAGATTGTAATAAGTAGGCTGTTTAGGTTTTTATGTTGGTAACGCCATGTAGCGCTCCATATGAAAATCACTGACTGTGCTGTGTGCAGACTGTGGCTGGTTTGCATTGTTGGAATTTGCTATTGTAGTGTTGGGCAGTTGGCTGTTAACAGCGCGTAGCGTAGCGCAGTTGGAGGTGAGCCGCCAGTAGTGGTGGATGTGGGGAGTGAGATGGTGGCGTTTTGAGAGCGGATGATCTGGACGTGTGTCCATCAGAGAGAGTAAATTTGTAAGACTGGATGTCATGAACTGATATATATATATATATATATATATATATATATATATATATATATATATATATATATATATATAATAACTTTTGAATACTATTAAGGTAAATAGATTGTTTGTTCTCTATCAAAATCTTTCATTTGCTAACTATACCTATCAGTAGTTAGTACCTTCAGTAGTTAGAATCTTTTATTCAGCTGGCAGTATTGGCACACGCTGTATTGCAGTAGTTGGAGTAACGAAGATTTTTGTGAGGTAAGTGATTCATGAAAGGTATAGGTTATTGTTAGTCAGGGCCATTCTTTTACAGGGATTATTGAAAGTCAGATTGCGTTGTGTGTCAGTTTAAGCAGTCATTTATAAATTTTTCTAAGGGGACGTTTCAAGATCTGGACAATCATTCCCTTCTTGCAGTCTTTTGGGATCATCTTCTCTCTCCACATAATTGTTATTACTGGATATAGCCATTGTATACCCACCTCTCCTGCTCATCACACCATCTCTACACTTAGCTCATCCAGACCTGTTGACTTCCCTCCCTTCATCTTGCCCAATGCCTCTTCCACTTCTCCCCGTGTAAGGTGTATTTCTATTTGCTGTTGCTCTTCTTTTTTCTCCTCGGCTTGTTCCTCCTCATACAGGTCTCCATTGGGGTTCACGAGATCTTCAAAATCTTCTTCCACATTTTCTTGATTTTCTCCTTATTCTCTACATCTTGACCACGTTTATTCATCATTCGGGCATAATCTGTCGTACCGTTTTTCCTCTTACTTTTAATCATCCCATATAAGATCTTTTTTGAACCTTCACTATTTCCTCCATCATTCTGGTCTACTGTTCCATCCACTTTCTTCTCTCCTCCGCCATCACTCTTTTTTTCTTGCTTGATACTCTTCTTCCGTCTGTACTGTTCTCTTTTGGAACCATACCCTAAAGGCTCTATTCTTCTTCTGTAGTATATTCTTTGTTTTTCCATTCCACCTGGGTGTTCCTTTCCATCTCTTTTTGTTGCTGTCGTCCCAGATATTGCTTCCTCCGCACTTACTAATGTTCCCTTGAATCTACCACATTCCTCTTCTACCGTTTCTGGTTCATGCTTTGGCATGCTTTCCTTTACTACTTGCAGGTACTGTAGCCTGCTTTCTTCCTCCTTCAGCTTCCATACCCTTATACGTCTTTCCTGGTTTTCTGTCCCTTTATTATCCCTAGTCCCTCTCAGGTTCATTACCAGCAAACGGTAGTCGCTGTCCAAGGCCTCTGATGGTATTACCCTAAAGTCAATGATGTTCCTTTTCATCTCACTATCGTACAGGAAGTAGTCAACTATAGACTTTCTCTTTAAGTCTTGACTGTACCAGGTAATCTTGTGGCTCTTCCTTTTCCTGAACCAAGAGTTCCCAACCAGCAAGCCATTCTTTTGACAGAACTCCAATAGTCTTTCACCTTCCTCAGATCGGAGCCCCAACCCTCTCGTCCAAGCACACTTTTGCAGCCTTGTCTTTCTCTTCCAACGTGTACGTTTAAATCCCCCATTGGTATCACATTCTTCTTTCCCATCTGCTTCTGAATTTCCTCTTCAAACTCTTGCTTCTCCTCAGAAGTGCAACCCACCTGCCGCGCATACACTTGTATTACCTCTATAGTCGTCCCCTTGAGTGATATTTTGATCTTCATCATCCTATCACTTATTCTCTTCACTTCCTTTTTTAGTCCATCTCTTACTACTATTCCCACTCCATTTCTCCTTCCCTCCTCATTTCTACTCCAGTACAGTCGGTAGCTTCAAAATGGTTCAAATGGCTCTGGGCACTAAGGGACTTAACATCTGAGGTCGTCAGTCCCATAGAACTTAGAACTACTTAAAGCTACCTAACCTAAGGACATCACACACATCCATGCCCGAGGCAGGATTCGAACCTGCGACCGTAGCGGTCGCGCGGTTCCAAACTGAAGCGCCTAGAACCGCTCGGCCAAAACAGCCTGCCAGCTGTTAGCCTTTCCTCAGTTTTCTGCTTCCTTCTCCTTTCCATCTCGTTTCAGCTAACCACAATAGGTCTTAACTTCTTCTTTTCCATCATGTCTACCATCTCCTCCACTTTTCCAGCCGATGTTTGTATATTTAATGTTCCAAATCTTAATCCTCGTTTATAGCCAGTTCGTCGTCGATTAAATCCATCCTTCCCGAGGACCGTTCTGTTTTTGAAAGCAGAAATTGTGATCCACTACAGGCTTGTTAGGCCTATCGTAACTTCACCAAAGCCCCATTAGCAATCAATTTTCAGGGGTCCTACAGGAACCCTTCACAGCTACCGTAGTGGTCCCAGGGCACACACAGCCTTCACTGTACCTCGCTCCTACAGGCAATCCCCTACTTCATGCCGTTGGGGGAGCGGATGGACTTGTAGGAGACAAGAGAAATACAAATATTAAGGGGTTAAAAACATTCAGTTCACTTCAAGTCTCGCGTGTACCATGGCTAAAGACATCCTCCTGTTTCATAGTACAAGGTGTTACACGACCAACGAAGTATGGCTTCACTGTCCACGTGTAATACAAACAGTGAAAAATCTGTCATATCTTTCTCATTTTCTGAACTCTTCATTAGCTTTTGTCACTTGCTAAAGGTCTGCAAAAATAATCAACCTCTTGGAAAGAAGTGAGTCATTGTATTGTTTAGGTTTGCGTGTCTGATAAATGATAATCTGGGTACACACTCCTGACTCCTTTCCTAATCAACGTAATATGAAAATCCCATATGACAACAGACGACAAAAAGTAGATTAATCAAATAAATTTCAGAAAATGCGGGCGTGTGTCTCACTACTTGCACTTTGAGCGAACACCAGCGTGCTGTGATTGGTTTAGTGCTTGCAGCCTACGTCCTCAATTATTTGCTAGATGTATTCCAATCTGTGTCTTCCTCTACAGTATTTGTCCTCTGCAGCTCCCTCGAGTAACATGGAAGTAATTACCTCCAGTCTTAGCAGAGGTCCTATCATCCTGTCTCTTCTCCTTGTCAGTGTTTTCCACATATTCCTTTCCTCTTCGATTCTGCGCAGAACGATCTCATTCTTTACCTTACAAGTCCACCTACTTTTCAACGACCGTCTGTAACACCGCATCTCAAGTGCTTCGATTCTCTTCTTTTCTGGTATTTCCACAAACCATGTTTCGCCAATATACACTCCTGGAAATGGAAAAAAGAACACATTGACACCGGTGTGTCAGACCCACCATACTTGCTCCGGACACTGCGAGAGGGCTGTACAAGCAATGATCACACGCACGGCACAGCGGACACACCAGGAACCGTGGTGTTGGCCGTCGAATGGCGCTAGCTGCGTAGCATTTGTGCACCGCCGCCGTCAGTGTCAGCCAGTTTGCCGTGGCAGTCTTTAACACTGGTAGCATGCCGCGACAGCGTGGACGTGAACCGTATGTGCAGTTGACGGACTTTGAGCGAGGGCGTATAGTGGGCATGCGGGAGGCCGGGTGGACGTACCGCCGAATTGCTCAACACGTGGGGCGTGAGGTCTCCACAGTACATCGATGTTGTCGCCAGTGGTCGGCGGAAGGTGCACGTGCCCGTCGACCTGGGACCGGACCGCAGCGACGCCGGAAGCACGCCAAGACCGTAGGATACTACGCAGTGCCGTAGGGGACCGCACCGCCACTTCCCAGCAAATTAGGGACACTGTTGCTCCTGGGGTATCGGCGAGGACCATTCGCAACCGTCTCCATGAAGCTGGGCTACGGTCCCGCACACCGTTAGGCCGTCTTCCGCTCACGCCCCAACATCGTGCAGCCCGCCTCCAGAGGTGTCGCGACAAGCGTGAATGGAGGGACGAATGGAGACGTGTCGTCTTCAGCGATGAGAGTCGCTTCTGCCTTGGTGCCAATGATGGTCGTATGCGTGTTTGGCGCCGTGCAGGTGAGCGCCACAATCAGGACTGCATACGACCGAGGCACACAGGGCCAACACCCGGCATCATGGTGTGGGGAGCGATCTCCTACACTGGCCGTACACCACTGGTGATCGTCGAGGGGACACTGAATAGTGCACGGTACATCCAAACCGTCATCGAACCCATCGTTGTACCATTCCTAGACCGGCAAGGGAACTTGCTGTTCCAACAGGACAATGCACGTCCGCATGTATCCCGTGCCACCCAACGTGCTCTAGAAGGTGTAAGTCAACTACCCTGGCCAGCAAGATCTCCGGATCTGTCCCCCATTGAGCATGTTTGGAACTGGATGAAGCGTCGTCTCACGCGGTCTGGACGTCCAGCACGAATGCTGGTCCAACTGAGGCGCCAGGTGGAAATGGCATGGCAAGCCGTTCCACAGGACTACATCCAGCATCTCTACGATCGTCTCCATGGGAGAATAGCAGCCTGCATTGCTGCGAAAGGTGGATATACACTGTACTAGTGCCGACATTGTGCATGCTCTGTTGCCTGTGTCTATGTGCCTGTGGTTCTGTCAGTGTGATCATGTGATGTATCTGACCCCAGGAATGTGTCAATAAAGTTTCCCCATCCTGGGACAATGAATTCACGGTGTTCTTATTTCAATTTCCAGGAGTGTACAATGCTGTACTCAAAACGCACATTCTAACAAATTTCTTCCTCAAATTAAGCCCTATATTTGATACTAGTAGACTTAATGCCCTTTTTGCCAGTGCTAGTCTGCTCTTCATGTCTTCCGTGCTCTGTCCGTCAATGGTTATTTTGCCGACTAGGTAGCAAAATTTATTAGCTTCACCTAATTCGTGGCCGTCAATCCAGACGCTAAGTTTCTCGTAGTTCTTATTTCTGCTACTTCTCTGTACTTTTGTCTTTCTTCGATTTACTGTCAGTCCATATTCTGTACTTATCAGAAAATTCATTTACTCAGGATACCAAAGTCATCAGCGAATCGTATCATTCATACACTTTCACCTTGAATTTTAATTCCACTCCTCAAACTTTTTTTCATTTCCCTCATTGCTTCTTCGATGTATAGAAGCAACAGTTGGGGTGAAAGACTACATCCTGGTCTTACACCATTTTTAATAGGAGCACTCCGTTCTTTTATGTCCCCTCTCTCCCTATGGTTTACCCCTACTTTCCCCAGAATTTCGAACATCATGCACCATTTGACACTGTCGAACGTTTTCTCTAGTTCGGCAAACCCTATAAAGGTATCTTGATTTGTCTTTAGTCTTGCTACCATTATCAACCGCAACGTCAGAATTGTCTCTCTCGTGCTTTTACCTTTTCTAAGGCCAAACTGGTTGCCATCTAACATACCCTCAGTTTCCTTTCCCATTCTTCGATAAGCTATTTTTGTAGGAAGCTTGGATGCATGAGCTGTAAAGCTGACTGTGAAATGAATTTCGCAGTTGTCAGTCTTTCCAGTATACTGGACTGTGTGGGTGATACTTTTCCGAAAGTCTAATAGTCTGTTGCCAGACTCATACATTCTATACACCAACGTTAGTAGTCGGTTTTTTGCCACTTCCCCCAATGATTTTAGAAATTCTGATGGAATGTTATCCATCCCTTCCGCGTTATTTGATCTTGAGTCCGCTAAAGCTATTTTAAAGTGCGATTGTAAAATCGGATCCCCTATCTCTTCTAAATCTATCCCCGTTTCTTCTCCTATCACATCAGACACATCTTCCCCTCATAGGCGCCTTCAGTATACTCTCCCCACCCATACGCTGTCTCCTCTGCATTCACCAGTGGAATTCCTGTTGCGCTGTTAATGTTAAAACCTTTGCTTTTAGTTTCACCGAAGGATGTTTTGGCTTTCCTACAAGCTGAATCAGTCCTGACCATTATTTATTTTTCGAATTCTTCACATTTTTCATGCATCCATTTCGTCTTAGCTTCCCTGCACTTCCTATTTAATCATTCCTCAGCGACTTGTATTTCTGAATTCCCGGATTTTTTTGCACGTTTTTGTACTTTCTTGTTTCATCGATCAACTAAAGTATTTCTTCTGTTACCCATGGTTTCTTCGTAGTTACGTTCTTTGTACCTATGTTTAACTTTAGAACTTCAGTGACTGCCCGTTTTAGAGATGTACATTCGTCTTTAACTGTACTGCCTACTAAGCTATTCCTTAAGGCTATATCTATAGCGTTACGGAACTTCAACCAAATCTCGTCATTCCTTAATACTTCTGTATCCCATTTCCTTGCGTATTGATCCATCCTGAATAATCTCTTAAACTTCAGCTTACTCTTCGTCACTAACACATTGAAAACCGAATATATATCTGCTCCTGTGTACTACTTACTATCCAGTATCTGATTTCGGAATCACTGTCTGATCATGATGTAATCTAATGGAAATTTTCCCATATTACCCGGCCTTTTCCATGGATACTACCTCAGAATATTCGCTGCTACTAGCTGAAATTTATTGTTGTTGTTGTGGTTTTCAGTCCTGAGACTGGTTTGATGCAGCTCTCCATGCTACTCTATCCTGTGCAAGCTTATTCATCTCCCACTACCTACTGCAGCCTACATCCTTCTGAATCTGCTTAGCGTATTCATCTCTTGGTCTCCCTCTACGATTTTTACCCTCCGCGCTGCCCTCCAGTACTAAACTGGTGATCCCTCGATGTCTCCGAACGTGGCCTACCAACCGTCTCTTCTCCTAGTCAAGTTGTGCCACAAGATCCTCTTCTCCCCAGTTCTATTCAATACCTCCTCATTAGTTATGTGATCTACCCATCTAATCTTCAGCATTCTTTTGTAGCACCACATTTCGAAAGCTTCTATTCTCTTCTTGTCTAAACTATTTATCGTCCACTTTTCACTTCCATACATGGCTACACTCCATACAAATACTTTCAGAAACGACTTCCTGACGCTTAAATCAATACTCGATGGTAACAAATTTTTCTTCTCCAGAAACGCTTTCCTTGCCATTGCCATTCTACATTTTATATCCTCTCTATTTCGACCATCATCAGTTATTTTGCTTCCCAAATAGCAAAACTCCTTTACTACTTTAAGTGTCTCATTTCCTAATGTAATTCCCTCAGCATCACCGGACTTAATTCGACTACATTGAATTATCCTCGTTTTGCTTTTGTTGATGTTCACCTTATACCCTCCTTTCAAGACACTGTCCATTCCGTTCAACTGCTCTTCCAAGTCCTTTGCTGTCTCTGACAGAATTACAATGTCATCGGCGAACCTCAAAATTTTTATTTCTTCTCCATGCATTTTAATACCTACTCCGAATATTTCTTTTGTTTCCTTTATTGCTTGCTCAATATACAGATTGAGTAACATCGGGGATAGGCTACAACCCTGTCTCACTCCCTTCCCAACCACAGCTTCCCCTTCATACCCCACAACTCTTATAACTGCCATCTGGTTTGTGTACAAATTGTAAATAGCCTTACGCTCCCTGTATTTTACACCTGCCACCTTCAGAATTTGACAGAATTCCAATCAACATTGTCAAATGCTTTCTCTAAGTCTACAAATGCTAGAAACGTAGGTTTGCCTTTCCTTAATCTTTCTTCTAAGGTAAGTCGTAGGGTCGGTATTGCCTCACGTGTTCCAACATTTTTACGGAATCCAAACTGATCTTCCCCGAGGTCGGCGTCTACTAGTTTTTCCATTCGTCTGTAAAGAATTCGCGTCAGTATTTTGCAGCTGTGACTTATTAAACTGATTCGGTAATTTGCACATCTGTCAACACCTGCTTTCTTTGGAATTGGAATTATTATATTCTTCTTGAAGTCTGAGGGAATTTCGCCTGTCTCATACATCTTGCTCACCAGATGGTAGAGTTTTGTCAGGACTGGCTGTCCAAAGGCCGTCAGTATTTCTAATGGAATGTTGTCTACTCCGGGGGCTTTGTTTCGACTCAGGTCTTTCAGTGCTCTGTCAAACTCTTCACGCAGTATCATATCTCCCATTTCATCTTCATCTGCATCCTCTTCCGTTTCCATAATATTGTCCTCAAGTATATCGCCCTTGTATAGACCCTTTATATACTCGTTCCACCTTTCTGCTTTTCCTTCTTTGCTTAGAACTGGGTTTCCATGAAAGCTCTTGATATTCATGCAAGTGGTTCTCCTTTCTCCAAAGGTCTCTTTAATTTTCCTGTAGGCGGTATCTATGTCACCCCTAGTGAGATAAGCCTCTACATCCTTACATTTGTCCTCTAGCCATCCCTGCTTAGCCATTTTGCACTTCCTGTCGATATCATTTTTGAGACGTTTGTATTCCTTTCTGCCTGCTTTATTTACTGCATTTTTATATTTTCTCCTTTCATCAATTAAATTCAATATTTCTTCTGTTACCCAAGGATTTCTACTAGCCCTCGTCTTTTTACCTACTTGATGCTCTGCTGCCTTCACTATTTCATCCATCAAAGCTACCCATTCTTTTTCTACTGTATTTTTTTCCCCGTTCCTGTCAATTGTTCACTTATGGTTCTCCCTGAAACTCTGTACAGCCTCTGGTTCTTTAAGTTTATCCAGGTCCTTTCTCCTTAAATTCCCACCTTTTTGCAGTTTCTTCAGTTTTAATTTATAGTTCATAACCAATAGGTTGTGGCCAGAGTCCACATGTGCCCCTGGAAATGTCTTACAATTTAAAACCTGGTTCCTAAATCTCTGTCGTACCATTATATACCTTTTAGTATCTCCAGGGTTCCTCCATGTATACAACCATCTTTCATGATTCTTGAACCAAGTATTAGCTATGATTAAGTTATGCTCTGTGCAAAATTCTACCAATCGGCTTCCTCTTAAATTACTTAGCCCCAATCCATATTCACCTACTATGTTTCCTTCTCTCCCTTTTCCTTTTTTCCTTCTCTCGAATTCGGTCACCCATGACTATTAAATTTTCATCTCCCTTCACTACCTGAATAATTTCTTTTATCTCCTCATGCATTTCATCAATTTTCTTTCTGCTGATAACGACGTCCTCCTGAGTACTCCCCGCCCGGAGATCCGAATGGGGGACTATTTTACCTCCGGAATATTTTCCCCAAGAGGACGCCATCATCATTTAACCATACAGCAAAGCTGCATGCCCTCGGGAAAAATTACTGCTGTAGTTTCCCCTTGCTTTCAGCCGTTCGCAGTACCAGAACAGCAAGGCTATTTTGGTTAGTGTTACAAGGCCAGATCAGTCAATCATCCAGTCTGTTGCCCCTGAAACTACTGAAAAGGCTGCTGCCCCTCTTCAGGAACCACACGTTTGTCTGGCCTCTCAACAGATACCCTCCATTGTGGTTGCACCTACGGTACGGCTATCTGTATCGCTGATGCACGCAAGCCTCCCCACCAACGGCAAGGTCCATGGTTCATGGGGGGTGAAATTTATTTATTTATTTATTTTTTTTGGTCATCAGTCTACTGACTGGTTTGATGCGGCCCGGCACGAATTCCTTTCCTGTGCTAACCTCTTCATCTCAGAGTAGCACAACCTACGTCCTCAATTATTTTCTTGACGTATTCCAATCTCTGCCTTCCTCTTCAGTTTTTGCCCTCTGCAGCTCTCTCTAGTACCATGGAAGTCATTTCCTCATGTCTCAGCAGATGTCCTATCATCCTGTCCCTTCTCCTTATCAGTGTTTTCCACATATTCCTTTCCTCTCCGATTCTGCGTAGAACCTCCTCACTCTTTACCTTATCAGTCCACCTAATTTTCAACATTCGTCTATAGCAACACATCTCAAATGCTTCGATTCTCTTCTGTTCCGGTTTTCCCACAGTCCATGTTTCACTACCATACAATGCTGTACTCCAGACGTACATCCTCAAAAATTTCTTGCTCAAATTAAGGCCGGTATTTGATATTAGTAGACTTCTCTTCCCCAGAAATGCCTTTTTTGCTATAGCGAGTCTGCTTTTGATGTCCTCTTTGCTCCGTCCGACATTGGTTATTTTACTGCCTAGGTAGCAGAATTCCTTAACTTCACTGACTTCGTGACCATCAATCCTGATGTTAAGTTTCTCGCTGTTCTCATTTCTACTACTTCTCATTACCTTCGTCTTTCTCCGATTTACTCTCAAACCGTACTGTGTACTCATTACACTGTTCATTCCGTTCAGCAGATCATTTAATACTTCTTCACTTTCACTCAGGATAGCAATGTCATCAGCGAATCGTATCATTGATATCCTTTCACCTTGTATTTTAAATTCCACTTCTGAACCTTTCTTTTATTTCCATCATTTCTTCCTCGATGTACAGATTGAAGAGTAGGGGCGAAAGGCTACAGCCTTGTCTTACACCCTTCTTAATACGAGCACTTCGTTCTTGATCGTCCACTCTTATTATTCCCTCTTGGTTGTTGTACATATTGTATATGACCCGTCTCTCCCTATAGCTTACCCCTACTTTTTTCAGAATCTCGAACAGCTTACACCATTTTATATTGTTGAACGCTTTTTCCAGGTCGACAAATCCTATGAAAGTGTCTTGATTTTTCTTTAGCCTTGCTTCCATTATTAGCCGTAACGTCAGAATTGCCTCTCTCGTCCCTTTACTTTTCCTAAAGCCATACTGAACGTCACCTAGCGCATTCTCAATTTTCTTTTCCATTCTTCTGTATATTATTCTTCTAAGCAGCTTCGATGCATGAGCTGTTAAGCTGATTGTGCGATAATTCTCGCACTTTTCAGCTCTTGCCGTCTTCGGAATTGTGTGGATGATGCTTTTCCGAAAGTCAGATGGTATATCGCCAGACTCATATATTCTACACACCAACGTGAATAGTCGTTTTGTTGCCACATCCCCCAATGATTTTAGAAATTCTGATGGAATGTTATCTATCCCTTCTGCCTTATTTGACCGTAAGTCCTCCAAAGCTCTTTTAAATTCTGATTCTAATACTGGGTACCCTATTTCTTCTAAATCGACTCCTATTTCTTCTTCTATCACATCAGACAAATCTTCACCCTCATAGAGGCTTTCAATGTATTCTTTCCACCTATCTGCTCTCTCCTCTGCATTTACCAGTGGAATTCCCGTTGCACTCTTAATGTTACCACCGTTGCTTTTAATGTCACCAAAGGTTGTTTTGACTTTCCTGTATGCTGAGCCTGTCCTTCCGACAATCATATCTTTTTCGATGTCTTCACATTTTTCCTACAGCCATTTCGTCTTAGCTTCCCTGCACTTCCTATTTATTTCATTCCTCAGCGACTTGTATATCTGTATTCCTGATTTTCTCGGAACGTGTTTGTACTTCCTCCTTTCATCAATCAACTGAAGTATTTCTTCTGTTACCCATGGTTTCTTCGCAGTTACCTTCTTTGTACCTATGTTTTCCTTCCCAACTTCTGTGATGGCCCTTTTTAGAGATGTCCATTCCTCTTCAACTGTACTGCCTACTGCGCTATTCCTTATTGCTGTATCTATAGCGTTAGAGAACTTCAAACGTTATCTCTTCATTCCTTAGTACTTCCGTATCCCACTTCTTTGCGTATTGATTCTTCCTGACTAATGTCTTGAACTTCAGCCTACTCTTCATCACTACTATATTGTGATCTGAGTCTATATCTGCTCCTGGGTACGCCTTACAATCCACTATCTGATTTCGGAATCTCTGTCTGACCATGATGTAATCTAATCGAAATCTTCCCGTATCTCCCGGTCTTTTCCAAGTATACCTCCTCCTCTTGTGATTCTTGGACAGGGTATTCGCTATTACTAGCTGAAACTTGTTAAAGAACTCAATTAGTTTTTCTCCTCTTTCATTTCTTGTCCCAAGCCCATATTCTCCTGTAACCTTTTCTTCTACTCCTTCCCCTACAACTGCATTCCAGTCGCCCATGACTATTAGATTTTCGTCACCCTTTACATACTGCATTAGACCTTTCGATATCCTCATACACTTTCTCTATCTGTTCATCTTCAGCTTGCGAAGTCAGCATGTATACCTGAACTATCGTTGTCGGTGTTGGTCTGCTTTCGATTCTGATTAGAACAACCCGGTCTCTGAACTGTTCACAGTAACACACCCTCTGCCCTAAATCCCTATTCATAACGAATCCTACACCTGTTATACCATTTTCTGCTGCTGTTGATATTACCCGATACTCATCTGACCATAAATCCTTGTCTTCCTTCCACTTCACTTCACTGACCCCTACTACACTCCTGGAAATTGAAATAAGAACACCGTGAATTCATTGTCCCAGGAAGGGGAAACTTTATTGACACATTCCTGGGGTCAGATACATCACATGATCACACTGATAGAACCACAGGCACATAGACACAGGCAACAGAGCATGCACAATGTCGGCACTAGTACAGTGTATATCCACCTTTCGCAGCAATGCAGGCGGCTATTCTCCCATGGAGACGATCGTAGAGATGCTGGATGTAGTCCTGTGGAACGGCTTGCCATGCCATTTCCACCTGGCGCCTCAGTTGGACCAGCGTTCGTGCTGGACGTGCAGACCGCGTGAGACGACGCTTCATTCAAACATGCTCAATGGGGGACAGATCCGGAGATCTTGCTGGCCAGGGTAGTTGACTTACACCTTCTAGAGCACGTTGGGTGGCACGGGATACATGCGGACGTGCATTGTCCTGTTGGAACAGCAAGTTCCCTTGCCGGTCTAGGAATGGTAGAACGATGGGTTCGATGACGGTTTGGATGTACCGTGCACTATTCAGTGTCCCCTCGGCGATCACCAGTGGTGTACGGCCAGTGTAGGAGATCGCTCCCCACACCATGATGCCGGGTGTTGGCCCTGTGTGCCTCGGTCGTATGCAGTCCTGATTGTGGCGCTCACCTGCACGGCGCCAAACACGCATACGACCATCATTGGCACCAAGGCAGAAGCGACTCTCATCGCTGAAGACGACACGTCTCCATTCGTCCCTCCATTCACGCCTGTCGCGACACCACTGGAGGCGGGCTGCACGATGTTGGGGCGTGAGCGGAAGACGGCCTAACGGTGTGCGGGACCGTAGCCCAGCTTCATGGAGACGGTTGCGAATGGTTCTCGCCGATTCCCCAGGAGCAACAGTGTCCCTAATTTGCTGGGAAGTGGCGGTGCGGTCCCCTACGGCACTGCGTAGGATCCTACGGTCTTGGCGTGCATCCGTGCGTCGCTGCAGTCCGGTCCCAGGTCGACGGGCACGTGCACCTTCCGCCGACCACTGGCGACAACATCGATGTACTGTGGAGACCTCACGCCCCACGTGTTGAGCAATTCGGCGGTACGTCCACCCGGCCTCCCGCATGCCCACTATACGCCCTCGCTCAAAGTCCGTCAACTGCACATACGGTTCACGTCCACGCTGTCGCGGCATGCTACCAGTGTTAAAGACTGCGATGGAGCTCCGTATGCCACGGCAAACTGGCTGACACTGACGGCGGCGGTGCACAAATGCTGCGCAGCTAGCGCCATTCAACGGCCAACACCGCGGTTGCTGGTGTGTCCGCTGTGCCGTGCGTGTGGTCATTGCTTGTACAGCCCTCTCGCAGTGTCCGGAGCAAGTATGGTGGGTCTGACACACCGGTGTCAATGTGTTCTTCTTTCCATTTCCAGGAGTGTATATCTAGATTGAGCCTTTGCATTTCCCTTTTCTGATTTTCTAGTTTCCCTACCACGGTCAAGCTTCTGACATTCCACGCCCCGACTCGTAGAACGTTATCCTTTCGTTGATTATTCAATCTTTTTCTCATGGTAACCTCCCCCTTGGCAGTCCCCTCCCGGAAATCCGAATGGGAGACTATTCCGGAATCTTTTGCCAATGGAGAGATCATCATGACACTTCTTCAAATACAGGCCACATGTCCTGTGGATACACGTTACATGTCTTTAATGCAGGGGTTTCCATTGCCTTCTGCATCCTCATGTCGTTAATCATTGCTGATTTTTCCGCCTTTAGGGGCAATTTCCCACCCCTAGGACAAGAGAGTGCCCTGAACCTCTATCCGCTCCTCCGCCCTCTTTGACAAGGCCGTTGGCAGAATGAGGCTGTCTTCTTATGCCGGAAGTCTTCGGCCGCCAATGCTGAATATTTATCAAAATTTAGGCAGTGGCGGGGATCGAACCCGGGACCGAAGACGTTTTGATTATGAATCAAAGACGCTACCACTAGACCACGGGGTCTCAGAACTCAGTTAGTCTTTCTTCCCTCTCATTCCTTGTCCGAAGCACATCTTCTCCAGTAACCATTTCCTCTACTCCCTCCCCTACAACTGCATTCCAGTCCCACATGACAATTAGATTTTCGTCTCCTTTCACTCACTGTATTGTCCTTTCAGTATCCTCATATACTTTCTCCATCTCTTCATCTTCAGCCTATGACCTCGGCATGTGTACCTGAACTGTGTATGTCGGTGTTATTTTACTGTCGATTCTGATAAGAACGGCCCTATCACTGAACTGTTCACGGTAACACAGTGTCTGCCCTACCTTCCTATTCATAGCGAATATTACGCCCGTTATATCGTTATGTGCTGGCCAGAAATCCTTGTCTTCTTTTCATTTCACTTCACTCACCCCTACTATATCTAGATTGAGTCTACGCATTTCCCTTTTCAGGTATTCCAGGTTCCCTACCACGCTCAAGCTTCTGACATTCCACTCCCAGCCTCGTAGGACATTATCCTGTCGAAGGGTTATTCAGTCATTTCTCTCATGGTCGCCTCTCCCTTGGCAGTTCCCTTCCGGAGATCCGAATGGGAGACTATTCACAATCTTCTACCAATGGAAGACATTTTTTCAGTTACAGGCCACATGTCCTGTGCGACACTTTATGTGTCCTTAATGCAGTGTCTTCCACTGCCTTCCGCATCCTCATTCCGTTGATCATTGTTGACTGCTCCGTCGGACATCAGACTGCCCTGAACCTCTGTCCGCTCCTCTGCCCTCTTTGACAAGGCCGTTGGCAGAATGAGGCTGCCTTCTTATACCGAATGTCTTTTAATAGAATCTAAATGGATAATTCGATACCCCTCCTACCAGGTCAAGTGACAAGCAAGTCAGATTTTATAGAGATACTAGTTTGTTTTTTTTTTTTTTTATATAGTAGCTAATGTTAGGATGGCGCAGTTTCAACCGCAAGTGGCGCGCATGTGCTGGCAAGGAGGTCCATTTTCTCTTATGGACAGTAAAGAATTCACGTTCACTGACGTAACAAAACTCTTGAGATAGCGGTATGACGGTTGTATTGTGAACACAAGGTATAAACTGGCAATGCATTGGGTAGAAACTGCGGTGTCACCGCCAGACACCACACTTGCTAGGTGGTAGCTTTAAATCGGCCGCGGTCCATTAGTACATGTCGGACCCGCGTGTCGCCACTGTCAGTAATTGCAGACCGAGCGCCACCACACGGCAGGTCTAGAGAGGCGTACTGGTACTCGTCCCAGTTGTACGGACGACTTGCTAGCGACTACACTGACGATGCCTTTCTGTCATTTGCCGAGAGACAGTTAGAATAGCCTTCAGCTAAGTCCATGGCTACGACCTAGCAAGGCGCCATTAACCATTTCAAGAGAGAGTCTCACTTGTATCATCAAGAATGCTGTATACAAATGATGGATTAAAGTTAAGTATTCCAGCAGCTACGTACTTTTCTTTATAGCATTCATTACGTATCCTGTTTCAGACCTAACGCCAGCCGGCGTGGGTAAACGCGTGCCTTTCGGTTACCCGTCACTGTGGACTGGCTGTCTTGTCAGTCCACTACAGAAACGATAACCGAAGTGATTATGAAAGCACTACGGTAATTGACAGACTCTGAACGCGGAATGCTTGTTGGAGCTACACTCATGGGGCATACCATTTCGGAAACCATTAAAAGCAGCACTCCGTCTTCAGGCCACGAGTGGCCTACCGGGAACATCCGACCGCCGTGTCATCCTCAATGGAGGATGCGGTTAGGAGGGGCGTGGGGTCAGCACACCGCTCTCCCGGTCGTTATGATGGTTTTCTTTGACCGGAGCCGCTACTATTCGGTCGAGTAGCTCCTCAATTGGCCTCACGAGGCTGAGTGCACCCCGAAAAACGGCAACAGCACATGGCGGCCTGGACGGTCACCCATCCAAGTGCCGACCACGCCCGACAGCGCTTAACTTCGGTGATCTCACGGGAACCGGTGCATCCACTGCGGCAAGGCCGTTGCCGGAAACCGTTAGGCAGTTCTATTTCCCGAACTCCACAGCATCAAGAGTGTGCCGAGAGTACCAAATTTCAGGCATTAACTCACCTCGGGCAGGGCAGTGACCGACGACCTTCACTTAACAACCGAGAGTACAGGCATTTGACAAGAGCTCTCACTTCTAACAGGCAAGAAACACTGCGTGAAACAACCGCAGAAATCAAAGTGAGAGCTACGACGAACGTATCCGGAAGGACAGTGCTGCGAAATTTGACGTCAGTGAGCTGTGGCCGCAGACGATCGACGTGAGTGCCTTTGCTAACAGCACTGGATGGACCCTAGACGACTGTGGCCCGGTCAGGTGAGTCCCGATTTCAGTTTGCTGAGAGCTCATGCAGGGAGTTTCAAAAATGAATGATATATTTGAAACGGCGATAGAAACTAAACGAGCAGCGATAGAAATACACCGTTTGTTGCAATATGCTTGGGACAACAGTACATTTTCAGGCGGACAAACTTTCGAAATTACAGTAGTTACAATTATCAACAACAGATGGCGCTGCGGTCTGGGAAACTCTATAGTACGATATTTTCCACATATCCACCATGCGTAGCAATAATACGGCGTAGTCTCTGAATGAAATTACCCGAAACCTTTGACAACGTGTCTGGCGGAATGGCTTCACATGCAGATGAGATGTACTGCTTCAGCTGTTCAATTGTTTCTGGATTCTGGCGGTACACCTGGTCTTTCAAGTGTCCCCACAGAAAGAAGTCACAAGGGTTCATGTCTGGCGAATAGGGAGGCCAATCCACGCCTCCTCCTGTATCTTTCGGATAGCCCAAAGCAATCACACGATCATCGAAATATTCATTCAGGAAATTAAAGACGTCGGCCGTGCGATGTGGCCGGGCACCATCTTGCATAAACCAAGAGGTGTTCGCAGTGTCTTCTAAGGCAGTTTGTACCGCCACAAATTAACGAAGAATGTCCAGATAGCGTGATGCAGTAATCGTTTCGGACCTGAAAAATGGGCCAATTATTCCTTTCGAAGAAATGGCGGCCCAGACCAGTACTTTTTGAGGATGCAGGGACGATGGGACTGCAACATGGGGCTTTTCGGTTCCCCATATGCGCCAGTTCTGTTTATTGACGAAGCCGTCCAGGTAAAAATAAGCTTCGTCAGTAAACCAAATGCTGCCCACATGCATATCGCCGTCATCAATCCTGTGCACTATATCGTTAACGAATGTCTCTCGTGCAGCAATGGTAGCGGCGCTGAGGGGTTGCCGCGTTTGAATTTTGTGTGGATAGAGGTGTACTGGCGCACGAGACGATACGTGGACGTTGGCGTCATTTGGACCACAGCTGCAACACGGCGAACGGAAACCCGAGGCCGCTGTCGGATCACCTGCTGCACTAGCTGCGCGTTGCCCTCTGTGGTTGCCATACGCGGTCGCCCTACCTTTCCAGCACGTTCATCCATCACGTTCCCAGTCCGTTGAAATTTTTCAAACAGATCCTTTATTGTATCGCTTTTCGGTCCTTTGGTTACATTAAACCTCCGTTGAAAACTTTGTCTTGTTGCAACAACACTGTGTTTTAGGCGGTGGAATTCCAACACCAGAAAAATCCTCTGTTCTAAGGAATAAACCATGTTGTCTACAGCACACTTGCACGTTGTGAACAGCACACGCTTACAGCAGAAAGACGACGTACAGAATGGCGCACCCACAGACTGCGTTGTCTTCTATATCTTTTACATCACTTGCAGCGCCATCTGTTGTTGAAAATTGTAACTACTGTAATTTCGAAAGTTTGTCTGCCTGAAAATGTACTGTTGTCCCAAGCATATTGCAACAAACGGTGTATTTCTATCGCTGCTCGTTTAGTTTTTATTGCCGTTTCAAATATACCGGTCATTTTTGAAACACCCTGTAGTAGGGTTCGATCCAAGTTGTCAACAAGGCACTTTGCAAGCTAATGGTATCCCGCAATAGTGTGGGCTGTGTTTACGTGGAGTGAACTGGATCCTATGACCCAACTGAACCGATCGTTGACTGCAAATGGTCAAGTTCGCCAACTTGGGGACCACTTGCAGCCTTTCATGGACTTGATGTTTCCAAACGACGATGAAATTTTTTGGATGGCACTGCGCCATGTCACCGGGCAGCAATTGTTCTCGATTGGTCTGAAGAACATTCTGGACAATTCGAGTGATAGTTTGAGCCACCCAGTGTAGTGTAACGACGTAAGTTTTGTATAAATGATTTTCTTTTGATATATGACCATGTGCAGACTTCGTCACCTACGTCAGTTACAACACACTTCAAAATTATTTAAGTTCTTTTTAAATTGTCTATAAACGGTTCTTGAACGAAACTGTAAGTAAAACATCATCATTTGAGTCGTATGCGCAGAATTACGTCACTCCGTCCAATTGGTTTGCGTAAACTTTTTCAATTTAGACGTCGTTTGTTTCTCCTCAGAAATTCTATTAATGCAGGTTATCTGCTTTAATAGATATTAGAGCCACATTGAATAAACTTTCAAGACTCAAACTCGCGATGAAAGCTGTCAAAAATTAATAATCTTGTCAAATGAATTACTTAACATAATTCTTCATAAATAAATTCTCGGAACACGTATTTAAACTTTTGCAGCATCCACTAGTTTATTATCTTCCTACATATAGACGTGAACCTGAGCCCTGACAAGACAGAACTGAACATTTACAACAAGATTAAACTCTCTATGACGTCATTGTTGTACAACACATTAAAAATTCTTATTTTTTCGATTTTTAGAAGCACGACGCAACAACTCGGTTCCAGGATCTTCTGTTGCTCTTTGGGTGTCGACCCGCGACGTATAGTGGCCAGCAATTTTCTCTCTGATCCCGGCGGCGAAGATGCTGTCTCCGTTCGTTGCGCTGCCCTCTCCGTACATGAAACATAAAAAATAAAAACTTAAGTCAATTCACAACCATTACAAATATTATAAAAATACATAAACAAAAAACTAAATTAAACTTATATTCACCTGCAAACTGGGCTGACACTGGTGGATGGGTGACGCTTCAATCTCGCGTCCCACTAAACCAGATCGCCCGACGTGAATCGCATCGTACATTTATGTGACATATCAAGAGCTCAGTACGTGCACCGGCAACACTTTCACAAGTACGGTTGGTTGTAGAGGCAACATGGATCAATATTTCTGTAAGGGACTTCCAGTGACTTGTTAAATCCATGTCTTGTCGATCTGCTGCACTGTGTCGGGCAAAAGGAAGTCCGACACGTTACTAGGAGATATCGCTTCACTTTCGTCACCTAAGTCTAATGTGGTAGGAAATTATGCCCTCGGCAGACTCAACGACGCCAAAGGAGTTTACAAGAACCGTGAGAACTTTTGTAGTTTCGCTGAGATGCTTTCGAAAATAGTCTGGTAGGTAGGGAAAGATGTGAGCATTTTCCCACGTATCATAAGCTAAGAGAGTTAATACACTCCTGGAAATTGAAATAAGAACACCGTGAATTCATTGTCCCAGGAAGGGGAAACTTTATTGACACATTCCTGGGGTCAGATACATCACATGATCACACTGATAGAACCACAGGCACATAGACACAGGCAACAGAGCATGCACAATGTCGGCACTAGTACAGTGTATATCCACCTTTCGCAGCAATGCAGGCTGCTATTCTCCCATGGAGACGATCGTAGAGATGTTGGATGTAGTCCTGTGGAACGGCTTGCCATGCCATTTCCACCTGGCGCCTCAGTTGGACCAGCGTTCGTGCTGGACGTGCAGACCGCGTGAGACGACGCTTCATCCAGTCCCAAACATGCTCAATGGGGGACAGATGCGGAGATCTTGCTGGCCAGGGTAGTTGACTTACACCTTCTAGAGCACGTTGGGTGGCACGGGATACATGCGGACGTGCATTGTCCTGTTGGAACAGCAAGTTCCCTTGCCGGTCTAGGAATGGTAGAACGATGGGTTCGATGACGGTTTGGATGTACCGTGCACTATTCAGTGTCCCCTCGACGATCACCAGTGGTGTACGGCCAGTGTAGGAGATCGCTCCCCACACCATGATGCCGGGTGTTGGCCCTGTGTGCATCGGTCGTATGCAGTCCTGATTGTGGCGCTCACCTGCACGGCGCCAAACACGCATACGACCATCATTGGCACCAAGGCAGAAGCGACTCTCATCGCTGAAGACGACACGTCTCCATTCGTCCCTCCATTCACGCCTGTCGCGACACCACTGGAGGCGGGCTGCACGATGTTGGGGCGTGAGCGGAAGACGGCCTAACGGTGTGCGGGACCGTAGCCCAGCTTCATGGAGACGGTTGCGAATGGTCCTCGCCGATACCCCAGGAGCAACAGTGTCCCTAATTTGCTGGGAAGTGGCGGTGCGGTCCCCTACGGCACTGCGTAGGATCCTACGGTCTTGGCGTGCATCCGTGCGTCGCTGCGGTCCGGTCCCAGGTCGACGGGCACGTGCACCTTCCGCCGACCACTGGCGACAACATCGATGTACTGTGGAGACCTCACGCCCCACGTGTTGAGCAATTCGGCGGTACGTCCACCCGGCCTCCCGCATGCCCACTATACGCCCTCGCTCAAAGTCCGTCAACTGCACATACGGTTCACGTCCACGCTGACGCGGCATGCTACCAGTGTTAAAGACTGCGATGGAGCTCCGTATGCCACGGCAAACTGGCTGACACTGACGGCGGCGGTGCACAAATGCTGCGCAGCTAGCGCCATTCGACGGCCAACACCGCGGTTCCTGGTGTGTCCGCTGTGCCGTGCGTGTGATCATTGCTTGTACAGCCCTCTCGCAGTGTCCGGAGCAAGTATGGTGGGTCTGACACACCGGTGTCAATGTGTTCTTTTTTCCATTTCCAGGAGTGTATGTGTTGTGGACCTTTCTGAGGCTTATAAGGCGCGAGGAGGAGAGTCGTGTGAAAAATTTTCTCTCTCCAGGTAGGTCAAGAAATAAGCACGAGCCGTAGTTGTCTGTGTGGATTTTTGGCGGAATTACTTACAGTGAGACGCGAGAATTGGAGAAACGAAAGGTGTGGAGAGAATTCGGTTTCGAAGAGCGTCGGAGACAACGAGAGCGTTCGGTGTCGGAGACTGGTGGAGAACAACAGCTTTCTGCTTCTGAGATCGATGGAGAGCAGTTGGTATTCGTTCGAGGTTCGAGCCGACAGCCTAGAATGGTGTGTCTTCTCGCTGCGGTGTTAGGATGTAACTGAGGTTAGGATCGTGTGAATTTTAGAAAACTTGCTACCAAATTAAAGTCGTGTCACAGCTGTAGTTATGATTCTTAATTTTTTCAGTTTGGGACTCAAGGTTTGTTACAGTAAATCTTCAGTTACCATGCCTTGCTAGTTAACTTGCACGGTGCACGTATTAATTCTGGTGCATGTCAAACCTATCCTTAATACCATGGGTAACACGATTATGTTTGACGTATCATTTAAAGTCGATTCGATCGCAATCTATGCAAGTGACACCTCTTTTCTTTGACATTTGTTTATTACTTTTAACTGATATCTTTAATACTATATGTATTTCTTGTTACGTTGAACGAATACTTTCGTCATGTATAGTTTCTCCCTCGTAATTAGTTTTTTGTAAAATAAATGTGTAGTAATCGAATTCCTCTTGATATCATTTCAGTAGTTACTTAATCCCATGTCAAAATCGTTCAAATGGCTCTGCGCACTATGGGACTTAACATCGTAGGTCATCAGTCTCCTAGAACTGAGAACTACTTAAACCTAACTAACCTAAGAACATCACACACATCCATGCCCGAGGCAGGATTCGAACCTGCGACCGCTACGGTCCCGAAACACATGTGCTTCAAAACGCCACTGTTTCCTGCGCATTTACCCCGACATCTATATGGGATATGATTACCATGCACACGGACACAGGCTGCACGACGGGTATGTATACTCTGGATCAGGTGGTCAAGCAACTGGTGGGGTATGGCCTCCAATTCTTGCACCAGTGCTTGTCGGAGATCCTGAGGTGTTGTAGGGTTCAAATGGCTCTGAGCACTATGGGACTTAACATCTGAGGTTACGCTGGCCGTTGTGGGCGAGCGGTTCTAGACGCTACAGTCTGGAACCGCGCGACCGCTACGGTCGCAGGTTCGAATCCTGCCTCGGGCATGGATGTGTGTGAAGTGCTTAGTTTAGTTAGGTTTAAGTAGTTCGAAGTTCTAAGAGACTGATGACCTCAGATGTTAAGTCCCATAGTGCTCCTTGCCTATTCCTTCTGTAAATTGTTGTTCTTGCTATATAACCTCTTTTTGGAATTTATTACGAACTTCACTATTATCGGTTTTGGAATTATTTTGTAGTTTTGTCAACTGTTGCCTGATTTTGATTTTCAAATCATTGTGATCGGAATCAGTTTTAAAACTGAAGCTATTTCACATTTCAATTCACCCCTCAGCACATAATGATTGGATTCCATATTATTTTTCAGTTCTCGAACACTGGAATCGATTTTTAGGTTTATACCGGATTCCAATTAATTTAACAGTTCATCATTACTGGATATGCTGCTTTAATCTACTCTTTAATTTATTATTACTGAATTCTGTTTTGGAAACCAGCAGCTGAACTCACTTACATTGCCTGACTTGCTTGTATTTTAGACATGTCAAGCTCTGTTTTGTTATCTGACACAACCAAAACTCTACTTTTTCTTTCATATCTTCAGCTTCTACTATATCATCATCAGAATTTATTTCTGCCCATACTTTAACTTGACACTCTTTTTGAGATAACTTGTCATCCGAAATTAGTTATAATTTTACTTGAACATTGCCATCTATATTAGATTCTATCTTAAAATGTGGTCAACCCCGCAACACGATTGCTGGTACACTGCTCCGTCATTGCGATGTACAGTGGCATTAAACAATAAATATTTGACACTTGTTGTGGAACGCAGTTGTAATATTACAATTAATAAAACGCCCATGTACTCCTTCAGTCAGAACACTAGTTTGTTACAGCTCCTCTGTGCAAACCTTTTTATCTCCAAATAACTACTGCCAACTACATCCCTCTGATTCTGCTTCCTGTATTCCTCGCCCTCACCCTCCCCCCCCCCCCCCCCCCCCGACACACACACACATGCACTTTCCTCCAATACTAAATTGGTGATCCCTTGATGTCTCAGAATACTTTCAGAAAAGACTTCCTTACACTTAAATCCGTACTTGATGTTAACGTATTTCTTTTCTTCAGAAACCATTGCCAGTCTTGATTTTATATCCTCTCTACTTCGGCTATCAGCAGTTATTTTGATGGGCAAATGGCGAAACCCATCTACTACTTTGTTTCATTTGCTCTTTCAGCATTTAATTCGACACAATTCCATTACCCTTGTTTCCCTTTTGCTGATGTTCATCTTATATCCTCCATTCAAGACACTGCTCATTACGTTCAACTGCCCCTCCAAGTCCTTTGCTGAACCTGAAAAATTACAGTGTCGTCATTGCTACTGCATGTTTTGATTTGGTTTCGTTTACTGTTCGCTCAGTATACAAATTCAATAACATCGGGGATAAACTGCAAACCTGCCTCACTCCCTTCTCAACCACTGCTGCCCTTTCATGCCTCTCCACGCTAGTAATAGCGGTATGGGTTCTGTACAAGTTGTAAATAGCCTTTTGGTTTCCTTATTTTAGCCCTGGTACCTTCAGAATTTCAAATAGTGTTCCTGTCAAGACTGCATGTAACTTTCTCTGCGTCTACAAATGCTACAAACGTACGGTTTCCTTTCATTGATCTTTCTTCTAAGGTAAGTCGTAGGAATAGTATTGCCTTGCAGTTCCTACATTATTCTTCTGTACAATCTGATCTTCCACAAGGTCAGCTTCTATCACTTTTTCCATTTTCTGTGAAGAATTCGTGTTAGTATTTTGGAACCATGACTTATTAAAGTGGTCGTTCGGTAATATTCACACCTGTCAGGATTTGCTTGGAGAAAAAAAAAAAAAAAAAAAAAAAAACGTTCGCGTAGTAACCTTCTACGGACGTGGGTAGATAAATGAAAAGAATAAAATAAATCAATAATAGGGTTTCGTATACGGATCGCAAAAGCGAGTGACCATGCTACCACGTAGCCTGAGTGTATTGCGCGCTAAAATACATGGAAAGTACGTCGAAAACTTTGACGGTCATTTTCTCAGACACGATCGAGTATCTGCTTATAAGTCGAGACAAATGTTCGCTTAGTTTGACTCATCTTCCACCGAGCGAAATTTCTGGGAAACCGGTTTATGGCAATTTATGGCACATCAAGATCTGCTTTCAGATCCAATAGCAGTGAAAACAGGAGTTAAAGAAGGCTGCATGCTCTCACCGATACTTTTTAACATAGTACTTAATCTTGTAATGGCGCAAGCAATAGATAAACTGAGAGGAATAAAATGGAGCAATGGGACACATCTAGAAAACCCAGACTTTGCAGATGACCTTTGCCTTCTATCCCACAGCCTCAACGACATGAAAGAGAAGCTAGAAAATCTGAAATCTGTAGCGAAGGAAGTAGGCTTGAAAATTAACGCCCAAACAACTAAAGACATGTGGGCAAATGATAACAGCACTGCAGAGCTTAAGCTTGGGAGCCAGATAATTGAAAAGGTGGGTAAGTTTTGCTACCTCGGAAACATGATTACGCCAGATGGCGGTGCAACAGAAGACATTAACAGTAGCATCAACAAAGCAAGAGGAGCTTTTACAACTCAACACTGTATCAGGAGATCCAAGGAAATATCACTGAGGACCAAATTGCGGATATTTGAAAGTAATGTAAAATCTGTGCTCCTTTCTGGATGTGAAATACGGAAAGTGACAAAGCAGTTAATCCACAAGCTGCAGACATTCAACAACAGACGCCTGAGGAACATCCTGGGGATACGATGGCCAAATGTCATCTCCAATGAAACTCTTTGGAAAAGAACAGACAAGAAGCCAATCTAGCTGCAAATCAGAAGCAAGAAGTGGAGATGGTTAGGACATACTCTTAGAAGACAAATTGAACATATTGCGAGAGAAGCACTTGACTGGATCCCTCACGGACGACGGAGACGAGGCAGGCCCAAAATTACATGGAGACGGTCAGTTGAAGCAGAAGGCCATCAGCAAGGAATAGGATGGGAACAAATGAAGATACTAGAAAGAAGACAGAACAAGATGGCGAACCTTTGCTGCAGACCGATGCTCCACATAAGGTGTTAAAGTAGATCTTATATTTCTTCCTCGTATTCACTGAAGATAGCAATGCCATCAGCGAATCTTGTTATTGTTATCCTTTCACTGTGAATCTTAATCGTAATTTTTACCCTCTATTACTACACTACTGACCATTAAAATTGCTACACCAAGAAGAAATGCAGATAATAAACGGGTATTCAGTGGACAAATATATTATACTAGAACTGACATGTGATTAGATTTTCACGCAATTTGGGTACATAGATCCTGATAAATCAGTACCCAGAACAACCACCTCTGGCCGTAATAACGGCCTTGATACGCTTGTGCATTGAGTCAAACGGAGCTTGGATGGCGTGTACATGTACAGCTGCCCATGCACCTTCAACACGATACCACTGTTCATCAAGAGTAGTGACTGGCGTATTGTGACGAGCCAGTTGCTCGGCCACCATTGACCAGACGTTTTAAGTTGGTGAGATATCTGAAGAATGTGCTGGCCAGGGCAGCAGTCGAGCATTTTCTGTACGCAGAAAGGCACGTACAGGACCTGCAACATGCGGTCATGCATTATCCTGCCGAAATGTAAGGTTTCGCAGGGATCGAATGGAGGGTAGAGCGACGCGTCGTAACACATCTGAAATGTAACGTCCACTGTTCAAAGTGCCGTCAATGCGAACAAGAGGTGACCGAGACGTGTAACCAATGGCGTGCCATACCATCACGCCGGGTGATACGCCAGCATGGTGATGACGAATACACGCTTCCAATGTGCGTTCACCGCGATGTCGCCAAACACAGATGCGACCATCATGATGCTGTAAACAGAACCTGGATTCATCCGATAAAACGATGTTTTGCCATTCGTGCACCCAGGTTCGTCGTTGGGTACACCATCGCAGGCGCTCCTGTTTGTGATGCAGCGTCAACGTTAACCGCAGCCATGGTCTCCGAGCTGATAGTCCATGCTGCTGCAAACGTCGTCGAACTGTTCGTGCAGGTGGTTGTTGTCTTGGAAACGTCCCCATCTGTTGACTCAGGGATCGAGACGTGGCTGCACGATCCGTTACAGCCATGCGGATAAGATGCCTGTCATCTCGAGTGCTAGTGATACGAGACCGTTGGGATCCAGCACGGCGTTCCGTATTACCCTCCGGAACCCACCGATTCTATATTCTTCTAACAGTCACTGGATCTCGAGCAACGCGAGGAGCAATGTCGCGATTCGATAAACTGCAATCGCGATAGGCTACAGTCCGACCCTTATCAAAATCGGAAACGTGATGGTACGCATTTCTACTCCTTGCACTAGGCATCACAACAATGTTTCACCAGGCAACGCCGGTCATCTGCTGTTTGTTCATGAGAAAACGGTTGAAAGCTTTCCTCATGCCAGCACGTTGTAGGTGTCGCCACCGGCGCCAACCTTGTGTGAATGCTCTGAAAAGCTAATCATTAGCATATCACAACATTTTCTTTTCTTCCTGTCGGTTCAATTTCCGCGTCTGCAGCATGTCATCTTCGTGGTGTAGCAATTTTAATGGCCAGTGGTGTATTTCCGTATGTTTTACTGACGTTTAACGCACACACAAGTTCCACCGGGTGCCGCCTAGCCCGGTCACCAGCGGTCTGGGCAAAGCGTGTTTGTCGCGGAGTCAGCAGCGCATACACTTCCGGTGGCGCGCCCTCTGCAAGGACAAAACACTAGCGCCGTACACGGAGCGTAATTGGCCGGCGGCCAATTGGCGCGCGCGCTGTCCAATTAGGCGGCAGCAGCAGCAGCAGCGGCGGCAGAGGCAGCAGTACACGGAGCCAGCGCCATCTGCCGGCGCGTCGCAATTACAGGCCACGCCGGCACACATTCTGCGCCTAATTGTAGCGGGATCTGCCGCCGCCACCTGCGCGGCGCCGCAACCCGCCCACTGCGCGAGCGTGGTCGTATGGCTCGGCATCGCGTCCTCTGACGCCGGCACCGAGCGCGCGCGGTCCGTGTGCGTCGCTGTGTCGATATCCTGCGAAGCACTTTCACTGCAACAAACCGACTCGCATTGTGTCCGCTCTCTGTCTGGTCGAACTGCTTTGCTTCCAGTATTACTTGTTGCATTCTGCTTCGTGCGCAACGGCAAGGAGAGGTGGGCTGTAGGGTGGTGCAGCAGCCGTTGTCGTAGCCAAGCTGGACACGAGCAGAAATGATTAGCGATGTAAAGGATGAGCCAGACAATAAGGGATTTTACTTTATTATACAGGTTGATTCAAAAAGAATACCACAACTTTAAAAATGTGTATTTAATGAAAGAAACATAATATAACCTTCTGTTATACATCATTACAAAGAGTATTTAAAAAGGTTTTTTTTTCACTCAAAAACAAGTTCAGAGATGTTCAATATGGCCCCTCGAGCAATATCAACCCGATACTCCAACTCGTTCCACACTCCCTGTAGCATATCAGGCGTAACAGTTTGGATAGCTGCTGTTATTTCTCGTTTCAAATCATCAATGGTGGCTGGGAGAGGTGGCCGAAACACCATATCCTTAACATACCCCCATAAGAAAAAATCGCAGGGGGTAAGATCAGGGCTTCTTGGAGGCCAGTGATGAAGTGCTCCGTCACGGGCCGCCTGGCGGTCGATCCATCGCCTCGGGTAGTTGACGTTCAGGTAGTTACGGACAGATAAGTGCCAATGTGGTGGCGCTCCATCCGGCTGAAATATGAATTGTTGTGCTTCTTGTTCGAGCTGAGGGAACAGCCAATTTTCTAACATCTCTACATTTTCATCACTCGTTCTCGGCCGTCCAGAACTTTTCCCTTTGCACAAACACCCATTCTCTGTAAACTGTTTATACCAACGTTTAATACACCACCTATCAGGAGGTTTAACATCATGCTTCGTTCGAAATGCACGCTGAACAACTGTCGTCGATTCACTTCTGCCGTACTCAATAACATAAAAAGCTTTCTGTTGAGCGGTCGCCATCTTAGCATCAACTGACGCTGACGCCTAGTCAACAGCGCATCAAGCGAACAAATGTACAACTAAATGAAACTTTATAGCTCCCTTAATTCGCCGACAGATAGTGCTTAGCTCTGCCTTTTGTCGTTGCAGAGTTTTAAATTCCTAAAGTTGTGGTATTCTTTTTGAATCACCCTGTATGAGCCTCCTAGCGGTAACTTCATTTTTCCACTGCGGCCAAGCCACGGCCGGCAGTGTTAGCTGCCTGTAAATTCTTTCGTCCCACAGTTTAGTAACACGAAGTCAGCACCAAGGAAGGGCACCTTGCCCACGCGCCTCCCTGACTTGCTGACGAGGTAACGCCGCCCCAGGCATCGCTTAGCAGGCGACGCTCTGGAAAATTCGATGCCGCTCGCACGGTTTTCTGGGCCCCGACCAATCAGGGCGGTGGAAGCCGTGTGGTTCGTCGAATATATCCGGCCTCCCGTCGCCGGGCTAGTTCTCTTGTATTCTTGCTCACCCGCGAGTTCTATGCGCGCCCTGTAGCATTGAACATCTCCCGCTTCTCCCGGTGCTGCGGCACTGTGGACTTAATTTTGGCAGACAGCAACTTTTGGTAGCTTCGCGAACAATGTTTCGCCAAACTCTACGCTCTGGCTCACCCTCACCTGCCTAGGCCTATGTGACCCCTTTTTAAGGGGCTCCGGAAAGGCTCAAAATCATGAAAAGTTCCATTTTTACTTTTTTGCGTTTTCTGAATCTGCAGACTATTACCTTTTAATAGATATATAATTTATTCAATTCCGAAGACTACAACTACTTTCAAATTTTTTTTGAAATGTGTTCTACATGGGCGTGACCCACTGTGGCGCTGTTAAACTGCTGTCAAATGGTGTTATTATTAACGTCCGTGTTCATCAGGTACATTTTAGTGATGTGAGATAAAATATGTGTTGTGGCTAACCTGTGATGGTTCAATATATATCGCTGGTGTGATTGTCGATTGTTTCATGTTTATTTACTCTGTAGTTATCTCGAAAATATTCGTAATTAATTCTGTTTCTTGAGTCTCTGTTTTGTTGAAGTATAATAATGAGTAAAAGTAAAGTTACTAGAAATCCTCTGAAGGCTTTTAAGAAAAGGAGAAATAGAAATGTTGGAAATCCAAAGGTATTTAGAAATATGGGAATGAAGATTGGTTCTAACATGGTACGTGCGATGCTTGCTTTAGACAAGGAACGCCTTCAGGCTGCAGACAGGGCTGTAAAGAGTGTAGAAATACAAGGAAGAGTAAACAGGTGGAGGAACAAGAGGAAGCTGGAGGAGGAGTTTGCAGAGGATGAAGATAATCCATCCTATGGACCTGGAATGCACTAAAAAGTTAATCCAATCTTTGTCGCTCGATTCCCAAAACTTTTATTTTCTCATACTAATTACATGTTTTCTAAGGATCTTCCAAACATATTTGTTTCAAACTTTCAGTAAATGTTACACAGTAACTTCTGCATAATTTAACACAGCCTTTTTCCAAAAAACTGTATATTTTTGAATATATAAATAAAAAATTGCAATAAAATGTTGTGAATTTTCATTACAATTGAAAAAAAAATCATCTTTAATAACTGAACTAAAATTTTGTAAAATCCCTGTGTTAAGTTGTAGCCCATATTCCAATAAATATTCTGTAAAAAGTTCAACTTCCTACCTCAAATACATTGTGAGGAAAGATGTAATTTATAAGCGTTATTTTAACATTGCAAGTATAGGGCGTTCCGGAGCCCCTTAACATGCTTTCACCAATAAATGGCCTTTCTCTAAAAATTATCCCAATCATTCCATAACGCCCACCGCCTGCTTATACGCTCATCCTGTACAGGGAACACGTAAATACGGTAAGAAGAAGTCTTACTTAACTTACAGCATTCTCCAAGGACTGCGAAGAATCTTTACGAAAGAACACAGAGCAACCAAGTCCAGCTGTAACTGCAGTGTGACGCTCCCCCTACTAATGCAAGAGCGAACTGTCGGAGGTATACTAAGACTGAAGGCTGTCGAAGACTGCTGCTGAGACTGGGCCGTGTAGCTGCTGCCAACCATCCTACGCAGAGGGCGGTCGCAGTCGAAGCCGCTGAAGGCGTGGGTCATGCGGCGCACATATTTGGAGCTGTGTGGTCCCCGTGTCAGTCGTGACACGCCGGTGAGGATGGTATCGATCTGCGGTACCACAGTACTAGGCGTTACTCAAAGTGTGGACCAACGATAGAAAGTAAACAACCTACAAATCATGCATTGTCGAATGCTCTCAAAAATTCTGGACATGAAAAGAAGTATCAGAGGACTATAGACTATGCACTGTCGCACCATTTTTTAAAAAGGAAAAACCGCTGTTGAATGAAATTCACAGCACATAAGACATACCGGGTATCTACAACTTATACGGTCAAAATTATAAGAAATATTTTTAAAATTGTAAATTTTACCAAAAATTTTTATTCCTAAAAAAATTACAATGGTTACTTAAGATTATTTACTTGCAAACCGAGTGCACTTAATACGTCAGTACCATGAAAGGTGGCATGCAACCGTCTCACTTTAACAACATTGTCAGTCAGATTAACATTTATATTTTAGGTCATGATCTCGTTGTTCTCCAGCACTACTTTGCTACGTGTGTTTAACTGGCCACACAAGTGATTCAGGGAAACAGTGTGCTTACCTGCACACGTAGCTCTGGCAGATGCTCTCTCCACTTAGGTTCAAACAGAAGGACGCCGGTTCGCAAAACATTTCACCTGGGCAAGGTGTCAGTGAAGGCAGCCAGATGGCTGAAAAATGGTGGAAGAAGCCATTTAAGAGAGACTGCTGTAATCTCTGCTTTTGTGCAAATGGTGGGAAGACCATAAAACTCCATGCATTCTCATGTTAGAAGCCGGAACGATATAGACAGAACAGCTGGTGTATGTGTCTAATAGTGGCAGGACTGTAACCTCCCTCACCCTGATGCCAGAAAGTCACCAGGTTCTTTTAGTGTGCGGCAAAAAGAATATTTCTTGGACATGACTGCCTGAGAATTTTGGAACACGTATTGTGTTCGAGTATAATGACTTTTCTGGAGACTAGAAATCTACTCTGTAGGAATCAACATGGGTTTCGAAAAAGACGGTCATGTGAAACCCAGCTCGCGCTATTCGTCCACGAGACTCGGAGGGCCATAGACACGGGTTCACAGGTAGATGCCGTGTTTCTTGACTTCCGCAAGGCGTTCGATACAGTTCCCCACAGTCGTTTAATGAACAAAGTAAGAGCATATGGACTATCGGACCAATTGTGTGATTGGATTGAGGAGTTCCTAGATAACAGGACGCAGCATGTCATTCTCAATGGAGAGAAGTCCTCCGAAGTAAGAGTGATTTCAGGTGTGCCGCAGGGGAGTGTCATAGGACCGTTGCTATTCACAATATACATAAATGACCTGGTGGATGATATCGGAAGTTCACTGAGGCTTTTTGCAGATGATGCTGTGGTGATCGAGAGGTTGTAACAATGGAAAATTGTACTGAAATGCAGGAGGATCTGCAGGGAATTGACGCATGCTGCAGGGAATGGCAATTGAATCTCAATGTAGACAAGTGTAATGCGCTGCGAATACACAGAAAGATCCTTTATCATTTAGCTACAAAATAGCAGGTCAGCAACTGGAAGCAGTTAATACCATAAATTATCTGGGAGTACGCATTAGGAGTGATTTAAAATGGAATGATCATATAATGTTGATCGTCGGTAAAACAGATGCCAGACTGAGATTCATTGGAAGAATCCTAAGGAAATGCAATCCGAAAACAAAGGAAGTAGGTTACAGTACGCTTGTTCGCCCACTGCTTGAATACTGCTCAGCAGTGTGGGATCCGTACCAGGTAGGGTTGATAGAAGATATAGAGAAGATCCAACGGAGAACAGCGCGCTTCGTTACAGGATCATTTAGTAATCGCGAAAGCGTTACGGAGATGATAGATAAACTCCAGTGGAAGACCCTGCAGGAGAGACGCTCAGTAGCTCGGTACGGGCTTTTGTCAAAGTTTCGAGAACATACCTTCACCGAAGAGTCAAGCAGTATGTTGCTCCCTCCTACGTATATCTCGCGAAGAGACCATGAGGATAAAATCACAGAGGTTAGAGCCCACACAGAGGCATACCGACAATCCTTCTTTCCACGAACAATACGAGACTGGAATAGAAGGGATAACCGATATAGGTACTCAAGGTACCCTCCGCCACACACCGTCAGGATGTAGATGTAGATGTAGATGCAGAAGAATAGCAGCCTTCTTCCAGAAATTGGGAATGGTCCTCTCTGGTACCGCGCGCCACTCAATTTGAATCCCCGCCAGACGTCATGGACGTCGAAGACCCCTAGAGGTCTCTGCACCATCGCGCCGTAAGCTGTGGCGGCGCACGCCTCCCGGCCCGTTTTTAGTGTGACGGCACCACAGTGGAACATTTGGTTCCAGCGGCCAATAGCGACAACCCCGATAGGCGCCTGCCTCTCGCTCAGCCAGCCAGTCTAATCTCGCGTACATCTGTGTACACGTCGCCTCGCGTTAGACAGCTTACTTACCATCTTGTTCTGTGTACGAGTGGACATGGTTGTTAAGTTTCCTTGTGACTCCGTTGTTCGATCTTGTTGTTGTTCGTTATGTCCTTCGTTGGTCGTGTCCGTCCCCTCCCGTTGTGTTGTTGTTCGCGGGCCTCTCCGCGGGTCCCGCCGCGTATTCCATCATTTCAACCCCGCGACCGTCCCGGTCCCAGTTACAACAGTCCTCCAGGAACGTTTAGGTCTCTCTGTAAAAGAGGGACTGTGGTCCCATCCAGGTAGATGTTTTTTTTGCCGAAACATGGCCATTTTGCCAGGAGAATGACGCTTTCTTGCTCTAAAATCTTCTTTCTTCATACAAGAGAGATTTGGAGGTGGTGATTGACTCCTCTCAGTATACCCAAAGAAGAGGCTTGCTCCCGCACAGAGGAACCCTGGCGGTATGTCTGGATTGCCCACCAGGCCAATTTGTCAAGAGGGGCGATTCGGTGAGTGGAGCATTGTTGGATTGGTTTGTGGACTGTGGGGGCGGTTTAATTTTGCTAAATCGTCTCCTGAACCAATGCTTTGTGGAAAGTGATTGTGATACCTCGGAGGGGCTTCGTCTTCTTGTTCACCTCTGATGGAGAACTTCAGGTTTTTGGCTGGTGGGTGACACTTGTGGTCTTATCTTGGAGTGGACTAAGAGCCTATGGCAGTTTCCAACTATACCAACAGTGGAACTGCGTATCATATCCTCTGTCATGTGGGTGAACTTACTCGTTCTGAGTCAGCCATCTGACGTTTGACAATTCCAGCATGCACCATCATTCCTGTGAGTCAAACTGGTTTGGCCATACCAGTGAGTGAGTGCATCTCACATTGAAACCTGCCGGGAATCTAGGGCTCTGATAGGGACGTTTTTTGTGTTCTGATACTCAGAACGCCAGACCGCATAGTTTGCTTATTCTCGTGGAGCATGAGAACAGTACAGCTGTCACAGCGCACCACTTATCGCCCACAGTGAGCCGTTTTCTGCTGCCACCTGAATCAAGGTGAAAGGGAAAAGTATTGCTGCACCGGCAAGTGCTTGTTAAATGGCATTCACAGCTCTCTGTTTGCAGTAAAATCATGGTCTGTTGTATAGCTGATTGTTGGAATAGAGTTGAGCGTCACAGTGGATTCATGTAAACAAAGTCAGACTGCGTTGTAAAAGGGATTAATTCAGGGAAGAGTTTGTATAGCTTCCACCCCAATGTATGCTTTCTCTATCAAACACCGTTCCTTAACTAATTTGTGTTTGTCATTTTTGTGAAAGATTTGTCTGCCGGTTCTCCAGAAAGTCGTAGTTATTAAAGGTTTAATAAAATTTGTCATTATCTTTTAAACTTAAATATGTCACTGTTCTCACTTATACTTCCTCTACTATTCACTCTTTTTATTTTACCTTATTGGTACATGGGTACCACAGCAATTTAAGGTTCAGTATTATTAAATTAGTTGATTTGATTATTAATTTGAGTTCTGAAAGTGATTACACGCATAGGGCAACAAAAGTGTCATGAGTAAATTCACTGAGACTCATGTGAATAGCACATGAATTGAATGTTACTGACAAGATGATATTTTTATTTATGTGAAGTTCATGGCATTAGCTTCACTCGGACATATATTTATGATTAAAGCAAGTGAGGGCTTGCAGCCAGTTGCCATTGGGTTACAACTGTTTACTTGCCATTTGACTTAAAGAAATATTTCTGCGAAACCTCTCAAAAGTACAAATTTAAAAATTTGCATTCTTTCAGTTTCTGATACTAAGACTTATAACACCCAGTTTTTAAATAATGAAGTAGGCTCTAGCAGTCAAATAAATTACTCTCTGATTCAGTACAATGTTAAGGATGGATCTAGACATTTCTGACATCACACCGCCACGTAAATTCATCTAAACAGTGGTGAGCGACACAATGTTATTCATTTTCTTAAAGAATTATTCACATTTACCTGGTTAACAAACACTCCTCAAGCGCATTTGAATTCGGGAACACATTCAGGGTTCTTATCTGAGTTATAGTTATCCCAAGTTCGACGTTAGCGAGAATTTGAAATTAGAGACAGACCCGTCATTTCTCGTTTATTGTAGAGCTATCAGCTAATATGAATAAAGCACATAACTTATGAAGTTTCACACGCAATAACTCGGTTTCTTATCGAGCGTCCCTTACCGTCTTTTACAGTCAAGGTCTTGATTTATTGCACAGATTAGGGAAGCTACAATGCAGTAGTACGTATTTCGCAATACCTGTTTTATGGGCAATAGGCCACTGTCCAAGAAATATATTTCTGCCTAACGTTTCCTCTTCCAGCACAGGAGACATCATCAGAGGGAATAACAATTAACAAAGCAGTTGAGTATGAGGGGTTTATGATGAGCAGTTGAAGTAACGTATCTGTTGGCGAGTGGTTAGCATCACTGACAAGTAATTCCTTGGTATGTATTCGATTTCCACTGCCAATAATACAGGAAAAAAGCTGTGGATTTAGACAGGCATCTATAAGATATAGAGTGTATCTACAACTCTTAGCGTCACACTTATACTACTGTTTGCGGTAATTGCTATTCGAAGAAGGAATCATGTGACTGCAGTGACACTGATTCAGCGCAATTTTAAGGATGACCCTTAACATTTCTGTCATCACACTGTCACGTAAATTCATGTAAGAAATGTTAAGGTACTCATTTTAACATTATTTACTTGCTTAAAGAATTATTCACATTTACCTGACTAGCAACAACTTTTGAAGCTCATTTGCGTTCAGAAAAATATTCGCGACATTTATGTGAGTCGTGGGTAGTAATAACGTCATCCTCAGTTCTGAATAAATCGTCCATGAAAATCATTTTTCTGGCATGAACACCAAACACGCTACCACTACTGGTCACCATATTTTTGGCACTTACCACTGTTTACATGCACACATCCTGACAAAGTTGCCAATTAGTGAGAATCTTAAATTAGAGATGGAACTGCCAATTCTGTGTTTATCGTGGAGCCAGCAACTAATATGAACAAAGCACATCACGTACTACGTTTTACAACCAGTAACTCTGTCATCGAGTACCCCTTACCATTGTTTACAGCCAAGGTCTTCGGTTATTCCACGTTTTCGGTGATGTTCGTTTTATACTCATTAGGCCGTGGTCCAAGACATATTTCTGTACCTAACTTGTCGTCTTCCAATGCTGCAGACTTCATCAGAGACTTTAACGACTCATAAAGTAGTTACAAACTCAGACAAGCTCAGAAAATCAAACTGTTTATACGTTTCCAGGCCACGTATAGTCATCAGACGACTGCCGAAGATCGCGGAACAGCGAGGACCTGTGTTACGTTGCTTTATTTAGTACCATGAGCGTCAACTTGTCTAATTCCTATTCTTCTTCTTTTCTATTAAAGTTGTTGTTGTGTTTATGAATTTCTGTAGCTTCCCTGTACATCCCAGCTTAATAATGATTCGATTATGATAAAGCCATGGTAGCAGAGAAACGAACTGGGTGATTCCTAGGGCCCAGCGCATGATCTGCTACTCGTGATTTACTTGTGTTGCCCAGAAGACAATTGCTGTTGTGTTCCTTAAGGCTGATGTTTATGCTTATTTTTGTAGTTACAATGTACACTTGACTGCAAGAGCAACGCTTTTATAAACACCCACTTCGGCAAGCGGGAAGCGTAGATCCTTTGTGTTGTTGTCGTGGTCTTCAGTCCTGAGACTGGTTTGATGCAGCTCTCCATGCTACTCTATCCTGTGCAAGATTCTTCATCTCCCAGTACCTACTGCAACCTACATCCTTCTGAATCTGCTTAGTGTATTCATCTCTTGGTCTCCCCCTATGATTTTTACCCTCCACGCTGCCCTCCAATACTAAATTGGTGATCCCTTGATGCCTCAGAACATGTCCTACCAACCGATCCCTTCTTCTGGTCAAGTTGTGCCACAAACTTCTCTTCTCCCCAATCCTATTCAATACTTCCTCATTAGTTATGTGATCTACCCATCTAATCTTAAGCATTCTTCTGTAGCACCACATTTCGAAAACTTCTATTCTCTTCTTGTCCAAACTATTTATCGTCCATGTTTCACTTCCATATATGGCTACACTCCATACAAATACTTTCAGAAATGACTTCCTGACACGTAAATCAATACTCGATGGTAACAAATTTTTCTTCTTCAGAAACGCTTTCCTTGCCATTGCCAGTCTACATTTTATATCCTCTCTACTTCGACCATCATCAGTTATTTTGCTCACCAAATAGCAGAACTCCTTTAGTACTTTAAGTGCCTCATTTCCTAATCTAATTCCGTCAGCATCACCCGAGTTAGTTCGACTACATTCCATTGTCCTCGTTTTGCTTTGGTTGATGTTCATCTTATACCCTCCTTTCAAGACGCTGTCCATTCCATTCAACTGCTCTTTCAAGTCCTTTGCTGTCTCTGACAGAATTACAATGTCATCGGCGAACCTCAAAGTTTTTATTTCTTCTCCATGGATTTTAATACCTACGCCGAATTTTTCTTTTGTTTCCTTTACTGCTTGCTCAATATACAGATTGAATAACATCGGGGAGAGGCTACAACCTTGTCTCACTCCCTTCTCAGCGACTGCTTCCTTTCGTGTCCCCCCACTTCTATAACTGCCATCTGGTTTCTGTACAAATTGTAAATAGTCTTTCGCTCCCTGTATTTTACCCCTACCACCTTTAGAATTTGAAAGAGAGTATTCCAGTCAACATTGTCAAAAGCTTTCTCTAAGTCTACAAATGCTAGAAACGTAGGTTTGCCTTTCCTTAATCTTTCTTCTAAGATAAGTCGTAAGGTCAGTATTGCCTCACGTGTTCCAGTGTTTCTACGGAATCCAAACTGATCTACCCCGAGGTCGGCTTCTACTAGTTTTTCCATTCGTCTGTAAAGAATTCGTGTTAGTATTTTGCAGCTGTGGCTTATTAAACTGATTGATCGGTCCCAGATTGATCGGTAATTTTCATATCTGTCAACACCTGCATCATTTGGGATTGGAATTATTATATTCTTCTTGAAGTCTGAGGGTATTTCGCCTGTTTCATACATCTTGCTCACCAGATGGTAGAGTTTTGACAGGACTGGCTCTCCCAAGGCCGTCAGTAGTTCCAATGGAATGTTGTCTACTCCGGGATCCTTGTTCCAACTCAGGTCTTTCAGTGCTCTGTGAAATTCTTCACGCAGTATCATATCTCCAATTTTATCTTCATCTACATTCTCTCCCATTTCCATAATATTGTCCTCAAGTACATCGCCCTTGTATAGACCCTCTATATACTCCTTCCACCTTTCTGCTTTCCCTTCTTTGCTTAGAAATGGGTTTCCAGTTGAGCTCTTGATGTTCATACAAGTGGTTCTCTTATCTCCAAAGGTCTCTTTAATTTTCCTGTAGGCAGTATCTATCTTACCCCTAGTGAGATAAGCCTCTACATCCTTACATTTGTCCTCTAGCCATCCCTGCTTAGCCATTTTGCACTTCCTGTCGATCTCATTTTTGAGACGTTTGTAATCCTTTTTACCTGCTTCGTTTGCTGCGGTTTTATATTTTCTCCTTTCATCAATTAAATTCAATATTTCTTCTGTTACTCAAGGATTTCTACTAGCCCTCGTCTTTTTACCTACTTGATCCTCTGCTGCCTTCACTACTTCATCCCTCAATGCTACCCATTCTTCTTCTACTGTATTTCTTTCCCTCATTCCTGTCAATTGTTCCCTTATGCTCTCCCTGAAACTCTGTACAACCTCTGGTTCTTTCAGTTTATCCAGGTCCCATCTCCTCAAATTCCCACCTTTTTGCAGTTTCTTCAGTTTTAATCTACAGGTCATAAACAATAGATTGTGGTCAGAGTCCACATCTGTCCCTGGAAATGTCATACAATTTAAAACCTGGTTCTTAAATCTCTGAGATGATGTTTAGTTTGTGGGGCGCTCAACTGCGTGGTTATCAGCGCCCGTACAATTTCCCAACCCTTGCTCAGTCCAATTTCGCCACTTTCCTGGATGATGATGAAATGATGAGGACAACACAAACACCCAGTCATCTCGAGGCAGGTGAAAATCCCTGACCCCGCCGGGAATCGAACCCGGGACCCCGTGCTCGGGAAGCGAGAACGCTACCGCGAGACCACGAGCGGCGGACTCTTAAATCTCTGTCTTACCATTATATAATCTATCTGATACCTTTTAGTATCTCCAGGGTCCTTCCGTGTATACAACCTTCTTTCATGATTCTTAAACCAAGTGTTAGCTATGATTAAGTTGTGCTCTGTGCAAAATTCTACCAGGCGGCTTCCTCTTTCATTTTGTAGCCCCAATCCATATTCACCTACTACGTTTCCTTCTCTCCTTTTTCCTACACTCGAATTCCAGTCACCCATGACAATTAAATTTTTGTCTCCCTTCACTATCTGAATAATTTCTTTTATTTCATCATAAATTTCTTCAATATCTTCGTCATCTGCAGAGCTAGTTGGCTTATAAACTTGTACTACTGTAGTAGGTGTGAGCTTCGTATCTATCTTGGCCACAACAATGCGTTCGCTGTGCTGTTTGTAGTAGCTTACCCGCATTCCTATTTTCCTATTCATTATTAAACCTACTCCTGCATTACCGCTATTTGATTTTGTGTTTGTAACCCTGTATTCACCTGACCAGAAGTCTTGTTCCTCCTGCCACCGAACTTCACTAATCCCCACTGTATCTAACTTTAATCTATCTATTCCTCTTTTTAAATTTTCTAAACTGCTTGCTTGATTAAGGGATCTGACATTCCACGCTCCGATCCGTAGAACGCCAGCTTTCTTTCTCCTGATAACGACGTCCTCCTGAGTAGTCCCCGCCCGGAGATCCGAATGGGGGACTATTTTACCTCCGGAATATTTTACCCAAGAGGACGCCAGCATCATTTAACCATACAGTAAAGCTGAATACCCCGGGAAAAATTACGGCTTTAGATTCCCCTTGCTTTCAGCCGTTCGCAGTACGAGCACAGCAAGGCCGTTTTGGTTATTGTTACAAGGCCAGATCAGTCAATCATCCAGACTGTTGCCCCTGCAACTACTGAAAAGGCTGCTGCCCCTCTTCAGGAACCACACGTTTGTCTGGCCTCTCGACAGATACCCCTCCGTTGTGGTTGTACCTACGGTACGGCTATCTGTATCGCTGAGGCACGCAAGCCTCCCCACCAACGGCAAGGTCCATGGTTCATGGGGGGTCCTCCGAAAGGGCACGGCTTATTTCCTTCCCTGCCATTGCCCGATAGCAGTTCGTGCTCCGTCTCGAATGACGACTGGACGTTCAACACTAATCCGTTCCTCCTCCTTCTCCTCGAATGCGGTAGGTCAGTACATTCGTACAATGATCAGAAAACTGTGCGTGACTGGTTGGAACAGTAGACTCTATGGTGGACATGTAAGATCAACAAAATCTTGAAAAAACTTCTAATCAGAACGGATCGGTTCTGAAAAGAAATCTATGACCACGTGGAAATCCGAGGGCAGAACCGAGTGATAACTCGTAGCAATAGCATTAAAGGAATACATAGCAGTTAATTCATCACACGGATATGCATTTGAGACTACATGGTATCAGATAACTTTAGTCACCGAACACTACAACAACAATGCTCTTATCAACATGTGGCGGAGATGCTGGCCACTTGGAACAAAGACTAGCTCCAGGGCAATTACAGGAATTTAAACGAAAATTACACTACTGGCCATTGAAATTGCTACACCACGAAGATGACGTGCTACAGACGCGAAAGTTAACCAACAAGATGCTGTGATATGCAAATGATTAGCATTTCAGAGCATTCACACAATGTTGGCGCCGGTGGCGACACCTAAAACGTGCTGACATGAGTTTCCAACCGATTTCTCATATACAAGCAGCAGTTGACCGGCGTTGCCTGGTGAAACGTTGTTGTGATGCCTCGTGTAAGGAGGAGAAATGCGTACCATCACGTTTCCGACTTTGATAAAGGTCGGATTGTAGCCTATCGCGATTGCGGTTTATCGTATCGCGACATTGCTGCTCGCGTTGGTCGAGATCCAATGACTGTTAGCAGAATATGGAATCGATGGGTTCGGGAGGGTAATACGGAACGCCGTGCTGGATTCCAACGGGCTCGTATCACTAGCACTCGAGATGACAGGCATTTTATCCGCATGGCTGTAACGGATCGATCAGCCATGCCTCGATCCCTGAGTCAACAGATGGGGACGTTTCCAAGACAACAACCACCTGCATGAACAGTTCGACGACGTTTGGAGCAGCATGGACTATCAGCTCGGAGACCATGGCTGCGGTTACCCTTGACGCTGCATCACAGACAGGAGCGCCTCCGATGGTGTACTCAACGACGAACCTGGGTTCACGAATGGCAAAACGTCATTTTTCGGATGAATCCAGGTTCTGTTTACAGCATCATGATGGTCGCATCTGTGTTTGGCGACATCGAGATGAACGCACATTGGAAGCGTGTATTCGTAATCGCCATACTGGCGTATTACCCGGCGTGATGGTAAGGGGTGCCATTGGTTACACGTCTCGGTCACCTCTTGTTCGCATTGACGGCACTTTGAGCAGTTGACGTTACATTTCAGATGTATTACGACCCGTCGCTCTACCCTTCATTAGATCCCTGCTAAACCCTAAATTTCAGCAGGATAATGCACGAACGCATGTTGCAGGTCCTGTACGTGCCTTTCTTGATACAGAAAATGTTCGACTGCTGCCCTGGCCAGCACATTCTCCAGATTTCTCACCAATTGAAAACGTCTGGTCAATGGTGGCCGAACAAGTGGTTCGTCACAATACGCCAGTCACTGCTCTTAATCAACTGTGGTATCGTGTTGAAGCTCCGTGGGCAGATGTACCTGTGCACGTCATTCAAGCTCTGTTTGACTCAATGCCCAGGCGTATCAAGGCCGTTATTACGGCCAGAGGTGGTTGTTCTGGGTACTGATTTCTCAGGATCTGTGCACCCAAACTGTGTGAAAATGTAATCGCATGTCACTTCTAGTATAACATATTTGTCCCATGAATACCCGTTTATCATCTGCATTTCTTCTTGGTGTAGCAATTTTAATGGCCAGTTGTGTAGGATTTAGTGCTCACTGCTATGAAACTACACACGACATCAAACTCGTATGAGCCTTGGATCAGACGTAAACTTGTGCCGTGAGCCCGCGTTTAATTTCACGTAACTCCTGTGGATTTGTAATCGTTCTGCCGCAAGAGTGCATGGAGCGTTACTGTCGCCGGTAGAGGGCATATCGGAGGAGAAGGTGAAGGGGCGGCGAAGAGCGCAAGTGAGGTTATAACACTCCCGTCTGCTACTGCTATACCATAACCTCAAAACTGGAGGCAATTTGCAAAACAGAATTATTTTGTTGGAGTAATAATGGTATAAAGCAACAGAGCCGTGTTACCCGCTGAGAGGAATTTTGTTATGTTGACCGTGTTGTACCTAACGGAGGTGGCTTATCGGAAGTGAAAGTGAGAATTACGTAAATATTTGAACAGTAGCAAACAAAATTTTGCCAATCTGCACTGATTATAGAATAAGGTAAACGGTCGCCAGCCTAATTAGGCAAGAGAAAGATTAACGTTCTCGTTTAAGAAAGTAGGTATAAGTAACTATAATGGACAAACACAACCTAGACTTAGCCACACGCGAGTGCAATGAACTCTGACACACACATATGTTTTAAGATTGAAGCTAACAGTTAGAGCAGCACAAAGTGTTTGCAAAATTATGACATATACCGAAACACACTATTATTTTCAGGGCCTACACAAAGTGAATGGCCTTTATGACATTACTATTAATATGCACTTCTAACACACAAGAGAGACAAACACTTAGCAATCATTAACATATGGTTTTCTACTATTGCAGCTTCCCACTTTTACTACAACGAAACACAATGTTGACAAAATTGCAAGAAACTGACTCACCTTTTAGAATTTACTACAGACAACAATGTGATCATTTAGTTTATAAGCCTCAGTCTTAAGAACTTTTAATTTTGAAGTTGGCAACAGCACTTTAATAAGTAGTTTTAATAGGAATATTTTCAGCAAACAACATTTACTTTAACTCACTCTCTTGCCACATTAACTTTAACTTTCTTTTTACTATGCTGAAGAGGCATTAATGAGCAAAATACTGGGCTTTAATGTTCTTTTAGTACGGACACTCGGATATCACTTTAGCTCAAACGGAGAGGAACCTGAGAGGTGTTATGTTGAGGAGAAAATCAAGGTAGGTACATAAATTCAGATATAAATTACCTTATATTTCAGCACATTAGCACATCCATTAAACTGATCCTTCACTGTACATCATTACAGTATTACGTTGCAATGATTGCGCAATGTGGTGGCAACTGCATGTTGGTAGATGGAATTGCAGGCAGAATTGCTGGACTCTGTCATTTCTTGGTGGCGATGATAGATACAAATTCCAGAATAGTTCCAGCTATTTATCCATCCATCCGAGGTCTTGGAAAGAAGCAGGAAAAGCCTCTCTCGGAATCAGCACAATATGCATCTTTTACATGGCAGTGCACGGACTCGTAGCTCGTCCCCGACTGCTGGCTCGTCCCCGACTGACTATCAGTTCCACCTTTTCTACATAGGCCAACCACAGTTTGCGCGCGCTACACAGTTCCGTACCCGAGGGGAACCACTACACCTTTTACATACAGAATAACTAAGAGCCCTAAGAGAGGATCAGCAGTTTACATAACAGCAGACAAATATATTAAATAAGACAGAACATTTGCACATATTGACATTTCTACAAAAAATTATTCACACAGAAATTACAATTATATATTGTTAAGTTTTGTTCCCTCCAAATGGGACAAAGATTTTAAATTACAGATACACTACTTTGCATAGAATCAGACCATGACTTCAAAGTTTGTACAAAGAAAGGAGTATACAATTCTGTGTTATCGATTCAATCAAACACATTTACAGAAGCTCAACGATATAATATTAAATAAAACAAAAGCAAGAATGAATCAGTACAGCATTGGAGCTATGGTGTTACAAGGTGGTGTGCTGTTGTGGCCAAGCGCGTGCCGTGGCACGTTGGCAAGGGTGGTGCCTTCGCTCACTGTGGGTTTGGCTGGGCCGACTGTTGGTTGCAGCCGTGAACATTACTCCTTAAAAGCTGCTTGGGCAGGACGCACAGTATTCGGCGTGTCCTTTGCTACCAAAGTTGCAAGCAGGTTGTGTCCATTGTGGTGCCGGGTTGGAGTGCGGTCTGACCTTTACAAGTACTGGATTCGGTGGCGTCTGCTGGAGGATACCCGTGGGTTTCCGACTACGAGCAATCTTCGTTAAGTCCTTCTCTCGGCGCTCTCTAAGCAAGCGCTTGTCGAAGGGTGCTGGATCTTACGAGAAATCACGATGAGCATACGGTTAGTGAACACGTCACCTGGTGTCGCGTGGTGCCTATTTTGAGTCCGTATCCTGGTTGCCCGTTGTTATGCATGTAAATGCGTTATTTATGAAGCTTATGCCCGGTACTACTTGAGTTCAGTTCTGTCAAGTATGTGTGGACTTGTGGCTGTCACTATGCCAAACTGATTATAGAATCTAAGGGTACAGAATTCAGATGGAATTTTTCTGATTTATGAATTGCACTTTAATGTCAGTGAAAATTGTGTAATTTAAGTACCTTATTTCTGAGGCATGTCTAAAGTCACCTGTTGCCTGGTATCACGAGCTCGAGCTACACTCCTGGAAATGGATAAAAGAACACATTGACACCGGTGTGTCAGACCCACCATACTTGCTCCGGACACTGCGAGAGGGCTGTACAAGCAATGATCACACGCACGGCACAGCGGACACACCAGGAACCGCGGTGTTGGCCGTCGAATGGCGCTAGCTGCGCAGCATTTGTGCACCGCCGCCGTCAGTGTCAGTCAGTTTGCCGTGGCATACGGAGCTCCATCGCAGTCTTTAACACTGGTAGCATGCCGCGACAGCGTGGACGTGAACCGTATGTGCAGTTGACGGACTTTGAGCGAGGGCGTATAGTGGGCATGCGGGAGGCCGGGTGGACGTACCGCCGAATTGCTCAACACGTGGGGCGTGAGGTCTCCACAGTACATCGATGTTGTCGCCAGTGGTCGGCGGAAGGTGCACGTGCCCGTCGACCTGGGACCGGACCGCAGCGACGCACGGATGCACGCCAAGACCGTAGGATCCTACGCAGTGCCGTAGGGGACCGCACCGCCACTTCCCAGCAAATTAGGGACACTGTTGCTCCTGGGGTATCGGCGAGGACCATTCGCAACCGTCTCCATGAAGCTGGGCTACGGTCCCGCACACCGTTAGGCCGTCTTCCGCTCACGCCCCAACATCGTGCAGCCCGCCTCCAGTGGTGTCGCGACAGGCGTGAATGGAGGGACGAATGGAGACGTGTCGTCTTCAGCGATGAGAGTCGCTTCTGCCTTGGTGCCAATGATGGTCGTATGCGTGTTTGGCGCCGTGCAGGTGAGCGCCACAATCAGGACTGCATACGACCGAGGCACACAGGGCCAACACCCGGCATCATGGTGTGGGGAGCGATCTCCTACACTGGCCGTACACCACTGGTGATCGTCGAGGGGACACTGAATAGTGCACGATACATCCAAACCGTCATCGAACCCATCGTTCTACCATTCCTAGACCGGCAAGGGAACTTGCTGTTCCAACAGGACAATGCACGTCCGCATGTATCCCGTGCCACCCAACGTGCTCTAGAAGGTGTAAGTCAACTACCCTGGCCAGCAAGATCTCCGGATCTGTCCCCCATTGAGCATGTTTGGGACTGGATGAAGCGTCGTCTCACGCGGTCTGCACGTCCAGCACGAACGCTGGTCCAACTGAGGCGCCAGGTGGAAATGGCATGGCAAGCCGTTCCACATGACTACATCCAGCATCTCTACGATCGTCTCCATGGGAGAATAGCAGCCTGCATTGCTGCGAAAGGTGGATATACACTGTACTAGTGCCGACATTGTGCATGCTCTGTTGTCTGTGTCTATGTGCCTGTGGTTCTGTCAGTGTGATCATGTGATGTATCTGACCCCAGGAATGCGTCAATAAAGTTTCCCCTTCCTGGGACAATGAATTCACGGTGTTCTTTTTTCAATTTCCAGGAGTGTATTTACTAATTTGTATGCATCTACCAAAAAGGAGAAAAAAGTAAAGAAAAATTTTATGCCTCAGAAATCAAGTCAAAGTTTCCTGCATAACGTTCATACATTTCTGCATTTGTAGTATGTTAAATTTTTACAAAATAATTAGCGAGTTGCCTCTGTGTTACAGGTTAGGTGACTGTATCTCTTGTTAACTGCGGTCTAGTTAAAGATGCCTGTGTACCATGTCTGAAATTTTTAATGAAGCTTTCTAGTATTGTGGTAGCGGCAAACGTCCTCCTATGTTAGTAGAGAAGGAGGAAGGCTACTGACGTCTCCTCTGCACCGCCTCTCTCATCATACATTTGAACCACATTTATCAATCATTTTGGCTTCTTCGAAGGCAATGGCGTTTTGGTAATTACTGTCAATAGCCGATGGTTGATGTTTATGAGATATTCATTTGATCATAGGTTTTACTGTTTGTAATGTAAATGTATTTTTACTTCCTATAACATTCTTTACTAAAAGGAAGTAATTTTATAATGTTGCCGCTTTGAATTGTTTGCTATCAGTTGTGTTATTGAAATTTAGTCTTTTCATTTCTGGAGTCAATTTTTTTAATGTAAATCTTAGATTTTTGCTTTCTAAAAATAAATTCGACTTAGTGTTTTTAGAAACGTTAATTACATTATGGCTCAGTACCTTTCCAAACAACACCAGCTGCCTACTGCATGTCAATACTATCAGAACAATGTCAGCTCCGAAATCTAAAAACCCATTTTTTCCGCAACTATGGCCTCAGAAAATATTTGAAATCTAAGTTGCTGTTCAGGAAACTTAACTTATGATGTCTGCAGTTTTAGTAAGGTCGGTGCTGATATACGGTGTTGAAACACGGCCATTAACAAAATCTGATGAAACCCAACTGCGAATATATTTGATAGAAAGATTTTCATACAGTTTCTTGGTCCAACGGGAGGATATTGTGTCTGGAGGAGCAGTTTAAAATATGCATTATATAATCTACATACTGAGCCAGACATTGTCGGCTACATTACGGTTAAAAGGCTGGAAAGCACAGAACATGTGCTGAAGCAAACGGTAGAATGATTAGGAAATTATTTAGCGCAGTGTCTGAGGGAACCGGGAGAGTAGGAAGACCAAAGATAAGGAGATAGGAAGGTGTCAGACTTGAGTTCAAAATTGGAGGAGTTCGGCACTGAACAGGGAAGAATGGAATAATATTCTACAGAAGGCCAAGGCTCACAGAAGGCCGTTGTGCCAATGATAATGATAGTCCTGACGTAAAGCTTCGGTGAATGGGAAAGCAAAGCATTGCTAATGCCAATATTCTACCAGAATGTGACCACATAATACACAGGGAATTTTGAAAAGCTTGCACCAGAAATTGCAGATACAATGCACACACGAAATATGTAAGCTATTGTAATATCTGAGAGAAACTTATTATAGATCCACTAGGAACAACTTAAGTACTTTCAGTAACTTTATTCATACGAATGGAAGAGCGATAGTGGCATCCACCCATACCTGTAGAGGTACATGTAGCAGAATGCCGTTTCAGCGCGGGCCACTGGCCATCTGACCGGGGACTGGAGTGGGGAGGCTTCTGCTAGCGCTGGAGAGTCAGCACCAATCAGTCCCGGAGATACTTTTGTCCTAAGCTCACAGCTAGTGACTGCACAACAAGCTCTCTGGACTCTACGACACAATAACCCAAATTACGTTGGCAATGCAAGGCCACCTCCGTACACCATCTGACATGGAGAGCCAAATTCGGAACACTACCACTGATACAATGTTTGGTACACAGGCAAACACACAGGGATTGGTTAAGAATAGAGCGGGCTGTGATAAGATAAGCCGCGCGCGATTAGCCGAGCGGTCTGAGGCGCTGCAGTCATGGACTGTGCGGCTGGTCCCGGCGGAGGTTCGAGTCCTCCCTCGGGCATGCGTGTGTGTGTTTGTCCTTAGTATAATTTAGGTTGAGTAGTGTGTAAGCTTAGGGACTGATGACCTTAGCAGTTAAGTCCCATAAGATTTCAAACACATTTGAACATTTTGATAAAATAAGCAAATGAACAAATATTGCTCTTATCACCTACAGAGGCTCTGCGTAATATCGACAGAGAGAAAAAAACTGATCACTACACGCATGTTATAACGCAAAGTCACGTTCCACCTTGTACCACTACTTCACATTTTATTTCCTGTACCACTCGAGAACAGAGAGGGGAAACGACTATCTATATGCCATCGTACCAACCCTCATTTCTCTTGAAACTTACTGGCAGATTAAAACTGTGTGCTGGACCGAGACTCGAACTCGGGACCTTTGCCTTTCGCGGGCAAGTGCTCTACCAACCGAGCAACTGAGCACTGAGAAAATCTCATTCTGAAAACATCTCTCAGGCTGTGGCTAAGCCATGTCTCCGCAATATCCTTTCTTTCAGGAGTGCTAGTTCTGCAAGGTTCGCAGGAGAGCTTCTGTAAAGTTTGGAAGGTAGGAGGCGAGGTACTGGCGGAAGTAAAGCTGCGAGGCCGGGGCGTGAGTCGTACTTGGGTATCTCAGTTGGCAGAGCACTTGCCCGCGAAAGGCAAATGTCCCGAGTTCGAGTCTCGGTCCAGCACACAGTTTTAATCTGCCAGGAAGTTTCTTATCAGCGCTCCGCTGCAGAGTGAAAATCTCATTCTCCTCATTTCTCTTATATTCGTGGTCTTTGCGCGAGACGTACGTTGGCGGTAGTAGAAACGTTCTGCAGTCAACTTCAAAACGCCGGTTTTCTAAATTCCCTCCAGGTCTTTTGCGAGAAGATACTTCGTCTTCCCTCCAGCGATTCCCATTTGAGTGCACGAAGCATCTGTGTAATACTTTCGTGTTGTTCGAGCCTGCCAGTAACAAATCTAGTTACCAACCTCTCAATTGCGTCTATGTCTTCTTTTAATCCGAACTGTTGATCTCTGAACTTGGAGAGGTATACGAAATTGGACGCTCACCCACTTCGTAGGCCGTTCAAACACGTGTACAACCTGAGGGCATCGCGGAGCGATTACCGAGCGTGTGAAGGAACTGGAGCAAAGGGGCAGGTGGCGGTCAGGGGTGACGCGCGCGCGTCATCTCCATGGTGACAGTTGCCTGGCAACGGCTGCGGCGTCACCTCTGCGGCCTCCGAGGCGGGAGTTCACGGGTTAGCACAGCCGCTGCGCGCCCTGCCCTGCGACATTAGCCTGCGGGCTTCCGCGCGTCGCACAGCAATGCGGACGCGTGTTTCCGCTTTGTCACACGGCCGAGCTGTTGACGGAAGACTGAAATTAGTTGGGCGGCTACATGTCGCGCCAAATAGAATGAAGCACAGTTACACGTATTTTTCTTTTCTTAAGTCATCAGTTTCCTGACTGGTTCAATGCGGCCCGCCACTAACTCCTGTGCCAGACTCTTCATCTTAGAATACCACCTGCAACCTGCAACCTCAACTATTTGCTGAATGTATTCCAGTCCCTGTCTTTCTTTACAGTTCTTACCATCACGGCTCCCTTTAGTGCCATGTGGGTTATTCCCTGATGTCTTAACACACGTCCTGTCATCCTGTCCCTTCTTTTTGTCACCGTTTTCTCCGATTCTGCGCAGAACCTTGAAAGACGTGCACTTCATTCACCATTCAGTGCTCGCATTTCATATTTCTTATCCACGCATTCTGGTTTTCGGTAAAATAGTAATTCAGGTAATATTAATAATTTCTATGGGTTGCCTGATTTATTTGACGATTTTACAGCTTGTCTCACACTGACCTGTGAGAGGAGCTTGGCACCAGGAATTTTCTTTATTTATGGGCGAGGGCAGCAGTCTTCCTAGCAGCCATGATGGCTCCCCGTTTCCTATCCTTTTTCCGATCACCAAGATAGCACGTGGTGGCGTTTGAAAGTTCAGTAGTGGCCAAAGCTTCTCCTGTTCTCAGTTCCCAACCTGCCTTACCAACCTTGTAACTGGTATTTCTTCTCAATTTTAACGTCGCGAGGCCGCCTCCCTGTGAAATTCCGGCCCTACGATTGGCCAGTTCAGGTGCGCGCCCGTTTTTCGCGGGCGGGCGCCAACCGCCCTCCGCGGATGGGTCGTGGACAAAGGGGCAGTAGGGCAGTTCTAGTGTGGCCGTGCCGGAGACCGGAGGCGCCACTTCCAGCAGATGAACTCCGGTAAGCATGAGCGCCGACGTGCACTGTAGATTCGCGCCCTGCGGCCCAGAGGGGACCTGATAGGTCATTGTGAATAGTTTCGCATCTTGCGGGTTTTATTGCTTTAATACGGGAGGCTACCGAGCGATTCACGCACAGTAGCATCTTCTCAGTCTTGGCTAATTCCCGGTGGTGGTCGTTGCACGCCTGCAACCCCTTCCTTTACTAAATGGGATTCTGTTTGATAATACGGCGATCGTTACTGAAATTCCTTTCCTCCTGCTATCATGGCGTGTTATGAACGTACGGTAGGGCAGGCTGCTGAACTCGAATATTTCTTCCCCCAACCCCCATTCGGTTGTATTATTGTTCGATTCTCAACTGTTTAATAAATGAGTCCGTAAATCTTACATTCTCTCTCTTTCCTTACGTGAACTCACCCCTAGTGTAACAGAATAATGCGGAACTATAACGGTTGCTATAAGGTCGTGCAGGACTCGCGCCAATAACGATAGTATAAAGATTCCATATCGCGCGCCTGGCACGACCATGGCACGCATGGCACCGATAACAGTAGTAATCATCCAGAATGAGATTTTCACTCTGCAGCGGAGTGTGCGCTGATATGAAACTTCCCGGCAGATTAAAACTGTGTGCCCGACCGAGACTCGAACTCGGGAGTATCCCGAGTTCGAGTCTCGGTCGGGCACACAGTTTTAATCTGCCAGGAAGTTTCAGTAGTAATCATGTTCAACTATTCCCCATTGATAAACTGGGAAGTGTTCACGGCTCAGTGTGAGTACGTGAGCATTAAATCCACTTCATGTGGTGGAAGTAGTGGCCTCTGTTTTACCTTTCTGGTTTAGACAAAAAGTATCAAAAATCACAGCCCATACAGCAAAGAATAATAACCTGTAAAAAAAAAAAAAAAAAAAAAAAAAAACGAGCCACCGCTTTTAACCTCCTCATTCTTCACCTTATCAGTCCAACTAATTTACAATGTCTGTGGCACCACCTCTCAAATGCTTCGTTTCTCTTCTTTTCCGGTTTTCCCACAGTCCACGTTTCACTACCGCAGGATACTGTGCTCCTGACGTATATTCTCAGAAATTTCTTCCTCGATTTAAGGCCAGGGAAGCCCTTACTGCTAGTGCTAGTCTGCTTTTGATGTGCTCCTTGTTCTGGCCGGCCGGCCGTTGTGGCCGAGCGGTTCTAGGCACTTCGCCCTGGAACCGCGTGACCGCTATGGTCGCAGGTTCGAATCCTGCCTCGGGAATGAATGTGTGTGATGTCCTTAGCTTAGTTAGGCTTAAGTAGTTGTAAGTTCTACCGGACTGATGACCTCAGATGTTAAGTCCCGACAGTGCGGCTGGTCCCGGCGATGGTTCGAGTCCTCCCTCGGGCATGGGTGTGTGTGTTTGTCCTTAGGATAATTTAGGTTAAGTAGTGTGTAAGGTTAGGGACTGACGACCGTAGCAGTTAAGTCCCATACGATTTCACACACATTTGAAAATTTTTGTTAAGTCCCATAGTGCTCAGAGTCATTTGAACCATTTGCTCTGGCCGTCTTTGGTTGTTTTGCTGCTTCGTGACCATCAATGCTGATGTTAAGTTTCTCGTTGTTCTCAATACGTTCGTCTTTCTCTAAATCCATATTCTGCACTCATTAGACTCTTCATTTCATTCAGAAAATCCTGTAATTCTTTTTCACTTTCACCGAGGAGAGCAATACCACCAGCGAAACGTGTCATTGATATCCTTTCACCTAGAATTTTAATTCCACTCCTGAACTGTTCTTATATTTCCGTAATTGCTTCTTCGAGGTATAGATTGAACAGTGGAGACGATAGACTACATTCCTAGCTTACATCCTATTTAAATCCAAGCACCAAGAATTAAAATTATTAAAATTTACCTGCTGTGACGGAGCTATGCAGTTTGGCAAGCGGTGCGGAGTTTTAACTTGCCACAAACTCCACCCGCCCTATGCCAACAAGAATATCAAATTACACTCCTGGAAATTGAAATAAGAACACCGTGAATTCATTGTCCCAGGAAGGGGAAACTTTATTGACACATTCCTGGGGTCAGATACATCTCATGATCACACTGACAGAACCACAGGCACATAGACACAGGCAACAGAGCATGCACAATGTCGGCACTAGTACAGTGTATATCCACCTTTCGCAGCAATGCAGGCTGCTATTCTCCCATGGAGACGATCGTAGAGATGCTGGATGTAGTCCTGTGGAACGGCTTGCCATGCCATTTCCACCTGGCGCCTCAGTTGGACCAGCGTTCGTGCTGGACGTGCAGACCGCGTGAGACGACGCTTCATCCAGCCCCAAACATGCTCAATGGGGGACAGATCCGGAGATCTTGCTGGCCAGGGTAGTTGACTTACACCTTCTAGAGCACGTTGGGTGGCACGGGATACATGCGGACGTGCATTGTCCTGTTGGAACAGCAAGTTCCCTTGCCGGTCTAGGAATGGTAGAACAATGGGCTCGATGACGGTTTGGATGTACCGTGCACTATTCAGTGTCCCCTCGACGACACCAGTGGTGTACGGCCAGTGTAGGAGATCGCTCCCCACACCATGATGCCGGATGTTGGCCCTGTGTGCCTCGGTCGTATGCAGTCCTGATTGTGGCGCTCACCTGCACGGCGCCAAACACGCATTCTACCATCATTGGCACCAAGGCAGAAGCGACTCTCATCGCTGAAGACGACACGTCTCCATTCGTCCCTCCATTCACGCCTGTCGCGACACCACTGGAGGCGGGCTGCACGATGTTGGGGCGTGAGCGGAAGACGGCCTAACGGTGTGCGGGACCGTAGCCCAGCTTCATGGAGACGGTTGCGAATGGTCCTCGCTGATACCCCAGGAGCAACAGTGTCCCTAATTTGCTGGGAAGTGGCGGTGCGGTCCCCTACGGCACTGCGTAGGATCCTACGGTCTTGGCGTGCATCCGTGCGTCGCTGCGGTCCGGTCCCAGGTCGACGGGCACGTGCACCTTCCGCCGACCACTGACGACAACATCGATGTACTGTGGAGACCTCACGCCCCACGTGTTGAGCAATTCGGCGGTACGTCCACCCGGCCTCCCGCATGCCCACTATACGCCCTCGCTCAAAGTCCGTCAACTGCACATACGGTTCACGTCCACGCTGTCGCGGCATGCTACCAGTGTTAAAGACTGCGATGGAGCTCCGTATGCCACGGCAAACTGGCTGACACTGACGGCGGCGGTGCACAAATGCTGCGCAGCTAGCGCCATTCGACGGCCAACACCGCGGTTCCTGGTGTGTCCGCTGTGCCGTGCGTGTGATCATTGCTTGTACAGCCCTCTCACAGTGTCCGGAGCAAGTATGGTGGGTCTGACACACCGGTGTCAATGTGTTCTTTTTTCCATTTCCAGGAGTGTATTTGTCCATTGAATACCCGTTTATCATCTGCATTTCTTCTTGGTGTAGCAATTTTAATGGCCAGTAGTGTAAATATGTGGTGTCTCTTCTTTCAGAAAGGTCCAAAAGAAGAAACACCATTTTGATACTGAATCAAGATACAAAGGAACTGAAGACATTAGCTGCCAGTGAGCATTGATTTATATCAATGCGGCAAATTGAAAATTTGTGCGGCAGCTGCCAGGTAACTTGGTGCAGTGGTAACACCTGTTCACGGCAGATCACCGAAGTTAAATGCTGTTGGGCTGGGCTAGCACTTGGACGGATGATCATCTAGTCTGTCGAGCTAGTGAAGAAAACTGAAGAGCTACTTGACTGAGAAGTAGAAGCCGCCGTCTCGTAAACCGACATGCAGCCAGGCCAGAGGTACGCTGACCACATTTCTCTCCGTATCCGCATCCAACTTTGGGCTGAGGGTGACACGGTGGCCGGTCGAAACTATTGGGCCTCCATGGCCTTTTCGGGTGGAGTTTAGTTTTTGTCTGCCTGGTAAGCAGGAGACTCGGGTTCAAATCCCGATCCGGCATACATCTTTAACTTGCCCTACGGATATAAATCAATGCCCACTGGCAGCTAATGTCTTTAATTCCTTTGTGTCTTAATCTCATTCTGACACTTGATTTATCTGCGAATAGTTTTATGTCGCCGTTCCACTTCATATCGCTCCGTGCACATACTAGCAGTTATTCAATGGAAGTTACTGTTGTCATTGATTGTTCTGCAATCGTTTAGCCATAGTACAATAATGGCACTTTCTCTTTATATATGAGCAAACGTTCCATTTTTTTATGTTGAAGGTCAGCTGCAGGTCCCTGCACGAAGTTTCAACTCTATGAAGGTCTTCCTGCATTTCGATGCAGTTTTTACTATTGCAATTAATGTGACTGTAGCAGCATCATCCGCGAAAAGCCTAATGGAAATTTCGATGCTACTCAATTGATCGTTCATACAGGGTGTTTCAAAAATGACCGGTATATTTGAAACGGCAATAAAAACTAAACGAGCAGCGATAGCAATACACCGTTTGTTGCAATATGCTTGGGACAACAATACATTTTTCAGGCGGACAAACTTTCGAAATGACAGTAGTTACAATTTTCAACAACAGATGGCGCTGCAAGTGATGTGAAAGATATAGAAGACAACGCAGTCTGTGGGTGCGCCATTCTGTACGTCGTCTTTCTGCTGTAAGCGTGTGCTGTTCACAACGTGCAAGTGTGCTGTAGACAACGGAGGATTTTTCTGGTGTTGGAATTCCACCGCCTAGAACACAGTGTTGTTGCAACAAGACGAAGTTTTCAACGGAGGTTTAATGTAACGAAAGGACCGAAAAGCGATACAATAAAGGATCAGTTTGAAAAATTTCAACGGACTGGTAACGTGACGGATGAACGTGCTGGAAAGGTAGGGCGACCGCATACGGCAACCACAGAGGGCAACGCGCAGCCAGTGCAGCAGGTGATCCGACAGCGGCCTCGGGATTTCCGTTCGTCGTGTTGCAGCTGCGGTCCAAATGACGCCAACGTCCACGTATCGTCTCATGCGCCAGAGTTTACACCTCCATCCATACAAAATTCAAACGCGGCAACCCCTCAGCGCCGCTACCATTGCTGCACGAGAGACGTTCGCTAACGATATAGTGCACAGGATCGATGACGGCGATATGCATGTGGGCAGCATTTGGTTTACTGACGAAGCTTATTTTTCCCTGAACGGCTTCGTCAATAAACAGAACTGGCGCATATGGGGAACCGAAAAGCCCCATGTTGCAGTCCCATCGTCCCTGCATCCTCAAAAAGTACTGGTCTGGGCCACCATTTCTTCCAAAGGAATCATTGGCCCATTTTTCAGATCCGAAGCGATTACTGCATCACGCTATCTGGACATTCTTCGTGAATTTGTGGCGGTACAAACTGCCTTAGACGACACTGCGAACACCTCGTGGTTTATGCAAGATGGTGCCCGGCCACATCGCACGGCCGACGTCTTTAATTTCCTGAATGAATATTTCGATGATCGTGTGATTGCTTTGGGCTATCCGAAACATACAGGAGGCGGCGTGGATTGGCCTCCCTATTCGCCAGACATGAACCCCTGTGACTTCTTTCTGTGGGGACACTTGAAAGACCAGGTGTACCGCCAGAATCCAGAAACAATTGAACAGCTGAAGCAGTACATCTCATCTGCATGTGAAGCCATTCCGCCAGACACGTTGTCAAAGGTTTCGGGTAATTTCATTCAGAGACTAGGCCATATTATTGCTATGCATGGTGGATATGTGGAAAATATCGTACTATAGAGTTTCCCAGACCGCAGCGCCATCTGTTGTTGAAAATTGTAACTACTGTCATTTCGAAAGTTTGTCTGCCTGAAAATGTACTGTTGTCCCAAGCATATTGCAACAAACGGTCTATTTCTATCGCTGCTCGTTTAGTTTTTATTGCCGTTTCAAATATACCGGTCATTTTTGAAACACCCTGTACATACATTGTGAAAGTTAGTGGTCCTTTAACATTCCATTGTGCCACGTCGTTGTTGGTTCCTCATCAGAAGCTTTCTCCTCGTTAACAGTTACATGCTGTCATGTCTGCTAAGAACTGTTCAGTCCAATTACAAATTAATCTGTACGCTCGTGCTTTATTCATTAGAGGACGTTGTGGAACTACACATAATACTTCATGGAAATCAAGCAACAAGGCATCAGCCTGGACGCCAGTATCTGCTGCTTTCTGGATCATGTGAATAGAGCGAGCAAGGATTCATACGACTGTAGTTTGCGGAATCCATGTTGATTCGTACAGAGGAGCCTTTCAGTCTCCATAAACGTCGTGATACGTGAACCTCAAACGTGTTCCAGAATCCTACAATAGGCTGACGTCAACAATATAGGATTATACAGGGCTATTACAAATGATTGAAGCGATTTCATAAATTCACTGTAGCTCCATTCATTGACATATGGTCACGACACACTACAGATACGTAGAAAAACTCATAAAGTTTTGTTCGGCTGAAGCCGCACTTCAGGTTTCAGCCGTCAGAGCGCTCGAGAGCTCAGTGAGACAAAATGGCGACAGGAGCCGAGAAAGCGTATGTCGTGCTTGAAATGCACTCACATCAGTCAGTCATAACAGTGCAACGACACTTCAGGACGAAGTTCAACAAAGATCCACCATTCGGCGATGGTATGCGCAGTTTAAAGCTTCTGGATGCCTCTGTAAGGGGAAATCAACGGGTCGGCCTGCAGTGAGCGAAGAAACGGTTGAACGCGTGCGGGCAAGTTTCACGCGTAGCCCGCGGAAAATTGGCTCGTGCCACAACTGGAGACCGACAGCGCCGACTTCATCTTTCAACAGGATGGTGCTCCACCGCACTTCCATCATGGATGTTCGGCATTTCTTAAACAGGAGATTGGAAAACCGATAGATCGGTCGTGGTGGAGATCATGATCAGCAATTCATGTCATGGCCTCCACGCTCTCCCGACTTAACCCCATGCGATTTCTTTCTGTGGGGTTATGTGAAAGATTCGGTGTTTAAACCTCCTCTACCAAGAAACGTGCCAGAACTGCGAGCTCGCATCAACGATGCTTTCGAACTCATTCATGGGGACATGCTGCGTCGAGTGTGAGAGGAACTTGATTATCGGCTTGATGTCTGCCGAATCACTACAGGGGCACATATCGAACATTTGTGAATGCCTAAAAAAACTTTTTGCGTTTTTGTATGTGTGTGCAAAGCATTTTGAAAATATCTCAAATAATAAAGTTATTGTAGAGCTGTGAAATCGCTTCAATCATTTGTAATTACCCTGTAGTTTTGAGCATCTGTTCGAGGACATTTCTTGAAAACAGAAACGACTTGCGTCTTTTTCCAATAAACGAAACGTTTTGCTTCACCAGCGACTCCTGCAAGGGGAGCAAGCTCTTTTACAGACTCTATGTAGAATTGTACAATTATCATATCCATTCTAGTGACCTATCGCCTTTTGGGCATTTTCTGTCTTTTTCACCACGCGGTCGCTTACTTCGACATCTGTCATAGAGTCGCCTGTGCCCTATTTAAAAGAGAAACCTCATTACCAAGTTCCTCAGTGAAGAGGCCTTCTCTGTGCCATCCTCCGTTTCTATTGCACTGTGGTCACAGGGTGTCTCGATAGTTGTGAAGAAGGTGGTTCGGCTCATCTCAGCTAAAATAGGCTACGCCAACGATCGCATTCTACCGCCAAATGACAGTTTCTCTCCTCGGAGAATTTCCGATTACAGCGAAGCACAAGAACGTGGAACGTGTTCTTAATTGTAGAGTAGCATTATGCTGATCAATCGGCGTCTTATCATTGTTTCCAGATAATTATGAATGCTGGGTCTTCATCCCGTGCCCACTCCTGCAGCGGATCGTCTAGTTACCATAGGCGGTCAAATCAGTTCTCTTCTCAGTTATGACCACCAGTGGCAAACTGTCTATGTCGATTTTCCAGGCCCCTTCATAGAGCTATCTGTCGCTTGTAACGCCGGAAATGCATATCCTCCTATTTCCATCTATTGTACTGTAAATTTGTTTTCCTTATTTTTGTTACCCGAATATATGACATTTCTGTGTCTTTACATATTGTAATTGTTTTACTATTTGTATATATATATTTATGCATTTATGTCGATGTATAATTGGTTTGTTTCGTAAATATTATTTGTATTTTTACGCTGGGTCTTGCCTAGGGAAACTATGCTATCGAACGGATACGTCGATAGGTCTTGTGGAGAACCAGAGTGTTTAGGATCTTTGGTAGGGTTAACTCTGTCGCGTGGAGCGCAGGCAGAGGGAGATTCTGGCTGGAGTAACGAGTGGAGCAGGTGTGTTGTGTGAAGCTCCCGCGAGTTGCCGCGCTTTCGGGGTTTGGCAGCATGTAATTGCGCTCGACTTGCGATGATAGTTTCTGACATGGTGTCGCGGACGGGAAGCATTAGCTGGCGCACATCAAGAGCCCGTTTCGTCTGGTGACCGTGTCGAGAAGAAGGCGCGCCAACATCCAGCTTCTGCAACAGCGACGGCCGACAATGAGTGACTGTCGCCACTTCCTCGATCGACGGCTTCAAACCTTCAATCAACCAACAAGGAAGACTGGAAGCACGTAAAGTTTTAGAACTGTATGGCAGACCTCAGTTTTTCAAACTTTTAAAATTGTTGCCTCGCAAAATTACAGCAACTTAGCATGAACCTTTGTTGCTCATTGTCCCAATTGCATTACCAAGCAGGGTCCCTTCCTTTTCCGGAATGAACCCGAGTGTCGTTGAAATTCAAACGCCAGCATCATTTTATTTCACTGCTTTAATTTCAAAGTTCAGTTAAGGTATTCATAGCTGGCTACAGTATTTAGACTGCACAAGCACAAATTAAGAGTGCGAGTTTTGTTACCGTATTTTAGCTTACCTGTGACTGCAGCTCAGTTTGGTACGTACTAAATTTTACTATTGTTAATTGTTCAGAATCATTTAATTCAAGTTCAAAGTTAAATCTCTTATTTCTAAATTGCGTAGATTCAAGTAGCTTTTGAAATGTTTGTTGAGGTAGTCCAAGACTAACCATGTTTTACTGAATTTCGATGTGCTTCAGAAAGAAAGCTCACTATTAACTTCAGTCACTAAATTAACTTTCGATTTTCCGGTTTTATTAATTCTTTTGCTAAATTAAGTCAGAGTGTAGCGAAATTTATTACTTCTGACAAACTTTCAGTTTTCATACTACACTTGTCAACCTTCAGTTGCCACGCTTCTAGTGCTAATTATATGTGTAATAATCTTTCTTTTTCAGTCACTATAGTAATTGTCCTTAGGACTGGCGACCGTAATTTCCCCCAAATCTCAAATATCTAATTACCGCTAGTTGATTGTTAACGTAGCTTCCGCACATTTACTTTCTTTATTAACTTTACCCCTTTTCAAAATTAATTTACACCAGTTTCATTTGCATTTTTCCTTTCATTTAGATGTAACCCTTTCCTCCCTCTTTACCGACAGATTAACTTCGGTGACGATTGCTTTTCCCAAATTTCCATTAGGTACACGCTGTTTAATTTTTCACTGTCATTTAGGTCGATAAGTGAGGGGGAGGTTGCACGCTTATAGTGGATACTCTCTCCAACTTCCCTTTTGTGGCATGGATGCCATCATCAAGCACCCATGCAACCACCCGTGCCCTCTATGTTATTTTTGCAACATTGAAAGATCGCCTCACATGATAGTGTCTGATAATGGTCCCCAGTTTACTGTGTGCCAATTGAAACTTTACTGTCTCTATAACGACATTGAAAACCTTACCACCACCCCATTCCACCTCGCCACCAACTCAGTGGTCAAGAGAATAGTCAGATGGTCTGAAACCAAAAGCACAAAGCCGTGCTGACGTCACCGACCAATATACAGCTTCCTCGTCACATGTGGGTCCATTCCTCTGACAAGACTTATCACACTGAAACATTACATGATGTTGAACCCTATCAAATACCCTGCAGGCCAGCAGCATCACCAGAACAAGTTTAAGTCCAACTATATGCGTGGCACCTGCGTCTCAACACGTGCATTCCACCAGCTCCTAGGGTGGACCCAAGGGTTCATCCTGACCTCGGTCATAACACACCAGTGAAACCAGTTCCAGCCATGACTGTATTCGCAAACAGCTCTCCCAACCCCACCACCATTGTTGCTGCTGCTGCTGCCTCCGACACTTGAGACTTGACACTCATGCAACCATCCACCGTCCAGCCTTCTCTAACCATGTCCTGTCGCATCACCTATTCACTGGTTCATCCTGTTCTCCCGCCACTGCTCTCATGAGCATCAGGACGAATACACTAGGGTAAGGGAGACCGTGGATGCGGAATAACTCCCACTGCCCAGCCTCCGCTTACCCCCTGTTGCACCATCCTACCCATCCTCAAGCGAGATGCTACCAACACTCTGTCCCTGCAAGACTACACTGTGACATTGGAGTTGGCTATTTCAAAAGTGGAGAAGCCACTCGATCGTTTGGTGGGGAACTCCACTACGCCTACCTCCTGCAGTGCCACCGTTGGCATAAACACAGACAGATCGGCCCTTAGTACTCATTTAATGTTACTCTCCAAACATAAAACTTTATTTAGTTGTCCAAACATTACAGCGCAAGTTCTAAGCCTGACTATCGACAGAAGAAGTCTTTAATTCTCTCTGTGCACACCAGGTATCTCTGCTACTGTCGATTCTGTGATGATACAAGGTTCTAGGAGGATGATGCAGCTAGTGACAAATGATAGTACTGGTGCATAAAAAAATGGTTCAAATGGCTCTGAGCACTATGGGACTTAACTACTGTGATCATCAGTCCCCTAGAACTTAGAACTACTTAAACCTAACCAACCTAAGGACATCACACACAGCCATGCCCGAGGCAGGATTCGAACCTGCGACCGTAGCGGTCACGAGGTTCCAGACTGAAGCGCGTAGATTCGCACGGCCACTCCGGCCGGCTTACTGGTGCATAACTTCTGTAGCATAACTAATGTCACCCACAGCAGGTGTTGGCATTTGTTCTGTGCTGCACGAAGTGTTTAGCCTATTGTCATATCACCATGCCTACAACGACCCAGACCCTGCATTGTATTTGGGAAGTCTGGTTTTCACCATGGTATACGAAACGCCATGCTAAACCCGCAGGACAGGACAAGCAGTAGGAATTATGAAAGGGGGCCAGAATGAGCGACTGTCAGTTACTCTCCAAACATAACACTTTATTTAGTTGTCCAAACATTACAGCGCAACTTCTAAGCCTGACTATCGACAGAAGAAGTCTTCAATTTTGAAACGGCTTAAGGCCCATGAATTAAATACAATTGCTATCAATATTTTTTTTTTAGACAGAAGGCTCTAGGCTTTAACCTTAAATAGTATTTAAGGCCAAGCGATGTAAGACTTGACTAGTCAGATAGATTAGGTTTTTAAAAGCGGCTGAAGGCCGATAAATTTAAAACAACACAATTACAATAACCTTTCAATAGGCAGAAGGGCCAAGCTTTATGACCAATAAGAAACCTTACTCCAAAATGGCTGAAGGCCTTTGTTTTTTTAAAAAAAAATGCAACCAATTTTCCAAGGCAGAAGGTCCAAAGCTTTTAACCTTAAATAGTATTTAAGCCCAAGTAATGTAAGACTTGATAGGTAAGAATCTAAAATTTTAAAGCGGCTGAAGGCCCATCGTTTAACAACAATACAACTACGATAAATTTTCAACAGGCAGAAGGTCCACAACTTTATCTTGAAAGAATGTAATATTTGATAAGTAAGAACCTTAAAACTTAAAGCGGCTGAGGGTCCGTTCTTTTAAAAAAAACAATACAACTACAACAAATTTTCAACAGGCAGAAAGTCTATAGGTTTATCTTCCAAAAGGTAATACTTGATAAGTATGATCCTTAAAAATTAAAGCTACTGAAGGCCGATGCTTTAAAACAATACAATAAATATTCAAAAGGCGAAAGGCCCTAGTTTATCTTCAGACAATGTAAGACTTGCCCAACTTGGAAAAACTTACTTTTAAAACGGCTGAAGGCCTTTGATTTTAAAAACACAATTACAAGCATACAAATTCCAACTATTGGCTATGATCCATTTAAAATGCACAATTAAAAGTCAAAAAGAAAGGCAGTATAGGCAAAGGCGCTCAGAAGTTTCCAGGGGGCTCGGTCTGCCCTTGAAATCTTAACATTCGCTTAGGTGAGACCAGAAGTTGGCCCAACTACACTCAATTACTCGATCTACTGGCAACGCAACCAAGAGGCAGTCAGGCACTAACCGACAAGACTACTTGCTAACCACCGACCAGTATACGAGAATTACAAAGCCGAAACGTTACAGACATAGCTGCCCAGAACCAAAAATACATTAAGCTGTCAAAACTACACACCATGTTGGACAGCGACAACAGGTGGAAAAAGGACACTGCCTTAATTTACGTCAGTGACCAGGGCAGGTAACCGGAACACTAACGGCCACAAGAGAGAAAATTCCCTGGTGCACTTGAATTTCAAATCGACAAATACAGTTAATTCCACCAATCGGCGCCTATATCTTCACCAACTCGAACACTCGCTGTTGCTCCAGGAATACCGACAACAGCGAACCACCAACCAAGGGGACAACGTGAACACACGTGGCTTCCGTAATTAAATCACCACTCAACTTTCATGTCCTGGGTTGGTGAGCCACGAACCTCGCAGGAATCGGAGCAGCCCCCACACACTCCGATACTGCGTAGAGACCACCAGCGGGCCCGGCCTACTGCGCCACACAGACTTGCTTGCTGAGCTGCTCCAGCTGCACACCGCCAAGCCGGAACTACACTCCTGGAAATGGAAAAAAGAACACATTGACACCGGTGTGTCAGACCCACCATACTTGCTCCGGACACTGCGAGAGGGCTGTACAAGCAATGATCACACGCACGGCACAGCGGACACACCAGGAACCGCGGTGTTGGCCGTCGAATGGCGCTAGCTGCGCAGCATTTGTGCACCGCCGCCGTCAGTGTCAGCCAGTTTGCCGTGGCATACGGAGCTCCATCACAGTCTTTAACACTGGTAGCATGCCGCGACAGCGTGGACGTGAACCGTATGTGCAGTTGACGGACTTTGAGCGAGGGCGTATAGTGGGCATGCGGGAGGCCGGGTGGACGTACCGCCGAATTGCTCAACACGTGGGGCGTGAGGTCTCCACAGTACATCGATGTTGTTGTCAGTGGTCGGCGGAAGGTGCACGTGCCCGTCGACCTGGGACCGGACCGCAGCGACGCACGGATGCACGCCAAGACCGTAGGATCCTACGCAGTGCCGTAGGGGACCGCACCGCCACTTCCCAGCAAATTAGGGACACTGTTGCTCCTGGGGTATCGGCGAGGACCATTCGCAACCGTCTCCATGAAGCTGGGCTATGGTCCCGCACACCGTTAGGCCGTCTTCCGCTCACGCCCCAACATCGTGCAGCCCGCCTCCAGTGGTGTCGCGACAGGCGTGAATGGAGGGACGAATGGAGACGTGTCGTCTTCAGCGATGAGAGTCGCTTCTGCCTTGGTGCCACTGATGGTCGTATGCGTGTTTGGCGCCGTGCAGGTGAGCGCCACAATCAGGACTGCATACGACCGAGGCACACAGGGCCAACACCCGGCATCATGGTGTGGGGAGCGATCTCCTACACTGGCCGTACACCACTGGTGATCGTCGAGGGGACACTGAATAGTGCACGGTACATCCAAACCGTCATCGAACCCATCGTTCTACCATTCCTAGACCGTCAAGGGAACTTGCTGTTCCAACAGGACAATGCACGTCCGCATGTATCCCGTGCCACCCAACGTGCTCTAGAAGGTGCAAGTCAACTACCCTGGCCAGCAAGATCTCTGGATCTGTCCCCCATTGAGCATGTTTGGTACTGGATGAAGCGTCGTCTCACGCGGTCTGCACGTCCAGCACGAACGCTGGTCCAACTGAGGCGCCAGGTGGAAATGGCATGGCAAGCAGTTCCACAGGACTACGTCCAGCATGTCTACGATCGTCTCCATGGGAGAATAGCAGCCTGCATTGCTGCGAAAGGTGGATATACACTGTACTAGTGCCGACATTGTGCATGCTCTGTTGCCTGTGTCTATGTGCCTGTGGTTCTGTCAGTGTGATCATGTGATGTATCTGACCCCAGGAATGTGTCAATAAAGTTTCCCCTTCCTGGGACAATGAATTCACGGTGTTCTTATTTCAATTTCCAGGAGTGTATAAACACCAGAACAAAGATGATACATGGTGCAAACATCGATACACACCGCTGCTGTCACACGTAAGACGAAGAACCACGGCATAACCGCAATAACCGCGTGAAACCAAACGCAGAGTAGCAGCCAAGTTTTGAAGCAACGCATAAGCTGGGATCAGCATCGCTCAGTACAGGTTCAGAGCACAGCTCTGATTACTGGAGTAGACAGAACGCATGTGTCGAATTACATTAGGCAATGAGATGCTAAAGGCAGCCAATTAGTTCAGACATTTCGGCAACAAAGTAATTTATCATGGCTGCCACAGAAAGGATCCACAATGCAGATTGGCAACAGCAAGAATTGTGTTTCTAGGAAAGAGACCTTTGTTAATTCTGAATTTAAATGTGTTGGAAAATATTTTCCGAAGGTATTTGTACGGAGCTCAGAATTGTACCGATGTGAAAAACGGTCGATACACGCTTCAGACAAAAAGAAAACAGAAACTTCGGGAATGTGGTGGTACAGAAGAAAACGGAAGATTTGACGGGTAGAGTGTCTAACTAGTGAAGAGGTTCTGAATACAATTGAGGAAAGAAAGGAATTGTTCCCAATCAGCGACGAACAAGTGATATTACACATCCTGAAGCATTAATGGATCGTTAGTGTGATAATGGGAGTGTGTATGGCAATAATATAGAGGTAAACCAAAAATTGAGATCAGGAAACAAATGGTAAAGTTTGAAGGTTGTAGTAGTTACGCAGAGATGAAGAGGCTTGCACAGCAAAGACTAGCGTGCAAAGCTGAATCAAAACAGTCTTAGGGCTCAAGACCACAACAACAACAGATAACTGTGAGTGCAAGCATAAATAAAATAATATAATGCAGTATAAAATCAAGAAGATATACGTCTAGTTTCTTGTGTTCAGATTTTTTTTAAATCTAAGAACAGTTGTCGCGACACGCGTATGGGATATGGTATACGCCGACGGAGAGGCATCATTCGATGTTTGCGGATGAAATTCCGGAGCACTTTGCGCTGCGCCCCCCAGATAAGAGTGAAATCTGTCACGGCGCGCCGCAAGTTGGCGGCCAAACACTGGGGCTAATGGGGCGATTAGCCGGCCAGCGGGGGTGGGTGCGGTGGTGGGATGCGGCGACAGGGGGGGGGGGAGGGGGGGCCTTGTTTGCGCAGCTACTGCCGCCTTCCGGGCTGTACACAGCGCGCGTCTATAGCAAGCCGTCCCACCAGCGCGCGGCCGAACCAAAGTTGGGCAGCAGCTCGCTGCAACCGCATATCCTCCTCAAGTACTCGAAAACATGGCCGTTGTGTGTCTTCTCGTGACATCCAATCCCTAATTGCCCTCTTCCTCTCTCATTACAGGGTGGATTGATAACTCTGGTATACAAATACGTAGTTCTTGCACCGGTTTTGTTTTAACTTTCATGCAGAACCAACACACAGCAATTTTGTGGCTCCTCGTACCTACCAGCCTCACAAATGAAAATATTACGTGGATTCTCCACTTCTTCTAAATTTTACCATTCTCACCTCGATTTCTCTCGCCCATATTCGGTGTCAGGTTGTGAGCTTTCTCGCTTCGAACACTGAGAATTCCCTTTCATAGAGGAATTTCGATAGCTCTCTCTCCCAGACAGTATGACAGACAACTGTAGGAAGGAACATTAGCGCTGAATCTCCCATCCCGTAATTGTAGAAGTTTCATTCTTTTTACCCTTCGCAGAAGATGTCGAAGCACCTAGAGTGCCGTCCACATTGATAAGTGATTTGAAAATAAGCATTCGCCGACGGCGACGAAAGCAACGTTTACCCATCATTGTAAGATGAAACTAGAGGAGTTGGTAAAACTACTCAATTTGTTCTTATTAATGGACCTACTTTATTTTGTGGTGCGAGGTTAAATTTTTCTTTAATGAAAGTATCTTCTTCCTCTAGTTTGGGTAACGGGTGGCTAACTGTAGCTTTCGTTGCTTGTAACAATGCAGGTAGACCAGGTTTGGAATCTTTTGAAACTAGGGAGATCTTAGTACAATTGAGTGGTTTTACCAACTCCTCTAGTTTCATTCTTTTTACCCTTCGCAGAAGATGTCGAAGCACCTAGAGTGCCGTCCACATTGATAAGTGATTTGTAAAGTGCTACAGTGCTACAGTGCTACAGTGCTACAGTTAGCCACCCGTTACCCAAACTAGAGGAAGAAGATACTTTCACCAAAGAAAAATTTAACCTCGCACCACAAAATAAAGTAGGTCCATTAATAAGAACAAATTGAGTAGTTTTACCAACTCCTCTAGTTTCATTCTTTTTACCCTTCGCAGAAGATGTCGAAGCACCTAGAGTGCCGTCCACATTGATTGATGCTTCGACATCTTCTGCGAAGGGTAAAAAGAATGAAACTAGAGGAGTTGGTAAAACTACTCAATTTGTTCTTATTAATGGACCTACTTTATTTTGTGGTGCGAGGTTAAATTTTTCTTTAATGAAAGTATCTTCTTCCTCTAGTTTGGGTAACAGGTGGATAACTGTAGCTTTCGTTGCTTGTAACAATGCAGGTAGACCAGGTTTGGAATCTTTTGAAACTAGGAGATCTTAGCTTACCGTACTATACCTGTTTCTGAGATTATTATTGCTAGTGAGGGTTCCTACCTTTTTCTGCACGGGAGTTTGTCTTTGTCTTGTCGTAGGCGTTGTAAGATAAATTCTGACTGTAGCGTTCACTTATGGGTGAAGGCGACTGGTCCTTCTTATTTGGAAGATTGTCGCATTGTGGGTGATTGTACTTTATATAATCATTGAAAGTAGTAGTTCTCAACAAACGGCCCTTTTAAGGGCCACATATACTACAAACTTTGATCTTGCCAAAAGCCGAGAAGCGATTCTTCTTGGTGTTGTAGCTCTCTGGGGCATTCTGGGATGCTCTCAGGGGCACTCTGCGCTGCTCTGTTGGATGCTCAATAGATGTCGAGCACAGTCTCTGATTGGCTGACATGTTTTTGGCGCGCGAATCCCAGGCAATCTCCTAATTCCTCAGAGCTACAAGCTGTAGCTATAAATGTATTTCTCAGATGAAGTGTGCTCTGATAGGACGGCGATTGGGAACGAAGCAGGCTGTGCCCTTTGCAAAGAAAACCTCTGGGTATTTACCTTAAGCTACTTGTGGAAATCACGAGAAACCTAAATCTGAATGGCAGGACGTAGACTTGAACGGACATCTCCCGAATCCGTGTTTTAAGATTTCGCCACCCTTTCCACCTCGATCGGTCCTACCTGCTATGTATTCCATCTTTCCCATCCCAAATGAAGACTTGATCACACTACCTTGCAAACTAAAAGATATCCAAGCCTATATAAATTCCTTTTTTCTCTCTCTTTCTCTCTCTTTTTGGAGTCTCACTCTTCTGAGTGCCCTAATTCCTCTCTTGTGTCAAGCTCTTCATCTCGGAGTAACACTTGCACACTACATCATCAATTAATCGCGTATACATCCCTGTCTCTGTCGTCCTCGAGAGTTTTTACCCTCTACGGCTCCCTCTAGTACCCTGAAAGTTATTCTTATGTCTTAACAGATGTCCTACCATCCTGTCCCTTCTTCTTGTCAGTATTTTCCATATCTACATCTACATGGCTACTCTGTAAATCACATTTAAATGCCTGGCAGAGGGTTCATCGAACCACCTTCACAGTTCTCTGTTACTCCAGTTTCGTAGAACGCGCGGATATAATGAACGCCTATATCTTTCCGTACGACCTCTGATTTTCCTTATTTTATCATGGTGATCATTTCTCCGTGTGTAAGCGGGCGTCAACAAAATATTTTCCGATTCGGAGGAGAAAGTTGGTAATTGGGACTTCTTTAGAAGTTTCCTCCGCAACGGAAAACGCTTTTGCTTTAACGTTGTCCATCCCAAATCCAGTATCATTTAACTGACACTCTCTACCCTATTTCGCGATAATACAAAACGTGCTGCCCTTATTTGAACATTTTCGATATACTCCATCAATCCTATCTGGTAAGGATTCCACATCGATTCTGCAGAGAACCTCTTCGTTCCTTTTCTTGTCAGTCCACTCACAAAATTCCTCTACAGCATCACATCTCAAACGCTTCGAGTCTCTTCTTTCTCGGTTTATCCACAGTCCGTGATTCTCTATCATAGGGTGCTATGCTCCAAACGGACATTCTCAGAAATCTCTTCCTTACATTAAGGCCAATGTTTGATACTAACAGACTTTTATTTGTCACGAAGGAATCTTTTGCCCCTAATAATATGTTATTGATGCCCTTCTCTGCTTCGTCCGTCATGTGTCATTTTGCTCAGAACGTAGCACAATTCGTTAACTTCATTCACTACGTAGTGCCTAAAGTAGATCTTAAGTCTATCGATAATCTCATCTTGGCTACTCCTCATTACTTTGGTCTTTTTTCTATTTATTCTCAGTTCATATTGTGTAGTCATTACACTATTCGTTCCATACAACACCTCTTGTAACTCTTCATGACTTTCAGGGTAAGGAAGGCAATGTCATCAGAGAAAGTCATGATTGATACCCTTTAAACCTGAATTATAACCCCATTCTTGAACCGTTCCTTTATTTCGGTCGTTGTTTCTGAGGTATATGGTTCAAATTGGTCTGAGCACTATGGAACTTAACATCTGTGGTCATCAGTCCCCTAGAACTTAGAACGACTTAAACCTAACTAACCTAAGGACATCACACACATCCATGCCCGAGGCACGATTCAAACCTGCGACCGCACGGTCGCGCGGTTCCAAACTGAAGCGCCTAGAACCGCTCAGCCACTATGGCCGGCCTGCGGTATATATATTGAACCTTTCTTCGTCTACGACTCTTACTGTTCCCTCTTGGTACGTTTAGACATTCCGGCATCCCAAAAATCGATTCCTCCGCCAACATATGTCCCACATACTTTTGACAAAACTTTCTCTCGAGTACCACTCCTTCCCTTATCCCACCTACAGTTATCAGAATTCCACAGCACTCCAACCTTGGGCAATGAACAAAAAAAAAAAAAAAGATATGTCTTATATCCAGCTGCCGCCATCATCCGCAATACGGTGCACTGCAGAGGGTATCTTGTACTACTACTAGCCATTTCGTTTATGCTCCATTTGCAAATGGAGCGTGGGAAAAACAGTTCTCTGTACGCTTGCGCACGAGCCCTAATTCCTCTCGCCTCATCTGTCCTTACGCCAAATGTACGATGGCAGAAGTAGAATCATTCTGCAATCAGCCGCAAATGCCAGTTCTCTAAATTTTGTTAGTATCTGCGAGAGAGAGACACAGACAGAGACCGAGAGAGACAGTGAGAGAGAGAGAGAGAGACAGAGGGGAGGGGGGGGAAGTAGACAGATTGTAAACGTAAACAAGAAGATTTGCTTAGAAAACTGACTGAAGTGACAGAAGTCATGGGATACCCCCTAATACTGAGTAATAATGCCTCTAAGGCCCTCCATAATTGCAGAAGTTGCGAGGTGCCGGGGCCATCAGTGTATTAAACACTAAATTCTTCTAGAATCTACACATGTAAATGATGCTCTAAGCCCCCCCCCCCTATTCTAACTTCGACTTTTTCTGTTGCACAAGGATTAAAAAAAATACGCGAACTGACTCTAATCAACCCTGCCAGTGGAGTAGAAGAGAGTTTGGCACCTGCAATAATTTAATTTGATAAATAAGTTAAATAAACGAAGGTTTCATTAACATAGTGAGGAATGATAGGGTTGCTCTACCGATTAACAGAATGAAAGTTGTGTCCAAAATAACAATATGATTTATTAAGACTAAACACAAAATAATAAACAAGAACACATGAAACATTTACAATACATCAAATTGGCTCAAATTGGATACTCAAACAAACGCTGTGAATGTGAAGTTGTCCCTAAACTAGATTGTGAGGATTATGACGAAGTGGTATGTGCAGCCAATTCCTTGCAACTCAAATCTTAAAGAAAACACATAGCCAACCCAACATTAATTGCTGCTACCCAAGACAGAACAAAGTTAGAAAAAGACGAACAGGCGCGCTCTGCTGAGCTCTGATTATCACCTAGGAAAATCCCTGTTTGCTGGTGCTGCGGACATACCTTACCAAACTGTCTTCTTAACTGCCAGAACACGATCTGGCGTACCGGAGGCGATGGCTGGTTGCTTCGACGTCCTCGACCGAAAGGCGAGAGCCGACTACCTAGAGCACCCATACAGGCCGAACACACAACATTCCCGCCCCCACGACAGTGGCCGTGGTTAAACGTTCCAATCAGCAACTCGAAAACCGGCGGAAAATTCCACTCTATTGCTGGAGCACTACCATTCCACCAATGGAGATTCTTGGCGCCAATTTCTGCGCTGATTTTGCTACGTCACGGAGCTATGCCCTGAGCAAGCCAATCACAGTTACTATTTTGCAGAAAGCGCGGGAATTTTCCCGCCACAACTTCCTGGGTACACAAGTCATTCCCACGTCTCACTGGTAGCCCGTCAGAAAGTGTTTTCGCTAAGTTTCTGCGAAGTAACGGAACCTCTAGCCCAGCCACTACTTCAGGCCCCTGCGGGCGTGCCTCTTGACAATGTCGGCGTCTGGAAAGCATTCACTCGACTCTCTCACACCCGTCGGCTTACCCTTTCAAAGTCAGCAGAGCCCGCCTGTCACCGGACCACCCGGGTGACGAGAGACGCTTCGTGGGAAGTCCGCGTGTGAAGGAATAGCAACTTTCCACCGCATGCATTTAGAGAGGAGAATCGTAAGATAGAAATATGAGAGGGGGCTCATGCCACCTCTCAAAGTGTTGTCAGTATGGGATTTTGTGCACGAAATGACCTCTTGATTATGTCCCACAAATGTTTGATGGGATTCATGTCGGACGATGTGGGTGGCGAAATCATTCTCTCCAACCATCCAGAATGTTCTTCAAGCCAATCGAGAACAGTAGTGTCCCATTGAAACGGCGTATTATCATCTATAACAGTTCCATCGTTGTTTCGGAACATCAAGTCCGTGAATGGCTGCAGAGGGTCTACTCCAGTGAATGATAGGTTCAGTTGGTCCATAGGATGCAGTCCACTCAATGTAAACACAGCCCACACCATTAAGGAGCCAGCACGAGCTTGCACAGCGTCTTGTTGACAACATGGGTCCATGTTTTCGTGGGGTCTTCACTAGACTCGAACCCTACATCCAGGTCTCACCGACTAAAATTGGGACACATCTGACCGGGCCACAGTTTTCCAGTCGACTAGGGTCCAACCAGCGCTGTTAGCAAAGGCATCCGCATCGGTCGTCTGCTGCGATCGCCCATTAACGACAAACCCGCTGGATTGTCCTAACGGATATGTTCATCGCGTACTCCCCACATTGATTTCACGCAGTGTTGCTTGTCTGTTTGGTGACAACCCTGCGCAAACGTCGCTGCTATCGTTCGCTAAGCGAAGGTCTTCGGCCAATGCGTTGTCCGTGGTGAGAAGTAATGCCCGAAATTTGGTATTCTTGACGCTGTGGACCCCCAAATGATGGATTCCCTAACGATTTCCGAAATGGAACGTCACAGCCGACTAGCTCAAACTGCCATTCCGCATTGAAACCCGTGCGGCCGTGATCACGTCGGAAACCTTTTCACTTGAATCATCTGAGTATAAATGGTAGCTTCGTCAATGCGCTGCCCTTTTATTCCTCGTGTACGCGCTACTAGCGCCATTTGTATATGTGCATATCGCTACCCTATGACATGTGTGACCTCAATGTAGAGTAAGACGCCAAACTTTCCATGATGCTACTCCGGGCGAGTGTAAAATGAATGTGAGCAACGGAAAAGAATAAAAGCTAAAATGAAGATTTGGCCCTTTCTGACTACCCCCTGAAGTCGATCTTAGGATCTCTTAATTCTGTAAATTACAATCTAAATGTAAATGAATGATGTAGGCAACTAATCCTACTAAATGATAAACGTTGTTCCTGCTCATGTATTTATTGTAGGTTAAAAAAAAATTATATTACGAAGTTTATATTTCCTAAGTAAAATAACCAATCAATTGCCCAACTCTGCCCATTATTATGACTGCGCGGACTAATATCAATAACGCGAAATGACTGCCATCATCTACGTACCAAACACTAGAAGACAGTACTTCCAAAGATGATCTACGGTGGTGTGGATCCTCAGTGGAAATAAACTAACGTGATCACAGCTGTTCATCTTTTCTAGCCCTAATAAGCCGAAGCAATTTTCGATATCACCGTATGTACTGCGTCCGGTGCGTCGAATTGATGGTTCTCGTACTCGTCTAAGATGATGGAAGAACTCCAGCCACAAATAAACTCTGTCAAACACTAGGACGGCAGAAGGCGGTCCTCTGACTAATATACTCTAATACTGTCTTCTCCTCTCTGTATTCTACAGACAAGAAACATGAACTCCCAGCCACAAGGACGGAGTTCAGATAACGTCTCAGCTTAGTATAGGCAGAGGAAGTGCTCTCAATTACTGAACACTGCGCACTCAACGACGACTTCCAACCAGGAGGTGAAGTCCAGAATCGTATAGGTTCGCAACAGTATAGTGCCTAACTGTTCTAACTATAAACTCTCCTGAGAGCGAAAACAGCAAGTCCGTCTGTACCAACAAAGCTGATATCGAGCGACCGACACAGATGGGCGCTCGCAACAGAAGACCTCTTCTCTCCACCGCTGGCTTCCCAGCAAGGCTCGGCTCCCCACCATCGTAATTCCGAAAACGAATCACATCCCCGAAACCAATGAATATACTCCGTCTCAACAGATTCTTCCGAACGCCGAACAACCATATTTTAGTCTTTTGTCGTCCAGCGCGGAAAGTTTGCGAAGCAAAACCTATACTCGTACAATGATAGCTTCTGAGTAAAAACCATAGTAAATAACCCAGCCTGCGTGGTTTTCGAGGTGCCGCTTCTTCGTTCCTCACACTTGCGTCCAAGGTTTTCAGCGCTCGGCATATTACCCGGTTATCCTTCCGGGCCCTACTACAATAGCGGCCGGCCGTCACCCTACTGTGCTCCAGAACTCAGGTGCCAACACGTCCGTCTAGCTACTTTGTGTTCTTAAGCAGGACCAACACCTGTGCGGGCCTTCCACCCAGAGCTTGAGTTCTGCCTGCCGTTTCATCTCCACTGGCGTTCCAACCGCTGCTAGTATAGGCAATCATTCATTACGCCATTTTGATAATAAAGACACTCCGTCACCTTTCATGCAATAAGCGTTACCAGTTATTTACAAGGCGTACGTGACAATGTCAGTCTCCTTTATATATTCATACATACGATGTATAACTTATCAAATGATATCTAATTGTGGTTGTAGTTTACGGCAAAGTATGTTGATGAGTGCTTTTAAGGTGCGAAATTATAGCCACCTTACAACTTGAAGTAAAGGGCAACTGTGAAAGGGTCCTGTAGCCACCTTCCATTAGTCCGGTAGCCCAATTTCACAAGTATTTCTCTTTCTTTTCCATGTTTCTCTTTTCTCTTTACTCTCATAATGGCGTGATTGAATGAATGTGGTTGTGTGTCACGTTGCTAGACGGTGGCGTAGTCTGCTGCAGAAAGTCTGCGATAGTCGTACAGATTCAGCAGCCCTGGTACAGAATAGCCAACTCTCGTAGTGGTCAAGTAGGCAAAGAGGTTGGCCCTACTTGTGACAAATCCACCTGCGTTAGGTCGGTGGCGGAAATGACATCTTTGGGCTTTCCGGTCCACGCGGAGCGTGGAGGAGGCTGGAGAGGAAAAAGGGGGCAGTCTGCCGCCGGTACGGGAAGCGTCCACAGCTGTGCTCCAGTCGAAGAAGGGTGAGTTAGACTGACCGCGTGGCGCGTTGTTACTTGGCGAGGGGAGAGCAGTTAGCTTTTGGTCTCGCTTTTCAAATATGGAAGATTGCGTTGCCTTGTCGCAGCAAGGAATGCTAAACTTTGGCAGATTTTTCTTTTATCAAATTTCTGTAGCAGACTTGGATCCGCCGGAAGAGCGCCACACAAAGGTGTCGATAAGAAGTGAGCACTCGCTTCTGTATGAATGTCTGTTTGCTTTCAGCTGTGCCTGCATAAGCTTTCACCTTTCTAAATATTTAGTGTCTTTCGTCCGTGGGAAGCCAACCACGTGGTAGAACTTTATAGTTGTTGGGCTACCGGCATCACTAACTGTCCGATCGCATGTTTGTTTTAGATAATGTTAACATGATTGTGTAATGTGATATTCTTGGAATTTGGCACTATACCTAGAAATTGTGTCTCCACAAACCATGTGTTATCAGGAATCGTGTACATGCCTCACATCCTTATCTTAGGAATAAATGATTTTATCTACAATTTTCTCTTGTGTTCCGAGATTACGTTTCTGCACCTAAGCCACTCACCTCGTAGCTTTCCCGATAGCACATCCAATGCGTTTCCTTATGCACAGGTCCAGTGATTAGTCTCCCCTTGTATTTCATAACAAATTCTTTAGATTAAGTCTTATTTTCAGGCGTGTTGCTGCGAGCTGATCTTATGCAGTGTTCATGCATTTTCTATTTTATTTTAAATGTTTGATTGTCGTGAACAGTGCACGGGCAATACTATTAATTACATCGTATCCGCTATGAGCGAGTTTTTGGTCTGTGATCAAATTAATTTATTTTCCGACTCGACCAAACCTTCGATTAGTTGTATGGTAAGAGTCGGTGGCGACCCTAATCTTCTCAAGTTAACTTCACAAGCAATAAGCATTTACATTCCCAATAATAACGTAATAACCCGTAGTAACCAGTTAGTTACAACTGCTTTCAAAAAAGACGAGTTATACAACATTATTTCGCGATTAGTCCCAATGGAGAGATGCAGAAATGGATCTATACACTGCACTCCACAGTAGTTTGTTAAGTTTCATTAACCTGTAACCTTAAACAGATCCTCAAGACACTTATAATCGAACTGTGTTGCCTTGGAAAAGCTACAGGCGAAATTGGTGGGAGTCCGCTCATGGTGAAAGTAGTTGACGAATGCAAAGGGGAACTAACATTTACGCAGTACTACTCTTGATACACTTTATTATGTAATTTTTCGCGTGGTTTTACGTCTGAGGTTTCTTGCATTGATAACACAGAGAAAATGCGTATTTTCGGTACGATGCCCGCATGCACAATATACATAAATGACATGGTGGATGACATCGGAAGTTCACTGAGGCTTTTTGCGGATGATGCTGTGGTGTATCGAGAGGTTGTAAGAATGGAAAATTGTACTGAAATGCAGGAGGATCTGCAGCGAATTGACGCATGGTGCAGGGAATGGCAATCGAATCTCAATGTAGACAAGTGTAACGTGCTGCGAATACACAGAAAGATAGATCCTTTATCATTTAGCTACAAAATAGCAGGTCAGCAACTGGAAGCAGTTAATGCCATAAATTATCTGGGAGTACGCATTAGGAGTGATTTAAAATGGAATGATCATATAATGTTGATCGTCGGTAAAGCATATGCCAGACTGAGATGCATTGGAAGAATCCTAAGGAAATGCAATCCGAAAACAAAGGAAGTAGGGTACAGTACGCTTGTTCGCCCACTGCTTGAATACTGCTCAGCAGTGTGGGATCCGTACCAGATAGGGTTGATAGAAGATATAGAGAAGATCCAACGGAGAGCAGCGCGCTTCGTTACAGGATCATTTAGTAATCGCGAAAGCGTTACGGGGATGATAGATAAACTCCAGTGGAAGACTCTGCAGGAGAGACGCTCAGTAGCTCGGTACGGGCTTTTGTCAAAGTTTCGAGAACATACCTTCACCGAAGAGTCAAGCAGTATATTGCTCCCTCCTACGTATATCTCGCGAAGAGACCATGAGGATAAAATCAGAGAGATTAGAGCCCACACTGAAGCATACCGACAATCCTTCTTTCCACGAACAATACGAGACTGGAATAGAAGGGAGAACCGATAGAGGTACTGGAGGTACCCTCCGCCACACACCGTCAGGTGGCTTGCGGAGTATGGATGTAGATGTAGAAGTAGATGCGGATTATCACCAAAAGTCTCCCACTTGAGTCAAATACCCTCGGTCTATCAATAAACCCTAAACCTGCTACGATGACGTACTCAGTAGTGCCACAGCGTTGAAGTATTATGCGTAAACACTCCAGTAATGATAAATTCCTACGAGTCCGCCTCAATCTACACACACACACACTCAGGCGCGGTGCTATCTGCGGAACGCAATATGAAGCCCGGGGTGACCGTTGCGCCAGCCAGCTCGGGGATCCCCCGCAGAAGCCGAAGCGGCGCTCCGAGGCGTTATCTGCGCATGCGCGGGCGCACGCTGGCAATTACAGTCGGACCGGAGAGCGCGTGGAGGCGGTCGCATAACGCGACGCCGGGCCGTCGCGACGCCGGCGGCGCCCCCTGGGGCGGGACTGAGCCGCGTGGCTAGCTTTTACTGCCGCCCTTATCAGACGCCGGCGGTTTTAATGCGGCGCGGAACGCACTGCCTGCGATAAGGCGCCGAATCCATTAGGCCTACCCGCTGCTTGTGGACCGGCCCATAGGGCGATCTGGCCGCTGTAGCAAGTGTTACCGGGTACGCGCTAGTCCACCATCATACGACGATCTCTGACCAGTTGAAAGGGTACAGTACCGCCCGACATTGAAAATAGGTACAACATTCTTCGTTATTCTTGTCAGAACAACATATTTTTTTAAATAATACAAGGGCAGTTCAATAAGTAATGCAACACATTTTTTTCTGAAACAGGGGTTGTTTTATTCAGCATTGAAATACACCAGGTTATTCCCCAATCTTTTAGCTACACAACACTATTTTTCAACGTAATCTCCATTCAATGCTACGGCCTTACGCCACCTTGAAATGAGGGCCTGTATGCCTGCACGGTACCATTCCACTGATCGATGTCGCAGCCAACGTCGTACTGCATCAATAACTTCTTCATCATCCGCGTAGTGCCTCCCACGGATTGCGTCCTTCATTGGGCCAAACATATGGAAATCCGACGGTGCGAGACCGGGGCTGTAGGGTGCATGAGGAAGAACAGTCCACTGAAGTTTTGTGAGCTCCTCTCGGGTGCGAAGACTTGTGTGAGGTCTTGCGTTGTCATGAATAAGGAGAACTTCGTTCAGATTTTTGTGCCTACGAACACGCTGAAGTCGTTTCTTCAATTTCTGAAGAGTAGCACAATACACTTCAGAGTTGATCGTTTGACCATGGGGAAGGACATCGAACAGAATAACCCCTTCAGCGTCCCAGAAGACTGTAACCATGACTTTACCGTCTGAGGGTATGGCTTTAAACTTTTTCTTGGTAGGGGAGTGGGTGTGGCGCCACTCCATTGATTGCCGTTTTGTTTCAGGTTCGAAGTGATGAACCCATGTTTCATCGCCTGTAACAATGTTTGACAAGAAATTGTCACCCTCAGCCACATGACGAGCAAGCAATTCCGCACAGGTGGTTCTCCTTTGCTCTTTATGGTGTTCGGTTAGACAACGAGGGACCCAGCGGGAACAAACCTTTGAATATCCCAACTGGTGAACAATTGTGACAGCACTACCAACAGAGATGTCAAGTTGAGCACTGAGTTGTTTGATGGTGATCTGTCGATCACCTCGAACGAGTGTGTTCGCACGCTCCGCCATTGCAGGAGTCACAGCTGTGCACGGCCGGCCCGCACGCGGGAGATCAGACAGTCTTGCTTGACCTTGCGGCGATGATGACACACGCTTTGCCCAACGACTCACCGTGCTTTTGTCCACTGCCAGATCACCGTAGACATTCTGCAAGCGCCTATGAATATCTGAGATGCCCTGGTTTTCCGCCAAAAGCAACTCGATCACTGCCCGTTGTTTGCAACGCACATCCGTTACAGACGCCATTTTAACAGCTCCGTACAGCGCTGCCACCTGTCGGAAGTCAATGAAACTATACGAGACGAAGCGGGAATGTTTGAAAATATTCCACAAGAAATTTCCGGTTTTTTCAACCAAAATTGGCCGAGAAAAAAAATGTGTTGCATTACTTATTGAACTGCCCTCGTAACTCAATTTCACTTAATGCACTGAAACCGGATACCAGTGTAGGAAAGAAGGGCAATTTGTTTATTTAACTGATCACATGTGCACTCCCAGAAAATAAATCCCTACATCCAGTTTGGTGAGATCTGTGAAATGAATGAATGTATGGTCGTCTGCTAACCGCAGATAGTGAATGTGAATATATAATCATCTTTGAGACGGTCCTTTGGTCACCTTTGGTGGAATCAAAGAGTTGAAATTTCCCTGAGCTTTGATCGCCTGAAATGTAGCTGGCCAATATGGTAGGATGGTGCTCCCCCACCTCGGGAGAGGTCCAAGATGACCTGAAGAACGGCCATGTTTCAGCACTCTAGCGCTGAATCTTGTGTTGGTAAGACCTGTCTTAGGTGTGCTCTGTAAAGACAAAAGAGTGGAGAGATGTTATGCATGTGAAATGTTTAAGAGTAGTTTGGAATAATTATTTCTCTATTTCAGGAACTTTTGGGGGGGAGAATTAAATGACAGGCAGGTAATACTAAGGGGATCGTAGTAATCTTCGGAACTGACCAACGGTCACAATGAAACCACGTGTAGAAATAACTTGAAATACTTCCGAGTGCTAAAGCTAAACTGAATTACTGGCGTGTGTACTATAAGTTGGAAATATTTAAGGAATGGCGTGTGCAGGACTTGAAATTAGAGACGAGTACTTCCACGTGGTGAGTACTGTGTGAGTCTCAACCTGTGTATGAGACAAAGGATAAAGAGAAGTGCTCGTCCAAGGTATCAGTTCAGGACTCGCGTGTGTGACGAATATGATCTTAGTATTACTTTGCGTGTTATGCTTCCGTGTGACGCTGGACTGAAACTCTTATACTCTGAGAGAGAGCAAGGTGAGTCAGCCATCTATCCAGCAACGCCACTTGGCTTGCATTGCACGGGAAGACTTGCATATATCCTCCAGACTTCGTAGTAGGAAAGGAAAGTTACGAAGTGGGGCAGTGTCATGTGAAACTGGGATGAATACTAATTGAAGTGAAAAAGCTGAAAATGAAGTGATTCTAACGTTGTGACGATTCTTTGTGATGAAGGCCGGGGTGACTGTTGCGCCAGCCAGCTCGGGGATCCTCCGCAGAAGTGATGACACTAAACATATGTACTGAAGGGTGCGGGAGTTACGACTCCCGGGGAGGTGGGTGGGTATTCCTTCATGGCTGTGTGCGCCGCCATCTTGGCGGGTGACCTTGAACGAGCTTCGCTCGGCCGCCGCTAGGCCGCGGAGGATCGCGCCTTAGCTTTAACTAGGCGCCATCCGCTGGAAAGGGTCCCTTCCGGTGCCGCCATTGATGTCTGGAGCAGGCTTACTTCCTGCCACGCCCAGATAAGCTTATCGCTGTGACATGTTGAAATGGCTCTGAGCACTACGCGACTTAACTTCTGAGGTCATCAGTCGCCTAGAACTTAGAAACTACTTAAACCTAACTAACCTAAGGACATCACACACATCCATGCCCGAGGCAGGATTCGAACCTGCGACCATAGCGGTCGCTCGGCTCCAGACTGCAGCGCCCAGAACCGCATGGCCACTCCGGCCGGCTGCTGTGACATGTATTTCATGTAATTTAAGTATGTGTGGTTTGCATGGGAAAGTAGCAAGGTAGGTCTAGAGGCAGTGGGTTATGCATGTTCCTTTTTGTACCACTCGGTCTGTAGGAAATTTTCGTGATGATGGGCGTGAGAGTCGAAGTGTGAGACATTGCAAAAGATCCACCATCCTATAAAGAAAGTGCACTGTAGCGTTAGATAATTACGAGACCATAAGATAGAGAATCACCAACGTAAAGCCATGCCCACTGGGCGGAGTTTCGCATGTGTAATTGTTGTATAAAATGTAATGGTGTGTTTAGGTTACCTTTGAATCATAATAGAATTTATCACAATAAAAAAGATACTGAAAAGAAAAAGACTGTTGGCCTTGTTCTTCGAATAGTGTGTAGTCATGATATCCAGAATTTACAACGTGTGCGCCATTCATATGCAGTGCGATGGCCACGTGTTGATCAAAGCCGTTGGGTAAGAAAGAAAATGTGGTATGGCCAGTGCGTAGTGAACAATCAGAGTTGTGTAAATTACTAACAGTCAGATGTGCGTTATCCGTTTCCGTTGCGTAATATTCAAACAGGAGAATAATTTGTAGATGTAGGTTAATTGTGGGTACTAGAGCTCATAATCAGTCATTGATGTTAGACGAGAAATAAGAATAAATCCACTCGCTTGGCAGACCACTCATGTTGCAGGCCTGAATGCTTGATGCCACAGTACGAGCAAGGCATGTAGGTGCCTCTCACAGTACAGGGGATCAGTAGACGACTGAAGTTAATTCACACATCTACTGTAGTTTTTTATTTTTCGAGATAATACAGTAGACTGAAAATTCTTTCCTTCATATTGTTCCCAAACTTACTGTCCCAACTCTTTATTACCAGTATTTTCGATATGTTTCAAGAACATAATCTACAGTAAATCTTTCACGGTTGCGCGGCCCCTCCCGCCGGAGGTTCGGGTACTTCCTTGGGCATGGGTGTGTGTGTAGTTCTTTGCGTAAGTTAGTTTAAGTAGTGTGTAAGACTAGGGACCGATGACCTCAGCAGATTGGTCCCTTGGGAATTTACACACATTTGAACATTCTTTTTTTTTTTTCACGACAGCAAACAGATTAACTTTCAGCAAGGATTGTCAAATTAATAGACTGTATTTACCTCGATAGATCTCATATTGCTATCAATAAACCATAAACTTCTCCCCCCCACGAAACATAGACCTTGCCGTTGGTGGGGAGGCTTACGTGCCTCGGCGATACAGACAGCCGTACCGTACGTGCAACCACAACGGAAGGGTATCTGTTGAGAGGCAAGACAAACGTGTGGTTCCTGAAGAGGGCAGCAGCCTTGAAACGTCCCCTTTGAACATTTATACACGACTGTGCTTAAACTGACACACAATATTATTAGCGCAACGCAATCTGACTTTCAAAAATCCCTGCAAAAGAATGGCCCTGACTAACATTAACCTATACCTTTCACAAATCACTTACCTCACAAAAATCTTCATTACTCGAACTACTGCAATACAGCGAGCGCCACTACTGCCAGCTAAATAAAAGATTCAAACTACGGAAGCACTAACTACTAGTAGGCATAGTTAGCAATTGAAAGATTTTAATAGAGAACAAACATTGTATTTACCTTAATAGTCATAATATATATAGCAGTTCATAACATCCATTCTTACAAATATCAAAACTCCGCCATTTCTCTCCCCACATCCCCCACTGCTGGCGGCTCACCTCCAACTGCGCAACGCTATGCGCTGTTCACATCCAGCTGCCGCTGCCCAACAGACAACAATGCAAACTAGCCACAGACTGCACACAGCACAGCCAGTGATTTTCATACAGAGCGCTACGTGGCGTTACCAATATAAAAACATAAACAGCCTACTTACAGACTTTTCAGTAGTTACAGTTGCAACAGTCTGGATGATTGACTGATCTGGCCTTGTAACACTAACCAAAACGGCCTTGCTGTTCTGGTACTGCGAATGGCTGAAAGCAAGGGGAAACTACAGTCGTAATTTTTCCCGGGGTATTCAGCTTTACTGTATGGTTAAATGATGCTGGCGTCCTCTTGGTTAAAATATTCCGGAGGTAAAATAGTCCCCCATTCGGATCTCCGGGCGGGGACTACTCAAGAGGATGTCGTTATCAGGAGAAAGAAAACTGGCGCTCTACGGATCGGAGTGTGGAATGTCAGATCCCTTAATCGGGCAGGTAGGTCAGAAAATTTGAAAAGGGAAATGGATAGATTACAGTTGGATACAGTGGGAATTAGCGAAGTTCGGTGGCAGGAGGAACAAGACTTCTGGTCAGGTGAATACAGGGTTATAAATACAAAATCAAATAGGGGTAATGCAGGAGTAGGTTTAATAATGAATAGGAAGATAGGAATGCGGGTAAGCTACTGCAAACAGCATAGTGAACGCATTATTGTGGCCAAGGTAGATGCGAAGCCCACGCCTACCACAGCAGTACAAATTTATATGCCAGCTAACTCAGCAGATGACGAAGAGATTGGTGAAATGTATGATGAGATAAAAGAAATTATTCAGATAGTGAAGGGAGACTTAGATGGTGGGGTCATGTTACACGCATGGGAGAAGCAAGGTTACCCAAGAGGCTCGTGGGTTCAGCAGTAGAGGGTAGGAGGAGTCGGGACAGACTATGGAGAAGGTACCTGGATTCGGTTAAGAATGATTTTGAAGTAATAGGTTTAACATCAGAAGAGGCACCAATGTTACCACTGAATAGGGGATCATGGAGGAATTTTATAAGGGGGCTATGCTCCAGACTGAACGCTGAAAGGCATAATCAGTCTTAAACGATGATGATGATGATGAATTGAAGGGAGACGAAAATTTAATAGTCATGGGTGACTGGAACTCGATAGTAGGAAAAGGAAGAGAAGGAAACGTAGTAGGTGAATATGGAATGGGAAGAAGGAATGAAAGAGGTAGCCGCCTGGTAGAACTTAACACTTGGTTCAAGAATCATAAAATGAGGTTGTGCACATGGAACAAGCCTGGAGATACTGGAAGATCTCAGATAGATTATATAATGGTAAGACAGAGATTCAGGAACCAGGTTTTAAATTGTAAGACATTTCCAGGGGCAGATGTGGACTCTGACCACAATCTATTGGTTATGAACTGTAGGTTAAAACTGGAGAAAATGCGAGAAGGTAGGCATTTGAGGAGATGGGACCTGAATAAACTGAAAAAACCAGAGGTTGTAGAGAGCTTCAGGGAAAGCATTAGGGAGCGATTGACAAGAATGGGGGAAAGAAATACAGTAGAAGAAGAATGGGTCGCTTTGAGAGAGGAAATGATGAAAGTAGCAGAGGATCATGTAGGTAAAAAGACGAGGGCTAGTAGAAATTCTTGGGTAACAGAAGAGATACTGAATTTAATTGATGGAAGGAGAAAATACAAAAATGCAGTAAGTGAAGCAGGCAAAAAGGAATACAAACGTCTCAAAAATGAGATCGACAGGAAGTGCAAAATGGCTAAGCAGGGATGGCTAGAGGACAAATGTAAGGATGTAGAGGCTTATCTCACTAGGGGTAACATAGATACTGCCTACAGGAAAATTAAAGAGACCGTTTGAGAAAAGAGAACCACTTGCATGAATATCAAGAGCTCAGATGGAAACCCAGTTCTAAGCAAAAAGGGAAAGCAGAAAGGTGAAAGGGGTATATAGAAGGTCTATACATGGGCGATGTTCTTGAGGACAATATTATAGAAATGGAAGAGATTGTAGATGAAGATGAAATAGGAGATATGATACTGCGTGAAGAGTTTGGCAGAGCACTGAAAGACCTAAGTCGAAACAAGGTCCCGGGAGTAGACAACATTCCATTACAACTACTGACAGTCTTGGGAGAGCCAGACCTAAAACACTCTACCATCTGGTGAACAAGATGTATGAGACAGGCGAAATATCCTCAGACTTCAAAAGGAATATAGTAATTCCAGTCCCAAAGAAAGCAGGTGTTGACAGATGTGAAAATTACCGAACTATCAGTTTAATAAGTCACGGCTGCAAAATACTAACACGAATTCTTTACAGACGAATGGAAAAACTGGTAGAAGCTGACCTCGGGGAAGATCAGTTTAGATTCCGTAGAAATGTTGGAACACGTGAGGCAATACTGACCCTACGACTTATCTTAGAAAATAGATTAAGGAAAGGCAAACCTACGTATCTAGCATTTGTAGACTTAGAGATAGCTTTTGACAATGATGACTGGAATGCTCTCTTTCAAATTCTGAAGGTAGCAGGGGTAATATACAGGGAACGAAAGGCTATTTACAATTTGTACAGAAAGCAGATGGCAATTATAAGAGTCGAGGGGAATGAAAGGGAAGCAGTGGTTGGGAAGGGAGTGAGATAGGGTTGTAGCCTATCCCAGATGTTATTCAATCTGTATACCGAGGAAGCAGTAAATTAAACAAAAGAAAAATTCGGAGTAGAGATTAAAATCCATGGAGAAGAAATAAACACTTTGAGGTTCGCCGATGACATTGTAATTCTGTCAGATACAGAAAAGGACCTGGAAGAGCAGCTGTACGGAATGGACAGTGTCTTAAAAGGAGGATATAAGATGAACATCAACAAAAGCAAAACGAGGATAATGGACTGTAGTCGAATTAAATCGGGTAATGCTGCGGTAATTAGATTGGGAAATGAGACACTTAAAGTAGCAGATGAATTTTGTTATTTGCGAAGCAAAATAATTAATTGATGATGGCTGAAGTAGAGAGGATATAAAATGGAGACTGGCAATGGCAAGGAAAGTGAAGAATTGAAATTTGTTAACATCGAGTATAGATTTAAGTGTCAGGAAGTCATTTCTGAAAGCATTTGTATGGAGTGTAGTCATGTATGGAAGTGAAACGTGGATGATAAACAGTTTCGACAAGAAGAGAATAGAAGCTTTCGAAATGTGGTGCTACAGAAGAATGCCGAATATTAGATGGGTAGATCACATAACTAATGAGGAGGTATTGAATAGAACTGGAGAGAAGAGAAATTTTTGTCGCATCTTGACTAGAAGAAGGGATCGGTTAGTAGGGCATATTCTGAATAATCAAGGGATCACCAATTTAGTACTGGAGGGCAGCGTGGAGGGTAAAAATCGTAGAGGGTGACCAAGAGATGAATACACTAAGCCGCGTGGGATTAGCCGAGCGGTCTAAGGCGCTGTAGTCATGGTCTGTGCGGCTGGTCCCGGCGGAGGTCCGAGTCCTCCCTCGGGCATGGGTGTGTGTGTTTGCCCTTAGGATAATTCAAGTTAAGTAGTTTGTAAGCTTACGGACTGATGTCCTTAGCAGTTAAGTCCCCTAAGATTTCACACACATTTGAACATTTGAATACTCTAAACAGATTCAGAAGGATGTAGGTTGCAGTAAGTACTGGAAGATGAAGAAGCCTGCACAGGATAGAGTAGCATGGAGAGCTGCATCAAACCATTCTCTGGACTGAAGACCACAACAACAACAAACCATAAACTATTCGCATTGTCTTGCCTAAGGCTTCTCTGTGTATGGAAAGTGATATCAACAATTAGACGTTAAAATATTATGGAGTAGTGGACAGAGCAAGCTTATTTCCTTTTACATTCTGTGCATGTCAGAAATCTATTTGTGAATCAGTCTTGTGTCGTTCACTCGGAATTTAGAGCATTGAGGCGAGATTTAGCATACGGTTCTAGTCATCGTCGTCTGCTATGTATGAAACACGTATATTATCTTTCATTTCCACTGACAGAAGTTTTAAATTTTGTCCTTTTTACATGTCTTACAAGGATAGGAATGAAGAATTAGCTCTTACTATGTACACAACAATAAAAATATTTAAGAACAGCCGTAGACGGTTCAAGACAAAGTAAATTTCTTAAATTTAGGGAAGACCCGTTACATAAAGCTTAGCTCCTCTCACAAAACTCCAAAAACTATAAAAACAGAGTGCTGAAACAGTAACATAAAATAAGCAGAAATTTAAAAATACCATCAAACGTTGTCAAGACTCGGTATATGCAATTCACTTCATTTGACAGAGATGCATTTGCAACAAAATTAGCCTACTCAGACAACGCCATAAAAGTAGTGGGTAATGTTACGTGTTCGGTTTGGGACGATAGACAGAGCGCGTACTTGATTGGAAAACTCACACCTTGTGATTAATGGGGCCCATTACCCCAGCTACATTCGCACTACCCATATAAAATAAATATAAAAGAAAGAAACTGCGTAAATGTGAGTTCTCCGTATTATTATTCGCTAATGGTACAAGGAACAATGTTTTGGGGAGGAAAAACTTACAAGGAGAATATTTTCAGCATACACAAGCTGCTAACTATTGCTCGATCTAGAAGACCTACACAGATTTCTTTTAGAAGTTAGACAATCTTCCAGTTATTTCATAATGCATATGTATAATATCTTCTATTCTGGACACTTACCACAAAAGATGGATAAAGTCTCGAAAATAATAAAAGTATTAAAAACGCAATATGCCTTTCAAGGGGCTAACACTAGTCTTTAGAGGTGCCAAATAGGTGAGTACAGTAGTATTTAACAACGTACGATAGCAAATCAAATTTCGTGAGGGTACTGTGGTAGAAGTAGATATTTTCTGTTGGCTAAGCTCTTGCTCCGGCGGAGGTTATCTTTACAGAAGCTCTTAAAATAACGGGTTGGGTCAAATTATATTAAAACTAGCACTGTATGGCAACAATGTTTCATAAGGTTCCATCAATTTCTTTACATCACACCTAAATGATACGTTTCTTAGATTTATTCCCCACATCCCAGAAAACTCCTTTGAGGGATCCATGGTATTCGATTCACGTGACGCTATGGTAAATGGATAACCTTGTGTCAGGATGGTACGACTCAGTAACTCCGGTCACACAATCGGGTGTAGGAGGTGTTCGGAGTCTAACAGAATTCCTATCGCCCGACGAGACTCGCGAAGGCGGGGTCGAGGCCGTCCATTCCACGATGCTCGCCGATCCGCACGCCTCCAATGGAGCAATCTCTCGCCTCCCGCCAACAGCTTCCATTTCCGGCAGCCAGCCAGCGGGTCCCGCCGCTACGTGCCGGGCGCCTGTGCTGCCGCCTGGCGGGGAGAGGTGGAAGACGAGTCGCGCATGCAGAGCAGAGCACGTACCGGCGGGATGGCTGCAAATCTGGCGCCGCATCGCGTCGCCGCGCTGCAGCAGCAACTGGAGCGCAACACAGACGTTTATGGCGAGATTGGCCGCGAGGGAGGCATGCCCGCACACTCCTCCGCTTCTCCTAATATCTGGTTTTTCTCATTCTCGACAGCTTCATTCCACTCACCTATTCTGTCTGCCACACTACAGGGTGTTACAAAAAGGTACGGCCAAACTTTCAGGAAACATTCCTCACACACAAATAAAGAAAAGATGTTATGTGGACATGTGACCGGAAAACGCTTAATTTCCATGTCAGAGCTCACTTTAGTTTCGCCAGTATGTACTGTACTTCCTCGATTCACCGCCAGTTGGCCCAATTGAAGGAAGGTGATGTTCACTTCGGTGCTTGTGTTGACATGCGACTCATTGCTCTACAGTACTAGCATCAAGCACATCAGTACGTAGCATCAATAGGTTAGTGTTCATCACGAACGTGGTTTTGCAGTCAGTGCAATGTTTACAAATGCGGAAGTGGCAGATGCCCATTTGATGTACGGATTAGCACGGGGCAATAGCCGTGGCGCGGTACGTTTGTATTGAGACAGATTTCCAGAACGAAGGTGTCCCGCCCGGAAGACGTTCGAAGCAATTGAGCGGCGTCTTAGGGAGCACGGAACATTCCAGCCTATGACTCGCGACTGGGGCAGACCTAGAACGACGAGGACACCTGCAATGGACGAGGCAATTCTTCGTGCAGTTGACGATAACCCTAATGTCAGCGTCAGAGAGGTTGCTGCTGTACAAGGTAACGTTGACCACGTCACTGTATGGAGAGTGCTACGGGAGAACCAGTTGTTTCCGTACCATGTACAGCGTGTTCAGGCACTATCAGCAGCTGATTGACCTCCACGGGTACACTTCTGCGAATGGTTCATCCAACAAGGTGTCTGTAGTGTTTGCAGATTTGCCAACACTGTGTTGCAAGAGGAGGCCGAAAAGCACGCGTCAACTCACGCAGGTGGCTCTAGGTCTGAAACAGGACATGTAATGAATGCTATAAAGAAAAGTACGTAGCTGCTGGAATACTTAACTTTAATTCATCATTTGTATGCAGCATTCTTGATGATACAAGTGAGACTCTCTCTAGAAATGGTTAATGGCGCCTTGCTAGGTCGTAGCCATGGACTTAGCTGAAGGCTAGTCTAACTATCTCTCGGCAAATGAGAGAAAGGCTTCATCAGTGTAATCGCTAACAAAGTCGTCGTACAACTGGGACGAGTCCTAGTACGTCTCTCTAGACCTGCCGTGTGGTGGCGCTCGGTCTACAATTACTGACAGTGGCGACACGAGGGTCCGACATGTACTAATGGACCGCGGCCGATTTAAAGCTACCACCTAGCAAGTGTGGTGTCTGGCGGTGACACCACAGTGTCAATCCTCATTTCAGTGCAAATGTTCTCTTTACGGATGAGGCTTCATTCCGACGTGATCAAATTGTAAATTTTCAGAATCAACATGTGTGGGCTGCCGAGAATCCGCACGCAATTGTGCAATCACGTCATCAACACAGATTTTCTGTGAACGTTTGGGCAGGCATTGTTGGTGACGTCTTGATTGGGCCCCATGTTCTTCCACCTACGCTCAATGGAGCACGTTATCATGATTTCATACGGGATACTCTACCTGTGCTGCTAGAATATGTGCCTTTACAAGTACGACACAACATGTGGTTCATGCACGATGGAGCTCCTGCACATTTCAGTCGAAGTGTTCGTACGCTTCTCAACAACAGATTCGGTGACCGGTAGAGGCGGACCAATTCCATGGCCTCCATGCTCTACTGACCTCAACCCTCTTGACTTTCATTTATGGGGGCATTTGAAAGCTCTTGTCTACGCAACCCCGGTACCAAATGTGGAGAGTCTTCGTGCTCGTATTGTGGACGGCTGTGATACAATACGCCATTCTCCAGGGCTGCATCAGCGCATCAGGGATTCCATGCAACGGAGGGTGGATGCATGTATCCACGCTAACGGAGGACGTTTTGAATATTTCCTGTAACAAATTGTTTGAAGTCACGCTGGTACGTTCTGTTGCTGTGTGTTTCCATTTCATGATTAATGTGATTTGAAGAGAAGTAATAAAATGAGCTGTAACATGGAAAGTAAGCGTCTCCGGACACATGTCCACATAACATACACTCCTGGAAATGGAAAAAAGAACAATTTGACACCGGTGTGTCAGACCCACCATACTTGCTCCGTACACTGCGAGAGGGCTGTACAAGCAATGATCACACGCACGGCACAGCGGACACACCAGGAACCGCGGTGTTGGCCGGCGAATGGCGCTAGCTGCGCAGCATTTGTGCACCGCCGCCGTCAGGCGCTTCTTTTGATTATTATTATTTCTTTTGTTCCAGCCTGCTATGATGGCGTATCCTGTCCACATTCGATCTTCTGTTTCTTTGACGACGTAACCTTCTCTGAATAGTTTTTCCCGCTATTTGAAATAGATTTACGCCCATCTAAATCTTAGGAACTATTCCTTCACTGATTGAATTTATTAAGGTCGCAACGGATAACGCAATGGTACCCCATGGGGCACTCAGAGAAAGCTACGTATCGTTAGATAAACTTGAGCGAAGCACTTTGGAATTTAGGAGCGTAATCATCAATACTACAAATGTGACACTATTTTCAAATGTATTGAAAACAAATTAACGATAACAGAAATAGCTTCAAATGATAAAATATTTGTTTTTGACTAATATTTCGCATGTTAACAGTAATCCTTTTGTATTTAATAGATGGAAAAACATTCCTGGTACCTATATTTATATACGATCCTATGGCTTCTCATAAGAGAATAACAAGCCACTTTGGCCTTAATCTGTAGAGTCCTGTGGAGTGGGAAAACCAGGGGAGCACGTGGTCACTGCTCAACTTTGTAACACAGACAGTCACATGCAATAATTCACATGGCAAACAAAACGTCGTCAGCATTTATTAGTGGGTAGAATTGTATGCACCTCGTGGCTGGCGTCGAATAGGATTTTGGTGACGGCATATCTTTGCGTGAAGTGCTTGGACTCAAATCGATTCATCTTGACGAATATTCAGTTGGTACAGTTTTATCGATAATTTAAAATGTTTCGCACAAATAAAATAAAATGGCAGACAGTAACTTTTAAGGCTTGGGCTGCGCTTTGAATCTATATACCGCGTGGTCGTGCCTAACGGAAATCACACTATTATGACCCTGATTAACTGAACCAAAATTTGTATCCAGAACATAAATGGTAACTCAGAAAATGACTAGGATATGAAATTGTTGAGATTAACAAATTATTATTAACTGATTCAAATACCTTTTGTCTTCAGAACAACTCAACCTGCAACAGTCGCGCGGAGCTCTCTCCAAACCGCCCGAGGTGGTGGGGAAGTGTGGGGGAGGCTCATGACCATCGTCTGCTAGGAAAACGTTTTGCTTTACTCATCTTTGGCCAAGCCCTCCTGTTCCTACCCTCTGTCTTCCACCGACACAGTTTAGGTTGGTAGAAGATTAAGGTACCCACCAATTCTCTGGTTCGTCTGCTACTGCATTCAGATCATTCACACTTGACCACACACTTTTAGGAAGGGTGAAAAATGGAAATCAGGGCACAGGACGTGCACATAAGAATGAAATACTAAATGTGTAGACCCATATTGCTTCTACAGGCATGCGGTTGTTGGGGCTGAGGTTAATTAGTTGCATCATTCATTTTTTTAATCATGTAACAACATCTATCGCAATGTTACACAGTGAACATGGGTCCGCAAGCGAGCCGGTGTGGGTTGCGTACAACAGGTGCATTTTGTTAGTGCGGGTTGCCTACAACAGGTGCATACCTGCCCCTGATGTAGGCAACCCGCACTAACAAAATATACCAGAACATACTTTGTCCCCCTACTAGCACTGCCTCCATTGGTATGGTTCTTCTGTCACCGTGACTCCTGACGTATACACGGCAATACTCTCAGCACGCTATACAAGGCGGAGTATAGAACATGTTCGTTAGTCTTCAATGGCTGTCCTGAAGATGACTGGCAGATGTCGGTTGGGAATATCATGAAGTTTGTCATAACCAGCGGCAGTTCCGGAATCTCTTCAAACATTTAATTTGCCGGGAAAATTTTAAATTTCACGGCCTTTACTTTGTGTGATTTATTGTGTAATCAAAATGTAATGGATTTCTTTTAGTACTCATGTAGATGACTGCACACTTTTCATTATTTACAGCCCATCATTGCTTTTCGTGCCATGCGGATACTGTGAGTATGTCATTAAACAAATCTTTTTGATCTTCTGATAGCTTCGCTAGACGGTAAATACAGCATCATCTGCAAACAATCGAAGAGGGGTAGTCAAATTGTCTGCTGAGTCGTTTATGTAGATTAGGAATGACAGAGGGTGTAACACTCCCTTGTGGAACGCCAGGTATCAGTTCTGTTTTACTCGATGACTTTCCGTTGATTACTATATACCGTGAGGTCTCTGACAGCATATCAGGAATCTATTTCCGCGAAAGTCATCGACGTTCTCCGTCGGCCTGCTGTGTTTTGTCAACGCAGAGAGGACTTCGCATTTGCAAACATCCAAAAAATTGTGGGCCGAGCATGTATAAGCTGCACAGTTTAAATTCTTTCTTTTGAAGCAGCAGTGTGCTCAGAAAAACAACTCTGGTTTGCAGAACTCAAGAGGTCTTACCAGGGATTTCAAGTTTAAGTGTTCTTGTGGAATTAACTATAGTGATGTTATGTTATGTGACGATATCACACAGAATGTGTCAGATACATGCAATTCTCAAACTTCCAAAACCTAATTTGAAAACGGTTCTGTCTATTGTGGCACCTCTAACAATGAACAGAAATTGATTTTGAGGCTCCGTGTATTCCAGCTGTTCATAGTCCATAAGGCACTCGATCTAAAACACAACAGTGTTAGAGTGATTAAAAATGGAGCTGACACAAACAGTAAGAACAATAAGGGTAGATGTAAAAACTTATTGCCATAATACATTACGTGTGCTCAAAATTCCAAGAGGAAATCCTGTCTGCAGTGCGTTTCGAAACATGATCAGAAAGAATGTCCTTATCGTAATCCACATTGCTTTCAGTGTGGACCTGAAGGTCATATTCAAACGGTGTGTTTATGTGGAAACCCAGGCGCATAAAAAAGCTGTCGCACTGCAGACGCACGGTCTTGTCTAAGCTGGCAGCAAGTGTATTCAGACTCGGCAAAACCATTCGCAAGGGCACACACCAAACGTTTGTACTCCCACAGCGTGGAAATCTTCCACTGCCATACGCAGGCGGGTGAACTTGCTTTTCGTTCAGTTATGAGAGAAACACAAGGAAATTAAGTTACATATGGACACTTTTGCTTCTGTTTCATTGTTTAACAAAGACCATATATCACAGAATCGGTAGCCCAAAGCTACAGCACCCTACATTAATCATGTCTGCCTACAACAGGAAAGAAATCCCAGTCCTTCGCAGGTGTAATTTGCAAGCAACTTATCTTAGAGTGACAATGTTTCGCTTCATGTCCTCAATCCAGCTAAGCCCGTTGTGTTAGCTGTGGATGCATCTTGTTATGGGATTGCAACCGTGCTCTCCCATAAAAATGTTTCTTGTGATGGAGCTTCCTTTTGCCTCGAAAAGTCTGAACAACATTATTAGGAATAAATCCAGCTACGCTGTTATGTAAATTGTTTATGTTTTATCTAATTCACGATGAGCCTATTTCGGCAAATTCCCATGGTCAGGTGCTCTGTAAATACATAAATAAGATGGTCTTAATATAATGGTCTTTTAACTATGATTTGAAAAGAGCTATATCATTAGTTGTTTTATCTTACATGTAACATCGTTGCTGTCATCTCCTGTCTGTTTTAAAATTATTACTATCTCCCAGGTGTATACTTTTTGTGCTTTAGGTCGGTTCGTTCGTTCAATAAATTTGCTTTGTTTCTGTATGCATGTGAATATATCTCTGTTTCCCCAAGGATGTTCATGAATGTTCCCTTATTCGTGATATAGGGGATTTCTAGTGCTTCGTTTATGGGTTTTTCGTCGTGTTTCTCCGCTTGTAAATGTTGAAAAAATGTGGATGGGTTCTTTTTACTTTCTCTGGTGGGATCTTTATATCTAATTTTGAAGTTTCTACCAGATTGCCCTTTGTAGAATTTGTGGCATCTTGTAACGCCGGAAATGCATATCCTCCTATTTCCATCTATTGTACTATAAATTTTTTCCTTGTTTTGTTACCTGAGTATATGCCATTTCTGTGCCTTTATATATTGTAATTGTTTTACTATTTGTATATATATTTATGCATCTATGTCAATGTATAATTGGTCTGTTTTGTAAATATTATTTGTATTTTACGCTGGGTCTTGCCTAGGGAAAACTATGCTGTCGAAGGAATACATCGATAGGTCGTGTGGAGAGCCAAAGTGTTTAGGATCCTTGGTAGTGTTAACTCTGCCGCATGGAGCGCGGGCAGAGAGAGGCTGGCTGGAGTAGGGCGGTGGAGAGGTTTGTTGTATGACGCTCCCTCGAGTTGCCGTGCTTTCGGGGTTTGGCAGCATGTAATTGCGCTCGACTTGCCATGATAGTTTCTGACATGGTGTCGCGGACGGGAAGCATTAGCTGGCGCACATCAAGAGCCCATTTCGTCTGGTGACCGTGTCGAGAAGAAGGCGCGCCAACATCCAGCTTCTGCAACAGCGACGGCCGACAATGAGTGACTGTCGCCACCTCCCCGATCGACGACTGAAACCTTCAATCAACCAACAAGGAAGACTAAAAGCACGTAAAGTTTTAGAACTGTATGGCAGACCTCAGCTTTTAAAATTTGCCTCAAAATTACAGCAACTTAGCATGAGCCTTTGTTGCTCATTTTCCCAATTGCATTACCAAGCAGGGTCCCTTCCTTTTCCAAAATGATCCCGAGTGTCGTTGAAATTCAAACGCCAGCATTAAAGTAATATCATTCCATTTCACTGCTTTGATTTCAAAGTTCAGTTAAGGTATTCATAGCTGGCTACAATATTTAGATTACACTAGCACAAATTAAGAGTGCGAGTTTTGTTACCATATTTTAGCTTACCTGTGACTGCAGCTCAGCTTGGTACGAACTAAATTTTACTATTGTTAATTGTTCAGAATCATTTAATTCAAGTTCAAAGTTAAATCTCTTATTTCTAAATTGCGTAGATTCAAGTAGCTTTTGAAACGATTGTTGAGGTAGTCCAAGACTAACAGTAGTTTACTGAATTTCGATGTGCTTCAGAAACAAAGCTCACTATTAATTTCAGTCACTACATTAACTTTCAATTTTCCGGTTTTATTAATTCTTTTGCTAAATTAAGTCAGAGTGTAGCGAAATTTATTACTTCTGACGAACTTTCAGTTTTCACACTACACATGTCAACCTTCAGTTGCCACGTTTCTAGTGCTAATTATATGTGTAATAACCTTTCTTTTTCAGTTACTATAGTAATTGTCCATAGGACTGGCGACCGTAATTTCCCCCAAATCTCAAATATCTAATTACTGCTAGTTAATTGTTAACGTAACGGCCGCACATTTACTTTCTTTATTAACTTTACCCCTTATCAAAATTAATTTCCACCAGTTTCATTTGCATTTTTCCTTTCATTTAGATGTAACTCTTTCCTCCCTCTTTACCGACAGATTAACTTCGGTGACGATTGCTTTTCCCAAATTTCCATTAGGTACACGCGGTTTAATTTTTCACTGTCATTAAGGTCGATAAGTCAGGGGGAGGTTACAATGTGTTACACGAAATTTTGTAATCGCCGATATTGTTGTGTATGGGGATTTTCGAGCTGCCTCTGTGTATTTTGTGTATGAGGCTGTGTGCGTTTTGAAATGCAAATGCGATGTCAATTTTGTCGAATAATTTGTTGATTCTGATCGTGATGTTTCCTAGATAAGTCGTGGTAAGGTATTTTTTTTCTTGTTTTTCGTTGCGTGTATGTTTAGTGTTATTTCTTGACGTATATTGTGCCTTTCAGGTTGTGTTTTATTGTGCTACAATTGTGTAAAATATTGGGGTCACAATCGTTTTGCTGGGGTATGTATTCTAAGATTTTTATTTCCCTCTGGATTGACTCATCTTCTACTGGTCAATTTATTAATCTGTTCAGCATTCCATTAGACGAAAAAAAAATAGACGAAATGTAAAGAGTACAGACGAAGTAATCAGCAATGGCTCTGTAAATTCAACATTCCTAGCACTCTTAGGTATGGCGGTTTTCTTTTATACTTGCCTTAGCAACTACACTGTTCCAATACAGCCCGTCAGGTTGCAAAGAAAAACACTATCTTATGCTGCAGAATAGACGGTTAGGGACACACATGTCTCAAGCACACACACTCACACTGTGTGGCCGAAGCAGCCGAGAATATGTGGAAATCGAACAAAGTGCCACAAATGTAATAGGAAAGATCCTTAGCGAGACGAAGCTACATAAAGACAGACTATAAGGAAGATTGCCTTCTATAATGGACCCTTCCATGTTTGTCACCCAAGTGAAGGCCTTCTAACAATTCCATCTTATGTGGTTATAAACACATGCGCCAACGCAAGGCATGTCAGACAGACACGTGAGGAATGACTAACTCTTGGCTGGCACGATGAATGGAATTCTCTGGACTAAGTGTAAACCTCTGCAGGATGTGCTCCTCATCTTAAACCAGCATGGTAGGTCGACTTCGGAATTCCACTTACGTAAAAAAGTATCTTGAAACAGCTGGTGCAGTTGTCGACGAATATCACGCCACTTGATTGTAACTAAATTACACCTGTTGAAACACGGAACGCAAAAAGCCTTCTGTTGCTGTGTCACCGACATTTCGATTCGACGCGTGTATGTACTATTGTACTTATAAGTAATTCTTTTCATCTGATTTTACGATAAACTTATGAAACTGATGTTCTGATTTCATTCCTTTTTGTTTCATGCCATTTTGTTAAGAAGACTGTAAATAAGTTTCAATGTGAATATTAATGTTTATGTCAATTGTCAAGTAATATTGTAATAGAATTGAAATGTAACAAATGTTGAAACAGATGTAAGATGTTTAAAATTGTAACTGTGCGACTGATAGGCAATGTGTTAGGATATGCAGAATGCAAAACCTCGGGTGAATACCCTGTCTGTAAGGGAGCGGTAAAAGGTGGATGGCAGGCGAGCGCGGGAAAATGCGCGCGGGCACTGCACGGCACAACGGGCACAGTAGTAGTTGGGAGTTTGGCACTGGTTTGAGCAACACCTTCTGGAGCGAGGAGGCTCTCCTGGAAGACCTTGCTTCACTGAGCCTCGGGTATGCCGTTCCAACGCCCACAAAGTATGGCAAAATTCCGTAGGCACTAAATGGAAAAGTATTGCGACGCTAAGAAGAATTAAAGTGCCGATACGTCAAGATCCATAGCTGTGGTTGTATGTGTGCTCTGTGCCTCGCCATCTTGCCGCCCGCCAACCGCCGCAACGATACTAGCAGGTTGAAACTTTTAGTACTGTATTCGTTTGGATCAGAGAGTGAACTGAGTTTGTTTGGTGCAATAATAACCTACATTTTACCAGAACTTTTCCATCATTTAATTATCCTAACAACTAACCTAGACAGGATCCTTTCCAAACGTTGTGCAATCCGAGTGTCCCGAAATGAAAATAAAAAATTGTGTTAATAATAATTATTTGCAGAACTAGCTATATAAGAATGGTGTTTAAAGAAATGTTTTGTTAATGAACCAGTAAATGAATAGCGGAGGACCAACGAAGTCGAAAGACAACTTTAGTATTGATATAGTAATGAAGTTTATTATTTCGAGACAGATTTAAAGGCATTTAAATGAGCGGTAAATAAGATGAAAAGAGTAGTAACTTATATACTGGAAACCTTGAATGAATAATAAATTCAGTAGTCATTTTTTTTAATACAGCGATCATAACAGTTTCAGGATCCCCCCTTCATTCATTTGAATTCTGAAGTGTTCTAAATTGGTTTGACCAGCAAAAGTCAAAGTTAATATAAAAGTCAAAACTTATCAGTGTTTTATCTTTATCAAAATTGACATTTTGTGTGTGGCATGAAAGTACAGTTTCTAGGGTAACCTATGCCCGATTTTAATCAGATTAATAGACAGTATAAAGTTTTGTAGTGAACATTATAGTGTAGTGTTATGTATTCATGATTTTCCGTATCAGTACAGAACGTGAAACTATCTGTTCAACAGATTTTTTGGTTTTAAAATTCTACTATATTATACAGTATATACAGTGTATACAGCTAATTAGGCTGGCGACCGTATTATTGTCACGTTGGTAGCATCTTCTGATTTGCTGTTGATCCATCCTGACGTGCGATTGCATTTCGAACTTACTTGACGTATCATTGTTATTACAGAGTGGATGTAAGCATGATTTGCCACCATTCAGGTACACGCGGTCGATATCTATACGAAAATCCTTTCTCATAAGGTGAATCCCGCTCACTTACCATAGCGCAGGCTTTAACGAGTACTGTGTCAGGGATTAAACGCGGGCTGGGCGATGAATAAGGGAGCAAGCTGCCTACACCATGGAGGCCTGTACCGTCAGTCGCAGGAACTGGCAACGTGCAAATGGCTCCAAAACAATCTTTTAGTTTCGGTGCTCACGTTAAAATTCATTAAATGTTCTTTCTTGATGTATGGAGAAGGCATAGTAGTCTGAAATAGTACAATGATTTTTCAAACCCACTCTGCATTATTAATTTTTGACATGGATTTCAAATGCGAAGACCATCTAAAAGTTGACGGTTGCTCATCGAATAAAGAAGATAGAGATATGTCTGGAATTGATGGGACAAACAGAGACAGAAATACACTCCTGGAAATGGAAAAAAGAACACATTGACACCGGTGTGTCAGACCCCCCATACTTGCTCCGGACACTGCGAGAGGGCTGTACAAGCAATGATCACACGCACGGCACAGCGGACACACCAGGAACCGCGGTGTTGGCCGTCGAATGGCGCTAGCTGCGCAGCATTTGTGCATTGCCGCCGTCAGTGTCAGCCAGTTTGCCGTGGCATACGGAGCTCCATCGCAGTCTTTAACACTGGTAGTATGCCGCGACAGCGTGGACGTGAACCGTATGTGCAGTTGACGGACTTTGAGCGAGGGCGTATAGTGGGCATGCGGGAGGCCGGGTGGACGTACCGCCGAATTGCTCAACACGTGGGGCGTGAGGTCTCCACAGTACATCGATGTTGTCGCCAGTGGTCGGCGGAAGGTGCACGTGCCCGTCGACCTGGGACCGAACCGCAGCGACGCACGGATGCACGCCAAGACCGTAGGATCCTACGCAGTGCCGTAGGGGACCGCACCGCCACTTCCCAGCAAATTAGGGACACTGTTGCTCCTGGGGTATCGGCGAGGACCATTCGCAACCGTCTCCATGAAGCTGGGCTACGGTCCCGCACACCGTTAGGCCGTCTTCCGCTCACGCCCCAACATCGTGCAGCCCGCCTCCAGTGGTGTCGCGACAGGCGTGAATGGAGGGACGAATGGAGACGTGTCGTCTTCAGCGATGAGAGTCGCTTCTGCCTTGGTGCCAATGATGGTCGTATGCGTGTTTGGCGCCGTGCAGGTGAGCGCCACAATTAGGACTGCATACGACCGAGGCACACGGGGCCAACACCCGGCATCATGGTGTGGGGAGCGATCTCCTACACTGGCCGTACACCACTGGTGATCGTCGAGGGGACACTGAATAGTGCACGGTACATCCAAACCGTCATCGAACCCATCGTTCTACCATTCCTAGACCGGCAAGGGAACTTGCTGTTCCAACAGGACAATGCACGTCCGCATGTATCCCGTGCCACCCAACGTGCTCTAGAAGGTGTAAGTCAACTACCCTGGCCAGCAAGATCTCCGGATCTGTCCCCCATTGAGCATGTTTGGGACTGGATGAAGCGTCGTCTCACGCGGTCTGCACGTCCAGCACGAACGCTGATCCAACTGAGGCGCCAGGTGGAAATGGCATGGCAAGCCGTTCCACAGGACTACATCCAGCATCTCTACGATCGTCTCCATGGGAGAATAGCAGCCTGCATTGCTGCGAAAGGTGGATATACACTGTACTAGTGCCGACATCGTGCATGCTCTGTTGCCTGTGTCTATGTGCCTGTGGTTCTGTCAGTGTGATCATGTGATGTATCTGACCCCAGAAATGTGTCAATAAAGTTTCCCCTTCCTGGGACAATGAATTCACGGTGTTCTTATTTCAATTTCCAGGAGTGTATATTGATCAATGACCAGACTGGAGAGGAAGTAACTGTAATGTTATTGTTGATTGTAATTCCACAGCTCTGATAAATATTTGTGACACGTGAAGCTGCTATCTAATTTCGTTTTCATTGTATGACTGGTTTCGGCTACTCACCATTTTCCAGTGCATGCTGCACAACGTTGTGGACACAGCACAATTTTCACACAAAATCGATATTTGTAAGTTGTAGTAAAATACCCGCGGTGTAGGGGTAGCGTCCTTGATTAGTAATCAAAACGTCCTCGGTTCTGAGATCTACGGCTTAAATTATGATAAATAATTACCACTTGCTACCGAAGACTTCCAGCATAAAGAGGTCACCCGCAATCTGTCAACGGGCTGGTCAAAGAGGGCGGAGGAGCCGACAGTGGTTCAGGGTATTCTCTTGTCCTTGGGGTGGGAAACTGCCCCTAAAGGCAGAAGAATCTTCAATAATCAACGGCATCATGATACACAAGGCAATGGAGACCACTGCATTAAAGACACGTAACGTGTATCCACAGGACATGCGGTATGTAACTGAAAGCGTGTCATGATGATCTCTCCAGTAGCAAAACATTCCGGAATTGTCCCCAATTCGGATCTCCGGGAGGGGACTAGAAAGGGGGACGCGACCATGACAAAAAGATTGAATAATCAACGGAAGGACAATGTTCCACGAGTCGGGGCGTGGAATGTCAGAAGCTTTAATGTGGTAGGAAATATAGAAAATTTGAAAAGAGAAATGCAGAGGCTCAATCTAGATATAGTAGGGGTCGGTGAAGTAAATGGAAATAAGAAGATGATTTATGGCCAGTTGTGTATAGGGTGATGTCAACAGTAGCAGAAAGTGTCATAACTCGAGCAGGATTCCTTATGAATAGGAAGGTAGGGCTAAGAGTGTGTTACTGTGAACAGTTCAGTGCCAGGGTTGTTCTTACCAGAATCGACAACAAAGCAACATCGACAACGATTAGTTTAAGAGATTAGTGAGGAAGAATCAATACGCACAAAAGTCAAGATACGGAAGTAGTAAGAAGTGACGAGATACACTGGAAGTGCTCTAAAGCTATAGATACAGCAATAAGGAGTAGCTCAGTAGGCAGTACAGTTGAAGAGGAATGGACGTCTCTGAAAAGGGCATTGACAGAAGTTGGAAAATAAAAAGGAGGTGCAAGGAAGGTAACTGCGAAGAAACCATGGGTAACAGAAGAAATGCTTCAGTTAGTCGATGAAAGAAGGAAATACAAAAATATTCAGGGAAATTCAGGGATACAGAAATATGATTCGCTGAGGAATGAAATAAATAGGAAGTTCAGAGAAGACGAAATGGCGGCATTAAAAATGTGAACAAATCGAAAAAGAAATGACTGTCGGAAGGACTGACTCAGCATATAGGAAAGTCAAACGGTTCTAATAGCTCTAAGCATTATGGGACTTAACATCTGAAGTCATCAGTCCCCTAGACTTAGAACTACTTAAACCTAACTAACCTAAGGACATCACACACATCCATGCCCAAGGCAGGATTCGAACCTGCGATTGTAGCAGCCGCACGCGGTTCCAGACTGAAACGCATATAAAGTCAAATACTCGGAGAAATTAAAAGCAAGGGTAACACTAAGAGTGCAAAGGGAATTCCACTGCTAAATACAGAGGAGAGAGCGGATAGGTGGAGAGAGTACACTGAAGGCCTCTGTGAGGAGGAAGATTTGTCTGATACGATAGAAGAAGAAACAGGATTGGATTTAGAAGAGATAGGGGAACCTGTATTAGAATTAGAATTTAAGAGAGCTCTGGAGGACATATGAACCTAAAGGAGTAAGGGATAGGTATCATTTCATCAGAATTCCTGATGTCAATGGGGGAAGTAACAACAAAACGACCATCCACATTGGTGTGCAGAGTGTATGAGTCTGGAGGCATACCATCTGACTTTCGGGAAAATGTCATCCACACAATTCCGAAGACTGCAAGAGCTGACAACTGCGAGAATTTCTGCACAATCAGCTTCAAAGCTCATACATCCAAGTTGCTTACAAGAATAATATACAGAAGAACGAAAAAGAAAATTGAGAGTGTGTTATATGACGATCTGTTTAGCTTTCGGAGAGGTGAAGGCACCACAGAAGAATTCCTGACGTTGTGATTAATAGTGGAAGCAAGACTAAAGAAAAATCAAGGCATGTTCATAGGATTTGTCGATCTGGAAAAAGCATTCGACAATGTAAAATGGTACAAGATGTTCGAAATACTAAGGAAAATGGGTTTCAGCTACAGCGAGAGACGGGTAATATACAATACGTACAAGGGAAAAGAGGGAAGAATAAGAGAGGAGGACCAAGAATGAACTGCTCGGATTAAAAATGAAGTAAGACAGGGATATAGTCTTTCACCCCTTCTGTTCAATCTGTACATAGAAAAGGCAGTGATGGAAATAAAAGAAAGGTTTAGGAGTGGAATTAAAATTCAAGATGACATCGCTATCCTGAATGAAAATGAAGAAGAATTACTTGACAGTCTAAGAAGTACAGAATATGGATTGAGAGTAAATCGAAGAAAGACGAAAGTAATGAGAAGTAGCAGAAATGAGAACAGCGAGAAATTTAGTATCAGGATTGATGGTCACGAGGCAGACGAAGTTACGGAATACTGCTACCTAGGCAGTAAAACAACCAATGACGGACGGAGGAAGGAGGACATCAAAAGTAGACTAGCTATGGCAAAAAAGGCATTCCTGGCCAGCCCCTTAATTTGAGGAAAGAATTTCAGTGAATGTAGGGTTGGAGCACAGCATTGTATGGTATTGAAACACATACAGAGAGAAATCCGGAAGAGAAGAGATTCGAAGCACTTAAGATATGGTACTACAGACGAATGTTGAAAAGTGGGTGGACTGATAAGGTAGGGAATGAGGAGGTTCTGCGCAGAATGGAAGAGGAAAGGGATACATGGAAAACACTGACAAGGAGAAGGGACAGAATGATAGGACATCTGCTAACACACCATGGATTGACTTCAGTGGTACTAAAGGGAGATGTAGAGGGCAAAAACTGTAGAGGAAGACGGAGGTGTGAATACACGCATCAAATAATTGAGGACGTAATTTTGAAGTGCTAATCTGAGACGAAGAGTTTGGCACAGGTGAGGAATTCGTGGCGGGACGCATCTAACCTGATGACTAAAAAAAAAAGTTGAATGTAAACAATCCTTACAAATTTTTGTTAATAACGACTGTTACACACACACACACACACACACACACACACACACATACACACGCACGCACGCACACACACGATATTTACTCGTCTAGCTTGAAGGAGGAAACCAGATGGCGCTATGGTTGGCCTGCTAGATGGCGCTGCCATAGGTCAAACGGATATCAGATGCGTTTTTTTAAAAATAGGAACCCCCATTTTTATTACATATTCGTGTAGTACGTAAAGAAATGTGAATGTTTTAGTTGGACCACTTTTTTCGCTTTGTGATAGATGGCCCTATAATAGTCAAAAACGGTAAGTACGTGGTATCGCGTAACATTCCGCTAGTGCGGACGGTATTTGCTTCGTGATACATTACCCGTGTTAAAATGGACCGTTTACCGATTGCGGAAAAGGTCGATATCGTGTTGATGTAAGGCTATTGTGATCAAATTGCCCAACGGGCGTGTGCTATGTATGCTGCTCGGTATCCTGGACGACATCATCCAAGTGTCCGGACCGTTCGCCGGATAGTTATGATATTTAAGGAAAGAGGAAGTGTTCAGCCACATGTGAAACGGCAACCAAGACCTGCAACAAATGGTGATGCCCAAGTAGGTGTTTTAGCTGCTGTCGCGGCTAATTCGCACATCAGTAGCAGACAAATTGTGAGAGAATCTGGAATCTCAAAATAGTCGGTGTTGAGAATGCTACATCAACATCGATTGCACTCTTACCATATTTCTACGCACCAGGAATCGCATGGCGACGACTTTGAACGTCGTGTACCGTTCTGCTAGTGGGCACAAGAGAAATTACGGGACGATGACAGATTTTTTGCAAGCGTTCTATTTAGCGACGAAGCGTCATTCGCAAGCAGCAGCAGTAACGTAAACCGGCCTAATGTGCGCTATTGGGCAACGTAAAATCCACGATGGCTGCGACAAGTGGAACATCAGCGACTTTGGCGGGTGTAATATATGGTGCGGCATTATGGGAGGAAGGATAATTGGTTCCCATTTTATCGATGGCAAGCTAAATGGTGCAATGTATGCTGATTTCGTACGTAATGTCCTACCGATGTTACTACGTGATGTTTCACTGCATAACAGAATGGCGATGTACTTCCAACTTAATGGATGTCCGGCACAAAGCTCGCGTGCAGTTGAAGCGGTATTTAATAGCATATTTCATGACAGGTGGATTGGTAGTCGAAGCACCATACCATGGCCCGCAGGTTCACCGGATCTGACGTCCCCGCATTTCTATGGGGAAAGTTGAAGGATATTTGCTATCGTGACCCACCGACAACGCTTGACAACATGCGTCAGCACGTTGTCAATGCATGTGCGAACATTGCGGAAGGAGAACTACTCGCTGTTGAGAGGAATGTCGTTACACGTATTGTCAAATGCATTGAGGTTGACGGACATCGTTCTGAGCATTTATTGCATTAATGTTGTATTTACAGGTAATCACTCTGTAACAGCATGCGTTCTCAGAAATGTAAGTTCACAAAGGTACATGTATCACATTGGAACAACCGAAATAAAATGTTCAAACGTACCTACGTTCTGTATTTTGATTTAAAAAACCTACCTGTTGCCAACTGTTCGTCTAAAATAGTGAGCCATATGTTTGTGACTATTACAGCGCCATATATCACAAAGCGAAAAAAATGGTCCAACTAAAACATTCTCATTTCTTTACGTACTACACGAATATGTAATAAAAAATGGGGGTTCCTATTTTTAAAACAAGCAGTTGATATCCGTTTGACCAATGGCAGCGCCATCTAGCGGGCCAACCATAGCGCCATCTGGTTTCCCCCTTCAAGCTAGACGCGTTTAGTTTTTTCTGTCTCAGGAGTGATTGTTAATGCTCAGGGATGCGACAGAAATGATCATTCGAAACAAAGAGTCAAGTAAACGTAGGCTCTAAAACGCATTCTTGATCTTTGCTACTTTGAAACACAACTCTTGTAATGAATCTCTTAAATATATAGCAAATTTCTAATGGTTTTAAAATTGAATGCAGTCTTACTATTCCTCTCAGAACAGAGAAAGGAAGATGTATGGGTCTCATGGAAGAGAGAAAGAAGTTTTTCACCTCATGGAAAAGATCCAAATTTCATTTTGAGTGAACTATTTTGTGAGCCGGCGTGTTTATTTCTTAATAATAATCATTAGTCGCAGGAGAAAATTAGAATTGTTGTAATTGTTGTTCGCCGACTTTTACGAGAGCCTGGCAACTGTTTCTCTGGGTAGTCAGAAAGCAAAGGAGAACGTACTGACCATAGTTCCCAGTTTGAAAGTCCCCATTCCTGTTCAGCCCATCGAAAGAAATGCTTGTATTCTCTGTTTGCTCAGCCGCATCAGGACTATTATAAATCAGGAATTTGGGTTCTTATTGATAGATATATTTGGTAAAGTTTCACATTCACAGCATTGTAATATTAATTATGTTTATACTGACAGTAAATCTCTATATCCTAAACAGCAATATGAGCAGTTCAGAGCGACCTCTATGGTAAATTCTTATTAAACTGTCTTTCGCCCTGAGTTGTGATAAAGTAATTGCAGGCCACGAAAGTGGAAAATAATTGTCACCACTTGCCACGCGGATCTGTTAACATTACGGGCGGCACACTAACAGCTACTTCTGCAAAATCTAAGCGATCCACGACGGTGTCCAGTCCTCGCAATTTCGCTTCCTATTTGCACTGAAAATATACGTTTAGTAAAGCCTGTCTCCGACATCATCTGAGGTAGCGCGTATTCCGGCGTTTGACTGACGTGGATCTTACAGTGGTTGGGTATGAAGTGAAGCCTTTCTCAGGCTGTAATTACATATGTGGCGCAGCAGAAGGCCAAGGGAACACCTACTGTCATCCACCCTATGCCCACAATAGCAGTCTCTAAAGGGCCGCTTTCTCGGATAACAGTATTTAATAACGATCTTCTGAATCAAATTAGAATCTTCGTACTTTTTGCATGCATGTAGCTAAGTTCGTTTAAATCACAGAAAAAGTTTTAGCTCGCCTGCATTTAATATTTGCCTTCTAGTAGTTTTAAAACGGAACTGACAGTAGGACGTGATCTCTGAAATGCAACTTTAAGAATCTTTGTATCGGTTGTTATTAACATCAAGGTCCTAAAACTTGTTATAGCCGTATTCTTTAATAGGTTTCATGACGTGCTATAAGCAGAACTTTCTAGCATTAATGTAACAGATACTTACTATATTACAAATAAGAACGCTTTTGTTCCAAATTTGGTTTCCAGTAAATTACTCTAAAACTATTAGGCTTAGCTTAATGGGCTCAAGTAGTTACCATTTTTATGTTGAACTGCAGCGTCATAAAAATTTTCACATTTCTAAGTCGAATATTTAGTGCATTCAATTTTTCATAAAACCGTGTATTATGACCAAAATATTGGTTTAATCACTTTGAGACTTTTACCGGTTAATTTGGACGTACATCTGTACATTATGACCAATTTATGGCTTCCTAGCTTTATACTTCAGCGCCACTTACATTTTTCTTAAAACGATGTATTTAGGTGAAATATTGACCTCATCAATCTGATACTTGACAATTTAAACATTATTACAGTAAAGCATATGTTGACGAAGTTTGAAAAACCAACTTTAACTTTTAATTTCATTCTCAGTTATGATGCAATACTTGTGTGCTACGCACAGACGCGTTATGGTGACGTGGCGCTACTGGCAGTGAACTGGGGTACGTCTCGCTCCCATCTGTATGTCTCAAACGAAACAGCTCTTGTTTCGCCACAATCTGAACTAAAAAACAAGAAATATATTGTATATTTTTCTTATTCTCACATCAAGAAAGGTTCTGCATCACCACAGTTCCTAGAACTCCTGAAGATTCACGTTGACTGTGGATATTGTATCACAGACACAGTCCCTTTGACTGTTGAGAGATGTCACTAAACCCGCCCAAACATTTAAACAACCATGCATGATAAGTGCCTATAAGACGGAGGGGGTCCGACAGCCGATCAGTTCCATTCATTCCATCAGGAACGAGGTAGACGGCTCGTGTTGTCTGAAGTGTCCAGGCGTCTTGGAATGAATCAGAGCGATATTGTTAGGACATGGAGGAGATACAGAGGCTAGGAAGGGCTACTACTGCAGTGGATGACCGCTACCAACGGATATTGGGTCGGAGGAACCCTGACAGCAGCGCTACCATGTTGAATAATGCTTTTCGTGCAGCCACAGGACGTCGTGTTACGACTCGAACTGTGCGCAATAGGCTGCATGATGCGGAACATCACTCCCGACGCCCATGACGAGGATGATCTTTGCAACCACAACACCATGCACCGCGGTACAGATGGGCTCAACCACATGCCGAATGGACCGCTCAGGATTAGCATCACGTTCTCTTCACCGATGAGTGTCGCGTGTGCCTTCAAACAGACAGTCGTCGGAGATGTATTTGGAGGCAAACCGGTCAGGTTAAACGCCTTAGAAACACTGTCCAGCGAGAGCGGTGGCAAGGTGGAGGTTGCCTGTTGTTTTGAGGTGGTCTTATGTGGGGCCGACGTACGCCGCTGGTGGTCGTGGAATGTGCCGTAACGGCTGTATGATAACTGAATGCCATCCTCCGTCCGATAATGCAGCTATATCGGATTCATGGACGACAATTCGCGCCCCCATCATGCACGTTTTTCTTCAGGATAACAGCATCAACTAGAGTGGCCAGCATGTTCTCCAGACATGAACTCTATCGAACATGCCTGGGATAGATTGAAAAGGGCAGTTTATGGACGACGTGACCCACCAACCACTATGAGGGATCTACGCCGAATCGCCGTTGAGGAGTGGAACGATTTAGACCAACAGTGCCTTCATGAACTTGCGGATAGTATGCGATAACGAACATGGGCATAGGACGTGCTACTGGGTATCAGAGGTACCGGTGTGTACAGCAATCTGGACCACCACCTCTGAAGGTTTCGCTGTATGGTGGTACAACATGCTACGTGTGCTGATGCAAAACTGTTCTGGATTTGTGTATTTTGTTAGTTGTGTAGTTGACACTGCATACACCTGCCTAAGGCTAAAATACACACATACACACATGCACACTCATATATATATATATATATATATATATATATATATATATATATATATATATATATATATATATATAATAAATGGAGGAGATCTCTACATGGTAGAGGCTGCTGCTGATGACACTAAGAGGCAAGAAATTAAGTCGCCTATGTCACGTGAAATGTCGTTGCTCATGAATTGGTCTTAGCTGAAATTAGTAACTACATTATCTGTGGATGAGAATAATGTGAGTGAATTTACACACACGAGATAGCGCAAGAACACCTAAACTGCAACCTCATAATTTATTCCCAGTTATGAAGAGAGTGTATGTGGCTTATCTCGAAGAATTTTGTGTTTGCATCTCTTACAAATTGAGCTCGCTACACCCAAGCCATAAATAAGAAACAAATAATAAGTGAGCAGGACAATTTAACGTATGAGAAACACAGAAGGCCAAAATATAAATGTGAGAGGTAGATTTAATTCTGTTGACAGTTTGTGATGCATGGCTTTTGTAAACGATTCAGTGATGAAATTACTGAAAGTGATGTTGAATCATTGAGATTTAAAATTTCAAAAAATCGTAGTATATTGACTGTAAATACAGGTACCCTATAAAAAGTTGTCTTTGCGCCACTGAAATTGCTCCCTTTTCTTAATGTTCTACCAAACATTTAAACATTTTTTGCCTTTTAAACTTTCTAAGTTATTCACTGTTAGTTCTTCAAAAGCTGTATCTTCTTTTATAAGATATCAAAAAATGCAATAATGATTTGTACTATACAAACTGCATCTACTGAAGCACCCTCTACCATGGGGGTACTCAACCTGTTTTCCCTTGATTTCTACTGCATGGAGTTTAGCCCGTTTAGGTATCTACTGACTACACTTTAAGTACAAAAGAAAACATTCGACAAAATCAACAATTTTAATTATACAGAGTACATAAATCGCAATTTTTTTTCATCAAGTACTGTAGGGCTAGAACTTAATTTTCAAGATATTACATATATTAAAAAAATAAAATATACACCTGCCTAATGGCTACAAGTTTTTCTAATAACTGTATACTTTCTTTGCTGAAGTGACTGTGAGCAAAATGAATTTGCAATTTTTTGATAGTTCTCAAAAGTGAGTAGTCACTGGGTAGATTGAGCGCACTCCCAGATCATTTACTGACATATTCTATTCTTTTATAAATAGATCACTTGAGCACACTAAGGGATAATTTAAAGAGCAAACACACCCACAAGATGAATAAAATAATTGTAATAACTGAGCACACCCACACCCACAATATAAATTTTAATAACTATTCATTAAACTTTAATAGCTGTAAAACCCTGTATCCAAATTTTATAGATCAACTCTTTTATTATACTGAAATGAGAATTCTTTCTTAATTTGTTTGTTAAACAGAGTTTTAGTAACTGCATCTCTGGTTATCTGATTGTACTCCAATTCAATCTTTTCTTTAACTTAATTCTTAATTAATCCTACAATATAGGTAAAAAAAATCACTTTACTTTACTTTCAGCTACTCAGTTTCAGCTACTTTTTCTTTTTTCCTTTTTTTAACCTTTTAAATCCTAGCTACTTTTTCAAAACTAATAGATCTTTCCTCTATAAATGGAAGCTGGTAATGAAATGTGTGCTACAAACTAAACAAAATATTTTGTTATAGAACTACTTGGAAATAAAGTAAACCAACAAATGAAGATTTGCCTTATACCTACTTACAGAAAAATTAAATAATAATAATCTTCTTATGAATATTAGGGATATTATTTACACAAATGGAGGATAAAAATTACAAGAATTTAAACTGATTACAGAAGCTTTTTGCAGTAGTATTATAGTTATTAAAATAACAGATTTTATTGATTGCGATGGAGAAATGAAAAATGGAAAGTTTCTTGTAAAAAAGGAGGCTTATGTAAGTTTTAACAGTTTTTTTAAGATCTAAATTTCCTAAATTTAATCTGGCAATACATGGAGTTAAAGCAAAAATTCCATATTTATTAGAGTCAATACAGAAAGAATCAAAGGTTACTAAGCAAATCATTAGATATGAAACTATAGAGCAAAAATACAAAAATTCTGTTGTTATTCCTTACAAAATAGAATTATCAGATGTTAAACTGGATATACGTTTAAGAGAATTGCCAGAAATTTTCAAGAACTTGAAAAGGAACTCTATTATTTATTGGATTTAGACATAACACAAGATTTTGCAGGAATTTTTTATAAAGACGAAATGTGCAAATATTTAACACATAATTTTAATTTTCAAAAACAAGGAGGATATAAAGAAGATTGTAATATAATAGTTAACATCGGTAATTCTGTTGGAAAATATTGTTTACCTTAGATTAATTCTAATTCAAGAGTAAAAATATACAATAAATTTATTTGTCAATTAACAAGTCCATGACTTAATAAACAACTTGGTAACCATATTATAGATTTTTTAAAATTGTTCAGACAGTAGATTAAAGGAAACATTTGCTTATAATTTAGACAAAAGAAAATGGAATTACAAGGCTGGAAGCAACAATTTATAATCACATTAGTCCAGATTTCCAAACACAACAAGAATACGATCCATTAAGACAATGTTTAGAATTAATAACGAACAACAGCAAATATTTCGAGAGAGATCCATTTTATTCTGTTGCAATATCTAAAATGTGGGAAAAATTAACAGACTCATTACAAAATAGTTGTTGTCTTATTTACAACAATTTGTTACAACATGTTTACTAGGGTAAAATACAAATAAAAATTTAAACAGATAATAAAGAAGAAAGAGAAAAGTTAAATCTGTTTTATTTGTGTTTATTTTTAACTTGTCGTCTATTAACTGTATAGAACTTTTTGAAGAGGCAGAGAATGTAATTTCTGTAAAACAAACATGCCTTATTAAATCTGGAGATACATATTTTTCTAAATCCAATATCTTGTTTTCTACAATACCAAAAGAAATAAAAATGAAGAACTAAAACTAAATCATAAAAATAATACTATTATATTTGTATGTAGAAAAAGAATAAATACCCACAGCAAACTTTATCCATATCCCATTAAAGATATTGAACCAGTTATAAAGTATATTTAGAATTCACTAAAAAACTAGAACGAGAACTAGAAAATTAACATATACAAAAAAGAAAACTAGAATATTTGAATAAAACACAATCCTTGAAGCAAGAATATAAAAATGCTTAGGAGAAGAAACAAACAATAAGATAAACAAAAGAAGATATAAAAATTATTTTAAATGACAATGGATAGCTTTTCCCACAAGTGGAGTTTATAACATTCATGCTTTTGTGGTAACTGAGAGAAACAAGTATGCATATGTTGGTGTATTAGGTGCAAATAATTGTAAGAAATCTGTACATATTGTTAGACATCCCAATAAAAATAAATTTATAGAACTTCAGAAAAACAGCAACATTCTTAAGAAAGAATGATATATTTGCATTCCATACACTAGTATTCGAGAAGATTTAGAAATTTTTGACTATCTCTAGGAAGAACGACTTTTGGAAATAAAAACAGATGGCTTTTATACTTATAATGGGAATTCTTTCCCCAGCATAGCTTATTTAAAAATATATCCCATTTTCGAAAACAAAGACAGCTTATTGCATAAAGAAGAAGACAAAGAAACAATCAAAAAAGAGTAAATAACCACAGCAAACTTTATCCATATCCCATTAAAAATATCGAACCAGTTAATACAGTGTATTTAGAATTCATTAAAAAACGAGAACAAGAACTAGTAAATTTAAGTGTACAAGAAAGAAAACTAGAATATTTGGATAAAACACAATCTTTAAAGAAAGAATACAAAAATACTTTGGAGAAGGAACAAAAAAAGAAAGATAAACAGAAGAAGACAAAAAATTATTTTCAATGACAATGGATAGATTTTCCCAAAGGTGCAGTTTATAAAATTTGTGCTTTTGTAGTTAACGGTAGAAAAAAGTGTGCAAATATCAGTGCACTGGGTGAAAATAATGGTAAAAGAGTAGTAAATTATAAACAGCTAGAAAATCTAGATAAAGGATTAGAACTAATTATTTCCAACTTTAAAATCGAAAATTGTCAAGGAAAGGACAGATATATTTTTAAATTCGAATATATACAAAATTGTTATTGTTCCAATTATTGTCTGGAAGAAAAAATTAGAAATAAAAACATAGATCTAAACTGCAAGATTATAGCTAAGCATGGCAAAATTAAAACAACACCAAATAAATACAAAGAAAGACTACTTTTTGTTGTTTAATTTTTATATGCATGTTATGGATGTCACTGCGAACGATGTCCAATTTGATGTATATTTTTATGTATCTATTTTAGTTGTTTCGAATTTCTCTGGAATAAGTATATTATTCTGTTTAAAAAAGTCTAACATTAATGGTGAATATTCGTAACTAAGTCCAAAAACACCTGCTATGTATTTGTGAATATAATAATTTCCAAAAATATAACAAGGGTGAATTAAATTTCCATCTTCTGCAGAATAAATATGGTAAACATTGTATTCTACATAACTTTTAATAATACCATTCCCACTCTATATCTCCTTAGTTATGTAAACAAATACATCGGTTTACCACTCTGCAATAAATTTGGGGATAATTAGTTTTTCTATTTAATCTCATTAAACTTATTCTAATTAAACTTATTTAATCTAATTAAACTTATTTATTATCTAAATAAACTTATTTATCTTATTAAACTTTAAACTAATCGATATTAATAAATGGAAGAAGACAGATATGCTAAAATTATAGGTCTATTTTTTTAGAATAAAATGCATTAACAAGGTATGCAAGAAAAATTAAATAGTTTGTTGGAGGAAGATTACCAAATAGAATGTTTGGATTTAGTTTCACTTAAAAATGGTTGTGCAAAAATAACAATATACAACAAGAAATAGAGTGCATTTGCAGAATCAAAAGATTTAAATAAATGAACCAGAAACAACTATATAAAAGTGATTCTTAAGGCAATTAATTAATGTTATTTCGAAGAAAACGATTCGGATTCTAACGAAGAAAGCAAAACAGATGTCGATAAATATTACAAAGACGATTTTCCACTCAAAGAAGCTGTAAAAGATCACACTGGTGGTCGAATTTACAGAACAGATATACAGTTTTATGTATTTTGGATATATTTTTGTTCCAATTATTGGTTGGAGAAAGAGGTTAAAGTAGTTAATTCTATTTTGTTGTTTTATTTAACATTAAGATTAAATGTTTTAATCTCTGGAATTCCTTAATGAGTTTCCTTAGGAAAGCGTTAACGTCTAAAGTCGCAGACGTGGAGGATGCCAAGAAAAATACTGTTTCCTCAGTTTTACGAGGAATATTACCCCAGAACGTGTAAATCATGATATGTATAATCACAACTTCCGGTGTTCGCTTTATAATCTGTTCCTGGAAATTTGCTTGCAGTCTCTTTGACCATTCCTTTTCAAACCTTTTAGGAAAATATTAATAACATTATATACTGAGCATTACGATGTAAGTAAAGATAAGAAAAGGAAAAAATGTTACTTCAGCAGGACACTGCCCCGTGACCTTCAGATTACCTTTCTGTACTCGCTTCACAGTGTCAGCTGCTGCTTGGAAACTTCGTTCATGTAAATGGCTGATGCCTCACCCAGAACACGGCAAAATTTTACCTAATCGCTTGGATATCTGAAACTCCTATTTCTTTCATTTCTAGCCAAGGCCTGCATATACCATAAATTTGTTTGCAGTCAGTGATTACAAGTAGATGCGGTCCATTTGTAAGTGAGAACAACGTATAACTTGGCGCGTGTGGTTTGTACTGTTGCGCTATTTTGATCGCGATTCTTTAGAAACTGATCAATGAGGCAGTTAATTGACATGTCAATACAAAGAGCAATCTCGGCTTCGATAACGCAAAATATTTAACTGATCTTTATCTCTGTAGTGCACATTGTTGTTTCGTGGAAGCTCGAAAATAGATTAGCAAAATTGTAGAGGGAATGCATTCATGCCGATCTTTTCTCATAGAATCCGCATTGAAATGGTGATCTTTTTTCTCGATTATTAATTTTTTAATAAAATTGGCTACTGGAGGCAAACACCCTCACGCTCACCGAACACCCTCTCGGAATGTTGTGTGTAGCGCAGTAGACTCAACAAGAAGGAGGAAGTACTAACGCCACTGCCAACCAGCAAAGGCGGCGAAATGCAGATTGAGATGAAACAGGGGGTTACAGTGTTGTCAGACTTACCGCCTGTAAATAGCAGTTTGTTGACGGTGAGTGTTTCGTACGATATTTTAGGAAGAAAAGAAAAATCATTTAAACAGATTGCGGTCTAAGTTTTCAAAAAGATCGACCCATAAAGCCATGGCTATCAACCGTTCGATCGCGATCGATGGGTTGAGCATCCATGCCTCAACTTATCGTGACGACAGCAGTCCGAAAAAGTTTTACAATATTATAAAGATCTCACCCTGTGACAAGACACATCTAAAGAAGTTATTTTCAAATTTTCTGTTAGTTTCATTTCAGCCAGTGCTGGACACCTCACTTAATGCCTCATATATTACTTTTTTTTTAGTCGTTTGTCTGCTGACTGTTTTGATCCGGCCCACCACGAATTCCTTTGTTGTACCAGCCTCTTCATCTCAGTGTAGCACTTGCAATTTACGTCCTCAATTATCTGCTGTATGCATTCAAATCTCTGCCTTCCTCTACAGTTTTTGCCCTCTACAGCTCTCTCTAGTACCATGGAAGTCATTCCTTGTTGTCTTAACTGCTGTCCTATCATCCTGTCCCTTCTTCTTAGCAGTGTTTCCCACATATTCCTTTCCTTTCTGCACAGAACCTCCTCATTCCTTGCCTTATCAGTCCACCTAATTTTCAACAATCGTCTGTAGCACCACATCTCAAATGTATCGATTCTCTTCAGTTCCAGTTTTCACACAGTCCATCTTACACTACCATACAATGCTGTAATCCACAGCCACATTCTCAGAATTTTCCTCCGCAAATTAAGGCCTATGTTTGATATTAGTGGACTTCTCTTGGACAGGCAAGCCCTTTTTGTCAGTCCTAGTATGCTTTTGATGTTCTCCTTGCTCCGTCCGGCACTGGTTATTTTGCTGCCTAGGTAGCAGAATTCCTTAACTTCATCTACTTCGTGACCATCAATCCTGATGTGAAGTTTCTCTTCATATTATTTACGTCTTTATTAGAATTACTCTCAGTCCATATTCTGTTCTCAGTAGACTGTCCATTCCATTCAGCAGCTCATGTAATTCTTCTTCACTTAGGGCAGCAATGTCATCAGCGAATTGTATCATTGATATCTTTTAATCTTGAATATTAATTCCACTCCTGAACCTTTCTTTTATATCCATCATTACTTCTTCTATGTACAGATTGAACAGCAGTGGTGAAAGACTGTATTACTATCTTACATCCTTTTTTTATTCGTGCACTTCGTTGTTGGTCGTGGCCTCTTATTATTCTCATTAAGTCTTGTACATGTTGTATATTACCCCCTCTCTCCCTGTTGATTACCCTACAAAGACGAATAAATTTCCAGATCGACAAATCCTTTGAATGTGTCTTGATTTTTCTTTAGTCTTGCTTCCATTACCAAGCGCAAAGTCAGAATTGCCTCTCTCCTGCCTTTAACTTTCCTAAAGCCATCTGACTGTCATCTAACACCTCCTCAATTTTCTTATGTATGTTTTTCTTGTCAGCAACTTGGACGCATAAGGTATTAAGCTAACTGTGCTATAATTCGTGCAGTTGCCAGCCTTCGCAGTCTTCGGAATTGTGTGGACGATATTTTTCCGAAAGTCAGATGGTATGTCCTGCGAATCCTACATTTTACATACCAACTTGAGCGTGTTGTTGCCACATCCCCCTTTGATTTTAGAAATTCTGGTGGAATATTGTGTCTCCCTTCTCTCTTATTTGATCTTAAGTCCTCCAAAGCTCTCTCAGATTTTGATTCTAATACTGGATTCCCTAGCTCTTCTAAATCCACTCCCGTTTCTTCTTCTATTACACCAGACAAACCTTCCCCTAATACAGACCTTCAATGTACTCTTTCCACCTATCTGCTCTCTCCTCGGCATTTATCCGTGAAATTCCCGTTATTCTCTTGATTTTACTACCCTCGCTTTTAATTTTTGTTTTGACTTTCCTATATACTGAGTCAGTCCTTCCAACAATCATTTCTTTTTCCATTTCTTCACATTTTTCATGTAGCCATTTCGTCTTCGCTTTCCTGCACATCCTATTTATTTCATTCCTCAGTGACTTGTATTTCTGTATTCCTGAATTTCCCCAGCCATTTTTGTACGTCCTTCTTTCATCGATCAGCTGGAGTATTTCTTCTGTTAGCCATGGTTTCTTCGCAGTTACCTTCTTGGTACCTATGTTTCCTTTTCCAACTTCTGCGATTGCCCTTTCTAGAGATATCCATTCCTCTTCCACCGCACTGGCTTTTGAGCTATACCCTATTGCTGTTTCTATAGCCTTAGAGAACTTCAAACATTCATTAGGAAGTGGGGCACAGTAATTTGCTCTGAACCACAGTGGGCGTGTATGAACAGACGACCGCGGCAAGCTGGTGTCACGAACTTGCGCATTGGCGCCCTGTGGAACGTTCCAGAAAAAATGGTTGTTGGCTGTGGAATTTGCTACATGGCTGCCGAAATGAAATGTTGGCTGCTCAAATATTTAGTGTCCAATGCGTCAGAGAGTCGCGGAATAATTAAAACCGTATTGCAAATTATTTATTTTCCTCAGTATACACTGAATTGAATAAACGGCAACAAAACTCGGACATTTCGCCCGCACATCTCCGTTTTATTTTCCTCATGCATATTTTAACTCATTTCGACGCCGAATCAGGCAAAATACTGAGTTAAATTGAAAAGATTTGATCAACAATTGTTGGAGTTGTCTTCATTAGTAATAGAAGATCAGATTACCCACGCTTTAGTTGTCGCAGAATCAACTTTTATTCACGGAAGTATAATTGGGCTTAGTCATAAAAACTGAAACTCTTAACATGTATTACTTTACACTGAGCCGAAATTCAAATAACTTCATATACCACTGTCCCTCCTAGGAAACTATGTTAGCTAGAGTTACTACTGCGATCAGAATACTCGTACTAATAATTGGTTAGAAATAAAGCTTCGTGGCTAGCCTCTTAACAGAAAGGGAGAACTAGATCCGATTGTTGGTTTAGTTGATTTTTCCAAAGGAGCCCTTCCGACATTTGCCTGAAGCGATTTAGGGAAATCATTGAAAACCTAAATCAGGACGGCCTGACGCGGGTTTGAGCCGTCATCTTCCAGAATTCGAGTCCAGTGTGCTAGCCACTGCGCCACCTGGCGCGGTGGATCAGAATCAAATCATTCAAGGCGGCTACATTAAGAGCCTCCTCTACGTTTCGTTCAAGGAGACTACATTAAAAACCATCATTGGTTTCCCTCTTGTTCCTTTTTCGATTTTTCGTTAGTAACATATACACGGACTGTTATCTAAGCAATCTGCAGAATTCAAAATTTGAACTGAAAAATGCTAATTTTTACTTCCAAACCTTAGGTAGTAACGATCCACAGATACGTAACTGGCGCCCATGGACGTCAAAGTCGATGTCGTCATAGGCGGACGCGAAACGTGAGATTCTGAAGAAGATCTAAAGCCCATAACACTAAATTCAAGTAAACTCTTAACAAGTTTTAATTGGTTTTGATCTCAGAACGTTTTCCAGCTGTGAGCGAGAAGGGAAGCACAAATTATTGTGTGTGTTATCGCCGCGCCAACTTATAGAATAACCTCGATGGTTTGACGATTACTTTCATCGTCTTCTTCAGGAGTAAAGCAAACACATCGGCGAATTTCTGTTGTCTAATACATAACGCTGCTCTGTCACACAAACGCGAAAATGGCGTAACCTCAGAAGAATTTTACCCTACTCTGTACCACTGACAAGTTTGTTAGTAATATTTTATAGATTAGGAAAAAACCAACAAAATTAATGGCCCCTTGTTTGGAGGATGTGTATTGTACATTGTAAACCCACAGATGCCAGTTGACATAATCCCATCCCGCCGGAGGTTCGAGTCCTCTCTCAGGCATGGGTATGTGTGTTGTTCGTAGAATAAGTTAGTTTAGGTAGTGTGTAAGTGTAGGGACTGATGTCCTCAGCAGTTTGGTCCTTTAAGAATTCACACACACTTGAACATTTGGCATAATCAAGCAAATCAACTTCCCCAAACAACAAAGTGCTTAACATGGTTGTGGTCTCTCCGTTCTTCAAAAATCCTTGTGGAAGATACGTTGAACCTGTTAGCAGTCTACTTCCTTAATGTGACCATTAAATTAGTTCCTCACACTTTCACGACCGTCTTATTCTTGATTATACCTTCTGAGTCGTTATGCTGCCTCAAATTCCTGTCTTCTAAACTGTTTGACGTTTCGAACCTTCTACCGGGATCTTCTTCAGGATTTCACTGGTGTCCCTGAACAGTTGAACACGGTTCAAAGACAGCGTCAGGTTCACTTGAAAAAGGCTATTTTCCCGCTGTTTTTCGGAGAAGTGAAGCTACTGGGTACTTATCTTCAGGCTTCTTTTGGTGGGCCGTTGTAGTTGGGTAAGCACTGAAAACAGATACTGACAGAGAGAAGAATGCAAAATATTATTGTTGTTGTGCCGTCTTGGTGCTATCCAGAAAAAGTAATACGGAAGGGAAGTCCGTGAAGCAGTCGAAATATCCTAGACACTTCCAGTGGAGATGGGGGGTACAGGCTTTCGTCTCCATTGCTACCCGCTGCCACGGAAGTTGAAACGTCCCCTTAGAACAATTTATACAAGACTGTGCTTAAACTGACACACAATATTTTTTTTTTAGCGCAACGCAATCTGACTTTCAGAAATCCCTACAAAGGAATGGCCCTGACTAACATTAACCTGTACCTTTCACAAATCACTTACCTCACCAAAAATCTTCGTTACTCGAACTACTGCAATACAGCGAGCGCCACTACTGCCAGCTAAATAAAAGATTCAAACTACTGAAGGCACTAACTACTGATAGGGATAGTTAGCAAATGAAAGATTTTAATAGATAACAAACAATGTATTTACCTTAATAGTCATAATACATATAGCAGTTCATAATATCCAGTATAACAAATTTCAAAACTCCGCCATCTCTCTCCCCACATCCACCACTGCTGGCGGCTCACCTCCAACTGCGCAACGCTACGCGCTGTTCACATCCAGCTGCCGCTGCCCAACACTACAATGGCAGACAACAATGCAAACTAGCCACAGACTGCACACAGCACAGCCAGTGATTTTTATATAGAGCGCTACGTAACGTTTCCAATAAGAAAACATAAACAGCCGACTTACATAAAGAAAACATAAATAGCCTACTTACAAAGTAAACATCCAGCCATGACGAGTGAGGAACATAAATAGCTACCAGAAGAAGCTCTATGCATAATGCTCCTAACGTTCTCAATTGGTGAGGAAGCCAGCAGCATTGCTGGTCACGGTAGGGTTTAACAACCTCAAAGACCGACAGTAGAATCCCTCGTCATGTGTGGGCGGGCATTATATTGTTGAAATATAAGCGCAGGATGGCTTGCCATGAAGGACAACGAAACGGAGCGTAGAATATTGTCGATCTACTGCTGTGCTGTAAGGGTGCCACGGATGACACTCAGAGTAGTCCAGGTATGAAAGGAAATGGCACCCCAGTCCATCACTCATACTTGTTGGGCAATAAGGCGGGCAAGTCAGGTTAGCCCAACGCTGTCTAGCTCATCTCCAGACACTTCTTCGTTGGTCATGAGGGCTCAGTTCGAAGAGTGTCTCATCACTGAAGACAATCTTAGTCCAATCAGTGAGATTCCAGACCGAATGGACTTGTTGGCGTACAGACGTCAAGCGTAGCCTGCACAATGACACCTTCAGCTCAGCTCCATTTCAGGGAGCCACCTATTAATGGTCCTTGTGGCCACTGAAGCATCAGTTGCACGTCTGATCGATGATAACGATGAATCCCAGGTCTCTGAGTGCTTCTCTGACGACTGCTCGGTGCTCACATTCTGCTGTCCCTCTAGGTCGACTGTGTGGGGTAACGGGCGAATTGTGGCGCCCTGAAAATGATTTAAGTTCGCAGTTGGCGTGGCAGCGTGGGGTCCGCTCCGCAAGCGGGGGGTCGTCAGCAACCGCGTGGTGCCGTAGGTTGGCCAGTGCAAGAGAGGTAACCCCACCCATGTGGCTGGGAATTCCATGGTGACGCTGTATCGATGAAGGGGCCTTGCAGGGAGTACCAAAGATGGCGGACTTTGTGTACCCTTAATGGGCTCCGGAAAGGCTCAAAATCAAGAAAAGTTCAATTTTTACTTTTTTGCGTTTTCTGAATCTGCAGACTATTACCTTTTAATAGATATATAATTTATTCAATTCCGAAGACTACAACTATTTTTAAATTTTTTTTTGAAATGTGTTCTACATGGGCGTGACCCACTGTGGCGCTGTGCGATATGTTAATTACCTTGGTGACGGTGATTCTAAAAGTTTCAAACATGTTCAAGGACTGAAGCCCTATGGTGATGATGTTGTAGTGCAGAAATTTGAGTGTATTGGACACGTACAGAAGCGAATGGGAACAAGACTTCGGCGACTGAAAGCTTCGTACAAAAAACAAAAACTCAGTGATGGTAAAGGGTTGGATGGGAAGGGAAGGTTAACTGACAGTGTAATTGACAAAATACAGAACTATTATGGAATGGCTATTAGGCAAAATACACAAAGTGTCGACGAAATGAAGAAGGCTGTTTGGGCTCTTTTTTGTCATACTTCTTCAACCGATGAAAATCCCCAACATAGCTTGTGTCCCAAAGAAGAAGACAGTTGGTGTAAATATACCAAAGGATTGCTAACTGGTGAAGTGTACACTCATAAGCATAGTCTGCCTCATGCAATAATGGAGGTGATAAAACCTATTTTCAGAGACTTAGCAGCACCTGAACTGTTGAAAAAGTGTATTCACGGAAAAACTCAAAACCCCAATGAAAGTGTAAATAGTGTTAAATGGTCGAGAATCCCCAAGACTGTATTTGTTGGAATAGAAACACCTCACTTTGGTGTGTATGACGCTGTTCCGACTTTCAATGATGGCAACATTGTAAGGTGCAAGGTATTTAGTAATATGGGAATGAAGATAGGTTCTAACATGGTACGAGCGATGCTTGCTTTAGACAAGGAACGCCTTCGGGCTGCAGACAGGGCTGTAAAGAGTCTAGAAATACAAGCAAGAGTAAACAGGAGGAGGAACAAGAGGAAGCTGGAGGAGGAGTTTGCAGAGGATGAAGATAATCCATCCTATGGACCTGGAATGCACTAAAAAGTTAATCCAATATTTGTCGCTCGATTCCCAAAACTTTTATTTTCTCATACTAATTACATGTTTTCTAAGGATCTACCAAACATATTTGTTTCAAACTTTCAGTAAATGTTACACAGTACCTTCTGCATAATTTAACACAGCCTTTTTCCAAAAAACTGTATATTTTTGAATATATAAATAAAAAATTGCCAAAAAATGATGTGAATTTTCATTACAATAGAAAAAAATCATCTTTAATAACTGAACTAAAGTTTTGTAAAATCCCTGTGTTAAGTTGTAGCCCATATTCCAATAAATAATCTGTAAAAAGTTCAACTTCCTACCTCAAATACTTTGTGAGGAAAGATGTAATTTATAAGCGTTATTTTAACATTGCAAGTATAGGGCGTTCCGGAGCCCCTTAATGGCAGACATTTCACAGTTCATATAGAAATTGATAGTAGCCAGAAGAATCATGATACCTCAAAAAGAAACCTGTACATTATCATTATTTGCACGACGATTCTGAAGGTGTACTAAGATTTTCAATATCTTTATTAGTTTAAAGTGTTGTATCTGACTGTAAACTGTACAAGTAACACCCAGTAACGAATTTCCGAAATGTGAACGGTTCATCCTATTTCGCCAATCGACGTGTCTTTAGAAAGCTATTAGTGTAAACCTAAATTGCTATTAATTTCAGGCATGTAACTTGAATAGTACATGAGTTATTGAAGGTCAAAGTGGCTGATTACTATTAATCGCGTCAGGCCGTAAGTACTCCACAGTTACACGAGAAAACGGTAGCAGAATGTTTCTAAATATGTTTATTCGTCTATGTCTTTGTTTATATCTGATGTATACCATTTATGAAGAAATTGGTCAATTATTTACTGTGTTTTAGAAAGCAGAGTGACATTACGCTAGTGGTCTAATTTTGTTCTATTCCTTCGATATATCTTTATTTGATTTTTTTATGTATTTAATAATGTGTGTTAGAGCACGTTTATGGTCCAGCTATAGAAATATTTATTTAATTTCAAGTTATTTAAATGTAAATCCAGTATTTTGTATGTGTTCCAATACCTTTGTGAGTGTGTGTTGTCTTGGAGACATGGCGGGAGCGCTCTAGCCGATCACAGCGCTCGTTAATGGGGAGACTTTATGGTAGTGGGGGAGTACGGTACAGGACACGGGAGCTGCTGGACGGGGAGTCCTGTACAGTATGGCGCGACGGACACACGCTCACGGGTAAGGCTGGACGTGGAGCAGCGACGTACAGTCGTGGGGCAGACTTGTAGGGTGGAGCCGTTTGCGCGTGGTCGCGAGAGATAGAAATATTCCGTAGTGCCGACTTGTGCACTTGTGAGATTTCCGTGGCTTCTGCAGTGAAGACGTAGTATGCGTTTAGAAGTGAATATCTCGCTAGCTATCTTGTTGCTCATAACTAATTACGTGAAGTAGGAATCTATTGTTTCCCTGTTATTCGACTATTTTATTTAATTGCTGGACCATCAACACCAGTAAGTGTTTTACAGTAATAAAATGCGTTCTTAAAGGTACTTCTGCTATCTTAATCATCATTTAAAGAATTTATTTAATTGCAATCTTTCATTTATGAATGCCTATGTTACGTTCCATATGCGCAATTGCCGAGTGACGGGCACCTTCGACCACTCAATTCATGTGCATATTCATATTGTGTACTGCAGACTCAGCAGTATTTGGCTTGTAATGCGGCAACTACGTGTCCCAGTCCCTAGACAACGAAACCAGACTTTTAATATTTCAACTCTGAGTCTGAGGGTACGTAGTTTTGGGCCAACACACCTGATCACATATTTTCGTATTTAAAAGCCCGAAACCGCTTCCTTGAGACCATGTGCCGCCATGATTCACATATTCCTGCCAATATCGTCGAATAGCGGCATCGCCCCTATTCAAATGTTGAGCGATTCGCCGATTACTCCAACCGGCTTCTTTGAGCCCAGCTGTGTGTCCTCTCTCAAATGCTGAAATTTGCTTATATCGTTCAAGCGCCTGTCTGCGAGGCATAGTTATTATGTAACTGAGTACTCGAAACGAAATTCATTAAGTCATTATGCCCCGTTATAGCCATTCCTCCGTTTAATATACTTGAAGGCTGAGCGGTGAAATAGATCTGCAGCATCACGCATTCATCCATCCGCCGCCAATGTTTACAATTTTGCATTTTGTGTCGAGATCAGTATAAACGTCAGTTCATAACAATTTGCATAGTTCCTCCGTGGTGCCCTTTTTCTTCTTTTGTCTTAGAGTGTAGTTTGTATTCTCCCTCTCTTTCAGTTCATACTCAGTGACACTGCCCACCAAATACGGCCTGAAAATTTTTGCCCAGAACCTCCACATCTCCAAAAAATGCTGTGGAAAATATCGTTTTAAACCTGAGCGCGATAATTTTTATCTTTCGAGGGATACGAGTTGGCGAAGAACGCGACAGACAGGTAGAAACGTTGAGCAGTAAACACGATTTGAGAGGAATACGATGCAGCCTTGTAACCTCCCCCTCACTTATCGACCTTAATGACAGTGAAAAATTAAACCGCGTGTAACTAATGGAAATTTGGGAAAAGCAATTGCCACCGAAGATAATCTGCCGGTAAAGAGGGAGGAAAGGGTTACATCTAAATGAAAGGAAAAATGCTAATAAAACAGGTGGAAATTAATTTTGAACAGGGGTAAAGTTAATAAAGAAAGTAAATGTGCGGCCGTTACGTCAACAATTAACTAGTGGTAATTAGATATTTGAGATTTGGGGGAAATTACGGTCGCCAGTCCTAAGGACAACTACTATAGTAACTGAAAAAGAAAGGTTATTACACATATAGTTAGCACTAGAAGCGTGGCAACTGATGGTTGACACGTGTAGTGTGAAAACAGAAAGTTTGTCAGACGTAATAAATTTCGCTACACTCTGACTTAATTTAGCAAAAGAATTAATAAAACCGGAAAATCGAAAGTTAATTTAGTGACTGAAGTTAATAGTGAGCTTCCTTTCTGAAATTCAGTAAAATACGGTTAGTCTTGGGCTACCTCAACAATCATTTCAAAAGCTACTTGAATCTACACAATTTAGAAATAAGAAATTTAACTTTGAACTTGAATTAAATGATTCTGAACGATTAACAATAGTAAAATTTAGTACATACCAAGCTGAGCTGCAGACACAGGTAAGCTAAAATACGGTAACAAAATTCGCACTCTTAATTTGTGCTTGTGTAATCTAAATATTGTAGCCAACTATGAATACCTTAACTGAACTTTGAAATTAAAGCAGTGAAGTTGAATGATGCTGGCGTTTCAATTTCAACGACACTCGGGTTCATTCCGGAAAAGGAAGGGACCCTGCTTGGTAATGCAATTGGGACAATGAGCAACAAAGTTTCATGCTAAGTTGCTGTAATTTTGTGATGCAACAATTATAAAAGTTTGAAAAGCTGAGGTCTGCCATACAGTTCTAAAACTTTACGTGCTTGCAGTCTTCCTTGTTGGTTGATTGGAGGTTTGAATCCGTCGATCGAGGAGGTGGCGACAGTCACTCATTGTCGGCCGTCGCTGTTGCAGAAGCTGCATGTTGGCGCGCCTTCGTCTTGACATGGTCACCAGACGAAACGGGCTCTTGATGTGCGCCAGCTAATGCTTCCCGTCCGCGACACCATCTCAGAAACTATCATCGCAAGTCGAGCGCAATTACATGCTGCCAAACCCCGAAAGCGCGGCAACTCGCAGGAGCTTCACACAACACACCTGCTCCACTCCACCACCCCAGCCAGACTCTCCCTCTGCCCGCGCTCCACACGACAGAGTTAACACTACCAAAGATCCTACACACTTTGGTTCCCCACACGACCTATCGATGTAATCGTTCGTTAGCGTTGTTTTCCCTAGGCAAGACCCAGCGTAAAAATACAAATAATATTTACAAAACAAACCTATTATACATTGACATAAATGCATAAATATATATATACTAATAGTAAAACAATTACAATAAAGAGACAGAAATGTCATATCTTCAGGTGAGAAAATAAGGAAAAAATTTATAGTGCAATAGATGGAAACAGGAGGATATGCATTTCCGGCGTTACAGCCTAACGATTCAGAAATTTTACAATCAACGGCAACGGCCACGAAAGCCTACAGACTCACGTGATTCTCGTATGGCGTAAAGTTTTATGAAATCATAAAATTGCTCACGTAACAGCCATAGGTTCTCAACAGCAGCTAAGTTTTTTACGGAGCATTTCCAGAAACGTGACTTAAATTTAGCCCCCTTTTGTCTTTGGCTTATCCATGTGTCGACCACCCGTTTACGATCTGTCCACGTGGACTCGGAACTCCTCAGCAGTTTCTCTATCATATGAATAATGTGCACCGCATCACCCTGTTCTCTGTGGAAAGGGACAGTTGCCATTTTTAGATGTTTTACTTCAACTCGTCCGCCCCCGGTAGCTGAGTGGTCAGCGTGACAGTAGGTCAATCCTAAGGGCCCGGGTTCGACTTCCGGCTGGGTTGGAGATTTTCACCGCTCAAGGACTGGGTGTTGTGTTGTCCTAGTCATCGTCATGTCATCCCCGTCGACGCGCAAGTCACCGAAGTGGGGTCAAATCGGAAGACTTGCACCGGGCGAAAGGTCTACCCGACGGGAGGCCCTAGTCACACACTTATTATTTACTTCAACTTGCCGTAAACCAGTGGGGCAGTTCGGCTACTCTGCCCACTGCAGGTATACAGATAACACTATTTCTACTTCAGCTGGCAGAGCCTCCACAACTCGCCTCACAACAAAGGGGTTATAAAATGCAACAGAGATACGACTGCTTACCGCTTCTAACTAGGATCACTTCCACTCTGGGATTACAAAACCACAACCTGTGTCCCGAAAGAAAGGCTATACCAGGCTATATCAGTATAAATATTCCGCAAATGCCTGCATAGTTCATAACTCAAGGGTTCCTTGTAAATATATATTATCTATTTCTGTCGTATTAGGCAACGGAAAAATGTCATCTGTATGTATTAAAGTTGTGACACAAAGTCACGTAAAAGTCTAGCAACCAGTCTAGTAAATGTGCGTAGATCCGTATTTAAGCTGTATGGATAACATAAGAACTCATACATCAGGCAAATAATGACTTCCAGAATGAGATTTTCACTCTGCAGCGGAGTGTGCGGTGATATCAAACGTCCTGGCAGTATCCTTTCTTTCAGGAGTGCTAGTTCTGCAAGGTTCGCAGGAGAGCTTCTGTAAAGTTTGGAAGGTAGGAGACGAGATACTGGCAGAAGTAAAGCTGTGAGGGCCAGGCGTGAGTCGTGCTGCGGTACCTCAGATGGTAGAGCACTTGCCCGCGAAAGGCAAAGGTCCGGAGTGCGAGTCTCGGTTGGTGCACACAGTTTCAATCTGCCAGGAAGTTTCATATCAGCGCACACTCCGCTGCAGAGTGAAAATCTCATTCTGGAAACATCCCCCAGGCTGTGGCTAAGCCATGTCTCCGCAGTATCCTTTCTTTCAGGAGTGCTAGTTCTGCAAGGTTCGCAGGAGAGCTTCTGTAAAGTTTGGAAGGTAGGAGACGAGATACTGGCAGAAGTAAAGCTGTGAGGGCCGGGCGTGTATCGTGCTTCGGTAGCTCAGATAGTCAGCCTTTGGCGGCGCAGCGGTTCGGACGGTGTTTACGTCCCTGTCGCACGTCTGCGCGAGAAGTGTTTACGTTACGTGTGTAGCGGTGTGTGGCGGTATACATAGAACGAATCATGGCCTTGTCGTTCCGCAAATTGACACTGAAATTTAGTTTTGTTAACGAATATGCTCGACCGAAGGCTTACGAGATCGAACGTTATTTACGGGACGAGGTGAAAATCGAACCTGACGTTCTAGTTGGAATACACTTATCTATAGTCAGCAGCGTGGTCTATGTCAAGCTCATAAATGAAGCGGCATGTGACGAACTACTACTTCGACACCGACAAGGACTTCGTTTCTGTCATTCAGACGGGAATGTTGGAGCGGTAACAGTTGAACACGCCTGCATGGGCCCCTGAACGATACGCGTCTTTGAGCTTCCATTCGAAGTGCCAGAAGAATTGGTGACAGACGCCCTGCGTCCTTACGGAACGGTCCTATCCCACGTGGCTGAAAAATGAGCGAGTTTCAAGACGTATCCTGTCCTCAATGGCGTCAGACAAATACGGATCGAACTCCGAAAACACATCCCGTCATACTTGTACATCGCCGCTTGTCGGGCGATTGTCATTTACGACGGACAACCAAGGACGTGCTCTGGATGTGGGAAGGAGGGACACATACGTTCTGAGTGTGCTCAACGAAGGTTATTACAGCTGCCACGGGATGATCCACCCCTCACGCCGTATCCGACTGTGCTCCCCATGACTTACGTCGCCGCATTATGCGATGACGTGGGCCGCTAGACAGACGCGTACCAGAACACACAGACAGCGGCGGATCGTGGCGAGCCACAGAAAGACGACGATGCGCTGGACCGCCTGCAGCGGTCACAGGACGCCCTCTCTTCGGTTCCGCTTGCGGTTCCGCTTGCGGCCCCTTCAGATAAGGCAATTGGAGACATCGATAATACGACGGCGCACGATTCCGAAGCCCCCCACGAACAACTGGAGACCATGCTGACCTCTGATTCCGAGGCCCGGCAACGTAAACAGCGATCACCAAAACGCCGGATGAAGCGCCGCCTCACGGTGGAGAACGACCACTCTGATCTAGCAGACAATTCTGAGAAGTTTACGGGTGCAGAACAGACGACCATGGATACAGAAGAACTGCCTAGCGTGAATGCAACGGTGGCCAGCGGGACGGCGGCATGACCTACCGCTGACGATGCTCCAGATACAGCGAAGGAGCTCGACAAACGGCAACAGGCTACTGAGGAGGCTACGGCGCCTGCACCGCACGACAACGATGGGACTCTAGGGGACTGGTCAGAAGACCCACCCCCGTGGGGAACAGAGGATGCCAGAGGAACTGCTCCCACGCACCCTCCCGGTGTAAGACCGGCAGAGTGCACGGAATAACGGCAGACCATATGAGAGGACGGCGGGGGACGTTAGTACGACAGCAGCCTATGTACGGAAGAATTAGCGACCGTACGGTGCCCTGTCTACGTTGACAGCCATGCAACAAGCTTATCGGATAGGGTCTGTTAACATCAATAGCGTTGGGACGCCGGTAAAAATCAAGATGCTCAGTGACGTGATAAAGGCTGCGGATTTAGACATAGCACTATTACAAGAAGTTCGGGTACTCCCCCCCCTCGGACTTTTACGGTCACGACATTTACTGTTCCCCGTGTGACGAGAGGGGCGTTGGCACAGCTATACTATTAAAGGAAGGGATAAGTGCAGACGAAGTAGAGTATTTGCCTTCTGCCCGTGGTACGGCCGTGACCATAGGTGGCATACGATTGATCAACATATACGCACCGTCAGGCTCGGATAAGAGAAGGGACAGAGCAGATTTTTACGCCCATGAGGTTACACCGTTGTTCCAGGGACGATACGATGGTTGCATACTCGGCGGAGATTTTAATTGTGTGCTCGATAGAAAGGACCAACAACCTAACTATACTACTAGCCAAGAACTTAGGAAGCTGGTCAACGGGATGGAATTAATCGATACATGGGACCTGAAGTATCGCAACCAACCAGGATATACATTTTTTACTAGCCACTCCGCGGGCCGTTTGGACCGGATCTACGTTTCAAGGGCGTTAGCAATTTCGACGGTGGACGCAGAAATATGGCCGACAGCGTTTACAGACCACGAGGCATATATTTGTACGGTTAACCTTGATAGACAGCAGGTGTGGAGACGGAGGGGAAATTGGAAGATGAACGTCTCCCACCTGCGAGATGCAGAATGCCGACGCATGGTGGAGGACGCGTGGCATGGCTGCCTCCGTCGACGAAATTCTTTCGGTTCTGTCCTGCAGTGGTGGATCGAGTGCGCGAAGCCAGCTTTACGGAGGACGTTAATAGGTTACGGGAAGGAGGTTTCTCAATGGCAGCGCACGACCACTGAGTTTTACTTTACGGCTCTCCGGGAACTGTTAGCTCAACCAGACGGCCATCCAACGAGTTAAGGCGAAGCTGGTACAACTTGCGACGCAGAGGATGGCAGGTACGATGATACGCGCGAGGTCGCAGGATTTCCTGCCCAACGAGGTTCCCTCGATGCATTATGTGATAAAGGAAAGACGAAGAAGACGCAGGAATTTAATACATGAGATCGATCTCGGCGATGGCAGTCGTTTTACAACACAGAGGGGCATCGCACAGGCGTTCACGGATCATTTTAGCAGATTCTATGCTAGCAACGGGGAGGGTCAGAGGGAGCTGGGGACCGTCCTGGAAGAGATCCCAGACGCGACGAGTGTGAACAGGGAAGCGGACGGATTATCTGAAATTACGTGTGAAGAGCTGGAGGAAGCGATTACACGAGGTGCTTGCAACAAGTCCCCAGGTCCAGACGGATTCCCGTTGGAATTTTACCATGCCTTTGTGACCATTATGACACCGATGTGGCTATGTATGTTTAATGAGCTTCTGCGGCAAGAAGTACCGGTTCACATTCAATTCACGGAAGGGCTCATGATACCAATACCGAAGCCCCGTGGTGGCAAACGGCCTTGTGATTATCGCCCCTTGACCCTCCTTAATAGTGACTACAAGATCTTCATGCGTATTCTGGGAAGTCGTATAAAAAAGTCGCTGGAGAATCGAATCGAATACATGCCGATCAGACTTGTCTTGGCGGCATCAGTAGTATCCACACAGCCTTGGGAGACTATCGTGACGTCGTCGCCCTCGCGGCTGCATGCCGCCTCCGGGGGGCGATGGTTGCAGTAGATTTCGATCATGCTTTTGATCGCGTGGATCATGTGTACCTCGCGGCGGTGATGAACAGGATGGGTGTCTTGCCATTATTGACCAATGCTGTGATGCGGCTGTCGCACGGCGTCAGATCAGCGATGGTGGTCAACGGAGGGAGAACTGAGTATTTTAAGATCTTAAGATCAGTGAGACAGGGTTGCCCCTCGTCGATCCTCCTTTATGCGATCGCCTTAGAACCGTGTCTCACAGGCCTTCGCCGCCGTCTTACCGGGATCTCCCTACGGCAATTATCATTCAAATGCAGAGCATACGCGGATGATATTGTGTTCCTCGTACGGAATGAGAGGGAGACACAAACAGCACTGGGTTGGCTACGGACGTATGGGATGGCAGCTGGAAGTGTGGTCAACTACCGAAAATCACAATTCATGCATGTGGGGCGTGGACTAGAACCAGGAACGGAAGGACCCTTACCTGCGGTGGAAACCCTCCGGTGTTTGGGTATCACCTTTCATAAAGAGACAGCGAGAACGGCTGCGGACAACTACCGAAGGCTGTTACTCAGAGTCCGCACGGCAGTACGACTAAACGCCCTACGGTCGATGGATATGCTGCAGCGAGTGTTACTCGTCAACCTTTATCTCGCGCCCATGATGTGCCACCTGACACACCTTCTCCCCTTGACGCGCACGATGGCTATGAGGATTCAGGCGGCTTTTGGGTACTATGTGTGCCTGGGACAACTCTTTAAGGTACAGTACAACACGCTTACCCTCCCAGCGCGAGAGGAGGGCGTAGGTTTAGTGAACGTGCACGAGAAGGCGCATGCCATGTACATTAATACTATGCTCAAACGGTGGCGCAACAGGAATCACTCGCTTACGGGGACGATCATCGAAGAACTCGTACCCACATCGCATCTTCCTCCAGTCAGTTTCGGCCATATATCACCCCCTTTAACGTATGTGCGCACGTTCATCGTGGAACACAGTTACGTTCGAGAGCGTTTACCGACGACCCGACAGTCGACATCGAAGGACGTGTACCATCTGCTTCTTCGACAGATCGCCCGGAATAGGGTGGAACGCAAACATCCAGCTGTTAATTGGCACGTGGTGTGGCGCACGGTCCACCACCCCCACCTACCTACATCAGTCAGGTCAAAATGGTACATTGTCGTCAACCGAAAATACCCTGCAAATGATTAAAAGTAGGCAATACATTTGGCGGATTCGCCCTTGTGTCAGCAATGCGGCGTGCTGGATACGGACGACCATCGGCTGCTCTGCGGCGAGGCGTTGGCTGTCTGAACTCTCGCAAGAAAGATAATAGCGTTCATGCGGCGCACTATCTATACAGCAGTTTGTTCTGACATAGTATTTTTTCCAGAAGAAACATTTTCCGCGTCATAAGACGAACGCAGTGGCGTGGATCACACGTATGACGGTCCATTACATCTATAGAGACACACGTACGAACTTACTGAACGTCCTGGATTACTGGCAATACTTGCAAGATGGACACACAAAACTATTACGGCTACAAAAGTACAAGGATTGGTATGCCAATTTCCTGGTAACGGTTTTTGCGGACCCGCCATATACTTGGGGTGTGCCGGGTGTGCAAAGATGAGCGGCGGTGCTTTCGTTGTGAAACCGACCAAGTAATGTGATCGACTAAGAACACTATGCGAGTATGCGACCTACGAAAAACTCACGCTTGAACAGTTAGCAAATGGATGTACTTCAAATTTTGTTTTCATATCCATAAATACTTTTCTTTAGGGTGCCGGAGGTGGCCCCACTTTGATTTTGTTGTTATTTCATGCTGCATGGTAGGACGGCAGCGGGGTTCCTTCCAGGACAGTAATCATGTGTCAGGACGTACTATGTTTATTTTGTGAATAATAAAGGTTTCTGTTTCTCCTACCTTCCTTCATATAACATAACTAAATAAATAAATAACAACCCCTCACTAAAAAAAATGGATTAAAAGAAAAGATGGTAGAGCACTTGCTTGCGAAAGGCAAAGGTCCGGAGTTCGAGTCTCGGTCGGTGCACACAGTTTTAATCTGCCAGGAAGTTTCATATCAGCGCACACGCCGCTGCAGAGTGAAAATCTCATTCTGGAAACATTCCGCAGGCTGTGGCTAAGCCACGTCTCTGCAGTATCCTTTCTTTCAGGAGTGCTAGTTATGCAAGGTTTGCAGGAGATCTTCTGTAAAGTTTGGAAGGTAGGAGACGAGATACTGGCAGAAGTAAAGCTGTGATGGCCGGGCGTGAGTCGTGCTGTGGTAGCTCAGATGGTAGAGCACTTGCCCGCGAAAGGCAAAGGTCCGGAGTTCGAGTCTCGGTCAGTGCACACAGTTTTAATCTGCCAGGAAGTTTCATATCAGCGCACACTCCGCTGCTGAGTGAAAATCTCATTCTGGAAACATTCCGCAGACTGTGGCTAAGCCATGTCTCTGCAGTATCCTTTCTTTCAGGAGTGCTAGTTCTGTAAGGTTCGCAGGAGAGCTTCTGTAAAGTTTGGAAGGTAGGAGACGAGATACTGGCAGAAGTAAAGCTGTGAGGGCCGGGTGTGAGTCGTGCTTCGGTAGCTCAGATGGTAGAGCACTTGCCCGCGAAAGGCAAAGGCCCGGAGTTCGAGTCTCGGTCGGTGCACACAGTGTTAATCTGCCATGAAGTTTGAAAGAAGACTTTATTGATAAGGAAGTATGTATGATGCGTTTCGTAATTATTTCCATCCTCAGAAATCCAAGTGCAAAGGTAGCAGAAGGACAAGAGCGTTGTCATTTGTGCACGTAACGTGATATGATATACTATATGGTCTATACCTGTTCAGTACCTCATGGAGCCACTATCATTAATCTAAGTATTGGTAAAGAGAAGAACGGGCAGGTTCCTGGGCCACTCTATCTATTTTAAAACCTACGACCACTGACGACTATATCGACGCGTCGAACAGTTACCATCCGTCACAAAGAAATTCTTTTCTAAAAACACAGATCTCTGAAATGATGTAGGATGCTGGTATTCACTGAAAGGTTTATTAACATTTCTAAAAACACTAATGAATTTATTTTTAATAACAAAAATCCAAAAATAACATTAAAAAATTGGCCGCAGAACTGAAAAGGCTAAATTTCAGTAACACAACTGATAGAAACGCCCCAAAACGATAACAGTAAAAAATCACTTTCTCTTAGTAAAGAATATTATATGAGGTAAAAATACATTTTCATTACAAATAGAAAAACGTACGATCAAATGAATATATCACAAATATCAACCATCGGCTATTGCTAGTAATGATCAAAACGCCATTGCCTTCGAAGTAGCCAAAATGACTGACAAATGTGGTTCAGATTTATGATGATAGAGGCGGTGGCAAAGGCAACGCCAGTAGCAATAATTCCTCCTTCTCCACTAACATAGGACGGTGGTTGCCGCTACCACAGTACTAGAAACAATCATTAAACATTTCAGTCATGGTACACAGGCATCTTTAACTAGACCACAGTTAGCAAGACATATAATCATCCATCCTGTAACACACAAAAAAAAGTCTCCTCAGAGAGATCCACCGCACGATCGTCTAGGGAAGTGATTCCAGTGGTGGTTTCCCGTTGGTTCCACTGATGATGATGAAGTGATAATGAGGACAACAGTACACCCAGTCCCTGAGCGGAGAAAATCTCCGACCCAGCCGGGAATCGAACCCGGGCCCCTTAGTGTGTAACACAGAGGCAACTCGCTAATAATTTAGTAAAAATTAAACATGCTACAAATGCAGAAATATATGAACGCTATGCAGGAAACTTTGACTTGACTACTGAGGCATAAAATTTTTCTTTCTTTCTTTCTTCGTCTGGGTCATCTAAGGACCACGCACCAATTTCAATGATCCTTCTTTGTTGTTCTTTCTTTTTCCTCCAGTATTCTTTCATCTTTTACTATGTGTCCTATTTCTGTCCTCAGACCATTTTGACCCTGTCTTCTTCTCCCTCCTGCCTTGGAATCCTTTCATTTTTAACATTTGCTTCTTCAAATTCTCTCTTTCTGTTGCATCTTTTTCACTTATGTGTTTTTTTTTAGAAGCAAACATTCAATCATACAGTAAAGCTGCTTTAATGATGATGGCGTCCTCTTGGGTAAAATATTCCGGAGGTAAAATAGTCCCCCATTCGGATCTCCGGGAGGGGACTACTCAAGAGTATGTCGTTATCAGGAGAAAGAAAACTGGCATTCTTCGGATCGGAGCGTGGAATGTCAGATCCCTTAATCGGGCAGGTAGGTTAGAAAACTTAAAAAGAGAAATGGATAGGTTAAAGTTAGATATAGTGGGAATTAGTGAAGTTCGGTGGCAGGAGGAACAAGACATCTGGTCAGGTGACGACAGGGTTATAAACACAAAATCAAATAGCGGTAATGCAGGAGTAGGTTTAATAATGAATAGGAAAATAGGAATGCGGGTAAGCTACTACAAACAGCACAGCGAACGCATTGTTGTGGCCAAGATAGATACGAAGCCCACACCTACTACAGTAGTACAAGTTTATATGCCAGCTAGCTCTGCAGATGACGAAGATATTGAAGAAATGTATGATGAAATAAAAGAAATTATTCAGATAGTGAAGGGAGACGAAAATTTAATTGTCATGGGTGACTGGAATTCGAGTGTAGGAAAAGGGAGAGAAGGAAACGTAGTAGATGAATATGGATTGGAGCTAAGAAATGAAGGAGGAAGCCGCATCGTAGAATTTTGCACACAGCACAAATTAATCATAGCTAACACTTGGTTCAAGAATCTTGAAAGAAGGTTGTATACATGGAAGAACCCTGGAGATACTAAAAGGTATCAGTTAGATTATATAACGGTAAGACAGAGAATTAGGAACCAGGTTTTAAATTGTAAGACATTTCCAGGGGCAATTGTGGACTCTGACCACAATCTATTGGTTATGACCTGTAGATTAAAACCGAAGAAACTGCAAAAAGGTGGGAATCTAAGGAGATGGGACATGGATAAACTGAAAGAACCAGAGGTTGTACAGAGTTTCAGGGAGAGCACAAGGGAACAATTGACTGGAATGGGGGAGAAATACAATAGAAGAAGAATGGGTAGCTGTGAGGGATGAAGTAGTGAAGGCAGCAGAGGATCAAGCAGGTAAAAAGACGAGGGCAGGTAGAACTCCTTGGTTAACAGAAGAAATATTGAATTTAACTGATGAAAGGAGAAAATATAAATATGCAGTAAATGAAGCAGGCAAAAAGGAATACAAACGTCTCAAAAATGAGATCGACAGGAAGTGCAAAATAGCTAAGCAGGGAGGGCTAGAGCACAAATGTAAGGATGTAGAGGCTTATCTCACTAGGGGTAAGATAGATACTGCCTACAGGAAAATTAAAGAGGCCTTTGGAGATAAGAGAATCACTTGTATGAACATCAAGAGCTCAGATGGAAACCCAGTTCTAAGCAAAGAAGGGAAAGCAGAAAGGTGGAAGGAGTATATAGAGGGTCTATACAAGGGCGATGTACTTGAGGACAATATTATGGAAATGGAAGAAGATGTAGATGAAGATGAAATGGGAGATACGATACTGCGTGAAGAGTTTCACAGAGCACTGAAAGACCTGAGTCGAAACAAGGCCCCGGGAGTAGACAACATTCCATTAGAACTACTGACGGCCTTGGGAGAGCCAGTCCTGACAAGACTCTTCCATCTGGTGAGCAAGATGTATGAGACAGGCGAAATACCCTCAGACTTCAAGAAGAATATAATAATTCCAATCCCAAAGAAAGCAGGTGTTGACAGATGTGAAAATTACCGAACAATCAGTTTAATAAGCCACAGCTGCAAAATACTAACACGAAATCTTTACAGACGAATGGAAAAACTAGTAGAAGCCGACCTCGGGGAAGATCAGTTTGGATTCCGTAGAAATACTGGAACACGTGAGGCAATACTCATCATACGACTCACCTTAGAAGAAAGATTAAGGAAAGGCAAATGTACGTTTCTAGCATTTGTAGACTTAGAGAAAGCTTTTGACAATGTTGACTGGAATACTCTCTTTCAAATTCTGAAGGTGGTAGGGGTAAATACAGGGAACGAAAGGCTATTTACAGTTTGGGCAGAAACCAGATGGCAGTTATAAGAGTCGAGGGGCATGAAAGGGAAGCAGTGGTTGGGAAGGGAGTGAGACAGGGTTGTAGCCTCTCCCCGATGTTATTCAATCTGTATATTGAGCAAGCAGTAAGGGAAACAAAAGAAAAATTTGGAGTCGGTATTACAATCCATGGAGAAGAAATTAAAAACTTTGAGGTTCGCCGATGACATTGTAATTCTGTCAGAGACAGCAAAGGACTTGGAAGAGCAGTTGAATGGCATGGATGGTGTCTTGAAGGGAGGATATAAGATGAACATCAACAAAAGCAAAACGAGGATAATGGAATGTAGTCGAATTAAGTCGGGTGATGCTGAGGGAATTAGATTAGGAAATGAGACACTTAAAGTAGTAAAGGAGTTTTGCTATTTGGGGAGAAAAATAACCGATGTTGGTCGAAGTAGAAAGGATATAAAATGTAAACTGGCAATGGCAAGGAAAGCGTTTCTGGAGAAGAAAAATTTGTTAACATCGAGTATAAATTTAAGTCTCAGGAAGTCGTTTCTGCTAGTATTTGTATGGAGTGTAGCCATATATGGAAGTGAAACATGGGCGATAAATAGTTTGGTCAAGAAGAGAATAGAAACTTTCGAAATGTGGTGCTACAGAAGAATGCTGAAGATTAGATGGCTAGATCACATTACTAATGAGGAGGAATTGAATAGAATTGGGGAGAAGAGGAGCTTCTGGCACAACTTGACAAGATGAAGGAATCGGTTGGTAGGACATGTTCTGAGATATCGAGGGATCACCAATTTAGTATTGGAGGGCAGCGTGGAGGGTAAAAATATTAGGGGGAGACCAAGAGATGAATACACTAAGCAGATTCAGAAGGATGTAGGTTGCAGTAGGTACTGGGAGATGAAGCAGCTTGCACAGGATAGAGTAGTATGGAGAGCTGCATCAAACCAGTCTCAGGACTGAAGACCACAACAACAACAGATGCAAACAATTTAGTAAACAGCTCGAGCTCGTGATACCAACCAACAGGTAACTCTAGAAATGCTTCAGAAATAAGATAGCTAGATTAAACAATTTTCAACCAGTATAAAGTACAATTTGTTAATCGGAAGAATAACTTCGGCATTCTATACCCTTAGATTCTAAAATCAGTTTGAAATAGTGACAGCTACAAGCCCACACACATTGGCAGAACTGAACTCATGCTGTACCACGCAAATCCTTCATAAGTAACAAAAAATGGTTCAAATGGCTCTGAGCACTATGGGACTTAACATCTGAGGTTATCAGTCCCCTAGAACTTAGAACTACTTAAACCTAACTAATCTAAGGACATCACACACATCCATGCCCGAGGCATGATTCGAACCTGCGACCGTAGCAGTCACGCGGTTCCGGACTGCAGCGCCTAGAACCGCGTGGCCACCACGTTCGGCCATAAATAACACATTTACATATATTACAACAGGCAACCAGAATACGGAGTCAAAATAGCCATTACGCGACACCAAGAGACGTGTACACTAATAGTATGCTCACCATGATTTCTCGTAAAATCCAGCGCCTATTGATAAACGCTTGCTTAGAGAGTGCCGCGAGGAGGATGTAAGGAAGACTACTCGCAGTCGGAAACCCACGGTTATCAACCAGCAGAATGAATGGTTCGAATGGCTCTGAGCACTATGGGACTCAACATCTTAGGTCATAAGTCCCCTAGAACTTAGAACTACTTAAACCTAACTAACCTAAGGACATCACACACACCCATGCCCGAGGCAGGATTCGAACCTGCGACCGTAGCAGTCCCGCGGTTCCGGAGTGCAGCGCCAGAACCTATCAACCAGCAGACGCCACGGCATCCAGTACTGGCAAAGGTCAGACCGGACTCCAACCCGGCACCACAATGGACACAAACTGCTTGCAACTTCAATAGCAAAGGAGACGCGGAATACTGTGTGATTCTTGCCGAAGTGACGAGCCATGTTCGCGGCTGCGACCAACACTCGCCCGTCCAAACCCGCAGTCAGCGAAGGCACCAGTCTTGCCAACGGACCACGGCAGTCACTAGGCCACAACAACACGCCGCTTGACCTGCACTCCTCGCCGTCAGTGTCAGACGCCCCTCTCTCCACGTCGCCGCAGCCCTTGACTCCCTCCTCCTCCGATCTGCTCCCTATCGGCGACATTAACGCTCCATGCGCTCTCGCGGCTAGAGAGATTCCAAATCCGCGGGAATTACGAGAAATGAAACGCGGGCACACGGCACAAACTCGAACACTATTAGACAAGCAGAAGGGTACCAGAACAGTCGAGGAGAGATACAAGGAACAACAGCGAAACGCCAGACTAAAACAAACAAGCAAACCAGCTGTCGGCGAGCACTGCCTCGAACTTAATCATTAGATACAATGAGGCAAGTATCGTGGTACAAAGTTTCTAGGACAGCGTAGTTAAGCGATCTATCGAAATAAATATATCAGAAAATCTCGCAAACAAGGACGGATGCCATAATTTAAATAAAGTTTCGGCTTCGACACTCACTTTATTAAAACTTCAGCGGCAATCACATCCACCAGTGTTGGCAACCGCTGAGGGAATTTGCTTTTCACGGAACTTCAGTGCCAGTTCTAAAAAACAAAAGAGCATCAAAGAGCCTAGTATGCGTCGGAACTCAAAGTGGCACAACATAGAGACAAGGCCAAGCAATCATACCTTGACGTCATGGCTAAGCGGCGATCGTAATGTAAAGCAGCCAACAGCAAAAGAATTGTGTGTCCCGTAAAATTAGTTATTTTTGAGATGATGCTTGAAGGAGGTTGGTTAAAAGAGAAAACACAACTGTTTAAGAGGAAATGACACAAGACAAGAACCGATAACTGCGATAAATTTGATACTTGGCATATACACACATCAAAAAAAGTTTTTCATCACTGGTTCCCAGAACTCCTGACGATAGACCTTTACTGTCGATATTGTATCACAGACACAGTTGCTTTGACTGTTCAGTTATGTCACTAAACCCACATGAACAGCGCGTATTAGACAGAGGGGGTCGACAGCCGATCAGTTCCAGTCATTCCACGAGGATACAGACAGACAGGAACTGTCGATGATGACATGCCACGTTCAGGCCGCCCAAGGGCAGTGGATGACCGCTACCTACGGATTATGGCTCGGAGGAACCTTGATAGCAAAGCCACCATTTTGAATAATGATTTTCGTGCAGCCACAGGACGTCGTGTTATGTTACCATTCAAACTTTGCGCAGTAGGCTGTATGATGCGCAACTTCACTCCTGAAGTCCATGGCGAGGTCCACCTTTGCAACCACGACACTATGCAGCGTGGTAGAGATGGGATCAACAGCCGGCCGTTGTGGCAGTGAGGTTCTAGGCGCTTCAGTCTGGAACCGCGTGACCGCTACGGTCGCAGGTTCGAATCCTGCCTCGGGCATGGATGTTTGTGATGTCCTTAGGTTAGTTAGGTTTAAGCAGTTCTAGGGGACTGATGACCATAGATGTTAAGTCCCATAGTGCTCAGAGCCGAGTGGACCGCTCAGGATTGGTATCACGTTATCGTCACCGATGAGTGTCGCATATGCCTTCAACCAGACAATTGTCGCAGACGTGTTTGGAGGCAACCCAGTCAGACTGAACGCTTTAGACACACTATCCAGCGAGTGCAGCAAGGTGGAGGTTCCCTGCTGTTTTGGGGTGGCATTACGTGGGGCCGATGTACGCCGCTGGTGGTCACTGAAGGGGCCGTAACGGCTGTACAGTACATCAGTGCCATCCTTCGATCGATAATGCAACCATATCAGCAGCATACTGGCGGAGCATTCGCCTTCGTGGACAACAGTTCGCGCCCCCATCGTGCACATCTTGTGAATGACATCCTTCAGGATAACGGCATCGCTCGACTAGAGTGGCTAGTATTTTGTCCAGACATGAACCGTATCGAACATGCCTGGGACAGATTGCATAGGGCTTTTTATGGACGACGTGACCCACCAACCGCTGTGAGGGATCTACGCCGAATCGCCGTTGAGGAGTGGGACAATCTGGACCAACAGTGCCTTGCTGAACTTATGGATAGTATGCCACAGCGAATACAGTCATGCATCAATGCAAGAGGACGAGCTACTGGATATTAGAGTACAGCAATCTGGACCACCACCTCTGAAGGTCTCGCTGTATGGCGGTACAACATGCAATGTGTGTTTTTTATGAGCAATAAAAAGGGCAGAAATGATGTTTACGTTGATCTCTATTCCAGTTTTCTGTACAGCTTCCGGAACTCTCGGAACCGAGGTGATGTAAAACTTTTTTTTTTTTTGAAGTGTGTACAACACGACTAGCAAATCTGCAAACAAAAGTAATTACGTCTTTAAAAAAAATGCGTTGCATTCGTAGGTACGAGCTGTTAGGAACATGTGAAGCATTTTAAAGTTTACAATGGTTGATTCTTGAGTTTCTCCCGGCGTATTTGATAATCAAAATATCCACGGGTGTACTGCCGCGCTACAGTGTCCAACGGGCACAATATTTCGGCGATCATACATGTCGCCATCATCAGGTGAACTGACGGACTGAGCTCCTGTGAACGTGCCGGCACGGAGATCCGTTCGCTATGGTTGCTCAGAGGGAACGGATCTCCGCGCCGGCACGTTCACAGGAGCTCAGTCCGTCAGTTCACCTGATGGTGGCGACATGTATCATCGCCGAAATATTGTGCCCGTTGGACACTGTAGACCGGCAGTACACCCGTGGATATTTTGTTTATAATGGTTGTTCAGTACACTATTTACACATTTCCAAATAATATTTTTATACAAATACACTAATACATGAACATCATAATTGGCTGTACTGTCGCAATTTATGTTACCAGTACTGTTTCACGAACAAATTCATTGACGAGAATTTGGTTTAATGGAATTCTTTTTGAATAGACCTCACATTCAAATGATAATCAACCACAATATACACTACATAATGAGATTACAAGAACACATCGATATGTAGAATAAAGTAGTACTCTCTCCTTTCAGAATTTTCACCTAATTCTTGTGTAAAGTTCGGGAATGCTGTTGCCCCATAATCTTTTTAAATATTTATTACGGCAGGGTAAACTAATTCGGATAATTTCCTGCAATGCTGCTCCCTCTAACTTCCCCTTTTTTTTCTTCTGGTCGCTCTCTGGATGGTCCGGAAGCTGACGATAGGTGGCCTAGACAGCTTGGATAAATACATGTCATGGAATTTGAGTGAAGCCGTGGTTTTGAAAGTGGAGTAGTTACGGTTTTTCCGTCTGTGGCAGATACCTCCCAGATAACGTTGCAAGCTCTGAAATGCATGGGACACGCCTGAAAAATGAGCAGTGTAGTTATAGTAATATACTGAATTTAAATGATCTGACAAACAACTTACCATAAGCCTGAACACGCATTACTAAATTAAATTCAAAACAAGTACCCGTGTTAAGCTTACCACTGAATAATATAAGTGTGGAATCCGAGTTGAAATTGATTGGAGCTGTTTCTATATCATTACATCGTCTGTACAAAATTTGAGCACAAGAAACTTGTTTCCCGCTGTTTAATTTCCAATAGCTTTCTGTACGCAACATTTCACAAACATAATGTAGGCCAAACTGAATAATCGTGTATTATTCCGAGTCAAACTCACATAAACACAGCTTAGTAACATATAACATGACTTCTGTGTAATGAAATAAACGTCTCATAATGATTACATAGAAAATCTAAATCTTTTATGCACAGCACGTTGCTGACGCAACGCAAGGCCGCTGTTGACTTTCGCCGCTTCTCGCTGACGTCACAACTTGGATTTGTTGCAGCTGGAGGGCCTTCCGCTGTGCATGGTGTTGGTCGAGCCCGGCTATACATTTCGGTGAGAAAATAATAGTCCACAGCCTGGTTGGAGTCCAGCCAGCGAGTACACTTAATAGCAGAACTCGCAGCAGGTGAAGCACACGGCTAGATCGGTCGTCGGAATATTGTGCAGAAAATGGAAAAACTAGTCGGTCCAAAACACACTATTTTTTGACAAAGAACGTAACATTTAATGTCTCATTATCCATATTCACCCAATTTTCGACTAAGACTTGATTTTTTAACATTATTTCAAAGAAAAACTCATAGAGACCAATTTTCTTCATCTCAAGAATATGTTGAGGTACCAAAATGAAAGTCAAAAAATTCTTCGATCCTCTAAAACGATGCTCGCAACATGTCCAGGGAAACTGAAGAAACAAGCGGTCATGGTCACGAAAGTGCTTCGCGAACGAAACAGTTCTGTTGGTTTACGTTTATCCTGAAATACCCAAACAGAAGATTATTGATTACTTGCTCTTGCGGGCAGCCAGAAGGGCCACATCACGACGTGGCATGGACTCGAATAACGTCTGAAGTAGTTCTCGAGTTAACTGACACCATGAATCCTGCAGGGCTGCATGTAAATCTGTAAGAGTACGAGGAGGTGGAGATCTCTTCTGAATAACACGTTGCTGGGTATCCCAAATATGCTCAATAATGTTCGTGACTGGGGAGTTTAGTGGGCAGCGGAAGTGTTTAAACTCAGAACAGTGTTCCTGGAGCCACTTTTGTAGCAATTCTGGACGTGTGGATGTAGCATTCTCCTGCTTGAATTGCCCAAGTCCGTCGAAATGCACAATGGACTTGAATGGATGCAGGTGATCAGACAGGATGGTTACGCAGGTGTCACTTTTCGGAGTCGTATCTAGACGTATCAGGAGTCCCATATCACTCCAAATGCACACGCCCCACACCATTACAGAGCTTGAACAGTCCCATAACGCAAGCAGGGTCCAATGATTCATGAGGCTGTTTCCATACCCGTACACGTCCAATCACTCGATAAATTTTGAAACCAGACTCTCCGACCATGCAACATATTTCCAGTCATCAACAGTCCAATGCCGGTGTAGACGAGCCCAGGCGAGGCGTAAGGCTTCGTGTCATGCAAACATTAAGGGTACACGAGTAAGCTCCGAAAGCCCATATCGATGATTTTTCGTTGAAAGGTTTGCACGCTGACACTTGTTGATGGTCCAGCACTGAAATCTGCAGCAATTTGCGGAAGGGTTGCACTTCTGTCACGTTGAACGATTATTTTCGGTCCCGTTCTTCCACGATCTTTTTCCGGTCGCAGCAATGTCGAAGATTTGATGTTTCACGGGGTTCCTGATGTTCACCGTACGCTCTTGAGATGGTCGTATGGGAAAATCCCCACTTCATCGCTACCTTGGAGGTACTGTGCCGCACCGACTATAACACCATGTTCAGACTCACTTAAATCTTGATAACCCACCATAGTAGCAACAGTAACGGATCTAACAATTGCACCAGACACTTACTGTCTTGCCCGCATCTCGTGGTCGTGCGGTAGCGTTCTCGCTTTCCACGCCCGGGTTCCCGGGTTCGATTCCCGGTGGGGTCAGGGATTTTCTCTGCCTCGTGATGGCTGGGTGTTGTGTGGTGTCCTTAGGTTAGTTAGCTTTAAGTAGTTCTAAGTTCTAGGGGACTGATGACCATAGATGTTAAGTCCCATATTTTTTTTTTACTTTATTGTTATTTTAATACCTGTACAAATCAGGTAGGCTGTCAGCGGCACACTACGCCGCTCTTCAGCCATAGTGTTGACAATAGTATAAGAACGGAGAATGATAAGAAACATAGTGATGGGCAAAGGAGAGAGGTCACAGAGACACAAAAAACACGGAGTCGTTCACACGTGACGATAAAAACACTGAAAACACGTTGACACAGCGCACAGAACACTGATGAATCTGACGGCACAAGTGAATGTAGTAGTGGGACGGCGGACACCAAAAACACTAAACGACGTCAGACACACAAAACACAGAAGGCGATGATGTCCGGCGCGCGAATGTTCACTATGCGTGTGCGAGTCCAGGGACCTGCCAAGAGAGGAGGAGGAGGAAGGGGAGTGGGAGAGCGAGAGGGGAGAGCAGGGATGCCACGGTCAGGGGAGATAGGGGGAGGGAGGAAGGGGGAGGGGAAGCCCGGGGGAAGAGGGGTGGAGGGAGGGGATGGGGGAAAAGGAAAGAGAAGGGAAGAGAAGAGAAGGGAGGGAGGGTGCCGAAAAGAAAGGACACCGGAAGTGGGGGGTGGGGCAGGATCAAAGTTGATAGGAGGGGTAGATGGAGGGGACGAGGACATCATCAGGGAGGGGGAGCTGGCGGAAGCCACCTTGGAAGAGGGTAAGGAGGGTGGAGAGATGGAGACCGGGTGGGACGTGCGAATATAGGCGCGGCAGCGGGCGGGGGTGGGAGAGGATCGGGGATACGAGCGGGTGAGGAGGATCAAGTTTACGGGAGGTGTACAGGATCCGTATCCTTTCAAGGAAAAGGAGGAGGTGGGGGAAGGGGATGAGATCATACAGGATCCGCGTGGGGGAGGGGAGACGGATGTGATAGGCGAGGCGGAGAGCATGGCGTTCAAGGATTTGGAGGGATTTATAAAAGGGAGGGGGGGGGCGGAGATCCAGGCTGGATGGGCGTAACAAAGGATTAAGTCCCATAGTGCTCAGAGCCATTTGAACTTATTGTCTTATATAGGCGTTGCCGGCCGCAACTCCGTAGTCTGCCTGTTTACATATCTCTGTATTTGAATACGCTTGCCTATACCAGTTTCTTTGGCGGTGCAGTCTATATATACAGCAATTTTTATGATTTCCAAGTATTTTAAGTCGTATTTTTCCTTGCGTTTGACGCTGACGATATGTTACCACTAGCGCCACCTGTTGGCCGTTGCATTATCTTGAGTGCAATGTCATGCCTTTACCGTGTGAAATTTGTTACATTCCCATGGCCCTATCCTGTCGGTATGAAGTTCTTCTCCTTGCATTATTATGTTTCTTTCACTCACACTTTTTGTCTCTTTAAAAATAGTTCAAATGGCTCTGAGCACTATGTGACTTAACGTCTGAGGTCATCAGTCCCCTTGAACTTAGAACTACTTAAACCTAACTTACCTAAGGACACCACACACATCCATGACCGTGGCAGGATTCGAACCAGCGACCGTAGCGGTCGCGCGGTTCCAGACTGAAACGCCTAGAACCGCTGAGCCACCACGGCCGGCTTTGTCTCTTAGCCATTGTCACTGTGCTGCTCTTGTGTTTCTTGTAACCTTTTCATGTCTTTTGATGATGATTGTAATTGAAACGCGTCAATGAACAAGTCGCTCTCATCCAGTGACTTATTAAAAATTCAAGGTCCATATCAGCATTGTTTCTACTTTTTATTTCAAAAAAATGTGTGAGTACCTTTCGCGTGACTGTGTATAACACCTTGTATATATCAAAGTTTTGCATCCTGTCGTGATGTTCTATACTTTTTAAGCATTTACTTGAACTTACGGTATCCGAGATTAGGTCCAATTCTACGCAATTCATCCGGGTTAGATGTTTGTCAAACATAAACGTTGATGCCAAATCGGATTTAGTGCAACCTACAATCTGTCAGAGGTTCCTTCTGTCTACCAGAAGGTCATACATCGATATCCCTCAATCTTGACACATAACATCAAAGTTTGCAGCAACAGCAACAGATTTTGGTCGACACTCACAAAATTCATCGCTGAGTGAAGCAACCCAGTTGCAAACAGTCTTCTCTGAAAGTGATGGTTAACAACACGTTGAACCAAATCATTCGAGGCCTGAGACGCTTAATCGTGGGGGTACGATTTATTTGCGTTCTGAAGTCATATTGTTGCACTGTGGAGTTGAGTCCTGATTGAAATGATCGTGCTGGTACCGCTATTTCGTATGCAACTCGAAGCATATCCATATCGAGAAGCAGCGTCTTACTCTTTCGAAATTTTCGATGTGGCCGGTTGGGAGCATCTGCACTGAGTAAAGTCTTAATTATGGATTAATTATTGAGTTTTGATGCTTGAAATAATGTGTTTGAGGATCTGAAAGGTCTTCGATAGTAATTAAAACTCAGCCCGCCAAAAATTTTTAAATTCTTAAATAGCTGTAATTACAGTAACTTCCATATGCATAATTGTGTATTTTGGGGTTATGTTGCTAGCGTATGTTCGTTTTCAGTCTATGTCTGAAGTCAGGCTTTGGAGCAGATTAAGGAACTGGTACGTCACATAACCATTAGCTTTACACTTCAGTGTCCCAGTGCGTTGGATTTATATTTTTTGCCACTCTGAAACGTCCCCTTAGAAAAATTAATGAATGACTGTGCTGGTAAGCCCCTACGTTATTTGATTTTCAAACAGCTGAGCAGAACTGAACGTACTCAGACATTTCGCATTTCGCTCTTTACCTATCCTGATCAACACTAAAATTACACACAATATTTTTAGCGCAACGCAATCTGACTTTCAAAAATCCCTACAAAAGAATGGCCCTGACTAACATTAACCTGTACCTTTCACAAATCACATACCTCACAAAATCTTCGTTACTCGAGCTACTGCAATACAGCAAGCGCCACTACTGCCAGCTAAATAAAAGATTCAAACTACTGAAGGCACTAACTACTGATAGGCATAGTTAGCAAATGAAAGATTTTGATGGAGAACAATGTATTTACCTTAACAGTGTTCAAAAGTCATAATATATATCAGTTCATGACATCCATTCTTACAAATGTACTGTTTCTGAAGGACACACGTCCAGATCATCGGCTCTCAAAACTCCGCCATCTCACTTCCCCACGTCCACCACTGCTGGTGGCTCACCTCCAACTGCGCAACGCTACGCTCTGTTAACAGCCAACAGCCCAACACTACAATAGCGAATATTACAACAATGCCACCCAGCCATAGACTGCACACAGCAGAGCCAGTGATTTTCATACAGAGCACTACATGGCGTTACCAATATAAAAACTTAAACAGCCTACTTACAACTTACTGGCGACACTATTCTTACCTTATTCGACGAATCCGGCGGTGTTGGATAAGTGCTAATTTCTTCATCTTCAGATCAAGAACACGGAAGCGGGGCTCATGAGCAGCTACAAATCAAAATAATTAAACCGACAAAAACATGATATGATGACAAGAACCCAAAGGGGTATCGGTATTCGTCTACTGTGGACGAATGTGTCTACCCATTGCTGCAGGCAAAAGAATCACTAGAAGAGGCCACCAAAAAGGTATGTGGAGTGTAATATTAACATATATTTGTCAAAAGAAAGTAATTGTTTTCATGAACATCACTGTAATGAATATTTTAAATTTTTGTAAAAATCAGAAAATAAAAATTTCTTACCGATTAGAATACCATTCTAAGAAAATGTTTGTCACTAAAGCCCCTGTAACGTCTTAATATACGACTCAGCTTCTGTGAGGTGTCTAAAATAATAAAAAAGACATAGAACGAGCACTTTCAAAATTTTAAAAGAATCATTTCAACAGCGCCCTATTGGTTGTCTATGAAAACATAACACTTGACTCTCGTACCACGTCCACAGTAGTCGTTCTTGGAAGCAGCAGTCTGGATACTGGCCGCTCACGGGAAAAATTTGCTTATGATGTAGCGAATTCACTCACTGCGGGTAATACATAACAGTTAATAAAAATGTTGCATTGTGAACAATGCATCACAGTTAATATTGAATAAATCAAATAACAGAGGTTGATTGTACCATATGAAAGCCGAAATACAAGGAGCATTCTAAAGAAAGCAAAATTGTTCCATTAGGAAAATGTGAAGACAGTTGTTCCCTATGATTTGCTTCGAAACGAGGGGCCAAACGCACAATCCTTCGTAATGGCATCCGGCGCTTCATTGGTATTGAGTGCAACCTCCTTCGTGATTCAAGAGAGGTGGGCTAAGGGGCGTCCGGTCAATTTAAGACTCTGACTTCCCCTCACCCCCCCCCCCCCACCACTACCACCACGCTTCCGAACAAAGCACTCCTTGTGTGGCGAATTTTATTACATCGCTGGCTGCGTACATTACAGAGTTTCAACACCAGCTAAAGATCCGTCGACTGCCTATCGAGAAGCTGTTGCTCATCAGTATAAAGTAGAATAGAGATTTACTTAACAAGAAAATATGGGATGGGACAACAATGAAATAAAGAATTCCCCTATGTAGGAAATAACATTGCAATGGGTTCCCGAAGAGAGGGAAGTATGTTTATCAAAACGGCTATAGTGGCATCAGATATTGATATGGAAATGAGGATGAACTACCTGAAAGTGCAGGACTTCAGCATAGTACTCAATGAAAGTGAAAGGCAGACTGTCGGATATGTAGAGAAGAAGAATTGGGAAGCATTTAAAACGTGGTGCTACAAAAGGACGTTAATAATGAAGTGACAAGATAAAGAACTAAACGGAGAAGTAATGAAAAAAAGATGAGAACGTAAGTTTATGAAATACTCGTACTATAACACTAACTTGCCATGGGAAAAAATAATTTTACCCTCTGAGAGGATTTTTAAATTTTCACCACACGCATGTCTAATGGATAAAGGTATCGGACTATAATTTTGATTATATCGCAATAAACAGAAAAACTAAACAGACTTTAACTTTGGGGTTTAATGAAATAAGTAAAATCTTACGTGAATGAAAAAACGAACCGTCGCCAGCCTAATTAGGCACATTAATTTGGAAATATAAGTTTAAGAAAATTGAATATCAGTTATTGAAGTCACTTTCATTAGTATTCCCTTTGACCAGCACAGAGGATACAAACGGACACAGGGCACTCTGAGCTGTGGGTAGCAGTAGTTACCAACAATGCACAAACACGCAGTCATAGAAAGCAAAAATGTACCAAACTCATACTAATAACAGCTATAGTCAAGATCATTATTTGACTCAATACTGAGATGTTACTACAGGAAGTTGAACATGGGGTGATCTTCTAATTTAACTGACATGTAACAACCACTAAAAAGGAAAAAAACAAAGAATATCACAATTACCCTGTTTATACTCCCATTTAGAGAAATATATCAGATTTTCTTAGCAGCAATAATATTCCGAATATCTTTCTAATATGAGAATAATATGGGACCTATAAACTGGTATAGTATCACTAGTCAAACTCTATGATTATTTCAGTAGCGAAAATTAATTCAACCAAAGTTAATTCTTAGCTTCACTTGGAATATTTCATATTTTTAGTTTTCAAGGCAAATTGTTAAACACTGAGCTCAATTAAGTTCAAAATAATTATTCATGGTGGTAATCAAGACTAAATTACGTTTCAAATGAGTTTAACATATTTGCCTTTTTCATCACCTGTGAAGCAGACATTTTAGACAGCAGCATTTACACAATCTGACACTGTATTTTTGCAAAACGATACTTTGCACTAAACTGAGAGTGATTTAGCAAACTTCTAACTAATTTCAATTTTGTGGTTTTAACTTCAACTTTTGCTAATCCTTGCACATTTGCCAAACCTAAATAATAACTTTAGAACATTTTAGATCATTTGAAACAGGGTACTCGGTTTTATAAACACTTAGGAGAGGACCCTGTATAGGTTCATGATCAGGATAGAAGAAATGGTTCCAGATAAAGATTTCTAGCATTTGGATTATTATTAAAATACTCACACAAATTAACTGGCCCATGTTCTGATACATATCTGTATGCATGAAGTTAGTGGAGCAGTGGGGAAGTTGTGGTGGCAAGCGACATGGCAGCTAACGGTTCTTACGGCTCTTGATGTTTGAATGCTCTATAAGATGAAAACGAAAATTTCTGTTCCGACACTGACAATGTTGAGGGTTTATGGAAAACGTTCAAGGCAATCGTAAAATGCGTTTTAGACAGGTACGTGCCGAGTAAAACTGTGAGGGACGGGAAAAACCAACCGGTTCAACAACAAAGTTAGGAAACTAAAGCGAAAGCAGAGAGCTTCACTGCAAGTTTAAACGCAGCCAAAACCTCTCAGACAAACAGAAGCTAAACGATGTCAAAGTTAGCGTAAGGAGGGCTATGCGTGAAGCGTTCAGTGAATTCGAAAGTAAAATTCTATGTACCGACTTGACAGAAAATCCTAGGAAGTTCTGGTCTTATGTTAAATCAGTAAGTGGCTCGAAACAGCATATCCAGACACTCCGGAATGATGATGGCATTGAAACAGAGAATGACACGCGTAAAGCTGAAATACTAAACACCTTTTTTCAAAGCTGTTTCACAGAGGAAGACCGCACTGCAGTTGCTTCTCTAAATCCTCGCACAAACGAAAAAGTGGCTGACATCGAAATAAGTGTCCAAGGAATAGAAAAGCAACTGGAATCACTCAACAGAGGAAAGTCCACTGGACCTGACGGGATACCAATTCGATTCTACACAGAGTACGCGAAAGAACTTGCCCCCCTTCTAACAGCCGTGTACCGCAAGTCTCTAGAGGAACGGAAGGTTCCAAATGATTGGAAAAGAGCACAGGTAGTCCCGGTCTTCAAGAAGGGTCGTCGAGCAGATGCGCAAAACTATAGACCTATCTCTCTGACATCGATCTGTTGTAGAATTTTGGAACATGTTTTTTTGCGCGAGTATCATGTCGTTTTTGGAAACCCAGAATCTGCTCTGTAGGAATCAACATGGATTCCGGCAACAGCGATCGTGTGAGACCCAACTCGCTTTATTTGTTCATGAGACCCAGAAAATATTAGTTACAGGCTCCCAGGTAGATGCTATTTTCCTTGACTTCCGGAAGGCGTTCGATACAGTTCCGCACTATCGCCTGATAAACAAAGTAAGAGCCTACGGAATATCAGACCAGCTGTGTGGCTGGATTGAAGAGTTTTTAGCAAACAGAACACAGCATGTTGTTATCAATGGAGAGACGTCTACAGACGTTAAAGTAACCTCTGGCGTGCCACCGGGGAGTGTTATGGGACCATTGATTTTCACAACATATATAAATGACCTAGTAGATAGTGTCGGAAGTTCCATGCGGCTTTTCGCGGATGATGCTGTAGTATACAGAGAAGTTGCAGCATAAAAATTGTAGCGAAATGCAGGAAGATCTGCAGCGGATAGGCACTTGGTGCAGGGAGTGGCAACTGACCCTTAACGCAGACAAATGTAATGTATTGCGAATACATAGAAAGAAGGATCCTTTATTGTATGATTATATGATAGCGGAACAAACACTGGTAGCAGTTACTTCTGTAAAATTTCTGGGAGTATGCGTGCGGAACGATTTGAAGTGGAATGATCACATAAAATTAATGGTTGGTAAGGCGGGTGCCAGGTTGAGATTCACTGGGAGAGTCCTTAGAAAATGTAGTCCATCAACAAAGGAGGTGGCTTACAAAACACTCGTTCGACCTATACTTGAGTATTGCTCATCAGTGTGGGATCCGTACCAGATCGGGTTGACGGAGGAGATAGAGAAGATCCAAAGCAGAGCGGCGCGTTTCGTCACAGGGTTATTTGGTAACCGTGATAGCGTTATAACCGTGATAGCGTTACGGAGATGTTTAGCAAACTCAAGTGGCAGACTCTGCAAGAGAGGCGCTCTGCATCGCGGTGTAGCTTGCTGTCGAGGTTTAGAGAGGGTGGATTTCTTGGATGAGGTATCGTATATATTGCTTCCTCCTACTTATACGTCCCGAGGAGATCATGAATGTAAAATTAGAGAGATTCTAGCGCGCACGGAGGCTTTCCGGCAGTCGTTCTTCCCGCGAACCATACGCGACTGGAAAAGAAAAGGGAGGTAATGACAGTGGCACGTAAAGTGCCCTCCGCCACACACCGTTGGGTGGCTTGCGGAGTATAAATGTAGATGTAGATGTAGATGTAGAAGATTTCTTCTTGGCGACAATAGCCTCATACTTTCTCCATCATGTACAACCGCTCGCAAGACGAATGGTAAGGACCAAAGGACTTGAAAGTTGTACAGGTGACACAAGTACTCATGAAAGGAAATAGGAGTAATCCACCGCATTATAGATCCACATCACTAATGTCGATCTGCAGTAGAATTTTGGAACATAGACAGTGTTCCAACATTAAAAATTTCCTCGAAACTAACGATGTACTGACAGACAGTCAGCACGGATTCAGAGAATATAGTTCCTGAGAAACACAACTAGCTCTTTATTAGCACGAAGTACTGACCGCTATCGACAAGGGATCTCGAATTAATTCCATATTTTTAGATTTCCAGAAGCCTTTTGCCACCATTCCTTGCAAGAGACTTCGAACCAAATTGGCCGCACGGGATTAGTCGGGCTGTTTGAGGCGCTGCAGTCATGGACTATGCGGCTGGTCCCGGCGGAGATTCGAGTCCTCCCTCGGGCGTGTGTGTGTGTGTTTGTCCTTAGGATACTTTCGGTTAAGTAGTGTGTAAGCTTAGGGACTGATGACCTTAGCAGTTAAATCCCATAAGATTTCACACACATTTGGACGTTTTTGAACCAAATTGCATCCGTATGGAGTATCATTTCAGTTGTGCGTCTGAATCCGTTATTTCCTCTCAGAAAGGACACAGTACGTAGTAATGTACAAAAAATCACCAAGTCAAACAGAAGTGATATCCGGCGTTCCCCTTGGTACTTTTATAGGGCCTCTGCTGTTCGTTATCTATATAAAGAGTTTGGGAGATAATCTTAGCAGTCTTCTTCAATTGTTTGCAGAAGATGCTGTCATTTACTATGTACTAAAGTGATCAGAAGGTCAAACTTAATTGCTGAATGACTTAGCCACGATATCTGGTTAGTGCGAAAAGTAGGAATCGTCTCTCAATAAAGGAAAACTGTGAGGTCGTCCACATTAATTCAAAAATAAAATCGTTACATTTCAATATTACGATAAACCACACAATTTTAAAGGTTGTCAATTCGACTAAATACCTAGGATTTGCAATTACGAAGAATATCATTTGGAACGATCGCATGGATAATGTTGTTGGGAAGGCAAACCAAAGACTACGTTTTATGGCGGTATCCTTAGACGACGTGATATCTCTAACAGAGAGACTGCCTACAGTACTCTTGTTCCTCCTCTGCTAGAGTACTGCTGTGCTGTATAGGAACCTGACCAGGTAAGATTGACGAAAAAGTTCAACTAAGGGCAGCTCTTTTTGTACTATCGCGAAATGGGGAAGAGAGTTCCACGGATGTGATAAGCAAATTGGAATGGCAAACATTAAAACAGCGGCATTTTTCGTTGCGACGAGATCTTTTCAATCACCAATTTTCTCCTCTGAATAGAAAATAGCCGGCCGCGGTGGTCTCGCGGTTCTAGGCGCTCAGTCCGGAACCGCGCGACTGCTACGGTCGCAGGTTCGAATCCTGCCTCGGGCATGGATGTGTGTGATGTCCTTAGGTTAGTTAGGTTTAAGTAGTTCTAAGTTCTAGGGGACTGATGACCACAGCAGTTAAGTCCCATAGTACTCAGAGCCATTTGAACCAATAGAAAATACGGGGTGTTTCAAAATGAATGAAGGCACTGTAACATTTATTATATTTAACTTACAATTATAAATAATATATCAAGTGAAAGAGCAACTAAAACAATTTTCTTAAAAGTGTTCAATGTCAGCACCATCGTCACATATCGAGTCGCTAGGCGATTTCTTCTAAAATATTCATCTCTGTGTCTACAGCAGTTGTTGCAACGATGCTGTTTCTGAAGTCGGATAGATCAGTTGGTAGCGGAGACATATACACATGATCCTTTATGAACCGCCAAATGCATGGGATCAGAACGTGTGTGAACATGAAGATCACATAAAACGAGCTCTACCATCCAGAGCCTTATGGCCAACCCAGCGGTCAGGTACAACGTCATTTAACCAGTCGCGTGCTGAGTTATGCCAGTAAGATGGTGACCCTTTTTGGTGCCAAATAAAATTCTGCGGTTCAGCTTCTTCCAGTTGAGGAAAGAGTCATAGTTCTAGAGCATCAAGATGAGAAACGCCAGTTACAGTTGCTTCACCGAAAAAGTGGAGAGCAGTCCTGTTGCAACTGTGCAATATCGTGAGGATTTGCTGACCCCCAGATACGCACATTACGTGTTCACATTTCCATTTAGGTGAAATGTCGATTCACCACTTAAGGAGACACGATCCAGAAAATATTCATCTCATGCACCAAAATTTCGTTTGCGAAGTTGGTATGTAAACCATAGTCTGTAGGCTTCAGACCTTGTTACAACTGCGAACAAGGACGAACTGATTTATTGGGATTACGCGTGATAGACTCTCACTCGTTCATGATGCTTTTCATTCATTCTTGGTCTTTCCATACTCTTCCCTTTATGCACGTGTTTACAAACAAATCTATTTGAGTTGCTCTTTCAATTGATGTATTATTTATAACTGTAAGTTGAATGCAGTAAATGTAGTGTCACCGACAGACACCACACTTGCTAGGTGGTAGCTTTTAAATCGGCCGCGGTCCGCTAGTATACGACGGACCCGCGTGTCGCCACTGTCAGTAATTGCAGACCGAGCGCCACCACACGGCAGGTCTAGAGAGACGTACCAGCACTCGCCCCAGTCGTACAGCCGACGTTGCTAGCCATGGTTCACTGACAACTACGCTCTCATTTGCCGAGACGATAGTTAGCATAGCCTTCAGCTACATTTGCTACGACCTAGCAAGGCGCCATTACCAGTATAGATATTGAGATTCTATTAATGTATCATCAAGAGCGATGTTCTACAAATGTGGATTAAAGTTAAGTATTCCAGAAGCTACGTACTTTTCTTTATAGCATTCATTACGTATCCTGTTTCAGACCTCACGCCAGCCTGCGTGAGTTTAAGCGCGTGCCTTTCGGCTTCCTCTCATTGTGTCTAGGCTGTCTTGTCTAGACACAACATTTTTGGCGACGAGTCTACAACGGGTCATCTTCTTCTTTCTACTTGTTTACTTTACTTGTGTAATGGCTTCGCCACATTCTCCAGATGTACTGTCCGAATTTTATCGCTTGCAGAATCAGCAGACGCAGGCCTTATTGGATGCTCTTGGACAGCTCATCCATGGTCAACGTGCAATGCAAAACGATGCGGCCGCCGCCGCTTCATCGCTACCGCAGCCACAACACGCAGTTGCACCACCTTTTCGTCTGTTCAAGGCGGAAATGGAAAGCTGGACGGAGTGGTCACGCCAATTTGGATTCCATCTCGCCACCTACAGAATTCAAGGTAACGAGCGGCAGCCTCATCTCCTTTCTTGTGTCGGTGTGTCCACCTACCGTGTGATGGTGAAATTGTTTCCCCGACGCAACGTAGCAACTCTGTCCTACGAAGAAATTTTGTCTGCTTTAGATGGCTATTTCAAGGAATCAGTCAATGTCGTTGCAAAAAGGTATACATTCTTTCGTACAAAACATACGGACGGTCACACTAATCGTGAGTGGGTTGCAACTTTGCAAGGCCTTACTAGGGATTGTGCATTTGAGTGTGAATGTGGACTCCCTTATTCAGATACTATGGTGCGTGATGCAATTGCACAGAACGTTTCTGATGTTCGCATAAGGGAACAGATTTTGAAACTAGTCAATCCCTCCCTTCAACAAGTGATAGACATATAGGATCGGCAAGACACACTTGACTTTGCTCAGGAATCATTTGAAACTTCGCCAGCTGTGTGTCACATTGACTGGCCCGCCGGGCGAGCTGCACGGAACTGTAAACAGCCCTCGCGCACGTCCGCGCAGCCATGTGTGCCGCGCAAGCACGCAAATGCAGTGAAATCATGCCCGCGGTGTGCTACTCGACATTCGCGTGAGAATTGCTCATCACGCCAAGCTATTTGCTTTTTCTGTAATAAGAAAGGTCATGTTCAAAGTGTTTGCCAGCAAAAGCTCAAAACGGACACTAACAACCATTCCAGGCCCTTTGCTTCGCGCCGGAATCGAACCAAGGATACTCAGGCTCGTGAACCTTCGCCCATGGAAATTCATGTAGTTAATTCCACTCCGTCCAGTGCTACTCCCTCTAACAGTGACTGTGTTCGTTCCACAACAAGTATGCGTCGACGTCGACGGAAATCACGTCAAGTCGCAAGTGATTCTGTGCTAGTGTCAGTTCACGTTGCACGAGACAGTTGCTCTTGTCGTCAGCAGGACAATAAACTTTTTGTAGATTTGGACTTTGACGGAAAAGTGATCCCGTTCCAGCTCGATACCGGAGCTGCAGTTTCATTGATCAATAAAGCCACGTACAAACAACTGGGCGCACCTCCGTTGCATGCCGCAAATGTTAAGCTAACTACTTATTCAGGACAGCATATCCCTGTGTTAGGACAGTGCAGCCCTCTTGCAACATAAAAGGGACAAACAAAACTTGTGTCATTTTACGTCCTTCGTTCTTCTTCTGCAGTGAACTTGTTTGGTTTAGATTTATTTCAGTTGTTTAACTTGTCTATAGTCAATCAGGTCCTCTCAGTGAACCAGACTGTGACTTCAGCCAGTGTTTCTCGTCTATGTGAAGAATTTGCAGACATTTTTGCACCGGCCCTTGATTGCACTAAGAACTATAAAGCACATTTGGAACTGAAAGTAAACGCGCAACCGAAATTTTTCAGAGCGCGCAATGTTCCCCAAGCATTGCGTGATGAGGTCGCAAGAACATTTAGCCAACCTACGAACATTATTTCAGGTCTTGCGACAAAATGGTCTTCGCTTGCGGAAGGACAAATGTGTGTTTTTTGCTCGTGATTCGCCATATCTGGGACATGTACTCAATGCCCAAGGCATACATCCCAGTCCAGAGCATCTTCGTGCCATACAAGACTTGCCTTCGCCGCAGAATTTGAAGCAGCTAGAGAGTGTGCTGGGTAAAATTATTACAATAAATATGTTCCCCATGCCTCTTCCATTTCAGCTCCGCTTCATCGCTTACGCCGTGAAGGTGTTCCGTTCGTCAGGTCGACGGAATGCGAACGCGCCTTTCGCCAGTTGAAATCGGCGTTGCTTCCCAATACTTGCCTTACGCCTTTAGATCCCCAGAAACCCCTTTTGTTGATGGTCGATGCATCGGATTTCGGGATCGGTGCTGTGCTTGCGCACAAAGATGGTTCGCACGATCGCCCTATTGCATTTGCGTCCAAATTGGTTCTCGTCTGCGCAAAGAAATTATTCACAAATCGAGAAAGAAGCTTTGGCTCTCCTATTTGGTGTTACTAAGTTTCATGATTTCTTGTATGGTCGTCACTTTCCCATCATCACAGACCACAAACCTTTGACATCGCTTTTTCATCCGAACAAGCCTGTCCCTCCACGTACAGCGCAGAAATTCATTCGCTGGTCTATTTTCCTCTCGCAGTACCGCTACTATATCTTGTATCGGTCCACTGCTAAGCACGGAAACGACGATGCGTTGTCCTGTTTGCCTGTTGCTGAGGACAGAGCATTCGATTCTTCCGAACTTGCTTGCATGTTCATTGATGCGGAAACCGATGACGTGGTCGAATCGTTTCCGATTGATTTTCGTCGTGTAGCTACAGCCACAGCAGCTGACCCTGTCCTTGCTACAGTTTTGCGTTTTGTTGCTACGCAATGGCCTTTGTCAAAGTCACGGATCGAGGATCCGTTGTTTCGCCGATTTTTTGCTCACAAGGAGAGACTTTTTGTACGACGTGGTGTTTTGCTGTTGCGTTCTGATAATGATCAGTCCAGGGTCGTGGTCCCACGTTCGTTACAATCCTCTGTCTTACAGCTTCTCCACCAAGGACATTGGGGTATAGTGAGAACGAAACAACTTGCTCGCCACCACTGTACTTGGTTCGGAATCAATGCTGCGATTACGAATATGTGCTCTTCTTGCATGGCGTGTGCCGAACAACAATCCGCGCCACCGCGGAAATTCTTTGCATGGCCGAAAGCCACTTCCCCTTGGCAACGCTTACACATCGATTTTGCTGGTCCATTCTGGAATGCTCGATGGTTGGTTGTGGTCGATTCATTCAGTAATTTTCCTTTTGTTGTCCGGATGTCTTCCATGACGTCTTCTGCCACAATCCAAGCGTTGTCCGCTATCTTTTGCATTGAAGGTCTGCCACAGACTATTGTTTCCGACAATGGCCCACAATTCGTGTCCGCAGAATTTCAGTCATTCTGCAAGGCCAACGGTATTAAACATCTGACATCCGCGCCGTTTTCGCCTCAGTCAAACGGTGCCGCTGAACGTTTGGTCCGGACTTTCAAGTCACAGATGTTGAAATTGAAAGAGTCACATTCCCGGGAGGACGCGTTATTGCTCTTTTTGTCCTCGTATCGCTCTCAGCCCCGCTATGGTCGCTCGCCGGCTGAGTTGCTCCATGGTCGTCCTCATCGAACCTTGATGTCTTTGCTGCATCCGCCGCATCAGGTTCCTGTGCAGCGGCAGAAACTTGCTTTTGCTCCCGGCGACGTTGTATACAATCGCAACTATCACGGTTCACAGCGTTGGCTAGCAGGGCGCGTTCTTCGCTGCCTCGGCCGCGCGATTTGTCTGGTTTTGGGGACCGCTGGTGAGGTGCGTCGGCATCTCAATCAGCTGCGCCTCTGTCGTCGCCTGGGTTCTGCCGCTCCCCGTCTGCTTTCAGCGACGGTGCCGTCCGGTCAGCGCCCTGGGGACCCATCTACTGGCTCGCCTCATCCCCAGGTGTTACCGACGATGCCTTCCATTTTGCCCCATGGCGTCGCGCCGCCGCCGCAGCCGCCGCCGGCGCCGCTCGCAGTGGACGCGTCGCTGCAACCGCCGGGCGCCTCCCTGGGTCACGCGCCGCCGATCGCTTCCCGTGACCAGTTGCCCTCCGCCATGGGACTCTTGCCCGCTCCGGACCATCTGTCGTCTTCGCCAATCGGGTGCTCCGACTCGATGGAGGTCGACCCTTCGGCCCCTCCTGACTATCTACGGGCGCATACACCGCATGTTGGCATTCACCCTGGACTAGGTTTTCAGGCGTTTCCTAGCTCCCCTCGGACCGAATGGCCGGGTGCGGGTGGCACAGCCTCGCCTGTTGTTAGGCTCCCCACCTCGTCGCATACAACATGGGGTCCTCCCCACGGCGGGCGGAAGCCTTATAATACAACCGTTCGCCGATTTGCAGCCGACGTTGCTAGCCATGGTTCACTGACAACTACGCTCTCATTTGCCGAGACGATAGTTAGCATAGCCTTCAGCTACATTTGCTACGACCTAGCAAGGTGCCATTACCAGTATAGATATTGAGATTCTATTAATGTATCATCAAGAGCGATGTTCTACAAATGTGGATTAAAGTTAAGTATTCCAGAAGCTACGTACTTTTCTTTATAGCATTCATTACGTATCCTGTTTCAGACCTCACGCCAGCCTGCGTGAGTTTAAGCGCGTGCCTTTCGGCTTCCTGTCATTGTGTCTAGGCTGTCTTGTCTAGACACAACAGTAAACGCTACCAAGCCTTAAAACCCGTATACTCGTTTTGAAACACACTGTATTTAATTACTGACAACCTACATTGATAGAAAGGATCATTATAATAAAATAAGAGGAATCATAGCGCGTAGAGCAAGATTGTAGTGTTCATTTTTCCCACGTGATGATAGAGAGTGGAACGGTGGAGAAACGGTGTGAATGTGGTTCGAACAACCGTCTGGCAGGCACTTAAGCGTCAATTAAGAGTATTCGTGTGGATGTAGAGATAGGCAGAGAACCTGAAACATGGACTGTGCACCATTGCCTCAACAACTTCAAGCCGAAGGACTCTGAGATCCTCGTTAGCTTTGATGTTGTTTCGTTATTTCATCAGCGTGCCTTTACAGGAATCACTTGACAAATTTGTTCTCAACATTTGATCCGTCTACTTACATCTTAAACTGATCATTAAATTGAACTATAACATTCTTGGGGTACCATTAATCCCATCATCATTCTGACTTACACCATCACGGATTAATATCGTTTGAAACAAATTATATTTAACGTTGCACAACGAGTTTAAACCTTAGTAGGACCAAAATCATTTAGCGGAACAACATTCATCTTTGTCTCAATTTTTATTATAATACTATTTAATAATTTGCAGGACTATTCCCTTATATTTTTACCAGAACAAGACATCTAGCATTGACGTTTGCAATTGTTCTACCTATTTGATTAAGATTTATATTATTTGAATGAATTAATCACACCAACCGCATTTTCATGGTGTCATTTGTTGAAATTTGACACGAAGACCATTGACCTATTCAGGCATGTGCTGCGATCCACGTACTTTCGATTAAAGGACCACTCTCTCCTGTTTTGAATTTGTATGAAGGCTTGCTGAAAAGTAATGCCTTAGAATTTTTTGTGTGCAAGCTCGTCAAGCTTTCAAAATAACACAAGGTTATTAAGATTCTACATGTACTAGGTCTACAACTTTGCTTCCGCCGTTTTTTTCTCGAAGTTCGGGGCTTTATTGTGAAAACCTTACAAAAAAAAAAAAGATTCATGGTACTGCACGTCGCTGGCCACTACATTCTACCATCTATCGGATACCATACGAACCCGTGGCGGAAGAACTGGGCCTCTTTTGTGGGGATAAATGAATCTATTCAATTTTGCACTTGTTCATATGGTCGGAAGTGCTGGTCAGCCAGACTGTATGCCACTGATCGAAAAAGGTGGTAGTCAGAGGGAGCAACGTATGGAGAATACGGCGGGAGGGATATGACTACTTATTTCAATTTTTCCATGTATATTTTGACGGGTTTTGCGACATGGGGTCGAGCACTGACCTGTTGCAAAATTACCTTTACGTGTCTATCGCTGTATTGTGTCCGTTTGTGTTTCAGTGTTGGGCTCGAACGCATCAATTGCTTTCGACAATGATGTCTTGTGGCTGTCTTCGTCTGTTTCAGTAGCTACGAAAACGTTCTGTATTCCACCGCCATGCCGGTCTTCTACATCAAGATCACCGTTCTTAAGGCGTTGAAAACATTCTCTGCACATTCTTGCGCTAATAGTTCCCTCACAATTGGTCCTACCCAGCATTTTAAGAGCCACAGCCGCAGATTTCTTCATGTTAAAGCAGAAAATTAAAACTTCCCGCAAATGGCCAGAAATGGGTACGTAAGTTGACGTACTTAATCGAGAATAGCCTTGTGATACAATAACAAATCGACTAAGATTTTTATGGCATTATGTTTACATATGCCTAAGCTTATTTTATTACACCTGTGAACAACCAGCTGAACCCCACTTGCCGCTACTGCTGTCTATTGCAAAACGGCGGAAGCAGAGCTGTAGACCTAATAATTTCTACACTTCTACATATTTATTTCTCACCCTGGCGACGAACACATTTCCCCAAAGAGAGACCGGCCGGCCGGAGTGGCCAAGCGGTTAAAGGCGCTACAGTATGGAACCGCACGACCGCTACGGTCGCAGGTTTGAATCCTGCCTCGGGCATGGATGTGTGTGATGTCCTTAGGTTAGTTAGGTTTAAGTAGTTCTAAGTTCTAGGGGACTTATGACCGCAGCAGTTGAGTCCCATAGCGCTCAGAGCCATTTGAACCATTTGAAAGAGAGACCAGTTTGTCGATACCGTCACTGTAGAATGTTTAACTTCGTTGACGCAGCCATATCCTCACCTCTGCTTACACCGCTTCATCACTATCGAAGTCAAGCCGTCGGAGGTGATCTTTAACTTTTGGAAACGGATGAAAATTGGACGGGGCCAGGCCGAATGAGTGGGGGAATATCGATGACAGTGAACCGAAGGCAAATCAAGCGTACCCAAATCAAATGTTCAAAAGTGTGTGAATTACTAAGGGACCAAACTGCCGAGGTAATCGGTCCCTAGACAGACATACTACTTAAACTAACTTATGCTAAAGGTGCGTTTACACTGCCATTTGTATCGGCACATGTATGAGATACATGTATATGCCACTTGGCGACATATATCGCGACTTGTATGAGTTGACATGTATCAACCTCATACATGTATGAGCGTGCGCTTACACTGGTTGATATGTATCACTGTGCGATAGCTTTCGACGACGATTTGGAAGATTTAACATTTTTATGTGCTGGTACACTTGCTCTTTTGGAAGATGATAGGAAGAAAAGGCGGAGGAAGCGTAGATGTTGGCAGGGAGAGTTTCTCGCGAATTAACGCTAACGGATGGCGCATATTTTAGAAATTATGTTAGGATGAGTATGGAGGATTTCCGCGGTTCGTTATCACTTGTGGCTCCTCTTGTGTCCAAAACCAACACAAACTTTCGGGAAGCGATACCACCAGAGGATAAGTTGGCAGTAACACTCCGTTTTTTGGCCACTGGGGATTCCTCTTGAAACGAAGATTTCATTACAAAACATTTGCATTGTCGCGCGATTGCTAATGCCAACGTCTCACACACGATTGTCGGCATCCGTTGTCAACATTATAACGCAAGGCCGCCGGAATAATAGCAAAACATTGATATACGTGCCAGATCCATGAAAAAATTATAGAATGTATTACATACTCTGATATATATAAAACTTTTACCTTCACTTCTTGGAATAAAACTTGCACAATGGCCTCGCAAACACGAAGAATAATGTTGCATATGGCACTTTTTGATGTTCTATACAGATACATTAACGTCGAAACGATAGTCGGCACCTCCAAAACTCAAACAGCCGCCAAAGAGCCTGGTACTACGCATGCGCTAATCGTCAAAATAAGCGGCAGGCGACAAGACGACAGGAAATGATAGTACTGCGCATGCGCGAGTTCAAATGTCGCTCATACATGTCGCGTATATGGCCAAAAAGCGATATACAAAATGTATACGCGACATGTATGAGCTCGAGGGTCCGCATTCAAGTTCCGTGAATTTTTGTATGAGGTGATGTATCGCGACATGTCAAATTGACATGTCGCTCATACATGTCGCGATACATGTATCCCAGTGTAAACGTACCTTGAGAACAACACAAACACCCATGCCCGAGGGAGGACTCGAAACTCCGCGGGCGCTGATAACCTCGTTGTTGTGCACCCTAAAACACTAATCATCATCATCATCATCGAAACTCCGGCGGGAGGCGCCGCACAACCCGTGATATGGCGTCTTAAACCACGCGCTCAAACCACAGTCACATTACACGCCTCACATAAACTCCGAGAACCTACTGTTTATGTACTTATAATCATCCAACCTCCCAGTCGCTCAGCTGAGTTAAGGCTCAAACAGTGTTAAGTACATACATAGTTCAAGGTACCAAATCTCACGACCCCATAACAACATCGCATGCAATGTCTAAAATAATTTCAGAGAGGAGAGACGGTGTATTTTCAACTACACACGAACTGAATACATCCAACAAGTCGCCCTTGCATGACGCAATAAAACACCTCGTATTTAGTTGTTTCATTCAGGATTTTCTGTTACTCAGGTAACAATTTACGCATAAAATGGTCCATCAACTATCATAGGACAATAGCGCAGAGAAGAAAAAAAACAGTGCTGTGTTGTTTCACAAGAGCCGTAAGAGTGATGTGAATTTAGCGGTAGTTAACAACACACTTGTCCGTATTCATCACAAGGGAAAGCGTGTCCCAACACAAAACCAGTACGGCCGCTGATGCAGAGCGAGCAATGCGTCACGCCGGGGCGCGGCTAACCATATAATTCCCGGCCGGCACCGCTCCCGATATATCGCCCCTCTCTAATGTTCCTCATCGTTATACGCAGGCGTTACAGATTAGCCAAATTTATGGCGCTGTTCTTTTACTGCAATTTATAGTTGCACCTTCTGCTGCTGTGTTCCGCTGACGTGCGAGAAACAAATTGAGCATAAGTAGCTTATGCACTTTTAGATTTTTTTGCACTAATTAACTAGGTTTCTACAATGTAAATTGCTTCGGATCTGTAGTCAAGGTATGTGCGACCTGATCCATTTTTGAACCGATAACTGTGTAAGTAGGCTGTTTATGTTTTCTTTATGTAAGTAGGCTGTTTAGGTTCTTATATTGGTATTCTTATATTGGTAACGCCACGTAGCGCTCTGAAAATCACTGGTTGTGCTGTGTGCAGTCTGTGGCTGGTTTGCATTGTTGTCTGCCATTGTAGTGTTGGGCAGCGGCAGCTGGATGTGAACAGCGCGTAGCGTTGCGCAGTTGGAGGTGAGCCGCCAGCAGTGGTGGATATAGGGAGAGAGATGGTGGAGTTTTGAAATTTGTTATACTGGATATTATGAACTGCTATGTATATTATGGTTTTTCAACACTATTAAGGTAACAACAATAAGCGTAATAACTAAGATATCTATACGCAAAGCATTTCACTTTTGTTTATCATGAGGTAAGTACATTGACTTCTGCAGAACTTAGCTTTCGGAGGACAATAACTACGACACTTCCACAGAGATTATCTTACAGCAAGACGCACATTTAGCGCTACAGGACACGTATTTGAGTGATTAATTTTGTACTTAAATCATTTACTTTTAAAGATATTTGAAGTACAACGATACAAAGGTTTTCCATAATACATTTCATTCCATTGCTGTAATCTGTAACACCTGAGGGTATAATTACATTAATCCTCAGGGGGGTACACGCCTACTTTGTGTACCATGTGTTTGGCAAGCACAAGGAGCCCTAGCTAATATGGTATTTGCTTACACAACTTTACACATCGGTACCATATTTTTCTAACACATAATTACACAGGTATCTGATTATTTAACAGAGAAACAAACATTTTTTTTACTACGTCGATGACACGTGTTTACGCAATTACACTAACTTCACACTTATGCAATTGTATTTTATCTGTACTTTGTGAACTGTTCATATATGTTTTAGGACCCATTGTGATATTATGAGAGCTTTGAATGATATATTTGCTAAGGGAGCATGATTTTAAAGTACGTTTGAGGTAGATGACACTGTTGAAATGAGCAGAGAATTTTTTTTAAGTTTTGAAATTATTGGAGGAAGCTACGACGATTTTGAGAATTGACTGAGATGTTATGATAACGTTTCATAACTGAAATAGTAATAGCTAGTGATATCACTAGAAATATTATAGAGCCTCATAAAGTTATTGGTAATCTGTTTTTTACCAGATGGAGATTTTTCAAAAGGTTGGACCCCGTCCACACCCACACCGGCACGATGTCCACACAAAGGGTCTACTACCATCTCTGCATATTAGTTAGTTTTCTCTAAGTAAGGTCTTAGCAGGAAGTGGGTACTGCGATGTTCGCTTACATCCGGGTATCGTTAATCGTTAATACGCTCTCATCTGCATATAGATTCGCTTGAATATTGAACGAAGGGTGGCAGTTTGAGGGGCAGTGTGAAAAAAGTGCCAAGGCGAAAGCCAAGGGAAAAGCCTCTGCTATAGTTGTGTCGTAGTAAGAGCAGAAAAGGATTGCTTGCTATCTGCGGCAGATCGTGCAGGGGTTAGGTAAGTTAGTGGTGAGTGTCATGCAGAAGGATACCTTTGACGTTGTGAGACGTTGTTACTCGGCGGCTGCAGTTGGGTACCGGCGTTGAGTTCTCGACCAACATCAACATATCTGGTTGGATTCATCATCGGTTAGTGTCCGACAGGTCATGTATCGGATTCACGGCATTGGGTAGTGTTGGCGGTTTGTTTGTGCGTTAGTATGCGAGCGTGTCGGCTTCCCTGCTGTTGGCTATTGGTTTGCTTTCCTTTTTGAGCATTGGGTAGAGTTGTTGAGTTGTTTGAGCCTCGCGTGCGCCCAGTTGGCAACGTATTCTATGTGGTTCCCCCCCCCCCCCCCCTCCCCTGCAGTACAGCCAGACACAGAGAGATCTGACTTTCTCTCGGAAAAATATTTGGCGTGCATGTAGTGTTACATGTCTACTGTGTTTGCACAGTAGTTTCGGTCTGCTTGTGTACAGAACTGCTTCGCACTTGTCGACGTTTACTTTGTAACGTCCCCTTAGAAAAACTTTATAAATGACCGTGCTGGGCCGGTCGAAGTGGCCGAGCGGTTCTAGGCGCTTCAGTCTGGAGCCGTGTGACCGCTACGGTCGCAGGTTCGAATCCTGCCTCGGGCATGGATGTGTGTGATGTCCTTAAGTTAGTTAGGTTTAAGTTGTTCTAAGTTCTAGGGGACTTATGGCCTCAGATGTTGAGTCCCATAGTGCTCAGAACCATTTGAACCATTTTTTTTGACCGTGTTGGAAAACCTCTACGTTATTTGATTTTCAAACAGCTGAGCAAAACTGAACATACTCAGACATTTCTCTAATGGTTCTAATGGCTCTAAGCACTATGGGACTTAACATCTGAGGTCATCAGTCCCCTAGACTTAGAACTACTTAAACCTAACTAGCCTAAGGACATCACACACATCCATGCCCAAGGCAGGATTCGAACCTGCGACCGTAGCAGCAGCGCGGTTCCGGACTGAAGCGCCTAGAACCGCTCGGCTTCAACGGCCGGCAGACATTTCTCTCTTTACTTCTTCTGATCAACACTAAACTGACACACAATATTTTTAGCGCAATGCAATCTGACTTTCAATAATCCCTACAAATAATGGTACAGACTAACAATAACCTATACCTTTCATGAATCAATTACCTCACATAAATCTTCGTTACTCGAACTACTGCAATACAGCGAGCTCCAATACTGCCAGCTAAATAAAAGATTATAACTGCTGAAGGCAGCAACTCCTAGTACAGATAGTTAGCAAATGAAAGACTTTGATGGAGATCAAACCATGTATTTACCTTAATAATGTTCAAAACTCATCATGTATACATATCACTTCATGACATCCAGTATTAAAGATTTACTCTTTCTGATGGACACAAGTCTAGATCGTCCGCTGTCAAAATTCTGCCATCTCTCTCCCCACATCCACCATTGCTGGCGACACACCTCCAACTGCCCACCACAACAATAGCAAATATTCCAAAAATGCAAACCAGCCACAGACTGCACACTGCACAGTCAATGATTTTCATACAGAGCGCTATGTGGCGTAACCAACATAAAAACCTAAACAGCCTACTTACAACTTTAATACGCCACCCTTCTTAATGCTGTCTGTAATAGTGAATTTATGTTCGACGGTTTCCAATCTTGCGCTACATGGCCAATGTCTCTTGTTTTGTGTTGCTGGAAGATCATTAATGTAGAGGCTGAACAAGATGGGTCCTAGTATCATTCCCTGGGATACTCCAACTTGGATAACGAGTTGTGTCGATTGTTTGCACTGCACGTCAGTGTTGAAACATCTGTTCGTGAGATATGAGTGTATGAGACGTACGAGTCCGTCGAGGAAACCATCATCGGTAGTTTGTGTACGAGGCCGTTGTACCAGAGACGGTCGAAAGTTTTTTTCGATGTCCTGGAACACAACCCCTGTGGGTTTGTTCGTCTTGTAGTCGTGTGTTATGTGTGTAGACGAAGAGACAAAAAACAGTAACCAATGTTTCAATCACAATCTCGTGCCCGCAATGCCACCGCTGGCATCCAACGTCGCGGTGGTCTCGTCAGTGCATAATTGTGTCAGATTTTGCACCACACCCCCTTCTGTGTTGTTACCTTAGTAAGCCTTCACTGTGAATAATGTGTTCCTTAAAAGGTTCTTTTTAACTACCTTTACAAATAAATTTGATTTATTAGACTATTTAATCTCCTTAGGCAGTTTATTGTACAGTTTCATTCCTCACAAGGGAACCTCCCCATCGCACCCCCCTCAGATTTAGTTATAAGTTGGCACAGTGGATAGGCCTTGAAAAACTGAACACATATCAATCGAGAAAATAGGAAGAAGTTGTGTGGAACAGTGAAAAAAATTAGTAAAATATACAAACTGAGTAGTCCATGCACAAGATGGGCTACATCAAGGATAACGTGAGCTCAGGAGCGCTGTGGTCGCGTGAGTAGCTGTAGAACGAGAGGTCCTTGGTTCAAGTCTTCCCTCGACTGAAAATTTTACTTTCTTTATTTTCCCAAAGTTATGATCTGTCCGTTCGTTCACTGACGTCTCTGTTCACTGCAATAACTTTAGTGTCTGTGTTTCGCGACCGCACAGCAAAACCGTGCGATTAGTAGACGAAAGGACGTGCCTCTCCAGTGGGAACCGAAAACATTTGATCGCAAGGTCATAGGTCAACCGATTCCTCCACGGGAAAACACGTCTGATATATTCTATATGACACTGGTGACGGCATGTGCGTCACATGACAGTAATAGGTTGTCGACCCACCTAACTTGTACACTTGGCGAATGGGTAAAAAGATTCTTCTACCTTGCCCGATTTAGGTTTTCTTGTGGATGTGATAATCACTCCCAAAAAAGTAATGAAAACATAAGAGTTTGTCACATAAACTGAAAATAAAAAATTAAACTTTTCACTCGAGGGAAGACTTGAACCTAGGACTTCTCGTTCCGCAGCTACTCTCGCTAACCAGGGGACCACGGCACTCCTTGACGCCCAGTCTCCTTGATGTTGCGTATCTTCGCATGGACTACTCAGTTTGTATATTTTACTAATTTTTTTCATAGTTCCAGGCAACTTCTTCCTGTTTTCTCGATTGATCTGTGTTCAATTTTTCAAGGCCTATCCACTGTGCCAACTTATAACTAAATCTGAGGGGGGGTGCGATGGGGAGGTTCCCTTGTCAGTAGAAAATGCTGGTTCGAGTTTTCTTCATTGGTAAATGTACGCTCACTCTATTTCCTGTTCTATGGTTATGGACAAAGCTGCTTGGGAAGTAATTACCATATTATTTTTGTTACGCACTATCAACTAGCAAATATACTCACATCATGTATTTAAAGTCTCCAGTGTTTTGAACAGATCTTTACAAAGAAAGTGACTATTGTTTTTGCTTGCAATTCATATAACTTTATTCCATAGTTCGAAGACTGTGTTCTTATCTTGTCCATTTGTCCTTCGAGAAAGAATTCCATTGCTAAGAACTGAGTGTACATATAAACAGTGTCTTACATACTGACAGCAGTACTCTAAGGATATAACATGCTGATAACATTCTGTTTGCCAATATTTTTGTGTGTTTACAGCATCCCAATAGACAATCAACATTCTCTGCTCGAAATATTATGTTCTCCTATGCAGCTTACAGAATTGCCACGTATACTTAATTTAACAGTGTCATTTACCCTCTTCATACTGAAATTCATGGCATTTGGTTTCTATATAGTCATGGACACTTTATTCCACACTGTAAACTTCCTTGAGGGTTCCGTTTGCTTTCTCTGCTACAAGTTCTGTTGTTTTCTCCGTGACTCTAATATTGCTATGACCTAAAATAATTTTTCCCCATGACTAATACTATTTGGCAAGACACTGATTTATATCAGGAACTGTATTAGTACTAGTATGCTACCCAAAAGAGCTGCTATGTTAATTTATTTCGGTTCTACGAAGTGTTTCAGAAAAAAAAAATTGCCTCGTGTGAGGTGGGTGTTATTCCTTGCACGCTATTTTCTAGGTATGATCGGTGCCGGTCGCTATCTATGCCTCTTATTCCTTATGATTCTTGGTTATTTGGTAGAATCTTATGCTCATCAGTATCTAATGCATAACAAAAATCTAAGATTATCCCTTTACTCACCCTTGACAAGCTCATCAGGTATCAATTCTCTAAATTCTACAATAGCTAATTCAGTAATTCTGTCAATTTGAAACTCAACCTATCATTTACTTCAAAGGTTGTACTTATTCAAGTGAGTCATTAATCTGTCGATCACAACTGATTTTATTATTTATTAGAATAATGATAGTAGGGAAATGGGCCAGTATTTTTGTACCTGTACATCTTCTACAGTACCCTTTTCAACAGAAGCACAAGTTTTGTCAGTTAAAAATACTCTGAAAATTTCTTTGACATCAGTCTTTTGTTATGTTTCTTAAGGAAGCATGTGTACATGTATTTGTGCTTCATCTAAGCCTACTGAGTTTGTAGTTTTTAAATTTTATACATGAAATTGAATTCATGTTCTGTTTCTGATAGTAAGAACATTGTATTTAGTGCTTAATTACGTATTTATAGGTTTTATATTTGTTTTTGGGACTTTTTCTGTAATACTACACTCCTGGAAATTGAAATAAGAACACCGTGAATTCATTGTCCCAGGAAGGGGAAACTTTATTGACACATTCCTGGGGTCAGATACATCACATGATCACACTGACAGAACCACAGGCACATAGACACAGGCAACAGAGCATGCACAATGTCGGCACTAGTACAGTGTATATCCACCTTTCGCAGCAATGCAGGCTGCTATTCTCCCATGGAGACGATCGTAGAGATGCTGGATGTAGTCCTGTGGAACGGCTTGCCATGCCATTTCCACCTGGCGCCTCAGTTGGACCATTGTTCGTGCTGGACGTGCAGACCGCGTGAGATGACGCTTCATCCAGTCCCAAACATGCTCAATGGGGGACAGATCCGGAGATCTTGCTGGCCAGGGTAGTTGACTACACCTTCTAGAGCACGTTGGGTGGCACGGGATACATGCGGACGTGCATTGTCCTGTTGGAACAGCAAGTTCCCTTGCCGGTCTAGGAATGGTAGAACGATGGGTTCAATGACAGTTTGGATGTACCGTGCACTATTCAGTGTCCCCTCGACGATCACCAGTGGTGTACGGCCAGTGTAGGAGATCGCTCCCCACACCATGATGCCGGGTGTTGGCCCTGTGTGTCTCGGTCGTATGCAGTCCTGATTGTGGCGCTCACTTGCACGGCGCCAAACACGCATACGACCATCATTGGCACCAAGGCAGAAGCAACTCTCATCGCTGAAGACGACACGTCTCCATTCGTCCCTCCATTCACGCCTGTCGCGACACCACTGGAGGCGGGCTGCACGATGTTGGGGCGTGAGCGGAAGACGGCCTAACGGTGTGCGGGACCGTAGCCCAGCTTCATGGAGACGGTTGCGAATGGTCCTCGCCGATACCCCAGGAGCAACAGTGTCCCTAATTTGCTGGGAAGTGGCGGTGCGGTCCCCTACGGCACTGCGTAGGATCCTACGGTCTTGGCGTGCATCCGTGCGTCGCTGCGGTCCGGTCCCAGGTCGACGGGCACGTGCACCTTCCGCCGACCACTGGCGACAACATCGATGTACTGTGGAGACCTCACGCCCCAAGTGTTGAGCAATTCGGCGGTACGTCCACCCGGCCTCCCGCATGCCCACTATACGCCCTCGCTCAAAGTCCGTCAACTGCACATACGGTTCACGTCCACGCTGTCGCGGCATGCTACCAGTGTTAAAGACTGCGATGGAGCTCCGTATGCGACGGCAAACTGGCTGACACTGACGGCGGCGGTGCACAAATGCTGCGCAGCTAGCGCCATTCGACGGCCAACACCGAGGTTCCTGGTGTGTCCGCTGTGCCGTGCGTGTGATCATTGCTTGTACAGCCCTCTCGCAGTGTCCGGAGCAAGTATGGTGGGTCTGACACACCGGTGTCAATGTGTTCTTTTTTCCATTTCCAGGAGTGTATTTCTCATTCCTATGGCTTGCTGAGCGGTGTGGATTATTTATTAATATATTCTCCACTATTGTCATTATCTTATATGTTATTTGTTTGTCTCTCCCAGTTTTATATTTTAAGACCTCCCAGATTGCTTTGCTTCTATTCCCTGCACTGTACATTATTTTGTCATTAAATGACTTTTTTGGGAATTAGCGGCTACCTATAAATCATTTAGTACCTGTAATAGAAATTTAAGGACTCTGGCTCGCTATGATTCTTTATTAATGGAAGAGAGAGGCTTAAAGAGAAATGTGAATTAAGAAAAAAATCGCCAGCAGCTATTAATCGACAACTTACGAAGTTTACTGAGCAATAGTTTTTTTTAAAAAAAAAAAGAAAGTATGGCTCATGGTTTAACTCAGCTTGCCCTTCTTTACTCTCGTCACACGATATCCTGCGAACTATGGATGAAGATCGGCAGACGGATTCCACATTCCCAAATATCCGAAAAGCATTTGACACGATGCCTCACTGCAGATTGTTAACGGAGGTACGTTCTCACATATGTGAGTGGCTCGAAGACAGCTAACTCTAAATATAGATAAATGTAAATTAATGAAGATAAATAGGAAAAAGAATCCTGTAATGTTTGAATACACCATTAGTAATGTAGCCCTTGACACAGTCACGTCGATTAAATATTTTTGCGTAACATAGTAGAGCGATATGAAGTGGGACAAGCATGTAATGGTAGTTGTGGGGAAGGCGGATAGTCGTCTTCGGTTCATTGATAGAATTTTGGGAAGATGTGGTTCATCTATAAAGGAGGCCACTTATAAAACACTAATACGACCTATTCTTGAGTACTGCTCGAGCGTTTGGGAGGACATAGAAGCAATTCAGAGGCGGGCTGCTAGATTTGTTACTGGTAGGTCTCATCATCACGCGAGTGTTACGGAAATGCTTCAGAAACTCGGGTGGGAGTCTCTAGAGGAAAGGAGGCGTTCTTTTCGTGAATCGCTACTGAGGAAATTTAGAGAACCAGCATTTGAGGCTGACTGCAGTACAATTTTACTGCCGCCAACTTACATTTCGCGGAAAGACCACAAAGATAAGATAATAGAGATTAGGGCTCGTACAGAGGCATATAGCCAGTCATTTTTCCCTCGTCCTGTTTGGGAGTGGAACAGGGAGAGAAGATGCTAGTTGTGGTACGAGGTACCCTCCGCCACGCACCGTATGGTGGATTGCGGAGTATGTGGAAGTAGATGTAGATGTAGAATACAATCTAGTACGTTTTCCTCGACGGCGAACGTTCATCAAAGACAAGCGTATCACCACGATCGTCAGAAGTTTCCCAGGGAAGTGTGGTAGAACCATTGTTATTTGCTGCATACATAAATGATCTGGAGGACGAGGTGAGCAGCAGTCTGGGGTTGTTTGCTGTAGTGTGTGGCAGGGTGTCGTCGTTGAGTGACTGTAGAAGGATACAAGACGACAAAATTTCTAGTTGGTGTGACGAATGGCAGTTAGCTGTAAATGTAGAAAAATATAAGTTACTGCAGATGAGTAGGAGAAACGAACACGTAATATTCGTAATATTCAAATACAGCATTAGGAGCGTGATGCTTGACACAGTAACGCTGACTGAATATCTATGCGTAACGTTTCAAAGCGATATGGCATTGAACGAACATGTAAGGATTGTAGTAGGGAGAATTTTATTCGGAGAATTTTAGTAAAGTGTACTTCATCTGTAAAGGAAATAGCATAAAGTACACTAGTGCAAATCACTGTTGAATACTGTTCGAGTATTGGTCACCAATTGAAGGTCGGAGTAAAGGAAGACGTAAAAGCAGTTCAGAGACCGGCCGCTAGAGTTGTTAGCGGCAGGTTAGAGGCAACACGCAAGTATTGCGGAGATGCTTCGGGAACTCACATGGGAATCCCTGGAGGGAAGGCGACGTACTTTTCGAGGAACACTATCGAGAAAATTTAGAATACCGACATTTGAAGCTGACTGCAAAACGATTCTACCTCTTTCAAAGTACATTTTGCTTGAGGACCGCGTTGATCAGAGAAATTAGGGCTCGCTGAAGTTGAGAGTGAAATAGGAAATGAAGTCACTGGTAGTGGTACCGAGTACCCTTCACCACGCACCGCGCGGTGGCTTCCGGACTATGCGTGTAGATAGAGATATAGACTCTGCTAAAGACAGGAAAGGTATGCGGGAAGAGGAAAGGCCATAATAGCCAACCATCTCAGATGACAACGTGTGTTGTGTCGAAAAATTCATGCAGATTGTAGCATTCGTAAAATACAGAGGGTGCAAGAACTAAACGACTCCAATCACAAAGAAACGGTTATTGTGCATAATTCATTGTACTAGCAAACGAAGTGTTCTCGTTGGTTACCGCAGCAACTCTGTTTTGAGAATCAGGCTGAGCAAATGGGATCGTCACTCCAGCATGCAATTTAGTGTCAGCTGGAGGGTGTTCTATTCCTGTACAGTACCGTCAAGGAGTACGAAATGTGAATGCATCATATGTGACCTGAGACGAAACAAGCATCAGTGTCATGAATCCACTCCTTGTCTTTCCCCCTCCCTCTGTTCCTTCCTGCCATCCCTATAAGAAGTTCACAACAAGGGCATCCACGAAGAAAGGGCCTCCACTGAAAGAGCTGAAGTTGGCAATTCGGAGGAAACCACCTAGATCGATATGCGACTTGACTATCACGTACTGCTTTGCGGTTTTCTTTCAGCTCTGTCCCGATTACGCGATAACTGAGTTTGTCTGCTTCGTACATTATTGATGAGAGGGGCAAGCATTATATTTGTCAACAGAAGGCAGTGAGATACCCAGATCTGCCTTAATCTATTTGGTTATACGGTAGAACCTATTGTCAAATTTTAGACTTAAAATTGTCATCCACTGTCACTTAATATGCACTGTAGTTTGATATGTTGTTGTTGTGGTCTTCAGTCCAGAGACTGGTTTGATGCAGCTCTCCGTACTACTCTAACCTCTGCAAGCCTCTTCGCAACCTACTTCTCTGAAACAGTTTAGTGTATTCATCTCTTGGGCTCCCTCTGCGATTTTTACCCTCGACGCTGCCCTCCAATACTAAATTGGTGATCCCTTGATGCCTCAAAATATGCCCTAACAACCGATCCCTTCTTCTAGTCAAGTTTTGCCACAAATTTCTCTTCAATCCAATTCTATTCAACACCTCCTCATTAGTTATGTGATCTACCCACCTAATCTTCAGCATTCTTCTGTAGCACCACATTTCGAAAGCTTCTATTCTCTTCTTGTCTCAACTATTTATCGTCACCATTTCACTTTCACGAAGTTTGATAATATTTCCAAAATATTGTTTTGGAACATACAAACTATGACGTTTGAATGGGCCTTTCTCTTCAGATAAAGTTTTACGAATTTCGAAATTAACTGTCACCCCACCATTATCAATGTAAAATTCCCTTTTTATTGTGAGAGAATGTCACATAGATCGACAGCAATCATTTGTCCAAGGTGTTCAGGAATTACATGCTGCTTTAACCTTTGTTATTTTACGGTCAAGATTTAGCTTTTCTGGCACTTGTCAAATATTTCTAGTTCGTTTCGATATGTTATGAACCCCCCCCCCCCCATGAACCATGGACCTTGTCGTTGGTGGGGAGGCTTGCGTGCCTCAACGATAGAGATAGCCGTACCGTAGGTGCAACCACAAAGGACGGGTATCTGTTGAGAGGCCAGACAAACGTGTGGTTCCTGAAGAGGGGCAGTAGCCTTTTCAGTAGTTGCATGGGCAACAGTCTGGATGATTGACTGAACTGGCCCTGTACAACTAACCAAAATGGCCTTGCTGTTCTTGTACTGCGAACGGCTGAAATAAAGGGGAAACTACAGCCGTAATTTTTCCCGAAGGCATGCAGCTTTACTGTATGATTAAATGATGATGGCGTCCTCTTGGGTAAAATATTCCGGAGGTAAAATAGTCCCCCATTTGGATCTCCGGGCGGGGACTACTCAAGAGGATGTCGTTATCAGGAGAAAGAAAACTGGCATTCTACGGATCGGAGCGTGGAATGTCAGATCCCTTCATCGGGCAGGTAGGTTAGAAAATTTAAAAAGGGAAATGGATAGGTTAAAGTTAGATATAGTGGGAATTAGTGAAGTTCGGTGGCAGTAGGAACAAGACTTCTGGTCAGGTGACTACAGGGTTATAAACACAAAATCAAATAGCGGTAATGCAGGAGTAGGATTAATAATGAATAGGAAAATAGGAATGCGGGTAAGCTACTACAAACAGCACAGCGAACGCATTGTTGTGGCCTAGATAGATACGAAGCCCACACCTACTACAGTAGTACAAGTTTATATGGCAACTAGCTCTGCAGATGATGAAGAAATTGATGAAATGTACGATGAGATAAAAGAAATTATTCAGATAGTGAAGGGAGACGAAAATTTAATAGTCATAGGTGACTGGAATTCGAGAATAGGAAAAGGGAGAGAAGGAAGCATAGTAGGTGAATATGGATTGGGGCTAAGAAATGAAAGAAGAAGCCGCCTGATAGAGTTTTGTGCAGAGAATAACTTAATCATAGCTAACACTTGGTTCAAGACTCATGAAAGAAGTTTGTATACATGGAAGAACCCTGGAGATACTGAAAGGTATCAGATAGATTATATAATGGTAAGACAGAGATTTAGGAACCAGATTTTAAATTGTAAGACATTTCCAGGTGCAGATGTGGACTTTGACCACAACCTACTGGTCATCAACTGTAGATTAAAACTGATGAACAGCAATAACGTGGGAATTTAAGGAGATGGGACCTGGATAAACTGAAAGAACCAGAGGTTGTACAGAGTTTCAGGGAGAACCATAAGGGAACAATTGACAGGAATGAGGGATGAAATACAGTAGAAGAAGAATGGGTAGCTTTGAGGGATGAAATAATGAAGGCAGCAGAGGATCAAATAGGTAAAAAGACGAGGGCTAGTAGAAACCCTTAAATTTAATTGATGAAAAGAGAAAACACAAAAATGCAGTAAATGAAGCAGGCAAAGAGGAATACAAAAGTTTCAAAAATGATATCGACACGAAGTGCAAAATGGCTAAGCAGGGATGGCTAGATGACAAATTTAAGGATGTAGAGGCTTATCTCACTAGGGTAAGATAGATACTGCCTACAGGAAAATTAAAGAGACCTTTGGAGAAAAGAGAACCACTGGTATGAACATCAAGAGCTCAGATGGAAACCCAGTTCTAAGCGAAGAAGGGAAAGCAGAAAGGTGGAAGGATTATATAGAGGCTCTTTACAAAGGCGATGTACTTGAGGACAATATTACGGAAATGGAAGAGGATGTACATGAAGATGAAATGGGAGATATGATACTGCGTGAAGAGTTTGACAGAGCACTGAAAGACCTGAGTCGAAACAAGGACCCCAGAGTAGACAACATCCCATTAGAACTACTGACAGCCTTGGCAGAGCCAGTCCTGACAAAACTCTACCGTCTGGTGAGCAAGATGTATGAGACAGGCGAAATACCCTCAGACTTCATGAAGAATATAATAATTCCAATCCCAAAGAAAGCAGGTGTTGACAGATGTGAAAATTACCGAACTATCAGTTTAATAAGTCACAGCTGCAAAATGCTAACTCGAATTCTTTACAGACGAATGGAAAAACGGGTAGATGCTGACCTCGGGAAGATCAGTTTGGATTCCGTAGAAATGTTGGAACACGTGAGGCTATACTGACCCTACGACTTATCTTAGAAGAAAGATTAAGGAAAGGCAAACCTACGTTTCTAGCATTTGTAGACTTAGAGAAAGCTTTTGACAACGTTGATTGGAATACTCTCTTTCAAATTCTGAAGGTGGCTGGGGTAAAATACGGGGAGCGAAAGGCTATTTACAATTTGTACAGTAAGCAGATGGCAGTTATAAGAGTCGAGGGGTATGAAAGGGAAGCAGTGGTTGGGAAGGGAGTGAGACAGGGTTGCAGCCTATCCCCGATGTTCTTCCATCTGTATATTGAACAAGCAATAAAGGAAACAAAATAAAAGTTCGGGTAGGTATTAAAATCCATGGAGAATAAATAAAAACTTTGAGGTTCGGTGATGACATTGTAATTCTGTCAGAGACAGCAAGGGACTTGGAAGAGCAGTTTAACGGAATGGACAGTGTCTTAAAAGGAGGGAATAAGATGAACATCAACAAAAGCAAAACGACGATAATGGAATGTAGTCAAATTAAGTCGGGTGATGCTGAGGGAATTAGACTAGGAAATGAGACACTTAAAGGAGTAAAGGAGTTTTGCTATTTGGGGAGAAAAATAACTGATGTTGGTCGAAGTAGAAAGGATATAAAATGTAGACTGGCAATGGCAAGGAAAGCGTTTCTGAAGAAGAAAAATTTGTTAACATCGAGTATAGATTTAAATATGAGGAAGTCGTTTCTTAAAGTATATGTATGGACTGTAGCCATGTATGGAAATGAAACGTGGGCGATAAATAGTTTAGACAAGAAGAGAATAGAAGCTTTCGAAATGTGGTGCTACAGAATAATGCTGAAGATTAGATGGGTATATCACATAACTAATGAGGAGGTACTGAATGGAAATGGGGAGAAGGGGAGCTTGTGGCACAACTTGACTAGAAGAAGGGATCGGTTGGTAGGACATGTTCTGAGACATTGAGGGATCACCAATGTAGTATTGGAGGGCAGCGTTCAGGATAAAAGACCAAGAGATGAATACACTAAGCAGATTCAGAAAGATGTAGGCTGCAATAGGTACTGGGAGATGAAGAAGCTTGCAGAGGACAGGGTAGCATGGAGAGCCGCATCAAACCAGTCTCAGGACTGATGACTACAACAACAACATGTTATGAAAAATACAACGCTCTTGCAATTTTTTCAGACTTTGCTTAGGGCCAAAATGCTTTTGACTTACGTATGTATATTTCATTAATTCACCTGTGGTGTGCCTGGAAAACACACTTTCTTTTGTATCCCGCCTAGAAGGCGGAGCGTGGGTCTGCTTGTGAATTTAAATCAGCTTTGCTTTAGGAAGAATATGAATACATAACTTTGCACCGAGGAGCACGTCGGTGCGAAGCAGAATGGGTCAAAGCTCACTGAAGTTACACGGGCAAAATCTGTAGTGGCTCACCCACTATGAAACAGAAAACAACGTTGCTTGGTCGTCTGCTCGGAATCAAATGGGCTGAATCCGGAGCGGCGCTCTTAGAACTGCACAGCCCCGGCTAGAGGGCCCTGTCGTCGGTGTCGTAGTGCCAACCTAGTATAGCGGAACTACGTTGTGGCATCGTAGCCTTCGATACCACACCTTCCATTTACCCAAAGTCAGATTTATTTGTCTGTACAGAACTTTCTGATACAACAGGTAGTATGTTCTTATTCTTTTTACAAATAACGAAATCCGCTACAGTTTGCAACTGTAGTATATTATCACTGACTATGAATAACGGTTGTGGATATCGCTTCAAGAGAAAAGTATGTATTATTTTTCTTTGTAAAGTGTCGTCATACATATCTCTTGTCATTCGCAGAACAGGGTCGGTATCTTGTTTCAGCTTTGTATTCTCACCTTGCTTTCTTTTAATAAACTGCATCCACAGCTGTTAACTTATGGGCTGTGAAATGTCAGGTACCTTGACACGGCCGGCAGGTGTGAAAGAACGCCTGGTGCTGTATTTTCCATTCCTGGTATACACTGCACTACAGAGATACATTCTTTTTAATATCAGTGCCCATCTCGTCTGTCTGTTATGAGGTAGTTTACATTGCATCAGGAATCAGTGCATGATGGTTCATTGTGACTATAATATTTCTTCCAAGTAGGTAGAACCGAAAGTTTACAAGACACCGTGCTATAGCCAAGGCCTCCTGGTTCGTCACCATATACCACTGCACTGCTATACCCTCAGTGCACATCCGGTGAAGGCAACCGTTTTCCATTTCAGAACTTGTAAGTAGGCTGTTTAGGTTTTCTTATTGGTAACGCCACGTAGCGCTCTGTATGAAAATCGCTGTCTGTGCTGTGTGCAGTCTGAGGCTAGTTTGCATTGTTTTCTGCCATTGTAGTGTTGGGCAGCCGGGTGTTAACAGCGCGTAGCGTTGCACAGTTGGAGGTGAGCCGCCAGCAGTGGTGGATGTGGGGAGAGAGATGGAGGAGTTTTGAAATTTGTAAGACTGGATGTCATGAACTGCTATATACATTATGACTTTTGAACACTATTGAGGTAAATACATTGTTTGTTCTCTATCAAAATCTTTCATTTGCTAACTATGCCTATCAGTAGTTAGTGCCTTCAGTAGTTTAAATCTTTTATTTAGCTGGCAGTAGTAACGCTCGCTGTATTGCAGTAGCTTGAGTAACGAAGATTTTGTGAGGTAAGTGATTCGTGAAAGGTATAGTTTAATGTTACTCAGAGCCATTCTTTTTTAGGGATTATGAAAGTCAGATTCCGTTGCGCTAAAAATATTGTGTGTCAATTTAGTGTAGATCAGAATAAGTAAAGAGAGCAATGTCTGAGTACGTTCAGTTTTGCTCAGCTGTTTGAAAAGCAAATAATGTAAGAGGTTTACCAGGACAGCAATTCATTAATTTTTCTAAGGGGACGTTACATATGTCGACCTTTACCCGAGGATACCTCACTGGAATCTTCAGATTTTTTCTTGTAGTTGGTGTAATTAGTGTAGCTATTGTTTATTGCTAGCGCGTAATTGTAGAGAGAATTTTTTGTAGTTGTAGTTTTTCATTGTTGTACAGTAAAACAGTTGCTGTAGATTTGCAGCAAGTATTGTGCAGCTGCGCGTGCAATTAACGAGATATTATTTTCAGTGCTATGTGAATGTGTTCTCTTATTTTTGCTCTTAAAATTGTGCTTTTCTGTGTTATCGTGTGAAATATTGTGACAATAATGGCGTGTGAAAAACGTAATACTAGGCTCCAAAGTAAACTGAGAAATGACAGTGAAGACGAAAGCAGTGTGTTAGCGCCACCGAGTAATGAATTAACTATTGTTCAAAGTAGTAATTTGGTAATTGTGCACAGGGAAATGGAGCGGGCTGCAAATAATGGTGTAGACAGTAAAACAATTAGTGAACAGGGAAGCATTATCGATCGGTCGGTCGGCAACAGCTCGCCTCAGGATTCCGAAATGACAGGACAAAATCTTGCAAATACTGTAGATTCAGGTTTTGCGTCCTCACCGTTTTCTCAAATAAGTCAAGACACATTTTCTGCTTTTCAAAATGCGAATATTGCCGGTTCAACTGCACTGCCGAATAGCACTGAGGAACACGTTTCAGACACCTGTGCACTGTTATTACAGTTAATGCAACAAATGGAATAAAGGCTACAAAAGTTAGACACAATGCTTGAACAAAATCAGAAACAAATGGGACAAAATCTTCAAAAGTTAGACACAATGGAACAAAATCTTCAAAAGTTAGACACGATGGAACAAAATCAGAGACAAACAAAGCAAAAGCTTCAAAAGTTAGACACGATGGAACAAAATCAGAGACAAACACAGCAAAAGCTTCATAAGTTAGACACAATGGAAGAAAATCTTCAAAAGTTAGACACCACACTTGAACAAACACGTGAAGGTTTAACTGCTGAGTTACTTAAAATCGAATCGAAATGTCAAAAAATCTGTAATGACGTAAAAACACAAATTTGTGAGCAATTCCAACCTACACTCCTGGAAATTGAAATAAGAACACCGTGAATTCATTGTCCCAGGAAGGGGAAACTTTATTGACACATTCCTGGGGTCAGATACATCACATGATCACACTGACAGAACCACAGGCACATAGACACAGGCAACAGAGCATGCACAATGTCGGCACTAGTACAGTGTATATCCACCTTTCGCAGCAATGCAGGCTGCTATTCTCCCATGGAGACGATCGTAGAGATGCTGGATGTAGTCCTGTGGAACGGCTTGCCATGCCATTTCCACCTGGCGCCTCAGTTGGACCAGCGTTCGTGTTGGACGTGCAGACCGCGTGAGACGACGCTTCATCCAGTCCCAAACATGCTCAATGGGGGACAGATCCGGAGATCTTACTGGCCAGGGTAGTTGACTTACACCTTCTAGAGCACGTTGGGTGGTACGGGATACATGCGGACGTGCATTGTCCTGTTGGAACAGCAAGTTCCCTTGCCGGTCTAGGAATTGGTAGAACGATGGGTTCGATGACGGTTTGGATGTACCGTGCACTATTCAGTGTCCCCTCGACGATCACCAGTGGTGTACAGCCAGTGTAGGAGATCGCTCCCCACACCATGATGCCGGGTGTTGGCCCTGTGTGCCTCGGTCGTATGCAGTCCTGATTGTGGCGCTCACCTGCACGGCGCCAAACACGCATACGACCATCATTGGCACCAAGGCAGAAGCGACTCTCATCGCTGAAGACGACACGTCTCAATTCGTCCCTCCATTCACGCCTGTCGCGACACCACTGGAGGCGGGCTGCACGATGTTGGGGCGTGAGCGGAAGACGGCCTAACGGTGTGCGGGACCGTAGCCCAGCTTCATGGAGACGGTTGCGAATGGTCCTCGCCGATACCCCAGGAGCAACAGTGTCCCTAATTTGCTGGGAAGTGGCGGTGCGGTCCCCTACGGCACTGCGTAGGATCCTACGGTCTTGGCGTGCATCCGTGCGTCGCTGCGGTCCGGTCCCAGGTCGACGGGCACGTGCACCTTCCGCCGACTACTGGCGACAACATCGATGTACTGTGGAGACCTCACGCCCCACGTGTTGAGCAATTCGGCGGTACGTCCACCCGGCCTCTTGCATGCCCACTATACGCCCTCGCTCAAAGTCCGTCAACTGCACATACGGTTCACGTCCACGCTGTCGCGGCATGCTACCAGTGTTAAAGACTGCGATGGAGCTCCGTATGCCACGGCAAACTGGCTGACACTGACGGCGGCGGTGCACAAATGCTGCGCAGCTAGCGCCATTCGACGGCCAACACCGCGGTTCCTGGTGTGTCCGCTGTGCCGTGCGTGTGATCATTGCTTGTACAGCTCTCTCGCAGTGTCTGGAGCAAGTGTGGTGGGTCTGACACACCGGTGTCAATGTGTTCTTTTTTCCATTTCGAGGAGTGTATTTTTTGCGTCATGAAAATGCATTACAGAATCACGAAGCAGCCATAAAAGAACTGCAAACTATTGTTCATGAAAATCACGACTCCTTGCAAGCTAAAATTGACTCAGTTGCATCTACCGATTCAGTTACGCAACTTGCGAAAACTCAGGTAAACTTAAAGGACACAGTAGATACGATTTCAACCAAAGTGACACACTGAAACTTGGTTCAGAGAAACACACAGAGGAAATAATTTCACTATTGGATAAAGTAGCCGAACTTTCAGATCAGTTCACTAACTTATCTACAAAGGTAGATGATGATCTGAATGACACAAGACCTGTAGCCTTCACTGACACTGAAGAGTATGAACCAATTAGAAGATGCACACAAAATCAAAATCAAATCAATACACAGTACAAAAGACAAATCCGGGAAGTACAAGATCAGTTGGCACAAGTAATACAAGAATTACATATTTCAGAGGACACTCGCGCTCCAGTACGGGAAGAGGGACATAGAAATACGGAACAACCACAAAATAATAACACAGGACACTTCGGAAATTATGAAAGAAATTGGCAAGGCGCATTGAATTTTGAGATGGAACCGCCGAAATGAAGTAACAATGAGCGATGTGCGTCTCGCCGACACGATGATTTTGACTATAAGCCGTTCATTACTACACGTAAATTCAAAACATTTAAGAATTCTGACATCGACATTCATCCACAAGCATGGCTTCATCAATTCTCTCATTGTTTTCCTCTCAACTGGTCATTGGAGCACAGGTTAGAATTCATGTGTGGCTACTTGGAGAATGAACCAGCTGTAAGAATGCGATCGGTCATTCACGATTGTCACAGTGAAGGAGAATTTTATCATGCCTTCCTCTCAGCGTATTGGTCTCAAGCTACACAAGACCGAGTAAAACATAGCATCATAATGATGAAACATTTCGAGCAATCTGAATTTTCCGGTCTTGTGAAATATTTTGAAGACATCTTGCATAAGAATCAGTATCTTTCAAACCCATACAGTCCCTCAGAACTCATCCGCATTTGCTTAATCAAATTGCCTGAACATTTACGACATATTATTTTAGCAGTTTTGCAAAGACGACATTGAAGCTTTTCAGGGACTGTTACAATGACTGGAAATTGACACTGACAATCGCGGAACGCGGAAACAGGAGCACAACAATTACAGGTCACATCTGTCACAGTTTCGCGATGACAGAAATAATACACGAGAAGGCTATTCTTACAACGTAAATCGTTACCAAAACAGACACCACCCGTATGACAACCGTTGGCAGAGTAGTAATAATTACAGGGAAAGATCACCTCTCCACGGTAATGACTATCACAATCAGAGAAACAGATAATATGGGAACCAAAATAATTATTATCAAGGGAGACAGAATAACATCAGACGCAACAGCTCAGCGCGCAGTTACGATTCAAGGAGAAATTATCCACCATGTGACCGACAAGAAAGAAACTATGTAAACTACCGACATGCCGACAGACGATATAATCGTAACGACAGACCGGAATTTCATCAGAACTGGCGAGATTCAAACAGGGCAGGGCCCTCTCGACAAGGTGAATTTGTAGAAGTTAGGTCTCCAAATCCCAATAACGACGTGCGCCAACAAAGACACAATGGGCAATGACTCACACCGCTGGCAGCCACAAGACGTACTTATGAAACTGACGATGCAGCTGCCGTAGCTAATAATTACGTAAAAATGGAAGACATTAGGGACATCTTACTCCAGGAGCACGACGTAAAACATAACAACATTGCATATCCTGTGATTCACATTACTGTAAATGACGTAAAATTTACGGCAGTACTTGACTCTGGCCGTCCCATTTCAGCAATTAGTGAAACAGCTTTTAGCAAATGCAACAAGTCGAACGATGGCCCCACACTTCCGTTACTTAAGATTAAATTACAAGGTGCAATCGTTGGGAAAAGTGTAGATGTATGCCAACAAACCAACTTAGAATTCTTTTGTCAAAGCCACAGCTTCTCTATGAACTTTCGTATTGTTCCATTATTGTCGACGGAAATTATTCTGGGAGTAGACTTTTTGAATGAATACAAAGCAATCTTAAACTTTCACGATGCTGAAATAAGTTTAGAGAAAGAAGGTAAGTCAATAGCTTTGAAATTTGAAGATTGGCTCTCGAATCATGATGAGGAAATTAATCGGCTTTACCTTCTGTCAGACAACAGTTCGGAATTTTCTGCAGAACTAGACACTAACAATCACTTTGCCAGTACTGACAGGAATGATACTGATGGCATATTTGAAACTAATGAGTTAATTCAGAATAAAATTCAAACAATTGAGAATTGTAATGACACTGATAGGCAGGACCTTTTTGAGATTTTACAAACACATTCCACAGTTTTTACTCACAAAACAGGAACAATCAAGGGATTTCAATACCAATTTCGTGTTCGTGAGCATACTAAATTTTGTGTTAGACCATACTTAATTCCAGCACATTATAGGGACAGTGTTAGAACAGAAATACAATCTATGCTTGACGAGGGCATTATTGAGCCTGCAGTAAGCTAACACAACTATCCATTACATGTTGTTGAGAAGAAAAATGGATCGATCAGGCTTGTCTTAGATTCGAGACAAATCAATACTATCATTATTCCTGAAACAGACAGTCCGCAAACGTTGGAAGAACTTCTTCAAAATTTTAATGGTGTAAAAGTGTTGTCTTCCATTGATCTCAGATCCAGCTTTTATCAGATCGAACTTCATCCAGAATGTAGAAAATACACAGCTTTCCTTTGTTTCGCCGTTTGTTATCAGTTTCGGAAACTTCGTTTTGGTTTGAACATTTCTTCGGCAGCATTCATTCGCGGGCTAAATTCCATATTACCTGATTTCTTAAAACGTCACATCACCTTATATGTGGACGGTATTCTAATAGCAGAAGCTTCATGGGAACAACATAATCGAATCCTCAACAGTTTGTTACATATTTTTGCAGAATCTGGAATTACAGTTAACTTGGAAAAGTCTAAATTCAGTAGGTCAAAGGTGAGGTTTTTGGGACATATATTTCTTCTGAAAGCATTCAGCCGGATCCTGAAAACTTAGAAGCAATCAGAGCCATTCCAGTTCCATCCACAAAAAAACAAGTCTGCAGTTTTCTAGAAATCGTAAATTTTTACCGTCGTTTTCTGAATATGCAAATTCTTGTTACAACAAAACTTTGTTCTCTCAGTGGAAAAAATACTATTTGGAACTGGGACGAACAAGCACAGATGGAATTCAATTCTTTGAAAGAATCGCTACTTAACGCGCCAATACTAGCTCATGCAGATCTGTCACAAGATTTCTGCCTTAGCACGGATTCTTCTAAAGTCGGTCTGGTGCCCATTTATTTCAAGAAGCCATAGAAAATGACACTACCGTTCAGAAAACAATTGCTTTTCCTAGTCGAGTGCTAACAAAATCTGAAAAAAAATTACTCCGTAACTGAATTAGAAGCTTTAGCTATCGTTTGGGCATTTAACAAATTCCATTTCTTTCTTTATGGTAAGCACGTAAAAGTATACAGTGATCACCGTGCATTACAATTTCTTATGTCTTCAAAATTATATCATGACAGGTTAAAACGTTGGGCATTGTTTCTGCAAGAATTCCACTTCACAATAGTCTCCATTCCCGGCAAGGAGAACATTGTTGCGGACGCACTGTCACGCGCACCGGCTGGGCTTGAGAAAAGTAACACAGAAGGCAACCTCGAGAAAAATTTCAGTATTCTTCACATTCAGAAAGTCGCCTTTGAAAACTTCATCACCACATCTTTAAAGGACATTGCTCATGAACAAGATAAAAATCCAATTTGGAAAACAACAAAAGTAAATGGCATGAAAAGACACACACTCAGATTCGGCATTATCATCTGGTTAGAAACAACATACTGTTCAAACGCTGCACTGTTGATGACAAGCTATGGGTACTTTGCATTCCAGACGATTTTGTTAATAAGCTCATTTGGTACATTCATTTTAGCTACGCAAATTTTGGTCCACGAAAATGTTATCATATTCTTCGAACGACTTGTTATTTTAACAATTTGGAAAAGAGAATTCGAAGAGTCTTGTCTATTTGTAAACTTTGTCAAAAGGCGAAACCATCTACTATCTCCCATCGTGCTCCGTTATTTCCTATCATTCCTTCTAAATTAAAAGAATTTGCTGCTGTTGATCTCTTGGGACCGCTTGTCAGAACACCTAATGGATTTTCGTACATTCTAGTCGCTGTTGAACTTACTTCAAAATTTGTTTTCTTTCACACCGTTACGTAAAGCCACTGGACGGTCTGTATCCAACGCCTTTGTTAAAAATTTCTTACGTGAAGTTGGACACGTTAGTAAAGTCATTTCAGATAACGGACCGCAATTCAGATCTGCTGTTTGGTCACGCATGCTTCGGAATCATAAAATCAAACCTGTTTTTATTTCATTGTATTCACCACATTGTAACCCGTCTGAACGGATTATGAAAGAAATCAATAAGCTTTGCAGACTTTATTGTCACAGAAAGCATCAGCATTGGGACAGATATTTACACTTATTTCAAAATGTGCTGAAGGAAGTGCCTCATGACTCCACTGCTTTACCACCTACTCATGTACTGAAGAATGAAGAACCACCAAACAGAATCAGAGAGCTTGTACCTTTTCCGAGTACCGAATACCCATAAACTTCGACACAAAGACATAATTGATTTGGCCATTAAAAATATAAATTCTGCTGCAGACGAAAGGAGAAAACTACACGGTAAAGCAAATGCAAAGAAACTATATATTGGTCAGAAAGTTCTAATTAAAGCTCATTCATTGTCACATAAGAAGAAACACTTGAGTCACAAATTCTTTCTGGTTTACAATGGACCTTACAGAATCCGACGTATACCACATGATACTTGCGTTGAAGTTGAAACTCTGCGTACTAGGAAGAGTAAAGGTTTACACCTCATGTCACCTGTAAAACCGTTTCTTCAATGATAATCTGCTTTTTAACTTAGTCTTTGCTATAAAATTTTTCACTTCACGTTACTGGTACTCTTTGTCACACTTACAAACTGTTAACATGCAACTATGTTTTAAAGTTAACTATCCAGTCAAGAACCTAGGGAACTTAGACAAGTAATTACGAATGCATTGTTATAGTGAACAGACGACACATTGTAGAACATATACTGTTAATGAGATTTTAATGCAACATTTTGGTTTACTTGAATAGATATTTTTTATTTAAAGTACTTTATGTGAGATTACCAATGACTTCGTATTTTGTTTCTTTGACATCTACACAATTATATCACGATGCTATTAATATGTGACACATTGTTGCTTTTGCGGTGTATCTGTTTTATATCTGCACAGTTTTTCTGAATTCTTCTGGAAAGTAAAACATGTTTTAGTAGTAACTTTTGTGGTATATATGCGTAAATGTATGACAATGCCAACGAATATTTTTGGTCACTGTTACATTTATAGGATTTTATTTCTACACATTTGTAACGCAAATTCTCGACCTGTGAATTTTTTTATATGAGACTGTCATTGTAGTGCAAACTGGTGTCGTAAATATTTCAGTAAGAAAGTTAAGTGACCACCTTTACGTAATGCATCATGGGCACCCAGCTGTGCGACAGTCACCTGGAAAAAAGCCATTAGTGTGTGCCTTTCAGAGGCACAGGTGGAAAAAAACAGGCCATTATCCTCGCTGTTGACATTTCTTTGTAGAAAGCGTCGCAAATACGACATGCTCAAAGTTGAAACATATGATTACACTGTGGAGCTCTTAATTTATGATATTTACTAAAATGCCTAATGAAATGAAGAGAAACAATATTGTATCTATTGTCTTTCTAGTTGAGAGATTGCTCATTTTGTTTAATATCTAGTTTCTAGCTGCACTGCAGCATTGGTTAAAATAAAGTTTAATAGATGTACTAATATCACTATTTTCTGTCTACAGACCCAGTAAAGAATAATTTTATGATCTACTTCCAAAAAAAGACATTTCCACTTCACAGGAATTGCATACATTATTTTTGTCAGTGACTTGGTAACTTGTCTGCTAGAGTAAGTTACAGTGATGTATCACTCTAGTGTTAAGATGCGACATAGGTATTAGACATGGCCATCTTTACTATAATATTTTTTATGCTTGAGCTTTGTCATAATTAGATATAAGTTGTTGCATTTGCTGGTGCTGCTTGCCAGGCATAGTGCTATTAAATTTCACTTTGTATTACTCTGTTAAGCCTGTTTTACTACCGATTTATTTTTTGCTGTGTCTAGACCAGACAGCCTAGACACAATGAGAGGAAGGCGAAAGACACGCGCTTAAACTCACGCAGGCTGGCGTGAGGTCTGAAACAGGATACATAATGAATGCTATAAAGAAAAGTACGTAGCTTCTGGAATACTTAACTTTAATCCACATTTGTAGAACATTGCTCTTGATGATACATTAATAGAATCTCAATCTCAATTGAATACGGCGCCTTGCTAGGTCATAGCAAATGTAGCTGAAGGCTATGCTAACTATCGTCTTGGCAAATGAGAACGTAGTTGTCAGTGAACCGTTCCTTGCAAAGTCGGCTGTACAACTGGATCGAGTGCTAGTATGTCTCACTAGACCTGCCATGTGGCGGCGCTCGGTCTGCAACACTGACAGTGGCGACACGCGTGTCCGCGTATACTAGCGGACCATGGCCGATTTAAAAGCTACCACCTAGCAAGTGTGGTGTCTGGCGGTGACACCACATTCCTCCCCCACAAATCGGCGGACGGTTGTGTTATAAGGCTTTCGCCCGCTGTGGGGAGGACCCCATGTTGACGTATGCGACGAGGTGGGGAGCCTAACAACAGGCGATGCTGTGCCACCCGCATCTGGCCATTCGGTCCGAGGGGAGCTAGGAAACGCCTGAAAACCTAGTCCAGGGTGCACGCCAACATGCGGTGTATGCACCCGTAGATAGTCAGGAGGGGTCGAAGGGTCGACCTCCATAGAATCGGAGCACCCGACTGGCGAAGACGACAGATGGTCCGGAGCGGACAAGAGTTCCAAGGCGGAGGACATCTGGGCACGGGAAGCGATCGGTGGCGCATGACGCAGGGAGGCGCCCGGCGGTTGCAGCGACGCGTCCACTGCGGGCGGCGCTGGCGGGAGAACAGGCGGCGGCGGCGGTGGCGCATCGCCATGGGGCAAAATGGAAGGCAGCGTCGGTAACACCTGGGGATGAGGCGAGCCAGTAGATGGGTCCCCAGGGCGCTGACCGGACGGCACCGTCGCTGAAAGCAGACGGGGAGCGGCAGAACCCAGTCGACGACAGAGGCGCAGCTGATTGAGATGCCGACGCACCTCACCAGAGGCCCCCAAACCAGATACATCGCGCGGCCGAGGCAGCGAAGAATGCGCCCTGGGAGCCAATGCCGTGAACCCCGATAGTTGCGATGGTATACAACGTCGCCAGGAGCAAAAGCAGGTGGCTGCCGCTGCACAGGACCCTAATTCGGCGGATGCAGCAAAGACATCAAGGTTCGATGAGGACGACCGTGGAGCAACTCAGCCGGCGAGCGACCATCTCGGGGCTGAGAGCGATACGAGGACAAAAAGAGCAATAACGCGTCCTCCCGAGAATGCGACTCTTTCAACTTCAACATCTGTGACTTGAAAGTCTGGACCAAACGTTCAGCGGCACCATTTGACTGTGGTGAAAACGGCGCGGATGTCAGATGTTGAATACCATTGGCCATGCAGAATGACTGAAATTCGGCGGACATGAATTGTGGGCCATTGTCGGAAACAATAGTCTGCGGAAGACCTTCAATGCAAAAGATAGTGGATAATGCTTGGATGGTGGCAGATGACGTCGTGGAAGACAGCTTGACAACAAAAGGAAAATTACTGAAGGAATCGACCACAACCAACCATCGAGCATTCCATAATGGACCAGCAAAATCGATGTGTAAGCGTTGCCAAGGGGAAGTGGCTTGTGGCCCTGCAAAGAATTTCTGCGGTGGCGCGGATTGTTGTTCGGCACACGCCATGCAAGAAGAGCACATATTCGTAATCGCAGCATCGATTCCGAACCAAGTACAGTGCTGACGAGCAAGTTGTTTCGTTCTCACTATACCCCAATGTCCTTGGTGGAGAAGCTGTAAGACATAGGACTGTAACGAACGTGGGACCACGACCCTGGACTGATCATTATCAGAACGCAACAGCAAAACACCATGTCGTACAAAAAGTCTCCCCTTGCGAACAAAAAATCTGCGAACCAACGGATCCTCGATCAATGACTTTGACAAGGGCCATTGCGTAGCAACAAAACGCAAAACAGTAGCGAGGACAGGGTCAGCTGCTGTGGCTGTAGCTACACGACGAAAATCAATTGGAAACGATTCTACCACGTCATCGGTTTCCGCATCAATGAACATGCAAGCAAGTTCGGAGGAATCGAATGCTCTATCCTCAGCAACAGGCAAACGGGACAACGCATCGTCGTTTCCGTGCTTAGCAGTGGACCGATACAAGATATCGTAGCGGTACTGCGAGAGGAAAATAGACCAGCGAATGAATTTCTGCGCTGTATGTGGAGGTACAGGCTTGGTCGGATGAAAAAGCGATGTCAAAGGTTTGTGGTCTGTGATGAAGGTAAAGTGACGACCATACAAGAAATCATGAAACTTGGTAACACCAAATACGAGAGCCAATGCTTCTTTCTCGATCTGGGAATAATTTCTTTGCGCAGACGACAGCAATTTGGACGAAAAGGCAATAGGGCGATCGTGCGAACCATCTTTGTGCGCAAGCACAGCACCGATCCCGAAATCTGATGCATCTACCATCAACAAAAGCGGTTTCTGGGGATCGAATGGCGTAAGGCAAGTATTAGAAAGCAACGCCGATTTCAACTGGCGAAAGGCGCGTTCGCATTCCGTCGAACAGACGAACGGAACACCTTTACGGCGTAAGCGATGAAGCGGAGCTGAAATGGAAGAGGCATGGGGGATATAGCGATGGTAATAATTTATTTTACCCAGCACACTCTGTAGCTGCTTCAAATTCTGCGGCGAAGGCAAGTCTTGTACGGCACGAAGGTGCTCTGGACTGGGATGTATGCCTTGGGCATTGAGTACATGTCCCAGATATGGCAAATCACGAGCAAAAAACACACATTTGTCCTTCCGCACGCGAAGACCATTTTGTCGCAAGACCTGAAATAATGTTCGGAGGTTGGCTAAATGTTCTTCGTCTGTCTGTCCGGAGATCACAATATCGTCCAGATAGTTTGCTGCAGTAGGGACCGACGCACAAACAGTTTGTAAATATTGCTGAAACAATGCAGGGGCAGATGCACACCCGAATGGCAGTCGTTTGAATCGGTACAAACCAAGATGCGTGTTAACCACCAATACGCGCTGTGATTCTTTGTCCACCGGTATTTGCAAGTACGCATCTGCTACGTCCAACTTAGAAAAATATTTACCCGGGCACAGTTTGTCAAAAAGATCTTCTGGGCGGGGCAAGGGAAAAGTTGCAGTCACAAGTTGTGGATTCACTGTTGCCTTGAAGTCCACACAAAGTCTCAATTTCCGGAAGGTTTTTGCTAAATTACTAAGGGTGAAGCCCAGAGAGAAGCCTGCACACGTTCAATTACACCTTGTGATTCCAAATCGTTTAATGTTCTTGCGACCTCATCACGCAATGTGTGGGGAACATTGCGCACTCTGAAAAATTTCGGTTACGTGTTTACTTTCAGTTCCAAATGTGCTTCATAGTTCTTAGCGCAACCAAGGCCCAGTGCAAAAATGTCTGCAAATTCTTCACATAGACGAGAAACACTGGCTGAAGGCACAGTCTGGTTCACTGATAGGACCTGATTTACGATAGACAAGTTAAACAACTGAAATAAATCTAAACCAAACAAGTTCACTGCAGAAGAAGAACGAAGAACGTAAAATGACACAAGTTTTGTTTGTCCCTTGTATGTTGCAAGAAGGCTGCACTGTCCTAACACAGGGATATGCTGTCTGGAATATGTAGTTAGCTTAACACTTGCGGCATGCAACGGAGGTGCGCCCAGTTGTTTGTACGTGTCTTTATTGAGCAATGAAACTGCAGCTCCGGTATCGACCTGGAATGGTATCACGTTGCCATTAATTTCCAAGTCAACAAAAAGTTTATTGTCCTGCTGACGACAAGAGCGACTGTTTAGTGCAACGGGAACAGACACTGGGACAGAATCACTTGCGACTTGACGTGATTTCCGTCGATGTCGACACACACTTGTTGTGGGACGAACACAGTCACTGTTAGAGAGAGTGGCACTGGGCGGAGTGGAATTAACTACATGAATTTCCATGGGCGAAGGTTCACAAGCCTGAGTATCCTTGGTTCAATTCCGGCGCGAAGCAAAGGGCCTGGAATGATTGGGAGTGTCCGATCTAAGCTTTTTCTGGCAAACACCTTGAACATGACCTTTCTTATTACAGAAAAAGCAAATAACTTGGCGTGACGGGCAATTCTCACGCGAATGTCTAGTAGCACACCGCGGGCGTGATTTCACTGCATTTGCTTGCTTGCGCGGCACACGTGGCTGCGCAGACGTGCGCGAGGACTGTTTACAGTACTGTGCAGCTCGCCCGGCGGGCCTGTTAATGTGACACACCTGGTGAAGTTTCAAATGATTCCTGAGCAAAGTCAAGTGTGTCTTGCCGATCCAATATGTCGATCACTTGTTGAAGGGAGGGATTGACTAGTTTCAAAATCTGTTCCCGTATACGAACATCAGAAACGTTCTGTGCAATTGCATCACGTACCATAGTATATGAATAAGGGAGTCCACATTCACACTCAAAAGCACAATCCCTAGTAAGGCCTTGCAAAGTTGCAACCCACTCCCGATTAGTCTGACCGGCTGTACGTTTTGTACGAAAGAAAGTATACCTTTTTGCAACTACATTGACTGATTCCTTGAAATAGGGATCTAAAGCAGACAAAATTTCTTCGTAGGACAGAGTTGCTACGTCGCGTCGGGGAAACAATTTCACTATCACACGGTAGGTGGACACACCTACACAAGAAAGGAGATGAGGCTGCCGCTCGTTACCTTGAATTCCGTAGGCGGCGAGATGGAATCCAAATTGGCGTGACCACTCCGTCCAGCTTTCCATTTCCGCCTTAAAGGGATGAAAAGGCGGTGCAACTGCGTGGTGTGGCTGCGGTAGCGATGAATTGGCGGCGGCCGCATCGTTTTGCCATGCACGTTGGACCAGACAGCCTAGACACAATGAGAGGAAGCCGAAAGGCACACGCTTAAACTCACGCAGGCTGGCGTGAGATCTGAAACAGGATACGTAATGAATGCTATAAAGAAAAGTACGTAGCTTCTGGAATACTTAACTTTAATCCACATTTGTAGAACATTGCTCTTGATGACACATTAATAGAATCTCAATCTCAATTGAATACGACGCCTTGCTAGGTCGTAGCAAATGTAGCTGAAGGCTATGCTAACTATCATCTTGGCAAATGAGAGCGTAGTTGTCAGTGAACCGTTCCTTGCAAAGTCGGCTGTACAACTGGGTCGAGTGCTAGTACGTCTCACTAGACCTGCCATGTGGCGGCGCTCAGTCTGCAACACTGACAGTGGCGACACGCGGGTCCGTCGTATACTAGCGGACCGCGGCCGATTTAAAAGCTACCACCTAGCAAGTGTGGTGTCTGCCGGTGACACCACATTTTCCTTGTTTGCTGCACATTGCCTTATATCAGTTGTAATATTGCAATTGCTTTGCTAATTTATATTATCTGCTGCTTGCTTTGCCAATTTGAATTTTTTTGTCATTGCTGCTTAAATTAATTGTTTTGTGCTGCTGCATTGCCTCGTCCCTTAGTTTATGCATCTGAGCTCAGCAGATTTAAGTTAGCTTAAGAGGGAGTAGACTATATAAGAGAATGAGTTGCGATGAATTGGAAGAAATGCATTGAGAAGTCACACGAAAAAAGTACAGACAGCAGGTATAGATAGGACTTTTTGGAAATAATGAAGAACGAAGGGAGATCTCCGAGAAGTAAAGAAAGTTTTGTTTGCAAAATACTGCAGTAAAACAAACCCTGTCCTTCCCTTGTGTTATCCCACTATGTGTTTGTGTACCCTTGGGTATTTGTGTCCTTCCTGTCTTTATGTGTTTATCAGATGAGAGTTACGTTGTAGAATTTTTCTCATAATATGTTATTTACTTTGTAAAGATGTTTAGACATTATTTATTCTGTTTTGTTTTAATGCTCAGGTGTGAAGTTGATGTTTCAAAAGTTATTCTGATCTTTTATGTATTTACTTATGTCATAATTCCTGTAACACTGATGTATATGTTTATTTCTATTCTTTTGTAAAGCCCCTATTACTACAAATGTTATCTGTATTGTTATGTTCTTTAATGATGTATTTTGTACCTTTGTTATTGTATTCGTATATTATAAAATTGTAATTGACACCAGTTCATCAAATTAAGTAACTTTTAAGTTACATTTCACTGCACACGTTTCTGTTGGTCATAGTATATGGACAATATGTGAGAAGTAGGGACTGATAGTGTTTGCACGTGTGTTAATAATTCAGCAAGGGACTGGTTTACAGCATTGCTGGTTCTAAGGACAATTCTAAAATGTTTGTGAGTGCACAAGTAGAGGTTATGGACTTGCTATATTATCCGCAAGACTCTTCAATGGTGACTGTGCACCTGCACAGTCGCAAAGGATGGCTGCTGGTAGTCTCTATATGGACTACAGTGGGTCTGCATCTTTGATGGCCCACCAATACCATTATTTCTACAAGGACTGTAGTGGGTCTGCACCTCTGGTGTCCCACCAATACCATAATCTCTACCAGGACTACAGTGGGTCTGCTCTGTGATGACTATTATTGAAAGTCAGGTTCCGTTGCGCTAAAAATATTGTGTGTCAGTTTAGTGTTGATCAGAATAAGTAAAGAGAGTAATGTCTGAGTACGTTCAGTTTTGCTCAGCTGTTTGAAAAGCAAATAATGTAAGAGGTTTACCAGCACAGCAATTCATTAATTTTTCTAAGGGGACGTTTCAAACTTTTCTCTAATGCCTGCAGAGACCAGAAGAAATTAGTCACTTTTTGCATTCTGATGATTGAAAATTTCCTTCAGTAGACAATTCGGTACATCTGGTTCAGTTCTTCTTGGTGAAATTTTGTGTCTTAACAACTTTATTTTTAAAACTTTTATCCATTCTAGGGTAATTTCTGGAAACCTTGTTTTTTTTTCTTTCCAAATTCCGATTTATATAGGTTGAGTGTCACTCTCGCATTTTCATATTATTGTAATACTTCTTGTACTATGTACAAATGTTCTTTCCACGTAACTGTCATTACGTAGAATTAGCATAAATGTAATCATCACCTTTCTTGATATGTTTTCTTGCAGTGCTTTATCTAATGCATGTACAAATACTGAGACTGATACTCTTACTCCAGATGGCATCACTTTAATGTGGTGGTTCCAGCTGTTCAAGAGAAATGCCATGTATTGACAGTTAGGGCCCAGTTCCAGAGGACAAAAGCTGCTCGTTAAGTCCAGACTAGTTAAATATCACGTGCATTTCAAATGTTGCAAGAGTTCGTCAGTATGATATTGTGACACAACTACACTATTTATTACTTGCATGTCAGTCACAATCTGTACGCCACCATCCTTTCTCGACGCTACATGTAATGGGGTAGAACATCCACTATCCGATGTCTCAATTATGTCTTCTTTCAACATTTTTTGAATTTCTGCTTCTACTACTGTCCTCTTCGCAGATGGCTTTCAGTATGACTATTATGATATAATTCATATTCTCTAACTTGGAATACGCATACATATCTGCACATTTTGCCTTTTCTCTTGCAGAATCTGGACACTTTTTTTCATAAATTCAAAGTCATTCAGCAAGTTTGTCCACGTTCTGCACAATTAGACTGAGTGTACTAACTTCACAAGTGGCATTATGTTCATCATAATTATCTTCTTTACTTTCTCTATTACTTATGATACTTTCCTCTCCCCTCACAGACATTTATTAAAGCTCTGTACCTGCAGAAATTAATTCATATTTTTCTACAAGACGCTTGAACTACTATTCCATTCTTCACTACCAGTCTTGAGAAATAGCTTCCCTTTGCTACAAACCAATGTAGCGCACGTGTTCTTGAGGAAGTCCACTAAAAGCCCAAGAATAACACATAACCCTTGGCTAATTAATATGTCCTTCTCGTATTTCCTCTCTCCCCCAATCGTAAATCTTATTAACGTTCCCTACAGCACTGATGGTATGTCATGACTGGCTGTGAGTGATCCACTTCTACGTGGAGACCGATTTTGTAAAATATTTCATGAAAAATCACATGAAATGGTTATCACATGTAGAAGAGATTGTAACTTTGAAACCACTGAAACAAAGATGTTGCCTTGAGTGGCAGAATCGATTGTAAGTAGTTGCGCGCGGAGTGCAGCTGCAATTGCCGTTGCACTCTGTTGAAGGTAGGATGTAAGACTTGAAACTAGTGGCTGTCTGTGAGATTTTAGCTGTTGTTCTATGGACGCAGCATAAGACAGTATTGTAAGGTAATGAAACTGTGTAGCAACGGAGTGTGGATTTTGCTAATTCTAACAGTACCATCCCTTGAATGATGGAACCAAGTATTTGTCACCAGATTTTACGTACCGGTTGATTAGGTACACCCGATTTGTAACATTTTGTGTATTTTGTAATCTTGCTACAGACAAGTTAAATTTTGGAATCTATTTTGTCAAACGACGTAAGACTTTTTGTCATGCAACTATCCAAGTGTTGTTAACTACGTCAGTATATGAGAATTGTAGAGCGGTTGAGAAGTTCACTGATCTTCAGTGTAACGAAAAATGTTACATGTCAGATTTTGTGAAGAAGAAACGTTGTTTTGAATACAATTTTTGAACTAAAGAATTCGGTATTGGCGTATCCCCTTTCAGTACCTCAGCCTCTTCCATGTCGAGTTTGTTTAAATCCAGTGAGTATTTTTTAAAAGAAATGATTTTTCGATCAGAGTCAAAAATGTATTAATGTGCAAGAATCAGAAAAGTATTAATGTTTGTAACAGTTTCAATGCGGGCAGCACTGCACAGCTCTGAGCCAATATTCAACATTATCACTGAACATTTGCAAAGTTATTCGTTTATCAACTAATCTACTGCCATTATTTGTATGAAGGTATTTTACCGCCGGCATTGCACTTCCCTGAGCCAAGATTCAATATTATATATACCTACTGTGGAGAGAACGGAATACCAAGATCACATCCGTTACGACTCAAGAACTAAAAAAAATGTATTTCATTATTTATTTGCATACGGAATTTTATCGGTTTATTGCACAGGGCCATAGAACTAGGTACTCACGAGACTGAGTAAACTTTATAGTGATTGATTTTATTATAGGTATTACATACTGGTTTTCCAAATTAAGTGGTTTAATTTTTCTCTGGCTTACAGAAAAACAAATTAAGCACACCATTTGCTCAACAATAAATCACACAGTAAATCTAGATAATACAAAGTGTGTTTTAAAGAACGTTTCAAGGTTATTGTGATTTCAGTGTTTAATGAACGCTTTGGGAAAATCAGTCAACCATTTTCAGGTGTAGAGGTTTATTAAAAATCTTGATCATCGTTTCAACTGTAAAATTGTCTTCTTCACTAGTGCAGGGACCTATTGAGGAAACTTTTACATAATATTTAAAAATTTTATACGTTTCAAATGTTATTTAACTTATCGTATAATATAGGTGATGTTGCACTGACCTTGCTACCATACATCCGTACATCTCAGTCTAAAAAAACAGGCCTTAACTGTTCACTATCTATGACTTTGTTTTCGTGTAATGGCTCCTGCCTTGGGTCCCTGTGCTTCTCATATTATATTCCAAATGTTTTTTCCCAACAGGTTACTGTTAGAAACTTCTTTCAGTTTTCTGATTCTTGATGGGTTGACGTATGTTGTTCTCGATTATTCCTTTTCGGCGAACAGTTCGCTGGCCTTTTCCTGTTACCCATATATTCACGACAATCATTTTGCCAGTATTCTCTTCGTGTGAAATGATCTCCTGAACAACTTGCTTCTTCATCGTTCCTTTGAATGTCATAAAAATAGGTCTACCAAATAAAGCAAATGTGATCACACCAAAACTGAGACATCTGTAACATACGCAAGAAACTGCAGTTACACATACTATCTTAGAATGTAAACGACCAGATCAGCCACATACTAAAAAATGTTTGTTTATTCTTGAGACTCCAAAAGACTGGTACGATAGTGCCTTTGTGCTTCGTGCTCCAAAAACGCTAATACAGAGAGCAATCAGTGGATATTCGAATTATACAAGCATTTTTTCGACAGCAGTTGTGTTGAGAAGACTTGAAGATTTCTAAGAAACTTCATCTGGTGCAAATACGTTGTTGGAAGCATAAGCCGTGCTTTGAGTAGCAGACTGTGGCGAAAAGTAATTTGGGAACACCGCCAAATATTCGTCTCGTTTGTTTTCAGACTCCATTTATCATTCGTAAATATCTCCTTAAAATGCAAAATGAAATTGGTTCTTGTGGCATGGCGCAATATATTAGAGAAGGGCAGGGTAGGAGGAACTAATCGACGGCTTCACGCAGTTGCCTTCGTAACAGCAGTAGGCAGTGAGAACGGACGGTTTCGTAGCAAGATTAAAAGGTTGCAGATGAAAACGTGGTCCTTTGGGTCCAATACGAAATATGAGGAATTAATTTTCGCAGAATTTCCGCTACTGGGAAATTTGTTTTGATGCATCTCTGACAGGAAGGGAGTGACTGGCAGAGGAGAATGAAGAGAGGAAGGGAAAACAGACAACGGCAGCCAGGATTAAACACCAATGGACGAATGTGTGTGTACTGGAAGCCTGCTGCTTATGCTCAAGCTTAGCCGAGGCGGTGTATTGTATCTTCCGTCTGTGGTTCTCTTTGAGCTGTTGCTTGGGTAGATCGAATCTGGCCACTGTCGCACCGGCCGGAGTGGCCGTGCGGTTCTGGGCGCTACAGTCCGGAGCAGAGCGACCTCTACGGTCGCAGGTTCGAATCCTGCCTCGGGCATGGATGTGTGTGATGTCCTTAGGTTAGTTAGGTTTAATTAGTTCTAAGTTCTAGGCGACTGATGACCTCAGAAGTTAAGTCGCATAGTGCTCAGAGCCATTTGAACCATTTTTGAGCCACTGTCGCGGTGCAGAACGACAGTACCGATGAAGGGCACGAGGAACACCGTGGAGTTCGAGGAACGAGTTCTCCAACAATTTCATGGAACAGGGTCGATAATAAGAGAGATATCGAATAAAGTCGCGAGGATTTTCGTAACGTTTAACTCACTGTCAAGTCTTTTATTCACGGTAACATCGAGAGTGTCAGGAGTTTAAGTAACCCCAATTATTAAGGACAGATAGAATTGTGCTGGATTCAGTTTGAATACCCGGCCATATATGTATAGCTAAGTTAAGGCGATGAGTCTATTTTACATACTGCTACTTTACATATAATGGAAATGTACATTTACAGCATCTATATGACTATGTTGCAATTCACACTTAGGTGTTTGACCGAAGTCTCATCGAGTCACCTTTAGATTACTTTTTTACGGTTCCACTCACAAACAGCCCGCGGGGAAAATGGTTCAAATGGCTCTGAGCACTATGGGACTTAACATCGGTGGTCATCAGTACCCTAGAACGTAGAACTACTTAAACCTAACCAACCTAAGGACATCATACACATCCATGCCCGAGGCAGGATTCGAACCTGCAACCGTAGCGGTCACGCGGTTCCAGACTGAAGCGCCTAGAACCGCACGGCCACACCGGCCGGCCCCGCGGGGAAAACGAACACTGAACTCTTTCTATGCGAGTTCTCATTTCTCTTACTTTATTACAATAATCATTTCTCCCTTCGTAGGCGGGCGTTAACAGAACGTTTTCGCTTTCGAAGGAGAAAATTGGAGACGAAACTTCGAGAAACTGTCTCGTCGCAAAACGAAAAACGCCTTTGTTTGAAGGAATGCCACCCCAGCTTCGCGTATTGTAACCGTGACACTCTCCCCTACTTAGCGAAAATACAAAACGGGTCATCGAAAGTTACTTGACACATGTGTGCATGACGACTTTTTTGCCAACAATGGGTGCTTCTCAAGGTCACCACGGAGAATGTCGAGTACGTAACACGTTTCTCCCTTCATCTCAATTATTCTTAAATCTTGTCCAGTTATTCCGATAGCTGAGGGCAGAGTTTGCTGTACTCGCCGCGTCCTTTTCGAGGCACTTACAGCTCAGTCACATGCATTCGTCGTCTTTTTTGATACCAAAGGCCGCAATGCAGCACGACTATCCAAGCGCGGAGGCGTCGTGGTATCCATCCCACCCTAGGAGGTCAATATACAGGGTGATTCAAAAAGAATACCACAACTTTAGGAATTTAAAACTCTGCAACGACAAAAGGCAGAGCTAGGCACTATCTGTCGGCGAATTAAGGGAGCTATAAAGTTTCATTTAGTTGTACATTTGTTCGCTTGAGGCGCTGTTGACTAGGCGTCAGCGTCAGTTGATGCTAAGATGGCGACCGCTCAACAGAAAGCTTTTTGTGTTATTGAGTACGGCAGAAGTGAATCGACGACAGTTGTTCAGCGTGCATTTCGAACGAAGTATGGTGTTAAACCTCCTGATAGGTGGTGTATTAAACGTTGGTATAAAGAGTTTACAGAGAATGGGTGTTTGTGCAAAGGGAAAAGTTCTGGACGGCCGAGAACGAGTACTATAACTGGACTACAGTATCTGGAGATGTTAGAGAATTGGCTGTTCCGTCAGCTTGAACAAGAAGCACAACAATTCATATTTCAGCAGGATGGAGCGCCACCACATTGGCACTTATCTGTCCGTAACTACCTGAACGTCAACTACCCGAGGCTATGGATCGGCCGCCAGGCAGCCCGTGACAGAGCACTTCATCACTGGCCTCCAAGAAGCCCTGATCTTACCCCCTGCGATTTTTTCTTATGGGGGTATGTTAAGGATATGGTGTTTCGGCCACCTCTCCCAGCCACCATTGATGATTTGAAACGAGAAATAACAGCAGCTATCCAAACTGTTACGCCTGATATGCTACAGAGAGTGTGGAACGAGTTGGAGTATCGGGTTGATATTGCTCGAGTGTCTGGAGGGGGCCATATTGAACATCTCTGAACTTGTTTTTGAGTGAAAAAAAACCTTTTTAAATACTCTTTGTAATGATGTATAACAGAAGGTTATATTATGTTTCTTTCATTAAATACACATTTTTAAAGTTGTGGTATTCTTTTTGATTCACCCTGTATAACCTATATCACACATAGATCCTAACCTAACCTAATCCAGCCTAACCTCTTTCAGGTGCCAAAAAATGACGAAGGCGATCGAATACACTGTGATCCATCTGTCGGTCGATGTTATGGGGCGACGTATGGCGACGGCGCCAGGTGGCTGTTGCCGGTGCCAATGTGAACGCAACTTCTGCCGTACACTCGGCCGATGCTCGAATGCATGGAGCGGAAGTTATACAACTACTAGCTGAGCTGGCAGCATTTCTGCTCTCTCCGGCGAGCTGTGTTATGCCGGCAGCTGGCCTTCGGTCACACAGCTGGCTGTGAAAAAGCTGCATGTTGCTAAAGCATGTTACAATGTACTCTGCCACCGACAGAGTCATTCGCCAACATTACTGCAGCACCTGGCTACAGAAGGTGTGGACTAAATAACGAATCACCACAAACATAGCACATTATCATGCCTAATAGGGCATAGGAAAACAGTTGGCATTCAAAACAGCTTCCAGACGTCTCGGTATGGATAAGTGCAGGTCCTAAGGTTTTCAGGGAAGCATATAGCATTCTTCCTGTAAAACACTGGCAACTTCAGGCACCCTTCTCTCCAAAGCAGAGCACAGAGTCTTAGTATTACTGAGATCTGATGACTGTGGTGGTGGGGGAGGTCATTTTCAATATTGTATTTGAAATATTTTATGGAGGTGGTGCCGTACAGCTTTAATGAATGTTAAGAAGAGCGTTATGCAATACAACGTTGTAACGGTATATTTTATTGCAGACAATCGATTTAGGCCTACGAGCACTTCATCATCGGGTCCAAAGATCGTCTCAGCTGTGCATTTGCGTAATTGGAATAACAGTTATCACACTACATTGTTCCATCATAAATATTACGTAGCGTTATGTCCATTTTACCTAATAAACGACGCAAGAGACCAGCAAACTGCATCTTTTATCTACTGATAATCACTAGTAAAGTGGTATGTCAATTTTGTCAACTTAAATTAAGTATTCTGATTAAATGGGACTTTCATTACTGGTCTACATATGTGAGACTAAGCCCCCCCCCTCCCCCCGAAAAAAAAGTCCCATCATAGCGGCCTTAAAAATGCGGAACCTCATCCTCGTGCTGACATAACCGGTCCTGGACGATGCGAGCTGTGTAAATAGGGGCCCAGGCTTCTTGGAATACAGAATCACCACTGGAGAACAAACACTGTAACATGAGATGGGCCTGATTATTCAAAATAGTCTCAGAATCCTTGGCGTAACCACTGGATAGCAATACTATACCATGGGATGAACCTGATCATCCAAGATAATCACAGAATCCTTGGCGTAAGCAATGGAGAACAAACACTGTACTATGGGATGGACCTGATCATCCAAAATAGTCACAGAATCCTTGGCTTACCTTGCAGAGTAATCATGGGGTCCATTGAGTACCACGACATGGCTGTCAAAAATCATCACCGCAACCCCACCATGAGTCACTTTGGGAACGCAAACTTAACCATAAATTGCATACTGTGTGCAACCAGACTCATCTGACAAAATGACTTTCTTACATTGCTCCACAGTCCATGTTTTACGGCTGCGGCACCACATTTTCCTATAACAGGGGGACCGATGACCCTGTTTTTTGATCCCTTTATACCCCAAACCAACCAACCAACCTATAACGGGCATTTTCATCACTGATGTGTGGTTTTTGAATTACATATCGCCTTACAATTCCCAGCTTATGCAGCTCTCTTCCCGTTGTTTTGGTGCCTCCAGAGTTCACGAGTGCGGCATTTAATTCTGCAGTGACTTTTACAGCTGTTGTGCTCTTATTTTGTGTAACAGTCCTCTTGAAAGCCCGTCTGTCACGATCACTCAGTACACACTTCCGTGCGCGTTGTGACTTACTAGGTGATGTATCTATGCTCTCGCTGTATACGGTACAAATCTTCGACACGGTGCCTCTTGAAACACCAAACAAGCAGCTAACGATCTTCATTCAGCGGTTCCTGTTCCATGCAGAGCCCTTATTCACCAAAGTGGTTGACGGTCTGAAGATGATCATGTGATGATGTGAATCGATCACCTTTTAATAAAAGTGCTTTGTGATCTACACCGTTATGCAATTAATTTTAAAATTAGTACAAAACACTTTGGCTATCTAGATTACGGAAGCACTCACCAACTTCTGAAAGCTTGTCGGCGGTGTTCTGGTTCGCTCTATGTAATTGCGTATTGGGAAGTAATTTTTATCAATAGATTTCTTCTTGTTTTCTTATCTACAGCTTCGTAAACATTGTACATCGCTGACACGGCGTAACGTCCTCTGTACACTTTAATAACAGGGACATTCATAAACAATACATGAAACAACATCAAAATATTGAAGAATAGTACACCAGTGTTGTGTGTGTTTTCATTCATAGTGTCTAAAATACTCTACAACGAACAGACGAAACAGTTGGTCATTGTAATACACAAAGAATATTGTACACACCGTGTGATAGATCTGAAACACCATATCTCTGTTGACTTTTTGTATCATATCTTTAATACTATTTTTCTAAGTATGTTTCTGTTTTTCACATGTACAGTGTTTCGTGAGCTGCGTAAATGACGTATACTATGCACGAGTTTCCACAAAAGATGGCAACAAGAAATCTTGAGGCAATGGTTATTTCCAAATTCGCCGTTAGCTTAGGGGAAAGGTAACATCAGTAATCACGGAAATACACGTGTTTACGTTAGAGTAGAGTCGCCTTAATAATTCTGCAGCTAGAACATTGCAAACATCACGGTTAAAAAAGTCGTAGTTGGCCCAAAAAGCGCCTTTAACGGCCGGCTGTGACATTGCACGGGTGGCAGCAAGTGCCTACCTCAGGACGTCTTGTCTGGCGTAGTGATAAAAAACTGTCTGCCCAATTCTTCCTCACAAAGCAATCATAGTAATAGAGAAAACCGTGTCGAAAGCCCCAAAGTAGTTCCTGAAATTGCAGTTCACATACTGACATAAAAACGCACGGTAGGAATTTAATTCTGTATATCCAAGCCTATTTGCAGGAACTGTTTAAAAATTATGTACACAAACCTTCCTCGTTGAATCAATCTGTTAATGAAACACATATCAAAATCCATATAGTAGTTCCGAAAACTGGCGTACAGACACAGAGAGAAAAAACGCGGCGGCTGACTTTAATTTATATACACTACTGGCCATTAAAATTGTTACACTAAGAAGAAATGCAGATGATAAACGGGTATTCATTGGACAAATATATTATACTAGAACTGACATGTGATTACATTTTCACGCAGTTTGGGTGCATAGATCCTGAGAAATCTATACCCAGGACAACCACCTCTGGCCGTAATAACGGCCTTGATACGCCTGTGTATTGAGTCAAACAGAGCTTGGATGGCGTGTACAGGCACAGCTGCCCATGCAGCTTCAACACGATACCACAGTTCATCAAGAGTAGTGACTGGCGTACTGTGACGAGCCAGTTGCTCGGCCACCATTGACCAGACGTTTTCAATTGGTGAGAAATCTGGAGAATGTGCTGGCCAGGGCAGCAGTCGAACATTTACTGTATCCAGAAAGGCCCGTACAGCACCTGCAACATGCGGTCGTGCATTATCCTGCTCAAATGTAGGGTTTCGCTGCGATCGAATGAAGGGTAGAGCCACGGGTCGTAACATATCTGAAATGTAACGTTGTAAGTAGGCTGTTTATGTTTCCTTATCGGCAACGTTACGTAGCGCTCGGTATGAAAATCACTGGCTGTGCTGTGTGCAGTCTGTATGTGAACAGCACGTAGCGTTGCGCAGTTGGAGGTGAGTCGCCAGCAGTGGTGGTTGTGGGGAGAGAGATGGCGGAGTTGTGAAATTTGTAAGACTGGTTGGTATGAACTGATATATATATTATGACTATTAAGGTAAATACATTGTTTGATCTCTATTAAAATCTTTCATTTGCTAACTATGACTATCAGTAGTTAGTGCCTTCAGTAGTTTGAATCTTTTATTTAGCTGGCAGTAGTGGCGCTCGCTGTATTGCAGTAGTTCGAGTAACGAAGATTTTTGGTGAGGTAAGTGATTTGTGAAAGGTACAGGTTAATGTTAGTCAGGGCCATTCCTTTGTAGGGATTTCTGAAAGTCAGATTGCGTTGCGCTAAAAAATATTGTGTGTCAGTTTAAGCACAGTCATGTATAAATGTTCAAAAGGGAACGTCCACTGCTCAAATTGCCGTCAGTGCCAACAAGAGGTGACCGACACGTGTAGCCAATGGCACCCCATACCAGCACGCCGGGTTATACGCCAGTATGGCGATGACGAATACGCGCTTCCAATGTGCGTTCAGCGCGATGTCGCGACACGCGGATGCGAGCATCATGATTTTGTAAACAGAACCTGGATTCATCCGAAAAAAATGTCGTTTTGCCATTTGTGCACCCAGGTTCGTCGTTGAGTACACCATCGCAGGCGCTCCTGTCTGTGATGCAGCGTCAAGGGTAACCATAGCCATGGTCTCCGAGCTGATAGTCCATGCTGCTGAAAGCGTCGTCGAAATGTTCGTGCAGATGGTTGTTGTCTTGCAAACGTCCCCATCTGTTGACTCAGCGATCGAGACGTGGCTGCACGATCTGTTACAGCCATGAGGATAACAACTGCTAGTGATACGAGGCCGTTGGGATCCAGCACGGCGTTCCGTATTACCCTCCTGAACTCACCGATTCCTTATTCTGCTAACAGTCATTGGATCTCGACCAACGCGAGCAGCAATGTCGCGATACGATAAACCGCAATCGCGATAGGCTACAATCCGACCTTTATCAAAGTTGGAAACGTGATGGTACGCATTTCTCCTCCTTACACGAGGCATCACAACAACGTTTCAACAGGCAACGCCGGTGAACTGCTGTTTGTGTATGAGAAATCGGTTGGAAACTTTCCTCATGTCAGCACGTTGTAGGTTTCGCCACCGGCGTCAACCTTGTGTGAATGCTCTAAAAACCTAATCATTTGCATATCACAGCATCTTCTTCCTGTCGGTTAAATTTCGAGTCTGTAACACGTCATCTTCGTGGTGTAGCAATTTTAGTGTCCAGTAGTGTACGTAGCACCAGAATCTTCTCGGGCTCTCGGAAAGGTCATCTGCTAAAATATAAAGGTGGAAGTTGTGGTATTCTGCGCCCATTTGTTTTTAAAGTGGGGCCATTGTTTACTAAATTTACGAAAATGCTCGCTTGCGACAAGTAAAACATGTTAGACAAAGGAAGTTTTACGCGACTTGCGACCGCTCCAGAACAATTATTAGTTGAATTCTTGAATTCTGAGCCAGATCGTTCTCGTTGCCTAAGGGCTATTGCATACATTTTCAGGCAACTAGCTATCTACGAGAGTAATCCCAATTGGAAAGTCCCTTTTTTTATAAGTACATTGACCTGTTTATTTCTACAACGGTTTACATCATTTTACAGCTTGAAAATTTAGATATTTCCGACACAATCACCATTTATGTCGATGCATTATTGTAGACGCTGTGGCATTTTTTTATATGCGCATCTCATACCAGCTCGCCGCCATGCTGTTCAGAAAGTTATGAACCTCTTCTTTCACCTCGTCGCCGGAGCTGAATCGCTTTCCGGCCCAATATTCTTTTAACCTAGGGAAGAGGTGATAGTCACTGGGCGACAAGTCAGGCCTATAGGGTGGGTGATTATGTTCCAATGAAACAGTTGCAGGAGAGCAACGGTTTGCCGAGCGATGTGTGGGTGAGCGTTGTGATGCAGAATGTGTACGCCCTTGCCCAACATTCCTCTTCTCCGATTCTGAATTGTCCGTTTGAATTTTTTCAGAGTCTCACAGTACCTATCAGCGTTAATTGTGGTCCCAGTGAGCATAAAGTTGACCAACAATACCCCTTTCCGATCCCAAAAAACTGTTGTCATGACTTTACCGGCAGACTGTGTTTGTTTGAATTTCCGCGGCTTTGGCGAAGAAGGATGCCACGACTGGCGTGCTTGTTGCTTGGTCTCAGGTGTAAAGTGGTACGATCAGGTTTCGTCACCCGAGACAATTGAGTCCAGTAAATTGTCCTGTTCGGCTGTAAGGTGGTGAAGAAATGCGCGGGAAGCATCAACTCGTTGCCGCATGTGGTCCTCAGTCAGCATGCCTGGCACCCATCTTGCGCACACCTTCCGGTATTTCAATGTTTCCGTTAAAATTCTGTGAGCGGTACTTCGGGAAACCTCAGGAACCAACGTGCAGAGATCATCCAGGGTGATCCGCCGATCTTCACGCATGCTTTGCTCAACCTGCAACACTGTCTCCTCAGAAACTGACGGTCTCCCGCACCTTTGTTCGTCGTGAATTTCGGTTCGACCGGCTGCAAACTCTCTACACCACTCACGAACATTTTTGACATCCATGCACGACTCACCATACACTTCCGTCAATTGGCGATGAATTTCATTCGGCGCAGTGCCCTTTGAAACGTCCCCTTAGAACAATTATACACGACTGTGCCTAAACTGACACACAATGTTTTTAGCGCAACGCAATCTGACTATGAAAGATCCCTGCAAAAGAATGGCCCTGAGTAACATTAACCTATACCTTTCACAAATCACTTACCTCACAAAAATCTTCGTTACTCGAACTACTGCAATACAGCGAGCGCCACTATTGCCAGCTAAATAAAAGATTCAAACTACAGAAGGCACTAACTACTGATAGGGATAGTTAGCAAATGAAAGATATTAATAGAGAACAAACAATGTATTTACCTTAATAGTCATAATATATATAGCAGTTCATGGCAAATTACAAAACTCCGCCATCTCTCTCCTCACATCCACCACTGCTGGCGGCTCACCTCCAACTGCGCAACGCTACGCGCTGTTCACATCCAGCTGCCGCTGCCCGACACTACAATGGCAGACAACAATGCAAACCAGCCACATACCGCACACAGCACAGCCAGTGACTCCCATACAGAGCGCTACGTGGCATTACCAATATAAAAATCTAAACAGCCTACTTATACCTTTGCGTTCAAAAGCCGAATAACTGCGCGCTATCGCACTTGGCGGTAACATCCAACGTGAGCTCCATTCTCAACGGCTGCCAAGCCAAGACTGAGCGCCTCAGCGCGGCGTGCGCATGTTTACACACAGCGCGTGAAGCACTCTTCATAACAGAGTGACCAACTGCCACACAAACAGAGTTCTGTAGTTATAAAAAAATAGGAGACCTTACTTTTGGGATTACCCTCGTACCATAGTAACTATGTTGATAACAGTCAGATGAAAATACAGTTACTTAGGAAAAATCTGAATACCGATAGGCTCAGAAGTAGCAACTAAGAAAATGGAAAAAGTACATGCAATCAATATTCTGCTCAAATCGATAGTCACCGGCTACGTCTGCAGCCTGGACTAGAGTGTGATGGATACCATAGCCGATATTAGCTTAATTGTAGATAATAACGGTCCTCAGTACCGCCTAACTGATACAGAACTATCTCATTCGACGCCTGCTGAAATGGCAGCCGACGCAGCAACATTTCCTGCCAGCGTGCTACTGTATCGTGGTTCCCGTGCTTCACCCGCTGTTTGAGTTCAAACCGCACGCGGGCTGAGCGTGCGGAAGTTTCCCAATTACAACGGCCGTGTCTGTCACTGAGCGTGCGGCGATGTGGGAGAAAGGCATTTCGGCATCATTTTGTGATCCAGCAGGAGATTCATTCACGATGTGATTTCATATACCAAGATTTCAAGTTCCTCCTAAACGATTAGGGTGCACATAAATATCAAAGTTCACAAAGATGAAGTACAGCATTACAGCTTGGCAGTAGCAGGTACAATTACTCACGAAGAGTAGTCATGAGGGGAATGGGATGGGGCAGATAGGATAATTATAGCAAGAGAGAGAGAGCGAGAGAGAGAGAGAGAGAGAGAGAGAGAGAGAGAGTGATTTACAACAATTAATATTAGAGGAGACTGTTGTTTCCGAATCTCGTAAGAGTTGTCCTGTGGTTCTTCGAGCAGAGACTGTTTTCATTCGGACACCGTTAGATACTGATGCTATACCTTACACTCCACCCAAAGACTGGAACGTACAAAGGTTATTCTGTGATCGGTCGCTACTTCTCTGCACAGTCGCCACGCCGCACTTGAACATCTACATCTACATCCATATTCCGCAAGCCACCTGATGGTGTGTGGCGGAGGGTACCTTGAATACCTCTATCGGTTCTCCCTTCTATTCCAGTCTCGTATTGTTCGTGGAAAGAAAGATTGTCGGTATGTCTCTGTGTGGACTCTAGTCTCTCTGATTTTATCCTCATGGTCTCTTCGCGAGATATACGTAGTAGGGAGCAATATACTGCTTAACTCCTCGGTGAAGGTATGTTCTCTAAACTTCAACAGAAGCCCGTACCGAGCTACTGGGCGTCTCTCACGCAGAGTCTTCCACTGGAGTTTATCTATCATCTGCGTAACGCTTTCGCGATTGCTAAATGACCCTGTAACGAAGAGCGCTGCTCTCCGTTGGATCTTCTCTATCTCTTCTATCAACCCTATCTGGTACGGATCCCTCACTGCTGGGCAGTATTCAAGCAGTGGGTGAACAAGCGTACTGTAACCTACTTCCTTTGTTTTCGGATTGCATTTCCTTAGGATTCTTCCAATGAATCTCAGTCTGGCATCTGCTTTACCGACGATCAACTTTATATGATCATTCCATTTTAAATCACTCCTAATGCGTACTCCCAGATAATTTATGGAATTAACTGCTTCCAGTTGCTGACCTGCTATATTGTAGCTAAATGGTAAGGATCTATCTTTCTGTGTATTCGCAGCACATTACACTTGTCTACATTGAGATTCAATTTGCCATTCCCTGCACCATGCATCAATTCGCTGCAGATCCTCCTGCATTTCAGTACAATTTTCCATTGTTACCACCTCTCGATACGCCACAGCATCATCCGCCTCAGTGAACTTCCGATGTTATCCACAAGGTCATTTATGTATATTGTGAATAGCAACGGTCCTACGACACTCTCCTGCGGCACACCTGAAATCACTCTTACTTCGGAAGACTTCTCTCTGTCGCCGCGTTGTACTAACTTTCCAGTACCCTCGTCGTAGAAGGCAGCTGCCTGTGCATTCGACTACTGCTCTACGCTGATCTGCAGTTCTTTGTCTGTGCCAAAATGACGTCTTTCTAGACAGTGGCACATGTGTGAAGGGGTGAACATCAGAGGGAGCGGCGGAGAATTGTCAAGAAGAAGGAAATGCTTTACTGGTGCGTTATGTGGGGTTGCGTGATACCAGGCGATATCTCTCAGCGGGCACCCATACTTGGCGGAAGACGCTACTGTTCTGGGCATCGTTACGTGCTCAAAACTGAAAAGAGCGACTTGACGCTGTAAGTAGGCTGTTTATGTTTTCTTATTGGCAACGTTACGTAGTGCTCTGTATGAAAATCACTGGCTGTGCTGTGTGCAGTCTGTGGCTAGTTTGCATTGTTGTCTGCCATTGTAGTGTTGGGCAGCGGCAGCTGGATGTGAACAGCGCGTAGCGTTGCGCAGTTGGAGGTGAGCCGCCAGCAGTGGTGGATGTGAGGAGAGAGATGGCGGAGTTTTGAAATTTGTAACACTGGATGTCATGAACTGCTATATATATTATGACTGTTAAGGTAAATACATTGTTTGTTCTCTGTTAACATCTTTCAATTGCTAACTATCCCTATCAGTAGTTAGTGCCTTCCGTAGTTTGAATCTTTTATTTAGTTGGCAGTAGTGGAGCTCGCTGTTTTGCAGTAGTTCGAGTAACGAAGATTTTTGTGAGGTAAGTGATTTGTGAAAGGTATAGGTTAATGTTAGTCAGGGCCATTCTTTTGTAGGGATTTTTGAAAGTCAGATTGCGTTGGGCTAAAAATATTGTGTGTCAGTTTAAGCACAGTCTTGTATAAATTATTCTAAGGGGACGTTACAACGCGATCAACAGGCATACTAGTGACACTGCCAAACACATATGTGCAAAGCTTCTTCGGATTTTCACTGTTGTTTCCATTGCGCGACCTATTGGACCCTACTTTCTGAACAAGCGTCAAAACAGACGGCTTGTGGCCCAAAATTCTAATTTACAGGCTCGTTAAAATAAATCAGGCACGGAAAATATTTCATGCGCCCCAAGACAGGCGCACACCAACTTTGTCATCTGGTCCAGGTTGGGACGGTGTAGTTGGGATCCCTATCTCAAAATACATGAAATGTTTTGTGGGCCAGTTTTATTCCTGTACAAACACGCTGGAACATTCTAAGTTCGAAGATCCAAAGCAACCTTGACGTTTTTAACTCGATTTTTGTGTTTCAGCTGACTCAGTGGGGTAATCTAATCACAGACGAGCCATCCAATTTGTGAGCTCAGTCTCTCTTTAGACTTATTACTTTTGAAATTTGTGGTTGAAATGTCAGAGGGACTGGTACGTGTGCAACACAGAAGAAAATCTGGCTTGGCAACGCGTCAAGAAGTGGTAACGCAGCACTTCATTGATCAGTCATTGGCCATATTGGAAGTACAATTGTTGACGTTTTCCTGGGTATCTAGATAATCATGATGACGGAGTAGTTTTGTGGTCTAGAATCAAAGCGTCATGGACCGCTACCGCATAAATTTTGAATAAAAATTGTAAGTAAAAGTGGCCCAAAATTTCCAGTGTGAGGAGGCGCTCTCCCTCCGCAAACGGTGAGGTGCGGACAGAAGTTCGAGGCAACCTCTTGCGCATTTCCCCTAAAGTGCGGAAGAATCAGCAGTGATCAAAGGTTTGAGAATGTCACTGCATTAAAAACACAGAATGTGTATCCACAGCACAAGTGATGATTCTCTGTTATTAAAAGATTCCAGATTAGTTCCCCTTTCTGATCTCGGAAGGGGGACTGCTATTTTGGAGGTAGCTATGAGAACAAAGTTCAAAAACCGGCGAAAGGGTAACATTGCACGTGCCAGAGCGTGTTATGTCACGAGTCTGGATGTTACAGGAAACCTAGAAAATCTGGAAAGGGAAATATGAAGTCCTACTGTAGAGACAGTAGGGTCTAGAGGTCAGTGAAGTGAAGTGGAAAGAAAGTAAGTATTTCTGGTCAGTCGAATATGGGGTAATATCAATAGCAGCAGAAAAGGTAAAACAGGAGTAAGCTTAGTCACGAATAGGAAGTTATATTATAGAGTGGGTTACTGGGAGTGGATTACTGGGAACAGTTCAGCGCCAGGCTTGTTCCCATCAGCAAAATAAGGTTAGTCTGAATGCTGCTGGTATACCTGCCAATGCGGCAATCTGAAGACGATGAAACAGTGAGAATATATAATGACAAATAAGGCGCAGTTCAACATGTAAACGAGGATGAAAATCTAATAATCATGGGTGACTGAAACTTTATAGTAACGGGAAGTAATAGAAGATAGAAATACGGGAGAATATAGACTCAGTAAGAGAGAAAAGAGAGAGGAGAAAGAGTAACTGAGTTGCGCAATAAATTCCAGTTAGTGTTAGTGAAACGGGATTATTCACGAAGGATTACATCATGGTCAGACAGAGACTCAGAAATCAGCTATTGCATTGTAAGGAGTACACAGACTCAGATTACAATGTAGTAATGATGTGAAGTACACTGAGGTTAAAGAGAATAGTCCGGAAGAATCACCAAAGAAAGAAGTTGGATACTAAAGTAGGGAGGAGAGACAAAGTGTGTGTTACTTAATCTACGGCGGTAGATAATGCGACATCTAACATCACACTAAGAAATTCAGTTGAAAAAGAGTGGGAATCTCAAAAAAAAAAAAAAAATCAAAGTTGTTATAAGGACAAACATAGGTACAAGGAACGTAACTGTGAGAAAACCTCAAAGATAACGACGCAGCCCACTGAAGATTTCTTTGCGGGAATTTTTTTTTATGTTTTCTGTTTTACCTTTTGTGTTGAGATGTCTTAGTCTAATGAAGGTTCTTGTCGTTGAGTAGAGAGAAACCGCTTTGTGACGAATTTCAGGAAAAACTTGTGTTACTGTAGAAATTAATTTTTACATCACTCCGTCACACTTTGCTACATGGCGCCCATGAAAACTGCAAAATATCACTTCGAATGACTTTATTTTATTGAACCAGGCAGCTGTATCAGAAGTGAGCACACCTCTGGAGATTACGGAGATCCAGTCATTACCGGAGATGTAATTTGAATCTGGAATAAGTTTCCCCGAGACTGAACCCAAGGAATTGTCAAAGTGCTTGAATTTAAATGCTATGTAGCCCAAAAGATATTTTAGTACTGCTTGAGATTCACAGCCATCACTTGGTGCTGGTTCACAACTGTTGTTGTTGTGGTCTTCAGTCCAGAGACTGGTTTGATGCAGCTCTCCATGTTCCTTTATCCTGTGCAAGCTTCTTCATCTCCCAGTACCTACTGCAATCTACATCCTTCTGAATCTGTTTAGTCTATTCATCTCTTGGTCTCCCTCTACGATTTTTACCCCCCACGCTGCCCTCCAATACTAAAGTGGTGATCCCTTGATGCCTCAGAATATGCCCTACGACCCAATCCCTGCTTCTAGTCAAGTTGTACCACAAACTTCTCTTCTCTCCAATTCTATTCAATACCTCCTCATTAGTTATGTGATCTACCCATCTAATCTTCAGCATTCTTCTGTGGTACCACATTTCGAAAGCTTCTATTCTGTTCTTGCCTAAATTATTTATCACCCACGTTTCACTTCCACACAAATACTTTCAGAAACAAATTTCTGACGCTTAAAGCTATACTCGATGTTAACAAATTTCTCTTCTTCAGAAACGCTTTCCTTGCCATTTCTAATCTACATTTTATATCCTCTCTACTTCGACCATCATTAGTTATTTTGCTCCCCAAATAGCAAAACTCATTTACTACTTTAAGCGTGTCATTTCCTAATCTAATTCCGGCAGCATCACCTGATTTAATTCGACTACATTCCATTATCCTCGTTTTGCTTTTGTTGATGTTCATCTTATATCCACCTTTCAAGACACTGTCAATTCCGTTCAGCTGCTCTTCCAGGTCCTTTCTTGTCTCAGACAGAATTACAATGTCATCGGCGAACCTCATAGTTTTTATTTCTTCTCCATGGATTTTAATGCCTACTCCAAACTTTTCTTTTGTTTCCTTTACTGCTTGCTCAATATAAAGATTGAATAGCATCGTGGAGTGGCTACAACCCTGTCTCACTCCCTTCCCAACCACTGCTTCCCTTTCATGCCCCTCGACTCTTATAACTGCCATCTAGTTTCTGCACAAATTGTAAATAGCTTTTCGCTCCCTGTATTTGACCCCTGGCACATTCAGAATTTGAAAGGGAGTATTCCAGTCAACATTATCAAAAGCTTATTCAAGTCTACAAATGCTAGAAACGTAGGTTTGACCCTACGAATTATCTTAGAAGATAGATTAAGAAAATAATCTATTTTCTAACATAAGTCGCAGGGTCAGTATTGCCTCACGTGTTCCAACATTTCTAAGGAATCCAAACTTATCTTCCCCGTGGTCAGCTTCTACCAGTTTTTCCATTCGTCTGTAAAGAATTCGTGTTCGTATTTTGCAGCCGTGGCTTATTAAACCGATAGTTGGGTAATTTTCACATTTGTCAACACCTACTTTCTTTAGGATGGAATTATTATATTCTTCTTGAAGTCTGAGGGAATTTCGCCTGTCTCATACATCTTGCTCACCAGATGGTAGAGTTTTCTCAGGACTGGCTCTCCCAAGGCTGTCAGTATTTCTAATGGAATGTTGTCTACTCCGGGGGCCTTGTTTCGACTCAGGTCTTTCAGTGCTTTGTCAAACGCTTCACGCAGTATCGGGGGAACCATCATCCGAAGCAAAAGACTCCAGTAAACATGGGCTGTATCATGTATACCTTAAGAGTTATAGGCACTTCTTCATTTTCTATGAAGTGAAACAAATCTCTTCTACTGCAACTTCATTGCTTTCCATATTTGGAGAGATGGTAGTATGGACGAAATTCTGCACCCCGTCAATAGGTTTGGCATGCAGCACATGTAACGGTATCACCGACCACTTTAAGCGGAAATCGATGTTAATGTTATACCTCTGCGAGGAGTTTTTGAGAAGCTGCGACCGTGAGATAGCCTAATGGAAACAGGATAATTAAACTGGGATTTGAAACTGAGACTCGAACTCGGGAACTTTGCCTTTTGCAGGCAAGTGCTCTACCATCTGAGCTACACAAGCACGACTCAGACCCCGTCCTTACAGCTCGTCTCCTACCTTCCAAACTTCACAGAAGCTCTCCTGCGAACCAGACAGAACGGGGCGTTAGTTTTGGGTAGCTCAGTTGGTAGAGCACTTGCCCGCGAAAGGCAAAGGTCCCGAGTTCGAGTCTCGGTCCGGCGCACAGTTTTAAGCTGCCAGGAAGTTTCATATCAGCGCACACTCCGCTGCAGAGTGAAAATCTCATTCTAGGACTGGCCGTATTTTGCGGAAATATGACGTGAAATGTGTTTTTAGACCACCTTCTAAGATTAAAGCCCTGTTGGCGTTCGTAAAAGATGATCTTAGTTTGCGTAAGGTTTATCGTATTCCTTGCAGTTGTGGCATGCCATATATTGGTCAGACAATCAGGACTGTATAAGACCGGTGTATTGAATATAAGCGTCACATACGCTTACAACAGCCGCGCAAATCCGCTACTGCAGAACATTGCCTTGACACCGGTCATCCTATGGAATATAACGACACGGAGATTCTGGCTTGCACGTTCAGCTATTGGGATAGTGTTATTAAGAAACCTGTTGAAATCAAACTACCAAGCAATCTTATTAACAGAGATGGTGGATTTTGTTTAAATGCTGCTTGGAATCCGGCTCTGTGTCTCATCAAAAAACAGAGGGACAGAATTAGTGCTGCCTCGCCTGTTGAGTAATAGTCACTATCGATATTTCTGATGTTGGTTACCTTTGATTGTGTGTTGACTCTGCAGTTACTTGTTCTGTGTGTGGTATCTTCCTTGTTTCTCCTCTGTGAACCGAGGTATTAAATTCCCTTGCACACTGCTTCCTCCTTGCAGTTGTGCCTTGAGAATGGCGGGGTGTCCTCCTGTCGAAATACCGGCGGTGGTCGACGACGTCACCGGCAGCAAACCCGTAAGTTTTTTGAACATTCAATTCGCCGGGAAACGTTAAGGTCTCACAAATCACAGTTGTTTGACAGGAACGATAACTTCTGAACTCGTGCTGCTTACGTGTTGTAAGTAGGCTGTTTATGTTTTCTTATTGGCAACGTTACGTAGCGCTCTGTATGAAAATCACTGGCTGTGCTGTGTGCAGTCTGTGGCTAGTTTGCATTGTTGTCTGCCATTTTAGTGTTGGGCAGCGGCAGCTGGATGTGAACAGCGCGTAGCGTTGCGCAGTTGGAGGTGAGCCGCCAGCAGTGGTGGATGTGGGGAGAGAGATGGCGGAGTTTTGAAATTTGATATATTGGATATTATGAACTGCTACATATATTATGACTTTTGATGATATTAAGGTTTCGTGAGTGTACAAATGGTGGTTTATGGACTTGCTATATTGTCTGCAAGACTTCTAAGAACAATTCCACACACTTTGTACGTGCACAAGTGGTGGTTTATGGACTTTTATCTTCTCTGCAAGACTCTTCAATGGTGATTGTGCACCCGCACAGTCCCAACAGATGGCTGCTGGCCATCTCTACAAGGACTACAGTGGGTCTGCATCTCTGATGACCCACCAATACCATTATCTGTACAAGGACTACAGTGGGTCTGCACCTTTGCTGACTCACCAATACCACAATCTCTACAATTACTACAGTGGGTCTGCACCTTTGATGACCCACCAATACCATTATTTCTACAAGGACTGCAGTGGTTCTGCACCTCTGGTGGCCCACCAATACCGTAATCTCTACTGGGACTACAGTGGATCTACTCTGTGATGACCTACCTACCAATATTCTTCAAAACGTCGAATGACTCTGCTGTGGGTTTGCTCTGTTGTGGCCCGTTACCTATCAGCATGTCAAGAGTCAGAACTGTCTTTCCGTTGGAAGGACAACACTACTTCTTCAAGACTGCATGGAAATCCACTACTTCCGTGTGCATTTTCTTTCACTGCTCAGACTTTGAGAAAAGAAACGGCAGTTTTACTGTGATGACTGATCGGGACTGTCTTTATGGACTGTGAGAAAATTTTAGCTTTTGACCAACATTTTATCAATAAGTGTGTGAATTTGATATCTTTGTTATTGTAATTATGAAAAAATTTATCAAATCATTATTGGCCACTGCCCAAAACAATTTGTAAATTTTTTTGTGGGGAGCATGGGGGCTATGTAAGTGGGCTGTTTATGTTTTCTTATTGGCAACGTTACGTAGCGCTCTGTATGAAAATCACTGGCTGTGCTGTGTGCAGTCTGTGGCTAGTTTGCATTGTTGTCTGCCATTGTAGTGTTGGGCAGCGGCAGCTGGATGTGAACAGCGCGTAGCGTTGCGCAGTTGGAGGTGAGCCGCCAGCAGTGGTGGATGTGGGGAGAGAGATGGCGGAGTTTTGAAATTTGTTATATTGGATATTATGAACTGCTACATATATTATGACTTTTGATGATATTAAGGTAAATACATTGTTTGTTCTCTATTAAAATCTTTCATTTGCTAACTATGCCCATCAGTAGTTAGTGCCTTCTGTAGTTTGAATCTTTTATTTAGCTGGCAGTAGTGGCGCTCGCTGTTTAGCAGTAGTTCGAGTAACGAAGATTTTTGGTGAGGTAAGTGATTTGTGAAAGGTATAGGTTAGTGTTAGTCAGGGCTATTCTTTTGTAGGGATTTTTGAAAGTCAGACTGCGTTGCGCTAAAAATACTGTGTGTAAGGTTAAGCACAGTCATGTATAATTTGTTCTAAGGGGACGTTGCAGTGTCAATTGACCCTTTTCGTCCATGTGTTTGATATTAGAACACAGTGTATGTTCCAAATTACTGTAAATCGGTACTAATATAATCTATAATTCAGCGAATTACTCTTATTTCCTTTCTTGGGTATTGGGGTGACTTACGCTATTTTCCAGTCCATGGATACGAATCTTCCGTCAAGCGAGCGGTTGATTCGACTGCAAGACATTCAGGTATTACATCAGCATACTCGGAAAGAAACCTAATGTTTATACAATCTGGACCTGAAAAGTTGTGTTTTATTAAGCGACTTTAAGTTGCGATGCTGTATCGACTGTATCTATTTCTAAATTGCCCATGTCGGGGTTTATTCGAGATTCTAATTCTGTTAAATTAGTAATTGTAAAGTTTTATCTCTATCGCTTGAGTCTGTAGCACCACATGCTGTAAAGAAAGGCAAATAGCACTTAACCCTCCGTTACTCGCGCGAAAATTCGTGACATGGTCACTCGCGCGGATGACAGGTGTTATCCACAAAGCACGCGGTCTATTTGTATACTTTGAACGGACTTTATGACTGATTTTATGATTTTTATTAAATCTAAATATAACACATTTAATATTCGTACACAGTATAATATATTCTAACGTTTGGAAAAGTTCGACCATTCGAAGAACAATATCTTCAGCTGAATTACTGGCATTACATGATTCCTCTGGTTGCTTACCGACGTACGATTCTAAATTCAAAGTGTAAGCTGTTTTTACATCAACCAAAGGAAACACTTTTAACTCGTACTTTGCTGGTTTGCTAGGGATATATTGCCTGAATGGCATAGGCAGTTTCCTCTAAATGCCAAAAGCTGTTCGTCAACAGTAAAATAGTTACTAGGTGAAAAATATTTTTGGCACATGTACCTCTCTGCCAACTTGTCAGTCTCTCTGCGAACACCTCAATCACTGATATTATCAAACCCAAGACATCTCAACAGAAACCTGAATCGGTTTTCACTTATGCATGAATAACATGATTCAAGTCCGTTTCCCTTTGAGTTATCCCACAATTTCGATACACTCTTCCTAGAACATCTCAAAGATCCATACAGATATAACAAACCAATGAAAGCTCTGATATCTATCGCATCTGTTTCTTTAGCATACCTTTCCCCAGAGAAGTTACCACGAACTTAATTGATGGATATACACTCCTGGAAATTGAAATAAGAACACCGTGAATTCATTGTCCCAGGAAGGGGAAACTTTATTGACACATTCCTGGGGTCAGATACATCACATGATCACACTGACAGAACCACAGGCACATAGACACAGGCAACAGAGCATGCACAATATCGGCACTAGTACATTGTATATCCACCTTTCGCAGCAATGCAGGCTGCTATTCTCCCATGGAGACGATCGTAGAGATGCTGGATGTAGTCCTGTGGAACGGATTGCCATGCCATTTCCACCTGGCGCCTCAGTTGGACCAGCGTTCGTGCTGGACGTCCAGACCGCGTGAGACGACGCTTCATCCAGTCCCAAACATGCTCAATGGGGGACAGATCCGGAGATCTTGCTGGCCAGGGTAGTTGATTTACACCTTCTAGAGCACGTTGGGTGGCACGGGATACATGCGGACGTGCATTGTCCTGTTGGAACAGCAAGTTCCCTTGCCGGTCTGGGCATGGTAGAACGATGGGTTCGATGACGGTTTGGATGTACCGTGCACTATTCAGTGTCCCCTCGACGATCACCAGTGGTGTACGGCCAGTGTAGGAGATCGCTCCCCACACCATGATGCCGGGTGTTGGCCCTGTGTGCCTCGGTCGTATGCAGTCCTGATTGTGGCGCTCACCTGCACGGCGCCAAACACGCATACGACCATTATTGGCACCAAGGCAGAAGCGACTCTCATCGCTGAAGACGACACGTCTCCATTCGTCCCTCCATTCACGCCTGTCGCGACACCACTGGAGGCGGGCTGCACGATGTTGGGGCGTGAGCGGAAGACGGCATAACGGTGTGCGGGACCGTAGCCCAGCTTCATGGAGACGGTTGCGAATGGTCCTCGCCGATACCCCAGAAGCAACAGTGTCCCTAATTTGCTGGGAAGTGGCGGTGCGGTCCCCTACGGCACTGCGTAGGATCCTACGGTCTTGGCGTGCATCCGTGCGTCGCTGCGGTCCGGTCCCAGGTCGACGGGCACGTGCACCTTCCGCCAACCACTGGCGACAACATCGATGTACTGTGGAGACCTCACGCCCCACGTGTTGAGCAATTCGGCGGTACGTCCACCCGGCCTCCCGCATGCCCACTATACGCCCTCGCTCAAAGTCCGTCAACTGCACATACGGTTCACGTCCACGCTGTAGCGGCATGCTACCAGTGTTAAAGACTGCGATGGAGCTCCGTATGCCACGGCAAACTGGCTGACACTGACGGCGGCGGTGCACGAATGCTGCGCAGCTAGCGCCATTCGACGGCCAACACCGCGGTTCCTGGTGTGTCCGCTGTGCCGTGCGTGTGATCATGGCTTATACAGCCCTCTCGCAGTGTCCGGAGCAAGTATGGTGGGTCTGACACACCGGTGTCAATGTGTTCTTTTTTCCATTTCCAGGAGTGTATTAGTGGATGTTGCGATAATGCTTATTATGTTTTTATCCAAGAACAGATTCAGAATTTCTATTTCTGTCTTTTTGTAGGAGCTTGATTTTTTGGTCCAGGCGAATGCGTAATAATACTACAAGAATTGCTTCTAATAATGGTAGGATATTTATTTTTCCTCTGTTTAGTTATTCCATTATTACCTTAAAGAAATGCATCCTCTTGAGTTACTTCTTCCTGTGACTCATATTCATCATTCTCTGGCACTTCTTGTTCTGAAACTTCCTGGCAGATTAAAACTGTGTGCCCGACCGAGACTCGAACTCGGGGCCTTTGCCTTTCGCGGGCAAGTGCTCTACCATATGAGCTACCGAAGCACGACTCACGCCCGCTACTCACAGCTTTACTTCTGCCTGTACCTTGTCTCTTTACAGAAGCTCTCCTGCGAACCAGGAGAGCTTCTGTAAAGCTTGGAAGGTAGGAGACGATTTACTGGCAGAAGTAAAGCTGTGAGTACCGAGCGTGAGTCGTGCTTCGGTAGCTCAGATGGTAGAGCACTTGCCCGCGAAAGGCAAAGGTCCCGAGTTCGAGTCTCAGTCGTGTACACAGTTTTAATCTGCCAGGAAGTTTCATATCAGCGCACACTCCGCTGCAGAGTGAAAATCTCATTCTGGACTTCTTGTTCTGTTCCTGAATCATGACCGCTTTCATGAACACAGTCCTCAGTCTCCGAGTCAGCCCTATCACTGTGAGCATCTTCATCACTCAGCTCATTGAACCATTCCAGCCATACATTAGGATCTCTAATAAACTCTGTCCGAGGTTTTTTTTTTTTTTTTGACATTTCTTCCACAATCTAAAACTAAAGAGAATACTAGGTAACACGGAAGGTAACTGCAGTCAGTTTCAATAAGTACAAATTTACGCACATGAAAGATCGATTGAATCTAAGAAAGCAATAAAGTAATACAGACTTACTTTGTTTCAGATTGTGGCAGCAGAGCTCGCCCGGATGACTGGTGTTCTCCAGATGTTTCTTAAACAATAGACTTGGCCACTGTTTCTATGTTTCGATACAGTGTATCGATACGTGGAACTGTTTCAGTGTTTCGGAACGGCTACGGTGGTGTTTCATTCCACCCCTGTCTCGGATAACTGGACCAGATTCGGTCTCGAGCCAGAAAAAAAAAAAATGGTTCAAATGGCTCTGAGCACTATGGGACTCAACTGCTGTGGTTATCTGTCCCCTTGAACTCAGAACTACTTAAACCTAACTAACCCAAGGACATCACACACACCCATGCCCGAGGCAGGATTCGAACCTGCGACCGCAGCAGCAGCGCGGCTCCGAACTGGAGCGCCTAGAACCGCACGGCTACCGCGGCCGGCTCGAGCCAGACACAGAAACTGTATCACTGTTTCAAAATAAGGCTATTTCAGTCCACCTGTGCTTGGAACGGACTAATTGTATCGAAACAGTGATGTTTGAATCCCCTCTGTGTCGGACGAGATTCGGGCTCGGCACAGGTACTGAAACACATTTAACATACCACTTCATGAAACACTTTCAAGAGTGTCGAAATCTTTTTGACAAGCAATAGCAGGAAGCTTAAGATATCCGAAAATAAAGCTTCGTTTCTAGCTGACTGTCATATTCCGAAATGGCGTAACATCTGCTTTATAAACACTAACCAAGCAATGAAACAACGCATACTATTCACATTCAAAATAATAAATATGTGAAAATCATTCAGTTAAATTACACTTTTTGATAACATACGCTTCTCTGTTCATGTACAGTAATCATAATAAGAAACGTAAGTAAGCCTACAACATTTTTAATTAAAAAAAGGCGGAGAGTGGCAGTTATTAGACATATACATAAATTTGATGTAGGTATAATTGCAAGCAATCTGTTTGACATATGACTGATAGTGTAATGGTGAACGGGAAGGACTAGGAAGCATGGTGAATTTATAGTAACGGTTCGAAACACCTTGAAAGACAAAATTTTTTTCTGTTATATTTTGTTATTTATTCGAATTATTTGGCGTTATTTGTGACTCTATAGTCACTGTGCCTATTATCCTCAATGATTCCCTTTGTGTGCATGGAAATTAGCAGGATGGGTATATTACCCATACTAACGGAATGTGGGAATCCCAGTAGCATATCCATTGTTTCTACAGTTTGCTCCCACCTCCAGTTCCGTCCGTGGTGGCTCTTCTGTCTTCAGCTATGGCTGTCCTCAGCTAACTGAAAAGTATGAAAGTCACACGACACGAAAGCAGCGCATTTGCTGCAGAAATACGAAACTGCGAAGACGCCTAAGTGATAATTTCATACTTTCTGCGATATGATTAGCGCTCTCGCACCTCATTTGTGTTTGTGGACATACTTATACAGTAGACACTCAAGATGATAAAATGTGTAGGTTTATTAGATAACAAAACACAAACTGTTTCACTGTTTCGAAACAGCGTATCGAAACATTACATTGTACTGTTTCATTTGTTTCGAAACAGTTACCTGTTTCAGTTTGCCCATGTCTATTAAACAATGTATCTTGAGTAACTGAAAGCCAACAATGATTGGAGCTAACTGCTGGAGAGTTAACAGAAAGGTACTGAAAATGGCGCGATCTCAATCCTGCCCTGTCAGACAAAATTGAGCGGGAAAGTCATGTAGATGGCGAGTGTCGTCCGCGCGACCGACAGAGGGTTAGAATAGATAATTTTAAAGGTTACCATCTTACGACATTTTAAAACTGTTTAGACTGACGATGAAGCGACGAAAATTTTCGCGAGCGCTCAGGGAGCTAGTAAACGAAGATACCATACTGTCTGGAGCAGCATTTTCGTGGTCGCCGGCGCAGCGTCCAGTGTGTGGAAACAGCGGCTGGCTCGCCAGTGCCGGGCACGCACACACACGTCCCTCATTCCGGGCAGCCCTCTCCCAGCAGCCGGCGTTCTCCTGTGAATAAAGGCGTCAGACAAGGGAAGGCTTTCGGCAGTGACGGCACCGCGGGGAGAGGCCGCGTCCCGCCGCCGCTCGCCGCTGTGCGGCAGCACCGTCGCCTCTCCCCGCCATCAATTATGTACGCGCCCTTTTCTTGCGGCGGGTGGCCCAGTGTGTACACCGCTCTCTGTGGCCCACCGCCAGCCGTAGCCGTGTCCCCACCCCCACCCCCACCCCCACCTGGCAAAGATCGCAAGGTCGCTTAAAGTGGTCCTGACGACCGGGATGGCACAAAGTGTTGGGATTATCTGTCGAATGAACGAAACCAAACAGTAGTTAATAATTTCTACACCAAGTTTGAACACTTTTCGTCCAGAATGATGCGGAACGTGAACGCCAGGCCTGTGTGCATGGTTCAGTTCTGAGGGAGGTAACAAAGTGTTTATGGTCTGAGTCGATTTTCAAAATACGGTTCTTCCCATACGTCCCATTTTTCTGGAGGGAGCATATGAGTAATGCCTTTATCCCATAAGATGGTTTAGTTGCACGTAAGTAAATTATTTTAAGTAAACTGCAGTTTTGTTTCTGGTGGGCGTGATATGACATTCTGTGAACTTTACTAAATGCTTTCTCTGAAAACAACCTAGAACACATAGTTAGGAATGGATTGGATCTGATGGTAACAAACAGACCTGACCTCTTTGATGATGTCAACATCGTAACTGGTATTAGTGACAATGAGGCGGTTGTGTCAACAGTAATTATCAGCCGGCCGCGGTGGTCTCGATGTTCTAGGCGCGCAGTCCGGAACCGCGCGACTGCTACGGTCGCAGGTTCGAATCCTGCCTCGGGCATGGATGTGTGTGATGTCCTTAGGTTAGTTAGCTTTAAGGGGCTCCGCAACGCCCTATACTTGCAATGTTAAAATAACGCTTATAAATTACATCTTTCCTCACAAAGTATTTGAGGTAGGAAGTTGAACTTTGTACAGATTGTTTATTGGAATATGGGCTACAACTTAACACAGGGATTTTACAAAATTTTAGTTCAGTTATTAAAGATGATTTTTTTCAATTGTAATGAAAATTCACAACATTTTTTTGCAATTTTTTATTTATATATTCAAAAATATACAGTTTTTTGGAAAAAGGCTGTGTTAAATTATGCAGAAGGTACTGTGTAACATTTACTGAAAGTTTGAAACAAATATGTTTGGAAGATTCTTAGAAAACATGTAATTAGTATGAGAAAATAAAAGTTTTGGGAATCGAGCGACAAAGATTGGATTAACTTTTTAGAGCATTCCAGGTCCATAGGATGGATTATCTTCATCCTCTGCAAACTCCTCCTCCAGATTCCTGTTGTTCCTCCTCCTGTTTACTCTTGCTTGTATTTCTAGACTCTTTACAGCCCTGTCTGCAGCCCGAAGGCGTTCCTTGTCTAAAGGAAGGTACCATGTTAGAATGTTATTATTTACAGTAATAACACATACCTTTGGCTTTCCAACATTTCTCCTTTTCTTAAAAGCCTTCAGAGGATTTCTAATAACTTTACTTTTACTCATTATTATACTTCAACAAAACAGAGACTCAAAAACAGAATTAATTACGAATATTTTCGAGATAACGACAGAGTAAATAAACATGAAACAATCGAGATTCACACCAGCGATATATATTGAACTATCACAGGTTAGCCACAACACATACTTTATCTCACATCGCTAAAATGTACCTGATGAACACGGACGTTAATAATAACACCATTTGACAGAAGTTTAACAGCGCCACAGTGGGTCACGCCCATGTAGAACACATTTCAAAAAAAATTAAAAATAGTTGTAGTCTTCGGAATTGAATAAATTATATATCTATTAAAAGGTAATAGTCTGCAGATTCAGAAAACGCAAAAAAGTAAAAATTGAACTTTTCATGATTTTGAGCCTTTCCGGAGCCCCTTAAGTAGTGCTAAGTTCTAGGGGACTGATGACCACAGCTGTTAAGTCCCATAGTTCTCAGAGCCATTTGAGCCAAGTAATTATCAAAGTATAAAGGACAACTAAAACAAACAGAAGGATATACACGTTCAGTAAACGAGATAAAAAAGCAGTAGTGTCATATCTAATGAATGCGCGGGTAGCCGCGCGGTCTCATGCACCATACCACGCTTCGCGCGGGGATCCCCCCACCGGTAGTTCGAGTCCTCCCTCGGGCATGGGTGTGTGGTTGTCATTAGTGTAAGTTAGATTAAGTAGTTTTTAAGCCAAGGGATCGATGACCTCAGTAGTTTGGTCCCATAGGAACTTACCGCAATTTAGGCAATATCTCAAGAGGAACTTGTAACTTTCTGCACAGGGCAGGAGCATGTATACGAACTCTGGCTCAAGTTTAAAAGAATAGTTGACCACTCACTGGTTAGATATGGACCCAGTAGAACAGTTCATAATGGGAGGGTATCACCACGGTATACAGTCACTGTAAAGTAACTTCTCAAGAAACATATATTACAGCATAACAGATGTATAACTAAGTGAGGTGCTATAGATAGATAGATGCTAAATTAAACGCCTTTGGCTGTCAAGAGGACAATGCGTGATGCCTTCAGTGTCTACCGTAGCAGAATATTGTCAAGTGATCTTTCACAGAACTCCAAGAAATTCTGGTCACATGAAAAGCCTGTTTAGTGGCACCAAAGTAAGTATCTAGTCCCTAGTAAATGAGACAGAAACTGAAATTGAAGGTGTCGAAGCAAAAGCTAAAATGCTTAACTCAGTTTTTAAATGTTCCTTTACAAAGGAAAATCCAGGAGAATTGCCCCCAATTTAATCCTCGTACCACTTGTATCTTTCTGCACAGGGCAGGAGCATGTATAGGAACTCTGCCTCAAGTTTAAAAGATTAGTTGACCACTCACTGGTTAGATATGGACCCAGTAGAACAGTTCATAATGGGAGGGTACCACCACGGTATACAGTCACTGTAAAGTAACTTCTCAAGAAACATATATTACAGCATAACAGATGTATAACTAAGTGAGGTGCTATAGATAGATAGATGCTGAATTAAACGCCTTTGGCTGTCAAGAGGGCAATGCGTGATGCCTTCAGTGTCTACCGTAGCAGAATATTGTCAAGTGATCTTTCACAGAACTCCAAGAAATTCTGGTCACATGTAAAGCCTGTTTAGTGGCACCAAAGTAAGTATCCAGTCCCTAGTAAATGAGACAGAAACTGAAATTGAAGGTGTCGAAGCAAAAGCTAAAATGCTTAACTCAGTTTTTAAATGTTCCTTTACAAAGGAAAATCCAGGAGAATTGCCCCCAATTTAATCCTCGTACCACTTGTATCTTTCTGCACAGGGCAGGAGCATGTATAGGAACTCTGCCTCAAGTTTAAAAGAATAGTTGACCACTCTCTGGTTAGATATGGACCCAGTAGAACAGTTCATAATGGGAGGGTACCACCACGGTATACAGTCACTGTAAAGCATCTTCTGAAGAAACATATATTACAGCATAACAGATGTATAACTAAGTGAGATGCTATGTGTGGTGTCACCGCCAGACACCACACTTGCTAGGTCGTAGCTTTAAATCGGCCGCGGTCCATTAGTACATGTCGGACCCGCGTGTCGCCACTGTCAGAATTGCAGACTTAGCGCCACCACACGGCAGGTCTAGAGAGACGTACTAGCACTCGTCCCAGTTGTACGGACGACTTTGCTAGCGACTACACTGACGAAGCCTTTCTCTCATTTGCCGAGAGATAGTTAGAATAGCCTTCAGCTAAGTCCATGGCTACGACCTAGCAAGGCGCCATTAACCATTTCTGGAGAGAGTCTCACTTGTATCATCAAGAATTCTGTATACAAATGATGGATTAAAGTTAAGTATTACAGAAGCTACGTACTTTTCTTTATAGCATTCATTACGTATCCTGTTTCAGACCTCACGTCCATCTGCGTGAGCTTAACGCGTGCCTTTCGGCTACTTCCGAGTGGCGTGGTTGTCTTGCTACGCCACAACACTATGGATAGATAGATGCTGAATTAAACGCCTTTGGCTGTCAAGAGGGCAATGCGTGATGCCGTCAGTGTCTACCGTAGCAGAATATTGTCAAGTGATCTTTCACAGAACTCCAAGAAATTCTGGTCACATGTAAAGCCTGTTTAGTGGCACCAAAGTAAGTGTCCAGTCCCTAGTAAATGAGACAGAAACTGAAACTGAAGGTGTCGAAGCAAAAGCTAAAATGCTTAACTCAGTTTTTAAATGTTCCTTTACAAAGGAAAACCCAGGAGAATTGCCCCCCAATTTAATCCTCGTACCACTGAAAAGGTAAATGAAACAAGTATTAGTGTCAGTAATGTTGAGAAACAGCTGGAATCTTTAAAACTGAACAACGCTCCAGCACTCGGTAGAATCCTGTCGCAGTCTATACTGAATCTGCGGCTGAGTTAGGCCCTCTCCTAACTATAATCTGTTGTAAATCCCTCTAATAAAGAACTGTGTCTAGTTCTTGGAAAAAGGCACAGGTCAAACCCATCTACAAGAAGGGCAGTAGAAGTGATCCACAAAACTACCGTACAATATCCTTGACATAGGTTTTTTTGTAGAATCTTAGAACGTATTCTGAACTCAAACATAATAGAATCACGATCATCAATACCAACCAGCACTGATTTCGAAAATTTCGATCACGTGAAACTCAAATCGCACTTTTTTCACGTGATGTCGAAAAAGGATTTGACTCAGTGCCACACCTACAAGCGTAGTTCAAAAGTACGACCACATGAGGAATCAAGTGAAATCTGCGACTGGATTGAGGACTTTTCGGTTGGGAGGACACAGAATGTTATCTTGGATGGAGACTTTTTGTCACTTTGGATGTGCCCGAAGGAAGTATGCTGTTCATGTTGTATATTAATGACCTTGCAGACAACATTAATAGTAAAATTGTGCTTTTTGCAGATGATGCTGTTATCTGTTATTATAATGAAATACTATCTGAAAGAAGCTGCATAAATTATCAGTCAGATATTGGTAAGATTTCAACGTGGTGCAGAGACTGGCAACTTGCTTTAATTGTACGTAAATGTAGAATTTTGCTCTTGGCTCTGAGCACTATGGGACTTAACATCTATGGTCATCAGTCCCCTAGAACTTAGAACTACTTAAACCTAACTAGGCTAAGGACAGCACACAACACCCAGTCATCACGAGGCAGAGAAAATCCCTGGCCCCGCCGGGAATCGAACCCGGGCGCAATTTTGCTCTTCACAAAAAGAAAAAACGTAGTACCCTATGACTACAATATCAGTGAGTCACTACTGGAATCGGCCAACTCATAGAAATGCCCTGGTGTAACACTTTGCAGGTATGTGAAGTGGAGTGATCAAATAGGTTCAGTCGCGGGTAAAGTAAGAGGTAGACTTCGGTTTATGGGTAGAATGCTAGGGAAGCGCAATCAATCAGCAAAGGGGATTGCTTAAAAAACTCTCGTGTGAACGGTTCTAGAATATTGCTCAAGTACATGGAATCCGTACAAAATGGGGCTGACAAGGTAGATTGAACGTATACAGAGGACAGAACGAATAGTCACAGGTTTGTTTACTCCCTGGGAGAGTGTCACAGAGATACTGAAGGAACTGAGGTGGAGGACTCTTGAAGATAACGTAAATCTTCCCAAGAAAGTCCATTAACAAAGTTTCCAGAACAGGCTTTAAATGATTACTATACGAATATACCACAACCCCCTATGTATCTCTCAGATAGGGATCGTGAGGATAAGATTACAATAATTACTGTACTCACAGAGGCATTCAATTAATCATTCTTCCCACGTTCACGGTGGTTTGCAGAGTATAGATGTAGATGTAGAAATAGATGTGTTGTCACAGCCTAAATAGCAAAATGTTTGACCTGTTGCGTTTTATTGTCGATCGCAATACTCGACCTTACAGGCTATTTCTCTTTGAAAACCACTGATTTTGTGTTGTTTTCAGAAATCGTGAAATGGCACGTTTCACAGACCTTACCTGTAATTTGAGTTAAAAACTTTGAGAGGTGGCCTGTCCACTGATATGCGTCTACTTTCTGTATGCATTGCACGTTTCGTTATCCCCTAAGCCCTGGAGGTACTCATGTATAACCCTGCTAACAAACTTATCTTTTTTAAGAAATATATTCATTGCTGTTGTTACTATGCATTTTACTTTATCTGTTCTTCGACCATCATCAGTTATTCTGCTGCCCAAATAGTGAAACTCGTCCACTACTTTTAGATTCTCATTTCCAAATCTAATTCCCTCAGCGTTACTTCATTTATTCGGCAATACTTAATTACCGTTATTTTCCTTTCGCTGATGTTCATCATTTATTCGGCAATACGTAGTTACCGTTATTTTCCTTTCGTTGGTCATCTTTTAAGCTCATTTGAACACAGTATCCATTCCATTCGGCTTATCTTTCAAGTAGATTACCATCTGCGACGCAAATACGATACCATTCGCAAACCTTAAAATTTTTATTTCTTCTCAAATTCTGTTTGGTTTTGTTTACTACTTTCTCAGTGTGCAGACAGTGTATCATGAGAAATAAGCTGCGACTCTGTCCCAATCCTTTGTCAACCACTGCTAGCTACCTTCTCATGCTCTCTGACAATTACGAATGCAGTTTAGTATCTGCGGAAGTTCTAATTTTTCGAGTGAGTTGTTTTCCTTAGAAGATGTCTCCGTGGCACGGGTTCAAAACAACTTTTTACAAAATCTACAAGCATCGAATGAAATCAATTACCTCTGTCCACCACACTCAGGACATTATTTGTGAAAAGCTTGAGTGTCGAACAACCATTGTTACCGATACTTGCAGCGACAAGTTTATTTATTTCCGTGAAGCCCATTTTTTGCTAAACTTATTTTGATATAAGGATTCTCAAAATATGTCAGATGTCTAATTAAATTTGATGGCAGTCATTGGTTCGTTTTCCTACCTTCCCCCGCCTTCATTCTCCCTCTACAAATATGACAAGCTGTGCACGACAAGACTGTAAGTCAAGTCCTGTGAGGGCACGTACCGTCTTTTTTCTTTTCTATTTGCCGATGTCGATGGCCAGACTGAGACTTGCCTGTCAAAGACGGCCGTCGCCTTTAACTCATTTGCATGTTGCAGCGCATTATGCGCCGTTGGGTCTTGTTCAGCGTATCAGACTACCGGTACAAGCAGCAAAGGCAGCGGCAGCAGCAACAACAACAACAGCAACAACAGCAGTGCGAAAAGGGGGTCTCTCAGCTTCAATAAGGTGTTTTCTGTCGGTTCACCAAACTGACGAAAACAGCGTAGAGGCCACTGAATCTAAATGATTATTAGAAGAGAGCATATTCTTAGTGGATTCTGTGTGAAGCCACGATACTGAAACAGATGAATGGGAGCGGGGTTTTGACTTTTTTGGTGCAATTTCATGTCATGTCATTAAACCTGGAACAGACTACAAAGGGTAACTCGTAATTGCTGACAACGAAGTGTTCCATTGGAATCTGCACTGAAAAACAGTGGAAGTTCCATTACACCCCCACGAAAGGAAAGGTTTTTTTTTCAGATAGGAATGCAGATAGGTCGGGTAACGGCTAAAATTCTGTCATAAAGGTTATTACCTCCTTAAAAACACATATAACGTTTGCAGCCGTTTATCAGACTACCACTGCATTCGAGACAACGTCTGGCTCCCTCTCCGTAAAATCAGTCGATAACCTGGAAGGTAATTCCAGCAGCCATTACTGCTTTCCACATACTTCCTTTTGAATTATGTCGTTCGGAGTAGATAAGCTCTTTTTTGTAGCCCCACAACCAAAAGTTCGGAGTAGATAAGCTCTTTATTGTACCTCCACAACCAAAAGTAGAGGGCGTCAGGTTGTGAAATCTCGAATTTTAATTGAAATAGCGAGCCACTCTTCTTTCGTAATATGGAGCGGTTCCACCATGAGCCATAAGTTCTGTCGCGTTACCACCAGCCCTTCCTGTAGCACAACGCGAAGAAAGATCTTTAAGAAGCGTGTAGCGGCCATATAGTATTGTTGAAGGGAGTTCGGAAGGTCCAAGTAGGTAACCACCAGCTATCCCTTGTCATAGTTATTATTCATTTTGTTTCATTTGTTGATGTATGTATCCTGGTAAGATTACTTGACTAAGAACACATGAATAGTACATACATTAATTGTTGATAAGGCGGGTGCCAGGTTGAGATTCATTGGGAGAGTCCTTAGAAAATGTAGTCCATCAACAAAGGAGGTGGCTTACAAAACACTCGTTCGACCTATACTTGAATATTGCTCATCAGTGTGGGATCCGTACCAGGTCGGGTTGACAGAGGAGGTAGAGAAGATCCAAAGATGAGGGACGCGTTTCGTCACAGGGTTATTTGGTAAGCGTGATAGCGTTACGGAGATGTTTAGCAAACTCAAGTGGCAGACTCTGCGAGAGAGGCGCTCTGCATCGCGGTGTAGCTTGCTGTCCAGGTTTAGAGAGGGTGGATTTCTGGATGAGGTATCGTATATATTGCTTCCTCCTACTTATACCAACCGAGGAGATCACGAATGTAAAATTAGAGAGATTCTAGCGCGCACGGAGGCTTTCCGGCAGTCGTTCTTCCCGCGAACCATACGCGACTGGAAAAGGAAAGGGAGGTAATGACAGTGGCACGTGAAGTGCCCTCCGCCACACACCGGTGGGTGGCTTGCGGAGTATAAATGTAGATGTAGATACTGATGGAAGGCCTCGTGAATTAACGTGAAATCGAACGAAGTGACCAAAAAAGCCATTTCTAGTAATTGTTGGCTGGCCATTAAGCACTCTACTGGAGAATGTGGATATGTGACTTGGTGACAGTACGACATCCGGTGTTGAGACCCGTGACCTGGATTCAACTCTGGGGCAGGTTAAGCGCGGGAAGGAGACATTAATTATTGACGCACAGCTCACCAATCAGTCGACCGTGGAATTAGCAGCTAAGTACAGGGTTATTACGAATGATTGAAGCGATTTCACAGCTCTGCAATAACATTATTATTTGAGATATTTTCACAATGCTTTGCACACACATACAAAAACTCAAAAAGTTTTTTTAGGCATTCAAAAATGTTCGATATGTGCCCCTTTAGTGATTCGGCAGACATCAAGCCGATAATCGAGTTCCTCCCACACTCTGCACAGCATGTCCCCATCAATGAGTTCGAAAGCATCGTTGATGCGAGCTCGCAGTTCTGGCACGTTTCTTGGTAGAGGAGGTTTAAACACTGAATCTTTCACATAACCCCACCGAAAGAAATCGCATGGGGTTAAGTCGGGAGAGCGTGGAGGCCATGACATGAATTGCTGAACATGATCTCTACCACGACCGATCCATCGGTTTTCCAATCTCCTGTTTAAGAAATGCCTTTTCCGTAAGATTTTCCAAACCGTCGGCTGTGGTGCGTTCAGCTCCCTGCTTGCTTTATTCGTCGACTTCTGCGGGCTACGCATGAAACTTGGCCGCACGCGTTCAACCGTTTCTTAGCTCACTGCAGGCCGAGCCGTTGATTTCCCCTTATAGAGGCATCCAGAAGCTTTAAACTGCGCATACCATCGCCGAATGGAGTTAGCAGTTGGTGGATCTTTGTTGAACTTCGTCTTGAAGTGTCGTTGCACTGTTATGACTGACTGATGTGAGTGCATTTCAAGCATGACATACGCTTTCTCGGCTCCTGTCGCCATTTTGTCTCACTGCGCTCTCGAGCGCTCTGGCGGCAGAAACCTGAAGTGCGGCTTCAGCCGAACAAAACTTTATGAGTTTTTCTACGTATCTGTAGTGTGTCGTGACCATATGTCAATGAATGGAGCTACAGTGAATTTATGAAATCGCTTCAATCATTTGTAATAGCCCTGTACTTCCATCCAGTATGTGTGCACCAGAATACAACAATGCGTTCTCTACTGCAACTTATGTGTCATGTCGCCGCCTTCTAAAAGCGTTGAACATCACGGATGCAGAGCCAGAACTTAGGCCCAAACGACGAGTTACTGACAGAAACTTCATTATCAAAGGTTACTGTCGGCCAAAAACAATACAGTAGTAAACGAGCAAACGCAATTTCACGTAAATCAAAGCCATACCGGTCATTATATCATTATTAAATTCCAGCGTCGCTCTCTCATCTTTGTCGAAAAAGAAAACTGTTATTGTTGTTGCTGTTCCTGCTGCTGTTGTCGACTTCAGTCCATTGAGAGACTGCCTTCTAACGTTGGGGACAGGATAACAGACGGTAGAATAATACAGAGTGGTAAGGAAACGTCTCAAAACTTTGTACGCGTGTTACAGGGTAGGTTGTGCTTAGTACTATTCGTTAAGAGAAAAATTCGTTACGTTGCGCCATTTCCGAGAAATTTAGCATTGAAGTTAACCAATCGCGCAGGTTGAATCTGCGTAAGTAACGGCCTGATTGCCCAACTTCAGCGCTAATTAACTCGCAAATGGCGCAGCACATCGAATTTTTTCGCAACAATGATATCTCAGCACAACTTAACCTGCAAAAGTTTTACAAGCTTTTCAGACTGTTTCAGACCACCCTATGTAAGAAAGTGTACAGTAGTTCCTTTAAAACTGCATTGCTACTTCAGTATAGAGGTTGTAGAGACTGTGAACGACAAGACTATGTGTGTGTGCTTGTGTGTGTGAGTGTGTGTGTGTGTGTGTGTGTGTGTGTGTGTGTGTGTGTGTGTGACGTCATTGTTACTGTAGTACTATCAGTATTTAAAGAGTAATTGGAGAGAAGACAGAATTCATTGCAATCGAGATGTTTGATTTGTGGAACAAAACTACACATATCAAAAAAAGTTTTGCATCATCTCGGTTCCGAGAGTTCCGGAACCTGTACAGAAAATTGAAACAGATATCAACATAAACATCATTTCCGGCCTTTCTATTGCTCATGAAAACCACACATTGCATGTTGTTCCACCATACAGCGAGACCTTCAGAGGAGGTGGTCCAGATTGCAGTACACTCCGGTACCTCTATTACCCAGTAGCATCTCCTCTTGCGTTGATGCATGCCGGTATTCGTCGTGGCATACTATCCACAAGTTCATCAAGGCATTGTTGGTCCAGATTGTCCCACTCCTCAACGGCGAATCGCCGTAGATCCCTCAGAATGGTTGGTGGGTCACGTCGTCCATAAACAGCCTTTTTCAATCCTTTTTCAATCTATCCTAGGCATGAGCGGTAGGGTTCATGTCTGGACAACATGCTGACCACTCTAGTCGAGCGATGTCGTTATCCTGAAGGAAGTCAGTCACAAGATGCGCACGATGGGGGCGCTAATTGTCCATGAAGTCGCATGCCTCGCCAATATGCTGCCAGTATGATTGCACTATCGGTCGGAGGATGGCATTCAGGTATGTTACAGCCATTACGGTGCCTTCCATGACCACCAGCGGCGTACGTCGGACCCACACAACGCCACCCCAAAATAGCAGGGTATCTCCACCTTGCTACGATAAAGGACAGTGTGTCTAAAGCGTTCAGCCTGACCGGGCTGCCTCCAAACTCGTCTCTGACGATTTTCCGGTTGAATGCATATGCGACACTCATCGGTGAAGGGAACGTGATGCCATTCCTGAGAGGTCAATTCGGCATGTTGCTGGGCCCATCTGTGCCGCGCTGCATGGTGTCGTGGTTGCAAAGATGGACCTCGCCATGGACGTCAGGAGTGAAGTTGCACATCATGCAGCCTATTGCGCACAGTTTGAGTCGTAACACGACGTCCTGTGGCTGCATGAAAAGCATTATTGAACATGGTGGCGTTGCTGTCAGGGTTGTCCGAACAACGTCACTTTGGTTCACTCCGAGACGCCTGGACGCTTCCCTTGTTGTGAGCCCTTCCTGTTGGAATGACTGGAACAGATCGGCTGTCGGAGCCCCCCCCCCCCCCGTCTAGGAGGCGCTGCTCATGCATGATTGTGTACATCATTGGGAGGGTTTAATGATATCTCTGATCAGTCAAAGGGACTGTGTCTGCCTGTGATACAATATCCACAATCACCGTCTATCTTCGGGAGTTCTGCGAATCGGCGTGATGCAAAACTTTTTTTGATGTGTGTATATGACAGGTGACTAACGCTCAAGATCACATGTGCATTAATATTACTACTGCCGATTTTAAACGACCTGAAATTTAAAGCTGTCTTGCAGTCCTAACGTTTCCCGTTCTTAGTGAAGGGAACCGCTGTTTAGAACAGAAATAAAATATATGGTCAGTGATCATCAATACGTATTTGTCCCATTATAAAAGCAAGCGCATTAACTCAATAACAGGGAATATATATCGTTATAAAGAACGTTTTACCTAAATGGCACCTATACACTCAACGGTTAAAATGCTTCACGGTAAACGTTGCACGATGCCAGTTGCAGTTTGCCTATCGAAGGGCTTCCAGTGGTAACAAAAATGTGGTTTTCAATATTCTGCAAGTGGACGCTGCTTGGGGGTTGTTAGTTTTGTAAAAACGTGGAAGTGGGCCCTCTAAATGAATTTCATTAATTAATCAGCCTCCAAAATAATGACTTAGGTATCTATGACTGTTGTATGAGACAATAATCACGATTACTTTGGTTTATTCCGATAAGCTACGAATAAACAACTGACAAACCGCAGCAATACTGATATTCAAAGACCTTGGCGTATATGACAAAGAGGCTGCAATTGTGAAGTGCACAGTGATTATCGTGATGTTAACTGAAAATAGTACGGCAGAAGGGAATACGTCGCACCCGTGGTCGTAGTTGGAAGCCACTGTTTATTATATCAAAATGCAAGTCTTCAAAGTGAGGCTTCAAGTAATCTAAATGTTATGAAATAACTTAAATTTCCCTGAGCATCATCTGACGGTTGAGTCTCGATGTCACCTTAGTGTTGTAGATAAAGGCTGAAGAGACTGCTGAATCAGTCATTGGTGGCACCAAAGACCACTGCCAGTTGCAAAGTGCACATCACCTCAAAATTTCTCTAAGTTTCACTAATTTCAGTATTCAAGAAAGGTAGTAGTAGAAACCCACTAAATTACAGGCCCATATCGTTAACGTCGATATGCAGCAGGATTTTAGAACATATGTTGTGTTCGAATATCATGAATTACCTCGAAGAAAACGGTCTGTGGGTTTAGAAAACATCGTTACTATGAAACACGACTAGCTCTTAATTCACATGAAGTGTTCAGTGCTATTGACTAGGGATTTTAGATCGATTCCGTATTTCTGGATTTCCGGAAGGCTTTTGACACTATACCACACAAGCGGCTTCCAGTGAAATTGCGTGCTTATGGAATATCGTCTCAGTTATGTGACTGGATTTGTGATTTCCTGTCAGAGAGGTCATAGTTGGTAGTAACTGACGAAAAGTCATCGAGTATAACAGAAGAGATTTCTAGCGTTCCCCAAGGTAGTGTTATAGGCCCTTTGCTGTTCCTTATCTCTATAAACGATTTGGGAGACAATCTGAGCAACCGTCTTCGGTTGTTCGCAGATGACGCTGTCGTTTATCGACTAGTAAAGTCTTCAGAAGATAAAAAAAAACTGCAAAACGATTTAGAAAAGATATCTGACTGGTGCGAAACGTGGCAGTTGACCCTAAATAACGAAAAGTGTGAGGTCATCCACATGAGTGCTAAAAGGAACTCGTTAAACTTCGGTTACACGATAAATCAGTCTTATCTAAAAGCCGTAAATTCAACTAAATACCTAGGTATTACAATTACGAACAACTTAAATTGGAAGGAACACATAGAAAATGTTGTAGGGAAGGCTAACCAAAGACTGCGTTTTATTGGCAGGACACTTAGAAAGTGTAACAGACCTACTGAGGAGACTGCCTACACTACGCTTGTCCGTCCTCTTTTAGAATACTGCTGCGCGGTGTGGAATCCTTACCAGGTAGGACTGACAGAGTACATCGAAAAAGTTGAAAGAAAGGCAACACGTTTTCTATTATCGCGAAATATGGGAGAGAGTGTCACAGAAATGATACAGCATCTGGGCTGGAAGTCATTAAAAGAATGGCTGTTTCGTTGAGAGGGAATGAAATTCCAATCACCAACTTTCTCCTCCGAATGCGAAAATATTTTGTTGACACCGACCTACATATAGAGGAACCATCAACGATAAAATAAGGGACATCAGAGCTCGTACGGAAAGATAAAGGTGTTCATTCTTTCCGCGCGCTATACGAGATTGGAATAATAGAGTATTGCGAAGGTGGTTCGATGAACCCACTGCCAGGCACTTAAATGTGATTTGCGGAGTATCCATGTAGATGTAGATGTAAGTTCCACGACACGTCAGCTTATGTGGTGGCAAGACATCAGTGGCTGTCAGCGGATAAATCTGATGACCAAGTCTCTGGACAGGCAGCAGAAGTCCAACATGGAGTGTAAGATTAAGAAGAAAACGCAGTGATTTACGATCGAATTTTTCTTCAAAGAAACCTCGAGTTGTCATATTTCATGTCGCGTATTGTATTCAGACTGGCTGGGATTGAAATCTTCCCAGTTATGACAAGTAAAACTGCACCTTAAAACATGCTAGTCGCCTCGTCAGGGCTATCCTTTATTCCGTTAACCAATAACGTCCTATCATTTCGCACAGAAAAACGTGGTCTCGCTCTCATTCCATCTCTCTCTGTTACAAATGAGACGGTCCTCACCGGCACAGCCAAACTTCTCTGTACTACCACTTGTTTATTTACGTTAGCCAATGCAAGTGGTTCTTGTATCATATAAACATTTGGTTTTTGTGAAATCAGCTCGACCTGTGACGTCTCACACCTCCAGTGGCCCAAAACATGTGGGTCCCCATTCCATTTTTCAAATGCTGATCTGAGGCGTCAGGTACTTCACAGAGAAAAACTCAGCTTTTTATTTTTGTGCACAGTAGTGGTGAAAGGTCTCTGTTGGATTCCTTTCATGTTAATTTCTTAAATCTGTTGTCATTTACGGCATAAATTCCTCGTCTAAATTTACTGTGGCGTTTCTGACTATCTGGGAGGAGACTGAGTAGTGGAACGTGTTACTTTTACACATAAACAAGAACGATCTGTCACACTACTACACTTTAAAACACAGTTTATATGTAATTCATGTCACACAGTCTCATACGGAACCTACATCAGCTTTCTTTTATATACTGTATGTGATAAGATACTGTCATCCCCCTTCCCTTCTGTGTGAGAGGATGAATGAGCAAATGTATTTCTAGTTGCATGCTTGAGGGTAGCAGACAAGCCTGTCTGCTAGAGAACAGTAGGACCAACGTCGGAACAGGTAGCTACTCTTTCTAAAAGCAAAGAGGTTTCTATCCTTAGTATGGTCCTGTCTGTCCCTTGTCATGTTGGTATAGGAAGCTGCCCCTCTGGCCACTTCCGTTTGTATTTGTGAGCCACCGTCAGAAAGGGACCAGGTCAGTCTGTCTGTGGCGAGAGTCTGAAGTGGTAAGATCTCCGGCTAAGCGCGTGTCTGCTAAGTCCGTAGCACAATGGATTTCTTAAGTTCAGCCTAATTGAAAATTTAATCACCTTTATTTCAGGTTTAGCTCTAAAATATCTAATGTTATCTTAAATTGCAGCGCAGTGTGAAGTTCAGAATATATTCCGGTAGTTGCTTTGTCACTACTTTGTGAGTAAAGTGGAACCACGTGTTGATCAGTAACTCTAACTAAGATCATCAATCTTAAAAGCGAATGTGCGTGAGATTATAACGTCTCGTCTTGACAATATTTTGCAATATAGCAACTTTTCTTTATGTTCAACCCACGTGGGGTGTACTTTGTGAGACCAGTACCACGTGCTTATACAATTGTTTGACCCATCAGGTTAATAGTAAGACGTTAGTAACCAGTTCGAGGTTTTTCTTTTGTAAATTGCTTTTCGATGTAATTTATTTTAATTATCAAAATTATTGTGGAGTTACACTCTTTGTGTAAACCAAGTTGACCACGTGAAGCATGTGGTGTAATCATCAAAGTAGCCCTCAGCTATTCTTTTCGGGAAGATTTCACAGAGAGTTAGTATGAATTTAGTATACCAGTGTGTGGTAATTACATGACGGACAGGATTGTGCTACGAACGTAACTTCTTTGGGTGAAAATTGAATCGGTTGGTTGTGGTTAATTTCTTCTTGCATATGTTTCAACGTTCTTCATGTGTTATTTTATGAATGCAGTGTTGTATGCAGTCTCCCAATCTTGGCTCCATATTTGATGTGTTCCGTAAGATTACAAACTAACATTTTCACAGTCCTAAATAAGGCACCAGCTTAGTTATAATTCACGTTTAATATGCTGAAATTTCAGTGATCGATGTTAAAATAAATTTCCAAATATAAACTGATTTATTTCTTTTTATTTAAATTCTCTTTTTATATATATATATATATCACCGGTTGTCGTATGACTATTAAAAGATTATAATTAATGTTAGTCTGGTTGGGAATTTGGTAAGCTAGACAGGATACCTGGTGAAACAGTTGCGCAGTAATGCAAGGTTAACTTCCCCAGACAGCTCACAGCTTTTAACCCGCTTTTATAGACAGCAGCACCGCTTTCATGGAAAATAAAGCAACAACGTTACAGTGGCTTCTGCCAAATGAATTCCTCCTCTTCCCATTCTATGGGGCTGTATACTGTTTTGTGACATGGACTTGTACCACAGAAGATCGTCTCTGTGTTTGTCCACAATGCTTTCGGTACCCCAATGCGTGAATACAAAGAGCTGTCCCTGGGCTGTCCACGTGTGCGACCCTCAACCATCCTTCTGCGAAATTGCCCTGAACGTGGTGGCCTACTTTTATTCCCCTGGTAGCCCGCGTGCTTCTGCATCATCCAGAACACTTCCAAGATCGTCTCATTTACACAATGCAGGCAAATCCAAATCAAAAGTAAATGATGAGTAAAGATACGATAGACAGTTGCCAATAATCACTAGTGCTATAGGTTGTCATATTCGTCGGCGTCGATTAGATATCACGAACGAACTGGTCTTTCATTATGTGGTTACATGCGTTATGAGAATGTTTCCAGAAAACCCATCATTTAACAATTCATACAAGTACTTACCAAATGTAACAATGCAAACTGATGTCATAATATACTCGTTAAGGAGTATAACTAACGCTGAAAGTTTAGTACGATAAAACTGTTTACGGCATAAGGTTTGAGGCAGCGTAATTCACGTTGCAAAAATTACCCAGACTATATTCATGCAGTATTTGAGAATACGTTTAGCGACCTGGAAGAGCAGCTGAACGGAATAGACAGTGTCTTGAAAGGAGGATATAAGATGACATCAACAAAAGTAAAACGAGGATAATGGAATGTAGTCGACTTAAATCGGGTGATGCTGAGGGAATTAGATTGGGAAATGAGACGCTTAAAGTAGTAAATGGGGTTTGCTATTTGGGGAGCAAAATAACTGATGATGGTCGACGTAGAGAGGATATTAAATGTAGACTGGCAATGGCAAGGAAAGCGTTTCTGAAGAAGAGTAATTTGTTGACATCGAGTATAGATTTAATTGTCAGGAAGTCGTTTCTGGAAGCATTTGTATGGAGTGTAGCCATGTATGGAAGTGAAACATGGACGATAGATAGTTTGAACAAGAACAGAATAGAAGCTTTCGAAATGTGGTGCCACCGAAGAATGGTGAAGATAGATGGGTAGATCACATAACTAATGAGGATGTATTGAACAGAACTGGAGAGAAGAGAAATTTGTGGCACAACTTGACTAGACGAAGGAATCGGTTGGGGGGGGGGGGGATATTATGAGGCATCAAGGGATCACCAATTTAGTATTGGAGGGCAGCGTGGATGGTAAAAATCGTAGGGGGAGACCAAGAGATGAATACACTAAACAGATTCAGAAGGATGTAGTTTGCAGTAGGTACTGCGAGATGAAGCAGCTTGCACAGGACAGAGCAGCTTGGAGAGGTGCATCAAACCAGTCTCAGGACTGAAGACCACAACAACAACAACATGAAAGCTTTTACTAGTTGACTCCTTCCATAAAATAAGGAAAGGGAGAAAGGTTATCATGTAATACGTTTTCGTTGTATTCATCACTAATTTTCCTGATTGTATCCGCATATACCACTAAATATATATGAAAAATGACATTATTCTATGACACATATTTTGGATTATATATACCTGACAGTCACATGTACCTGACAGTCTTTTTCTTTAAAAGCTGGAGTAGAGTGGGAGGTTGCAGGGAGGCATGGAGGGACCGGGTAGGGTGGGGGATGGGGAGGTAGGAATTTACTGGTTAAGTATTTTATCCATCCTCAGCAACTGTAACTGTATGTAACGAAATAATAAGCAACCAGTTGCATGAAATAAATTTAATTTCCTTACCGGTTTCGGGGAATTAGCGTCCTTCTTCAGACGATTATACCTGACGCATTATATGCGAGTGTCAACAATAAGATGTGAAAGGTATGTGCTGAGATTCGATCAGGATAGAGCCAGTGAAAAATGTCGATAGTTCCCAACCGCAAGGTTGGACGAGTAGTACATCTTCGATTAGTAAGAACTTTGACAGCTAACAGAGCTAGGTGCACGCGGTAAAAGTTTGAGTAGCGGTGAGGAGATGCGCACAGACAACAGACGTGTTTCGAGTCGGAGCTAGATGCCTGCAGGAGGCAGATGGGTCGTGACAGCATCAAAGTAAGAACTGGCGCTACGCACATAATAAGATATATATTGAGCGAAACTCGGCACATACCTGGGGAAACTAGAAAGAATAATTAATGAAATAGGTTTTCTTTGTTTAAATAATGTCTAAAAGCTAGATAGAAATCCCATTGTTGATGGAATAAGCGTTTTGTGAAACTTTCTAGTAAATCCATGCTATAGACATCTTATGTCGTTCTCCGCATCCTGTGCTTGCATTGAACCAAAAGGTACATTAAAGTAAAGTTCCCATAAGTAAAGCTAATAATTTCATTTATCAGGGTAAAATAATCTATATGCCATTGCACAGTTGGCAAATTATTCAGATCAGGACAGAATTTTTATTAAGTAACAAACCGGGGCAAAATGAGTAAAGTTATCTAGAATGACAATTTTATGCCATTGCACTACGGCTGAGTTGAATATATGTTTTATTGTCGGCTAAACGGGAAGGAGTGCACGAGCTAAGTCCACAGACGCAGTCAGATGCAGGTTGGTGACATTTATTTTTACCACTAAACTTTCATGCAGTCAGACGTGTATTTTGAGTATTAATTTTGCAACGATATTTTCATGGAGTCAGATAAAGTTCAGTTCACTTAAATACGCAGTCAGATGCAAGTTTTATTAAAGGCTAAAGCAGTTACATGCAGTTCAGTCTAGTTTAAATAGAGAATTTTTATCAACAACACTTTCAGATGAATATATCAGCTATAGACTCTATGAACTATGAACCAGATGACCACGCCATTTTGCTGTGTACATCTTATTGTTGATACTCCTAAATAATGCGACAGGTATAACCTTCTGAAGAAGGGCGCCCAGTGCCCGAAACCACTCATCATCATCATCATCATCATCATCATCATCATTTAAGACTGATTATGCCTTTCAGCGTTCAGTCTGGAGCATAGCCCCCCCTTATACAGTTCCTCCATGATCCCCTATTCAGTGCTAACAATGGTGCCTCTTCTGATGTTAAACCTATTACTTCAAAATCATTCTTAACCGAATCCAGGTACCTTCTCCTCGGTCTGCCCCGACTCCTCCTACCCTCTACTGCTGAATCCATGAGTCTCTTGGGTAACCTTGCTTCTCCCATGCGTGTAACATGACCCAACCATCTAAGCCTGTTCGCCCTGACTGCTACATCTATAGAGTTCATTCCCAGTTTTTCTTTGATTTCCTCATTGTGGACACCCTCCTGCCATTGTTCCCATCTACTAGTACCTGCAATCATCCTAGCTACTTTCATATCCGTAACCTCAACCTTGTTGATAAGGTAACCTGAATCCACCCAGCTTTCGCTCCCATACAACAAAGTTGGTCGAAAGATTGAACAGTGCCCAGATAACTTAGTCTTGGTACTGGCTTCCTTCTTGCAGAAGAGAGTAGAACGTAGCTGAGCGCTCACTGCATTAGCTTTGCTACACCTCGCTTCCAGTTCTTTCACTATGTTGCCATCCTGTGAGAATATGCATCCTAAGTACTACCTGTTCTAACTTTGTTCCTCCTATTTGGCACTCAATCCGTTTATATTTCTTTCCCACTGACATTACTTTCGTTTTGGAGATGCTAATCTTCATAACATAGTCCTTATATTTCTGATCTAGCTCTGAAATATTACTTTGCAAACTTTCAATCGAATCTGCCATCACAACTAAGTCATCCGCATATGCAAGGCTGCTTATTTTGTGTTCACATATCTTAATCTCACCCAGCCAGTCTATTGTTTTCAACGTATGATCCATAAATAATATGAACAACAGTGGAGACAGGTTGCAGCCTTGTCTTACTCCTGAAACTACTCTGAACCAACAACACTTTCAGATGTATATATCAGCTATAGACTCTATGAACTATGAACCAGATGACCACGCCATTTTGCTGTGTACATCGTATTGTTGAAACTCCTAAATAATGCGACAGGTATAACCTTCTGAAGAAGGGCGCCCAGTGCCCGAAACCACTAAAGATAGTAAATTTTTTTCATGTGACTAGTTGCTTACTATTTCGTTATATTTACCTGTTATTACCTAATCGAATAAACTACGTCTTAATTTGACACATCATTTCCTTCAGGTATTAGAAAATTTCGTTCTTCGCATCAATATTCACTGACCCGTCTTCAGCGTATTCTAGCTGTCGAGAGTTGACCTCCGTCTTCCTGAGAATCGATACCGTCCCCGAAATTTACGTCCGAAGCGTACACGATTTTTGCATATCGTAACGCTTGCGCCCCATACCGAGCGCCCTCGGCGTAAGACGCCTGGCCCGGCACTGAAGACGCAGGCAGCACCTCTAGCCGGCAGCACGCAGAAGAGGCTGGAGGTTAAGGCGTCCGCGCGTGGCGCCCGGTTTAGCGGCGCACGATGAATTATGCACGCGAGCCTGCGAGACGCGCAAAGAGGTCCCCCGGAACGACAGCTCGCGATGGCGTGCCCCTCCACACGGCTCGGCTAGCAGCTCCGCGACTTGCTCGCTGCCGCCCATCCCACTCGGCTCACCATTCACTACGTCAGCCGGTGCTCAGCTCCGGGCGTTGTTTATACGCCTCCTCGCATTGTGCGGGCGGCGACGCCGGCGCCGTGTTGTGTTGTTGTGCCCCCGCGGCCGACGCCAGCCTCCGCGCAGAGCAGCAACGCTCCACAACAATGCTGCCAGTCGCTCACTCTGCGATTTATACCTGCGCCGAACAAAGAGTTTTCGGTGTGCGTGCCTCTACTGTCTGGTGCACCCGCGCGTACGCGAGGCGCTAGCGCGACGCTTGTTGGATTTCGCTTCGTCTGGCGTTTGGGGCGGCGCGAGCAGTCGTAAATTCCGTACGTCGGTGCGAAATAATGCCTCCGATGCGCATAGGAGCGACAAATTCATGGCCGTTCTGGGAAGTGTTCGCCCTGAAAACGTGTACCTGACTAGGTGCTCCATCATGTCGGAGCATCCACAAGACAGATTTTCTGTGAATATTCATAGGACGCAAATATTTTTAAGTAATCGTGTAACCTCCCCGTCACTTATCGACCGTAATGACAGTGAAAAATTAATGGAAATTTGGGAAAAGCAATCGTCACCGAAGTTAATCTGTCGGTAAAGAGGGAGGAAGGGATACATCTAAATGAAAGGAAAAATGCAAATGAAATTGGTGGAAATTAATTTTGAAAAAGGGCAAAGTTAATAAAGAAAGTAAATGTGCGGTAGTTACGTTAACAATTAATTGGCGTTAAGTAGATATTTGAGAGTTAGGGAAAACTACAGTCGCCAGTCCTATGGACAACTACTATAACAACTGAAAAAGAATGGTTAATGCACATATAATTAGCACTAAAAGCATGGCAACTAAAGGTTGACACGTGTTGGGTGAAAACTGAATGTTTGTCAGAAGTAAAAAATTTCGCTACACTCTCATTTAATTTAGCAAAAGAATTAATAAAACCGGAAAACTGAAAGTTAATTTAGTGACTGAAATTAATTGTGAACTTTGTTTATGAAGCACTACGAAATTAAATTAAATAAGGTTAGTATTGGGTTACCTCAACAATTATCTCAAAAGCAACTTGAATCTATGCAGTTTAGAAATAAGACATTTAACTTTGAACTTGAATTAAATGATTTTGAACAATTAACAACAGTAAAATTTAGTACGTACCAAGCTGAACTGCAGTCACAGGTAAGCTAAAATATGGTAACAAAACTCTCACTCTTAATTCGTGCTTGTGTAATCTAAATATAGTTATGTTTGGTTATTGTAGCCAGCTATGAATATTTTAACTGAACTTTGAAATTAAAGCAGTGAAATGGAATGATATTACTTTAATGCTGGCGTTTGAATTTCAGCGACACTCGGGTTCGTTTCGGAAAAGGAAAGGGCCGTGGTTGGTAATGCAATTGGGACAATGAGCAACAAGGGTTCATGCTAAGTTGCTGTATTTTAGTGATGCAAATGGAACAGTTTGAAAAGCTGAGGTCTGCCATACAGTTCTAAAACTTTACATGCTTCCAGTCTTCCTTGTTGGTTGATTGAAGGTTTGAAGTCGTCGATCGAGGAGGTGGCGACAGTCACTTATTATCGGCCGTCGCTGTTGCAGAAGCTGGATGTTGGCGCGCCTTCTTCTCGACACGGTCACCAGGCTAAATGAGCTCTTGATGTGTGCCAGCTAATGTTTCCCGTCCGCGACACCGTGCCAGAAACTATCATAGGAAGTCGAGCGCAGTTACATGCTGCCAAACCCCCAAAAGCGCGGCAACTCGCGGGAGCGTCACTCAACACACCTGCTCCACCGCCCTACTCCAGCCAGACTCTGCTCTACCCGCGCTCCACGCGGCAGAGTTAACACTACCCAAGAACTTAAAACACTTTGGTTCTTCACACGACCTATCTATGTTATCGTTCGATACCATAGTTTTCCCTAGGAAAGACCCAGTGTAAAAATACAAATAATATTTACAAAACAAACCAATTATACATCGACATAAATGCATAAATTTATATATACAAATTGTAAAACAATTACAATATATAAAGACACAGAAATGTCATATCTTCAGGTAACAAAATAAGGAAAAAATTTATAGTACAATAGATGGAAATAGGAGGATATGCATTTCCGGCGTTACAAGCAGTCTTTCGACTACTTTATGCGTCTATACCCGCCTTCTGATGTATATTTTCAAGTCATCAGTCTTTCGACTAGTTTATTCGTCTACATCCTCCTTATGGTTTATGGTGGATCACACAGGTTCAACTGTGCGTAATGCAGGTGGTAGACTTCAGATGCGGTGGGCGAGGGGTTCTAGACGCTTCAGTCCGGATCCGCGCTGCAGCTGCGGTCGCAGGTTCGAATCTTGTCTCGGGCATGGATGTGTGTGATGTGATTAGGTTAGTTAGGTTTAAGTCGTTCTAAGTCTAGGGGACTGATGACCACAGATGTAAAGCCCCATAGATACTGTGTGTGATGTCCTTAGGTTAGTTAGGTTTAAGTAGTTCTAAGTTCTATGGACTAATGACCTCAGATGTTAAGTCCCATAGTGCTTAGAGCCATTTTTTTTTCGATTTGCTATCATTTCACGATTCGTATATGGGAGGAACGTTCGCTCTGGAAAATTCTACATGTACATCTACATCTACGTCCATACTCCGCAAGCCACCTGACGGTGTGTGATGGAGGGTACCTTCAGTACCTCCATCGATTCTCCCTTCTATTCCAGTTGTAAGTAGGCTGTTTAGGTTTTCTTAACGCTCTGTATGAAAATCTTTGGCTGTGCTGTGTGCAGTCTGTGGCTGGTTGGCATTGTTGTAATACTCGCCATTGTAGTGTTGGCCAGCTGGATGTTAACAGCGCGTAGCGTTGCGCAGATGGAGGTGAGCCCCCAGCAGTGGTGGATGTGGGGAGAGAGATGGCGGAGTTTTGAAATTTGTAAGACTGGATGTCATGAACTGCTATGTATATTATGACTTTTCAACACTATTAAGGTAAATACGTTGTTTGTTCTCTATCAAAATCTTTCATTTGCTAACTATGCCTATCAGTAGTTAGTGCCTTCAGTAGTTTGAATTTTTTATTGAGCTGGCAGTAGTGGTGCTCGCTGTATTGCAGTAGCTTGAGTAACGAAGATCTTTGTGAGGTAAGTGATTTGTGAAAGGTATAGGTTAATGTTAGTCAGGGCCATTCTTTTGTAGGGATTATTGAAAGTCAGATTGCTTTGCGCTAAAAGTATTGTGTGTGACTTTAGTGAATGTTTGAGTACGTTCAGTTTTGCTCAGCTGTTTTAAAAGCAAACAATGTAAGAGGTTTATCAGCACAGTAATTCATAAATTTTTCTAAGGGGACGTTTCATACAGTCTCGTATTGTTCGTGGGAAGAAAGATTGTCGGTATGCCTCTGTGTGGGCTCTAATCTCTCTGATTTTACCCTGATGGTGTCTTCCCGAGATATACGTAGGAGGGAGCAATATACTGCCTGACTCCTGGGTGAAGGTATGTTCTCGAAACTTAAACAAAAGCTCGTACCGAGTTACTGAGCGTCTCTCTTGCAGAGTATTCCACTGGAGTTTATCTGTCATCTCCGTTTAAGGCTTTCGCGATGATCCTGTAACGAAGCGCGCTGCTCTGCGTTGGATTTTTTGTATCTCTATCAACAGTATCCGGTACGGATCCCACACTAGTGAGCAGTATTCAAGCAGTGGCTGAACAAATGTATTGTAACCTACTTCCTTTGTTTTTGAAGTGCATTTCCTTAGGATTCTTCCAATGAATCTGTCTGGCATCTGCTTTACGGACGATTAATTTCATTTTAAATTACTCCTAGCGCCTACTACCAGATAATTTATGGAATTAGCTGCTTCCAGTTTCCATTGTAGTGTCTTGAACACTCCATAACTCTCTCGCGCAAAGTACGCGAGCTCGTGACATTAGGTGCATCTCTACATTGGATCCCTCCGTGTTGGGGCATCCTAGTCTGTATGTTCCTCTACAGTTTTTACCCTCTACAGCTCTCTCTGGTACCATGGAAACTATTCCCTGATATCTGAACACAGATAATATCATCCTTCCTTCTTGTCAGCGTTTTCATATGTTCCTTTCTTCGACGATTCTACGGAGAACCTCCTCAATTCTTCTTGCTCAGACTACCTTAATTTCAACGTTATTCTGTAGGGCCATATTTCAAATGCTTCGATTCTCTCCTTTCCCAGTTTCCCCCAGTGCATGATTCACTGCGATACAAAACACGTTCTCAGAAATTACTTCGTCAAACTAACGCCTGTGTTTGACGCTATAACTAGCCTTTGCTTCTGTGAGGCTGCTTTTTTCACCTCTTTGAGTCTGCCGTCATGGGTGAATTTGGTTCCAAGGTAGCATAATTCATTAACTTCCTCTATTGTGTGATCACCAGTTTTGTTCAGTTTCTCGCTGGTCTTATTTTCGCTACTTCTAATTACTTTCATCATTCTTCCGTTTGCTCTCAATCAGTATTTTGTACTCATTAGACTGTTCATTCCACTCAGTAAGTCCTGTAGCTCTTCTTGATCCTCACTAGGGATAGAAACATCATCAGCGAATCTTTTCATTGAATCCCACTGTTGAGCCATTCTTTTTTTGTCCTTCGTTGATTGTTCGGTGTATATACTGAACAGCAGGAGGGAAAGAATGCACCCCTGTAGTTCAACCATGCCTAGACGGTCAGTACCGTAGTTCGAATGCGTCCGCATTGTTACCTTGTGTCAGAAAGATCTATCAACAAGGGAAGCGTCCAGGCGTCTCGGAGTGAACCAAAGCGATGTTGTTGGTGTTTGGAGGAGATACAGAGAGACAGGAACTGCCGATGACATACCTCGCTCACGCCACTCAACGGTTACTACTGCAATGGATGACCGCTACATACAGATTATGGATCGTAGGAACCCAGACAGCAACACCACCATGTTCAATAAGGCTTTTCGTGCAACCACAGAACGTCGTGTTACGACTCAAAGTGTGCGCAATAGGCTGCATGATGTGCACATTCGCTCCCGACACCATGCAGCGAGGTACAGATAGGCCCAACAATATACCGAATGGACCACTCAGGATTGTCAACACGGTCTCTTCACCGTTGAGTGTCGCAGATGCCTTCAAGCAGACAATCGTCGGAGACGTGTTTGGAGGAAACCCGGTCAGACTGAACGCCTTAGTCACACTGTCCAGCGAGTGCAGCAAGGTGGAGGTTTCTTGCTGTTTTGGGGTGGCATTATGTGGGACCGACGTACGCCGCTGGTGGTCATGGAAGGCGCCGTAACGGCTGTACGATACGTGAATGCCATCCTCCGACCGAAAATCGGCAGCATATTCGCGAGGCATTCGTCTTCATGGACGACAGTTCGAGGCCCCATTGTGCACATCTTGTGAATGACTTCCTCCAGGATAATGACCTGACTCGACTAGAGTGGCCAACATGTTCTCCAGACACGAACCCTATTGTACATGCCTGGGACATATTGAAAAGGGCTGTTAATGGACGACGTGACAGTCAACCACTCTGAGAGATCTACGCCGAATCGCGATTGAGGACTGGGACAATCTGGACAAACAGTGGCTAGATGAACTTTTGGATAGTATGCCATGACGAATACAGGCATGCATCAATGCAAGAAGACGTGCTGCTGGGTATTATAGGTAACGGTGTGTACTGCAATCTGGAGCACCACCTCTGAAGGTCTCGCTGTGTGGTGGTACAACATGCAGTGTGTGGTTTTCATGAGCAATAAAAGGGGCGGAAATGATGTTTATGTTGATGTCCACCTCAATTTTCTGCACAGGTTCCAGAAAATATATATACGCTCACAACCTTATCTGTAGAAACCTTTATACTTTTATAGTTTTAAATAATGACAGTATTTGGTACAAGTCTGTTCTCTGGGATAAGGGTATTTGTGGGAATGAAGAGAAAATTTCTTTAAAAATGACACAAATGATGTTAAATAACGATCAAGATTTTAAGATGCATACTGGAATATACAGGGTGGCTCAGCTGCCGCTACCTGTACGTTTTATGAGAACCGCGACGTTTTGTAAAACCTAGCGCGAGATTTTCATATACTCTCACTCGTTACGCACAAACTGTTAGTTCTACATGAAAAATAAAAAAGAATTTTTGCTACGAAATTTAATTTAGTTTTCGCTAGAGGCCACAGCTTTTGATTTTTTCGAGTAAAATTCTTTTGAAAGACATTTTAGTTCGTTTCTCTTTAATAATTCGAAAACTACGGCCTCTAGTGAAAACGTATCCCATTACAAAACTTAATTACACAAAAAGTTCCTGTTAATTTTTTCTGTAAGACTTATAGTTTGCACGTTGTGAGATACAGAATATGAAAATCTTACGCATTATTTTTGAAGGAGCTGCACTATCCATAGGTAGGGGTAGCTGAATCATTGTTCATATTTCCATGTGTCTCAAAGTGTATCCTGCATTTGGAATGTTTGTCATGGCTTGTAAGATGGGCAGAAATCAGCGACTGTCAGTAGAACCACATTAACTTTCACTCGAAAAACATTTTCAGTTACAGTAAGCACGTTAGGCGATAGTAGCCGTAGGTAGAAGAACTAACTGGATTGTAGGTTTTTCTTCGCCTTCTAATTCTTCTATAGCCTCTTCATGTGCTTTCAGGAAATGCAAACCCATTATCATACCCCTGCAGTCTGTAAGAACTCTTTTTTTCGTCAGTAAAGCAGCATCTTTATTATACTGAATGTGTAAGGAGTCTGCCGTAGTGTGCAAGCTGTTCCAGCGTGTGCTGATGATTTCACACATATGCAGAGGTCACTTTTCTTCATGTACCGTACAATGCAATTTGCACTATTTATTGTTGCCCCGACGTTCGTGGCGTAATTTAACTTGAAGCTTCCTTCATCAAAACTGTGGCGAAGTGCTGTTTTTAGACAATGGCCAGCACAAGGAAATATTCGTGACTTTCCGAAGCTTTTGTTGTTTTGGCACCGTGTTTGCAGACAGAAACGAAACTATGCAACATGCCGGCGAAGTGTTCCAATCAACCAGACTGTCTTCTATTTCTTTCATGGCATTTACTCCTGTCTTCATAACGACCGGGAACTTAGTTGTAAATAGAACGTTATTCGCAAGAGACCAATCCGTGTTTATGTAACGTGCTGTAAGGGTTAAATAATGCACCCGAAGTTAGTCCACATATCAACTGTCGCAGCACACGTTTCATTATGAACTACCATAACCACAAAAGACATTATGCTGTTTACAACTGAATCAGTCTCTTCTTTGACATGTCTACTTAAAATGGAGGGATGAGCCATGACAACAGATGCGCGAACTTTTCCATGATGTACTCCTAGATCTATCAATTATTGGCCTATTTCCTTGAAATCTTTACCAGAAACAACATTAAAAATCTCATGTCTTGCGGACGCACATTGGAACACACATTGCTGTTATACTATATTTACTGCCGGTATCTATGAAGGACCAGTGTCTGTGTGAGATTTCTTACAAATGTGTTTCTTTAAATGACTGGAAGTAGAATAATGTAGAGCAGTTTATTTATGACGTTTACCTAGTAGAGTTGGTGTTTACGTCTATAACCACCAGAAATTTATTCCACATTTTGTTTTTTAACGCCTCCAGTTTCAATTTTATTTCTTACTGCACAAGTTTCTTCACGCTGCTTCGTTATAGACATACCGCGAATGAGAAACCGGTGCTGGACGTAGTCGCTCACGCATAAATACACTCCTGGAAATTGAAATAAGAACACCGTGAATTCATTGTCCCAGGAAGGGGAAACTTTATTGACACATTCCTGGGGTCAGATACATCACATGATCACACTGACAGAACCACAGGCACATAGACACAGGCAACAGAGCATGCACAATGTCGGCACTAGTACAGTGTATATCCACCTTTCGCAGCAATGCAGGCTGCTATTCTCCCATGGAGACGATCGTAGAGATGCTGGATGTAGTCCTGTGGAACGGCTTGCCATGCCATTTCCACCTGGCGCCTCAGTTGGACCAGCGTTCGTGCTGGACGTGCAGACCGCGTGAGACGACGCTTCATCCAGTCCCAAACATGCTCAATGGGGGACAGATCCGGAGATCTTGCTGGCCAGGGTAGTTGACTTACACCTTCTAGAGCACGTTGGGTGGCACGGGATACATGCGGACGTGCATTGTCCTGTTGGAACAGCAAGTTCACTTGCCGGTCTAGGAATGGTAGAACGATGGGTTCGATGACGGTTTGGATGTACTGTGCACTATTCAGTGTCCCCTCGACGATCACCAGTGGTGTACGGCCAGTGTAGGAGATCGCTCCCCACACCATGATGCCGGGTGTTGGCCCTGTGTGCCCCGGTCGTATGCAGTCCTGATTGTGGCGCTCACCTGCACGGCGCCAAACACGCATACGACCATCATTGGCACCAAGGCAGAAGCGACTCTCATCGCTGAGGACGACACGTCTCCATTCGTCCCTCCATTCACGCCTGTCGCGACACCACTGGAGGCGGGCTGCACGATGTTGGGGCGTGAGCGGAAGACGGCCTAACGGTGTGCGGGACCGTAGCCCAGCTTCATGGAGACGGTTGCGAATGGTCCTCGCCGATACCCCAGAGGCAACAGTGTCCCTAATTTACTGGGAAGTGGCGGTGCGGTCCCCTACGGCACTGCGTAGGATCCTACGGTCTTGGCGTGCATCCGTGCGTCGCTGCGGTCCGGTCCCAGGTCGACGGGCACGTGCACCTTCCGCCGACCACTGGCGACAACATCGATGTACTGTGGAGACCTCACGCCCCACGTGTTGAGCAATTCGGCGGTACGTCCACCCGGCCACCCGCATGCCCACTATACGCCCTCGCTCAAAGTCCGTCAACTGCACATACGATTCACGTCCACGCTGTCGCGGCATGCTACCAGTGTTAAAGACTGCGATGGAGCTCCGTATGCCACGGCAAACTGGCTGACACTGACGGCGGCGGTGCACAAATGCTGCGCAGCTAGCGCCATTCGACGGCCAACACCGCGGTTCCTGGTGTGTCCGCTGTGCCGTGCGTGTGATCATTGCTTGTACAGCCCTCTCGCTGTGTCCGGAGCAAGTATGGTGGGTCTGACACACCGGTGTCAATGTGTTCTTTTTTCCATTTCCAGGAGTGTATTTCCCTGTATTCGGTCATGACATCCATTCTAGCCTGCCGTGCGAGCAGCCTACCGAGTCAGGCTGTATTAGCCCTATCACGCATTTTGTGGTCTCATTCTTCTCGCTCAAGCAGACCTCTAGTATCGAATGCCTTCCGGAAGTCACGGAACACGACATTAAACTGAGCAGATTTGTCTAACGCGATGTGCATTTCAGTGGGTGAATAAAACGATCTGAGTGTCACAAGACCTCAGTTTCGGAATCCATGATGAACGTTTTAGAGTCTTGTAAGTCAAAGCAGTTAAAATATACTGCCTTTTACGTCACCTGTTTTAATACTCACAAACTCACTTATCAAAACCTATAGATGGGATATCTGTCTAGTAATTACTTTCGTACGGAACCCTAAGAAGTCAAGTACTGTTCGCACTTGGGTTCAAAAATGGTTCAAATGGCTCTGAGCACTATGCGACTTAACTTCTGAAGTCATCAGTCGCCTAGAACTTAGAACTAATTAAACCTAACAAACCTAAGGACATCACACACATCCATGCCAGAGGCAGGATTCGATCCTGCGACCGTAGCGGTCGCTCAGTTCCAAACTGTAATGCCTAGAATCGCACGGCCACTCCGGCCGGCTCGCACATGGGCGCTTTTCTTTTTATTTATTCGTCCTTACTAGCTTCTGCCACAAGCATCGTCAGAATCTGCCAGATTAGAAGTAGAACAAATGAGTAGCAATATTTTACTAGTATTACTACTATTCTTATATAGGATAAAACGAAGACAAGCCACATAACACGTGCCTGTCTGTTGTACTGCGCATATTATCATAGGCCGAAGCAGTAAAATAGACAAAGTAATACGGTGCGCCATATCTGAAAGAATATTTCAACGAAATTGTTAGATGCTCGCTGACCCTTTTTCGATAGAAATATCTTTAGTTAGTTGCCCGTTTCGTCGCAATATATACACCTCTAAAAGTTAACTGCAGATATTGAGACGTGCATTTAGGGCCCACCTCCGTTACGGTGAGAGATTCTCCCCCCCCCTTCGTCACAGTATCTACATATAGAATCTATGAAAACTGTGCCTAGTGAAATTTGCGCCCAGCCAGAAATCTGTGAAATCCGAGCCCGATACCTGCTCTCTTTATGTTACGATTTACTTGCAGGCGGACGGTCGTAATTAGTCTAAACTACCTGCTCCCCAGACAAGGCCGAACTGCACCACGATAGGCCTATTCTACCGCAGTAGCCGACTGTCTGAACAAACAGCCTTATTACCGCTCTAGCTGTGGTAGCTTTCACATCGTGCAACTTCGGTATTTGTGTCACAATAGTTCCGATATGGAGGTCTCAACGACCATTCAGACTGACGTTAACCTAGTGGTGTAGCCTGATAGTTTGGTACATGGTGCAGACTTTTGTCACCCTCCTCCCAAGTCACATCATCTCCCCTCCCCCACCCCCCCCCCAACGTGACGACCTCGCAATACTACAAAATACACTCCTCGAAATGGAAAAAAGAACACATTGACACCGGTGTGTCAGACCCACCATACTTGCTCCGGACACTGCGAGAGGGCTGTACAAGCAATGATCACACGCACGGCACAGCGGACACACCAGGAACCGCGGTGTTGGCCGTCGAATGGCGCTAGCTGCGCAGCATTTGTGCACCGCCGCCGTCAGTGACAGCCAGTTTGCCGTGGCATACGGAGCTCCATCGCAGTCTTTAACACTGGTAGCATGCCGCGACAGCGTGGACGTGAACCGTATGTGCAGTTGACGGACTTTGAGCGAGGGCGTATAGTGGGCATGCGGGAGGCCGGGTGGACGTACCGCCGAATTGCTCAACACGTGGGGCGTGAGGTCTCCACAGTACATCGATGTTGTTGGCAGTGGTCGGCGGAAGGTGCACGTGCCCGTCGACCTGGGACCGGACCGCAGCGACGCACGGATGCACGCCAAGACCGTAGGAAACTACGCAGTGCCGTAGGGGACCGCACCGCCACTTCCCAGCAAATTAGGGACACCGTTGCTCCTGGGGTATCGGCGAGGACCATTCGCAACCGTCTCCATGAAGCTGAGCTACGGTCCCGCACACCGTTAGGCCGTCTTCCGCTCACGCCCCAACATCGTGCAGCCCGCCTCCAGTGGTGTCGCGACAGGCGTGAATGGAGGGACGAATGGAGACGTGTCGTCTTCAGCGATGAGAGTCGCTTCTGCCTTGGTGCCAATGATGGTCGTATGCGTGTTTGGCGCCGTGCAGGTGAGCGCCACAATCAGGACTGCATACGACCGAGGCACACAGGGCCAACACCCGGCATCATGGTGTGGGGAGCGATCTCCTACACTGGCCGTACACCACTGGTGATCGTCGAGGGGACACTGAATAGTGCACGGTACATCCAAACCGTCATCGAACCCATCGTTCTACCATTCCTAGACCGGCAAGGGAACTTGCTGTTCCAACAGGACACTGCACGTCCGCATGTATCCCGTGCCACCCAACGTGATCTAGAAGGTGTAAGTCAACTACCCTGGCCAGCTAGATCTCCGGATCTGTCCCCCATTGAGCATGTTTGGGACTGGATGAAGCGTCGTCTCACGCGGTCTGCACGTCCAGCACGAACGCTGGTCCAACTGAGGCGCCAGGTGGAAATGGCATGGCAAGCCGTTCCACAGGACTACATCCAGCATCTCTACGATCGTCTCCATGGGAGAATAGCAGCCTGCATTGCTGCGAAAGGTGGATATACACTGTACTAGTGCCGACATTGTGCATGCTCTGTTGCCTGTGTCTATGTGCCTGTGGTTCTGTCAGTGTGATCATGTGATGTATCTGACCCCAGGAATGTGTCAATAAAGTTTCCCCTTCCTGGGACAATGAATTCACGGTGTTCTTATTTCAATTTCCAGGAGTGTACAACATTTGTGTGTAGGAGTTTATTCATGTGCGTGACTAAGTAATCGAAGTATAAAGTTAACTACCCCGCAAACAGCTTTTATGGATGAAAACGATTAAGTAAAACGGATTTAAAACAGCACGCAGGTTAACTGATTATTACGGAAGTAGAACAAGTAACAGAGGATTTCCTTAGTGACAGATGACTAGCACATAGTTTAGAATTTCTTCCTTCTTTTTCGGCTGCAAATTTTGTAATTGCCTCATCAATATCGATATCTTTAGCTATCGCATTTTTTTATTGACTAACTGCTAAATTAGACAGTTTTGCTTGACACACAGTGGACCCAAGATAATTCGTAATTAATCTGACTTTTGAAAAAAAGAAATCCTTACATAACACTATCGAGACACAAATTGTAACCCCTAAAATAATGATGGGAACTGTTTAGGAAAAAATCTTCTTAGTCGTGAAATATGTGCAAGGGTACCGTCTTCGGGAATCTCATGATAATTTTCAACTGATTATTGTGTAATCGTGGAAAGTTTCGTTTCTGGATATCGAGTCAAATCTGGATCTGGAACAGCATCTGATATACGTTCCATGGTTTTGCAACGTACACTGAAGAGCGAAAGAAACTGGTACACCCGTCTAACATCGCGTAGGGCCCCCGTAAGCACGCAGATGTGCTGAAAAGCGACGTGGCATGGACACGACTAATGTCTGAAATAGAGTTGGAGGGAATTGACACCACGAATACTGCAAGGTAGTCCATAAATCCTATAAAACGTCCCCTTAGAAAAATTATACAGGACTGTGCTTAAACTGACACACAATATTTTTAGCGCAACGCAATCTGACTTTCAGAAATCCCTACAAAAGAATGGCCCTGACTAACATTAACCTATACCTTTCACAAATCACTTACCTCAAAAAGATCTTCGTTACTCGAACTACTGCAATGCAGCGAGCGCCATTACTGCCAGCTAAATAAAAGATTCAAACTATGGAAGGCACTAACTACTGATAGGCATAGTTAGAAAATGAAAGATTTTAATAGAGAACAAACAATGTATTTACCTTAATAGTGTTGAAAAACCATAATATACATAGCAGTTCATAATATCCATTCTGTACTCAAAAATCCGCCATCTCATTTCCCACATCCACCACTGCTGGCGGCTCACCTCCAACTGCGCAATGCTACGCTACAATGGCAGACAACAATGCAAACTAGCCACAGACTGCACACAGCACAGCCAGTGATTTTCATACAGAGAGCGCTACGTGGCGGCGGCGTTACCAATATAAGAACCTAAACAGCCTGCTTACATAGCCCCCATGCTCCCCACAAAAAATTTTACAAATTGTTTTGGGCAGTGGGCAATACATATTTGTTAAAATTTTTCATAATCGTAATTACAATAACAAAGAAATCAAATGCACACACTTATTGATACAATGTTGGTCAAAAGCTAAAATTTTCTCACAGTCCATAAAGACAGTTCAGATTGTTCATCACAATAAAATTTCAGTTTTTTTTTTCTTCAAAGTCTGAGCAGTAAAAGACAATGCACACGGAAGTAGTAGATTTCCATGCAGTCTTGAAGAAGTAGTGTTGTCCTTCCAACTGAAAGACAGTGCTGACTCTTGACATGCTGACAGGTAATGGGCCACAACAGAGCAACCCACAGAAGAGTCATTCGACGTTTTGAAGAAGATTGGTAGGTAGGTCATCACAGAGCAGACCCACTGTAGTCCTGGTAGAGAGTCCGCCATTTCTCTCCCCACATCCACCACTGCTGGCGGCTCACCTCCAACTGCGCAACGCTACGCGCTGTTCACATCCAGCTGCCGCTGCCCAACACTACAATGGCAGATATGCTCACTAATGTTCATGTCTGGGGAGCTTGGTGTCCAGCGGAAGTGATTAAACTCAGAAGTGTTCCTGCGGCCACTCTGTAGCAATTCTAGACCTATAGGATGTTTCGTTGTCCTGCTCGAGTAACGCAAGTCCGTCGGAACGCACAATGGACGTGAATGGATGAAGGCGGTCAGACAGGATGCTGACGTAGGTGTTACCTGTCAGAGTCGTATGTAGATGTATCAGGGGTCCCATATCACTCCAACTGCACACGCCCCACACCACCCATTACAGAGTCTCCGCCAGCTTGAACAGTCCCCTGCTGACATGCAGGGTCCATGGTTTCATGAGTGTGTCACCATACTAGTACACGTCCATCCATTCGATACAATTTGAAACGAGACCCGTCTGACCAGGAAACACGTTTCCAGTCATCAACAGTCCGATGTCTGCGTTGACGGGTCCAGGCGAAGCCTAAAGGTTTATGTTGTGCAGTCATCAAGGGTACACGAATGGGCCTTCGGCAACGAAAGCCCATATCGATGGTGTTTCGTTGAATGGTTCACATGCTAAAATTTGGTGATGGCCCAGCACTGAAATCTGCAGCAATTTCTAGAAGGGTTGCACTTCTATCACGTTGAACGATTCTCTCCAGTGGCCGTCGCTGTGGCCGAGCGGTTCTAGGGGCTACAGTCTGGAACCGCGCGACCTCTACGGTCGCAGGTTCGAATCCTGCCTCGGGCATGGATGTGTGTGATGTCCTTGGGTTAGTTAGGTTTAAGTAGTTCTAAGTTCTAGAGGACCGATGACCTCAGAAGTTAAGTCCCATGTGCTCAGAGCCATTTGAACCATTTTTTTATTCTCTCCAATCGTCGTCGGTCTTTTTCTTGCAGGATCTTTTTGCGGCCGTAGCGATGTCGGAGATCTGACGTTTTATCGGATTCCTGATATTCAAGGTATACTCGTGAAATGGTCGTATGGGAAAATCCCCACTTCATCGATATCTCGGAGGTGCTGTGTCCCAACGCTCGTGCTCCGGCTGTAGCACTACGTTCAGACTCACTTAAACATTGACAACCTGTCATTGTAGCAACAGTAACCGATCTAACAACTGCGCCAGACACTTGTTACCTTGTATAGGCGTTGCCGACGGCAGCGCTGTATTCTACCTGTTTACATACCTCTGTATTTGAATACGCATGCCTATACCAGTTTCTTTCGCGCTTGAGTATATATCGATTTCTTGTAAAAAGCAGGAGATGCACTCTTAACAATGAAATCCTCAGTTGGTAGCGTTCTGTACAGTACGACTTGAAAATGCTGAAACGTCCCCTTAGAACAATTGTACACGACTGTGCTTAAACTGACACACAACCTTTTTTAGCGCAACGCAATCTGACTTTCAAAAATCCCTGCAAAAGAATGGCCCTGACTAACATTAATCTATACGTTTCACAAATCACTTACCTCACAAAAATCTTGGTTACTCGAACTACTGCAATACAGCGAGCGCCACTACTGCCAGCTAAATAAAACATTAAAACTACGGAAGGCACTAACTACTGATAGGCATAGTTAGCAAATGAAAGATATTAATAGAGAACAAACAATGTATTTACCTTAATAGTCATAATATATATAGCAGCTCATGCACAAATTTCAAATCTCCGCCATATCTCGCCCCACATCCACCACTGCTGGCGGCTCACCTCCAACTGTGCAACGCTACGCGCTGTTCACATCCAGCTGCCGCTGCCCAACACTACAATGGCAGACAACAATGCAAACTAGCTACAGACTGCACACAGCGCAGCCAGTGATTTTCATATAGAGCGCTACGTAACGTTGCCAATAAGAAAACATAAACAGCCTACTTACATAAAGAAAACGTAAACAGCCTACTTACAATGCGAGCTCGGAAACATGTAGGCAGCGTCCCCCAGTTCTTCTTCCTGCCGTTCAAAATGGTTCATATGGCTCTAAGCGCTATGGGACTTACCATATGAGGTCATCAGTCCCACGACACTGGACTCGCATTCGGGAGAACGACGGTTCAATCCTGATTTAGGTTTTCTATGATTTCCCTAAATCGCTCCAGGCAAACGCCAGGATGGTTCCTTTCAAAGGGCACGGCCGACTTCCTTCCCCGTCCTTTCCTAACCCGATGAGACAGATGACCCCGCTGTCTTGTCTCCCTCCTCAAAACAACCCAACCCCTCATCAGTCCCCTAGACTTAGATCTACTTAAACCTAACTAACCTAATGATACCACACACATCCATTCCCGAGGCAGGATTCGAACGTGCGACCATAGCAGCAGAGCGGTTCCCGACTGAAGCGCCTAGAACAGCTCGGTCACAGCAGCCGGCTCTTTCTGCCGTGCAAGGGGATTAGTCGACGCCTCCTGAACGCTTTCTGTGCGCAGATTACAATGGGTCCAGTACATCCCAAATATCTAAAATTTCACTGTGATATTGGGACATGTATTAGGGGTTCACCTCCTTCACGGTAGATGAAGACTGTTTCGCCACAGTATCTACGTGTCTTAAATTTCACAGTACAGGTTGAAACGTGTCTTTAGGATCCACCTCCTATATGGTGGGTGATGTCTGTCTCTTCGCAGTATTGTAATACCCAAAATTCCTCTGCAGAAATTGAGACATGCTTTTAGATTCCAGCTGCTTTACGGTTGGGGATACCCGTTTTTTCACAACGCTGAAACGTCTAAAATTTCGCTGCTGACACTGAGACGTTCGGTTAGCTTCCGCCTCCTTTACGGCGGGAGTTTGAAGTGTAGCGGCTAGGCCCGCCTTGACCGTGCCGATAGGCTGGCCAAGTGAAGACGGAGCGGCGCGGCGCGGCGCTGTCCCGGCGGGGCCTGCCTGACCTGCGTGTCGGAGGCGGGGCGGCCGCCAGGGGGCAAACAAAGAGCCGGCCGGCGCTCTCCGCGCTCGTTGTGGATTCAGGGCGCGGCCGGGGGCCGTGTCGCTCGCTGCCGGGGCAGGGAAGGCAAAAAGGCCGCCGGTATCGACGGCCCGGGACTGCCGCAATCCCACTTGTTTGGGTGCGACCCCACAGCCGGCACACCGAGTCCCTGATTCACGTCTCTCGAGATGGGTCCCACTTCTACTTGGTATTTTATGCGGGAAGTAAAACGTAAAGAGGTGAATTCTTGGAAAATAGATGAAGCACGTCTTGTGAAACTTTGTTTAGTAAGTTTAGAGTACCTCTGTTCGAAAATGGTTCTGCGTCCATCACACTGCCACCGATGTAGATCTCGCGTAGATATGATAAAACATGATATGCACATTAGATAGCATATTGGGACATTTAGACACTTCTTTTTTGTCTCGTTCAATACTCTAATGGAATAAAAAAAATTGTTCAAATGGCTGCATCTGCATAAATCGCAAGCCACTATACAGTGCTTAGAGGAGGGTACGTCGTAGCAGTATTATCAGTTTTCTTTCCTATTCCATTCGAGCCGGCTACTGTGCCGAGATCACAATAGTCATTTGAAATAAAATGACCTGCTTCGGCAGGCCTTTGTAGCCAAGCGGTTCTCGGCGCTTTAGTCTGGAACCGCGTGACCGCTACGGTCGCAGGTTCGAATCCTGCCTCGGGCATGGATGTGTGTGATGTCCTTAGGTTAGTTAGGTTTAAGTAGTTCTAAGTTCTAGGAGACTGATGACCTCAGCAGATAAGTCCCATAGTGCTTACAGCCATTTGAACAATTTTTTTATTCCATTAGAGTATTAAACGAGACAAAAAAGAAGTGTCTGAATGTCCCAATATGCTATCTAATCTGTTTATCATGTTTTATCATATCTACGCGAGATCTACATTCGTGGCAGCGTGATGGACGCAGAACCATTTTCGAATAGAGGTACTCTAAACTTACTCAACAAAGTTTCACGAGACCTGCTTCATCTATTTTCCAAGAATTCCCAATTATGTTGCCCAAACATTTATGTCACACATAAGACATAACCCTGGAGATACTAAAAGGTTTCAGATAGATTATATAATGGTAAGACAGAGATTTAAGAACCCGGTTTTAAATTGTAAGACATTTCAAGGGGTAGATGTGGACTCTGATCACAATCTATTGGTTATGAACCGTACATTAAAACTGAAGAAACTGCAAAAAGGTAGGAATTTAAGGAGATGGGACCTGGATAAACTGAAAGAACCGGAGGTTGTACAGAGTTGCAGGGAGAGCATAAGGGAACTATTGACAGGAATGGGGGAAAGAAATACAGTAGAAGAAGAATGCGTAGCTCTGAGGGTTGAAGTAGTGAAGGCAGCAGAGGATCAAATAGGTAAAAAGACGAGGGCTAGTAGAAATCCCTGGGTAACAGAAGAAATATTGAATTTAATTGATGAAAGGAGAAAATACAAAAATGCAGTAAATGAAGCAGGCAAAAAGGAATACAAACGTCTCAAAAATGAGATCGACAGGAAGTGCAAAATGGCTAAGCAGGGATGGCTAGAGGACAAATGTAAGGATGTAGAGGCGTATCTCACTAGGGGTAAGATAGATACTGCCCACAGGAAAATTAAAGAGACCTTTGGAGAAAAGAGAACCATTTGCATGAATATCAACAGCTCAGATGGAAACCCAGTTCTAAGCCAAGAAGGGAAAGCAGAAAGGTGGAAGGAGTATATAGAGGGTCTATAAAGGGGCGATGTTCTTCAAATCAATGTTATGGAAATGAAAGAGGATGTAGATGAAGATGAAATGGGAGATGCGATACTGCGTGAAGAGTTTGACAGAGCACTGAAACACCTAAGTCGAAACAAGACGGCGGGAGAAGACAACATTCCATTAGGACTACTGACAGCCTTGGGAGAGCCAGTCCTCACAAAACTCTACCATCTGGTGAGCAAGATGTATGAGACAGGCGAAATACCCTCAGTTTTCAAGAAGAATATAATAATTCCAATCCCAAAAAAAGCAGATGTTGACAGATGTGAAAATTACCGAATTATCAGTTTAATAAGTCACACCTGCAAAATACTAACACGAATTCTATACAGACGAGTGGAAAAACTGGTCGAAGCCGACCTCGGGGAAGATCAGTTTGGATTCCGTATAAATGTTGGAACACGCGAGGCAATAGTGACCCTACGACTTATCTTAGAAGCTAGATTAAGAAAAGGCAAACCTATGTTTCTAGCATTTATAGACTTAGAGAAAGCTTCTGACAATGTTGACTGGAATACTCTCTTTCAAATTCTGAATGTGGCAGGGGTAAAATACAGGGAGCGAAAGGCTATTTACAATTTGTACAGAAACCGGATGGCAGTTATAAGATTCGAGAGGCACGAAAGGGAAGCAGTGGTTGGGAAGGGAGTGAAACAGGGTTGTAGCCTCTCCCCAATGTTATTCAATCTGTATATTGAGCAAGCAGTAAAGGAAACAAAAGAAAAATTCGCAGTAGGTATTAAAATCCATGGAGAAGAAATAAAAACTTTGAGGTTCGCCGATCACATTGTAATTCTGTCAGAGACAGCAAAGGACTTGGAAGAGCAGTTGAACGGAATGGAGATTGTCTTGAAAGGATGATATAAGATGAACATCAACAAAAGCAAAACGTGGATAATGGAATGTAGTCGAATTAAGTCGGGTGATGCTGAAGGAATTAGATTAGAAAATGAGAAACTTAAAGTGGTAAAGGAGTTCTGCTATTTGGGGAGCAAAATAACTGATGATGGTCGAAGTAGAGAGGATATAAAATGTAGACTGGCAGTGGCAAGGAAAGCATTTCTGAAGAAGAGAAATTTGTTAACATCGAGTATAGATTTAAGTGTCAGGAAGTCGTTTCTGAAACTATTTGTATGGAGTGTAGCCATGTATGGAAGTGAAACATGGACTATAAATAGTTTGGACAGGAAGAGAATAGAAGCTTTCGAAATTTGGTGCTACAGAAGAATGCTGAAGATTAGATGGGTAGATCACATAACTAATGAGGAGGTATTGAATAGAATTGGGGAGGAGAGGAGTTGGTGGCTCAACTTGACGAGAAGAAGGAACCGGTTGGCAGGACATATTCTGAGGCATCAAGGGATCACAAATTTAGCATTGGAGGGCAGTGTGGAGTGTAAAAATCGTAGAGGGAGACCAAGAGATGAATACACTAAGCCGATTCAGAAGGATGTAGGTTGCAGTAGGTACTGGGAGATGAAGAAACTTGTACAGGATAGTGTAGCATGGGGAGCTGCATCAAACCAGTCTCAGGACAGAAGACCACAACAACAACAACATTTCTTTTCTTCTTTTTTCTTCTCAAAGTTCTTCCATTTGTTCTGTAGATAGCTTGATATTTATTAAAGTTTTTCTCTCTCTCTTAGTTAGAACTATTCTAGCTAATTAAAGTGGGATACTACTTCTAAAATTTTCTCAGTTATTATTGTTTTCGATCTGACTGGATTCTTTTCTTCGAAAGCCATTAAATTTGTCTTATTGTAGATAAAGTTAAGTTATAACTAACTGCATTTTGACTCAGTCTATATACTACTCTTCGTAAATTATTTCCCGTTACCTGTATAATATCTGGCCACCAGCACAGAATATTTGATGGTACACTACATCTACGTGGATACTCTGAAAATCACACTTCAGTGTCTGCCGGAGGGTTCTCCATTATTAAAATGTCGAACAGGGCGCGGAAAAAGGAACACGTATATCTTTCCATGCCATTTCTTGTTTCCCTTACTTTATTATATAGGTCGGCGTCAGCAAAGTACTTTCGCATGCAAAGGAGAAAGTGTGCGATTGAAATTTTGTGAGATGATTCTGCCGCAATGAAAAACGCCTTTGTTTTAATGATGTGTATGATGTACGATGTCGGTGACACTCTCTCCCCTATTTCTCTATAATACAAAACATACTAGTCTTCTATGAACTTTTCTCGATGTACTTCGTTAATCCTATTTGGTAAGTATACCAGACCGCGCAGCAGTACTCCAAAACAGGACGGACAAGCACAGTGTGGACAGTCTCTTTAGCTGATCTGATTTTACATTTCCTAGGTGTTCCACCAATGAAACGCAGTCTTTGGCTTTCCTTCAACACAACATTTTCTATGTGCCCTTTCCAATTTAAGTTGTTCGTAGCTTTAGTTCCTTGGTATTTAGTTGAATTTACGGCCTCTTAGATTTGACTGATTTATCGTGTAACCGAAGGTTAACGGATTCCTTTTAGAACTCACGCGGATGACCTCACTCTTTTCATTTTTTAGCGCCTATTGCCAATTTTTCGCGCCATTCAGTTATGTTCACTGAATATATTGGCAATTTATTTTGTTCTTCTGATGAGTTTACTGGGCGATAAGCGACAGCATCTTCTGCAAACAACCTATGACGGCTGCTCAGATTGTCTATTAAATCGTTTATGTAGATAAGGAACAGCAGAGGGCCTATAACGCTACCTTGGGGAACGCCAAAAATCACTTACGTTTTACTCGGTGACTTTTCGTCAGTGTGTACGAACTGTGACCTCTCTGACTGGAACCCTCGAATCCAGTCACATAACTGAGACGATATTCCACAAGCAATCAATTTGATTACAAGCCACTTGTGAGGTGCAGTGTCAAAAGCCTTCTGGAAATACAGTAAAACGGAATCACTTTGAAATCTCTTGTCAATAGCACACAACACTTCATGTATGTGAAGAGCTAATTGTGTTTCACCAGAAAGATGTTTTCTAAATCCGTGTTGACTTTGTGTCAGTAGTGTTATGATGATGACGAACGAGTCATCGCCAATGATAACTGGTGGACAATGCTAAACAGAAACATATAAATCACAGCAGGTTTGTCAGTAACGTCGATAAGGTGCTCGCTGCATGGTCTGGATCTGCAACGACTAAAATAATTAGAACTGGATGGTAAAAAATAATATATATTGTACTTAACTGCTGGCCGAGCGGTTCTAGGCGCTTCAGTCTAGAACGGCGCGACCGCTACTGTCGCAGGTTCGAATCCTGCCTCGTGCATGGCTGTGTGGGATGCCCTTAGGTTAGTTAAGTTTAATTAGTTCTAACTTCTAGGCGACTGATGACCTCAGAAGTTAAGTCGCATAGTGCTCAGAACCATTTTAACCATTTCTATCCCAAAATGGTTGTGCGACCATCACGCTGCCACCAATGTACATCTCGCGTAAACATTATAAAACATGATATACAGATTAGATAGCATATTGAGGCATTTGTTGTTGTTGTTGTTGGGGTCTTCAGTCCAGAGACTGGTTTGATGGAGCTCTCCATGCAACTCTATCAAAATGGTTCAAATGGCTCTGAGCACTATGCGACTTAATTTCTGAGGTCATCAGTCGCCTAGAACTTAGAACTAATTAAACCTAACTAACCTAAGGACATCACACACATCCATACTCGAGGCAGAATTCGAACCTGCGACCGTAGCGGTCGCTCGGTTCCAGACTGTAGCACCTAGAACCGCACGGCCACTCCGGCCGGCACTACTCTATCCAGTGCAAGCTTCTTCATCTCCTAGTAGTTACTGAAACCTACATCCTTCTGAATCTGCTTAGTGTATTCATCTCTTGGTCTCCCTCTACGATTTTTACCCTCCACGCTGCCCTCCAATACTAAATTTGTGATCCCTTGATGCCTCAGAACATGTCCTACCAACCGGTCCCTTCTTCTTGTCAAGTTGTGCCACAAACTCCTCTACTCCCCAATTCTATTCAATACCTCCTCATTAGTTATGTGATCTACCCATCTAATCTTCAGCATTCTTCTGTGCCACCACATTTCGAAAGCTTCTATTCTCTTCTTGTCCAAACTAGTTATCGTCCATGTTTCACTTCCATACATGGCTACACTCCATACAAATACTGTCAGAAATGGCTTCCTGACACTTAAATCTATACTCGATGTTAACAAATTTCTCTTCTTCAGAAACGCTTTCCTTCTCATTTCCAGTCTACATTTTTACCCTCTCTACTTCGACCATCATCAGTTATTTTGCTCCCCAAATAGCAAAATTCCTTTACTACTTTAAGTGTCTCATTTCCTAATCTAAGTCCCTCAGTATCACCCGACTTAATTCGACTACATTCTATTATATTCGTTTTGCTTTTGTTGATGTTCATCTTATGTCCTCCTTTCAAGACACTGTCCATTCCGTTCATTTGCTCTTCGAAGTCCTTTGCTGTCTCTGAAAGAACTACAATGTCATCGGCAAACCTCGAAGTTTTTATTTCTTCACCATGGATTTTAATAGCTGCTACGAATTTTTCTTTTGTTTCCTGTATTGCTTGCTCAATACACTACTCCTTTATCACCTGCCGATCAACAAAAAGAATTGAATGTCATCAAAGCGATTGCGTTTAGTAATGGGTACAATCCGAATATGATTGATTACTTGTTGAGTAAGAAAACTTCCCAAAACTGTTCGACTTTGAGCAACAACTTCCCCACTGATAGCAAAGAAGCTAAAAAATCTATTTCCATTCCTTTCTTGGGTAATATACCTTATAGGATAAAACGTCTTCTAAGGAAAAAATATAACTGTAACGTCTCCTTCTCTACATATAACAGTTTAAAAAGAAATCTTTTACATTCAGTAGAGATTGCCAGCGATTGGTTTTCCAATTCAGGTGTTTACAAACTAACCTGTAATAACTGTCCTTCATATTATATTGGTCAACCAGGCAGAGCTGTGAAAACAAGATATAAAGAACACCTATTAGGTAAAAAAGGAGCGAATACACACACCTCTACTTTTGCTGAACACCTCTTGGTAGCCGTTCATACGCCTAAACAGTTAGCAGACACTGTTATCCTACACAGAGAAGTCAAAGGGCGTAGATTAGATCTGTGGGAAGAGTTACAAATTTTCAAACATCTAGAGCTCAAGGACGGTAATATACTGAACGACCAGTTGAACCTTGCTTGTGACAATTTTTCGAAGGCTTTAAACCTGTACTGTTTATGGTATAACATTAATGCTGGTAACCTCAGTGGTCTATTTCCTCAGGAAGCTATGATGCGCCTTCAATGCTTTAAGCTCACTACCCTTTATGTAATGTGGTTCTCTCACGATGTATGGTTGCCACTACATCGGCCCTTATGTGATTTTGTCTGGCTCTAAAACGTTGGTTCCCTGCGAATGTGTATAAACTGGATTGTGTACCAGGGTTCGTAATTCTATCTTAAGAGTTTGTGGGCTTCACTAATATAGTAATGTAATTTTTATATGTTGGCTGTATATGCCATATATGCCACTGTGCGTAACTCTCTCGGCGTAAGCGCCACCTGCCTTTTTGATGTATAACTACATTAATTGTACCAATGCTCCCATACTGTTATAACGGGAGTGTTAAACGCCTTCCTTCTTTTTATTGTTACTTTATCTAAGGACGTTATTAATACTGATAATTTACACGTTGCCTTTGTACGCCAATTGGCACATTGTTCGCGCCATGAGCGCCACCTGCCCTGGTCGCAGAGTAACTACGCTCGCCGATTACACTCAGTCGCTTGTGAGCTCTGCAACATCCATGTACTAATTTATATTTACATGACAAACCCAAATTGTAGGCCTATATTTCAATTTTGTCAAATGGATCTATGCCGACATTTGTAAAAATGGCGATGGTACATTAGTCCTTACTAATGTAAAATTGTAAGTACCAGTCGTCGTTCTAATATTTCTGTAATGCAAGAGCTTTCTAATTTGTGTTAAATCTATTCTTGACTTAAGTTTCATACTTTTGTAATGTAAGCTATGATGTTCATTGTCCTTAGGCCACATTCTGAAGAAGACAAATTTATATTTGTCGAAACCTAGGTAAAGAATTCTTTATTCATTGCAACTGGTTGGCTGTTTATAATTTTATTAGTAAATGATTGACAATCACTGGTACTGATTCATGTTTCATTTTCTGGTGGAGATTAATTTATTCCGATTTGATTTGATGCTTTCTTTCCGGTTTTACATAAGATACGGAGCAGTTTGGAAAAAGCGATCATGTAACAATGGGATCTTAACGGGGTCAGTAGAGCCCATTCTCAAAATCATCATCATCTTCATCATCATCATTGACTCCTCCCAAGGAGTAGGTATCGTAATCATCTCCTCCGGTGTCTGTCATACATTCATCCTTCTCTTACAATGTGTACCTAGTTCTCTCTTCCCTTGACAGTTTGTTTTCCGTCATCCTGTCAACATTATGATTCATTTTCATTCTATTCTCTTCAATCTTTTCATTAATTGAACACTTTTTTTTTTATCTGGTCTTATTGTTTCATTCCTCATTTTATCCATTTTATTACGGCCTATTACATATCTCACGAACTTCATCTCCGCTGCTTATATGCGTGATTTTTGTTTCTTTGTTACTGTCATTGATTCAAAACTGCATACAAGAGTAGGTAAAGCCATAACTTTATAGAATTTAATTTGTATTTCTTTCCACCCGCCCATGAACCATGGCCGGCCGCGGTGGTCTAGCGGTTCTGGCGCTGCAGTCCGGAACCGCGGGACTGCTACGGTCGCAGGTTCGAATCCTGCCTCGGGCATGGGTGTGTGTGATGTCCTTAGGTTAGTTAGGTTTAAGTAGTTCTAAGTTCTAGGGGACTTATGACCTAAGATGTTGAGTCCCATAGTGCTCAGAGCCATTTGAACCATGAACCATGGACCTTGCCGTTGGTGGAGAGGCTTGCATGCCTCAGCGATACAGATGGCCGTACCGTAGGTGCAACCACAACGGAGGGGTATCTGTTGAGAGGCCAGACAAACGTGTGGTTCCTGAAGAGGAGCAGCAGCCTTTTCAGTAATTGCAGGGGCAACAGTCTGGATGATTGACTGATCTGGCCTTGTAACAATAACCAAAACGGCCTTGCTGTGCTGGTACTGCGAACGGCTGAAAGAAAGGGGAAACTACAGCCGTAATTTTTCCCGAGGGCATGCAGCTTTACTGTATGGTTAAATGATGATGGCGTCCTTTTGGGTAAAATATTCCGGAGGTAAAATAGTCCCCCATTCGGATCTCCGGGCGGGGACTACTCAAGAGGACGTTGTTATCAGGAGAAAGAAAACTAGCGTCCTACGGATCGGAGCGTGCAGTGTCAGATCCCTTAATCGAGCAGGTGGGTTAGAAAATTTAAAAAAGGGAAATCGATAGGTTAAAGTTAGTTATAGTGGGAATTAGTGAAGTTCGGTGGCAGGAGGAACAAGACTTTTGGTCAGGTGAATGCAGGGTTATAAATACAAAATCAAATTGAGGTAATGCAGGAGTAGGTTTAATAATGAATAAAGAAATAGGCATGCGGGTAAGCGACTACTAACAGCATAGTGAACGCATTATTGTGGCCAAGATAGACACGAAGCCCATGCCTACTACAGTAGTACAAGTTTATATGCCAACTAGCTCTGCAGATGATGAAGAAATTGATGAAATGTATGATGAGGTAAAAGAAATTATTCAGATAGTGAAGGGAGACGAAATTTTTAATAGTCGTGGGTGACTGGAATTCGAGTGTAGGAAAAGGGAGAGAAGAAAACATAGTAGGTGAATATGGATTGGGGCTAAGAAATGGAAGAGGAAGCCGTCTGGTAGAATTTTGCACAGAGCATAACTTCATCATAGCTAACACTTGGTTCAAGAACCATAAAAGAAGATTGTATATATGGAAGAATCCCGGAGATACTAAAAGGTATCAGATAGATTATATAATGGTAAGACAGAGGTTTAGGATCCAGGTTTTAAATTGTAAGACATTTCCAGGGGCAAATGTGGACTCTGACCACAATCTATTGGTTATGAACCGTAGATTAAAACTGAAGAAACGGCAAAAAGGTGGGAATTTAAGAAGATGGGACCTGGATAAGCTGACTAAACCAGAGGTTGTACAGAGTTTCAGGGAGAGCAAAAGAGAACAATTGACAGCAGTGGGGGAAAGAAGTACAGTAGAAGAAGAATGGGTAGCTCTGAGGGATGAAGTAGTGAAGGCAGCAGAGGATCAAGTAGGTAAAAAGACGAGGGCTAGTAGAAATCCTTGGGTAACAGAAGAAATATTGAATTTAATTGATGAAAGGAGAAAATATAAAAATGCAGTAAATGCAGCAAGCAAAAAGGAATACAAATGTCTCAAAATTGAGATCGACAGGAAGTGCAAAATGGCTAAGCAGGGATGGCTAGAGGACAAATGTAAGGATGTAGAGGCGTATCTCACTAGGGGTAAGATAGATACTGCCCACAGGAAAATTAAAGAGACCTTTGGAGAAAATAGAACCACTTGTATGAATATCAAGAGCTCAGATGTAAACCCAGTTCTAAGCAAAGAAGGGAAAGCAGAAAGATGGAAGGAGTATGTAGAGGGTCTATACAAGGGCAACGTACTTGAGGACAATATTATAGAAATGGAAGAGAATGTAGATGTAGATAAAATGGGAGATGCGATACTGCATGATGAGTTTGACAGTGCACTGAAAGACCTGAGCCAAAACAAGGCCCCAGGAGTAGACAACATTCCATTAGGACTACTGACGGCCTTGGGAGTGCCAGTCCTGACAAAACTCTACCATCTGGTGAGCAAGATGTATGAGACAGGCGAAATAACCTCATACTTCAAGAAGAATATAATAATTCCAATCCCAAAGAAAGCAGGTGTTGACAGCTGTGAAAATTACCGAACTGTCAGTTTAATAAGTCACACTACTGGTTCCTAAATCTCTGTCTTACCATTATATAATCTATCTGAAACCTTCTCGTATTTCCAGGGTTCTTCCATGTATACAACCTTCTTTCATGATTCTTGAACCAAGTGTTAGCTATGATTAAGTTATGCTCTGTGCAAAATTCTAGCAGGCGGCTTCCTCTTTCATTTCTTACCCCCAATCCATATTCACCTACTATGTTTCCTTCTCTACCTTTTCCTACTACCGAATTCCAGTCACCCATGACTGTTAAATTTTCGTTTCCCTTAACTATCTGAATAATTTCTTTTATTTCGTCATACATTTCTTCAATTTCTTCGTCATCTGCAGAGCTAGTTGGCATATAAACTTGTACTACTGTAGTAGGCGTGGGCTTCGTGTCTATCTTGGCCACAATAATGCGTTCACTATGCTGTTTGTAGTAGCTTACCCGCATTCCTATTTTCTTATTCATTATTAAACCTACTCCTGCATTACCCCTATTTGACTTTGTATTTATAACCCTGTATTCATCTGGCCAAAAGTCTTGTTCCTGCTGCCACCGAACGTCACTAATTCCCACTATATCTAACTTTAACCTATCCATTTCCCTTTTTAAATTTTCTAACCTACCTGCCCGATTAAGGTATCTGACATTCCACGCTCCGATCCGTAGAACGCCAGTTTTCTTTCTCCTAATAACAACGTCCTCTTGAGTAGTCCCCGCCCGGAGATCCGAGTGAGGGACTATTTTACCTCCGGAATATTTTACCCAAGAGGACGCCATTATCATTAACCATACAGTAGAGCTGCATCCCCTTGGGAAAAATTACGGCTGTAGTTTCCCCTTGCTTTCAATCGTTCGCAGTAGCAGCACAGCAAGGTCGTTTTGGTTTCTGTTGCAAGGCCAGATCAGTCAATCATCCAGACTGTTGCCCCTGCAACTACTGAAAAGGCTGCTGCCCCTCTTCAGGAACCACACGTTTGTCTGGCCTCTCAACAGATACCCCTCCGTTGTGGTTGCACCTAAGGTACGGCTATCTGTATCGCTGAGGCACGCAAGCCTCCCCACCAGCGGCAAGGTCCATGGTTCATGGGGGGGGGGGATGGTTTCCTTATAGCTATTAATACATACACTACGTAGACATTCCGAAGTGAAACATACCGGAAACATCAACTTTACAGCCAATGATTATGCAGATGACTTTATCTTAATAGGGAAAAAACGACTGACTTATATGAATGAGCCATAGTTTGTCGACTTACTGGTGGCATGTGGTACAACTTTTAACACACTGACGGAAGAAAAATTGCAACACCAACAAGGAGTTATGCGACATAAACGAAATTTTGGAGGCGTGTTTCTTCATCTGGATGATGATGTTCATTAAAATTTGTCACCAGTCGCATAAGAGTGGCGTTAGTAGCACCACTACGAGTGTGTAAATCAGGTTTGCTTTCACTACACGCTGTAACGGTCGTGAGCGTTAGTTACCTTTGGGACTGGACATGGTAAGAAGATGCCAAGAAAGCCTTCAAAGCGACAAAGACGCCATTCTCAACATCTCACTGAGTTTTAACGAGGCCGTGCAATAGGGCTACGAGAAACTGGATGTTCCTTCTGCAGTACTTGGCAGCAATGTAGCCACTGTACGTGATTGCTGGCAGCGTCGGCCACGAGAATGTACGGTCGCGAGAAGTTCGGACTTCGGGCGGCCACATGGCACTGCCGAGAGGGAAGAGCATCGTGTTCGGCGTTCAGCTCTCGCGCATCGTACTGCATCTGCAGCAACAATGGAACCGGCTGTTGGCACCACAGTGACCCAACGAGAGAGCTGTAACAAATCGGTTACTTCAAGGTATCTTCGGGCCAGAGGCCCTGTAGCATGCATTGCACAGACCCTGTAACCTCCCCCTCACTTATCGACCTTAATGACAGTGAAAAATTAAACCGCGTGTACCTAATGGAAATTTGGGAAAAGCAATCGTCACCGAAGTTAATCTGTCGGTAAAGAGGGAGGAAAGGGTTACATCTAAATGAAAGGAAAAATGCTAATGCAACTGGAGGAAATTAATTTTGAAAAAGGGTAAAGTTAATAAAGAAAGTAAATGTGCGGCCGTTGCGTTAACAATTAACTAGCGGTAATTAGATATTGAGATTTGGGGGAAATTACGGTCGCCAGTCCTAAGGACAACTACTATAGTAACTGAAAAAGAAAGGTTATTACAGATATAATTAGCACTAGAAGCGTGGCAACTGAAGGTTGACACGTGCAGTGTGAAAACTGAAAGTTTGTCAGAAGTAATAAATTTCGCTACACTCTGACTTAATTTAGCAAAAGAATTAATAAAACAGGAAAATCGAAAGTTAATTTAGTGACTGAAGTTAATTGTGAGCTTTCTTTCTGGAGCACATCGAAATTCAGTAAAATACGGTTAGTCTTGGACTACCTCAACAATCATTTCAAAAGCTACTTGAATCTACGCAATTTAGAAATAAGAGATATAACTTTGAACTTGAATTAAATGATTCTGAACAATTAACAATAGTAAAATTTAGTACGTACCAAGCTGAGCTGCTGTCACAGGTAAGCTAAAATACGGTAACAAAACTTGCACTCTTAGTTCGTGCTTGTGTAATCTAAATATTGTAGCCAGCTATCAATACCTTAACTGAACTTTGAAATTAAAGCAGTGAAATAAAATGATGCTGGAGTTTGAATTTCAACGACACTTGGGTTCATTCCGGAAAAGAAAGGGACCCTGCTTGGTAATGCAATTGGGACAATGAGCAACAAAGGTTCAAGCTAAGTTGCTGTAATTTTGTGATGCAACCATTTTAAAAGTATGAAAAAATGAGGTCTGCCATACAGTTCTAAAACTTTACGTGCTTCCAGTCTTCCTTGTTGGTTGATTGAAGGTTTGAAGCCGTCGATCGAGGAGGTGGCGACAGTCACTCATTGTCGGCCGTCGCTGTTGCAGAAGCTGGATGTTGGCGCGCCTTCTTCTCGACACGGTCACCAGACGAAACGGGCTCTTGATGTGCGCCAGCTAATGCTTCCCGACCGCGACACCATGTCAGAAACTATCATCGCAAGTCGAGCGCAATTACATGCTGCCAAACCCCGAAAGCGCGGCAACTCGCGGGAGCGTCACACAACACACCTGCTCCACTGCACTACCCCAGCCAGACTCTCTCTGCTCTGCCCGCGCTCCACGCGGCAGAGTTTACACTACCAAAGATCCTAAACACTTAGGTTCTCCACACGACCTATCGATGTATTTGGTGGGCTGCCAGAAAGCGAAGGGAAACATACCTTAGTTTCCAGTCTGCACTTCAGTCTGTAACCGCGTGACCGCTACGGTCGCAGGTTTGAATCCTGCCTCGGGCATGGATGTGTGTGATATCCTTAGGTTAGTTAGGTTTAATTAGTTCTAAGTTCTAGGCGACTGATGACCTCAGAAGTTAAGTCGCATAGTGCTCAGAGCCATTTTTTTTTTCCAGTCTGCACGGCCACATTCCGGTCCAGCCCAATGAAAGAAAAGTGTCTGTTTCCCATTTCTTTGCGGGATCAGGACTGTGACTTCACTCAAAGTTTAAAGTTCCAATCAAGATTTAATTTAATTAAAGTTTCTCACAAACAACTCTTAAAATTGCGTTATGTTCAGTTGAAAACAAGTCTTTCTAATCTAACAGCACCAATAGCAGTTCAGAGGCGACCTCTACGGTAACTTCCTACCAGATTGTTTTTCGCCCTGACTATCATCATTCAATTGAAAGTTCGCAATAAATATTCAGAAATTATTGCTCGCCATCAAAGAGGAAATCAATTCACCACTTGCCACGCGGAATTGAATTTCACAGGGAGGGCAACCTAACAGTTACTTTACCGAATTCTAAACGATCCAGGACTGTGTACAGTCCTCGCGAGTTCACCATCCATTTTCACTGCCAAATACGCGCTTGTCACGGCTCGGCTCTGACGTCATCCGGGGCAGAGCGCGACCAGACGTTTAACTGGTGTGGACCTCACAGTGTCTGAGAGCGAAATGAACCTTCCTACTGCTTCAAGGGCTGTATTTATAAGGTGCCGGTGCGGACTGCCGAGAAAACATCTGTTGTCTCTGTCTATTTGCATACGGCAGCAGTCTACAAACGACCGCTATCTCGGGCACATAATCTTTAATAATATAGTTGCCAATTACTTCAGAAACTTCTTAAATTTTGCTGGTATGCAGATAAGTAATTTGACAGCACGTACAAGGCTTCAACTCGCTAGAATAAAAACTTTGCTTAATAGAATTTATTTAGTGGAACTAACGGTAGATAGTTACCTCTGAACCATACCTTTGCTAAGACTTATATCAGTTGCTATTTATGTTACAAGTCTTAAACGTGGTGTAGCTCTATCATTTGAGATGTTTGATCATCTGGTATAACCAAAATCCTCTATCATTAAAACTTCAAGTATTTAATCTACAACACCTAGGTACATTTTAATTACAAAATTAGTTTTTATTTAATTACTCAAAAACTATAAGAGGTAGATTAAGGTGGAATCTCTGTTATTATTTTTGGGGTGTACTGAAGCATAAAACAAATTTTCAAGTTTCTAAGTCCATTATTTAGCACCTCTGATTTTTCCGAAAAACGTGGATTCTGGTGTTAATTTTTGTTTTATGGTTTTGGAAACCAGCATCTATCTATAACTTCTAACTGCAGATTCTGACCAAATTCTGGCTTTTTCGCGTGATTATTATTATTATTATACAAATTTGACCGTTAAAGACCGTGAAAACAGTTATTTCTTGCGCTTCTGGGAAGTCTTCTTTCTCTCAGTCCACACTTCTTTCATTATTGCGCTGAAGGCGGCTTTTCTCTCTTCAGACCATTTAGTTCCACAAGTCTTCTTAATTTTCACACCGAAACCCGTGAATGAATTCAGTTTTTTTTCTACAAAGGTTTCTGTTAAATATTGTTTCCTGATCTATGTCCATTTCTTTTAGTTCTCTTTCTGTGTTGATAAAACATATATTTTTATTTTTTAGATTTGCGATATACGAAAATATTTGTTTTGTAAGCCTATTCGTGTTCATCCTCATGATGTGAGCATAAAAGGAGCATCTTCTTTTTCTAATTTCGTCTGTAATTTTGCTGCACTTCGTATACACTTCTTTGTTCCTTTTTAGTCTGTATACAGGCTTGCCTTGATCATCTGTTATTTTCCTGTGTCCAAGAATTGTCCTCACAATTCTTCTTCCACGATTTTCTATCTGTTCTGCGTATGTAAAATTTGCCAGCGTTTCTGATGCATATAGTATCTGCGGTCTAATGACAGTCTGGTAGTGTCTGAGTTTAATGTTTTTGGATATACATTTTTTTGAATACATTTGTCTGCAGTAGTGAGTTACTGTCTCTAGTTTTTGTATTCTAGCCCTGCAGGCTGGATGACCTTTTGCCACAGGCTGAATTAGTTCACCAAGATATTTAAAATATTTAGATACCTGTATTTTCCCGTATTTCGTAGTTATTTTCTTTGGTGGATTTTTGATATTAGTAATGATTTCTGTCTTTTCAAATGAAATTTGCAAGCCTGCTTTTTCAGCAGTTTCTTTAAGTAATTCTATTTGTTTTATTGTGTCTGTTTGGGTGTAAGCTTTCTCGCGTAATTATATAGCGCCTGTGATTTTTCTCTTAAAACGGCATTTTTCCGTAAACTGTTAAGTTTAGAACATCAAGACTTGGTATTTGGAACATTATTACACTAAACTATAATTTAACTCAGTTTTAATCATAAATTTTGATTTTTAATTTCATAGTGAATTGTGGTGCAATACTTGTGCCCTACATGCAGACGCGTTTAGGTGAACTGGGGTAAGTCCCGGTGCACTCGCTCGCCTCTGTATCTCACACATGGTACAGCGCTTGGTTTGCTTCACTGGTTATGCCTCGGTGCCAGTGATGGCCGCGTGCTGGTTACAAGGAGGTCAGTTGAGGGCCTGCAGCCAACGAGTCTTCGTGACAGACACACTGGACCTACACCTGGAGGTACAGTCTGGGGTTCAATTACGTATGACAGCAGGAGCACTCTAGCAGTTAACCCACCCCACCCTGACTGCGAATTCGTACGTCAGTCTTGTGATTCGACCTATTGTGCTGCCACTTACAGGGTGTTTCAAAAATGACCGGTATATTTGAAACGGCAATAAAAACTAAACGAGCAGCGATAGAAATACACCGTTTGTTGCAATATGCTCGGGACAACAGTACATTTTCAGGCGGACAAACTTTCGAAATTACAGTAGTTACAATTTTCAACAACAGATGGCGCTGCAAGCGATGTGAAAGATATAGAAGACAACGCAGTCTGTGGGTGCGCCATTCTGTACGTCGTCTTTCTGCTGTAAGCGTGTGCTGTTCACAACGTGCAAGTGTGCTGTAGAAAACATGGTTTATTCCTTAGAACAGAGGATGTTTCTGGTGTTGGAATTCCATCGCCTAGAACACAGTGTTGTTGCAACAAGACGAAGTTTTCAACGGAGGTTTAATGTAACCAAAGGACCGAAAAGCGGTACAATAAAGGATCTGTTTGAAAAATTTCAGCGGACTGGGAACGTGACGGATGAACGTGCTGGAAAGGTAGGGCGACCGCGTACGGCAATCACAGAGGGCAACGCGCAGCTAGTGCAGCAGGTGATCCGACAGCGGCCTCGGGTTTCCATTCGCCGTGTTGTAGCTGCGGTACAAATGACGCCAACGTCCACGTATCGTCTCATGCGCCAGAGTTTACACCTCTATCCATACAAAATTCAAACGCGGCAACCCCTCAGCGCCGCTACCATTGCTGCACGAGAGACATTCGCTAACGATATAGTGCACAGGATTGATGACGGCGATATGCATGTGGGCAGCATTTGGTTTTCTGACGAAGCTTATTTTTACCTGGAAGGCTTCGTCAATAAACAGAACTGGCGCATATGGGGAACCGAAAAGCCCCATGTTGCAGTCCCATCGTCCCTGCATCCTCAAAAAGTACTGGTCTGGGCCGCCATTTCTTCCAAAGGAATCATTGGCCCATTTTTCAGATCCGAAACGATTACTGCATCACGCTATCTGGACATTCTTCGTGAATTTGTGGCGGTACAAACTGCCTTAGACGACACTGCCAACACCTCGTGGTTTATGCAAGATGGTGCCCGGCCACATCGCACGGCCGACGTCCTTAATTTCCTGAATGAATATTTCGACGATCGTGTGATTGCTTTGGGCTATCCGAAACATACAGGAGGCGGCGTGGATTGGCCTCCCTATTCGCCAGACATGAACCCCTGTGACTTCTTTCTGTGGGGACACTTGAAAGACCAGGTGTACCGCCAGAATCCAGAAACAATTGAACAGCTGAAGCAGTACATCTCATCTGCATGTGAAGCCATTCCGCCAGACACGTTGTCAAAGGTTTCGGGTAATTTCATTCAGAGACTACGCCATATTATTTCTACGCATGGTGGATATGTGGAAAATATCGTACTATAGAGTTTCCCAGACCGCAGCGCCATCTGTTGTTGAAAATTGTAACTACTGTAATTTCTAAAGTTTGTCTGCCTGAAAATGTACTGTTGTCCCAAGCATATTGCAACAAACGGTGTATTTCTATCGCTGCTCGTTTAGTTTTTATTGCCGTTTCAAATATACCGGTCATTTTTGAAACACCCTGTGTTTACAGCATTCCAGGATGTGTTTTCCAACAGAATAGCGCTTGCCTACATACCGCTGTTGTAGTCCAAACCGCTGTACATAGTGTTGACATGTTGTCTTGGCGTGTTCGATCACCAGATCTATCTCTTGTCGAACACATATAGGATATCATTGGACGACAACTCCAGCGCCATCCGCAATCTGCGCCAACCGTCCCTAATTGACCAACCAGGTGCATCTGTCATGGAACTTCATCCTACAAACTGACATCCGGCACCTGTACAACACAAAGCATGCACGTTGTTTGTTTCTATTCAATATTCTGGCGGTTACACCGGTTTTTAATGTACCAGATTTTCACATTTGCAATGGCTTATCTTGCGTTTACATTAACCTGTGATCTTCCTATGTTAATCACTTACATACGATACCTAGACAAGCCCATTCCCAAAATTTCAATTCTCTACATTTATTAATTTTTGGTGCTGCATCTTTTTTTTCCGTCGTTGTATCAGAAAGAGCAAACTCCTCTGGTTAACGAATCCGGCGCATCACGGAACTCATCCCTTTGAGGTATGTGACGAAATAAAAACACTAGGACTAGGCATTCGAATTAGAAAAAATAGATGAGTACCTGAGCGAGAACACAAAAGAAGTTGTGCATAAAATAATAGGAGCTATATTACGCTTCCAGTAAAAACGAGAAAGCACGAAATGACGTATCAAATGCGTCAAAACCTATGAACTATCCGAAACATCATACAACTCACAGGTACTTCCAATGAAAACTGAATTTATTTCCGTAATGGAAACGTATGGAAAGGGATGCTCTTTCGCCTGGCGAGAGTCCAGTTATCGCTCCTAGTGAAGGAAGGGAGGGCTTCACCTGGTAGACTTCGAATACAGTTCAAGAGCACCCGTTGCGAAAAACATTCACTTACATGCCCTGCAGATAGATCGAAGCTCTGCAAGGAAGCATGGGGCACGTCTTAAGAAGCTGAGCTACGTAGGCCATTACCATGGAATATTTGCTTCCAGTTAATATGTCCAGAAAGTTGTAGAGAAAATGGAAACAGAAAGGGATCATAGTACTAATAGTGTTAGTGACATTTTGTTATTGGATAAAGGAGTGACACCACACATTCAATTTAAAATACTGGATGTGCACTGAAGGACTACGTGAACAAGTATATTGCTTCAGACGTGTGCTCTGAGCCATCTTCATCAACGATCTTTTACACACTACAGAACGACTACGCAGGATCCACCTAGGGCAGAACCCAAACAGTTAATACTGCTATACGAGAGACGTTGCCATAACACACATGCCATTGGATGGAAATGGAAGAAGCAAATAGACTACATGAGCACCTACAAGGCCTGTCCAGCAAAACGCTAATGTAGTCATTCAAGCCTTTACGTGAGTGAAAGTTCCAAGCTGCTACTCCAGGCGGGTGTAAAATGAATGTGCGCAACAGAAATACTGAACGCGAAAATGAAGGTATGGCCGTGTTTGACTACCCCGTGAAACAGACCTTAGGATCTGATAACGGTGATTCTCTCCTGCTTGCCTTTAGAATATAAATTGCAACATAAATATAAATTAATGATTAAGGGAACTAGTAACTACGAAATGATAAATCCTGTTTCCGCCTATACATTTATTGTATATTAAAACACATTTATTTTAAAAATGTTTATATATCAATGTCCAATGGATATAAAGAAATACAAATGAATTTCCTAGCCAATACGATTGATCAATTGCCCAAATCTACCCCTTTTAATGGCTACGCAATCTAATATAAATAACGCAAGGCGAGTAGCACACAATTGGTTCACCTTGTACTTTAGCAACAGACAGCAAAAGGTCATTATTCACAATGTTGAGAATGGCTGCGATGTGGGGTCTGAGTGGAGTACTGTCAGGTGATGGGGAGGGGTGAGTGGGTGCCCCAGGGATCAGTGCTGGCGCCACTCCTGTTCCTTTTTATATAAATGATATTTCCTCTACTATTACAGGGACCTCTAAAATATTTCTGTTTGCTGATGACAGTAGCTTCATAGTAAAAGATGTTGTGCGCAACATTGGCTCGGTTTCAAATAGTGCAGTTCATGACATAAGTTCATGGCTTCTAGAAAATAAGCTAATGCTAAATCACAGTAAGACTCAATTTTTTTTCTTTTTCTAACGCACAATTCAACAAAACCTGACGTTTTAATTTCACGGAATGGGAATATGATTAGTGAAACTGAACAGTTCTAGGCGTTCAGATAGCTATTAAACTCTCGTGCGCGGGCTTTCAAAATAATAAATGAATGAAATGAGGTGGCCCCCAACTACGTACCCACAGACTCAGAGTTGCAATATTAAAAGTTTTGGCTGGTTTCGTTGTCTAGGGGCTGGGATACGTAGTTACAGGCCAAATACTGCTGAGTCTACGGCGTACGATAAGAATACACACATGAATCGAATGGTCGAAGGTTTCTATCACTCGGCAATTGCGAATTATGAATGTAACACACACATTTTTCTATGAAAGATTCCAATTAAATGAAATCTGCAGGTATTAACTTAACGACTTCAAATGATGAGTACGATAGTTGAAGTACTTTTGAGAATGCGGTGCATTTCTGCAAAACACTTATTGGTGTCGATGGTCCAGCAGTTAAATAAAATATAAGTTGAATAACGGGGGAATCATAGATTCCTACTGCACGTAAGTAGTTATGAACAATAACATAGCTCGCGAGAAATTCACTCCCAAACGCACACTATGTCTTCACTGCAGAAGCCACGGAAATCGCACAAGAGCACAGATCGGCACTGCGAAATAGTTCTATCCTCCGCTTCCACGCGCAAATTGTTCCACTATCCCAGTCTTTCCGCCGACTGTGCGTCCGTCGCGCTTTACTGTCCGCGCTATGCACTCACTCCCGTGTCCTGTGCCGTCCCGTCCAAACTGCCGCCTACCAGTGTTCCCCAGTGTCCTCCTCTCCCGAACTCGCTTCCATCCAGTCTCCCCATTCACGAGCGCTGTGATTGGCTAGAGCGCTCGCGCCATGACTTCAATCCAACGCACATTCACAAACATATTTAAACACATACGAAATGCTGGAGTTACATTTAAATAACTAAAAATTAAATAAATATTCCTACGGCTGGACCACAAACACACTCTAACAAAAAAATGGTTCAAATGGCTCTGATCACTATGGGACTTAACTTCTGAGGTCATCAGTCGCCTAGAACTTAGAACTAATTAAACCTAACTAACCTAAGGACATCACACACATCCATGCCCGAGGCAGGATTCGAACCTGCGACCGTAGCGGTCACGCGGTTCCAGACTGAAGCGCCTAGAACCGCTCGACCACAGCGGCCGGCACACTCTAACACACATTATTAGATACATAAACAAATTAAGTAACAGTATATCAAAGGAATAGAACAAAAGGTTGGCCAGTAGCATAATGTCTCTGTGCTTTCTAAAACACAGTAAATATATAACCAATTTCTTTATGAATAGTACATATCGGATATAAACAAAGACATATATGAATAAATATATTTATAAGCTTTCTGATAAAGTTTTTTCGTGTCACTTTGGAGTACTTATGGCCTGACGCGATCGATAGTAATCGGCCACTTTGACCTCCAATAACTCATGTAGTATTCAAGTTACATGCCTGTAATTCATACCAATTTAGGTTTACACTAATAGCTTTCCAAAGACATGGCGATCGGCAAAATCGGATGTAGCGTTGAAACGGTCCTGTAGCCACCTTTCATTAGTCCGGTAGCCCAATTTCACAAGTATTTCTCTTTCTTTTCCTTGTTTCTATTTTCTCTTTACTCTCATAGTGGCGTGATTGAATGAATGTGGTTGTGTGTCACGTTGCTAGACGGTGGCGTAGTCTGCTGCAGAAAGTCTGCGATAGTCGTAGAGATTCAGCAGCACTGGTACAGAATAGCCAACTCTCGTAGTGGTCAAGTAGGCAAGGAGGTTTGCACTACTTGTGAGAAATCCACCTGCGTTAGGTTGGTGGCGGAAATGGCTTCTTTGGGTTTTCCGGTCCACGCGGAGCGTGGAGGAGGCTGGAGAGGAACAGGGGGGCAGTCTGCCGCCGGTACAGGAAGCGTCCACAGCTGTGCTCCAGTCGAAGAAGGGTGAGTTAGACTGACCGCGTGGCGCGTTGTTACTTGGCGAGGGGAGAGCGGTTAGCTTTTGGTCACGCTTTTCAAATCTGGAAGATTGCGTTGCCTTGTCGCAGCAAGGAATCCTAAACTTTGGCAGATTTTTCTTTTAGCAAATTTCTGTAGCAGACTTGGATCCGCCGGAAGAACGCCACACAAAGGTGTCGATAAGAAGTGAGCACTCGCTTCTGTTTGAATGTCTGTTTGCCTTCAGCTGTGCCTGCATAAGCTTTCACCTTTCTAAATATTTAGAGCTTTGCCTTCTCGTAAATTTTCCGTGCTTTATGTGTCTTTCGTCCGTGGGGAGCCAACCACGTGGTAGAACATTATAGTTGTTGGGCTACCGGCATCACTAACTGTCTGATCGCATGTTTGTTTTAGATAATGTTAACATGATTGTGTGATGTGATATTGTTGGAATTTGGCACTATACCTAGAAATTGTGTCTCCACAAACCACGTGTTATCAGGAATCGTGTACAGGCCTCACATCCTTACCTTAGGAATAAATGATTTTATCTACAATTTTCTCTTGTGTTCCAAGATTACGTTTTTGCACCTAAGCCACTCACCTCGTAGGTTTCCCGTTAGCACATCCAATGCGTTTCCTTATGCACAGGTCCAGTGATTAGTCTCCCATTGTATATTATAACAAATGCTTTAGATTAAGTCTTATTTTCAGGTGTGTTGCTGGGAGCTGATCTTCTGCACAGTGTTCTTGCATGTGCTATTTTATTTGAAATGTTTGATTGTCGCGAACAGTGCACGGGGAATACTATTAATTACATCGTATCCGCTATGAGCGACCTCACCACGTGTGCATTTTTGTGAGTTTTTGGTCTGTGATCAAATTAATTTATTTTCCGACTCGACCAAACCTTCGATTAGTTGTATGGTTAGAGTCGGTGGCGACCCTAATCTTCTCAAGTTAACTTCACAAGCAATAAGCATTTACATTCCCAATAATAACGTAATAACCCGTAGTAACCGGTTAGTTACAGCGTTTATATTTCGGAAATTCGTTGCTGCATATTACTTGTATAATTTATAGTCAGATACTAAACTTTAAACTGGTAAAGATACTGAAAATCTGATTACACCATCAGAATCGTCCTGCAAAAATGGTAGTGTACATGTTTATTTTTGAGGTATCATGATTCATCTGGTTACTATTAATTTCTATACAAACTGCGAAATGTCTGCCATTAAGGTCTCACAAAGTCCGCCATCTTTGGCACTCCCGGCGTGCCTCCTTCACCAACACAGCGTCACAATGGAATTCCCAGCCATGCGTCTGGATCATGCGCTGGGGCTACGCCTGGCGTCCGGCTAACGTTCGCCACCACTTGTTTGCTGCGGGGCCCCTGCTGACCGAGCGGCCCGTACGGCCACGCCAACTTAGAATATTTTCACGTCGAAAGCCCACGTTCAGGATCTTGTTCAAAGAGTTAATGCTGCCATTTTTGCTATTCGAAAGGTATTTGAAGTGAGTGATCGTTCAATACGAGAGTTAGTCTTCTTCGCTTATTTTCATTCCCTCACGCCGCATGGTATTATGTTTTGGAACCGCGTGACCGCTACGGTCGCAGGTTCGAATCCTGCCTCGGGCATGGATGTGTGTGATGTCCTTAGGTTAGTTAGGTTCAATTAGTTCTAAGTTCTAGGCGACTGATGACCTCAGAAGTTGAGTCGCAAAGTGCTCAGAGCCATTATGTTTTGGTGTAACTCTTCCCATTCTGAGAGGATATTTTTGGCTGAGAAACGGGCGGTTCGGGGAATAAGTGGTGTAAATTCGCGAACCTCCTGTCGACCCCTGTTCACGAGTCTGGGTATTTTCACATCGGCCTCTCAAATTACATATTCCTTACTGTCATTTCTTGTTAACAATATTAACTTCTTCCCAAGAATAAGCAGCTTTCACTCAGACAATGCTCGACAGAAAATCAAACCTGCATTTCGATCGGACTCCCTTAACTCTTCTGCAGAAAGGTGTGCAGGATACTGCTGCATCCATTTGCAATAAGCTACCACTCCAATTCAAAAATCTTACCTATGATCCACGCGCTTTCAAATCGAAACTGAAGAGTTTTCTCATGGGTGGCTCCTTCTATTCTGTCGAGGACTTCCTTGAAAAATTTCCATACATAATCACATATTTAACTGTTGCCATAGACCAGATCGAATTTTAATTAATTCGCTTATTGAAAATGGAATTCGCCTTTCATCCTGGCGATCTGTTCGCGGGCAGGCTTCCAGATGTTTGGATAGAGTTGGGCTGGCTGTGATGTTTGCGTAGTTCGAAAGGATGCGAGAGGTACGAGAAGTAGCGAGGTTAGTGAGGCAGCGGGAGACGGAAGGAGGTCCGCGCTCTGAAAGGAGGCTGGCTCCGGACTGTCAGCCGAAGGCGGGGGGTTGCTGATGGCGGGCCGCGAAAGGGCACCGTGCTGCAGACAGTTGCGGCCTTCGTGTGGGGAGGCTGCTAAGTTCACCGGACTCGGATACGATGTGACGTCAATATGACGTATACACGCTACATCGAAAACGATAGAAACCGTATATCAACTTTATCAAAACTAGACATAGCTGTCTCACTGGGAATTCCGCGATCGTTCATTAAGTAAAATATGGAGTTTCAGTCTTCGATCGCTATTCTTTATTTTCAGTTACCGGTTTCGGGCTAGCTGCCCATCTTCAGATCTGTTAGACAATGTTAAAAATGTAATTAATAAGCGAGATACAGTTAGTTTTTAACAAAATCAAAAACAAATCCGCGGGCATCAGTAGCGATTCTAGGAAAATTAAAGTTAAGAAGAAGTTTGTCACCCTGACATACAAAGGGCGTGTGTCGGAAAGAATTGCTAAATGCTTTCCAAAAAACATCGCAGTGGCATTTCAGAACGAAGGGCAAATGGCACATAGATTAAGACATAAACCAGCAACGACGAAACAAATGAAATACAATAATTCCGGAGTATATAAGATTAAATGTGCTGAATGTGACAGTTATTATATAGGACAAACAGGGCGGAATTTTGAAATTCGATACAGGGAACATTGCAGTCATAGCAATCGAACAGCATTTGGAACACATGTAAAACAGAGTAGACATGAAGTTAGTAATATAAATGAACAAATGGATGTGCTACATAAAGCTCCAAAAAGTCTCTATCTCAACGTGCTCGAAGAGATTGAAATATACGCACATCAAAGAAAAACCCCAGGACTACTTAATGAGCAAAGTGATTTTAGGCACAGGAATTATTATGAGATTTTTAAAGACCTGTTTTAGGCTTACTCTTGAATACAACGGCACGCCCCAGTAAGAAACAGCTACAGCGGAACGGCCCTCAGCGTACTGGCGGCGAGGTGAATTGGGCACGGCGCAAGACGACTCGGCGTGGCGTTGTATACGTTCTGACGTAGGGAAATCCACTCCACCACCAATCAAAAACAAAGAAGAGTAAACGCACATTTTCGGAAGAATATCTACATTTTAATTATATTTTATGTTTCTTTATAAAGAAATTTTAAATTAATGTAAAAATTTTTCGTTTCATGGTCCACTCAAAAAGATTATTCATATGTTATTACCTTAAAAATTGTTTTATTAAAAAGAATATTCGCCAATAATATATACGGCGAAATAATAACAGATGCACAATTGTTATAGGTAGAGGGCACTTTTTACTGTTACCAATCAGGTTAGTCTTAAATACTGCGATATAATGTTTTAACAGATTGGAATTTACTTTACTTATGACATTGAACTGTGTGTTCTGTACGGACAAGTTACTCTGTAACTACAACATATGGTATGTTGGCATTTAATACGTTCCAAAATTTCTTTTTGTAAAGTAAGATCTTTTTTCACTAACTGTATCTCTCTTATTAATTACATTTTTAACATTGTCTAACAGATCTGAAGATGGGCAGCTAGCCCGAAACCGGTAATTGAAAATAAAGAATAGCGATCGAAGACTGAAACTCCATATTTTACGTATATCGACTATTCGACTTTTGTGAACTTTCGAGAGGTTGTGAGAGGGTAGCGCTGTGCTCTGCGCCATTCGTTTGTGAACAGTGGACTCCAAAGCTGAACTGAGTATATGATGACCTAGCACATTGGTTCTCCGAGTAAGAGACCTTTACTGTTGTCATCTTCTGCAAGCTGCATCCAGCAAAAGTAACGAGATTTCTGCATAGTTTAAGGTATCCGCTCATGTTGTGATGCAATTCGCATTTTGCATAATCTTGTCTTAGCAAATTATACTGCTGACATAAACCACATTGACATGGCCAGGTACATGCTAAAACTATTGTGGTTGTATACATGACATAATAAACAGTACGTCTGGTTTATCATACCACCGTGGAATGCTTTGACACTGAATTCAATCATTTCATACGTCAATCAGTAGTAGACACTAACCTTTGGTTAAGATAACGTTGAGAAATCCACTTCTCCTCGTATTTCATCTCCGGTCGACGATTTTTCTTCAACAATGCCTCATATTTTTCTTTTTAAGTTCGAAATTCAATCATTCTACACACCAGTCATTACTGGACACTAAGGTACCTGTCTCTGCGGTTCGGGTGTAAAATTAGTTGGAATTATGGTTGATAAAAGACTATCTTGGGATGGACATATAAATTACTTAGCTAACAAACGTGCATGAGTTCTCTTTCAGCTATATAAATTAAGAAAAAAAGTCAGCAAGAGTATGCTGCTACAATCTAATATGTACTGACAAGACCATTTGTATGAAACCATACTAAAATGTTGATAGTAAATAAATATTATTTTCGGCGTAAGCATTCAATACAACAATCACACAATCTAATCTGGTCTGGACATAAGAAGACTTCACTTTTTTACGAAACGCGTTGTCCGTGTTATTTTCAAGGCCACGGTCAGGAATATTTCTACTAATATCCAGCTCTATTAGTTTTATTTTGGCGAAATACATACACGCTGCCACACTGAGCTGTTTTCAGAATCGCACGTGTCAAAACAAACCACTAGCTGACGACAGTTTAGAATCTCGAACGTTCGTAAAAGTCGATAGGTGTGTTAATCGACTAAAGCGTATATACGTCATAATGACGTCACACCATATCCCGGTTGGGTGAAATTAGCATTCTCCTTCGTGTGGGCGTATGGGGCGTTGGGACCCCGTTATTACCTCTGAGAGGCGCGACAGCCTTCTGGTTCTACCTTTCCATCCAGGACTTCTCGGGACCTCCTGTGACCAATTACAGTTTCCGAGTCTGGCGAGGAATTCACGATTTTAACCAACACGGTTGAGAGTGTCAGCGACCTTACTTGTGATAATCACTTTTGAAGAAACTGTAACGATCGCAAAATATCATTTATTGAAAATGACCGGCTTCGGCACGTACAGTAGGCCGTCGTCAGATTGATTGCACAGTGCGTATTATAAAAGTGCATGGTAATTTTGAAAGTCAGTTTTGCATAAAATGTACAAAGATTGAACTGAAAAGGCGTGATGTTTTACCCATTTGCCTGGAGCTGGCAACGTGCTGAACACCTCTGTGTTGTCAAGACGGTAACTGCTGCTAGTGGCTGTACTTTCACGTATCTAAAAAAAAATTTTGCCATCATGCTACTCTGTTTTATTCACACATTACATTTATTGCAAATGTCGTCTAATCCTCCCAGCCTTCTATAAATCGAGGTATTCTCTAAGCACATGTTCAAAAATTTCGAGCAAAACACCAACTCAACCAAAGTAATGGGGCACTTGGAGAACGTCTCCATGGGAACAGCGTAATCTTCATACTGAAACAGCCCCTTAGAAAAATTGATGAATTACTGTGCTGATAAACCGCTTACGTCATTTGATTCTCAAACAGCTGAGCAGAACTGAACGTACTCAGACATCTATCTCTTTACTTTTTCTGATCAACACTAAACTGACACACAATATTTTTAGCGCAACGCAATCTGACTTTCAATAATCGCTACAAAAGAATTGCCCTGACTAACAATAACCTATACCTTTCCTGAATCACTTACCTCACAAAAATCTTAGTTACTCGAACTACTGCAATACAGCGTGCGCCAATATTGCCAACTAAATAAAAGATTCTAACTACTGAAGGCACTAACTACTGATAGGCATAGTTAGCAATTGAAAGATTTTGATAGAGAACAAACAATGTATTTATCTTAATAATATTCAAATGTCATCATACATATATCAGTTCATGATATACAGCATTACAAATTTACTCTTTCTGATGGACACACGTCCAGATCGTCCGCTCTCAAAATTCTGCCATCTCTCTCCCCACATCCACCACTGCTGGTGGCTCGCCTGCAACTGCGCAACGCTACACGCTGTTCACATCCAACAGCCCAACACTACAATAGCAAATATTCCAACAATGCAAACCAGCCACAGATTGCACACAGTACAGTCAGTGATTTTCATACAGAGAGATACGTGGCGTTACCAACATTAAAACTTAAAGAGCCTACTTACAGTACATACACTCCTGGAAATGGAAAAAAGAACACATTGACACCGGTGTGTCAGACCCACCATACTTGCTCCGGACACTGCGAGAGGGCTGTACAAGCAATGATCACGCGCACGGCACAGCGGACACACCAGGAACCGCGGTGTTGGCCGTCGAATGGCGCTAGCTGCGCAGCATTTGTGCACCGCCACCGTCAGTGTCAGCCAGTTTGCCGAGGCATACGGAGCTCCGTCGCAGTCTTGAACACTGGTAGCATGCCGCGACAGCGTGGACGTGAACCGTATGTGCAGTTGACGGACTTTGAGCGAGGGCGTATAGTGGGCATGCGGGAGGCCGGGTGGACGTACCGCCGAATTGCTCAACACGTGGGGCGTGAGGTCTCCACAGTACATCGATGTTGTCGCCAGTGGTCGGCGGAAGGTGCACGTGCCCGTCGACCTGGGACCGGACCGCAGCGACGCACGGATGCACGCCAAGACCGTAGGATCCTACGCAGTGCCGTAGGGGACCGCACGGCCACTTCCCAGCAAATTAGGGACACTGTTGCTCCTGGGGTATCGGCGAGGACCATTCGCAACCGTCTCCATGAAGCTGGGCTACGGTCCCGCACACCGTTAGGCCGTCTTCCGCTCACGCCCCAACATCGTGCAGCCCGCCTCCAGTGGTGTCGCGACAGGCGTGAATGGAGGGACGAATGGAGACGTGTCGTCTTCAGCGATGAGAGTCGCTTCTGCCTTGGTGCCAATGATGGTCGTATGCGTGTTTGGCGCCGGGCAGGTGAGCGCCACAATCAGGACTGCATACGACCGAGGCACACAGGGCCAACACCCGGCATCATGGTGAGGGGAGCGATCTCCTACACTGGCCGTACACCACTGGTGATCGTCGAGGGGACAGTGAATAGTGCACGGTACATCCAAACCGTCATCGAACCCATCGTTCTACCATTCCTAGACCGGCAAGGGAACTTGCTGTTCCAACAGGACAATGCACGTCCGCATGTATCCCGCGCCACCCAACGTGCTCTAGAAGGTGTAAGTTAACTACCCTGGCCAGCAAGATCTCCGGATCTGTCCCCCATTGAGCATGTTTGGGACTGGATGAAGCGTCGTCTCACGCGGTCTGCACGTCCAGCACGAACGCTGGTCCAACTGAGGCGCCAGGTGGAAATGGCATGGCAAGCCGTTCCACAGGACTACATCCAGCATCTCTACGATCGTCTCCATGGCAGAATAGCAGCCTGCATTGCTGCGAAAGGTGAATATACACTGTACTAGTGCCGACATTGTGCATGCTCTGTTGCCTGTGTCTATGTGCCTGTGGTTCTGTCAGTGTGATCATGTGATGTATCTGACCCCAGGAATGTGTCAATAAAGTTTCCCCTTCCTGGGACAATGAATTCACGGTGTTCTTATTTCAATTTCCAGGAGTGTATTTGGACGCCAGTAGGCACTACACAACGTCGTCTAGGCAACAGCGCCCTACAGCGTAGTCTTTGAAAACGCCCCACGGGAACAGCTTAGTCTACATATATCTTATAGGCACTATACAACGTCGCCTAGGCAACAGCGTGCTACAGCATGGTCTTCGTCAAGCAACGGTCAGCACATCGCCAAAAATGGCTCTGAGCGCTATGGGGCTTAACATCTGAGGTCATCAGTCCCCTGGAACTTAGAACTACTTAAACCTAACTAACCTAAGGACATCACACACATCCATGCCCGAGGCAGGATTCGAACCAGCGACCGTAGCGGTCGCGCGGTTCCAGACTGAAGCGCCTAGAACCGCTCGGCCACACCGGCTTGAAGTACCAACAAGCAACACCAGCTGGCGATCAACGTTCGCACCACCTTTTGTATTGGTGGACTTGTATATAAAGCGAAGCAACTTTATTATTGACATGCACTAGTTATTCAAAGAGCAGCACTTGTATAATGAGATGCATATACCTGTACTGTTAGTTATATACTTCTTTTGCACGTCGTAAATATTTTTACGTAAAGTAAGATCCTGTTTGCTGCAGATGGCGTCTTGTAACAAACCGGTGTGCTATCACGCACTCTTTATCTCAGAACGGCCACTAGTGGCAGTTATGGTATTGATAATACGCAGCTGTTCAGCACGTCGCCAGCTCTAGAAAATGTGTCAAACATTACGCCTTTTTAGTTTAATCTTTGTACTTTTTATGCAAGACTGACTAACATAATTACCGCGCGTTTTTATAATCTTCAGAGTGCAGTCATTCTGAAGATGCCCTCATGTACATGTCGAAATCGGTCATTTTAAAGAAGCGTGCGATTCTGACTGTTTCTTCGTAAGTGATTATCTGGTGAGGCATTCGTGTAATGAGGGTATGTTTATGTGTAAAGGAGAACGTCCTGCACTCTTTGAGTTGTAGGGGGCTTGGGGTCAAGAATGTCAAATATTTATTAGTGAGGTAATAAGGCGGCCTTAGAAACAGGCTATGTTCCGAGACAGTATTATATTCGTAGTGTAAATGCCATATGATCGCGAGCATTAGGGTGCTTCCAGTGTCTGTATTAGCCTGTTATTCCACTGATAAGTTTCGTGGCCTTTATTAATATTCGGGGACGAATTCATTGCCTGATTTGTGGTTTGAATTTTTCCATCCCTTTCATCTTTAATTCTAAATATCGCTAATTCATATGAATTATTACAGAAACGCAATTGACATTTTCGTTGAGCTGAATTGATTTTTATTCCCCACTTGAAATTTTTCGATCTTGTAGGCAATAAGTCGTTCATTTAGAATCTTAGTTCGCTGTAGGTCAATCCGATATCTGTTGGCCTGTCCCATCCTCCGCTTAACGGGCAAGCGTTTCCGGCACTTTTCCGCTTTCTTGGTTGGCAGCGAATTTAGCGGCGCTGCTTCGGGGGCCAGGTGTCTTCGTAACAAAGGGCTGATAATTAATCAAGCCTTGAGCTGTAAAATTGCACCTAATAATTTCACTGAATGCAGTGTCTTATTTCTTAAACATATTTTACTTTATTTGAATGGCTACCAGTACTGAAATTTGGGGCGTATTTAACACTGACCAGGTGAAGCTTATTTAATGATCTAATGAGAGCTGTGTCGTTATTTCCCTGAATACAAAATTCATTTAAATTATTATGAGCAAACTATTCTAGTGAGCGTTATAGCGTGTTCTTCTTAAATACAGTTACTCTAGTGAGCGCTTTGGTACGTCCTTCTTAAACACTACTTTCATTTAAGTTGTTATGAACAGATTTCCACATTGCCCATGCTACAATTAGTTGTTAATGACCTAACCAGTGCGGTGGTGCATTTTTCTTAAGTACAATATTTATTTAAAGTGCTATTAAGAGGCTGCCGCTCTGGCAGAACGGTTCTAGGCGCTTCAGTCCGGAACCGCGTGACCGCTACGGTCGCAGGTTCGAATCCTGCCTCGGGCATGGATGTGTGTGATGTCCTTAGGTTAGTTACGTTTAAGTAGTTCTAAGTCTAAGGTACTGATCTTCATGGTGGGCCAAGCACGCTTAGTAATTAGTAATTTTACTGAGAACTGCGGCGCATTTCTTTAAGAAACTCAATTTTCAGTTAAATTGATGGACATTATCTTGACTAAGCGTGGCTCCCCCGTCGGAGGTTCGAGTCCTCCCTGTATCATGCGTGCGTGTGTCGTCCTTAACGTAAGTTACTTTTAGTAGTGTGTAAGCCTAGGGCCCGGTGACCTCAGCAGTTTGGACCCATAAGATCTTACCACAAATTTCCAAACTATTACAATCTTGCCGCACTTGATAATTAATAATGTAGCGGCCGCTTTGCCACATTTCTCTTAAACACAAATTTATTTCAATAATTGTGGAGAGATTTCATGTGCCTAAGGTTTTTTTTTCAGTAGTTAGTAGCCGGCCGCTGTGGCCGTGCGGTTCTAGGCGCTTCAGTCTGGAACCGCGTGACCGCTACGGTCGCAGGTTCGAATCATGCCTCAGGCATGGCTGTGTGTGATGTCCTTAGGTTACTTAGGTTTAAGTAGTTCTACGTTCTAGGGGATTGCTGACCAGAGATGTTAAGTCCCATAGTGCTCAGAGCCATTTGAACCAAGTAGTTAGTAATACCATGAAAGGTGTAGCCTATTGGGAAACATTTTACCTTGGTTAAATTGTTGCTGTATAATCAATGGTTTAATTGAGCACTGCAGACCGTTTCCCAAACTGTGTTACATAACGCTGTACGGCTCAAGTTGTTTCTTGGCCATTTTGACAGAAAGAATTTGCTTAATTCATGTCCATATAGCAATTGATAAAAATTGTAGAAATAAATTTGTACGATAATGCAAACTGTTGTTAGGCTAACCCTTCTACCACACAACCTTGTGTTCTGACCCTTGTGATCTACCCCTGTTAGGGTCATTTCAAACCTGTATTTCTATAGAAGCGAAGTTATGTGAGCTACAAAATGCATAATGAATGACTTTGCATTTTGTATTCTTGAGAGGTGGGATGAGCCCCCTCTCACATTTCTATCTTACTCTGAGTAATTCGATTTGGGGAAGTATAGCTGAGTATGGTCATTACAAGGCTAGTATTGAGAACTCAGAAGATAAGAATATTTGCCTCTGTAATTGCATGCGGTGTAAAGTTGCTATATCTTCAGACGCGGACTTCCTACGTAGTGACTCTTTCCCCCCCAGGTGGTCCGGTGACAGGCGGGTTCTGCTGATCTTGAAAGGGTTATGATGACGGGTGTGAGGGAGTAGAGTGGATGCTGTCCAGACGCTGACATTGTCATAAGAGCACGGGCGACACGCCCACAGGGGCCTGAAAGAGCGGCTGGGTTTAGAGGTTCCGTTACTTTGCAGAAACTTAGTGAAAACACTTTCTGATGGGCTACCAGTGAGGCGTGGGAATGCTTTGGGTTCCCAGACAGTCTTAGCGGGCAAATTCCCACGTTTTTTTGCAAAATAATAACTGTGATTGACTTGCTCAGGGTATAACTCCGTGACGTAGCAAAATCGGCGCAGAAATTGTCGCCAAGTATCTCCATTGGTGCAATTGTAGTGCTTCGGCAATAGAGCGGAATTTTCCGCTGGTTTTCGAGTTGCTGATTGGAACGTTTAACCACGACCACTGTCTTGGGGGCGGGAATGTTCTATGTTCAGCTTGTACGGGTCCTCTTGGGAGAGTCGTCTCTCGCCTTTCGGTCGGAGTAGGTTACAAGACTGAGCTCTCGCTGCTCTGGACAGCCTGCCTTCTGTTGGAGCGAACAGTACAGTTGGCAATTGAGCGTTCTGCGTACAAGCGGCCTATGTTGTCCGTCTTGAGCAGTTTTGGCTTAAGTTGACTGTATCAGAGTTACTGTGTGACTTCGCTTGTTAAAATCAATCACTGTAACGTCAGTGATTGTGTGGCGAGCCTTCTTCGTCTCCCTCAGAGACGCATTTGTATTGATAGGAAGTCTTTAGTCTGGAACAATTCCCGCTCACGCTGCGGTGAGTGACGCATAGCCGGTTGTCGCTGTTGCTACTGGAGATGCCTGGACGCGGAAGGGGACGCAAAGCTGCTGCCTTGGCGGAGTTGCTGCTCACGATAGCAGGGACTTCCGGCAAGAAGAAGAGGAAGTCTCCAGCGCAGTGCTTTCGCTGCCAAAAGCTTGGCCACGTCGCCAAGCACTGCAGCGGCGCAGTTGCGTGCCTGAAGTGTGCGCAAACACACGACACACGCGACTGCAAAAAGCAGAAGGACGCCCCTTGTACCTGCGCCAACTGCGGTGGCGCACATGCGGCCAACGCCCGTTCCTGCGCCTACAGAAGAAATTGGCGCGGGCCGGAGAAGAAGACGCAGAAGCAAGTGACCACCACACACGAAGAGGTGGTCACTTGTACGGAAGACGTCGTCACCAGGCGCCTAAACGACGCCGTACAAGAAGCCTTCAAGAAGCCTTCAAATCCGCCATGGCGGAAGAGAGGGCGGCCATGCTGGCGGAACTGGGCGAGGCTCGGCGTCAGATTGCTGTGCTGACGCAGGAGCTTCGCTCAGCCAAAGAAGTTCCCGCCACAACAGAGGACACCGCCACCTAGACGACTCCTCCACGTGAGAAGGAGCTCGCGACGGTGGCCACGCAGACAGACGAGCCTGCCGAAGGGGAGGCGACACAGCACAAGAAGGACACCGAAGCAGCAGCGCAAGAAGAGGAGTGGGAAGAAGTCCCATTCCTGCCGCTTCCAGACATGTACAGCGCAAGCGCTGTGACGAAGAAGATCGCTGACTCGCTTCGCGATGGTACATACCCCCACCACGACAACCCTTATCCTTTCGTCCCACCTAACCATCCTAAACCTCAACTCCCACATCGCCCACTTGGGTATCCAGAAGGCCTCCTTGGTCTTTCTAGGGAGGATTACAACCTGATTGATTCCTACCCTATCTTCACAGAGTGGCAAATGCACTGTATCATCATCGCTCTGGTCAACAGAGAATATGATAAAGCAGGATACGTCACGCACAATATCCCAACCGAGGAAGAGCCCTCAGCAACAAGCAAGAAGAAGAAGAAAATTCGTCATATCGACAAATTCAATAAATAGGACATCGGCACTCCTTGCCAGTACAGATCCAACCAACAGTACAGACAGAAGACTCCACAAGATTCCCAGGGGAGTAAAGGCCAACAGGCCACAAACTTCCACTCGAACCTCCTCACAGTGAGGAAGTCACAAAAGGAGCAGCTAGTCTGGAACAGCCAGACCAGGATAATTTGTTTCGGGCTGTACTCGTGACATTATCATCAATACGAATGGACGTCAAAGCATCCAGCCATCGCTTCCGGTATGCCAGATCGTGTCCTTGCAGTTAAGAAGAGAGCTTGGTAATGTACGTCCGCAGCACCGGCAGATTCGGGAATTTTGCTCTGTGATAATCAGAGCTCAGCAGAGCGCGCGCCTGTTCCCGTCTTTTCTTACGTGGTTCTGTCATGGGTGTTCATTGTCTGAGTTCTCACTACTGTAACAGCAATTAATGTTGGGTTGGCTGGGTGTTTCTCTTAAGATTTGAGTTGCAAGGAATTGGATCCACATACCACTTGGTCATATACGTCACAAGCAAGTTTAAGAACAACTTCACCTTGAAAGCATTTATTTGACTATCCAATTTGACATATTGTAAATGTTTCATGTGTTTTGTTTATTATTTTGAGTTTAGTCATAATAAATCAAATTGTTATTTTTGACAGAACTTCGATTCTGTAGATCGGTAGAGCAACCCTTTCATTTCTCACCACGTTAATGAAACTTATTTATCAAATTAAGTTATTTCAGGTGCCAAACTCTTTTCTACTCCACTTGCAGGGTCGATTAGAGTCAGTTCGCGTTTCTTCTTAATCCATGTGCAAGAGCAAAAGTCGGAGTTAGAAAATCGGTGGGGGGGGGAGGGGGGTGCTTAGAGCATCATTTCCATACGGGGATTCTAGAAGAATTTATTGTTAAATACACCTGGCACCTCGCATCCTTACTTATCAGATGAAACTCATTTACTCCTGAAAACCACCTTCTTCCATCTCGCAATTGTTTTCGAACTAACGGCTGCAGAAAACGTTCGCTGATTCCATGAGGAAATCGATCTGGTGTACGCTCTGGTGAGACGATTGTCCTTCCTCAGAGTACGCCTTAATGAAGCAAGAAGAGGATTCTCTGTCGGACAGCGGCAGCAGCAGCAGCAGCAGCAGCAGCAGCAGCGGCGGTGGGTGAGCAGCGGTGGGCGGTCGATGCCAGTAGATCAGAGAGACGGCACTCCCATTGTCAATCCGGCCAGATAGCATCGCGAGCTACCTGCGCGCTATCTGCCGGCCCCGGGGGGACGCTCCGGGGAAGCCCCGCGCCGCAACTCAGATAAACGACCGTCGGCTGTCAGGCCAGGGTGGTGGCGGTGGTGGGGGGGGGGGGGGGCAGTCTGAATCGCGCCTCGCCGTCTGAATACTGAACAGCCCGGCGCGGCGTCCGCTCAGCCGGCTATCAGATGCGCTGCGGATTCACCTGCGAGCGCGACTTTTAGGTCCCGACGGATGAGACGCGTACGTTAATTTCCTTGCAGCGCCGCGCACTGTAGCTATTTCGTTTCCGGCTATTCGGAATCCCCCTGGAGCAGCAAAATGTTTGTATCGTGATGTGAGTGACATCAAGGAAGTGGGGATGTTTTGCAGTGGCAACGTAAGTATTAAGGCCGGCCGGAACGGAATGTCACATCACGTCACGTTACGTCACGTCAAAACATTTCGCAATGCATTTCAAATGGCGGCAGTCACAAAGGCCACCAACGACACAGTACGTCATGTCATCTCACGTCACCGTGAAAATTGCTCGGAAAGAAAGTTTTGACAGCGAGGTTGGTGAGGAGAAGTGTGTCGTCGTCTATTAACATCGGAAATAAGTTATTTTCGCAGCGCTTACTCACCTTATAGTAGTTTTTTTGTACTTCTGAATCTTATTAATCTTTAATTTTTTTATTTTGCTTTATTTTTACAACCAATTGAAAATGCTTCATGACGAATTGGAATTTTTCCATTGAGAATTCTTCAGTGAGCAAGGCCAGATGTCCGAAAGCTGATTTAAGTTATAAATAACAGAACAGAGCTGACGCCTCCACAGTGTATAAATAAGGTCAGAAATTGAAGAAGCAATTTTTTTGTAGAACCTTTTATTAAGTGAACAAGTCAGCTCTATTGAGGGAGATAAGTGGAGTTGTTATTGGCGTTATTTTCTACATAGGATAAAAAGCATAATGGATAAGATAAAAAGGTTCTTTGTATGTAGGCTCTGTACTCCATTACAAATAATGTATATATATGTGAAAATTGCACGAGCAGCAATGAGACATGTTACTAAAATGAAATTTATCTCATTTATTACAGAAATGGCAATACACAAATGACTAGAGTTACAGAAGTGTTCATGCACTTCCGCCATGAGAATTCAGTATTGTGACAAGCCGCTACCTGCTGCAATCAGAACCTCCATATCTTGAGCATGGAATTTGAAGAAGGCCCTTATTCTCTGTTAGAGAGTGCGCTCCCACATGGTAGGCGGGTCCTCAAAGTATCAACAGTGGTTGCAGGATGCCGAAAATCAACAAGTTGACGATTGACCATATCCCATACAAGATTGATTAGTGACATCTCAGGCAGACAAGCAGTGGTACACGTCATGCTTCAGACAGGACTTGCAAATTCCTCGCCATATGCAGTTGGGCATTATCCTGCTGAAAACGTGGCATGTGGATCTGCCTACAGAAGGGCACATTTCAAGATCCCTCCCTCGGTTCTAGGCGCTACAGTCTGGAACCGAGCGACCGCTACAGTCGCAGGTTCGAATCCTGCCTCGGGCATGGATGTGTGTGAAGTCCTTAGGTTGGTTAGGTTTCATTAGTTCTACGTTCTAGGCGACTGATGACCTCAGAAGTTAGGTCGCATAGTGCTCAGAGCCATTTGAACCAGCCTCCCTCGGTCCACACGAGTGTAGGTTTTTCGAGATCTTTAGAATTGTATGCGTTTATACGAAACACTACCCTCATCTAAATGCCTTACAAAATTACGCAACGGATATTGGATAACCTGATAAATAAATTAGCCCTGTGCCATTCAACCCAGTGGGAATCTTCACATATGAATAATCTCTTTCTACACATTTGCTGACAAATTACGCATCTGACCAAAAAATTGTGTGAAATTCAATCAATAACTCGGTCACCCATATATATAGACATATATAGATACAAAAAATGACTGGTACTAGTTACTAGCAGGAAAGGTACCATGTTTAATGAATTTCAGCCCTCACCTGATACAGATGTACAAAGCTGCCTGTTAAGTGTGTATCTTTTCTTGTCTTTTCTTCATAGTATATACATTTAAATTTTGTGCCTGTTCTTCTGTTTGAGAGGTTTAATCTCGTGTTTATGCAAGCGTAATTTCTTTCAGTTTGTAGCGCAATAGTTGCTCATTTGTTTTCTTTTGACGACAAGTGTCCGTTCTTTTAGCAAGCCAGTCGGCGAGGCCCAGCTCTGGCCTGATACAGTCTACAGGGCACCAAGTTAAGTGTCTTTATATTTACCTGTTTTCCCCCGTAGTATATTTGTTAAATTTCGTGCGCATCTCCATTTAAGAGGTGTAAGCTCGCATTTTGTGACTGTAAATTTGGGTAACCTCTAACGCAGTATACATTTCTTCTGAACAGCCAGCTATGTAGCTCATTGAGGCATCAGCATCCATTGGTGACACATCAAGAGAGTAGCAAGTTGCATATCTAGGATTCTTTCTGCTTTTATTGTTTACTTCTTCATTAGTCTTGCTGAGATGAGTAGGATGTGTGTACATGCTGTGTGCAGACGCAAGAGGTGGGCGCAATTCGTGAACAGCTGTATGTGCTTTTGGCTACAGTCAGTCACCTTGAGGCTGGTGCTCAGGGTGCAGCAGTGGCAGAGAAACTGGCATGCTGCATGGGATGCGTCAGCAGTTGTTTTGTCTACAGGCTCTGCTACCGAAGCACCTTCTACTGTACCCGGTGCAGAGGATCCACTCTCACAGCAGAATGAATGGTGGGTGGTAATGTATTCACGTCACTCCAGGCAGAGAGTCAATGTGGAGACTGGTCGTCAGGTCTCGCCCATTCACCCTGTGAGTGAACAGGGTCTCTATTCTGTATCTTCCCACCATTTTGCCGATCGGTTCAGTACGTGAGCGCGCCGAATGGTCTTGCTTATTCTGGAAGCATTTCGGAAGCGATGCCAAACGGCCCTAGCGAACCGAAACGCTGGAAAGGCTGTTGTCAGTTCGCTTAGCGCCAATCAGATCCGCGCATGCGCACTCCAGCGCCACAGCTACACGAACCCTAAGTGGCTAGCAGCAGACACCGACATGCTATTCTTCACACCAAACAGCGTGGTTAGAGTACGTAATACTGTTCAAATTTCGCTGATCACATGCTTCCATTGTAAGTAGACTGTATAGCTTTTTTTATTGGTAATGCCACATAGCGCTCTGTATGAAAATCACTGGCTGTGCTGTGTGCAGTCTGTGGCTGGTTTGCATTGTTGTTGGCTATTGTAGTGTTGGGCAGCTGGATGTTAACAGCACGTAGCGTTGCGCAGTTGGAGGTGAGCTGCCACCAGTGGTGGATGTGGGGAGAGAGATGGCGAAGTTTTGAAATTTGCAACACTGGATATCATGAACTGCTATATACATTACGACTTTTGAACACTATTGAGATCTATTAAATAATAATTTTGTGATCCACATTCTTCAAAAAAGGAGCGCTTGGAAAGGAAAGAACAATAAGAAGGGACTAGTAATAGTAACTGCATACATAATATTCTTTTCAAGTACATGGTAATATTTTTTTTTACAGTAAGTTGTTGTGCTGCACCACTTTAATTACATAGACACTAAGATGTGACATAGGTATTAGACATGGCCATCTTTACTGTAATATTTTATCTGCTTAAGCTTTGTCATGTTTAGATATAAGTTATTGCATTTGCTGCTGCTGTTTGCCAGGCATAATGTTACTGAATTTGACTTTGTATTACGCTGTTAAGCCAGTTTTACTACGGATTTATTTTTCTTGTTTACTGCACAGTGCCTTATATTAGTTGTAATATTGCAATTGCTTGCCAATTTGAATTTTTTGTCATTGATGTTTGTGTTAATTGTTTTGTGCTGCTGCATTGCCTCGTCCCTTAGTTTAGCATCTGAGCTCAGTAGATTTAAGTTAGCTTCAGACGGGGTAGACTATATAAGAAACTAACTATGATGGATTGGAAGAAAAGCATTGAGAAGCTATAAGAAAATGGTTTGGCCAAAAAAGGAGTGTACAGTGGAGAAAAACTATTTTTGAAAGAGGATGTGAACAGAATACAGAAAGCATGCTTGGATAGGAGTTTTTTGGTGGAAACAAATGTTGAAATAAGAAAAAGATCTATAGAATGAGGTTTTGGGTTGGACAGCAGTACCAAATGTTACACTGAAAACAAACCCTGCCCTTACCTTTTGTGTTATCCCACTATGTGTTCGTGTACCCTCGTATATTTGTTTTCTTCCTGTCTCTGTGTAGTTTCATAGAATTTTTTCCTCTTCTAATACTAAGCTACATTCACTATGATGAGGAATACTGTTATCCTCAAATATAATTGGCATTAATAATATGTTATTTACCTTGTAAATATGCTTAGACATTATTTATTCTGTTTTGTTTTAATGCTCATGTGTGACGTTGATGTTTCAAAATTTATTCTGATCTTTTATGTATTTACTTATGTCATAATTCCTGTAACACTGATGTATATGTTAGTTCAATACTTTTGTAAAGCCTGTACCACAAATGTTGTCTGTACTGTTATGTTCTTTCATGATGTATTTTGTACCTTTGTAATTGTATTCTCATGTTATAAAATCGTAATTGACACCGGTTCATCATATTAGTAACTTGTAAGTTACATTTCACTGCACACGTTTCTGTTGGTCATAGTATATGGACAATATTTGAGAAGTAGGGACTGTTAGTGTTTGCACGTGTGTTGATAATTCAGCAAAGGACTGGATAACAGCATTGCTGGTTCTAAGGACAATTCCAAAAACGTTGTGAGTGCACAAGTGGTGGTTATGGACTTGCTATATTCTCCGTAAGACTCTTCGATGGTGATTGTGCACCTGCACAGTAGCAACGGATAGCTGCTAGCCATCTCTACAAGGACTACAGTGGGGCTGCATCTTTGATGACCCATCAATACCATTATTTCTACAAGGACTGCAGTGGGTCTGCACCTCTGGTGGCCCATCAATACCGTAATCTCTACCAGGACTACAGTGGGTACGCTCTGTGACGACCTACCTACCAATATTCTTCAAAACTTCGACTGACTCCGTAGTGGGTTTGCTCCATTGTGGACCATTACCTTTCTTCATGTCAAGAGTTAGCATTATCTTTCTGTTGGAAGGACAACACTACTTCTTCAAGACTGCATGGAAATCCACTACTTCTATGTGCATTTTCTTTTACTGCTCAGACTTTGAGAAAAAAAAAACACTGCAATTTTACTGTGATGAGTCATCAGGACTGTCTTTATGGCCTGTGAGAAAATTTTACCTTTGATCAACATTGTATCAATAAGTGTGTGCATTTGATTTCTTTGTTATTGTAATCATGAAAATTTTTTTCAAATATGTATTGGCCACTGCCCAAAACAATTTGTAAAACTTTTTTGTGGGGAGCATGGGGGCTATGTAAGTAGACGGTATAGGTTTTTTTTATTGGTAACGCCACATAGCGCTCTGTATGAAAATCACTGGCTGTGCTGTGTGCAGTCTGTGGCTGGTTTGCATTGTTGTTGGCTGTTGTAGTGTTGAGCAGCTGGATGTTAACAGCGCGTAGCATTGCGCAGTTGGAGGTAAGCCGCCAGCAGTGGTGGATGTGGGGAGAGAGATGGCGAAGTTTTGAAATTTGCAACACTGGATATCATGAACTGCTATATACATTATGACTTTTGAACACTATTGAGGTAAATACATTGTTTGTTCTCTATTAAAATCATTCATTTGCTAACTATGCCTATCAGTAGTTATTGCCTTCCGTAGTTTGAATCTTTTATTTAGCTGGCAGTAGTGGCGCTCGCTGTATTGCAGTAGTTCGAGTAACGAAGATTTTTGTGAGGTAAGTGATTTGTGAAAGGTATAGGTTAATGTTAGTCAGGGCCATTCTTTTGTAGGGATTATTGAAAGTCGGACTGCGTTGCGCTAAAAAAAAAAAAAAAATATTGTGTATCAGTTTAAGCACAGTCATGTATAATTATTCTAAGGGGACGTTTCACCATGAATGCATGATAACAATAGAATATTTAAGGAATGGAGTGTAGTACCACATTGTACGAATACATGTGTAGAAATACTCGAAAAATAGGGCATTTTTTCTGTTTTTCGTCGTTCCTTAGTTGCTTCAAGTTTCATGGAAGTACATACCTTCTGTGCAACTAATTGAAGATGCTTCACAAATAAAAGCAGTGAAATATGTGTGGCAATGAAGAAACTGTCTTCAGTTAGTTGCAAAGACGGAACATATCTCCACGAACCCGAAAAATTGTTTAAGAGAGTGTCAAAGAATGCATAGAATGTGGTTGTAAATCCCAATATGATATATAAACGATCTGGTTCATAAAAACAAATTAAAGATGAAACGCCATTTCGAGAGCGTGTGGAGAGTGCAACTATAGAAGCTCATTGCAGTTTATAACATGCATCTGATGAAACAAAATATTTCATATATGGCGGTATAGTCTAAAAGTATTGTGGCGGGAATCTTTCACCTCTGTCTACTGTTGCTAAGGATTCGATCACAGATAAATACTTGTGACAAGCTAAAGTATAAAGACGATTGCTGCTAGTTTCATTTTCGGTAATTTAAGTTGCGCTGTTAGATTCCTGTCCGACCACACACTTAGAAATCGATACATATTCAGAAAAAGTAGTGAATTATTTGTGACAAGAGAAAGTATAAATGGCAAAGTCAGTTATTTCACACACAGCAATTTCATCTTTCATTTGTCAAACATATGGAAGACACGAAATCGAAGATACTCATTACTGAGAAAGCGCGCTCTTACGTGTAAATAACAACGAATATATCAAAAAAAATGCTTTACTTTGAAGCTTAACGAAGACTTAGAATATGTTCCGAACACGAAGAGGAAAAGAATATATATTTTTGATATTCAGCTGTATGCAATCCTGCGAGGCTTTACCCATTGTGCTACTACCACTCGCTTGCATGCAACGATTTATTTTATTTTACATAGTTTCAGTCGAGAAAGATGCTTGAGATTTTGGAAGGTTTCCTCTACCAGGCTTCACATTTTTTTTGCATTGTTACTTAAAGTCTTAAGCGCATTTCGGTAATTAGTAACTAAAATACGCGAAGTCACTAGTAATTTCAGCTAACACTCAAGTGATATATGTAAGCAGAGCCGACCTTTTGAAATTTAATAATTTTTTAAACTCTTAATTATGTACAAATAACAGGTATTTTGTAAGAATATTGATCGAAACTGTTTCTTTATGTTATAATAATTCACAGTAACAACAATACAAACCATATTTCTAACAAATAAAACTAATCTATCATGAACTCACTTTCTACCCAGATGCATCCTGGTGATTCTTCAGTATCACAAACACTAAATCCGACGCTAAAACCGCCCAATATATTTAAAATAACGGATTATAGGTGTGAATAAATCACACTGAATCGAACGAAAGGGCCATACTGAAATCCAAAACCTCTCGGTGCACTTGCCGAAAAATCGGCAGGATGACCGATCGGTAACAGGTCTCAGTAGCTTACAGAATAGTAACTTCGGATGAAGACCCGAAAATGACGTCACTACCGAGGCTAACGTACTGCACCGATCGGTATGAACGATGCAGAATTGGGCCCCAGGTGGTATCTTCTTCAGCAGAGTCCGATCAGGCACACAGGGGTAGGTGTTTACTAGCTATCCAGGAGCTCCGACGTTAGGCACGTTATGGAGTCCCTTACACAGATAGCGTTCAGGGCTGCAAGGAAAGCCAATGTGCACTCGATATGTCTGCAAGGGGGTCTCATTCGAGATGTGCTGGCGGCCTTGCCTGCACCTGTCGAACGTGCAGAATACAGTCGTCCGCAATTTGTGGCTCACGTCAACACCAACGACTCCTGTCGCTTGGGTTCCGAAGCCACCCTCAGTTCATACAGGTGGATGGCGGATGTGATGGAGGCTACTGGCCTCACGTGTGGGGTGCAAGCAGAGCTCGCAATTTGCAGCACTGTTCCCAGAGCTGATCTGGGTCCTTTGGTTTGAGGTCAAGAGGATGACTTGAACCAAAGGATTCCTCGACTCCGTGACGGTCTTGGTTGCAGATTTCTAGACTTGCGTCATCGGCTGGGAATTTGTAGGACTCCCTTGATAAGTAAGGGGTGCACTAGGCAAAGGTAGCAGCTACTCGGGTAGCAGAGAACTTGTGGAGTGCACATGGGGGGGGGGGGGGGGCGGTGGTTCTTAGAATAGACTTTAGTTTGAGTTACTCCTACGAACACTCGCCAGTCAATACGCAGCAAGGGAAAGCAGAATGCATTCAAAGTAAAGATACTTCGACTGTCAAAATTTTATTGGTAAAACGTCGAAGTATTCATAACGAAGTTCCCGATTTTACCGTGCTACAGGGAAGTCCTCAAGCTCAGATTATTCTCGGGACCGACAGCTTGTTGAAACTCGACATGGAAAGCTCTGAGATATTCATCTAGTCATGGAACGTACTCGTATATCGAAAAGACAGATTATAGGCCATGGGGAATGTTCATTGCAGTTGACAAAAGTATTGTCCACTTTCCAGCATCCTGGAAAAACAGTACGTCAGCAGCTTCTGTTAATCAGTTAATTTGATGACCTGTTTCGGGCCGGGACGCATTTACAAATTGTCGTAACAGTCATGCAAAAGCCATGTCAAAAATCGGTAAACGGAAAGCTACAGCGCGTGCAGATATTATCGCTATTCACGTCGAAGTTGATTTTGATATTGAATTTATTTGGTCACTTATAACAGGTCCAGGCAAAACCAAGTTAATTCTTGGATGTTTCTACCGGTCACCAGCTTCTGCTGTGACAGTTGTAGAGTCATTGAAAAAATGTCTATAGTTAGTAGCGTTTAAATACCCAGATCATGCATTATTAGTTGGAAGTGACTTTAACCTACCGAGTACAGACTCGGATGTCTACCGAATCATTTCATGGGGTACAGACAGACAGTCATGCGAAGTAGTTTTGAACACCGTGTCTGAAATCTGTCTTGAGCAGCTATTTCGGCAGGCCACACGCAATGGAAATATCATAGACCTAGTAGCTACAAATAGGCCGGACCTTATCGACAACGACTGTACAGAAACGTGGATTGGCGACCGTAACGTCATTATAGCAGTTATGGCTACGAAAGTTAAACGTCAGTTAAGAAGACTAGGAGTGTTTCTGCTAGAAAGAGCTCTAAGCAGTTATTAGTATCTCCATTAGGTAGTGAACTGATGTCACTTAGTTACAATAAGATGGAAGTAGAGGAATCACGAGCAAAGTTTAAGGAGGTTATAAATCGTGGTATGGAGAACTATGTGCCTACCAAGGGGACTAAGGAGGAAAAAGGCCCACCTTGGTTTAATTACGAGATACGGAAAATAATGAGGACGCAGGCTCCGTTGCACTCTCAAAAAAAATGTATGAAATCTTATGGGATTTAACTGCTAAGGTCATCATTCCATAAGCTTACACACTACTTAACCTAAATTATCCTATGGACAAACACACACACCCATGCCCGAGGGAGAACTCGAACCTCCGCCGGGACCAGCCGATTGCACTCTCAGTTTAAGAGAGAACGTGCAGATGACAACAAACAGAGATTTGTACAGATTCGTTCAAAGAGTACTCTACACCTCTGGCCACTTACTTAGCTTGTGTTTATCGTGAGTCTCTAGACCAAGAAAACTGGAAAAAAGCGCATTTGACTCCTTTGTATAAGAAGGGTAAAAGAACGGACCCGTAAAATTACATACTAATGTCCTTAACATCGGTTTTCTGCAGAATCCTTGAACATATTCTCATTTCGAATACAATAAATTTTCTCGAGAACCTTATATCCACAAATCACCATGGTTTTAGATAGCATCGCTCGTGCGAAACTGAGCTTGGCCTTTTCTCACACAATGTATTATGAACTATGGATCAAGGGAAAAAAGGCAGTTTCCGTATTTCTAGACTTCCGGAAAGCGTTTGATATGATGCCCCATTGCATACTATTAAAGAAGGTATGAGCATATGGAATAGACGTCTTAAGATATAGAGCCTGGTTTGTTGTCCTCGATGGTGAGTTTTTATCAGAAACAAAGGAATCGTCAGGAGTAACCAGGGAAATGTGATAGGACTGCTATTAACATAAATAATTTGGCGGACAGGGTGGGAAGCAATCTGGGGTTGTTTGCTGGTAATGCTGCAGTGTACGGTAAGGTGTCAAAGTTGAGTAGCTGCAGGAGGATACAAGATGACTTGGACAAAATTTCTAGTTGGTGTGCCAGCTTTAAATGTAGACAAATGTAAGTTAGTGCGGATGAGTAGGAAAACAAACTTGTAACGTTCGAGTACAGCCTTACTTGTACTGCTTGACACAGTCCCGTCATTTAAATATCTGGGTGTAGCGTTGGAAACCGATATGAAATAGAACGTGCGTGTGAAGACTACGGTAGGGAAGGCGAATGGTCGAATTCCGTTTATTGTGAGAATTTTATGAAAGCGTGGGCCGTCTGTAAAGAGACTGCATAGAGGACGCCAGTGCGAGTACTGCTCGAGTGTTTGGGATCCGTGAGAGGTGGCATGAGCCCCCTCTCATATTTCTATCTTACGATTTTCCTCTCTAATTGCATGCAGTGAAAAGTCGCTATTCCTTCACACGCGGACTTCCCACGCAGCGTCTCTCGTCACCCGGGTGATCCAGTGACAGGCGGGCTCTTCTGATCTGGAAAGGGTTAAGCCGACGGGTGTGAGGAAGTCGAGTGAATGCTTTGCAGACGCCGACATTGTCAAAAGACACGCCCGGAAGGGTCTGAAGTAAAGGCTGGGCTAGAGGTTCCGTTACTTCGCAGAAACTTAGCGAAAACACTTTCTGGCGGGCTACCAGCAAGGCGTGGGAATGACTTGTGTACCCAGGCAGTTGTGGCGGGAAAATTCCCGCGCTTTCTGCAAAATAGTAACTGTGATTGGCTTGCTCAGGGCATAGCTCCGTGACGTAGCAAAATCAGCGCAGAAATTGGCGCCAAGAATCTCCATTGATGGAATGGTAGTGCTCCGGCAATAGAGTGGAATTTTCCGCCGGTTTTCGAGTTGCTGATTGGAACGTTTAACCACGGCCACTGTCGTGGGGGCGGGAATGTTGTGTGTTCGGCCTGTACGGGTGCTCTAGGTAGTCGGCTCTCGCCTTTCGGTCGAGGACGTCAAAGCAACCAGCCATCGCCTCCGGTACACCAGATCGTGTTCTGGCAGTTAAGAAGACAGTTTGGTAATGTATGTCCGCAGCACCGGCAGATAGGGATTTTCCTAGGTGATAATCAGAGCTCAGCAGAGCGCGCCTGTTCGTCTTTTTCTAACTTTGTTCTGTCTTGAGTAGCAGCAATTAATGTGGGGTTAGCTGTGTGTCTCTCTTAAGATTTGAGTGGCAAGGAATTGGCTTCACATACCACTTCGTCTTAAACCTCACAATCTAGTTTAGGGACAACTTCACCTTCATAGCGTTTGTTTGAGTATCCAATTTGAGCCAATATGATGTATTATAAATGTTTCATGTGCTTTTCTTTATTATTTTGTGTTTAGTCTTAATAAATCATATTGTTATTTTGGACAGAACTTTCATTCTGTTAATCGGTAGAGCAACCTATCATTTCTCACTACGTTAATGAAACCTTCCTTTATTTAACTTATTTATCAAATTAAATTATTGCAGGTGCCAAACTTTTTTTTTTTACTCCACTTCCAGAGTTGATTACAGTCAGTTCGCGTATATTTTTTAATCCATGTGCAACAGCAAAAGTCGGAGTTAGAATAGGGGGGGCTTAGAGCATCATTTACATATGGAGATTCTAGAAGAATTTAGTGTTAAATACACTGCTTGCCCCGGCACCTCGCATCCGTACCAGGGCGGATTTGTGGGATCTTGCCCACTCGTAGCCAATAGGGTGCCTAAGTGATGCAGCGTATCGCGTAACTTTTTGAAAATGCTGTTAATACATACAACGATAACTGTGCCGTTATTCCTATTGTGTGAAATGGTTTTGGAAATACTCTTTTATGTATGTTAAAAGCCACGGCTAAATTTTGTCAGGGCGCTAACGCCAGAAGTATCATACATATCCCAACGTGAAGACATGCATCTTACTCACTATGGATTAAAAATCTTTATTATTACGCGATAATCATTTAAACACAATGCTGAATTTTTCTTCTGTGAGGCTCGATGCTCCAGGATAGCTGCTTATGCGCAATGGCAGCTAAGCATTTGTAGAAATTCCTGTTAATAAAAAAACTGTACCTCTGGCCTAATACGAATTGGAAAATACAACAAGACGCAGTTTTCCATTTGTTGAGATTATTCTTTTTAATACTTTTAGGATGAAATGACTATTAAAAGAGCTTATATCATTTGTATCATTAATGGCGTCGCTACAACAATGAGCCTACACAAAAATGGGCAGCGCAACATTTAATTATTACGTAACTAAATTATATTCAGGAAAGGTACTCGCTACTGACAAAAACACGTTTTATAACCAATAGTTTCATATATATTCAAACTGTAAGTAGGCTGTTTAGGTTTTTATGTTTGTAACGTCACCAAGCGCTCTGTATGAAAATCACTGGCTGTGCTGTGTGCAGTCTTTGCCTGGTTTGCATTGCTGGAATTTTCTATTCTAGTGTTGGGCAGTTAGCTGTTAACAGCGCGTAGCGTTGCGCACTGCACAGTTGGAAGTGAGCCGCCAGCAGTGGTGGATGTGGGGAGTGAGATGGCGCAGTTTTGAGAGCGGATGATCTGGACGTGTCCCCATCAGAGAGAGTAAATTTGTAGTACTGTATTTCATGAACTGATATATATATATTATCACTTTTGAGCACTATTAAGGTAAATACATTGTTTGTTCTCTATCAAAATCTTTCATTTGCTAACTATGCCTATCAGTAGTTAGTGCCTACAGTAGTAAGAATCTTTTATTCAGCTGGCGGTATTGGCGCACGCTGTATTGCAGTAGTTTGAGCAACGAAGATTTTTGTTAGGTAAGTGATTCATGAAAGGTATAGGTTATTGTCAGTCAGGGCCATTCTTTTGTAGGGATTTTTGAAAGTCAGATTGCGTTGCGCTAAAAATGTTGTGTGTCAGGTTAAGCACAGTCATTTATAATTTTTCTAAGGGGACGTTTCAAAACAAATTCTAATATTGCTACATATAATTGTATGAATTACAGGCCGTGAACAATAAGCGTCCGTCAGCTAGAACATCAGGATCTAGAAGACAATGAAACAAAAAACGCTCATTCTTTTTATACGAACGGACAAAGATCATAATTATTTCGATGTGGAGAGCGCTGATCACGCTTCTTTATTGTTGCGTATCAATAACCTATTTATACTTCTTTTTTACGGGAGGCTGTGCTATAAGCGTTCTCGGAATGTTGTACAACAATTCAAACAAATAGCATTACTAGTTTTATTTCTTAGTAAGCAAATTGACGATACTTAACTTTGATTACAGCAAATGTCGCTAGCGAGAGACGACATGAAAACAGTAAAGTTCTTGCTATACACAAAGTCCTAGTAAGCACTTGATACGGATCACGACAATCTGATAGCGTAGCAATGATGTCCGTTGCAGGCTGGGCCGATCTGAGCAGCCGAGGCTAACAGGAGCGGAACTTACATTCACCGAGCGAGGTGGCGCAGTGGTTCGACACTGGACCCGCATTCGGGAGGACGACGGTTCAATCCCGCGTCCGGCAATCCTGATTTAGGTTTTCCGTGATTTCCCTAAATCGCTCCAGGCAAATGCTGGGATGGTTCCTTTGAAAGGTCACGGCACTCTTCCTTCCCCATCCTTCCCTAATCCGATGAGACCGATGTCCTCGCTGTTTGGTCTCTTCCCCCAAACAACCCAACCAAACCCAACCCCAACTTGCATTCACTTGTTCCAGGTGTCACTCTTGGCGCGGCACAGTCCTATTCCGTGCACCATTGGCCAACGTTTCCTCACCGCCTTCTCTGGTCTTGCGTACTGCATCTTCGTTCCGGCGCTTGTAATTACGCCAGAACAGGATTTAAGGAAGACGTTGAAGCAGCTCAGAGATGGGCTGCTAGATTTGTTACTGGTACATTCGAACAACACGCAAGTGTTACGGAGATGCTTCGGGAACTCAAATAGCTATAACTGGAGGGAAGGTGACGTTGACTATTGAGAAAATTTGGAGAACAGGCACCTGAAGCTGATTTCAGAACGGTTCTGTTGCCTCCAACATAAACTGCGCGTAAGGACCGCGAAGATAAGATGCGAGAAATTAGGATTTGTATGGAGGCACATAGTCATTTTTACCCTCGTTCTATTGTGAGTGGAACAGGAAAGGAAATGACTAGTTGTGGTACAGAGTACCCTCCGCCAGGCGCCGCTAGGTGGATTGAGGAGTATCGATGTAGATGTAGATTTTGATCAAACAAAGGTAGGAGTAAATTTATCATGTTACATGAACACTACTGATTGAAAGATGAGTATAAAGAGAAATTATTCAAAAACAGAAATGAACTTCATTAATCAGTTAATGAATGTTTTTAAAGGAAGGGAAAATGAATGGAGTGACCTAACAGATTTCCTGCTGTACATTCACGAAAAATATGCCTTTTCTAATCAACAGTGTGTAAGGTGTCAGGCAAATCCAACACCTTCCATGAAAACCCTGACATGATAAGCAAATCCAGTAGTATGTCACATAGCTCCGAATAAATCCTGACATTAAATTAACCAAAGTAATACGAGTAACGAGTGAGCAAATGGAATACCAAAGACTAACACAAGAATGCCTAAATGCATGTCATACCTTCCCACCGCGAGACAGACGCAGTTCCGAGGGGAGAAACGAGAACAGAAGCCGAGAGCAGAACCGTGTTAAGCTGAAAGGCCCTACGATAAGGGACGGATGGACACACATGTCGCCAGCTAACTGCTAGGACCACACCACCCGCAAGTTTTAGCGTGAGACTTTTTTCGCATCTCTGTTACGTTAGGACCACCCCCCAGCCCATGTTAAAAGCCCTCCAGAAGAACAGTATAGATCTTACGATAACACAAAAAGGGCTACACCACCCGCAAGTTTTAGCGTGAGACTTTTTCGCATCTCTGTTACGTTAGGACCACCCCCCAGCCCATGTTAAAAGATAGAGCCCTCCAAAAGAACAGTATAGATCTTACGATAACGCTCAAAGGACCACACCAGTTGCAAGTTTTAGCGTGAGACTTTTTCGCGTCTCTGTTACGATGCAAACATTAAAAACATTGCCCCACCACGAAAAGTATAACGTTTCTCATTGGATAGACAGAATTTTTGTAGGCGGAGCTTGAGGTTAACATTCAGATCCTGATTGGTCAGATGAAAACACAGCCAGATAGTTTTTTTAAACCAACTTCGGTAAATAATAGTAAGGAGAAGTTAGGAGAGAGTTGCTTCCGAGAGGGCAAGCTGGACGAAGCTGCGCTGGCCGCCGCCCCCTGACGAACACCGACAAGGTATTGAACGCACGCGATGCCACATTTTTGAGCGCGTAAGGCTTCACTCAGAACTGCAGAAGTCTCATCTGTTACATCCCCATTTTGCGTAATACTAGTGTCGATCGTCAATTAAAGCTCATGGTGTTCACATTTGCCACTTGAAGTACAAATCTGAAACACGATGATTTTTCTGTTATATAGTTATTGAGAAGCCACATCAGCCACTGTAATTTACGACAAGTTAGATAAGTAATTAAAGATAATTGAGGGTCACTGTAGACCATTTTGATAGTTTTCTCTCTTGTGAAAATTTAAACCTAGATTATAGATGTGATATGGCCTAGGTCATCCTTCGATCCATTGTAGAACTTGGAGCCCCATTCAGGGAATATTCGTTCACATTTTTGTTGAACACAGTTGGTTTTTACCATCCTGTATTAAAACATTTCCTTTTATCAATAGTGCAATTTATGAACGATGTTTTGTGAGTAGAATAAAATTTCCAATAGTAAACTTAACTGCTTTTTCGACGTTATTTTACCAGCTAACTAAAAATAGGAAAGCCTTGAACCACTTCCACTAAATTTAGTTAGTATTAAGATTCCTTTACAGGGAGTGCAGTGGAGCTCACGCTGAAATCATTAAGTATTTGGTTATATCATCGCTAGTCTCACTGGACTCTTATGAATTCTACATGTCATGTGTGGTCTGACGTCTCCTTACCAGCAACAGGTCCCAGGTTCAAACTAGTCAATTCCCTGAAAAAACACGCTCAGAGCATCGTTGCGCGAAACTGGTAGGGAGACACGATATAGAACAAACAGACACCACACAAAATGTTTAGAAGTGAATGTGCGTTATAAAATTAAAATTTGACATGCAAGAACACAGATCAACTGAATCGTGACCAGAGCTGAGCAAGGAGTCGATATCGAGATTTCCTAAACTGCCGGAAGTTTATCGTATCGATCATGTGTGCTGTGTCCTCATGGCTGCATCAGCTGGTGTTTTGGCACGGCTCATGTGCAGCAAGTCGGGTCCATTTGTACAGACACATCTGGTGGTTGGTGGCGAAAATGCGACTAATCCTGCCGTACACTGAAATAAATATTGAAAAATCCCTGTTCAAATTTACGTTAATGAGGACATTGGTATGCGTCCATACCAATGCAAAACCAATTTTCAAACTTTCCAACAATCAAGCTACTATGTAAAGAAATATTCTGTCAGTATAAGTGAAGTCAGAAGCGCTACATTCAATAGAAAATTTCAACCAGAGTGATGCTGAAATCGAACCTGCACTTACAGTGAAGTTTTCCTACTTTGATCGAAAGATAATGAGGATTCTACACCTTCAGATGTCTGAACTAGATATCCATCAAATGCCCTGGCCGAGCGGTTCTAGGCACTACAGTCTGGAACCGCGCGACCGCTACGGTCGCAGTCTCGAATCCTGCCTCGAACATGTACAGGGCTATTACAAATGATTGAAGCGACTTCAAAAATTCACCGTAGCTCCATTCATTGACATATGGTCACGACACACTACAGATACATAGACAAACTCATAAAGTTTTGTTCGGCTGAAGCCGCACTTCGGGTTTCTGCCGCCAGAGCGCTCGAGAGCGCAGTGAGACAAAATGGCGACAGGAGCCGAGAAAGCGTAAGTCGTGCTTGAAATGCACTCACATCAGTCAGTCATAACAGTGCAACGACACTTCAGGACGAAGTTCAACAAAGATCCACCAACTGCTAACTCCATTCGGCGATGGTATGCGCAGTTTAAAGCTTCTGGATGCCTCTGTAAGAGGAAATCAACGGGTCGGCCTGCAGTGAGCGAAGAAACGGTTGAACGCGTGCGGGCAAGTTTCACGCGTAGCCCGCGGAAAATTGGCTCATGCCACAACTGGAGACCGACAGCGCCGACTTCATCTTTCAACAGGATGGTGCTCCACCGCACTTCCATCATGATGTTCGGCATTTCTTAAACAGGAGATTGGAAAACCGATGGATTGGTCGTGGTGGAGATCACGATCAGCAATTCATGTCACGGCCTCCACGCTCTCCCGACTTAACCCCATGCGATTTCTTTCTGTGGGGTTATGTGAAAGATTCAGTGTTTAAACCTCCTCTACCAAGAAACGTGCCAGAACTGCGAGCTCGCATCAACGATGCTTTCGAACTCATTGACGGGGACATGCTGCGCCGAGTGTGGGAGGAACTCGATTATCGGCTTGATGTCTGCCGAATCACTGAAGGAGCACATATCGAACATTTGTGAATGCCTAAAAAAACTTTTTGAGTTTTTGTATGTGTGTGCAAAGCATTGTGAAAATATCTCAAATAATAAAGTTATTGTACAGCTGTGAAATCGCTTCAATCATTTGTAATAACCCTGTATGTGTGTGATGTCCTTAGGTTAGTTAGGTTTAAGTAGTTCTAAGTTCTAAGGGGCTGATGACCTCAGAAGTTAAGTCCCATAGTGTTCGGAGCCATTTTGAACCATCAAATCCCCTTATGTAATGAAAGTAAAATGTTACATGCAGGAGGTTAAACATAAATCTGTCTACTTGGCTGGACGCTAAGGCAGAAAGTCATTCCGCAATCGCATAGTACCAAGCAGGAGCTGTCGATGACTGCATACCAAGGCAGAAGATTTCCTGCTGTCGCATAGGTTTAGTTAAATGATTGATCTGGTGAGACTGGAAACCTCATGGCCCCGTCCATCTGGTGTCTGAGTATAGAGGATGTAAAGCGGAGAAGTGCACGTGTGTCTGCCGGGTGGTATTATGAAACCACGTACCCGCACTATATTTCAATCTTTTCCACCTGTCTTTTACAGTCACAGGCCTGATCGCCTCCAGAGTCACCACACTACAAAAAGCAAGGAAGTCTTACCTAATAGAAGGCTTGATTTCAGTCTTATAGTGTAGGTGGCGTGCGCGTGAGCCGCCGCTCTGATGTCCAAGGTCTTTGTCAACAGGAATTGCGCTCCCTGAATGCTACAATATTCCCATTGCTGAAGCGTGAAGCTAATAAAGAAAAACAATTTGGAAGTGGGTGATGAGTGGTATTTTAGCATCCTGTATCCGTGTTTTGATGACTCCAGCCCGTCCTTCTCCAACACAGCAGAGACAGTAAAACGATGTAAAAGCGTGTTTTTCGTAAGCCCTGAAGCCAATTGTTAGTTAAGGAGCAAAATGTTGTACCGTCAGTTCTCCCTTCCATGGATCTACATCTGGTCGCTTTCCGGCACCCCTCTGAGCGGTCGGCCTGTCGTAAACTCATATCTCATGCAGCCTTGAGACCCATGTCCCAGGCTCGCTCCGTCCATTGTGGAGAATGTGTTCCCTGTTCCTTTACCGCTCAGCTCTGACGAGAACCTTCTAACCTTCTGTACTTACAAGCCAATCCCGAGTACACCCTGACGGCAAGCTACAATTGTAATAAGAACTAAAAAGGAAAGTACTGATGTACACTACTGGCCATTAAAATTGAAACAACAAAAAGAAATGCAGATGATAAACGGGTATTCATTGGACAAATATATTATACTAGAGCTGACATGTGATTACGTACATTTTCACGCAATTTGGGTGCATAGATCCTCAGAAATCAGTACCCAGAACAACCACCTCTGGCCGAAATAGCGGCCTTGATACGCCTGGGCATTGAGTCAAACAGAGCTTGGATGGCATGTACAGGTACAGCTGCCCATGCAGCTTCAACACGATGCCACAGTTCATCAAGAGTAGTGACTGGCGTATTGTGACGAGCCACTTGCTCGGCCACCATTGACCAGACGTTTTCAGTTGGTGAGAGATCTGGAGAATGTGCTGGCCAGGGCAGCAGTCGAACATTTTCTGTATCCGGAAAGGCCCGTACAGGACCTGCAACATGCGGTCGTGCATTATCCTGCTGAAATGTATGGTTTCGCAGGGATCCAATGAAGGATAGAGCCACAGCTCGTAGAACATTTGAAATGTAACGTCCCCTGTTCAAAGTGCCGTTAATGCGAACAAGAGGTGACCGAGACGTGTAACCAAAGGCACCCCCTATCATCACGCCGGGTGATACGCCAGTATGGCGATGACGAATACACGCTTCCAATGTGCGTTCACCGCGATGTCGCCAAACACGGATGCGACCATCATGATGCTGTAAACAGATCCTGGATTCATCCGAAAAAATGACGTTTTGCCATTCGTGCACCCATGTTCGTCGTTGAGTACAACATCGCAGGCGCTCCTGTCTGTGATGCAGCGTCAACGGTAACCGCAGTCATGGTCTCCGAGCTGATAGTCCGTGCTGCTGCAAACGTCGTCGAACTCTTCGTGCAGATGGTTGTTGTCTGGCAAACTTCCCCATCTGTTGACTCAGGGATCGGGACGTGGCTGCACGATCCGTTACAGCCATGCGGACAAGATGCCTGTCATCTCGACTGCTAGTCGTTGGGATCCAGCACGGCGTTCCGTATTACTCTCCTGAACCCACCGATTCCATATTCGGCTAACAGTCATTGGATCTCGACCAACGCGAGCAGCAATGGCGCGATACGATAAACCGCAATCGCGATAGGCTACTATCCGATCTTTATCAAAGTCGGAAACGTGATGGTACGCATTTCTCCTCCTTACACGAGGCATCACAACAACGTTTCACCAGGCAACGCCGTTCAACTGCTGTTTGTGTATGAGAAATCGTTTGGAAATTTTACTGATGTCAGCACGTTGTAGGTGTCGCCACCGGCGCCAACATTGTGTGAATGCTCTGAAAAGCTAATCATTTGCATATCACAGCATCTTCTTCCTGTCGGCTAAATTTCGCGTCTGTAGAACGTCATCTTCGTGGTGTAGCAATTTTAATGACCAGTAGTGTATAAAAATAGGGAATATAGGTACACTCTTGTTTAGATATTACTGAGTCATTGCAAATCTGCATATCACAATATTTATAACATCTAAAAGGCTATAGAAAGATAATCAGAAACGAATTGAACGCGAGAAACTCCACACTAGACCCGTGACGTTTTCCACGGTGCCTTAGGCCCTGATGCAACTGTTGCAATTAAGATTGCCTTTAGTACGTAGGAGGCCACACACTTTATAGCCACTGGTGTCCCGAACCTGTATGCCACTCAACAATGCGGTCTGCCCTATAAAGTTTATCAGGACAGCGTCTAAAAGTTACAAGACTACCATTGTAGCACAAGCTGAGGAGGAACTTGTCCAAGCACATTACATTTCGTATTACAGTATGCCAGTGTTCACATTGCCATTACAGTTTCAATCATTGGTTGTTTCGGACCAACGCAAGCTGATGCACTGCCACTCGTGTTACCAGTCCAGCATTCAGCAGACAGAATCGAACCGTTGGTGCACGCATTTCCACACCCTTTGTAAACACTCCACACGATCATATTTCACATCCGCAGCAATAATTATTGCCATCCCAACAGGCATTAAGATATTCATATGACTAGCAACATTATACGGAACGAAGTCAAGCAAACACTGTGGACAAAGCTGTTACGTTAGTCAGGGCTATACAGACAAAATTACAGTCATGCCACGGCGTGGTCAGCATCTGTTGTCGAGTACCCGCTCGTCCGTTTGTAAGACCCTCTTCTATCCGTCAGTTCCACACACGCATCACCATGAGCAGCAACCTCATACAATGAACCGCCAAAGAAACTGCTATAGGCTTGCGTATTCAAATACAGAGATGTGTAAACAGGCAGAATAAAGCATTGCGGTCGGCAGCGCCTGTATAAGACAACCAGTGTCTGTTTGTTAGATCGGTTACTGCTGCTGCAATGGCAAGTTATCAAATTGTAAGTCAGTTTGAACGCGGTGTTATATTCGGCGCAAGAGCGATGAGGCACAGCATCTCCGAAGTAGCGACGAACTGGAGGATTTTCCCGTACGAACATTTCACGAGTGTACCGTGAACATCAGGAATCCGGTAAAACACCAAATTTCCGACATCGCTGCGGCCGTAAAAATATCCTGCAAGAACGGGACCAACAACGACTGAAGAGAATCATTCAGCGTGACGAAAGTGCAACCCTTCCGCAGATTGCTGCAGATTTCAGTGCTGGGCCATCAGCATATGTCAGCGTGCGAGCCATTCAATGTTAAGTGCATCGATATGGGCTTTCGGAGTCGAAAACAAACTCGTGTAGCCTTGATGACTGTACGACACAAAGCTTTACGTCTCCCCTGGACCCGTCAACACCGACATTGGATTATTGATGACTGAAAACATGTTGCCTGGTCGGAAGAGTCTCGTTTCAAACTGTATCTAGCAGATGGACGTATACTGGTATGGAGACAACCTCATGAATCCGTGGACACTGCACGTCAGCAGTGGACTGTTCAAGTTGGTGGAGGCTCTGTAATGGTGTGTTGAGGGTGTGACCCTCGATACGGCTAGATACGACTTTGACAGGTGACACGTACGTAAGCATCCTGTCTGATCACATGCATCCATTAACGTACATTGTGCATTCCGACGGACTTGGGCAATTCCAGCAGGACAATGCGACACTCCCAAACGACCAGAATTGCTACAGACTGGCTCCAGGAAACTCGTCTCAGTTCAAACACTTCCGCTAGCCACTAAACTCTCCAGACATGAACACTATTGTGCATAGCTGTTCAGAAGAGATCTCCATCCCTCGCACTCTTACGGATTTGTGGACAGCCCTGCTGGAGTCATGGTGTCAGTTCCCTCCAGCTCTGCTTCAGACATCAGTCAAGTCCATGCAACGTCGTGTTGCGGGGCTTCTGCGTGCTCGCGTTGGCCCTGTACGATATTACCCAGGTATACCAATTTCTTTGGCTCTTCAGTGTAGTACGCCAGGCCCTTACCCTGTTACCAATAATTCTGCTCTGTTCTGGCATGAGATCCGCGATGAATGCAAGTTAAGTTAGGGGCCAATGCCGAAGAGTACTCTTCGTAAAACCGAATTGGGATTCCATCCGGACCTGGCGACTTACTTGTTTCCAACTCTTTCAGGTGCTTGTCTCTGCCAGGGAGGCTTATTAATATGTCATCCATACGAGAGTCTCTTCTGCGTTAGTGGTGTCCTAAACGCGGATTTTAAAAATTCGGCTTTCGTTTTGATATGTTCAACTGATACACCAAACTGGTCATTAAGTGATGGAACCCTTAGATCCGCGTACTGATTTTAAAATTCTCTGTTTGTCGGCCAGTTTCTGAGGTATGGCGGTGGTAGTTGCTGTACGCTTCGCACAGAAATCTTTTCACAGATGAACAAATCTTTGCTAACGATTTCCTGCCGTCATTTGAGCGGTCAGTTTTGAACTGACAGTGCAACAGCCTTTGTTTACTCAGTGCTTTAGCATTAGTAGCTAGAGTGAGGTGAACAAGACGGTTCTGGGAGGAGGCAAATCCAAAAGCGTCAAGGAGTTGATGCACGGGACAGTTATCGGACTAGACAAGCTGTTCTGTGGACGACAACCTGGTGGAGCGGTTGCTGTCATTCCCAGGCCGGAACTTAGCGTGGCGGTGGGCCACCGGGATTCAGTACGTGTTGCTTTCTGTCTCTTGGCGTGCTCGCTATTTCCTGTTTGGGGACCGTTGGTGGGTTAATCGGCTGCTTGCCTATCGAGAGCTATTCGCGCCTTGCTTATGTGACGTGTCCTTGTTTGCTTGCTTGTATCGTCGATGCATAACTTCGGCGGGAAAATTTTGTGGCTGCTGGTTCTGTGGGCCAGCCTGCCTCTACGTAACGGAGTCTCGTTCCGGCCTCCATTGTTCTGAGTTGGCTTACTGCATTGTTAGTATCTCATTGATGTGTGCTCGATATTTGATATTTGTAACAGGTTTCTATGCATAGCCTAGCTTTCAGGGTGTTTTGTGGAAGGGCTTGCTCACCTTACGTGTTGGTTTAAATACCTTGTTAGTTTAAACTGCTCTTCTGGATGCGTTTAAAAGGTTACCTTTTTTTTAAATTCTGTATTTATTATGGTCATTACCTATTTTTAATCAGGTATGTTATTGAACTATATTTTAGGTGTCCCAGTGCGAACCAGCTGCGCACATCTGTTCACTTGTCAGTGAGGTTACTGTAATTGTGTTATTCAAGGTAAGCTCGATGGTGTGGACTTTCGCCCCTGTCCTCCCAGTTTTATGTTTAAGTTTTCTTATTCGAGTTCAGTGCTTTCAGGCGCATCTTTGCGTAAATTTAATAAGGTAGTTTTAGCTATTTATTGTATTGTTTCTTATTTGCCTATAGGATCTCTAGTAATCTTATGTTACTAGGGCTTGGAAAGAAATAATCATGGGTCTTTCATAAGGTTACTTGGGTCGCACTGTCGAGTTATTGAATGTCGATATATTTGGGTCAAGTGATTTTACTTACGCACTGTAACGTCTCTTAGTAAAAGACATATCATGTGGTAAAGAGAAAAACATGGTGTATCATATTTTGTTATTGTATAAAATTATGTATTTTTTTATTATTTATTGTAGATAATATCTGTGTCGGCGAGTAATGAAACCGCCACAGACGATAAATATCAAACAAAGATGAGAATATGTGACTAGTATAAATAATACATAACGAACATTAATTTCTCTGTCTTCTTCTTGGAGTTACGTGAGAAGGATAGCCTGTGACGTGATATTGTATGCTAGCGTAGCATTCTTTTGTCAAGTTTGTAAGAGGGACGCCATTAGGCAAGATTGTTAAAAAGGTGTGTACTACTGAAATTGTTTAAATGTTTGAATAGAGTTATTTAGTGAAACCTTGCATTATGATTCATGTCAAGCTTGCCTGGTATTTTATCCCATCCCTTTAAGACATTTTCAGTTGTTTAAATATTATTCGTGGTGCAGAGCGGCGCTACGAACGAGCCAGCCGCTGACGCGGTTCATTTAAATTGCAGTACATGAAACCTATCATACCGCAAAGAAGCGGTCAGGTAATAGTGAAGTGAAAAATTATTTCTTTCAGTTTTCGAAGTTGCAGAGCAGAGCAGCAGATTTTATGATGTGTTTTACAGGCTGACGCGGGCTGCTGATAATATAGTACTAATAGTGAAAAGAGATAATTTATTTTCATCACATGAAAGAAATCTTGCTGTGCGTAGTTCTGGTCTGGCAACCTTATAGTAAAAACATCATTTTTCTCCGATAATAGTCTCATGTTCTCGGGATAGCCGTGATACTTATTGTTGTTTTACTATTAACAAAAATCCACTGCAAAATTATGATGCTGAACAACCATTGCGTACTATAACTGCTTTAATAGAAAGCCAGATGCAGAACAATAGGAACATAATACATTTTCTTTTGTTGAAAATTAGTGATCCAAAGAAAGGCATAGCACAGCACCGTTAAAAGGTATTTCGAGTCTCTTTTCGTAGTAACATATCTCATTTAATATATGAGTTGTTACGCGAATAATAATAATAAAAAATAATAATAAAAACAAAGCAATAAAATAAATAAATAAATAAAAATACATAATTTTATACAATAACAAAATATGATACACCATGTTTTTCTCTTTATCACATGATATGTCTTATACTAAGAGACGTTACAGCACCTTTGACATTTGTATCTATTCTTCAGGAGGAACCCATTGTGACTTCCTGTCTCTTGTTGCGGTGCTGGCCGTTGTGTACTTGTGCGAAGGTGGCGCGGGGTAGCCGCGTGGTCTCAGGCGCCTTGCCACGGCTCTTGCGACTCTTCCGCCGGAGGTTCGAGTGCTCCCTCGGGCGTGGGTGTTTGTGTTGTCCTAAGCGTAAGTTAGATTAAGTTAGATTAATTAGGGACCGATGACCTCAGCAGTTTGGTCCCATAGTAACTTACCAAAAATTTCAAGAGAAAAAAAGAAGTGCGAGGCGGACGCCGTGATCGAACGATAGTGAAGTGCAGCTTGTGTTGACTCGCTCCGTCACGGCTCCGGCGGGTGTTATATCGCCAGTGTGGCTGTTCGATTCCAGCCTCCCTTCCTATGTCTTGGCCAGTTCTCCGCCGAGATATCTAAGTTGATTTCCTTACTTTTTTCCAGCCTAAATCGGTGATGGTTAAATTATTTTGTGTGCGATGGGTATTTCAGTTAATTTGAGGGCGGGGAGCGCCTCTTCTTCTCTGAAGCATTCTGTAACTGCCATCAGACCAAGCTTGGGTATTAAGGCACAATATCTTATGCTTATATTTTTAAATGTTTCCCATTTTACTTTACTTTACTGTAATTGTTCTTCTATTGTCCTCAATGTTAAGCTGGTAACTTGTTATAATTGACTGTGCTTTCTTGTCAGTTATTTCATTGTTAGCATACACTGAATTATTCACTCAAGTTCTTGTAATTCTCAGTAATTGCCCTTTTGACGTTAAACTAGTCGGGTTTGAATAAATGTTCCGTGTCTGTTCTACTGACTTATCCACGATATTTCTAAGGGCGTTTTACTCACCGCTTGGTAGAAGAAGTGAGCGCTTTAACTACTGTTAAACTAGAACTTTCCTTAAACATGTATACCAGTCCAATCCTCCTGTTGCTCTGTAAGCTCTACATGTGTAACTATACTGCCTTGTAACTTTTTCAATAGTTTACTTATTGTTCAAAAGTTGCCTCTTTACCTTAAAACAAGCTCGCAGATCTGTGTAAACAAGTTGCCGTATCAGATTGGTAACATTCTAGTTGTTGTTGTTGTTGTTGTTGTTGTTGTTGTGGTCTTCAGTCCTGAGACTGGTTTGATGCAGCTCTCCATGCTACTCTATCCTGTGCAAGCTGCTTCATCTCGCAGTACCTACTGCAACCTACATCCGTCTGAATCTGCTTAGTCTATTCATCTCTTTGTCTCCCTCTACGGCCGGCCCGAGTGGCCGAGCGGTTCTAGGCGCTACAGTCTGGAACCGCGCGACCACTATGGCCGCAGGTTCGAATCCTGCCTCGGGCATGGATGTGAGTGATGTCCTTAGGTTAGTTAGCTTTAAGTAGTTCTACGATCTAGGGGACTAATGACCACAGCAGTTAAGTCCCATAGTGCTTAGAGCCACTCGAACCATTTCTCCCTCTACGATTTTTACCCTCTATGCTGCCCTCCAATACTAAATTGGGGAACCCTTGATGTCTCAGAACATGTCCTACCAACCGATCCCTTCTTCTAGCCAAGTTGTGCCACAAACTCCTCTTCTCCCCGTTTCTATTCAATACCTTCTCATTAGTTATGTGGTCTACTCATCTAATCTTCAGCATTCTTCTGTAACTCCACATTTCGAAAGCTTCTATTCTATTCTTGTCCACCAAATACTTTCGGAAACGACTTCCTAACATTTAAGTCTACACTCGATATTAAAAAATTTCTCTTCTTCAGAAACGCTTTCCTTGCCATTGCCAGTCTACACTTTATATCCCCTCTACTTCGACCATCACCAGCTATTTTGCTCCCCAAATAGCAAAACTCCTTTACTACTTTAAGTGTCTCATTCCCTAATCTATTTCTCTCTGCATCACCCGACTTAATTCGACTACATTCCATTATCCTAGTCTTGCTTTTGTTGATGTTCTAGTAAATGATAATAAATGCAGTTATTGTTGTTGAAGCAACGTATGATATCTAATTGTGAGCCAGCCCATTCACGCTTACCCATTATCCTTCTAGTTATGTATCTTGGGGCATTCGACTATCGTTTTGAAGGGAATGTTATACATTTCTTCCTGCAAAATAGTGGCAAGTTGTAAGTCGGCTGTTTATGTTTTCTTATTGGTAACGTTACGTAGCGCTCTCTGTATGAAAATCACTGGCTGTGCTGTGTCCAGTCTGTGGCTAGTTTGCATTGTTGTCTGCCATTGTAGTGTTGGGCAGCAGCAGCTGGATGTGAACAGCGCGTAGCGTTGCGTGTGCATTGTCTTTTACTGCTCAGACTTTGAAAAAAAACACTGAAATTTTACTGTGATGAACAATCTGGACTGTCTTTATGGACTGTGAGAAAATTTTAGCTTTTGACCAACATTGTATAAGTAAGTGTGTGCATTTAATTTCTTTGTTATTGTAATTACGATTATGAAAAATTTTAACAAATATGTATTGCCCAGTGCCCAAAACAATTTGTAAAATTTTTTGTGGGGAGCATGGGGGCTATGTAAGTAGGCTGTTTATGTTTTCTTATTGGCAACATTACGTAGCGCTCTCTGTATGAAAATCACTGGCTGTGCTGTGTGCAGTCTGTGGCTAGTTTGCATTGTTGTCTGCCATTGTAGTGTTGGGCAGCAGCAGCTGGATGCGAACAGCGCGTAGCGTTGCGCAGTTGGAGGTGAGCCGCCAGCAGTGGTGGATGTGGGGAGAGAAATGGCGGAGTTTTGAAATTTGTAATACTGGATATTATGAACTGTTATGTATATTATGATTTTTCAACACTGTTAAGGTAAATACATTGTTTGTTCTCTATCAAAATCTTTCATTTGCTAAATATGCCTATCAGTAGTTAGTGCCTTCAGTAGTTTGAATCTTTTATTTAGCTGGCAGTAGTGGCGCTCGCTGTATTGCAGTAGTTCGAGTAACGAAGATTTTTGCGAGGTAAGTGATTTGTGAAAGGTATAGGTTAATGTTAGTCAGGGCCATTCTTTTGTAGGGATTTTTGAAAGTCAGATTGCGTTGCGCTAAAAATATTGTGTGTTAGTTTAAGCACAGTCTTGTACAATTGTTCTAAGGGGACGTTTCAAAGTTAACGGGACGACGGTAGAGATGGATAGCGATTACGCACCCTTCTCTCCAAAGTAGACCACAAACTCTCAATAATATGGCCATCTAATGATTGTTCTGACCAGGACAGATGCGGCAGCTCTTCCTGGTGCTCACAAAACTAGTCTCCGACGATGCGAGCTGTATGAACAGGAGCTCTTGGAATACAGCATCACATTTAAGGAACAAAGATTGTACCACCGTGATGAGCCTCAATGGTCACTTAATTCTTGGTAGTAATATGACACTGCGCAGTAACCATTGATTCCATGGAATGCTGCGATATGGCTGCTCAAATCAGCACAGAATCGTCACCATGCTTCACTCTTTAGATGTTAACTCGGCCAGAAGTTGACACAGTCTGAAACTAGGCTGCTCCGGCCAAATGACTTTCTTACATTGATCTATTGTCTAAGTCTTACGGCTTCGTTACCGTATTTTCCTGTTACGGGCATTTGCATCACTGACGAGTGGTTTTCCTTGCAATCATCTGGTTAAGAAGCCTTTTGTGTTGTTTGGTGCTCACAGGGTTAGCGAGAGCGACACTCGGATTTCCATTGACTTTTCCCGTTGTCGTCCTTTTATTTTTTGTCACAGTCCTCTCCACTAACCGTCTGTGACAATCACACAACAAACAATTTTTCCGCGTTGTGACTTGGCGCATGATGTTTTTCGGCTGTCTCTGTACGCCGTATAAATCTTCGATAGCGTGCCTCTTGAAACGCCAACACTCCGGCTATCTTATTTACGGAAGCACCACCGAACGAGTACCAACGATTTGGCCACGTTCGAATTCAGTTGGCTCTCACGTAATAATGTGACCTCAACTGACACTTGTACCGAGTTGTGGACACTTCAGGCGGAGGGCCTGCTCAATCTGAATGGCCAAAAAATCCTCGGCGGTAATGCAGCCTTGAAGAGTACCTGTTGGACCCAAGGAATACCGCGGTATTGCTAGTCGAGGGACATGAAAAGGAAGCAGTGGTTGGGAAGGGAGTAAGACAGGGTTGTAGCCTCTCCCCGATGTTATTCAATCTGTATATTGAGCAAGCAGTAAAGGAAATAAAAGAAAAATTTGAAGTAGGTATTAAAGTCCATGGAGGAGAAATAAAAACTTTGAGGTTCGCCGATGACATTGTAATTCTGTCAGAGACAGCAAAGGACTTGGATGAGCAGTTGAATGGAATGGACAGTGTCTTGAAAGGAGGATATAAGATGAACATCAATAAAAGCAAAACGAGGATAATGGAATGTGTTCGAATTAAGTCGGGTGATGCTGAGGGAATTAGATTAGGAAATGAGACACTTGAAGTAGTAAAGGAGTTTTGTTATTTGGGGAGCAAAATAACTGATGATGGTCGAAGTAGAGAGGACATAAAATGTAGACTGGCAATGGCAAGGAAAGCGTTTCTGAAGAAGAGAAATTTGTTAACATCGAGTATAGATTAAAGTGTCAGGAAGTCATTTCTGAAAGTATTTGTATGGAGTGTAGCCATGTATGGAAGTGAAACATGGACGATAAATAGTTTGGACAAGAAGAGAGTAGACGCTTTCGAAATGTGGTGCTACAGAAGAATGCTGAAGATTAGATGGGTAGATCACATAACTAATGAGGAAGTATTGATTAGGATTGGGGAGAAGAGAAGTTTGTGGCACAACTTGACTAGAAGAAGGGATCGGTTGGTAGGACATGTCCTGAGGCATCAAGGGATCACAAATTTAGCGTTGGAGGGCAGCGTGGAGGGTAAAAATCGTAGAGGGAGACCAAGAGATGAATACACTAAGCAGATTCAGAAGGATGTAGGGTGCAGTAGGTACTGGGAGATGAAGAAGCTTGCACAGGATAGAGTAGCATGGAGAACTGCATCAAACCAGTCTCAGGATTGTTCACCGTCTGACTTGTCCGAACACAACTCACGATCCTCACAGTTTATTTAAAAAAAAAAAAAATCGAATGCGTGCGAAATCTTATGGGACTTACCTGCTAAGGTTATCACTCCCTAAGCTTACACACTACTTAACCTAAATTATCCTAAGGACAAACACAGACACACACCCACGTCCGAGGGAGGACTCGAACCTCCGCCGGGATCAGCCGCAGAGTCCATGACTGCAGCTCCCAAGACCGCTCGGCTAATCCCGCGCGGCAGTTTGTTTCCTCCAGTACCCTTCTCCTACTTTCCAAATTCCACAGACGTTGTTCTGCGTTTCTTGCGGACTAGCACTCTGAGAAGAAAAACTATTGGGCAGAAATGGCTTACTCACAGCCTAGGGAATTGTTTACAGAATGAATTTTCACTCTGGGGCGGATCTGATACTTTCTCGCAGATCAAAATTGTGTGCGTGACCAGTACTCTAATCTGCGACTTTTGCTTTTGGCGGTCACGTGTTTTAGTGAAAAGCTATCCGAACTCAACTCACTATCCACCCTCACAGCTTTATTTCCGGTAGTACCTCATATCCTACCTTCAAAACTTCAGTTGCGTACATCTTCCGCTGCTGAGTTTAAATTTATTTTATTTCGTCTCTGTTAAGATGTGAATGTTTCTCCCGTAACTTTTAAATATAAACTGCTATTGCACATGCTTGACGTCTACTGCTCGTCACATTGAAATATAAATTTAATCACTGTGCGGAACGGTGAATTTTTGTTGTTGTGAAGTTCTGTAGATAATGTGATTAATATTTCGGTCATTAGTATGTATTAATCCAAAGTGTCCAACCGGCACCAGGAAATACAGAGGACTAACACGATACTAAACCACCATAGATCTCCGAAACAGACGACAGCAAGCTTGTTTATAAGTTTTTAGATACTAGAGCTGCGGGTAATCTGCCGACAGCGAACAAAGGCTCGCCGTAATTCCCAAACGTCGCGGAACTTCGTAGCGAAATTCTTACTCGCTATTCGCCGTGACAGGGGCGGTCGTGGAGGCACGAAGTTATGCGCTCCCAACGCGGGCCTCCTGCACGGGAATACGGTGCTAGGCGGCACGCGTTAGTGAATTATGGAACAAACTCAGCGTCTCCGTAAAACGTACGAATGTACTTTGTTCCTGAGGAAGCTTTCCAAGGAAGTATTTCATTACTGCCGGCTTCCCGCTCCACGCTTTCTGCAGCTCTCCGCCGGCTGAAGGGGCAATTCGTCGCGCAGCGTGTGGGCGCCCCACGTTCTTCCAGCCGCTCTCTTGAATTCGTCGCCAACTTCTGGCGACGGCCGGAGATACAGCCCGTAATCAAGAAAAGTGGCACGTCTAGCTAACGACAAACTACACTACTGAGCATTAAAATCGCTACACCGAGAAGAAATGCAGATGATAAACGGGTATTCATTCGACAAATATATTATACTACAACTGACATGTGATTACATTTTCACGCAATTTGGGTGAATAGATCCCGAGAAATCAGTACTTAGAATTTCCTCTGGCCGTAATAACGGCCTTGATACGCCTGGGCATTGAGTCAAACATACCTTGGATGGCGTGTACAGGTACAGCTGCCAATGCAGCTTCAACACGATACCACAGTTCACCAAGAGTAGTGACTGGCGTATTGTGGCAAGCCGGTTGCTCGACCACCATTGACCAGACGTTTTCAATTGGTGAGAGATTTGGAGAATGTGCTGGCCAGAGCAGCAGTCGAACATTTTCTGTATCCAGAAAGGCCCGTACAGGACCTGCAACGTGCGGTCGTGCATTATCCTACTGATATGTAAGGTTTCGCAGGGATCGAATGAAGGGTAGAGCCACGGGTCGTAACACATCTGAAATGTAACGTACACTGTTCAAAGTGCCGTCTATGCGAATAAGAGGTGACCGAGACGCGTAACCAATGTCACCTCATACCATCACGCTGGGTGATTGGTGATGACGAATACACGCTTCAAATGTGCGTTCACCGCGATAACGCCAAACACGGATGCGACCATCATGATGCCGTAAACTGGACCTGGATACATCCGAAAAAATGACGTTTTCCCATTCGTGCACCCAGGTTCGTCGTTGAGTACACCATCGCAGGCGCTCCTGTCTATGATGCAACGTCAAGGGTAGCCGCAGCCATGGTCTCCGAGCTGATAGTCCATGCTGCTGCAAACGTCGTCGAACTGTTGGTGCAGATGGTTGTTGTCTTTCAAACGTTCCCATCTGTTGACTCAGGGATCGAGACGTGGCTGCATGACCCGTTACAGCCATGCGGATAAGATGCCTGTCATCTCGACTGCTAGTGATACGAGGCCGTTGGGATCCAGCACGGCGTTCCGTATTACCCTCCTGAACCCACCGATTCCATATTCTGCTAACAGTCATTGGATTTCGACCAACGCGAGCAGCAATGTCGCGATACGATAACCCGCATTCGCGATTGGCTACAATCCGACCTTTATTAAAATCGGAAACGTGATGGTATGCATTTCTCCTCCTTACACGAGGTAACACACCGTTTCACGAGGCAACGCTGGTCATTGCTGTTTGTGTATGAGAAATCGGTTAGAAACTTTCCTCATGTCAGTACGTTGTAGGTGCCAACCTTTTTTGAATGCTCTGAAAAAGCTAATCATTTGCATATCACAGCATCTTCTTCCTGTCGGTTAAATTTCGCGTCTGAAGCACGTTTCGTTGTGTAGCAATTTTAATGGCCAGTAGTGTAAAAATCTAAGTATAACAGTTAGGAAGACTTCAACTGCTACCATCATACAGAAAATGTTCTGGGGGTACCGAACCAGAGACTGCATTTTACTGGCACAACACTTTTTTGAAGAAGCAACCAATCTTCTTAAGAAACTCAATACATTAGCTTGTACGTGTTTCTCTGCAGTACTACTGCGGTGTAAGGAATCCTCACCAGATGCTACAAACGGGGGACAACAAAAAGATTCTAAGAAGAGAGCATCTCGTTTTTCACTATAGCGATAAAGGGAAAAGGGTTTCACGAATATGATACGCGAGTTGGGATGACAATGATCAAAACAAAGTTGTTTTTCGTTGCGACAAGATCTCTTCACGAAATTTCGAGCTTCCTTCTCAGAATTCGGAAATATTTTGTTGTCTCCCAGTAACATAAGGGAAAACGGTAATTAAAACAAGAGAGATATCTGAGTTCGCACGGAAATGTCTGTAAGTGTTTGTTTTCCCAAGTGCAGTTCGAGAACGGGACGGCAGAAGAACAGTCTGAAAGTAGTTTGATGAACCCTCTGGGAGCACTTAAGTGTGAATTGCAGAGTAGTCATCTTAATGTAGATATATGGAACAGGCGAAATACCCCCAGACAGAAAGAATGAAGTGAATACATGCGAACCATCATTTCCGTGTATCATGGTTCCAAAATACTAAAAAGAAATGTTTACAGACGAATGGACAGACTGGTAGATACTCACCTCGCACATTTGTTTAGATTCTGGAGAAATGTATGAACATACAGGACAATTGTTGGATGTGAGGTCTGTCAGTTATGCAAAACACCGTTTTCCTCAGTACCCAAACATGTTTCGTCACCACCGTGTCACCATCAGTGGGTTTTCGTTTTTATTTATTCTTTACGTTTGTTGTGTTGGTGTGCATGAATTTTCTGGATCACTTGTGGGTTAATTACCACAGGTAACTTGTCATGTTTTCGTGTGGCAAGTACTTCCATTCTCCGCATAGTCCTGGGTGTTGTGATGCACACGTAACTATAACAAGTATTTTTCACAAATAACGTAGTAAAACACTATTCACTTCACCAGAACCTCCAAGTAAACCACAATAACACTGTGTTCTGGAGAAGTGAAAAGTGTTTCACTACGTTATTTGAACAAACCACAATCACACTGTGTTCTGGTGAAGTGAAAAGGGTTTTACTACGTTATTTGTGAAAAATACTTGTTATAGTTACGTGTGCATCACAACACCTCAGCATTATGCGGAGAATGGAAGTATTTGCCACACGAAAACATGACAAGCTACCTGTAGTAATTAACCCACAAGTGATCCACAAAATTCATGCACACCAACACACCAAATGTAAAGAATTAATAAAAACGAAAACCCACTGATGATGGCACAGTGGTGCCGAAACATGTTTGGGTACTGAGAAAAACGGTGTTTTGCATAACTGGCGGACTTTACATCCAATCATTTTAACTGCAAACACGGCCAATACAAGGAGCTGCAAATCAAAATGATGGATATGCAGGACAATAACGATCCTATACTGATCGTACTGATTATCTTAGAAGGCAAGTTGAATAAAGATACATCTACATTTATAGCACTTGTAAATTTAGAGAAATCTTTTGTCATTGTTGTCTGAACTAATTTACTTGAAATTCTGAAGGTAACTGAGACTGAAGCAGCGAAAACTCGTCTACAACTTGTGCAGTAACGAGCCTGCAGTTATGTGATTCGAATGGCATGAAATGGAACCCGTGGTTGAGAAGGGAGTGAGAGAGGACAGACGTCATTGAACTAGTACAATGAGCTCGTGGTGGAGGAAAATGAGCAGAAATTTGGAAAGAGAATTAAACTTAGGGAGAAGAAATAAAATCGTTGAGGTTCGATAAAGACATTGTACACTGAGGTGGCAAAAGTCGTGGGATAACTTCTAATATCGTGTCGGGCCTTCTTTCTCCCAGAGTAGTGCAGCAGCTAGACTTTGTATTGGATCAACAAGTCATTGGAAGTCCCCTGCAGAAGTATTGAGCCAAGTTGCCCCTATAGCAATCTACAATTTAGAGTGTGTTACCAGTGCAGGATTTTGTGCACTAACTGACCTCTCGATTGTGTCCCATGAATGTTCGATCCGATTCATGACAGGCTATCTGGGTGACCAAATATTTCTCTAGAACTGTCCAGAATATTGTTCAAACACGTCGCGAACAGCTGTGGTCCGGTGACATGGCGCTTTGTCATCCACAGGACATCGTTATTTCGGAATGGCTACAAATGTTCTCCAACTAGCCGAACATAACCTAGCCGAACATAACCTAGCCGAACATAACCTAGCCGAACATAACCTAGCCGAACATAACCTAGCCGAACATAACCTAGCCGAACATAACCATTTCCAGTAAATTATTGGTTCAGTTAGACTAGAGTAGAGATGGGGGATCCGCTCTTGAACTGATTCATAGAGTTGAATCTTTCAAAGGAGTGAACAATCAGTGATTCAGAAAAAAAAGAACGGTAGCTCGAAACGTTTCCCATGGCAGAGAGAGAGAGAGAGAGAGAGAGAGAGAGAGAGAGAGAGAGACGAAGCATATCAGCAGCGCCTCTGCTGGTCACAGCAAAGTGCACGCCACACAACACAGCCAGCGCCGCCCTCTGCCCTGCTTCTACCTTGGCTGCCTGCATTGTGCAGTGCCCCATTGGATTTTGTGTTACACATATGCCGTGCCATCTCTGTGTGTCGTCTGCCGCGTGCAGTGTCTGGCGCAGCTTAACTTCGCATCGCACTCTGTAGGCGATCGTTTCAGTCGCACGTCCTGCCCTCTGGGCAGTTGATGCGAGCAACAGGACAGAGAGCCACCTAGCGGATAACATAGGAACTAATTGCAACAACCTGCTCGCAAGGGACGGACGATTTGTCTCGGAGCGGGTGAGTGGTGGCCGTTCACCGCTCCCCCCACCCTCGGAACTCGCCCACTCAACGCTCAACCCACCGTTCTCGACTCTAGCCAGAGCATTGAACTCAGGTGTCACTCTGGTCTCTGCGGTCTTAGCTCACGCAGTAATACAGCTCGTGGCTTGACCTGCTCGACTCAGTGCATCTGCATCGGAGTTCGTCTCTACTGGATATTGTTCTTCGTAGTAATACCGCTATGTATATTACATTATTATGTTATGTATACATCATTTGTTTTTATTTTATTTTTATTTGTTTAAACTGATCAGATTAGGTTCCTGACGACTCCTCTTACAATAGGATTTTTGTTATGGACACTTGAATTTACGCTTTAATTACGAGCGAACCGATAAACGTATCGCAAAATGTGATACACCAATATTTTCCTTGTTTTATTCTGCGTAAGGCTATATGCAGCATTTTCGTTTTACAGTCAAATTTATATATTTTTTTCTTATTCTGGTACGGATTTTGCGATTTTAGGCGTCTTCGGAAGGAAACGTTCACTTTAAAAATATGTGGCTTGCGATGTATTTGTATGAGGTTAATGAAATTTTAATACATTATAGCCAAATATATTGTTAATGTAAATCTCAAGTTACAACATTTTCCAATCACCCAAAAAACCACGATAGTGCAAAATAAATCAATAATCAAAAACTTTGTCATATCGTGGAAATTTCAATAAACAATACAAAATTCTTACTCATTATCTGTGTTACTTCATAATAGGATCAAATAAGATAAAAATACAGGTATAGTACTGGAATAAACCAAGTTTAAAGGGCAATGTGCGTTCCATTTATTTTCTATTGTAAATGAGTGGTGAGTCATGAAAAAGAGCTAATTCATTTCAGGGAGTGAACAGTTCTGATCCGATCTCTGAAAAGAACAGTTTTGCCCATCTCTAGACTAGAGTATCCAGTCCATTCAATGTAAACACCGCCCGCGCCATTATGGAGCCACCATCAGCTTGTACAATCTCGTGTTGGCAACTGGTGGTCCATGGTTTTGTGGGTAGTGCGTCACACTGTTGCGAGTACAAATTAAATGTATTAGGACTTATTCAGTGGGAGAAGCAGCTAGGCGTACTCTCCGGTACGGAAGCAGTGGGACAGTACTTGTCGATGATACGGGCTAGCGTTACGAAGCGGCATTAGGCGACAAATAACGTTACGTGACTAGCTGGATGCTGCAGCCGAATGCATAACAGAGATCAAAGTAGCTTTCTCACGTCACATGATGATGGGAATATACCAAGTGCGTGGTCAGCCTCCAGGGAGGAGGTATAGAACATTCTAGAAGCGTTCCGTGACGCATGAAGGTAGTATAAATAGGGGTTCAGGAGGACCCTATAGGCAGTCGAGATCTGCTGAGTAAAACGACGCAAGCTCCGTGTCGTTCTACGGCAGAAATGGGAACTTAGTCCGATTCGCTAGCCTCGGCTCCACAACAACCAGGGAGATAGGTTCCAGAGTAAGATATTCAACTGACAGAAAGTAGAGCAAGATAGTGCCAGTAGGGATTCCCATTTATCAAACTCTAAGGGCTCTTATGAATTCTACCCTGCAGCAGTAATCACTCCTCACCGAGTTACATATCCTGCGCCTTAGCATTAGCTTGCTCCTTCTAGCTGTCGGAGTTGCAGAAGCTGCCCGCGCCTACTTCTACTCTTCGAGAAGATCAAAAAATAACTGTGAGCACTATGGGACTTAACATCTGAGATCATCAGTCCCCTAGAACTTAGAACTATTTAAACCTAACTAACCGAAGGACATCACACACATCTATTCCCGAGGCAGGATTCGAACCTGCGACCGTAGTGATCGCGCGGTTCCGGACTGATACGCCTAGAACCGCTCGGCCACTCCGGCCGGCTCTTTGAGAAGATCGATCGAGGTAAGTCTCCTGAATCCAGTTCGTGTCAATCTCACTCCCTCTCGGGACACGACAACTCTCGAACCCTGCCATCAGCTGTTAGCAACGGAAATCGGGACTTATCTGACCAGGCCACTGGTTTTCAATCGTCTAGGTACGACCGATGTGGGCACGAGACCAACTGACGCATTGCAGAAGATGTGCTGTCAGCAAAGGCACTCCCGTCGATCATCTTCTGCGCTAGCCCACTAACGCCAAAATTCACCTCATTGTCCTAACGGCTAACTTCGTTGTAAGTCCCACACTGATTTCTGTGGTTATTTCACGCCGTGTTGCTTGTATGTTAAGGGGCTCCAGAACGCCCTATACTTGCAATGTTAAAATAACGCTTATAAATTACATCTTTCCTCACAAAGTATTTGAGGTAGGAAGTTGAACTTTTTACAGATTATTTATTGGAATATGGGCTACAACTTAACAGGGATTTTACAAAATTTTAGTTCAGTTATTAAAGATGATTTTCTTTTTCAATTGTAATGAAAATTCACAACATTTTTTTGCAATTTTTTATTTATATATTCAAAAATATACAGTTTTTTGGAAAAACGATGTGTTAAATTATGCAGAAGGTACTGTGTAACATTTACTGAAAATTTGAAACAAATATGTTTGGAAGATCCTTAGAAAACATGTAATTAGTATGAGAAAATAAAAGTTTTGGGAATCGAGCGACAAAGATTGGATTAACTTTTTAGTGCATTCCAGGTCCAGCTTCCTCTTGTTTCTCCTCCTGTTTACTCTTGCTTGTATTTCTAGACTCTTTACAGCCCTGTCTGCAGCCCGAAGGCATTCCTTGTCTAAAGCAAGCATCGCTCGTACCATGTTAGAACCTATCTTCATTCCTATATTTCTAAATACCTTGCACCTTACAATGTTGCCATCATTGAAAGTCGCAACAGCATCATACACACCAAAGTGAAGTGTTTCTATTCCAACAAATACAGTCTTGGGGATTCTCGACCATATAACACTATTTACACTTTCGTTGGGGTTTTGAGTTTTTCCGTGAATACACTTTTTCAACAGTTCAGGTGCTGCTAAGTCTCTGAAAATAGTTTAGCCACAACACATACTTTATCTCACATCACTAAAATGTACCTGATGAACACGGACGTTAATAATAACACCATTTGACAGCAGTTTAACAGCGCCACAGTGGGTCACGCCCATGTAGAACACATTTCAAAAAAAATTTAAAAATAGTTGTAGTCTTCGGAATTGAATAAATTACACATCTATTAAAAGGTAATAGTCTGCAGATTCAGAAAACGCAAAAAAAGTAAAAATTGAACTTTTCATGATTTTGAGCCTTTCCGGAGCCCCTTAACACTGACTACACAGTCGCCGCTGCTCTCAGTCGTTAAGTAAAAGCCGTCGGCCACTGCGTTGTTCCATGGGGAGAGGTAATGCCTGAAATTTGGTGGTCTCGGCACAATCTTTACACTTTGCATCTCGGAATACTGACTTTGCTAACTATTTCCAAGTGCGTATAGCTCCAATCACAGAATCTCTCAGTTACCGTCGAGCGGCCGTAATCACGTCGGAAATCTTTTCACATGAATCACCTGAGTACAGATGACAGTTCCGCCAATGTACTTTGTGTACGCAATACTACCACCATTTGTATATGTGCGTATCAGTATCCTATGATTTTTGTCTAAAGCACTCCGTCTTCAGGCCACGAGTGGCCTACCGGGACCATCCGACCGCGGTGTCATCCTCAGTGGAGGATGCGGATAGGAGGGGCGTGGGGTCAGCACACCGCTCTCCCGGTCGTTATGATGGCATTCTTCACTGAAGCCGCTACTAGTCGGACGAGTAGCTCCTCAATTGACATCACGAGACTGAGTGCACCCCGAAAAACGGCAGCAGCGCATGGCGGCCTGGATGGTCACCCATCCAAGTGCCGACCACGCCCGACAGCGCTTAACTTCGGTGAACTCACGGGAACCGGTGTATACACTGCGGCAATGCCGTTGCCATATGATTTTTGTCTACTCAGTGTAACTCTGTCATAGATTGCATAGAACTTGTTAGATTAGTTGAACAGAATGGATAGTGTGTTGCAAAGAAATTATAAGATGAGCATGAATAACAGTAAAACAAGAACACTGGAATGTAGTCACACTGAATCTGGCGATGTTGAGGTGATTATATTGGAAAGTGAGACACGAAATATATGAGAAGAGTTTTGTTCTTCCGACAGTAAAATAAACTCACATACTGGGTAAGAATTCTGATGTGCTACTTTGCAGGTGATAGATACCAGTTTCAGTTAAAAGGGACTCTCCCTGAGGGGATTATATTGGGAAGTGAGACACGAAATATAGGAGAAGAGTTTTGTTGTTTCGACAGTAAAATAAAGTCACATACAGGGTAAGAATTGTGATGTGCTGCTTTGCAGGTGATAGATACCACTTTCAGTTAAGAGGGACTGTCCCTGAGGGGATTATATTGGAAAGTGAGACACGAAATATATGAGAAGAGTTTTGTTCTTCCGACAGTAAAATAAACTCACATACTGGGTAAGAATTCTGATGTGCTGCTTTCCAGGTGATAGATACCACTTTCAGTTAAGAGGAACTGCCCCCAAACAAGAGCACAGGGTCAGGCCGGGAATAAATTTGTGAACGCCCATTAACGGCTGTGTGGGTGGTTAGCGCAAGTCTCAGATAGTCCCGCGTACATTGAAAAAAGTTCGTAAATTTGGCGCCAGTAGTACTCGCGCCGTTATCAGCGCGGCCGCCTAATGCCGACTAACTACCTCGCCAGAGTTATGAGCTCTAATCTCGGTTTATAACCGGCGGCTAAGGCGGCCGCGTATTTCAGGCCACGGCTCGGCAAGGCGGCAGGCCGGCGCACTCATCCCACTGATTTACAAGCGAGACTGCTTCGGCCGCGGGTTCCTGCGCTCCGGATCTGATCTTATCTTCTGATATCTGCCGCAGCCGGGCGAGCACGGCGGCAAGGCCTGTTCCGCGTTTGACGTTAAGTTCCCCGAGGTTCCGTCGCCAAAGGAGATAGCATAACCAGAGCGCAAATCTTATTCAGTTTGCTGCAATTACAATTTTACCAGCAAATTTACATTTCGCTTGCTCTTAAGTCATCTCTTTACCTATTTTTTTACACTACTGGCCATTAAAATTGCTACACCAAGAAGAAATGCAGATGATAAACGGGTATTCATTGGACAAATATATTATACTAGAACTGACATGTGATTATATTTTCACGCAGTTTGGGTGCATAGATCCTGAGAAATCAGTACCCAGAACAACAACCTATGGCCGTAATAACGGCCTTGATACGCCTGGGTATTGACTCAAACACAGCTTGGATGGCGTGTACAGGTACAGCTGCCCATGCACCTTCAACACGATACCACAGTTCATCAAGAGTAGTGACTGGCGTATTGTGACGAGCCACTTGCTCGGCCACCGTTGACCAGACGTTTTCAATTGGTGAGAGATCTGGAGAATGTGCTGGCCAGGACAACAGTAGAACATTTTCTGTACCCAGAAAGGTCCGCACAGGACCTGCAACATGTGGTCGTGCATTATCCTGCTGAAATGTAGGGTTTCGCAGGGATCGAATGAAGGGTAGAGCCATGGATCGTAACACATCTGAAATGTAACGTCCACTGTTCGAAGTGCCGTCAGTGCGAACAAGAGGTGACCGAGACGTGTAACCAATCGCACGCCATACCATCACGCTGGGTGATACGCCAATATGGCGATGACGAATACACGCTTCCAATGTGCGTTCACCGCGATGTCGCCAAACACGGATGCGACCATCATGATGCTGTAGATCGAAGCTGGATTCATCCGGAAAAATGACGTTTTGCCATTCGTGCACCCAGGTTCGTCGTTCAGTACACCATCGCAGGCGCTCCTGTCTGTGATGCGGCGTCAAGGGTAACCGTAGCCATGGTCACCGAGCTGATAGTCCATGCTGTTGCAAACGTCGCCGAACTGTTGATGCAGATGGTTGTTGTTTTGCAAACGTCCTCATCAGATGACTCAGGGATCGAGACGTGTCTGCACGATCCGTTACAGCCGTGCCGATAAGATCCCTGTCATCTTGACTGTTAGTGATACGAGACGGTTGGGATCCATCACTGCGTTCCGTATTACCCACCTGAACCCCCCATTCCATATTCTGCTAACAGTCATTGGGTCTCGACCAACGCGAGCAGCAATTTTGCGATACGATAAACCGCAGTCGCAATAGGTTACAATGCGACATTTATCAAAGTCGGAAACGTGATGGTACGCATTCCTCCTCCTTGCACGAGGCATCACAACAACGTTTCACCTGGCAACGCCGGTCAACTGCTGTTTGTGTATGAGAAATCGGTTGTAAGCTTTCTTCATGTCAGCACGTTGTTGGTGTGACCTACGGCGCCAATCTTGTGTGAATGCTCCGAAAAGCCAATCATTTGCATATCACAGCATCTTCTTCCTGTCGGTTAAATTTCGCGTCTGTAGCGCGTCATTCTTGGTGTGGCAATTTTAATGGCCAGTAGTGTAGATAGGGTTGATAGCAGTTTAAGACTGTTCCTAACAATGCAGTTTGGGGGGGTGGGGGGTGGGAAGAGGCAAGAGGCGAGACACTTTACCTCTACTTTTATTCTGTTGCATTTTTGCAATCATTATCTATGACTTCACTAAACCAACACGAAAAATATTGCAGCTTTAGCTATCATTAAATAGGGTGATTCCGTAATGATGTTACAAACTTTCAGGGACGATGGAGAAGGATAAATATATATATCTGAGGTAAGGGCCCCTGTTACAGAAAGCTCCGAGTCGACAGATATAAAAAAATCGTTCTGATACATCTGACAGTGGACTGCATGCACGGTAGTGTTTTCGCTAAGACCATAGATAGGATAGGCAACTTTCAGAGATGGAAATATGGTCCAAAAGAAGAAGAAACTATCTAGTAAACGTGGGCTGTAAAATGTTGTTGTTGTGGTCATCAGTCGTGAGACTGGTTTGATGCAGCTCTCCATGCTACTCTATCCTGTGCAAGCTTCTTCATCTCCCAGTATCTACTGCAACCTACATCCTTCTGAATCTGCTTAGTGTATTCATCTCTTAGTCTCCCTCTACGATTTTTACCCTCCACACTGCCCTCCAATGCTAAATTTGTGATCCCTTGATGCCTCAAAACATGTCCTACCAACCGGTCCCTTCTTCTAGCCAAGTTGTGCCACAAACTTCTCTTCTCCCCAATCCTATTCAATACCACCTCATTAGTTACGTGATCTACCCACCTGTAAAATACTGAAAGTCAACATCGGAATCCATGTTAGACTGTATTTCTCGCTAGTAATCTGAACAATATCTCTAAACTTCCGGACACCGATTCAGATCTGGAATACAAGTAAATAGGCTACTTTTGAACATGAACTTAATCATCCAGATTACTTTTTAGGAATGTGGTTTTAATTAACCTGAGATGCATCTCACGGTCAGTAAACTAGATTGCATACAAGAATATTTCACAAGAATATTCAGAATGAGTAACAGTTGCGTCATTTACATGTTCCCCATTTCAAAAACGCATTTGCTGGATACATATGAGATTTCACTAACTGAAAAGAGTTCCCAATACTCTGTCAAAAATGTTCATTTAGGCCCAACAACATAATCTTACAGTGGGAAACTTGACTCTGCTCTGGTGCACTGCAATTGATGATCTGAAATAAACCTGAAGCAAACTTATCGAAGTTGTTGTTTTAGCAAATTATTATACACTACTGGCCTTTATAATTGCTACACCACGAAGATGACGTGTTACAGACGCGAAATTTAACCGACAGGAAGAAGATGCTGTGATATGCAAATGATTACCTTTTCAGAGCATTCACACAAGGTTGGCGCCGGTGGCGACACATACAACGTGCTGAGATGAGGAAAGTTTCCAACCGATTTCTCATACACAAACAGCAGTTGACCGGCGTTGCCTGGCGAAACGTTGTTGTGATGCCTCGTGTAAGGAGGTGAAATGCGTACCATCACGTTTCCGACTTTGATAAAGGTTGGATTGTAGCCTATCGCGATTGCGGTTTATCGTATCGCAAAATTGCTGTTCGCGTTGTTCGAGATCCAATGACTGTTAGCAGAATATGGAATCGGTGGTTTCAGGAGGGTAATACGGAACGCCGTGCTGGATCCCAACGGCCTCGTATCACTAGCAGTCGAGATGACAGGGATCTTATCCGCATGGCTGTAACGGATCGTGCAGCCACGTCTCGGTCCCTGAGTCAACAGATGGGGACGTTTGCAAGACAACAACCATCTGCACGAACAGTTCGACGACGTTTGCAGCAGCACGGACTATCAACTCGGTGACCATGGCTGCGGTTACCCTTGACGTTGCATCACAGACAGGAGCGCCTGCGATGTTGTACTCAACGACGAACATGGGTGCACGAATGGCAAAACGTCATGAATCCAGGTTCGGTTTACATCATCATGATGGTCGCATCCATGTTTGGCGACATTGCGGTAAGTGCACATGTGAAGCGTGTATTCGTCATCGCCATACTGGCGTATCAACCGGCGTGATGGTATGGGGTGCCACTGGTTACACGTCTCGGTCACCTCTTGTTCGCACTGACGGCCCTTTGAACAGTAGACGTAACATTTCAGATGTGTTACGACCCATGGCTCTACCCTTCATTCGATCCCTGAGAAACACTATATTTGAGAAGGATAATGCACGAACGCATGTTGCAGTTCCTGTACGGGCCTTTCTGGACACGGAAAATGTTAGACTGCTGCCCTGGTCAGCACATTCTTCAGATGTCTCACCAATTGAAAACGTCTGGTCAATGGTGGCCGAGCAACTAGCTCGTCACATTACGCCAGTCACTACTCTTGATGAACTGTGGTTTCGTGTTGAAGCTGCATGGGCAGCTATACCCGTACACGCCATCCAAGGTCTCTTTGACTCAATGCCCAGGCGTATCAAGGCCGTTATTACGGCGTGAGGTTGTTGTTCTGGGTACTGATTTCTCAGAATCTATGCACCCAAATTGCGTGAAAATGTAATCACATGTCAGTTGTTGTGTAATATATTTGTCCAATGAATACCCGTTTATCATCTGCATTTCTTCTTGGTGTAGCAATTTTAATGGCCAGTAGTGTAATTCATTGGTTCTCTTCTCCAAATCCTTGATTACTGTTCACGCAGAAGTGCGAACCGTGGCAATGAAAATTTTACTCAGCCTGTTTCTTTGCACTGTTGTAATGTTTATACTACATCTGACACCAAATGTAAATTATAAGGGCACTTCAGACACCAATTTTAAATGTATATGATCCCACTTCTTGAACGAATTGTAAATGTGTATGATCCTACTTCTGGAACCAACTGTAAATGTATACAGGTTTTGGGAAAGGGGGAGGCGGCTGTTGCATATGCCTCGTGCCGACAGGGTGCAGGAGGTCGAGCGGTCAGGATTAAAGAGTGGGCATCCAGGGCTGCCGTTAAATGACAAAACAAGAAATTAGGTACAATAAAGAGGAAGTATTTCAATGTACAGTGTACAAGGTGCGCACCTAGGGTCGGAGGTTACCAGGTTTAGGCCAGTCTAGAAGGTCGTTCAATTAATTAAAAATGGGCAACGGAAGGGGAAGCTGTTCATGTTAATTGATTTTGGTGGCTGGTCGTGAAAAGCAGATCCAGAGGCTCTGTCTTCCAAGAAGACGTGTGTTCTGCTCGGAGTCTGGATTACAAGAGAGAGAAGCAACTGTGTTCTGCACCGCAGAACACTCCAGCGTCTACACACGTGATCGATATCCCGCACAAACTATTGGCTAAGACCAATGGCGTGAATTCGCTAGCAGTTTCAGCAGAGGGCTGAAGGCGTCTCATGTCAGCAGCTTGGGGTTGGGTTGTTCGGGGGAAGAGACCAAACAGCGAGGTCATCGGTCTCACCGGATTAGGGAAGGATGGAGAAGGAACTCGGCCGTGCCCTTTGAAAGGAACCATCCCAGCATTTGCCTGTATTCCATTTTCTCACTCGTAACTCGTATTACTTTGGTAAATTTAATGTCACGATTTATTCGGAGCTATGTGACATACTACTGGATTTACTTATCATGTCAGGGTTTTCATGGAAGGTGTTGGATTTGCCTGACACCTTACACACTGTTGATTAGAAAAGGCATATTTTTTCGTGAATGTACAGCAGGAAAACTGTTAGGTCACTCCATTCCTTTTCCCTTCCTTTAAAAACATTCATTAACTGATTAATGAAGTTCATTTCTGTTTTTGAATAATTTATCTTTATACTCATCTTTCAATCAGCAGTGTTCATGAAACATGATAAATTTACTCCTACCTTTGTTTGATCAAAATCTACATCTACGTCGATACTCCTCAATCCACCTAGCGGCACCCGGCGGAGGGTACCGTGTACCACAACTAGTAATTTCCTTTCCTGTTCCACTCACAATAGAACGAGGGTAAAAATGACTATGTGCCTCCGTACATATCCTAATTTCTCGCATCTTATCTTCGCGGTCCTTACGCGCAGTTTATGTTGGAGGCAACAGAACCGTTCTGAAATCAGCTTCAGGTGCCTGTTCTCCAAATTTTCTCAATAGTGTTCCTCGAAAACAACGTCGCCTTCCCTCCAGTTATACCTATTTGAGTTCCCGAAGCATCTCCGTAACACTTGCGTGTTGTTCGAATGTACCAGTAACAAATCTAGCAGCCCGCCTCTGAGCTGCTTCGATGTCTTCCTTGAATCCTGTTCTGGCGTAATTACAAGCGCCGGAGCGAAGTTGCAGTACGCAAGACCAGAGAAGTCGGTGAGGAAACGTTGGCCAATGGTGCACGGAATAGGACTGTGCCGCGCCAAGAGCGACACCTGGAACAAGTGAATGCAAGTTGGGGTTGGGTTTGGTTGGGTTGTTTGGGGGAAGAGACCAAACAGCGAGGTCATCGGTCTCATCGGATTAGGGAAGGATGGAGAAGGAAGTCGGCCGTGCCCTTTGAAAGGAACCATCCCAGCATTTGCCTGGAGCGATTTAGGGAAATCACGGAAAACCTAAATCAGGATTGCCGGACGCGGGATTGAACCGTCGTCCTCCGGAATGCGAGTCCACTGTGCTACTACTGCGCCACCTTGCCCGATTCAGCAGCTTTAACTGGACAGAACTGCTTCGGTTTTAAAAGATAAGCGACTTGTGTCACGTAGGCACGGCGCAAGCTACACGGGGAGAACACTTGTAAAGATTTGACTGAGCCTTTGAAATAAATTTTTTAAACCAATTCCCTGAAATATTCCTTGACTGGCTGCCATCATGTGCACAGTGTTGACATGCTTTGTGGGATATTTGTAAATTAAATTCTTGCACAGCATTAATTACTGAATTCGCGCTTGCAGCTAACAGACTCAAAATAAGTTACTTTTTCTTTCAAGTGGTTTCTCTTTATACAGTCGTCTTTAAAGTCATTCTTCATCTTCAGGTTACATAGCATGGAACATCTCGAACAGAAGTGTCTGTGTAGCGTCTCCGCTGTCTAAGCTGCTCATTCCGCCACAATCCAACACCCTCTCTCCACGACTCGACGACTACCACTGCGCAAGACTGCGACTGGACGCGACTATTACCTACTAACTTTCCCGTGCTTTTCGTCATTCTGCGTGTGCCCATCACACATCCGTCTACAGGAAAACGTCGCCGATAGACCGTTGTGAGGACGTGCAGCAAGACGAAGTTAGTGTGTGCCAACCCTCTTTAAATACAGATAAGTCAAAGATTATGTCTACAGCAAAGATAAAGATCCCTATAGTATCCGACAATGTCTCGCAAAACGCTAGTTCGACGCATTCTTGAGTGTTGCTCTTATTAGTATGTAATCCTTACCAGATTGGATAAATAGAGAAGGTCGAATGAAGATTCAAATGGTTCAAATGGCTCTGAGCACTATGGGACTTAACATCTATGGTCATCAGTCCCCTAGAACTTAGAACTACTTAAACCTAACTAACCTAAGGACATCACACAACACCCAGCCATCGCGAGGCAGAGAAAATCCCTGACCCCGCCGGGAATCGAACCCGGGAATCCGGGCGCGGGAAGCGAGAACGCTACCGCACGACCACGAGATGCGGGCTTCGAATGAAGAGCGATGCGATTTTGATCGTTTAATTGCCGCGAGAGAATTATGGAGACTGGAGACGCTCAGCAAACAACAGTGGCAGGCGCTACAAGAGAGGCGCTGTGCATCGAAATGGTTCAAATGGCTCTGAGCACTATGCGACTTAACTTCTGAGGTCATCAGTCGCCTAGAACTTAGAACTAATTAAACCTAACTAACCTAAGGACATCTCACACGTCCATGCCCGAGGCAGGATTCGAACCTGCGACCGTAGCGGTCGCTCGCCTCCCGACTGCAGCGCCCAGAACCGCTGTGCATCACGGAGAGGTTTAATATTGAAGTTCCGAGAGAATATGTTCCGTGTGTAGTCAGGGAATATGTTACTTTCTGTCTCTTACGTCCTGGCAAATGACCACGACTATAAGGTCCGACGAGTTAGAGTTAATACGGAAGTTAACCGATAATCATTCTTCTCGCGCGGCATTAGCGAATGGAACAGCGAAAGGAGAACTTGTAGTGGAACCAGGAGTACCTTCCGTCACAAACCGTAAGGTAATTTGTGGAGCAGCAGGTGTAAGTATAAAGGTGACCCTCTTTTTCACGTCACGTATTAGACGTAGTTAGACGTAATGCTAAGAAGTGATATGAAATAGGACGATCACTAGAAATTAGTGTTGGAGAAGGCCAATAAAAGCTGAGAATTATGGAAAAGGTTTGCGTAAAGTGAGTGCATCTGTAAAGAGAATTGGGTAGAAGACGTTAGTGCGACCAATTTTAAAATATTTTACTTATGTATGAAGTCCTTCCGAAGTGGGCATAACAAAAGACATTGAACAGATTCCAAGATGACTGCTGCTGTCGTAACACGATGATATAATCCACATGAAAACTGTAACTTAAGGGGGGACGTTGACGAAAAACACTCACTATTTCAAAAATGCACTAGATCCACAGTTTTGGAGATATGGCAATGAAATTTTGTACCACACTTTATATGTAAGTAACACATTTATATATAAGATCCTTTAATTATATATATTCAACTTGTTTTTGAATGAAATGTGAAGTTTTATTTTCAAAAAAATAGCGAATGTTTCTTTTTCTCATAAGTATTCAAGAGATTTATACAAAAATTTCTCTGTTTCATCTATTTATATGTTTTAAGCTTCTCTCGTGAAGTTTTTGGAATATGTCAAATAGGAGAATTTTCATATTTTTTAAATAATAATTCCACAAGTACCATTTTAAGTTCATGCAAAATTCCAAGCACTTTGCCCCATGTGTCAGCTTTCAATCAAAATTTCAAAATTTGCTTTTGCGACTACGTTTATTAGGTTTACATAAATATGTGTACAAAATTTCGCAATTCGAGTATTCATAGAATCTGAGGAAAAGGTACATAACCTGTAAAAAACAAACTTTTCAGGAAACGCAATTTAAAATTCAACCTAACTTTTTTCATTATGTCACTTCTTCAGAAGACACCCCATTTGTACTCTGAGTCGTCTGTCCCTTCAAGGCTTCTCTTCTGGTTTCTTGTTGTCTGTCTTCTTTCCTTTACCAGGTCTCCAACTGACTTTTCAGCTGCAGAGACGCGCTGTAAATCGATTTTTCTCAGGATGTCTTCCGTAAAATTTCCTATCTTAAAGCCCATTCTTTCTAATACCTTCATCCTCTCGACGTTCCCATCATTAAATACAATAACTGCATCTTAAGTTGCAATTCTGACAACTGTACCAGATGCAAATGTGTTTTTTGGGCATCGTTTCCATATGAGCGAATTTAGAGACTCATTTGGATTTTGGGTTTTGCCATGAACACACTTTTTGAGAAGAGCAGAATCATCCAGAAACCTGTACGTTCGCTTGACTAGATCCGGGATACAATTTGGAAGCCTCTCCTTGTGAATGTAGGGGTTGTCATCCCTCTGAGCTTGTAGATATTTACTCCAGCTAAAGTGGCACAGATTATGAATAGGGTGTTCATTTGTTGACAACATGTGGAAATATATAGCCCATACTGCACTTTTCGTGTCATTTACACTACAAGATCTGTTCTAACACGACCAGAATCGTTCTCATCTGACGGTTCATTGTCTGCAATAGGTTCTACTGTAGCTGCTATCATACTGTTCTCACACACGTCAGAAATTATGTTTCCCAGTACACAGTTTATTTGTGTAAATCTCAGATATGAGGCTGGCGTATTCATTATTCCACACAATAAATTTCCCCCTTCTCTCCCAACTCCAATGCACCTCAATGCAAATTAGCTTCATAGTACCCCCATTTAGAAGTATTGAATCAGCAACGCATTTTTTGCACAGAATATGCAGATTGGCTGCCAAACCCACTACCTTACCATCATCTATAATGTGAATGTTATCGCTACCACACGTCTTACAAACACAAGAAAGTTTCACTACTGCAGTCAATAATTCGAGGTCAGTTAATGTAAATCCAGTGTACCGAGATTCATCGCTCTATCAGATGAAATAGCTGGCATTAAAGTGAATGGGCTAAACATTAACAATGTTAGGTTTGCTGATGACACTGCACTACTAGCTGGAAACCTCAAAGATCTACAATTACTTCTTGACAAAGTCGCAGAAAAAAGTGAAGAATTTGGCTTGACTCTTAATGTAAGCAAGACTAAGTTCATGGTGATATCTAAAACACACCAACAAGAAAATCTTACAATCAATAGGGAAAGAGTCGATCAAGTACGTAAATTTAAATATCTCGGAACAATTGTAAATGAGGAGATTGAAAGCTCAGAAGAAATTAAATCGAGAATAGGACAGGCCAGAAGTATCTTTAATAAGATGAAAAATGCATTCTGTTCGAGAGACATTTGTTTAAACACAAAAATGAGGTTGCTAAGATGCTATGTATTCTCAAAATTACTATATGGAATGGAAGCGTGGACATTGAAAAAGAAGGACATGAACAGTTTAGAAGCTTTTGAAATGTGGGCATATAGAAGAATACTTAGAATTAGTTGGGTGTCGAGGATTACTAATCAAGATGTCCTAAGAAGAATGGGAAAGGAAAAAGAATTAATTGAAACTATTAAAGTAAGGAAGCTACAATATTTAGGCCATGTTATTAGGGGAGTAAATTACAAAATATTGCAAATAATACTAGAAGGGAAAATTTGTGGGAAGAGAACGAGGGGTAGAAGACGGACATCCTGGATTGACAATTTAAAAAATTGGTACAACTGCTCAACGTCAGAACTCCTTAGATCAGCCAAATCAAGATCAGAAATTGGCATGATGACAGCCAACCTTCTTAGAGGAGACGGCACATGAAGAAGAAGATGCACCATTCACATCACCAATTTTTCGCTTGGAGCGATGTTCTTACTTTGGACGTAGCCTCATGGTTGGTCGTTGTTTCTCACGTCTTCCATTCACTAACTTATTCAAACGCAGTTTATCCAGTTTTTTATACATTCTTTGTGGTCGTGGCGTAACTGAATGAAGAAAGAATCGAACGCTTGTATAAATCTCCGTCAGTATCACAAGGCAAAAAAAGAATTGCTTCGTCATAAACGATTCAGCTAGTTTGTTATTGTTTATAAGATACGGAACAGAGTCAAAGATGATCTATAAAACCAAATTGTATGTATCACGGCCTTCTAGATGCATCACGCACACGTTTGGTCGAAAGTAATACACAGAATCGTTGTTCACTGAGCTGGTATGAGGTGCGGCTTGAAAACGTGGGCGTGGCAGGGAGGCCGCGTCACACTATTAATTAATGTTCAGGCACTTCGGATGCGATTTCAACATGGAAACTTTGGGAACTTATTGTCCATGAGTTGTACTAACAAATAAAAAATAAATCAAAATTGACATTTTTGTCAGTTTCATCAGCGTCCTCCCTTAAACATCAATCATTGTAAAAATGACAAGGCAGTTGTCATGACACCTCATGGGAAAATTTGTAGAACCTGTATTCGAGGAAGATAGTGCAACCTTTATGCTGACACTATCGTGTACGTCACGTAGGGTTCTTGTCCTAAGAATGAGGTAACACATCATACATTCAGTTGTTTGTTTCTCGCTCAACACTTGAATGGAATAGAACAGAAATTCGCTAATATTGACGACAAAGTAACCTTCGCCACGCAGTGTATACTGGCTTACCGAATATACAATATCTATTCAGTAAATACCTTGAAACATTGCATAAAAATACGAACTTTTGACACATTTTGTGCTTCTTTGCTATTTGCGGGTGTTGTCATATGGAATTGACATGCCTTACTCGAGATCAGGACGCTGGGGATCAGCGAAATAAGATGGCGACATCCTTGAAGGTGTGCACCAACGCGGAGCATCGGAGTATCATTAGATTTCTGTTAGCTGAAGGACTGTAACCAATCTAAACCCTCCGATGGCAGTGCAGCACGATGAAAGTTGTTTTAGGCGAACACAAGTGTACGACTTGGCAGATAAGTTTAAACGAGATGTAACAAGTGTTGAAGATTCGCCACGGCCAGCACACTCTGTCTGTGCAGTCGCGGAAAACAACATTGAGAGACGGTGAGTTGATGCGAAAAACAGCCGTATTATGGTGAGTGATACTGTATCAGCTACGTAATTTAGTGTCGAATCAGTCCACCGTGCTGTTCATGACGTACTAATATTCAACGAAGTGTGTGCGAGGTAGGATCCAAAACGTACGTGGCTCAAGGGTAGGCACTTCTTCACTATATTGTAAAGGGAGATGAAAGATGGGTGCATTTTTACGAACCTGAACGAAATCGGACTTCAGGGGAGTGGCCACAATTTTCATTTCCAAAACTCAAGATGCGTAGCACGTGCTAGTAAGGCCATGCTAACTTTATTTGGGACCATACCGGAGCAATTCTTGAATTAACACCTGAGAGGTCAAAATACGTATGCAGACCTTCTGAGAGAAAATTTGAAATTAGCAATTTTGAGGAAGCGGAGTGGACTGGTGTCCAGTGCCATCCTGTTTCTGCTTCACCCCACTGTTAGTCACATCAGATACTATAAAAGATCTGGAACTCGTCTGCTTGCCCTATAGTTCCCGGATCTGCCACCTTCCCATTATCACATTTTTAACCCAGCGAGAGAAGCTCTTAGTGGCTCGCGGTTCGCTGATGAGGAGGAAGTCCAGGCAGTACTGCGTAACTGGTTAAACATACATTCCCAAAAATTCTTGAGAGTCTCGTCCTGATCTTGCATAAGTTGATAGAACCTGAGGGGCTTACATTGAAAAATAAATACCTGTTGTATTCCATTCTCGTGGTAGATTCTTAAAATCAAGTATTTCCAGTTTTTTTTATAGAAGGGCCATTTTAGATTTAGACTAGGTATTTGGAGGTACATATCAATTGGTCCCATCAGACCTAGGTTCTTGCCATTGAGTTAACAGGTTCTTAAAACATTTCATTAGTGATGTGTTTCGCAATGAACATACGCAGCGCAAACGTTAATTTTTCAAAATGGTTCGATCGGGCAGCATTTAGATGCTTTTGGGCTCGGATCTAGAGACTTCTGCCTTTCTTAGTTGAGATAACAATTTACTAGTAGAGAGCTTTCACGTGTATCAGCTTTTACCGCAATCGATGCAATACGTCTTTCGTACCTGAAATTGCCTCAAGGACTCGAGTATCGACATAGGTGCAACAATCGCTACTGTGCAATCTTCTTGTGTCTTTTGGCCGCTATACTGCAAAATGTCGTTGTCAACCCTAGGATCCACAGAAATAACTCGTGGCACTGTCTAACGCTTATCAACCTCCCACCAGCTGCTCAGTACGTCATGTCCACACAGCTATAATCAGTTATATTTTGCTGGACCGGTTGGCCGAGCGGTTCTAGACGCTACAGTCTGGAAGCGCGCGACCTCTACGGTCGCAGGTTCGAATCCTGCCTCGGGCATGAATGTGTGTGATGTCCTTAGGTTAGTTAGGTTTAAGTAGTTCTAAGTTCTAGTTCTTAGAAGTTAAGTCCATAGTGCTCAGAGCCATTTGAATTTGAACTTATATTTTATTCTTGTCTTTGAAGACTCCAGCTCTCTCCCGAGTGCATTTTAGGTTATTTTGTTTAACTCGCGCCGCTGTGGTACTATTTCATCCCCTACTACAGATTTTTTTTGTGTTGGGTAACGTCTGTGAAACGAATAAAGTGCCGTTTAATATGGTCTAGCGTTACAGTTTCTATATAGTCATTATCGTCGTTAAGTCGACGCTATAATCACATCAGATAGATGCCCCGTGAGCACATGCAACCTAAGTCCTCAATTATTTGCTGGATGTATTCCAGTTTCTGTCTTCCTCTACAGTTTTTACACTCTATAGCACCCTCTAGTACCACAGAAGTTATTCCTTGACGTCTTAACACATGTCCTATTATCCAGTCTCTTCCATATATTCCCTTCATCACCGATTTCGCGGAGAACCTCCTCATTCCTTACCTTATCAGTCCACTTATTTTTTAACACTCCTTTGTAGCATCACAAGTCAAATGATTCGATTCTCTTCAGTTCCGGTTTTCCCACAGTCCATGTTCCACTACCAAATAATTCTGCGCTCCAAATGTACGTTCTCAGAAAGTTCTTCCTCGAATTAAGGCCAATGTTTGATACTAGTACACTTCTCTTGGCCAGGTATGTCCGTTTTGCCACCGCTAGTCTGCTTTTTATATCCTCTCGCTCCTTCCATCATTGGTAATTTTGCTGCCTAGGTGATGATGATGATGATGAGCGTTTGGCGTCATTGGCCGGGAGGCCCCTCGCGGGGCAGGTCCGGCCGCCTTGGCGCAGGTCTTATTACATTCGGCGCCACATTGGGCGACCTGCACGCCGGATGGGGATGAAATGATGATGAACACAACACAACACCCAGTCCCTGAGCGGAGAAAATCTCCGACCCAGCCGGGAATCGAACCCGGGCCCAGAGGACGGCAATCCGTCACGCTGACCACTCAGCTACTGGGGCGGACGCTGCCTAGGTAGTAGAATTCCATAACTTCATTTATTTTGTGATCATCAATCCTGATGTTGGGCTCTTAGCTGTTCTCATTTCTGCTATATCTCATTAGTTTCGTCGTTTTTCGATTTACTCTTGGGCTGTTCATTCCACTTAGTACAGGATGAAATTCTTCTTCACATTCACTGATGACGGCAATATTATCAGCGAATATTTTCTCTGAAATCTTTTCACCTTGAATTTTAATCCCACTCTTGAAGCTTCGCTCTTTCCGTCATTGCTTCTGCGACGTATAGACTGAACAGTGGAGGCGAAAGAGTTCATGCCTGTATTACACCACAAGTCCTATCGGTCCCTTCTGGTTCTTGTACATAGAGTATATTACTTATCTGTACTCCTTTCTCAGAATTTAGAATATCGTTCACCATTTTTCACTGTCGAACACTTTTTGCGGTTCGACAAATGGTATGAACGTGCTTTGATTTTTCTTCAGTCTTGTTTCCGTTATCAGATGCAACATCAGAATTGCCTCTCTGGTGCCTTTACGTATCCTAAGGCCAAACTGGTAGTCATCTAACAGATACTCAGTTTTCTTTTCCATTCTTCTATATATTATTCTTGTTAGCAACTTGGATGCATGAGCTCTTAAGCTACTGCGCGATAAGTATCGCAATCGTTGGTTCCTGCTGTCGTCGGAAAAGCGTCGATGTTGCTTTTCCGAAAGTCCATTAGTATATCGCCAGTCACATACGTTCTTCACACATATGCGAATAGTCGTTTTGTTGCCACTTTCCCCCATCATTATAGAAATTTTTATGGAATTTTATCGATCCCTCCTGCCTTATTTGATTTTAAGTAGTCCAAAACTCTTTTAAATCTTGATTCTAATAATGGGTCCCATATGTCTTCTATATCGACTCTTGTTTCTTCTATAACGTCATCAGACAAGTCCTCCCTCTCACGGAAGGCTTTAACGTACTCTTTCCACCTCTCCGCTCTCTCATCTGTATTCAACAGTGGATTTCCCATTGCACTTGTAATGTTAACTGCACTTGTAATGTTACTAGCCTTTCTTTTAATTTCACAGAAGGTCGTTTTGACTTTTATACAAGCTGGATTATTCCTTCCGACAATAATTTCTTTTCCGATTTCCTCATATTTTTCATGCAGCCATTTCATCTTAGTTCCATGCACTTCCTATATATACCGTTCATAAATTTCCCATATTTCCGTATTCCTGAATTTTCATAGTACTTTCTTCTTACTTTGATCAACTGAAGTAATTCTTCTATTATCCATCATTTTCTGCAATTACATTCATTGTACCTACCGTTTTGTTTTCGACTTCTGTGATTGCCCTTTTTAGGGATGTCCACTCCTCTCCATCTGAACTATCTATTGAGCTATTCGTTATCGCAGTATACATAACTTCAGAGAACTGTAAACTTGTTGACTTACTGATACCACACCCTTCATCTATGCGTATTGTCCGCCCCCGGTACCTGAGTGGTCAGCGCGACAGACTGTCAATCCTAAGGGCCCGGGTTCGATTCCCGGCTGGGTCGGAGATTTTCTCCGCTCAGGGACTACATCTACATCTACATCTACATGACTACTCTGCAATTCACATTGAAGTGCTTGGCAGAGGGTTCATCGAACCACAATCATACTTTCTCTCTGCCATTCCACTCCCGAACAGCGCGCGGGAAAAACGAACACCTAAACCTTTCTGTTCGAGCTCTGATTTCTCTTATTTTATTTTTATGATCATTCCTACCTATGTAGGTTGGGCTCAACAAAATATTTTCGCATTCGGAAGAGAAAGTTGGTGACTGAAATTTCGTAAATAGATCTCGCCGCGACGTAAAAGTCTTTGCTTTAATGACTTCCATCCCAACTCACGTATCATATCTGCCACACTCTCTCCCCTATTATGTGATAGTACAAAACGAGCTGCCCTTTTTTGCACCCTTTCGATGTCTTCCGTCAATCCCACCTGGTAAGGATCCCACACCGCGCAGCAATATTCTAACAGAGGACGAACGAGTGTAGTGTAAGCTGTCTCTTTAGTGGACTTGTTGCATCTTCTGAGTGTCCTGCCAATGAAACGCAACCTTTGGCTCGCTCTCCCCACAATATTATGTGGTCTTTCCAACTGAAGTTGTTCGTGATTTTAACACCCAGGTACTTAGTTGAATTGACAGCCTTGAGAATTGTACTATTTATCGAGTAATCGAATTCCAACAGATTTCTTTTGGAACTCATGTGGATCACCTCACACTTTTCGTTTTTTAGCGTCAACTGCCACCTGCCACACCATATAGCAGTCTTTTCTAAATCGCTTTCAAACTGATACTGGTCTTCGGATGAACTTACTAGACGGTAAATTACAGCATCATCTGCGAACAACCTAAGAGAACTGCTCAGATTGTCACCCAGGTCATTTATATAGATCAGGAACAGCAGAGGTCCCAGGACGCTTCCCTGGGGAACACCTGATATCACTTCTGTTTTACTCGATGATTTGCCGTCTATTACTACGAATTGCGACCTTCCTGACAGTAAATCACGAATCCAGTCGCACAACTGAGACGATACCCCATAGGCCCGTAGCTTGATTAGAAGTCGCTTGTGAAGAACGGTGTCAAAAGCTTTCCGGAAATCCAGAAATACGGAATCAACCTGAGATGCCCTGTCGATAGCGGCCATTACTTCGTGCGAATAAAGAGCTAGCTGCGTTGCACAAGAGCGATGTTTTCTGAAACTATGCTGATTACGTATCAATAGATCGTTCCCTTCGAGTTTATTCATAAAGTTTGAATACAGTATATGCTCGAAAACCCTACTGCAAACCGATGTCAATGATATAGGTCTGTAGTTCGATGGATTACTCCTACTACCCTTCTTAAAGGGTAAAGATTTTCCAATCTGTAGGTACAGATCTATCGGTGAGCGAAGCGGTTGTATATGATTGCTAAGTAGGGAGCTATTGTATCAGCGTAATCTGAAAGGAACCTAATCGGTATACAGTCTGGACCTGAAGACTTGCCCGTATCAAACGATTTGAGTTGCTTCGCAACCCCTAAGGTATCTACTACTAAGAAACTCATGCTAGCCGCTGTTCGTGTTTCAAATTCTGGAATATTCCATTCGTCTTCCCTGGTGAAGCAATTTCGGAAAACTGCGTTCAATAACTCCGCTTTAAGGGCACAGTCGTCGGTAATAGTACCATCGGCACTGCGCAGCGTAGGTATTGACTGCGTCTTGCCGCTTGTGTACTTTACATTCGACCAGAATTTCTTCGGATTTTCTACCAAATTTCGAGACAATGTTTCGTTGTGGAACCTATTAAAGGCATCTCGCATTGATTTCTTCCCCTCCTTAGCCGCCATATCCCTAAGGGGCCCCATTATGCGCCTAACATTGGAGCTCCCAACTACCAATAAGCCCACCCTCTGCGATTGCCCAGACCTTGAAGGCTGAGAATAATCCTCTGAAACAGGGCAGGCAGCCGCATCTGGCTCAGCCAGAGACAGTACCCGAAACCTGTTTGTCAGACGCACCGGGGAGGCTTTCTGATCAGCCTCCGGGGAGGTCTTTCGCTGCCTGCCACGCCTTGGAACGACCTCCCAATCAACCACAGGCGAGAGCTCAGCCCCACTGCGGGCAGAAACCGGGGCAACCACAGCGGCAGACCGATCTGGGGACAGACGGGACGAGGTTAACATCCCCGTGATACCCAAGTCCGGCTCCCCACAGTGGTGCCCATTGGCAACAGCTTCAAGCTGCGCGACCGAAGTCAGCGCCGCTTGCGGCTGTGAGCGAATGGATGCCAACTCAGCCCTCATCCGAACACCGTAATCACAGTCCCTGTCCATTCTAATCGATGTTGAACAACAGTTACTGAAACACGAGTCGGTGCCTAGATAACTCAAGGGAAACATGCAAAGAATGTATGAACTAACCTGTACAAATGTCTAACGACTGCGCTACAATCTGCCTGAATTTACGATTACAGTAACTAAAACTCAAAATTACACCTCCTATACGAAACTCACACGCAATTTAAGTTAGAATCTACGAAGTAAACACTAAAGCGCGAAGCTACAACTCTCAAATACTGTAATACGCCCGAAATTAATGAATTAAACAATGCAAGTACCGAAAAACACGAAAAGAAATTAAGAATTAAACTATGTAACAAGTAAGTAAGCTAAGGGTGTGGTGTCACCGCCAGACACCACACTTGCTAGGTGGTAGCCTTTAAATCGACCGCGGTCCTCTAGTATACGACGGACCCGCGTGTCGCCACTGTCAGTGATTGCAGACCGAGCGCCGCCACAGACACGTCCTAGCACTCGCCCCAGTTGTACAGCCGATTTAGCTAGAGATGGTTCACTGACAACTTACACTCTCATTTGCCGAGACGATAGTTAGCATAGCCTTCAGCTACGTCATTTGCTTCGACCTAGCAAGGCGCCTTTATCAATTGCTATTTATCTTGTGATGCATGTACCGTCAAGAGAGATGTTCACCAATTATGGATTAAAGTTAAGTATTCTAGAAGCTCCGTTCTTGTTTTACTAGACTCAACTCCTTTAACTGTTCCAGACCTCACGCCAGCCTGCGTGAGCTTGACGCGTGCTTTTCGGCTACCAATCTGTCTTGCCAAGTCACAACAAAGAGTATACGACTTGCTGCTGTCCGCAGCTCGTTGTCGTGCGGTAGCGTTCTCGCTTCCCACGCCCGGGTTCCCGGGTTCGATTCCCGGCGGGGTCAGGGATTTTCTCTGCCTCGTGATGACTGGGTGTTGTGTGCTGTCCTTGGGTTAGTTCGGTTTAAGTAGTTCTAAGTTCTAGGGGACTGATGACCATAGATGTTAAGTCCCATAGTGCTCAAAGCAATTTTTTCGACTTGCTGCTGGCAGCTGCTTATCCAACGGCGGCAGGGAGAACACTGGCTGTGACCAACCGACACTGGCCATTCAAAACAAAAACAGAAGACAGACGACTACGCGAATTTACACTATTCAGGTATTGAAGCGCGATGCTACAACTCTCAAATACTATAATACGCCCGAAATTTATGAATTAAACAATACAAGTACCGAAAAACACGAAAAGAAATTAAGAGATTAGTGGTGTTTAACGTCCCGTCGACAACGAGGTCATTAGAGATGGAGCGCAAGCTCGGGTTGGGGAAGGATGGGGAAGGAAATCGGCCGTGCCCTTTCAAAGGAACCATCCCGGCATTTGCCTGAAAAGATTTAGGGAAATCACGGAAAACCTAAATCAGGATGGCCGGACACGGCATTGAACCGTCGTCCTCCCGAATGCGAGTCCAGTGTGCTAACCACTGCGCCACCTCGCTCGGTCAGAAATTAAGAATTAAACTATGTAACAAGTAAGTAAGCTAAGAGTATACGACTTGCTGCTGGCAGCTGCTTAACCAACGGTGGCAGGGTGTTGTGTTGTCCTAATCATCATCATTTCATCCCCAGCGACGCGCAAGTCGCCGAAGTGGCGTCAAATCGAAAGACTTGCACCAGGCGAGCGATCTACCCGACGGGAGGCCCTCGTCACACGACATTTTTTATCTATGCGTATTGATTCTTCCTGACAAATCTCATAAACTTTAGCCTACTCTTCATCACTACTACATTGTGATGTGAGTCTGTATTTGCTCCTGGGTACAACTTACAATCCAATATCTGAAGCCGGCCGGAGTGGCCGTGCGGTTCTGGGCGCTACAGTCTGGAGCCGAGCGACCGCTACGGTCGCAGGTTCGAATCCTGCCTCGGGCATGGATGTGTGTGATGTCCTTAGGTTAGTTAGGTTTAATTAGTTCTAAGTTCTAGGCGACTGATGACCTCAGAAGTTAAGTCGCATAGTGCTCAGAGCCTCTTGAACCACTTGAACTTGAACCAATATCTGATTTCCGGATCTCTGCATGACCATGATGTAATGTAACCGAAATATTCCCGCATATCCTCCCTACTCTTGTGATTGTTGAACAGAGTATTCGCTGGTACTAACTGAACTCATCTAGTCTTTGTCCTCTCTCTTTCCTATTACCAAGCCCATATTCTCCCGTATTCCTTTCATCTACTCTTACGCCTGCAGCTTTATTACAACCATATCCTTAGACAGTAGAATGTATATAATTTGAAGTTCTTCTCTCACTCTGGGAAATGACTCATTTACGCATCTCATCGTTCCCGCTTTCCAGTTTTGCCGTTCTTGCAGTATGCGCAAAGTGACTTCCTGATTGTTGTTTGCTCTTTCCTCTAATATTACTATCAGTTTTTCTGTGTCACCTCTTCTTAACCAGCATAGTGATCTATTCTTTCTGATTACTACGTCTGAGGGAGATATTCTTTGCTACAGTCGTCCCTGGGATAACAGAGATATACCGGTACATGCGTGACCTCAGGTGGCCTGGAGTACTTTTTCGTGTATTTTGTTTGTTTGTGAAATTTTTCGCATCCACCCCATGAGTGTCGTTCACTGTACCGCTTCTACGAGGACAAAAACATCAGCTTATCTTTATTCCATTCTAAGATCATATTCAGTCCTGACAGATTTAATGGCATATATAAAACTATACTGAAAATTGTTTTCGGGATTTTGTGCCGACATATTCCAAACCAGCGAACACGTCGTTAGAAAACTTTCTGAAACAAGTCCGAGCACCAGGGAAAATTTGTAGTGAAAGAGTGTCGTCAGGGAAGTCCGACAAAATCTCGAAGTTGGTTATTTGTGCAAATAGTAATTAAAATATCCTCGCTTCAGAGGATATCAACGGTAATTTTTACATTTTTCTGCAAGAATGGAATGAGCAACTTAGAGATTACAAACGAAAATATTGGCACGAATTAAACACGTCCTTAACACTCATAGGACAGTACTGAAAATTATACCGGGTGTCCCAGGAGAAATAGCCAGTATTCGTGAATATGACATGTGAAGCACTTTCATATGGACATATGCCTTATGGTTACGGGGATAGAACACATTTAATGTACAGTTGTTTCTGGGCAATTGGCGGGCACGTATGTATATTACCCACTCAACCACTTTGACGATAATCTAGCACGACCCACCTCGTTGCTTTCACCCTCTCTGTACGGGGCGTCTTTCTGCCATTAGACTGTTCCGTTGAAAGTGCAGTTTTTCCGGTGTGTTTAAGTGAAGTACTGCGAGTAATTGAGTGTACCTGGAAGAAGTTTCGGTTAACTGTGTTTGTTCACGCGCTGGCTTAAATTCCAGACATCTACACTAATGAATAATCTGTAGATCTTGTATAAGATCTGGTATACATTTCCGGGTTCTGCACTAGTAGTACACCTGCTGCTGTCGAAGAATAACGTGGGCGCCTTCGGATACGTCGATTCCCTGATCGTAGACTGTTTACCAGAGTAAAAATACGTATTTGTCAACTGATACTTCGTAAAACGCGTGTTGTAGTGTTTAGCAAGTGTTGTACGTGTTTACGTGTATAACCCTGATAATGCATTGCGTAACACTGAAAATGAATATCAATGTACATCAAATGTGTTCTATCTTGGAAATCTTTCGAACAGAGAGTACGTCTATACGAAGTTCTTTGTTTCGGATTATTGTTCCTGTCTTATTCCTGAATACAGAGCACTCCTCCTGGGACATCCGGTGTATCCAAGAGGTCAACTGGTTTAAAATTAACACTTTCTAGCACTATATAACAGGAAAAGAGAGACCCATCAGAAGAACCCTATCCGTCCTTTTTATGTACAGCTTACAATAAAGTAACATGAGTAGGTGACGGATCAAATATTGACAAGATCACCTGATTTAAAAACTTATGAAAATACAGTTGTTTGACTATGCGGAATAATATTTGTTGTTGTTGTCTTCAGTCCTGAGACTGGTTTGATGCAGCTCTCCATGCTACCCTATCCTGTGCAAGCTTCTTCATCTCCCAGTACCTACTGCAACCTGCATCCTTCTGAATCTGCTTAGTGTATTCATCTCTTTACGATTTTTACCCTCCACGCTGCCCTCCAATGCTAAATTTGTGATCCCTTGATGCCTCAGAACATGTCCTACCAACCGGTCCCTTCTTCTTGTCAAGTTGTGCCACAAGCTCCTCTTCTCCCCAATTCTGTTCAATACCTCCTGATTAGTTATGTGATCTACCCATCTAATCTTCAGCATTCTTCTGTAGCACCACATTTCGAAAGCTTCTTTCTCTTCTTGTCCAAACTATTTATCGTCCATGCTTCACTTCCATACATGGCTACACTCCATACAAATACTTTAGTGAACCAAAAACCAAAGGAATTGCATTTCAGGCCCTAAGTGTTCTATTAATTCGTTTGTTCTTACAGTACATCTTATTTGCACCTTCAGAGCACAAATTTGTATTACTAAATGGCTAACCCCGATCGTGGTTCATGATGCAGACTGCGAGTTGCAGGATGCCTATGCATCCGGGGCAATAAAAATTTTATTTTCAGTATTCCATACAAGGTATTCAAATTTGCTTGCTCTGCTTGCCAATATGTGGCGACAACGGTAAGTAGCGGTCGTAAGAAACCGATCGCAGACGTCAGGCAGTTAGCTTGGACCTCGGTCAACATCACCTCATTCAAGCATTAGTCGATTTGTGTCTGCATCAAAAGTTGTTCTTGATTGAAAATGTCAGTTTACGAGTCTAATTCTCGTCATTTGCGAGAGATATTACTGTTTTGTCTCAATATGAAGAAAACGGCGGCTGAGCCTCATCGAATGCTCTCAAGTACGTATGGTTAGGACGTTATTAGTGAAAGAACGTGTCGTGAGTGGTTTGGTGCTTCAAGAACGGTGATTTTAATGTCGTAGACCGGCATAGTGGTGGAAGAGAGAATGTTTTCGAAGTTGCAGAATTGGAGACATTGCTGAGTGAAGACTCACGTAAAACTCAAGAATAACTGGCACGAATAGTGGGAGTGACACAGCAAGCCATTTCAAAACGTCTCAAGGCTATGGGCATTATTCAGAAAGAAGGACCTTGGATCCCGTGTGAGCTGAAACCAAGAGACACTGAACGGCGTTTGTGTGTTTGTGAACAGTTGCTTCAGAGGCAAAAACGGAATGGATTTCTGCATCGCATTGTGACCGGGGACGAAAAATGGGTTCATTGCGATAACCCTAAACGCAAAATATCCTGGCCATGCTTCCACGTCGACGGCTGAACCGAATATTCACAGCACCAAGATCATGCTCTGCATTTGGTGGGACCAGCTCGGCGTCGTGTACTATGAGGTGTTAAAACCAAGTGAAACAATCACAGGTGCTCGTTATCGAACGCAATTAATGAGTTTGAGGAGGGCATTAAAAGACAAACGGCCGCAATACAGCGAGAGGCACGATAAAGTGATTTTCCAACACGACAACGCTCGACCCCACGTTGCAAAAATAGATCAAAACGTACTTGAAAACGTTAAAATGGCAAGTCTTACCCCACCCCCCATATTCTACAGACAAGTTTCCATGGTCACAAGATGAACAAAAATGGCTGAAACTGATTGTTTGAGAAGCCCAGTAATATGCTTCTTCAAATGGTTCAAATGACTCTGAGGACTATGGGACTTAACATCTGAGATCATCAGTCCCCTAGAACTTAGAACTAATTAAACCTAATTAACCTAAGGACATCACACTCATCCATGCCCGAGGCAGGATTCGAACCTGCGACCGTAGCGGTCGCGCGGTTCCAGACTGAAGCGCCTAGAACCACTCGGCCACCCAGTCATTTGAAGCATTCTACCCTATTTATTGTGTCCTGCTGATGTGCTAAATCAATTGTTGATAGCACTATTTGTTGTCTACAGAACGGAATGTATAGTGTTCTTTCCAAAATTTGGGGAGAGAACCACTTTATAATTCTTTGGAAAATACCATTTACCAAATCTTCTACTGCTTTCTCTCTAAGGGGATTTGTTATAACACTAGTATCGCCTGCAAAAAGTACCAATTCTGCTTGCTCAGTGTTAATGTATAACCAGTAGGAGCGGACACGCAACTGGACCCTGTGAAAGACATTTTGTGATTTCTCAAGAGTCGTTAAAATTTTCTACCCATCCAACATTGTTTGCATTATTCAGCACAACTGTCTGCAGTCTGTTTGTTAAGTATATTTCGAACCAACTGTATGTGAAAGCATCAATTACATAAAACCAGAGGTTTAAAAAACAATCTGTTTACTGCTGTTACTTACATATGATGGTATCTCCTGTTTTACATTTTAATCTTTTGTCTGTTTGTACTCCGATGCTATCATTTGTTTGACATATGCGACTGCACAACCCGCATGTCAGATGATTTACTAATTGACTGCAGCCTGCCGTGACTTAACTATGAGGAAGACTACTTTATTTTAAGTATCAGCAATATATTTATCACATATTCTATTCTCATACTGTGCCGCACGAAGATTGTTGGTTTGCAAGATATATAGGTGAGACCCTTTCTAGTTCAATCGACGAAGCCAATTAACTTTTAGCCATCTTTAACGTAATTTGTAGATGCTTTTACACACCACATTAGGGGTGAATATTGTACTACTTTCTAATTTCTGCCTTAGAATCACAAAAACGTGAAGATGAGTGTCCATACGATTCTCATGTTGATAGTGCCCATAACTTTGTTACCTATCGCTTGAATCTACTTTGTGGCATTAAGATGAACTTCACTGCACAGAAGTAAGTAGCAGCTCTAAAATGAGTGGTGTTTCAAGTTTGAGTCTTGCTTCCCCGAGGAATAAAAGGAAAGACACGGAGAGGTCAAAGTACACAGTTACCCTGCTCCTGATATCCGTTCACAACACAGCCTTCCAGACAACTCTCGCCTGTTAAAGCTTAATATGATGAGGAAACATTTTCCTCCTCGCCACCGGCAAACTTATCAATATTTAAGGGCAACACGGCGGCGACACAGAATTACAAACATATTAACTTACAGCATTACGCATGAAGCATTTCGCGGTAATAATTACAGTATTTAATCAGGCCGCACGCCCGTGTAATCAGATGTTAATGCTATTATGGAGCGGATATACTAAACAGTCATTAGTCATGCCGGGAGCGAGAACACTCATTAAGATGTAATCAGTAACGATCCATCACTGTAACCCTCTGATGTCGCTAATAGAATTCCCCTTTGCGTGTCAGTGGCGAGCAATAGTATATTTTCGGGATTTTAAGTTCCCGTATACGTTGAGATTTGTCTGTATTTGGTAGTGTGAGGCAGATTGTAATTTTTCAATGACAAAGAGTAGGCGGCAGTCTAAGAGAATCATCAGAAGAATCAACGTACAAAGATACTGAAGTATTGAAGAGAGATTTGAGCGTTCGATGTTATCGTAGGTTGTAAGTGCTCCGAAAACGAACATATCCAAAAATGATACACTCTGAACCTGAAAGGGCAAAGACAAATGCGAAGAAACTGTGGCAGTCAGATGACTTTTGCAAGTGACAGACTAAAGAAGGTCGCGCGCCGAATCGTGGTTTCTTTGGGCGGGGGGGGGGGGGGGAGGGGAGGAGGAGGGGGGGGTTGGAGCTCCGTTCCTATTTCGGCTACCAACATGGTGTGAAAAATATTTGGTTTAGTCTGGACCAGCGGCCATTTGTGTAGCATCCTAACATCTGTCTTACTGTAGCTATATTACAGTATAGTAACAGGGGTTCAGCGTCAAACCGGAGCAGACGCCTATAAAAATTGTGCGAATCGATTAACTCCTTTTGCAGACTATTTGAATTGGGCCGAAATTAATGCTCAGCTATTGGCACCATTGGTGTGTGGACCGTTCGTATTTTACGTGCAACAACATGCAAAAAGCCCGTTTCTCTTAGAGGTGTTTGATATTACACTACTTCCATACTTTAAACGTGTACGAACCGATTCAAAATTGGAGCGGAGGTAGATAAATGGATAAAGTCAAAAAAATTATTTTTATCCAGTAATCTTCCTCCCTTTTTGAGGTACGATGGTTTGAATCTGAGCTGAATGTAGCACGTAAAATTCTTTCTAACGTGAATAGAATTTGCAGGAACGGTTTAGAATGAATCAAATTAATAAAGAAGTGCATTCTCATCAGTTGAAACGACAAAGAAAGCACCCTACAGTGTACTGAATCAAATTTTCGTAATTGGAGAAGTTCCATCAGATTTTTATAAGAATACAGTTATTACGCTTCTTAAGAGCGAATACAAATGAAAGTTACCGCACGTACATCAAAACTACCGAAGGCAGTATTTTGTCGAATACTGCAAGAGAGATATGTGAGAAGCAATTTTAGTACCGCAGTTAACGATAGAGGACATATTTAAGAAAAATGAGGTAACATAGACATTGCATTCATAGATTTGAGGATGGATGATGATGTAGCGATCGTGGAGCGCTAAACTGCACGGCACGTACTCAACAGAAAAATTAGACAATTTTATTTCAGTGCCATAAATTGAAATGAAGCACATTATGGTAATCTGAGCACCTTTTTTTAGTAATACAATTAAAGGACGCTAAAGGAAATTATTTTAAAGCACGGGTGATGCAGAATAGTTTCAGAGGCACCAGTGAGTAACAACATCAAGAACTGTGCACCCAAAACAGATTAGGCCACTTATCAAAACTGTTTTAAAAACGTCAATAACATAAAGTAGTTTAAATTACAACCCAATGTTTGCCAATAAACAAAACCGACGGCTCAGTCTAGAAACATGGTCAGATGCTGGCATTTACATTCAGCATAGGGACGCAGAGGGTGCCCCACCAAGTTTACATGGGTAGAATACTATTAGGTTTTAGATATGTAAAACAGAAAAACAACGTTAATATACATAAAATAACATCTAAAGTACACTACTGGCCATTAAAATTGCTACATCAAGAAGAAATGCAGATGATACGTGGGTATTCATTGGACAAATATATTATACTAGAACTGACATGTGATTACATTTTCACGCAATTTGGGTGCATAGATCCTGAGAAATCAGTACCCATAACAACAACCTCTGGCCGTAATAACGCCCTTGGTACGCCTGGTCATTGAGTCAAACAGGGCTTGGATGGCGTGTACACGTATAGATGCGCATGCAGCTTCAACACGATACCACAGTTCATCAAGAGTAGTGACTGGCGTATTGTGACGAGCCAGTTGCTCGGCCACCATTGTCCAGACATTTTCAGTTGGTCAGAGATATGGAGAATGTGCTGGCTGGGGCAGCAGTCGAACATTTTCTGTATCCAGAAAGGCCCGTACAGGACCTGCAACATACCATCACGCCGGGTAATACGCCAGTATGGCGATGACGAATACACGCTTCCAATGTGCGTTCACCACGATGTCGCCAAACACGGATGCGACCATCATGATGCTGTAAACAGAACCTGGATTCATCGGAAAGAATGACGTTTTGCCATTGGTGCACCCAGGGTCGTCGTTGAGTACACCAGCGCAGGCGCTCCTGTCTGTGACGCAGCGTCAAGAGTAACCTCAGCCATGGTCTCCGAGCTGATAGTCCATGCTGCTGCAAACGTCGTCGAACTGTTCGTGCAGATGGTTGTTGTCTTGCAAACGTGCCCATCAGTTGACTCAGGGACCGAGACGTGGCTGCACGATCCGTTACAGCTATGCGGATAAGATGCCTCCGTCATCTCGACTGCTAGTGATACGAGGCCGTTGGGATCCAGCACGGCGTTCGGTATTACCCTCCTGAACGCACCGATTCCATATTCTGCTAACAGTCATGGGATCTTGACCAACGGGCGCAGCAATGTCGCGATACGATAAACCGCAATCGCGATAGGCTACAATCCGACCTTTATCGTAGTCGGAAACGTGATGGTACGCATTTCTCCTGCTTACGCGAGGCATCACAACAACGTTTCACCAGGCAACGCCTGTCAACTGCTGTTTGTGTATGAGAAGTCGGTTGGAAACTTTCCTCATGTCAGCACGTAGGTGTCGACACCGGCGCCAACCTTGGATGAATGCTCTGAAAAGCTAATCATTTGCATATCACAGCATCTTCTTCCTGTCGGTTAAATTTCGCGTCTGTAGCACGTCATCTTCGTGGTGTAGCAATTTTAACTATCAGTAGTGTAAACGTACATAATATAAGAGAAGGAATCAGTTCCGTCCCCTTTCCCTTTTACCATATTAGAACGCTAATGAATTTACCAACGAACCGAGAGCCATCTCAAATGCACGGTGCCTGACAGTCTGTACGTAGTTACAGTTATTAAAAACCCCAACGCACAAACGATTTACCACTCGCACCCCATTTTGAAAATTTTAAACAAAGGGACACTTAAATGCTGTCGCAGCTGAACTCTCGCCAGCATTGTCAACACTGAGTCGCACCAAGACTAATTCTTTCACATTTTCCTCCACTAAGATGCAATACCAAGGTTGTTCAGAGTTTCAGGGAGAGCATAAGAGAACAATTGACAGCAGTGGGGGAAAGAAGTACAGTAGAAGAACGATGGGTAGTTCTGAGGGATGAAGTAGTGAAGGTAGCAGAGGATCAAGTAGGTAAAAAGACGAGGGCTAGTAGAAATCCTTGGGTATCAGAAGAAATATTGAATTTAATTGATGAAAGGAGAAAATATAAAAGTGCAGTAAATGAAGCAGGCAAAAACGAATACAAAAGTCTCAAAAATGAGATCGACAGGAAGTGCAAAATGGCTAAGCAGGGATGGCTAGAGGACAAATGTAAGGATGTAGAGGCTTATCTCACTAGGGGTAAGATAGATAGTGCCTATAGGAAAATTAAAAAGGCCTTTGGAGAAAAGAGAACCACTTGTATGAATATCAAGAGCTCAGATGGAAACCCAGTTCTAACCAAAGAAGGGAAAGCAGAAAGATGGAAGGAGTATATAGAGGGTCTATACAAGGACGATGTACTTGAAGACAATATTATAGAAATGGAAGAGAATGTAGCTGAAGATGAAATTTGAGATACAATACTGCGTGAAGAGTTTGACAGAGCACTGAAAGACCTGAGCCGAAACCCGGGAGTAGACAACATTCCATATGAACTAATGACGGTCTTTGGAGAGCCAGTCCTAACAAAACTCTACCATCTGGTGAGCAGGATGCATGAGACAGGCGAAGTACCCTCAGACTTCAAGAACAATATAATAATTCCAATACCAAAGAAAGCAGGTGTTGACAGATGTGAAAAATTACCGAGCTATCAGTTTAATAAGTCACACCTGCAAAATACTAACACGAATTCTTTACAGACGAATGGAAAAACTGGTGGAAGCCGACATCGGGGAAGATCAGTTTGGATTCCGTAGAAATATTGGAACACCTGAGGCAATACTGACCTGGCGACTTATCTTTGGAGAAAGAATAAGTAAAGGCAAACCTCCGCTTCTAGCATTTGTAGACTTAGAGAAAGCTTTTGACAATGTTGACTGGAATACTGTCTTTCAAATTCTAAATGAGGCAGGGGTAAAATACAGGGAGCGAAAGAATATTTACAATTTGTATAGAAACCAGATGGCAGTTATAAGAGTCGAGGGGCATGAAAGGGAAGCAGTGGTTGGGAAGGGAGTGAGACAGGGTTGCAGGCTCTCACCGACGTTATTCAATCTGTATATTGAGCAAGCAGTAAAGGAAACAAAAGAAAAATTCGGAGTAGGTATTAAAATCAATGGAGAAGAAATAAAATCTTTGAGGTTCGCCGATGACATTGTAATTCTGACAGAGACAGCAAAGGACTTGGAAGAGCAGTTTAATGGAATGAGCAGTGTCTTGAAAGGAGGATATAAGAGGAACATCAACAAAAGCAAAACGACGATAATGGAATGTAGTCGAATTAAGTCGGGTGATGCTGAAGGAATTAGATTAGGAAATGAGACACTTAAAGTAGTAAAGGAGTTTTGCTATTTTGGGAGCAAAATAACTGATGATGGTCGAAGTAGAGAAGATATAAAATGTAGACTGGCAACGGCAAGGAAAGCGATTCTGAAGAAGAGAAATTTGTTAACATCGAGTATAGATTTAAGTGTCAGTTAGTTGTTTCTGAAAGTATTAGTATGGAGTGTAGCCATGCATGGAAGTGAAACATGGACGATAAATAGTTTGGACAGGAAGAGAATAGAAGCTTTCGAAATGTGGTGCTACAGAAGAATGCTGAAGATTAGATGGGTAGATCACATAACTAATGAGGAGTTATTGAATCGAATTGGGGAGAAGAGGAGTTTGTGGTACAACTTGACGAGAAGAAGGGGCCGGTTGCTAGGACATGTTCTGAGGCATCAGGGGATCACAAATTTAGCATTGGAGGGCAGCGTGGAGGGTAAAAAGCGTAGAGGGAGACCAAGAGATCAATACATTAAGTAGATTCAGAAGGATGTAGATTGCAGTAGGTACTGGGAGATGAAGAATCTTGCACTGGATAGGGTAGCATGGAGAGCTGCATCAAACCAGTCTCAGGACTGAAGACCACAACAACAACAAGATGCAATACGGCAGACGCGACCACATCATGAACTTCCACTGAGCGGCGAAAACCGCCACAGTGAGTTCGCGGTAACTACATCTCAGCGAAATACTTTCGCTGTGGAATTAGAAGCAGCATTCCCGATGGAAAAGCTCCAAGCCAACGAGTAAGTTCCACAGAGGAACCGATGAGCACGTAAGAGGTTACCCATCACATAACCACAAACAGGAAAACTGCCGCTCTTGCAAGATATCACTCGCCCCTGTCCTGGACTAACGTATAGCACTCTTTGCCGCTAGCAACTGCTTCTAATTTTCCACCCAACCCCTTCTCTTCAGTCTTGTGTTTGAGTGGCGTCTCCAGACCGCTGTCCACAAATACCGCGCTGTTGCGGCGTGCCAAAAAACTCCAAGTGAATGCATCGCTGCCAACTTGCCCAGCAAATACAGGCCGGTTTCTTTTTTTTTTTTTTTTGTCATCAGTCTTCTGACTGGTTTGATGCGACCCTCCACCAGTTCCTCTCCTGTGCTAACCTCTTTATCTCACAGTAGCACTTGCAACATACGTCCTCTGTTATTTGCTGGCTGTATTCCAATCTCCGTCTTCCTATACACGTTTTGCCCACTACAGCTCCCTCTAGTACCACGGAAGTCACTCCCTCATGTCTTAACAGATGTCCTATTGTAATATGTCATGGTCTCCTGACCTTCATTGCTTCCATATTCCGCCCTCACAATCATATTCCGCACATCAAGTCGCTTCATTCGAACCCAAATTCGATAAGATAAAGTCAATGTCATAGGAATTCATGTAAACGATATGCAAATAACTAGTAAATCGCCAATGCGCACCGTGGTTGAAATACTCGAGGCTGGCGTACACACATACATTCCAGACACGACAGTCACAGGCGCTTTTAGTTCGAGAGCGGCAGACCACACACTGTGAGGCTGGTCCTTCAGAGGACGAGTCAACCTCGGCTGCCCGTGGAGCAGACAGCGTGTGCCCGAGTGAAAGGAGGAACGACCCAGTGTTCGGCTTGAAAGCAAATTCCGCTACATTGTACGGTAGCATCCAACCTACGCATTCTTTACACATAGCACGCAGTTTCAGAGATTTTCACAGGGAGACAGCAAACGCCAAACGCCGATACTACTGATTTCCGGATTGGTCGCCTCAAACGAAACGTCATTCTCCAGTTTTAGAAGAGCAATGCTGATTGGCAGTGAGCTGAAGGAGTAATGGAAGAGACCGAAAGATATACCCCTTCACGTCTGGCGTGGAGAGGGGCCGTTCCGTTGTCGCTCTTGGAGGGAGAACACGTAACGAGAGTGTGCGCCCTCGTATGTGTACTCAAAGAGTGAGGAACAAGTCTCTCCTCAGTACTTCACTGGGAGAGCACCTCTGCCGAGAGCGAATCGGAATGCAGCTCTGTATTGAGTCCTTGCGATTAAGCGTTGTTCACTGTGTTGGCCAACACACTTATTGTGGGGAGTGAATGGACAGAGTTATAGTTAAACGCCTGCGAGCGAATTTTTGAATGGCATCCCGGTGGACTGGTTATCTGACCGGTGTACCACGCCAATAGTTAGACTAGGGGCGAATAGGAGTCCTTGACTTCATCAAGGCGTAATGAGAGTTTGGTTGGTGAAGGTCAATCCAGATAGAACGAGAGTTGTCTTATTTGTCAGCAGCGAGCGGCGCAGACAGCAGTCATCGCAGCTTGCGGTTTTGTGTGCTACAGCTATTGCGAGCCCGATATTTCCTCCACAACAGTACACTTCACTACATTTCACACGTGACAGCCTCGACGGTATCTAGCAACATTTTAATGGATAATTATTCCAGTTGAGTAGGCGCGGCTCTCAGCCATTCTGCCAAGTCAATAACAATCTTAAACTTTGTATAGAAATTTCATTAGCGAATCCTATCCTTAAGAGGTAACTTCACATTCCGAAAAGAATCCGGAAATAATTTGTTCAGTTCATAACTAAAAGTGCCTTTGTGATTTCTCAGAATTTTTGCAAAATAAATAATAATTTTCGTTAGTTTCATGTTTTTCTTACACTAATTAGCACTACTCCAGTACGACAAGTATCCCACTAGTTACGTAAGAAATTTTGAGAATTTTTGTGTCATTTTCTTACAGCGGACGACTCCAGAAGATATTTATTGCTGAAAGTTTTTCAGGCATTTCTATTTAGAACGTTAGGAGCGTCTGTCTGACTTCTGTAGTAGGGTGCGGGGTGGAAATTGCATATTGCAGGAGCCTCAGGGTAAAGGGTACATCTCAGATTAATCCGTTGTGCACAATGATAGAATAGCACCCACACGCTCACACTATCATCCCATCTCTTCTCCTTATCAGTGTTTTCGACATATTCCTCTCCTCTCCGGTTCTGCGTAGAACCTTATCAGTCCACCTAATTTTCAACATTCGTCTGTAGTACCACATTTAAAATGCTTCTATTCTCTTCTGTTCTGGTTTTTCCACAGTTCGTGTTTCACTACCATACAATGTTGTACTCCAGACGTACATTCTCAGATATTTATTCCTCAAATTAAGGCCGATATTTGATATTAGTAAACTTCACTTGGCCAGGAATCGCTTTTTTGCCATAGCTAGTCTGCTTTTGATGTCCTCCTTGCTCCGTCCGTCATTGGTTATTTTACTGCCTAGGTACCAGAATTTCTTAACTTCATCTACTTCGTGACCATCATTCCTGTTGTTAAGGTTCTCACTGTTCTCATTTCAACTACTTCTCTTTACCTTCATCTTTCTTCGATTTACTCTCAATCCATACGGTGTACCCATTAGACTGTTCATTTCGTTCAGCAAATTATGTAATTCTTCTCCACTTTCACTCAGGATAGCAATGTCATCTGCGAATTGTATCACTGATATCATTTCACCTTGAATTTGAATTCCACTCTTGAACTTTTCTTTTATTTTCATCATTGCTTACTCGATGTGAAGCTTGAACACAAGGGGGAAAGGCTACATGTTTGTCTTACACCCTTTTTAATACGAGCACTTTGTTCTTGGTCGTCCACTCTTATTATTCCCTCTTGGCTGTTGTACATATTGTATATGACCCGTCTCTAGCTACAGCTTACTCCTCTTTTTTCAGGACTTCGAACATCTTGCACCATTTTATATTGTCGAACGCTTTTTCCAGGTCGACAAATCATATGAACGTGTCTTGATTTTTCTGTAGTCTTGCTACCGTTATTAATCGCAACGTCAGAATTGCCTCTCTCGTGCCTTCACTTTTCCTAAAGCCAAACTGATCGTCACCTAGCGCATTCTCAATTTTCTTTTCCGTTCTTCTGTATATTATTCTTGTAAGCAGCTTCGATGCATAAACTGTTAAGCTGATTATGCGATAATTCTCGTACTTGTCAGCTCTTGCCGTCTTCGGAATTGGGTGGATGATGCTTTTCCGAAAGTCAGATGGTATATCGCCAGACTCATATATTCTACACACCAACGTGAATAGTCGTTTTGTTGCCACTTCCCCCAATGATTTTAGAAATTCTGATGGGATGTTATCTATCCCTTCTGCCTTATTTGACCGTAAGTCCTCCAAAGCTCTTTTAAATTCCGATTCTAATACTGGATCCCCTATCTCTTCTAAATCGACTCCTGTTTCTTTTTCTATCACATCAGACAAATCTTCACCCTCATAGAGGCTTTCAGTGTATTCTTTCCACCTATCTGCTCTCTCCTCTGCATTTAACAGTGGAATTCCCGTTGCACTCTTAATGTTACCACCGTTGCTTTTAATGTCAACAAAGGTTGTTTTGACTTTCCTGTATGCTGAGTCTGTCCTTCCGACAATCATTTCTTTCTCAATGTCTTCACATTTTTCCTGCAGCCATTTCGTCTTAGTACTTCCTTTTTATTTATTTCCTCAGCTACTTGCATTTCTGTATTCCTGATTTTCCTGTAATATTTTTGTACTTCCTTCTTTCATCAATCAACTGAAGTATTTCTTCTGTTACCCAAGGTTTCTTCTCAGTTACCTTCTTTGTACTATGTTTCCTTCCCAACTTCTGTGATGGTCCTTTTAAGATATGTCCATTCCTCTTCAACTGTACTGCCTACTGAGCTATTCCTTATTGCTGTATCCTTAGAGAACTTCAACCGTGTCTCGACATTCCTTACTGCTTCCGTATCCCACCTCTTTACGTATTGATTCTTCCTGACTAATGTCTTAAGCTTCAGCCTACTCTTCATCACTATTAGATTGTGATCTGAGTCTGTATCTGCTGGTGGGCACGCCTTACAATCCAGTATCTGATTTCGGAATCTCTGTCTGACCATGATGTAATCTAACTGAAATCTTCCCGTATCACCTAGCGTTTTCCAAGTATACCTCCTCTTCTTGTGAAAACGGTATTCGCTATTACTAGCTGACACTTTTTACAGATCTCTGTTAGTCTTTCTTCTCTCTCATTCCTTGTCCCAGGCGGATGTTCTCCTGTAACCTTTTCTTTTTCTCCTTCTACTACAACTGAATTCCAGTCCCCGATGAGTACTAGATTTTCGTCCCCCTTTACATACTGTATTATCCTTTCAATATCCTCATACACTTTCTCAATCTCTTCATCTTCAGCTTGCGACGTCGGTATGTATACCTGAACCATCCTTGTCGGTGATAGTTTGCTGTCGATTCTAATAAGAATGACCCTGTCACTGAACTTTTCACAGAAACACACTCTCTGCCCTATCTTCCTAATCATAACGAATCTTACTTCAGTTATACCATTTTCTGCAGCTGTTGATATTACCCTGTACTCATATGACCAGAAATCCCTGTCTTCTTTCCACCTCACTGCACTGACCCCCACTATATCTAGACTGAGCCTTTGCATGTCCCTTTCCAGATTTTCTAACTTCCCTACCACTTTCAAGCTTGTAGCATTCCACGCCCCGACGCGTAGAACGTTATCTTTCCTTTGATTATTGAATCTATTCTTATAGTAACCTCCCCCTCGGCAGTCCCCTCCCGGAGATCCGAATGCGTGACTGTTCCGGAATCTTTTGACAATGGACAGATGATCGTGACACTTCTTCAATTACAGGCCACATCTCCTATGGATACACGTTACGTGACTTTAATGCAGTGGTTTCCGTTGCCTTCTGCAGCCTCATGTCGTTGGTCATTGCTGATTCTTCCGCCATTAGGGGCAGTTTCCCACCCCTAGGACAAGAGAGTGCCCTGAACCTCTGTCCGCTCCTCCGCTCCCTTTGACAAGGCCGTAGGCAGAATGAGGGTATCTTCTTATGGCGGAAGTCTTCGACCAACAATGCTGATTATTAAGCAAAATTTAAGCAACGGCAGGACCGAAGAGGTTCTGATCATGAATCAAAGACGCTACCCCTAAACTGCAGGTCATGTTACAGGTTGGTAATAATTCTAAAAAGTTTCGGTGACTGAGAGGTCGGCCATGAGAAACTAGTGATCGTAGGACAATGATACTTAATGGAAGCATTTGTAAGGACACATGGAAGAGAAATAACTAATAAACCATTTTAGTTTCCACTTGAGAGTGTAACGTTTGTTGAAACTTCCTGGCAGATTAAAACTGTGTGCCGGACCGAGACTCGAACTTCGGCCCTTTTCCTTTCGCGGGAAAGTGCTCTACCAACTGAGCTACCCAAGCACGAATCACGCCTCGTCCTCACAGCTTTACTTCTGCCAGTACCTCGTCTCCTACCTTCCAAACTTTACAGAAGCTCTCCTGCGAACCTTGCAGAACTAGCACTCCTGAAAGAAAAGATATTGCGGAGACATGGCTTAGCCACAACCTGGGGGTTTCTATAAAGTTTGGAAGGTAGGAGACGAGGTACTGGAAGAAGTAAAGCTGTGAGGACGGGGCGTGAGATGTGCTTGGGTAGGTCAGTTGGTAGAGCACTTGCCCGCGGAAGGCAAAGGGCCCGAGTTCGAGTCTCGGTCCGGCACTCAGTTTTAATCTGCCAGGAAGTTTCATATCAGCGCACATTCCGCTGCAGGGTGAAAATCTATTTCTGGTAATGTTTGTTAACTGCGTACAGTGTTTACATTCAGATAACAGTATATGCTCAGTACAGTGATCATCTGCACCAATGACAACCTGTAACCGCACGGCACAGTTGTTTGCAGCCCTTTTCTAACGGTGGACCACAGAACGTTCAGCTGTCGTGACACAGCTCGTGCACCGCTTGAAGATTCAACATTCAAAGCCATGACAACAGTAACCTCTCCAACAATTTGCGGCTCAATTGGCCGGTGGCCTCTCCCAGGAGCAATTCCCAAATCGCCTGCTAATTCTAACTTCCCAGTGGCGTACTTCAGCCCCGTTGCGGAAAGAGGACCCCTCTGTGTTCCTTTAATACTTCGACTCTCGGGAGGAGCAGCAGCATTATTGTTGTTGTTTTTATAAAACAGCCTCATAGGTAAAGCCGTGCTCACCCCGTCCAGGCCCATGCTGACTGTCTGCAACTGTAATGCACACTGGTACTTGTCTTTCACTCCTAGCTCGTCGTAAGAGCACTAACATTAACGCCTATGCATATCCTGCCGCACACAATATGTACATCTTTCCTATAAAGTACGGCAACCATACGGTAAATATTTTTCAGTCTATACTTGCTCACGTAGCAAATGTATACTTATAACCAGTCGGAGGGGTTCCTGTGATTCTGGCAGAACTGCTGAAGATGCAACCCCCGACCCTCCCCCACCATCCACTGTTCTGCAAATTTTTATAGGTTGATTTAGCAAATTTTCCTGGTTTTGTGAGTAGATTTAACAAAACTGAAGCAGTATTGAAAGATATTGCTTAAATGGGCTATACTGATAAAATAGTATTGCACACAACAAATTCCATAACTAATTCTTGGTTTCAATGTGATGATAATAAAGAAGAAACTTTATTTTCTCCACGTACATTATTAACTGTGTATAAATTATTGATTAAAAACAAAAGAAAACGGCTACAATGAAGAGTTGAGAAAATATCCCATTCTAGAAAATGTGTTTTTATTATAGTTTTACTTTTCATTTCCTGATTTTGAAGGAAGTGAACTCATTGATGATGCCTCTGTAGTCACGTTTAGGAGCTGTGTCGTGTTCTGTCTTCAAGGTAGCTAAAGTCAACAGTCTGCTTTCAACCATACTTGATCTTGTGTAGTTTCTGCAGTCACTAGCATTATTATAAATACATTCAAGTCTGTTTCAGTTGTACAAAAATTTCAGAATATCCAAACGTAAAGTCTTGACAATACTCCTCCCCCTGGAAATTGGAGGCAGGTATTTCGTCAACTCGTTCCGCTGTATCAATATCTCTCCTACATTTGGCATCAAAATCAGCTGCACATTTGAGATATAGGCCTGTCAGTTAGGGCACATTCTGTCAGAAAGTGAAAGTCAGGTGAAATGGTGTGATGTTTGTGAGACCTGTCTTCCATTTATTAATGAAATACTTCGAATCTGAAGTCTTTGGTCAGATAGCATATTTGCTTTAGTTCCAGCTCTATGACCTTTGAGATCCTACTACACCGTAACGAAACTGCAGTAAATACTCCATTGTTGAAAGCAGCGAGCTGTGTAGGCGGCAGTTGTGTGAAATTTTCTATCAAGCACACTGTTACCACATAAACCACATTAGCGACAGACGTAACTACGTTCGGTAGTACACATTTCCGTCAGCTTCTACATGAGTAAAATGTGATTTACAGATGACACTGGGACAAACTTCGTGCGTTTACAGTCGCGGGAAAGACTTTTTCTCGTAGGGTGAACGTAATGGGTCCTAGGGTCCTTTCTAATCTCTAGGCCGATTGACGTTGAGTAATGAGAAGAATCAGCTGTAATCGAGGGTAAACCCTGTGATCAATATGTTGTCAGACACCGTACCTCACAAGTGGTCTGTAATCGAATTGTGTGCTTATGGAAAATCGCCTCAGCTGTGCTACTGGATTCGTTATTTCCTGTCAGAGAGGTGACAGTTCGTAGTAATTGATGAAAAGCCATGGCGTAAAACAGAAGTGATTTCTGGAGTGCCTCAAGGTACCTTTATAGGCCCTCTGCTGTTATTTAACTACATAAACGATTTATAAGACAATCTGAGCAGCCGTCTTAGGTTGTTCGCAGATGATCCTGTCGTTTATCGTCTAGTAAAGTCATCAGATGAGTAAAACAAACTGCAATACGATGTGGCCGAGCGGTCCAGAACCGCGCTACTGCTAAGGTCGCAGGATCGAGTCCTGCTTCGGGTATGGATGTGTGTGATGTCCTTAGGTTGGTTACGTTTTCGTAGTTCTAAGACTAGAAGACTGATGACCTCAGATGTTAAGTCCAATAGAGCTTAGAGGTATTTAAACCATGTGAGAAAAGATATCTAAATGGTAAGAAAATTGACAGTTCTCTCTTAATAATGATAAGTGTGAGATATTCACAACAGTGCTAAAAGTCCGTTACATAAGGAAGTCCGTTACATAATAAATCAATTAAATCTAAAGGCCGTACATTCAACTATATACCTGGGAATTCCAATTATGAGCAACTAATATTGGAAAGAACGTATAGAAAATGTTAAGAGGAGACCGAACCAAAGATTGCGTTTTATTGACAGAACACTTAGAAGAAGCAACAGATCTACTAAAGAGACTGCCTACACTACGCTTGTCCGTCCTCTTTTGGAGTTTCGCGATCTGGGACACACACCACATGGGTGATCGGAGCACATCGAGAAAGTTCAGTGAAGGGCAGCACCTTTTATATTATCGAAACAGTGTCACTGACATGATACAGGATGGACATCATGTCTCGTTGCGGCGGGACCTTCTCAGGAATTTTCAGTCACCAACTTTCTCCTCCGTATGCGTCCGCCCCGATAGCTGAGTGGTCAGCGTGACGGATTGCGGTCCTACGGGCTCGGGTTCGATTCCTGGCTGGGTCGGGGATTTTCTCCGCTCAGGGACTCGGTGTTGTGTTGTCTTCATCATTATTTCATCTGCATCCGGCGCGCAGGTCGCCCAATGTGGAGTCCAATGTAATGAGACCTGCACCGAGGCGTCGGACCTGCCCCGCAAGGGGCCTCCCGGCCAATGACGCCAAACGCTCATCTCTGCTTTCGTCTGTATGAGAAAATATTTTGTTGACGCCGACCTACGAAGAAGAAACTATCGCCATAATAAGCCAAGGGAAAATACAGGGTGATTCAAAAAGAATACCACAACTATAAAAATGTGTATTTAATGAAAGAAACATAATATAACCTTCTGTCATACATAATTACAAAGAGTATTTAAAACGTTTTTTTTTCATTCAAAAACAAGTTCAGAGATGTTCAATATGGCCCCCTCCAGACACTCGAGCAATATCAACCCGATACTCCAACTCGTTCCACACTCTCTGTAGCATATCAGGCGTAACAGTTTGGATAGCTGCTGTTATTTCTCGTTTCAAATCATCAATGGTGGCTGGGAGATGTGGCCGAAACACCATATCCTTAACATACCCCCATAACAAAAAATCGCAGGGGGTAAGATCAGGGCTTCTTGGAGGCCAGTGATGAAGTGCTCTGCCGTCCAGAACTTTTCCCTTTGCACAAACACCCATTCTATGTAAACTGTTTATACCAACGTTTAATACACCACCTATCAGGAGGTTTAACACCATACTTCGTTCGAAATGCACGCTGAACAACTGTCGTCGATTCACTTCTGCCGTACTCAATAACACAAAAAGCTTTGTTGGGCGGTCGCCATCTTAGCATCAACTGACGCTGACGCCTAGTCAACAGCGCCTCAAGCGAACAAATGTACAACTAAATGAAACTTTATAGGTCCCTTAATTCGCCGACAGATAGTGCTCAGCTCTGCCTTTTGTCATTGCAGAGTTTTAAATTCCTAAAGTTGTGGTATTCTTTTTGAATCACCCTGTATATAAGTGTTCGTTTTTTCCGCGCGGTTTTCTACAATGGAATAATAGAGAATTACTGTGAAGGTGGTTCCATGAACCCTCTGCCAGGCACTTCAGTGTGATTTGCGGAGTATCCATATAAACGTAGATATAGATGCAGAATTAATCTACGGCACGGCAGGTATTATTCCAATTAAATTTAAAAATGCTAAATAAAAGTGATTCATAACGGATGGGAGATAAAATGTTCCAGCTTGTCGAAGCAACCGGAGTTCAGCAACCACAGGGTGATTCGATGCTGATGTCACAGACTTTCAGGACCGACGGAAAAGGGCAAATGTATTAGTTTGAGGTAATAGGCCCTGGTCTGAAAACGAATGAGTTGGAAGTTATAAGTGAAAAGCGTTCTGATGTCTCTGTCAGTGAAATAGATGTGCAGGGTGATTCAAAAAGAATACCACAACTTTAGGAATTTAAAACTCTGCAACGACAAAAGGCAGAGCTAAGCACTATCTGTCGGCGAATTAAGGGACCTATAAAGTTTCATTTAGTTGTACATTTGTTCGCTTGAGGCGCTGTTGACTAGGCGTCAGCGTCAGTTGATGCTAAGATGGCGACCGCTCAACAGAAAGCTTTTTGTGTTATTGAGTACGGCAGAAGTGAATCGACGACAGTTATTCAGCGCGCATTTCGAACGAAGTATGGTGTTAAACCTCCTGATAGGTGGTGTATTAAACGTTGGTATAAACAGTTTACAGAGAATGGGTGTTTGTGCAAAGGGAAAAGTTCTGGACGGCCGAGAACGAGTGATGAAAATGTAGCACGCATCCAGCAAGCATTTGTTCGCAGCCCAGGAAAATCGACTCGCAGAGCTAGCAGAGAGCTGCAAATTCCACAATCAACTGTATGGAGAGTCCTACGAAAAAGGTTAGTTATGAAACCTTATCGTCTGAAATTGGTTCAAGCACTGTCTGCTGCTGTTAAGATTAAAAGAATCGATTTCTGTGATTTTATCCTTGCTCAAATGGAAACAGATGAATCTTTCGTTTCAAAGATTGTTTTTAGTGATGAAGCAACTTTCCACACTAACGGGAAAGTCAACCGGTACAATGTCTGTATATGGGGCACTGAGAATCCGCGGGAAACAACTCAGTATGAACGTGACTCGCCTAAGGTGAACGTTTTCTGTGCCATTTCAGCCAATAAAGTTTTTGGTCCCTTTTTCTTCGAAGGTGCTACTGTAACTGGACTACAGTATCTGGAGATGTTAGAGAATTGGCTGTTCCCTCAGCTCGAACAAGAAGCACAACAATTCATATTTCAGCAGGATGGAGCGCCACCACATTGGCACTTATCTGTCCGTAACTACCTGAACGTCAACTACCCGAGGCGATGGATCGGCCGCCAGGCAGCCCGTGACAGAGCACTTCATCACTGGCCTCCAAGAAGCCCTGATCTTACCCCCTGCGATTTTTTCTTATGGGGGTATGTTAAGGATATGGTGTTTCGGCCACCTCTCCCAGCCACCATTGATGATTGGAAACGAGAAATAACAGCAGCTATCCAAACTGTTACGCCTGATATGCTACAGAGAGTGTGGAACGAGTTGGAGTATCGGGTTGATATTGCTCGAGTGTCTGGAGGGGGCCATATTGAACATCTCTGAACTTGTTTTTGAGTGAAAAAAACCTTTTTAAATACTCTTTGTAATTATGTATAACAGAAGGTTATATTATGTTTCTTTCATTAAATACACATTTTTAAAGTTGTGGTATTCTTTTTGAATCACCCTGTACTTGTTACGTTGTGGCTAAGATTGTAGGGTAGAAGATCCCGACGAGCACTTGGGTATAGAGGTTCGGATAATGACTCAGCTAATCCAATGCAGATTCCGTACTGTGTATTGACGTGAACAGTCTTGGTCTACAACGTCTTCTGGCGTGCCACAGGGAAGTGTTATGGGACCATCGCTTTTCACAATATATGTAAATGACCTAGTAGATAGTGTCGGAAGTTCCATGCGGCTTTTCGCGGATGATGCTGTAATATACAGAGAAGTTGCAGCATTAGAAAATTGTAGCGAAATGCAGGAAGATCTGCAGCGGATAGGCACTTGGTGCAGGGAGTGGCAACTGACCCTTAACATAGACAAATGTAATGTATTGCGAATACATAGAAAGAAGGATCCTTTATTGTATGATTATATGATAGCAGAACAAACACTGGTAGCAGTTATTTCTGTAAAATATCTGGGAGTATGCGTGCGGAACGATTTGAAGTGGAATGATCATATAAAATTAATTGTTGGTAAGGCGGGTACCAGGTTGAGATTCATTGGGAGAGTCCTTAGAAAATGTAGTCCATCAACAAAAGAGGTGGCTTACAAAACACTCGTTCGACCTATACTTGAGTATTGCGCATCAGTGTGGGATCCGTACCAGATCGGGTTGACGGAGGAGGTAGAGAAGATCCAAAGAAGAGCGGCGCGTTTCGTCACAGTGTTATTTGGTAACCGTGATAGCGTTACGGAGATGTTTAACAAACTCAAGTGGCAGACTCTGCAAGAGAGGCGCTCTGCATCGCGGTGTAGCTTGCTCGCCAGGTTTCGAGAGGGTGCGTTTCTGGATGAGGTATCGAATATATTGTTTCCCCCTACTTATACCTCCCGAGGAGATCACGAATGTAAAATAGAGAGATTAGAGTGTGCACGGAGGCTTTCAAACAGTCGTTCTTCCCGCGAACCATACGCGACTGGAACAGGAAAGGGAGGTAATGACAATGGCACGTAAAGTGCCCTCCGCCCCACACCGTTGGGTGGCTTGCGGAGTATAAACGTAGATGTAGAGAAGAAAAATAGAGGGAGCCATTTACGGGCTGTAGTGTGGGTGACCAAACACTTCCCATCAGTGTGGGTGATCAAACACCATCGAAAACATTGCAGGAGCATTTTCATTGCCCCTGCAGATTGGGACCGAGAATTGTCACAAAGTGGGAACCGTATGACAATTCTGTAATGTGGACTGCATAACTTCAGGCGAAATCTCTCACCAGGACCTCACACTTCTCGGGGAACACTATTTTCTACGCATCTTTACGTGCTCACCATGCGTTCAGAATTGAAAAGAGCGAAGTTATGTAACCGACAGGCATACTAGAGACACTGTCGAACACGTGTGCAAAGCTTTATTAGATTTCCACAGTGGTTTCCATTTCTTGACCGATCGGAACTTACTTTCCGTATATCCCTCGTATAATAACACTACAAGTTCCATTTCACTTATCATACAATGTTTTGTGTTGTAGGCGTATTTTTTTCTTCACATTATCAGCTTCTTGAAATTTTTATGACGTCTGCAGAGGCAGATCCTGAGGACTCGATACGATCAGGATGTCTTTCAGATTACAATCGCGCCGCTGCACTAACCGTTAGGCTGTGTATTGCTATTGACGAGAACCATTATTACTTCTTCGACTGCCATACACTTTGAGAAAGTGTGAATAGCTTCATGGGAAAGTTGTATGATGGTTACAACAGCAGAGCGCAGGCTAATGAGCTTAGGGCGAACAGGTAGACACATGAACCTTACCTCAATTGCGTGTGTACTTACACGTTGTAGAGTAGTGAGCCGTTTGAGGAACCTCTTACTTTTGCACTGTTTTCTTGTTACTCTTTGGCCAACTTCCACACATGTTATGTCCTCGAAGTCCTCTTCAAAATCTCTTTATAGAACGACAAAAAAAAGTTCCATTAAAAAAGATATTGGTGTCATACTTTGGCTTTTATACACAATAAAACTACTTAAGTAGGTCTGAAACCTATCCACTTTACTCACTATAATTGACCTAAAACAGCACTTCGATATAGTTAGTCTTTCTGGATTTATTTGGGTGACCTTCCTTAGCTGCCACACACTCTATATTCCACGTTACGTCAACAAGTGCTGTATCATTGTGAGAGGCAAAATCCCAGTTCACTGCTATTAGCGCAAAGTCATCATAACGCGCCTGTGCGTAGCATACAAAGTATTGCGCCATAATCTAAGAGTGAAATTAAAAATTGAACTAGCTTTCCCAAAATTGGTCGATGTATGCTTCAGTATGTTGATGTTAACATTTTGAAGTCTCAGAATGATCTAATGAACATGTTTCGCTAAATAATAAAAACAGTGACGCTAAATAATGAAGCTAGAAGACTAAAAATTGTACAGAATGTGCAAATGTAAGTCACAATCAAAAGTTACAAGTCTCCACTTAACGGGAGCTATATTGATCAAAATCGGTGATTACACGAAAATTTTAAGGCGCTATATATTAGACTCAGAAAGATGAAAATTCGTATGAAGCCTCAGTTTGATATAAAAACATTAACTATGTGGCTCCATTAAGCTACCTCCGTTAGTTTCAAGTTATTTACTAAAAACCAAATTTGGAACAGAAACGTCCTTATTCCTGATAGACTAAGTATCATTTGTATTTATGATAGGAAGTTATAATTATAGCACTTGATTACTGTCATTAAATATTACAGCTGTGCCAAGTTTCAAGACTTTAGTGTAAATAACAGTCAATACGAAGTACTTTTAAATAGCGAGTTCAGAGGTCATGTTCTACTGTCGGTTCCGCTCTAAAAATTCTAGCTATCAAAGTTTAAATGCAGTCGAACGAAAACTTTTTCAGTAACTAAAGGAAACTTAATTTTAATTATATACAAATTATGAAGATTGTAAATTGTTACACAACAGAGCCATTAATTAATACGTTTCCGAGATAAGGGTCATTTAGATGTTAACTGGAACTTACCGTAGAGGTCACCTCTGAGCTGCTAATTGTGTTGTTTCTGGTAGGGACATTATTATTACTATCAGGAATATTATTATATTTGTGTGTGTGAATGGAGATTAGCAAGAAGAAAACGAAAAGCATGGTAATTGGAGGAAAGGGGATAAACTGCCGTATGAAAATAGGGGAGAGGAAATAGAGCAAGTGGATAACTTCAATTACTAGGGAAGTGTAATAATGGCTGATATGTATTGCTCAACGGAAATTAGGAAAAGAATTGCAATGGCAAAAGAACGATTCAAGAGGAAACAGGAATTACTTTGTGGACCACTTAACAAAGATCTGAGGAAAAGACTTGCAAAATGTTACGTCTGGAGCGTTGCACTATATGGTGCGGAGACCTGGACATTGAGGAAGGAAGATGAAAGAGGCATTGAAAAATGGAAATGAAGTCCCATGCTTCTTTACAGAGCGTAGGGGTACGATACGGGAGACCCGCAGCGCTTTACTAGGCAAGGTCCTAGTGGAGGTGGTTTGCCATTGCCTTCCTCCGACCGTGATGGGGATGAATGATGATGATGAAGACGACACAACAACACCCAGTCATCTCGAAGCAGGAAAAATTCCTGACCCCGCCGGGAATCGAACCCGGAATCCTGTGCTCGGGAAGCGAGAACGCTACCGCGAGACCACGAGCAGCTGCCAAAAGAGGCATTAGAGATGTGGATATGGAGAAGAGTGGAAAAAGTGAAATGGGAAGACCAAATAAGGAATGAGGAAGTATTAACAAGAGTTGGAGAAGAAAGAAACAAGCTGAAAGTCATCAGAAAGAGAAAACGGAACTGAATTGGACATTGATTGAGGAGAGACTGCTTATTGATGGAAGGAATAGAAGGAATGGTGGAGGGAAAAAGGGGAAGAGGAAAAAGAAGATATCAAATGCTGGACAATATCAAAGGAAGCAAATATTCAGAAATGAAAAGACTGGTTATGGACAGACAAAAGTGGAAGAGGCTTAACCCATGACAAGACCTGCCCTAATGCAGAATACCGTACATATGTGTGTGTGAACTTTTACTGAATATATTAATCAGTCAGAGAACAAAACCTTTATTTATAGTCATAGTTCCTGATCCCGCTGAGTAAATAGCAAGTAGGAACATTTTCTTCGAGTGATCACAAACATATTGTGGACTTGAAGACTGGAATTTATGAGGAATATGTTCTCCATCGCTTTCTGGCTGATAGAAAAAAAAATCAGCCTTTCGTAAACATGGCGACGAATAATCAATGGTTTCCAAATGCAGTTAAAGGAGACCTAGATTAACGAGGCCGATACTTGCGGTTTGTGGCATCGTATAAGGTATGTTGTGCAAAAAAGTGATAGTTTTCTACATGGGCTCATTTCATAATCCGTAAAAATCTCTAAACGATAGTCACAATCTCTTTCACATAACCTGGCAGGAAGAAATCCTGATGGGTAAAGTTCGGAGATCGCGGTGGCCAATTTGTTTGTCCATCATGTCCTATCCAACGATGTGGAAATGGTCATTCCAAAAAGCTGCGAACTTACAAACTCCACTGGCGCTGTTGCACCATCCCGGTGGAAGGTCGCATTTGGCTCAGTGGGAAGAAGCTGAGCTACAGCAAACTGCACAAGCGTGTCCACATAAACGCTTTCCATGACTGTATGCTCGACAGAAAAGAGATGGTCCATCTATGCTTTCGTGAGCGCACGGCTCACATATTCACCTTTTAACTGCTTCCGAATACTGTCGGGGTTTTCCTAAGCACAGGTGCGAATGTTGGGAAATTAATCTTCCAATATGTGTGAAAGGGCGGTTCGTAAGAAGAAACGACACTCCTAGATGCCATTGATCGGGTCCAACATTTCAACAGAAAATTCATGCTGAAAGTTCAAGTTGATCCGCTTCAGTGCTTGCACGATATGAACTTCGTAAACGTGCACGAGAAGCCTTTATGCAGCACCCCGTGAACTGTGTCAGCGAGGGATGTTTAGCTCTCGTGATGCTTGGCGAACTGACTTTGACTGTCCTTTCTTTTTCATTACTTTTCTGAATCAGGGATGTTTCATTTGGGCATCCTGTAGAGTGAATCAGTGCGTACGAACCTAGTCGAATCTGATATACATGGCTACTATAAATGATTCATTTGTTTTTAAATTTCTTTATTTTCCATACTATTATATGTATAAATACGGGGTGTTCAAAAAGTCTCTCCGCAGAGCCGTATGATTCTTAGCCGCGCATGCCGTATGCCGCAGTGAATGTACCGAAATGAAACTCAGTGAAATACAAGTTATTAATTTATTGAATATTCATTTTTACTTACAAATTTTCCCATTAAATGTTGAAAGGGTCCCCCCTGGTGTGGAATACACAATTCAATTCATCTAATGATGTTTCCAAACATAAGCTGTAACATTTCGTCTGTAACAGAAGTAGTGAAAGTGGATATTGCAGTTTTCAATTCGTCGATGGATTTGGTTCGCTGCACCCCAGAAGAAAAATTCAGTCCTTGCCATGATCAGTATTTTTCAGTTCTTCCACGATTGACACTTTGTATGGGAAAAGTTCGAATTTTTCCTTAAAACTGTATGGGCCGTTCTGACACTGACATCGATTTCCTGGACGACTTTTCTTACTGACTCGTTCGGACTCATGGACATTTTATCGGAAATATCGAGTAGTTTATCCTCAGACAAAAGGCTAGGACGACCAATTCTAGGTGCATCTGTCACTGAACCCGTACTTCGAAATTTGTTAATCAAATTTCGCACAGTATCACGATGTGGGAGTGTTGTCTCCGGTAAAACTGAATTAAATGTTTCACGAACTGAAACGGTGTTTACCGCCAACTTTGAACACTTGTTCTACTAAAACCACACGTACTTCAGTGGTTAGCATTTTAACAGTGACAAAAACAAAACAAACGAACAAAGGAACAAAACTTACACGTTCACGTCAACACGCAAAGCCACACACCAACGATACTACTGACGCTGGCTGAGATAAACGAAACAGTGGAATGTTGGGAGAGTCCACTTGAAGGGAAGTAACCCAGGCAGGCGAACATCATGTGCGGCTAACAATCACACGTCTCTGCGGAGAGACTTTTTGAACACCCCGTATGATTGACGCATGAGCAGAACTGTATCTCACCGAGTTTGCATTGTGCCCTCCAACTAGCGTAACGACTGCAGTGCCTTGATAAAATGGCGACAAAGTAAGAAAAGACTTTTGTGTGTTGGAATTTGCGAGATGCTTATCTGTCATAACAGTGCAGCGTGCATTCAGAAGGAATTAAAGGCAATAAACATCCGCCACGCAAACAGGTTACTGTGCGTTATTAGAGACATTTTAAGGACAGTGGTTATCTCCGTGAACAGAAAAGTACTGGTCGACCAACTGTGCCAGATGCAACCGTGGAGATGGTGAGAGAAAGTAGTCCAAAAAATTCAACTGTCCGCGTAAACCACGAACTTGGAATATCACAGCCACTTGTTTGAAGATTTTGTGATAGCGGCTACATTTCAAACACTGCTATCGGCAGCTCGTGCAACAACTAAAACCGGAAGATTATGGCTGACGCATTCCGTTTTGCATCACAGTGAACGAAGCCTTTGAAGATGAACATTTCGCCGCTAAGCGGATATTCAGCGACGAAGCCACCTTCATTTTCCTGGGAATGTTAATCGCCGCACTGTAAGGTTGTGGTGCACTGACCATTCTCATTAAAATTGTGGCGCATGAGCGGGATACGCCGAAGGTTAACGTTTTCTGTGCAATGTGACAGACAAAGGTACAGTATATGTGAGGCTTTTTGTCTGTGAGAATGTGGCGGGGTACCTTTCACCATGTTATGTTCCAGTTGAGGTTGTTTCCAGAAGTGACTAATGATTCGGAGAATTTCATCTTTCAATAAGACAGAACACCCCCTCATTGGAGAGCACTGATGTTCGTCGCTACCTAAACTACGAACTTCCGCATCGGTGAATTGGGCGTAGTGATGAAAATGATGTGACGCTCTTTCTTTGGACCCTGAGGTCGCCTGACCTAACCTTGTACCTTCCTCAGTATTTCATTAAGTGTGGTGTTTATGGGCCCCCACTGGCACGAACACTGGAATATCTCAGAGAATGCATCAGTATTGCTGTGAAGACGATTGACAAGTTATTGTTACATGAGGTGTGGAACGGACTACTGCTTCGATGTGTTCAAATGGCTCTGAGCACTACGGGACTTAACTTCTGAGGTCATCAGTACCCTAGAACTTAGAACTGCTTAAACCTAACTAACGTAAGGACATCACACACATCCATGCCCGAGGCAGGATTCGAACCTGCGACCGTAGCGGTCGCGCGGTTCCAGACTGTAGCGTCTAGAACCGCTCGGTCACTCCGGCCGGCTGCTTGGGTGTGTTTCTCGTATCCTACCCATAGGGGCAGTCATAAGCCATTTGTTGAGTGCACAATGTAAACGTGGCGACTTTACGGTTCTGCTCATGCACCAATCGTATTTGTACATGTAATACTTGGGAAAATATGCAGCTCTCAAAATGTGTGAGTCACTTTTTGTAGCCCTGTACATCAAGAAAAGTGAGAGTTTCTTCGCGCTTTTACTTGTAAAATTCTGGAAGCTACTCGTACCTAGTTCAAACACCAAACAACTTCTTTGCACCGAGCGGGGTGGCGCAGTGGTTAGACATTGGACTCGCATTCGGGAGGACGACGGTTCAATCCCGCGTCCGGCCATCCTGATTTAGGTTTTCCGTGATTTCCCTAAAATCGCTCCAGGCAATTGCCGGGATGGTTCCTCTGAAAGGGCACGGCCGACTTCCTTCCCAATCCTTCCCTAATCCGATGAGACCGATGACCACGCTGTCTGGTCTCCTTCCCCAAAACCAACCAACCAACTTCTTTGCATTCAGTAGCTACTGAAATAGTGTAGAAACTATTCGTCCCGGAGTTTCATATTTAGGAAAACAGATACTCAGATTCACGTTCGGCCGACTAGATTTATATTTTCTGTGGTTTACCTGCAGCAACTGGATCGAATGCCGGGATGTTTCCTTTGAAAAGGCCATGGCTGATTTTCGTTTTCATCCATCCCCATTTTAAACATGCGCTCCGCCTCTATAGACTTCGTAGACAACGTGACGTTAAACGGTAACGCTCCAGTGTCAGAGACACAGGCCCACTGACACACATTCAGAAATGCATTGAGGGCCGCGTCTGCAGCACACTAGCGTGACAGCACGCATGAGAACCTGTTCCGGCACAGTTTTTCGCCGTGTCCACGCGTGTAACTGCGTGCTGATAGGACGAATGCAACCTTAACTGTGGCCCACTTTGTCACGCGCACACCGCCCGTTTGTTTTATTGCGGCCGCTCGTTCCGGCGTTCCGCATACTGGCAAATGGCTACGCATTTCTTTTTTTCCCTAGTCGACACGCCACTTAGCATGCACCGTAATTGAAGCCGCCGCCCCCCCCCCCCCCCTAAAACGTCGTTCAGGAGAATTACTTTTTTGTGCCATACGAAAAGCACGGTGCAGCAGTCGTAAAATAAGTGAAACCGTGGGCGCGGTAACTGCTCAACGACTACTTGTTGTTTGATATGAATTAGAGGACTGCGTGTCGCGACTGCACGGAAAGTTGCGTGTGAATTAATCGCTTCCACAGCCAGTATTTCATTCACACAAACAGCATTTCACGGAAAGTTTACAGTCAGACGTAAAAACGTGTTAAGTGAGTGAAATCTCTTTTAACCCCCCGGTAGCTAAGAGATACTTGATTTTTGTCTCTCACAAAAGACGAAGCCGTTTCGTATAGTCAGCATTCTCTAACGGAGCTTCTCAAGTAACTCAAGCGTCGACAAGACATTATACTGAAATATCCCACCCTCCACCACAATATTATCTATCTAAAGCCCAGATTTTCTCTGTGTTTTCCGTGATAATTATCATGGGAAATTTGTTGAATAAATGGAAATTTCATTCTATCCTTTTGGGAAAAAAGGTTGAGAATGGTGTGCATGATCTGAAGCTCAGAATGTGCCACCATTTCTTTTAACTCGTCAGTCTTATGAGAGGTTTGATGTGCCCCACCACTAATTGCTCTATTGTGCCAATTTCTTCACCCCAAAGCAGTAACTGCAACCTATGTCCTTTAATGTAATAAAATAAAATTTTTTATATGTGACTCCTTTTCTTTGCTATCAGTGTAATGTAATAGAATGAATACGAGCCGTGACTTATACAAAAAAGAAACACACATTAATGCTGTGGCTCAGAATAAAAGAGAAATTACTAATGTAGGAATATTATTAACAGTGTAATATGTTGTTTAATTTAGCCCTACGTGTATATGCATTCAGTAAACTAGCTCAGTTCTCAGGGAAGTTACGTAATCGTCGACAATTAATTGTCCTTTTCTTATCTATCCAACACTACAGATATTAGTCCAGGCTCGTGAAAAGTCGTGTGCTTATTGCACCAGAGAATATTTGCCAAGTCTGTTCGATGTACACTACTGTAATACGTAAATTATCGTGGTTTCGTCTCGATTCTCCAATATAAGATAACAAGAGTAGCATCTACAAATGAAATCCTATAATGGAACTGCAATCCTTTGACCAGACCTTTTCTGCGTGGGATGTTATCTCGTTATATAAAGTAAATTTGTAAATAAAATTGTTAAATTACTAGTAGCTGCCTCCGGTCTCGTGGGATCTGAAATAAAGTTAATTGTCCTAACTGACGGCACGTCTCGTAGATGAGCTAAAACAAAAATGTTAAAGATTTTTCTAAGTGGCGCCTAACAATGAAAATTATTTGTTAAGGCCCATATCTACTTAAAGCAATATAGGTATCAGACTCACAACAGATTGACCACATACACAAATTCTTTTGACAAAAAACCATTATATTTTTCGGGTTTTAAGTACAACTTACATTATCAGCTGGTACAGCAAGATGAGCTTTACACAAGAACGTCCTCTTAGATCCGAATCCAAGCAGATAAGATAAGCGACTGTCAAAGGAAAGATAGATCATGCATAGATGCGCAAGAGTCCTGGAATAACATGTCCATTGTAGTTCTCTCTCTTCTTCTTTAGCGTACTTGTCGATTATTTATAAAATTTATCGTAACATTTAGTTTACATTTTTTTAAACCCAAGTCCTCCCAGGAGAAACAGTACAGTCCTCAATTACTTGCTGGATGTATTCCAATCTCTTATCTCACCCTGCATTTTATACCCTCTACTGCTCCGTCTAGTACCATGGAAGTTTTTCCCTGATGCCTTAACACACGTCTTATCATCCTTTCCCTCGTTCTTGTCAGTATTTCTCGTATATTTTTTTTCCTCGCCGATTCTGTAGTGAACCTCCTCATGTCTTATCTTATCAGTTAATCTGATGTTCAACATTTTTCTGTAGCATCATATCGCAAATGCTTCGATTCTCTTCTTGTCCCGTGCGTCGAAATCTTCTGCTGAGTTTGATATTTTCCGACCATGTGCCTCTCTAGTGGAATTGCTGGTTGTGCAGAATCTCTTTGCCAGAGAGGCAGAGGTGCGAATATGATCCGCGAGCCGGCGTGGCTCGGTCAGAGAAGATCTTGAACTTGCAGCGGCGTGAGGAAGGTGGCGAGCGGGGACATGTGCTGGGAGCAGTCCATGTGTGTGCTGGAAAACGACTTGGCCGCACTTGGAGTGATAGCGCGACCTAGTCGTAGTCGAGAGCCGTTGTTTGGGAAGCTGCAAGTTGGAAAAGAGCTCCCCTTTTGCACCTAAGAGGACTTCGTTTGCGCAATACAGTTGTTGTCCGAAGGAAATCGGCAATTATAGCAACGGTCGGAGGTTCGTACAACCGTCAATATTCTGTCACTGCCCCTTAGTTGCATTGACACACGAGTACTGGATAACTCAAGGTAAGGTTGAGTAACCATATTATTGAGTACTTGCCCATCTGCGTGCTTTAGTTGCTCATCTTGCAAAATTTTAATCTAGTCTGTTTCTCTGGGGAGCCGTTAATTCCACATTTCGTGACTGGTCATTTGTTTCTTTTAACTGTTCATGTTACAAGGTTGTCGTTGAGTCTGCCCTGGTGGTGTCCATTATTTTTAAGTATGTGTCGGACCAGGGTGTAATCGTATTGTCATATCGCTGGCTTGGTTGTATAGTATCTTTGCGAGCGGCTGCATTGAGAGTCAAACACGGGACGTAGAGCTGCTATCTTGTGTTGCGGATAGCTGTGCTTAGGAAAGGCATTATTATAGATGTTCAGGTGTGGCTGCAGTACTATTATTGTGTGAAATAATGAGATATGGAAGTGGATTCAGTGAAAAGTGCGTAAGTGCGTAAAGAAGTAATTAAGAATGAGCAGTGCTGTCGATAAAGTGTTTCAGTATCCGCCTGTTTGCGTGTCGTACCGTTCAACATCAATCATCCGCGTCGTGTTCGGCCTCCCAGAATGAAACTTATGTGAAACAGTGAAACAGCTTACCACAAAGGAGAGCAATCAGGTGCCAATGTCTTGTAGCGAGCGTGAGAACATGCGTTCGGTGATCGCGTTTGCGCACCTCAACAATCAGCCAAGTCGCTCGTATAAGTGAGTACTGTGAATTGTAAATTAACTTTTAAGGACAGTGATATTAGAAGCGTCAAGAAGGACTGGTACCAGCTATTTGTGTGTACGTGACGAGCGTAAGAATTTTGGTACTACCATTCAGCTTCCAAATCATCAACAGTCACCCGCGTCATGTCGGTTACGCGCACGTCCAAGTGTCAATTGTGGACAGGTAATAACGTCACTACGTGTGTATCTACCACCGAAGGTTCAGGCAGAGTAATACTTTGAAATACGTGTGACGGTGTAGAGTACAATAGCGACAGATATTAAAATCGTCAAGAATACTGTACAGTAATAAGGTAATGATAATTATAACCTCACATGAATTCAGCAAGAATGTTAATTGGCATCAACAATTACGACTTTGTTCGTAAACAGTAGGACAGTGTTGTGTTTAGTTTTGAGTGGCTCCCCTAAACTCGCTTGCATATTTATATATGTAATTTCAGGCAAGCCAGCAGCAGTGTGGAGCAGAAATAATACGACCGCCGTGGGAGTACCAGGTACGTGGCGTGGACAGGGCGCAAGGTCAAAGCGAGAACTGTTTAAAGGGTCCCCCACCAGTTGTACCCCCGTGCGTGTTGCAAGTGGTAACTGTTTTAGGTTTCGGGTCTTATCACGCCAATTTGATGACATTTGTAATGTATTTCCAGGAACTGTGAGCAACACTCACCCGTGAAATAAAATAAGATGGCAAGATTGTGGCTCTGTAAACCCACTGACGGAGCAGCAAATGAATTCTAATGCTGCAGATTTGTTTGAGCCGTCCACAGCTCACGTTTATCCCATTTATTTTTTGTCGTCTTCTATTACGATATTGTTGTTGTTGTTGTGGTCTTCAGTCCTGAGACTGGTTTGATGCAGCTCTCCATGCTACTCTATCCTGTGCAAGCTTCTTCATCTCCCAGTACCTAGTGCAACATCCATCCTTCTGAATCTGCTTAGTGTATTCATCTCTTGGTCTCCCCCTACGATTTTTACCCTCCACGCTGCCCTCCAATTGTAAATTGGTGATCCCTTGATGCCTCAGAACATGTCCTACCAACCGATCCCTTCTTCTGGTCAAGTTGTGCCACAAACTTCTCTTCTCCCCAATCCTATTCAATACTTCCTCATGAGTTATGTGATCTACCCATCTAATCTTCAGCATTCTTCTGTAGCACCACATTTCGAAAGCTTCTATTCTCTTCTTGTCCAAACTATTGACCGTCCACATTTCACTTCCATACATGGCTACACTGCATACAAATACTTTCAGAAATGACTTCCTGACACTTAAATCTATACTCGATGTTAACAAATTTCTCTTCTTCAGAAACGCTTTCCTTGCCATTGCCAGTCTACATTTTATATCGTCTGTACTTCGACCATCATCAGTTATTTTGCTCCCCAAATAGCAAAACTCCTTTACTACTTTAAGTGTCTCATTTCCTAATCTAATTCACTCAGCATCACCCGACTTAATTCGACTACATTCCATTATCCTCGTTTTGCTTTTGTTGATGTTCATCTTATATCCTCCTTTCAAGACACTGTCCATTCCGTTCAACTGCTCTTCCAGGTCCTTTGCTGTCTCTGACAGAATTACAATGTCATCGGCAAACCTCAAGGTTTTTATTTCTTCTCCATGGATTTTAATACCTACTCCGAATTTTTCTTTTGTTTCCTTTACTGCTTGCTCAATATACAGATTGAATAACATCGGGGAGAGGCTACAACCCTGTCTCACACCCTTCCCAACCACTGCTTCCCTTTCATGTCCCTCGACTCTTATAACTGCCATCTGGTTTCTGTACAAATTGTAAATAGCCTTGCGCTCCCTGTATTTTAACCCTGCCACCTTTAGAATTTGAAAGAGAGTATTCCAGTCAACATTGTCAAAAGCTTTCTCTAAGTCTACAAATGCTAGAAACGTAGGTTTGCCTTTCCTTAATCTTTCTTCTAAGATAAGTCGTAAGGTCAGTATTGCCTCACGTGTTCCAGTATTTCTACGGAATCCAAACTGATCTTCCCCGAGGTCGGCTTCTACTAGTTTTTCCATTCGTCTGTAAAGAATTCGTGTTAGTATTTTACAGCTGTGGCTTATTAAACTGATTGTTCGGTAATTTTCACATCTGTCAACACCTGCTTTCTTTGGGATTGGAATTATTATATTCTTCTTGAAGTCTGAGGGTATTTTGCCTGTTTCATACATCTTGCTCACCAGATGGTAGAGTTTTGTCAGGACTGGCTCTCCCAAGGCCGTCAGTAGTTCCAATGGAATGTTGTCTGCTCCCGGGGCCTTGTTTCGACTCAGGTCTTTCAGTGCTCTGTCAAACTCTTCACGCAGTATCGTATCTCCCATTTCATCTTCATCTACATCCTCTTCCATTTCCATAATATTGTCCTCAAGTACATCGCCCTTGTATAGACCCTCTATATACTCCTTCCACCTTTCTGCTTTCCCTTCTTTGCTTAGAACTGGGTTTCCATCTGAGCTCTTGATGGTCATACAAGTGGTTCTCTTTTCTCCAAAGGTCTCTTTAATTTTCCTGTAGGCAGTATCTATCTTACCCCTAGTGAGATAAGCCTCTACATCCTTACATTTGTCCTCTAGCCATCCCTGCTTAGCCATTTTGCACTTCCTGTCGATCTCATTTTTGAGACGTTTGTATTCCTTTTTGCCTGCTTCATTAACTGCATTTTTATATTTTCTCCTTTCATCAATTAAATTCAATATTTCTTCTGTTACCCAAGGATTTCTAAGAGCCCTGGTCTTTTTACCTACTTGATCCTCTGCTGCCTTCACTACTTCATCCCTCAAAGCTACCCATTCTTCTTCTACTGTATTTCTTTCCCCCATTCCTGCCAATTGTTCCCTTATGCTCTCTCTAAAACTCTGTACAACCTCTGGTTCTTTCACTTTATCCAGGTCCCATCTCCTTAAATTCCCACCTTTTTGCAGTTTCTTCAGTTTTAATCTTTACGATATTACCGCCTCGTTTTCTTATTCCATTTACTGGCGTCACTAACTTCCTGCCTTACTTGCCCGTGAGTGGCAGCAGTAGCGCGTATCAATAAGTGTGCTGTCGTACCCCCTCTGGAGCGACCGATAGTATTTCCGGGTCGTCGTGTGTCTGGCAGTCAGTTGGAGACGGACCAGCAGTGCAGTCGGGACGCAGCAGCAGTCAAGTTGGGAGACGGAGCGCCGGTGAGGTGCCGACAGCCAGTGCTCGCCGACCGCTGGCGACACGCATGAACTGTCCGACGGAGGAAGATTGGAGCGGGATGACTGTTGGTTGGTCGTTCGGTTGGTCGTCTCATCGACCGAAGTATATTTGGTCCTTTCTGTATTCAAGTCTATGTAGTCCTTTAACCAATCATATTGTTTAAATTTTAGGATTCTATGCATTTTTTTTGTCTTCATTCCTGGAGAAAGATACTTCTTAAGATCTCTATAGTGAACTACATAATTATACTTCTTATCTGGAGCAGTCAAGAGTGTACTTTCTTTAGTTCCTGGCACGGTTCTGTTTTAAGAATCTAATGGTATATCTTTATGTACATCAAGCAGTTCTCAAAGATAATCTAGTTCTGACTGGTCACCTATATTTTTAGAATCAAAATTATTTTGAGCATTCCATTCAAATCCTCCATATGGTAAATACTGATTCATAGCATAAACATACTGATCATTTGCATCTAAATAAGGTAAATAACTTGATATCGTTCTTACATTGTAATTTTTCATAAATTTATAACTTGCCTTCACAATCTTTTACAACATTGGGATATGTCACCTCTTATTTCTTCTTCTGCCATTAGAATCATATTATAATCATGTACTAGTGTTTGTGGTTGTACAGTCATTTTTAGCATCGCATCCAAAAATAAAACAGGTGCAGTAAAATACCAAGATGTATCTAAATTTTATGTTTTTATACAGGTTTTTCTAATATTTTCAAACACATCAGCCAATGACAAAACAACAGTTTTAATATGCAGATAACAATATTCACCAAGGCTTCTGATATGAAATTTTTCGCAAACTAATTTTCCATGGTTATAACCTTCACACTTACGAGGTGCATTCAAGTTCTAAGGCCTCCGATTTTTTTTGAATGCACCTCGTATTTCACAGTTATTCAGTTTACTGTAAAATAATTTTTTTGCTGGCAGCTGCGCTTTTTTAAATTTCTTGCAAGAAGCCACCTAATCATATGGATAGACACTTTTATGATCATTATATTGAATAAACCTTTTGAAAAAAAAAGATCGTCATGTTTCACATATGATATTTCCTTAAATATGATGAAATTTTGTCAAGAGTTGAAGCCATAAACCTAAGACTGTCAATAAATCTCATCCTTTCCTAATCTAATGGGACTGATGATCTATCTCATTGATCCCCCCCCCCACCCCCACCCCAAAAACCAACCAACTGTCTCCTAAAGTGTTATGCAAATAAATTGTTACAAAATAAGAATTCCTCAGTTGTAAATTACATCTAATACATAATAGATTAAATATTTTTGTGTTAAATGATCAGGATATAGAACTTTTTTTTAATTTCTCATTTAATGGTATCTATATAATGAAAATATATCAGATGTTGCATGTTATCATCGTTCATCAGTCATTAATGGTCTCATTTCTTCAATTTAAGAATAAATTCTTCCAGTTCCTTCAACAATTCTTTTCATAAATTCAATGAATTTTTTAGGATGATTCGATCCTCAATATATAACTTGATATTTATAGTGTCCATTGACATATTTAATGTAATAGCAGGAACTACCTGGTCATCAGCATAAATAAAAAAAATGGCTCTGAGCACTATGGGACTTAACTTCTGAGGTCATCAGTCCCCTAGAACTTAAAACTACTTAAACCTAACCGACCAAAGGACATCACACACATCCATGACTGAGGTAGGATTCGAACATGCGACTGTAGCGGTTGTGTAGTTCCAGACTGTAGTGCCCAGAACTGCACCAAGCAAGATGGGGTAGTACTGAATAACACTTCACAGTAGTTTTCAGAGTATTGACTGTACAAACGCTCTTCAGGTTGACACCAAGCAAGATGGGGTAGTGCTGAATAACACTTCACAGCAGTTTTCAGAGTATTCACTGTACAAACGCTCCTCAGGTTGACACCAAGCAAGATGGGGTAGTGCTGAATAACACTTCACAGCAGTTTTCAGAGTATTGACTGTACAAACGCTCTTCAGGTTGACACCAAGCAAGATGGGGTATTGCTGAATAACACTTCACAGTAGTATTCAGAGTATTGACTGTACAAACGCTCTTCAGGTTGACACCAAGCAAGATGGGGTAGTGCTGAATAACACTTCACAGTAGTTTTCAGAGTATTGAGTGTACAAACGCTCTTCAGGTTGACACCAAGCAAGATGGGGTAGTGCTGAATAACACTTCACAGTAGTTTTCAGAGTATTGACTGTACAAACGCTCTTCAGGTTGACACCAAGCAAGATGGGGTATTGCTGAATAACACTTCACAGTAGTTTTCAGAGTATTGACAGTACAAACGCTCTTCAGGTTGACACCAAGCAACATGGGGTAGTGCTGAATAACACTTCACAGTAGTTTTGAGAGTACTGACTGTACAAACGCTCTTCAGGTTGACACCAAGCAAGATGGGGTATTGCTGAATAACACTTCACAGTAGTTTTCAGAGTATTCACTGTACAAACGCTCTTCAGGTTGACACCAAACAAGATGGGGTAGTGCTGAATAACACTTCACAGTAGTTTTCAGAGTATTGACTGTACAAACGCTCTTCAGGTTGACACCAAGCAAGATGGGGTATTGCTGAATAACACTTCACAGTAGTTTTCAGAGTATTGACTGTACAAACGCTCTTCAGGTTGACACCAAGCAAGATGGGGTAGTGCTGCATGACACTTCACAGTAGTTTTCAGAGTATTGACTGTACAATCGCTCTTCAGGTTGACACCAAGCAAGATGGGGTATTGCTGAATAACACTTCACAGTAGTTTTCAGAGTATTGACTGTACAAACGCTCTTCAGGTTGACACCAAGCAAGATGGGGTAGTGCTGCATGACACTTCACAGTAGTTTTCAGAGTATTGACTGTACAATCGCTCTTCAGGTTGACACCAAGCAAGATGGGGTATTGCTGAATAACACTTCACAGTAGTTTTCAGAGTATTGACTGTACAAACGCTCTTCAGGTTGACACCAAACAAGATGGGGTAGTGCTGAATAACACTTCACAGTAGTTTTCAGAGTATTGACTGTACAATCGCTCTTCAGGTTGACACCAAGCAAGATGGGGTATTGCTGAATAACACTTCACAGTAGTTTTCAGAGTATTGACTGTACAAACGCTCTTCAGGTTGACACCAAGCAAGATGGGGTAGTGCTGAATAACACTTCACAGTAGTTTTCAGAGTATTGACTGTACAAACGCTCTTCAGGTTGACACCAAGCAAGATGGGGTAGTGCTGAATAACACTTCACAGTAGTTTTCAGAGTATTGACTGTACAAACGCTCTTCAGGTTGACACCAAGCAAGATGGGGTAGTGCTGAATAACACTTCACAGTAGTTTTCAGAGTATTGAGTGTACAAACGCTCTTCAGGTTGACACCAAGCAAGATGGGGTAGTGCTGAATAACACTTCACAGTAGTTTTCAGAGTATTGACTGTACAATCGCTCTTCAGGTTGACACCAAGCAAGATGGGGTATTGCTGAATAACACTTCACAGTAGTTTTCAGAGTATTGACTGTACAAACGCTCTTCAGGTTGACACCAAACAAGATGGGGTAGTGCTGAATAACACTTCACAGTAGTTTTCAGAGTATTGACTGTACAATCGCTCTTCAGGTTGACACCAAGCAAGATGGGGTATTGCTGAATAACACTTCACAGTAGTTTTCAGAGTATTGACTGTACAAACGCTCTTCAGGTTGACACCAAGCAAGATGGGGTAGTGCTGCATGACACTTCACAGTAGTTTTCAGAGTATTGACTGTACAATCGCTCTTCAGGTTGACACCAAGCAAGATGGGGTATTGCTGAATAACACTTCACAGTAGTTTTCAGAGTATTGACTGTACAAACGCTCTTCAGGTTGACAACAAGCTAGATGGGGTAGTGCTGAATAACACTTCACAGCAGTTTTCAGAGTATTCACTGTACAAACGCTCCTCAGGTTGACACCAAGCAAGATGGGGTAGTGCTGAATAACACTTCACAGCAGTTTTCAGAGTATTGACTGTACAAACGCTCTTCAGGTTGACACCAAGCAAGATGGGGTATTGCTGAATAACACTTCACAGTAGTATTCAGAGTATTGACTGTACAAACGCTCTTCAGGTTGACACCAAGCAAGATGGGGTAGTGCTGAATAACACTTCACAGTAGTTTTCAGAGTATTGACTGTACAAACGCTCTTCAGGTTGACACCAAGCAAGATGGGGTAGTGCTGAATAACACTTCACAGTAGTTTTCAGAGTATTGACTGTACAAACGCTCTTCAGGTTGACACCAAGCAAGATGGGGTAGTGCTGAATAACACTTCACAGTAGTTTTCAGAGTATTGAGTGTACAAACGCTCTTCAGGTTGACACCAAGCAAGATGGGGTAGTGCTGAATAACACTTCACAGTAGTTTTCAGAGTATTGACTGTACAAACGCTCTTCAGGTTGACACCAAGCAAGATGGGGTAGTGCTGCATGACACTTCACAGTAGTTTTCAGAGTATTGACTGTACAATCGCTCTTCAGGTTGACACCAAGCAAGATGGGGTAGTGCTGAATAACACTTCACAGTAGTTTTCAGAGTATTCACTGTACAAACGCTCTTCAGGTTGACACCAAGCAAGATGGGGTAGTGCTGAATAACACTTCACAGTAGTTTTCAGAGTATTGACTGTACAATCGCTCTTCAGGTTGACACCAAGCAAGATGGGGTAGTGCTGAATAACACTTCACAGTAGTTTTCAGAGTATTGACTGTACAAACGCTCTTCAGGTTGACACCATGCAAGATGGGGTATTGCTGAATAACACTTCACAGTAGTTTTCAGAGTATTGACTGTACAAACGCTCTTCAGGTTGACACCAAGCAAGATGGGGTAGTGCTGAATAACACTTCACAGTAGTTTTCAGAGTATTGACTGTACAAACGCTCTTCAGGTTGACACCAAGCAAGATGGGGTAGTGCTGAATAACACTTCACAGTAGTTTTCAGAGTATTGACTGTACAAACGCTCTTCAGGTTGACACCAAGCAAGATGGGGTAGTGCTGAATAACACTTCACAGTAGTTTTCAGAGTATTGACTGTACAATCGCTCTTCAGGTTGACACCAAGCAAGATGGGGTAGTGCTGAATAACACTTCACAGTAGTTTTCAGAGTATTGACTGTACAATCGCTCTTCAGGTTGACACCAAGCAAGATGGGGTAGTGCTGAATAACACTTCACAGTAGTTTTCAGAGTATTCACTGTACAAACGCTCTTCAGGTTGACACCAAGCAAGATGGGGTAGTGCTGAATAACACTTCACAGTAGTTTTCAGAGTATTGACTGTACAATCGCTCTTCAGGTTGACACCAAGCAAGATGGGGTAGTGCTGAATAACACTTCACAGTAGTTTTCAGAGTATTGACTGTACAAACGCTCTTCAGGTTGACACCATGCAAGATGGGGTATTGCTGAATAACACTTCACAGTAGTTTTCAGAGTATTGACTGTACAAACGCTCTTCAGGTTGACACCAAGCAAGATGGGGTAGTGCTGAATAACACTTCACAGTAGTTTTCAGAGTATTGACTGTACAAACGCTCTTCAGGTTGACACCAAGCAAGATGGGGTAGTGCTGAATAACACTTCACAGTAGTTTTCAGAGTATTGACTGTACAAACGCTCTTCAGGTTGACACCAAGCAAGATGGGGTAGTGCTGAATAACACTTCACAGTAGTTTTCAGAGTATTGACTGTACAATCGCTCTTCAGGTTGACACCAAGCAAGATGGGGTAGTGCTGAATAACACTTCACAGTAGTTTTCAGAGTATTGACTGTACAAACGCTCTTCAGGTTGACACCAAGCAAGATGGGGTAGTGCTGAATAACACTTCACAGTAGTTTTCAGAGTATTGACTGTACAAACGCTCTTCAGGTTGACACCAAGCAAGATGGGGTAGTGCTGAATAACACTTCACAGTAGTTTTCAGAGTATTGACTGTACAATCGCTCTTCAGGTTGACACCAAGCAAGATGGGGTATTGCTGAATAACACTTCACAGTAGTTTTCAGAGTATTGACTGTACAAACGCTCTTCAGGTTGACAACAAGCAAGATGGGGTAGTGCTGAATAACACTTCACAGCAGTTTTCAGAGTATTCACTGTACAAACGCTCCTCAGGTTGACACCAAGCAAGATGGGGTAGTGCTGAATAACACTTCACAGCAGTTTTCAGAGTATTGACTGTACAAACGCTCTTCAGGTTGACACCAAGCAAGATGGGGTATTGCTGAATAACACTTCACAGTAGTATTCAGAGTATTGACTGTACAAACGCTCTTCAGGTTGACACCAAGCAAGATGGGGTATTGCTGAATAACACTTCACAGTAGTTTTCAGAGTATTGACTGTACAAACGCTCTTCAGGTTGACACCAAGCAAGATGGGGTAGTGCTGAATAACACTTCACAGTAGTTTTCAGAGTATTGACTGTACAATCGCTCTTCAGGTTGACACCAAGCAAGATGGGGTATTGCTGAATAACACTTCACAGTAGTATTCAGAGTATTGACTGTACAAACGCTCTTCAGGTTGACACCAAGCAAGATGGGGTATTGCTGAATAACATTTCACAGTATTTTTTAGAGTATTGACTGTACAAACGCTCTTCAGGTTGACACCAAGCAAGATGGGGTATTGCTGAATAACACTTCACAGTAGTTTTCAGAGTATTGACTGTACAAACGCTCTTCAGGTTGACACCAAGCAAGATGGGGTAGTGCTGAATAACACTTCACAGTAGTTTTCAGAGTATTGACTGTACAATCGCTCTTCAGGTTGACACCAAGCAAGATGGGGTATTGCTGAATAACACTTCACAGTAGTTTTCAGAGTATTGACTGTACAATCGCTCTTCAGGTTGACACCAAGCAAGATGGGGTAGTGCTGCATGACACTTCACAGTAGTTTTCAGAGTATTGACTGTACAATCGCTCTTCAGGTTGACACCAAGCAAGATGGGGTATTGCTGAATAACACTTCACAGTAGTTTTCAGAGTATTGACTGTACAAACGCTCTTCAGGTTGACAACAAGCAAGATGGGGTAGTGCCGAATAACACTTCACAGCAGTTTTCAGAGTATTCACTGTACAAACGCTCCTCAGGTTGACACCAAGCAAGATGGGGTAGTGCTGAATAACACTTCACAGCAGTTTTCAGAGTATTGACTGTACAAACGCTCTTCAGGTTGACACCAAGCAAGATGGGGTATTGCTGAATAACACTTCACAGTAGTATTCAGAGTATTGACTGTACAAACGCTCTTCAGGTTGACACCAAGCAAGATGGGGTAGTGCTGAATAACACTTCACAGTAGTTTTCAGAGTATTGACTGTACAAACGCTCTTCAGGTTGACACCAAGCAAGATGGGGTAGTGCTGAATAACACTTCACAGTAGTTTTCAGAGTATTGACTGTACAATCGCTCTTCAGGTTGACACCAAGCAAGATGGGGTATTGCTGAATAACACTTCACAGTAGTATTCAGAGTATTGACTGTACAAACGCTCTTCAGGTTGACACCAAGCAAGATGGGGTATTGCTGAATAACACTTCACAGTAGTTTTCAGAGTATTGACTGTACAAACGCTCTTCAGGTTGACACCAAGCAAGATGGGGTATTGCTGAATAACACTTCACAGTAGTTTTCAGAGTATTGACTGTACAAACGCTCTTCAGGTTGACACCAAGCAAGATGGGGTAGTGCTGAATAACACTTCACAGTAGTTTTCAGAGTATTGACTGTACAAACGCTCTTCAGGTTGACAACAAGCAAGATGGGGTATTGCTGAATAACACTTCACAGTAGTATTCAGAGTATTGACTGTACAAACGCTCTTCAGGTTGACACCAAGCAAGATGGGGTATTGCTGAATAACACTTCACAGTAGTTTTCAGAGTATTGACTGTACAAACGCTCTTCAGGTTGACAACAAGCAAGATGGGGTAGTGCTGAATAACACTTCACAGCAGTTTTCAGAGTATTCACTGTACAAACGCTCCTCAGGTTGACACCAAGCAAGATGGGGTAGTGCTGAATAACACTTCACAGCAGTTTTCAGAGTATTGACTGTACAAACGCTCTTCAGGTTGACACCAAGCAAGATGGGGTATTGCTGAATAACACTTCACAGTAGTATTCAGAGTATTGACTGTACAAACGCTCTTCAGGTTGACACCAAGCAAGATGGGGTAGTGCTGAATAACACTTCACAGTAGTTTTCAGAGTATTGACTGTACAAACGCTCTTCAGGTTGACACCAAGCAAGATGGGGTAGTGCTGAATAACACTTCACAGTAGTTTTCAGAGTATTGACTGTACAATCGCTCTTCAGGTTGACACCAAGCAAGATGGGGTATTGCTGAATAACACTTCACAGTAGTATTCAGAGTATTGACTGTACAAACGCTCTTCAGGTTGACACCAAGCAAGATGGGGTATTGCTGAATAACACTTCACAGTAGTTTTCAGAGTATTGACTGTACAAACGCTCTTCAGGTTGACACCAAGCAAGATGGGGTATTGCTGAATAACACTTCACAGTAGTTTTCAGAGTATTGACTGTACAAACGCTCTTCAGGTTGACACCAAGCAAGATGGGGTAGTGCTGAATAACACTTCACAGTAGTTTTCAGAGTATTGACTGTACAATCGCTCTTCAGGTTGACACCAAGCAAGATGGGGTATTGCTGAATAACACTTCACAGTAGTTTTCAGAGTATTGACTGTACAAACGCTCTTCAGGTTGACACCAAGCAAGATGGGGTATTGCTGAATAACACTTCACAGTAGTTTTCAGAGTATTGACTGTACAAACGCTCTTCAGGTTGACACCAAGCAACATGGGGTAGTGCTGAATAACACTTCACAGTAGTTTTGAGAGTACTGACTGTACAAACGCTCTTCAGGTTGACACCAAGCAAGATGGGGTATTGCTGAATAACACTTCACAGTAGTTTTCAGAGTATTCACTGTACAAACGCTCTTCAGGTTGACACCAAGCAAGATGGGGTAGTGCTGAATAACACTTCACAGTAGTTTTCAGAGTATTGACTGTACAAACGCTCTTCAGGTTGACACCAAGCAAGATGGGGTATTGCTGAATAACACTTCACAGTAGTTTTCAGAGTATTGACTGTACAAACGCTCTTCAGGTTGACACCAAGCAAGATGGGGTAGTGCTGCATGACACTTCACAGTAGTTTTCAGAGTATTGACTGTACAAACGCTCTTCAGGTTGACACCAAGCAAGATGGGGTAGTGCTGCATGACACTTCACAGTAGTTTTCAGAGAATTGACTGTACAATCGCTCTTCAGGTTGACACCAAGCAAGATGGGGTAGTGCTGAATAACACTTCACAGTAGTTTTAGGAGTATTGACTGTACAAACGCTCTTCAGGTTGACACCATGCAAGATGGGGTATTGCTGAATAACACTTCACATTAGTTTTCAGAGTATTGACTGTACAACCGCTCTTCAGGTTGACACCAAACAAGATGGGGTAGTGCTGCATAATACTTCACAGTAGTTTTCAGAGTATTCACTGTACAAACGCTCTTCAGGTTGACACCAAGCAAGATGGGGTAGTGCTGAATAACACTTCACAGTAGTTTTCAGAGTATTGACTGTACAAACGCTCTTCAGGTTGACACCAAGCAAGATGGGGTAGTGCTGAATAACACTTCACAGTAGTTTTCAGAGTATTGAGTGTACAAACGCTCTTCAGGTTGACACCAAGCAAGATGGGGTAGTGCTGAATAACACTTCACAGTAGGTTTCAGAGTATTCACTGTACAAACGCTCTTCAGGTTGACACCAAGCAAGATGGGGTAGTGCTGAATAACACTTCACAGCAGTTTTCAGAGTATTCACTGTACAAACGCTCTTCAGGTTGACACCAAGCAAGATGGGGTAGTGCTGAATAACACTTCACAGCAGTTTTCAGAGTATTGACTGTACAAACGTTCTTCAGGTTGACACCAAGCAAGATGGGGTATTGCTGAATAACACTTCACAGTAGTTTTCAGATTATTGACTGTACAAACGCTCTTCAGGTTGACACCAAGCAAGATGGGGTAGTGCTGAATAACACTTCACAGTAGTTTTGAGTATTGACTGTACAAACGCTCTTCAGGTTGACACCAAGCAACATGGGGTAGTGCTGAATAACACTTCACAGTAGTTTTCAGAGTACTGACTGTACAAACGCTCTTCAGGTTGACACCAAGCAAGATGGGATAGTGGTTAGCACACTGGACTCGCTTTTTGGAGGACAACGGTTCAAACCTGCGTCTTGCCAACCACATTGAGGTTTTCCGTGATATCCCCAAATTGCTACCGAGCGAGGTGGCGCAGTGGTTAGCACACTGGACTCGCATTCGGGAGGACGACGGTTCAATCCCGTCTCCGGCCAACCTGATTTAGGTTTTCCGTGATATCCCTAAATCGCTTCAGGCAAATGCCGGGATGGTTGCTTTGAAAGGGCACGGCCGATTTCCTTCCCCATCCTTCCCTCACCTGAGCTTACGCTCCGTCTCTAATGACCTCGTTGTCGACGGGACGTTAAACACTAATATCCTCCTCTTCTCCCAAATTGCTAAAGACAAAAAATGGTTCAAATGCCTCTGAGCACCATGGCACTTAACATCTGTGGTCATCAGTCCCCTAGAACTTAGAACTACTTAAACCTAACTAACCTAAGGACATCACACACATCGATGCCCGAGGCAGGATTCGAACCTGCGACCGTAGCAGTCCCGCGGTTCCGGACTGAGCGCCTAGAACCGCTAGACCACCGCGGCCGGCTGCTAAAGACAAATGCCATGGTTTCTTTGAAAGGGCAAGGCCGGTTACCTTCCCCGCCCTTGACACAGTCCGAGCTTTAATGGCATCGGTGTCGACGGGACGTTAAGCCAAATCTTCCTTCTTTCTTTCATCTTCAGGCCGACGCGACGTCGGACCTCAGTCTTCTTCCCTTTGTTGAGTACAAGGCAGCAGTCAGACGGCGTCTCTCCGATGCTACAACCTAAGGAAGACTCGCGTAAATAATGAGGGTGCGATGTGGTTGTAGGGAAAGGGCTCGAGACACTTCATCTGGCAGTGATAGGTGTGTGCGGCGCAGCTGCGAGGTCGTAACGAGCCAGCTCCGCCGTGTCGGCCCCTCCCCGAAGAGGTGGCGGCACGCCCCTCATTCTTCCGCGGCCGCTTCCTCGGTTTTTATTGTGGCGCTCCTCTGTCGCTGTGCTTTTGTCTCCGCCTGTTGAATACAAATTTCACGGAGCGGCCGCTTTCTTCTCGCCGCGACCGCGCCCCGCTGCGGAGCGAGCGGCCAGCCGGCCGGGCCCGGTGTAATGCAGAGAGTCAACACGCAACGCGCCTACCCCGGGGGCGGCAGAACTCGAGTGCCCGTGTGCCGGACGGCGGCGGCCGTCGCCTGCGCAAACAGTGCCGCTCCACCCTCTCTGAGACCCTCTAGCAGCGGTAGGGGGCGCGCCGGGGCAGCCAGTTGCTGTTTTCTGCGCCTCGCCAGCGTCTTGCGTGTCGGGCAGCGCCGACGCTTTCAAAAATTCGTGTCGAATTTACTTATTTACTTTCCTGCTACGTATACGACCCTGTCGAATAGGCCACATACGCCGTGTTGAAACGCACCAAGGCAGAGGCGCTGCGCTACTTAACAGCAGCTGGTTCTTCTTCTTTATTGTTGTTAAGGGGCTCCGGAAAGGCTCAAAATCACTAAAAGTTCAATTTTTACTTTTTTGAGTTTTCTGATTCTGCAGACTATTACCTTTTAATAGATGTATAATTTATTCAATTCCGAAGACTACAACAATTTTTAATTTTTTTTTTTGAAATGTGTTCTACATGGGCGTGACCCACTGTGGCGCTGTTAAACTGCTATCAAATGGTGTTATTATTAACGTCCGTGTTCATCAGGTACATTTTAGTGATGTGAGATAAAGTATGTGTTGTGGCTAACCTGTATGGTTCAATATATATCGTTGGTGTGATTGTCGATTGTTTCATGTTTATTTACTCTGTCGTTATCTCGAAAATATTCGTAATTAATTCTGTTTCTTGAGTCTCTGTTTTGTTGAAGTATAATAATGAGTAAAAGTAAAGTTGCTGTTGCGATTTTCAATGATGGCAACATTCTAAGGTGCAGGGTATTTAGAAATATGGGAATGAAGATAGGTTCTAACATGGTACGAGCGATGCTCGCTTTAGACAAGGAACGCCTTCGGGCTGCAGACAGGGCTGTAAAGAGTCTAGAAATACAAGCAAGAGTAAACAGGAGGAGGAACAAGAGGAAGCTGGAGGAGGAGTTTGCAGAGGATGAAGATAATCCATCCTATGGACCTGGAATGCACTAAAAAGTTAATCCAATCTTTGTCGCTCGATTCCCAAAACTTTTATTTTCTCATACTAATTACATGTTTTCTAAGGATCCTCCAAACATATTTGTTTCAAACTTTCAGTAAATGTTACACAGTATCTTCTGCATAATTTAACACAGCCTTTTTCCAAAAAACTGTATATTTTTGAATATATAAATAAAAAATTGCAAAAAAAATGTTGTGAATTTTCATTACAATTGAAAAAAAAATCATCTTTAATAACTGAACTAAAATTTTGTAAAATCCCTGTGTTAAGTTGTAGCCCATATTCCAATAAATAATCTGTAAAATGTTCAACTTCCTACCTCAAATACTTTGTGAGGAAAGATGTAATTTATAAGCGTTATTTTAACATTGCAAGTATAGGGCGTTCCGAAGCCCCTTAACATTGGGACGTAAATTTCAGCAATTTTTGTTGAGATCAGCTCTGTGATATAGCTGTTAGCCTTCATGCCTCGTAAGGTAATACATCTACATCTACATCTACATACATACTCCGCAATCCACCATACGGTGCGTGGTGGAGGGTACCTCGTACCACAACTAGCATCTTCTCTCCCTGTTCCACTCCCAAACACAACGAGGGAAAAATGACTGCCTATATGCCTCTATACGAGCCCTAATCCCTCTTATCTTATCTTTGTGGTCTTTCTGCGAAATGTAAGTTGGCGGCATTAAAATTGTACTGCAAGCAGCCTGAAATGCTGGTTCTCTAAATTCACAAAAAGAACGCCTCCTTTCCTCCAGAGACTCCCACCCGAGTTCCTGAAGCATTTCCGTGACATTCGCGTGATGATCAAACCTACCAGCAACAAATCTAGCAGCTCGCCTCTGAATTGCTTCTATGTCCTCCTTCAGTCCGACCTGAACGCCTCCTATCCTCTACAGACTCCCACCCGAGTTCCTGAAGCATTTCCGTGACACTCGCGTGATGATCAAACCTACCAGCAACAAATCTAGCAGCCCGCCTCTGAATTGCTTCTATGTCCTCCCTCAGTCCGACCTGAACGCCTCCTATCCTCTACAGACTCCCACCTGATTTCGTGAAGCATTTCCGTGACACTCGCGTGATGATCGAACCTACCAGCAACAAATCTAGCAGCCCACCTCTGAAATGCTTCTATGTTCTCCCTCAGTCCGACCTGAACGCCTCCTATCCTCTACAGACTCCCACCCGAGTTCCTGAAGCATTTCCGTGAAACTCGCGTGATGATCAAACCTACCAGCAACAAATCTAGCAGCCCGCCTCTGAATTGCTTCTATGTCCTCCCTCAGTCCGACCTGATAGGGATCCCAAACGCTCGAGCAGTACTCAAGAATACATCGTATTAGTGTTTTATAAGCGGTCTCCTTTACAGGTGAACCACGTCTTCCCAAAAATCTACCAATGAACCGAAGACCACTATCCGCCATCCCCACAACTGCCATTACATGCTTGTCCCACTTCATTTCGCTCTGCAATGCTACGACGAAATATTTAATCGACGTGAGTGTGTCAAGCGCTACACTACTAATGGAGTATTCAAACATTACGGGATTCTTTTTCCTATTCATCTGCATTAATTTTACATTTATACCTGCGATTTGTTGTATATTGAAAATCCTGTGGCTGTTTTACACTGAGGAGACAAGGCATAGTGATATAGACGTGTACAAATGGCGGTAATACCAGGTACAAAAGGTATAAAAGGACAGTGAATTGGTGGAGGTCGTTTGTATTCAGCGAAAAGGTATTCGACGTGATTACCGCCGCACGACGGGGATCAACACACTTTGAAGTTGGATTTAGACGCTTTGGACATTCCACTTCTAAAATCGTTAGAGAGTTCAACATTCCGAGACTCTCGATGTCAAGCGTGTGCCCAGAACACCAAATTTCATGCGCCTTACACGAGCAACGAAGTGTCCGATGACCTTTAATTAACGATCGAGAGCAGCAAGGTTTGCGTTCAGTTGTCAGTGTTAACAGACCAGCAACAGGGCGTGAAATGACCGCAGAAATCAATATGGGACGTACCACGTTCGCATTCGTTAACAGGACTTGCGTTAAGTTGTCAGTGTTAACAGACCAGCAACACGGCGTGAAATAACCGCAGAAATCAATATGGGGCGAACCACGAACGAATTCGTTAGCAGGGTATGCGTTCAGTTGTCAGAGTTAACAGACCAGCAATACGGCGTGAATTAACCGCAGAAAACAATATGGGACGTACCACGTTCGCATTCGTTAGCAGGGTTTGCGTTCAGTTGTCAGTGTTAACAGACCAGCAACACGGCGTGAAATTACCGCAGAAATCAATATGGGACGTACCATGAACGCATTCATTAACAGGTTTTGCGTTCATTTGTCAGTGTTAACTTACCAAGAACACGGCGTGAAATAATCGCAGAAATCTATGTGGGACGTACCACGAACGCATTCGTTAACAGGATTTGCGTTCAGTTGTCAGTGTTAACAGACCAGCAACACGGCGTGAAATTACCGCACAAATCAATATGGGACGTACCACGAACGCATTCGTTAACAGGTTTTGCGTTCAGTTGTCAGTGTTAACTTATCAACAACACGGCGTGAAATAATCGCAGAAATCAATATGGGACGTACCACGAACGCATCCGTTAGCAGGGGTTGCGTTCAGTTGTCACTGTTAACAGACCAGCAATACGGCGTGAAACGACCGCAGAAATCAATATGGGACGTACCACGTTCGCATTCGTTAACAGGATTTGCGTTCAGTTGTCAGTGTTAACAGACCAGCAACACGGCGTGAAATAACCGCAGAAATCAATATGGGGCGAACCACGAACGAATTCGTTAGCAGAGTTAGCGTTCAGTTGTCAGTGTTAACAGACCAGCAACTGGGCGCGAAGTAACCGCAGAAATCAATGTGGGACGTACCACGAACGCATTCGTTAACAGGATTTGCGTTCAGTTGTCAGTGTTAACAGACCAGCAATACGGCGTGAAATAACCGCAGAAATCAATATGGGACGTACCACGTTCACATTCGTTATCAGGGTTTGTGTTCAGTTGTCAGTGTTTACAGACCAGCAACACGGCATGAAATAATCGCAGAAATCAATATGGGACGTACCACGAACGCATTCGTTAACAGGATTTGCGTTCAGTTGTCAGTGTTAACAGACCAGAAGCACGGCGTGAAATTACCGCAGAAATCAATATGGGACGTACCACGAACGCATTCGTTAACAGGTTTTGCGTTCAGTTGCCAGTGTTAACTTATCAACAACACGGCGTGAAATAATCGCAGAAATCAATATGGGACGTACCACGAACGCATCCGTTAGCAGGGGTTGCGTTCAGTTGTCACTGTTAACAGACCAGCAATACGGCGTGAAACGACCGCAGAAATCAATATGGGACGTACCACGTTCGCGTTCGTTAACAGCATTTGCGTTCAGTTGTCAGTGTTAACAGACCAGCAACACGGCGTGAAATAACCGCAGAAAACAAAATATGCCGCGTACCACGAACGAATTCGTTAGCAGGGTTAGCGTTCAGTTGTCAGTGTTAACAGACCAGCAACTGGGCGTGAAGTAACCGCAGAAATCAATGTGGGACGTACCACGAACGCATTCGTTAACAGGATTTGCGTTCAGTTGTCAGTGTTAACAGACCAGCAACACGGCGTAAAATTACCGCAGAAATCATTTATGGGACGTACCACGAACGCATTCGTTAACAGGTTTTGCGTTCAGTTGTCAGTGTAACTTACCAACAACACGGCGTGAAATAATCGCAGAAATCAATATGGGACGTACCACGAACGCATCCGTTAGCAGGGGTTGCGTTCAGTTGTCACTGTTAACAGACCAGCAATACGGCGTGAAACGACCGCAGAAATCAATATGGGACGTACTATGTTCGCATTCGTTAACAGGATTTGCGTTCAGTTGTCAGTGTTAACAGACCAGCAACACGGCGTGAAATAACCGCAGAAATCAATATGGGGCGAACCACGAACGAATTCGTTAGCTGGGTTAGCGTTCAGTTGTCAGTGTTAACAGACCAGCAACTGGGCGCGAAGTAACTGCAGAAATCAATGTGGGACGTACCACGAACGCATTCATTAACAGGATTTGCGTTCAGTTGTCAGTGTTAACAGACCAGCAACACGGCGTGAAATAACCGCAGAAATCAATATGGGACGTACCACGTTCGCATTCGTTATCTGGGTTTGTGTTCAGTTGTCAGTGTTTACAGACCAGCAACACGGCATGAAATAACCGCAGAAATCAATGTGGGACGTACCACGAACGCATTAGTCAACAGGATTTGCGTTCAGTTGTCAGTGTTAACAGACCAGCAACACGGCGTGAAATTACCGCAGAAATCAATATGGGACGTACCACGAACGCATTGGTTAACAGGTTTTGCGTTCAGTTGTCAGTGTTAACTTATCAACAACACGGCGTGAAATAATCGCAGAAATCAATATGGGACGTACCACGAACGCATCCGTTAGCAAGGGTTGCGTTCAGTTGTCACTGTTAACAGACCAGCAATACGGCGTGAAACGACCGCAGAAATCAATATGGGACGTACCACGTTCGCATTCGTTAACAGGATTTGCGTTCAGTTGTCAGTGTTAACAGACCAGCAACACGGCGTGAAATAACCGCAGAAATCAATATGGGGCGAACCACGAACGAATTCGTTAGCAGGGTTAGCGTTCAGTTGTCAGTGTTAACAGACCAGCAACTGGGCGTGAAGTAACCGCAGAAATCAATGTGGGACGTACCACGTTCGCATTCGTTAACAGGGTTTGCGTTCAGTTGTCAGTGCTTACAGACCAGCTACACGGCATGAAATAATCGCAGAAATCAATATGGGACGTACCACGAACGCATTCGTTAGCAGGGTTTGCGTTCAGTTGTCGGTGTTAACAGACCAGCAATACGGTGTAAAGTAACCGCAGAAATCAATATGGGACATACCACGAACCCATCCGTTTGCAGGGTTTGCGTTCAGTTGTCAGTGTTTAAAGACCAGCTACACGGCATGAAATAATCGTAGAAATCAATATGGGACGTACCGCGAACGCATTCGTTAGCAGGGTTTGCGTTCAGTTGTCAGTGTTAACAGACCAGCAATACGGTGTGAAATAACCGCAGAAATCTATATGGGACGTACCACGAACGCATCCGTTAGCAGGGTTTGAGTTCAATTGTCGGTGTCAACAGACAGCAATACGGTGTGAAATAACCGCAGAAATCAATATGGGACGTACCACGAACGCATTTGTTAGCAGGGTTTGCGTTCAGTTGTCAGTGTTTACAGACCAGTAACACGGCATGAAATAATCGCAGAAATCAAAATGGGATGTACCACGAACGCATGCGTTAGCAGGGTTTGCGTTCAGTTGTCGGTGTTAATAGACCAGATATACGGTGTGAAATAACCGCAGGAATCTATATGGGACGTACCACGTTCGCATTCGTTAGCAGGGTTTGCGTTCAGTTGTCAGTGTTTACAGACCAGCTACACGGCATGAAATAACCGTAGAAATCAATATGGGACGTACCACGTTCGCATTCGTTATCAGGGTTTGCGTTCAGTTTTCAGTGTTTACAGACCAGCAACACGGCGTGAAATTACCCCAGAAATCAATATGGGACTTACCACGAACGCATTCGTTAACAGGATTTGCGTTCAGTTGTCAGTGTTAACAGGCCAGCAATACGGCGTGAAATAACCGCAGAAATCAATATGGGACGTACCACATTCGCATTCGTTATCAGGGTTTGCGTTCAGTTGTCAGTGTTTACAGACCAGCTACACGGCAAGAAATAATCGCAGAAATCAATATGGGACATAACACGAACGCATCCGTTAGCAGTGTTTGCGTTCAGTTGTCAGTGTTTACAGACCAGCTACACGGCATGAAATAATTGCAGAAATCAATATGGAACGTACCACGAATGCATTCGTTAGCAGGGTTTGCGTTCAGTTGTCACTGTTAACAGACCAGCAATACGGTGTGAAATAACCGCAGAAATCTATATGGGACGTACCACGAACGCATCCGTCAGCAGGGTTTGCGTTCAGTTGTCGGTATTAACAGACCAGCAACACGGCATGAAATAATCGCAGAAATCAATATGGGGCATACCACGAACGTATCCGTTAGCAGGGTTTGCGTTCAGTTGTCGGTGTTAACAGACCAGCAATATGGTGTGAAATAACCGCAGAAATCTATATGGGACGTACCACGAACGCATTCGTTAGCAGGGTTTGCGTTCAGTTGTCAGTGTTAACAGACGAGCAACACGGCGTGAAATAACCGCAGTAATATATATGGGACGTACCACAAACGCATCCGTTAGGACAGTACTGCGTGATTTGCTGTTAATAGGTTGTGGCAGCAGACGGCCAACGCGAGTGTCTTTGCTAACAGCACGAAATCGCCTGCAGCGCTTCCCATGTTTTCGCGACCATATCTGTTGAACCCTAGACGGCTGGAAAATAGTGGCCTGGTCAGATCGGTCCCGATATCGGTTGGTAAGAGCTGATGGTACGGCTCCAGTGAGGCGCAGACATCACGAGACCAACACCACGAAATCAACAAGTTGTCAACAAGGCACTGTGTAATCTGGTATTGTCTCCATAATGGTGCCGGGTGTGTTCACATCGGTTCCGACTTCGGTTGTAAGAGCTGATGGTAGGGCCCGAGTGTGGGGTGTGTTTACACTAAATTGGCTGGATGCTCTAGTCCCACTGAACCGATCACTGACTTGAAATGGTTATGTTCGGCTACTGGGAGACCTTTTTCAGCCACTCCCAAATAACGATGTCATGCCACCGGGCCACAATTGTTCGCTATTTGTTTGAAGAACATTCTATACAATTCCAGCGAATAATTTGGCCACCCAGAGCGCCCGACATGAATCCCATCGAACATTTACGGGGCATAATCAAGAGGTCGGGTCGTGCACAACGTCTTGTAACGGTAACACTTTCGCATTAAAATGTACAGCGCTATTACAAATGATTGAAGCGATTTCATAAATTCACTGTAGCTCCATTCATTGACATATGGTCACGACACACTACAGATACGTAGAAAAGCTCATAAAGTTTTGTTCGGCTGAAGCCGCACTTCAGGTTTCTGCCGTCAGAGCGCTCGAGAGCGCAGTGAGTCAAAATGGCGACAGGAGCCGAGAAAGCGTATGTCGTGCTTGAAATGCACTCACATCAGTCAGTCATAACAGTGCAACGACACTTTTAGGATGAAGTTCAACAAAGATCCACCAACTGCTAACTCCATTCGGCGATGGTATGCGCAGTTTAAAGCTTCTGGATGCCTCTGTAAGGGGAAATCAACGGGTCGGCCTGCAGTGAGCGACGAAACGGTTGAACGCGTGCGGGCAAGTTTCACGCGTAGCCCGCGGAAAATTGGCTCATGCCACAACTGGAGACCGACAGCGCCGACTTCATCTTTCAACAGGATGGTGCTCCACCGCACTTCCATCATGATGTTCGGCATTTCTTAAACAGGAGATTGGAAAACCGATGGATCGGTCGTGGTGGAGATCACGTTCAGCAATTCATGTCATGGCCTCCACGCTCTCCCGACTTAACCCCATGCGATTTCTTTCTGTGGGGTTATGTGAAAGATTCAGTGTTTAAACCTCCTCTACCAAGAAACGTGCCAGAACTGCGAGCTCGCATCAACGATGCTTTCGAACTCATTGATGGGGACATGCTGCGCCGAGTGTGGGAGGAACTTGATTATCGGCTTGATGTCTGCCGAATCACTAAAGGGGCACATATCGAACATTTGTGAATGCCTAAAAAAACTTTTTGAGTTTTTGTATGTGTGTGCAAAGCATTGTGAAAATATCTCAAATAATAAAGTTATTGTAGAGCTGTGAAATCGCTTCAGTCATTTGTAATAACCCTGTATATGTCGTTTGACTAGGGCCTCCCGTCGGGTAGACCGTTCGCTGGGTGCAAGTCTTTTGATGTGACGCCACTTCTGCGACTTGCGCATCGATGAGGATGAAATGATGATAATTAGGACAACACCACACGCAGTCCCTGAGCGGAGAAAGTCTACGACCCAGCCGGGAATCGAACCCGGGCCCTTAAGATTGACATTCTGTCGCGCCGACCACTTAGATACCGGGGGCGGACACTTTTGCAGTTGTGGACGGATATAGAGGCACCATGGCTCTACATTTCTGCAGAGGACTTCAACGATTGGTGAGTCCATATCACGTCAAGTTGTTGCGCTACGCCGGGCAAGAGGAGATCTGAAACGATATTTGGAGGAATCCCATGACTTCTGTCACTTCAGTTTAGTCTAAAGTTCGCTTTTGTCCCTGCAGTTGTTACTGTTGTCGTCTTTAGTCCGAGGACTGTTTTGATATAATTCTCCCTGTTACTATACGCTGTGTAAGCCCCTTCACCTCCCAGTAACTACTGCAACCTAAATCCTTCTGCCCCTGCTTACTACATTCATCTCGTGGACTTTTTCTACAATTCTTACCTCTCACACTTCCCTCCAGTACTAAAATGCTGATCCTTTGATCTCTCAGAATGTGTCCTATCAACCGATTCCGTCTTTTAGCCACAGTGAGCCACTAATTTCTTTCTTCCTAGTTCCGATCAGTCCCTCCTCATTAGTGGTGTGAACTAGCCATTTAATCTTCAGAATTCTTCTGTAGCACCACATTTCCAAATCTTCTATCCTCTTCTTGTCTGAACTTTTTATCATCCACTCTTCATTTCCATGCCATGCTTCACTCCAGGCAAATACCTTTGGAAAAGACTTTCTAACACTTAGATTCATATTCCACGTTAGCAAATTTATTTTATTCAGAAACAATTTTCTTGCCTTTGGCAAACAACATTTTTTATTCTCTCTAGTTCGAAATGGTTCAAATGGCTCTGAGCACTATGGGACTTAACATCTATGGTCATCAGTCCCCTAGAACTTAGAACTACTTAAACCTAACTAACCTAAGGACAGCACACAACACCCAGCCATCACGAGGCAGAGAAAATCCCTGACCCCGCCGGGAATCGAACCCGGGAACCCGGGCGTGGGAAGCGAAAACGCTACCGCACGACCACGAGCTGCTGGCCTCTCTAGTTCGGCCAGCGTCAGTTATTTTACTCCGACACAGCAAAACTCACCTGCTAGTTTTAGTGTTCCGTTTCCTAATCTAATTCCCTCACTATCGCCTGTTTTAATTCCACTACATTCCGGTACCCTTGTTTTACTTTTGTAGAAGTTCTTCTTTGATCCTACTTTCAAGTCACTGTCCATTCCGTCCAACTGCTCTCCCAGGTCATTCTCCGTATCTGACAGAATTGCGTCTTCTATCACAATTACTTTTCGCTCCGTTACCTATCTGAATAATTTCTTTTATCTATCATACATTCCTTCGATCACTTCATCATCTGGTAATCCAGTTGGCACATAAACTTGTACTACTATGGTGGGTATTGGCATTGTGCCTAACTTGACTACGCTAATGAGTTCACTAAGCTTTTCACAGCACCTTACCAGCATTCCTATATTCTTATTCATCATTACACCTACTCCCGCATTAGCTCTGTTTAATTTTTTATTTATAACTTGTATTCACCTGACCAGAAGTCCTGTTCCCCCTGCGACCGAATTTCGCTGATTACCACTACAACTAAGTTCTATCCATCCAGCTCCATATATAAATCTTCTAAGCTACCTGCCCGATTAAGGGATCTAACATTCCCCGCTCCGACCCATAGAAGGCCAGTTATGTTACCGCTGATGGTGACACCTTCCGTGGCCGAGTGGTTCTAGGCGCTTCAGTCTGGAACCGCGCGACCGCTACGGTCGCAGGTTCGAATCCAGCCTCGGGCATGGATGTGTGTGATGTCCTTAGGTTAGTTAGGTTTAAGTTGTTCTAAGTTCTAGGGGACTGATGACCTCAGAAGTTAAGTCCCATGGTGCTCAGAGCCATTTGAACCATTTTTTTGACACTGTCCTGAGTAGTCCTAGCCCAGAAACCGATATGGGGGACTATTTTTGTTTTTATGTTCCAGAAATTAATTCAGCTAGGAACAGCTACAGGGGATGATTAAAAATATGTAAAGACCTCTAGAAATGTATTAACATATATGCAGATGCTAGCCAAGTCTAAAGGTTGTGCTGTTGTATTTGACCACGAACGGCCTCTCAATCCTTTGCAAGTGTCATTTGTGGTCAGAATAGTACTCTGCCTAGCTGTGATTGTATTACGTCGGAGGCAAGTGAATTCGAACGTGGGAAGTATTCTTGGTGCTGGTATGGTGGGTGCTTTCGTATTCAAGGTAAGCGAACTGGTTGGTGTTTCAATAGGCACCGAATCGAAACTTTATACCGCATACAGGGAAAGCGGAAAAACTAGGTCCTCTACGTCTCACCACAGACTCAGCACAGACGAAACTGAAGAGGACTGTGAGGAAAATAAGTGGATAGCAGCTACAAAGATCACCGCACAACTAAATATTTCACTCACGAATCCTGTCAGCATCATAAAACCTCTACGGGAGCTCCATATATAGGAAATTGCAAGGCGAGCTGGAATTCCAAATCCACTGACCAATGATGCACATGCCCGCAAGTGGAAAAATGGTGCCGAGGCCACAAAACCTGGACTATGGTGCAATGGAAGAGAGTCATTTGGTCGGATGAGCCTTGTTCCGCACTTTCCAACTTTTGGTCGAGTTTACGTTCCAAAAGAGGAACATGGCTGGGGATCAGTGATGATTTGGGCAGCTGTACCGTGGTTTTCCTTCGACGCCATGGCTACTATGCAAGGTCTCATTGCTGACAATGATTATATGACCATTTTGGCTCATGATGTCCACCTCTTTGCACATTGCTCACAAGGATTATATGACAATTTTGGTTGATGAGGTCTATCTCTTGGCACATTGCTGACAAGGATTATATGACCATTTTGGCTGATGAGGTCTATCTCTTGGCACATTGCTGACAAGGATTATATGACCATTTTGGCTGATGAGATCTATCTCTTGGCACATTGATGACAAGGATTATATGACCATTTTGGCTTATGAGGTCTATCTCTTGGCACATTGCTGACAAGGATTATATGACCATTTTGGCTGATGAGGTCTATCTCTTAGCACATTGCTGACAAGGATTATGTGACCATTTTGGCTGATGAGGTCTATCTCTTGGCACATTGCTGACAAGGATTATATGATCATTTTGGCTGATGAGATCTATCTCTTGGCACATTGATGACAAGGATTACATGACCATTTTGGCTTATGAGGTCTATCTCTTGGCACATTGATGACAAGGATTGTATGACCATTTTGGCTGATGAGGTCTATCTCTTGGCACATTGCTGACAAGGATTATATGACCATTTTGGCTGATGAGGTCTATCTCTTGGCACATTGCTGACAAGAATTAGATGACCATTTTGGCTGATGAAATCTATCTCTTGGCACACTAATGACAAGGATTATATGACCATTTTGGCTGATGAGGTCTATATCTTGGCACATTGCTGACAAGGATTATATGACCATTTTGGCTGATGAGGTCTATCTCTTGGCACAATGTTTGGTCCACGATGGTGATGCTTTGTTCCAAGACGAAAGTACCATTGTTTACACAGTTCCGATCGTCCAGGACTGTTTTTCTGGATTTTAGCATCTGATCTGGCCTCCACAGTCACCGTATCCGAATATTATTTGGGGGAAATAGTACGTGCTCTCTATCTACCTCAATCATCGATACCTGAAGTTCTCACTATTTTTGGAGGAAGAATGGTATAGGATTGCCTTGAAACCCATACAGGATCTATATTTATCCATTCCGAGAGGACTGAAAGCTGTTTTTAATGCCAATAGTTTTCCTACACTGCATTAGGCATGGTAGTGTATAGTGTTTTTGGTGTTTTCATCTTTTTTTTCAGCCACTGTATACTGAATTCCATGTACTTCCTTTGCTCCTGGAGTGAGGAAGACAATAAAGATTCTCTGAGTAGAATATTAGTTTGTATTAATTATTTCTGTTAAGTACAAGTTTTGTGAGCAATTTGAAATCGTTTTCTATTGGCAAGACCCAGTCGCATCTTGAAAAGTAACTGTTCTTGGTAAAACATAAGGAATTAAAAAGAGGCTTGTACACAGCCAAACAAATGATAGCAGTTGCGACTATTGCGATAGGGTTTTATTGCATTTTTATTTTTACGTCTGCCTGCAAAAGAGCATATTTTTATACAACCGTTAATAGAACCGAAACCCGCAGTGTCTCTGTGTGTTCAAAAATGCCGTAAATTTTATAATGTTAACTTGTGCAGATGCGTAATAAATTCCACTTTTTCCAGACCGAAACCGCTAAGTATGAACTGGATTGACCTATGGCAAGAATGATGGACAGCATTCAGCAGTACAATATGTGGGACGACAGGAAGAGGATGACCCAGAATTATAAGGCAGAATAACAAACGGGGGCACACACTTAGGACGAACATCAACACCAAATGGGCAAACAGAACACTCGACAACAGTAAAAAAATAAAAAATAAAATTAACGCTAAATACCGAAAGACGTGTGTGTGTGTGTGTGTGTGTGTGTGTGTGTGTGTGTGTGTGTGTGTGTGTGCGAGCGTGGGCGCGGGCGTGTGTGTTACGTGGAGGAGGAGGAAGACAATATTAACACAGAATTACCCTCAACAGAAGAGTAGATACACATGCAGGAAAAACGACCTTATAGCCTATACAACAATTTGAATTAACAGTCACAATAAAATGAAAATAATGCAAGATAAGAGAAGTGAAGACCAACTTGATGCCGGCCGCGGTGGTCTAGCGGTTCTAGGCGCTCAGTCCGGAACCGCGCGACTGCTATGGTCGCAGGTTCGAATCCTGCCTCGGGCATGGATGTGTGTGATGTCCTTAGGTTAGTTAGGTTTAAGTAGTTCTAAGTTCTAGGGGACTGATGACCTCAGAAGTCCCATAGTGCTCAGAGCCATTTTTGAACCAACTTGATGTACTGCATATGGAAAGCAATGTAGAAACAAAGTAGAAGATACAATTGCCAATTCCGTAATTTCTGTTACAACGGTCAATTCAATCAGTAGGTTTTTTTTACCGTAGATATATCCAATTTCTGTTGATTGCAATTCTTTGTTAATGTTTTCTTCTTCCTTTCCACTTCATCTTTATGGTTTGTTCCATTTATATTTAGTTAATGTTTGACTTTACCGTTTTCAATTACGTTAGCACTGGTCTGTCAAAGATCACTTTTACTCTGTGTTTCTACCTCAGTCTTGATGCGTAACATCTCTTCCACGTTGTCCACGAATATTGTACCCTCTCTGACGGCGATAGTCAGTTAAAGTATAGTTCTTGTAAACCGAAAATCGGGTAACAAAATTAGGTAATAAACTGAAACATCCATAGTATCCTTATTTTTATTTATAACTGTCAATTTCGAAATTTCAAGTGTTGGATTAGTCCGATTCGCGCTATGTTTTAGTGTTTGTGTTGTGTCTCTATGGTATTTAAAATTTTATCGTTTATTTTGCTGTCTCGGTTGTACAACACAGTATTCTTGTTTGCTATTCCAACCGGATAAGACGCGTTGCTTACGTTACGACACAGATCTGAGGATAATTGACTTTGATCGAACTTATTCATGACAGAAAAATTAGCTGTGCAACTCAGACTGTTAAATAAACGATAAAATTTTAAATATCCACACAGATGCGGCACTCTCACGACAAATATGTCTGCAATGGAGTACCTGTACAGTGTTACCTCTGTCGGGTATTTATTCTGACGTCAGCTGTCAAAGAAATTACATATGTTTTGACAGTATAAGAGCGGATCAGACAACGTGCACTCAAATTGAATTTTGCTACAAAAACGAGAAAAATCGGAGCGAAGTTTTAGAGACGTTTATGTTGAACACTACTCTTGGTGAGTCTGCTGCGAGTAAAATAATGGCTTACGAGTGGTGAGAGCGTTTGAAGGAATCCCATGAAGGTGTTAAAGATGACGAACGCCCTGGCTGGCGCAGCACAATGTGGACGTACTCAAACGTGTTGTATCTCGCAATTCCATTGACGAAATGTCGATTTATAAAGATTTAGGAGAGGCACTATTGTATGCACAGTAGCGTCCAGTTCAAACATCACACATATGACGTTCAAGTAAGCAGAGCACAGTGCTATAAAACTCCTTCCATCAACTTCTACGTGTAGACCCGAATCAGGGACAGAGTGAGTGGCGCAAGAGCAGAACTAAGTCCTGAACCAGGGTCTGCTTAAGGCCCAAGTCACACAAGATACCACTTGCAGCGCCTGACGTCAGAGGCACCACAGCTGTGAGATTTCTATAGAGGACATATGGCAGTTAGTAGCGGCCGTTTGAGACACCAAGCTGAGAGATGTGCTACATGCGTGCTGAAGTGCAAGTTTTGTTAAGAGTGCGTGTCACAATTAATACCCAAAACTGACGTGGGTGAAAGTGTACGACAGAAGAGGGGGTGCCTGATGACAAGTAGTTTGTGTGGAAAAATGTTTTCTAACCGACTCTGTCCGCAACAGCGGTATCGCTAACAACGAATCTTCACCGTCCGTTTCCAGATTGTTGAAATGGATGAAGGAGACCTCTGCCTTTGCTGGCCTTTAAATTTCTCCGCTAGAAGACAGTTTACAAGAACATATCGACTACCGATGATACGGAACAAGTCATGATACGGAGCAATTTATTACTGCTGCCTGCCTCGAAATTCCTTTGGAAATGCCAGAACTTACGTGGCAAACTGGAAGCTGTTGCTGCAGCTGGTGATCGGCACTTTGAACATAATTTTAGAAGGACAATTTTCTTCCTTCATCTCTATTTGAAGCAGTTTTTTATTCCCATTTTACCCTTTAGTTACTGCTGAAACGTGGAGTGCACAACTGCCGGAGTTTGTAGTTTTTGGACTATGATTGCTCGTGGATTATTTGTACTAAAATACTGAAAAAGACACCACTGATATTTTAATTCACCATAGTTTCATTTTTTTATGTCAGTGAGTGTTATTCCCTCACAAATGTGCCTTTTTAACATAAGTTCTCATTTGACTGATTATTAAAATCTGTGTGTGGGTTGAAACTGTACGTACTTGCTTACAATTTATTTGCGTCGAACCGAATATCGAAACCACATTCCGTTTGAGAAGCTTTCTTGGTGCAACCGGTAGGTGATTCACTCTGTTTGGCAGGCTGAATATTAAAAAGTGAAACAGAAATACTGACTAAAATGTGATGGGCCCATGATTTGTGTGCATCACACGATTTTTTCTCTTGCCAGAGGCAGATTCTATAGTGCGCTGGAGCGTTTCTTAAGTGGCAGGTAACGTACAAAACAAGTAAAATCTTCTTTCACTAATGACCCAAATACGAAGCGGTTCGGGACGTGGCACAACTTCATTTCCGAAACAAAGTCGATCGCAGCACCCAAGAACAAACTATTTTAACTTAAAATGCGAACATTTTTGCCGTGAGTGTTACTGATAGCCGGCTATAATGGCCGAGCGGTTCTAGGCGCTTCAGTCTGGTACCGCGCGACCGCTACGGTCGCAGGTTCGAATCCTGCCTCGGGCATGGATGTGTGTGATGTCCTTAGGTTAGTTAGGTTTAAGTAGCTCTAATAAGTTCTAGGGGACTGATGATTTGAGCTGTTAAGTCCCATAGTGCTCAGAGCCATTTGAACCATTTTGTTATTGATACCGAATGAAACAACAAATCTGTGCTACCAGTCACTCTTTATTTAAATCTCCGACGCGTTTCACAGGTTTAAACCACCATCATCAGGTGTATTTTCATATGTTATTTTGACTTGTTTGTGTGTTGTGTTATGATTTTGGGCATAGCTTGTGGCACTGTCTGCAGTGGTCGTAAGCTCGATTCTCTGTCTTAACACGTTACACGTAAACTGTTACGTTTTGTAGACAAAGATGATAATTTCCAGACATCATCTTTGTTTACAAAATACGTAAATTTACATGCGATGTGTTACCTCAGAGAAAGAAGCCTATGACAGCTGGAGACAATGCCACAGATTACCCTCCAAATCATAACACTGTACACACATATGTCAAACTGAAACATGTAAGTCACCAGATGACAGAGGTTTAAAACTTCGAAACGAATTGTGGATATAAATAAACAGTGACTTGTAAAAATAAACTTGTTGTGTCATCCGAAACTCTTTGAACCTAACCAAAAATTTGTATCCACTTCTTTATACATAAGACATATTTACGACAACAGTAAAATATGGCTTCCCGATTCTCTTAATACAGTACAACCCTTCCGAAATAGCATTTCCCAATTTACGTAAGAAATACATATTTCGATTACTGAAATCATTTTAATTCACCATTCCATAGTTTGCAACAAATGAACTGAAGATCGATAGCAGCTGAAAACCAATAGCTGGATAGTAAGTTTTTGGGGACTCAACTCATTTGACTAATTCCAAAATTGTGCTACATATGAACAAAAGAAGCTGTTGCGTAATATTCATATTCAATTATGTTACTGGTTTGAAAAGTAATGTTAATTCAGCACTTTCAGAAGTATAAAATGTCATGTTTTACAGATAAAAATGCAGCTCAAACTCATCAGCTGCCTTAATATTAGGGGAGAGTGTTGAAACTTGGAACACTTTTCAGACTTTCACCTTTACCAAACTCTGTAACATAAGTTTAATAATTTCATTATTTCTGTCCGAAGAAATCAAATACTGGTTTTCATAAATTTAGCTTCTAAAAGTTTTTACGATAACGAAATATATTCATAAAAATTTTCATCCTCTATTTCACCCCATCAGGGGCTGAATTTCCAAAAACTGAAATACGCATTTTTTTACTTCTAACTGAGAAGCCAAAAACAACACAAAGATTTAACTACAAAAAGGTTTTTACAGTGAAACATTTCCATAAAAACTTTCATCCCCTCAAAAACAACACAAAGATTTAACTACAAAAAGGTTTTTACAGTGAAACATTTCCATAAAAACTTTCATCCCCTATTTCACCACCTAGAGGCTAAATTTCCAAAAACAATGAAACAAGTACTTTTTGATGTCCAGCTGAGAAGCCAAATTATCCTCTATCACCCGTCTAATGGTTGAATTTCGAAAAACACTGAAACACAAATACTTTGTTTGTAATCGAAAGTCAAATACCAATTTTCGGCCATGTATCTTTCAAAATGAATTAGTAGTTTTTCAAATAACTATTTATTTTCAAAAAAATTTTCACCCACTTTTTCACTTCCTTAGGGGCTGAATTTCCAAAGAGCCGGACACGTATTATTTTTGTTCCCGACTGAGGAACCATATACCAATTTTAGTAGTTTTAGCTTCAAAATTGCCTTAATAGCGACACACTTTCAAAAAACCTTTGGTTTTCGCCCCCTTAAGGAAGGAATTTCGAAGAATCTCTTCTTAAACTATGTCTAGCGTATACGATCAACACGCTACCTTTGCGGTTTGAGTTGTCCGACGACGAGTCAGCGAATGAGTCAGGACATTTCCTTTTACATACGGTACAGAGATTTTTACTTATCATACATTTCTGTAATTGAAGAGTTAGCAATATTTTTCAAATAGTTTCAATATTTTATACAGCACTTAAATGTTTAGGGGTAACGATATTTTCAAATGCTGCACAAAAGACAATCTCATTTCTCATAACAACAAAAACAGCTGAAAAGTCGGAAACTGCCTACAGCGGTCATTAGTGCTCATACCCTTACATGATTGTAAAACCAGTCACTAGCCTGAAACATCGACCAAGAAACGTCACGTATTCGTAGGTACACTATCCCGTGGTACAATAAAAAATGGTTCAAATGACTCTGAGCACTATGGGACTTACCATCTGTGGTCATCAGTCCCCTAGAACTTAGAACTACTTAAACCTAACTAACCTAAGGACATCACACACATCCATGCCTGAGGCAGGATTCGAACCTGCGACTGTAAGGGTCATACGGTTCCAGACTGAAGTGCCTGGAACCACACGGCCACACTGGGGGAACAATACTCCCCCCTACTAAAATATAAATGAGAATGTTAAATTCTTCAAGATTTCCAAAAATATTGTAGACTCGCAAAATCTAAGAACGATCTTGGAATCAGCACGAAAATTTAAATTCAGATGAGACATTTTATACATAATTTATCAATCCTTTCAAATTTCGAAATTTTGATAAGATTTGAGGACGTAATGGTCGTCTCAAGTATGGTTACTACCATATTACTCGTAATATACTTTCGGATATGGTTAACATGCGAACAAGAACTCTCTGATGTTAGTACCAACATAATGAACATAAAGCTAGCCTTCAAATAGCTTAATTCTGTTATTAAACAGACTTTCATACATCGTTTTGTGACACCACATACTTCAAACTGCTGTAAAGTGCGACATCTTTACTGAGTGAGTTCAAGTTGTGACAACTTGTGCAATAGTTTTAAATATGAGGGACGCGAACCAAATTTAGGATGACAACAGTATATGAATATTTCCGATATAATCCATGAGCGTCTTCTGTCAACTGTTTACAAAATAAATACTGAGCATTAAAGACCTGTTCTATTGGTCAACATTCACATTGCACAGAGCCATAAAACACAACAGCACATGTGATCTTTGAGATCAGAGACCGGTATTCGACTGCACATTAACATCACACTGATGAAATCCGCAAGCTCGATTTGTGGAATACTTGTGCTGCCTTCAGTAGGGGCTCAGACTTATTTTTATTGACACCACTTACAGGTAACACCGTAGGGACAACTATTCGCTTAATTCGTTCACTTGATTTTGCTTCAGGAATACCTCCCCTAAACTGATCTCTTCTTTTTTGACGTGCACTATAAGAGTCTCACAGTTAACGTGAAACTTCCCCTTTGTATGTAAAGAATGACAGTGCTGGAAAAACTCTTACGTTATCTGATTTTAAAACATCTGAGCAAAACTGAACGTACTCAGACCATTCTCTCTTTACTTATTCTGATCATCATTAAGCTGACACACAATATTTTTTAGCGCAACGTAATCTGACTTTCAATAATCCCTACAAAAGAATGGCCCTGACTAACAATAACCTATACCTTTCATGAATCACTTACCTCACAAAAATCTTCGTTACTCGAACTACAGCAATACAGCGAGCGCCAATACTGCCAGCTAAATGAAAGATTCTAACTACGGAAGGCACTACTGATAGGCATATATGACATCCAGTCTTACAAATTTCATTTTCCTGAAGGACCCACGACCAGATCGTCCGCTCTTGGTAACCTCTCAAAACTCTGGCCTCTCTTTCCCCACATCCACCACTGCTGGTGGCTCACCTCCAACTACCCAACGCTACAAGCTGTTCACACCCAACTGCCCAACACTACACAAGCGAATGTTCCAACAATGAGTTCAACCAGCCACAGACTGCACACAGCGCAGTCAGCGATTTTCATATAAAGCACTACGTGGCGTTACGAACATAAGAACCTAAACAGCCTACTTACAAGCGTATCGCTGGCAATTCATACAAAATCTTCTTCGAGTTTTGTTTCTGCTTGTAAATAGTAAACACAAAAAATGGCTCTGAGCACTATGGGACTTAACTGCTGTGGTCGTCAGTCCCCTAGAACTTAGAACTACTTAAACCTAACTAACCTAAGGACATCACACACATCCATGCCCGAGGCAGGATTCGAACCTGCGACCGTAGCGGTCGCGCGGTTCCAGACCGTAACGCCTAGAGCCGCTCAGCCACTTCGGCCGGCAGTAAACACAACTCACTACATCATATTACAATAGCGCGTAATATCCACACACACACACACACACACACACACACACACGTGGGTGAAAGATTTCACAGTACCAGAACGTTCGACATCCTTTCACTTGAAAGAATGCGACGGCTCGAAATAAATTTTGAGTTCTGTGCGCACTTTCTCTGCGTCGGTTTTATCTGTCGGCCTGTACAGATGACTGTCATGGGGAAATTAATTCCGGCGGATGATATAATTACTAGAATGAGCTATCGGATTTATCTTCCCTGTATAAATGGACACCTGTCCAGTTCCGTTTGCCCAAGAGGGGCGAATAAATCGCCGCGCGTGTAAACGCCAGCGAGAGCACTCGGATGAAATATTTTACAGCGGCGGCGTTATCGGCTTTTTGCTGCAGATAAGTGTGACTGAGCTGTTATTTATTGCGGAGAACAGTGGCAAGCTCCGCCGCAATTCGGATACCTAACAAAGCGGTAATATTTCACTCCTCGTTTTTCCGACTCTCTTCAAAGCAATCGCAAGCGGGCGCTCCGTACGACGAGAATGTGGACATTTCCTCGCGGCTATCTTTGCGTTCACTTCCAGAGCTTACCGGTTATAAAAACGGGTTCTGTGATAGCCGTTCTTTTACACGGTAGCCGTAACATTGTTCCTTCTTTATTACCGACTGCGTGAGAGGAGAGTAATGGTCGACGAGATGCGACAACGCTTTCATCGCTGCGCTAACAACTCAGATATTATGTTATATGCATCTATTCACTAGAGTATACAAAAGCTATCTTTAGGGAACAGAAAATATTGTTAACCAGGTTATCCCAATACGTAAATTATCACATTGGAGTTTCGCCTGTTATGCAAAAAAAAAGGATCTTTCCCAGTTAAATTTTACATTATCAAATTAGAGGATGTGGTGTACTTCGAAAAATCCCTTTTTTTTTATTCATCTTTGTCTTGACCGCATTTGGTGACAAAGATGGGCGCCAGATAAGACTTCTGTTACTTTGGTTAAGGGGCTCCGGAAAGGCTCAAAATCATGAAAAGTTCAATTTTTACTTTTTTGCGTTTTCTGAATCTCCAGACTATTACCTTTTAATAGATATATAATTTATTCAATTCCGAAGACTACAACTATTTTTAAATTTTTTTTAAAATGTGTTCTACATGGGCGTGACCCAATGTGGCGCTGTTAAACTGCTGTCAAATGGTGTTATTATCAACGTCCGTGTTCATCAGGTACATTTTAGTGATGTGAGATAAAGTATGTGTTGTGGCTAAGCTGTGATGGTTCAATATATATCGCTGGTGTGATTGTCGATTGTTTCATGTTTATTTACTCTGTCGTTATCTCGAAAATATTCGTAATTAATTCTGTTTCTTGAGTCTCTGTTTTGTTGAAGTATAATAATGAGTAAAAGTAAAGTTGCTGTTGCGACTTTCAATGATGGCAACATTGTAAGGTGCAAGGTATTTAGAAATATGGGAATGAAGATAGGTTCTAATATGGTACGAGCGATGCTTGCTTTAGACAAGCAACGCCTTCGGGCTGCAGACAGGGCTGTAAAGAGTCTAGAAATACAAGCAAGAGTAAACAGGAGGAGGAACAAGAGGAAGCTGGAGGAGGAGTTTGCAGAGGATGAAGATAATCCATCCTATGGACCTGGAATGCACTAAAAAGTTAATCCAATCTTTGTCTCTCGATTCACAAAACTTTTATTTTCTCATACTAATTACATGTTTTCTAAGGATCTTCCAAACATATTTGTTTCAAACTTTCAGTAAATGTTACACAGTACCTTCTGCATAATTTAACACAGCCTTTTTCCAAAAAACTGTATATTTTTGAATATATAAATAAAAAATTGCAAAAAAATGTTGTGAATTTTCATTACAATTGAAAAAAAACATCTTTAATAACTGAACTAAAATTTTGCAAAATCCCTGTGTTAAGTTGTAGCCCATATTCCAATAAATAATCTGTAAAAAGTTCAACTTCCTACCTCAAATACTTTGTGAGGAAAAAATGGTTCAAATGGCTCTGAGCACTATGGGACTCAACTGCTGTGGTCATAATTCCCCTACAACTTAGAACTACTTAAACCTAACTAACCTAAGGACAGCACACAACACCCAGCCAGCACGAGGCAGAGAAAATCCCTCACCCCGCCGGGAATCGAACCCGGGAACCCGGGCGTGGAAAGCGAGAACGCTACCGCACGACCACGAGATGCGGGCTTTGTGAGGAAAGATGTAATTTATAAGCGTTATTTTAACATTGCAAGTATAGGGCGTTCCGGAGCCCCTTAATAAGAAAAGATGGAAGCAATAAAGTGTCGTAACTTCAGCAAATACGAGGTGTGCTGTATGGAACTGGGGACCTAGAAACGACGGAGAGGCTTCGTCCCCGCCGTAGCCCTCAGTGGTTCATAACCCTACAACAGGTCACAGCAGTCCACTCACCCCACCGCAAACCACACCGAACCAAGGGTTATTGTGCGGTTTCGCCTCCAGTGGATCCCACCGGAAGTGTCTCTCACTAGACTAGTGTAACCCCAATGTTTGCGTGGTAATTTATGGTGTACGCGTCCGTGGAGAAAGTGTTTGCGCAGCAATCGCCGACATAGTGTAACTGAGGCGGAATAAGGGGAACCAGCCCGCATTCGCCGAGGCAGAGGGAAAACCGCCTTAAAAACCATCCACAGACTGGCCGGCGCACCGGACATCGACACTAAGCCGCCGGGCGGATTCGTGCCGGGGACCGGCACGCTTTCCCGCACAGAAAGCGGTGCGTTACACCGCACGGCTAACCGGACGGGCTAAATACGAGGTGTGCTTTTATTTCTTTGAAACAACAATATTGTCCCCTTCGAAGTAGTTCCCTTCAGCAGCTATACACCGGCGTAATCTTGGTAGCAGTGCTGGAAGGATCCAACTGGTAGGGACTGTAACATAACGGTTCCATTCTTTTGAATGTTCTCCAGAGTCCCACAGTGACATCCTTTTAGGAGATTTTTCAATTTCGGGAAAGTAAAGCAGTCATAATGTCTCAGATCAGGTGAATACGGGGGTTGTGGAACAACAGGAATGCCTTTTGAGGTCAAAAATTCCGTGATGGAACTGGCTGTGTGACATGGAGTGTTGTCATGATGAAGCATCCACATGTCCGGTCTCACTCGTTGCACTCTTGTCCTGAGCCTTTCAAGGGCATCTTTGTAAAACACTTGGTTGGTAATGCTAAACGTCGGTATGATGTCACAAGAGCACGCACAGGTTCCACGTTTTCGTCGGTTTTTGAAATTGAGGGAAGCCTCATCTTCAACGCGTTCTAAGCCTTCCAAAAATGATTTTTGCCGGTGAAAAACTTGTGAACTTGCTAAGGAATGTTTCCCATAGGCCTGTTTCAACCTGTTTCAACTTTTCAAAGGCCACACTCTCGGTTTTTCCAAGTGTAGCACAAAATATGATGGCACAACATTGTTCTAAATTACGCTGTTTCGTTTTCGTAACATACAACAAATCCTCAACTTCACTGATGGCGCTCTCAAAAATCACGAGATGGCTGTAAGCAGCTGAAACTCGGACTGGATGAACACACCGGTCTACACAAGTCGAACAACACAGCATTGCCAGATCGCTCGCAGTGTTGTCAGTCTCATTACTTTCCCACACACCTCGTACGATCAACGCAACTGCAAGTAGAAAAGAAGTCTACTGTTATTTTTAAAGGCGAAACATTTCTACTCCTTTGTGCCATTATCGTTGGGTTTTGTCGTTCTGGTCTCATCTTCTAGAATGGTAGGTTCTGTAGAATCCTGTTTAAATTGTTATGCAGTGTGTTATTTTCGTGGTATGTGGTCTCAATTACATGCCAAATTCTACCCGAAACACACTCAGGAACACAGTAAATGCTTCTGATGAAGAGCACTCACAAGTTACAATTTCGAGGTTTACAAAACATAATGTTGCTTTTGTGCGCTTGGTCCTGCTGATGTTCACCTAAGATGAAGCACGCAGCAGCAACATGAACATTGTGTTTTTGTGAAGGTAAATAAAGAAATCACTGAGCGCATTTACAACATTGTATTATGAACTGTCTTTTAGACTATTAGGAACATCGTCCAAAACAAGAATTTTTCCATCTGTGGTTGCAACAGTTTCATTGCCGTGGTCACTAATACAAGCCTTCATATGTGAATTTGTCAACAAAGACTTGACGCAAGTGTTTGCTTGGAACTGGTTCTGCAGCGCAGACGTCTGTGGGACCTAATCTCCTGACGACAGAACAGATGTTTCTGACGCTGTTGTCGCGTTACTTTCGAATGCCGCTTGCGAATGTTTCGGTCTCATGAAGCGCTAATGGAAATACACTCCTGGAAATTGAAATAAGAACACCGTGAATTCATTGTTCCAGGAAGGGGAAACTTTATTGACACATTCCTGGGGTCAGATACATCACATGATCACACTGACAGAACCACAGGCACATAGACACAGGCAACAGAGCATGCACAATGTCGGCACTAGTACAGTGTATATCCACCTTTCGCAGCAATGCAGGCTGCTATTCTCCCGTGGAGACGATCGTAGAGATGCTGGATGTAGTCCTGTGGAACGGCTTGCCATGCCATTTCCACCTGGCGCCTCAGTTGGACCAGCGTTCGTGCTGGACGTGCAGACCGCGTGAGACGACGCTTCATCCAGTCCCAAACGTGCTCAATGGGGCACAGATCCGGAGATCTTGCTGGCCAGGGTAGTTGACTTACACCTTCTAGAGCACGTTGGGTGGCACGGGATACATGCGGACGTGCATTGTCCTGTTGGAACAGCAAGTTCCCTTGCCGGTCTAGGAATGGTAGAACGATGGGTTCGATGACGGTTTGGATGTACCGTGCACTATTTAGTGTCCCCTCGACGATCACCAGTGGTGCACTGCCAGTGTAGGAGATCGCTCCCCACACCATGATGCCGGGTGTTGGCCCTGTGTGCCTCGGTCGTATGCAGTCCTGATTGTGGCGCTCACCTGCACGGCGCCAAACACGCATACGACCATCATTGGCACCAAGGCAGAAGCGACTCTCATCGCTGAAGACGACACGTCTCCATTCGTCCCTCCATTCACGCCTGTCGCGACACCACTGGAGGCGGGCTGCACGATGTTGGGGCGTGAGCGGAAGACGGCCTAACGGTGTGCGGGACCGTAGCCCAGCTTCATGGAGACGGTCGCGAATGGTCCTCGCCGATACCCCAGGAGCAACAGTGTCCCTAATTTGCTGGGAAGTGGCGGTGCGGTCCCCTACGGCACTGCGTAGGATCCTACGGTCTTGGCGTGAATCCGTGCGTCGCTGCGGTCCGGTCCCAGGTCGACGGGCACGTGCACCTTCCGCCGACCACTGGCGACAACATCGATGTACTGTGGAGACCTCACGCCCCACGTGTTGAGCAATTCGGCGGTACGTCCACCCGGCCTCCCGCATGCCCACTATACGCCCTCGCTCAAAGTCCGTCAACTGCACATACGGTTCACGTCCACGCTGTCGCGGCATGGTACCAGTGTTAAAAACTGCGATGGAGCTCCGTATGCCACGGCAAACTGGCTGACTGACGGCGGCGGTGCACAAATGCTGCGCAGCTAGCGCCATTCGACGGCCAACACCGCGGTTCCTGGTGTGTCCGCTGTGCCGTGCGTGTGATCATTGCTTGTACAGCCCTCTCGCAGTGTCCGGAGCAAGTATGGTGGGTCTGACACACCGGTGTCAATGTGTTCTTTTTTCCATTTCCAGGAGTGTATATAGAGAGGGCAGGGACCAATGGGGAATCATTGCAGCACACTAAACGCAGCAGAATGACAAAAAGCTTAGCTTTCGTTCAACGGAAATACGCCAGACGTCCTGAATATCTACGTCGTCAAGTGAATTCCAGGATTCGTTACTATGTAGGCCATAAATGTGTTCTCCTCTGATCACCTCCCTGTGGGATTTTCAACAGCGGTCCAACTAAACCCAGACACTACCCGTCTTAGTACCGCCAAGAGAAATTGGAATTAATATCGGTACAGATCAGACGAAAACTAGAATAACATACACTCTGCACCAACATCAGAGCAGACGTAGTAAGTAATTACATCACCACGGCCATCACTGAAGCTGTTACATCTTCTGTTCAAAGGCCACACAACCAACATGCCGGTTGCCGAATACGGTAAAGGGGCAGGAAATTTGCCGCCTAATAAAGATGTAAAACAGACCTAATAAGGAGCAGAATCATATGAAACAGAGAGTAGTTAAGGCCAGATTGAATCTGCTCCATTGGTAGATGTTGGTGACCCTGCTTGACGGGGGAAATAAATGAGCAGATAAGACTGCCTCGATTCCACTAAGCAAGTGATCTCGTACTCACCTTTACGAAGAGTCAGACCAGGCTACCTCGATTAAACCCCTCCCCATGGAAAGGCTTACACTATGGTGAATGAGTGCCATTGCCGACGTATCTAAAAATAACTACTGACCAATGAAGGAGCCAATTGAAGCTGCCCGTACTCAAGAGGTGGAAGAAAGGTTCCGAATGTCTCTCACATCCAAGCCAGGAGACAAAGATCAGGAGATCCAAGCAATCACAGAGGAGTAAGTCCAGTGAACTGCTTAATACTTGCCAAAGGAGAGGGCACATGGATAAGACCAAATTAGCACGAGGATGATCCAGGAAATGCCTCTTGCATCCACAACGTACAGAATCAGCACATGCCAAACATAACCACGTGAAAGGTCTATCAGATCTATCCCTCGGCTTGGAAGAGACTTGTGGACATAGCAGCTCCAAAGCCAGGGAAAAATCGGGCACATTATAAAAGCTACAGGCCCGTTACCCTGATCTCTATACTGAATAAGGTCTTCGGGCGAATTCTGCTAAAAATGCTTTACCTACGTCTGATCAGCGATGCAGTGCTTCCCGACGAAACAGTTCGATTGCAGCGGACGTTCCGCTCCTCTCTAACTGCTCTGAGTAGTGGAAGCCACCCTCGCATTTAACTATAGAGGGCACTGCAGAGTGATTTTACTGGTTGTCTCGAACGAATCTGAAAGTGTTTGGCAGCAAGGATTGATTTATAAACTTTTCGGACAGTGAGTACAATTACTAATCAGCAATTACTCAACCAGCAGCTTAGAGGGTCGCTCCTTCATCGTCATTGTCGGACACGCCACATCGGCGTGTAGGGACATACTTGCAGGAGTGCCTCGAGGCTAGGCGCTAGGACCTGTCCTGTACAGTGCCTAAAGTGCAGACTTACTGTAGTCACCTCGCGTGCGCAAATATCACACTCATGTGCAGGCATAAGCAATCACCTGTAATAAGACTTCAAGCTGCCTTTAAGTATCGAAACATGGGTGACATATTGGTGCATTACGTTTAATGCCGCTAAACGTCTGGCGACTGTTTTCACGAAAGATAAACAAAAAAACAGGTGACTTAGTGCTATTCGGCTAGCCAGTGCCATGGATTGTGAATGTAAGATGACTTGAAGTGACACTTGATCACCAACTGACGAGGAAACGTCATTCAGACCAACTCTGATATAAATCCTCTCCCATCTTGGTTGTGCTAAGTATACATACAGTGGGCTTCTGGAGGAGATAACGATCTTGTGCCATCGGGTGCCGGCCGCGGTGGTCTAGCGGTTCTGGCGCTGCAGTCCGGAACCGCGGGACTGCTACGGACGCAGGTTCGAATCCTGCCTCGGGCATGGGTGTGTGTGATGTCCTTAGGTTAGTTAGGTTTAAGTAGTTCTAAGTTCTAGGGGACTTATGACCTAAGATGTTGAGTCCCATAGTGCTCAGAGCCATTTGAACCATTTTTTTTTTTTGCCATCGGGTGTCATATTACACATCTGGTGCAGCGCTAGACACCTGAGCTCCCTCTCCCCCAGGGAACCACCGGGCAAGAATCAGGGTCACCCAGGGAAATCACCCAGGCAGTTGGGTCACGTGACGTACAAATTACGAGAATCTCCTCTCCCTCCCCCCCTCCTCCCTCTGGATCAATGAGGATCATGCATATCCCCCTCACCTTCGTCTTTTATGTGTGGTAGGTGTTACTCGGGAGCTGGACCGAATAGGGAAAGGATGTGTCTATTTGTTAGTAACAATATTACGTCACTCTAGGTCTTTCGTTAATACCAGTATTACGTGACACTAGCAGGTGCCACATGCTGGCAGGTATGCTCTCAGTTTAATGTATTTTCGTCAGTTTGACCTATTTTTACAGGGTTTTCCACGATTTTATGTATTTTGTCCAATAACGAAAGATGTTATCGACATCATGTCGATGTCATATAGGTAAGAAACGAGGGTTTCCTTGCCTTCAGCTACCTAGTTTCAACTACTTTTCATGCTCATCCAACTACTCACCTGCAACACATGCACATCATCGTAAATAGCGTCTTTTTTCTGTTTTTGGCAGGGTAGAGAGAATCTGAAAAGAAATATTCTTGTATACATTTTTTACTAGTTTCTGCATATACAGTTACACGCAGAAAACATCTCCTCCTTAATTTTTACCTTATATTTTAAATGTATATTGGACACTTTTTTCCTCCAGCCGGTAGTTTTACAGACAGAAAGAAGGTATGTTCTCGAATTGTAAAACATTTCTAATTTTTTCCTGTGAACTCTCTTTTCTAAGACTTAACCAGTTATCTATGTTCCTTCCAGTAGTTATTCTAGACGAGAGCATTCTATAATTTTAATGTTAGCTCATATTTCTTGCATAACAGTATTTTTATAACACTCAGTGTCTTCTGCTGTACATTCTTGTGGTATTTCCATATACTCGTACAACTTTATGTTAACAACTTTTGAAAACGAGTGATCATTAATTAATGTTATTTCAACGGTTTTAAGCTCGGTAAACGGTTGTTCTGCTGCTAGGTGCACAACATCCATTCCACTTAGATACAATGTAACGATTCTTTTTAAGCAGACTCAGGTGGCAATGGAGCTTTATAAACAGGTTTTTCGCGTGTCCTTCATTGTAGTAAAAGTGGTCAAATCTATCATTTTCGGCCAAGACTCCAACATATGGTTACTTCCCGTGCTAGTAATAGTAAATCTTAATATTTTATATCCTCGAGTAGTAGCCAGATTTCACCACGCACTGTGTTTAAAGGAAAGGTGAGGCTTTCCTGCACGTTTGCTACAGCTTCCTTCCTTTTTCCAGTTGTGGTTTTTATTCTTTCTTTATGGCAGTTGTCTTCATTATGTATTCCAGTTTTCGGTTTTTGGCTTCAGTCTCTTCCACTTGTTGTTTACTTTTTCGTATACACAACACGGTAACTGAACTTAGGGGAGTAATTTTCTTAAGAGGGAATGGCGTCTGTTCGATACTTTGGATCTTTTCCTTAAGACTTCTTAGAACCAGGTTTAGTTCGACGATATCTGTATTCGACGGTATTGTTGAAAGCAATGTCTTGGATTGACAAAAATGTGTTTCTCCTGCTTTAATATAACACTTCTTTGTAATACTTACACTGATTCTCCAAAACATTATGACCACTGCACACCGCGACGTTGGATGACGCCTGGAGGTGTTGCAGGCCTGGTAATTTTTTTTTTTTTAACTGAGCAGAAAAAGGGCAGATTATTATTACGCAGGGCCGGGGAACAAGTATCTCTAAAACGGCGAAGCTGAATACTGTCGTGAGCGTTTACGGGATGACGTAGTAAGGGCAGTGAAGTCACCACCAGGTGCTAAATGGCCGGACGTCCAGAGCTCTTCACAGAACGTGGGATTCTGAGGCTTCCCTGCCCCGTAAAGTAGGGTAGATGTAGATCTGTGGCACCTCTGCTGAACAAGCACACTGCTGGTGAGTGTGCAAGTGTTCTGAAGCGCACCGTCCATCGTAGATTGTCGAACATGGAGCTCCGCAGCAGACCACCCTTACAAGTTCACATGTTGGCCTAAGAACATCGTCAGTTACAATTTCAGTGGACACGGAACCATCGGGATTCGACTGTCAATCATTGGAAGTGTATCGGCTCATCGGGTGAATACCAAGCCCTGGCCAAATTTAAGTGCAAACAAGTCACTATGAGGTGCATTCAAGTTCTAAGGCCTCCGATTTTTTTTCTCCGGACTGGAAAGACATAGAAACATGCGCATTGTTTTAAAATTAGGCCGCGTTCATTGTCAATACGTCCCAGAGATGGAAGCACCGTACGGCAGATGGAATTTTACCGCCAGCGGCGAGAATGAGAACTGTTTTAAATACTTAATATGGCGACGTTTTCCTTACTCGAACAGCGTGCAATCATCCGTTTTCTGAATTTTCGTGGTGTGAAACCAATTGAAATTCATCGACAGTTGAAGAAGACATGTGGTGAAGGAGTTATGGATGTGTTGAAAGTGCGTTCGTGGGTGCGACAGTTTAATGAAGGCAGAACATCGTGTGACAACAAACCGAAACAACTTCGGGCTCGCACAAGCCGGTCTGACGACATGATCGAGAAAGTGGAGAGAATTGTTTTGGGGGATCGCCGAAAGACTGTTGAACAGATCGCCTCCAGAGTTGGCATTTCTGTGGGTTCTGTGCACACAATCCTGCATGACGACCTGAAAATGCGAAAAGTGTCATCCAGGTGGGTGCCACGAATGCTGACGGACGACCACACGGCTGCCCGTGTGGCATGTTGCCGAGCAATGTTGACACGCAACAACAGCACGAATGGGACTTTCTTTTCGCCGGTTGTGACAATGGATGAGACGTGGATGCCATTTTTCAATCCAGAAACAAAGCGCCAGTCAGCTCAATGGAAGCACACAGATTCACCGCCACCAAAAAAATTTCGGGTAACCGCCAGTTCTGAAAAAATGATGGTGTCCATGTTCTGGGACAGCGAGGGTGTAATCCTTACCCATTGCGTTCCAAAGGGCACTACGGTAACAGGTGCATCCTACGAAAATGTTTTGAAGAACAAATTCCTTCCTGCACTGCAACAAAAGCGTCCGGGAAGAGCTGCGCGTGTGCTGTTTCACCAAGACAACGCACCCGCACATCGAGCTAACGTTACGCAACAGTTTCTTTGTGATAAAAACTTTGAAGTGATTCCTCATGCTCGCTACTCACCTGACCTGGCTCCTAGTGACTTTTGGCTTTTTCCAACAATGAAAGACACTCTCCGTGGCAGTACATTCACCAGCCGTACTGCTATTGCCTCAGCGATTTTCCAGTGGTCAAAACAGACTCCTAAAGAAGCCTTCGCCGCTGCCATGGAATCATGGCGTCAGCGTTGTGAAAAATGTGTACGTCTGAAGGGCGATTATGTCGAGAAGTAACGCCAGTTTCATCGATTTCGTGTGTGTAGTTAATTAGAAAAAAAATCGGAGGCCTTAGAACTTGAATGCACCTCGTATTCCTACACTAGGTCGATGGTCGCCTTCACAAATGCCGTCATCGAGATGAACGGCGGCGCGAAACGTGCAGTGCGTCACGCACGCAGGCTGGTGGTAACAGTACTATGCTACGGGAGACATTCTCCTGGGCTGGGATGGCACCGGTCACAGTAATCCAAGACACGCTGACAGCTGCGAACGACCTGCATCCCTTCATGCCCAGTGTCTTCCCCGACGGAAATGTCACGTTTCAGCAGTATAACTGTCCGTGTCTTGGAGCCAGAACCATGCTATACTGGTTTGAGGAGCATTATAGTGAACTCACGTTGACGTATTTCGTTCCAATGACGGACAAACAAGCTATGAAATGGATGGTCATAATTTTTTGGCTCATCAGTGTGTATTGTCTTTGCTGGAGTCAGAGTTAAGAATCTCCAAGTAGTTAACAGTTAGATAATTAAAACTGTATCGGATGGACCACAACTTGTAACATAAATGTGATTAACACAGAAGACAGTGGAACATATTCTATATACTGAAACTTCCTGGCAGATTAAAACTGTGTGCCCGACCGAGGCTCGAACTCGGGACCTTTGCAGGCAAAGGTCCCGAGTTCGAGTCTCGGTCGGGCACACAGTTTTTTATCTGCCAGGAAGTTTCATATCAGTGCACACTCCGCTGCAGAGTGAAAATCTCATTCTGGATATTGTAAATACTGTTTGTTAGAACTTAAAACACCTAAACAGCCGGCCGGTGTGGCCGTGCGGTTTAGGCGCTTCAGTCTGGAACCGCGTGGCCGCTACGGTCGCAGGTTCGAAGCCTGCCTCGGGCATTGATGTGTGTGATGTCCTTTGGTTGGTTAGGTTTAAGTAGTTCTAAGTTCTAGGGGACTGATGACCGCAGATGTTAAGTCCCATAGTGCTCAGAGCCGTTTGAACCTTTTGAACCGCACCTAAACAACTTTGGGTAGGGACAAGCACTCGATCCATTCTGTTGTTGTTTAATGTAACCTCAACTCTGGTAATACCATGTTCTTGGTGACATAAAAGTTTCTCGTAGTCATAACTGTACACACTTTATAAAATCTGTAATGTGGTAACTTTCTACACATCTGGGCTTGTGATTTGACATATAAATTTATTATGTATCGTTACAATTGGAGGTCATCCGCGTCAAACAGTCTATTCCAACTGTCTTATCCTTGTTGATAATCACATTGATGTTCCCTGACAGTCTCGTTCCATGCAGAAGGCGTGGCTCGACATTAGGTAGTCTCATATCTCGATTTTATTAAAAATCCAGTGCTTCCTTGTCGATTTTATCCAATATTTCTCTTGCTGTCACACTTTCCTTCCCGTGCAGGAGATATGGTAGCTACGCCTTGATACCATGACACTCCTTAGGCGGATGCGCTAAGCATTACGCCACCCTGGCACACAGGCTATGCACAGTGGCACAGAGTACCTTAACACGCTTCCCTCAATCCAAATTCTCATACACCCCTGAGCCCAGTCGGTATCCGGCCTAAACTCGAAACTTCCAGTTATAAATTTTCATTTGTCGCTTCAATCTGCGTATATCAATCATAGATGTTTCACACTTGAAAAACTCTCCGTAATTTTACCGTTTCATTTGACAAATTTCTTTCATCCCCAGTTCTATTCAGTACCCGCCTCATTAGTTATGTAATTTACCCAGGTAATCTTCAGCATTCTTTCTTAGCACCACCTTCCAAAAGCCAGTAATTTCTTCTTGTCTAAACTGTTTTTCATCCGTCTTCTACTTCCACGCGTGGCTATACCCCATACAAATATTTTCAGAACAGACTTCCTAACTCTGAAATCTGCATTCAATGTTAATAAATTTACGAGGGTAATCCCAAAAGTAAGGTCTCCAATTTTTTTATATGTACAGGACTCTATTTGTGTGGCAGTTGGTCATACTGTTGTGAAGAGTGCTTCACGCGCTGTGGGTAAATATGCGCACGCCACGCTGAGTCGCTCAGTCTTGGTTTGGCAGCCGTCGAGAATGGATCTCCAGTTGGATGATACCGCCAGGTCCGCACTGCGCGCAGTTATTCCGTTTTTGAACGCAAAGGGCACTGCGCCGATTGAAATGCTTCGCCAATTGACGGAATTGTGTGCTGAGTCGTGCATGGATGTCAAAAATGTTCGTTAAGTGGTGTAGAGAGCTTGCAGCTGGTCGGACCGAAATTTACGACGAACACAGGAGCGGGAGACCGACAATTTCTGAGGAGACAGTGTTGAAGGTTGAGCAAATCATGCGTGAAGATCCGCGGATCACCCTGGATGATTTCTGCTCGTTAGTTCCTGAGGTTTCCTGAAGCACCACTCACACAATTTTAACGGAAACATTGAACCGCTGGAAGGGGTGCGCAAGATGGGTGTCACGCATGCTGACTGAGCACCACATGCGGCAACGAGTTGATGCTTCTCGCGCCATTTCTTCACCGCCTTGCAGCCGAACAGGACAACTTTGTGGTTTGTGGTTTCAATTGTAACGGGTGACGAAACCCGGGCATACCACTTTACACCTGAGACCAAGCAACAATCAATCACGCCAGTGGCGGCATCCTTCGCGTCAAAGCCGCGGAAATTCAAACAAACACAGTCTGCCGGTAAAGTCATGACAACCGTTTTTTTGGGATCGGAAAGGGGTATTGTTGGTCGACTTTATGCCCACTGGGACCACAATTAACGCTGAAAGGTGCTGCGAGACTCTGAGAAAACTCAGACGGGCAATTCAGAACCAGAGAAGAGGAATGTTGAGCAACGGCTTACACATTCTCCATGACAATGCTCGCCCTCACATCGCTCGGCAAACCGTTGCTCTCCTGCAACGGTTTCAGGGGAACATAATCACCCACCCAGCTTATAATCCTGACTTGGCGCCCAGTGACTATCACCTGGTCCCTAGGTTAAAAGCAAATTTGGCCGAAAAGCGATTTAGCTTCGACGACGAGGTGAAAGAGGAGGTTCAGTACGGCGGCGAGCTGGTATGACATGGGCATACAAAAACTGCCACAGCGTCTACAAAAATGCATCGACAGAAATGGTGATTATGTCGAAAAATACCTAAATGTTCAAGCTGTAAACCGATGTAAACCATTGTAGAAATAAACAGGTCTATGTACTTATAAACAATAGGAGACCTTACTCTTGGGATTACCCTCGTATCTTCTTCAGAAACGCTTTCCTTGCCATTGCTAGTCTACATTTTACATCCTCTCTACATCGTCCGTCATCAGTTATTATGCTGCTCTAATAACAACCCCCCCCCCCCACATGAACAATGGACCTAGCCGTTGCTGGGGAGGCTTGCGTGCCTCAGCGATACAGAAGGCCGTACCGTAGGAGCAGCCACAACGGAGGGGTATCTGTTCAGAGGCCAGACAAACGTGTGGTTCCTGAAGAGGGGCAGCAGCCTTTACAGTAGTTGCAGCGGCAACAGTCTGGATGACTGACTGGTCTGGCCTTGTAACATTAACCAAAACGACCATGCTGTGCTGGTACTGCGAACGGCTGAAAGCAAGGGGAAACTACAGTCGTAATTTTTCCTGTGGGCATGCAGCCTTACTGTATGGTTAAATGATGATGGCGTCCTCTTGGGTAAAATATTCCAGAGGTAAAGTAGTCCCCTATTCGGATCTCCAGGCGGGGACTACTAAAGAGGATGTCGTTATCAGGAGAAAGAAAACTGGCTTTCTACGGATCGGAGCGTGGAATGTCAGATCCCTTAACCGGGCAGGTAGATTAGGAAATTTAAATAGGGAAATGGATAGGTCAAAGTTAGATATAGTGAGAATTAGTGAAGTTTGCTGGCAGGAGGAACAAGACTTTTGGTCATGCGAATACAGGGTTATAAATACAAAATCAAATAGGGGTAATGCAGGAGTAGGTTTAATAATGAATAAAAAAATAGGAGTGCGGGTAAGCTACTACAAACAACATAGTGAACGCATTATTGTGGCCAAGATAGACACGAAGCCCATGCCTACTACAGTAGTAAAAGTTTATGTGCCAACTAGCTCCACAGATGACGAAGATATTGATGAAATGTAATATGAGATAAAGGGAGAAGAAAATTTAATAGTCATGAGTGACTGGAACTCGATAGTAGGAAAAGGAAGAGAAGGAAATGTAGTAGGTGAATATGGATTGGGGGTAAGAAATGAAGGAGGAAGCCGTCTGGTAGAATTTTGCACAGAGCATAACTTAATCATAGTTAACACTTATTTCAAGAATCATACAAGAAGGTTGTATTCATGGAAGAATCCTGGAGATAGTAGAAGGTTGAAAGGTGGCTACACTGAGTCACAGCGCCAGAGATTGCGCCAAAGAGTATTATTCAGCCGCCTCCACTGCCAGTGCTTTTTCAGAAGCGGTGGTAGACAGTGCTTGTCGAGAAGTCGTCGTGGGGAGTGCTTGTTGAGATGTGGCAGTAGCGTGTCGTTGTTGAGAAGTTCCCATGGAGAGTGCTTGTTCAGATGTTGTCATATTGTTTTGATGGGATAGACACCAGATATTGTTGGATTGGGGATGCTGTAATGATCAGAGTGTGCTTTTCGTCAATATACACTCCTGGAAACGGAAAAAAGAACACATTGACACCGGTGTGTCTGACCCACCATACTTGCTCCGGACACTGCGAGAGGGCTGTACAAGCAATGATCACACGCACGGCACAGCGGACACACCAGGAGCCGCGGTGTTGGCCGTCGAATGGCGCTAGCTGCGCAGCATTTGTGCACCGCCGCCGTCAGTGTCAGCCAGTTTGCCGTGGCATACGGAGCTCCATCGCAGTCTTTAACACTGGTAGCATGCCGCGACAGCGTGGACGTGAACCGTATGTGCAGTTGACGGACTTTGAGCGAGGGCGTATAGTGGGCATGCGGGAGGCCGGGTGGACGTACCGCCGAATTGCTCAACACGTTGGGCGTGAGGTCTCCACAGTACATCGATGTTGTCGCCAGTGGTCGGCGGAAGGTGCACGTGCCCGTCGACCTGGGACCGGACCGCAGCGACGCACGGATGCACGCCAAGACCGTAGGATCCTACGCAGTGCCGTAGGGGACCGCACCGCCACTTCCCAGCAAATTAGGGACACTGTTGCTCCTGGGGTATCGGCGAGGACCATTCGCAACCGTCTCCATGAAGCTGGGCTACGGTCCCGCACACCGTTAGGCCGTCTTCCGCTCACGCCCCAACATCGTGCAGCCCGCCTCCAGTGGTGACGCGACAGGCGTGAATGGAGGGACGAATGGAGACGTGTCGTCTTCAGCGATGAGAGTCGCTTCTGCCTTGGTGCCAATGATGGTCGTATGCGTGTTTGGCGCCGTGCAGGTGAGCGCCACAATCAGGACTGCATACGACCGAGGCACACAGGGCCAACACCCGGCATCATGGTGTGGGGAGCGATCTCCTACACTGGCCGTACACCACTGGTGATCGTCGAGGGGACACTGAATAGTGCACGGTGCATCCAAACCGTCATCGAACCCATCGTTCTACCATTCCTAGACCGGCAAGGGAACTTGCTGTTCCAACAGGACAATGCACGTCCGCATGTATCCCGTGCCACCCAACGTGCTCTAGAAGGTGTAAGTCAACTACCCTGGCCAGCAAGATCTCCGGATCTGTCCCCCATTGAGCATGTTTGGGACTGGATGAAGCGTCGTCTCACGCGGTCTGCACGTCCAGCACGAACGCTAGTCCAACTGAGGCGCCAGGTGGAAATGGCATGGCAAGCCGTTCCACAGGACTACATCCAGCATCTCTACGATCGTCTCCATGGGAGAATAGCAGCCTGCATTGCTGCGAAAGGTGGATATACACTGTACTAGTGCCGACATTGTGCATGCTCTGTTGCCTGTGTCTATGTGCCTGTGGTTCTGTCAGTTTGATCATGTGATGTATCTGACCCCAGGAATGTGTCAATAAAGTTTCCCCTTCCTGGGACAATGAATTCACGGTGTTCTTATTTCAATTTCCAGGAGTGTATATGAAGGTAAAAAATTCCTTTTCTTATTATTTCAATGTCTTAAACAATAATGCCTCTTGGTCACAGGTTCAGTCAACAAAGCATCTGGCTCGTGTTCTTGTATTAGACTGTATTTCTAGTTTCTATGTGCAATTATAGTATTTCAGTTTTTTTTAATTACTTCAGTGTAAATGGTGCTTAAATTACCTTGTCTTATTGAGGAAGAACCGTGCCAGATATGTACGTTGAATCATACTTCCACACACAGAACAGTTACATTTGTGCTTTGTTGTTTCGTAGCTTTTATAGTTGCTGGGGACTTAATTAATTAATTGTGTTAACGGAAGTTTTGTTTCATTCTCTGTTGTTATTCTAAGCAGTCAGATTGCGTACAATACTAGTCAAGGCCAACCGGTTTCGAGACAGCGTAACCGGACAGTAAGCTACTAAAAACAAAAAATATTTGCTTAATACATTATTTAATTAAGCCCCCATGCAAAGTATCAGATATATTATATAATGGTAAGACAGGTTTTAAATTGTAAGACTTTCCTGGGGCTGATGTGGACTCTGACCACAATCTATTGGTTAGGAACTGTTGATTAAAACTAAAAAAAACTGCAAAAAGGTAGGAATTTAAGGAGATGGGCCCTGGATAAACTGACTAAACCAGAGGTTGTACAGAGTTAAGGGAGAGCATAAGGGAAAAAGTGACAGGAATGGGGGAAAGAAATACAGTAGAAGAAGAATGGGTAGCTTTGAGGAATGAAATAGTGAAGGAAGCAGAGGATCAAGTAGGTAAAAAGACGAGGGCAAGTAGAAATGCTTGAGCAACAGAAGAGATACTGAATTTAATTGATGAAAGGAGAAAATACAAAAATGCAGTAAGTGAAGCATGCAAAAAGGAATGCAAACGTCTCAAAAATGGGGTCGACAGGAAGTGCAAAATGGCTAAGCAGGAATGGCTAGAGGACAAATCTAAAGATGTAGAGGCTTATCTCACGAGGGGTAAGATAGATACTGCCTACAGGAAAATTAAAGAGACCTTTGGAGAAAAGAGAATCACTTGCATGGATATCAAGAGCTCAGATGGAAATCCAGTTCTAAGCAAAGAAGGGAAAGCAGAAAGGTGGAAGGAGTATATAGAGGGTCTATACAAGGGCGATGTACTCGAGGACAATATATCGGAAGTGGAAGAGGATGTAGATGAAGATGGGATGGGAGATACGATACTGCGTGAAGAGTTTGACAGACCACTGAAAGACCTGAGTCGAAACAAGGCCCAGGGAGTGGACAACATTCCATTAGAATTACTGACGGCCTTGGGACAGCCAGTCCTGACAAACTCTACCATCTGGTGAGCAAGATGTATGCGACAGGGGAAATACCCTCAGACTTCAAGAACAATATAATAATTCCAATCCCAAAGAAAGAGGGTGTTGACAGGTGTGAAAATTACCGAACTATCAGTGTAATAAGTCACGGCTGCAAAATGCTAACACGAATTCTTTACAGACGAATGGAAAAACTGGTAGATGCCGACCTCGAGGAAGATCAGTTTGGATTCCGTAGAAATGTTGGAACACGTGAGGCAATACTGACCTGACGACTTATCTTTGGAGAAACAATAAGTAAAGGCAAATCTACGTTTCTAGCATTTGTAGACTTAGAGAAAGCTTTTGACAATGTTGACTGGATTACTGTCTTTCAAATTCTAAATGAGGCAGGGGTAAAATACAGGGAGCGAAAGGATATTTACAATTTGTACAGAAACCAGATGGCAGTTCTAAGAGTCGAGGGGCATGAAAGGGAAGCAGTGGTTGTGAAGGGAGTGAGACAGGGTTGTAGCCTCTCACCGATGTTATTCAATCTGTATATTGAACAAGCAGTAAAGGAAACAAAAGAAAAATTCGGAGTAGGTATTAAAATCCATGGAGATGAAATAAAAGCTTTGAGGTTCGCCGATGACATTGTAATTCTGTCAGAGACAGCAAAGGACTTGGAACACCAGTTGAACGGAATGGACAGTGTTTTGAAAGGAGGATATAAGATGAAAATCAACAAAAGCAAAACGAGGATAATGGTATGTGGTCGAATTAAATCGGGTGATGCTAAGGGAATTAGATTAGGAAATGAGACACTTAAAGAAGTAAAGGAGTTTTGCTATTTGGGGAGCAAAAGAACTGATAATGGTCGAAGTAGAGAGGATATAAAATGTAGAATGGCAATGGCAAGAAAAGCGTTTCTGAAGAAGAGAAATTTGTTAACATCGAGTATAGATTTAAGTGCCAGGAAGTCGTTTCTGAAAGTATTTGTATGGAGTGTAGCCATGTATGGAAGTGAAACATGGACGATAAATAGATTGGACAAGAAGAGAATAGAAGCTTTCGAAATGTGGTGCTACAGAAGAATGCTGAAGATTAGACGGGTAGATCACATATCTACTGAGGAGGTATTGATTAGAACTGAGGAGAAGAGGAGTTTGTGGCACAACTTGACAAGAAGAAGGGATCGGTTGGTAGAACATGTTCTGAGGCATCAGGGGATCACAAATTTAGCATTGGAGGGCAGCGTGCAGGGTAAAAATCTTAGAGGGAGACATGGAGTTGAATAAAGTAAGCAGATTTAGAAGTATGTAGGTTGCAGTAAGTACTGGGAGATGAAGAAGATTGCACAGGATAGGGGAGCATGGACAGCTGCATCAAACCAGTCTCAGGACTGAAGACCACAACAACAACAAATAACAAAACTCATGTAGTACTTTTAGTGTCTCACTGTAACCTCCCCCTCACTTATCGACCTTAATGACAGTGAAAAATTAAACCGCGTGTACCTAATGGAAATTTGTCGGTAAGGAAAGGGTTACATCTAAATGAAAGGAGAAATGCAAATGAAACTGGTGGAAATTAATTTTGAAATAGGGGTAAAGTTAATAAAGAAAGTAAATGTGCGGCTGTTACGTTAACAATCAACTAGCGGTAATTAGATATTTGAGATTTGGGGGAAATTACGGTCGCCAGTCCTAATGACAATTACTACAGTAACTGAAAAAGAAAGGTTAGTGCACATATAATTAGCACTAGAAGCGTGGCAACTGAAGGTTGACATGTGTAGTGTGAAAACTGAAAGTTTGTCAGAAGTAATAAATTTCGCTACACCCTGACTTAATTTAGCAAAAGAATTAATAAAACCGGAAAATCGAAAGTTAATTTAGTGACTGAAGTTAATAGTGAGCTTTCTTTCTGAAGCACATCGAAATATGATTAGTCTTGGACTACCTCAACAATCATTTCAAAAGCTACTTGAATCTACGCAATTTAGAAACAAGAGATTTAACTTTGAACTTGAATTAAATGATTCTGAACAATTAACAATAGTAAAATTTAGTACGTACCGAGCTGAGCTGCAGTCACAGGTAAGCTAAAATACGGTAACAAAACTCGCACTCTTAATTCGTGCTTGTGTAATCTAAATATTGTACCCAGCTATGAATACTTTAACTGAACTTTGAAATTAAAGCAGTGAAATCGAATTTGAATTTCAACGACACTCGGGTTCATTCCGGAAAAGGAAGGGACCCTGCTTGGTTATGCAATTGGGACAATGAGCAACAAACGTTCATGCTAAGTTGCTGTAATTTTGTGATGCAACAATTTTAAAAGTTTGAAAAGCTGAGGTCTGCCATACAGTTCTAAAACTTTACGTGCTTCCAGTCTTCCTTGTTGGCTGATTGAAGGTTTGAAGCCGTCGATCGAGGAGGTGGCGACAGTCACTCATTGTCGGCCGTCGCTGTTGCAGAAGCTGGATGTTGGCGCGCCTTCTCCTCGACACGGTCACCAGACGAAACGGGCTCTTGATGTGCGCCAGCTAATGCTTGCCGTCCGCGACACCATGTCAGAAACTATCATCGCAAGTCGAGCGCAATTAAATGCTGCCAAACCCCGAAAGCGCGGCAACTCGCGGGAGCTTCACACAACACACCTGCTCCACTCGCTTCCCCAGCCAGACCCTCTCTCTCAGCCCGCGCTCCACGCGGCAGAGTTAACACTACCAAAGATCCTACCCACTTTGATTCTTCACACGGCCTATCGATGTAATCGTTCGATAGCCGTTTTCCCTAGGCAAGACCCAGCGTAAAAATACAAATAATATTTATGAAACAAACCAATTATACATCGACATAAATGCATAAATATATATATACAAATAGTAAAACAATTACAATATATAAAGAGACAGAAATGTCATATCTTGAGGTAACAAAGCAAGGAGAAAAAATTATAGTACAATGGATGGAAATAGGAGGATACACATTTCCGGCGTTACATCACTTCCTCTTCTATTTCCTTCAGGATCACTTGATTTAATTCTACTACATTGAATTACCCCTGTTTTGTTTATATCCTCCTTTCAAGACACTGTCCATTCCATTTGTATATTTCTTCACGCGTTCACAGAATTCGCAGTGCACGCGGTCGGCACGTGCTGGGGGGTCGGAGCACCTCGCAGCTCACGCGCGCTCCGTCAGCCGGGCGCCGCCCCCTCCACTGTTCCGGCCGCAGCCCTGCTCTGTCCCTCTAATCACTGGCGGATCCGGCGCCGCTGCGTCAGCACACCGGAGCGCCCATCCGCGCCTCGTAAAGGCGCCACGAGTCACGTCGTTAAGCGCCGCGACGGCTCCGTCTGTGAGGCCCTCACCTCGCTCCCTACAGGAAACCGCTTTCCCATGCATGGTCGTAGAAACCGTGTCCTATTCGGAGGTCAATCGGCACGTTAACAATCATTTGAGGTTCATCACAACTAGTCTCTGATACTGAATTACATTAACCTTTTCGTGGGCAAAATTACTGAGCAGTTTTTTTTAATGAATGGAGATCAGATAGTACGAGGGCAGTTCAATAAGTAATGCAACACATTTTTTTTTCTCGGCCAATTTTGGTTGAAAAAACCGGAAATTTCTTGTGGAATATTTTCAAACATTCCCGCTTCGTCTCGTATAGTTTCATTGACTTCCGACAGGTGGCAGCGCTGTACGGAGCTGTTAAAATGGCGTCTGTAACGGATGTGCGTTGCAAACAACGGGCAGTGATCGAGTTTCTTTTGGCGGAAAACCAGGGCATCTCAGATATTCATAGGCGCTTGCAGAATGTCTACGGTGATCTGGCAGTGGACAAAAACACGGTGAGTCGTTGGGCAAAGCGTGTGTCATCATCGCCGCAAGGTCAAGACTGTCTGATCTCCCGCATGCGGGCCGGCCGTGCACAGCTGTGACTCCTGCAATGGCGGAGCGTGCGAACACACTCGTTCGAGATCGACGGGTCACCATCACACAACTCAGTGCTCAACTTGACATCTCTGTTGGAGGCACTACGCGGATGATGAAGAAGTTATTGACGCAGTACGACGTTGGCTCCGACATCGACCAGTGGAATGGTACCGTGCAGGCATACAGGCCCTCATTTCAAGGTGTCGTAAGGCCTTAGCATTGAATGGAGATTACGTTGAAAATTAGTGTTGTGTAGCTAAAAGATTGGGGAATAACCTGGTGTATTTCAATGCTGAATAAAACAACCCCTGTTTCAGAAAAAAAGTGTTGCATTACTTATTGAACTGCCCTCGTAATTAACAGATAGGTGTATTTATCATACAGAATATCAAATTTGCTCCAACTGTGAAAGTGTAGTCACACAACGGTTTGGGAAGTATTCTTCCCACTGCCCTTCCTTGGAGTTAAAATGGCAAAAACAACTTTTTCAATACAGGGTGTTACAAAGATGTACGGCCAAATTTTCAGGAAACATTCCTCACACACAAAGAAAGAAAATATGTTATGTGGACATTTGTCCGGAAACGCTTACTTTCCATGTTAGAGCTCATTTTATTACTTCTCTTCAAATCATATTAATCATGGAATGGAAACACACAGCAACAGAACGTACCAACGTGACTTCAAACAGTTTGTTACAGGAAATGTTCAAAATGTCCTCCGTTAGCGAGGTTACATGCATCCACCCTCCGTCGCATGGAATCCCTGATGCACTGATGCAGCCCTGGAGAATGTCGTATTGTATCACAGCCGTCCACAATACGAGCACGAAGGGTCTCTACCTTTGGTACCGGGGTTGCGTAGACAAGAGCTTTCAAATGCCCCATAATTGAAAGTCAAGCTGGTTGAGGTCAGGAGAGCGTGGAGGTCATGGAATTGGTCCGCCTCTACCAATCCATCGGTCACCGAATCTGTTGTTGAGAAGCGTACGAACACTTCGACTGAAATGTGCAGGAGCTCCATCGTGCATGAACCACATGTTGTGTCGTACTTTTAAAGGCAGATGTTCTAGCAGCACACTTAGAGTATCCCATATGAAATCATGATAACGTGCTCCATTAAGCGTAGGTGGAAGAACATGGGGCCCAATCAAGACATCACCAACAATGCCTGCCCAAACGTTCACAGAAAATCTGTGTTGATGACGTGATTCCACAATTGCGTGCGGATTCTCGTCAGCCCACACATGTCGATTGTGAAAATTAACAATTTGATCACTTTGGAATGAAGCCTGATCCGTAAAGAGAACATTTGCACTGAAATGAAGATTGACATATTGTTGGATGAACCATTCGCAGAAGTGTACCCGTGGAGGCCAATCAGCTGCCGATAGTGCCTGCACACGCTGTACATGGTACGGAAACAACTGGTTCTCCCGTAGCACTCTCCATACAGTGACGTGGTCAACGTTACCTTGTACAGCAGCAACCTCTCTGACGCTGACATTAGGGTTATCGTCAACTGCACGAAGAATTACCTCGTCCATTGCAGGTGTCCTCGTTGTTCTAGGTCTTCCCCAGTCGCGAGTTATAGGCTGGAATGTTCCGTGCTCACTAAGACGCCGATCAATTGCTTCGAACGTCTTCCTGTCGGGACACCTTCGTTCTGGAAATCTGTCTCGATACAAACGTACCGCGCCACGGCTATTGCCCCGTGCTAATCCATAAAGCGAATGGGCATCTGCCAACTCCGCATTTGTAAACATTGCACTGACTGCAAAACCACGTTCGTGATGAACACTAACCTGTTGATGCTTCGTACTGATGTGCTTGATGCTAGTACTGTAGAGCAATGAGTCGCATGACAACACAAGCACCGAAGTCAACATTACCTTCCTTCAATTGGGCCAACTGGCGGTGAATCGAGGAAGTACAGTACATACTGAAGAAACTAAAATGAGCTCTAACATGGAAATTAAGCGTTTCCGGACACATGTCCAAATAACATCTTTTCTTTATTTCTGTGTGAGGAATGTTTCCTGAAAGTTTGGCCGTACCTTTTTGTAACACCCTGTATATGTCAGATTTATTTGATAAATTTACTTCTCTTGTTACACTGATCGTTCACAATTACTAGCCATGAAATTTTCTGGAACATGGGTCTATGCAAAGTGGTATTTGGCATTATGTACAAACACAGCGAGTGCTCCTTTTCCGCAGATTTCGTACTATAATGACGGCACGTCCAGTAGGTTTCTCCTAAAATGGGTTGATGCTCCCCTACAGCCACATGACGAAACTCTTTAGGTACTTTACCCCTTTTTGCCAGAAAGGCAGTTTTTGCCCACTCCCTTTTTGGGATGAGAAGCCAGCGATCAATTGTCTAGTTAGATGGATCCTGTATGTGAGCTGATCATGCTGTCCACTTTCTCTTTTACTAATTTTCTACAGGATAAAACTGTTCACTGCAGCAACGTCCACCAGGAAATAAAATATTCTGTGCCACCATTTTACAGAACGTCTGCCAATAGCATACCTTCCTCGTAATTGATCAAACTTATCGACACCACCCATTATTTTGTTGTATTCTACAACAACTTCAGGACAAGAAATCTCTGTACTAGTACCATCCTTGTTTTTACTTTTCACTGTGACTGTTTCTCATGGGTCATGAACTGAAGTCAGGAAAGTGGCTGGATGGTTATCCATCCATTTTAGTGCAGAAATGGCTCCTTTTGTTTCAAACTGGAATTCTCCTCGTTCCAATTTTACGTGCTCCTTCATACATTTGGGTAAATCAAAAGTATTTACCTTATACTATAGCTTTGAGGAAAAAATCACAAAATGTCACGCAAACAGCACTGAAAGGCTCCTCTACAGAGCAACACTCAGCTATACAATGCCTCTGCGCGAAGGTACAGCAAAAACGGCGGGAACTTCCGATTGGAAGCAGTACCCTAAACTGTTCACTAGGTGGTAACACCGTACAGAGGTGGGAACTGTGAATCCCACGGGACTAGGAGCGAGTTCATTGTAGTGGGAAGTATGTTTCCCACGGGTCACGAGAGGGTTAACATGCAGTATCAGCCTGTAGAGTTTCATAATTAAACTCAGTATCTTTAATATCTGGAGAAAAAAAAGATTAAAAGATGTGTGTTATGGGTTAAAAGTTAAAAGCGGTGCCTCATTTTTTTTTCGGGTTACTATCCCTTGCTGTAGGGGCTGTAATTTTGATATTTTTTCTAAACCAGCAAGGTAAAACATTGGCCACTACTGCCACCACATCAAGTGGATTTAGTGCTCAAGTACTCACACTGAGCCGTGAACGTTTCCCAGTTCACCAATGGGAGATAATTGAAAATTATTATTACTATTATCGGTGCCATGCGTGCAATTGTCGTACCAGGCGCGCGATATTGAATATTTATCCTATCATTAATGGCGCGAGACCTGCACGACCTTGTAGCAACCGTTATACACTCCTGGAAATTGAAATAAGAACACCGTGAATTCATTGTCCCAGGAAGGGGAAACTTTATTGACACATTCCTGGGGTCAGATACATCACATGATCACACTGACAGAACCACAGGCACATAGACACAGGCAACAGAGCATTCACAATGTCGGCACTAGTACAGTGTATATCCACCTTTCGCAGCAATGCAGGCTGCTATTCTCCCATGGAGACGATCGTAGAGATGCTGGATGTAGTCCTGTGGAACGGCTTGCCATGCCATTTCCACCTGGCGCCTCAGTTGGACCAGCGTTCGTGCTGGACGTGCAGACCGCGTGAGACGACGCTTCATCCAGTCCCAAACATGCTCAATGAGGGACAGATCCGGAGATCTTGCTGGCCAGGGTAGTTGACTTACACCTTCTAGAGCACGTTGGGTGGCACGGGATACATGCGGACGTGCATTGTCCTGTTGGAGCAGCAAGTTCCCTTGCCGGTCTAGGAATGGTAGAACGATGGGTTCGATGACGGTTTGGATGTACCGTGCACTATTCAGTGTCCCCTCGACGATCACCAGTGGTGTACGGCCAGTGTAGGAGATCGCTCCCCACACCATGATGCCGGGTGTTGGCCCTGTGTGCCTCGGTCGTATGCAGTCCTGATTGTGGCGCTCACCTGCACGGCGCCAAACACGCATACGACCATCATTGGCACCAAGGCAGAAGCGACTCTCATCGCTGAAGACGACACGTCTCCATTCGTCCCTCCATTCACGCCTGTCGCGACACCACTGGAGGCGGGCTGCACGATGTTGGGGCGTGAGCGGAAGACGGCCTAACGGTGCGCGGGACCGTAGCCCAGCTTCATGGAGACGGTTGCGAATGGTCCTCGCCGATACCCCAGGAGCAACAGTGTCCCTAATTTGCTGGGAAGTGGCGGTGCGGTCCCCTACGGCACTGCGTAGGATCCTACGGTCTTGGCGTGCATCCGTGCGTCGCTGCGGTCCGGTCCCAGGTCGACGGGCACGTGCACCTTCCGCCGACCACTGGCGACAACATCGATGTACTGTGGAGACCTCACGCCCCACGTGTTGAGCAATTCGGCGGTACGTCCACCCGGCCTCCCGCATGCCCACTATACGCCCTCGCTCAAAGTCCGTCAACTGCACATACGGTTCACGTCCACGCTGTCGCGGCATGCTACCAGTGTTAAAGACTGCGATGGAGCTCCGTATGCCACGGCAAACTGGCTGGCACTGACGGCGGCGGTGCACAAATGCTGCGCAGCTAGCGCCATTCGACGGCCAACACCGCGGTTCCTGGTGCGTCCGCTGTGCCGTGCGTGTGATCATTGCTTGTACAGCCCTCTCGCAGTGTCCGGAGCAAGTATGGTGGGTCTGACACACCGGTGTCAATGTGTTCTTTTTTCCATTTCCAGGAGTGTAGTTCTGCATTATTCTACTGTGGCACTAAGGGTGATTTCACGTAATGAAAGGGAGAATGTAAAGATTAAAGGCCTCATTTATTTAACAGCTGAAAATTGAACAATAATACATTCAAATGGGGGGGGGGGGGGGGGGAAGAAAGAATTGAGTTCAGCAGCCTGCCCAAACGTACGTTCATAATAAGCCACGATAGCAGGAGAAAAGGAAGGAACGATGGCCGTATTATCAAATAGAGTTCAATTTACTAAAGGATGGGGTTGTAGGCATGCAACGACCACCACCGGGAATCAGCCAAAGACTAAGAAAGATGTCACTGGGGGTGAATCGCTAGGTAGCCACCTGTACTAAAGGAATAAAACCAGCAAGACGCGAACCTATTCATACAGGCGATACTAGGCAACTTTAGCTCGCGGTTCGACTACGTTAACGAAACGTCAAGTGGCGCCAGACACTCACCACGTGGCGTAGGACAAAGGGCACAAGTTTTCAAGCTAGGAAGACCTGAATTCTAAGTCAAATTTTGCACGGGAGAACTGAAAGAGCTACTGCCAGATGAATCGGAAATTTGAGCATGAAAGTACAGGGTTATTACAAATGATTGAAGCGATTTCACAGCTCTACAATAACTTTATTATTTGAGATATTTTCAAAATGCTTTGCACACACATACAAAAACTCAAAAAGTTTTTTTAGGCATTCACAAATGTTCAATATGTGCCCCTTTAGTGATTCGGCAGACATCAAGCCGATAATCAAGTTCCTCCCACACTCGGCGCAGCATGTCCCCATCAATGAGTTCGAAAGCATCGTTGATGCGAGCTCGCAGTTCTGGCACGTTTCTTGGTAGAGGAGGTTTAAACACTGAATCTTTCACATAACCCCACAGAAAGAAATCGCATGGGGTTAAGTCGGGAGAGTGTGGAGGCCATTACATGAATTGCTGATCATGATCTCCGGCACGACCGATCCATCGGTTTTCCAATCTCCTGTTTAAGAAATGCTGAACATCATGATGGAAGTGCGGTGGAGCAGCATCCTGTTGAAAGATGAAGTCGGCGTTGTCGGTCTCCAGTTCTGGCATGTTCCAATTTTCCGCGGGCTACGCGTGAAACTTGCCCGCACACGTTCAACCGTTTCTTCGCTCAATGCAGGCCGACCCGTTAATTTCCCCTTACAGAGGCATCCAGAAGCTTTAAACTGCGCATACCATCGCCGAATGGAGTTAGCAGTTGGTGGATCTTTGCTGAACTTCGTCCTGAAGTGTCGTTGCACTGTTATGACTGACTGATGTGAGTGCATTTCAAGCACGACATACGCTTTCTCTGCTCCTATCGCCATTTTGTCTCACTGCGCTCTCGAGCGCTCTGGCGGCCGAAACCTGAAGTGCGGCTTCAGCCGAACAAAACTTTACGAGTTTTTCTACGTATCTGTAGTGTGTCGTGACCATATGTCAATGAATGGAGCTACTGTGAATTTATGAAATCGCTTCAATCATTTGTAATATCCCTGTAAATACTTTAGTGCCGTACTGCAAACTACTGTGACTAACCAACACATCTCGCACATTATGCCCAACTGTACAAGGAAAACCTACAGTCTTATAAACTGGAAAAATTGCGTAAACCGTAATTTAAGGAAAGCACATCAGTAAAATGAGCTACAAGGTTCCCTGTGGGCCGGAGGGCGCGAAGCTACAGTGCACGTCGGTGCTCATGCTTAACGAACTTCATCTCCTGGAAGCAGCACCTCCGGTCTCAGGCACGGTCACACTAGAACTGCCCTACTGCCCCTTTGTCCACTAGCCACCCGCGGAGGGCGGTTGGCGCCTACCCGCGAAAAACAGGGTGCGCACCTGAACTGGCCAATCAGAGGGCCCGAATCTCACAAGGAGGCGACCTCGCGACGTTAAAACCGAGCAGAAATAGCAGTTTCAAGGTTGGTAAGGCAGGTTGGGGAACTGAGAACAGGAGAAACTTTGGCCACTACTGAACGTTCAAACGGCACCTGCTACCCTGGCGATCGGTGAAAGGAGGAGAAACGGGAAGCCATCATGGCTGCTAGGAAGACTGCTGCCCTCGACCATAAATAAATAAAATCCCTAGCGCCAAGCTCCTCTCACAGATCAGTGTGAGACAAACTGTAAGCATCGTCAAATAAATTAGGCAACCCATAGAGATTATTAACAGTCCCTGAATTATTATATTACCGGGTACCAGACTACTGGGATTAGAAATATGAAATACGATCACTGAATGGTGAATGAAGTGCACGTCTTTCAAAGTCTATACCTTTAATTCTAATCCTGGTTATGTTTCATTCTGGATTTATTATTTTTCGGAATGCGCATTCTGTCACATGCCCTGGACCTTGGGAAGCTACTGTTACCCTGTTTCCACTTGGTTTGGGGATTAACATGTCCACAGTCTGGATATACAAGGCTATTACAAATGATTGAAGCGATTTCATAAATTCACTGTAGCTCCATTCATTGACATATGGTCACGACACTCTACAGATACGTAGAAAAACTCATAAAGTTTTGTTCGGCTGAAGCCGCACTTCAGGTTTCTGCCGTCAGAGCGCTCGAGAGCGCAGTGAGAGAAAATGACGACAGGAGCCGAGAAAACGTATGTCGTGCTTGAAATGCACTCACATCAGTCAGTCATAAGAGTGCAACGACACTTCAGGACGAAGTTCAACAAAGATCCACCAACTGCTGACTCCATTCGGCGATGGTATGCGCAGTTTAAAGCTTCTGGAAGCCTCTGTAAGGGGAAATGAACGGGTCGGCCTGCAGTGAGCGAAGAAACGGTTGAACGCGTGTGGGCAAGATTCACGCGTAGCCCGCGGAAAATTGGCTCATGCCACAACTGGAGACCGACAGCGCCGACTTCATCTTTCAACAGGATGGTGCTCCACCACACTTCCATCATGATGTTCGGCATTTCTTAAACAGGAGATTGGAAAACCGATGGATCGGTCGTGGTGGAGATCATGATCAGCAATTCATGTCATGGCCTCCACGCTCTACCGACTTAACCCCATGCGATTTCTTTCTGTGTGGTTATGTGAAAGATTCAGTGTTTAAACCTCCTCTACCAAGAAACGTGCCAGAACTGCGAGCTCGCATCAACGATGCTTTCGAACTCATTGATGGGGACATGCTGCGCCGAGTGTGGGAGGAACTTGATTATCGGCTTGATGTCTGCCGAATCACTAAAGGGGGACATATCGAACATTTGTGAATGCCTAAAAAAACTTTTTGTGTTTTTGTATGTGTTTGCAAAGCATTTTGAAAATATCTCAAATAATAAAGTTATTGTAGAGCTGTGAAATCGCTTCAATCATTTGTAATAACCCTGTATCAAGTTCGCACAGTGGGCTGTCGATGTTTCTTGGTCCTTGAAGTCCGCGTATGCTTGCCCGACACAACTTCATTGAACAAACAATGACCTTGTCCTCTTCTTCCAAAATTTAAGGAGTACGCTAAAAGAGACCTTAATTCTAGATCTAGCTACAAAAGCATCTCAAACACTCATTCCATCTAAAACTTATATTTCCTCTTCAGTTAACAATACAAACGGTTATATTATATCGTCAAGCCTTGCGGACCTCAGCTGAAACATTTGCCTCCATCGTTCCATCCTATGTCAAGAAGAAGAGGAAGAACGTGTAACCTCCCCCTCACTTATCGACCTTAATGACAGTGAAAAATTAAACCGCGTGTACCTAATGGAAATTTGGGAAAAGCAATCGTCACCGAGGTTAATTTGTCGGTAAAGAGGGAGGAAAGGGTTACATCTAAATGAAAGGAAAAATGCTAATGAAACTGGTGGAAATTAATTTTGAAATAGGGGTAAAGTTAATAAAGAAAGTAAATGTGCGGTCGTTACGTTAACAATCAACTAGCGGTAATTAGATATTTGAGATTTGGGGGAAATTACGGTCGCCAGTCCTAAGGACAATTACTATAGTAACTGAAAAAGAAAGATTATTACACATATAATTAGCACTAGAAGCGTGGTAACTGAAGGTTGACAAGTGTAGTGTGAAAACTGAAAGTTTGTCAGAAGTAATAAATTTCGCTACACTCCGACTTAATTTAGCAAAAGAATTAATAAAACCGGAAAATCGAAAGTTAATTTAGTGACTGAAGTTAATAGTGAGCTTTCTTTCTGAAGCACATCGAAATTCAGTAAAATACGGTTAGTCTTGGACTACCTCAACAATCATTTCAAAAGCTACTTGAATCTACGCAATTTAGAAATAAGAGATTTAACTTTGAACTTGAATTAAATGATTCTGAACAATTAACAGTAGTAAAATTTAGTATGTACCAAGCTGAGGTAAGCTACCAAACTGAAGTAAGCTAAAATACGGTAACAAATCTCGCACTCTTAATTTGTGCTTGTGTAGTCTAAGTATTGTAGCCAGCCAGCTATGAATACTTTAACTGAACTTTGAAATTAAAGTAGTGAAATGGAATGATGCTGCCGTTTGAATTTCATTCCGGAAAAGGAAGGGTCCCTGCTTGGTAATGCAATTGGGACAATGAGCAACAAAGGTTCATGCTAAGTAGCTGTAATTTTGTGATGCAACAATTTTAAAAGTTTGAAAAGCTGAGGTCGCCATACAGTTCTAAAACTTTACGTGCTTCCAGTCTTCCTTGTTGGTTGATTGAAGGTTTGAAGCCGTCGATCGAGGAGGTGGCGACAGTCACTCATTGTCGGCCGTCGCTGTTGCAGAAGCTGGATGTTGGCGCGCCTTCTTCTCTACACAGTCACCAGACGAAACGGGCTCTTGATGTGCGCCAGCTAATGCTTCCCGTCCGCGACACCATGTCAGAAACTATCATCGCAAGTCGAGCACAATTACATGCTGCCAAACCCCGAAAGCGCGGCAACTCGCGGGAGCTTCACGCAACACACCTGCTCCACTCTCTACTCCAGCCAGACTCCCTCTCTGCCCGCGCTCCACGCGACAGAGTTAACACTACCAAAGATCCTCAACACTTTGGTTCTCCACATGACCTATCGATGCATCCGTTCGATAGCATAGTTTTCCCTAGGCCAGACCCAGCGTATAAATACAAATAATATTCACAAAACAAAGAAACATACATGCATAAATATATATATACAAACAGTAAAACAATTACAATATATAAAGAGACAGAAATGTCATATCTTGAGGTAACAAAGCAAGGAAAAAAAATTATAGTAAAATAGATGGAAATAGGAGGATATACATTTCCGGCGTTACAAACGATACCAAATGAAGAATATATCAAAGGTACATTTTTACATTGTTAATTAAAGTCTTGTGTCTTCTCCATGAACACTTTTCATGACGCTTGCTACTCACGTCTACACAAAAAGCGCACGCCCGCTACAGCTGGTGGAGGAGAGCATTGAATGTCCATTTCCACCAGGCGGGCAGCTCTTCACAAACAGAAAGCCTTTGAGGCAGTTTGCCTCTCCCGATCGTTCTCCCTGAACTTAAAACCTTTATCCTTCTTCACGCTGATATTTTACATCTCTCGCAGAACCAAAAAGGTGTACAATGCCATTTTCCATTGTAAATGACATGTAACATGGTACTGTTCTCCTTGTTAACAGTAGGCAATACCTCTCAGTATCCACCGTATGCAACGTCGTTTGAAGCAGTTAAAAGAATTTACTTACGTTTAACACGAAAAATTATTCGAAAAGCGCAAGGGAAACTAATACTGAGGCTTCAGCACGACGCTCCATGGAATGAGTTCTATTGAACACCTGCGATTCATTCATTCATTCAAGCAGAGATGTTTTATTAGTAATCACGGAGACTATTGAAAAATTGGGAAGTACGAGTAGGAGAAAACCATTAAATAAACATTTAATAGCTTATAAGTTTTCGTTTCTCGATCTACTCATTATTTACCAAAAACAAAACAAATGCATTGACGTGGCTCCTCAAGGGGTAGACTGCTAGCAAACAGTGTTAACATCATTCTATCAAAATGGTTCAAATGACTCTTAGCACTATGGGACTTAACATCTGAGGTCATCAGTCCCCTATAACTTTGAACTACTTAAACCTAACTAACCTAACGACATCACACACATCCGTGCCTGACGCAGGATTCGAACCTACGACCGTATCAGTCGCGTGATTCCGGACTGAAGCGCCTATAACTGCTCGGCCACCGCGGCCGGCATCATTCTATCAGCATGGGCTATCTATACAGGGCATGGATGCTCTTGGGAACGCAAACAATAACATCTGACATTCGCAGCACCCAAATACTTGCACTAGACAACAAGAAGCTGCGGAAGGACGGTGTATCGGATTAGTACACCAGAAAACAATGTCATTACCGAAGAATCAGAAGAAAACAAGAAACTAAGTTCACCGCGTTGGAAAAGTCCCATAATTTCAACGAATTCCAACCTACCCACACCTTCCCTGGCTTATAGCTATTCATCAAGGTGAGGAAATTGTGTAGAGTACAATGGAATGATCTTGCTGTTTATAGGTTCGCGATAAATTATAGTAATACCGATAAAAACGGCACACAAAAATTCCGGTATAGATACGGGTACACCTTTTACTCAATGAAAAAAGGGTTCATTGCTTATTAGGATGAGAAATTGATTCACAGATTACACTCACGGCCCACAAACACGAAAAACAGCAGGTATAAGTACGTAAATAATCATTTCACTTGGTTGTTGAATTTAAGTAATGCAGTGATCATCTACAGCGAAAAACCGAAATGAATTAACATGCTTCATCCAAAAACGAATTTATACTGTCTGTGCTCATAAGAGGACATCCTACTCACCACACCGACATAGGAAGACTCATAAGAAGCTTAGAAACCTTCCTTAGATGCCACTGTCTGGTGCAACCTTTCAGAGTCGGAACGGTGGACGACCAATTACAAAGAATCGCCCAAGAAGGGGGCCACCACCTCGCCTTGGTTAAACTTAGCGTTTAACTGCGCGGAACGTGAAGCATCCCAGGCCAAACCAGCTAGCCCAATGCTCGCATATCCCATGAATTCCCCGCTCTCCAATTTATGGGAGATAAATGGACTTTTACCTCCAGCTATCATTCCGGTGGAGAAATGAGGGCGAGCTCAGACAAATATTAGGAAGGCTCACGATCTTCACACGTGCCCCTTTCAAGAGGAAATAGGAGACCTTGTCTGCATCAGGAACGCTCGTGGGCGGACTTGCCAGGATAAATCGCTTAGGGATGCTTGCCCCGCGTTTCCTAGCTCCATAATCCAGTGTCAAAATTTTAAGCCCGGTGAAACGTCCCCTTAGAACAAATTATACATGACTGTGCTTAAACTGACACAATATTTTTAGCGTAACGCAATCTGACTTTCAGAAATCCCTGCAAAAGAATGGCCCTGACTAACATTAACATATGCGTTTCACAAATCGCTTACCTCACAAAAGTCTTGGTTACTCGAACTACTGCAATACAGCGAGCGCCACTACTGCCAGCTAAATAAAAGATTCAAACTACAGAAGGCACTAACTACTAATAGGCATAGTTAGCAAGTGAAAGATTTTGATAGAGAACAAACAATGTATTTACCCTAATAGTGTTGAAAAATCATAATATACATAGCAGTTCATAATATCCATTATTGCAAATTTCAAAACTCCGCCATCTCTCTCCCCACATCCACCACTGCTGGCGGCTCACCTCCAACTGCGTAACGCTACGCGCTGTTCACATCCAGCTGCCGCTGCCCAACACTACAATTGCAGACAACAATGCAAACTAGCCACAGACTGCACACAGCACAGCCAGTGATTTTCATACAGAGCGCTACGTAACGTTGCCAATAAGAAAACATAAACAGCCTACTTACATAGCCCCCATGCTCCCCACAAAAAAAAATTTACAAATTGTTTTGGGCAGTGGCCAATAATGATTTGATAAAATTTTTCATAATTACAATAACAAAGAAATCAAATGCACACACTTATTGATACAATGTTGGTCACAAGCTAAAATTTTCTCACAGTCCATAAAGATAATCCTGATCATTCATCATAATAGTAATTACAGTTTTTTTTCACAAAGTCTCATTAGTAAAAGAAATTGCACACAGAAGTAGAGGATTTCCATGCAGTCTTGAAGAAGTAGTGTTGTCCTTCCAACGGAAAGACAGTGCTGACTCTTGACATGCAGGCAGGTAATGGGCCACAACAGAGCAAACCCACAGCAGAGTCATTCGACGTTTTGAAGAAGATTGGTAGTAGGTATAGTTAGCAAGTGAAAGATTTTGATAGAGAACAAACAATGTATTTACCTTAATAGTGTTGAAAAATCATAATATACATAGCACTTCATAATATCCATTATTGCAAATTTCAAAACTCCGCCATCTCTCTCCCCACATCCACCACTGCTGGCGGCTCACCTCCAACTGCGCAACGCTACGCGCTGTTCACATCCAGCTGCCGCTGCCCAACACTACAATGGCAGACAACAATGCAAACTAGCCACAGACTGCACACAGCACAGCCAGTGATTTTCATACAGAGCGCTACGTAACGTTGCCAATAAGAAAACATAAACAGCCTACTTACACCGGTCAATCTTTTGGTCAGGGACCGGGCAAAGGGGAAGTTCATAAGGGTTTACCTCAGTCAGATTAAACATTCCGGCAGAATGAGTGGTTCTTGGCCCCCGGGGAGGCTTGTTCAGAGGGGGAGGTTGAGCCGTGGCGCCATTGAGTTATTAGACCGCTCTGTCTGGCGCCACTGGCACAGGTATAGTATCGACTACCCATCCTGAGGCCCCACTGCAAATACCTATGAGGAAGAGTTGGTATCTGTGGGTTGTGTTCTTAGAAGGTCTTTGCTTGCCGATATACAGGGTTATTACAAATGATTGAAGCGCTTTCACAGCTCTACAATAACTTTATATTATTTGAGATATTTTCACAATGCTTTGCACATACATACAAAAACTCAAAAAGTTTTTTCAGGCATTCACAAATGTTCGATATGTGCCCCTTTAGTGATTCGGCAGACATCAAGTTCCTCCCACACTCGGCGCAGCATGTCCCCATCAATGAGTTCGAAAGCATCGTTGATGCGAGCTCGCAGTTCTGGCACGTTTCTTGGTAGAGGAGGTTTAAACACTGAATCTTTCACATAACCCCACAGAAAGAAATCGCATGGGGTTAAGTCGGGAGAGCGTGGAGGCCATGACACGAATTGCTGATCATGATCTCCACCACGACCGATCCATCGGTTTTCCAATCTCCTGTTTAAGAAATCATGATGGAAGTGCGGTGGAGCACCATCCTGTTGAAAGATGAAGTCGGCGCTGTCAGTCTCCAGTTGTGGCATGAGCCAATTTTCCAGCATGTCCAGATACACGTGTCCTGTAACGTTTTTTCGCAAAAGAAAATGGGGCCGTAAACTTTAAACCGTGAGATTGCACAAAACACGTTAACTTTTGCTGAATTGCCCAGATTCGCACATTGTGTCTGTTCACTTCACCATAAAGAAAAAATGTTGCTTCATCACTGAAAACAAGTTTCTCGGCTCCTGACACCATTTTGTCTCACTGCGCTCTCGAGCGCTCTGGCGGCAGAAACCTGAAGTGCGGCTTCAGCCGAGCAAAACTTTATGAGTTTTTCTACGTATCTGTAGTGTGTCGTGGCCATATGTCAATGAATGGAGCTACAGTGAATTTATGAAATCGCTTCAATCATTTGTAATAGCCCTGTATATACGGGGTTCGCTGGCCCTAGGAGGAGACATGAAGTTTGGGGATTGCCTGCAATGTTGCGACAAGAGGCGGTGACAATGTCCGAGCGGCGGAAGCCATGAGCTGCGCAAGGAGGACCTGTGCAGAGCAAAGATACCGGGAGTACCTCACCGGGGTCATTGTCAACTACAAACAGCAGGCTGACATCCCGTCGGTTGGTTGGCAACATTGGTTTCGGACGACCACTCGTGGCTTGGCTGCCATCTTCTACCTGGCTTTTGTCGGCACCACTCACTAGCCGAAGCCATGAGCTGTGCAAGGAGGACCTGTGCAGAGCAAAGATACCGGGAGTACCTCACCGGGGTCAGTGTCGACTACAAACAGCAGGCTGACATCCCGTCGGTTGGTTGGCAACATTGGTTTCGGACGACCACTCGTGGCTTGGCTGCCATCTTCTACCTGGCTTTCGTCGGCACCACTCAGTAGCCGAAGCCATGAGCTGTGCAAGGAGGACCTGTGCAGAGCAAAGATACCGGGAGTACCTCACCGGGGTCAGTGTCGACTACAAACAGCAGGCTGACATCCCGTCGGTTGGTTGGCAACATTGGTTTCGGACGACCACTCGTGGCTTGGCTGCCAACTTCTACCTGGCTTTCGTCGGCACCACTCAGTAGCCGAAGCCATGAGCTGTGCAAGGAGGACCTGTGCAGAGCGAAGATACCGGGAGTACCTCACCGGGGTCAGTGTCGACTACAAACAGCAGGCTGACATCCCGTCGGTTGGTTGGCAACATTGGTTTCGGACGACCACTCGTGGTTTGGCTGCCATCTTCTACCTGGCTTTCATCGGCACCACTCGGTAGCCGAAGCCATGAGCTGTGCAAGGAGGACCTGTGCAGAGCGAAGATACCGGGAGTACCTCACCGGGGTCAGTGTCGACTACAAACAGCAGGCTGACATCCCGTCGGTTGGTTGGCAACATTGGTTTCGGACGACCACTCGTGGCTTGGCTGCCATCTTCTACCTGGCTTTCGTCGGCACCACTCAGTAGCCGAAGCCATGAGCTGTGCAAGGAGGACCTGTGCAGAGCGAAGATACCGGGAGTACCTCACCGGGGTCAGTGTCGACTACAAACAGCAGGCTGACATCCCGTCGGTTGGTTGGCAACATTGGTTTCGGACGACCACTCGTGGCTTGGCTGCCATCTTCTACCTGGCTTTCGTCGGCACCACTCAGTAGCCGAAGCCATGAGCTGTGCAAGGAGGACCTGTGCAGAGCGAAGATACCGGGAGTACCTCACCGGGGTCAGTGTCGACTACAAACAGCAGGCTGACATCCCGTCGGTTGGTTGGCAACATTGGTTTCGGACGACCACTCGTGGCTTGGCTGCCATCTTCTACCTGGCTTTCGTCGGCACCACTCAGTAGCCGAAGCCATGAGCTGTGCAAGGAGGACCTGTGCAGAGCGAAGATACCGGGAGTACCTCACCGGGGTCAGTGTCGACTACAAACAGCAGGCTGACATCCCGTCGGTTGGTTGGCAACATTGGTTTCGGACGACCACTCGTGGCTTGGCTGCCATCTTCTACCTGGCTTTCGTCGGCACCACTCAGTAGCCGAAGCCATGAGCTGTGCAAGGAGGACCTGTGCAGAGCGAAGATACCGGGAGTACCTCACCGGGGTCAGTGTCGACTACAAACAGCAGGCTGACATCCCGTCGGTTGGTTGGCAACATTGGTTTCGGACGACCACTCGTGGCTTGGCTGCCAACTTCTACCTGGCTTTCGTCGGCACCACTCAGTAGCCGAAGCCATGAGCTGTGCAAGGAGGACCTGTGCAGAGCGAAGATACCGGGAGTACCTCACCGGGGTCAGTGTCGACTACAAACAGCAGGCTGACATCCCGTCGGTTGGTTGGCAACATTGGTTTCGGACGACCACTCGTGGCTTGGCTGCCATCTTCTACCTGGCTTTCGACGGCACCACTCAGTAGCCGAAGCCATGAGCTGTGCAAGGAGGGCCTGTGCAGAGCGAAGATACCGGGAGTACCTCACCGGGGTCAGTGTCGACTACAAACAGCAGGCTGACATCCCGTCGGTTGGTTGGCAACATTGGTTTCGGACGACCACTCGTGGCTTGGCTGCCATCTTCTACCTGGCTTTCGTCGGCACCACTCACTAGCCGAAGCCATGAGCTGTGCAAGGAGGACCTGTGCAGAGCAAAGATACCGGGAGTACCTCACCGGGGTCAGTGTCGACTACAAACAGCAGGCTGACATCCCGTCGGTTGGTTGGCAACATTGGTTTCGGACGGCCACTCGTGGCTTGGCTGCCATCTTCTACCTGGCTTTCGTCGGCACCACTCAGTAGCCGAAGCCATGAGCTGTGCAAGGAGGACCTGTGCAGAGCGAAGATACCGGGAGTACCTCACCGGGGTCAGTGTCGACTACAAACAGCAGGCTGACATCCCGTCGGTTGGTTGGCAACATTGGTTTTGGACGACCACTCGTGGCTTAACTGCCATCTTCTACCTGGCTTTCGTCGGCACCACTCAGTAGCCGAAGCCATGAGCTGTGCAAGGAGGACCTGTGCAGAGCGAAGATACCGGGAGTACCTCACCGGGGTCAGTGTCGACTACAAACAGCAGGCTGACATCCCGTCGGTTGGTTGGCAACATTGGTTTCGGACGACCACTCGTGGCTTGGCTGCCATCTTCTACCTGGCTTTTGTCGGCACCACTCACTAGCCGAAGCCATGAGCTGTGCAAGGAGGACCTGTGCAGAGCAAAGATACCGGGAGTACCTCACCGGGGTCAGTGTCGACTACAAACAGCAGGCTGACATCCCGTCGGTTGGTTGGCAACATTGGTTTCGGACGACCACTCGTGGCTTGGCTGCCATCTTCTACCTGGCTTTCGTCGGCACCACTCAGTAGCCGAAGCCATGAGCTGTGCAAGGAGGACCTGTGCAGAGCAAAGATACCGGGAGTACCTCACCGGGGTCAGTGTCGACTACAAACAGCAGGCTGACATCCCGTCGGTTGGTTGGCAACATTGGTTTCGGACGACCACTCGTGGCTTGGCTGCCATCTTCTACCTGGCTTTCGTCGGCACCACTCAGTAGCCGAAGCCATGAGCTGTGCAAGGAGGACCTGTGCAGAGCGAAGATACCGGGAGTACCTCACCGGGGTCAGTGTCGACTACAAACAGCAGGCTGACATCCCGTCGGTTGGTTGGCAACATTGGTTTCGGACGACCACTCGTGGCTTGGCTGCCATCTTCTACCTGGCTTTCGTCGGCACCACTCAGTAGCCGAAGCCATGAGCTGTGCAAGGAGGACCTGTGCAGAGCGAAGATACCGGGAGTACCTCACCGGGGTCAGTGTCGACTACAAACAGCAGGCTGACATCCCGTCGGTTGGTTGGCAACATTGGTTTCGGACGACCACTCGTGGCTTGGCTGCCATCTTCTACCTGGCTTTCGACGGCACCACTCAGTAGCCGAAGCCATGAGCTGTGCAAGGAGGGCCTGTGCAGAGCGAAGATACCGGGAGTACCTCACCGGGGTCAGTGTCGACTACAAACAGCAGGCTGACATCCCGTCGGTTGGTTGGCAACATTGGTTTCGGACGACCACTCGTGGCTTGGCTGCCATCTTCTACCTGGCTTTCGTCGGCACCACTCACTAGCCGAAGCCATGAGCTGTGCAAGGAGGACCTGTGCAGAGCAAAGATACCGGGAGTACCTCACCGGGGTCAGTGTCGACTACAAACAGCAGGCTGACATCCCGTCGGTTGGTTGGCAACATTGGTTTCGGACGGCCACTCGTGGCTTGGCTGCCATCTTCTACCTGGCTTTCGTCGGCACCACTCAGTAGCCGAAGCCATGAGCTGTGCAAGGAGGACCTGTGCAGAGCGAAGATACCGGGAGTACCTCACCGGGGTCAGTGTCGACTACAAACAGCAGGCTGACATCCCGTCGGTTGGTTGGCAACATTGGTTTTGGACGACCACTCGTGGCTTAACTGCCATCTTCTACCTGGCTTTCGTCGGCACCACTCAGTAGCCGAAGCCATGAGCTGTGCAAGGAGGACCTGTGCAGAGCGAAGATACCGGGAGTACCTCACCGGGGTCAGTGTCGACTACAAACAGCAGGCTGACATCCCGTCGGTTGGTTGGCAACATTGGTTTCGGACGACCACTCGTGGCTTGGCTGCCATCTTCTACCTGGCTTTTGTCGGCACCACTCACTAGCCGAAGCCATGAGCTGTGCAAGGAGGACCTGTGCAGAGCAAAGATACCGGGAGTACCTCACCGGGGTCAGTGTCGACTACAAACAGCAGGCTGACATCCCGTCGGTTGGTTGGCAACATTGGTTTCGGACGACCACTCGTGGCTTGGCTGCCATCTTCTACCTGGCTTTCGTCGGCACCACTCAGTAGCCGAAGCCATGAGCTGTGCAAGGAGGACCTGTGCAGAGCAAAGATACCGGGAGTACCTCACCGGGGTCAGTGTCGACTACAAACAGCAGGCTGACATCCCGTCGGTTGGTTGGCAACATTGGTTTCGGACGACCACTCGTGGCTTGGCTGCCATCTTCTACCTGGCTTTCGTCGGCACCACTCAGTAGCCGAAGCCATGAGCTGTGCAAGGAGGACCTGTGCAGAGCGAAGATACCGGGAGTACCTCACCGGGGTCAGTGTCGACTACAAACAGCAGGCTGACATCCCGTCGGTTGGTTGGCAACATTGGTTTCGGACGACCACTCGTGGCTTGGCTGCCATCTTCTACCTGGCTTTCGTCGGCACCACTCACTAGCCAAAGCCATGAGCTGTGCAAGGAGGACCTGTGCAGAGCGAAGATACCGGAAGTACCCTACCGGGGTCAGTGTCGACTACAAACAGCAGGCTGACATCCCGTCGGTTGGTTGGCAACATTGGTTTCGGACGACCACTCGTGGCTTGGCTGCCATCTTCTACCTGGCTTTCGTCTGCACCACTCAGTAGCTGAAGCCATGAGCTGTGCAAGGAGGACCTGTGCAGAGCGAAGATACCGGGAGTACCTCACCGGGGTCAGTGTCGACTACAAACAGCAGGCTGACATCCCGTCGGTTGGTTGGCAACATTGGTTTCGGACGACCACTCGTGGCTTGGCTGCCATCTTCTACCTGGCTTTCGTCGGCACCACTCAGTAGCCGAAGCCATGAGCTGTGCAAGGAGGACCTGTGCAGAGCGAAGATACCGGGAGTACCTCACCGGGGTCAGTGTCGACTACAAACAGCAGGCTGACATCCCGTCGGTTGGTTGGCAACATTGGTTTCGGACGACCACTCGTGGCTTGGCTGCCATCTTCTACCTGGCTTTCGTCGGCACCACTCACTAGCCAAAGCCATGAGCTGTGGAAGGAGGACCTGTGCAGAGCGAAGATACCGGAAGTACCTCACCGGGGTCAGTGTTGACTACAAACAGCAGGCTGACATCCCGTCGGTTGGTTGGCAACATTGGTTTCGGATGACCACTCGTGGCTTGGCTGCCATCTTCTACCTGGCTTTCGTCGGCACCACTCAGTAGCCGAAGCCATGAGCTGTGCAAGGAGGACCTGTGCAGAGCGAAGATACCGGGGGTACCTCACTGGGGTCAGTGTCGACTACAAACAGCAGGCTGACATCCCGTCGGTTGGTTGGCAACATTGGTTTCGGACGACCACTCGTGGCTTGGCTGCCATCTTCTACCTGGCTTTCGTCGGCACCACTCAGTAACCGCTGAGATGCACCGTGGATCCATGGAACTGCTTGTTGATAAAGGGGAGTAACATTCTGTAAGATTCGTGGTGATTTCTTTCATTGTCTGCCTGCCCTCCTTATTATTTTCTGGTTTGTACTCGACCCTCAGAATTTTACTCTGTCAGCTCTTTGGTTGCAAATATAGGCCATAGTATTGTACTAAGACACTAGTGGTCGTTTAAAAATTTGTCCCGCTATTTTGTAGCCTTATTGTTATCTGGTTTGTACCTGACCCTCAGAGTTTTACTCGGTCGTCTATTTGGTCGTAAATGTAGGCCGTAGTGTTGTACTAAGACACTAGTTGCCTTTCCTTTCTCGTTTTACCCAATCATTAATGTTCTAATGAATTAGCTCCTGGTCGTAAATACAGCCGGATCAATTGTATTAAGGCATAGGTTGCCGTTAAAGAAGAGATGGACTTTGTGGTTAGGTTCAGATGTTAACCGGTTCAATTCTTTGACTGTAATTGCGCTTCTCAGTAATCAGTTATAATCTGAACGACCTGTTATAATAAACTGTGCGTTGCTGTGTTTGCAAGACATCGTCATTATTGGTGTATTTCAGCAGGATCTTGTCGTTCCGCCGAGTGAGTTCTCTTGTAATACGTGCTCACCAGTAATGCTTGAAGACGTTTCTTCAGAGCGGTCTTAATAACTGACAATCAGTCTAACTTGGAAAATATCATTAGCCAACTGTCATCAGGGCTTTGGTCAAAAATTCATTGTTAAAAGGGGCGGGTTTGGATCCAGTCGCACATTGGTTGCCGATTAAAATTAAAAGGTTGGTTACTTTGAAGTATGCTTTATCGTTGTCATATTGTTTCCTAATCTGTTTAACCTTTAAGCACAGGTGCCCATTTTGAACCCCGAACTTTTCGACATACAGTTTTCAAATTAAAAGTCACGTCATCTGTTTTGAGTAACTGAATCACTCTTGTCATCAATGGTGCTTATGTAGTTTGCGAGGTGCCGGGGAGGGGAAGAGTTTGTACCTCTTTAATTCAGACGAATTTTGCATGAGAACGAGACATGCACTCGACCCCCTCCTTACTTACCGCCTAATTGACTATGTGCTCAACGGTAACAAAATAAAATCATGGTGGAACCTGCTGGTTGGTAAAATAAGGAGTGCACACTCACAATAATTTAATAAAAATCGTAATATACTCAGAAAAAAAGAGAGCTTTATGATAATAAACAACAGGCAATGGGATTCTGCATATGTCTACGAAATGATATGCGGATAAAATATTACAATGAGATTTGTTATACATCAGAACATAAATGTACATGATTATCGACACAAACAGTCGGTTAAAGGACAGGGTGTACTGAAATATTATGAGAATAAGAGTTGGCTCAAGAACACGGGGCTCCTACTCTGTGATGCAATAGATTGTCGATAATGACTGGAGGTCCTAATGAATCAAATACTAATCTCCCGACTTTATAGCAGTAGCGCAATTAGTAGTGAGGGCTCAAATGGGATCACTTGGAGAAACAAGCAAGGTGGACTTGTAGCAAAGCGAGTGCGCGTGCTGCTGAGGGATTCAGTATAAAATTGATAAGGTCCTACAATGCCGGAGCCGCAAAATACTAGACCAGTACTGAAATCTGCAGTACGTCATCGATAGGCAGCATCCTGATGATGTAGGCGTCTACTTCTGCCGTGCAGCAACTTTGTGTCAACCCCTGGTCCGCAGCTCGTGGTCGTGCGGTAGCGTTCTCGCTTCCCACGCCCGGGTTCCCGGGTTCGATTCCCGGCGGGGTCAGGGATTTTATCTGCCTCGTGATGACTGGGTGTTGTGTGCTGTCCTTAGGTTAGTTAGGTTTAAGTAGTTCTCAGTTCTAGGGGACTGATGACCATAGATGTTAAGTCCCATAGTGCCCAGAGCCATTTGAACCATTTTTTTGTCAGCCCCTGGCCTCGAAGGCTGTCAGAGAATTCTAAGTTCTTCCGAAAAAGAGCGACCAAGTTGCAAGATCGTCCGAATCCGACGAAGATCAGATCCCGAATTCCCCTCTGTGATGCGATGCAAGCAGCGAAGCCAGCGTTGCTCTACTCCCTACTCTCCTCGAAAAAAACTGCAATCAGCATTCAGTTCTGATTCCAAAATTACCCCCACACTGTCTCAGAACATAATTCGAGCCAGTAGCGACCGTTACCCCCAATTTCGAACAGGGCTTTATGACGTCAATCGGCCTCAGTTTAAGTTGACCAACCATGCCTCTGCTATTCAATTGAGGACACTGAACTTGCCGTTTGACCAGCTACGAAAACAACCTGTCTAGACCACCGGCCATCCGGTGCCAGAGAGTCGCACTCAGCAGGGCACAGTCCACAAGTTTGCTCCAAATGAAGAGGACAATGCAGTCAGTCGGCGCCTGGAATCTTCGTTCCGGACGCTCCGGAACGGTAAACACATAAACTGCAGCGCACGCAATAGGCCAGGGGCGGGCAGGAATCCTGCACATGTGCGGTGCACTTGCACGCGTGCAGTTAACAGGTGCTCCGCGTGCACACAGGGGCAAGCCGGCCACCCGCTTATCTCCCATCCTTACCATACCTTCTGTCCGCTCCTTCCTCTGTAATGCGTTTTGTTTCCTAGCTTGCTTTATTGAGTGAATGAATAAGGTTAGTAGAAGTGCTTGAAAGAAATCATGGTTTGAAAGAGTACCTATTACCTACGATACGTTTTATTTAATTATCACAGGTGGAGTTTACAATACGTTTAATATCTGGAACAAAATTTCTACGTACAGACAAACACAAACAGTTACGTAAATTTTCATCACTGATGTTTGCTCTTAACCGAGACTTATTAATTCAGCAAATGGTTTTCCAGCTCTCGCTATATTAAGCGCAGTCTTATAACTTGCACATACCGTTGGGCTATTATTGTTGTCGTCCTGAAAACTTGAAAACAGTGCTCCATAAAATGTTTAATCAGTTAGATGAGAGACATGACGAGAGAAAGTCGCAGATCTCTCGTGACAACAGCAACTACGGCAAATTCAAATGGCTCTGAGCACTATGGGACTAACTGCTGTGGTCATCAGTCCCCTAGAACTTAGAACTACTTAAACCTAACTGACCTAAGGACATCACACACATTCATGCCCACAGTCCCCTAGAACTTAGAACTACTTAAACCTAACTAACCTAAGGACATCACACACATCCATGCCCGAGGCAGGATTCGAACCTGCGACCATAGCGGTCGCGCGGTTCCAGACTGTAGTGCCTAGAACCGCTCGGCCACCCCGGCCGGCCAACTACGGCAGATTCATCTGGTATCGTTAGATCGCTCTTCTTAAGCTCAGTCACTTCCCCATCCGCTCAGAATCCGACAATAAATTGTACTCGGTCTTGTGAAATTTATTATAATGGCCTTCAATACTAAACTTCCGCTGACCAGCGAGAATACTGCCACATATTAAACATTTCGAATTTTCACGTTTTTGCACAAAGAAAAAATGATTCTCCCATTACTTTTTAAAAGATAGCAAATCTCCACTTCTCCGTATCTTGAAATACAACGTTCACTACATAGTGCTCGCTTCGCATCAACGTCCGCAGCTTAGCCTGGCACTACACTGCCGCAACCTGCCGGCTGTCGCTACAGCCCCGGTCGACGCCTGCACGCGAGCAGCACACGTGCAGCGCTGTGCGCTCATGAGCCGCGTGCAACGTTTGCCCGTCCCTGCAATAGGCGAAACTCGACCGACGTCAGTCGTTCCTCCAGGCTCTTAAGCCTATTGTACGAACCCCACAGAATTCAGGGAAGTGCAGCCCCCAACCGGAAACGCAGTGTGCCACGTCTTCCAATGCTCGCCTTGCACAGGCCACCTAAGGAAGTAAAACAACATGTTTAGGAATGAAGTGAAAAGTATTTTTTGAGCTCTCAGTACAAATACTCTCACTACAATAACCTTCTTCGGTCTGTTACTACCATGCAATGACATAGAACATTAATAAAATTGATGAAAATGAGAGGAGACATGCAAAAGAGGGCATGGAACCTCTCAAGTTTTAATGTGTTGCCGAAGGGCATTAAATAAGAGAGACTTTGTCCAGCATGGTAGTAAACACCGCTGTTTCACCCGACAACGGGCAGGCTGCAGGTCTGACCGTCTCGTAATCATTGTCATATTGTTTGGTGTTTTGAATTCTTTTGCAAAGGATTATTCATGTAGGAGTTCATGGTCAAGAGAATTTTTCAAATTTGTTCATTTTGTAAAAAACATTTTCGTTATATATATCGTTAAATAAACAGGTTGTGTGAAAAAAAAGTTACGTTGGGTGGGGTCCTCCCTTCCACGTTTTCCTTAATTCCAGTGTACCACGTATCAGCACATTGTTACAAAGAGTGGGCGGTCCGTTGTCCCTGGCCCCGTCAGGCCATAAACAAAGTTTAAAACAAGCCTCTAATCGGAGAAATAATAGCAACTAATAGATCTGTGATAACTAACAGATCATGCGCACATCCAGTTACCCACACACTGCAGAGCTTATTCATTGTGGGGATTATGGAAAAAGAGACAACTCAGGTTGCTGATATGAACCACAAAAATAAAAATCAATAAAGAGAAGGTTCTCTGGGCAATCCTTTTTGCAGCTATGAAATGTGAAAAAAAGAAATAGCAGAAAAGTAACCTGTTAGACTAACTGAAAGTAAATTAAATATCACAGGTAAGCATTGCGTCGAAGGAGCTGCAACAGGCTCGTTTCAAGATACCCGTATACTCCAACGTTTGAAGCGTCTTATGATTGCAAAACCGATACGACCCTTTTGTATGCATCAGTCTGCTGACTGGGTTGATGCGGCCTGCCACGACTTCACTCCTCTGCTATAACCTCTTCATCTCAGACTAGCACTTCCACCCAAAAGCCTCAGTTATTTGTTGGATGTATTCCAATCTTTGTCTTCTCTTAGTGCCATGGTAGTTATTTTCATGGTATTGGTTCAAAAGCAACGTAATTTTGTCATCAAATGGCAGCACTGACTCTGTGATGTCACAAAATACTGATCCAAGTAATGGATTGAACTCAAACGAAGTATTCATTATACCTCGAAATCATTCCAAAGAATTGTACAGGGTTATTACAAATGATTGAAGCGATTTCACAGCTCTACAATAACTTTATTATTTGAGATATTTTCAAAATGCTTTGCACACACATACAAAAACTCAAAAAGTTTTTTTAGGCATTCACAAATGTTCGATATGTGCCCCTTTAGTGATTCGGCAGACATCAAGCCGATAATCAAGTTCCTCCCACACTCGGCGCTGCATGTCCACATTAATGAGTTCGAAAGCATCGTTGATGCGAGCTCGCAGTTCTGGCACGTTTCTTGGTAGAGGAGGTTTAAACACTCAATCTTTCACATAACCCCACAGAAAGAAATCGCATGGGGTTAAGTCGGGAGAGCGTGGAGGCCATGACATGAATTGCTGATCATGAACTCCACCACGACCGATCCATCGGTTTTCGAATCTCCTGTTTAAGAAACTCCGAACATCATGATGGAAGTGCGGTGGAGCACCATCCTGTTGAAAGATGAAGTCGGCGCTGTCGGTCTCCAGTTGTGGCATGAGCCAATTTTCCGCGGGCTACGCGTGAAACTTGCCCGCACGCGTTCAACCGTTTCTTCGCTCACTGCAGGCCGAACCGTTGATTTCCCCTTACAGAGGCATCCAGAAGCTTTAAACTGCGCATACCATCGCCGAATGGAGTTAACAGTTGGTGGATCTTTGTTGAACTTCGTCCTGAAGTGTCGTTGCACTGTTATGACTGACTGATGTGAGTGCATTTCAAGCACGACATACGCTTTCTTGGCTCCTATCGCCATTTTGTCTCACTGCGCTCTGGAGCGCTCTGATGGCAGAAACCTGAAGTGCGGCTTCAACCGAACAAAACTTTATGAGTTTTTCTACGTATCTGTAGTGTGTCGTGACCATATGTCAATGAATGGAGCTACATTGAATTTATGAAATCGCTTCAATCATTTGTAATAGCCCTGTATTTTTCTTGGAGGTTTGGAAAATCTATCCCGTCCACCTACGGTTGTGGACAGTTTTAGCCCCTACACTTTTCTTTGTGATACCCGGACACCCACCGCCATCCCTGTCCTTCAGACTGTCCTTCGATAATCTCACCGGCGGTCGTGTCTTTCTCAACGACCACGAGGCAGGTATATTGCTCTACACACTAAGTCCAAATCAAATAACAGCTCATCCAATAAAACACCCCATCAGTTTAGCGAAGGTACGTTACAACTGGGAGCAACGTGTATCACGGTCACAGTGTATAAGGATGGTCAAGTTTCTGATCATCGCTAATCACTATGGTAGAACACTGTAGCAGCAGAAGATAATAGGATGGGTTGAAATAGCTGTTCGAGACAATATATCCTTACGTGTATGACACACAGGTTGTGACGGTGGTGACAAAATGCGTACAATTATCTCTTCTCTTCGAATTCGGCTGTGGAATCAAAAGGCGACGGATGTCTCACATGCTTAGTTAACGGACTAAACGCATCATCATCATCATCATCATCATCATCATTTAAGACTGATTATGCCTTTCAGCGTTCAGTCTGGAGTATAGCCCCCCTCATACAGTTCCTCCATGATCCCCTATTCAATGCTAACATTGATGCCTCTTCTCATGTTAAACCTATTACTTCAAAATCATTCTTAACCGAATCCAGGTACCTTCTCCTCGGTCTGCCCCGACTCCTCCTACCCTCTACTGCTGAATCCATGAGTCTCTTGGGTAACCTTGCTTCTCCCATGCGTGTAACATGACCCCACCATCTAAGCCTGTTCGCCCTGACTGCTACATCTATAGAGTTCATTCCCAGTTTTTCTTTGATTTCCTCATTGTGGACACCCTCCTGCCATTGTTCCCATCTGCTAGTACCTGCAATCATCCTAGCTACTTTCATATCCGTAACCTCAACCTTGTTGATAAGGTAACCTGAATCCACCCAGCTTTCGCTCCCATACAACAAAGTTGGTCGAAAGATTGAACGGTGCACAGATAACTTAGTCTTGGTACTGACTTCCTTCTTGCAGAAGAGAGTAGATCGTAGCTGAGCGCTCACTACATTAGCTTTGCTACACCTCGCTTCCAGTTCTAAAAGAAAAAAAAGTATTAACAACACAAATATTAAAATATTAATAGTAAGGTCGCCGTTGATTTCTATAAGTTAAATAAAACATTCTGGTCTGTTTCAACTCTTATTATCGCTGCCTCAACAAACACACTGAATACTGCAGTTGCAGTGAAAGTATTAACCCATACATATATATGTACATACATATATTTACATACTTCACAAGCCACCATACGGTGCATGGCAGAGGACACCTTGTACTGATCCGAGTCGTTCCCTTTCCTACTCCAACGGTAAAAAAGAGCGAGTGAAAACTACTGTCTATATACTTCCGTCCGACACTTGATTTTTCTTATCTCATCTTTGTGGTCCTTACGTGAGATATACGTGGATGGCCAGTAGCATCGTGCTCTCTAAACTTTCTCAATAATGTTTCGCGAAAAGAACGTCTTCATGCGCTGCCTGATTTCCATTTGACTTTATGGAGAATTTCTGTAAGACTAGCGTGTTAATCTAACAACTGGTAAAAAAAAAAAAATACAGGAACACGCCTGCGAATTGCTTCGATGCCTTCCTTTAAGTCGTCCTGGTGTGCTTCTCAAACTCGTGAGCAGTACTGAAGAATGGGTTACACAAGTTTTCTGTACGGAATTTCCTTTACAGGTCAGCTATACTTTTCTACAATTCTCCCAATAAACCGAAGTCGACCATTCACCTTCTCTATAACCTTTGCAACGTTACCCGTAGATGTTTAATCGGTGTAAATGTGGCAAGCAGCACACCGCTACTATTGTATTCGAAAATTAAGAATTTTTTTCAGTTTTAAGAACGGCTGTTTCTCACCAACCGTATGTAGTTTTCGAACATAGTAATTAGGCAGCCAAACGGTTGCAAATAACTGTTTGGTACAATTGAGCTAGATTTCGACACCTACTGAGGGTGTCATCATCAGAATGAAATTTTGAGAAACCGAAAAATTACATTGCGAGAAGGCAACAATCAGAATGTAGAGCAGCTATGCTCAAGTAAAAAATAAGGAGGAGGAGGAGCAGGAGGAGGAGGAGGAGGAGGAGGAGATTAGTGTTTAACATCCCGTCGACAACGAGGTCATTAGAGACGGAGCGCAAGCTCGGGTGAGGGAAGGATGGGGAAGGAAATTGGCCGTGCCCTTTCAAAGGAACCATCCCGGCATTTGCCTGAAGCGATTTAGGGAAATCACGGAAAACCTAAATCAGGATGGCCGGAGACGGGATTGAACCGTCGTCTCCCGAAGTAAAAAATAAAATATTTTATTTTATTTTTGACTTAAGCATAGCTCCTCTAAATTCTGACCATTGGTATTTGCAATTTAATTTTTCGGTTTCTCAAAATTTCATTCTGATGAAGACACTCTTAGTAGGTGTCGAAACCTAGCTGTTGTACCAAACAGTTTTTTGCAACCGGTTGGCGGTATAATTCCCGGTTTTGAAGAATTTTTTTCCTATTTGTTTTTAGACATCAAGCTGCATTTCATCATACCAAACAATAATTCCGACCAAGTCATCCTGAATCCTCTTACAGTCAACCAACAATGGCCGGCCGCGGTGGTCTAGCGGTTCTGGCGCTGCAGTCCGGAACCGCGGGACTGCTACGGTCGCAGGTTCGAATCCTGCCTCGGGCATGGGTGTGTGTGATGTCCTTAGGTTAGTTAGGTTTAAGTAGTTCTAAGTTCTAGGGGACTTATGACATAAGATGTTGCGTCCCATAGTGCTCAGAGCCATTTGAACCAGTCAACCAACAACGACTTTTTCCGTACACGATAGCGTAAACGGGAAACAATCGATGTTTGCTGCTCAAGCAGGTTTTTTATGTATGTTACGGCGTTTAAGAGGACTATTCACTAAACTCCTGGCATTAAACTACTAGTGAAGTCCGATCCAAATCTAAATAACTTAAATTAATTCGCATGGCAACAGACTGAAAAGAATTGTGGTCATTGCTATTAGTACACGCCGTCTGTTCAGTTTAAATGTGCCGAAAGGAGTGAACGTCTACGAGAGAAGAATTCGAATCCTGCTAGGTCAGTACTTTGTAAGGACCACCAGCCAGTGACTGGACGGCATTCTCCTCACGCTGTTCTTTCTTAATATACATAGGACGCGGGATAAAATTTACGCGGGACTGACCCTTGTTAATGAAGATATGATTATTATTCGCTGGCTGTTTAGAGTCTGTTTAGCTTCATATTTCCAAAAACTTTTGCATTTCAGCCTTTACTAGGGGCTTTGCCACTTCCACTTCAAAATTCCTGAACAAGCAGTTTCGGAGACGTTTTCCACGAATCGTGCTTTACATAACGCTCGACTATGAACAACCGCTGTTTTGTCTTCAGCACCATCTCGTGTTGCATTCAACTGGTCACTAAACACGTCTGCTCCTCTCACCACCTCAAACGTACTGACACAGCGAAGTACTCGAGACGAAGCATGCTCAGACATGTGACAGCAATAGCTTGGTAGATCGAAGAAATGATTTGTCTTGCCGACCCTGTAGTTTTAATGTCACTTCTCATAAGCAAAGTCCACTCACCTATGTCAGTCAGCTTGTGATTGATCATATCCTTTTAGAAAAACTTAATTAAATTATCGTTTCCATTCATTAATATTAAACTTGTCTTTGGTCCAAAGAGGCGATTTGTCACCCAAACTGGGTTTCCTGCTCTTTGGCTCTTCGCTTACTGGAAGTCCCTAACGGATACATCCGCTTGAGCACATGTGTTGAGGTCTTTGAATATTTGCTGTGGTCTGTTTCTGCGGTTTCTTTCGCTGAAAATTGATATTGAAACATGTGGTCTCCAAAAACCCAACAGAAATCATATCCCTTCCGAAACTAAAGTATTTGCTACTTCTTATACACGGGAAGTATGCGACACACTATGGACAAGGCATTTCTGAATAAAACGTCCCTCATGTGGTACCATATGTAGACCTCCTAGAGTATTTATGAATGCTTCTCCACCTGTTGTTAGTTGTTGCGCCCTCCAGGCTAGTCTGCTCGTTGCAAATATTTTCATATCGTCATTGTACCTAACATCAATTCGAACCTACTAACTGTATTCCCACGTTGTTGTCCACGTGCAGTTTTTACCGCCACACTATCCATCGTTACCAAATTGTTAGCTGATGATTCAGGCTGTGTTCTGTCAACCAATCCCTTCCTTTAGTTCTGTACAATTCAGTTTCGTCTGCTTCCTTTATTTATTTAATCTACCCAGATAAATGTACAGTTCTTCAATAAGCCGCATTTCAAAGGAATCTATTTCCTTCCTGTCCCTACTGTTCATCCATGTTTGACTTCCACATAATGCCATACTCTGGACAGGTACTTTCAGAAAAGACTATCTACGACTAAAAACTTTCTTCGATTAGCATATTCCTCTTTCGTAGAAAAGCTTTTCTTGCTATTGACGGTCTGTATTTTATAATCTCCTTTTATCTGCCACTTCCCTTATTGTGTTGTAAAAGTAATAAATCCCCTTCAATGCATTCATCGTCGCATTTCCTAATCTAATTATCCCAGCTCCAACTGACTTCATTCGGTCACACCACTACCTTATTTATAATTTTATTGATATTGATCTGATAACCTCGTTTCAAGACACTATCCATTCCGTTCAACTAAGCATCCAAGGCTATTTCCCTATCTCATACTATGTCAGTGTCATCGGTGAAGTTTGATACTTTAATTATTTCTCCCTGAAGAGAAATTCCTAATTCGAAATTTTACTTCGGTTCCTTTCATGACTACACTGTGTTGGCAATGAATAACTTGTGGGTTAGGCTACAATCTCGTCTCGCTCTCTTAATGTATATTGCATACGTCCCATATCCGTCAGCCCTTATAATTTCAAGCTGATTTCTGTGCAAGTTGTAGGTAACCTTTTTATTCCTATATTCTATCTCTGATAACTTTCCAAACAATATATGCAAAGAGTTTTATTAATTTTATTTTACCTGTCGTGGCCATTCTTGGTCAAACGAGAAATTCAAATGAATGTAAAACAATAATCTACATCTACATCCATCTACATCCATACTCCGCAAGCCACCTGACGGTGTGTGGCGGAGGGTACCTTCAGTACCTCTATCGGTTCTCCCTTCTATTCCAGTCTCGTATTGTTCGTGGAAAGGATTGTCGGTATGCCTCTGTGTGGGCTCTAATCTCTCTGATTTTATCCTCATGGTCTCTTCGCGAGATATACGTAGGAGGGAGCAATATACTGCTTGACTCTTCGGTGAAGGTATGTTCTCGAAACTTTGACAAAAGCCCGTACCGAGCTACTGAGCGCCCCTCCTGCAGAGTCTTCCACTGGAGTTTATCTATCATCTCCGTAACGCTTTCGCGATTACTAAATGATCCTGTAACGAAGCGCGCTGCTCTCCGTTGGATCTTCTCTATGTCTTGTATCAACCCTATCTGGTACGGATCCCACACTGCTGAGCAGTATTCAAGCAGTGGGCGAACAAGCGTACTGTAACTTACTTCCTTTGTTTTCGGATTGCATTTCCTTAGGATTCTTCCAATGAATCTCAGTCTGGCATCTGCTTTACCGACGATCAACATTATATGATCATTCCATGTTTTAAACATGGATGCTTGGTTCAGTGACCTCGGTCACAATAGTCCCGCACCAAATGCTGAAGGAAACTGTCGCATCGCGTTGCTAGATTAAATGTCACGCTATACCGGGGAGGGCCGAGCAAAGTCGAGACGTACCGAGCAGTGACGAGGCAGGCCGAGCGTCCGACTGCACGCTGGCAGCACGTTGTGCACGCGTGAAGTTCTGCACGTCATGGCCGACCCTCCATGAGATCCAGAACCACAACGAATGGCTTTAGATGGACAGGACACATCTGAAGAAACATGTGCAGTTTTTTTTTTGTGACGAACTGAGGCCATTTATGAAGGTTACAGAAGACATTGCACGCCATTAGCTTGATGTCTTTTGGGGATGGTTACCTTTTTTCTGCAGCTTGCTTCAGGATCATTACTGCCTCGCATTTTCCTACACGTACGCTCAGATGAAGATCCTCCTTACTGTCTGAGAATGCAACCCTGTCTTTAATTGCATTGTCTCGGCTTTATGCTCCCGAACGCTATACGTCTTTGCCGCTTATTTGTCCCCTAACGACGGCGAACGGTTACTTTCCCCTCGTCCGCCCACCCGCCTCCTTACCATTATGCTAATAGCAAGACAACAACAGGAGCGGCCGCCGGGCCGAGAAGCCGCGACAGACTCTTGGCGTTCGGCCCCCGCTAAACGAGTCTCTTATTCATGCGGAAGCTATAAGGAGGAGCGGCGCCGAGCCGGCCGGCAACCCAGCTAAACCTCGGCCCCGCAGCTGCTTTGGCAGATCCTCGCGAAAATCCGGCGAGACTCATCGCAACGCGGCCGCAGAATCAACACTTGCGATGCTAATGCTATTCCTCCCAGCGAGCCGCCCCTCCTTCCGTCGCGGCCGCACTCCCCCGAGGAATAGTGACTGCATTTGATATTTAGATCCCTGCTGCTGCTCGATATATACGTTGACTGGTCCATCGAGACTCCCTTAAGGAACCTTTATCCTTTTACAGCAAGTCCTTCCACAGTCATGTGTACGGCTCCCTGTTTCAAGAATGCTCAGCCTAAGGTGCCACGAGCAGAACGATATTTCCCTCTTTCGGCTCTTCTCACTAAAACTCTACAGAGACCGTGGATCCCCAAGAGAAAGAAAAGGAGCGAATTCTCATTTTCTTCTTACATTTTGTGTCCACACATTGTTGAGGCACCAACTGACTTAGAGAGTGCAGCAGGACACTCGGCTTCCTCTACATCTACTGTAAGGTATCAGGCAAATCCAACACCTTCCAAGAAAACCCTGACATGATAGCAAATCCGGCAATATGTCACATAGCTCCGAATAAATCCTGACATTAAATTAACCAAAGTAATACGATCAACGAGTGAGCAAATGGAATACCACAGACTAACACAAGAATGTCTAAATGCATGTCATACCTTCCCACCGTGAAACAGACGCAGTTCTGAGGGGAGAAACGAGAACAAGCCGAGATCAGAGCCATGTAGGCTAGAAGGCCCTACGATAAGAGCGGGACAATGGGACACCCACATCCCCGGCCGATCGCCAAGAGGTCCTTCCCCAATACCATGTTAAAAGACAGAGCCCTCCAGAAGAACAGTATAGATCTTACGATAACACTAAAAGGGCCACACCAGCTGCAAGTTTTAGCGTGAGACTATACACGTCTCTGTTACGTCGCAAACATTAAAAACTTTGCCCCACCACGAAAAGTATAACGTTTCTCATTGGATAGACAAACTTTTTGTAGATGGAGCTTAAGGTTAACACTGAGACACTGATTGGTTGGTTGAAAACACAGCCAGATACCTTTTTCTTAAACCAACTTTGGTAAACAGTAGTAAGGATAAGTTCGAGAGAGTTTCTACTGAGATGGTGAGGTGTGTGGAGCTGCGCGACCAGCCGCCCCTGACACTGCCGAACCCCCGAAAAGGTAATGAACGCACGCGATACCGCATAAGAAGGCATAAGGCTTCACTCAGAACTGCAGAAGTCTCATCTGTTACATCTCCTTTTTATGTAATACTAGTGTCGGTCGTCAATTAAACTTGGTGGTATTCACTTTTGCTACTTAAAGCTAAAATCTGAAATGCGATGATTTTTGTGTTATATAATTATTGAGAAGCCACATCAGCCACTGTAATTTACGATAAGTTAAATAAGTAATTAAAGATAATTGGGGTCACTGTAGACCATTTTTGATAGTTTTCCCTTTTATGAAACTTCATTTAAATCTAGATTATAGATATGATATGGCGTAGGTCATCCTTCGATCCATTATAGAACTTGGAAACCCATTCAGGGAATATTCATTCACATTTTTGTTGAGCACAGTTGGTTTTTATCATCCTGCATTAAAATATTTCCTTTTATCAATAGTACAATTTATAAACAACGTTTTGTGAGTAGAATAAAAATTCCAATGGTAAACTTAACTGCTTTTTTGACGTTATTTTACCAGCTAACTAAAAATAGGAAAGCCCTTAACCCCTTCCGCTAAATTTAGTTAGTGTTAAGATTCTTTTACATGGAGTGCAGTGGAGCTGACGCTGAAATCATTAAGTATTTGATTGTATCATCGCCAGTCTCACTAAAGTCTTCTGAACTCTACATCTCATGTGGTCTGGCGTCTCCTTACCGGCAGCAGTTCCCAGGTTCAAACTGCTCAATTCCCTAAAAAACACGCTCAGAGCGTCGTTGCGCGAAAGTGGTAGGGAGACACGACTTAAAACAAACAGACACCACGGAAAATGTTAGACTACATACATATTGTTGTGTATAAGGAGTGGTGGGCTACGGAATGAAGTAGCAACTGTCGTCGCAGAGAAGCTGGACTGGAGAAGAAATGATTAGTGAACACTCAAATACAGTAAACAGAAGTTCCACTTCTCACCAACCGTTGCGAAGAATCGTTACCGAAGAAGAAACAGCGATAAAATCCGGCTATTACAAGAGCCAACTAAAGAGCATCGTGCAGCGTGAGGCTCCTGCTACTATAGTCCGATCCACGAACAATGGCGGTTCGCGCAGGTAGAGACAAGGACAGGGACTGCATTGTTGCTGCTTCCAAGCGACGGTTGCGGTGCGCGCATGAATGCGTGCATCACGCAAATTATGTCTCTCGCTTGCTTTTGTAAGATGACCAAACCAAAGTCCAGACACAGACTTCCAAATACTGGGACTGTGTCACCAAAAAAGTCAAAGAGATCGATTTCCGAAATACGCACACTCATACCAGGCTGTTCACCGATATTTATTTCGTCAATAATTCAGTAACTCGCTACGACCGCTTGTAAGCTTGACTACGACAGCCGCATCAGAGAGCTCAGAAAACTACTCAGCGGCCATTGGCTGTCAAAGAGCGTGTGACGTGGGTACGCATGACAAGCCTAAACTCCACTGCCATAGTTTGTGACTCCAAATACGGTGAATGCTTGAACTGTCAAAGGCTGCGACTGAGGTAGGTATAGCCGTTTGGACATCGTATATATGGCAGAGGGCGCTCGTAGGTGGAGCTGCTGAATGCGTGGCACAGCGGGCGCGCATCAGAGTGTGTCTGCCCTGACATTTCCATGTTGTCCAACACTGGGCCACTGTCACTTTCGAATACCCCACAAATATGGATCAGCAACTATTTGACCAACCAGTCAATTGAAGACTCACAATGAGGTCCATTTGAAACTCTGTCAGGCGTTCATACACTGCCTCACACAAGTACAAGGAATCTCCATGCCCTTCAGCGTGACGACGAGCAGAACGAAATTTCCCTCTTTCGGCTCTTCTCACTAAAATTCTACTGAGATGGTGGATGCTCAAGAGAACGGAAAGGAGCGAATTCTCATTTTCTTCGTACATTTTGTGTGCACCCATTGTTGAGGCTCCAACTGACTGAGAGAGTGCAGCAGACACTCGGCTTCCTCTACATCTACATACATATTGTTGTGTATTACTGCGAATACAACGGTAAGGAGAGGTGCGCTACACAATGCTGTAGCAACTGTCGTAGCAGGGAAGCTGGACAGGATCAGAAATGATTAGTGAACACTCAAATACAGTAAACAGAAGTTCCACTTCTCACCAACCGTTGCGAAGAATCGTTACCGAAGAAGAAACAGCAATAAAATCCGGCTATTACAAGAGCCAACTAAAGGGCATCGTGCAGCGTGAGGCTCCTGCTACTTTAGTCCGATCCACGAACAATGGCGGTTCGCGCAGGTCGACACAAGGACAGGGACTGCATTGTTGCTGCTTCCAAGCGACGGTTGCGGTGCGCGCATACACGTGCTTTGCGCTTGATGAAAGCGTGCATCCCGCAAATTACGTCTCTCGCTTGCTTTTGTAAGATGACCAAACCAAAGTCCAGACACAGACTTCCAAAATACTGGGACTGTGTCACCAAAGGAGTCAAAGAGATCGATTGCCGAAATATGCACACTCATACCAGGCTGTTCACCGAGATTTATTTCGTCAATAATTTAGTAACTCGCTACGACCACTTGTAAGCTTGACTACGACAGCCGCATCAGAGAGATCAGAAAACTACTCAGCGGCCATTGGCTCTCAAAGAACGCGTGACGTAGGTGCTCATGACAAGCCTAAACTCCACTGCCATAGTTTGTGACTCCAAATACGGTGAATGCTTGAACTGTCAAAGGCTGCGACTGAGGTAGGTATAGCCGTTTGGACATCGTATACACTCCTGGAAATTGAAATAAGAACAACGTGAATTCATTGTCACAGGAAGGGGAAACTTTACTGACACATTCCTGGGGTCAGATACATCACATGATCACACTGACAGAACCACAGGCACATAGACACAGGCAACAGAGCATGCACAATGTCGGCACTAGTACAGTGTATATCCACCTTTCGCAGCAATGCAGGCTGCTATTCTCCCATGGAGACGATCGTACAGATGCTGGATGTAGTCCTGTGGAACGGCTTGCCATGCCATTTCCACCTGGCGCCTCAGTTGGACCAGCGTTCGTGCTGGACGTGCAGACCGCGTGAGACGACGCTTCATCCAGTCCCAAACATGCTCAATGTGGGACAGATCCGGAGATCTTGCTGGCCAGGGTAGTTGACTTACACCTTCTAGAGCACGTTGGGTGGCACGGGATACATGCGGACGTGCATTGTCCTGTTGGAACAGCAAGTTCCCTTGCCGGTCTAGGAATGGTAGAACGATGGGTTCGATGACGGTTTGGATGTACCGTGCACTATTCAGTGTTCCCTCGACGATCACCAGTGGTGTACGGCCAGTGTAGGAGATCGCTCCCCACACCATGATGCCGGGTGTTGGCCCTGTCTGCCTCGGTCGTATGCAGTCCTGATTGTGGCGCTCACCTGCACGGCGCCAAACACGCATACGACCATCATTGGCACCAAGGCAGAAGCGACTCTCATCGCTGAAGACGACACGTCTCCATTCGTCCCTCCATTCACGCCTGTCGCGACACCACTGGAGGCGGGCTGCACGATGTTGGGGCGTGAGCGGAAGACGGCCTAACGGTGTGCGGGTCCGTAGCCCAGCTTCATGGAGACGGTTGCGAATGGTCCTCGCCGATACCCCAGGAGCAACAGTGTCCCTAATTTGCTGGGAAGTGGCGGTGCGGTCCCCTACGGCACTGCGTAGGATCCTACGGTCTTGGCGTGCATCCGTGCGTCGCTGCGGTCCGGTCCCAGGTCGACGGGCACGTGCACCTTCCGCCGACCACTGGCGACAACATCGATGTACTGTGGAGACCTCACGCCCCACGTGTTGAGCAATTCGGCGGTACGTCCACCCGGCCTCCCGCATTCCCTAGTATACGCCCTCGCTCAAAGTCCGTCAACTGCACATACGGTTCACGTCCACGCTGTCGCGGCATGCTACCAGTGTTAAAGACTGCGATGGAGCTCCGTATGCCACGGCAAACTGGCTGACACTGACGGCGGCGGTGCACAAATGCTGCGCAGCTAGCGCCATTCGACGGCCAACACCGCGGTTCCTGGTGTGTCCGCTGTGCCGTGCGTGTGATCATTGCTTGTACAGCCCTCTTGTAGTGTCCGGAGCAAGTATGATGGGTCTGACACACCGGTGTCAATGTGTTCTTTTTTCCATTTCCAGGAGTGTATATGGCAGAGGGCGCTCGTAGTTGGAACTGCTGAATGCGTGGCTCAGCGGGCGCGCGTCATTGGATCCACTGGGTCCTGGCTCGACCGCTGCTGCCGACTGTCGCAAACGTGCGTCTCCGTTGCCAGCTGTGAGGCGTCGGTAGAGAGCTATCGATTTATAATACCTAGCACGTACTCCACAAGCCACCATACGAGGCTACATTGCACCAATTGCGAGTCGACTGTCTATTCCTCTAGGCGACATTGTTTCGTTTTCAACCCCTATTTCATGGTTGCTCTATCGAGTATACTGGGCATATACGCTTGGGAGTAACGTTTTTAGTTTTCTTGCTAAGAAGTTTCGCTCCTTGTGTGGTCTCAGTTCCTTTCTGTCAGCAGGCCTAGGCCTCGTTACGACGGTCAAGTATGCAAGGAGAAATGGGCAGTTTTCGGGGAAGGTGGTCTGCGTCCAGCTCCGACTTTTTTTTTTTTTTTTTTTTTTTTTGTGCAAAGGCAGCGTCATCCCTCACGCAGGACGGAGGACGCCAAGTCGCCGATGCCGTTCCAAGCATGATATTTTCACCTTGCCTGTACGTACACTACTCGCCATTAAAATTGCTACACCCTCAAGATGACGTGCTACAGACGCGAAATTTAACCGACAGGAAGAAGATGCTGTGATATGCAAATGATTAGCTTTTCAGAGCATCACACAAGGTTGGCGCCGGTGCCGACATCTACAACGTGCTGACACGAGAAAAGTTTCCAACCGATTTCTCATACACAAACAGCAGTTGACCGTCGCCTGGTGAAACGTTGTTGTGATGCCTCGTGTAAGGAAGAGAAATGCGTACCATCACGTTTCCGACTTTGATAAAGGTCGGATTGTAGCCTATCGCTATTGCGATTTATCCTATCGCGACATTGCTGCTTGCGTTGGTCGAGATCCAATGATTGTTAGCAGAATATGGAATCGGTGGGTCCAGGAGGGTAATACAGAACGCCGTGATGGATCCCAACGGCCTCGTATCACTAGCAGTCGAGATGACAGGCATCTCATCCGCATGGCTGTAACAGATCTTGCAGCCACGTGTCGATCCCTGAGTCAACAGATGGGGACGTTTACAAGACAACAACCATCTGCACGAACAGTTCGACGACGTTTGCAGCAGCATGGGCTATCACCTCGGAGATCATGGCTGCGGTTACCCTTGACGCTGCATCACAGACAGGAGCGCCTGCGATGGTGTACTCAATGACGAACCTGGGTGCACGAATGGCAAAACGTCATTTTTTCGGATGAATCCTGGTTCTGTTTACAGCATCATGACGGTCGCATCCGTGTTTGGCGACATCGCGGTGAATGCACATTGGAAGCGTGTATTCGTCATCGCCATACTGGCGTATCACCCGGTGTGATGGTATGGGGTGCCATTGGTTACACGTCTCGGTCACCTCTTGTTCGCATTGACGGCACTTTGAACAGTGGACGTTACATTTCAGATGTGTTACGGCCCGTGGCTCTACCTTTCATTCGATCCCTGCGAAACCCTACATTTGAGCAGGATAATGCACGACCGCATGTTGCAGGTCCTGTACGGGCCTTTCTGGATACAGAAAATATTCGACTGCCGCACTGGCCAGCACATTCTCCAGCTGCCTCACATGTCCCGTGAATCGCGGTTGAGCAAGTGGCTCGTCACAACACGCCAGTCACTACTCTTGATGAACTGTGGTATCGTGTTGACGCTGCATGGGCAGCTGTACCTGTACACGCCATCCAAGCTCTGTTTGACTCAATGCCCAGGCGTATCAAGGCCTTCATTACGGCCCGCGGTGGTTTTTCTGGGTACTGATTTCTCAGGATCTGTGCACCCAAATTGCGTGAAAGTGTAATCGCATGTCAGTTCTAGTATAATATATTTGTCCAATGAATACCCGTTTATCATCTGCATTTCTTCTTGGTGTAGCAATTTTAATGGCCAGTAGTGTACATCAAAGGACGGGACGCCGTGATAGTGCCCCACTGGCGTGGAGAAGTCGATAGCTTTCACTCTAAAATTTTCCTGTAGCCAGTCGAATGACTTACTCTTACAACCGTGTCTGGCATGAAGAGGCTGACCAATAGAGAAAACAATGCTCGAGATGAGTGCCAACGACGTGTTTGTTAATGAGCGTTCAGTACCAGAATAGTGGAAAGTATTTGATGGGTTCCGCTATTTTTTTCATAAAATTAACTATATTCTTGTTTGTCATAATGGCAATAACATTTAGCAGCCCCTCGTGGAGTGCTTTAAGTTAGAGCTTGCTGGTTTTGAACTTAGATGCAGCGTGATTCGTGTTCCAGACGCTCTCCGGTGCTGATCGACTCATTTTAGCTGATTTTGGTAAAACGTAAGTGTCGCAATCTTGGTAGAGGTATCCACATTCTGAACATGTCAGTACTTACTCCGCCACGCAACTTCTGTTGCTTCATTTGTTAAAATTTGCGGCCTCTTTTTGTCTCGTTAACTTTGAATTCGCGTGATGCCCAGATAAGGAGATCTTGTGCTTTCACCATACCGTCTCCCACATAAATTGATACCTCCACACAGTGTTAGCATCATTTTGTAATTTCATTAGAGATTTTAGGGAACTTCGCTCTGTGTTAATTTTGCATGAGTTACGTCTATAATTAAGAGAAAATGTTGTTGTGTTCTTCAGTCCAGAGACTGGTTTGATGCAACTCCTCATTCTACTCTACACTGCGCAAACCTCTTCATCTCTAAGTAACTACTGCAACCTACGTCTCTGAATTTGCTTAGCGTAGTCATCTCTTGGTCTCCCTCTACGATTTTTACCCTCTTCGCTTCCCTCCAATATTAAACTGGTGATCCCTTGATGCCTCCGAATGTTCTTCAAGTCCTTTGCTGTCTCTGACAGAATTGCAATGTCATCGGCGAATCTCAAGGTTTTTATTTCTTCTCCCTCCTACTCCAAATTTTTCTTTTGTTTCCTTTACTGCTTTCGCAATATACAGAGTGAAAAACATCGGGGATAGGCTACAGCCCTGACTCACTCCCTTCTCAGAAACTGCTTCCTTTTCGTCTTATAACTGACATTATAAAAGGCCTTTCGCTCCCTGTATTTTACCCCTGCTCCCTGCAGAATTTGAAAGAGAGTATTTCAGTCAACATTGTCAAACGTTTTCTTTAATTCTACGAATGCTCTATACGTAGGTTTGGCTTTCCTTTCTCTATCTTCTCAGATGAGTCGTAGGATCAGTATTGCCTCACGTCTAGCAACATTTCTACGGAATCCAAACTGATCTTCCCCGAGGTTGGCTTCTACCAGTTTTTCCAATCGTCTGTAAAGAATTCGTGTTAGTATTTTGCACCCATAACTTATTAAACTGATAGTTCGGTAATTTTCACGCATGTCAACATCTGCTTTATTTGGGATTCTAATTATTTTTCTTGAATTCTCATGGTATTCCACCTGTCTCACACATCTTGCTCACCAGTTGGAAGGGTTTTGTCGTAATTGGCTCCCATAAGGCTATCAGTAGTTTTAACGGAATGTTGTCTACGTCTGGGGCCTTGTTTCGACTTAGGTGTTTCAGTGCTCTCTCAAATTCTTCAGCAGTATCATGTATCCCATTTCATCTTCATCTACGTTCCCTTCCATTTCCATAATATTGCTCTAAAATACATCGTCTTCGTATAGATCCTCTATATACTCCTTCCACCTTTCCGCTTTCCCTTCATTGCTTAGGACCGATTTTCCTTCTGAGCTCTTTGTATGCATACAGGTGGTACTCCTTTGTCCAAATGCCTCTCTAATTTTGCTGTAGCAGTATCTGTCATACCACTAGTGACTTATGCTTCTACATCCTTACATTAACCTCTAACCATCCCTGCTTAGCACTTCCTGTCTAACCATCCCTGCTTAGCACTTCCTGTCGATCTCATTTTTGAGATGTTTGTATTCCTTTTTTACCCTGCCTTATTTACTGCTTTTTTGTATTTTCTCCTCTCATGAATAAAATTCAATATCTCTTATATTAACCAAGAATTTTTACTAGCCCTCGTCTTTTTACCTACTTGATCCTCTGCTGCCCTCACTACTTCAACCCTGAAAGCTACCCATTCTTCTTCTACTGTATTTCTTTCCCCCATTCCTGTCTATTGTACCCTTATGCTCTCCCTGAAACGCTATACAACCTCTGGTTTAGTCAGTTTATCCAGGTCCCATCTCCTTAATTTCCCACCTTTTTGCAGTTTCTTTAGTTTTAATCTACAGTTCATAACCAATAAATTGTGGTCAGAGTCCACATCTGCCCCTGGAAATGTCTTACAGTTTAAAACCTGGTTCCTAAATCTCTGTCTTACTATTATATACTCTATCTAAAACCTTCTAGTGTCTCCAAGCCTCTTCCACGTGTACAACCTTCTTTCATGATTCTTAAACCAAGTGTTAGCTGTGATTGAATTATGCTCTGTGCAAGATTATATCCGTCGGCTTCCTCTTCGATTCCTTACCCTCAGTCCATAATCATTTACTACTTTTCATTTTCTTCATTTTCCTACTATCGAATTCCAGTCCCACATAACTACTAAATATTCGTCTCCTTTAACTATCTGAATAATTCCTTTTATCGCATCATACATTTCTTCAATCTCTTCATGGCACATAAAGTTGTACAACTGTTGTAGGCATGGGCTTCGTGTTTATCGTGGCTACAATAATGTGTTCACTATGCTGTTCGTAGTAGTTTATCCGCGTTCCTAATTTTTTATTCGTTATTAAACCCAGTACTGTATTACCCATACTTGATTTTGTATTCATAACCCTGTATTTACCTGACAAGAACTCTTGTTCCTCCTGCGACCAAACTTCACTTATTCCCGCTATATGTAACTTTAACCTATCCATTTCCCTTTTTAAATTTTCTAACCTACCTGACCTATTAAAGGATCTGACATTTCACGTTCTGATCCGTAGAACGCTAGTTTCGTTTCTCTTGATAACGAATAAATATCTGTTACTCTCAGTGTTGAATTAGATTTCAAAGCTTCTTGGTCTCTTGCATCTTTCTTATGCTTACAAGTCCCATAAATAATACATATAACTTATTATATTCGTTAGCGGTTGATCCCACTGTGATGGTGTTTTCCTTGGACGCATAAGCCAAACTCAACGATCACTTACTTAAAAATTGAGAGAATGGAAGGAGCGTTTCACTCACTCGTCTTGTATACAATAAAATTTGTTTATTGACCAGACGGGTTTCCATTGCCCGTAGGTCTATAACTAGGCCTTGTATTGTTTCACAATACGACGGATAACGAACTTCAAGACGGAGATCACTACTTTCACACTATTAATTATTCCCTTATCTATTCCACTTTCAAATGGAGGAAACAAAATCTACACTATGTGTACTTCGTTACGAGCCTTAATTTTTCTTACCTTGTCTTTATTATCCTTAAGAGACAAGTACAAGTATGTTGGTACCAGTAGGGTCGTTCTGTAGTCTGTCGCAAATACTGGTTCTCTAAATTTTATCAGCAGTGTTTCGCGAAAAGAACGTTTTCTTCCCTCTAGGAACTCCGATTTAAGTTCAAGGAACATTCTGTAATACTAGTTTCTTGATAGAACCTGAGGGTAACAAATTTAGCAACACACCCTCCGGAACTGCTTGGTTGTCCTCATTTAACCCGACCTGGTGGGATTTCCAAACACTTGAGCAGTACTCAAGAATGAATCGCACGAGTGTACTGAACTAGATCTCCTGTATAGATGAGCTACACCTTCCTGGAATCCTCCCAATAAACCGAAATAAACGATTCGCCTTTCATAGAAAAACATTATGTGCTCGTCCCACGTCAGATGGCTTTGCAACGTTACGCCGACTGTCTTTCGGCAGGACGCTGCTTATGACCTCCTTCCAACCATACATAATGAAGCTACCCATGATATCCCTAAGGCTATTAAGGCAAATTTTGGGATGGTTTCTCTGAAATGGCCTACTTCATTTTTCCACTATCCCCAAACCGATAATGTATTTCATCTCTATGATCTCGAGTAACGCCAGACCATCCAGGAAGAATTATTACATATCAACGTTCAAGAAACAGAATTAATTAGAAGCTAAGAATTAATTCAAACGCTTTAATAGTTGTTAAGAACGTAAATTGATACTTAATACTGCGCATGATTGAACGGTGACGCAGAGATGATGTTCCATACGTACAGAGGTATTTTACGCCGATTTATGCAGCTTAATATGTTTTTGTATTAATAAGCTACAAAGTATCGTGAAACGGGCTCGTTCCCTTAAAATTGAACCATTTTAAGCAACTGCCTGCGTTCACGCTTACGCAGATATGCTTGCAAGGTGAAATCTTCGATGAAAGGTCTCCAGAACCTAACATAATATCACAGAGTGATTCCTTCAGAGTTGCTACAAAGAGACTCTATTCCAAAAGGTTGTTCCCATCTGGTTAGTTGACCGCTTATCTTTGGATATGAGTCTTCAAATAAGACACACGATAACAGTCAGCCTCCGTTTTTAACCGCACCTGGAGGAGACGGCAAACGCTTCCACGATAGCAACACTCCTGGAAATGGAAAAAAGAACACATTGACACCGGTGTGTCAGACCCACCATACTTGCTCCGGACACTGTGAGAGGGCTGTACAAGCAATGATCACACGCACGGCACAGCGGACACACCAGGAACCGCGGTGTTCGCAGTCGAATGGCGCTAGCTGCGCAGCATTTGTGCACCGCCGCCGTCAGTGTCAGCCAGTTTGCCGTGGCATACGGAGCTCCATCGCAGTCTTTAACACTGGTAGCATGCCGCGACAGCGTGGACGTGAACCGTATGTGCAGTTGACGGACTTTGAGCGAGGTCGTATAGTGGGCATGCGGGAGGCCGGGTGGACGTACCGCCGAATTGCTCAACACGTGGGGCGTGAGGTCTCCACAGTACATCGATGTTGTCGCCAGTGGTCAGCGGAAGGTGCAAGTGCCCGTCGACCTGGGACCGGACCGCAGCGACGCACGGATGCACGCCAAGACCGTAGGATCCTACGCAGTGCCGTAGGGGACCGCACCGCCACTTGCCAGCAAATTAGGGACACTGTTGCTCCTGGGGTATCGGCGAGGACCATTCGCAACCGTCTCCATGAAGCTGGGCTACGGTCCCGCACACCGTTATGCCGTCTTCCGCTCACGCCCCAACATCGTGCAGCCCGCCTCCAGTGGTGTCGCGACAGGCGTGAATGGAGGGACGAATGGAGACGTGTCGTCTTCAGCGATGAGAGTCGCTTCTGCCTTGGTGCCAATGATGGTCGTATGCGTGTGTGGCGCCGTGCAGGTGAGCGCCACAATCAGGACTGCATACGACCGAGGCACACAGGGTCAAAACCCGGCATCATGGTGTGGGGAGCGATCTCCTACACTGGCCGTACACCACTGGTGATCGTCGAGGGGACACTGAATAGTGCACGGTACATCCAAACCGTCATCGAATCCATCGTTCTACCATTCCTAGACCGGCAAGGGAACTTGCTGTTCCAACAGGACAATGCACGTCCGCATGTATCCCGTGCCACCCAACGTGCTCTAGAAGGTGTAAGTCAACTACCCTGGCCAGCAAGATCTCCGGATCTGTCCCCCATTGAGCATGTTTGGGACTGGATGAAGCGTCGTCTCACGCGGTCTGCACGTCCAGCACGAACGCTGGTCCAGCTGAGGCGACAGGTGGAAATGGCATGGCAAGCCGTTCCACAGGACTACATCCAGCATCTCTACAATCGTCTCCATGGGAGAATAGCAGCCTGCATTGCTGCGAAAGGTGGATATACACTGTACTAGTGCCGACATTGTGCATGCTCTGTTGCCTGTGTCTATGTGCCTGTGGTTCTGTCAGTGTGATCATGTGATGTATCTGACCCCAGGAATGTGTCAATAAAGTTTCCCCTTCCTGGGACAATGAATTCACGGTGTTCTTATTTCAATTTCCAGGAGTGTACTTCGTGCGAGATCGTTCGGACCTGACAAATTTTAATTGTGTACTGAATCGTCAGTAGAATGAGGAAAACAACCAATGGAGAACCAAAAATGATATCTTAAAAAGTGATGTAGATGAAGTTGCTACATGTGTAACCGTATAGCAGAAGCCTACATATTGACAGCTTAGAGAAATCCATGCACTTTCAAATCTCCCTTTGATAGTGGAGTTACCGATTACCGGAATTACGAGGTAATCACAGGCGGATGGATCACGAGGTTTTCATTATCTGCCATCGATTTGTAGCGCTAGACAACACATTCTCTGGCCGGTCGAGCCAAAGACAAGTGACTAAAGATGGGAAGTACATCTGGCACTCGGCTGCAATCGGAAAACGGTCACGTGACGTTCCGTGATCGCTACTTTTGAGTCGCCATGTTGGATTCATCATACTTTGGTTGTTTCCGAATTGTAACTTGCATGTTATAACAGTATGCCGTTGTAAGGCAAAAGAGCAATGAAGATATATCATGTACGTGCGACTACTATACACTATTTACTATATATAAATGTCAGTTAATGACACACGGTCTGTAAAAAAAAATTTTAGTGAAACTCATTATCAACAGTTTTAAAGGTGTTTTTTGTATTTGTTACCTATGGTCCTGCGATTAAACAGTTGTTGCTGTGGAGTAGCGGAACCATGGTTCGAAACTGGATAAGGACATACTTTTTTTCATCTTAGCTTCTATAACACGTTGTGGGAGCTTTTTATTAACGTAACGCAATATGTTCAGCAATAGTCGATGTTACTTATGTGTAAGAGCTTACCCTCTCTGTAATGAAGTTCCTTCCATTTCGTGGCTTCACTCTGATTAAAAGACGTAACATGAAATTTCTGCGAAATTTCAGCAATGACATTTATATTCCTCCTTGTCACAAACAACTGACTTTTTTTGCGAATTAGATTTGGCCACTGTTTCTATGTTTCGATACAGTGTATCGATACGTGGAACTGTTTTAGTGTTTATGTTGTACACTTTGATCGTAATGTGAAAAAATTTTTAACTTCTAGCACTGAAGATGGTCACCATCTTGAGGAAGGACAAGTAATAGTGTCACTTATACCAAAATATACATCGTACTTTAGAGAAATTAAACATAGACTATGCACGATATCCAGCACTTATTCAAATAGCAAAGTAATTGTTAACATACATTAAAATAATTACGTAAAGTGATAACCGGTTTGTATTACTTTGTGTCAACGCCTACGAGATGTCGACTGTAGTAAAATTATGTTCAGTAGGCGTCCATAAGTTCTGCTAATTACAGAACAAAAAAGGAAGAAGCATCTTTTAAAAAACCGAAATTAGTAATGTTATTAAAACAAACTGAAAACATGTGTGTCAATGTGTTGAGATAGTTGAAATAGCGGCCATTATACGTGTTCTCGTAGCGACTATGACTGAGGCGTTGTATATAAGGGACAACAAACAGCTGACTATGAATTGCTAATTGTGATAATTGACCACAAGTTGACTTTATTTCATAGGAAATCCGAGAAGCATTCCCAAAAATGTGTGCTTCTCGATATCGTTTGCTCGTTAAGTAGCGCGATATCTGGAGCTTTATTATGACAATAGATCTCCATCTCTTCCATAAGGTCGAGGAGGCGACCTTTTTTACCCTTGTGCAACAACTTCAATTGCGATGTCAAATCTGGAGTTGTATGACCAGTTGCTACCAGATGGGCTGCGAAATTCGATTTTTCAGCAATATCTTCCCTCTCAAGTGCAACGTGCTCACGGAACCTTGTTTCTAATTTTCGTCCGGTTTGCCCTATGTAACCTGCATTACACGTGGCACACATAAGTTTGTAAACACCTGATTCATGTAAGACTTTGCGTTCATGAATGTTATTCCTTAAAAGCACGCCCAGTCTGTTCGCCGTCGAGAAACCTACATTAATATTTCTCTTCTTGAATACACTGGCAATTTTATTGCTAATGGGACCATAGAAAGGCAATGTGATAAATTTTTGATTTTTAGTTTCGCTTGTCTCATTCCGCCTTAAATTGTCTTTACTATATTTTTTGGATGTCATCTCATAAATGTTCGTGACGTATTTCAACGGGTAATTATTATTTCTTGCAATTTGTTTAACTATGTTTAACTCATTCTCATGGTTTTCATTAGATAATGGTAATCGGAACATACGATGAAATGCAAAGTGGAAAAACGCTTTTTTTTTTGGTCTGGGTGTTGTGAACGATAATCTAAGATGATATCTGTGAATGTTGATTTTCTGTAAATGTCAAATGTATGTTTTCCATTTTCCCTTCCAATGGTTAGGTCTAAAAAATTAATGACTCCATTCTGTTCTTTTTCAACTGTGAAAGCAATTTTGTTGTGTAAGCTATTAAATGTACTGACGACTTCTTCAATATCAGATTGACTACCATTAATAAGCAATAGCGTGTCGTCTACATATCTATAGTAGTATACGATCGTTTTAGCTAATGTTGGAAAATCTTTTAGTAATTTCAATTCAAGATAGTTAATAAAGATGTCTGCCATAATCCCTGATACAGAGTTTCCCATGCTGAGTCCGTCTTTTTGGACATAAATTTTATCGTTAAATGTGAAGTAGTTATATTTTAAGCAGAATGATAATAATTCTATGAACTCGTTTATTTCCACGCTGGACATATTATTGTGGTTTCTGAGATTAGCGTCAATAATTTGTATTGTTTCATCAATCGGGATATTCGTATATAAATTGACAATGTCCAGCGAAAGATACGTCATAGTGTCTGTAATAGATATATCTTTTATTTTCTCTACTAATTGGGTACTATTTTTAATCGAGAACTGTTGCACAAATTTATAATGTTTATTCAAAATAGTTAGGCATTTTTTTGCAATATTCACTAACGGGCCCCCTCTCCCATCAACTATCGGTCTAACGGGATTAGATTGCTTATGAACCTTGAATTGTGATCGTAGCTTAGGAATTTTTGGATTCATTATCTTGAGATACTGTATGTCACGAGGGGTTATTATATTTGAAAGTGATTTAAGTTTTTCATTTAACTTTCTTTGGATCTCATTCATTGGGTCTCTCGCAATTGATGTAATACCGTTTTCTTGAAAAAATTGTAAAGTTTTTTCTACATACATTTCTTTTGTAACAATAATAACAGAATTCCCTTTGTCTGCCTTTGTGACAATTGCATTACTTTCTTGTAATTTATTATTCAAGCTTTTCACTGTCAAATGGTCCCTCCTGTTTCGGTTATTTTCTTTTTCTACCTCGTTCTTTAATAGCTTTTCTACCGCTACAGCCATTTTATTCTGTTCTACCTGATTTATTTTACAACTAACCATCCAGAATTTTACCTGCACTAGTGTTTTCTTAATTGCCCTCCTATCTAATTGTTTATGTATGTTGTACTTTAAACCTTTATTCAATAGTTCCTTTTCTTCCTGATTAAATACTATATCCGTTAAATTTTTAACTCTAGGATAGAAGTTATATTTATGTTCACCATTTAACATTTGTCTTTTCCCTTGTCCCATTAGCTTAACTATTTTTTTGACATGTTTAGCTCTTACTTTACTAACTACATTATACACAATCTCATTTACTCTTGAGAGTAGCAAATCTAAGGTTAAAGGAGAGACAAGTTCACCCAAATTGGCGTGTGCTTCGAACAGTTGAGAATTAATAACACTTTTTTTAAAAAACAGTTTCCTAATTTCACTTCTCATCAAAACCAGTTCACATTTTTTCATTGTCACTGCGCACATTTGTCTTCGTATATTAAAATAACTCTGTACATACCGTGGGGTACGTTTTTCTTAAAACACTCTTTGTTGAACTGGATATGTTGACTTGTGATCGCCAGCTTGATTTTTAACTTCTTGTATTTAAAATACGCTGCACAAGCCCAGCTAGGCAAAATTTTATTGATTGGCGACTCCATGTTGTCTTGTGCACTACGACCAGATAACAGGTATACTTGAAAAAAGAGACAGCATTGGTCGTATATTTTTTACTATCGCAAAATCGATTTTCTGTCACTGAGTGACCATCTTCAGTGCTAGAAGTTAAAAATTTTTTCACATTACGATCAGAGAGTACAACATAGAAAATCACAATTACATCTGCATATGAACATAACACTTGTTAGAAACAAACCTATATTGTATAACTTAAATTAGGATGCACTGTTGTCACTAAGCTTACGGCAATCATATAGACTGAGGTCGCTGTTTACCTGCACTTGTTCAGCAGACCTCGGTGTGACGGGGCTTCACACGCCCTCTATGTGACATGTGTCACGTGAAGACATAGTATTACTGTTTTTGCGAATTACTAACACTAAATAACTCTTGTACTTTTGTGAATGGTGTAGTAATACAAATTTAAAATGTACATACAACACATAGCAGACGCAGGGGAATATCGAAAATACATTGGCGTATTGTTTTTTATAAACTATAAAACATAAAATAGATCGATGATAAGTTGTTAGAGTGGTGAACATATAAAAAGCAGTAGATAATGCAAAAGACTAATAAATGAATAACATAAAAAAGAGGCGTAACACAGGTTTTTTTTAAAAAACATAATACCCACCATTTGGCGTGGGAAGTCAAAAGTACAACGTTCGTAATTTATGTAACAAACGTTAATACCAAGGAGTCAAATATATAAAAAATAATAACGTTAATACCAAGGAGTCAAATATATAAAAAATAATAACAGTACGAAACTGCCGTTACTTAATAATTAAAATGCCGTGCAAATATAAGGTGCGAACAAGTAGTATACATCAATCATCGAGAAACCATCTTGAGGAAGGACAAGTAATAGTGTCACTTATACCAAAATATACATCGTACTTAGAGAAATTAAACATAGCCTATGCACGATATCCAGCACTTATTCAAATAGCAAAGGAATTGTTAACATACATTAAAATAATTACGTAAAGTGATAACCGGTTTGTATTACTTTGTGTCAACGCCTACGAGATGTCGACTGTAGTAAAATTATGTTCAGTAGGCGTCCATAAGTTCTGCAAATTACAGTACAAAAAAGATAGAAGCATCTTTTAAAAAACCGAAATTAGTAATGTCATTAAAACAAACTGAAAACATGTGTGTCAATGTGTTGAGATAGTTGTGGTCAATTATCACAATTAGCAATTCATAGTCAGCTGCTTGTTATCTCTTATATACAACGCCTCAGTCATAGTCGCTACGAGAACACGTATAATGGCCGCTATTTCAACTATCTCAACACATTGACACGCATGTTTTCAGTTTGTTTTAATAACATTACTAATTTCGGTTTTTTAAAAGATGCTTCTTCCTTTTTTGTTCTGTAATTAGCAGAACTTATGGACGCCTACTGAACATAATTTTACTACAGTCGACATCTCGTAGGCGTTGACACAAAGTAATACAAACCGGTTATCACTTTACGTAATTATTTTAATGTATGTCAACAATTCCTTTGCTATTTGAATAAGTGCTGGATATCATGCATAGTCTATCTTTAATTTCTCTAAAGTACGATGTATATTTTGGTATAAGTGACACTATTACTTGTCCTTCCTCAAGATAGTTTCTCGATGATTGATGTATACTACTTGTTCGCACCTTATATTTGCACGGCATTTTAATTATTAAGTAACGGCAGTTTCGCACTGTTATTATTTTTTATATATTTGACTCCTTGGTATTAACGTTATTATTTTTTATATATTTGTCTCCTTGGTATTAACGTTTGTTACATAAATTACGAACGTTGTACTTCTGACTTCCCACGCCAGATGGTGGGTATTATGTTTTTTAAAAAAACCTGTGTTACGCCTCTTTTTTATGTTATTCATTTATTAGTCTTTTGCATTATCTTTTGCTTTTTATATGTTCTGCACTCTAACAACTTATCATCGATCTATTTTATGTTTTATAGTTTATAAAAAACAATACGCCAATGTATTTTCTATATTCCCCTGCGTCTGCTATGTGTTGTACGTACATTTTAAATTTGTATTACTACACCATTCACAAAACTACAAGAGTTATTTAGTGTTAATAATTCGCAAAAACAGTAATACTATGTCTTCACAACTGTTTACTGTTTCGAAACAGCGTATCGAAACATTACATCGTACTGTTTCATTTGTTTTGAAACAGTTACGTGTTTCAGTTTGCCCATCTCTATTGCGAATGTGTCACAGTTTCCGATGGTGTGGTTAGTTAGGAATCTGAGAGTACTCCTTATATTATCACAAGTAAAACGAACAGCAATGATATAAGTCTTAACTGTCACAAATATTTGGCTGTATATTTGTGGATATTCCGCGATTTCCGATGGTATAGTTAAGTGGGAACTTTAGAGTAGGCTACAGTTTCATGTCGCGATTTCTGAGTGTGTGGTTAAATAGGAACCTCGTTAGGTAGGATCTGAAATTGATGTGAATGAAACGAGAAGCAGTTATATTTATAGTCTTGTCACAAATATTTAGCTGCCATCGAATCCTTAACAACGCTTTCGTAAATTTGTCGGTGGAGACACACGAGCGATGGACGTCTCGCCAGACCGTGATACTTTGGAAACAAGTTTTTTACGCAGGGAGTGGTTGTGCGCAATACGAAAGAGGAAGACGTGCTATGCGCCGATGTGTTTGAACTTTGGAGGATTATAGAGAGGGCTTACATCATTAAATTGATAATCTAATTTCTTCCCTGTGTTATAAGGCTTCAAAGCGGTCGCCGTGTTGGTGACATAGCCTCGTACCTTTCCCAACACCCGCTCCCTCCCTTCTCTTTCATCCGCTTCATACATACTGACTTTAAATTTCCGTTTATGCATCTGTTTTCGTTTTAGAGGACGCTTCCGTACATACGAGGGCTGTTCAAAAAATTCAGGAACGTTCATAATTTCGCGCCAACGGTGTGTTGAAGCGAAATGTGGTTGGCATCCCTGCAGACTCCTGTGTTAATGTGTAACTGCCGTAAGATTTTGTTGTATGCCGCTTAGTTACTGTTCAATGCTGTATTGAGTAGAACCTTGTGTCGCACAGTTTGCAAATTAGAGAAGCAACGCGTCTGCAGTAAATTATGCTTGAAACTCAAGCAAACCTTCAGAGACACGCCAAATGATGCAGGAAGCCTATGGTGATGAGTGCATTAGCTGTACTCGGTGTTACAACTGGTTCACACGGTTTAAAAATGGCTGGACTGGAGTAAAAGATGACCCCCGTTCAGGACGCCCTTCGACGCCTAACGATAACGCTGAAATCAGGAACGTCAACAAAATTACGCGTGCCACTCGAAGATTGACTGTCCGAGTGATTGTAGAAGAACGTAACATTTCAGTTGAATCATGTCACGAAATCCTGCCGCAGCATCTTGGAATGGATCGTGTTACCTCCAAGTTCGTCCCACGGCTCGTGAGTCAAGACCAGAAACACCTTCGCCTCGCAATCCATGAAGAGCTTTTGAATCGCGCAGATGAGGACCAGAAGTTCCTTAAGAGAATCGCAACTGGTGATGAGACGTAAGTCTACCTGTATAGTGCTGAGACGAAGATTCAGTCTTCACAACACGTTGAGCAATGTTCTCCAAGACCAAAAAAAAAAAAAAACTCGTCAGGTCAGGTCAAATACCAAAGCCATGCTGATAGTTTCCTTTGACTTTGAAGGATTCCTTCTTCATGAATTCGTGCCACAGGACAAACCCTTAATCGGCGGTACTATTGGGACGTGTTACGACGCCTGCGAAAAGATGTGAGAAGGAAACGGCCTGAATTGTGGCGAGACAAGCCATGGCTCTTGCATCACGATAATGCACCCGTATGCCCATCCCTGTTGGTGCGTCACTGCTGCACAAAAACCTAAATCACTGTGCTGTCTCATCGTCCATACTCTCCAGATCTGACTCCCGCGGACGTTCTCATATTTTCGAAGTTGAAAACCTCGTTGAAAGGACGAAGATTTCCAACGATAGACGAGATAAAAGAAAATTCGCGGGTGTCGCATCGCACGATCCAGCAAGAGACTGAAACGTCCCCTTTGGAAAATTGTAAATGACTGTGCTCTTAAACCTCTACGTTATTTGATTTTCAAACAGCTGAACAAAACAGAACGTGCACAGACATTTCTCTCTTTACTTATTCCGATCAACACTTAGCTGACACACATTATTTGTTTTGAGCACAACGCAATCTGAATTTCAATAATACCTACAAAAGAATGGCCCTGACTAACAATAACCTATACCTTTCATGAATCATTTACCTCACAAAAATCTTACTCGAACTACCGCCATACAGCGAGCGCCAATACTGTGAGCTAAATAAAAGAGTCTAACTACGGAAGGCACTAACTACTGATAGGCACAGTTAGCAAATGAAAGATTTTGATGCAGAACAAACAATGTATTCACCTTAATAGTGTTCAAAAGTCATTATATCAGTTCATGATATCCAGTCTTACAAATTTCCTTTTTCTGATGGACACACGTCCAGATCGCCCTCTCTCAAAATTCTGCCATCTCTCTCCCCATATCCACCACTGCTGGCGGTTCACCTCCATCTGCACAACGCTACGCGCTGTCCACATCCAACTGCCCAACACAACAATAGCTAATATATTCCAACAATGCAAACCAGCCACAGACCGCACACAGCACAGTCAGCGATTTTCATACAGAGCGCTACGTGGCGTTACCAACATAAAAACCTAAACAGTGTACGTACAAGACGTACAAGGACTGAAACTTCCCGGCAGATTAAAACTGTGTGCCGGACCGAGACTCGAACTCGGGACCTGTGCCTTTCGCGGGCAAGTGCCCTGGCAGAAGTAGAGCTGTGAGGACGGGGCGTGAGTCGTGCTTGGGTACCTCAGATGGTAGAGCACGTGCCCGCGAAAGGCATAGGTCCCGAGTTCGAGTCTCGGTCCGGCACACATTTTTAATCTGCCAGGAAGTTTCATATCAGCGCACACTCCGCTGTAGAGTGAAAATTTCATTCGTACCAAGACTGCTTCCGGAAGTGGAAACGGCCTTGGGAGCCATGTACTAGTTGTGGAGCAGAGTATTTCGAAGGAGATCACGCCCAATAAGTAAACGGTATGCGCAGAAATACTTTGTGGACCAAGTTCTGGAATTTTTTGAGTAGACCTCTTATGTACAGCCTCAAGTTCAATCCTGAGTACTATGAATAGATTCATTTCTTCTACGAAACTACGTTTGACTTGTGCATATTAACGTTTTTTTTTTCAAACTCTTTCTTGTACGAGGCGAAATTCGTTAGAGTCGGAGCATAAAACGTTGAACTAGTGGCCGTTACCCACGCTCGCGACCGCCTTCTTTCCGTGTCCCGTAATAAGATTTCCTGGATTACACTGCAAATGAAAGGAGAGAAAAGTTGTTAAAACAAGAGAACGAGTGTTTGTTAGCCGTCTAGCGAACAATGGCCTTGTTTGCACCGGCGGGCAAACACTCGGCGGAGTCGCAGAAAATGCCCGAGGTGGCTCGTCCGCGCAAGGAACGCAGGCCCGCTCCCTTCCCAACACTTGTTATTAGGCCGACATTCAGGGCCGGCAACAGCGGCGAAATTAAAAAGGGGCCTCCTCTGCGATAAGCGAAATAACATGCGAGCAGCACACTTTGTTTACCAGAGAAACAACTGTTGTTGTAACGTGGCCAGAGCTTGCAACGTACGCTGTGCCTTGCTGCTCCGCGCATCGTACTTAAAAAAATGAGATTACTTCAAAAAACTCTTTTCTAATTTCTTAAAGTATCTTGTACATGTATTATACCCACCTGTAATTTAAGGCCATAAAATCTGTCTAAAACCTAAATCAAGATGTTTGTTAATACATTTACAGTAAAAGTGAGACGTTGCGTTATTTATATCGGCTGTTGCACAGAATCTACGCTGCCACCCATCTTGAGTTCTTCCTTTATTACTATTTTTAGTAAGGGATTAATTAATACAATGATTAATTAATAACAACATTTTGCTGTATTCTGCTATCTCCCGCCAGAGCGTTCTTCTTGCTTACCCGTGGTCTAGGCGTAGCGTCTTTGATTCATAATCAAAACGTCTTCGGTCCCGGGTTCGATCCCCGCCACTGCCTAAATTTTGATAAATAATCAGCATTCGCGGCCGAAGACTTCCGGCATAAGAAGTCAGCCTCATTCTGCCAACGGCCTTGTCAAAGAGGGCGGAGGAGCGGATAGAGGTTCAGGGCACTCTCTTGTCCTAGGGGTGGGAAATTGCCCCTAAAGGCGGAAGAATCAGCAATGATCAACGACATGAGGATGCAGAAGGCAATGGAAACCACTGCATTAAAGACACGTAACGTGTATCCACAGGACATGTGCCCTGTAGTTGAAGAAGTGTCATGATGATCTCTTCATTGCCAAAAGATTCCGGAATAGTCCCCCATTCGGATCTCCGGGAGGGGACTGCCAAGGGGGAGGTTACCATGAGAAAAAGATTGAATAATCTACGAAAGGATAACGTTCTACGAGTCGGGGCGTGGAATGTCAGAAGCTTGAACGTGGTAGGGAAACTAGAAAATCTGAAAAGGGAACTGCTCAATCTAGATATAGTAGGGGTCAGTGAAGTGAAATGGAAGGAAGACAAGGATTTCTGGTCAGATGAGTATCGGGTAATATCAACAGCAGCAGAAAATGGTATAACAGGTGTATCGACAGCAGACCAACACCGACAACGATAGTTCAGATATACATGCCGACGTCGCAAGATGAAGATGAACAGATAGAGAAAGTGTATGAGATATTGAAAGGGTAATGCAGTATGTAAAGGGGGACGAAAATCTAATAGTCGTGGGCGACTGGAATGCAGTTGTAGGGGAAGGAGTAGAAGAAAAGGTTACAGGAAAATATGGGCTTGGGACAAGGAATGAAAGAGGAGAAAGACTAATTGAGTTCTGTAACAAGTTTCAGCTAGTAATAGCGAATACCCTGTTCAAGAATCAAAAGAGGACGAGGTATAATTGGAAAAGGCCGGGAGATACGGGAAGATTTCAATTAGATTACATCATGGTCAGACAGAGAATCCGAAATCAGATACAGGATTGTAAGGCGTACCCAGGAGCAGATATAGACTCAGATCGCAATATAGTAGTGATGAAGAGTAGGCCGAAGTTCAAGATATTAGTCAGGAGGAATCAATACGCAAAGAAGTGGGATACGGAAGTACTAAGGAATGACGAGATACGTTTGAAGTTCTCTAACGCTATAGATGCAGCAATAAGGAATAGCGCAGCAGGCGGTACAGTTGAAGAGGAATGGACATCTCTAAAAAAGGCCATCACAGAAGTTGGGAAGGAAAACATAGGTACAAAGAAGGTAGCTGCGAAGAAACCATGGGTAACAGAAGAAATACTTCAGTTGATTGATGAAAGGAGGAAGTACAAACATGTTCCGGGAAAATCAGAAATACAGAAATACAAGTCGCTGAGGAATGAAATAAATAGGAAGTGCAGGGAAGCTAAGACGAAATGGCTGCAGGAAAAATATGAAGACATCGAAAAAGATATGATTGTCGGAAGGACAGACTCAGCATACAGGAAAGTCAAAACAACCTTTGGTGACATTAATAGCAACGGTGGTAACATTAAGAGTGCAACGGGAATTCCACTGTTAAATGCAGAGGAGCGAGCAGATAGGTGGAAAGAATACATAGAAAGCCTCTATGGGGGTAAAGATTTGTCTGATTTGATAGAAGAAGAAACAGGAGTCGATTTAGAAGAGATAGGGGATCCAGTATTAGAATCGGAATTTAAAAGAGCTTTGGAGGACTTACGGTCAAATAAGGCAGAAGGGATAGATAACATTCCATCAGAATTTCTAAAATCATTGGGGGATGTGGCAACAAAACGACTATTCACGTTGGTGTGTAGAATATATGAGTCTGGCGATATACCATCTGACTTTCGGAAAAGCATCATCCACACAATTCCGAAGACGGCAAGAGCTGACAAGTGCGAGAATTATCGCATAATCAGCTTAACAGTTCATGCATCAAAGCTGCTTACAAGAATAATATACAGAAGAATGGAAAAGAAAATTGAGAATGCGCTAGGTGACGATCAGTTTGGCTTTAGGAAAAGTAAAGGGATGAGAGAGGCAATTCTGACGTTACGGCTAATAATGGAAGCAAGGCTAAAGAGAAATCAAGACACTTTCAAAGCATTTGTCGACCTGGAAAAAGCGTTCGACAATGTAAAATGGTGCAAGCTGTTCGAGATTCTGAAAAAAGTAGGGGTAAGCTACAGGGAGAGACGGGTCATACACAATATGTACAACAACCAAGAGGGAATAATAAGAGTGGATGATCAAGAACGAAGTGCTCGTATTAAGAAGGGTGTAAGACAAGGCTGTAGCCTTTCGCCCCTACTCTTCAATCTGTACATCGTGGAAGCAATGATGGAAATAAAAGAAAGGTTCAGGAGTGGAATTAAAATACAAGGTGAAAGGATATCAATGATACGATTCGCTGATGACATTGCTATCCTGAGTGAAAGTGAAGAAGGATTAAATGATCTGCTTAAAGGAATGAACAGTCTAATAACCACACAGTATGGTTTGAGAGTAAATCGGAGAAAGACGAAGGTAATGAGAAGTAGTAGAAATGAGAACAGCGAGAAACTTAACATCAGGAAGTCAATGAAGTTAAGGAATTCTGCTACCTAGGCAGTAAAATAACCAATGACGGACGGAGGAAGGAGGACATCAAAAACAGACTCGCTATGGCAAAAAAGGTATTTCTGGCCAAGAGAAGTCTACTAATATCAAATACCGGCCTTAATTTGAGGAAGAAATTTCTGAGGATGTACGTCTGGAGTACAGCATTGTATGATAGTGAAACATGGACTGTGGGAAAACCGGAACAGAAGAGAATCGAAGCATTTGAGATGTGGTGCTATAGACGAATGTTGAAAATTAGGTGGACTGATAAGGTAAGGAATGAGGAGGTTCTACGCAGAATCGGAGAGGAAATGAATATGTGGAAAACACTGATAAGGAGAAAGGACATCTGCTAAGACATGAGGGAATGACTTCCATGGTACTAGAGGAAACTGTAGAGGGCAAAAACTGTAAAGGAAGACAGAGATTGGAATACGTCAAGCAAATAATTGAGGACGTAGGTTGCAAGTGCTACTCTGAGACGAAGAGGTTAGCATAGGAAAGGAATTCGTGGCGGGCCGCATCAAACCAGTCAGTAGACTGATGACCAAAAAAAAAAAAAATCACCGCGACGCCCCACTACTTCGATGATGTGTTCTTTCCAAGAACGTTGTGACCTGCCGCGTTTACGTCTGCCAAGTGCTTTCCTTTCAAAAATTTTCTTTGGTCACCGATGACCTATCATTCTCTACAAATGCCTACATCACTTTAATGTTTTTTCCTTTAATTCTCACAGGTTCATTTGCCTTCATTGTAACTCTCACTTCACAATTCCATTTTTTCGATTTTTTATACTCTGACGTTCCTTCCGAAATAATCCATTTTAACAACTATTAGTCTGCTTTTGAGGTTAGCATTTAAATTCCATAGTTCAGATCCATAGCGTAGGACAGATTCAACTATTAGACTACCCACTCTTTTGTCGCTGTTGTCAGAAACATTCTTGTCTCACCAAAAAGAATTCATGTATGCTATTACATTTGTACTTTGTTGTATTTTACTTCTGTAAATATTCAATCCATTTTTGTCAATATATGCCCCTAATTATTTACAATTTCCTATCTGTCTCATAACTGATTCATTGATGTGAATTTCGAACTAGTTTCCTTATTCACAACCAGGTATCCGGTTTTCGTTCGGACTCATCTGCAGTCCCCATTTGTCGTATTCCTGATGTAAAAGTTGTACCATGAACTCAACATTGTATTCATCTTATGCTAGAATGGTTTGATGATCACCAAAACTTGACGAAAACACCTGTACACCAATAGCAAAGATTCTCATTGCTTAAAAGCTGCTTTCAATCTTTGTAGATCCACTGTGACGTATAAACTGAACACTATGGCTCACGTATTGCAATCTTGTGTCAGATCAGTTATGACATAATACCAGTAATTTCTCACAGTTTTGACGCTCATGTAATCTGCAGCTTATTATATCTACACGTTTCAATAATAATCTGTAAAAGATGGTCATCCATGTCCTTCAAACTTTCTCTCATTTTTTCTCTAAGAATAATGTCATAAGTTTTTGCTAAAGCTACAAAGACAATGTGTAACTCCTTCTGTATTGCTGTAAATGTCTTGATTACATCAAAGGATACGTATTTTTGTATGAATTCTTATTTTAATAACTGCAAAAAAAGACGAAGACAAACTTCAGTATACCTCCCTGTACTCCTAGTAGATCCCATAAGAGAGTGATGCAGGTAGTTTTAGTAGTTGCAACTTTGTGTCAAGTAGTGTTTTTCACAATTTGTGCCTCATTGTTCCATTATCTCTCAAAAATACCTGGGTGTAACAGTTTATAGGGATATGAAATGGAATGATCACATATGCTCAGTCATAGATAAAGCAGGTGGCAGAATTCGGTTCATTGGTACGACAGTGGAAAACCGCGACCGGTCTGTAACGGAGACTGCTTACGAAACAGTCGTGGAGGCAATCCTAGGACGTTCCTTAAGCGTGTACGACCTACACCAAATAGAAGAGAATACTGAACGTACGCAAAAAAAAGGAAGCACAAATGGTTTCACGTTTGTTTGACCCACTGATCTGCGCCACGGGAAAGCTGAAAAACCTGATCTCCTACAGTTTTGAATACAGGCGAAAAGTGTCCTGAAAATGTCTACTTACAAAGTTTGCAGAAGTGAGGTATCTGAGAATATGCGTCTTTCCCATAGGAAGCGTGAAAATAAGCTTATACTAATTACATTTATATTTTGATAATTTAAGTTATACAGGGTGATACACGAAGATCTGCAAATAGCTTAATATGTTATTCTGCAAGTAGAAGTAAAGAAAAAAGTTCATATAAACATAGGTCCGCAAATGTTTAGTTACGGAGTTACGGCGAATAAAAGATTTTGCCCGAAATTTAGCAACTTCACCAATCGCAAAACAGTACGAAGTTAAAGTAAAGCACGAGTTCCAATCATTTTGTTGTTATTGATCTGGTGAATCTAATAAAACATGTCCCAGACGTGTATCTGTAGTAGCGGCATAGTCATTCTTTAAGAAGAATGTAGTAAACCTAAGGTCAAACCGAATCATAATGTCCTTCAGTAGAGTAACTTACCGTAGGGAGACCAGAAAAGACTCCAGTTAAGTACGTAATGAAACAATCATAAATAAAAAAATATCTATGCTTTGTGAAAGCGAAATAAAGTCTTTAACAATATAATAAGAAATTAAATATCTAAATGTGCTGAGAAAACGTCCTTGACAATACCAAAAAGAATTACAAAATCGAAGAGTGCTTGTAACTCTCATAGCTCGGCAGACAAAGAGCCACGCAAATGGCAAATGAGGAAAAAGCTATTGCTTGTAATCTCTACGTCATAGCTAGCACCCAAGATAAATTCTTCAAATATCATACTGTAAAGAGCGACAGTAAGATATTCCCAAATAATCTATCCACTAAACATTATATTCAGACACATAGTTCTGTATTTCTTAGTTTCCAGTAACGCTTTCTTCAAAGAATTCCATCATTATTAGCCGGAAACAAATTGTTAGGAATTTTATAGATATCAAATGCAGAAATTGTGAAAAGTGGAAAGCCAGTTTGCGTACGCCTTTTCGGTTAATATGAGCATAATGTACTAATTCAAGGATAATTTTGGAGCGGAATACGATAATAATATTTCATTAAAGCGAACTGTGTTACAGTGGCTGTTCATTCTGAACTCTAACTACATACACTTGTAAGTAGGCTGTTTATGTGTTCTTATTGGCAACGTTACGTAGCGCTCTATATGAAAATCACTGGCTGTGCTGTGTGCAGTCTGTGGCTAGTTTGCATTGTTGTCTGCCATTGTAGTGCTGGGCAGCGGCAGCTGGATGTGAACAGCGCGTAGCGTTGCGCAGTTGGAGGTGAGCCGCCAGCAGTGGTGGATGTGGGAAATGAGATGGCGGATTTTTGAGTACAGAATGGATATTATGAAATGTTACGTATATTATGCTTTTTCAACACTATTAAGGTAAATACATTGTTTGTTCTCTATTAAAATCTTTCATTTGCTAACTATGCCTATCAGTAGTTAGTGCCTTCCGTAGTTTGAATCTTTTATTTAGCTGGCAGTAGTGGCGCTCGCTGTATTGCAGTAGTTCGAGTAATGAAGATTTTTGTGAGGTAAGTGATTTCTGAAAGGTATAGTTTAATGTTACTCAGGGCCATTCTTTTGCAGGGATCTTTGATAGTCAGATTGCGTTGCGCTAAAAATATTGTGTGTCAGGTTAAGCACAGTCTGTCAGGTTAAGCACAGTCTGTCAGTTTAAGCACAGTCTCGTATACAATTGTTGAAAGGGGACGTTTCACACTATGTGATAAAGAGTATCCGGACACCCGCAAAGACATACGTTTTTCATATTCGGTGCAGTGTGCTGCCACCCACTGCCAGGTACTCCGAATCAGCGACTTCAGTAGTCATTGGACATAGTGAGAGAGCACAATGGGGCGCTCCACGGAACTCACGGACTTCGAACGTGGTCAGGTGATTGTCACTTGTGTCATACGCCTGTACGCGTGGTTTCCACACTCATAAACATCCATAGGTCCACTGTCTGCGATGTGATAGTGAAGTGGAAACGTGAAGGGACACGTACAGCACAAAGGCGTACAGGCCGACCTCGTCTGTTGACTGGCACAGACCGCCAACCGTTGAAGAGGGTCGTAATGTGTAATAGGCAGACATCTATCCAGACAATCACACAGGGATTCCAAACAGCATCAGGATCCACGGGAAGTACTACGACAGTTAGGTGGTGTAATGGAACATATTAAAGGCTTTACTTTACCGAAGTATGCGATACCCTCCAAATTCAACCAGTTTAACGAGTATTTATGATTATAGAAAAGTTATTGTGTATGTTAACAATGATTGCATAACATGTCTGCATAAACAGTCAACCCATTAAATTATACTGAATAACTGACCCACACAAAAGTTTATATCAGTTAATCACTGATACAGCAAATGTCATCATGTAAAAACACTAAGTTCATCTTAAATAATTAATATGAAGTACGAAAAATAGTGGCCAACTTAGGTATTTTGGATCTCCTTAAATAAAAATCACCCAGTGAAACCTATTTGTTCACTAGGAGCGTTTTCACTCAGTATTCACGAAATCAATCCTATTTTAGACGAAAACCAATGAAATTCTTAATAATTCATGTTATTTACTTATTTATGCAAATTAGAGAAGTCAATTGACAAACTTCTAAAAAACGGCCTTCTTGTAACAAAGAATTATTCTGTCAAGTCAACAAATCTGTCTGTCATTTTAATAACATGTTAAATTATGTCACTTGATGCAAATTAATAACTTTTCTGCACAAATTACGATAACAGATGTACATGTGACTTATAAACTATATCTCTTTTTAGTAGTTCTTTGACAATGTTATAAATACGAGAAGCAACAAGGGTCGAGCGGCAGTCGGAATGTCACTTTGGTAAAGTGTGTTTGTGTGTTATTGAGGTGGATAAACAATGCAAAGAATATGTAAAGGAAGTACTACTTGGTGTTGTGTCATGGTCTTTGGTGGACAGTGGAATTAAGATGGCCACCAGAGTAATAAATATTTGAAGTTTACATATTTGTTGGTTTCGCTCGTTCTTTATCATCAAAAGCATACAGAAAACACGGGACCTCATGTTTTTAACCCTAGACAACCAGATGTAGAGCCAGCATCAGCATCGAGAGACAGCAGCGATCCAGCAGGTAGCAGCGATTACCACAACACAATGCATTTTAATGGCGCCAACCTAACATCAAGTGCTAACAAGCTCCGTAAACGGGAGTGAAATAGTGCGATTATAGCAATTAGCAATATCTACGACCAGGCGACCATTACAGTGGGATGCGAGAAAACATGGAATCTATGATCGAGCGGCTGCTCGTAAGCCACACATGCCGGTAAATGCCAAACGACTCCTCGCTTAGTGTAAGGAGCGTAAACATTGGACGATTGAAGAGTTGAATAACGTTGTGTGGAGTGACGAATCATGGTACACAATGTGGCGATCCGATGGCAGGGTGTGGGTATTTCGAATGCCTGGTAATCGTCGTCTAGCCAGCATGTGTAGTGCCAACAGTAAAATTCGGAAGCGGTAGTGTTATGGTGTGGTCGTGTTTTTCATGGAGGGGGCTTGCAACCCTTGTTGTTTTGGGGTGGCATTATCATATCACAGACCTACATTGATGTTTTAACTCCTGAAGAAAATCACCGGAGAGGGGTCGAAACATCGAGATTGAGGATGAAGCAGAGCAATAAAATGACGTGGCCTATCCATTAACACAATTTTACTTCCACATATATTTTTAGAAACTCTCTTATGATTTCACTCAGATTTCTGCTTGTTTTCGAATACCATTTCAATCTGGGAAGAGCTCTTATTTATTATGAATGCATTCTATTATTTATTTATTAAATAAATACTCATCTTCAAGTTAAGTATATGTGAATGTGGGGACAGTTATCGTACTTTAATTAATCGACCTTTTGCGCACTGTTTTTCATATTTCTTCTGATTATTGGCTGGGAAGCCAGTTCCTCAGCATCTTGGCATCTCTCGTACTTTCTTTCTGGAATCGATGGTTTTGGCCCTTGGCCTGGAATTTTTTTCTTTCTCTATATTACAAGGCCAAGATACAAATTCACATTTATCGATGAATGACTTTTAGAATCGCCACCGTTGGTCAGAACTGTTGCAGGACGTAAAGAACAAACATACTGAACAGACATTATCTGAATTGCCCAGGGATGCTTGCTTAATAAGAAGGCGCTGTAACTAAGACATAACGGTTATAGTTTTCCGATAATGGAGGCTTACTAAACGTTGCCGCAGCTCCACGGAATTTATTCATTCATAGCCTCGGGCACTCTGCAATTAGCACGCCCTCTAATGGCGCGGCGGTCGGGGACACAGATCCAGCTGCACAAAATTGCGTTCCCATGACCAGTGTGGGGATCTTTCGAGCGCCAGACAGTAAAAGGCGGTCGATAACATTGCCAAGTTGAGCATTGCCCTTCCTCCACAGATCAGATAAGGGTACGATTCCCCCCTTTTTGTGAGAAGTTTGTAAAATAAGACTCACGCTACAAATATTGAGTTCCGTTCCAAGTGAAAATGTTGTCTTTTTTTTTTTTTTTTTTTTTTTTGTTCATTACGTGAAGTTGTTCATAAAGGAGGCATGACCACAGCACATACAAGTGTGGAGGTACTGCGAACAGTCACCACAATGGATCTACTTTTTTTTTTTTTAGTTTATTTGAGATAGTGTACCTGCTAAACTTGATAGCATCCGTGTTGAACACCACAAATATTTCTTCAAGATCTGAAGAAGTGCGACTTTACTATGCTTAAATGGTCGTGCATGATCATACCACCGACTATGAAAATGCTACTGAAAGCGACAAAAATACATTGATTACAAAGTAGTATATGAAAACAGCACTTGACAAAACTTGCTTGAAGTCTAGGATTTACAAGAGCTAATAACTGGTATTTTTGTACAGGACGTGCAGAGTTCATTGTTGTTGTGCTCTTCAGTCCAGAGACTGGTTTGCTGCAGCTCCCCATGCTACTATACCCTGTGCAAGCTTCTTCATCTCCCAGTACCTACTGCAAACTACATCCTTCTGAATCTGTTTAGTGTATTCATTTCTTGGTCTCCCTCTACGATTTTTACCCTCCACGCTGCCCTCCAATACTAAATTGGTGATCCCTTGATGCCTCAGAATGTGCCCTACCAACCAATCTCTTCCTCTAGTCAAGCTCTGCCACAAATTTCTCATCTCACTAATTCTATTCAATACCTCTTCATTAATTATGTGATCCACCCATCCAATCTTCACCATTCTTCTGTAGCACCACATTTCGAAAGCTTCTATTCTCTTCTTGTCTAAACTATTTATCGTCCACGTTTCGCTTCCATACATGGCTATACTCCATACAAATACTTTCAGAAACGACTTCCTGACACTTAAATCTATACTCGATGTTAACAAATTTCTCTTCTTCAGAAACGCTTTCCTTGCCATCGCCAGTCTACATTTTATATCCTCTCTACTTCGACCATCATCAGTTATTTTGCTCCCCGAATAGCAAAACTCATTTACTACTTTAAGCGTCTCACTTCCTAATCTAATTTCCGCAGCATCACCCGATTTAATTCGACTACATTCCACTATCCTCGTTCTGCTTGTGTTGACGTTCATTTTATATACTCGTTTCAAGACACTGTCCATTCCGTTCAGCTGCTCTTCCAGGTCCTTTGGTGTCTCTGACAGAATTACAATGTCATCGGCGAACCTCAAAATTTTTATTTCTTCACCACGGATTTTAATTCCTACTTCGAATTTGTCTTTTGTTTCCTTTACTGCTTGCTCAATATAGAGATTAAATAACTGCAATCTGGTTTCTGTACAAATTGTAAATAGCCTTTCGCTCCTTGTATTTGACCCCTGCCACCTTTAGAATTTGAAAGAGAGTATTCCAGTCAACATTGTCTAAATCTTTCTCTAAGTCTACAAATGCTAGAAACGTAGGTTGCAGAGTTCATATAATTCGGAAACACTGTTTGAGATTACTAATCAAGGTCTGTAAAGACCTCGCTGTAGATGGTATATTCACCATTAATCTTTCTTCTACCGCGTGACTAACACCCTAAAACCTCCTCCTGGTACGTTACAAGGAGTAGTAGCCTCCGAATGAATTATGGCTTTCAAACGCAACACTCATCCCCTCTTCATACATAAGGAACATGTCCTTACTGAATGTTGAACTTCAATTCCTCTTCCTAATCTCTTCTTGGTTTCCTTTGCTGCATCCTTAATTTCAGATAAAATAACTTCGGTGATAGGCTACAATGCTGTCTCATTCGCTTTGGAATTACTGTTTCCAATTCATGTCTTCCGACTCTCGTAAATGCATGCTGATATCCGCACAAGTACCGGATAACCTTTCAGTCCCTGTATTTTATCGCTGCCACCTTTGAAATTTCAAAGAGTGTAGTCCAGTCAATAATAAAAGTTTTCTTTAAATCTACGAATGCTATTAACGTAGGTTTTCCTTTCATCAACCCACCTTCTGAGGTATTTCGTAGGGTCACTACTGCCTTGGTGTTTCTTCATTTCTCCGGAACACAAAATTAACTTTCCCGAAGTCACCTTCTACCAGTTTTTAGCCGGCCGCTGTGACCGAGCGGTTCTAGACGCTTCAAAAAAATGATTCAAATGGCTCTGAGCACTATGGGACTTAACATCTGTGGTCATCAGTCCCCTAGAACTTAGTACTACTTAAACCTAACTAACCTAAAGACACCACACACATCCATGCCCGAACCAGGATGCGAACCTAAGACCGTAGCAGTCGCGCGGTTCCGGACTGAGCGCCTAGAACCGCTAGACCACCGCGGCCAGCTAGGCGCTTCAGTCCGGAACCGCGCGTCTACTACGGTCGCAGGTTCGAATCTTGCCTCGGGCATGGATGTGTGTGATGTTCTTAGGTTAGTTAGGTTTGAGTAGTTTCTAAGTCTAGGGGACTGCCGCCCAGAGTGGCCGTGCGGTTCTAGACGCTGCAGCCTGGCACCGAGCGACCGCTACGGTCGCAGGTTCGAATTCTGCCTCAGACATGGATGTTTGTGATGTCCTTAGGTTAGTTAGGTTTAATTAGTTCTAAGTTCTAGGCGACTGATGACCTCAGAAGTTAAGTCCCATAGTGCTTAAAGCCATTTGAACCAGTTTTTCTACTCTTCTTTAAATAATCCGTCTCATGTTTTTCAGCCATGACTTATTAAATTGATGTATCGGTCGAGTCCCATTTTGCAACAGATTTTGTTTTCACTACAGGTTTCAGACATTCCAGATTCAGCGTATGTGAACAGTTTGTACTGATGTCATGTCACTGCATCTTCAAGTTTGCCCCCGTAGGTCCAGACATCTCATTTCATTGTCGGTAATTGATTTCAGGACGGGATAAGCCACGGACCACAACCGATTGTTCCACCTCCCCCTTCCCCATCCCATGTATTCTATGAGAGAACCTCTGGAACTAGCGTCCGAGAAACATAGGTGGAAGCATGAGTTGACCATAAAAGTTTGATTGAAGCTTGGAGACAAGTTCAGATAGTTTAATGGTTAATTCCTCTGCTTGTGATACGCAGGAAATCCGATTTAAAGTCCCGGTCTGATGTAAATTTTCGACATCGCGTGTCGAGAACTGTGAAAGCGTAGAGTTTCACCAGAAAAAAAAATCTAGGCTAACCGCGTCTGAGAGTTATCGAGGAACAAGCACACGTGACATTCCCGCACTGACGATGTATAATTTTTTTAGTGCCATCTGTTACGTGACGAGGGGACCGCCTTCTTAATGGAAGCCGCTAAACTGCGCGTCGCTTTGGTCGCACAGCGAGCTGCTGGAGAACGTTTCCATTATTCATCCGTAATTACCGGAAAGTCGACGGCCCGATGCGTATTGATCAGAGTCGCTGCCAGCCGGTATCGATCACGAGCGATACGGTGTCCTGCAGGGGGCTGGTTACACCCTGAGAGCGGGATGGCTCAGATACACGGCGGCGAAGCCTCAGCAGTGCCCCCGCGTGCACAGGACAAGCCCTCAGCCCTGGTCCGGCCGGCTTGATGGCTCAATTGGACGGTGCTACACCCTCCACCCTGCTGGCGGAGGAAGCTCTTTGCTCTCTCGTGCTTCCAGTTGAAACGTCCCCTTAGAAAAATTTATACATTACTGTGCTTAAACTGACACACAATATTTTTAGCGCAACGCAATCTGACTATCAAAGATCCCTACGAAAGAATGGCCCAGACAAACATTTAACTATACCTTTCACAAATCACTTACCTCACAAAAATCTTCATTACTCGAACTACTGCAATACAGCGAGCGCCACTATTGCCAGCTAAATAAAAGATTCAAACTACGGAAGGCACTAACTACTGATAGGGATAGTTAGCAAATGAAAGATATTAATAGAGAACAAACAATGTATTTACCTTAATAGTCATAATATATATAGCAGTTCATGACAAATTACAAAACTCCGCCATCTCTCTCCCCACATCCACCACTGCTGGCTGCTCACCTCCAACTGCGCAACGCTACGCGCTGTTCACATCCAGCTGCCGCTGCCCAACACTACAATGGCAGACAACAATGCAAACTAGCCACAGACTGCACACAGCACAGCCAGTGATTTTCGTACAGAGCGCTACGTAACGTTGCCAATAAGAAAACATAAACAGCCTACTTACATAGCACCCATGCTCCCCACAAAAAATTTTACAAAATATTTTTGGGCAGTGGCCAATAATGATTTGAAAATTTTTTTCATAATTACAATAACAAAGATATCAAATGCACACACTTATTTATACAATGTTGGTCAAAAGCTAAAATTTTCTCACAGTCCATAAAGACAGTCCTGATCATACATCACAGTAAAACTGCCGCTTCTTTTATCAAAGTCTGAGCAGTAAAGGACAATGCACACGGAAGTAGTGGATGTGTAGTGGATGTCCATCCAGTCTTGAAGAAGTAGTGTTGTCCTTCCAACAGAAAGACAGTGCTGACTCTTGACATGCTGACAGGTAATGGGCCACAACAAAGCAAACCCACAGCAGAGTCAGTCGAAGTTGATGAATACTGGTAGGTAGGTCATCACAGAGCAGACCCACTATAGTCCTGGTAGAGAGTATGGTATTGGTGGGCCACCAGAGGTGCAGACGCTACGCGCTGTTCACATCCAGCTACCGCTGCCCAACACTACAATGGCAGACAACAATGCAAACTAGCCACAGACTGCACACAGCACAGCCAGTGATTTTTGTACAGAGCGCTACGTAACGTTGCCAATAAGAAAACATAAACAGCCTACTTACACAGTTAACAGACACACGCGAAGTAAAGTCGCCGAAAATGCAGTCTTGTCATGGCGCGATAGCCCGGAGCTAGGTGTTGGAGTTGTGAGCAGCTGGAACAGCTAGATTAGCTAATAAACACGTAGCACACTACTGGCCATTAACATTACTACACCACGAAGATGACGTGCTACAGACGCGAAATTTAACCGACAGGAAGAAGATGCTTTGATATGCAGATGATGAGCTTTTCAGAGCATTCACACAAGGTTGGCGCCGGTGGCGACACCTACAACGTGCTCACATGAGGAAAGTTTCCAACCGATTTCTCATACACAATCACCAGTTGACCGGCGTTGCCTGGTGAAACGTTGTTGTGATGCCTCGTGTAAGGAGGAGAAATGCGTACCATCACGTTTCCGACTTTGATAATGGTTGGATTGTAGCCTATCGTGATTGCGGTTTATCCTATCGCGACATTGCTGCTTGCCTTGGTCGAGATCCAATGACTATTAGCAGAATATGGAATCGGTGGGTTCAGGAGGGTAATACGGAACGCCGTGCTGGATCCCAACGGCCTCATATCACTAGCAGTCGAGATGATAGGCATCTTATCCGCATGGCTGCAACGGATCGTGCAGCCACGTCTCCCTGAGTCAACAGATGGGGACGTTTGCAAGACAACAACCATCTGCACGAACTGTTCGACGACGTTTGCAGCAACATGGACTGTCAACTCCGAGACCATGGCTGCGGTTACCCTTGACGCTGCATCACAAACAGGAGCGCCTGCGATGGTGTACTCGACAACGAACTTGTGTGCATGAATGGCAAAACGTCATTTTTTTCGGATGAATCCAGGTTCTGTATACAGCGTCATCATGGTCGCATCCGTGTTTGGCGACATCGCGGTGAACGCACATTGCAAGCGTGTATTCGTCATCGCCATACTGGCGAATCACCCGGCGTGATGGTATGGGGTGCCATTGGTTACACGTCTCGGTCACCTTTTGTTCGCATTGACGGCACTCTGCACAGTGGACGTTACATTTCAGATGTGTTACGGCCCGTGGCTCTACCTTTCATTCGATCCCTGCGAAACCCTACATTTCAGCAGGATAATGCACGACCGCATGTTGCAGGTCCTGTACGGGCCTTTCTGGATACAGAAAATGTTCGACTGCTGCCCTGGCCAGCACATTCTCCAGATCTCTCACCATTTGAAAACGTCTGGTCAACGGTGGCCGAGGAACTGGTTCAAATGGCTCTGAGCACTATGGGACTTAACATCTATGGTCATCAGTCCCCTAGAACTTAGAACTACTTAAACCTAACTAACCTAAGGACAGCACACAACGCCCAGTCACCACGAGGCAGAGAAAATCCCTGACCCCGCCGGGAATCGAACCCGGGAACCCGAGCGTTGGAAGCGAGAACGCTACCGCACGACCATGAGCTGCGGACCCGAGGAACTGGCTCGTCACAATACGCCAGTTATTACTCTTGACGAACTGTGGTATCGTGTTGAAGCTCATGGGTAGTTGTACCTGTACACGCTATCCAAGCTCTGTTTGACTCAATCCCCAGGCGTATCAAGGCCGTTATTATGGCGACAGGTGGTTATTCTAGGTACTGATTTCTCAGGATCTATGCACCCAAATTGCTTGAAAATGTAATCACATGTCAGTTGTCGTATAATATATTTGTCCAATGAATACTCGTTTATCATCTGCATTTCTTCTTAGTGTAGCAATTTTAATGGCCAGTAGTGTAAAAGGTAATGACGACAGTGAAAATTTGCTGGGCCGGGCTGGAACCTGGATTTTCCGTTTTACGCGAGCGGTCGCCTTAATCACTTTGTGTATCTGTGAACGATCGGCCGCCGTACCCAAACTTCTGTACGTCTTCACGCATCAAATCTATACTCGTTCACATATTATGTAATCTCTTTACAGGGCGGTACATTTTAATTTAAAGCCCCTGCCTGGCATCGGCGTATAAATACGATATTGCAGTGCCTTTGTTGTTACGAACGATTCAATGATCCTTCGAACACGCATTTGACGACTGCGCTGTTTTTTGCATCCTCTGACACGCTTTATATTCCCTCTACTGCTAGTGCTGCCATCTGCTATCTGTGATCACACTAATGTGACTCGACGGTGTATTTAGGCCCTGCTTACAAGTTGGAATTTAACATCAATCCACAACTATGGCGTATTGCATTACCGTAAAATTTTCTCGGAGAATATTTGTGTTTAACGTCCCGTTAACAACGAAAGAGCCGGCTGCTAGGGTCGAGCAGTTCTAGGCACTTCAGTCTGAACCGCGCGACCGCTACGGACGCAGATTCGAATCCTACCTCGGGCATGGATGTGTGTGATGTCCTTAGGTTGGTTAGGTTTAAGTAGTTCTAAGTTCTAGGGGACTGATGACCTCAGATGTTAAGTCCCATAGTGCTCAGAGCCATTTGTACCATTTGAACAACGATGTATTAGAGACCGAGCTCAAGCTAGGATTAAGGAAGGATGGAGAAGGAAAGCGGCCGTGCCCTTTCGAAGGAACCATTCTGGCATTTGCATTAAGCGATTTAGGAAATCACGGAAAACCTAATTCAGGATGGGAGGACGCGGTCCTCCTGCATGCGAGTTAACTGTGGGAACGATTGCGCTACCATCCCCCCCCCCCCCCCGCCCTCACTGAACCATGGACCTTGCCATTGCTCGGGAGGCTTGCGTGCCGCAGTGATACAGATGGCCGTAACGTAGGTGCAACCACAACGGAGGGGTATCTGTTGAGAGGCCACACAAACGTGTGGGTCCTGGAGAGGGGCAGCAGCCTTTTCAGTAGTTGCAGGGGAAACAGTCTGGGTGATTGACTGATCTGGCCTTGTAACACTAACCAAAACGGCCTTGCTGTGCTGGTACTGCGAACGGCTGAAAGCAAGGGTAAACTACAGCCGTAATTCTTCCCGAGGGCATGAAGCTTTACTGTATGGTTAAATGATGATGGCGTCCTCTTGGGTAAAATATTCCGGAGGTAAAATAGTCCCCCATTCGGATCTCCGGGCGGTGACTACTAAAGAGGACGTCGTTATCAGGAGAAAGAAAACTGGCGTTCTATGGATCGGAGTGTGGAATGCCAGATCCCTTAAACGGGCAGGTAGTTAGAAAATTTAAAAAGGTAAATGGATAGGTCAAATATAGATTTAGTTGGAATTAGTGACGTTAGGTGGTAGGAGGAACAAGACTTTTGGTCAGGTGAATACAGCGTTATAAATACAAAATCAAGTAGGGGTAATATAGGAGTAGGCCTAATAATGAATAAAAAAATAGGAGTGCGGCTAAGCTACAACAAACAGTATAGTGAATGCATTATTGTGGCCAAGACAGACACGAAGCCCACGCCTACTACAGTAGTACAAGTTTATATGCCAACTAGCTCTGCAGATGATGAAGAAATTGATGAAATGTATGATGAGATAAAAGAAATTATTCAGGTAGTCAAGGGAGACGAAAATTTAATAGTCATGGGTGACTAGAATTCGAGAGTAGTAAAAGGGAGAAAAGGAAACATACTAGGAGAATATGGATTGGGGGTAAGAAATGAAAGAGGAAGCCGTCTTGTAGAACTTTGCACACAGCATAACATAGTCATAGCTAAAACTTAGTTCAAGAATCATAAAAGAAGGTTGTATACATGGAAGAAGCCTGGAGATACTAGAAGGTATCACATAGATTATACAATGGTAAGACAGAGATTTAGGAACCAGGTTTTAAATTGTAAGATATTTCCAGGGGCTGATGTGAACTCTGACCACAATCTATTGGTTATAAACTGTAGATTAAAACTGAAGAAAATGCAAAAAGATGGGAATTTAAAGACATGGGACTTGGATAAACTTACTAAACCAGAGGTTGTACAGAGTTTCAGGGAGAGCATAAGGGAACAATTGACAGGAATGGGGGAAAGAAATACAATACAAGAAGAATGGGTAGCTCTGAGGGATGAAGTAGTGAAAGCAGCAGTGGATCAAGTAGGTAAAAAGACGAGGGCTAGTAGAAATCCTTGGGTAACAGAAGAAATATTGAATTTAATTGATGAAAGGAGAAAATATAAAAATGCTTTAAATGAAGCAGGCAAAAAGAAATACAAACGTCTCAAAAATGAGATCGACAGGAAGTGGAAAATGGCTAAGCAGAGATGGCTTGAGGACAAATGTAAGGATGTAGAGGCTTATCTCACTAGGGGTGAGATAGATACGGCCTACAGGAAAATTAAAGAGACCTTTGGAGAAAAGAGAACTACTTCTATGAATATCAAGAGCTCCAATGGAAACCCAGTCCTAAGCAAAGAAGGGTAAGCAGAAAGGTTGAAGGAGTATATAGATGGTCTATAAAGGATCGATGTACTTGAGGACAATATCATGGAATTGGAAGAGAATGTAGATGAAGATGAAATGGGAGATACGAGACTGCGTGAAGAGTTTGACAGAGCACTGAAAGACCTGAGTCGAAACAAGGCCCCGGGAGTAGACAACATTCCATTATAACTACTGATGGCCTTGGGAGAGCCAGTCCTGACAAAACTCTACCATCTGGTGAGCAAGATGTATGAGATAGTCGAAATACCCTCAGACTTCAAGGAGAATATAATAATTCCAATCCCAAAGTAACAATGTGTTGACAGGTGTGAAAATTGCCGAACTATCAGTTTAATAAGTCACAGCTTCAAAATACCAACACAAATTCTGTACAGAGGAATGGAAAACTGGTAGAAGCTGACCTCGGGAAGGATCAGTTTGGATTCCGTAGAAATGTTGGAACACGTGAGGCAATACTGGCCTTACGACTTATCTTAGAGGAAAGATTAACGAAAGGCAAACCTACGTTTCTGGCATTTGTAGAATTGGAGAAGGCTTTTGACAATGTTGACTGGAATACTCTCTTTCAAATTCTAAATGAGGCAGGGGTAAAATACAGGGAGCGAAAGGCTATTTACAATTTGTACAGAAACCAGATGGCAGATATAAGAGTCGAGAGGCATGAACGGGAAGCAGTGGTTGGGAAAGGAGTGAGACAGGGTTGTAGCCTCTCCCCGATGTTATTCAATCTGTATATTGAGCAAGCAGTAAAGGAAACAAAAGAAAAATTCTGAGTAGGTATTAAAATCCATGGAGAAGAAATACAAAATTTAATGTTCGCTGATGACTTTGTAATTCTCTCAGAGACAGCAAAGGACTTGGAAGAGCAGTTGAACGGAATTGATAGTGTCCGAACGGAGGATATAAGATGAACATCAACAAAAGCAAAACGAGGATAATGGAATGTAGTTGAATTTAGTCGGGTAATGCTGAGGGAATTATATTTGGAATTGAGACACTTTAAGTACTAAAGGAGCTTTGCTATTTGGGGAGCAAAATAACTGATGATGGTCGAAGTAGAGAAGATGTAAAATGTAGACTGGCAATGGCAAGGAAAGCGTTTCTGAAGAAGAGAAATTTGTTAACACAGAGTATAGATTTAAGTGTTAGGAAGCCGTTTCTGAAAGTATTTGTATGGAGTGTAGCCTTGTATGGAAGTGAAACATGGACGAGAAATAAGAAGAGAGTAGAAGCTTTCCAAATGTGGTGCTACGGAAGAATGCTGAAGATTAGATGGGTAGATCACATAACTAATAAGGTGGTATTGAATAGGTGAGAAGAGGAGTTGTGGCACAACTTGAGAAGAAGAAGGGACCAGTTGGTAGGACATGTTCTGAGGCATCAAGGGATCTCAAATTTAACATCAGAGGTCAGCGTAGAGGGTAAAAATCGTAGAGGGAGACCAAGAGATGAATAGACTAAGCAGATTCCGAAGGATGTAGGTTGCAGTAAGTACTGGTAGATGAAGAAACTTGCACAGGATAGGGTAGCATGGAGAGCTGCACCAAACCAGAGTCAGGACTGAAGACCACAACAACAACAACGCCCCTCGTAAAATTTTCTAGCTCGCAGACAGCATCATTTTGTAAAATGATCGAAATAGTGGCTCTTCATCAAATAACATGATGCCATCCACAACCTAGAAGAAATACGTGTACATTGGCCGCACCTGCGAAAGTCTGTGAAATTACATTTGGGAACTGTTGCGCTAGTGGTGTATTTAGTGAATGATAAAAATAGCCGCCGTTACTTACTGCTTATATGCAGCAAACCTGGGCCTGGAGAACCTGTGCCTTGCGGCGGCAGCGTGTAACTACCCGTGACGTCACGCGGTGAACAACGCCAGCTAGGAAACAAAAGTCGGGCGCGGTCCCCACGCTGACCCCTGACTCGGCGGCCGCAGCTCGCCGCTTGCAACTGTGTACACAGTTTCCCGGCTTTATTCATCGCTGCTGTTATTCCAAATAAATAATTTGGCAGCGCGGCCCGTTATTCGTACGCCTGTGCTGTGAGTGCCGCCAAACAAATAACTCGGCCTCTGCTTTTGCAGCTTTATTGAACAAATACCTGCCGCGACCCATCACATATTTATAGAGCTCGTCCGAAATGAAATACGACCTCTTTATTCAAACAAAATCGTTACGCAGAAACGGTTACTGCGAAGTTGTAACTCTTGACGCAGCAGAAATTAAACTTGGTCCTTAATATGGCTGTCCATGTAATAGATTTAGTTGTTCACCAGCGTTACGATAATGATACTACCGGACTATATGATGCAACAGTTAGCATACGAGCCGCATTCATGAGTAGCGCGGTATCGAAACCATATCCGACCACTGTTACCGTCACTTCATCTAAATGCAATGCAGTTCCTGTGGAAAAACAGTGACCGAAACCTTGAGCCATTCATATCTGACGGAACAGGTGCGCTGTCTATCGATATTAATATCTTCCTCGCGATTTTTAAGACCCTGCTCGGGCGATGGTGACAGAGGTAAGTTCACTTGCCATTTGGAGCGCGCTCTAGTTAGGTAAGAAATTACGGGTCTGCTAATCTAATTTTAGTGTAACAACCATACTGTCAGCTCCTGTCTTACATGTCTTCTGACTTCCCTTCACCCACGGCTTCCAGTTTTAATCTCAAACGAGAGTTCCGTGTCCTAGGTGTTTATTAAACTATGTAATACTATGGCTCAGTCACCAATATTTTCCAGAGATTCCACGCATCCTTTCATGGATTGCATCGAAATCTATAGGAATTATGGGACTTATATATGAGCGAGTAGATACAAAGAGAATAACACTACCCGCAAGGAAACCTATAGCGAAGTGAGAGTAAATGGTCACCGCGCCCATATAATCATCATCGTCTGAATCGGATTTGCTTCTTCTTCGGAATTGCACTAAACGAAACTTTGACTTTTCTTTCACTAGCTTCTTACCGTTTGTTTGTTTACAGGCTTCTTGTTTCGAGCAGCGTTACTTGTTGAGAAGCAAGTAGATTTTTCTTTCCTAAAATCATCCAGCCTCCTCTGACAGAGCTGAGTAATGCTGAATTCTCTCCAACTTTCCGTTTGATAGGTAGTTCTAGCGCTTTTCTTGCTGATCTTATGCTCGTAGACGGAAAAAACGTGGAAACAGTACTCGGTAAGCATATCACCAGCCTGTCACTTTTTATGGAGAACCATAGCTGGACATAGAAGTTAATTCAAGAGTGTTCCATGGAAGTGTGCTGTGATACTTGATGTTTGCATTCTGCAATAATAACCTGGCAGACAATTTTCAGATGATGCTAGAATTTATACGAAACTACACTGCTGGCCACCGTAAATGCAACACCAAGAAAGACAAGAGGTCGCACAACAAAATTTATTTTGTAGATAACATGTTGACCAAGTATCAAATGATTACGTTTACAGACGTCTGTGACATGTGGTTCCTGCCAGAATCAGTAGCCAGAGTAGCCGCCATTGTTGGAGGTCACCGCTGCCACACGTCTCGGCATTGAGTCAAAGAGACGTTGGATGTGTTCCTGGGGTACAGCAGCCCAAGCAGCTTCAACACGTTGCCAAAGATCATCTGGTCTGGCAGCTGGGGATGTAATCTGGGTCACTCGTTGAGCAACCATGGACCACATGTTTTCTATCGGCGAAACATGCGGAGAGCGAGCCGGCCAGGGAAGCAATTCAATCTGGTTATTGACGAAGAACCTTTGGACAATGCGTGCCACTTGTGGTCGCGCATTATCCTGTTGAAATATGGCTGTGGCCGAGCCCTGAAGGTAAGGAAGGACAACTGGCTCCAGCACCTCGGATATGTAGCGCCGGCTATTTAAAGTACCGGCAATGCGTACTAGAGGCGTGCCAGAGTAATATCCAATACCGCCCCATACCATAATACCCGGTGCAAGACCAGTGTGGCGGTGCATAATGCAGCTGTCCAGCATGCTCTCTCCACGGTGTCTCCACACTCGAATCCGACCATCGTGGTGCTGCAGACAGAAGCGTGCCTCGTCAGTAAAGACAACGTCATTCCATTCTGCCGTCCACATCCGTCTGTCATCACACCACTGGCGACGGAGACGTCTGTGGTTCTGCGTCAATGGTAGACGAAGCAATGGACGTCTTGCGGACAGACCACTCTGCTGTAAACGGCGTCGAATGGTACGCGCAGACACTGGATGATGCGTTACAGACGCAATGTGCTGTGCTACGGTTCGGGATGTCACCGAGCGATCCGTCACTGCCATGCGCACAATTTGCTTATCAGCACATGCAGTGGTGCACCGAGGTGAATGCGATCGACCACGTCGGTCCGTCGTACCCTCCTGCATCCAACGGTCACATATCCGCATTACAGTCGTTTGGTTTCGTCCAACACGACTAGCGATTTCTCTGTATGATAATCCACAATCTCGGCAAGCCACTATCCTTCCTCTGTCGAACTCGGATACTTGATCAAAAGATGTTCGCTGTTGTCTACGAGGCGTAACTGATCGTCTTGTGAAACAACCACAAGGTAAACACACGTGTCGAACGTACACTCGTCGACATCGCCAAGCCTTAAATGGCGCTATGAGGTGGCGCCACAGGCGCGCGTGATGTGCGTCTGCGCTGAAAATCTAATCAGTTGCATATCTCATCGCTGCAAACTCATGGTGTAAATTCCACTTGATTCGGATGCTTCCTTCAGGGTGTTGCATTTACGGTGGCCAGCAGTGTACTATCCGAAAAGCTGCACAGTCTCTCAACAATGTAAGATTTCAAAGTTGGCCGAAGACTAGAACCCTGCTTTATGTATTCAGAAATTTAAAATTTTCTTCTGCACATAACGAAAAAACATTCTCTCTCACTACAATAACATTAATGAGTCACAAATGGAAAGTTGTGCTAAGGTCTTATGGAACCAAACCGCTAAGGTCATCAGTCCCTAAGCTTACGCGCTACTTAATCTAACTTAAACTAACTTAGACTAAGGACAGCACAGCACACACCCACGCCCAAGGGAGGACTCGAACCTCCGACGTTGCGAGCCGCGCGGACCGTGACTAGGCCCCCCTAGACCACGCGGCTACCCTGGGCGGCTGAATGAAAATAGTCAGCTCACATACAGGGTGTTTCAAAAATGACCGGTATATTTGAAACGGCAATAAAAACTAAACGAGCAGCGATAGAAATACACCGTTTGTTGCAATATGCTTGGGACAACAGTACATTTTCAGGCAGACAAACTTTCGAAATTACAGTAGTTACAATTTTCAACAACAGATGGCGCTGCGGTCTGGGAAACTCTATAGTACGATATTTTCCACATATCCACCATGCGTAGCAATAATATGGCGTAGTCTCTGAATGAAATTACCCGAAACCTTTGACAACGTGTCTGGCGGATTGGCTTCACATGCAGATGAGATGTACTGCTGCAGCTGTTCAATTGTTTCTAGATTCTGGCGGTACACCCGGTCTTTCAAGTGTCCCCGCAGAAAGAAGTCACAGGGGTTCACGTCTGGCGAATAGGGAGGCCAATCCACGCCGCCTCCTGTATGTTTCGGATAGCCCAAAGCAATCACACGATCATCGAAATATTCATTCAGGAAATTCAAGACGTCGGCCGTGCGATGTGGCCGGACGCCATCTTGCATAAACCACGGGGTGTTCGCAGTGTCGTCTAAGGCAGTTTGTACCGCCACAAATTCACGAAGAATGTCCAGATAGCGTGATGCAGTAATCGTTTCGGATCTGAAAAATGGGCCAATGATTCCTTTGGAAGAAATGGCGGCCCAGACCAGTACTTTTTGAGGATGCAGGGACGATGGGACTGCAACATGGGGCTTTTCGGTTCCCCATATGCGCCAGTTCTGTTTATTGACGAAGCCGTCCAGGTAAAAATAAGCTTCGTCAGTAAACCAAATGCTGCCCACATGCATATCGCCGTCATCAATCCTGTGCACTATATCGTTAGCGAATGTCTCTCGTGCAGCAATGGTAGCGGCGCTGAGGGGTTGCCGCGTTTGAATTTTGTATGGATAGAGGTGTAAACTCTGGCGCATGAGACGATACGTGGACGTTGGCGTCATTTGGACCGCAGCTGCAACATGGCGAACGGAAACCCGAGGCCGCTGTTGGATCACCTGCTGCACTAGCTTCGCGTTGCCCTCTGTGGTTGCCGTACGCGGTCGCCCTACCTTTCCAGCACGTTCATCCGTCACGTTCCCAGTCCGTTGAAATTTTTCAAACAGATCCTTTATTGTATCGCTTTTCGGTCCTTTGGTTACATTAAACCTCCATTGAAAACTTCGTCTTGTTGCAACAACACTGTGTTCTAGGCGCTGGAATTCCAACACCAGAAAAATCCTCTGTTCTAAGGAATAAACCATGTTGTCTACAGCACACTTGCACGTTGTGAACAGCACATGCTTACAGCAGAAAGACGACGTACAGAATGGCGCTCCCACAGACTGCGTTGTCTTCTATATCTTTCACATCACTTGCAGCGCCTTTGTTGTTGAAAATTGTAACTACTGTAATTTCGAAAGTTTGTCCGCCTGAAAATGTACTGTTGTCCCAAGCATATTGCAACAAACGGTGTATTTCTATCGCTGCTCGTTTAGTTTTTATTGCCGTTTCAAATATAACGGTCATTTTTGAAACACCCTGTAAATACCTGGGTGTAACAATTTGTGTGACAACGTGAAAAGATCACGAACATTTAATCGTGGGTAAAGCAGGTTCATTGGCAGAACACTAGGGAAATGCAATCAGACTGCAAAAGAGATTCCTTTACAAGTCACTCGAGGTATCCATCCTAGAATTTTGCCCAAGTGTGTGGGGCCCATACCAGATAGGACTGAGAAGGTGTATAGAAGGTGCATAATGAAGGACAGCAGGATTGGTGACGAGTTTGTCAGCCATGGCGAGAGCGTCAGGGAAATGATACAGAAACTGAACTGGAGACGAGTGAAGATGGACTTTAATCAGCCAGCTAAAGCCTACTTACAAAGTTACAAGAGCCATAGTCAAGCGAGGAATCGAGGAATAAACTGTACCCTGCTTTGTAAGTTCACACAGGGACCCCGAGGACCAGGTTGGACTAACTCCAGCGCGCAGTGAGGCATTTTAGCAGTCACGCAACTCAAGCTGCTTACGCGAGTGGAGAGCAAGATGCCTCTAACACTTGGTGCAATGAGAAGTGACCTCGCCACGCACCTCAAAGAGCTTTTCAGAGTAAGGATATTTATACACGCAAAGCATAACAAGAAACAGGCCCGTCATCCAAGATATGAATGTCCCTAATATCGCCCATGTAGCTAATGTTATGCATTTAGCTGAGCTGGTACATTCACGCAATAACTGTACTTCAAAAAAGCAATTTCTTACTAAATATGATACTGTTAGTTTCAAAAGGTACCAGCAGAAATAAAAATGTGCCTTACTTACCTTTTTCTGCCTCCGAAATGAGGCTCAAAACAACGGTGAACGAGCCTAGAAAACTTCTATGTCAGTCTCTGATAAGAAGCTCGATGCTAACGCCCTACTTAGTGGCAGTCCAAAACTATCATTTACAGCACGAAATCAGAGATGACTTGCTTTCCGTCTTCCCGTGTGGCGGTATTAAAGACAAGGCTCGAATTTTGTCCCGCAATCGGGTGTCGAACTAAGATGGGTAGGAATACTGAGTGACACTGGAAACAATGACTGGGTCCAGGGGGCGGGCTTGTACATTATCTGGTCAATAGTATCCAGACAGACTATATAATGGGCAATTTACCGCAACTGACCACTAAATGTCAGAGAGGCTGACCCACCAATATGAAAGGCCGCATGTCAGTATAGAAGCAGTAACAGCAGAATGAGTTGGCTAGGAGAGCTCAGAGGTTTCGAATGTGGGCCTGTCATTGGATGGCACCTGAATAACAAATCCATCAGAGACAATTTCTAAAGCTGTACGTGTCGACTTAGGATAACGCGATTTTCAAGAAAAAACGGAGGGAACAACCACAGGTAAACCAAAACAAGGGAGAATCCTTGAACATATGCGCAGTTCGAATATAATAAACTGTCTTGAGACTAAGAAGCTTATGTCCACCACTCAGTATGGCTTTAGAAAGCATCGCTCGGGCCAAACTCAGAGAATTATGGATGAAGGACAACAGGCAGATCCATATATCTAGATTACCGGAAAGCATTTGATATGCTGCCCCATTGAAGGCTGATAACGCAGGTACGAGCATAAGAAATAAGTTCACAGATACGTGAGTGGCTCGAAGACATCATAAATAATACACTCCTGGAAATTGAAATAAGAACACCGTGAATTCATTGTCCCAGGAAGGGGAAACTTTGACACATTCCTGGGGTCAGATACATCACATGATCACACTGACAGAACCACAGGCACATAGACACAGGCAACAGAGCATGCACAATGTCGGCACTAGTACAGTGTATATCCACCTTTCGCAGCAATGCAGGCTGCTATTCTCCCATGGAGACGATCGTAGAGATGCTGGATGTAGTCCTGTGGAACGGCTTGCCATGCCATTTCCACCTGGCGCCTCAGTTGGACCAGCGTTCGTGCTGGACGTGCAGACCGCGTGAGACGACGCTTCATCCAGTCCCAAACATGCTCAATGGGGGACAGATCCAGAGATCTTGCTGGCCAGGTTAGTTGACCTACACCTTCTAGAGCACGTTGGGTGGCACGGGATACATGCGGACGTGCATTGTCCTGTTGGAACAGCAAGTTCCCTTGCCGGTCTAGGAATGGTAGAACGATGGGTTCGATGACGGTTTGGATGTACCGTGCACTATTCAGTGTCCCCTCGACGATCACCAGTGGTGTACGGCCAGTGTAGGAGATCGCTCCCCACACCATGATGCCGGGTGTTGGCCCTGTGTGCCTCGGTCGTATGCAGTCCTGATTGTGGCGCTCACCTGCACGGCGCCAAACACGCATACGACCATCATTGGCACCAAGGCAGAAGCGACTCTCATCGCTGAAGACGACACGTCTCCATTCGTCCCTCCATTCACGCCTGTCGCGACACCACTGGAGGCGGGCTGCACGATGTTGGGGCGTGAGCGGAAGACGGCCTAACGGTGTGCGGGACCGTAGCCCAGCTTCATGGAGACGGTTGCGAATGGTCCTCGCCGATACCCCAGGAGCAACAGTGTCCCTAATTTGCTGGGAAGTGGCCGTGCGGTCCCCTACGGCACTGCGTAGGATCCTACGGTCTTGGCGTGCATCCGTGCGTCGCTGCGGTCCGGTCCCAGGTCGACGGGCACGTGCACCTTCCGCCGACCACTGGCGACAACATCGATGTACTGTGGAGACCTCACGCTCCACGTGTTAAGCAATTCGGCGGTACGTCCACCCGGCCTCCCGCATGCCCACTATACGCCCTCGCTCAAAGTCCGTCAACTGCACATACGGTTCACGTCCACGCTGTCGCGGCATGCTACCAGTGTTAAAGACTGCGATGGAGCTCCGTATGCCACGGCAAACTGGCTGACACTGACGGCGGCGGTGCACAAATGCTGCGCAGCTAGCGCCATTCGACGGCCAACACCGCGGTTCCTGGTGTGTCCGCTGTGCCGTGCGTGTGATCATTGCTTGTACAGCCCTCTCGCAGTGTCCGGAGCAAGTATGGTGGGTCTGACACACCGGTGTCAATGTGTTCTTTTTTCCATTTCCAGGAGTGTAGAACCCAATATGTTGTCCTCGACCGCGAGTGTTTACCAGAGACAAGGGTACCGTCTGGAGTGCCCTAGAGAAGTGAGAAAGGACCGCTGTTGTCCTCTATACAGGGTGTTACAAAAAGGTACGGCCAAACTTTCAAGAAACATTCCTCACACACAAATAAAGAAAAGATGTTATGTGTACATGTGTACGGAATCGTTTAATTTCCATGTTAGAGCTCATTTTAGTTTGTTCTACGCTGAATGGAGCACGTTATCATGATTTCATACGGGATACTCTACCTGTGCTACTAGAACATGTGCCTTTACACGTACGACACAACATGTGGTTCACGCACGATGGAGCTGCTGCACATTTCAGTCGAAGTGTTCGTACGCTTCTCAACACCAGATTCGGTGACCGATGGATTGGTAGAGGCGGACCAATTCCATGGCCTCCACGCTCTCCTGACCTCAACCCTCTTGACTGTCATTTATGGGGGCATTTGAAATCTCTTGTCTACGCAACCCCGGTACCAAATGTAGAGACTCTTCGTGCTCGTATTGTGGACGCCTGTGATACAATACGCCATTCTCCAGGGCTGCATCAGCGCATCAGGGATTCAATGCGACGGATGGTGGATGCATGTATCCTCGCTAACGGAGGACATTTTGAACATTTCCTGTAACAAAGCGTTTGAAGTCACGCTGATACGTTCTATTGCTGTGTTTTTCCATTCCATGATTAATGTGGTTTGAAGAGAAGTAATAAAGTGAGCTCTAACATGGAAAGTAAGCGTTTCCGGACACATGTCTACATAACATATTTTCTTCCTTTGTGTGTGAGGAATGTTTCCTGAAAGTTTGGCCGTACCTTTTTGTAACACCCTGTATACAGAAATGTTTTTGTTGACAGGGTGGGCAGAAAAATGCGTTTGTTTGCTGATGACACAGTGGTGTACGATAAAGTGTCGAAGTTGAGTGACTGTAGGAAGATACAAGACGACTTAGGGAAAGTTTCCAGTTGGTGTGAGGAATGTCAGGGAGGACTAAATGTGGAAAAGTGTAAGTTAATGCGGGTTGGTAGGAAGATCAGACCTGTCATGTTCGGATATAGTACAGGGTGTACATAAAGTCCGGCAACACTTTCTATTGTTTGTTGCACAAGAACTAACCATTGTATAGATGCCATACATACTGAATTTTGAAGAGAAACTCTGGAAGTTTTTTTAGAAACATTCGATATGCGAACCATGAGTGACATGGCAATTGTCAATACGGTAATCGAGTTCTTGCCTACCAGTCCCAGCATGGCACCGTCGACTGTGGCAGACGCTTACCAGAGCTCTGCTACATCACTTGGTAGAGGCGGTACATACACCAGATCTTTATGTGTCCCCACAGAAAAAAGTCACACGGGATGAGATCTGGTGATCGGGGAGGACATTTCATGAAATAGCTGTCCCCTTCTATCGCACGGCCGATCCATCTATGCAGCAGCTCCGTATTCAGGTACCCACGAACTTTACTATGAAAATGGGGTGGAGCCCCAACCTGCTGACAGATGAACGGAGAGTCCGATTGCATTTGAGGCATCAGCCATTGTTGCAACATGTACAAGTAGGAATATCCAATGATAGTGCAAAGAAGAAAGGCCCGTACAGTTTTCTGCGTGACAAGGCACAAAAAACATTTACCTTTGGGGAATCACACTCAAATTTAGTGCATTCGTGTGGATACTTTGTTCCTCAGATTCGACAACTATGCCTTTTCACTTTGCCACAGCTGTACCTAGCTTGTTTTTGTCGAACTCTCAACAGACAGAAAGCTCGCTCCACAACTGAACTCGCCATGTTTGCGACTACCGCTGACCTAAGAAATTTTGGTCTTATGTCAAAGCGGTAGGTGGATCAAAGCAAAATGTCTAGACACTCTGTGACCAAAATGGTACTGAAACAGAGGATGACAGACTAAAGGCCGAAATACTAAATGTCTTTTTCCAAAGCTGTTTCACAGAGGAATACTGCACTATAGTTCCTTCTCTAGATTCTCGCACAGATGACAAAATGGTAGATATCGAAATAGACGACAGAGGGATAGAGGAACAATTAAAATCGCTCAAAAGAGGAAAGGCCTCTGGACCTGATGGGATACCAGTTCAATTTTACACAGAGTACGCGAAGGAACTTGCCCCCCCCCCCCCCCCCCCTCTTGCAGCGGTGTACCGTAGGTCTCTGGAAGAGCGTAGCGTTCCAAAGGATTGGAAAAGGGCACAGGTCATCCCCGTTTTCAAGAAGGGACGTCGAACAGATGTGCAGAACTATAGATCTATATCTCTAACGTCGATCAGTTGTAGAATTTTGGAACACGTATTATGTTCGAGTATAATGACTTTTCTGGAGACTAGAAATCTACTCTGTAGGAATCAGCATGTGTTTCGAAAAAGACGGTCATGTGAAACCCAGCTCGCGCTATTCGTCCACGAGACTCAGAGGGCCATAGACACGGGTTCACAGGTAGATGCCGTGTTTCTTGACTTCCGCAAGGCGTTCGATACAGTTCTCCACAGTCGTTTAATGAACAAAGTAAGAGCATATGGACTATCAGACCAATTGTGTGATTGGATTGAGGAGTTCCTAGATAACAGGACGCAGCATGTCATTCTCAATGGAGAGAAGTCTTCCGAAGTAAGAGTGATATCAGGTGTGCCGCAGGGGGGTGTCATAGCACCGTTGCTATTCACAATATACATAAATGACCTGGTGGATGACATCGGAAGTTCACTGAGGCTTTTGCAGATGATACTGTGGTGTATCGAGAGGTTGTAACAATGAAAAATTGTACTGAAATGCAGGAGGATCTGCAGCGAATTGACGCATTGTGCAGGGAATGGCAATTGAATCTCAATGTAGACAAGTGTAATGTGCTGCGAATACACAGAAAGATAGATCCTTTATCATTTAGCTACAATATAGCAGGTCAGCAACTGGAAGGAGTTAATACCATAAATTATCTGGGAGTGCGCATTAGCACTGATTTAAAATGGAATGATCGTATAATGTTGATCGTCGGTAAAGCAGATGCCAGACTGAGATCCATTGGAAGAATCCTAAGGAAATGCAATCCGAAAACAAAGGAAGTAGGGTACAGTACGCTTGTTCGCCCACTGCTTGAATACTGCTCAGCAGTGTGGGATCCGTACCAGATAGGGTTGATACAAGACATAGAGAAGATCCAACGGAGAGCAGCGCGCTTCGTTACAGGATCATTTAGTAATCGCGAAAGCGTTAGGAGATGATAGATAAACTCCAGTGGAAGACTGCAGGAGAGACGCTCAGTTGCTCGGTACGGGCTTTTGTTGAAGTTTCGAGAACATACCTTCACCGAAGAGTCAAGTAGTATATTGCTCCCTCCTACGTATATCTCGCGAAGAGACCATGAGGATAAAATCAGAGAGATTAGAGCCCACACAGAGGCATACCGACAATCCTTCTTTCCACGAACAATACGAGACTGGAATAGAAGGGAGAACCGATAGAGGTACTGAAGGTACCCTCCGCCACACACCGTCAGGTGGCTTGCGGAGTATGGATGTAGATGTAGATGTAGACTATTTGCAAATTAAAAAAGCCACGCTGTAGCCGTATACATGAAAAAAAAAATTTCAGGATTTCTCTTCAAAATGACATCCGTGTGATATCTGTACAATGTTTGGTTCTTGTGCAACAAATAACTGAAAAATGTTCCCAAACTTTATGTTCACTCTGTATTACTAGTTTTCTCCTTGAAACAGTCAAGTCGTTTAAATATTTGTGCATAACGTTCAAATGGCTCTGAGCATTATGCGACGTAACTTCTGAGGTCATCAATCGACTAGAACTTAGAACTAACCTAAGGACATCACACACATCCATGCCCGAGGCAGGATTCGAATCTGCGACCGTAGCGGTCGCTCGGCTCCAGACTATAGCGCCTAGAACCGCCGGTCAATCCGGCCGGCGGGCATAACCTTGCAAAGCGATATGAGGTGGAAAGATCATGTGAGAACTGTGGTAGGGAGGGCGAATAGGATGACTTGGGTTTATTGGGAGAATTTTAGGAAAGTATGGTTCATCTGTAAAGGAGACCGCATGTAGGACGCTGCAGCGACCTATTCTTGAGTGCTGCTCGAGAGTCTGGGATCCGTACCAGGTCAAATTAAAGGAAGACATTGAAGCAATTCACAAACCGGCTGCTAGGATTGTTACTGGTAGGTTGGAACAACAGCAGATGCTTCGAGAACTCAAATCCGAATCCCTGGAGGAAGGTCGACGTCCTTTTCGAGAAACACTATTTAGAAAATTTAGAGAACCGGCATCTGAAACTGACTACCGAACGATTCTACCACCTACAATATATACTGCGCGTAAGGACCACGGAGATAAGATAGGAGAAATTAGGGCTCATGCGGAGGCATAAAGATACTCGTTTTTTCCTCGCTCTATTTGCGAGTAGAACAGGAAAGGAACTGACAAGTAGTGGTACAGAGCACCCTCTGCCATGCACCGTACGGTGGCTTGCGGAGTATCTATGTAGATGCAGATGTAGATATACTGATAGTTAGGGACCGTCAACGTTGGAGAGGGTTGTTGTAAAAAATTGCACGAAATCAGCGGAAGAAATCACTCGAGAGCTCCATAGTGTTACTGAAGTCGAGCTAGAAAAATGATTGTGCGCAAGGAATTTAAAAGGTGGGGTGTGGTGTCACCGCCAGACACCACACTTGCTAGGTGGTAGCCTTTAAATCGGCCGCGGTCCGCTAATATACGACGGACCCGCGTGTCGCCACTGTCAGTGATTGCAGACCGAGCGCCGCCACACGGCAGGTCTAGAGACACTTCCTAGCACTCGCCCCAGTTGTACAGCCGACTTTGCTAGCGATGGTTCACTGACAAATTACGCTCTCATTTGCCGAGACGATAGTTAGCATAGCCTTCAGCTACGTCATTTGCTACGACCTAGCAAGGCGCCATTATCATTTGCTATTTATCTTGTGATGTACCGTCAGACCGATGTTCACCAATTATGGATTAAAGTTAAGTATTCCAGAAGCTACGTACCTTTTTTACTAGACTCAACTCCTATAGCTGTTCCAGACCTCACGCCAGCCTGCGTGAGCTTAAACGCGTGCCTTTCGGCTTCCTCTCCTAGTGGCTTGGCTGTCTTGTCAAGTCACAACATGGGGTACAATGGTAGAGCAACTCCTCATAAACTACACATTTATGTAGTTAGTGTGGAGCGACACTTGAGACGGAGTAAAGAGTGGACCCCATTGGGCAATGGACGACTGGAAACGAGTAATATAGAGTGATGAAGTAGTCAGTACCGTGTGGCTATCCGATAGAAGGATTTGAGTTTGGCGATTGCCTGGGGAACATTATTTGCCATCTCGTGCACTGCCAACAGTGAAGCATGAAGGAGCTGCTGTAACGGGTGAACGTTTATTTCGTGGTTGTGATGTGGTTTCCTTATTGCGTTTAAGCAAACGCTAAGTGCGGAAGGATATGAACACACTTTGCACTAATGCAGCAGTTCATAACTACACTCCTGGAAATTGAAATAAGAACACCGTGAATTCATTGTCCCAGGAAGGGGAAACTTTATTGACACATTCCTGGGGTCAGATACATCACATGATCACACTGACAGAACCACAGGCACATAGACACAGGCAACAGAGCATGCACAATGTTGGCACTAGTACAGTGTATATCCACCTTTCGCAGCAATGCAGGCTGCTATTCTCCCATGGAGACGATCGTAGAGATGCTGGATGTAGTCCTGTGGAACGGCTTGCCATGCCATTTCCACCTGGCGCCTCAGCTGGACCAGCGTTCGTGCTGGACGTGCAGACCGCGTGAGACGACGCTTCATCCAGTCCCAAACATGCTCAATGGGGGACAGATCCGGAGATCTTGCTGGCTAGGGTAGTTGACTTACACCTTCTAGAGCACGTTGGGTGGCACGGGATACATGCGGACGTGCATTGTCCTGTTGGAACAGCAAGTTCCCTTGCCGGTCTAGGAATGGTAGAACGATGGGTTCGATGACGGTTTGGATGTACCGTGCACTATTCAGTGTCCCCTCGACGATCACCAGTGGTGTACGGCCAGTGTAGGAGGTCGCTCCCCACACCATGATGCCGGGTGTTGGCCCTGTGTGCCTCGGTCGTATGCAGTCCTGATTGTGGCGCTCACCTGCACGGCGCCAAACACGCATAAGACCATCATTGGTACCAAGGCAGACGCGACTCTCATCGCTGAAGACGACACGTCTCCATTCGTCCCTCCATTCACGCCTGTCGCGACACCACTGGAGGCGGGCTGCACGATGTTGGGGCGTGAGCGGCAGACGGCCTAACGGTGTGCGGGACCGTAGCCCAGCTTCATGGAGACGGTTGCGAATGGTCCTCGCCGATACCCCAGGAGCAACAGTGTCCCTAATTTGCTGGGAAGTGGCCGTGCGGTCCCCTACGGCACTGCGTTGGATCCTACGGTCTTGGCGTGCATCCGTGCGTCGCTGCGGTCCGGTCCCAGGTCGACGGGCACGTGCACCTTCCGCCGACCACTGGCGACAACATCGATGTACTGTGGAGACCTCACGCCCCACGTGTTGAGCAATTCGGCGGTACGTCCACCCGGCCTCACGCATGCCCACTATACGCCCTCGCTCAAAGTCCGACAACTGCACATACGGTTCACGTCCACGCTGTCGCGGCATGCTACCAGTGTTAAGGACTGCGATGGAGCTCCGTATGCCACGGCAAACTGGCTGACACTGACGGCGGCGGTGCACAAATGCTGCGCAGCTAGCGCCATTCGACGGCCAACACCGCGGTTCCTGGTGTGTCCGCTGTGCCGTGCGTGTGATCATTGCTTGTACAGCCCTCTCGCAGTGTCCGGAGCAAGTATGGTGGGTCTGACACACCGGTGTCAATGTGTTCTTTTTTCCATTTCCAGGAGTGTATTATCGCTTGTATCTACATCACAACGCAGATTACTATAAAGCAGAATTTGTGCGGGAATGGTTTATGGACAGTATCATTCCTGGACTGGCTTACCTAGACTAACCGAACTCGGTTACATACTTTCGGTATGAGTTAGAAAATCGACTTCACTCCAGACCCAAGCACCAAAATCACTACACTCTCTGGTTTCAGTTCTTGAGGGAGAAAGGCCTGCCATTTCTCCACAGATATTCGGACACCTCTTTTAAAGTGCAGCCAGTAGAGTTCAAGTCGTCATATAGGCGAAGTGCCGACACACACCATACTAACAACACTTTTGATCAAGTAGTGTATAGCCTAATGGTAAGACAATAGCTAACGAAAATCAGGGAATGCAGTGCTAGTTGTTGCAAGCACTTACATTTTTCGCTCCAGATGAAGATTGATTTCTCGTTAATATGACCGATATTAAGAGGTTGGTGTGTGCTCTCGAAGTGTAATATTGTGCCGTTTATTGGTTCGGAGTATTGTGGAGTGACTAGAATATGTAACAGTCGCTCGTACTAGCGAGTGTCATCTACATAAACATTCATAAATATATATCCCTTGTGTCTGCTTTCAGCAATCAGTACCTCGATCGTGCATACGTGGTGCCTTCGTGATACAAGTATATCTCTTTGGCGCTTTGTAAATAGAAAAAGTATTCAGTTTTACTCACTTGCTTTGGAAAGTTTCCCGTTCTTTCTTTCACACGCTTTGATTACTGCCTCAATTTTTCCTGCAGTTCTGTTCACTGTGTGTACTTCGATAAACACGGAAACAACGATGGGAGGTTGAGGTTTAACGTCAGTGTGGGGAAGAAATTCCAAAGGAACTGTCACAGCATTCGGCTGAACCGATATAGGGAGACTGTAAGAAATTTAAATATGGGTGGGCAGAAGCTGGTTTGATCATCGTCTTGCAAGTGGTTTAACCACTGCATGACTTAACGTCACAACGTTAAGCGCTGTGCCGTTCACCTGAAGATACTGTACTCGTTTACCCAGTTATGTTAACCGTAGTTTTTCACATGTATGAGGGGTGTACAATAAGTAATCCAAGACAATTTCTTTACACGGCTAATTTTGGTAGCAAAAATGCGGAATTTGTTGTGAGACATCGTGGAATGTTCGCGCTTCAGCCGCTATAGCTTCATGAAATTCGAACAGGTGGCGGCGCTATTCGTGGGCTTAAATATGGCGTCTATAGCGGAGATGCGCTCCAAGTAGAGAGCTGGCATATATTTTTTTTTCGCGGTAAACCACAACATCGCAGATATTTATAGGCGCTTGCAGAATCCCTACGGAGCCTTGGCAGTGAACAAAAAGAAGGCAGACACTCTCATTCGAGATGATGGACGGAACACAATTAAACACCTCGCTGCACAACTGGATGTCTATGTTGATAGTGCTGACAACAATAGTCCACCAATAGGGGTACTCGAAAGTGTGTGCCCGCTCGGTTCCTCCCCCCTAACAGAAGACCATAAGGAGCAGCCAAAGACCCTCTGTGCGGAATTTATTGAGCGTTACAATGAAACACGAGTTCATCACTTCGAACCGAAAACATACGGCAATCCATAGAGTGGTGCCACTCTTCTCTGAAGAAACACTTCAAAGCCGCACTCTCAGGCTAACTCGAGACCTCTGTATCGAATAGACACATATAACTGTACTTAACTGAACATTTTATTTGTATCGAGAAATATTTTTCTGTTGACACTGACATACTTTAAAATGACTTTTATCTTAATAATATGAATATTTATATATGTGTTTGGAGAGAGAGAGAGATATTGATTTTGGATTAAGATTTTTACTTTAGGTCGTAACTGGTTCTTGAATTTTGGTTGCTGCCTCCTTGAATAATTAGCTTCTGCACCAATTGGTGATGTATTATAATTTGGAGGAAGTTATTGGTTCAAATGGTTCAAATGACTCTGAGCACTATGGGACTTAACTTCTGAAGTCATCAGTCCCCTAGAAAGTAGAACTACTTAAACCAAACTAACCTAAGGACATCACACACATCCATGCCCAAGGCAGGATTCGAACCCGCGACCGTAGCGGTCGCGTAGTTCCAGACTGTAGCGCCTAGAACCGCTCGGCCACTCCGGCCGGCGGAAGTTATTGTTCTTTAAGGTTTAATATACGACTCTTTTAGTTACTTGCCCGTATTGCGGATAGCTTTGAGCCTAAGTTTTCGTGGCTTTTCAAACCTAAAGGACCACTGTTGTAACTAAATAACATCAAACAGGAATCTGCTTTTCGTGAGAAAAACTTTGAACACTTACAATTCTGTCGATTGATAGACGGCGACGACAATGAAGTTCACCTCCTTTTCCAAAAACAAGATATTTTTACTCTTCAATTCCATAAAATTTGTGTACATAAATGTTTGGCAACTCTTACACACACTTTACTCGGTTTTATCACTAAAATATCAATTTTCGTTCAATGTAACAATACATTCTGAGCGACGGCCTAGCAACACGCCCTCTTTCCACAAGATACAGATTAACAGTCCTCTTTTTTTTTAAAATAAATCAATTGTCTTTTTTCTTGGAGTCCATACTCAAAGATTCACAACTACTATGGTTGCGGGGATTGCACGTAAGAGTTTCTTGCTGTCCAGCTGGGCTTCACTTCACTTCAAGTACAATTTGAATCACATTTACTTTTACGGTATTTACAGGGTGTTTCAGAAATGACGGGTATATTTGAAACGGCAATAAAAACTAAACGAGCAGCGATAGAAATACACCGTTCGTTGCAATATGCTTGGGACAACAGTACATTTTCAGGCAGACAAACTTTCGAAATTACAGTAGTTACAATTTTCAACAACAGATGGCGCTGCGGTCTGGGAAACTCTATAGTACGATATTTTCCACATATCCACCATGCGTAGCAATAATATGGCGTAGTCTCTGAATGAAATTACCCGAAACCTTTGACAACGTGTCTGGCGGAATGGCTTCACATGCAGATGAGATGTACTGCTTCAGTTGTTCAATTGTTTCTGGATTCTGGCGGTACACCTGGTCTTTCAAGTGTCCCCACAGAAAGAAGTCACAGGAGTTCATGTCTGGCGAATAGGGAGGCCAATCCTCGCCGCCTCCTGTATGTTTCGGATAGCCCAAATCAATCACACGATCATCGAAATATTCATTCAGGAAATTAAAGACGTCGGCCGTGCGATGTGGCCGGGCACCATCTTGCATAAACCACGAGGTGTTCGCAGTGTCGTCTAAGGCAGTTTGTACCGCCACAAATTCACGAAGAATGTCCAGATAGCGTGATGCAGTAATCGTTTCGGATCTGAAAAATGGGCCAATGATTCCTTTGGAAGAAATGGCGGCCCAGACCAGTACTTTTTGAGGATGCAGGGACGATGGGACTACAACATGGGGCTTTTCGGTTCCCCATATGCGCCAGTTCTGTTTATTGACGAAGCCGTCCAGGTAAAAATAAGCTTCGTCAATAAACCAAATGCTGCCCACATGCATATCGCCGTCATCAATCCTGTGCACTATATCGTTAGCGAATGCCTCCCGTGCAGCAATGGTAGCGGCGCTGAGGGGTTGCCGCGTTTGAATTTTGTATGGATAGAGGTGTAAACTTTGGCGCATGAGACGATACGTGGACGTTGGCGTCATTTGGACCGCAGCTGCAACACGGCGAACGGAAACCCGAGGCCGCTGTTGGATCACCTGCTGCATTAGCTGCGCGTTGCCCTCTGTGGTTGCCGTACGCGGTCGCCCTACCTTTCCAGCACGTTCATCCGTCACGTTCCCAGTCCGTTGAAATTTTTCAAACAGATCCTTTATTGTATCGCTTTTCGGTCCTTTGGTTACATTAAACCTCCGTTGAAAACTTCGTCTTGTTGCAACAACACTGTGTTCTAGGCGGTGGAATTCCAACACCAGAAAAATCCTCTGTTATAAGGAATAAACCATGTTGTCTACAGCACACTTGCACGTTGTGAACAGCACACGCTTACAGCAGAAAGACTACGTACAGAATGGCGCACCCACAGACTGCGTTGACTTCTACATCTTTCACATCAGTTGCAGCGCCATCTGTTGTTGAAAATTGTAACTAGTGTAATTTCGAAAGTTTGTCCGCCTGAAAATGTACTGTTGTCCCAAGCATGTTGCAACAAACGGTGTATTTCTATCGCTGCTCGTTTAGTTTTTATTGCCGCTTCAAATATACCGGTCATTTTTGAAACACCCTGTACATACTTTACTGAGCTTCTCAGAATGGAATCAGGCACCAATTAGTTTAAAAAAAGCAGTGAGGCACACATAACATTACAATACGTTCTGAGTAACATTTGTTTAACGTAACACTACCCGCACAGAGCAAACACGAAACTGAAACTATCAGCAGAAACACTAGAGAAAGTGCGACTCGCCACTCTCTAAGCGGGCAGCCAGTATAAGTTTCCTGTCTTGTTATTGTTAATGATATAGCGAATGAAGAACACAAACGCACTGGAATATAATGTTAACAACAGGTATCAAAGTTTAACAACTTACATTATGATTGTCTTATGAATCATAAACCATTGCCCACAATGCGTATCTAGCATAAATAAATAAGGAAACGATGTCAGTGAAACGCGAAATAAACACCATGGAACTTTTTCCTTCATTGACACACAATATTTCTTTATTTCTTCCTCTATCAAAACGTTTAGTCCACATTCGGAGTGATCTCAAGACGAGAATGTCGCTGATCGTCTTGTCTTGATATGTTTATTTCACCATTTCTTTCAGCAGGCAGCTGTTTAGCTTTGAGACTGTGGAGACATGATAAAATGTTTTATGGTCTGTTTGCAATCTCGAGCTGACCTCACTTCTATGTCTACGTAGACGAAGGTGGCGTGTTCAGCAGTCATTAAGACTTATATCTACGCAGCAGTCGCTTGGCTCGAGTATTTCTTCACGTGTACTCTGTGTTTAATATATGTATCTTACAGTTGCTATCAGCCTGCAGTATATTTAAGAGCGGAGTACATCGCTGTCAGTGTACGTGACAGATTTAGAATTACTGAAATATGAAATTTAATATACTAAACGCAGGTTCCCGTCGCCTGCCCACCAGAGTGTAACAATCTTCAGTAATACCTGGCGAAAAATTCCAAATTCGTAATTGTATATGATCGATTTTTTCTAGTCGCTGTCTTTTACGTCCTACATGGCCGGTTGGCTCAGGACATTGATCACTTTTATTTACTTAGAGAATATCATTTAATACACTTTTTTCTGCTGTTGCAGTAAATAATCTGTAGAAAATGTTTTGAGTCGTTGATTCTTCCTTTTCACACGGTGTAGCTCTTTAGTGGATACCGGAACGAGGAGCAGATGCCGCTCGTGAACAGAGAATTCAGGTATTAATTTGTACTGCATCTAATATGTTGTTTGTTGTTGTGGTCTTCAGTCCTGAGACTGGTTTGATGCAGCTCTCCATGCTACTCTATCCTGTGCAAGCTTCTTCATCTCCCAGTACCTACTGCAACCTACATCCTTCTGAATCTGCTTAGTGTATTCATCTCTTGGTCTCCCCCTACGATTTTTTACCCTCCGCGCTGCCCTCCAATACTAAATTGGTGATCCCTTGATGCCTCAGAACATGTCCTATCAACCGATCCCTTCTTCTGGTCAAGTTGTGCCACAAACTTCTCTTCTCCCCAATCCTATTCAATACTTCCTCATTAGTTATGTGATCTATCCATCTAATCTTCAGCATTCTTCTGTAGCACCACATTTCGAAAGCTTCTATTTTCTTCTTGTCCAAACTATTTACCGTCCATGTTTCACTTCCATACATGGCTACACTCCATACAAATACTTTCAGAAATGACTTCCTGACACTTAAATCTATACTCGATGTTAACAAATTTCTCTTCTTCAGAAACGCTTTCCTTGCCATTGCCAGTCTACATTTTATATCCTCTCTACTTCGACCATCATCAGTTATTTTGCTCCCCAAATAGCAAAACTCCTTTACTACTTTAAGTGTCTCATTTCCTAATCTAATTCCCTCAACATCACCCGACTTAATTCGACTACATTCCATTATCCTCGTTTTGCTTTTGTTGATGTTCATCTTATATCCTCCCTTCAAGACACCATCCATTCCGTTCAACTGCTCTTCCAAGTCCTTTGCTGTCTCTGACAGAATTACAATGTCATCGGCGAACCTCAAAGTTTTTACTTCTTCTCCAGGGATTTTAATACCTACTCCGAATTTTTCTTTTGTTTCCTTTACTGCTTGCTCAATATACAGATTGAATAACATTGGGGAGAGGCTACAACCCTGTCTTACTCCCTTCCCAACCACTGCTTCCCTTTCATGTCCCTTGACTCTTATAACTGCCATCTGGTTTCTGTACAAATTGCAAATAGTCTTCCGCTCCCTGTATTTTACCCCTGCCACCTTTAGAATTTGAAAGAGAGTATTCCAGTCAACATTGTCAAAAGCTTTCTCTAAGTCTACAAATTCTAGAAACGTAGGTTTGCCTTTCCTTAATCTTTCTTCTAAGATAAGTCGTAAGGTCAGTATTGCCTCACGTGTTCCAGTATTTCTACGGATTCCAAACTGATCTTCCCCGAGGTCGGCTTGAGCGAGGAGCAGATGCCGCTCGTGAACAGAGAATTCAGGTATTAATTTGTACTGCATCTAATACCAAACAGTAAAAATAATACATAACTTTGTTGCTGTATTTGCAGAGTCAGTTGCTAACAATAGATCTGAATGTAGGAATATATGCAGATATAAAAGATTTATAAATCTGTCATTCTTCAATAAAATGTCTATTCAGAAGATGTGCGGCCAACAGGGTAGTGGACGATACCGCACCAATAACGTCAGATTCAGCGAAAGCGGATTTTGTAGCCATCCTTCCTTGTTCGGATGGGCAGTTTGGGTGCACTGATCCAAAATGAAATCCTAGTCCATCCCATACACGAGCGGATGCTCGGCTTGAGCAAGCGAAAATATAAAATCGATACTCTCCTCACCCAAACTGCAATGCAATGTTCCTTATTTATTTTGCAGATCTGTGGTCATGATCATACAGAACCAAGGTTTCGAGCATTTTTTTACCTGTTTTGTTGCTAGCTTCTGCACTGGCAAAGATTTGTATTTATAGAAAATGTCACATCCTGAGTCTAAATTGAACTAGGGGCCATCTTATAACCGACTGGGTAAAGTCAGATTCAAAAATGGTTCAAATGGCTCTGAGCACTATGCGACTTAACTTCTGAGGTCATCAGTCGCCTAGAAATAAGAACTAATTAAACCGAACTAACCTAAGGACATCACACACATCCATGCCCGAGGCAGGATTCGAACATGCGACCGTAGCAGTCCCGCGGTTCCGGACTGCGCGCCTAGAACCACTAGACCACCGCGGCCGGCAAGGTAAAGTCTGAGTAAAGTAATGAATACCATCTTCAATAGGACCATGAATAATGAAGTACTGTGGTGTTCCGACCAAACTTCGGGTTGACGAGCGCGTTAGTTTTTCTAAAAAATTCTCCAGTTTTGTAATGTTGTCATTCTCTGAAGCGTGTAAACAACTGCGTTTATTGTTCAAAGACAAAATCCAATGTCGAAGCCTAAAAACATACCCCCACATCACCAGCCAATCTTCATCAGAGTTTTAATTCTCTCCACAACTCACTTAAACATCGGGAGCCAGCCGTCTTCCACGACCACACGTCGTACACACGAGTGGCACATCGTGAACAGAGTCCCGCGACTTCATTGTGCCTTCTTCAACTGCAGTAACAATTTTGTTATCAGATTTATCGTCTATTCTGGGTAGTATAATTGAGACTTTGCGATATTCGAGCAAGCTGACTTGTTGCCATCTTCACGCAGTCCTTATGGCTGAACGTCTCCCGAGAACCTTCTTTACAGGACTCCTTGGCTTCTTCGGTGGACGCTTAGTCCTGTTGGCCTCGTGGTCCATTCTACCGTCGTTTGTTATCATAAATTCTCAATTGTCCCACTGAAACACAACTAAAACATACATTATTATGCGAAAGGATCAATATTATAACATCACCATCGCAGCTCTCTTACTATGCAAGGATCCTCACTGATATATCAACATGCCAGAAACATGTATCTGTGGGTCATATTGATTTCTTTTGTATAAATACACTGATCAACAGGGGCATTATGAACACCGACCTACTATCGACATAAACCCATCCGTAGCAGCATCACCTGACGCGGAATGACTGCTAGTCAGATTCATGTATGGTGCATGTAGAATCAGTGAGTGTACTTTCCGTTTATAGAATGGGGAAGGCGTAAGTCTACCTGAGTTTGACCAGGGCAGACTGTGACGACGCGGAGGCTAGGCACGAGGATTTCAGAAACTGAATGACTTGTTGTGTGTTCGAAGGGTGGCGACAGCAAGTTGAAAGAAAGTCCAGACGTTATGGGGCTGTGCAGACACCCATCTTTAAGGATGCTGTAAGACGTCGTGGTGTCCTGGCCTTCATTGCTTACATATTCCGCCCTCACAATCATATTTCACACATCAAGCCGCTTCATTCGAACCCAAACTCGATAAGATAAAGTCAATGTTGTATGAATTCATGCAAACGATATGCAAATAACAAATACACTCCTGGAAATGGAAAAAAGAACACATTGACACCGGTGTGTCAGACTCACCATACTTGCTCCGGACACTGCGAGAGGTCTGTACAAGCAATGATCACACGCACGGCACAGCGGACACACCAGGAACCGCGGTGTTGGCCGTCGAATGGCGCTAGCTGCGCAGCATTTGTGCACCGCCGCCGTCAGTGTCAGCCAGTTTGCCGTGGCATACGGAGCTCCATCGCAGTCTTTAACACTGGTAGCATGCCGCGACAGCGTGGACGTGAACCGTATGTGCAGTTGACGGACTTTGAGCGAGGGCGTATAGTGGGCATGCGGGAGGCCGGGTGGACGTACCGCCGAATTGCTCAACACGTGGGGCGTGAGGTCTCCACAGTACATCGATGTTGTCGCCAGTGGTCGGCGGAAGGTGCACGTGCCCGTCGACCTGGGACCGGACCGCAGCGACGCACGGATGCACGCCAAGACCGTAGGATCCTACGCAGTGCCGTAGGGGACCGCACCGCCACTTCCCAGCAAATTAGGGACACTGTTGCTCCTGGGGTATCGGCGAGGACCATTCGCAACCGTCTCCATGAAGCTGGGCTACGGTCCCGCACACCATTAGGCCGTCTTCCGCTCACGCCCCAACATCGTGCAGCCCGCCTCCAGTGGCGTCGCGACAGGCGTGAATGGAGGGACGAATGGAGACGTGTCGTCTTCAGCGATGAGAGTCGCTTCTGCCTTGGTGCCAATGATGGTCGTATGCGTGTTTGGCGCCGTGCAGGTGAGCGCCACAATCAGGACTGCATACGACCGAGGCACACAGGGCCAACACCCGGCATCATGGTGTGGGGAGCGATCTCCTACACTGGCCGTACACCACTGGTGATCGTCGAGGGGACACTGAATAGTGCACGGTACATCCAAACCGTCATCGAAACCATCGTTCTACCATTCCTAGACCGGCAAGGGAACTTGCTGTTCCAACAGGACAATGGACGTCCGCATGTATCCCGTGCCACCCAACATGCTCTAGAAGGTGTAAGTCAACTACCCTGGCCAGCAAGATCTCCTGATCTGTCCCCCATTGAGCATGTTTGCGACTGGATGAAGCGTCGTCTCACGCGGTCTGCACGTCCAGCACGAACCCTGGTCCAACTGAGGCGCCAGGTGGAAATGGCATGGCAAGCCGTTCCACAGGACTACATCCAGCATCTCTACGATCGTCTCCATGGGAGAATAGCAGCCTGCATTGCTGCGAAAGGTGGATATACACTGTACTAGTGCCGACATTGTGCATGCTCTGTTGCCTGTGTCTATGTTCCTGTGGTTCTGTCAGTGTGATCATGTGATGTATCTGACCCCAGGAATGTGTCAATAAAGTTTCCCCTTCCTGGGACAATGAATTCAGGTGTTCTTATTTCAATTTCCAGGAGTGTACTTAGGTTTAAGTAGTTTTAAGTTCTAGGGGACTGATGACCTAAGATTTTAAGTCCCATAGTGCTCAGAGCCATTTGAACCATTTTTCAACTCCAAACGATGGGCCTTCGCAGCCGACGACGCATGCATGTGCCATGTTAAGACCGTGACGTCGGCATCTACGACCGAAGTCGGCACGTGACCATCGGTACTGGACATTGGCACAGTATTAGAGCGTTGCATGTTCTGATAAATCCCGTTACCTTCTTCATCATGCCGGTGAGCAAGTCCGTCGTCTTCCGTGGGAACAGCTCCTTGAATTTGTACTGCGGGACGTAGACATCCATGGGCCCAGTGGAGCTCGTGCGAGGCATCACGACGGCCAAAGAGTATCGTACACAGGTTGCAGACCACATACACCCCTTCATGGTGGTCATGTTTCCCGAAGGCAGTGGCATTTTTAAACAAGATAATGCACCATGTCCCAAGGCCACAAGTGTGACAGAGTGGTTCGTGGAACACAGAGGCGAGTTCTAATTGATGTTCTGGGCCCCCAACTCGCCAGACGTTGTAAGTAGGCTGTTTATGTTTTCTCTATGTAAGAAGAGAAAACATAAACAAAGTAGGCTGTTTATGTTTTCTTTATGTAAGTAGGTTGTTTATGTTTTCTTTATGTAAGTAGGCTGTTTATGTTTTCTTATTGGCAACGTTACGTAGCGCTCTATATGAAAATTACTGGCTGTGCTGTGTGCAGTCTGTGGCTAGTTTGCATTATTGTCTGCCATTGTAGTGTTGGGCAGCGGCAGCTGGATGTGAACAGCGCGTAGCGTTGCGCAGTTGGAGGTGAGCCGCCAGCAGTGGTGGATGTGGGGAGACAGACGGCGGAGTTTTGAAATTTGTAATACTGGATGGCATGGTCTGCTATACATATTATGATTATTCAGGTAAATACATTGTTTGTTCTCTATTAAAATCTTTCATTTGCTAACTATGCCTATCAGTAGTTAGTGCCTTCCGTAGTTTGAATCTTTTATTTAGCTGGCAGTAGTGGCGCTCGCTGTATTGCAGTAGTCGAGTAACGGAGATTTTTGGTGAGGTAAATGATTTGTGAAAGGTATAGATTAATGTCTGACAGGGCCATTCTTTTGCAGGGATTTTTGAAAGTCAGATTGCGTTGCGCTAAAAAATATTGTGTGTCAGTTTAAGCACAGTCCTGTATAACTGTTCTAAGGGGACGTTTCAACCTGTACACGATCGAACATATCTAGGATGTGATTGAACGTGGCCTCAGAGCTCATAAACCCCCCCCCCCTGCCCCCTCTCCGGAATTAACGGGAATTAGGAGATGTGTGTGCAGATGTGGTGCCAACTCCCTCCAGCGACTTACTAATGCGTCATTGCTTCCGTGTCGCATCGCCGCTGTTATACGTGCCAAATGTGGAAATACAGCCCATTACGTAGATGGTCATAATGTTCTGGCTGATGTGAACATTTTCAGCGGAGTGTCCAGTTGGAGGCGCGAGACAGCGGACGACGTGGATACAATATTATCGCGAGCAACGCCTTGACCGAGCAGGTACCAACAACAATTGCCGGTGGCGTAGTCAAAAGGAATATTAAAATGTGTGCGATTTCCTAAAGGACCAAACTGCTGAGGACATCGGTCCCTAGACTTACACACTATTTAAACTAACTTATGTTAACAAGTTACAGAAAACAGATGGCAGTTATAATAGTCGAGGGACATGAAAGGGAAGCAGTGGTTGGGAAGGGAGTAAGTCAGGGTTGTAGCCTCTCCCCCATGTTATTCAATCTGTATATTGAGCAAGCAGTAAAGGAAACAAAAGAAAAATTTGGAGTAGGTATTAAAATCCATGGAGAAGAAATGAACACCTTGACGTTCGCCGATGACATTGTAATTCTGTCAGAGACGGCAAAGGACTTGGAAGAGCAGTTGAACGGAATGGTTGGTGTCTTGAAGGGAGGATATAAGATGAACATCAACAAAAGCAAAACGCGGATAATGGAATGTAGTCGAATTAAGTCGGGTGATGCTGAGGGTATTAGATTAGGAAATGAGTTTTGCTATTTGGGGAGCAAAATAACTGATGATGGTCGAAGTAGAGAGGATATAAAATGTAGACTGGCAATGGCAAGGAAAGCGTTTCTGAAGAAGAGAAATTTGTTAACATCGAGTATAGATTTAAGTGTCAGGAAGTCATTTCTGAAAGTATTTGTATGGAGTGTAGCCATGTATGGAAGTGAAACATGGACGGTAAATAGTTTGGACAAGAAGAAAATAGAAGCTTTCGAAATGTGGTGCTACAGAAGAATGCTGAAGATTAGATGGGTAGATCACATAACTAATGAGGAAGTATTGAATAGGATTGGGGAGAAGAGAAGTTTGTGGCACAACTTGACCAGAAGAAGGGATCGGTTGGTAGGACATGTTCTGAGGCATCAAGGGATCACCAATTTAGTATTGGAGGGCAGCGTGGAGGGTAAAAATCATAGGGGGAGACCAAGAGATGAATACTCTAAGCAGATTCAGAAGGATGTAGGTTGCAGTAGGTACTGGGAGGTGAAGAAGCTTGCACAGGATAGAGTAGCATGGAGAGCTGCATCAAACCAGTCTCAGGACTGAAGACCACAACAACAACAACAATGCTAACAACATCACACACACCCATGCCCGAGAGTGGACTCGATACTCCGGCGGAAGGGGCCGCGCAGTCCGTTACATGGGGCCCAGACCGCGCGGCGTGGAGAAGTCATTACGGGGCTGAAACTCATACAGGGACTTCCCGTAGCACGACCTTGGTTCGTTGAAAGCCCACGTAGTGTGCTGTAACTTTATTAGTCCATCATCTCCTTTTCTTATTGCGTGATTTAAAGTCGCCCGTATTTATTTTCGTTTCATGATAAACAGAAGTCTGTTTCACCATACTATGAACCTGTGTTCTTCTTGTGTGTACTGTACTCTTTTAGTTGCATTTGGAATACGTTGCTCGCATACTGCTTGCTCTTTCCTCACACCCGTAAAATTTTGTGAAGCAAATGTTTCATATTCGCTTTATTTTCATATACGAGAAAACTGAAAACGGAAACTGGTTTTGTCGCATAGTATTCTGTGAATACTTGTTCACGCGTAAACTACTCGATTTAAATAAGCATATTATTTGGATTCTACTTTATTTTAGTTCACATCCGTTTTTCGCTCGTTCTCACATTTAATGGAGTACTCCATGTTAGCAGCTTTTAGTAGAACTGGTACTCAACTTCATAACATCTTGTCACGGACTGAGTGTGTTTTGTTACTTTGAAGGGTATTGCCTCTTGCCACTGACTACGCTTATTGGTATTAGTGACAGAGTACGTAGGTATTGTACCAGATGCTATTATGCACAAAAATATTCTACATCGAACTGCACGTTTGTACATGAGATTGCGTGGTGTAGTGTGAACGTACTTCCACCGTACTGAATGGTATTGCTCTTAGTAAACTCTAATTTTACAGGATTCACTAGCAGAGCCAATGATAAAGCTTAAGCGTGTATATTATTTGCTTTTAAATTTTCGTTGGAATTGTAGAATGCTGTAGTAAACTGAACTCTGTTGAAATGCATTGTTTTTTGTACGTGTTAATAACGTTTGAACACATTTGTGTAACTGCTGCGGCATTTTTAATATTTGCAAAGAAGAATACATTAGTCACTAAGAAGCAGTACCATGCGAAGAAGAAATTGAAACACGTATGTAACATAGCAGCGATGGTGAGGCACGTTAAAATCTTTGACCAGAGAGCCTATAATCGTAGTTAGTCTGCGCTTGACCGCGCGAGTGTTGCGAGCAGTACTCTGTCTGTAGTCGTAGTGCAGATCAGTACTGGTCTGGTCCTGTCACGGTCGCGAGCGGGACGCGGTCGGGGAGCGTCGACATGGCATTCTGGTCAAGATGCTCAATGAGGTATATTGTTAATTAAGGTAATCATCAGATAATGTAAAGTTTATTTATTGTAATCAATTTCCAACAAGTGCCCCAATAATAATTTTGATTTCAAAAGCAATTTTACAAAAAAATTTTATTTAATTGAAGTAACGATTTCGTTCCACTTCCCTTAAACAAAAGTCTCAGTTAAATTAAAAAAAAAAGGAATATTATTATTTGCAATGCAGTTCCTCCAAGCTGTGCGTAAGAATAAGAGCAGAAATTTGACTAGCAGTTACAATGAGGTAAGAATTTAATTCTCATTTGCACAGGGCCAAAGACCGATATTTCGGTTTAATTGAATTACCATTATCACTGACATTTTCTTATCACTGAATCGAGTTTCTTTTTTTTGAGGAACTTATACTTGGGTCAGATTGCTAATTTTGTTTAATTGTCACTGTCAGTAGATTTCATTGCGGGAGGTTACATTTGGCTCCCATTTCTATATAATATTGTCTTGTAAATTTTTTGTGGGGAGGTTACACTTGGCGACACCCAGTCCAGGATCGTATTTCGTTGAGAGTCTTTTGAAAAACAGTCAGATATCTGCTCTTATTTGCTTAAGTATAATTAGGATTTGGCGCTACGCTTTTACTAATCTTGTGACCTTCTTTCTACAGGTCAACGGCAATTCGTTGCTCTGTTGTATTTGTGTGTTGTTTTTGCATTTGTGCTTATTTGTTTTGTGAATATTTGTGACTATTGTAAATTTGCCGCGAAAGACTGTGAATAGTGTATCGCGAGGTATTACGAACGAAATTACCGGCTCAAACGACTTTACCGATAGGACATGTGACACGCAGTGTAATGATGACAATCCTGCGTTCACTAACAATCAGTGTATTCCAACCACTAATGATGGCTTTTGTCTTAATGATGAACGAACGAACTCGATTGTGTCTTCTGTTGATTTGACGACAATCGATGATGCGGAGCGCCCTATTGTAATGAGCGCTGCCCAGCTTAACACACCCGATTTGGAAAATTTAAGTAACATACAGACAAATTTGTCTAATGAAAATGAACAGGATACTCAAAGTACGACGGATCTATTTAATTCCGAAATAATGACCGACAGTGGACATTCCACTGACAAACCTTTTTTGTGAATCTCAAAATAACCAAATGGTTACAGAAAGCGAAACAATTCCATATCCACCATTAAACAGCACAGAGAATAGAAATGCTGACTTTGAGTCGAATCCAATTATGGCATTGTTGCGACAAATGAGTAAACAACTTAATGAAAATAGGGAAGATGCCAAACAACAGAATGAAAAATTAGACAAACAAAGTGAAGATTTTAAACAACTTAGGGAACAGAACGAACAGCTAAATAAAAAATTAGACGACAATTCCAGACAGTTAAATGAAAAATTAGACGACAATTCCAGACAGCTTAGTGAACAAATTAGAGCTGTTGCCGCGCAGTGTCATGACACTAAGGAACAGTTGCGCGTGGAAATTGAGGCTTGTTCACGTAAAAATAGCGAAGAAATTAAGTCTGTTGCGCAAGAATTAAGGGAAATGCAAACAGCCGCAACAGAAACACTCAGAGACGAAATTAGCGGAGTCGCTAAACAATGCTCTGAAAAAGCTACACAATTACGCGACGAGTTTAAAGCAATGACAGCAGAACTTTCGCGCACAATGGATGAAAAGATCGACGCGAAATTCGAACAACAAAATACTCAGGTTGACGAACGCTTTAATCCCCACATAGAAAACAGTAATACACGTTTCCGCAAATTTATTCAAGATCAAAATAAAGTCAAACGTCAAGTCATGGAAACAATCACTGCACAAAGACAAGAAGACAAACGCAAAATGTTCGCGAAAGCGAAGACATACGTAGACAACAATATTGCCTCAGTGTCCGACGAAATTAATTCCATCAAACAGTCGAACACAGAATTACGTGACGAAATTTCCAATCTTAAATCAAAAACAGATACACACACAGTAGATATTCAAACAGTAACAGATAGATTCGAACAATTAGAACTAACACAGGATTGCGATATCATCAAAGCTGATGTTAAAAAACTGAGCGAAACTACGCGTAAGTTGCAAAAACAGATTAATGCGTCCGATTCTAAAACCGATGATCAGGCAAAAATACTGACTGAAAAATATGATGAATTGGCCAGTCGTATTGATGCTATTGAAAGTAGTAATGATAATAAATCAGACGATACTGCACCGATTTCATTTAACCAAACACCTGAATTTCAAAATTTGCAGCAGACAATTAATGAGATCGACTCGTCTAACAACACGTTGCGTAGAAAACTGTCGAGTTTACAGCAAGAAGTAACAGAGATTAAAAATATTTCAGTTAATAACACATCACAGCAGGCGCCACTTTTCGAACATTTGCCAGACTCACGCAGTGTGTATAATTTGAGTAATCTACAGAGAGTACGGGACTTCGATTCCGAACAACCACAGTTCAATAGATACTCTTACGATCCTGAACCTGTTGCATCACAAAGAGATGATAATTTCGATTACAAACATTTTCTGTCAGTGAGAAAGTTTAAAGTTTTTAAAAACGATAGAACGCAGATTCACCCACTGGATTGGATTCAACAATTTAGCTTTGCTCTTCCACCGACTTGGCCTGTAACACACAAACTTGAATTTATTTGCAGTTTTTTGGAAGGGGAACCGGCAACTCGTATGAGACCGATCGCGAGACAGTGCTATTCAGTAGAGGAATTTCAGAATGCTTTTCTATCAGCGTACTGGTCGAAGACGACACAGCGCGGAATTAAAGACCAACTAATTAGTTTGCCAAACTATGAAAACTCAAATTTTCCCAGTGTAACGCAATTTTTTGAGCACATGGTACAACAAAACCAATACCTGAGTGAACCGTACAGTGAATCCGCACTTATACAATTATGCATTTCCAAATTACCACGGTCATTACGAGTGTCACTGCTAACGGGCCAGCAAAAAGAAAACATTTCAGCATTCAGGGATCTTTTGCAGCTTTTAGAAGTACAGCAATCTGATTATTCATTTGTGAACAAAAACTTTTCGTATAATAACCAAGGTCAACAAACTTACAGTAATTATGATCAGGGACGTAACTTCAATAGGAAAAGTAACAGACGCTTTAGGAACGACAACTACCAGAACTTAAATCACAGACAAAATTCAGATTGTCAATATCGTCAAAATTTTCAGCAACAGGAACCACACTTTAGTAACAATAGAGGTATTTCACAACAACAACATCAAAACCAGCCGGTTAGCATACCTAACCAACAATGGAATGCACAAGGTCAACCAGGCTTTAATGTTCCGCCGCGAGCACGTATAGTCCCTGATACAACAAATAGTAACGCACGACAGCAAGGAAATAACTATGTACAGAGAAGACAGTATTACAATTCCTATCGCAATGCACCGTATAGGAATGACTATTACGACAGGCGTAAAAATAATGAGAACAATTTTCAGCGTACATCTAACAACAGTCGGACATACCAACAGCAAAATTTTACACAAGAACCTATTCTCATGAATGAACCCGACAGTAGGTACCATCCAGAGCGTAATACGTCTGGAAGAAGTAATAGGACAGTTCAAATCGTCGAAATGCCACAGAATCCTCCTGAAAATAATAACACGTCAGATAGAATTTGATTAAATACAGTACAGGTTGCATATTCCAGTAACACAAGCACTACCTTTGACACGCAGAATTTTGTTCATGAGAATGTTATTTGAAACATGCATTGTTGAATACTCCACTTTTATCGCACCCAGACCTTACTAGAATTTTTTCCATTGCCACCGACAGTTCTAACACCGCTTTAGGCGTACACATTTTCCAGGAAATTGAAGAAGATGATTCAAAAGTAATTAAAAACATCGCATTTGCAAGCCGCATTTTGTCACCTGCTGAACGAAATTACTCCGTTACAGAATTGGAAACATTATGTGTTGTATGGGCTTTTACGAGATTTCGGCACTTTCTTTATGGCAGACATACAACCGTGTACACAGACCACAGAGCGATACAATTTTTACTTTCGGCCAAATTCACGCACGACAGATTAAGCAGATGGAAACTTTATTTACAGGAATTTAATTTTACAATAGTTCACATTCCCGGTACGCAAAATGTTATAGCAGACGCACTATCGCGTTCTCTCGGCAACGATCAGCAAGACGTAGCAACCAACTTCTGCAAAACAAATTTCAGTGTCATGTACATTCAGCAAGTAGCATTTGAAAATTTTATTTCATCGTCATTACAGGACATAGCACAAGAACAAAATAAAGACCATGTGTGGAAAGAAATTAAACAGCTTTGGCAAGATAAGAATAATGTTACGATTAGAAACCACTACACTGTACGCAATGACATTTTGTTTCGCCGCTCTCATCCTGACAGCAACAACTGGTTATTATGCATCCCTGACGAACTTGTTAACAAACTAATCTGGTACACTCATTTAAGTTACGCACATTACGGAGCACGAAAATGTTTTCTTATACTGAGACAGAACTGTTATTTTACCAACATGGAGAAACGTATACGACGAGTTTTAGCGTCATGTAAAATTTGCCAGAAAGCTAAATCAGACACCACTTCACATATTCCTCCTTTATATCCCATTGTACCTGTTAAATTAAGACACATGGCCGCAGTAGATATTTTTGGTCCGATTCCGAGAACTAACAGAGGTTTTTGCTACATCTTTGTCGCTGTTGAGCTCACTTCAAAATTTGTTACTTTCACTCCGTTACGTAAAGCTACTGCCAAAACTGTTTCGAAAGCATTTGTAAAGCATTTTTTATTTCATGTAGGGCATGTGATGAAAGTAATTTCCGACAATGGACCACAGTTTCGATCTGCTATATGGACACGCATGTTACGAGCTAGAAACATTTCTCCGATCTATATATCCAAGTACCATGCTTCTTCGAACCCCTGTGAACGATTAATGAAAGAAATTGGTAAGCTGTGCCGAATATACTGCCACAAAAGACATATTGATTGGGATACACACATACTCTCATTACAAGATGTAATTAATTCCATTCCAAATGAATCCACTATGCTATCTCCGTCTGTTATACTGAAAAACGTTGAACCACCAAACAAAATTAAAGAATTAGTCAACTTCCCTACCTGTCGTCGCTTACGACACCACGAAATAATGGACATTGCGCTGAACAACATCAAACGTGCCGCAGAGCGTCGGAGAAGACAGCAAAAACAGGTTTGTACACGCCGCGACTTTCACGTTGGACAGAAAATATTAGTACGTACACACTATTTATCCAGCAGATTAAAAGGTAAGTGCAGTAAATTTGAACTTCTATACGCAGGTCCATATCGGATTCGCAGCATCCCTCACCCCAATGTTGTACACGTCGAAACTTTGAGAACCAGAAAATCGAAAGGCAATCACCATATCTCAAACATTAAACCGTTTATTGAATGAAATCACTTTATGATGTAACATGCTATGATGCCATTTACTAATGCAATTATATTCACCTGACTAATTACTGATGATTATCGTATTTTTTCTTGGCACGTGCCCGGCAAGGTAAGGTTAGCAGGTCGCTTTTCTTGTCGATACACATCAGACCGTGCACATTTTCCATTTTTTTTATGTACGATTGTATTCCAGTTTTGTCTATATGCACTGTGAAATAGTTAAGATATAACACACACCAGTCGACTTTGACATTTTTTTTTGGCCTTATGACATCTCAACATCGTGTCTTTTACATTTTTTTTGCTGCTGCTTTGTGATATTCTCCGTACATTTTGGCTTTGAACACTGTCAATGTCTTTGACATATTACGTTGTCTGTAATGTTATGCTGTATGGTTAATTGTGTCACCATAAACCAGTCATTATTTAGTGGGTATATGATTTAAATGCAAGACGTTAATCTCTGTTCATCAATTTCAGAAAGAAATGATGCGTGTAAGAAATAAATTCAACAGAAATGGGAATTTCACCTACGGAATAAACGATAGAAGATGCAATAACTTTATGAGGAAGAGTAAATGGATCAGGATTAACAAGAATATACTATACTCATCGTAGAATAGCAGTCTTAACTAATTTTTTCTTTCAGAATACAAGGTGATTGATGCAGGCTGTCAGACAGAACTACACATCTTAGTTTTAGTGATGAAATATGCTAGAGATAAGGAATAGTTATATAATGAGTAATGAAGTGATATTTTTGCAGATGATAATGAATACTGATGAGTAATGATGAAGAATATGCTATTATGAATAATGAAGTTTTTCTTTACAGGTGATGATAATAATGAAGTTATGATAATATGGATAATGAAGTGATTGATAATGAAGTTTTTTCTTTACAGATGAGGATAATGTTGAAGTTATGTATTTATGCTACGTAGTTATTTAAGTATTTGTTGCAGTTTGTTTTGACAGCAGGTGTTATATTGCATAGTAGGATGACGGAAAGTTTTGGAAAGGACAGCTATGGAACACATGTTTATACACATTTCACTACTTGTTAATTCGAAGTTCACTACTTTTCAGCATAGTGTGCGTTTCTTCTTTCAGGTCAATAATCCATTTTGTATTTTTTCCAGGAGAAGTTTTTCATGATACATACTAAACCTGTTACTTATTATACCTGTTCTAGTACTTGCATTTTTTTAACCCATTTGTGTTTATCATTTATAAATGTGATCACATATACTGCCTTGTTACATAACCTTGCTACAGCTGACTCATGACGAATGATGTTACCTATCCCCATTTGCAGCAATAGGTCAAAAGCAAATAGTGTTATGCCTCAGCAATTAATTATCGATCCCAACACAATGTATTGGTAACAAAAAAATGTATTACCTGTCCCAAATAGTGATACCAGTTTGAGAAAGTTCTGAATAATACTGATCAACTCTGAATAGTATGTCACTTCAGTAATGACTTCGTAATGATACAAAAAAATATATATATAAAATAATGCTTTATAACTGGCTAATAACTGCCACTGTTTATTGTAATGAGACTACTTATAATGCGCATGATTATTAATGCTATGACTGTAATTAGCTGATTTTTAATAATGACTTCATAATGATCTGAATAATACTGAATGATGAACAATGTTTTATTCTATTCAATACTTGATGGCCACTGAGTGCCAATAATTAATGTCACTCAATGAATTATGTTATTAATTATGCCATTAATTAGCTCTTGTTTTCAATGTTGATACTTTGTAACTGGAAAAGAATATGATTCTTACTATATTGAAATGACAAATGATTAACTATGCTTTATAATTGGGAAAGAATGTGATTGTTTAATAATGCTTTGTAATTAGGAGAAGGCTAATGATTATTACTATTGAAATGACAAATGATTAATTAACTATGCCATACTTTGTAATTGGAAAAGAATGTGATTGTTTAATAATGCTTTGTAATTAGGAGAAGGCTAGTGATTAATACTATTGGAATGACCAATGATTAATTAACTATGGTATACTTTGTAACTGGAAAAAAATGCGATTATTTAATAATGCTTTGTAACTAGGAAAAGAAGGTTACTGATTCTATGTAAAACAATTAATGAACATTTTTCTGTAATACTACATACTTGGTACAGAAATGTTCAATCACTGGGCTATGAATGCCGCAAACTACTAATGAAGACTGTAATCGTCAATATTATGTGACTTAATGTCCTTCACCTCATGAGCTAACTACCCTGAATTACTGCAATGTCCATTTGTCCTGTCTATCCTAGTGATCATGGAGCACTATCTTTGGTTTTGCACTAATTCTACGTTGGTGTGCCTTGTAAGAGCGTGGTGTTGACACGACATGCTGTCCACCACCGTGGGCGATGAAGACGTTATTATGGTCCCACTGTTTTGTGTACCTAATGTACTGCCAAAATGAGAACATGAAATGTTACTACGAGAGTTCAGTGTCTTGGCTACACTGGTAAATTCTGATGGGAAAGGAACTTCAAATTGTGTCACTTGGTGTTGTACTTCTGTGGAAAGATATGGACTTTCAGAACAGCTGTGTGCAATCTAAAGTGCTACAACTATGATGCAATCCTTCCCTCTCCTATCCTAATTCTTGTCACATAGTGAAAATCATTTTTTTTTTTTGCTAACATCATTTATGTTCATGGGTTATACATTATTTTTGATTCGCTGAACTCCAGTGTGAGTACACTTATGTCACTTGTCGATATGATTTTTTGCCATTATGTTTATTGCAAAAATGCCTAAGACATTTTTTCGATTTGTTCTCAAGTACAGTATGTGCACTCTTGTCTTTAATATTGTATATACATTTTTTTATTATTTTATTTTAATGATATGTTCTGAACTACAGTGCATGTGCACTTATGTTGTGTGTTAATATGTTTTCTACTGAACTTCAGTGCCTGTGCACTCTTCTCATTTTTCAATATGATTTGTACTCATTCTGTATATTCAATACTTCAGTACGTATGCACTTATGTCATTTGTTACTAATTATATATACATTTCGTAAATTGCTAATATGTTCTCAACTCCAGTGCGAGTACACTCATGTCACTTATCAACACGATTTTCTGCCATTCTGTTTATTTGTTCTGAAAATGGTAAAGAATTTTTTCAGTGCATGTGCACTTTGTTTCTGTCAAATAATTTGTATATACAGTTTTCTGATTTACTACTATGTTTTGTACTCACATCCTGTCTTTGTCTGAAATGTTTTGTACTCGGTGCATGTGCACAACATTTAATTTATGTACTAAATTTGAATATTCTGTAAATTGTAAAAATTTCTTGCGATGGCAAGTCCAAATGACTCACCATCGCTGCCAAATTTTTGCCCCCCCCCAGTGGAGGGTTATGAAACACGTATGTAACATAGCAGCGATGGTGAGGCACGTTAAAATCTTTGACCAGAGAGCCTATAATCGTAGTTAGTCTGCGCTTGACCGCGCGAGTGTTGCGAGCAGTACTCTGTCTGTAGTCGTAGTGCAGATCAGTACTGGTCTGGTCCTGTCACGGTCGCGAGCGGGACGCGGTCGGGGAGCGTCGACATGGCATTCTGGTCAAGATGCTCAATGAGGTATATTGTTAATTAAGGTAATCATCAGATAATGTAAAGTTTATTTATTGTAATCAATTTCCAACAAGTGCCCCAATAATAATTTTGATTTCAAAAGCAATTTTACAAAAAAATTTTATTTAATTGAAGTAACGATTTCGTTCCACTTCCCTTAAACAAAAGTCTCAGTTAAATTAAAAAAAAAGGAATATTATTATTTGCAATGCAGTTCCTCCAAGCTGTGCGTAAGAATAAGAGCAGAAATTTGACTAGCAGTTACAATGAGGTAAGAATTTAATTCTCATTTGCACAGGGCCAAAGACCGATATTTCGGTTTAATTGAATTACCATTATCACTGACATTTTCTTATCACTGAATCGAGTTTCTTTTTTTTGAGGAACTTATACTTGGGTCAGATTGCTAATTTTGTTTAATTGTCACTGTCAGTAGATTTCATTGCGGGAGGTTACATTTGGCTCCCATTTTTATTAAATATTGTCATGTAAATTTTTGTGTGGAGGTTACAAAATACATAGTTCTGGCGTAACAGGATGTGGTAGACTTGAGTTGAGCGACGAGTGATCATAATTTAAAAACCTTTATTTAAAAAGGAATGGCACACATTTTATATTACGAGCGATCTTGAAAAAACTTATAAGGGCAACGAGTTAAAATCTAACAAACAGTGGATGAGTAACAACAAATATTCAATTGTGGACTAAAGCCTTCTCATTCATAGCAAAATTATTAAAATCGAAAATCAGGTAACAGGCCCCAAAATACTAACTATAATTTTTAAAACAAATAACATAATAAAATTACTTAAAAAGACGAACCAAATACAAAAATGAGTTGACTGACGGGAAACGGGCCAGAGTACGAAATACAGTCTTACTACAACAGTGAGCACATATACATATATAAACAAAACAAAAAACCGTAGATCGTACAGATGGTGAATATTTTCCTGGGATACGCTATTACGTGCCTGTTCGATCTGTTCAGGTAGTTCTGTAAGAGTTGTTAGTTGACGAGCGTCACGAATCACTTCTCGTCTCATTATATCATATCCTACATGTGCTTGATTGGAGACAAGTCCGGAGATCGTGCTGACCTGGGATGTACTGCACATCTTGCAGAGCAGGGTGAGTTTCTCGGGCAGTATGTGGACAAGCATTATCCTGTTGGAACAACAGAAAGACAGCGGAACGGTTCTAACAACATCGTGCAGGTACCGTGCACTGATTAGTGTCCCCTGCAAACACCTTTTCAACCTTGATATTTCACCGTTTATTCCCCTCTCGTCTAGTGCAGAAATTTGAATTTTTTCTGAACCAACAGATGAAGTGTAGGTGCATCTACAGTGCAGCACAACCGCCCTCTTCATACTCTGCTACAATCGATGAGTGTAATCCCAGCAGGCGTTGACGGGTCAAAGAGGATTGGGAAGTTAGATACAGCGCTGCCATCGGTGCTGGTGTATGAAATGTCTCTTCTGTAGCTCGTTAAGGGCTTTAAGACGGAGTGACAGAGGAAAGATTGGCTACTCTCTTTCGGCAATGTTGCGTAAGAATTCGGATCACCTAAGATTTTGAAACAAAGCAGAAACGGCCGGCACGAAAAGAAAATGGGTTTCTTTCCCGTGAAAATCGTGCAAACATACTACGTAGTATTTACTAAAGCCACTGTGCTTCCCGTCGCCTGCGACTGAGGGAAATCAGACACAATCGTTTCTACAGATACCCGAGAATTTTCATATTAAAAATGTCTACCTCAGATTCCAGGAGGGAGCAAAAGCCCCCCTCTGCCCCCAGCCCTCTTGCGGATGCCAGGGAGTAAAAGTGCACGGTCGAAAAAACATGCAGCACCCCCAAGAACTGTGATCATTGGCACCATCGTAGAAGGCAGGGTGATTCGAAAAGAAAGAACATGTTTAAATTGTTTATTCCAGACAAACTATAAAAGATAGAAACACATTGCGCATGTCACTCGATAGAGGAAGGCTGAATGTTTTGACACAGCTTTGCTGCTGTTTGTTTATAGAAAAATCATTTTGTGTGTTGGAATTCGTGAGAAGTCAATCCATTGTTCAAGCGCAACGTGCATTCCGCCGTCGATTCAGCAAGAACCTGCCTCTGCACAAGCAGATTTATGACCAGCACACAGAATTCTTGGAAGTTGGTCGGCCAAGCATGGCTGATGAAAATGTCTGGCGCATCCAACATGCGTTCACACGGAGCTCTCGGAAGTCTACAACATAGGCAACTGTTTGGCGAGTTCTCAAGTAACGCCTGCGTATGAAGCCTTACTGCAGAAGATGCGTCCCGGAGGCTATAACACAAGGTACGAAATCTGCATTTCAGTTCTTCAGGATAGCGCAGAGGACACTTTTTACGAGCGACGTTTCGTCTATTTGGTAAATTAAACCACCCTAATATCAGAATTTAGGGGTCACAGAACCCTGGCATCATCGCCAAATATAAAAGAGGCTCACCGAAACTGAATGTGTTTTGTGTTGTTTCTGTTCAGAAAGTTTGTGTAATTTCTTTTTTGCGGAGGAAACTGTGACAGGAACGTCTTACCTGGACATTCTACAAAACTGGTTGTTTCGTCAACTTCACGAAGATTCCGAAGATTTCATTTTTATGCATGATGGCGTCTCACCCAACTTTCTCCTTGACGTGCTGCGTTAACTTAACAACACCATCCCACAACGTAGGTTTGAAAGAGGTGGGCAGTTCCCACTATGGTGTTTAGTGCGTTTGGCCTCCGAAGTCACCAGATCGCTTACCTTGCAATGTTTTTCCATGGGGGTTCATAAAAGACAGAAACTTTGTCTCGCCTATGGCTGCTACTCTTCAAGATCTGAGAAATGGAATTGTCGAAGCTGTCGATCCAATAAACAGGGACTTGTTGATTCGTGTGTGGAAAGAAACGGCCTACCGTTTCGAACCATATGGATAGACCATAGTGCTTATGTTGAATGTCTGGTACAGTTTCTGTGCAAACATAAAACTTTGAACCTTCTTTTATCCAGTGATATGTGCAATGTGTTTCTGTCTTTCACCGTTTGTGTGTATCAAATAATTGAAATCTGTTCTTTCTTTTGGAATCACCAGTGTGTGCAGTATGTTGCAGTATTAGCGAGTCATCCGTCTCGGCCATCGATGATGAAATAGCGCTCTGAAGGCGTGCCTCTGCGCTCTCTCTTTTGACTTTGCAGGCAGGAACTGGCTCAATGACGAGGTGAACACTGTTTGTAACATTCAGTAGAGGGTACAACCATGCGCCGCCGACGAGTACATACTCCTGTTGAACGACTTCAGAGATTTGAACAACACCGCATTATGGGCATGCGGAAAACTGCACAGACGTTTCGATGGATTGCTTGTAACACCATAGCTTACACACTACATACCTTTTGTTGATTCATTTAGCTTTCTCTTTTGTTCAACATCCCAACATTGAGCTTTTGTAATTATTATTAATTCAATACTGTATAAATTATGTATAATCTTTTCTCAGTTGAAAACTTTGATGTCTTTTAGATTGTAGAAAGTGTATTCTCCGCAAATATTCACAATACGAGCAAATGATATGTTTTGTCTTTCTCACATAATCTCTTTGGTTACCTTTGTTTAAATAATTTTTTGTAGAAATGTCAATACGTGCAATTGTTCTGTTTTATTTAATATGTTTGGTATCTGTTATATATAAACTGCTGACCTTCACTTACGGTTCTTAGTTATTTTGTAAGTAAAAAAAATGGCTCTGAGCACTATGGGACTCAACATCTTAGGTCATAAGTCCCCTAGAACTTAGAACTACTTAAACCTAACTAACCTAAGGACATCACACACACCCATGCCCGAGGCAGGATTCGAACCTGCGACCGTAGCAGTCCCGCGGGTCCGGACTGCAGCGCCAGAACCGCTAGACCACCGCGGCCGGCTTGTAAGTAAAAGTTGGTGTGGTTCCCCTCGGGAACGGAACTGTGTAGCGCGTGCAAAATGTGGTGGGCATGGATAGAAAGGTGGAACCAAGAGTCAGTTGGGGACGAGCTACCAAACTGTCAACTGCTCATATAAAAGTAGTGTATTGTGCTGGTGCCGAGAGAGGCTTTTCGTTCCGCTTTCCAATGCATCGGATGGACGGATAAAGAGCTGGAACTATTCTGGAACTGGTATCTATCATCGCCACCAAGAAATGACAGAGTCCAGCATTTCCGCCTGCAAATCCACCCACCGACATGCACTCGCCACCACGTTGCTCAATCACTGAAAAGAAAGCAAGGAATTGTAGAAATGTACAGTGAAGGATCAGTACAGTACAGTGGACGATTTATTTGTTTTCAGTTATAAGGTAAACCAAAAGACTATTTATGAAAACTTACCTTGATCTATGCTCTGTCACATTTCACTTAGGATCCTTCCCATGCTAAAGTGATTACCGAGTGTCCTTACTGAAAGAACATTAAAGCCCAGTCTTTCACTAATTAATGCCTCTTGAACATAGTAAAGAGGAAAGTTAGTTAATGTGGCAAGAGAATGAGCTAAAGTAAATAATTTTTGCTGAAAGTAATTTTGCAATTAAAACTACCTGTTAAAAGTTTGTGGGCTTGCTAAAAAACTAAAGTGAAAAATAAAATTTAAAGTAATAAAGTAGCACAAACAGATATTATAACAGTTTGCTGTCAACTTCAAAATTAAAAGTTCTTAAAACTGAGGCTTATAAAGTTTTACTTAGTAAATGATCATATTGCTGCCAGTTGTAAATCGAAAAATGTAAGTCAGTATCTCACAAATATGTCAATTTTGTGTCTCACTGCAGCAAAAGTTGAAAACTGCAACTGTGGAAAGTTATATACTCATGCTTGCTAAGTACTTGTTTCTCTTATGTATTGAAAGTGCATATTAATAAGTGTAACAGGATCCACATTTTGTCCACTATGCTCATGATAGATAGCAATTAACAGAAAGACCACTATCTACGAAAACAGTAACTTCTTCTCTTCAGAGGATAGTGAGAAATGGTTTACTAGTGAAATATTTTTTTATGTCAGATAGAAAAGTAACTGGTAAAAGAGAGACTAAATCTATGTCCAATTTATAATATTACAGTAAATAATAATAGTAACGTTATTGAGACCATTCAGTGTGACGAAGTCCTGAAGGTAATAGTGTGTATCGTTATCTGTTATATTTACACAAATAGTTTGTCCTGCTCGGTCAGCTCCGACCTTAACGTGAACGCAGGTGCCATAGTTCATTGCACTCTCGTGTGACAAAGAATAGACTGTGTTTGCCCATTGAAGTTTCTTATTTTCAGTTTCTTGAACAAGAATGTTACTCATTCTTATACCTAATTAGGCTGGCGACCGTATTTATTCGACACTGTGGATAGCTAAATTATTGTTTCTTACTGTTTAAGTATTTACGTAATTTTGACTTTCACTTCCGATAAGCCACCGCCGTTAGGTACATCACGGTCAACACAACAAAATTCCTTTCAGAGGGTAATACTGCACTGTTGCTTTATACCATAATTACTTTAACGAGGTAGTTACATAATACGAAGTGCCTCCAGCTTCGAAGTTACGGTATATCTGTAGCAGACGGAAGTGTTATATGATCCACATGCTGGGAACTGCATATCGATGGTGTGCCGCTACTTTCAGCAGTGGTGTGTGGAACATTCACACATCCATACACCGGGTTCCGGAAGTCAACGTGGTACAGACGCACCTCATGATCTACGCATTGTGAGAGCAGCTGTGGCCACCGAACATCATCCAGGAAAGACATCTGGGCAGCAAGACCATGTGTCACCAAGACCATTGCGAACAATCTGCTTGCATCAGGACAAAGCTCACAAATGCCTCTGGCCCGGCTACCACTGACATCAGGACACCGCCAAGAACGGCTACTCAGGTGCTGTGAAAAGAATCGAATGGGGAGTAGGAATGGCAATCTGTTGTCTTCAGTATGACAGCAGCTTCTGCCTGTATGTCAGTAACGGACATACATGTATACAGCATAGTTATGGTGAATGGACTATTCCGGAGTGTATTCGCATTCGCCTGAGCCACCATATCAGCTGAGGCCGAACAGAAGCATGAAAGGACGTCGTTTTGCCACCACTGGTGAGATAAAAACAGAATCGCTGAAGGAGCTGAACACCGTAACGAGCAGTTTGTCACACAAGTGCTTCTAAGACTAAAGAGAGCGCTAGCACAAGTGAGTTATATCTGAGGGGGATTACTGTAAAGGGGACAAAGTTGCTGTTGATGAATAAAATACAGGGTGATTCAAAAAGAATACCACAACTTTAGGAATTTAAAACTCTGCAACGACAAAAGGCAGAGCTAAGCACTATCTGTCGGCGAATTAAGGGAGCTATAAAGTTTCATTTAGTTGTACATTTGTTCGCTTGAGGCGCTGTTCACTAGGCGTCAGCGTCAGTTGATGCTAAGATGGCGACCGCTCAACAGAAAGCTTTTTGTGTTATTGAGTACGGCAGAAGTGAATCGACGACAGCTGTTCAGCGTGCATTTCTAAAGAAGTATGGTGTTAAACCTCCTGATAGGTGGTGTATTAAACGTTGGTATAAACAGTTTACAGAGAATGGGTGTTTGTGCAAAGGGAAAAGTTCTGGACGGCCGAGAACAAGTGCTGAAAATGTAGCACGCATCCAGCAAGCATTTGTTCGCAGCCCAGGAAAATCGACTAGCAGAGCTAGCAGAGAGCTGCAAATTCCACTATCAACTGTATGGAGAGTCCTACGAAAAAGGTTAGTTATGAAACCTTATCGTCTGAAATTGGTTCAAGCACTGTCTGCAGCTGATAAGATTAAAAGAATCGATTTCTGTGATTTTATCCTTGCTCAAATGGAAACAGATGAATCTTTCGTTTCAAAGATTGTGTTTAGTGATGAAGCAACTTTCCACACTAACGGGAAAGTCAACCGTCACAATGTCTGTATATGGGGCACTGAGAATCCGCGGGAAACAACTCAGTATGAACGTGACTCGCCTAAGGTGAACATTTTCTATGCCATTTCAGCCAATAATGTTTTTGGTCCCTTTTTCTTCGAAGGTGCTACTGTAACTGGACTATAGTATCTGGAGATGTTAGAGAATTGGCTGTTCCCTCAGCTCGAACAAGAAGCACAACAATTCATATTTCAGCAGGATGGAGCGCCACCACATTGGCACTTATCTGTCCGTAACTACCTGAACGTCAACTACCCGAGGCGATGGATCGGCCGCCAGGCAGCCCGTGACAGAGCACTTCATCACTGGCCTCCAAGAAGCCCTGATCTTACCCCCTGCGATTTTTTCTTATGGGGGTATGTTAAGGATATAGTGTTTCGGCCACCTCTCCCAGCCACCATTGATGATTTGAAACGAGAAATAACAGCAGCTATCCAAACTGTTACGCCTGATATGCCACAGAGAGTGTGGAACGAGTTGGAGTATCGGGTTGGTATTGCTCGAGTGTCTGGAGGGGGCCATATTGAACATCTCTGAACTTGTTTTTGAGTGAAAAAAATCTTTTTAAATACTCTTTGTAATGATGTATAACAGAAGGTTATATTATGTTTCTTTCATTAAATACACATTTTTAAAGTTGTGGTATTCTTTTTGAATCACCCTGTATATTTTTTAAGAAAAACAAAAATTCCCGTTACTGTTTTGCCGCATCTCGTATAAATACACTCATGCTCATAAATCAAGAATAATGCTGATAAATGGTGAAACAACGCTCTGGTGGGCGGTTTGTGGGTTTAAATCACCTCTGGGTGTGATCATGCGGTGCATTTGACCTGCGGTCGTCACACGGTGGCGTAGTCCACATACACAGAGGTGTGTTGGGGCATGTCAGAGTACGGTGCGGAGAGGAAGTGTGCAGACGTTTTCAGACGTGCTAATCGTGACTGTGACTTGAAAATGGCTCAAAGAACACATGCTGATGACGTTATGATGGGTAGAATACTAGGGCTAGCGCGACTGGAGGCTGATCAAACACAGCAAGTCGTAGCACAGGCCCTCCGTGTGCCACAAAGTGTGATCTCAAGATTATGGCAACAATTCCAGCAGACAGGAAACGTATCCAGGCGCTACAGTGCAGGACGTCCACAGTATACAACACCACAAGAAGACCGATATGTCATCATCAGTGTCCGCAGACGGCCACGAAATATTGCAGGTAGTCTTGCTCGGGACCTTACCGCAGCTACTGGAACAGTTGTCTCCAGACACACAGTCTACAGACGACTGAACAGACATGGTTTATTCGCCCGGAGACCTGCAAGGTGCATTCCACTGACCCCTGGTCACACAAGAGCTCGTAAAGCCTGGTATCAAGAACACAGTACATGGTTATTGGAACAGTGTGTAACGCCGGAAATGCATATCCTCCTATTTCCATCTATTGTACTATAATTTTTTTTCCTTATTTTGTTACCTGAAGATATGACATTTCTGTGTCTTTATATATTGTGATTGTTTTACTGTTTGTATATATATATTTATGCATTTATGTTGGTTTGTTTTGTGAATATTATTTGTATTTATACGCTGGGTCTGGCCTAGGGAAAACTATGCTATCGAACGAATACATCTACATCTACATCCATACTCCGCAAGCCACCTGACGGTGTGTGGAGAACCAAAGTGTTTAGGATCTTTGGTAGTGTTAACTCTGGCGCGTGGAGCGCGGGCAGAGCAGAGTTTGGCTGGGGTGGTGCAGTGGAGCAGGTGTGTTGTGTGACGCTCCCGCGAGTTGCCGCGCTTCCGGGGTTGAGCAGCATGTAATTGCACTCGATTTGCTATGACACGGTGTCGCGGACGGGAAGCACTAGCTGGCGCACATCAAGAGCCCGTTTCGTCTGGTGACCGTGTCGAGAAGAAGGCGCGCCAACATCCAGCTTCTGCAACAGCGACGGCCGACAATGAGTGACAGTCGCCACCTCCTCGATCGACGGCTTCAAACCTTCAATCAACCAACAAGGAAGACTGGAAGCACGTAAAGTTTTAGAACTGTATGGCAGACCTCAGCTTTTCAAACTTTTAAAATTGTTGCATCACAAAATTACAGCAACTTAGCATGAACGTTTGTTGCTCATTGTCCCAATTGCATTACCAAGCAGGGTCCCTTCCTTTTCTGGAATGAACCCGAGTGTCGTTGAAATACAAACGGCAGCATCATTCGATTTCACTGCTTTAATTTCAAAGTTCAGTTAAGGTATTCATAGCTGGCTACAATATTTAGATTACACAAGCACAAATTAAGAGTGCGAGTTTTGTTACCGTATTTTAGCTTACCTGTGACTGCAGCTCAGCTTGGTACGTACTAAATTTTACTATTGTTAATTGTTCAGAATCATTTAATTCAAGTTCAAAGTTAAATGTCTTATTTCTAAATTGCGTAGATTCAAGTAGCTTTTGAAATGATTGTTTAGGTAGTCCAAGACTAACCGTATTTTACTGAATTTCGATGTGCTTCAGAAAGAAAGCTCACTATTAGCTTCAGTCACTAAATTAACTTTCGATTTTCCGGTTTTATTAATTCTTTTACTAAATTAAGTCAGAGTGTAGCGAAATTTATTACTTCTGACAAACTTTCAGTTTTCACACTACACGTGTCAACCTTCAGTTGCCACGCTTTTAGTGCTAATTATATGTGTACTAACCTTTCTTTTTCAGTTACTATAGTAATTGTCCTTAGGACTGGCGACCGTAATTTCCCCAAATCTCAAATATGTAATTACTTCTAGTTAATTGTTAACGTAACGGCTGCACATTTACTTTCTTTATTAACTTTACCCTTTTTCAAAATTAATTTCCACCAGTTTCATTTGCATTTTTCCTTTCATTTGGATGTAACCCTTTGCCCCCTCTTTACCGACAAATTAACTTCGGTGACGATTGCTTTTCCCAAATTTCCATTAGGTACACACGGTTTAATTTTTCACTGTCATTAAGGTCGATAAGTGAGGGGGAGGTTACAAGTGGTCCCAGGTTATGTTCACAGACAAGTCCAGGTATAGTATCAGCAGCGATTCTCGCTGCGTTTTCATCTGGCGTGAACCAGGTACCAGATACCAACCCCTTAATGTCCTTGAAAGGGACCTGTATGGAGGTCGTGGTTTGATGGTGTAGGGTGGGATTATGAGTGGTGCACGTACAGCACTGCATGTCTTTGACAGAGGAACTGTAACAGGTCAGGTGTATCGTGACCTCATTTTGCACCAATATATCCGCCTTTCAGGGGTGCAGCGAGTCCCACCTTCCTCCTGATAAAAGATAACACACGGCCCCAGCGAGCTGCCATCATAAAGGAGTACCTTGAAACAGAAGATATCAGGCGAATGGAGTGGTCTGCCTGTTCTCCAGACCTAAACCCCATCGAGCACTTCTGGGATGCTCTCGGTCGACGTATCGCTGCACGTCTTTAAGCCCCTACGACACTTCAGGAGCTCCGACAGGCACTAGTGCAAGAATGGGAGGCTATACCCCAGCAGCTGCTCGACCACCTGATACAGAGTATACCAATCCGTTGTGCGGCCTGTGTACGTGTGCATGGCGATCATATCCCATACTGATGTCGGGGTACACGCGCAGGAAACAGTGGCGTTTTGTAGCACTTGTGTTTCGGGACGGTTTTCTCAACTTATCACCAATACCGTGGACTCACAGATCCGTGTCGCGTGTTCCCCCTGTGCCCAGACCGCAGCTCGTGGTCGTGCGGTAGCGTTCTCGCTTCCCACGCCCTGGGTCCCGGGTTCGATTCCCGGCGGGGTCAGGGATTTCTCTGCCTCGTGATGACTGGGTGTTGTGTGCTGTCCTTAGGTTAGTTAGGTTTAAGTAGTTCTAAGTTCTAGGGGACTGATGACCATAGCTGTTAAGTCCCATAGTGCTCAGAGCCATTTGAACCATTTGAACCCTGTGCCCATGCTGTTTGCACTCTATCACGAAAACAAAGCAAAGAACAAAATTAAGATGCAGAAGACACAAAACCAAAAATCACTACTGTAACAGAGAGACCTTGGCTAGAAGAGGCTGTCTTCGGATAATAGCAGATGACGCCACAGTTCCCCTATTTCTGAGCAAGTGCGGTCTGCAACATTCTCAACTTCTAGAATGAAAGGTCTCTGTTAGATTCCTTTCATGCTATTTTCCTCTATTTATTGTTGTTTACGTTATACATTTGCACCTCTAAATTTACTATGGTATTTCTAAATTTATCTGGGAGGAGACTCAGCAGTGGAATATGTTGTATTCACATATAAACAAGAACAACTTGTCATACAGCACTTTCAGACGCAATTTCATATGTAATTCTTATCATACAGTTTCCTATGAAACCTATCTAACCTAAGGACATCATACACATCCATGCCCGAGGCAGGATTCGAACCTGCGGCCGTAGCGGTCGCGCGGTTCCAGACTACAACGCCTAGAACCGCTTGGCCACCCCGGCCGGCACTTTTCTTACAGATCTACATCGAAAATGTTTTATATATTATTTTAAATCAGGATGCAGTGAGATTTCGGTGTTTATTTAGGAGTGTATTGTGATAGTTTGCACTCCAATAAAGGTAAGTGGAATCACGTTGTCATGAGGCGTAATTCTGATTAAAATCATCGCTCTTTAGTGTGAATGTGCGTATAAGTGCTTTCTCTCGTTGAAATTCTTCAAGTTAATAATTTCTCTTTGTGTTCAACCCACGTGGTGTGTGCTTTGTAGTAGCGGTACCATGTGCTCGTAAAATTGTTTGAGCCATCAGGTCGACACTATGGCGTTATTAACACAGTTCAGAAGTTTCTTTTGTAACTAATGTCTTTGGATTTGATTTCGTCATTAAAATCTTTGTGGAATTACACATGTTCTGTAAATGTACTTGTGCACGTGGAACATGTGCTGTAGTAACAAAACTAGCCCCCAGCTACTCTTTGGCATAATATTTCGCGTATTCAAACATCATTAATCACTATCGCAAGCAGTTTTCATATTTCACGATTTCTAGAAAGATTTTTATAGAGCAATTTTGGTAAGATTGTGGATATATCGAAACACATGATCTTTGTCTAAACTCTTAATACCAGTCTGTGATTATCCAATGGGAACGCGACTACGCCAGGAGCGGAATTTCTTTGCTTAAATGGAATGGACTGGTGATGGTTCAGTTTCTTTTTTTTTGTGTGTGTACCGTTGAACTATCTATGTGTGCTTGTTTGAATGCTGTATCCCATCGTGTTTCCTATTCTTTGAACCCCCTCTCAGTAACGCTTTCCTTAATTAATTCCTTACAGTAAATAAGGCACCAGCTTTGAGGCACTTAGCGTGTGTGATACTTTTTATTGAACATGGATGAATTCTAAAATAAATATCAAAATTTAATCTTACTTTACTTGTATTTAATATAATTTTCCCTATAATCTAATTATTAAAAAAATAAAATTATAAAAAATGAGGTGATAGTGTGGGTGACTATTTCATAGATTTAAAAATTCATAACAGTAGTAAAAATTTGTCAGTCACCCACGCCTACTTTCCACCCTAGTTTCTGTAAGTTTGAAAAACACTAGGCTCATTATAAGAACTACCAAATTGCGACGTCGGTGGCTACCCACGAGTAGTCTGCCTTGGTCAGAAAGTCGCTCGTGCGAAACTGGCTTACAAGTGGACCAGAGACGAATGCGGAACCATTCTAGTAGCGATACAATGGGCAAACACACTGACTTACACAACTTTGATAAAGAGCAGACTGTTAATTCCTAGCTTGTGTTAATGCAAAATGTCGATTATTTAGTTCTGTTACATAACATTGCAGAAGCGTTTAATATTCACAGTCACAATTAGCGATTTGCAGTTCATGACCGAATTAGTTCGAAAGAAGTATTCTGGGAAAGGAACTGCTCGGATTGGTCTTTCTTTTAGTGAATTATCTTTCTTTTACTCCTCGTTACACCCACCTACTGGAAGTTAGAGTGCGCTGTATGAATCTCCCCTCTTCATACTGAATATGCCCGTCTTCCAGGATCCAAGCGTCCATAGTTCTGAGGTCCTATCGGTGAACTGTGCAAACTACGTCTGATAGGGGGATCGAAACCGCTCCGTTAGCTCACTTACTTGAGATCCACTTGCGAGCTACATCGAATCGGAGCATCCGAGCCGTTCTGTCGCAAATTTAACAGAACCTTGCATGGAATCGTGAATTATTCCAATGTACGATTATTGCATTAATGGCAATACACCACGAAACTTGAATAGAATTACATTGGTCCAATCACATCATTCTCAATTCTGTGACCATTTGATATACCATAGACAATAAAATCGGATGCGAGAGAAATGGTTGCTCCTGCCCTAGGGATGGGAAAAAATCTAACACCTATACTGGTATTTTAGTTCTGAATAACCGGTTTCTCTTGGTCTCGGTTATAACAGGTTTTTCCATTTTTTATTAATCACAGAGTACAAAACCAGCATGTAAATTTGCCATAGCAGCAGTGCAATTTTTTTTAAATAAAACTTTCTTTTGGAAGAGTAATATTTATTCGTAAAATTTACATTACCTTGAAACATGGGATTGTTATATAAACTGGGAAGGCGTTCAACACTATTTCAATGACAACGCCTTAAGCAGGAATCTAGTAACAAATACACTGCATATTAGCATAACCTCCAGCTTCCAAAATACTTTTCCAACTATCATATTCAGCGAAGTAAATGCGATTCAAATTATACCCCTTTCACCATAAAGTGACTACGAGCCTCTGAGGCTCGGAGCTGCTCATAATAATTACTCTTTCATTTCGAACGTGATGCATAATAATGATTAATGAATGTCAATGAAAATTAGTTTTTCTTCTTCTCGAGTGATGGATGAAGTGGGTCGACGTAATTGCCGTCTGAACAAAATATTGTTGTCTGTAGGCCATATTGCGACCAAATATGTAAAGCTTATTCGAGTCTTGGTGTGGAGAGGTTTTAACTCTGAATTTTCACCAAGTGTTTGAGGGGCCGACGACGTATTTTTTGGGAATATATCTTACTTATGAAAGGTATTTTTCCACGTCTTTCTTAGGTAAATAGAATCTCTGTGTAACATACGTCGGCAAGGATCGCATTTAGCAGGATGGTAGTACCTGCAGCCAAATTATAACCAGATGAAGAACTTGCCAAATCTGAGAGGTCCATGGTGTCGTGGTTGCGAAGACTGAAGTCGCCATGGACACCGGGAGTGAATTTGCGCATCATGCAGCCTATTGCGCACAGTTTGAGTAGTAAGACGACGTCCTGTGTCTGCACGAAAAGCATTATTCAACATGGTGGCGTGGCTGTCAGGGATCCTAAGAGCCAAAATCCGTAGGTAGCAGTCATTCACTGCAGAAGTGGCCCTTGGGCGGCCTGAGCGAGGCATGTCATCCACAGTTCCTGTCTCTCTGTATCTCCTCCATGTCCGAACGTTATCGCTTTGGGTCACTCCGCAACGCCTGGACACTTCCCTTATTGAGAGCCCTTCCTGGCACAAAGTAATAAAGTGGACGCGATCGAACAACGGGATTGACCGTCTAGGTATGGCTGAACTACAGACCACACGAGTACCTCCTTACTGGTGGAATGACTGGAACTGATCGGCTGTCGGACCCCCTCCGTCTAATAGGCGCTACTCATGCATGATTGTTAACATCTTTGGGTGGGTTTAGTGACATCTCTGAGCCGGCCAGTGTGGCCGTGTGGTTCTAGGCGCTTCAGTCTGGAACCGTGTGACCGGTACGGTCGCAGATTTGAATACTGCCTCGGGCATAGATGTGTGTGATGTCCTTAGGTTAGTTAGGTTTAAGTAGTTCTAAGTTCTAAGGGACTGATGGCCACAGATGTTAAGTCCCATAGTGCTCAGAGCCATTTGAACCTTTTTTTTTTTTTTTTTGACATCTCTGAACAGTCAAAGGGACTGTGTCTGTGATACAGTATCCACAGTCAACATCTATCTTCAGAAGTTCTGGAAACCGGGGTGATGCAAAACTTTTTTTTGATGTGTGGTTCAAATGGTTCCAATCACACACATCCATGCCCGAGGCAGGATTCGAATCTGCGACCGTAGCAGCAGCACTGTTCCAGACTGATGCGCCTTGAACCGCTCGGCCACAATAGCAGCTATTTTACATTTTTATACAGCACATAAAATTTCTTAAGCTATAACAGTAGAATATAGAATAGGGGGGGGGGGGCTCAACGCCACAAGAGGAAGTTAAATAAACTTTCAATGTTTCAAATCCAAAGCACCTGACAATTAACCCCAACACGGAAAATTATAATCGAATTGTTACCAACACTAAACGACAGTTAACGTTGTTCAACTGTTTCAACATTCAGTTGGTGCCACTCTAGAAAGGGTCTTTATGAGTCTGACACTGGTCCTGATGCTAAATTAAAAACTAAAAATTTGAAACTATTCTCATAAATTATCTGTGATTGTAAAACTTGCCATATTCCTCGTGCAAAAGTTAACTAAATCAGAATTTGGCGCGTTTCTAGTAGTTTTATTCATTTACAAAATGTATGTAGTGTAGAGTGTGTGATTCCACTTATCATAGCGTTTACTCTAGAAAATATGCGGCGATTCCACCGACGGTGGAAGGAATCGGGAGTAGTACTTGTATTTCTACCCGACAACATATGTAATCATTGCTCCTTGCGCTACGAAGAAATCACTTCTGGCCGTTGATTACATCTTCTGTCTTCTGCAGGACAGTCACATAATGGCTGGTGGATAGCTGGAATGGTAAGGTCTATGTTATTTTTCCTTTTTTCCGTAGGGCGTAGAAGAATAACATGGTATCACTGGCCGCCTCAATAGGCGATTGGCTTGTGTCACTGCCATTGATGCAGAAGGACACGGGTTCGATAACCAGTAAATCCTCGGATTTATTCTGATGTAGGGACGTCAAGAAGGGCGTTCACTGAGCCTCGTGGGGACGAATGAGGAGCTGCTTCAATAAAGAAACATCAGCATCAACATTGTTGTTCTAGTGTCAATAACACAAGGGATTGAAGACGTGTGGTCACATTTCCCACCATAGTAGATCACCTCTCGTACTGGCTTGTAGGCAGCTGTCGACCATTCGGAACAAACGTAGTGCCTAATGGATCAGTGAGTTGTTGTGTATCGTGTTATTATTCATTACAAAGCTTTTTATTTTGTTTGCTTCTCTCATTCTTTACTAATTTACTTTCATTGTCCAAAGTATCATTAATTTTACGTTGTTGAAGGCAAATAAACATACCTGGTCATTCAGTCTGAAAGTATCAAAGATAAAATTGTTTCAAAATAATTATTCAACAAACCTACATCTGAGCGCGTCTGCGAACTTGTTTCATGCACTCCTCAATTTTGCCAGTAGTAAAACATGTATTTGACTCAGCAATCAAGTTTAAGAGAATATTGCCGTTTGTGCAGTGGCATTAAGTGGTACTGAAAAATTTAGTTTTGGCCCTGATGTGTACTGAATGAAATGATATCTTGACTTGAATAATGCCAGTTGTGCAATGGCATAAAATTAGTTATTTGAAATAACTTTGCTCTGATAACTTTAGTTATACCAAAATCGATTTCAAACCATGAACTGCACATATATATTGCATAGAGGCCTCATTTTCTTTACGTTCTTTCATTTGGTGGGTAACTTTACGTTACTACTCATTTTCATATTCAATACAAGCGAAGGATGTGGATTATGATTCAGGCTGTTAGATTTAAACACAATGTATATATATATATATATATATATATATATATATATATATATATATATATATATATATATATATATGGTGGTCAGAAAATGTGTGAAATGCTTGTAGGGATGTTACAGGGAAGGTTGTACTGAGACATAAATGTTAAGAAAGAAATTCGATACGTTGCGCAGTTTCCGAGTTATTCAGCATAGAATTTAGCCATCCGGGGCGTCGCGCGCTTGCATTCCAGCGGTCTGCCAGGGGCGGTGTTGCCCAACGAGTGCTTTGTCTCGTTAGCTGAAACTTGAATTTACGCGCGCGACAAACTGATTGGCTAACTTCAATGCTAAATAACTCGGAAACTGCGCAACGTATCGAATTTCTTTCTTAACATTTATGTCTCAGTACAACCTTCCCTGTAACATCCCTACAAGCATTTCACACATTTTCAGTCTCTCTCTCTCTCTCTCTCTCTCTATATATATATATATATATATATATATCGTCAGTGAAAAAGACCAATAAAAAGGTGTTAGCATGTGGACGTAATGTGCTGTTCCAGTCTCTTCTGTACCTAAGGTCCATCACCGTTCCCTTTGGATCCCTACGTAATTCGGTGCTCTCCGATACACACGATCGAACAGCGGAGGAGTGGTACTCAAGCGTCAACTTTAGGTTACAATATCTCCGGATGTAATTAACATTTTACGATGCAACAAACGGCACTGATTACGTATTTGTTTATATGTTCAGATGTGCTAACAAAACTAACGGGGTTCCATTTAAAAAAACGTAGGTTTGTGTTAAAAAACATACTTCCGTGCATTTTTGTATGGTTTCTATTAACCAATTACACTAGCCCCTCTCCTCACGTTCGGTCTGTGGAATCGGTTCGTCAGTATTTGATGTGGTTTACGAAATATATCCAGCGGTAATGTTAGGTGACTCACCCTGTATATATATATATATATATATATATATATATATATATATATATATATATATATATATATATATATAGTAAAAATTTTAATTTATATACAAAAACTACCATTTCCAACATTTTTGCAGCACGAATCACTCTTTCAAAAAATTTTACAAAACACTTACTGCGTCAAAACTTGGACATACAAATCCTAACGCTGAACATTATCTAACAAAAACCATATTGAAATCATTTTATAGCTTCTTCCATTAACGTGCTAAAGTTTGCTGCGTAGCGTGAGTCCTCCCTTAAAGCTGTCACCACACGTCTGCTTCCTCCAAGCACCTAGCTACGATGACCGAGTTTTTTACCGCGCGCGCCCGGCTCTCTTAACCATCAAAGATCCTCCTACTCAAAGATATTATACTCATTCCACCTTGTGGTTGGTAACTATCGACTATATTTACTGAATCTACCCTGATCAGACCTTAGTACATAGCTTTCAAGTTTTTAAATTCAGTGTGTACTGCAAAAATTGCAGCAATCAAATAAAATAATAACAATGACATCTGTTGTTTACAATAAACTTCAGTGTTATTTAACGCTGCAGAGTATTAGAGCTAGTAGCAAAAACTTCAGTGGGAGCACATAAAACGTATAGCCACCTATTTCATTTGTTGCCGTGCGCTTAGAATCAAAACGCATCTTCAGACAGCAGTTCAGAATACCCGTTCAATCAATTATACTTACGTCTGAATGGTAATTACAACGTCTGACAGCATAAATTTCTTTATTTTGTATTATTATCATGATTTTGGCTTTAGTCTCTGAAAAATATTTGTACTTATGCATTCGAATGCCAGATTAAAAATTATCCAAATAATAGGACTTACATGTAGGTTATAATTAGACTTTGTTAAGTGAATTCATCGTCAAGACCTATTAAACTGGTTGTCCCAGGTTGTAGGAAAGTACAAAATCACGAAAATATGTAGCAAACAGGAAGAAAATATGTTCTCCACCCATAGACCAAGTGAGCCATAAAATAAACGTCAATGAAGTCGCTACATGTCCGGTGAACATAGTGTGAAAATATACTATCTGAGTTACTAGTTGACTCTTGGTCAAAGACGAATAGCGTAGGTTATAAGTCTATGTTGCATATTACATAATTGTGTAAAGGTCTCAGGTTTGTAAGGTTGAAATACATTCATATATTTCAGGAAGAACAACGTTATCAGTGAATACAACTGCGATTAGACCTTTGGAAGACCAGAGTAATCTATGTACGGTACACAAGTTGTAAACAATAAGCTTATAGTACGAAAATACGACAGTATTCTGAAAAGAGTACCTTACGTCGTATACTGGTTTAATGAGAAACGCCCATAAATCAGTGCAGTGTAGAACAGTTACAGCCGTAACAGAACACAACCATCTGTCGAATCTTATTAAAAAGTGGATCTAAGTTGGATCCATCAACTTGGTACACAAAACTACTTAAGTTTGCCATTAACATCTTATGGGTTGTGGAAGAGATATAAAGCATAAAATATAAGGCATGAAGTGCACAATTCTGACAGTGATGGGATATTCATGAAAATGGAGGGGAGTGGCAGGGGACGGGAGGAAGGCAGGCAGAGGGGGTGGAATGGAATGGGGAATAAAGTGTGTGGGAATAGTGCAAGGGAGGTAGTGGGAAAGCTGTTAATGAGATAAAAGAATGCAGAATTATTAAAAAGGGAGGCGTGGGATGATGTGGAAAAAGACGGTTCAAACGGCTCTGAGCACTATGGGACTTAACATCTAAGGTCATCAGTCCCCTAGAACTTAGAACTACTTAAACCTAACTAACCTAAGGACACACACACATCCATTCCCGAGGCAGGATTCGAACCTGTGACCGTAGCGGTCGCGCGGTTCCTGGCTGAAGCGCCTAGAACCGCTCTGCCACTCCGGCCGGGTGATGATGAGGAATCGGGGATGAAATGGGTACGGAAGGTAATAGGTACTAGGTGGAAAAAATGTTAGTGAAGTGGAAGCTAACGATTGGGGGAGGTGTATGGAGGGGTGGGGATGAAGGAGGGGCAAAAATGCCAATGACAGGATTATAATGGGGAAGTCGAAACTACAGGATGTGGAGTTAATAGGTCTACACTATTCAGGATGTAAAATTAGGAACGACCGACGTAATTCTGTTGGGGGGGGGGGGGAAGGAGGACGGGGGGGGGGGGAGATAGTGGTCGACAAGTGAGGAACTTAAAGGAGGCAACATATAAATATATCAAGAGTGCTTGTGTAAAAACAAATATATACCTGATGCCATGTGACTATAGGGCATAGTGCTTACATCAATCTCTTTGGCTGTATTGTACAATTATTACTGAAGGCGTGAAATAAGGAAAGGAATTACACTTACTTTAGTTCAACAAATTCACAAGCTGCATAGTTTATGAACAGATTAAGCGTCCTTCATACAGACCAAGAAAAAGTACTAAACACGTATCCCATCTCGAGCTAATCCGTGTCTGGCATGTATACAATTCATTAAAGCCTGGCATAGACATAGAAGGAGGAGGAGGGCGAGGAGGGCGAGTAAAGTCTAGCATTAGGGGGAAACATCATAGAATATAGAATCTGTTGTCTGGGATAAAATACAGAAGTTTGTACAGTCAAATGGCCAAATATCATTCAAACTTTATTACATGACTGGCTCGAAAATATAAAAAAGTTACACTTAACTTTCGCTCTTACAGTACATCGAAGACTTACAGATTGCTGATGGATTAATGCTTCAGAAACGTGTGGTATATCTATTCTATCTGTCGCTGATTCACGTGTGAGACTGTTGGAATATATTAAGCTGCTCCTTGGTACGCAGCAGAAGAACAACTTATTGATCGAGAGGCACTAACCGAACCCCGGACTGCGACCCACCGCTTCCACTGCTCGATTGGCTGTAAGTGTGTGTGTGTGTGTGTGTGTGTGTGTGTGTGTGTGTGTGTGTGGTAGGGGGACTGCCACAGCCCACATGCCCGCATCAATCGGTTAGCGGCGCTCTCTGATAACACAGGAGCGAATACCTACCTCTGCCACAAGCAAAACACATATGCTAATTAGGTGTGTCACTCAAGCAAAGACAGTAGTACTGCCATTCCATTTAACGGTCTGATTAGTCTGACGGAAGTAGCACATGCAGGGTTTCGTTGATTTCGTTTAAGATTGCCCGAAGGTGGGCTATGTCAAGGATTTCAGCAACTATACAGGGTTTTTACAAATGATTGAAGCGATTTCACAGCTCTACAATAACTTTATTGTTTGAGATATTTTCACAATGCTTTGCACACACATACAAAAACTCAGAAAATTTTTTTAGGCATTCACAAATGTTCGATATGTGCCCCTTCAGTGATTCGGCAGACATCAAGCCGATAATCAAGTTCCTCCCACACTCGGCGCAGCAATGAGTTCGAAAGCATCGTTGATTCGAGCTCGCAGTTCCGGCACGTTTCTTGGTAGAGGAGGTTTAAACACTGAATCTTTCACATAACCCCACAGAAAGAAATCGCATGGGGTTAAGTCGGGAGAGCGTGGAGGCCATGACATGAATTGCTGATCATGATCTCCACCACGACCGATCCATCGGTTTTCCAATCTCCTGTTTAACAAATGCCGAACATCATGATGGAAGTGCGGTGGAGCTCAATCCTGTTGAAAGATGAAGTCGGCGCTGTCGGTCTCCAGTTGTGGCATGAGCCAATTTTCCGCGGGCTATGCGTGAAACTTGCCCGCACGCGTTCAACCGCTTCTTCGCTCACTGCAGGCCGACCCGTTGATTTCCCCTTACAGAGGCATCCAGAAGCTTTAATCTGCGCATACCATCGCCGAATGGAGTTAGCAGTTGGTGTATCTTTGTTGAACTTCGTCCTGAAGTGTAGTTGCACTGTTATGACTGACTGATGTGAGTGCATTTCAAGCACGACATACGCTTTCTCGGCTCCTGTCGCCATTTTGTCTCACTGCGCTCTCGAGCGCTCTGACGCCAGAAACCAGAAGTGCGGCTTCAGCCGAACAAAACTTTATGAGTTTTTCTACGTATCTGTAGTGTGTCGTGACCATATGTCAATGAATGGAGCTACAGTGAATTTATGAAATCGCTTCAATCATTTGTAATAGCCCTGTAAATGACACGAGCCGACAGTTATTACGCACGTACCTGTATCATTATTTTGGTAGTCCCATTTACACTCATACAGTGAAGCGGTTTAAGAACACAGAGCAAATATGACGATACCATTTTTCGAAATAGTGGAAACTGGACACTGTTTAATGCCCCGTCGGCGAGACAGTCATTCGAGACGGAGCACAGACTACCGTGGGGAACGAAATGGGCCGCGCCGTTTCGATGGAAATAACCTGCCATTTTCTTTAAGTGAATAAGAAGAAGCACGGAAAGCCCAAATCAGTATGATCAGACGCAAGCTTGAACCAACGCGTTCTCGAATGAGGACCCAGTTCCTTAACCACAGCTCCATACACCACGGTTTTCAAAAGGAATCAATCATTAAGATGCACCTCGAGTGCCAAAAACCAGCAATAATTTTTCATGCTGTACGCTGCCGGAAGGAAATAGTGGCTACCATCACAAGAGCTAAATCAGAGGAAAAAAGAGTACGTTTCTTGAAGCATTCAGCAACTGGTGCGTAGAATATAAATTAATGAAAGCAGCAGTTTACATATTATTGAAAGGAACAGTACTAAGACCGAGAAACCTCACAATCACAATAAATGAACAGGTATTACGAGGACGGTTTGAAATGCTCTCGGATCCCCACGTGAGGTCAGCCCTAGCGCAACGAATTGCACACGTGATATTCATTGTACTGTTGCTTGAAAACACGTGCCACGTCAGTGGTCTTGGAAGAGAGCTGTGGCGGTGACGTGGCTCTGCTGTTGTTCCCACGTAGTGATTTGCGAAGATGGAAAAAAATCGAGATTCGAACAGTGAATAAATACTGCGTAAAGAAAGGTATGAAAGCAAAGGACATTCATGCCAATTTCCAGAATACACTGGAGGACTCTGCTCCTTCATATTCAACTGTTACCAAGTGGACAAAAGAAATTAAATTTGGTCGGGAAAGCTTAGATGATGATCCACGCAGTGGTCGACCAAGATATGTCACTACTCCAGAAGTCATTGCAAAAGTGCATAAAATGGTCACGGAGGATCGCCGATTAAAAGTGCATGAAATTGCTCACGCTTACCACATGTCATCTGAAAGGGTATACCACATTTTAACTGAAGAATTAGAAATGAAAAAATTATCTGCAAGATGGGTACCGCGATTCTTGACGCTGGAACAAAAACATGTGCCGTCCCCATGGCAAAATTACACGAACTAAGGTATCAATTGTTGCCACACCTGACTTAGACACCTGATATGGCTCCGTCGACTTCCATCTCTTCCCAAAACTGAAAATTTTTCTTGGTGGACGAAGATTCACTTCAAACGAAGAATTGATAGTTGTAGTGGACAACTATTTTGCACGCCTGGAGGAAACTCATTTTCGAGATGGGATCAAGGCACTGGAACATCGTTGGACCAAGTGCATTGATCTACAAGGAGATAACATTGAGATATAAAAAAAGTTTCAGTGATGTAAGTACTTTTTTTTCTATTCCATACCTAGGACTTTTCAAACCACCCTCGTGTGTAGGTTGTTATTACTGTTGTTGTTGTTGCTGTTGTGATCTTCAGTCTGGACCACTGACTTCTAGTATCAGCCGTAGACAGTTGTCGTAAACAAGTGTATGGGCCTGAAGATTGCGTTGTAACAACGCTGAAACTAGTTGCCAAAATAAAATCGACACCTTAAATACAGCTGGAGGAATTTCTTCATTTTTAATGTAAACTGTTTATCGTCCATTTTTCACTTCCATACATGGCTACACTTCATGCACATACATTCAGAAAGAACTTCCTGACACTTAAACCTATAATCGGTATTAACAAATTTCTCTTCTTCAGAAACGCTTTTCCTGCTATTGCCAGTCTACATTTTATATCTTCCATACTTCGACCGTCATCAGTTAGTTTGCTTCCCAAATAGCAGAACTCATCTACTACTTTAAGTGTCTCATTTCCTAATCTAATTCCCTCAGCATCACCTGGTTTAACTCGACTCCATTCCATTATCCTCGTTTTGCTTTTGTTGATGGTCATCTTATATCCTCCTTTCAAGACACTGTCCATTTCGTTCAACTGCTCTTCCCAGTCCTTTGCTGTCTCTGCCAGAATTACAATGTCAACGGCAAGCCTCGATGTTTATTTCCCTTTTCCCTGGACTATAATTCCTATTCCAAATTCTTTTTGTTTCCCTTACTGCTTGCTCAATATACAAACTGAACAACATCGGGGATGGGCCCCAAACCTGCCTCACTCCCTTCTCAACCACTGTTTCCCTTCCATGCCTCTCGACTCTTCTAACTGCCATCCGGTTTCTGCACAGATTTTAAATAGTCTTTCACTCCCTGTATTTTACCCCTGCCACCTTCAGAATTTGAAAGAGAGTATTAAAGTCAATATTGTCAAAAGCTTTCTCTAAGTCCACAAATGCTATAAATGTGGGTTTATTTTTCCTTAACCTGTCTTCTATGAGAAGCCATAGTATATAGGCACCTTGTTATAAATAGCAATGATAATCAAAAGTTTCATGGACATGTGAAAATAGTTTGCCAGAGAGGCATTCAAATCCTGAATAAAATAGCATCAATTGGCCAGGGAAATTTTCCTCTGCCTCTAAAAGAACGCAGGGTACCTCACCGCAATCTTAATCGGTGTTGTGGGCTATGGGAAGAAAGTATGGTATCTTCAGCGTGCACTTATAACAACACTGACCGAGACACTCCTGGTGATACTGGAGAGAAAGAGAGACACAGAGTGTTGACTCAAAAAGGGAGAATATGGTAAAGTATGGAAGATACTGGAGACAAGAACCAAATCGAAAATGTAAATAACAGCATGTATTGATGCAGTAAGAAATCTGTGACTGGGCAGAAACGGAGAACATAAACCATCAGATCCTTCCTAACATGAAAGAAAGATCAAGAACGCTGTTCTTTTCCCGTAGCCAGGGAGCAACACATTACCTGTCAGGACGTGGTCAGCATCGCAGGTACGTACTGAAAATACGCCATCTCCGTGCAGATATCTGTGCAAGGGGCACTGCGGACCACATTGTCTGGTAGTACAGCGTACGACAAGTGTTTACAGCGCAGGACAGGAACATGTTTGATAATACACCAGTGTACTGCATAATACCAAGCAAGGAGTTGTGACACAAACTGAATCTGCTAACAGTCAAAATATCAACATACTAACTATTAGCCTACATAGTCGTGAGACAAACATACACGATGTCTTCGTGGCTGAACGCGCAACTGCCCGCATCTCGTGGTCGTGCGGTAGCGTTCTCGCTTCCCGGGTTCGATTCCCGGCGGGGTCAGGGATTTTCTCTGCATCGTGATGGCTGCGTGTTGTGTGCTGTCCTTACGTTAGTTAGGTTTAAGTAGTTCTAAGTTCTAGGGGACTGATGACCATAGAGGTTAAGTCCCATAGTGCTCAGAGCCATTTGAACCATTTTTTGAACACGCAACTAGAACGATCTTCCTGAAGCAGCGAGCAGATGAGCCTCGCATAGGACCAGGAAGGATTTCCTTAGACCCTCGTAGCCCACTGTACCATTCAGGAACAGACAGGACAGTCACCTCTATAACAAACAGAGCTAGAGGTGTGCCGCAATTCCATTCCTCGGCCAGCGTATGCTTCTTATTTGGCCCTGCGTACACAGTGGCTACCCAGGTGTTCCGTCAAATGCATCCTGGTCGCTTGCTCCGCAGTACTTCCTGGTTCTCTCTGAGGTGCAGTCTTCTGCGTTGCTCGACATTCCGTCTTGCAACACAGCGCGGCCTCTCTCTTTGGCTTCTGATGGCGCTGGTGTAGTGTTACACCCACTGACACCGCCGTCTCATTGTATTTAGGGCTATTGATAAAGTATCAAATGGTTCAAATGGCTCTGAGCACTATGGGACTTAACTTCTAAGGTCATCAGTCCCCTAGAACTTAGAACTACTTAAACCTAACTAACCTAAGGACATCACACACATCCATTCCCGAGGCAGGATTCGAACCTGCGACCGTAGCGGTAACGCGGTTCCAAATAAAGTATCAATACGTCGATTTATACAGGCCACATTTTTTCGACGATAAATCCATACATCGATATCGCAATGGTAACATTGAGTACCGATATTTTTATTTTATACTGTATTTCTTTTTCGAAATTTCCATTCATATTTGAAGTTGTTCTCCTGAAAATGTAGTAGAACATAATTTAACTTCCACTGTGTCAAGAAGTTTTACCATCTTTTGAGCTTTCATCGCGTCCATACTTTCTCATTGAATATGTGAAGCAGAGTATCGATGGCACAAAGAAGAAGTCCGATTGCACTGGTGGATGGAAGTGTGGAAAGGATAACAAGATTTTCGATGTGAAGAAACAGCACATCAGTTGCATTAAGGGGGTCCGGAAAGGCTCAAAATCATGAAAAGTTCAATTTTTACTTTTTTGCGTTTTCTGAATCTGCAGACTATTACCTTTTAATAGATATATAATTTATTCAATTCCGAAGACTACAACTATTTTTTAATTTTTTTTAAAATGTGTTCTACATGGGCGTGACCCACTGTGGCGCTGTTAAACTGCTGTCAAATGGTGTTATTATTAACGTCCGTGTTCATCAGGTACATTTTAGTGATGTGAGATAAAGTATGTGTTGTGGCTAACCTATTTTCAGAGACGTAGCAGCACCTGAACTGTTGAAAAAGTGTATTCACGGAAAAACTCAAAACCCCAATGAAAGTGTAAATAGTGTTATATGGTCGAGAACCCCCAAGACTGTATTTGTTGGAATAGAAACACTTCACTTTGGTGTGTATGATGCTGTTGGGACTTTCAATGATGGCAACATTGTAAGGTGCAAGGTATTTAGAAATATGCCAATGAAGATAGGTTCTAACATGGTACGAGCGATGCTTGCTTTAGACAAGGAACGCCTTCGGGCTGCAGACAGGGCTGCAAAGAGTCCAGAAATACAAGCAAGAGTAAACAGGAGGAGGAACAAGAGGAAGCTGGAGGAGGAGTTTGCAGAGGATGAAGATAATCCATCCTATGGACCTGGAATGCACTAAAAAGTTAATCCAATCTTTGTCGCTCGATTCCCAAAACTTTTATTTTCTCATACTAATTACATGTTTTCTAAGGATCTTCCAAACATATTTGTTTCAAACTTTCAGTAAATGTTACACAGTACCTTCTGCATAATTTAACACAGCCTTTTTCCAAAAAACTGTATACTTCTGAATATATAAATAAAAAATTGCAAGAAAATGCTGTGAATTTTCATTACAATTTAAAAAAATCATCTTTAATAACTGAACTAAAATTTTGTAAAATCCCTGTGTTAAGTTGTAGCCCATATTCCAATAAATAATCTGTAAAAAGTTCAACTTCCTACCTCAAATACTTTGTGAGGAAAGATGTAATTTATAAGCGTTATTTTAACATTGCAAGTATAGGGCGTTCCGGAGCCCCTTAAAAAACAAATTTTAACGCAACTAGTGTGCTATTTCTCCATATCGGCATTCTTCAAAAGCAGTTGCGAGGTGCCGGGGCTAGCAGTGTGTTTAGCACTAAATTCAGCTAGAAATTTGCATGTGGAAATGATGCCCTAAGCCCTCCCTTACCTAACTCCGACTTTTGCTGTTGCACATGGATAAAAAAAGAAACGCAAACTGATTGTAATCGATCCTGCAAATGGAGTAGAGAAGAGTTTGGCACCTGCAGTAATTTAATTTGGTAAAAATTAATTTGGCAGTAGAAAGTTTAACTAATGTCATGATAGATGAAAGGTTGCTCAATCTAACTACAGAATGAAAGTTATGTTCAAAATAACAATTGGATTTATTCTCATTTTGTTCGTCGTTCTCATGATTATCCCTACTCCGGTTGTTATTATTTTGAGGATAATGACGGTTTCCTCTGAGTGGTCCTCGTCTTCAACTCTTTCCAAAAATGACAAGAAGCTTTTGTGATTAATTCCTCCGGGAGCTTTTTCCATAGTTCCCACACTATTTTGGACTCCGTGCATCTGTTTCTCAAGTGTGTTAGTTTCCGATACCACATTTCGCATAACTCTTTTATTGTGCTCCTGCCTCTGTTTTCATATAACCTCGCCATGATAAATTCCCACCATAGGCAGTCCTGTTTTTGATCCGACCAGTATTCCTCTATAAATTTCTGTTGAAATTTGCCAAGTGACAGTTGTTCTGTATCCAGATTCGGGCTCCATCTTACTGCATCGCTAGTTAATGCACTAATAACCACATTGTTGTTTTCCTGGTCTATTACATAATCAGGGAAATTCCTTTCACAGTTTTTCAAAAAATATAATGGGTGCCTTCCATTATGCTATTTTGCTAGATCGAATCGCTCTACGCCCACAAGCAATTTGCTACACATTATTCTGTCAGCGACATAATTCAGTTTTTCACTTATTTTCCGTAAGTTCGTTCACTTTACCTTGAATTTAGGAAGCATTCTGTTCACAATTCTTCTCGCATGTTTTCACTTGTTTACTCAGTTCCTTTTCGGAATCATTCACCGTTTGTCTCAGTTGAGAAATTTTGGTTTTACATTTGTTTACTAATTCGGTTTTGAGGCCGAAAACCCTTTCATCAACTTTTGCTACAACCAGATGATCTACAGTGTCTTGAATCTTCATTATTTCGGTATACCTACTTTTGAATCTACTTTCTCTATCTGTTTACTGATTTTAAAACCTTGTGTTTTAGTTACATTAGCCTGTGTTTTAAGCTGATTGTTAAAATTACTACCTTGTGCTGCAATTTGAAGAGACAATCATTCATGTTTAGTGGTTTTTCGCTATCTTGTTCTAGGGTGTCCCCATATTCCAATTCTACTTCTCGTGATTTGCTCGGTTCAATTTCGATGAACTGAACGTATCCATCGAGTCGTTAACATAACCACTGTCTTGATACGTGCCGTCTTTCATACCTTGTTTTATTTTTGCGACGAGTACATCATCTGAGTTTGATCCTTGACGTGCGTATGGTACTCAACGTAAGCCTGTTGCCGTCCCGTGGCGCCATCTGTGATCTCGTCTAATGAACTACTGCCATCTAGTACACTATGTACTTTTTCGTTTCGCTCGTTATGACCTACTGCCATCTTTGTATCCATTTTAATTTTGTTAAAATTTTGTATTTTATCTTTTAAAGGCCTGTATCTATCGACACTGTCCACCGATAACTCCATAAAGATAATATTCATGGACGAGCTGCTATACCGAAAACATTAGTGACTACAACCAGCGCAAAGAAGCGTAAAACATGGTGTCAGGAGCATAAATCCTGGACGGCTTATAGCACTAACTTGTCTTGAAACAAGCTAATTTTACCTTCTGGGAGGATTTTTAAGACTGACCGCGCATTTGTGTAATGGACAGAGGTATCGGACTATAATTTAGAATTTGGTGAAATTAACAGAAAAACACCAAACGGTCTTTAACCTTGGGAGTCAATGAAAGTATTAAAATCGTAAATGAATAAAATAAATGAACGGTCGCCAGCCCAATTAGGCACATTAATTTGAAAATATATGTTTAAGAGTACTGATTATTGGCTATTTAAGTTACTTTCGTTGAGATTTCCCTTTGAATAGCAAACAGATACAAACTGACACAGTGCACTGAGAACTGTGTGTAGCAGTAGTTACCAATAACCCTCACACCAGTATATTATAGGGAGTAGATTTGCACCAAGCTCATACTAATGACAGCTACACTCAAAAGCATTACATAATCAAATACTGAAATGTTACTGCATGAAGTGCAGAACTAAATTTGGACATGAGGCGCTTTCATTGTAACTGACATGACAAAAACAAATAAAGATGAATAATGTCACCAATATAATGTCTAAGCTCCTCTACAAATTTCCATTTTCCTTGGGAACAGTAATAATTCAATTTTTTCCTAATAAGTGAAGAATATGATGGGGACCCATAAAGTACTATAGTCTCACTAGACAGTGCTTTGTGCTTATTACAGCAGACAAAGACTAATTCAAAAAGATAATCATTCACTTTACTTGGAGTAGTTCATAATTTCTTTGTAAGACAATGAAACAGCAAACTGGGCTTAATTAACTTCAAAAAAAGGAACCATTCATGATAGAAATCAAAACCACACTATTTTTGAAAATGAGCATAACTTATTTGCCTTTTATCACATGTGAAGCAGGTATTTTAGACAGTAATATTTACACAATCTTGCACTGTATTGCTACAAATCTATACTTTGTAATAAACTAAGGGTACTTTAGCGAAATCCTATCTAACTTCACTTTCATGGTTTTAACTTTAACTTATGCTTCCCATTTTTACATTAGGCAAAAATTCACTTTAAAACACTTGAATGCAAGAATTGTTTATTTAAATCAGGATACTCAGTTTTAGTAGCACTTAGGTGAGGCCCTGCATAGGTTTGTGATCACGATAGAAAATATGGTTCTGTACACGAATTTGTTTTTGTGATTATTATTCAAATCACACACAAATTAACTGGTCCATGCCCATATTCATTACTGAATGTATGAAGTTAGTCAAGCAGTGGCGAAGAATGGTGGCAAGCGATATGGCGGCTAACTGTACTCACGGCTCTTGATGTTCGAATGCTCTGTAAACTCTCTTTTTGGTGTCGGATTTTCACCATATTAGAGACATGCCTTTTTTCGCCGATAATACCAAACAATAGCCAGATCCACATCCGAGGCAAATCCATTGTAAAGCAGCTTCCAATTGCTTCTCTTAGCACCGTCGAAGTGTACCGTGCTACGGCTAGCCACATACTGCGTAACGTTCACAACAAGGAGCCAAAATCACCTTTTACATCTCGCCATTCCACATCCGCTGCGGAGGGACTTCCCTACATCTTTTATATATTACAAATACAAGTGCCATAAGCATGAACCAGCTTTCAATAAACATTTTGTTTTTGTGCACATACACTTATTACAATAATTTATCATTTTAACAAAAAATTTTGCTTTATTCATATATACTGGGTGATCAAAAAGTCAGTATAAATTTGAAAACTTAATAAACCACGGAATATTGTAGATAGAGCGGTAAAAATTGACACACATGCTTGGAATGACATGTGGTTTAATTAGAACAAAAAAAAAAACACTCCATATTGCTAGACTGCTAGACGAGTGAAAGATCTCTCACGCGTCGTTTGGTGATGATCGTGTGCTCAGCCGCCACTTTCGTCATGCTTGACCTCAATCCGTGCGATTATTGGCTTCGGGGTTACCTGAAGTCACAAGTGTATCGAGATCGACCGACATGTCTAGGGATGCTGAAAGACAACACCCGACGCCAATGCCTCACCATAACTCCAGACATGCTTTACAGTTCTGTTCACAACATTATTCCTCGACTACAGCTATTGTTGAGGAATGGTGATGGACATATTGAGCATTTCCTGTAAAGAACATCATCTTTGCTTTGTCTTACTTTGTTATGCTAATTATTGATATTCTGATCAGATGAAGCGCCATCTGTTGGACATATTTTGAACGTTTGTATTTTTTTTTATTCTAATAAAACCCCATGTGATTCCAAGTATGTGTGTCAATTTGTACCTCTCTGTCTACATTATTCCGTGATTTATTCAGTTTTCAGATTTATATTGACTTTTTGATCACCCGGTACATTACAAAACCCTAATTTTCCTGTCACAAATCAAAGATTTTAAATAACAAAGAATACACACTCTCTAGTTGCAGATACACAGTTACATTAAACCTACTTTAATCGATTTAAGTGTTACAGGATAATCAGTGGATACACGTCATATGGTCCGACGAGTCAACGTTTTTGTTATTTCCAACATCGGGCCAGGTTTATGTCTGAAGCACGCCATAAGAATCGTACAATCTTAATTGCTTGATTCCATCGGTGAAGCATGGAGGTGGAAGTGTGCTGGTATGGGCAGCCGTATCATGGTATTCTGTTGGTCCCGTCATTACTCTGGGAGGCTGTGTTACAGCCAACGATTATGTGAACATTTTAGGTAATCAGGTGCACCCCATGATTCGAGTGTTGTTCCCCAACAACAATGATGCCATATTTGAGGACGAAAATGCACCCATTCACACAGCCAGGACGGTACAGTCGTGGTATGAGGGGCATGCAACTGAACTGCACCATCTTCCCTGGCCAGCACAGTCCCCGGACTTGAACATTATCGAACCCTTGTGGGCGGTATTGGAATGCAGACTGCTGAGCAGATTTGCACCTCCCTCGTCACTACAGGAGTTAGAAGAGAGGCATAATATTTCACTGGAGACTATACAATCATTATATGTCGTTATTCCAAGAAGAATCACAGCAGTATTACGGGCCAATTGGAGTCCAACCCCTCATTAATAAACCGTTCCCAAGTAAGCACAGGTGTTCACATTAATTTGCCTCTCCCCTGTATATTCGTACGTTGTTTGAGAATGAGACCACTCAGCGACGTCTAACGACCTTTACACATAAATTCAAACTTTTTCAAAACATCCTTTCACTGACAGCCCCACATAAAATAATGAAAGGAAAACAGCTTATCATTGACTACATTTTCGCTGTTCATATATTAAAACTCCAGCATCAGGCACGATATCTGAATTTATTACTTCTTTACTACTAACTCTATTCACAACATATTTTGCAGACAGTACCCACACAAATTACTGAACGCACTTGGAGAATTATATCAAGTACGACACATAGTTCAGGACATATGAATTCATTAACAATGAGATATGTCAAAAACTAGCTGTTTAACACACGGAAATTCGACGAAAGAATAGGGGATTGGAGGTTACCAGTTTTCATAGAAACAAAGATAATTAGTTTTCGACGGTGCTGAACCATAGTCCAAAAGTACATTTTGAAAAAACTCATTGCTATTTGACTGTATATGTCTACATATTTCCTCTGTATAATCTAGTTTTCGGCTTTCGCGCAGTTATCGAGTACAACGCTAAAAGCAAGAACATGCAAAAACAAGACATATAGTCTTACTATTTGTATGTTCTCGCTTTTAGAATACAACACGAAAATGGCGTGAAAGCAGAAATCTTGACTATACAAAGGAAATACGCACAAATACACTGTCAAATGGCAGTGTATTCTTTCACAAAGATAGTTAGGGTAGCAAATCGATTAAAGCAGCCGGCTGGGGTGGCCGAGCGGTTCTAGGCGCTACGGTCTGGAACCGCGCGACTGCTACGGTCGCAGGTTCTAATCCTGCCTCGGGCATGGATGTGTGTGATGTTCTTAGGTCAGTTAGGTTTAAGTAGTTCTAAGTTCTAGGGGACAGATGACCTCAGATGTTAAGTCCCGTAGTGCTCAGAGACATTTCAACCATTTCGATTAAATCATATTTACATCACACTTCTGTCGAGGCACGGAGACCACGGGTCCATTATAGCAAAACACGAATCAAATGTCACTGAACGACATCCGGAATTTTATCAGCGACGCTCCGGTTCAGCCTGTCCTGCGCCAACACTCAGGTAACATTCACATTTTTAACACCTGACTGTTCTTTTACGACGAGCGAAAGATTTATGAGATCTGATTGAGTGTACTGAGCAGAGTATGTGGCATGCCACTATATACAGGGTGATTCAAAAAGAATACCACAACTTTGAAAATGTGTATTTAATGGAAGAAACATAATATAACCTTCTGTTATACATCATTACAAAGAGTATTTAAAAAGGTTTTTTTTTTCACTCAAAAACAAGCTCAGAGATGTTCAATATGGCCCCCTCCAGACACTCGAGCAATATCAACCCGATACTCCAACTCGTTCCACACTCTCTGTAGCATATCAGGCGTAACAGTTTGGATAGCTGCTGTTATTTCTCGTTTCAAATCATCAATGGTGGCTGGGAGAGGTGGCCGAAACACCATATCCTTAACATACCCCCATAAGAAAAAATCGCAGGGGGTAAGATCAGGGCTTCTTGGAGGCCAGTGATGAAGTGCTCTGTCGCGGGCTGCCTGGCGGCCGATCCATCGCCTCGGGTAGTTGACGTTCAGGTAACTAACCTTTTTCGTAGGACTCTCCATACAGTTGATTGTGGAATTTGCAGCTCTCTGCTAGCTCTGCGAGTCGATTTTCCTGGGCTGCGAACAAATGCTTGCTGGATGCGTGCTACATTTTAATCACTCGTTCTCGGCCGTCCAGAACTTTTCCCTTTGCACAAACACCCATTCTCTGTAAACTGTTTATACCAACGTTTAATACACCACCTATCAGGAGATTTAACACCATACTTCGTTCGAAATGCACGCTGAACAACTGTCGTCGATTCACTTCTGCCGTACTCAATAACACAAAAAGCTTTCTGTTGAGCGGTCGCCATCTTAGCATCAACTGACGCTGACGCCTAGTCAACAGCGTCTCAAGCGAACAAATGTACAACTAAATGAAACATTATAGCTCCCTTAATTCGCCGACAGATAGTGCTTAGCTCTGCCTTTTGTCGTTGCAGAGTTTTAAATTCCTAAAGTTGTGGTATTCTTTTTGAATCACCCTGTACAATGACATTTTGATTGTGTAAACATCAGCAGTTGTGAGACCCGTGTTACACATCAGTCAGCGTTTTTTGTCAGAGGGACACGTGTAATTTTGCGCCTTTACAATCCGAGCGGAAAAAGGGCGTACTTCGTGATAATCAATGTCTGCACTAGATTAAGCTGGAAGTGGGCAACAAATACCAATTCATGCCGACCGAGGAATGTAATTTCGTCGAACGCGGGTGAGCAGCGCTGGGGGGCAAACCAAAAAAATCGCATTCCGTTTCGGATTTGGGACTTTTAATTGAAATATATAATTCACAAAGTTAGCGATGGAGTAGTGGGGCGGCTAGATAAGCGGCGGCGGCGGCCGGAGAGCGAGAGAGAGATCGATTGCGTCGGCCGCGAGTGTTGCCATAGCTACGTAATGGCCGCGGGACACAGATGCGGACCTGGCGCGGCAGGGAGAGGTTAGGCCGGCCGTAGCTCAGCCCGGCGGGTACTGGCACGAGAGCGGTGCGGGACTAGCGAGGCAAGTGTGGAGTGCCAGCAAGTAGCCGAATTTACTTTGGAAACTTCTTCTACGCTCACGTATTACGATATTTCTGGAGACCGAAAATCTCCTTTGTAGGAATCAACATCTTCAGCTGCCCTGCTCTGTCTCTTCGCCCACGAGAACCAGAAAGCAGTAGGCGTAGGCGCCCTGGATGATGTCCTCTTCCCTGACTTCCGAAATAAGTTCGCTACAATTTCGCACAGTCACCTAACCAACACAATAGGAGCATGTGTTGAAAAGGTACAGTACCGCCCGACACTATAAATAGGTACAACATACTTCATTATTTTTGTCAGAACAACACTTTTTTTTTTGTAAAATAACTCAATTTCAATTAATACAGCGAAGCCGGATACCAGTGTAGGAAAGAATGACAATTTATTTATTTAATTTATCATATGTGCACTCCCACAAAATAAATCCCTACATCCAGTTTGGTGAGATCTGTGAAATGAATGCATGTATGGTCGTCTGCTAACCGCAGATAGTGAATGTGAATATATGATCATCTTTGAGACGATCCTTTGGCCACCTTTGGTGGGACCAAAGAGATGAAATTTACCTGAGCTTTGAGCGCCTGAAATGTGGCTGACCAAAACGGTACCAAGGTGCTCCCCCACTTCAGCAGAGGTGCGAGAGGACCTCGAAAACGGCCATGTTTTAGGCACTCTGCCGCTGGATCCTGTGCTGTTAACACCTGTTTTACATGTGCTCCGTAATGACGAAAGAGTGGAGGGATGGTATGCATGTGGAATATTTAAGAGTAGTTTGAAATAATAATTTCTCTATTTCAGGAACTTTTGTGGGGAGAATTAAATGTCAGGCAGGTAATATTAATGGGATTGTAGTAATCTTCGGAAGTGACCAACGGTCACAATGAAACCACGTGTAGCAATAAGTTGAAATACTTCCGTGTGCTTAAGTTATGCTGAATTACTAGAGTGTGTACAATAAGTTGAAATATTTAAGAAATAGCGTGTGTACCATAAGTTGAAATATTTAAGAAATGGCGTGTGCAGGACTTGAAATCAGAGATGAGTACTTCCACGTGGTGAGTACTGTGTGAGTCTCAAACTGTGTATGAGACAAAGGATCAAGAGAAGTACTCGTCCATGGTATCAGTTGAGGACTCGCGTGTGTGATGAATACGTTCTTAATATTACTTTGCGTGATATGATTCCGTGTGACGCTAGATTCAAACTCTGAGAGAGAAACAAGGTGAGTCGGCCGTCTATCCAGCAACGCCACTTGGCTTGCATTGCACAGGAAGACGTGCATATATCTCCTGAGTTCATAGTAGGAAAGTAGAATTACGAAGTGGGGCAGTGTCGTGTGAAACTGGGATAAATATTAATTGAAGTGGGAAAGCTGAAAGTGATAATGTTGTGACTATTATCTGTGTAGTATTTCATATTGTAGTGTGGCGTATGTCATGTAATTTGGGTATGTGTGGTTTACATGGGAGAGTAGCGAGGTAGTTTCAAAAGATTAGTGGGTTATGCTTGCTCCTTCTGTACCGCTCGGTCTGGAGAAAAGTTTCGTGATGATAATTGTGAGAGTCGAAGTGTGAGAAATAAAAAAAGATCCACCATCCTATCCAGAAAGTGCACTGTAGCGTTAAATAATTACGATACCATAGTATAGAGATTCACCAATGTAAAGCCATGCCCACTGGGCGGGATTTCTCATATGTTATTGTTGTAGGTTATAGAATTTGTGTGTTTAGGTTATATAATTTATCGGAATAAATAAGATAGTGAAAAGAAAAAGATTGGTGGACTTTTCCTTCGAATTGTATGTTGGCATGATGTCCCGAATTTATAATGTGTGCGCCATTCATATTCAGTGCGGTGGCCAGGTGTTGATAAAAGCCGTTAAATAAAAGACATAAAGAAAATGTGGTATTGCCAGTGCGTAGTGAACAGTCTGAGTTCTGTAAATCACTGACAGTCAGATGTGCGTTTCCGTTGCGTATTATTCATACAGGAGGATAATTTGTAACTTAATTGTGAGTACGAGAGTTCATGTTACTCGATAAATAAGAATGAATCCACTCGCTTGGCAGACCACTCATCTTGCAGGCCTGACTGCTTGATGCCACAGTATGAGCAAGGCATGTGGGTGCCTCTCAGTGTGTGTGTGTGTTCTTCAGTCCAGAGACTGGTTTGATGCAGCTCTCCATGCTACTCTATCCTGTGCAAGGTTCTTCATCTCCCAGTATCTACTGCAACCTACATCCTTCTCAATCTGTTTAGTGTATTCATCTCTTTCTACGATTTACCGTCCACGCTGCACTCCAATACTAAACTGGTGACCCCTTGATGCCTCAGAACATGTCCTACCAACAGATCCCTTCTTCTAGTCAAGGTGTGCCACAAATTTCTCTTCTCTCTAATTCTATTCAATATCTCCGCATTAGATATGTGATCTACCCATCTAATCTTCGCCATTATTCTGTAGCGCCACATTTCGAAAGCCTCTATTCTCTTCTTGTCCAATATATTTATCGTCCACGTTTCACTTCCACACATGGCCGCACTCCATACAAACACTTTCAGAAACGACTTCCTGACACTTAAATCTATATACTATGTTAACAAATTTCTCTTCTTCAGAAACGCTTTCCCTGCCATTGCCAGTCTACATTTTATATCCTCTCTACTTCGACCATCATCAGTTATTTTGCTCCCCAAATAGCAAAACTCATTTACAACTTTAAGAGTCTCATTTCCTAATCTAATTCCCTCAGCATCACCCGATTTCATTCGACTACATTCCATTATCCTCGTTTTGCTTTTGTTGATGTTCATCTTATATCTTCCTTTCAAGACACTGTCCATTCCCCTCAGATGATCTTTCAGATCTTTTGCTGTCTCTGACAGAATTACAATGTCATCACCGAACCTCAAAGTTTTTATTTCTTCTCCAAGGATTTTAATTCACACTCCGAACTTTTCTTTTGTTTCCTTTACTCCTTGCTCAATATACAGATTGAATAACATCGGGGAGAGGCTACAACCCTGTCTCACTCCCTTCGCAACTACTACTTCCCTTTCATCCTCTTCGACTCTAATAACTGCCATCTGGTTTCTGTACAATTTGTAAATAGCCATTCGCTCCCTGTATTTTACCCCTGCCACCTTCAGAATTTGAAAGAGAGTATTGCAGTCAACGTTGTCAAAAGCTTTCTCTAAGTCTCGAAATGCTAGAAACGTAGGTTTGCCTTTCCATAATCTATTTTCTAGGTCGTAGGGTCAGTATTGCCTCACGTGTTCCTACATACGGAATATCAAATGTTCAAATTTGTGTGAATTCCTAAAGGACACAAACTGCTGTGCTCATCGGTCCCTAGACTTACACACTACTTAAACTAGCTAATGCTAATAGCAACACACACACCCACGCTCTAGGGAGGACTCGAACATCTGACACGAAGGGCCGCCCAGTCAGTGACATTGCGTCTCAAACAGCGCGGCCACTCCGCACGGCACTGAATACCAGACCACCTGCGTGGTTGGATTGGAAATTTTGTAGGAAACAGAACAGAGCATGTCATCCTCAAAGGAGGGAATATTTCAGATCTAAAAGTAAATCCGGGTGACCACCAAGGGGGTGTTATAGGACCTTTCCTGTGCACAAATATACAGGGTGTGACTCAAAAGTTTAAAGACTTAACTCAGAACTAGAAATTTATTGGAAACTTAGGTACAGCGGACTAAATCCCTTCAAAATATGATCCTTCAGCATCAACAGAGTGCTGCCAGCACGTGTTCCTCTGTTCGTAGTCCTTCTGGAAGGTCTCGGGCTTCATGCTGTCAAGGGCTCTCGTCGAAGCCTGCTGGATGGCGTCGATGCAGTCGAATCGCTTCCCTTTTAGGCCTGTCTTGATTCGGGGGAAGAGGAAAAAGTCTCTTGGGGCCAAGTCGGCGCTATAGGCTGGCTGTGGCAGTGTTGTCACGTTGAACTTGACCGAAACTTAGGCGGCGGCGCACGATGTGTGAGCGGGCGCGTTGTCGTGATGGAGAATCCAATCGCCCTTGATCGGCGGGTGGACGCGGCGAACTCGATCCCTCAAGCGGCGGAGCACTCCAGCTTAAAAGTCACCTATGATAGGTCTGTCCACGAGCAACAAAATCCTTGTGAATCTCTCCTTTAATATCAGAAAAAACAGTCAGCATGCACTTCACACACAACTTGCTCATGCGAGCTGTCTTGAGCTTCGGCAAGGAAGCAGTATGCCATTCTGATCTTTGACCCTTCGACTCAGGATCGTACTTGTAGATCCAGGTCTCATCACCAGTAACCACTTTCTCCAGAAGGTTCGGATCAACTTTCAACCGTTGGAGCATTTCCTGGCGCCGTTTCTTCTGATCCACCAACAAAACTTTTGGCACCAGTTTGGGACACACTTTTCTCATCACCAAATTCTCCGTCACAATCCTCCATACCGTACTCTGACTGAGTCCCAGTTCATCGGCAATTAATCTAGTAGTAAGACGATGGTCATTGTTTAAAAGTTCCCACTCTCCCTCCACATTTTGACCCGTTCGACTTGATGATGGCCTACCAGAACAGTCGTCGTCTTCAACATTCCAGCGGCCGTCTTTGAAACGTGTGTGCCACATGAAAACCATTGCACGGGACATGGCTTCTTCCTTAAAGGCCTCTTGAGTCATACCGAGAGTATCCGTGGCGGTTTTGTTCAGTCGCATAACGCTGCTCCATTTCCGCCTCTCCCACTTTTCGACCGAGGTCAATGACACGCACTCATGCTGCAAGCTATGCGCACTCTCCAGGGTTCTGGAGGCAACTGCCACAGCGTCAGTTCGTTCCCTGAGCCCCCCCCCCCCCATTACTTCCACCCCCCCCCCCCCCCCGGCAGAACCGATCCGCGTGTGCTCCCTTACTCAGTCTTGTTGAAACTTCTGAATCACACCTTGTACACTGACCGAAAAAATCCGCAATATCAAAAAATATTTAATGTGGAGTAATGAAGTTTCGGGAATACATTTGCCTAGGTAACTTAGTTAGGTGATTAACATTGCAAGATCACAGGCTAACGCAAGTGCGAGATAAGCCATTGCAAATGTAAAATGCTGGTACATTAATAACCGGTGTAAAAGCCAGAATGTTGAATGCAAGTATGTAAACGTGCATTAGATTAGATTAGATTAGATTTACTTCCATTCCAAAACAACAATACATGACAAAACAACAATACATGACAAATATTTATAACTAAAACACATAAGCTAATGTACCATTCCACAGGTCCCAAGTGGAATGATCGTCATTTTTTAATGAACACTATGAGTCATTTTACAAATAATAATGCACTGAATTTAAAATAAAAAGGTTTTTTATTTATTTATAAGTTAATAAACTTGTAATACAACTACTGTAATACTTATTTACAATGAACACATTACTGCACTGAAATGGTGCAGAAGTTAGATTATACGTACAAACTTACACACACACACACACACACACTCACACACACACAAATTTTCAGTGAACACATTACTGCACTGAAATTGTGCAGAAGTTATGTTGTACTTATATACAAATCAGTTGGTTTTACTAAGATATTCATCAATGGAGTGGAAGGAGTTGGCCACCAATAAATCCTTTAGGCTTCTCTTAAACTGAATTTCATTGGTTGTTAAGCTTTTTATGGCTGCTGGCAAGTTATTGAAAATGTGTGTTCCTGAATAATACACACCTTTTTGTACAAGACTAAGTGACTTTAAATCCTTGTGAAGATTATTCTTATTTCTAGTATTGATTCCATGAATTGAGCTGTTGTTTTGAAAAAGTGATATATTTTTAACGACAAATTTCATTAAGGAATAAATATATTGGGGAGCTGTAGTTAGTATCCCTAGTTCCCTAAACAGGCTTCTGCAGGATGTTCTTGAGCTCACACCACATATAATTCTTACTGCACGTTTTTGTGCCCAGAAAACTTTAGCTTGGCTTGATGAATTACCCCAAAAAATAATCCCATATGACATTATGGAATGAAAGTAAGCATAGTACGCCAGCTTTTTCATTTTTATATCCCCTATGTCTGACAAAATTCGCATTGCAAACAGAGATTCGTTAAGACGCTTCAGCAGTTCTGTGGTGTGCTCCTCCCAGTTGAATTTATTATCAAGCTGTAATCCCAAGAATTTAACACTGTCCACTTCTTCTATTTTCTTGTCATCGTATGTTAGACATATATTCTTGGGACACCCCTTACAAGTTCTGAACTGCATGTAGCGTGTTTTTTCAAAGTTTAGTGACAAAGAATTGGCTAGGAACCAGTGATTAATGTCCACAAATATTTTACTGGCTGATCTTTCTAAGACTACACTTGATTTGCTATTTATTGCAATGTTTGTATCATCAGCAAACAAAACAAACTTGGCATCTAGTAATGTATTGTGTTGTACCCGTACCGGATGTCAGTTTGTGGGGATGGATTTCCATTCCTGTTATACTTGATCTCTTCACTCAGGTACGGTTAATGCTCTTTGTGGATGACGCTGCAGTCGTCGTCCGATGATGTCCCATATGTGCTCGATTGGAAGCAGGTCAAGGCAACATGTTGACCCTCCGTAGAGCATGCTGGGTTACAACAACTGCATTTGAGCGAGAGTTGACCTGTTGGGAAACGCTCTCTGGAACGCTGTTCATGAATGGCAGCACGACAGGTCGAACCAGAGTGACGTACAAGTTGGCAATAAGGGCGCTTGGGATAATCGCGAGACTGCTTCTACTGTCTTACGAAATCGCACCTCAAACCACAACTGCAGGTGTAGGTCCAGCGTGTGTGGCACCCAGACAGGTTATAACACTCCTGTCTGCTACTACTGTACCATAACCTCAATGCTAGAAACAGGTTGTGACATAAAACTATTTTGTAAAAGCAACTATGGCACAAAGCAACAGAGCAGTGTTACCCTCTGAGAGGAATTTTGTTATGTTGACCGTGTTGTTCCTAACGGAGGTTGCTTATCGGAAATGAAAGTCAGAATTACGTAAATATTTGAATGTTGTTGTTGTGGTCTTCAGTCCTGAGACTGGTTTGATGCAGCTCTCCATGCTACTCTATCCTGTGCAAGCTTCTTCATCTCCCAGTACCTACTGCAACCTACATCCTTCTGAATCTGCTTAGTGTATTCATCTCTTGGTCTCCCCCTACGATTTTTACCCTCCACGCTGCCCTCCAATACTAAATTGGTGATCCCTTGATGCCTCAGAACATGCCCTATCAACCGATCCCTTCTTCTGGTCAAGTTGTGCCACAAACTTCTCTTCTCCCCAATCCTATTCAATACTTCCTCATTAGTTATGTGATCTACCCATCTAATCTTCAGCATTCTTCTGTAGCACCACATTTCGAAAGCTTCTTTCTCTTCTTGTCCAAACTATTTACCGTCCATGTTTCACTTCCATACATGGCTACACTCCATACAAATACTTTCAGAAATGACTTCCTGACACTTAAATCTATACTCGATGTTAACAAATTTCTCTTCTTCAGAAACGCTTTCCTTGCCATTGCTAGTGTACATTTTATATCCTCTCTACTTCGACCATCATCAGTTATTTTGCTTCCCAAATAGCAAAACTCCTTTACTACTTTAAGTGTCTCATTTCCTAATCTAATACCCTCAACATCACCCGACTTAATTCGACTACATTCCATTATCCTCGTTTTGCTTTTGTTGATGTTCATCTTATATCCTCCCTTCAAGACACCATCAATTCCGTTCAACTGCTCTTCCAAGTCCTTTGCTGTCTCTGACAGAATTACAATGTCATCGGCGAACCTCAACGTTTTTATTTCTTCTCCCTGGATTTTAATACCTACTCCGAATTTTTCTTTTGTTTCCCTTACTGCTTGCTAAATATACAGATTGAATAACATCGGGGAGAGGCTACAACCCTGTCTTACTCCCTTCCCAACCACTGCTTCCCTTTCATGTCCCTCGACTCTTATAACTGCCATCTGGTTTCTGTACAAATTGTAAATAGCCTTTCGCTCCCTGTATTTTGCCCCTGCCACCGTTAGAATTTGAAAGAGAGTATTCCAGTCAACATTGTCAAAAGCTTTCTCTAAGTCTACAAATGCTAGAAACGTAGGTTTGCCTTTCCTTAATCTTTCTTCTAAGATAAGTCGTAAGGTCAGTATTGCTTCACGTGTTCCAGTATTTCTACGGAATACAAACTGATCATCCCCGAGATCAGTTTCTACTACTTTTTCCATTCGTCTGTAAAGAATTCGTGTTAGTATTTTGCAGCTGTGGCTTATTAAACTGATTGTTCGATAATTTTCACATCTGTCAACACCTGCTTTCTTTGGGATTGGAATTATTATATTCTCCTTGAAGTCTGAGGGTATTTCGCCTGTTTCATACATCTTGCTCACCAGATGGTAGAGTTTTGTCAGGACTGGCTCTCCCAAGGCCGTCAGTAGTTCCAATGGAATGTTGTCTACTCCGGGGGCCTTGTTTCGACTCAGGTCTTTCAGTGCTCTGGCAAACTCTTCACGCAGTATCGTATCTCCCATTTCATCTTCATCTACATCCTCTTCCATCTCCATAATATTGTCCTCAAGTACATCGCCCTTGTATAAACCCTCTATATACTCCCTCCACCTTTCTGCTTTCCCTACTTTGCTTAGAACTGGGTTGCCATCTGAGTTCTTGATATTCATACAAGTGGTTCTCTTATCTCGAAAGGTCTCTTTAATTTTCCTGTAGGCATTGTCTATCTTACCCCTAGTGAGATAAGCCTCTACATCCCTAGATTTGTCCTCTAGCCATCCCTGCTTAGCCATTTTGCACTTCCTGTCGATCTCATTTTTGAGACGTTTGTATTCCTTTTTGCCTGCTTCATTTACTGCATTTTTATATTTTCTCCTTTCATCAATTAAATTCAATATTTCTTCTGTTACCCAAGGATTTCTACTAGCCCTCGTCTTTTTACCTACTTGATCCTCTGCTGCCTTCACTACTTCATCCCTCAAAGCTACCCATTCTTCTTCTACTGTATTTCTTTCCCCCATTCCTGTCAATTGTTCCCTTATGCTCTCCCTGAAACTCTCTACAACCTCTGGTTCTTTCAGTTTATCCAGGTCCCATCTCCTTAAATTCCCACCTTTTTGCAGTTTCTTCAGTTTTAATCTACAGGTCATAACCAATAGATTGTGGTGAGAGTCCACATCTGCCCCTGGAAATGTCTTAAATTTAAAACCTGGTTCTTAAATCTCTGTCTTACCATTATATAATCTATCTGATACCTTTTAGTATCTCCAGGGTTCTCCCATGTATACAACCTTTATCATGATTCTTAAACCAAGTGTTAGCTATGATTAAGTTGTGCTCTGTGCAAAATTCTACCAGGCGGCTTCCTCTTTCATTTCTTAGCCCCAATCCATATTCACCTACTACGTTTCCTTCTCTCCCTTTTCCTACGCTCGAATTCCAATCACCCATGACTATTAAATTTTCGTCTCCCTTCACTATCTGAATAATTTCTTTTATTTCATCATACATTTCTTCAATTTCTTCGTCATCTGCAGAGCTAGTTGGCATATAAACTTGTACTACAGTAGCAGGCGTGGGCTTCGTATCTATCTTGGCCACAATAATGCGTTCACTATGCTGTTTGTAGCAGCTTACCCGCATTCCTATTTTCCAATTCATTATTAAACCTACTCCTGCATTACCCCTATTTGACTTTGTGTTTATAACCCTGTAGTCACCTGACCAGAAGTCTTGTTCCTCCTGCCACCGAACTTCACTAATTCCCACTATATCTAACTTTAACCAATCCATTTCCCTTTTTAAATTTTCTAACCTACCTGCCCGATTAAGGGATCTGACATTCCACGCTCCGATCCGAAGAACGCCAGTTTTCTTTCTCCTGATAACGACATCCTCTTGAGTAGTCCCCGCCCGGAGATCCGAATGGGGGACTATTTTACCTCCGGAATATTTTACCCAAGAGGACGCCATCATCATTTAATCATACAGTAAAGCTGCATGCCCTCGGGAAAAATTACGGCCGTAGTTTCCCCTTGCTTTCATTTTTCATTTGAATAGTAACAAACAAAATTTGCCTAGCTACACTGCTTATAGAATAAGGGAAACGGTCGCCAGCCTAATTGGGCAAGAGAAAGATTACCGTTCTCGTTTAAGAAAGTAGGTATAAGTAACTATAACGGACAAACACAACCTAGACTTAGCCACACGCGAGTGCAATGAACTCTGACACACATATGTTTTAAGATTGAAGCTAACAACTGGAGCAGCACAAACTATTTGCTAAATTATAAGAGTTACGAAACACCCTATTACTTTCAGGCTTACATAAAGTGAATGGTCTTTATAACATTACTATTAACATTCACTTCTAATACACAAGATACACAAACACTTAGCAAACATGAATATATAATGTTTCACAACTGCAGCTTTCTCACTTTTACTACAGCGAAACACAATACTGACCAAATTGCAAGAAACTGACTCACCTTTTAGAATTTACTACAGACAATAATGTGATCATTTGCCTTATAAGCCTCAGTCTTAAGAACTTTTAATATTGAAGTTAGGAACAGCACTTTAAATAGCAGTTTTAATAGGAAAATTATTTTTAGCAAATAACATTTACTTAAACTCACTCTATTGCCAAATTAACTTTAACTTTCTTTTTACTAAGTTCAAGAGGCATTAATTAGCAAAACTCTAGGCTTTAATTTCTTTTAGTAAGGACACTCGGATATCACTTTAGCTCAAACGGAGAGGAACCTGAGAGGTGTTATGATGAGGAGAAAAATCAAGGTAGGTACATAAATTCAGATAGATATTACCTTATATTTCAGCACACTAGCACGTCCATTAAGCTGATCCTTCACTGTACATCATTATAGTATTACGTTGCAATGATTGCGCAATGTGGTGGCAACTGCATGTTGGTAGGTGGAATTGTAGGCAGAATTGCTGGACTCTGTCATTTCTAGGTGGCGATGATAGATACAAACTCCAGAATAGTTCCAGCTATTTATCCATCCATCCGAGGCCTTGGAAAGAAGCAGGAAAAGCCTCTCTCGGAATCAGCACAATATGCATCTTTTACATGGCAGTGCACGGACTCGTAGCTCGTCTCCGACTCGTAGCTCGTCTCCGACTGACTATCAGGTCCACCTTTTCTACGTAGGCCAACCACCATTTGCGCGCGCTACACAGTTCCGTTCCCGAAGGGAACCACTACACCATTTACATACACAATAACTAAGAACCCTAAGTGAGGATCAGCAGGTTACATAACAGCAACCAAATACATTAAATAAAACAGAACATTTGCACATATTGACATTTCTAAAAAAAAATTATTCACACAGAATTACAAATATATGCAGTAAGTTTTGTTCCCTCCAAATGGGACAAAGAATTTTAAGTTACAGATACACAACTTTGCATAGAATCAAATCACGACATCAAAGGTTTGACAAAGAAAAGAGTAGACAATTTTATGTTATCGATTCAAACACATTTACAGAAGGTCAACAATGTAACATTAAATAAAGGAAAAGCAAAATAAATCCATACAGCATAAGAGCTGTGGTGTTACAAGGTTAGTTGCAGGTCCTCAACTGGCCTCGTTTTGACAAACAGATGGCTATCACTGGCACCAAGGCAGCAGCATCTTACACCAGAAAACGCAACAGACCTCCGCGGTGCGCTACAGCCAACTTCGCTTGGCACTACTGAAGTCGCAAATGGCAGTGGTCTGGGGGTCAGTGGAATGCACGCTGCAGGGCCTCTGGGTCGGAGCTGACCTTGACTAACCAATTTGTAACAGTTCGTTGTGTCCCTGTGTTGCCAACTGCCGCTCGAATTTCAAGTGCAGATCAGTACCATGCGCAAGAGCCACACACCGAACACGATGGGCTTCCCTCCCGGTAGCGCCACGTGGCCGTATGGATCCCGGTTCTCTTGCGACCCACGTTGTTGAGACTACCACTGCTACATTCCTGCCAAGTCTTTCTACATAAAGAAGCAATATCCAGCTTCTCATAGCCCTATTACACGACGCCGTTCAAACTCAGTGAGATGTTGTCCCTGTCACCTTGTAATGTCCCCACAGAAAATTACCCTCTACCACGCACCAATTAATCATTGTCAATCAAATCATCCACATTTATTCACTTTGGAAAAGTATCTGATCGGATTTTCTAGTAATATATGCGCCGACAGCTCGTCGACGCCAAAGTATTTTCTAGTACGTTTATTCTTTGGAATAACAGAGAGGCACATATGTATTCTCCAAGGTTGTTAGACGGGTAACTAGGACAGCTTCGGAAGTATCTGTTGAAAGATTGACGGGTTACTAAAAGAGACATATTTGCTTTTCTTCTCGCTAAAGCGAGCTATTAACATTTGTGCCACTAGCGGGTTGTTTGAAGAGAAAGAAATTGTAACGGAAAATAATTAAGACTTGGAACCAACAGAGATCGGGACATGTAATGGAGATGGATTGAATATACAATTTCCTTCATAAATAAGGTTTGTGACCCCTTTTATTATGGAGTGAATGAACGAATGAGTTCTTTGTCTGAATCATTGATGATCGCGTTGGCCCTGTAATTAGTGGGGAAGTTTCAGCTGTGTCGAAGAGAGCCTGCAATCACCGAGTCTTTGTTAAATCGTCCAAAAAGGCTTCGTACACATCTGGAATTCGAAATCTTTCGTAAAAGGAACGAATTGTTCAAACGATTGATTTTCCCAACAGAATGCAGCGCTTAACAATAATAATAAGTGTAAAGATCTCTTACAGCAAGACAGCCGCTGAATACTAAGACGAAGGGCTCCACCAGAGATTCTATTGGGCTGATTTCACGTAATGAAATATTATATTTAAAATTGTACATAAATAAAGGAGAGAGAGAGAGAGAGAGCGAATAAAATTAGAGAAAATACTAATAATCCTCCATTAGTCTAATTTTCCGCCTGTCTTATCACGGATCAGCCTAAAGACAAAACGGGAGGCCCTTACTTTACGGTATAGATTTATGTGTGAAAGTTAAGGGATCTCAAAGGCAACAGATACACGTCTATACAGACAAGACATTACACACAGTTAGCGGCAAGCTGCATGCACGCATCATCTAATCTATTCTTCTTACATTAATACATTATAACCTTAATGGCATTCTTGACTAACATCAATTCATCGCGTCCAGTCTCGAAGGCAACTACCGCTCACGACCGTTACAGCCCGTATTTAAACCAAACTTCATTTTCATTCTCATGGTGGCGCTAGTAGCGTCACTCTTATGCGATTGGAGCGAAATATTAATAGACACCATCTTTCGGTTGTAGGAACACGCCTACCGACTTTTATGCCACACAGCTCGTTGTTCGTGTTGTGTTTTTTTCCCGTCAGTCTATATAAATTGAAAGGTGGCTACACTGAGCCACAGCGCCAGAAATCGCGCCAGAGAGTATTGTTCCGCCGCCTCCACTGGCAGTGCTTATTGAGACGCAGCGACAGGCAGTTCTTGCCGAGTAGTTGTGGTGGACACTGCTTGTAGCTGAAGTCAGAGTGAGATGCGGTAGTGGAGAGTGTTGTTCCATGTTTATGCAGTTATTTGATGGGAGAGATAGCAGATGTTGTTCCAATGGAGATATTGTAATGATCTGAGTGCTTTTCGTCAATATAAATTAAGGTAACTAACTACTGTTCTTTATTTTCTTATTATTTGTGTGTCCTGAATAATGCTTCATTACAGGTTCAGTCAACAAAGCATCTGGCGTGTGTTCTTGTATTAGAGTGTAATTCTGGGTTTCTTGCACAATTATAGTATTTCTAATTTTCTTTTACCACGTCAGTATAAATGATATTTAAAAATTCTTGTCTTGTTGAAGAAGAACCGTGCCAGATGTGCGTTGAGTCATACTACCACATACAGAACAGCTACACTTGTGCTTGTTGTTTCGTAGGTTTTATAGTTGCTGGGGACTTAATTAATTAATTGTATTAACTGAAATTTTCATTTCATTCTTTGTGGTTGTTACATGCAGTCAGATTGCGTACGAAAACTAGTCAGGGCCAGCCGTTTACGAAACAGCGTAATCGGACATACAGCTACTAAAAACATTTGCATATATCTTTATTTTAATTAAGCACCCATGCACGTGGTGACCCTGCCAGGATCGTCCCTTGGAATTCTTCTGATTGCAAAAATAGTAGACAGTAGTATTGTTGTAGTAATTTGTAGTTTAGTAATTGTAGTCTATTTTGCATGTGTAGATTTGGTAATTGGCATTCTTCTAATGGTATTTTTCAAAATTTAATTTTTATTGCCTTGTATATGCGTTTGACGATTTAGTGCAATTATTTCAATTGTTCGTTAATCGTGTTTGAGGGAAACATCTCGTGTGAATGGTATTGTTGGTGATAAAGTGTCATTGTGTATAAATTTTCGTACAGTGACGAGTTTTGTATGTTTTGTAAATGATTACGCGATCGATGAAGAAGGCAAAAATGATGAATAGTGAGAATAACGAAATTGTTGACACGGCGAATTCGCCAACAGAGGAAAACAGTATCATGAATAATGAAGTGGAAAACAATTTAATCAGTCGGGAAAATAGTCCAGAAACAGTTCAAAATTTTTCACAATCCAAAAATTCTCAGAATACGAGATTAACGACAGAAGATATGCAGCAGTTGATGGGTGCTATATTAAATTTGGGAGCACGAATGGAAACACAGTTTAGGTCTGAATTAAAAACACAGATGGGAACAATGGAAACACGGTTAGACTCATTGGGATCACAGTTAGGATCTGAATTGAAAGCAATGACAACACGGTTATGCTCAAAAATAGGAACAATTGAAACCGAGATTAAAGCAGTGGGATCACAGTTACGATCTGAATTAGAAACTGATATGGGAACAATGGAAACACAGTTAGGCTCACGAACAGGGACATGTTTCAAATACATGAAAGACGAATCAAATAAAGAAATTAGAGAAGAAGTACAACCGATTTTGAATGCTCACAATAATAGTTTAAATTCAACAGAAATCAGACAAGAGGAACAGGGCAGAGAACAGGAGGAAAGAGATCGCGTGATAGTACAGAAATTTTCAGAGTTAAATTTACAACGTGCACACGATAAGAAAGAAATAATTAAAAGAATCGAGGAATCCGTACCAAATGACAGAATAGATAACTTAACGCAACAGTGTGAACAGTTAACTACTAAATGTGACAACACCGAAACCCAAGTCGCGACATTTACAGAAGACGTAAATAAACAGAAAGAACAATTAAGTGACTCATCGGAAAGAGTTTTGGAGATCTCAGATAAATTGACAAGTGTTAGTTTAGCAGAAGGGTTTGAAGAAAGTAATTTGTTTCGTGTGCGGGATGCAACAAGAGAGCGCCAGGCGCGTGAACTTGACAATAATCGACATTCGGACTGGCACAGACGCGGTAGGTCTTTGTCGCCACGAGGAGAAAACTTTGACTATAAACACTTCTTAACTGTTCGGGAATTTAAGATCTTTCGCAAATCTAAGAATGACATACATCCATGTTCATGGTTAGCTCAATTTCTGTACGCACTTCCGCTAAATTTGCCGCTAAGTCACAAACTGAAATTAATGTGCAGCTATTAAAGTCCTCAGGGGATTCACTACTCTAAGTGAATATGTGCCGTAGCGAGCATATGGCCCCGAGCTGTAGTGGTGCTATTTCTCTTTTAGTTTTCTGTACCGCTGCCTACTCTTTTACTATTCTTTGCATCTATCGAAACAACTCTTCTACTATCAATCTATCTAGAGAGTAGATAAACAATAACCGGATATGACTGTTTTACCCAAAAGTGACTTTGGAAATTACCGTTTGGACTTACTGTATTTTCAGCAGCATGCATTCATAGTTTAAATGAAATTTTACCTGTTTATCTTCGTGACAATATTACTTCTTATGTCGACGACATTCTTATTGCTAAACATTCTTGGAGTGAGCACAACAAAATTTTGGATTCATTATTACGTATTTTTGCAAGAGTTGGCATTACAGTGAACTTAGAAAAATCTGAATTTGGTCGTTCTCAGGTGAAATTTCTTGCTCACATTATTTCTACAGAAGGTATTCTTCCTGATCCAGAAAAATTAGACGCTATTCGTAATTATGCTGTTCCTACCACAAAACGTGATGTTCGTAGTTTCCTTGGTGTCTGTAATTTTCTTAGACGCTTTGTTAAATTGGACAATTTGGTCACACCTCGTTTTTGCGATCTATCTGGAAAGTTCTTTTTAAACGAAAATCAGTCGACAACTCTGTTTGGTTAGTTTGTATTCCTGATGAGTGGGTTAATAAGCTGATTTGGTATACGCATTTCAGTTATGCACACTTTGGTCCCAGAAAATGCTTTCATAAATTACGAGAAAATTGCTACTTCAATAATATGGAAAAACGTATTCGATTTGTTCTTGCCAAATGCAAATTATGTCAAAAGGCTAAGCCGCCGACAGTTTCTCACAGAGCACCGTTGTTTCCTATCATTCCAGCGAAATTAAAGGACATGGCTGCAGTTGATTTGTTCGGTCCAGTGGTTCGATCTACTAATGGTTTTGCGTACATTTTCGTAGCAGTGGAGTTGACATCAAAATATGTGTGTTTTACACCGTTACCCAAAGCAACAGCTCGTTCAGTAGCTAATGCTTTCATTAACCATTTTCTTAAAGAAGTGGGTCATGTTGATAAGGTTGTATCAGATAATGGATCACAGTTTCGTTCTAAAATTTGGCTTCGTACTCTATGGCGTCGTAAAATTAAACCAATTTTCATTTCACTTTTTCACCCTCAATCTAACGCTTCAGAGAGATGGATGAAGGAAATCAATAAATTGTGTCGTCTTTATTGTCATCAGAACCACAGAACTTGGGATCAGTATCTTCATACTTTTCAAAACATTCTGAATGAACTTCCTAACGACTCAACTTCTTTACCACCTATACTGATATTAAAAAACAAAGCACCGACAAATCGCATTTCTGAAATCGTTCCTTTTCCGCCTACACGGAAACTGCGGCATTCTGAAGTTGTCAACCTGGCTCTACAAAATATTGTATCTGCGGCTGCTAGAAGAGAGAAATCAGCTAAGCGTCCTGGTCGTTTAAAAATCTTGTCAGTTGGTCAGAAGGTGTTAATTAAGGCTCATCGTTTGTCTCACAAAGGAAAAGGCTTGTGTCGGAAATTTTTTTCTGCTTTATAACGGTCCATATAGAATTCGCAAAATTATTCATGATAACACTGTTGAAGTAGAAACTCTTAAATCACGACGCTCTAAGGGAATACATCATATATCTAACGTTAAAATTTTTGTGGAATGATATACTTTTGAAAAATTTTTGTAGAATGACATACTTGTGAGAAACTAACAGTTGTATGTAAACACACGGAGAGTACAAGGATACCGCGCTGTGTTTTGGCGGCGGCATATACTCAAAGCAACAGTCAAGTCTGCGCGCCGCACAAGGCAGTCGTTGACCGCAAACAATCACTTCCTACGTCACGCGCCTACAGCTGATCGAGCGCTCAGTGCGAATGCACTGACAGCCGTAAATAAATACACAGTCTAATTTCTCCGACTAAAATCAGTATATAGCTATAATGACTTGATAAATTATGTTACTAACGTTCAGTATTTTTCAGGATACGGTTCTATAAAATATTTAAGAACTTCAGGTAAATTCTGTGCGTGTCCGACGTTAAGACGACTTGCTATCGAGAAAATTTCAGGAAAAATGTCATTTCGAAGAAGAAAGTAATAAACTAAAAAGGTAATTATTAATTGAGTTTATTTTTCAGGTAACATATTTCCACTTAGGTACGTACTTTAGACGTAATTTGCTGCTCGCGATTACGTGATTCATACTTTGTGCTAAATTTCATGTTCTATGAAATTACTTGTGAAGCGACGTGCTTGCGTACGTTAACTGATTTTGACAATGATTATTAATGAACTGAGTTGTAACTTGTGTATATTATGCATCGCTTGGCTGCACTGCTTTTTCACTGATGTCATATTTTTTAATTATGTGCCTGCTGTGCTTATTTATTTAAATTATAATTGTCACCTGATTAATTGTGCTGATGTGGTTAGGTATGTAAGTTATACTTTGTGATTTATCTGCTTGCGCCTTCATGTTTACTTATTAAGATACGATGCTAATGACCTGTTTAGTATGTAACATATATGTTTACTGCTATGCATATGGATTGCACATTTACACATTTCTGCTTGTTGTCATAACTATACTTTGATTTGGTATATAGCAATGCTGATGTACAGTGTACAAACATAGAGTTTAGGTTACACTGTGGTACTAGTTACAGATTGTTCGCTTGGCAGAGCCTCGTTATAGAAATTGTGCTGCATCCACTTGTTGACATTCTGTTCACTACTGGTATATTTACTCGCTGTTGCTTGTTTTGCTTACGCTCAGTGCTTTATATTTTAACATAAGAAAATGAACTGCAGTAATTCGACGAGCGACTTTAGTACAAGAAACATCATAGAAGTCACATGAGCTGGAGGTTTTATGAAAGCTGTATAAATGTATGCCAATAGGAAGGAAGCTAACGACATGACATACCAACACAGTTCTTACACTGCATTTTTCGTGAGCAATTGAAATAGGAAGTGACACTTGACACAAGAAATACTCCACATGTTTGCTTCTGTTTGCCATAATTCTTGAAGTGGTGTACACACTGTGAAATATTAGGATCATTCACACTCCGTAATCGTACTTAATTACTGAGAGTTATTCGAACTAAGTCTGTTAGAGGTCATGTATGCATTCTTTGTTTATAATTCATAATGAGTAGAAGATTTTGGTCAGATGGAATACACAGAGGTTGTGTGTTGACAGTGTGTCTTCGGATTGTATGGGATGAGGAGGTTTGCATTAGGATTTTATCTGTACTCGATCGAGGAGACTGACTAGAGGAAAGAGTTGTTATGGAAGTGAAATGATACTGGCAATAAGGTTTATATGTATCGACGTATTGAAGAGGTATTATGGAGGTATTGATATTATATGAAGTTCATTGGAGTTATGGTGTATAAGAGGTAAAATAAGTGAGGTGCATATTTTTTGTTGTTGTTGGTCTACATGGAACAAGGAGGATGAAGATAGCAGACTAGAACACTAAAATGGAAGGAAGATTGTCTACACATACTTCGTTAAATCACTAAGCAGTATGTACTTTTTTTGGAGAGAGGAAGTTGCATATCTTGGCACACTGACAGTTGTTCAGCAACCGTACATTTTGATCTGACTTGGCAAACATTGGTCTTGACATGATGACTATGACGTTGACTTAACTATTATTGACTGTTATACATTGCTGTCACTACTACTTGATACACATGATGAACATGAAATTTTGACAGAAGTGGAGTCACACAGTTAACACTATTCAATTACGCAGTAGTACTTAATGTGGATGAAAGATGAGTGAGTGTGTTTTGTGTGTTTTCCTTTCCTAATCCTACCCACCTATCTCCTAAATATTATTTTATTTGTTTGTAGTGGCTTGCACTGACACCCATAAATATTATAGGTTTACTGATGTTTGTGTATTTGTAATAGTAATATGACAATTATCTGATATCATTTGTGTGTTTGTTATGATTTGTATGTTTAGTGTAAGAGCATTGATAATAATTTTGTAAAAGCAATTGTGTGTGCATTCAAACTGTTGTTCACACCTGCACCTGTTCAAATTGATGTGTGACACTTAGAAATGTTTAATTTCTGCTGATGAACTGTCTGATTAGTGATAGTGAATATTATGGACTGTTACCTGCACTTGTTCAACATAATGGGTGCCACCTGGAAATGTTTAATTACTGCTGATGAACTGTCTAATTAGTGATAGTGAATATTATGGACTGTTACTTGCACATTTTCTACGTGATTGGTGCCACTAGGACATGTTTAATTTCTGCTGATAAACTCTGATCAACAGTGTGATTAGTGATAGTGAATATTATGGACTGATGTCTGCACCTGCTCAACATTGCTGGGTGCCACTGATGACTGCATCTATTGAAATAATGTCACTTGTTGCTGTAGCACCTGTTCAACATTGTTGGGTGCCACTGATGGACTGTTTCTATTGAAATAATGTCACTTGTTGGTGTCTGCACCTGTTCAACATTGCTGGGTGCCACTGATGGAACTGCTTCTACTGAAATGGTGTCACTTGTTGCTGTAGCACCTGTTCAACATTGCTGGGTGCCACTGATGGAACTGCTTCTACTGAAATGGTGTCACTTGTTGCTGTAGCACCTGTTCAACATTGCTGGGTGCCACTGATGCCACTGATGGACTGCTTCTACTGAAATGAAGTCACTTCTTGGTGTCTGCACCTGCTCAACATTGCTGGGTGCCACTGATGGACTGCTTCTACTGAAATGATGTCACTTGTTGCTGTCTGCACCTGTTCAACATTACTGGGTGCCACTGATGGAACTGCTTCTACTGACATAATGTCACTTGATGGTGTCTGCACCTACTCAACATTGCTGGGTGCCATTGATGGACTGCTTCTACTGAAATGATGTCACCTGTTGGAGTCTGAACCTACTCCACAATGCTGGGTGCCACTGATGAACTGCTTCTACTGAAATGTTGTCACCTGTTGGAGTCTGCACCTACTCAACAATACTGGGTGCCACTGATGGACTGCTTCTACTGAAATGATGTCACCTGTTGGAGTCTGCACCTGTTCCACAATGCTGGGTGCCACTGATGGACTGCTTCTACTGAGATGATGTCACTTGTTGCTGTAGCACCTATTCAACAGTGCTGGGTGCTACTGCTGGAACTGTCAACTACTTGTTGTGAAAATTTGTATAAACTGATTTTTTTTGTGTATTACTGTTTGTGAAAAGTTATAAGACTCTTACCTGGTCATATTCGTCATTGCTGACGCTATCGATTGAATTGTTTAACCACATGATATTTGTGTAAACTATTATGTAAAGTCACATGTATGAAAGAATTTGTATTGCTTAGTGTATTTTATATATTAGGCTATTGAAAGGTCAGTGCAAAGCCAAATTTTTATCTAGTTATATGATATTTACGTATTAATATTATCTTTTATTTTTGTCTGTATTTTTTTTTGACGAATTTGGTGGTATTTTCACCACCAATGCTGGCAAAAATACCATCAAATTCTAGCCCGTGGAGGAAAGGCATATGAAAGGTGGCTACACTGAGCCACAGCGCCAGAAATCGCGCCAGAGAGTATTGTTCCGCCGCCTCCACTGGCAGTGCTTATTGAGACGCAGCGGCAGGCAGTTCTTGCCGAGTAGTTGTGGTGGACACTGCTTGTAGCTGAAGTCAGAGTGAGATGCGGTAGTGGAGAGTGTTGTTCCATGTTTATGCAGTTATTTGATGGGAGAGATAGCAGATGTTGTTCCAATGGAGATATTGTAATGATCTGAGTGCTTTTCGTCAATATAAATTAAGGTAACTAACTACTGTTCTTTATTTTCTTATTATTTGTGTGTCCTGAATAATGCTTCATTACAGGTTCAGTCAACAAAGCATCTGGCGTGTGTTCTTGTATTAGAGTGTAATTCTGGGTTTCTTGCACAATTATAGTATTTCTAATTTTCTTTTATCACGTCAGTATAAATGATATTTAAAAATTCTTGTCTTGTTGAAGAAGAACCGTGCCAGATGTGCGTTGAGTCATACTACCACATACAGAACAGCTACACTTGTGCTTGTTGTTTCGTAGGTTTTATAGTTGCTGGGGACTTAATTAATTAATTGTATTAACTGAAATTTTCATTTCATTCTTTGTGGTTGTTACATGCAGTCAGATTGCGTACGAAAACTAGTCAGGGCCAGCCGTTTACGAAACAGCGTAATCGGACATACGGCTACTAAAAATATTTGCATATATCTTTATTTTAATTAAGCACCCATGCAAAATCACATCGGGGAGTCCGTGACGCTTTTAAAATTAAAATTTAAAACAGTCTTTTTTTTATTGGAGTGTGGTCCCGGCGGCGGTTCGAGTCCTTCCTCGGGCATGGGTGTGTGTGTATGTCCTTAGGATAATTTAGGTTAAGTAGCGTGTAAGCTTAGGGACTGATGACCTTAGAAGTTATGTCCCATACGATTAAAAGAAAATTATTGGAGTGAGTGACCTGTTTCGACTCTTTCATAGAGTCATCCTCAGACTCGAGAGCGGTGGATGGACACTGCCAGACGAGTTCCGTCGACCCTCGACGCTCGTGTAACGGCAGTTACAGTTGCAGTTGAGCAGTTGCAGTTGCAGTTGCAGTTGAGCATTTGAGCAGTTGAGCAGTTAAAGTTGAGCAGTTACACGAGCGTCGAGGGTCGACGGAACTCGTCTGGCAGTGTCCATCCACCGCTCTGGAGTTTGAAGATGACTCTATGAAAGAGTCGAAACCGGTCACTCAATCCAATTAAAAATTACGACCAAGACAGTTTTAAATTTTAATTTTAATAAATTTTAAGATCGCTGACTATGTTTTCAAAAATTTCAAAAATTTTGTAACGCTTTTCGCGGAAGGCACTGTTGTGTACAGACAAGTCGCAACGCGAGAAAATTGCCGCAGAATTCATCAAGATCTGCACAGGATCGAAGCTGGTGAAGGGGTTGGCAGGTAACACTCAACATAAACAAGTACGCAGAAAGAGCCCTAATTTGTCTGACTGCGCGACTGCAGAACAATCTCTGGAAGCAGGCACATCCATAAAATATCTACAGTGGGAGTTTGCTTACATGGTTATTTGAAGTGGAACGACAAAATAAAACTAATCACGTGTAAGGCAGATTCCTGACTGAGATTCATTGGAAGAATTCTCAAGAAATGTAGTCCATTCACAAAGGAGATAACTTACAAAACACTCGTTCGAGAGTACTCGAATACTGTTCATCAGTATGAAAGCCATACCAGGTAAAATTGGTAGAAGAAATAGAAAAATGAAATTAGGGTTTAACATCGTATTGGCAGCGACGCAGTTAGAAGCGGACTACAAGCTCGAATTGGTTAAGCGTGGGGAAAGAAATCGGCTGTACCCTCTCGAAGGAACCATCTAGATATTTGCCTGGAATGATTTAGGGATATCACGGAAACCCTAAATCTAAAAGGCCGGACTTGGATTTAATCCGTCATCCTCCCGAATGCGGTCCATTGTGCTTACCACTGCGACAACTACGTCAGTGGCTGATAGAATAGGCAAGGTTCAAAGAAGAGCAGCAGGTTCATTTAGTAAGCGCGAAAGCGTTACGCAAATGTTCAGCAAACTCCAGCATCAGGCGCTGCGAGAAAGCCGTCCTGTATTGCTTTGAGCATTATTGACAAAATTCAGATAGCGGACGTTCTGCGAAGAGTCAGTCAATATATTGCTTCCTCCGACGTATATCTCATGAAGCGACCATTAAGGTAAATATTATTTTAGAGGTCGGGCAACCGCAGCCAAAACTCCACATGGTAAATAAAATCTTCCGCTCTGAGTGTTAAAATATTTTTCTTAAAAAAGCCACTAACGGTTTCACGTCAGTACAGTAGAGGTACATCTTCAGGTGATCTGTATAAAAATTAAAATATTGCAGAATTACAAAGATTTTAAATAGATGTGCACTACCATAACGCGCCTAATTCAATGAGAGCTGAGTGCTCACAGGTTTTTTAAACAGTTGTGGAGCGGCAAAGTGATTGCTCAGTGACAAGCCCCATTGTTCATCGTCATGGTAAAACCGGTGGCTGTCTATGATTAAACCGACTGGAATATGGGTATGTAGGCAAGACGGGAAGAAGCTTTGAGGTCCGTTTTAAAGAACATACAGTAGTGACAACTCGGGCTCATGATCAGCTTTAAGCGTCCGTTTACATGAAAAAGGCCATTACTGTCTTCCATTGAAATTTGCAGGTCCTGCTCTATGAAATTAAGAGTATTACACTCAAACGTTTTGAATGCTGTTGAAATTTACCGGTCACTAAAAAATTTCCTCGAAATTACTCTTAATGCGCACACCGAGTTGCGCCACAAAAGTCTGCTATCCCATTTTGAATGTCTAGGTAGAAAATAGTTAGCCAACCCGTACACCTAAGTGATGCATCCCTACACGACTCTGTTATTCTTTGTTGTGGTTCTTGTTCTCTTAAGACTTGGTTTCATTTAGTTTTACTTTCAACTGACGTGGCAACATAGTGAAAGAACTGGAAATGAGGTGTAGCAAAGCTAATGCAGTGAGCGCTCAGCTACGATCTACTCTCTTCTGCAAGAAGGAAGTCAGTACCAAGACTAAGTTATCTGTGCACCGTTCAATCTTTCGACCAACTTTGTTGTATGGGAGCGAAAGCTGGGTGGATTCAGGTTACCTTATCAACAAGGTTGAGGTTACGGATATGAAAGTAGCTAGGATGATTGCAGGTACTAGTAGATGGGAACAATGGCAGGAGGGTATCCACAATGAGGAAATCAAAGAAAAACTGGGAATGAACTCTATAGATGTAGCAGTCAGGGTGAACAGGCTTAGATGGTGGGGTCACGTTACACGCATGGGAGAAGCAAGGTTACCCAAGAGACTCATGGATTTAGCAGTAGAGGGTAGGAGGAGTCGGGGCAGACCGAGGAGAAGGTACCTGGATTCGGTTAAGAATGATTTTGAAGTAATAGGTTTAACATCAGAAGAGGCACCAATGTTAGCACTGAATAGGGGATCATGGAGGAACTGTATAAGGGGGGCTATGCTCCAGACTGAACGCTGAAAGGCATAATCAGTCGTAAATGATGATGATGATGATTCAACTGACGTAACTGGATATTTTTAAACACATTTCTTTATGTGCCCTGCAAAACTGCGAAAGTTATACACTTGCTGTTTCTAAAAATAGTGCAATGTAGCATTCAAAAAAAATCATGTGATTACTTAGGTTCTTTCAGGATTGTATTAACTTCAATTTTAATGTTTTAGAGCGTCTTTAACTACGAATGTTTTTAAAAAGAAATTCCCGACGACCATGTAACAGGTAATACACATAAATTAGACGCACTGTAAAGCCAGCCCCCATATTTCTCTCCATAGATAGCATTAGTTCGGTCGGAGACGCGCACTAGCGCCACCTCGCACACGTGTCTCGCAATGCCGACCCATCAGCGCGGTTCACGCCGGCAACGTGCACACTTCTATGCGGTGGAGGTTAGAGTCCTCCCTCAGGCATGGGTGTGTGTGGTTGTCCTTAGGATAATTTAGTCCTTAGGGACTGATGACCTTAGCAGTTAAGTTCCACAAGATTTCACACACATTTGAACATTTTTTGAACACTTCTATGCTCTCTGCGGGGCGGTAAGACATTCAAAGCTCTATTACACTTATCTGTCGAAGTTCGGAAGTGTCAATGTGGTGTTTTAGTTAGTTGCCATAATTATACATCATCATCATCATCATCATAATCATCATTTAAGACTGATTATGCCTTTCAGCGTTCAGCCTGGAGCATAGCCCCCCTTATACAGTTCCTCCATGATCCCCTATTCAGTGCTAACATTGGTGCCTCTTCTGGTGTTAAACCTATTACTTCAAAATCATTCTTAACCGAATCCAGGTACCTTCTCCTCGGTCTGCCCCGACTCCTCCTACCCTCTACTGCTAAATCCATGAGTCTCTTGGGTAACCTTGCTTCTCCCATGCGTGTAACATGACCCCACCATCTAAGCCTGTTCGCCCTGACTGCTACATCTATAGAGTTCATTCCCAGTTTTTCTTTGATTTCCTCATTGTGGACACCGTCCTGCCATTGTTCCCATCTACTAGTACCTGCAATCATCCTAGCTACTTTCGTATCCGTAACCTCAACCTTGTTGATAAGGTAACCTGAATTCACCCAGCTTACGCTCCCATACAACAAAGTTGGTCGAAAGACTGAACGGTGCACAGATAACTTAGTCTTGGTACTGACTTCCTTCTTGCAGAAGAGAGTAGATCGTAGCTGAGCGCTCACTGCATTAGCTTTGCTACACCTCGCTTCCAGTTCTTTCACTATGTTGCCATCCTGTGAGAATATGCATCCTAAGTACTTGAAACCGTCTACCTGTTCTAACTTTGTTCCTCCTATTTGGCACTCAATCCGTTTATATTTCTTTCCCACTGACATTACTTTCGTTTTGGAGATGCTAATCTTCATACCATAGTCCTTACATTTCTGATCTAGCTCTGAAATATTACTTTGCAAACTTTCAATCGAATCTGCCATCACAACTAAGTCATCCGCATATGCAAGACTGCTTATTTTGTGTTCACATATCTTAATCTCACCCAGCCAGTCTATTGTTTTCAACATATGATCCATAAATAATATGAACAACAGTGGAGACAGTGGTTCATGGTGTGGGTTCCTGTAGTCATGTCCTAGTTCATGAACCACGGGCAACGTATGAGTGGCCAAGTAAGTGGTCCCGACAGTCGGGATACCAGTTACTTTGGAATAAGGCTGAGCATCTCGGACATATTCTGAGTCGTGGTCACCTTTGTGCTCATACGGCAAAGACTACCAAATCCACCGGTTAGTCCCTCAGCCATTAGGGGTAAAACCCAATAGGACTCGGGGCAAGTAAGGCTAGCAACCTGCTTCCCTGATACTTTAAATATGATGCTGGCAACAATCAGAGCAAAATGCCTCGGACCTTTGGAGGTGACGGAGTCCCACCTCTAACTGACAAACTGACATAATTATACAGAAGACAGAAATTTAAATATTCCTATCACTTATACGTGCTGCACGACCCCAGTCAGTTTAACCATAGACACCCGCTTTTAGCGTGATATCGGTTTAATCTTGACGATGAAGATACACTACGTCATCAAAACTATCCCGACACCCCCATTTTGCTGCCACATACTGCCAGGTACTCCATATCAGCGACCTCAGTAGTCATTAGCCATCTTGAGAGAGCAGAATGGTGCGCTCCGCGGAACTCACGGACTTCGAACGTGGTCACATGATCGGGTGTCACTTGTGTCATACGTCTGTACGCGAGATTTCGACACTCCTAAACGTCCCTAGGTCCACCGTTTCCGATATGATAGTGAAGTCGGGAAGTGAACGGACACGTGCAGCACAAAAGCCGACCTCGTCTGTTGACTGACAGAGACCGCCGACAGTTTACGAGGGTCGTGATGTGTAATAGGCAGACATCTACCCAGACCATCACACACCAATTCAAAACTGCATCAGGATCTGTGGTGTCACCGCCAGACACCACACTTGCTAGGTGGTAGCTTTAAATCGGCCGCGGTCCATAAGTACATGTCGGACCCGCGTGTCGCCACTGTCAGTAATTGCAGACCGAGCGCCATCACACGGCAGGTCTAGAGAGACGTACTAGCACTCGGCCCAGTTGTACGACGACTTAGCTAGCGATGCACACTGACTAAGCCTTTCTCTCAATTGTAGAGAGATAGTTAGAATAGCCTTCAGCTAAGTCCACGGCTACGACCTAGCAAGGCGCCATTAACCATTTCTAGAGAGAGTCTCACTTGTATCATCAAGAATGCTGTATACAAATGATGGATTAAAGTTAAGTATTCCAGCAGCTACGTACTTTTCTTTATAGCATTCATTACGTATCCTGTTCCAGATCTCACGCCAGTCTGCGTTAGATTATAGCGTGCATTTCGGCCTCCTCTAACTACAAGGTGTTGGCACATCTGCCAACACATCAGGATCCACTGCAAGTACTATGAAAGTTAGGCGGGAGGTGAGAAAACTTGGATTTCAAGGTCAAGCGGCTGCTCATAAGACACACATCACGCTAGTAGATGCTAAATGACGCCTCGCTTGGTGTAAGGAGCGTAAACATTGGTCAATTGAACAGTGCAAAAACGTTGTGTACAGTGATGAATCACGGTACACAATCTGGCGATCCGATGGCAGGGTGTGGGTGTGGAGAATGCCTGGTGAACGTCACCTGTGCCAATAGTAAAATTCGGAGGCGGTGGTGTTGTGGTGTGGTCGTGTTTTTCATGGAGGGAACTTGCACCCCTTGTTGTTTTGAGTGGCGCTATCACAGCAGAGGCCTACATTCATGTTTCAAGCAACTTCTTGCATCCCACTGTTTAAGAACAATTCGGGGATGGCGATTGCATCTTTCAACACGATCTAGCACCTGCTCCTAATGGACGTCCTGTGGCGGCGTGGTTACACGACAATAACATCACTCTGATGGACTGGCCTGCACAGAGTCCTGACCTGAATCCTATAGAACACCTCTGAGATACACTCCTGGAAATTGAAATAAGAACACCGTGAATTCATTGTCCCAGGAAGGGGAAACTTTATTGACACATTCCTGGGGTCAGATACATCACATGATCACACTGACAGAACCACAGGCACATAGACACAGGCAACAGAGCATGCACAATGTCGGCACTAGTACAGTGTATATCCACCTTTCGCAGCAACGCAGGCTGCTATTCTCCCATGGAGACGATCGTAGAGATGCTGGATGTAGTCCTGTGGAACGGCTTGCCATGCCATTTCCACCTGGCGCCTCAGTTGGACCAGCGTTCGTGCTGGACGTGCAGACCGCGTGAGACGACGCTTCATCCAGTCTCAAACATGCTCAATGGGGGACAGATCCGGAGATCTTGCTGGCCAGGGTAGTTGACTTACACCTTCTAGAGCACGTTGGGTGGCACGGGATACATGCGGATGTGCATTGTCCTGTTGGAGCAGCAAGTTCCCTTGCCGGTCTAGGAATGGTAGAACGATGGGTTCGATGACGGTTTGGATGTACCGTGCACTATTCAGTGTCCCCTCGACGATCACCAGTGGTGTACGGCCAGTGTAGGAGATCGCTCCCCACACCATGATGCCGGGTGTTGGCCCTGTGTGCCTCGGTCGTATGCAGTCCTGATTGTGGCGCTCACCTGCACGGCGCCAAACACGCATACGACCATCACTGGCACCAAGGCAGAAGCGACTCTCATCGCTGAAGACGACACGTCTCCATTCGTCCCTCCATTCACGCCTGTCGCGACACCACTGGAGGCGGGCTGCACGATGTTGGGGCGTGAGCGGAAGACGGCCTAACGGTGTGCGGGACCGTAGCCCAGCTTCATGGAGACGGTTGCGAATGGTCCTCGCCGATACCCCAGGAGCAACAGTGTCCCTAATTTGCTGGGAAGTGGCGGTGCGGTCCCCTACGGCACTGCGTAGGATCCTACGGTCTTGGCGTGCATCCGTGCGTCGCTGCGGTCCGGTCCCAGGTCGACGGGCACGTGCACCTTCCGCCGACCACTGGCGACAACATCGATGTACTGTGGAGACCTCACGCCCCACGTGTTGAGCAATTCGGCGGTACGTCCACCCGGCCTCCCGCATGCCCACTATACGCCCTCGCTCAAAGTCCGTCAACTGCACATACGGTTCACGTCCACGCTGTCGCGACATGCTACCAGTGTTAAAGACTGCGATGGAGCTCCGTATGCCACGGCTAACTGGCTGACACTGACGGCGGCGGTGCACAAATGCTGCGCAGCTAGCGCCATTCGACGGCCAACACCGCGGTTCCTGGTGTGTCCGCTGTGCCGTGCGTGTGATCATTGCTTGTACAGTCCTCTCGCAGTGTCCGGAGCAAGTATGGTGGGTTTGACACACCGGTGTCAATGTGTTCTTTTTTCCATTTCCAGGAGTGTATTAACTGCTATGTATTTCTGGAACTGGATGTCTCATGAATAAGGTAAAATTTTCTAAATACATTTTTTGCTCTTCAACAAAATCTTAGTTTTGCTAACCATATGGCTCCTAGTAGTTAAAGTCTGTAGTAGTTAGAATCGTTTTATTTAGCTGGCTGTGGTTGCTGCTTACTGTAATTGCTGTACTTCATGTTATGAAGACTTTATGTGAGGTAAGAGACTAATAAAAAAATGGGGTTCGTGATTGAAATGAGTTTAGGGTATTAACAGAGTTGGAGGTAGTTTCATACTTGTTCAATTTCATATTTTTTGGATTTTTGTTACTGTTAGGATTTCTTGCCATTCAGGGTCATTCTTTTGTGTTAATTATTGGAAGCCATGTTGTCACTGTATAGCAGTCAGATTGCGTTGGGCTTGTATATTGTGGGTAATAAATTATTAGGTTAAGTTTGAGTTGTCTTTCTCAGTGAAAAGTCTGTAGGGTAGTGTTTAAATGATAAAAATAATTAAATACGTAGTTTCAGAAGCAATTTCTTAAAATAACAAACCATGTTAATAGCTACATGTCGACTCAGTGATGTGACAAGGCCTTGATTCTAGGGGCCTTAACTTTTACATATAGAAATACAGACTGTCGTAGACACATGTCATGTGGAGATAGCTTTACTGACTGATTGTTAATGTGAAGTTTGTTGTTCATCTGAGGAAGATAGATTTAAATCCGTCGAAACCATGGTAAAGGTTATATGAAAACCACCATTTATTGCAGCTGGTTCGCTATCTCTTACAGCTGCCATCGAAATTCTGCAATGTTTTAATTTATTGTACAGATCACCTGAAGATGCATCTCTACTGATACGAAACCGGAAGTAACTTTTTAAGAAAAGTATTATAACAGCCAGCGCAGAAGATTTTATTCACCATTAGATCCGAGCTCACACGCCGTCATACCGACGTACGTACTTCCCGGGCACCATTCTCGAGTGTAACAGGATACAGGGAAAGTGACAGCGGAACACAGAGTAACATCCACCAAACACCGTAATGTGGCTCACGGAGACGTGGGTGTAAGTGTGAAGACAGTTTTCAATTTCTGCAGATGCTGTATGGACAGGGCTGCAGATGACCGCTTCTCACGCTAAGGGTTTACACCTGTGCTACGGTCCGTAGGCACTACGTGTATGCGGTCCTTGCAGAAAGAGACAAGGACATGCGTGCAGTGGTGCAACATCGCGCGTGCCTCTCGTAAGTGCTCGGGAGTCTCCTCATCCCAGTCGGAGAGTCGTATCCAACAGTCTTCTCCTCTCCGCCGTTCACTTCGTTTGGTGCTTTGTTTTACCAGGGTTGCCCAGAAAGCAAAGCACCGAATTTTTTCCTCCAAGACTTTGTAAGTAGGCTGTTTACGTTTTCTTATTGGCAATGTTACGTAGCGCTCTGTACGAAAATCACTGGCTGTGCTGTGTGCATTCTGTGGCTAGTTTGCATTGTTGTCTGCCATTGTAGTGTTGGGCAGCTGGATGTGAACAGCGCGTAGCATTGCGCAGTTGGAGGTGAGCCGCCAGCAGTGGTGGATGTGGGGAGAGAGACGGCGGAGTTTTGAAATTTGTAAAAATGGGTGTCATGGGCTGCTGTATATATTGTGACTTTTGATGACTATTAAGGTAAATACATTGTTTGTTCTCTATCCCTATCAGTAGTTAGTGTCTTCCGTAGTTTGAATCTGTTATTTAGCTGGCAGTAGTGGCGCTCGCTGTATTGCTGTAGCTTGAGTAACGAAGATTTTTGTGAGGTAAGTGATTTGTGAAAGGTATAGGTTAATGTTAGTCAGGGCCATTCCTTTGTAGGGATTTCTGAAAGTCAGATTGCGTTGCGCTAAAAAAATATTGTATGTCAGTTTAAGCACAGTCTTGTATAAATTGTTCTAAGGGGACGTTTCATATGTCGACCCTTAGCCGAGGATACCTCACTGGAATCTTCTGATTTTTTTCTTGTAGTTTGTGTAATTAGTGTAGATTTTGTTTATTGCTATTGCGTAACTGTAGAGAGAATCTCCTTTGTAGTTGCAGTCTTTCATTGTTGTACAGTAAAACAGTTGTGGCATGCATGTAGATTTGCACCAAGTATTTCGCAGCTGCGCTTACAATTAACTAGATATTATTTTCAGTGCTATGTTAATGTGTTCTCTTATTTTTGATCTTCAAATTGTGCATTTCTTTGTTGTCGTGTGAAATATTATGATAATAATGGCGTGTGAAAAACGAAACACTAGGCTCCAAAGCAAACTGAGAAATGACAGTGAAGACGAAAGCAGTGTGTTAACGCCACCACGTAATGAATTAACTAATCTTCAAAGTAGTAATTTGGTAACTGTGCATAGGGAAATGCAGCGGGCGTCAAACAATGGTGTAGACAGTGAAACAATTAGTGAACAGGGAAGCATTATCGATCGATCGGTCGGCAACAGCTTGCCTCAGGAATCCGAAATGACAGGACACAATCTTGCAAATACTGTGGATTCAGGTTTTGCGTCCTCACCCTTTTCTCAAATAAGTCAAGACACATTTTCTGCTTTTCAAACTGCGAATATTGCCGGTTCAAATGCATTGCCGAACAGCACTGAGGAACATGTTTCAGACACAAGTGCATTGTTATTACAATTAATGCAACAAATGGGACAAAATCTTCAAAAGTTAGAGACAATGGAACAACACCAGAGACAAACACAGCAACAGTTAGACACAATGGAACAATATCTTCAAAAGTTAGAACTTCTTTATTGAACTTTATTGACTGGTGTTTCATCTACAAAACCCTATCTTCCCACGTAACCTCCTTCCCGTTTTATGGCCTTCCTTCAGCGGCGCGAAACAAAGGCGTGTATGCCCTGGCGGTACCAATCCTCGTTCTCGTGGCGGAGCCACTATGTCACTGTGTGAATCACCCCCTCATCATCCTCAAAATGTCTTCCACGAACGGCGTCGTTTAATGGTGAATGACAGCATCAGCTAACTGCAACACATCAGCTGTGACAGCCGTGGATGGTCTCCCTGACCACTGCAAATCGTGGAGCTCCGCCGAACCGCCTTCTGATGACCTCACCCTCCGTGCCCAGCGACTAACTGGACTTGTGTCGACAGCGGATGCTCCATAGACTTTGCACAAGCGTTAGTGAATATTCCCCACAGTCTCTTTCTCTACAGTGAGAAATTCAATACGGCATGTTGCTTGTAACGTACAGGGCTATTACAAATGATTGAAGCGATTTCATCAATTCACTGTAGCTCCATTCATTGGCATATGGTCACGACACACTACAGATACGTAGAAAAATTCATAAAGTTTTGTTCGGCTGAAGCCGCACTTTAGGTTTCTGCCTCCATAGCGCTCGAGAGCGTAGTGAGACAAAATGGCGACAGGAGCCGAGAAAGCGTATATCGTGCTTGAAATGCACTCACATCCGTCAGTCATAACAGAGCAACGACACTTCAGGACGAAGTTCAACAAAGATCCACCAACTGCTAACTCCATTCGGCGATGGTATGCGCAGTTTAAAGCTTCTGGATGCCTCTGTAAGGGGAAATCAGCGGGTCGGCCTGCAGTGAGCGAAGAAACGGTTGAACGAGTTCGGGCAAGTTTCACGCGTAGCCCGCGGAAAATTGGCTCATGCCACAACTGGTGACCGACAGCGCCGACTTCATCTTTCAACAGGATGGTGCTTCACCGCACTTCCATCATGATGTTCGGCATTTCTTAAACAGGAGATTGGAAAACCGATGGAACGGTCGTGGTGGAGATCATGATCAGCAATTCATGTCATGGCCTCCACGCTCTCCCGACTTAACCCCATTCGATTTCTTTCAGTGGGGTTATGTGAAAGATTCAGTGTTTAAACCTCCTCTACCAAGAAACGTGCCAGAACTGCGAGCTCGCATCAATGATGTTTTCGAACTCATTGATGGGGACATGCTGCGCCAAGTGTGGGAGGAACTTGATTATCGGCTTTATGTCTGCCGAATCACTAAAGGAGCACATATGGAACATTTGTGAATGCCTAAAAAAACTTTTTGAGTTTTTGTATGTGTGTGCAAAGCGTTGTGAAAATATCTCAGATAATAAAGTTATTGTAGAGCTGTGAAATCGCTTCAATCATTTGTAATAAACCAGTATATCACCTACAATTTTAAACTGTCCTGCAGCTACGCTATCTGTCTGAAGTGACGGGAACTTAGCGCGCTCACTCAGGAGACTTCAGATAATGCATACGGTCGTAGCATTGTTTTCGGCTGAGAAAAAAAAAATGCCGTGCATTACTTTCCTGGCCGGCCGTTGTGACCGAGTGGTTCTAGTCGCTTCAGTCCTGAACCACGCTGCTGCTATGGTCGCAGGTTAGTAGTTATAAGTATCGGGACTGATGACATCAGATGCCCCCCCCCTTCCGTCCTGTGTTTTCTCCCCGCCTACCCTCTCCCTATCTCCTTTCTCCCGCCCCCCCCCCCCCGCGTCCTTTTGTACTCCCCTCCTCTGCCTTCCCCACTCCCTGGCACGTATGCTCAGCACCCCCCCCCCTCTTATGTATCCTCATCTTCCATTGGCTCCTTTCTCCCCTCCCCCTTCACTTTTCCTCTCCTTCTCCCCCCTTTTTTCCCCGTCATCTGACCAGTTCCCCCCACCTGCTCTCGGGTGTGCTATGTCATATTTGTGCCAAATTTTTAGTGCAGTGTTTAAGTCAGTGTTCAGTGTTGTGCGTCTTTCCACAGTGTTGCGAGCAGAAATCATGCTGTCGCTGGGTGTGCTTTTTATATCTCTTGCGAACAGAAACCAGACTGTCGCCGTGTTTTTTAATTGTCTGTCTATTATTTTTCTGCTTCCTGTGTATTTTATTAGCATCATCCACCCTGTGTCTTATGTTTTCAGCTCCAGTATTTTCTGCCATTCTACCTTTAAGTCACCGATTTTATCACCAACTGTTATTATTTTTTATTATGTTCATCTTTTTGAAACAAAATCCTGTAGGCTGAAGAGCGGCGTAATAAGCTGCTGCCAGCCCGCCCCCTTTAGGGGGAATCGAAACTCAATAAAGGAAAAAAAAACACATCAGATGTTAAGTCCCACAGTGCATAGAGCCATTTGAACCATTACTTTCTCGGCAACCATCGTACAATCTCTCGCTGCTAAAATATTGCTATCGATCGCATTTAATTTTACTTTTGCGTAACGCTTTGTTTTCAGCAAAGGCAGCCATTGCTGCAAACAGATATGCGATAAATGAGCAAACACACATCAGTACACACTCCCTACAACACTTAATAAAAGAAATGACAAGATTGTATTGTACTGTATTGTATGGAACTGGGGACCTAGAAACGACGGAGAGGCTTCGTTCCCGCCGTAGCTTCAGTGGTACACAACCCCACAAAAGGCCACAGCAGTCCACTCACCCCTCCGCTGCGCCACACCGAACCCAGCGTTATTATGAGGTTCTGCCCCAGTGGACCCACCCAGGAACGTCTCACACCAGACGAGTGTAACCCCAATATTTGCGTGGTAGAGTAATTACGGTGTACGCGTACGTGGAGAAAGTGTTTTCGGAACAATCGCCGACATAGCGTAACTGAAGCAGAATAAGGGGAACCGGCCCACATAGGCCGAGGCAGATGGAAAACCGCCTTAAAAACCATCCACAGGCTGGACAGCATACCGGACCTCAACACGAAGCCACCGGGCAGATTCGTGCCGGGGACCGGCACGCCTTCCCACCTGGAAAACAGCGCGTTAACCCCACGGCTAAGCGGGCAGGCAAGTGACACGATAAAAATCATCCCTCTTGCACAGGCAGCCACATTAAGACAAATACATACCTTCCGCTCTCTCTCTTTCTGTCTTTCTCTGTCTCTGTCACTCTCTCTCTTCCTACCTTCTCATAGCCGCGAAGGGTAGCCGCGTTCTGTCAGGCGTTTGTCACGGTTCGCGCGGCTCCTCCCCGTCGGAGGTTCGAGTCCTCACTCTGCCATGGTTGTATATGTTGTCCTCAGCGTAAGTTAGTTTAAGTTACATCAAGTAATAGTGTGGAAGCCTAGTGACCGATTACCGCAGCAGTTTGGCCCCACATAACCTTACCACACATTTCCAAAATATTGCCTTCTGATCACACAGACACACACACACACACACACACACACACACACACACACACACACACGCACACGCACAGATACCCCAAAAATTACACTCGGATGTCGGCAACAACATTCGATCTTTGGCAATAACATCTAATAGTGGCAACACAAACCAAAACATATCATGAAAACAACTGTTCATTTCCTGGTACTGTCAACATCATCTTGGACAGTTTCCAGCCACTGGCTGGGTCTGTCGGGAACACAAGCCTCTCCATCGTGTTCTGTCTTTCCACCATTCCCCCTCTTCCACCTTCGTCCAGTTCTCTCCTCTTCTCATCACACATTCCTTCACTCCCTTCACCCATCTATCCCTTGGTCTTCCTCTGGGCCTCTTCCCCTCCAGTTGCAGATCAAACATCCTCTTTGGAATTCTTCCCTCATCCATTCTCTTCATGTGTCCATACCACTGCAGTCTTGATTTTTCTATCCTGTCCTGTACTGGTTCCTCCTTTAGTCTTTCCCTCACATTCACATTTCGCAATCTGTCTCGTCTTGTTACACCCGACCTGCTCCTCTGCAACTTCATTTCATTGGCCTGTATTCCACTTTTGTCGCTTTTGTGCATTACCCATGTCTCACTTCCGTATGCCAATATGGGGACAAAGTAGGTTCGGTATATAATTCCCTTGGATTTCTGTGGCACCTCCTTGCTCCAAATAAGCCCCCTAATGCATTTGTAGAACTGCCCTGATTTTCTGCACCTTTCATTTATTTCCATTGCGTTTCCCCCCTTACTTTCAATCACGCTTCCCAGGTACTTGAAGTTCTCTACCACTTGTAGTTTTTCCCCTCCACAAGTTATATCCACATTTGGCCTATTCTTCTTCCTTGTTGTGACGATTATTTCACTTTTCTTTGCAGAGAAATGCATTCCATATTGTGCTGCCATTGCCTCCCATGCATCTAACTGCTCTTGCACCTCCTTCTCGCAATTTCCCCATAACATCAGGTCATCGGTAAAAAGCACTGCTTTCATTTTGTGATCTCCAATTGCATCTGATACTTGCTGTAGGATTTCATCCATAACAATAATAAACAATAAAGGCGAAAGTGCACTTCCCTGTCGCAGCCCGTTTTCCAGCTTGAACCATGCAGTACGTTCCCTCCCCACTTTCACACAACTCTCACTTCCCTCATACATTTTTCTAACATTTCGTGTTATCTCTTCAGCTATCCCTTTTGCGTTCAGCACATCCCAGAGCTTGTCCCTACAGATACTGTCATACGCCTTCTCAATATCCAAAAAGCCCATGATTAAGTCCTTCCCGTACTCATAGTGCCTCTCCTGCAGTTGCCTTACCGCAAATATGAGGTCCGTTGTTGATCTTCCCGGTCTGAAACCGTTCTGCTCCTCTTGCAGTCTACTTTCAATACTGCTTCTTATTCTCTTCTCCAGGATCTTTTCATAGATTTTTCCACAGTGGCATAGCAGGGTGATTCCTCTGTAGTTCTCACATCACCTTTTATCCCCTTTCTTGAAGATCGGGACTATAATTCCTTTCTTCCAATCCTCAGGAATTCTGTTCTCCTTCCACACCACCCTCAGCACTCTGTATAGCCACTGGAGTCCTACTTCTCCTGGTACTGCGTTGTTTGGAAAACAAAAACCCAAATGACAATTATAAGAAGAAATTAGAATTGTACACTCCTGGAAATGGAAAAAAGAACACATTGACACACCGGTGTGTCAGACCCACCATACTTGCTCCGGACACTGCGAGAGGGCTGTACAAGCAATGATCACACGCACGGCACAGCGGACACACCAGGAACCGCGGTGTTGGCCGTCGAATGGCGCTAGCTGCGCAGCATTTGTGCACCGCCGCCGTCAGTGTCAGCCAGTTTGCCGTGGCATACGGAGCTCCATCGCAGTCTTTAACACTGGTAGCATGCCGCGACAGCGTGGACGTGAACCGTATGTGCAGTTGACGGACTTTGAGCGAGGGCGTATAGTGGGCATGCGGGAGGCCGGGTGGACGTACCGCCGAATTGCTCAACGCGTGGGGCGTGAGGTCTCCACAGTACATCGATGTTGTCGCCAGTGGTCGGCGGAAGGTGCACGTGCCCGTCGACCTGGGACCGGACCGCAGCGACGCACGGATGCACGCCAAGACCGTAGGATCCTACGCAGTGCCGTATGGGACCGCACCGCCACTTCCCAGCAAATTAGGGACACTGTTGCTCCTGGGGTATCGGCTAGGACCATTCGCAACCATCTCCATGAAGCTGGGCTACGGTCCCGCACACCGTTAGGCCGTCTTCCGCTCACGCCCCAACATCGTGCAGCCCGCCTCCAGTGGTGTCGCGACAGGCGTGAATGGAGGGACGAATGGAGACGTGTCGTCTTCAGCGATGAGAGTCGCTTCTGCCTTGGTGCCAATGATGGTCGTATGCGTGTTTGGCGCCGTGCAGGTGAGCGCCACAATCAGGACTGCATACGACCGAGGCACACAGGGCCAACACCCGGCATCATGGTGTGGGGAGCGATCTCCTACACTGGCCGTACACCACTGGTGATCGTCGAGGGGACACTGAATAGTGCACGGTACATCCAAACCGTCATCGAACCCATCGTTCTACCATTCCTAGACCGGCAAGGGAACTTGCTGTTCCAACAGGACAATGCACGTCCGCATGTATCCCGTGCCACCCAACTTGCTCTAGAAGGTGTAAGTCAACTACCCTGGCCAGCAAGATCTCCGGATCTGTCCCCCATTGAGCATGTTTGGGACTGGATGAAGCGTCGTCTCACGCGGTCTGCACGTCCAGCACGAACGCTGGTCCAACTGAGGCGCCAGGTGGAAATGGCATGGCAAGCCGTTCCACAGGACGACATCCAGCATCTCTACGATCGTCTCCATGGGAGAATAGCAGCCTGCATTGCTGCGAAAGGTTGATATACACTGTACTAGTGCCGACATTGTGCATGCTCTGTTGCCTGTGTCTATGTGCCTGTGGTTCTGTCAGTGTGATCATGTGATGTATCTGACCCCAGGAATGTGTCAATAAAGTTTCCCCTTCCTGGGACAATGAATTCACGGTGTTCTTATTTCAATTTCCAGGAGTGTATTAATACCTTCAGCTGCTAACGGACGTTGATATAAATCAACGGGGCAGGTGAAAATGTGTGCCCCGACCGGGACTCGAAGCCGGGATCTCCTGCTTACATGGCAGACGCTCTATCCATCTGAGTCACCGAGGGCACAGAGGATAGCGCGACTGCAGGGACTATCTCGCTCTCGCCTCCCGCGAGACCCACATTCTCACCTTGTATGTCCACACAGTACATACGTAGTGTCCCACCCCAACACGCTTATTACTCGTCGAAGACATTCTTACCAATTCCCGTAAGAGTTCGGGGAATATGTGTCAATCCCCACAGAAGAAGAAGGTCATGGCCGGTGTTGCCAAAACTATATACTGATATGGATATGGTGTGTGTCCTTTCGGACACGTCCGAAAGAACAGACACCATATCCATACCAGTATATCATGAGAAGAATAGCAGCGCCAAAAACGGGACAAAAACACAACATCTATTGCATTATCCACGGAACCTGAAAGTAGATTTTAAAATAGTAATACGCTGTAGAAAATCCAAACACCAGAACTGTTTGTACCTTACATATAAATGCTCCCAAAATGTAAACTAAATAATAATAATAATAATAATGATTGGCGACTCCATGTTGTCTTGTGCACTACGACCAGATAACAGGTATACTTGAAAAAAGAGACAGCATTGGTCGTATATTTTTTACTATCGCAAAATCGATTTTCTGTCACTGAGTGACCATCTTCAGTGCTATATTGTATAACTTAAATTAGGATGCACTGTTGTCACTAAGCTTACGGCGATCACATAGTCTATACGACCAATGCTGTCTCTTTTTTCAAGTATAATAATAATATGTACGTATTTAAGGCCACTGAAGATGCCTTGTAAAGAATAAAGGCGAAACGCTTATGGTACTAAAATTGTTTCATTCAGTTGTAATTAGACGGATGAAAAGCAAAAATTATAAACATACTGTAACAAAAAATGAATTTTTGAAAATTATACCGTGGTGTTACCCCTTAACAAAGGTCCAAGCATACGGAGTGCGTCCCCATATCTGGGAGTGGCTCGAAAACTTCGCAAATAATAGAACCATTGTGTTGTCCTCGACGACAACAGTGCATCAGAAAGAATAACGTTAGGAGTGCCCCGCTATCATTCTTTACGTTCATAACTGATCTAACAAACATGGTGATCACCAGTCTGCGGTTTTTTTCTGATGACGCTGTGGCACGGGACGGTGTCGTTGTCGAGCGACTGTAGGAGGGTAGAAAATTTCTAGCTTGTGTGGTGAACGGTAGCTAGATCTAAAAGTAGAAAAAATGCAGGTTAATGCTTTTTAGTAGGAAAACCCAACACATGATGTTGGAACACGTCGCTAATGGTGTACTACTTGTCAACGCTATCAAAAGTTACGCTGAGTTATGCTATGTATTTTGAGACTCGTAAATGGATTCACGAAACGGCATAGGGTACTTTACGTTTACCTAAAATCAAGAAATTTCGCACGAAGCAGTGTTTCACAGCTTAAGTAAAGAAAAAATCCGAAAATTTTGATTTTTAATTATATCACACGAAAAAAATAGTTTTTCCCATTCTCGGAAGACTTTCAATGCAAGGGACCTATATATTGCCAGTATCGGCATCGATAACAGGCAAAACTCGTAGAGCTTCTCACTTCCCGCAATGTATGAAATAGTTTTTTCCATTCTCGGAAGACTTTGAATGCAAGGGACCTATATATTGCCAGTATCGGCATCGATAACAGGCAAAACTCGTAGAGCTTCTCGCTTCCCGCAATGGATGAACTGTCTCTACAGTGTGTTTCCGTAACAGCTTGCAAAAATGAAGCAGGACATGGAGAATGTCCGTTTGAACAGTTTGGGGTAGGGAATCTCGTGTCGGAAAAGCCAGCTTAAGGAGATAGGGAAGTAAACTTGTCTGCCTCTTGTCTAGCATTACTGTTGTCCAGCTTATTTACTACAAACATGCGTTCAAGTTTACATGTACTATTCTGTTTATTTACATGCACTGAAACACGTATGTATGCAGGGTATACAGTACAGCGATGGCGAGCCATGAGAGAATCTCTGACAAGAGAGTTATTTATCGTTGCTAGTCTGTGCTTGACCGCGCGAGAGTTCAGTTCTGTTGCGAGGCAGTCAGTGATAGTAGCGCGCGAGAGACAGTCAGAGTTGTGTGTGAGGAGTCGGCGGGCGTCGACATCGGTCTCTGGTCGGGATTCAGGACGAGGTGTATTTTTTAATAAGTTAATGAAACAGCATTGCGCTCATCAGATAATGTAATGGATCTTAAGTGTAATTAATTTGTTCAAGAATCGCCCCAATAATAATTTTGTTATCAAACCAAAAAAAAAAAAGAAATCTCAGTGACAATGAAAACGCAAATAGACCGAAATGTCGATCTTAGGCCCTGTTCTTACCTCAGTAAAATTGCATCTGCTCTTATTTTTTGGCCATAGCTTGGAGGAAATGCATCGCAAAAATTCTTTGAACTTAAGTAAATTTTTTTTAAAGGAAATGCATGGGAAATTTTCTTTCAATAAAATGTTTGTTTTGTTAAAATGCTTGGTTTGAAAACAAAATTATTATTGGGGCGATTCTTGAACAAATTAATTACACTTAAGATCCATTACATTATCAGATGAGCGCAATGCTGTTTCATTACCTTATTAAAAAATACACCTCGTCCTGAATCCCGACCAGAGACCGATGTCGACACCCGCCGACTCCTCACACACAACTATGACTGTCTCTCGCGCGCTACTAGCACTGACTGCCTCGCAACAGAACTGAACTCTCGCGCGGTCAAGCGCAGACTAGCAACGATAAGTAACTCTCTGGTCAGAGATTCTCTCATGGCTCGCCATCGCTGTACTGTATACCCTGCATACATACGTGTTTCAGCACATTCTTAATTTCCTGCAAGGCAACGACAACGAACCTGGTTACTAGGAAGCCATGATGCAGGTTTTGTTTATTTTACATGTCCATAAGGTGCTCTTTTGTATCGTATTTATATTGTCCCACGATAGAACCCGCTATGAATCAATGACAGACTCGTTCGTTACTCAGTGCTATTCAGAGACGTACAGTACAGTACGATGGAGCAGCAGCGGTACAGTTTCGCAGAACTCACTGACGTGCACCTTGTGAATGGGGAAGTACGTTGCAGTGCTCTCGCTGCTGAAAGGCTGTACAGGGAACGTTTTCCTAACAGGTGTCATCCGTCAACATGATAGTGCACCGCCTCAGTTCAGTGTAGATGTCCGCAACCATCTCATTGCTGTATTTCCTGATCGCTGTATTGGAAGGAGGTCATATCCCATGGTCTTCGAGGTCACCTGAACTGAATCCCCTTGATCACTTCCTATTTGGATATCTAAAGACACTTATGTATGAAACCCCAGTGGATATAGAATCGGAATTAGTTGCCAGAACTGTAGCTGCCTGTGATGTGATTCCAAACACACCAAGGATATTTGTCAGGGTGCGTCAGAAACTTGATCGCCGATGTCATGCTTGCATTCAGTTTGATGGCCGTCAGTTTCAGCACATTTTGTAACATACAGGACAAGTGGTACTTTCGTTGCGTCAGTGATGCTATTTGCAATTAACTGTAACTAATGTAAATAAAAAGTACGCAGTAATGTGATTTTATTCCCATTATCTCCTTATGCTGGCTTCTCCGACGCTAGATTCCCTACCTCAGATTGTTCAGTGGAGCATTTTCTATGTCCTGGTAAATTTTTGCACACTCTTGCGGAAACAAACTGTATACAGGGTGGTCCATTGATAGCGACCGCCGTCCGGAGTGACCGAGCGGTTCTAGGCACTACAGTCTGGAACCGCGCGACCACTGCGGTCGCAGGTTCGAATCCTGCCCCGGGCATGGATGTGTGTGATGTCCTTAGGTTAGTTACGTTTAAGTAGTTCTAAGTTCTAGGGGACTGATGACCTCAGATGTTAAGTCCCATAGTGCTCAGAGCCATTTTAATAGTGACCGTACCAAATATCTCACGATATAAGCAACAAACGAAAAAACTACAAAGAACGAAACTCGTCTAGCTTGAAGGGGGAAACCAGATGGCGTTATGGTTGGCCCGCTAGATGGCGCTGCCATAGGTCAAACGGATATCAACTACGTTTTCTTAAAATAGGAACCCCCATTTTTTATTACATAATCGTGTAGTACGTAAATGAATATGAATGTTTTAGTTGCACCACTTTTTTCGCTTTGTGATAGATGGCGCTGTAATAGCCACAAACATATAAGTACGTGGTATCACGTAACATTGGCGCCAGTGCGGATCGTATTTGCTTCGTAATACATTACCCGTGTTAAAATGGACCGTTTACCAACTGCGGTAAAGGTCGATATCGCGTTGATGTATGGCTATTGTGATCAAAATGCCCAACGGGCGTGTGCTATGTATGCAAGCGTCCGGACCGTTCTCCGGATAGTTAGGTTATTTAAGGAAACATGAAGCGTTCAGCCACATGTGAAACGTCAACCACGACATCTAACAAATGATGATGCCCAAGTAGGTGTTTTAGCTGCTGTCGCGGCTAATCCGCACATCAGTGGCAGACAAATTGCGCGAGAATCGGGAATCTCAAAAACGTCGGTGTTGAGAATGCTACATCAACATCGATTGCACGCGTAACATATTTCTATGCACCAGGTATCGCATGGCGTCGACTTTGAACGTCATGTACAGTTCTGCCACTGGACACAAGAGAAATTACGGGACGATGGCATATTTTTTGCACGCGTTCTATTTACCGACGAAGCGTCTTTCACCAACAGCGGTAACGTAAACCGGTATAATATGCACTATTGGGCAACGGAAAATCCACGATGGCTGCGACAAGTGGAAAATCAGCGACCTTGGCGGGTTAATGTATGGTGCGGCACTATGGGAGGAAGGATAACTGGCCCCCATTTTATCGATCGCAATCTAAATGGTGCAATGTACGCTGATTTCCTACGTAATGTTCTACCGATGTTACTACTAGATGTTTCACTGCATGACAGAATGGCGATGTACTTCCAGCATGATGGATGTCCGGCACACAGCTCGCGTGCGGTTGAAGCGGTATGCAATAGCATATTTCATGACAGGTGGATTGGTCGTCGAAGCACCATACCACGGCCCGCACGTTCACCGGATCTGACGTTTCCTGGATTTCTTTCTGTAGGGATAAGTTGAAGGATATTTGCTATCGTGATCCACCGACAACGCCTGACAACATGCGTCAGCGCATTGTCAATGCATGTGCGAACATTACGGGAAGCGAAGTACTCGCTGTTGAGAGGAATGTCGTTACACGTATTGCCAAATGCACTGAGGTTGACGGTCATCATTTGGAGCATTTATTGCATTAATGTCGTATTTACAGGTAATCTGGCTGTAACAGCATGCGTTCTCAGAAATGATACGCTCGCAAAATTACGTGTGTCACATTGGAGCAACCGAAAAAAGATGCTCAAAGGTACCTAAGTTCTGTATTTTAATTTTAAAAAACCTACCTGTTAACATGTGTTCGTCTAAAATTGTGAGCCATATGTTTGTGACTATTACAGCGCCATCTATCACAAAGAGAAAAAAGTGGTCCAACTAAAACATTTAGATTTCGTTACGTACTACATGAATATGTAATGAAAATGGGGGTTCCTATTTTAAAATAAAAGGCAGTTGATATCCGTTTGACCTATGGCAGCGCCATCTAGCGGGCCAACCATAGCGCCATCTGGTTTCCCCCTTCAAGCTAGACAAGTTTCGTTCTTTGTTATTTTTTCGTTTGGCGCTTATTTCGTGAGATATTTGGCCAGTCACGATCAATGGATCAACCTGTAAATGAAGTTTGCACGGAACTCTCGGTGTGAGAGTCCTACTCACAGTTATCCGGGATTCTTGTACTGGTTCTGAAACAATTCGTCTAGATTCTCCTCCAGATAAATGGAACGCGCGGTGTAATAGGATCACATGGTAGCAGCAGAATCGAAAATTATTTTTTGAATATTAATGGCAGGCAACGGCCTTGCCACAGTGTCTACACCGGTTCACGTGCGATCACCGAAGTTAAACGCTGTCGGGCTTTGTCGGCACTTGGATGGCTGACCATCCAGGCCGCAATGCGCTGTAGCCGTTTTTCAGGTTGCACTCTGCCTCGTGATGCCAATTGAGGAGCTACTCCACCGATTAGTAGCGACTTCGGCCAGGAATACCATCATAACGACCGGGAGAGCGGTGTGCTGACAACGCGCCCCTCCTATCCGCATCCTCAATTGAGGATGACACGGCGGTCGGAGGGTCCCAATGGGCCACTTGTGGCCTGAATACGGAGTGCTTTTTATTTTAATGGCACTTTGTGACCGCCTTGCCGTAGTTGAGCAAGATACATATGATGGACGGACTTGGCCATCACGGTTAGACTACTGACGTTCGGCATCCAATTTAGGTAGAGATCAGTGGCTGCGGGGAATCAGCCGTACCGCAGTCTCCTTGCGGGCGTCGGATTCCAACTGGGTTGTTTGTAGCGGCACATTTCCTCGGGAACAGCGACAGCTCGCTACAGTAGCGAGGCAGAGGAGGAGAAGTGACACGTGTCCATATCCTCGGCAAGCCGGCCGGCGCCGCCAGTAATTGATGCCGGCTGACGATGCGGCGGAGAGACACACGCGCGCGCCATTGAGCAGCGCACTGTAGTCGGCCGCAGCGCGACCGGCGCGCAAATATTTACCTGCGGCGATTGGTTCGTTCCTCGGCAGTCAGGCAGCAGCGAGTGATCCGCGCGTGCGTGCGTGCGTGCGTGCGTGCTTGCTTGCGTGGGCGCGCGGCGCTCGCTTTGGGCGCGGCGCCGCGGCTGTTTGTGATCTCAGGCGGAGCGGCGTTGTTTACCGTGTGCGGCGCGGCGCGGGCTGGCACGCGACAGATACGCGCTCCGCCGCCGGCGCTTCCAGAGGTCGCGGGTCAGCACCGCCTGCCGCAGCAGGTCGCGAGCTCACAGCCTGCGCGCCGCCCTGCGGAGACGGCGCGCGGCGGAGACGATCGCATCGCTCCGATACAGGTACCCCTATTGCGGATTGTTACATTAGCCTCATAGACAGCTTTCTGCAGGACAGAAAACTGTATGTCCGAGTCGACGACAAAAACTCCGAAATGAAACTGATCTCAGCAGGAATTCCGCAGGGCTCTGTCATTTCACCTCTACTTTTCAACTTATACAATAAGTAATGCAACACATTTTTTTTCTCGGCCAATTTTGGTTGAAAAAACCGGAAATTTCTTGGGAATATTTTCAAACATTCCCGCTTCGTCTCGTATAGTTTCATTGACTTCCGACAGGTGGCAGCGCTGTACGGAGCTGTTAAAATGGCGTCTGTAACGGATGTGCGTTGCAAACAACGGGCAGTGATCGAGTTTCTTCTGGCGGAAAATCAGGGCATCTCAGATATTCCAGGCGCTTGCAGAATGTCTACGGTGATCAGGCAGTGGACAAAAGCATGGTGAGTCGTTGGGCAAAGCGTGTGTCATCATCGCCGCAAGGTCAAGCAAGACTGTCTGATCTCCCGCGTGCGGACCGGCCGTGCACAGCTGTGACTCCTGCAATGGCGGAGCGTGCGAACACACTTGTTCGAGATGATCGACGGATCACCATCAAACAACTCAGTGCTCAACTTGACATCTCAGTTGGTAGTGATGTCACAATTGTTCACCAGTTGGGATATTCAAAGGTTTGTTCCCGCTGGGTCCCTCGTTGTCTAACCGAACACCATAAAGAGCAAAGGAGAACCATCTGTGCGGAATTGCTTGCTCGTCATGTGGCTGAGGGTGACAATTTCATGTCAAAGATTGTTACAGGCGATGAAACATGGGTTCATCACTTCGAACCTGAAACAAAAAGGCAATCAATGGAGTGGCGCCACACCCACTCCCCTACCAAGAAAAAGTTTAAAGCCATTCCCTCAGCCGGTAAAGTCATGGTTACAGTCTTCTGGGACGCTGAAGGGGTTATTCTGTTCGATGTCCTTCCCCATGGTCAAACGATCAATCTGAAGTGTATTGTGCTACTCTTCAGAAATTGAAGAAACGACTTCAGCGTGTTCGTAGGCACAAAAATCTGAACGAACTTCTCCTTCTTCATGACAACGCAAGACCTCACACAAGTCTTTGCACCCGAGAGGAGCTCACAAAACTTCAGTGGACTGTTCTTCCTCATGCACCCTACAGCCCCGATCTCGCACCGTCGGATTTTTATATTGGCCCAATGAAGGACGCAATCCGTGGGAGGCACTACGCGGATGATGAAGAAGTTATTGATGCAGTGCGACGTTGGCTCCGACATCGACCAGTGGAATGGTACCGTGCAGGCATACTGGCCCTCATTTCAAGGTTGCGTAAGGCCGTAGCATTGAATGGAGATTACGTTGAAAAATAGTGTTGTGTAGCTAAAAGATTGGGGAATAACCTGGTGTATTTCAATGCTGAATAAAACAACCCCTGTTTCAGAAAAAAAATGTGTTGCATTACTTATTGAACTGCCCTCGTATAAATGACATCCCAACAGTCCCCCTTGTTACGGCGAGTTTTTATGCGGACGATACGGCCTTTCTGACAACTGGACGACACTTGGACCAGCTAATCGCTAGGATGCAACGGCAACTTGCTGTAATGGAACGCTGGGCGCTGCAAAATAAGATAACGATCAACCAGACGAAGACGGCTGCAGTTCTGTTCACACGGAGGAAACCAGTTCTGAACGACAGACTCCAAATAGCTGACCGATTTATCCCATGGTCACCGGGAGTGAAGTATCTCGGTGTCTACCTCGACAAAAAACTACTCTTTACGCAGCATATTGACGACAAGAAGACGGCAGCCCAGAAGATGGCCGGGTCGTTGATTCCGTTCCTGAAGAGTAAGGATGTCAACCCTAAGACTAAACTCCACTTGTATAAGGCAACGGTGGAACCCACAATGTTGTATGGCTCCACCTCGTGGGGAACTACGTGCGTCTCCAACTACAACAAACTCCAAGCGCTGCAAAACATTTGCTATCGATGGATCACAGGAGCTCCATGGTGGACAAGAAACGACGACATCCGCACCGCACTCCACGAGACCACTATGGAAGAGAAGGTCCGTGACAAGGCTCTACGAGTTTTTGACAAGATCGATGCCCTTAGGGACGACGTTCGACAATTACAATGGGTAGGAACGGTAAACCCTGCAAGATGGCACAAGTATCGCGTACCGAAGTCAATCACGTTTCACCCCCCAATAGGCAATTTGTCATAACACGAGGAAGCAGTCACACATAACAGCCTTGGCACATTTCACCCTCCACAGGAGATAGACATCACCAAAGACAGCAGGCTAAAGGACCCATTGCGTGCCCAAGCCTAACTGAATGCATAATAAATAAAGTGTTTTCCTTTTATCCTTACATCACATCCTAGAAGAATAAGTCATCAAGGATGATCTCTTCAGTCCACACTACACACACACACATAAAAAAAACGATACACAGCCTCGCCCGTTCCACTCGCACACAGCGGCGACTTTCTGTCCGACCACTTTGCGATTGCTTTCTCCTTTACCGTCGTTTCCATCACCCCTGATGTGAGCTTTACGTCACTGGCAGTACGTGCATTCTGCAATAATATCTCAGCAACAGCGAGCGCGAGCTGCGGTTCTCACTAACCGTAACCGACTATCAGGTAGGTTCAACAGCAGCACCATATTGATCGCCAATAGTTCCATTGCTTAAAGTATCGCCGTTGTATACAAGGTGGTCCATTAATCGTGACCGGGCCAAATATCTCACGAGATAAGCGTCAAACAAAAAAAACTACAAAGAACGAAACTTGTCTAGCTTGAAGGGGGAAACCAGATGGCGCTATGGTTGGCCCGCTAGATGGCGCTGCCATAGGTCAAACGGATATCAACTGCCTTTTATTTTAAAATAGGAACCCCCATTTTTTATTACATATTCATGTAGTGCGTAAAGAAATATAAAAGTTTTAGTTGGAACACTTTTTTTTCATTTTGTGATAGATGGCGCTGTAATAGTCACAAACATACTGCTCACAATTTTAGACGAGCAGTTGGGTACAGGTAGGTTTTTTTAAATTAAAATACAGAACTTAGGTACGTTTGAACATTTTATTTCGGTTCTTCCGATGTGATACATGCACCTTTGTGAACTTATCATTCCTGAGAACGCATGCTGCTACAGCGTGATTAATGGAATAAACGCTCAAAATAATGTCCGTCAATCTCAATGCTTTTGGAAATACGTGTAACCACATTCCTTTCAACAGCGAGTAGTTCGCCTTCCGTAATGTTCGCACATGCATTGACAATGCGCTGACGCATGTCGTCAAGCGTTGTCGGTGGATCACGATACCAAATATCCTTCAACTTTCCCCACAGAAAGAAATCCAGGAAAGGTCAGATCCGGTGAACCTGCGGGCCATGGTATGGTGCTTCGATGACCAATCCACCTGTCATGAAATATGCTATTCAATACCGTTTCAACCGCACGCGAGCTATCTGCGGGACATCCATCATGTTGGAAATACATCGCCATCCTGTCATGCAGTGAAACATCTTGTAGTAACGTCGGTAGAACATCACGTAGGAAATCAGCATACATTGCACCATTTAGATTGCCATCGATAAAATGGGGGCCAATTATCTTTCCTCCCATCATGCCGCACCATACATTAACCCGCAAAGGTCACTGATGTTCCACTTGTCGCAGCCATCGTGGATTTTCTGTTGCCCAATAGTGCATATTATGCCGGTTTACGTTATCGCTGTTGGTGAATGACGCTTCGTCGGTAAATAGAGCGCGTGCAAAAATATGCCATCGTCCCGTAATTTCTCTTGTGTCCAGTGGCAGAACTGTACACGACGTTCAAAGTCGACGCCATGCGATACCTGGTGCATAGAAATATGATACGCGTGCAATCGATGTTGATGTAGCATTCTCAACAACGACGTTTTTGAGATTCCCGATTCTCGCGCAATTTGTCTGCTACTGATGTGCGGATTAGCCGCGACAGCAGCTAAAACACCTACTTGGGCATCATCATTTGTTGCAGCACGTGGTTTACGTTTCACATGTGGCTGCACACTTCCTGTTTCCTTAACTAACGTAAATATGTCGTCCAAGATACTGAGCAGCATACATAGCACACGCCCGTTGGGCATTTGGATCACAATAGCCATACATCAATACGATATCGACCTTTTCCGCAATTGGTAATCGTCACTGTAATGTATTACGAAGGAAATACCGTCCGCACTGGCGGAATGGGCGGAATGTTACGTGATACCACGTACTTATACATGTGTGATTATTACAGCGTCATTTACCACTAAGCGAAAAAAGTGGTCCAACTAAAACATTCGTATTTCTTTATGTACTACACGAATATGTAATAAAAAATGGGGATTCCTATTTTAATAAACGCAGTTGATATCCGTTTGACCTACGCGGCAGCGCCATCTAGCGGGCCAATCATAGCGCCATCTGGTTTCCCCCTTCAAGCTAGACGAGTTTCGTCCTTTGTAGTTTTTTTGTTTGATGCTTATTTCGTGAGATATTTGGCCCTGTCACTATCAATGCACCACCCTGTCTAGTCAGGCAGCAGCCGCCGACCAAGACAGACCAGCAACAGAAAAGTAACCGATTTTGTCACATTTTATCAGTTCCTATGCAGGACAGAATTATCTAGTTCCATTTGCGCGCTTTGTTAGTTTACTTTGTGAATTAATGAGCTTGTTAATTTAATATTTAATAGCTATAATTCTCATGTTTTCGTTTATGTCGGAAAGTAAAATGATTCTGTGACATTTAACAGTTTCCTAACCAGGAGCGAATTATTCAGTGCCCGCATCTCGTGGTCGTGCGGTAGCGTTCTCGCTTCCCACGCCCGGGTTCCCGGGTTCGATTCCCGGCGGGGTAAGGGATTTTCTCTGCCTCGTGATCGCTGGGTGTTGTGTGCTGTCCTTTGGTTAGTTAGGTTTAAGTAGTTGTAAGTCTAGGGGACTGATGACCATAGATGTTAAGTACCTTAGTGCTCAGAACCATTTTGAATTATCTGTGCTTTGGTAGTTTATTTTTTATATCCCTGGGTGTCACTCTAATTTACTAGAAACTGTTCTTGCGTTTTCGTCAATGTCTATAGCAGATTTTCGCAGCGTGTGTCGATAGTCCTTTCTTTGTCTGTGTAGCGTACTTGTCCACGGTCACCGACCAAGACAGCGCAGCAGAACGGAAGTAACCGATTTGTGATATTTTACGAGTTCCCATCCAGGATATAATTATCTACTTTCATCTGTGGGCTTTGCTAGTTTAGTTTTCAGTAGGGACTGTGATCGCTGTGTGCGGATGCAAGCCGAGTTCGTGAGACTTTGCTCTCAGCACAAGGCTTTGGTGGCTTCGGTTACTCAGCTTGAGGCTGCAGTGGATCGGCATCACTGTTGTGGATCGGCAGTGGAGAACCAGCGGATGGCTATCACGACCCACCAGTCCGCACTGTTCGCCAGCCCAGTTACTGCTCGCATTGAGGTTGACCCCTCACCCGTGCTCGAGTGGGAGGTTACCTCAAGGCGTAGCAGGCTGCGGAAGACTTAGGGCCTCCGCAGTTAGTCGGACAAGTAGAGTCCAAATGCTGTCTGTGGCTGAAACTGTCCCTCAGCAAGACGCAGTCGCTTGTCTTGTTTCGTAGGAAACCTCTCAGCCTGCAAGATCCAAGTTGCCAAAAAGAAGTGATTATTAGTAGCACGGAGCTCCAAAGCTAGGCGCGTCATGGGACCCCTCAGGGACACGGCTGCCAAGGAAGGGAAGAAAGCCAGTGTGCGCTCCGTCTTAATACCGGGTGCAGCCATTCTAAACGTGGAATCAGTACTCCCGGATGCCATGAAGAGTACAGGGTATAGCCTGCTGCACGTTGTGGCTCATCTCGGTACCAATGATGTATTTTGCTTTCCAAAAACAGACATAATGTCTTGTGGGATAACAGCAATCAGTGATTTTATAATGTTACTTAAAATCCGTCTTGATTGCAAAAAAAAAAAAAAAAAAGTGAAAGTTGCTGGATTTGGACGGGTTACTCTTGTAACTGAAATATCAGATCTGAAGATGGTTCTGAATGAACCGAAACCGGTCATATGAATAGTAGAAAAAAAAAAAAATTTTTTTGCAATCAAGACGGATTTTAAGTAACATTATTTTGCTTTCGATCGGAAGAGATTCTCTCTGGTTTCGAGCGGCTATCAGAAGTGGTAAAGGCTGCCAGTCTTGCTAGCGAGATGAAAGCAGTGCTCATCATTTGCAGCACATTCGAGAGGACCGACTGCGGACCTCTGGTACAGAGCCGAGTGGAGGGTCTGAATCGGAGGCTCAGACAGTTATGCGGCCGCATAGTCTGCTCGTTATCAGCTCGGGATTGTTGCTAAGAGAAGAAATGTGTTTTCACAACCGTTTACTATTCGAGTGGGCTCATGAACCAGTTGCTCGAAATAATTTTCAGAGAATGCGTTCAGCACAATTTCGGATTATGTTTTATGCATACCTTCTCCACTTGTGCCAAAGGTTGGTGGGATTTCGGGTTCCGCTAAATAGATCAGGAGTCAACTACGAGCAGGAGGCGGCTACACTGGTAGCAGGTGTGTGGCGTGGATCTCGCGGTTTTTTTTAGATTAGAGGGTCTCGGGGAAACACAGAAAAGGTTTCAGTCTCAAAGCATACTGGTCGAACACACAAAAAAAGTAGATGTAGTAACCATCGATATATCAGTTGTAAATTGTCGTAGCGTTGTTGGAAAAGGCAACGGCCTTGCCGCAGTGGATACACCGGTTCCCGTGAGATCACCGAAGTTAAGCACTGTCAGGCGTGGCCGGCGCTTGGATGGGTGACCATCCAGCCGCTATGCGCTGTTGCCATTTTTCGGGGTGCACCCAGCCTCGTGATGCCAATTGAGGAGCTACTCGACCGAATAGTAGCGGCTCCGGTCAAAGAAAACCATCATAACGATCGGGAGAGCGGTGTGCTGACCACACGCCCCTCCTATCCGCATCCTAACCTGAGGATGACACGGCGGTCGGATGGTCCCGATGGGCCACTTGTGGCCTGAAGACGGAGTGCTTTTGTTGGAAAAGAATCAGAGCCCCAAGCGTTAATAGAAAGCACTGATGCTCAAATCGTTATAGGCACTGAAAACTGGCTAAAGTCAGAGAGAACTTCAGACGAAATTTTTGCGGAGGGCCTAACGATGTTCAGAAAGGATAGTCTAAGTACAGTAGTACGGTAGTGTGTTTGTTGGTGTTAGAACTAGTTTATCGTCTATAGAGATCGTAGTAGATAGGTCCTGTCAGTTATTACCGGTAGGTGTCATTCTTAGCAACCGGAATAAAGTAGTAACTGGCTCCTTCTACCGACCTCCCTACATTGATACAATTGGTGAAAAGTCCAAAGAAAACGAGTATATTCCAAACACGTACGTGACTCATAAAGTTATAGATGGTGGTGACTTCTATTTACCCTCGATATTTTGGCGAAAACAAATGTTTAAATCCGAAAGTGCGCCTAAAACATCATCCGAAATTGTGCTAAATGCATTCTCTGAAAACTAATTCGAGCAATTAGTTCATGAGCCCACTCAAATAGTAAACGATTGTGAAAACACATTTCATCTCTTAGCAAAAATCCCGAGCTAATAACGAGCGTCACAACGAATACAGGGATTAGTGAACACAGGGTTGTCGTAGCGAGACTGAATACCGCTAACTCCCAAATCCTCCAAAAATAAACGAATAATATATCTATTCAAAAAATCAGATAAAAATTATTCCAAATTAATAAATCAAGTGCTGACCAGAAGTGGCTTGAATTCAGCGAAATGGCATCGACAGCAATTGAGAGAGTTAAACCAAATAAATTCACAAAGGACGTAGCTGATCCCCCATGGTAGAAAACAGGTCAGAACTGTTGCAGAAACGACAAAAAAAGTATGCCAGATTCAAAAGAATCTGAAATCCACAAGATTGGCGATATTTTACCGAAGCTTGAAATTTAGCGCGGACTTCAATGCGAGGTGCCTATAATAGTTTCCGCAGTGAAACTTTGCCTCTAAATCTGGCAGAAAATACAAAGAGATGCTGGTAGCATGTAAAGTATGCTGGCGGCAAGATACAGTCAATGACTTCTCTGCGTGATACCAATGGAAATGCTATCAATAATAGTGCTGCCAAAGCAGAGTTACTAAGCACAGTCTTCCGAAATTCCTGTCTCGAACCGCACGACCGCTACGGTCGCAGGTTCGAATCCTGCAACGGGCATCGATGTCTGTGATGTTCTTAGATTAGTTAGGTTTAAGTAGTTTTAAGTTCTAGGGGACTGATGACCTCAGATGTCAAGTCCCATAGTGCTCAGAGCCATTTGAACCGAAATTCCTTCACCAAAGAAGACGAAGTAAACATTCCCGATTTGAATCAAGAACAGCTGCCAGGATGAGTAACATAGACGTAGTTATCGTTGGAGTAGTGAAGCAACTTAGTAAAAGCAAATGTCCCAATCCAGAAAGTTTTCCGATTAGCTTTCTTTAAGAGTATGCTGATGGATTTCCTCCATACTTAACAATCATACATAACCGCTCTCTCGACGGCAGATCCGTACCAAAAGACTGGTAAAGTCGCACAGGTCACATCAATATTCAAAAAAGACAATAGGAATAATCTAATTAATTGCAGTCCCATATCATTATTAACGATTTGCAGCAGGAGTTTGGAACATATATTGCGTTCGAATATTAAGAATTACCACGAAGAGAACGGTCTACTGATCCACCGTCAATACGGATTTAGAAAACATCGTTGTTGAGAAACACAACTAGCTCTTCATTCAAACGCACTGCTGCATGCTATCGACAAGGGATTTCAAATTGATTCCCTATTTCTAGAGTTTCAGAAGGCTTTTGCACCGTACCTCACAAGAAGCTTGTACTCACATTGCGTGCCAATGGAATATCGGCTCAGTTATGCGACTGTATTCTTCATTTACTGTCAGAGAGGTCACTGTTCGTAATAATTGACGGAAAGCCATCGAATAAAACAGAAGTAGTTTGTAGGGTTCCCCAAGATAGCGCTCAGGGCCCTTTGCTCTTCCTTATCTATATAAACGATTTGGGAGACAATCTGAGCAGCCGTCTTGGGTTGTTTGCAGTTGACGCTGTCGTTTATCGACAAGTAAAGTCATCAGAAGATCAAAAGAAATTGCAAAATGATTTAGAAAAGATATCTATATGATGCGAAAATTGGCAATTGAGTATAATAATGGAAAGTGTGAGGTCATCTACATGAGTACCAAAAGGAATCCGTTAAACTTCGGTTACACGATAAATCAATCAAACCTAAAGGCCATAAATTCAACTAAATACCTAGGAATTACAATCACAAACAATTGAAATTGGAAAGAAAACGCAGAAAAAGCTGTGGGGAAGGAAAACCAAAGACTGCATTTTCCTGGCAGGACACTTAGAAGGTGCAGCATGTGAGGTAACACGCTGAAACATCCCCTTAGAAAAATTTATGAATTACTGTGCTAGTAAACCCCCTACGTTATTTGATTTTCAAACAGCTGAGCAAAACTGAACGTGCTCAGACATTTCTCTCTTTACTTATTCTGATCATCAATAAACTGACACACAATATTTTTAGCGCAACGCAGTCTGACTTTCAATAATCCCTACAAAAGAATGGCCCTGACTAACAATAACCTATACCTTTCATGAATCACTTACCTCACAAAAATGTTCGTTATTCGAACTACTGCAATACAGCGAGCGCCAATACTGCCAGCTAAATAAAAGATTCTAACTACTGAAGGCACTAACTACTGATAGGCATAGTTAGCAAATGAAAGATTTTGATAGAGAACAAACAATGTATTTACCTTAATAGTGTTCAAAAGTCATAATATCAATCCATGACATCCAGTCTTACAAATTTACCGTCCCTGATAGACAGACGTCCAGATCATCCGCTCTCAAAACTCCGTCATCACTCTCCCCACATCCACCACTGCTGGCGGCTCACCTCCAACTGCGCAACGCTACGCGCTGTTCACACCCAACTGCCCAACACTACAATAGCGAAGATTCCAACAATGCCAAGAAGCCACAGACTGCACACAGCAAAGCCAGTGATTTTCATACAGAGCGCTACTTGACGTTACCAACATAAAAACCTAAACAGCCTACTTACAACGCGAGTCGTGGCGCCCTGAAACTATTCTAACTTCGGAGTTGGCGTGGCCGCATGGGCCGTTCGCCTAGTCGGGGCTCGGCAGGCCTGTCGATTGGTGCCGGACGTTGGCCATTACAAGAGAGGTGTAGCCCCAGCACGTGGTCCATCGGCCGCATGGTTGGGAATTCCTTGGTGACGCTGTGTCGATGAAGGAGACACGCCAGGAGTGCCAAAGACGGTGGAAATTGTGAAACCATCATGGCGCAGACATGTCACAGTTCGTATAGAAATTAATAGTAGCCAGATGAATCATGATACCTCAAAAAGAAACATGTACATTACCATTATTTGCACGACGATTCTGATGGTGTAATCAGATTTTCAATACCGTTATTAGTTTAAGGGGCTCCGGAACGCCCTATACTTGCAATGTTAAAATAACGCTTATAAATTACATCTTTCCTCACAAAGTATTTAAGGTAGGAAGTTGAACTTTTTACAGACTATTTATTGGAATATGGGCTACAACTTAACACAGGGATTTTACAAAATTTTAGTTCAGTTATTAAAGATGATTTTTTTTCAATTGTAATGAAAATTCACAACATTTTTTTTGCAATTTTTTATTTATATATTCAAAAATATACAGTTTTTTGGAAAAAGGCTGTGTTAAATTATGCAGAAGGTACTGTGTAACATTTACTGAAAGTTTGAAACAAATATGTTTCGAAGATCCTTAGAAAACATGTAATTAGTATGAGAAAATAAAAGTTTTGGGAATCGAGCGACAAAGATTGGATTAACTTTTTAGTGCATTCCAGGTCCATAGGATGGATTATCTTCATCCTCTGCAAACTCCTCCTCCAGCTTCCTCTTGTTCCTCCTCCTGTTTACTCTTGCTTGTATTTCTAGACTCTTTACAGCCCTGTCTGCAGCCCGAAGGCGTTCCTTGTCTAAAGCAAGCATCGCTCGTACCATGTTAGAACCTATCTTCATTCCCATATTTCTAAATACCTTGTACCTTACAATGTTGCCATCATTGAAAGTCGCAACAGCATCATACACACCAAAGTGAAGTGTTGCTATTCCAACAAATACAGTCTTGGGGATTCTCGACCATATAACACTATTTACACTTTCATTGGGGTTTTGAGTTTTTCCGTGAATACACTTTTTCAACAGTTCAAGTGCTGCTAAGTCTCTGAAAATAGGTTAGCCACAACACATGCTTTATCTCACATCACTAAAATGTACCTGATGAACACGGACGTTATTAATAACACCATCTGGCAGCAGTTTAACAGCGCCACAGTGGGTCACGCCCATGTAGAACACATTTCAAAAAAAATTTAAAAATAGTTGTAGTCTTCGGAATCGAAGAAATTATATATCTATTAAAAGGTAATAGTCTGCAGATTCAGAAAACGCAAAAAAGTAAAAATTGATCTTTTCATGATTTTGAGCCTTTCCGGAGCCCCTTAAAGTTTAGTATCGGACGGTAAATTATGCAAGTAACACCCAGCAACGAATTTCCAGAATCTAAACGCTTCATCCGATTTTCTCGATTGTCGTGTCTTTAGAAAGCTATTAGTGTAAACCTAAATTGGTATAAATTACAGGCATTTAACTCGAATAGTAAAAAATGGTTCAAATGGCTCTGAGCACTATGCGACTTAACTACTGTGGTCATCAGTCGCCTAGAACTTAGAACTAATTAAACCTAACTAACCTAAGGACATCACACACATCCATGCCCGAGGCAGGATTCGAACCTGCGACCGTAGCGGTCACGCGGTTCCAGACTGAAGCGCCTTTAACCGCACGGCCACACCGGCCGGCAAACTCGAATAGTACATGAGTTACTGGAGATCAAAGTGGCCATCTACTATCGATCGCGTCAGGCCATAAGTACTCCACAGTTTCACGAAAAAACGGTTGCAGCATGCTTATAAATATATTTATTCGACTGTGTCTTTGTTTATATCCGATATATACTAATTATGAAGAAATTGGTCAAATATTTACTGTGTTTTAGAAAGCACAGAGACATTAGGCTACTGGCCTACTTTTGCTTGCTATTCCTTTGATATATGTTTATTTAATTTGTTTATGTATTTAATAATGAATGTTAGAGCGTGTTTATGCTCCATCTGTAGGAATATTTATTTAATTTCACTTGATTTAAATGTCAATACAGTATTTCGAAAGTGTTTCATGTTTTTGAGTTTGCACTGGCATGAAGACATGGCGGGAGCACTCTAGCCAATCACAGCGCTCGTGAATGGGGGGACTCGATGGAAGTGGCGGAACAGTACGGCACAAGACACGAGGAGAGTGGGGGACAGGATGCGACGGACGGATAGTCTTCGCAGAGGGACTTGGAGAATGTGGACCGGTTTGCGCGTGGCCGCGGCAGATAGAAATATTTCGTAGAGCTGACTTGTGCACTTGTGAGATTTCTGTGGCTTCTACAGTGAAGACGTAGTGTGCGTTTAGAAGTGAATATCTCGCGAACTTTGTTGTTGTTCAGAACTAATTACGTGCAGTAGGAATCTATTGTTTCCCTGTTATTCAACTTATATTTTATTTAATTGCTGGACCATCGACACCAATAAGTGTTATGTTGAAATATACCGCATTTTCAAAAGTACTTCTACTATCGTACTCATAATTTAAAGTCGTTAAGATAGTACCTGCAGATTTTATTTAATTGCAATCTTTCATTGACACATATTCACAAGCGCTCTGAAATATTACATTTTCATTGTTCAACAACAAGGTTCATTCAGCTCATTGGTATCATACTGTTCCAACAATTTCACATTGAACTCTCCAGTCACTGCTTCGTATTCGTACTATTATTTTGCTTGGGTGGCATGGCTGATCTGCTGTTGCTATAGTGGGGTGGACAACGGAACGTCGAACACCTGCGCGCCTTGAATAACCACCGACATTTATACCGAGGTACATCCTTTAATTTTCGAAGTACAGATGCAACGGGAGAGCGCTGCCCAAGGATATTTAAACCCTCGGTACACCAGACCAGGTACCACACATAATACAGCATATAAAGAAAAACAACGCAGACGTACCGTAAACAACCAGCACCACCATATAAACGAAGGTGACAAACGCCAGACAAACTATAGCTTCTGCATTCCTATAATATTTTTTGCTTGAACTTAATTTTCACTTAGTGTAACGAATATCAGCTTTCTTCAGATGTGAATAAATGCGAGACAATACTCATTATTAAGGGAAAACACCCAGTAGTATATAGTTACAAATTGTGGTAAATAAATGGGAAAAACAATAGACGCAAAAAGGTAAGGAGAATTTTTGTGCGAAGCTTACTGACAGATTCAAACTGTGTGCCATGCTGGGACTCGAACCCGGAAGCATGTGTAGAGTGGATGATGCTCTTACCGAAGGACTTACTTCTAAATTACCTTTAATGACATTGTAAGCAGCAATGAAACAAACTTCACGTAACATAGAATGCATGGTATGCAGTGGTGGTTTGTGCAGTTTTTTTCTGGTTGGTTTATTAAAAGATCCAGATCACCAGACATTGTCTAATACCATTAAGATTCTCAGTCACTTACGCGTAGGTAGATTCCAGCTGGTACATAATTTACGTTGTGTATTACCTCCACGGACTGATTTCATGTATTGAAACAAAGATCATATTATTAACTGCAAAGTAATTGTAAAATGTTCTCAATATACGTCGTGATGTTTCAGACAAGATTGTACTATTGCACCAAACATCACAGAACTATTGTGTTTCGTGTTCAACAGTTCACAAGAACATTTTCATTAGGGAATGTATTGTTTATATTTAGCAGCAGCCATACATTGTGTCCGTGACCGATTGAAGACATGTTTAAGAATAGTAATTGCGTTCAAATTTTGTCCTTTGACAGAGAAAGATATTGGTTCTCTTGATATGGAATGAACAATAGTTAATTATTTTTGCTGATTAGAGGGATTTCAGACTTCATAGTAAAATATCGTTCTGTTGAACAATTATGTTTTAATAAAAGAAGGTTGGGGTTCTTAGGAATTATTTAAGTAACTGTGATAGTAGATGTACAAGGTGGACGAAATATGGTAGTTCTAGGTAAATAACATAAAAAGGCTAAAAATGAGTAACATAATAAATGCTACCCAGAAATACACACAACTTACAATGAAGGCTTGATTAAATGAAATCTTTTCTTAATATTTTATTAGGACAATGCATTTCGGCAGCATGCTACCATCACCAGGTGCATTATACAGTTTTTTATACATCAGCTGATGGATTATGTACATTAGCTGTGTGTGGCACTCGGGTTAAGAAACGAAAAATAAACCTGTGTGGAAGGATAAATCTGTTACAGTGTGTACATTATATGAATAGCATGTTTAGGTAACGTTTACTTACGTTTTTGATGGCGATTTCATTTTCTGGCACACAGAGCACAGTAACAGGTGAATCACAACTTATCATTTTCACAAACGTCTGTTTATGATTTTCCAAGGAGTTTTAAAATCTAAGATAAACTACTTACAATTTCAAAGACAGTAATATATACCTGTAGTGGAGATGAAAACTTTCATCTAGATGTATTGACAATATGGAGAATGTTACATTGATACTTAATGAAAACTATTCTGTCAATGAAATAAACATTTAATGTTGGAGAAGTATTTGAAGAAGTTAACATTATTACTTTCAAGCTTATCATTTAATAATACATCGCCATGTGTTGAGTCATGAATGAAAATTTCCAGTACTTCATATAAGACCATTTGGTGTCACTTATCCTTTTTATGTAATATATGAAGATCATTCGCAATATCATGGAATGGGTGACCTCTGTCTTTTATGTGGGTGTAATTGTTAGTATGGTAAGCAGTTATATGTTCATTATATCTTGTTTGGAAGTCTCTCCCAGTTTGGCCTATACAAAGGGAAATCTTCATTCATGACACAACACATGGAGGTGCATTATTAAATGATAAGCTTGAAAGTAATAATGTTAACTTCTGCAAAAACTTCTCCAACATTAAAAGTTTATTTCATTGACAGAATAGTTTTCATTAAGTAGCTCAAAAATGGTTCAAATGGCTCTAAGAACTATGGGACTTATCATCTGAGGTCATGAGTCGCCTAGACTTAGGACTACGTAAACCTAACTAACGTAAGGACATCACACACACCCATGCCCGAGGCAGTATCCGAACCTGCGACCGTAGCAGTAGTGCGGTTCCGGACTGAAGCGCCTAGAACCGCTCGGCCACAACGGCCGGCGAGGATCGAATCCCAAGCTGTGTTACAGACGGCTGTCTTTAATATTTTATTCATGGCTATCAATCAGCAGCTGCGAAGCGGCGTTTTAAGAATAAAAATAACCAGTCGTCAGCTGGAAAAGTTTTTAATAAATTATTTTCTTGCCTTCCTGTCAGTTTTATATAAAAATTTATACGCTTGATTAACACAGGTCTCAATGGTGTTAAGCTACCAGTCTGTTGGTGTCATAGGTTTCGTGGTTTTTTTATTATTGCGAAGATCTTTGGTCACTATATCTTCGCATTTTACGTTACCTTTAAACTGTTTGGCAGTACTGTGTAAAATTTTTTAAAGAAGGTACTTTTATAATATTTTTATTATTGTACTCTTATTGTTATTAATCTGCTGTTAATTGTGATCCAACGCTGGTGATGACTAAATTCTTATTCTATTCCTATTGTTTGTAGGACTATCATCCAGAGTTTGCTCGACAATTGCTTTCTGATGAAAGCTTAATTGTACGATCTTCTGAGGATGGCAAATTAAGTTGCCGAAACTAGTCAAGAAGTTAAATTAGTAAAAATCTGTGATGCTGACGGCTCATTATTTCTATTCATAAAAACGCTATCTTTTTTCGAGAATCATTGAGTCTTTTGGCCACGCAGATCACTGGTTTGATCATTACTGATGTATTCGATGGCGCAATGTGCCAAAAGCACAGCATTAAATTATTGCGGCCAGAAAGGTAGAGAGATCATCGTGTTACTCCAACTGACTGATGTCTTACACAGGTGCCCACCCTACCCCGTACTCTCTCCGTTCATGACCCGTTCGCTGCTCATGGGATGTGCCAGCCGCGTTGGTAACAGTAATGATATATCGGGGATTGGGGTGGTGCGAATGGTGGACCTCAGTCTGCGCCCTCCCTTTGTCCTGCTCGTATTTTGCCTCTGCTCCGTTTGGAGAAACTACGGAGTCTGGTTCCATGTTGGAATGAGCTGAAATCCTTGTCCTCGTTGATGAGCTTCTTTTGTAGCTGTATGTCGACGGCCTCTTTGCGTATATAGTACCGAAAGAAGTAGGTATATTTCAAAATTTTTCTTTTTTCATACCTAATTTTAGGTCTGTCCTCAGTCCGTGTTCAGCAGTTGCTGATTTCGTTTGCAGCTGGAGGTCGGTCGCGATTTACGTTCAATGCAGGTTTCTGCATCCGTGCGAATGCTTTGTCCGACGTGCGCTTATCCGCAGTATCGTGGTGTGTCCCATATACGAGGACTCCGTTCTGACATCATCCTTTGCTGACCCTAGAAGGGTTTCAGTCATGGCTGGCCAACGGTATACGCGAATTATCCTTGTAGACTGGCTCTGGCGAGGAAAGTGTTTCTGAAGAAGAGAAATTTATGAACATCAAATATAGATTTAAGTGTCAGGAAGTCTTTTCTGAAAGTATTTTGTGGAGTGTAGCCATACATGGAAGCGACATATGGACGATAAATAGTTTAGCCAAAAAGGGAATAGAAGCTTTCGAAATGTGGTGCTAAAGAAGAATACTGAAGATTAGATGGGTAGATCACGTAACTAATGAGGACCTCCCGAACAGAATTGGGAGGAAGAGGAATTTGTGACACAACCTGACTAAAAGAAGGGATCAGTTGGTAGGACCCGTTCTGAGGCATCAAGGGATCACCAGTTTAGTATGGAAAGGAAGCATGGAAGGTAAAAATTGTAAAGGGAGACCAAGAGATGAATGCACTACGCAGATTCAGAAGGATGTAGGTTGCAGTAGTTACTCGGAGATGAAGAAGCTTGCACAGGATAGAGTAGCATGGAGCGCTGCATCAAATCAGTCTCTGGACGAAGACCGCAACAACAACAACAACAACAACAACTGATATAACAATGAAGCCAGTCTTACTCGGGACTTGGAAGCGCACAGAAGAACGGACGCAGACTCCGAGTTAATTAGTTAAAATCGATTAATTCTGGAAGAAAAATAAGCAGAAGAACATAGAACTTTAAACAAAACGATTACTTCGCCAGTGTTGATATGGAATACCGAAATTTCGGCAAGAAATCAAATTCTGAAACTTGACGCGTAAGAGCAATCTCAAGAGATGAGGATTTAGATGAAAGGAGAAATACAAGAACCAAGAACCATCTGTCAGGATCCAGCACACATAACAACAGGAGGATAAAGTTAATAATACATCGAGAACCATACAACCAGAAGAAATCTTGCCAAGAAAACTCAAGTACATTCTAGTTTCTCTTTGACAGTATACCGAAAAGTTCTTCCGTGACATTTTCAACAAAAAGATAAGCTATGACTTTCTCCGTTCTATGAGATCCACGGATAAGTAGAGACCGCCTACTATTGTTTTATGTAAACATTTAGTTACGCAGTCCTATATTGTTCAGAGTTCAAAACTGTTCCTAATATATTCACCCGCATCCTGCTCTTAAGAAGTCTAAAAATTTACAATGTGCCTTCTACGACAAGGCCAGAGGAGGAGCCGAAATTTATTTTGTATTTTTATTAGTTAATTTGGTCATAGTAAAGATACAACTTCCCACCTTGTCTTGATTCAGCGATCGCCTAAAACTGATGCAGCGCGTCAACAACGAAGAACATCCATCTCAGTAACAATGTCGCTAGGTGAGAGAAGTCAATATTCCCACGATTTTTACAAAGTGACAAGCTTTGTGTCTGCAACGTCTGCAGACAGCATCATAACATAATAACATCATCTCGTAGGTGTGTATAAGACCATAATAACAGAAAAAGGTAAAACGATCAGAGTTTTATTACATCTTAACTTATTACCAGCTTCAAGACAAAACTATCAGCGTTTTATCTCATCGTAATTTATTACCAGCTTCAAATGTTTTTTCCGCTGGAATCTGTACTCATATCACTTAAGGGAGTGTGGGAACATTAGACTTGTGTATAAAATATCATCTGTTGCTATTATTTACTGGAACAAATAACTTTGCAATTACTAAAGTGTTTATTTTCTATAAATACTTTTGAGTCCAATAAAAAAAGAATAGACTCACAAAAACCCGAAGGAAGCTAGAACATATCACGACATATAACATAAACAGCAAAATCTCCCTTTTACGTTATACTTACTTTTGAGTCTCAGAGTTTATCGCAAGTGATCTTACATATTTCCGCCAGACGCACTGTTATTGTGAAGGTTTCCACCTTAGTACATACAAATACGTTAACATACCATGTTCACTATTAACTTCAGCCAGAATATGTTGTAGGGTACTGACCATCCAATAACTATTAATAACGCACTTTTGTTTACTTGTTCTTAGCTTTATACCATATCAGATGAAATCCACGAAGACGCTTTGAAGAGATGGCAGTTTATCCTTTTAAGTAGTTATAAATATTCAAGTCCATGTATATGTGAGTGCTTGAGAGTGTGTGAGTGGCTTACGTTGCCCGTTCTAGATCAAAGTAGGAGGAGGCTAGCAGTGAGTAAGTTCAGCAGAGAAATCTGTTCAGCGTTGAATTATTTTTTGCTTCGACTGAATAACGTTTAAAGGACATGCCATCTCAAATTACTTACAGTTCGGAGTGCTCAACATTAACATTGCAAGGTACTAGCATGCGAACGATTTACAACAGCACGTTTAGCTTAAGCACCTGCTTATTACAGATAGTGAGGAGACCGTGCTACAAGCGTCATTCTAACAGATAACATAGGTGCTTGGATTATTTAAAAATTGTTGGAACGACCTTAATATCTTAACTAGCTGAGCCTAGTTTAGGTCTGTTGTTAGGACCCGTTTCACGCCCGGAAGCGCATCGTTTTTGGCGGTCGTTATAAGCATTTTTCTTGTAATTTTGACACCAAAACTACCCCACCTCAAGAGCTTGTCCTAGAAAAGAAACGGTAGTATCCCGTCAGATTGTGTTCATAAAAAACAGAGAAAAGTTAAGATGGTAATTTTAATGCATCAGGTGTACTACATAGACTCCCCCACACCTTCACACAACCATGTGGATATGTCGAAGAACTCCTTCTTTGGGAAGTTGTTCAACTCGCTCGTCACATACATTCCTTCTTCGATCTTGTCGAATCAACAGATACACATTGTGCACTTTATTCGTTGATGGTAGGTTCGTATTGGTAACATTAAGTCTCGTCATGCATAATTACGTTTATATAACAAAAAGTCCACGTTTTTCATTTCAATCAAGTTACGGCAGGCGGATATGTCGTTGCTTTTTTCCAGGAGTCAAGATGTACGGGTGAGACTTTACTGACACTTTTCCTGGGGTAGCGTGGGCGTCAACACCTCACGTATTCACTCCGGCGTTTCTCCACTGTATGCACCGTTTATCCGATATAACATTAGGCAGTCATAAATGATATTTAATACAGGATGAACCTGCATTCCACCAAAAAAATTCAATTGTTGTTCAAGGTTATTTGATACAGGGTGTCTCAGAAAATATACTAACACTTTGACTGTCTGTAACATGCTGACGTTTTTGTTTCTTCTGGTATAGCTAATGGAACAGAATGGCATGTGAACAACTTAGCTTTCAAGAGAGAAAGTTTGTTCTTAAGTGTTATTGGAAAACCGAAAACGCCACGGAAGTGCAAAGACGGTTCAAAAGGGAATTCGCGAACCGACAACAACGCACCGGACGAGATAAATTTGAAGCAAACGGAAATGTTGACAACGTCAACAAGAAACGTTCTCGACGACCACTTACATCCACCAGCCATAGAAAAGAAGAGCAGCTGCCGGAAACCTTCATTCTATCCCCACAGATATCTCTACGACAAACGGCTAGGGAGACACACATCTCAAAAGATGAGAGTTCATCGCATCTAGAAGCGTCTGCGCTGGAAATGCTACATACCAGCACTAATCCATGCTGTCAATGAAGACGATCCAAACCGAAGCGCTCGATTCTGGAATGGTGACCGCAAAACATAGGAGATCCAGGGTTTCCGCACAAAATTTCTTGGCGCGATGAGACCACCTTTAGATTAAATAGCACAATTAACGGCCATAATTGTATCTACTATGGTCCTGCAAATCCCAGTGTTACAGCTGAAACTTACCAAGGGTGACTTACCAGGGGTAACAGTGTGGTGTGGGATATCAGCATTGGACATTATAGGACTATTTTTTGTAACGAAACTGCCGTGGTGATAGGTACCTAACCTTGCTGCGAGAGTGCGTCGGTGCACACATTCAGGATATGTTTCGTGATGACGGGATTTACTTTCAGCAAGATCGAGCATCTCGTTAATCGCACGAAACCCTGAACGACTGGTGCACTGAAATTGGAAATTGAACGACAGTTGTAACCTCCCCCTCACTTATCGACCTTAATGACCGTGAAAAATTAAACCGCGTGTACCTAATGGAAATTTGGGAAAAGCAATCGTCACCGAAGTTAATTTGTCGGTAAAGAGGGAGGAAAGGGTTACATCTTAATGAAAGGAAAAATGCAAATGAAACTGGTGGCAATTAATTTTGAAAAGACGTAAAGTTAATAAAGAAAGTAAATGTGCGGCCGTTACGTTAACAATTAACTAGCGGTAATTAGATATTTGAAATTTGGGGGAAATTACAGTCGCCAGTCCTAAGGACAATTACTATACTAACTGAAAAAGAAAGGTTATTACACATATAATTAGCACTAGAAACGTGGCAACTGAAGGTTGACACGTGTAGTGTGAAAACTGAAAGTTTGTCAGAAGTAATAAATTTCGCTACACTCTGACTTAATTTAGCAAAAGAATTAATAAAACCGGAAAATCGAAAGTTAATTTAGTGACTGAAGTTAATAGTGAGCTTTCTTTCTGAAGCACATCGAAATTCAGTAAAATACGGTTAGTCTTGGACTACCTCAACAATCATTTCAAAAGCTACTTGAATCTACGCAATTTAGAAATAAGAGATTTAACTTTGAACTTGAATTAAATGATTCTGAACAATTAACAATAGTAAAATTTAGTACGTACCAAGCTGAGCTGCAGTCACAGGTAAGCTAAAATACGGTAACAAAACTCGCACTCTTAATTTGTGCTTGTGTAATCTAGATGTTGTAGCCAGCTATGAATACTTTAACTGAACTTTGAAATTAAAGCAGCGAAATTGAATGATCCCGGCGTTTGAATTTTAACGACACTCGGGTTCATTCCGGAAAAGGAAGAGACCCTGCTTGGTAATGCAATTGGGACAATGAGCAACAAACGTTCATGCTAAGTAGCTGTAATTTTGTGATGCAACAATTTTAAAAGTTGGAAAAGCTGAGGTCTGCCATACAGTTCTAAAACTTTACGTGCTTCCAGTCTTCCTTGTTGGTTGATTGAAGGTTTGAAGCCGTCGATCGAGGAGGTGGCGACGGTCACACATTGTCGGCCGTCGCTGTTGCAGAAGCTGGATGTTGGCGCGCCTTCTTCTCGACACGGTCACCAGGCGAAACGGGCTCTTGATGTGCGCCAGCTAATGCTTCCCGTCCGCGACACCATGTCAGAAACTGTCATCGCAAGTCGAGCGCAATTACATGCTGCCAAACCCCGAAAGCGCGGCAACTCGCGGGAGCTTCACACAACACACCTGCTCCACTCGCTACTCCAGCCAGACCCTCTCTGCCCGCGCTCCACGCGGCAGAGTTAACACTACCAAAGATCCTACACACTTTTGATTCTTCACACGACCTATCGATGTAATCGTTCGATAGCAGTTTTCCCTAGGCAAGACCCAGCGTAAGAATTCAAATAATATTTACGAAACAAACCAATTATACATCGACATAAATGCATAAATATATATATACAAATAGTAAAACAATTACAATATACGAAGACACAGAAATGTTATATATTCAGGTAACAAAAATAAGGAAAACAAATTTATAGTACAATAGATGGAAATAGGAGGATATGCATTTCCGGCGTTACACAGTGTCGCGAAATTCAAAAAGAGCTGTGCCGTGACGTTTTCGTTTCGCGTTCTCAGCTTTGTCTGGACAACGACGGTCATCAATTTGAACATTTGCGAACGTGGTTCCGTAAGTTTTTCTTCTGTGATTAAAGCCTTTGAATTGGTCTCTGTGTTCGTAAATAAAGTTTTTATATTCATTAAAAGTGTTAGTACATTTTTTTGAGACACCCTCTATTTTGGTATGAGAAGCTCGTGTCCTACGTTGGTTCGTTATAGATAATAATATAATTGTGATTTTTTCGTTTTTTTTACCTCTGTTGCCTTTGTTTCTGCCAAAATACTTTCAGATCAGTGAAAGAGCCTGTTATATACAATGCGCATAACGTACAACACAGAACGCAGAGAAATACAACAAGCCTCAGACAGATAAAAAAGTACTGTGGTGTGGCTGCTGTCACTGCGGGAACAGTAAACCATAGCGTCGCTCTTCCGCTCCTCCATTGCCTTCAGTGAAACCATAGACGATGTGCATACCGGCCAACTAATGGGCAGTGAACATTTCTGTACTGCCGTGTATCATTGTTTACAACATCACTACTGGGAAAACAAGCCTAGAGGATTACTGAATACAAGCTCGAGGGAGAAGGGTAAAGTGGGCATTATTTTCGTTAAAAGAAAGCATCTTGAGCGAATGAAGAAAGCTTGCTTCCAAGAAAAACAGTCTATGAATTCCATCGAAATCTGCTTTGTCGTACATATAGTGTAATGCAGGTACAAATAGAAATGGAACTAAGAAATACAGCGAATTGCAATTACTGTATAACGAGACACTGGAGGCTATGGGTGCCTTATTAGTTAGAAAATATCCCTGAAGAACCTTCTGAACTTTCTCGGTGCGGTTCGGCCGCTTTGAGTATTTCGCGGGCCTCTTGAGCTGTATTTTTACAAGGGGCATACAAGTTCCCAGTATTTTTAACCATTTAACTCTGCTGAAAGCCCAAGAACGTTTTTTTAAAAAAACTTGTATTTATTCCAAATAACGCACGACAACAGCCTAACAAAACTGATCTTTTATTAATAGCATAAAACTGGAATCGAGAATTTAAGAAGAATGTATAAAAAAGGAATATGAGGTAACAAGAACAATAATTGAGAGAAAAAGATGTATTCATATTATAAGTAGCCCGGGGTAGGACCACATTAATTACACGAGAGAAATGGTTTTTAATGGTGGAAGAAGAGAGAAAGGTGAAATCTTAAAAGAGTAAGGGACAAAAAGAATACATCAAATGCGATATAACTAAAATTGTTGCAGTCCTAATGTGGCCGTAGTGAACAAAGCAGAAGGTAGAATTACTTTCACTCCTGTAGTTGCCACAGTACTTCAGAAGTTACTACAGAAATAATTATAAATATGTCACAGGAAAATCAGTAATATTTTTCTCGTTGCTTCAAGGAATGGTTGCCAGTCGAGATCACCACAGTTCTCTTTCAAACTCGGATGAAATTTTTAGAGCAAGGCTGTTCAAAGTATAAATACAGTACATATTTCTAATAGCCCACAGGTAAGTATCTTTCTACTCAGACGCTAAACCCTTGCGTACAGTCGTGTGTATTGCGTTCTTTCAACTCCTGCAGAAACATAGAACGCCGAACGCATACCACGTCTGATATGAGTGTAGCGGCACGCAGAGGGGCAGCTACTGCTACAAGAATTAAAATCTTTGTGAGGTTCGTTAAACTAACATTCAACAATTATTCCGTCTGTAAATGCTCAGTTATCACCGCTGTTTAGGTCACAATGTGTTTAGATCTTTTCCCTTCGACCCCAAACTCCAAAAGAACAATATTGTAATAAACTTATTCCTGTGTTATGGACACAAAAATGTAACAAATTATTTTTATGCTGAATATATTCGAAGCATTAATTTCGCCCTATCATTCGAGTGCCATAAATATTTCAAGAATGTAATTTATATTAAGACTTCACGAGCCACAACGGATTCCATGTGATATTTTACGAAATTCCATCTCAGGGCACCCACTTTTCATTGCATATATTAATGACCTTTCACCACTAACCTTACAAAAGGGCAGGGATGCTTGGTTTTCAGATAATACAAACATAGCAAGAAGTAAAAATCAAGAGTAGTTTCAAAATACAGGTTCATGAAATTTTCATGGGAATCAAAACTTGGTTCCTCGCCAATTCTTTGACAAAAAACATTTTGAAAACACTATATGCAGTTCTCATCTTGTAAGACGTTATGTCCCCGTATGTGTCCAAAATACACTCGCATGCATGCACAAGAGACATACTGAGAAGAAACCTTCGTGTTACTGTGATAAAATGTGTCATGCAGCCGAGACATATATAAGGCCTTGAAACACCATAGCTCTTATGCTGTATGGATTTATTTTGCTTTTGTTTTATTTAATGTTACATCGTTGAGCTTCTGTAAATATTGTTTGATTGAATCGATAACACAAAACTGTATACTCCTTCCTTTGTTAAAACTTTGATGTCGTGGTTTGATTCTATGCAATGTAGTATGTCTCTCATTTAAATTCTTTCTCCCATTTGGAGGGAACAAAACTTACTGTATGTAATTGTAATTTCTGTGTGAATAATTTTTTGTAGAAATGTCAATATGTGCAAATGTTCTGTTTTATGTAATGTATTTGGTTTTGTAAACTGCTGATCCTCACTTAGGGTTCTTAGTTAGTTTGTATGTAAAAGGTGTAGTGGTTCCCCTCGGGAACGGAACTGTGTAGCGCGCGAAAATTGTGATTGGCCTATGTAGAAAAGGTGGAACTGATAGTCAGTCGGGGACAAGCTACGAGTCTGGGACGAGCTACCCAACTGTGCACTGCCATGTTAATGTTGTATATTGTGCTGGTTCGGAGAGAGGTTTTTTCTGCCACTTTCCCATGCCTCGGTTGGATGGATAAATAGCTAGAACGATTCTGGAATTAGTATTCATCATCGCCACCAAGAAGAGACAGAGTCCAGCAGTTCTGCCTGCAAATCCACCTACCAACATGCAGTTGCCACCACATTGCGCAATCACTGTATCGGAATGCTATAATAATGTACAGTGAAGGATCAGCTCATTGGATGTTTTAGTGTGCACAAATATGAGGTAACTTATAACTGAATTTATATACCTACCTTGATTTTTTCCTCGTCATAACACCTCTCAGGTTCCTCTCCGTTTGAACTAAAGTGATTACCGAGTGTCCCTACTGAAAGAACATTAAAGACCAGTGTTTTTGCTAATTAATGCTTCTTGAACATACACTCCTGGAAATTGAAATAAGAACACCGTGAATTCATTGTCCCAGGAAGGGAAAACTTTATTGACACATTCCTGGGGTCAGATACATCACATGATCACACTGACAGAACCACAGGCACATAGACACAGGCAACAGAGCATGCTCAATGTCGGCACTAGTACAGTGTATATCCACCTTTCGCAGCAATGCAGGCTGCTATTCTCCCATGGAGACGATCGTAGAGATGCTGGATGTAGTCCTGTGGAACGGCTTGCCATGCCATTTCCACCTGGCGCCTCAGTTGGACCAGCGTTCGTGCTGGACGTGCAGACCGCGTGAGACGACGCTTCATCCAGTCCCAAACATGCTCAATGGGGGACAGATCCGGAGATCTTGCTGGCCAGGGTAGTTGACTTACACCTTCTAGAGCACGTTGGGTGGCACGGGATACATGCGGACGTGCATTGTCCTGTTGGAACAGCAAGTTCCCTTGCCGGTCTAGGAATGGTAGAACGATGGGTTCGATGACGGTTTGGATGTACCGTGCACTATTCAGTGTCCCCTCGACGATCACCAGTGGTGTACGGCCAGTGTAGGAGATCGCTGCCCACACCATGATGCCGGGTGTTGGCCCTGTGTGCCTCGGTCGTATGCAGTCCTGATTGTGGCGCTCACCTGCACGGCGCCAAACACGCATACGACCATCATTGGCACCAAGGCAGAAGCGACTCTCATCGCTGAAGACGACACGTCTCCATTCGTCCCTCCATTCACGCCTGTCGCGACACCACTGGAGGCGGGCTGCACGATGTTGTGGCGTGAGCGGAAGACGGCCTAACGGTGTGCGGGACCGTAGCCCAGCTTCATGGAGACGGTTGCGAATGGTCCTCGCCGATACCCCAAGAGCAACAGTGTCCCTAATTTGCTGGGAAGTGGCGGTGCGGTCCCCTACGGCACTGCGTAGGATCCTACGGTCTTGGCGTGCATCCGTGCGTCGCTGCGGTCCGGTCCCAGGTCGACGGGCACGTGCACCTTCCGCCGACCACTGGCGACAACATCGATGTACTGTGGAGACCTCACGCCCCACGTGTTGAGCAATTCGGCGGTACGTCCACCCGGCCTCCCGCATGCCCACTATACGCCCTCGCTCAAAGTCCGTCAACTGCACATACGGTTCACGTCCACGCTGTCGCGGCATGCTACCAGTGTTAAAGACTGCGATGGAGCGCCGTATGCCACGGCAAACTGGCTGACACTGACGGCGGCGGTGCACAAATGCTGCGCAGCTAGCGCCATTCGACGGCCAACACCGCGGTTCCTGCTGTGTCCGCTGTGCCGTGCGTTTGATCATTGCTTGTACAGCCCTCTCGCAGTGTCCGGAGCAAGTATGGTGGGTCTGACACACAGGTGTCAATGTGTTCATTTTTCCATTTACAGGAGTGTAGTAAATAGAAAGTTAAAGTTAATGTGGCAAGATAGTGAGTTAAAGCTAATGATGCTTGCTGAAAATATTTTCCCTAGTAAAACTGCTTATTAATGTGTTGTTGCCAACTTGAAATTAAAAATTCTTAAGACTGAGGCTTATAAAGTTTTGCTTAGTAAATTATCACATTACTGGCTGTTGTAAATCGCAGAAGGTGAGTCAGTATCTTACATATATGTTAATTTTGTCCCTCAATGTAGTAAAAGTGGAAAACTGCAGTTGTGAAACGTTATATACTCATGTTTGCTAAGTGTTTGTCTCTCTTGTGTATTGGAAGTGCATATTAATAATATAACAGGATCCACAGTTTGTCTATTGTGTTAATGCTAGGTAACAAGTAATGGGAAGACCACTAATTATGAAAACCATAATTTCTTTAAGCCCTGAAAGTAATAGTGTGTTTCGGTATTTGTTATAATTTTGCAAATAGTTTCTGCTGCTCTAACTGTTAGGTCCAATCTTACCGTAAACATATGTATGTGTCAGAGTTCGCTGCACTCGCGGTTGACAAAGTATAGGTTGTGTTTATCCATTAAAGTTACTAATAACTATTTTCTTGAAAGAGAATGTTAATCATTCTCTTACCTAGTTATACTGGCGACCGTTTTCTTTATCAGTTAAACAGTGCAGATAGGCAGAATTTTGTTTGTACTGTTCAAATATTTACGTAATTCTGACTTTCATTTCCGATAAGCCACCTCCATTAGATACAACACGGTCAACATAACAAAATTCCTCTCAGAGGCTAACACTGCTCTGTTGCTTTATACCATAATTGCTTTAACAAGATAGTTTTATTTCACGACCTGCCTACAACTTTAAGGTTATGGTACAGCAGTAGCAGACAGGAGTGTTATAGCCTGTCGTAAATTACAGAAAAGCACCCACGTACACCCTCACCGGACATACTCACAGAACAGTATAAAATACAAAATGGAAGGCTGATATAATGCAGATACAGCTATGTTGGTCTCATTTGATGTGGAAAACATGTACTTCACAATTCCAGTCAATACCAGTAAAAAATGGTGACAGAATAAGAGTGAGATACAATCAATTTCCTCAGGAACACATAACAAAGATAAACACACTCCTGCATTTCATTACTGGCCAAAATTACTTAGCATTAAAAAAATCTATCTACAAAGAGAAGGATTTCCCCTGGAGCTCCAATTTCAGGAAAGTTAGCAAATACCTTCATGAACAAAGAATTTTTCAGATAATAGTACCAGGAAAATGCAATATAGTGTATAGGCGGAGATACATGGATGACATCGACTGCTTGGTAGATAAACAGGGAAATAAAATAGAATAACTACATGCAGAGATAAACACATTAAACAAAAACATAAAGTTCACCTTAGAGGTGGAACAAGCAAGCCAAACAAACTTCCTAGATTTATCCATCACTAAGAAACGTAACCAACACTCATCCAAAATTTAGAGGGAAAGCACCATAACAGAAACAATATTAAATGAAGCATCAGCCGGCCGGTGTGGCCGTGCGGTTCTAGGCGCTTCAATCTGGAAGCGCGTGACCGCTACGGTCGCAGGTTCGAATCCTGCTTCGGGCATGGATGTGTGTGATGTCCCTAGGTTAGTTAGGTTTAAGTAGTTCTAAGTTCTAGGGGACTGATGACCACAGATGTTAAGTCCCATAGTGCTCAGAGCCATTTTTGAAGCATCTAACAAACCACAGGCCAAAAACTTACCTGCCATTAGATATGCGATCCACACATTAACCACGGTACCACATGAGGAACAGAACTATAATAAGGAGCTGGACATTTTTATGCAGATAGGAAAACATAACGGATACCAAGAATCCCTAGTAGCAAAAATGAACAAGAAAATCCAGAAAAACATGAAAATGAAAACAAAACACCACACAAATCCGGAGACCCACAACACCTACCACAAAAATATACACCAACAACAACACCACTACACAGCAAGGGAACAACGCAGAAACCCAGCACACAAGCTGGTACATACTCATATGCAAATAAAAGCTGACACTCAGAATCGGGAACATCCCCAAGAAACAAGGAATAAAAATAGCATATCAAAGCAATAGCGGTACACAGAAACGTCTAAGGAAGGAAGGTCGCTCTCACGTGAACCAAAAATCTGGCATTTACCAACTCCAGTTATGCTCTATACTTAGGACGGATAAGCAGACCTTTAAAAATGGAACACAGAAAAGGATAAAAATATGACACTAGCATTTAACATTTACAGAAAACCTCAGGAAGAAGGTAAGAAAACCACCATCCTACCAAAGTAGAACAGGAGATGAAAATAATCAGATTCAGCAACAAGAAACAGCTCCGAAACCTACAGGAGAACTTTCAAATTCAAGAAGCAATAACTGAGAAGAAACACATAATAAATGACCAAAAGACACCAGCAACCAGACGCTATTTAATCTAATAAAATGTGTTGTGGAGAAAGTGCAGCCCCCTACACAACATAAAATAGTATCACAAACTAGGCAGTAACCCATCCTTGGTTATCCACTACTCTACCACAGTGAAGCAATAATTTACACATACACACTAGTTGGAAAATACAGAGCAACAGCAAACGCTCCCGCCACTAACGAAACAACCCAAGGACGAACGCGTCGCGCCACAGAAAAACAAAACGCACGAAATGGCGAGATGACACCAGTTCTTCTCAACACAGAAACTTGAATATTTGGTGCAGTGAAAATGCATTGTGTTGAATACCCAAAACATACACCTGAAAGAACAAGAAATATGCAGCAAACAACAAAAAAACCGAGAGCAACGATAAGAATGAAAACTTATAGCAGTGAGCAAATCACGCGAGCTGTTCATAATCGTAGCAGACAGAATTGTATGAGAAAAAATCATGTTGTATCAGTGACCACTGAAGATGCTTGAGAATAACGCAAAACGCGTCTGGTCTTAATAAAACTTTCATTACAGTTGCAAAAGACGCTAATTAACCTATACCACTTGTAGCTGTAAGAAAATCTAATTGCTATTCTTCACCCAAGAACAGTTGGCTTTTTGCGGTAAGCCAACCGTAAGAAGACTGTGCCGTCACTGTTTGGTATGCTAACGTATTTTTGCTGCTGTCGGACCAGAGTTTATTCGCTTTATTGATAGAACACGCTTCCTTATGAAATAAACCAGACCGTGTGTCTAATACAAACGTCTGTCCCCTACACCTTTCAAATATTAAAGTTGTTCGGTTGAAAAATGTCACTTTGACATAACAATAGCACAAGTAAAATTACTTTGTTTTATTGTCTCTCTACAGTGAGTGACACACTTCTCTAACAACAACAGAAAAATGTTCAAATGTTTGTAAATTCGTAAGGGACCAAACTACTTAGGTCATTGGTCCCTATACTTTCATACTACTTAAACTAACTTACGCTGAGAACAACTCACACACAAATGCCTGAGGGAGGACTCGAACCTCCGGCGGGAGGGGCCGCGCAGTCCGTGACATGACGCCTCAAACCACACGGCCACTCCGCGCGGTAACAACAACTGAAACCATTCAGTCTTGTATTAACAGTTAAACTTGTTTCGCATTCATACTGAAGTAGCCATTGTTAATTTTCCACATGAAGTAAGCAGGTAATCATCAATCACGAAAGCCGCATTCAGCTCCGAAAATTCCAGAAGCGAGCGATGAGTAAGGAGTACAATATCGCCACTTCGTAAGTCGAAGGCAGCAGTGCTCGTTATATTACTGTGTTACATATTTGGGTCTAACAACATTATAAATTCACAAAATTTGGTACGTAGGATATCCGCAACTGAAATCTTTCTACATTAATTATCATTATTAATTCACTTGGGAGGAGCATGCTATGGAACTGTTGATGCACCTAAACAAAATTTGATTTTCAGTACATATACTGTTAAACATAAAAATAGAAGAAAAACTACTACCATACTTCCCTTACTTTCATTCCATAAGTCGACTGCGATCATTTTTTGGGGTAACTCATCAAGCCAAGCTACAGTTTCCCGACTACAAAAGCATATAAAACAATTTACTTCTGGTGTGAACTCAAGAACATTCTGCTGAGTCCTGTTCAGGAAACATGACACTAACTTTGCTTCCCAATATATTTCTTCCATAATGTATCACAAATTTATACGACTTTTCCAAACCAACACCTCAGTCCACGGAAATAATACTAGAAAGAATCATAACCTTCATAAGGATTTAAAGTCACTTACTTCTCAATATCTTTCCAATAGCCATAAAGAAAGGTCCGAAGAGCAGCCAAAAGGATTAACTGCTGGCCAACTCCTATGCCACTGAAAAATTTCTTATGACAGCCAGCTGATATACATTTTGTTAATGATGTAAAATAACATGAAGCCTACAAAAGAATCTGTCGTCTGCAACTCTTCAGTGCAGTAACGGGTTCATTGTATATACGGTTTGCAAACTAATTTTCTGCTTGATGATGCGTAACTGTAATAGCTTTAGAAATATTGTACACAACTCAGGGAATTGTACATTCACATGTGTTATGGTAGTTACGGTTTTAAATGAACATAACTGTAAGATAAGATTTGTTTCTAATTATTCCACATCCACGAATAGCACTACACTTAGGATCTGGGGTAGGAACAGTAGCACATCTCTTTGTTTTTTAAGTATGTATAATCTATTCTTGTTTTGTGACAGGTTCTACGTTCTTAAAAATCTCTGCGTTATAGATCTATTGATAAAAAGTGTATGTAAGCACATTTAAGAAAAAGAGAAAGAGACGTGTAGCTTTGTTTGCTAGGAGACCCTGTGGGTTATGTACAGCCACCTAACCGGAAAGCAGAGAGTATCTGATTATAGATAACTGTATCATCTTCGAAAAGAGACAGGTAACTATTAGTATTACTTGCCAGGTCTTTAATGTACGATATGAACGGCAAGGAGGCAACACACTTCCTTTTATTTATACTCTGTAGACACCTGACCATTCGAAGTAAAAGAAATCCTCAAATGCAAGAGTGGGCTTATAATCAATGTTTGTTTATTAAACATTTACAGTACCAGAGTACATCCGAGTAAAGCAAATCCAAGTCCTCATTCTCATGCAGTAATTAACTTCAAATAACAAATGACATAACAAAAAATAAAACAATTGTTCACCATACAGTAACAAAATAATATGGGCAACAATAATATACAGTAAAAATTTATGACTTTACAAGGGATCACCAAGATAAAATAGCATCTAGTGGAATGGCTCACGAGAATGACCTACAGTTCACTAATGGCAACACCTCCCCCGTATTCCAGACATATAACAGACAAAACAGCACAATCTACACACATATACAACCCACTCTAGAATCCACAACGAAAATGCATGCACGAGCAATAGCTACAGTGACTTATCGCTAGTACACAGTTACGTCATAACAATTTGTAACGTGACCAGTTTTCTCCGAAACTGTCCACTATCATATTTCAGAGGATGACATACAAATTCCCTTGAGCAAGGAGTCGTTCAGTTACACTGCTCCGTAATTGCAGATCTGTGTTAATATCGCTAGTAGCTATTTTCATGTCGCTGTTTCTATATCTTTTCTCATAGCACCGTGGAAGTTTCCAGGAGTTGAAAGCTTTCAAACTGGCTGCACCAGATAGGAATCCTATTAAGAGGAACTGGCCGTCATAGAAATATGGAGTCCTAGGCGTCTATTAGAGGAAGACGGTTTTTCACAAAAGTTGGTTTTCAGTGGCTTCGTTTCATGTATCTGGAAAGGTTAATCGTCATAACGTTCCACATAAGATTGTGGGACATCTTCGTGATTAGCTCTAAGTTACCGTCTCTGGTGGCACGATCTTTTCAAAAGTTTATGGGCCATTTTCCGCGGAAGGGAAAACAGTTACTGGTTTCTTGTGACTGAATATGCTGCACAATTACAGGAAGACAGCGGAAACATCGTTTTTCAGCAAGACGTTGCTCCACCAAACTTTCTTTAAGACGTTCGTGACTATCTTAGTGCTGAACTGCGTCAGTGTTGGACTGGACGTGCTTCCTATCATGACTCTCCCTCAGTGGCTCCCTCAGTCACATAACATGACCCCTTGTGGTTCCTTCTTACGGCGTTACGTCAAAGATGATGTGTTCCTGTCTGCAGTGCCACTTAATGTGGAAGAGTTTCAGGAAAGGATAATTCTGTCTCTGACATCGAGCATGGAGTGTTTGGACTAGTGCGGCAAGAGTTTGACTGTCTTAGTAGCCACTTGCCGCGTCAAAAAGGGCGGCCTAGTTCGTACCTGTAATGTGAATTAACAATTTGGAGAGACGATCTATTTACTAATAAGTGTCTATTTTTGGTCAAATGTTGTTGAGTAGAGCGAAAACACGACTTCCTAGAAATCACATAATGGATTGTTGTCCGAATTTTCATAGCCAAACGAAGAGTGAGTGTTGGACACATGAGATGTCAAATTAACCGGCGTGTGGTCCAGTTTCGCAGAGAAAGCTTGCGTGCGTGGGAAGCGACTGTTAAAGTTTTTCTAGTATTTAAAGCATTAATTCCTTGAAAGTAATTAGCGAAATCAAGAAAAAACTTAAATCCTAATTTGGTGGGATTTTTTTTCTACGAATTTGTAGAGTGGAAAATTGACGAATGGGCTATCAAATTGACTATCGTGACGTACAGTTTTGCAAAAATAGATTTAATTGCTTGAAAGTAATCATGGCACTTACGAATAATTTTAATTAGTGATTGGAGAAAAATTGAAATATTGCACCAACAGCTGCTTCAAGCTATGTAAATGATGTACTGAAAGATATCCAATCACAGGATAAACTGAAGTTTCTCGCTGTTCTTCCGGTCTATACACTCTTGATGATAATAGAATACTGATAGGTAGTTAAACGTATTAGGCCTATATTTCATTCTTTCTGGGAAAAACATGAAATTTTAAAAAATATAGAAAAAAATCAATCGAATCTTTTGTCGAATGATTTAATTAAAAGTAGGAAATAATATACGCAGTTGTGCGAAATTTGAGTACAAAAGTAACTCTCGCTTAGTGTGTCACTTCCAAATAACTTACATCTGTAAAACTTCGTTCTGAAGAAAAGAAATTTGTTAACATTGAATATAGATTTAGGTGCTAGAAGTCTTTTCTGAAAGCATCTCTATGGAGTGTAGCCATGTATGGAATTGAAACATCGACGATGAACTGTTTAGACAAATAGGGAATAGAAGGTTTTGAAATGTGGTGCTACAGAAAAATACTAATAATTAGATGGGTAGATCATGTAAATAATGAGGCGGTACTGAATAAAATTGGGGAGAAAAGAAATTTCTATCACAACCTGACTAGATGAAGGGAAAGGTTGATAGGACACATTCTGAGACATGAAGGGACCACCAATTTAGTACTGGAGGGAAGTGTGGGGGATGAAAATAGTAGGGGCAGATCAAGAGATTAATATAAGAAGCAGATTCAGAAGGTCGTAGGTCCCAGCAGTTATTCGGAGATGAAGAGGCTTGCACAGGATACAGCAGAGCGGACAGCTTCGTCAAACCAGTCTTCGGACTGAATATCACAACAAGAAGATGAAACTTTGACTTTTCATATAAATAGCTGCTCTATTATTCTACAAACTGAAAGAAAAACGCCATGGGAGGAACAGAAAGGAGACTTTTATTCAAAGACAGTAATGATACTAAAGTCATCGCAAGCTATGGTGATACTTCAGAGATTTCAAAGGGCGTCACATGATTCGTAATATGGTGTGTGATCAACACGGACTCCATGCTGGTTGGTAAGAGGTTGTTTTGGTAGGGGTTCCGTTCCTCCACCACGGCGACTGTTAACTTGTGGATGGTCGTTGGTGCTTATGGATGTGCTGCAGTATGTCTCCTCAACGAGTCCCAGACGTACTCGATGGGATTTAAGTCGGGGAAACGGACAGGCCATTCCATTCTTTGCAGATCTTTTCATTCCACCTGCTCTATTTGATGCGGATGCGCATTGTTAGCCATGAAAGCGAAGTGAGGGCCAAATGTATACCTGAAAAGAAGCACATGTGACAATAACGTTGATCGGTGAATGTACCGTGTTCAAAGATTTAGATTTCGGAACGGTGCGTGGTGGAGGGCACCCTGAGTACCTCTATGGGTTCTTCCTTCTACTCCAGTCTCGTATTGTTCGTGGAATGAAAGATTGTCGGTATGCCTCTGTGTGGGCTCTAATCTCTCTGATTTTATCCTCATGGTCTCTTCGCGAGATATACGTAGGAGGGAGCAATATACTGCTTGACTCCTCGGTGAAGGTATGTTCCACTGGAGTTTATCTACCATCTCCGTAACGCTTTCGCGATTACTAAATGATCCTGTAACGAAGCGCGCTGCTCTCCGTTGGATCTTCTCTATCTCTCCTATCAACCCTGTCTGGTACGGATCCCACACCAGTCAGCAGTATTCAAGCAGTGGGCGAAAAAGTGTACTGCAACCTACTTCCTTTTTTTTTTCAGACTGCATTTCCTTAGGATTCTTCCAACGAATCTCAGTCTGGCATCTGCTTTACCGACGATTAATTTTATATGGTCATTCCATTTTAGATCACTCCTAATGCCTACTCCCAGATAATTTATGGAATTAACTGCTTCCTGTTGCTGACCTGCAATATTGTAGCTAAATGATAAAGGATCTTTCTTTCTATGTATTCGCAGCACATTACACTTGTCTACATTGAGATTCAATCATCATTCCCTCACCATGCGTCAATTCGTTGCACATCCTCCTGCATTTCAGTACAATTTTCCATTGTTACAACCTCTCGATATACTACAGCATCATCCCTGAAAAGCCTCAATGAACTTCCGATGTTATCCGCAAGGTCATCTATATATATTGCGAACAGCAACGGTCCTACGACACTCCTCTGCAGCACACCTGAAATCAATCTTACTTCGGAAGATTTCTCTTCATTGAGAATGACATGCTGCGTTCTGTTATCTAGGAACTCTTCAATCCAATCACTCAATTGATCTGATAGTCATATGCTCTTACTATGTTCATTAAACGACTTTGAGGAACTGTATCAAATGCATTGCGGAAGTCAAGAAACACGGCATCTATCTGGGAACCCGTGTCTATGACCCTCTGAGTCTCGTGGACGAATAGCGCGAGCTGGGTTTCACACGATCGTATTTTTCGAAACCCATGCTGATTCCTACAGAGTAGATTCCTAGTCTCCAGAAAAGTCATTATACTCGAACATAATACGTGTTCCAAAATTCTACAACTGATCGACGTTAGAGATATAGGTCTATAGTTCTGCACATCTGTCGGACGTCCCTTCTTGAAAACGCGGATGACCTGTGCCCTTTTCCAATCTTTTGGAACGCTACGCTCTCCTAGAGACCTACGGTACACTGCTGCAAGAAGGGGGACAAGTTCCTTCGCGCACTCTGTGTAAAATAGAATTGGTATCCCAGCGGCCTTTCCTCTTCTGAGCGATTTTAATTGTTTCTCTATCCCTCTGTCATCTGTTTCGATATCTACCATTTTGTCATCTGTGCTACAATCTAGAGAAGGAACTACAGCGTAGTCTGTGGAACATTTTTGGAAAAAGACATTTAGTATTTCGGCCTTTACTCTGTCATCCTCTGTTTCAGTACCATTTTGGTCACAGAGTGTCTGGACGTTTTGTTTTGGTCCACCTACCGCTTTGACATAAGACCAAAATTTCTTTCCTGGGTAGATTATGCCTTCCCCCATCTCACCATATGAGGATACGTCCAGTATTGTCGAACACGATCGTTTTGGTGGTCCAATAGTCACTTCTACTCGTCTCCTTGGCTATTGCTTTCACTTGCCGTCTGTACTATACTGCAGCAGTTCTTACTTTGAATGTTCCAAGTTTCTTCGAGCTGTATATCTTGGCAGGGGCACGTCATACCAAAGTTACGTTTGTTATTAAGTTTGGAGATCAGTGTAGGTTAGAGAAACATTTGGTTTTTGAGAAAATCGATTTTCAAATTAATTGTGCGCTTTGTATACCGTAATATTACATGCATTCTGAGCAAATCAGCGTAGCTCAGTGGTAAACGTGCAGGGCTACTGCGCTGGAGGTACCGTGTTTGAATCCTGTTGCCATTATGTTTTTTTATTTAATGCTAAAGTTCCGAGACTGTTACCTGAAATGCTCCTCCATGATACTGAAAAGAGGGAGATTGAGTTAATAATTAAATCACTAAAGACCAAGAACTCTCATGGATATGACAGGGTATCTAGCAGAATACTGAAGTATTGTTCCATGTATGTTAACCCAGTACTTAGCCATATCTGTAACTTTTCCTTTAGGAGTGGTCGGTTTCCTGACCGATTAAAGTACTCGGTAGTGAAACCACTTTATAAAAAGGGAGACAGGGATAATGTTGATAATTATAGACCTATTTCTATGCCATTGGTGTTTGCTAAAGTTATCGAGAGGGTTGTATATACAAGGTTACTGCAGCATTTAAATTCACATAATTTGCTGTCAAATGTACAGTTTGGTTTTAGAAATGGCTTAACAACTGAAAATGCTATAGTCTCTTTTCTCTGTGAGGTTTTGGACGGATTAAATAAAAGGTTGCGAACGCTAGGTGTTTTCTTTGATTTAACGAAGGCTTTTGACTGTGTTGACCACAAAATATTACTGCAGAAGTTGGAACATTATGGAGTAAGGGGAGTAGCTTACAATTGGTTCGCCTCTTACTTTAAGAACAGAAAGCAGAAGGTAATTCTCCGCAATATTGAGAGTGGTAATGATGTTCAGTCCCAATGGGGAACTGTTAAATGGGGCGTTCCGCAAGGATCGGTGCTGGGGCCACTGCTGTTTCTTGTTTATATAAATGATATGCCTTCTAGTATTACAGGTGATTCAAAAATATTTCTGTTTGCTGATGACACCAGCTTGGTAGTGACGGATCTTGTGTGTAATATTGAAACAGTAACAAATAATGTAGTTCATGAAATAAGTTCGTGGCTTGTTTTTGCAGTTTCTAACTCACAATTCAACGAGAACTGATATTTTAATCAGACAGAATGGGCATGTTATAAGCGAGACGGAACAGTTCAAGTTCCTAGGCGTACGGATAGATAGTAAGCTGTTGTGGAAAGCCCATGTTCAGGATCTTGTTCAGAAACTAAATGCCATTTTATTTACCATTAGAACAGTATCTGAAATAAGTGACATTTCAACACGAAAAGTAGAATACTTCGCATATTTTCATACGCTTATGTCATATAGTATTATTTTTTGGGGTAATTCTTCTGATTCAAAAAGGGTATTTTTGGCTCAAAAACGGGCTGTTCGAGCTATGTGTGGTGTAAGTTCTAGAACCTCTTGTCGACCCCTATTCAATAGTCTGGGAATTCCGACATTGCCCTCACAGTATATATTTTCTATAATGTCGTTTGCTGTTAGCAATATTAGCTTATTCCCAAGAGTTAGCAGCTTTCACTCAGTTAATACTAGGCAGAAATCAAATCTGCATGTGGAATGCACTTCCTTGACTCTTGTGCAGAAAGGAGTGCAGTATTCTGCTGCATCTATTTTCAATAAGCTACCACAAGAACTCAAAAATCTTAGCAGTAGCCCAAACGCTTTTAAGTCCAAACTGAAGAGTTTCCTCATGGATCACTCCTTCTATTCTGTCGAGGAGCTCCTGGAAGAGCTAAAAAATTAAGCAAATTCCAGTGTTACATTCTTGATTTTCTTTATTTAAACTAATGACGTGTCGCCAGAATATGTTTCTTATATTTCATTTTATCTGTTTCTACAATCGGGTTATAATTTCATGTATTGACTCGTTCCATGACCATGGAGACTTCTCCTTAATGTGGTCCCACGGAACAATAAATAAATAAATAAACGAGTAGACGAATTAACTGGGATATACAGAAATGCAGTCACGTCCTGCACGAAATGCGAGAAGTACACGAAACTGGTGTACGAAGAATTTTTACGTTCTGTAATTCTTCCGTACGTGGGAAAGAAAAAAGTTTTGTGCATTATCGATACGTGGGGAGGGCAAAACAATTCAACTTTATACGATATTCACTGATGAAAGCAAAGCGAGCACCTGCACCCTAAATGTGGTCCCACCAAAGTGCACTCCTTACTGCCAGTCCTGCGATGTTTATTTTTACCGACAGGTGAAAATCTTCACGAAAATTATTCAGAATGCTCCCGACTTGATGAAAGACAATAGAGTGATCGCTTCTATGGAAGATTCGATAAAATTACATTCGCTAATCCTACATCAATTCAGCGCGCCTAATTTTGAAAGGGTGATTAGATACGCAAGGTTCGCATCGAAATTAGCGGATGAAAGAGAAATCTTTTTGAATGCAAAAGAATCGTGCCTCCCGGTATCGCTCATGAAGAAACCGTGCGCCTGCAAGACGGTTGCTTTCGTAAAACGCGCGTGGTGCTGCGAAAATCTGTGCTTCGGTTGTTTCTGTGATAAGTATCACCCACAATATTGTTCTGGCACATCAAGCAGTGTGGACAATGAAAAATAAGATTTTGTAATATCGTATGACGGAAAAAATTAATAACCGAATATATCTTTATAATTTCGCACATCTTACACTGTTTGTTGATATTCCTTGAAATAAAACTATAAAATGCCGTCGATTTTGAAAACAAAAAGGACACTAGCTGGATTCGAACACTGTACATCCAGCGCGGTAGCCGTCAACCTTTACCGCTGTGCTACGCTGACTTGCTCGAAATTTGTGTAGAATTTTTGTAAACATTTTTTGGTTACAGTGATCAATATATTATTATATTTTAACTAAAGTTCAGTTTTGATCACAGTAGTTATGTCTCAATAACATAGGTGACTGGTTTCGGTTATATTTATATAACCATCTTCAGACCTGTGAATTAGTTTTAGAAAATACTAGAAACCAATCTTAAAATAAAATGAAAAGTGTCTAATGAGGACAAAATTTTTAACAAGATAAAATAAAACTTATTATACCCATGGCTTCCTCGGAGGATGGTAGGCGGAGCTCTCCTCAGCTTCTACGAAGTCAACTGATGGTTATGAGTGCTGAGCATGAGCTTAAATAAGCAGAGGCTCCGCCTAATTCCTCTCACACTACTTCACAACTGCTAATCAGCGTTCATAATATGACGCTATTGTCGAAGTATAAAAATACGAAATACTTAAATAATATAAAATTGATTCATTTAAAATGTCTGTTTAACAGATAGTTCGTATGTGTAAAACTTATTTATATTTTAGGTAATAACGGTAAACTACGATGTGTAATAGCTGTGCCCTCTAGGGCAATCTTAATACTATTACACTGTCAGTTAAATCAAAGATGTAAAAGTCCTTGGAGTTGTGGTATATATCGATTATACCGAGTCGCCTACATCACAATTGCATCTCTGATGGATGTTGCACAATCGTCTTACTTTAACTGTAGTTTTCATAGTGACATTCTTTATAATAATAGGGTAGCAGCCAAGAGTACGTTCCGCATTATGTATGTCTGAATAACTGATGAGACCGCTGATTAAATATTTAGAACTCATCGACCTAATAGTTTTTATAATAATCAATTTCAATTTAATAAAATTTTATATGTTGTATAGCATATTTTTCATACATAGCTTTTGCCATGGGTATAACTAATCTTATATTTTGAAACAAAAGAGTAGGTGCATCTTCATTATAAAATTTGGTCAAAAAGGACGTAAAAATATTTTTCGCGAAAATCTAATTGTTCATTGAGCAGCAGTGATGATTTGGTTTTCAAATGAGCATATATCTCGATTTCTTCTATGATATTCATAAGTAAGCATTTATTTGCATTTCTAGTATTTTCTAAAATTAATTCACAGGTCTGAAGATGGTTATGCAAATATAACCGAAACCGGTCACCTATGTTCTTGTGACATAAGTGTTGTCATCAAGACTGAACTTCAGGTTAAAAAAAAAAAAAAAACGAAATGTGTGTATTGTTACGGGTATAGGAAGGACGCAATGAACTTAGAAATCAATTTCCTCAAAAGCCAAGGCCCATCGCTGAAAAAACCGGATATCCAGGTGCTCAGGGTAGTTGCCTCTACAACATATTTGAAGCGCCTTAAAATCCGTGATTTACTGTATGGAGAGACAATTTTAAAGAGTATTTATCTGGTGGAGTTTCGCTGAGTGGTCACTGACGTATAAGCTTCTCAGGTGATGTACATGATTTTGAGGGACGTCAAGTGTATCTATAATCAGTATTTCTTACTTTCATCTTTCTTACTTTTAGTCGGATCAATTAGCAAAACATATGACGCTTTGTGATTCTTCAGTTTCTCCCGGCGTATTTGTTGCTCGAACAGTCCACGGGTATACTGCCGGTTCATAGTGTCCAACGGGCACAGTACTTCGGCGATCAGATATGTCTCCATCGTCAGGTGCGCTGACGAACTGAGCTCCCGAGGGCGGGCGGCCGATTTAAATCCCCTCCACCCGCGGGCCGTCCACGCCCACGCGCCGGCGGTCGCGAAGACGTGGGCGTCGGTTCAAATGGCTCTGAGCACTATGGGACTTAACTTCTGAGGTCATCAGTCGATTAGACCTTAGAGCTACTTAAACCTAACTAATCTAAGGACATCACACACATCCATGCCCGTGGGAGGATTCGAACCTGCGACCGTAGCGGTCGCGCGGTTCCAGACTGTAGCGCCTAGAACCGCTCGGCCACTCCGGCCGGCGTGGGCGTCGGAATCTGTCGTAGCGTCGATGTGCTTGCTACGTCCGCCCTGCAGGCATATACTAAATTCCCTGTGAGTGTGGGAAGACTTATATCGGACAAACAGTACGCACCATCGAAGATCGTTGCCGAGAACGTCAAAGGCACACTCGACTGAAATATCCAAATACGTCGGCGGTAGCAGAGCACTGTTTGTCCGAGGAACACGAGGTGGGTTATGAGCGTACCAAGATCCTGGCTCAGACCTCTAAACATTGGGACAGCGTTATAAGGGAGGCTATCGAAATTCGCACCAGGGAAGATCTTATCAACCGAGATTGCGGCTACAATCTCAGAAAAGCTTGGAACCCGGCATTGAATGTAATTAAGAAGACTCTCAGCAAGAAGTACGAACTGGCGACCAGGGCAGACGCAGCAAGCACATCGACGCTACGACAGATTCCGACGCCCACGTGTTCGTGACCGCCGGTCCTCGGACACGCGACGAGGAGATGCACACAGAGACTCCCCCACTTGCTGCGGCAGCGACTGAAAGCTTGCCGCTCCCTACGGAGCTGCAGAAGTTCGCCGCGTCCCTTCGTGATGGGACATACCCACATCTGGATAACCCTTACCCTTTTACCCCACCCAACAGGCCAAAACCACCCCTTTCTCACCAGCCTTACGGACCAGTCAGGTACAACACGGCCCTTGGAGGACTGGTCTCGAGGGAGGATCTGAACATCATCAATAAATACCCCGTCTTCACGCCCACCGACTGGGAACACATGTTTGTGGTCTCAGCCGGGGGCGCGTCGGCGGGGGAATTCCTGGGGCTAGGACCAAGCTTCACCATGGAGGAACTGGTCGAATTCTGCGGACAACACCCAGACTTCGTAGGCCGTGGAGGCCTGTCCAGACAATCCGATCAGTAAGTTCTCCTACCCCACGCCCAGAGGTTTGCAGGAATAGCGCACAACGCTGAACCTGCACCAACACGAGTCAGGGTGGACTCGTATGGAAGAGCAGTGAGTGAGTGAGTGAGGAGCTCAGTTCGTCAGCGCACCTGACGATCGCGACATGTCTGATCGCCGAAATATTGTGCCCGTTGGACACTACGAACCGGCAGTATACCCGTGGTCTGTTCGAGCATATGATGCTTTGTCATCATCATCATCATCATCATCATCATTTAAGACTGATTATGCCTCTCAGCGTTCAGTCTGGAGCATAGCCCCCCTTATACAGTTCCTCCATGATCCCCTATTCAGTGCTAACATTGGTGCCTCTTCTGATGTTAAACCTATTACTTCAAAATCATTCTTAACCGAATCCAGGTACCTTCTCCTCGCTCTGCCCCGACTCCTCCTACCCTCTACTGCTGAATCCATGAGTCTCTTGGGTAACCTTGCTTCTCCCATGCGTGTAACATGACCCCACCATCTAAGCCTGTTCGCCCTGACTGCTACATCTATAGAGTTCATTCCCAGTTTTTCTTTGATTTCCTCATTGTCGACACCCTCCTGCCATTGTTCCCATCTACTATCACCTGCAATCATCCTAGCTACTTTCATATCCGTAACCTCAACCTTGTTGATAAGGTAACCTGAATCCACCCAGCTTTCGCTCCCATACAACAAAGTTGGTCGAAAGATTGAACGGTGCACAGATAACTTAGTCTTGGTACTGACTTCCTTCTTGCAGAAGAGAGTAGATCGTAGCTGAGAGCTCACTGCATTAGCTTTGCTACACCTCGCTTCCAGTTCTTTCACTATGTTGCCATCCTGTGAGAATGTGCATCCTAAGTACTTGAAACCGTCCACCTGTTCTAACTTTGCTCCTCCTATTTGGCACTCAATCCGTTTATATTTCTTTCCCACTGACATTACTTTCGTTTTGGAGATGCTAATCTTCATACCATAGTCCTTACATTTCTGATCTAGCTCTGAAATATTACTTTGCAAACTTTCAATCGAATCTGCCATCACAACTAAGTCATCCGCATATGCAAGACTGCTTATTTTGTGTTCACATATCTTAATCTCACCCAGCCAGTCTATTGTTTTCAACATATGATCCATAAATAATACGAACAACAGTGGAGACAGGTTGCAGCCTTGTCTTAACCCTGAAACTACTCTGAACCATGAACTCAATTTACCGTCAACTCTAATTGCTGCCTGACTATCCATGTAAAGACATTTAATTGCCTGCAAAAGTTTTCCTCGTATTCCATAATCTTGTAGAGCAGACAATAACTTCCTCCTAGGAACCCGGTCATATGCCTTTACTAGATCTATAAAGCATAGATACAATTCCCTGTTCCACTCATAACACTTCTCCATTATTTGCCGTAAGCTAAAGATCTGGTCCTGACAACCTCTAAGAGGCCTAAACCCACACTGATTTTCATCCAATTGGTCCTCAACTAATACTCGCACTTTCCTTTCATCAATACCTGCGAAGATTTTACCCACAACGCTGATTAAAGAGATACCTCTGTAGCTGTTACAATCTTTTCTGTTTCCATGTTTAAAGATTGGTGTGATTACTGCTTTTGTCCAGTCTGATGGAACCTGTCCCGACTCCCAGGCCATTTCAATTATCCTGTGTAGCCATTTAAGACCTGACATTCCACTGTATTTGATGAGTTCCGACTTAATTTCATCCACACCAGCCGCTTTATTGCACTGCAATCTATTGACCATTGCAGTGCAATAAAACGGCTGGTGTGGATGAAATTAAGTCGGAACTCATCAAATACAGTGGAATGTCGCTTTGTTTAAAATAAAAAAAAATCGCGTACGTCTCGTAGGTTTCGCGCAGTTGACTTCTGAGATCCCGGAGCCACTTACGAGTAACACTATATTTTTTCAACTCTAATAACAGTTTCTTCAAGCTGCCCCTATTTTCTCATCATTCCTTCTTTTTCCGACGTTGTTTCTCCCGTTGCGCCAGCAACTAAATCGCAGCTAAAAAGTGCGTGTTTACCGCTAACAGTAACAGCGGGCTGCATTTCCCGGAGTGCGCGGGCGCCGACTTGGCTGGGATTCCGCGAACCGGGGGTCCTGGGGGCGAGCCCCCGCTGGCTCCGGCAGCGGCCGTGGCCGGCGCTCAGTGCGTCATCGCTTTCTGCCCACTGGCCGCTCTATTAGCTAATGGCCGGCGCTACAATTTATGGCCGCACCTCCCTCAGGCGGCCGGGGGCCCGGGACTGCCCGTCTGGCTCCTGGATTTTAAGCGAGGGCAACAGACGTAGTTTAGAGCGGCTTACGCGCGCCTACGCACTGCCTGGCGCCATTCTCCCACACTCCGCCACCCACTGGCGCCCTAATTTTTTTCACTCCGAGTTCCTGCGCTTGTTTATTTCTGCATGCGTGTGCTCCTTTGTGTGTGTGTGTGTGTGTGTGTGTGTGTGTGTGTGTGTCCGCTACCGGAAAATATGTTCCACCGAGAAAGGCTAGAGAGGGCGCCCGTGAGCGGCCTGTTTTCAAAGCATTACTTTATGTCGCGAGCAAATCGTTAACTTTCACCGGCTGCCGAGTACTTTCTGTTGCTTTTTTTTTTTTTTTTTTTTGCCTCTTGCACTCTCCTGGCAGTATACAGAACGGCGAGAGTTTACGGCGAGAGAACTACTGTCTGACGTTGCTTCTGCCGCGGCGACGTGAAATTTACTGGAACGATGCGCCCATTGTTTCTGAAAATTGGCTCGCTCGTTGCAGGTTTCCTCAACGGTGGTAAGCCTCCCAGAGATGGAGCAGCAGAAGTAAAGCTTCAGTACTGCAACGTATATTGAGCAAGCAGTAAAGGAAACAAAAGAAAAATTCGCAGTAGGTATTAAAATCCATGGAGAAGAAATAAAAACTTTGAGGTTCGCCAATGACATTGTAATTCTGTCAGAGGCAGCGAAGGATTTGGAAGAGCAGTTGAATGCAATGGACAGTGTCTTGAAAGGAGGATATAAAATGAACATCAACAAAAGCAAAACGAGGATAATGAAATGTAGTCGAATTAAGTCGGGTGATGCTGAGGGTATTAGATTAGGAAATGAGACACTTAAAGTAGTAAAGGAGTTTTGCTATTTGGGGAACAAAATAACTGATGATGGTCGAAGTAGAGAGAATATAAAATGTAGACTGGCAATGGCAAGGAAAGCGTTTCTGAAGAAGAGAAATTTGTTAACATCGAGTATAGATTTAAGTGTCAGGAAGTCATTTCTGAAAGTATTTGTATGGAGTGTAGCCATGTATGGAAGTGAAACATGGACGGTAAATAGTTTGGACAAGAAGAGAATAGAAGCTTTTGAAATGTGGTGCTACAGAAGAATGCTGAAGATTAGATGGGTAGATCACATAACTAATGAGGAAGTATTGAATAGGATTGGGGAGAAGAGAAGTTTGTGGCACAACTTGACCAGAAGAAGGGATCGGTTGGTAGGACATGTTCTGAGGCATCTAGGGATCACGAATTTAATGTTGGAGGGCAGCGTGGAGGGTAAAAATCGTAGGGGGAGACCAGGAGATGAATACACTAAGCAGATTCAGAAGGATGTAGATTGCAGTAGGTACTGGGAGATGAAGAAGCTTGCACAGGATAGAGTAGCATGGAGAGCTGCATCAAACCAGTCTCAGGACTGAAGACAACAACAACAACAACTGCAACGTTCCTACATCTGCATCTACGACATTACTCCGCAGCGCCCACTTGGGTGCACAGAAGAGGGGTCATGGAACCACTTCCGTACTGTTCCACTCTTGAATATCACGTGAGAAACACGAATAACTAAATGCTTCCCCGCGAGCTTTAATTTACTTTGCTTTATCACCACATTTATCATTGTTACATTACCGAAGGAAGGTGATGTAACCGGATGTACGAATTAGAGAGGAATGAAGATTGTGTCACTGCCAGCCAAACCTTTTGCCTCGTTCTTCTAAAACGGCACAAGAACCAGCAGATTGGCGACTACGAGCAGAACAGGCTGGCTTTCGAAGCGGGAGATCCTGCTCATAACAAATATTTGTTCTGCGAAACGTGTCATCGAACAATGCATGGAATTCATCTGTCCACTGCATCTAAACACCATTCGACAGTACATTGTCGAGTATCATTGGGCAATATTGTAAGCCTTACATGGAATTCCTGACCATCTCACCAATGTTTTCGGAAACCTGCATCTAGATTGGAGATGGTGTATAAGAAGATTGGAACACTCCTTTCTGACAGGCGTCAGACAAGGATGCATTTTTTTTCACCATACCTTTTCATATTAGTCTCTGATGTAAGGAAATACTATTACTATTATTTAAGGATCAGATTGAGAAGGGGAAGCAAGATATATTTGCGTGGCTCCCTTTCCCGTTTAGAAAGTGCCGCGTACCATTGTGAAACAGTGGGGCTCTGTGCGAGATATGTGCGATTAGAGAAGTTTGCTAAGAAACTCCCGGACGCCACTCGCACTGAAAATGTAGCTAAGGGCCAGTTTAAAACTGAGTTTGACGAATATTACAATTGGGGGGGGGGGGATACAAGTAGTATGTTAACTGTCGACTGTTCTGTCTGCACAGTGACACGTCGGACACGGTTAGCTTTGTAAAAAAAACTTGGCACATAGAAAGTAAATGATTAAGCAAGCACAAATTTAGAGTATTTGACACTATAATTACGAACTTGAACGTCAAACAGTGGTTTGAAAAGTTTAGAAATCACGTAGAGGTGTCCATTCATTAACTACTCTGTATTCTTCACACATACTAGTCTCACATGCAACAAAATGACAGGTATTAACATATTACAAGTCTAATAATGGCGCCTATGTAATGGTGCGTCCGTATTATACACGAGATAAAAAGAGAGTGATATCGTCCGGCAGTGGACGATGGGTTGCGCGTTTGTTTTTTGTAATATTCAAATGTCTTCAGAGTGTGAAACCTCCTGGCAGATTAAAACTGTGTGCCCGACCGAGACTCGAACTCGGGACCTTTGCCTTTCGCGGGCAAGTGCTCTACCATCTGAGCTACCGAAGCACGACTCACGCCCGGTACTCACAGCTTTACTTCTGCCAGTATATCAGCGCACACTCCGCTGCAGAGTGAAAATCTCATTCTGGAAACATCCCCCAGGCTGTGGCTAAGCCATGTCTCCGCAATATCCTTTCTTTCAGGAGTGCTAGTTCTGCAAGGTTCGCAGGAGAGCTTCTGTAAAGTTTGGAAGGTAGGAGACGAGATACTGGCAGAAGTAAAGCTGTGAGTACCGGGCGTGAGTCGTGCTTCGGTAGCTCAGATGGTAGAGCACTTGCCCGCGAAAGGCAAAGGTCCCGAGTTCGAGTCTCGGTCGGGCACACAGTTTTAATCTGCCAGGAAGTTTCATATCAGCGCACACTCCGCTGCAGAGTGAAAATCTCATTCTGGAAACATCCCCCAGGCTGTGGCTAAGCCATGTCTCCGCAATATCCTTTCTTTCAGGAGTGCTAGTTCTGCAAGGTTCGCAGGAGAGCTTCTGTAAAGTTTAGAAGGTAGGAGACGAGGTACTGGCATAAGTAAAGCTGTGAGTACCGGACGTGAGTCGTGCTTCGGTAGCTCAGTTGGTAGAGCACTTGCCCGCGAAAGGTAAAGGCCCCGAGTTCGGGTCTCAGTCGTGCACACAGTTTTAATCTGCCAGGAAGTTTCATATCAGCGCACACTCCGCTGCAGAGTGAAAATCTCATTCTTCAGAGTGTGTTTTTAATATCGATGTTTTTACATGCGCGTTGAATTAGTTTATAGTTTGTTAGGCGCGTCAGTGACGCTGGATTCATTTCTCCTTGTTAATCGCCATAACACATCATTATACACTGCCAAATAAATGGCTCTTGGCCTCTTCCATTACTCAAATCAATGTTTTATGTGACGAGATGTGGCGGTGTGGAAATACAACATCTCAAGTAGTAGATTTCATAACGAGAAAAACTATGTACAGCTGCAACATCACCCTGCAATCGAGTGAGTAATATAGGCTTGAAACTCTGAATTTTGCTGATGAGGTCGTTCTTCTGGCAGAAACAGCACAACGTTTACTACTAATGAACACCAAGGTGGATGGAACTGTCAGATCTGTAGTGCTGGAAGTAAATGGTGAGAAAACAAAAGCAACGTGCGCAGTAAGTGGAACTATATCGACTCAAATTATAGTGCAAGATGTTAACTTATTACCAAATCTCGGAGGTCTTATTTGTAATTACGGGGGCGTAAATCTGCACGGACTTAACCAGCAGAATTGGAAAAGCTTCTGCAGCCTTCCAACAAATGCGATCCACGTGGTATTTAGAGTCCCTAAGTACTTTGATAACTCTTCGGCTGTAATGTATTATCCTACCGATGGCCATATACGCATGTGAGATCTGTAAAATGATGGTAAGATCGGTACGCAGGATCAGTGTCTTCTACCTATGATGCATGAGGTGACTTATGCTATCGCGACCACGTTTCAAATGATGAAGTGCTGAGAAGATATGATCTACGCAACCTACATAAAAGGGTCACTGAAGTGAGACTGAAGTTTGAGAGGCGTATTCTGCTCATGTAATATGGAAGAATCCCCAAATCAGCACTGTTGTCGATGGCTATACAAGTAGAGGATGACATTCTAATACCTGGAAATGAACTTTTGCAGAGGGTCTTCAATGCATGTACAGCAACCGCGAGGAAGATGAGAGCCTGGCATCAGATCGAGTACTCTGGAAGGAAACTTGTTCCCCATATGTTACCCAGCATTGGGTGAACTAAGTTTAAGTATGTCTGTCTCAATTGTCATTTCCCCCTGTGTAGGTGAGACTTAACAAAATATTTTGGCTTTCGGAGGAGAAATTCGGTGTAACTGAAAATTCGTGAAACGATCTCACCGCAAAGATAAACACATTGGTTTTGATGATTTCCACGCCAACTAGCGTATCGTATTCGTGACACTGTCTTTCCCCTATTCCGTGATAATAGATAATACGAGAGACGTTCAATAAGTAATGCAACACTTTTTTTTTAACCAGGTTGATTGTATTCAGGATTCCAAAACATCCTATTATTCCCCACTCTTTGGCCGCAAAATCCTGTGTCGTTCAATATGACGGCCTTACACCACCTTGAGAGGCACCCACATGCCTTGCTCATACTGTGGCATCAAGCAGTCAGGCCTGCAAGATGAGTGGTCTGCCAAGCGAGTGGATTCATTCTTATTTATCGAGTAATATGAACTCTAGTACTCACACTTAAGTTACAAGTTATCCTCCTATATGATTAATACGCAACGGAAACACGCATCTGACTCTCAGTAATTTACAGAACTCTGACTGTATACTACACACTGGCAATACCACATTTTCTTTTTGTCTACACGTGGCCACCGCACTGAATATGAATGGCGCACACATTATAAATTCGGGACATTATGACAACATACAATTCAATGGAAAAGTCCACCAATCTTTTTCTTTTCACTATCTTATTTATTCCGATAAATTCTATAACCTAAACACACAAATTCTATAACCTACAACAATAACACATGAGAAATTCCGCCCAGTGGGCATGACTTTACATTGGTGAATCTCTATATTATGGTCTCGTAATTATTTAACGCTACCGTGCACTTTCTGGATAGGATGGTGGATCTTTTATTATACCTCACACTTCGACTCTCACAATCATCATCACGAAACTTTCCTCCAGACCGAGCGGTACAGAAGGAACAAGCATAACCCACTAATCTTTTGAAACTACCTTGCTACTCTCTCATGCAAACCACACATACCCAAATTACATGACATACACCACACTACGACATGAAATGCTACACAGAGAATGGTCACAACATTATCACTTTCAGCTTTCCCACTTCCATTAATATTTATCCCAGTTTCACACGACACTGCCCCACTTCGTAATTCTACTTTCCTACTATGAACTCTGGAGATATATGCACGTCTTCCTGTGCAATGCAAGCCAAGTGGTGTTGCTGGATAGACGGCCGACTCACCTTGATTCTCTCTCAGAGTTTAAATCTAGCGTCACACGGAATCATATCACGCAAAGTAATATTTAGAACATATTCATCACACACGCGAGTCCTCAACTGATACCATGGACGAGTACTTCTCTTTATCTTTTGTCTCATACACAGTTTGAGGCTCACACAGTACTCACCACGTGGAAGTACTCAAGTCCTGCACACGCCATTTCTTAAATATTTCAGGTTATGGTACACCCGCTATTTCTTAAATATTTCAACTTATTGTACACACGCTAGTAATTCAGCTTAACTTAAGCACACGGAAGTAGTTCAACTTATTGCTACACGTGGTTTCATTGTGACCGTTGGTCACTTCCAAAGATTACTACAATCCCATTAATATTACCTTCCTGGCATTTAATTTTCCCCCCACAAAAGTTCCTGAAATAGGGAAATTATTATTTCAAACTACTCTTAAGTATTCCACATGCATACCATGTCTCCACTCTTTCGTCATTACGGAGCACAACTAAAACAGGTCTTAACAGCACAAGATCCAGCGGCAGAGTGCTGAAACATGGCCGTTCTCCAGGTCATCTCCCATCTCTGTCGAGGTGGGGGAAGCACCTTGTTACCGTATTGGTCAGCCACATTTCAGGCGCTCAAAGCTCTGGTAAATTTCATCTCTTTGGTCCCACCAAAGGTGGCCAAAGGATCGACTCAAAGATGATCATATATTCACATTTACTATCTGCGGTTAGCAGACTACCATACATTCATTCATTTCACAGATCTCACCAAACTGGGTGTAGGGATTTACTTTGTGGGAGTGCACATGTGATCAATTAAATAAATAAATTGTCATTCTTTCCCACACTGGTATCCGGCTTCGCTGTATTAATTGAAATTGAGTTATTTTACAAAAAAAATGTCTTGTTCTGACAAAAATAATGAAGTATGTTGTACCTATTTTCAATGTCGGGCGGTACTGTACCCTTTCAACCTTACTGGAGAGGGCCTGTGCGCCTGCATGGTACTACTCTACGGGTCGACATCGGAGCCAACGTCTTGCAACACCAATGACCTTCCCATCATCCACAGTTGAGTTGTTTGACTGTGATCCGTCGGTTATCTCGAGTGAGAGTGTCCGTACGTTCCTACATAGCAGGGGTTACAGCTGGGTGCAGCCGGTCGGCACGCTGGAGACGGGACAGGCTGGCGCGACCTTGTTGCGGCTAGGACAGATGCCTCGTCCAACGACTCACTGTTTTTTTGTTCACTGCCAGGGCTTCGCAGACATTCTGCAAGCGCCTATGAATATCTGTGAAACTCTGGTTTTCCGAAAAAAAAAAAAAAAATTCATTGACGGCTCTCTGCTTGGAGCACACATGGTGATTAATTATTGAAGCACATGAAAAAAACGTAAATTAAATACAAACTACGGCGTGCACACACTTTATTCGACATGTAAACGTCACTACAAATATTTGGATTTAGGCCTACGGATGTCCGCCGCTCCAGGTCTCGCGGTAGCGTTCTCGCTTCCCGAGCACGGTGTCCCGGGTTCGATTCCCGACGGGGTCAGGGATTTTCACCTGCCTCGAGATGACTGGATGTTTGTGTTGTCCTCATCATTTCATCATCATCCAGGAAAGTGGCGAAATTGGACTGAGCAAAGATTGGGTAATTGTACGGGCGCTGATAACCACGCAGTTGAGCGCCCCACAAACCAAACATCATCATCACCTGCGGAGTATGGCCTCAGTTATGCGACTGGATTCGTGATTTCCTGTCAGAAAGGTCACAGTTCGTAGTAATAGACGGAAAGTCTCCGACAAAAATATTAATTAAATACACAGCTACAATTCTACAAACATATTTCGTAAAACTCTATTTCCTACAGTAAATCAATGACATTAAGCAGTAAAGGAAAAACACTTCACAATTCACATAATTCGTTACACTGAACAACTACTCCCTATCGATCAAGGTGTTACACCACAACATTTTCTGCGTGATATTTCCAATTTAAGCTGTACATAATTCCAAACGGTAAGTATTTAGTTGAATTGTCTGTCTTTACGTTTGTATGGGTTATCGTGTAACAGGAAGTTACAGGAATTTTCTTTTTGGTACTCATTTGGAAGACGTCTCGCTTTTTATTCTTAAATGTCAATTGCCACTTTTTTCACCTTGAGGATACACTGCCTAAATAATTTCCTCTATCGTTTTGTTCTTCTGCCGACTTTTCTAGATGGTAATCAACATCATCTGCAAACAGTTTAAGGGGCTCCGGAACGCCCTATACTTGCAATGTTAAAATAACGCTTATAAATTACATCTTTCCTCACAAAGCATTTGAGGTAGGAAGTTGAACTTTTTACGGATTATTGATTGGAATATGGGCTACAACTTAACACAGGGATTTTACAAAATTTTAGTTCAGTTATTAAAGATGATTTTTTTTCAATTGTAATGAAAGTTCACAACATTTTTTTGCAATTTTTTATTTATATATTCAAAAATATACAGTTTTTTGGAAAAAGGCTGTGTTAAATTATGCAGAAGGTACTGTGTAACATTTACGGAAAGTTTGAAACAAATATGTTTGGAAGATCCTTAGAAAACATGTAATTAGTATGAGAAAATAAAAGTTTTGGGAATCGAGCGACAAAGATTGGATTAACTTTTTAGTGCATTCCAGGTCCATAGGATGGATTATCTTCATCCTCTGCAAACTCCTCCTCCAGCTTCCTCTTGTTCCTCCTCCTGTTTACTCTTGCTTGTATTTCTAGACTCTTTACAGCCCTGTCTGCAGCCCAAAGGCGTTCCTTGTCTAAAGCAAGCATCGCTCGTACCATGTTAGAACCTATCTTCATTCCCATATTTCTAAATACCTTGCACCTTACAATGTTGCCATCATTGAAAGTCGCAACAGCAACTTTACTCTCACTCATTATTATTTTTCAACAAAACAGAGACTCAAGAAACAGAATTAATTACGAATATTTTCAGATAACGACAGAGTAAATAAACATGAAACAATCGACAATCACACCAGCGATATATATTGAACCATCACAGGTTAGCCACAACAGATACTTTATCTCACATCACTAAAATGTACCTGATGAACACGAACGTTAATAATAACACCATTTGACAGGAGTTTAACAGCGCCACAGTGGGTCACGCCCATGTAGAACACATTTTTAAAAAAATTTAAAAATAGTTGTAGTCTTCGGAATTGAATAAATTATATATCTATTAAAAGGTAATAGTCTGCAGATTCAGAAAACGCAAAAAAGTAAAAATTGAACTTTTCATGATTTTGAGCCTTTCCGGAGCCCCTTAAGGGGGCTGCTGAGATTTTCTTATAAATTATTTATGTAGATTAAGAAGAAGAGAGATCCTCTAACACCTCCTCTGATTTTAATTCGTAAGGACCTTACTGTATTCAGATCCGTATGTTTTAATCTGTATACCATAGAGCAGCGTTATGATATTTTGTGTCCTGTAACCAATATAAGAAGACCTTTGCTTGAATCTGTACCAGCACCGGGTTTCATCCTCTCCTTTCCTTACATCCATAACAAAAAAAAAAAAACAACACACATTACAAACATTTACTGTACAAACATTTATCTCTGTCATCTACATGACACAGATACACAGTAAACACTTCATATCAGATCGGAGGAAGGAAACGGAAATCCACCTCCACTAGGAACGTGCCATGAGTAGCGATGCAGGATGCAGGACTCCTGCATCTGCTCCGCTACGCTGACGCGACAGAAGAATGTTGGAGATTATATCGTTAACTGGTGGAGGGGTATAAACTTAATTTATAGCACAACTTAAAAGAGAGGATTTTTTGACAGGATACGTCCTAAACATGACACACTAGCGTGGAGAGTTGCACCGAACCAGTCTTCCGAAAGACAGCTCTCGTTCAGGACCATGCAGCACACTATGTGTCTGTGCACGGTTTTGATGTTGGTCACTATATTTTCACATTTTGTTGTAATCTTTTCATCTCGACGTAACTACTAGAAACGAAAGTGACGGTGTAGAAGGATACTGGACTCAGATACCGGAGGAAGGCAGGTTATGTCCCCGTACAGTCAACTAGATATAGTTTATCCATGGACTCGTTATATCGGTAACTACAATTTCCGAATCGCTCCACTCAAAAGGATATGACTCAGAAATTACCCTGTCTTGCACAATACGAGCTTGTGCTCCGTCTCTATTAACCTCTCGTCGCTGACCGGACGCTTAAACACAAAATTCCTTTCTTACTTCTGCGAAACAATATCCGCTCACCTGCAGCGCTTGGGGACGCAACTGACTTGGCGGCGAAGTTGACTCATGGAAGTCCTTCAGTATAAGAAGGAACTTGATAGTACAGCGTATGGTACAGAACACACCTGGCGTTTAAGTAGCAGTACAGGGGAAAACTATGAGTGACCGACAATGACTACACTAAGAGACTCAATTTATTTGGGACGTTTTTCGCATTACCTCAAGGTTGGAAAAGGTGGAGGACAGCAGTAGAAATACTGAGCCTATTATTTTAATGCACTTGGTGTCAAGCATATGAATGTGGCAGGAGAAGAACCAGCTACCACGGAGCGTAGTTACGAGATGGCATTTTTGCATGCAGCAACTTTACACATTGGGCATAGGGCCAGATAGGATTAAACAACAGGTACTGTAAAAATAGACGGTAACACAGATTAATAACGATTTACAGTAAATTAATAATAGAAACTTTGTAGTCTACAAATACACCTACACCTACATCTACACTCCTGGAAATGGAAAAAAGAACACATTGACACCGGTATGTCAGACCCACCATACTTGCTCCGGACACTGCGAGAGGACTGTACAAGCAATGATCACACGCACGGCACAGCGGACACACCAGGAACCGCGGTGTTGGCCGTCGAATGGCGCTAGCTGCGCAGCATTTGTGCACCGCCGCCGTCAGTGTCAGCCAGTTTGCCGTGGCATACGGAACTCCATCGCAGTCTTTAACACTGGTAGCATGCCGCGACAGCGTGGACGTGAACCGTATGTGCAGTTGACGGACTTTGAGCGAGGGCGTATAGTGGGCATGCGGGAGGCCGGGTGGACGTACCGCCCAATTGCTCAACACGTGGGGCGTGAGGTATCCACGGTACATCGATGTTGTCGCCAGTGGTCGGCGGAAGGTGCACGTGCCCGTCGACCTGGGACCGGACCGCAGCGACGCACGGATGCACGCCAAGACCGTAGGATCCTACGCAGTGCCGTAGGGGACCGCACCGCCACTTCCCAGCAAATTAGGGACACTGTTGCTCCTGGGGTATCGGCGAGGACCATTCGCAACCGTCTCCATGAAGCTGGGCTACGGTCCCGCACACCGTTAGGCCGTCTTCCGCTCACGCCCCAACATCGTGCAGCCCGCCTCCAGTGGTGTCGCGACAGGCGTGAATGGAGGGACGAATGGAGACGTGTCGTCTTCAGCAATGAGAGTCGCTTCTGCCTGGGTGCCAATGATGGTCGTATGCGTGTTTGGCGCCGTGCAGGTGAGCGCCACAATCAGGACTGCATACGACCGAGGCACACACGGCCAACACCCGGCATCATGGTGTGGGGAGCGATCTCCTACACTGGCCGTACACCACTGGTGATCGTCGAGGGGACACTGAATAGTGCACGGTACATCCAAACCGTCATCGAACCCATCGTTCTACCATTCCTAGACCGGCAAGGGAACTTGCTGTTCCAACAGGACAATGCACGTCCGCATGTATCCCGTGCCACAAAACGTGCTCTAGAAGGTGTAAGTCAACTACCCTGGCCAGCAAGATCTCCGGATCTGTCCCCCATTGAGCATGTTTGGGACTGGATGAAGCGTCGTCTCACGCGGTCTGCACGTCCAGCACGAACGCTGGTCCAACTGAGGCCCCAGGTGGAAATGGTATGGCAAGCCGTTTCACAGGACTACATCCAGCATCTCTACGATCGTCTCCATGGGAGAATAGCAGCCTGCATTGCTGCGAAAGGTGGATATACACTGTATTAGTGCCGACATTGTGCATGCTCTGTTGCCTGTGTCTATGTGCCTGTGGTTCTGTCAGTGTGATCATGTGATGTATCTGACCCCAGGAATGTGTCAATAAAGTTTCCCCTTCCTGGGACAATGAATTCACGGTGTTCTTATTTCAATTTCCAGGAGTGTATTTTAATGCACTTGGTGTCAAGCATATGAATGTGGCAGGAGAAGAACCAGCTACCACGGAGCGTAGTTACGAGATGGCATTTTTGCATGCAGCAACTATACACATTTGGCATAGGGCCACATAGGGTTAAACAACAGCTGCTGTAAAAATAGACGGCAACACAGTTTAATAACTATTTACAGTAAATTAATAATAGAAACTTTGTAGTCTACAAATACACCTGCACCTACATCTGTATTCTGCAAACCACTGTGAAGAGCATTTCAGAGGGTACGTTCCATTGTACCAGTTACTAGGGTCTTTTCCCCTTCCATTCACTTACAGAGCTCGGGAAGAATGATTGTTTAAGTGCCTCCGTGCGTGCTGTAATTACTCTAATCTTGTTCTTTCCATCCCTATAGAAGTGCTTCGTATAGATTTGTACTATATTCCTAGGGTCATAGTTTAAAACCGGTTCTTCAAACTCTGTAAGCAGACTTTCTTGGGATTATTTACGTCAACCTTCAAGGGTCTGCCAGTTCAGTCTCTTCAGCATCTCTGCGACACTCTGACATGTATCAAACAAACCTGTGGCCATTCATGCTGCTTCTCTCTATACGTTCAACACCCCCTGTTAATCCTATTGATATGGGTCCCACACGTATGAGCAGTGTTCTAGTACGGGTTGCATGAGTGATTTGTGAGCAGTCTCCGTCGTAGACCTATTGCATTTTCTCTGTATTCTACCAATAAACAGAAGTCAGCAAATTGCTTTATCCGGACTATGCAGTCATTCCACGCTCAGTACCTCGGTATGGGCTTTTGTTGAAGATTCCGGAACATACCTTCACCGAGGAGTTATGAAACGTCCCCTTAGAACAATTTCTGAATTACTGTGCTGATAAACCTCTTACACTATTTGCTTTTCAAACAGCTGAGCAAAAGTGAACGTACTCAAACATTCACTAAAGTGACACACAATATTTTTAGCGCAACACAATCTGACTTTCAAAAATCCCTACAAAAGAATGGCCCTGACTGACATTAACCTATACGTTTCACAAATCACTTACCTCACCAAAAATCTTCGTTACTCGAACTACTGCAATACAGCGAGCGCCACTACTGCCAGCTAAATAAAAGATTCAAACTACGGAAGGCACTAATTACTGATAGGCATAGTTAGCAAATGAAAGACTTTAATAGAGAACAAACAATGTATTTACCTCAATAGTGTTCAAAAGTCATAATGTATATAGCAGTTCATGATATCCAGTATTGCAAATTTCAAAACTCCGCCATCTCTCTCCTCACATCCATCACTACTGGCGGCTCACCTCCAACTGCGCAACGCTATGCGCTGTTCACATCCAGCTGCCCAACACTACAATGGCAGACAACAATGCAAACTAGCCACAGACTGCACACAGCACAGCCAGTGATTTTCATACAGAGCGCTACGTGGCGTTACCAATAAGAAAACCTAAACAGCCTACGTACAAAGTCAAGCAGTATATTGCTCCCTCCTACGTATATCTCGCGAAGAGACCATGAGGATAAAATCAGAGGGATTAGAGCCCACACAGAGGCATACCGACAATCTTTCTTTCCACGAACAATACGAGACTGGAATAGAAGGGAGAACCGATAGAGGTACTCAAGGTACCCTCCGCCACACACCACAGGTGGCTTGCGGATTAAGGATGTAGATGTAGATATCCGTAAGAAGTGTCACATCGAGACATCCAGATATTTGTATGAGATGGCCGTTTCCAACTTTGATAGTCTGCTCTGCGGGCACTTTGACGCGGTAACGGAAGTATATAAGTAGATCAGTCACGGACGGGGTATCCCCCTAGCAAAGATATCGGCTGCAAATGAGGTAATCCATTGAGATAAGCGACGCTGACAAAGGGCAGATTATTATTACGCAGAGCCTGTGGTCGTGTATCTCGAAAACGGCAAAGCTGGTAGAATGTTCACGTGCTACTGTCGTGAGCATCTACGGGAAGAGGTAGAAGGACAGTGAAACTACCACTAGGCGCTAAATGGTTGGACGTCGACGACTCGTCATAGAACGTGTGGTTCGGAGGCTTGTCTGGTCTGTAAAGTAGGACAGATTGAATTCTGGCATCTCCGCCGAAACAGCACAAAACTGGTGCAGTCACATATGTTTCGGAGCACATCGTTCATCGTACATTGTTGAACATGGAGCTGCGCAGCAGACCATTAGTACGTGTTCACTTGTTGACCCAACGGCATCCTCGGTTACGACTGCAGAAGTCACGGGGCCATCGAGATTCGACCATCGATCATTGAAAATGCGTCAGCCCCTCGGGTGAATCACACTTTGCTACACTGGCTGGATGGTCATTTCGACAAACGCCGTCATCAAGGTGAACAGTGGCTCGAAGCGTGTAGCGCGCCGTGGACGCAGGCTGGTGGGGGCAGCAGTATGCTACGGGAATGAAACGGAACTGAAATGATGGTGGGCTGACAGTAATTTGGAGCCCGCGCGTCGGAAACGGGCGCGCTTGTGTGAGACTGCCAGGGAGTGCACCCTGGTGCCATCTATTGGCGAAACTGGGAATTAGCGCTGCCTGTCAGACAATGCACTAAGCTCTCAGAGTCAAATGTATTCTTTTTCTTGGTAATTATAAGTTATTACTGTATAATTTAATGTTGTAAAGCGCTAGTAGTAAATTATTATGACTGGTATGGACTCCAGGGTAGTAAATATAAATATTCTTAAATACTAAATGATTTCGGTAAAAAGGTGGTAGGGGAACGCCCCCACGCTTGGTGATACGAGCGTAGCTAGGGGTAGCTGGAGACACAGGGACTGAACAATGGAATGGCCTGGGGAGTGTTGACGTGGTCGGACGTGCGTAACTGTGCTCACGCAAAAGTGATTGTGCAACAGCGAAGAGGCGAATATCGTCGCCGTTTTTGGAGTAAAACGCGACGAATGGTTGTTGAAGCTGCCTCTATGCCACTGGGGCTGATTGTAAGAGTTCCTGTGCCCAGATTTTATGGCGGATGTGCAGTAGCTTATACGAGTGCTACAGTTCGTAGTTCCAGCCGCCATTAAGGGCATGAGGCGTGAAGAGCTGCGTTAGCCACATGCATCTCACCACCAGCACCGACACGTCTACCCAAGGCAAGACTGCTTGCAATTGTTAAGTCGAACTTTGTATACATGTAAAAGGAGAATACCAGTTTTCTTTTATGCAAGTGCAGAGGACAGAATATAGTAATGAGTAAAATTACGACGCATGTTGTTCATTGTAAAGTGTAGTAACCTCAAACATAGTATAGTGAAATCAGACTGAGGCCACCATCGCCTCTTTCATTTACAATTCTTTTGGTTGTAGAATACTTTAGCGTATAAGAATGTTGAAAAGAGCAATGGTCACACCAGAATGAGTCGCCTATTTATAGTTACTTAAACTTTTCTGAGCAACCTTTCAAGTAAAGTCACTTAACTAAATCTGTATCAATGGTCCAAAGAGTAATATCCAAAATCATTAAATAAGTTGAAGGATAGAATTTTGTTAACTGAAGTTGCATAAACTGTCTTGGTAGTAACTACCAAGCCAACTCACAGAAATTGGGAGAGTATTTGCTTTGTAGAATCATCTAGAATGATCAGAAATAGTAATATTCAGAATTAAGTTTAAATTCAACTCAAGCCATTTCACTTTGAAACGAGCCAAAAATTGATTTATTCTTTTGCTCCTTCAGAGCTGGCGACCGTAGTTATAAGTATTTTCAGGAGGATTCGACTGTAAATCTGCTGTTCTCGTCGTGCTGATAGGATTATCCACTGCTGCTAGCAGTGGTGATTGGATACATAAGCTCACTACCAAGTTAAGTGGGTCAGGTAGGCAGTGTTACCGTGTGAACTGTAGGGCACTGTAGGCCGTGGATCGAACCCGTTCAATCATCACAGCTCTTAGGGAAATAGTCCGGTTAGGAGTGTACTAATCATTAGGTAAATACTGGCGAGTAACGGTCAAAAATGTATACGCAAGTGAATTTAGCAAGGTCCACGTAGCACCTAGTTAATGTGGTGCAATGGCGAGGGTACGAGTGGAGTAAAAGTGAGCTGAGCCTGTGGCAGCTGTGCTGGATTCAAATATCAACTACGTGAATTCACTACTGCCTCTTACCATTGGGACTGAGCTATTTACAGTTAAAATACGTAGCAGTAAGCGCAAAGGCGTGACAGCTACAAGTCCGTATTGGTTTTATACATACGGAATTGGGAAGTGGGTCATTCCGTCAGTGGAGGGGGTTAAAACAACCGAGTCAGTGGAGAACATACCCCATTTGCTGATGGAAAGATTCAGCGGTTCGGTCGCAGGAGACATTCTCCTGCCTTTCGCTGGGAACTGTGGTAGTAATCGAAGAAAAGCTGCAGTCGCGAATCTCTTGCCCAACGTAAAGACCCGAGCGACTGGAAAAAAGCGCAGGTGACGCCTGTATATAAGAAGGGTAGAAGGACGGATCCTCAAAATTACAGACCAATGTCCTGAACATCGGTTTGTTGCAGGATTCTCGAACATACTCTCAGTTCGAATATAATGAACTTCCTTGAGACAGAGAAGTTGCTGTCCATGCATCAGCACGGCTTTAGAAAGCATCGCTCCTGCGAAACGCAACTCGCCCTTTTTTCACATGATATCTTGCGAACCATGGATGGAGGGTACCAGACGGATGCCATATTCCTTGACTTCCGGAAAGCGTTTGACTCGGTGCTCCACTGCAGACTCTTAACTACGGTACGAGCATATGGGATTGGTTCCCAAGTATGTGAGTGGCTCGAAGACTTCTTAAGTAATAGAACCCAGTACGTTGTCCTCGATGGTGAGTGTTCATCGGACGTGAGGGTATCACCTGGAGTGCCCCAGGGAAGTGTGGTAGGTCCGCTGTTGTTTTCTGTCTACATAACTGGTGTTTTGGATAGGGTGGATAGCAATGTGTGGCTGTTTGCTGATTATGCTGTGGTGTACGGGAAGGTGTAGTCGTTGAGTGACTGTAGGAGGATACAAGATGACTTGGACAGGATTTGTGATTGGTGTAAAGAATGGCAGCTAACTCTAAATATAGATAAATGTAAATTAATGCAGATGAATAGGAAAAAGAATTCTGTAATGTTTGAATACTCCATTAGTAATGTAGCGCTTGACACAGACACGTCGATTAAATATTTGGGCGTAACATTGCAGAGCGATATGAAGTGGGACAAGCATGTAATGGCAGTTGTGGGGAAGGTGGGTAGTCGTCTTCGGTTCATTGGTAGAATTTTGGGAAGATGTGGTTCATCTGTAAAGGAGACCGCTTATAAAACACTAATACGACCTATTCTTGAGTACTGCTCGAGCGTTTGGGATCCCTATCAGGTCGGATTGAGGGACGACATACAAGCAATTCAGAGGCGGGCTGCTAGATTTGTTACTGGTAGGTTTGATCATCACGCGAGTGTTACGCGAATGCTTCAGGAACTCGGGTGGGAGTCTCTAGAGGAGAGGAGGCGTTCTTTTCGTGAATCGCTACTGAGGAAATTTAGAGAACCAGCATTTGAGGCTGACTGCAGCACAATTTTGGTGCCGCCAACTTATATTTCGCGGAAAGACCACAAAGATAAGATAAGAGAGATTAGGGCTAGTGCAGAGGCATATAGGCAGTCATTTTTCCCTCGTTTTGTTTGGGAATCGGAACAGGGAGAGAAGATGCTAGTTGTGGTACGAGGTACCCTCCGCCACGCACCGTGTGCTGGATTGTGGAGTATGTATGTAGATGTAGATGTAGAGCTGCGAACTACCTGCGCCCCTTCATGCTATAAGGTCTTCCCCGACTGCGATGTCATCTTTCAACAGTATAATTGTCTGTGTCTCGGAGTCAGAACGGCATTGCAGGATTATAGTGAAGTGACGTTGATGTCTTGGTGACCAGTTTCGTCTGATACATGGAACCCATCTGGGTCGTTATTGGGCGATTCACCTCGTACGCAAATCAGAGCGACTCCTATAATTATGCTGTTCTCCACTGGCAAAATTGGTAGTTTTGCTTTTCGCGATATCTTTCGGAAGAAAGTGTTTGGTATCAGATCAGCTGAGGCTCCCGTGTCGGGTGTAACAGTGACTGGAATTCCTTCGATTGTAGCAAGGATTTCCCACTCTGGCACGGATAGATAAATCTTGTCACACTGATAAACATCCTCACACAGTTCCTCCGATAATTCCTTTCCCTCATTATTCCGTATCGTTTACAACTGCTGGTCGTAGCCCCTATTCGTATCCTTGACCACGTCTCTGGGGCTTGAAGGAGTCACGATTAGTTTGTTACACGTGTGTCACTGCCACTATTTGCGTCGTCTGCTACCTCTTTAATTATTGGTATCTCCATGTACCAGTTTCCTGCCAGAGATTGCGGCTTATTCTTTTTTTGCTGTTTCTGGAAGTGACTGTTCCAAAACTGACATAGTTAGCGGTTGCTGGTCATTAGGTTGGACTGGATTGTACCTCCGATCGCCTCTATTGAATGTGTTTTGGTCGGTCGGAAGCCACTACCATTTCCAATGTTTATTTTGTATTTCCATTTATCCATGTTATATGGATGTTGTTTTCACTAATATTTTATTAACACAATGAGTTTCGGCAGCATGCTGCCATCATCAGTTGCGTTGTACAGTTACTTATACATCAGCTGATAGGTTACGTACATTAGCTGTGTGTGTCAGTGGGGTTAAGAATCGAAAAATAAACCTGTGTGGAAGGATAAATCTGTTACAGTGTGTACATTATGTGAATAGCATGATTAGGTAATATATTAATACGTTTTCTTACATTTCTGTTGGCGATTTCTTTTTCTGGCACACAGAGCAGAGTAACAGGTAAATCACAGCAACCCCATTGGCAAACACAGCTGATATACATAACCTATCAGCTGATGTATAAGTAACTGTATAATGCATCTGATGATGGCAGCATGCTGCAGAAATGCATTGTGCTAATAAACTATTAGTAAAAAGTGACTACAGCAGTATAAATTATTCCACATAATTTCCAAAGTTGTTCGGATTATGATTTTGTACATTGCTTGGATTTGCTTTATGTGTTTTGTTGGTTCTTTGTGCATTACTACAATTTCCATGGTAGTAATGCACTAGTGTTCGCATCATTAGACCCGTTATTCGATCCTGACATGAACTTCGTCTTCTTGAGTCAGATCGATCGAATCTAACAAATATTCCTCCAAATTTTCGTCTGACTCATTAACTAGCTGATTTCTGACACTGACCGGTAACCTAGCTTTTTTTATTCTCAATAAATCCTGTTGTGGTTAACGATCGTCCCAGTAGCGACATTTACTAAAATATTTTTCGAAGTAATTTCTTAACGTCCCTTTTCTTGAATGAGAATTATTCAGTGTAAAATATTTCTTGCCGCCAACTTTGTTGAGCCCCTGCGACCAGTTTTTTTGCTAAGAACGCCTGTTCGGATTCATCGTGTCCGACAAGATTCGCATGCCTCGGTTGGCCATATGCACCTTCTCCTTAAATGTAACCTGCTACATAGCTTATCTTCTGTGCATCAGTCCAGTTCCTTGGCAAAGATGAAGCTTTGCACGACCACCACGGAATTTATAGTCCTCTTATCGGGATTAATTATCTTAAATTTGCCTATACTTGAGCATTTTCTCTTCGATATAAACTGTAGAATACATTTACTGGCTCATAGCGGCTTCTTGTGGACTGTATGGGGAACTATAGTACGGCTAATACACGTTTGGATTTCTGTAACTGGATGCGTCGCCCGAAGTTTATTGCCGTGGTGCTTGACATACATGCAACTGTTCAGCGCCCCTCGAAACTCTTCTAGCTTTTCTTTGGTCATCTTATTAGATTCCCCGACCCGCTCCTTCCTGTTCACAAAATCGGAGCCACGCTGAGTCTTAACCTCTTCTCATCCCTTCTTAAAGAAATTCTGTTGTGGAAATTCATCCGGGGATAAAGATGAAACAGCAGATTTTACAAAATCTGTTATCGCCCGATTCAGCTGCTGTTCCTTCGCCTTTGTCCAGATATCGATCTCCTCCGAAAAGTAACTCTTGCCTCAAAATTTCCTTTGGTTTTATCTTCCTGTCCTGAGCAAATACCTTGCATTGTTCTGCTGAGGCTAGCAGCCGTTTCTTCTACCTGATTCCGTCGATTCATAATTTCATTGACAGTATCACCTATCTTTCCAATCACTATCGAAAACTTGTCGTGAGCCTGTCGCAATTCTAGTAATTCATTCGACATGTCTTGGTGCTTCCTGTCAATATCAGCTATCGCATCTTGCATTTCGTTTTGATTTTGCACGATCAGCGAAATTAATGCAACCGGTTCTTTCATTTCCTTAACCTGTGTCTTGATTTCAGACTGCGATTGTGCCATGGATGACTGCGACTTTGCCACCTGATCGACTTGAGTTTTCGTATATTTTTTCGCTTGTGCCATATTCGACTGCTCTTGTGCCATTGTTGATTGCACTTACACTATATGTGACATACTGTCAGATTTTTAACTAAACTTTTGCGTAATTGCGGTGAGGGGATGAATCGCGGATGCTGAGGATTTAGCTAGATCTGGTACCGCAGCTGTGGGGTCGTCTGTAGTATCGTTTACATTAGCTGACTGCATTTCGCTTACTTGTTCCGCTTGCATTTTAAAGTGCGTGCGAGCTAAATCCTTGAAATGCTGCGAACAGTTCCGAAAACTCTACTTTTCTGATTAACACACAAAATAAATAGTATCGTTTACATTAGCTGACTTCATTTCGCTTACTTGCTCCGCTTGCATTTTAAAGTGCGTGCGAGTTAAATCCTTGAAATGCTGCGAGCAGTTCCGAAAACTCTACTTTTCTGATTAACACACAAAATAAATTGAGTCACTCACACGCAGTTAAAATCTCGCAGCACTTCACAAACTACCGCTACAGAGGTCTATCTACAGAATGATATCGAAAATATAAAACTATCCTTTACATAGAACAACAGACTCCTTGCCACTTCTACTCACTATAAGAACCAAGTTGGTGGCATAGAAGATGCAGAAAGATAATTGGTGAGAAGTCCTGCCTTTATGTGCTATCTTCCGTGGAGTTTCTGAAGTGAACTTCGAATGCGACGTACCTGCGTAGTCTACACCCATGTTGTAGCAGCAGTACTCGTTCCGTTGTGGCGTGAAGCAGATACACAAAAATATTGTATAGAGTCCTGGCCTAGACGATCGTCAATTTAACTTCCCTCCCCAGTGAACTGAAGTTCAATTATTATGGATGAATAACATCTGGTTACTTGAGTGGAAACTTTTGGACGAGAGAAGTTACTTCCCTAATATTTTAACACAAATACCTCCCACACTCCCAGATATTAATTCAACCCCTGTTTGAATTGTCAAGTCTATAAAGCAAAATGATTAATGGTATTAAGGAGCAGTTACAGTTCGTAATCAAACTCAGTCTACCTCTAGATGTCGAAGTCAGCACCTGGAATAAAATTTCTGCGACTATGCGGAATTCCGGCTATCGTCGACCTGAAAATTCTTAAAATAGTCAGAGGCACATTCGTACGCCGTGGGGAAGCCGTCTTCGGTGCTATGACGTATTCACTCTGCAGCATGGGAATCAGTGTCCAAGTTGTGTATTAATTTCGGTAAAAGTACAGAAACTAATCTCTGAAAGTAGAGCATAAACGACCGTGGTGCAGGCTTTATTGATTTCCCAGTATACAAAGTTTCCTAGGAGTTACGACACACCAAATAATGTTCCGAGCTACAGACAAGGAAGAAGTTAAAGTAACCAAAGAATTAAAAGTACCTGTTCCATTCACGAAAATATATTTTTCCATAAAAGATCTTCATAGCTACATTTCAGGATTCATCGTCCTCTTGTATGAGGTGAAATGTTATTATAATTAATCAAATTAAATTTTGTATTTAAAATGGTAACTTCCAACAATGCCGCTAATTATAATCCAGCTGCGATCATACCATTCGCAATTGTTAAATCAGAAGTAAGTAAGTTCACAATACACTTAATATTCTCCATTATGTCCACAGAGTTTTTATATCACGAGTCAGAGATAATCTCTCGCTCTCTCGCAGTCGAAATGAGTCTTTGATTCATATAGGCCACTTGTGCAGCTGCGCTGCACCAGAAAATATGTATTAAAATGAACGAGACATTAACGATTGGAGATCTGAGTCGTCACTACATGCACGAATTACTATTTGTTTGTATTGCAACGCTCCTGGAAGCTCAATGCGTCATGTTCTTAGAACAAGACAATGAGAAACGTAAAGCTGAAGCTTTGTTTACCTTCAGGGGGGGCCCATAATGCGTGCGCAGAACAGAGATTTTTCGCCGCACTGCGCATGACGTCAGCGTCGAGAAACGCCGCTCAGTTCGGCGCGCGCTTTCTTACGTGTTGAAGCAAGTAAGTTTTGTGTTGTTGCTGTGTTCTCGTGTTGAATAGAGTTTATTCTTTCTGCGACACTTTAACAATGCCGAATTGTGCCGTGGCTGTGTGTAAAAACTATAATCAGAAGACTAAAGGGAGTAGTATTTCCTATCATAAGTTTCCGAAAGGTCCTGAAACATGTGCTCGGTGGGTTCAGAAGAAGTGATAGTATTAACATTAAAAATGCTACTATCTGTAGCGTACATTTTAAAGAAGACGATTATTTACCTCCAAGCCGAATTAATGAAACTTCCGCCAAAGAAGATCTTAAAGCCGACTGCAGTTCCTTCATTGCACCTCATTAAAGCCACATCTGCAGCTGCTGCTGCTGGTTCGTCTTCTGTCCAAGAAAGAAATGACAGAAGGAAATATCGTGAAACACGTAAACGTGCACTTAACAGACTAGCTTCACTGTCACCGAAGAAAAAAAAAAGTGGATCAAAGCACAGAAACTGAAAAAGGCCGCATCGAGGATGAAATGAAGAGGCTTCATAAGGAATTATCGCTACAGACAGAAAAAATAAGCGTTTGATAGCTGAAAACAACACGCTGAGAACGAGAAACAAATTACTGGCTCGTGCATTAAGCAGACAGAGAAAGCTATGCCAAAGCCTTCAGTACCAACGAAGTACTAAAGTGACAACTAAAGTACACCAAGTTTTAAAAAAAGTGTTTACGAACGCACAAATTGAATGTCTTCTGAAATCAAAGAAGAGCATCCATTGGACCCAGGAAGCCTTGCTTCTGCGCTCTCTGTCCAGAAAAACTTATATTTATTTAAGAAATAGAATGGGAATACCATTACCTGGATTTTCTACGTTAAAACGATGGATATCCAATTCTTTTCGTTGTGTTCCCGGAATTTTGACTGATGTATTGTACATAATGAATAAGCAAGCAACAAACTTAAGTCAAACAGAGAAGCTGTGTGTGTTGAGCTTTGACGAAATGAATGTGGACAGTCGCATATGCTACGACCAAGAAACTGACACCATATACGGACGACATAGCCAGGTACAGGTGGTTATGGCACGTGGTTTGTGTGGAACCTGGAAGCAGCCCGTATATTATAACTTTGATACTACGATGAATCGGGATTTACCGATCAGTATCGTCAGAGAGACGCAGAAAGTGGGATTTTTTGTAGTTGGTACAGTGTATCTTTGGGGGGGGGGGGGTAAAAATGGGTGAGTGTTGAAGGAATTCCACATCGATTTTACACAAACACGTGCTTCACCAACCCGGATGATGAAACGAAACGTGTTTGGTTATTTGCTGATGTACCACATATGGTGAAACTTCTCAGAAACCACCTTTTAGATGATGGTTTCTCATTAAGTGACGGAAGAACGATAACAAAGCGCGTAATCGAGCAGCTATTGTCGAAACATAATGGAGAACTGAAACTGTGCCCTAAGCTTACTGCTCATCATCTGACAGTTTGTGGAAGAGGTCGACAGCGCGTTCATCTTGCTTGCCAACTCTTTTCCAACACTGTATCAGAAGCAATTTCTTTTGTAATGTGTGAAGAAAAAGACACGGCAGAATTCTTCAAATTGGTGAACGATACTTTTGATGTTATGAATTCGAGGGTACCTGTCTGCAAACGACCCATTTCAAGTGCTTTTGGATTGTGTAAGGAGACGCAGAAGGAAGTTCTTCGCAGATTCTACTCCGTCTGTGAAAAAATGAGAGTGGGAAATCATAAAACTTTACTTCCTTTCCCAAAGGGATTACTCACCTCGATTCGGTCACTGCTGGGTTGTTTTTCGGATTTAAAACATGGCGACAGTTTGAAGTGTGTATTGACCTCAAGATTCAACCAAGACTGCCGTGAAAACTTATTTTCCCAGATAAGATCAATTGGCAGAGCCTATGATCATCCCTTACCAGTGGAATTTAAAAGCCGTTTGCGTATTTTAGTTATGAACAAAAGTATTGCTGACATTCAGTTACGCAGTTCTTGTCCAGACTCAGCGGAAACTGATACAAATTATTTGACTTCCAACCTGACTTGTGCCGGGCATCGATGAAGCGTTGTCAATGATAGAAGGTGATCAACAAATGAGGGACATTACACTACATGACTTAATTGTTCCACCTTTGATAGAAGATTCTGAGTGTTCTCTACAAGGTCTCCGTTACATCGCTGGATATATTGCCTCCAGGTGCGTCTCCATTGACAAATCACTTGGTCATCCTAGTGGTAAGACACTCGAAGTGTCGAAAGACCATGCAAGTTCTGGCTGGATTGAGAAACTGTCTCGTGGTGGCTTAATCATTCCTTCAGATGTGTGGTTTGATGTTGTTAAGAAGTTAGAGGTGCATGGCAGCAGTCTGAGTAAAGACGGCAATGTGATCAGAAACCTGAGGAGCCTTTTAATTGGAAGTTTCCAACTACACTCCTGGAAATGGAAAAAAGAACACATTGACACCGGTGTGTCAGACCCACCTTAATTGCTCCGGACACTGCGAGAGGGCTGTACAAGCAATGATCACACGCACGGCACAGCGGACACACCAGGAACCGCGGTGTTGGCCGTCGAATGGCGCTAGCTGCGCAGCATTTGTGCACCGCCGCCGTCAGTGTCAGCCAGTTTGCCGTGGCATACGGAGCTCCATCGCAGTCTTTAACACTGGTAGCATGCCGCGACAGCGTGGACGTGAACCGTATGTGCAGTTGACGGACTTTGAGCGAGGGCGTATAGTGGGCATGCGGGAGGCCGGGTGGACGTACCGCCGAATTGCTCAACACGTGGGGCGTGAGGTCTCCACAGTACATCGATGTTGTCGCCAGTGGTCGGCGGAAGGTGCACGTGCCCGTCGACCTGGGACCGGACCGCAGCGACGCACGGATGCACGCCAAGACCGTAGGATCCTACGCAGTGCCGTAGGGGACCGCACCGCCACTTCCCAGCAGATTAGGGACACTGTTGCTCCTGGGGTATCGGCGAGGACCATTCGCAACCGTCTCCATGAAGCTGGGCTACGGTCCCGCACACCGTTAGGCCGTCTTCCGCTCACGCCCCAACATCGTGCAGCCCGCCTCCAGTGGTGTCGCGACAGGCGTGAATGGAGGGACGAATGGAGACGTGCCGTCTTCAGCGATGAGAGTCGCTTCTGCCTTGGTGCCAATGATGGTCGTATGCGTGTTTGGCGCCGTGCAGGTGAGCGCCACAATCAGGACTGCATACGACGGAGGCACACAGGGCCAACACTCGGCATCATGGTGTGGGGAGCGATCTCCTACACTGGCCGTACAGCACTGGTGATCGTCGAAGGGACACTGAATAGTGCACGGTACATCCAAACCGTCATCGAACCCATCGTTCTACCATTCCTAGATCGGCAAGGGAACTTGCTGTTCCAACAGGACAATGCACGTCCGCATGTATCCCGTGCCACCCAACGTGCTCTAGAAGGTGTAAGTCAACTACCCTGGCCAGCAAGATCTCCGGATCTGTCCCCCATTGAGCATGTTTGGGACTGGATGAAGCGTCGTCTCACGCGGTCTGCACGTCCAGCACGGACGCTGGTCCAACTGAGGCGCCAGGTGGAAATGGCATGGCAAGCCGTTCCACAGGACTACATCCAGCATCTCTACGATCGTCTCCATGGGAGAATAGCAGCCTGCATTGCTGCGAAAGGTGGATATACACTGTACTAGTGCCGACATTGTGCATGCTCTGTTGCCTGTGTCTATGTGCCTGTGGTTCTGTCAGTGTGATCATGTGATGTATCTGACCCCAGGAATGTGTCAATAAAGTTTCCGCTTCCTGGGACAATGAATTCACGGTGTTCTTATTTCAATTTCCAGGAGTGTATTTCTCAAGAGGTCATCACAGTGCACGCTAAAACCAGAACCTTCATCCGGATAAGGCACTTCAACACATCTGCAAAGGCACAGAGGGCCAAACAGCAGCAGCAGAAAGCAGCACACAGGTGGAGAGCTTCTGCAGTCCCCTCCAGATCTGATTAAGGTATTTAAATTTTTCTTAAAATTTTTGAATGTGAGTGCATTAAACCGGGCTTCTGTATCATTATGTGTAGTAATGTCTCAACTAACTAGACGTACGGTTGCTGCCTAATACCTTGATGAAAAAGATGGTACATACTATTGCCGACTGTGATGCACAAACTGTGTTTAGTAAACTGAAAGCTCTTGTAATTGTTGCGTTTCCAGTACTATTAAACATTGTAAAATATATAAAAAGGGACTGAAGCATACCAGATTGTTGTTATCTAACAAAAAATATTGAGTAATAGAATATAAATTGAGGGGGAGCCACAAAGCTGTAGTGTTACTTTTGTCATTACCAGAGAGACAATATATGAGTTTCACAGTCGTAGCAGGTATTAACATTCAGTCCCTGTATTGGTAAGCTTCGATCGAATCCATAATTCATTAAATTGCCCTTCACTTTTCGTAAATTAATGTTAGTTTAAGCGCAACAGTGTCGTATGCGAACGTCTCGCGCTGCTGACGCTTCTCGACAGTGACGTCACACGGAAGCGCCCGATCGCTGCCGAACACATTGGCCCAACCTTCTATGTAGCAACCTTGGTTTATCTTCGCTGACCTACATAATCTCTGGAACTATGGTAGAGCATTATCAAGTGGAGCGTACTGGTTGATTTGCCCACATCTTTCTAAACAAATTTTTATTTTCCAATAAATTCCAACTGCATGTTCACAGGTCCCGTAGTTATAAAAGTTATAGATAAGCTTATTCGCAACCCAAATTAATTTTAGAAAACCCAAAACTTTAAAAGCTAGTTTTGTTACATGTGCACTTAGCAATAACAGTTACTGAATGTTTTAGCACTCAAACCGAACTTTTCGCACCACACAGATATCTTATCTAAATCATTTTGCAATTCGTTTTGGTCATCTGATGACTTTACAACACAGTAAATGACAGCATCATCTCCAAAGAATCTAAGGCGGCTACTCAGATTGTCTCCTATGTCGTTAATACAGATCAGGAACAATAGAGGGCCTATAACACTTCCTTGGGGAACGCCGGATATTACTTCTGTTTTAGTCGATGACTTTCCGTCTACTACCACGAACTGTGACCTCTCTGACAAGAAATCACAAATCCAGTCGCACAACTGAGGCGATATTCCCTAGGCACGCAGTTTGATTAAAAGACGCTTGCGAAGAACGGTGTCGAAAGTCTTCTGGAAATCTAAAAATATGTTATTAGTTTGATATCCCCTGCCGGTAGAACTCATTACCTCATGAGTATAAAGAGCTAGTTGTGTTTCAAAAGAACGATGTTTTCTGAATCCGTGCTGACTATGTGTCAATAAACCGTTTTCTTCGAGGCAATTTACAATGTTCGAACACAGTATATCTTCCAAAACCCTACGGCAAAACGACGTTAGTGATAAGGGCCTAAAATTCAGCGGATTTCTCCTATTTCCCTTTTTGTGTATTGGTATGACTTTGCGAGGTGCCGGGGCCAGCAGTGTATTTAACACTAAATTCTTCTAGAATCTCCATATGTAAATGATGCTCTAAGCCCCCCCTATTCTAACTCCGACTTTTTCTGTTGCACATGGATTAAAAAATATACGCAAACTGACTGTAATCAACCCTGCAAGTGGAGTAGAAAAGAGTTTGGCACCTGCAATAATTTAATTTGATCAATAAGTTAAATAAAGGAAGGTTTCATTAACGTAGTGAGAAATGATGGGTTGCTCTACCGATTAACAGAATGAAAGTTCTGTCCAAAATAACAATATGATTTATTAAGACTAAACACAAAATAATAAACAAAAACACATGAAACATTTATAATACATCAAATTAGCTCAAATTGGATACTGAAACAAACGCTATGAAGGTGAAATTGTCCCTAAACTAGATTGTGAGGTTTAAGACGAAATTGTATGTGGAGCCAATTCCTTGCCACTCAAATCTTAAGAGAGACACACAGCTAACCCAACATTAATTGCTGCTACTCAAGACAGAACAAAGTTAGAAAAAGACGAACAGGCGTGCTCTGCTGAGCTCTGATTATCACCTAGGAAAATCCCTATCTGCCGGTGCTGCGGACATACATTACCAAACTGTCTTCTTAACTGCCAGAACACGATCTGGGGTACCGGAGGCGATGGCTGGTTGCTTCGACGTCCTCGACCGAAAGGCGAGAGCTGACTACTAGAGCACCCGTACAAGCCGATCACACAACATTCCTGCCCCCACGACAGTGGCCGTGGTTAAACGTTCCAATCAGCAACTCGAAAACCGGCGGAAAATTCCACTCTATTGCCGGAGCACTACCATTCCACCAATGGAGAGTCTTGGTGCCAATTTCTGCGCTGAATTTGCTATGTCACGGAGCTATGCCCTGAGCAAGCCAATCACAGTTACTATTTTGCAGAAAGCGCGGGAATTTTCCCGCCACAATTGCCTGGGTACGCAAGTCATTCCCACGCCTCGCTGGTAGCCCGCCAGAAAGTGTTTTCGCTAAGTTTCTGCGAAGTAACAGAACCTCTAGCCCAGCCGCTACTTCAGACCCCTCCGGGCGTGTCTTTTGACAATGACGGCGTCTGCAAAGCATTCACTCGACTTCCTCACACCCGTCGGCTTAACGCTTTCCAGATCAACAGAGCCCGCCTGTCACCGGACCACCCGGGTGACGAGAGAAGCTGCGTGGGAAGGCCGCGTGTGAAGGAATAGCAACTTTCCACCGCATGCAATTAGAGAGGAAAATCGTAAGATAGAAATAGGAGAGGGGGCTCATGCCACCTCTCAACTTGAGAAATTTTTCAGTCTCTGGGTACGGATCTTTCTGTGAGCGAACAGTTGTATGTAATGGCTACATATGGAGTTATTGTATCAGCATACACTGGAAGGAACCTGACTGGTATACAATCTGGACCGCAGGACTTGCTTTTATTAAGTGATACAAGTTGCTTTACTGCACCGAGGATATCTACTTCTATGTTTCTCACCTTGGCAGTTGTTCTTGATTGGAATTCAGGAATATTTACTTCGTCTTCTTTGGTGAAGAAGTTTCGGAAATCAGTGTTTAATAATTCTGCTTTAGTGGCAGTGTCATCATTGACTTCACTGTTGTCATCGCGATGTGAAGGTATTGATTGCGTCTTGCCACTGGTGTGCTTTATACATGACCAGAATCTCTTTGGGTTTTGTGCCAGATTCCGAGACAGAGTTTCGTTGTGGAAATTTTTAAAAGCATCTCGCTTTAAAATACACGCTATACAGGGTGATTCAAAAAGAATACCACAACTTTAGGAATTTAAAACTCTGCAACGACAAAAGGCAGAGCTAAGCACTATCTGTCGGCCAATTAAGAGAGCTATAAAGTTTCATTTAGTTGTACATTTGTTCGCTTAAGGCGCTGTTGACTAGGCGTCAGCGTCAGTTGATGCTAAGATGGCGACCGCTCAACAGAAAGCTTTTTGTGTTATTGAGTACGGCAGAATTGAATCGACGAGAATCCGCGGGAAACAACTCAGTATGAACGTGACTCGCCTAAGGTGAACGTTTTCTGTGCCATTTCAGCCAATAAAGTTTTTGGTCCCTTTTTCTTCGAAGGTGCTACTGTAACTGGACTACAGTATCTGGAGATGTTAGAGAATTGGCTGTTCCCTCAGCGCGAACAAGAAGCACAACAATTCATATTTCAGCAGGATGGAGCGCCACCACATTGGCACTTATCTGTCCGTAACTACCTGAACGTCAACTACCCGAGGCGATGGATCGGCCGCCAGGCAGCCCGTGACAGAGCACTTCATCACTGGCCTCCAAGAAGCCCTGATTTTACCCCCTGCGATTTTTTCTTATGGGGGTATGTTAAGGATATGGTGTTTCGGCCACCTCTCCCAGCCACCATTGATGATTTGAAACGAGAAATAACAGCAGCTATCCAAACTGTTACGCCTGATATGCTACAGAGAGTGTGGAACGAGTTGGAGTATCGGGTTGATATTGCTCGAGTGTCTGGAGGGGGCCATGTTGAACATCTCTGAACTTGTTTTTGAGTGAAAAAAAACTTTTTTAAATACTCTTTGTAATGATGTATAACAGAAGGTTATATTATGTTTCTTTCATTAAATACACATTTTTAAATTTGTGGTATTCTTTTTGAATCACCCTGTATTTCTAATTTCTGCAAAACTTAGCCAATCTTGGTGATTTTGCGTTTTTTAAATTTGGTGTTTTTTTTTGTTGTTTCTGCAACAGCAATCTGACCCGTTTTGTGTACCATGGGGGACCAGTACCATCACTTATTAATTTATGTGGTGTAATCACTCAATTTCCGTCGATAGTATCTCTTTGAAATCATTCCATATCTTTTCTACGCCTACGTGACCTGATCGGTAGGCATGGAGACTGTGTCTTAAAAAGGCGTTAAGAGCATTTTTATCAGCTTTTTTAAATAGATGTACTTTCCGTTTATTTTCGAGGGTTGACAGTGTTACGGTATTCAGCCTAGTAGCAACTGCCTTGTGGTCGCTAATCCCTGTATTCCTCATCATACTCCCTATTTGTCCAGGATTATTTGTTGCTAAAAGGTCAAGTATGATTTCGCAAACATTTACGCTTCGAGTGGGTTCATGAACTAATTGTTCAAACAAATTTTCTGAGAAAGCATTCAGTACAATTTCGGATAACGTTTTATGCCTGCCGCCGGCTTTAAACGTATAATTTTTCCAGCATATCGAGGATAGAGTGAAGTCACCACCGACTATAATTGTATGAGTGGGGTACCTATTATTATTATTCCCCAATCTTTTAGCTACACAACACTATTTTTCAACGTATTCTCCATTCAATGCTACGGCCTTACGCCACCTTGAAATGAGGGCCTGTATGCCTGCACGGTACCATTCCACTGGTCGATGTCGGAGCCAACGTCGTACTGCATCAATAACTTCTTCATCATCCGCGTAGTGCCTCCCACGAATTGCGTCCTTCATTGGGCCAAACATATGGAAATCCGACGGCGCGAGATCGGGGCTGTAGGGTGCATGAGGAAGAACAGTCCACTGAAGTTTTGTGAGCTCCTCTCGGGTGCAAAGACTTGTGTGAGGTCTTGCGTTGTCATGAAGAAGGAGAAGTTCGTTCAGATTTTTGTGCCTACGAACACGCTGAAGTCGTTTCTTCAATTTCTGAAGAGTAGCACAATACACTTCAGAGTTGATCGTTTGACCATGGGGAAGGACATTGAACAGAATAACCCCTTCAGCGTCCGAGAAGACTGTAACCACGACTTTACCGGCTGGTGGTATGGCTTTAAACTTTTTCTTGGTAGGGGAGTGGGTGTGACGCCACTCCATTGATTACCGTTTTGTTTCAGGTTCGAAGTGATGAACCCATGTTTCATCGCCTGTAACAATCTTTGACAAGAAATTGTCACCCTCAGCCACATGACGAGCAAGCAATTCCGCACAGATGGTTCTCCTTTGCTCTTTATGGTGTTCGGTTAGACAACGAGGGACCCAGCGGGAACAAACCTTTGAATATCCCAACTGGTGAACAATTGTGACAGCACTACGAACAGAGATGTCAAGTTGAGCACTGAGTTGTTTGATGGTGATCCGTCGATCATCTCGAACGAGTGTGTTCGCACGCTCCGCCATTGCAGGAGTCACAGCTGTGCACGGCCGGCCCGCACGCGGGAGATCAGACAATCTTGCTTGACCTTGCGGCGATGATGACACACGCTTTTCCCAACGACTCACCGTGCTTTTGTCCACTGCCAGATCACCGTAGACATTCTGCAAGCGCCTATGAATATCTGAGATGCCCTGGTTTTCCGCCAAAAGAAACTCGATCACTGCCCGTTGTTTGCAACGCACATCCGTTACAGACGCCATTTTAACAGCTCCGTACAGCGCTGCCACCTGTCTGAAGTCAATGAAACTATACGAGACGAAGCGGGAATGTTTGAAAATATTCCACAAGAAATTGCCGGTGTTTTCAACCAAAACTGGCCGAGAAAAAAAATGTGTTGCATTACCTATTGAACTGCCCTCGTATAACCCATACTTTTTCACAGGAACTACCTACTTCAATTTCGCTAAAAGGTAAACTACTTCTGACAGCAATAAATACTCCACCACCAACTGTATTTAATCTATCCTTTCTGAACACTGTTAGGTCGTTCGAAGTCAGCTATAATCCAAAAATTGTGTACGGGTACATCAGTCAGACGTTTTACTAAGACATGCACCGTGATGTTCACTGCAACTTTAGATGTGGCGCAAGCATTTTCGTACCTCGGTACCACACAGCCACGCGGTAACAACAGGCTTAGAACGTCCCACTTCGCCTCACTCTTGCGTCTTCAGCTATCCTGGCTACGGAAAGAAACCACAAGATCTTCCTGACGCACGAGTGCATTTTACAGCTGTCTTCCTCGTACTTGAGTTCTCTCCACAGTTCTGTTTACTGAGTTGACGTCACCCACTCGGCCGTCGCCAAGTAGTCGTTTTCACTTCTTTGTCACAGTCGTTACCTTCCGGCTCCGTGCATGCCATTTGTACTCCTTTGCGGTAGACTGAGTTAAGCAAACACAGAGACAGCACCAGTACAGCGCGCTCTGGCGAATGCTATTAACCGAGCCGTCAATAATCACGGTTAAAGCTCCTTTTCAATAATTCGTAGCATTTGACGATCTCGTCTCACTGTAATACATTATGTACTGGGAGATCACAATACGACTGTTACTGAATGATGACTGGCAATCAACTTGACGGCACAGTTCGCCAGCCCCGACACGAATATTCCGGACTGGATCGTACGTACTCGCTTCTCGTTCTCCGCCATTAACTTCGGTGCCTCTCCACCTGCGTAAAGCAGACAAATTTCCACCCTGGTTTTCTTTCCCTACTGTGACATTGTTTTCGGATATATGTTATTAATAAACGGACAGATAGCGAATACAACAGATTATTTACTCTTAATACAACAGACCCACAAGAAGAATTGAATACATATTTCTTACCTCCATCTCATACATAAATATGCCCTCTCATATCAAATGTTCAAATGTGTATGAATTCCTAAGGGACCAAACTGCTGAGGTCATCGGTCCCTAGACTTACACACTACTTAAACTAACTTATGCTAAGAACAACACACACACTCATGCCCGAGGGAGGACTCGAACCTCCGGTGGGAGTGGCCGCGCAATCCGTAACATGACGCCTCAAACCACGCGGCCACAACGCTCGGCTCCCTCTCATATCCCACTCACTCCACTTACACTGGTCTCTCTCTCTCTCTCTCTCTCTCTCTCTCTCTCTCTCTCTCTTCACCTCCCCTCCTTTCGCTCCCCTGGCCGCAATATCGTACTTACTATCACTTTGCGGTAAGTTGTTTCATTTTATTTGATTGCATAAACTTAAACAATATGATGTTATTACTGCGTTACAATCTCAAGAGCATGAATTACACATTTAGGATTGGAAGCCGTAAAATGTAACGGCAAGTTATGTATAGGTTAGTACTCGTACCGTCTTTGAGGCTACAATAAAAGTGTAAGAGGTATGCGCTGTCTGCGATATCAGAATCGCTGACCAGAGAGCAGTGTTGACTGCAGTACGAACTGTGTAACTGTAGCAGTTAGTTGTTGCTAGTCGCTTGTCTGAGGTTGTCTGCGCTTGTCTGCTGTCTGCTCTGGTCGGGAATCAGGAGATGGAGTATTGTTGTATAAGGTAAAGAAGCAGCGTCGCGCATATCTAGTGATGTATTTCAACTGTCATCCAAATGTTTTTTTAAAAATGTCCTAATAATAATTTTTGCAATATAAAGTAATTTTTAAAAGCATTCATTTCAATTTTAAAAATCAGTTGCTTCCTTTCACAAATCACAAATGTATAAGCCAGCATTGCACGGAACTGTGCCAAAAATAATTTAGGTAAGAGCAGATATATTCGCCGTTTTTATTGAGGTAAGAATTTTTTTTTTTTTATTCAGAATGATCTTACAGGGCCACGACGCAGCACTGCTGTCGTCCAAATTTTACCAGGTTACTGAATTTATTTTTATTATGAGGTTTAGGAATTTTTCTGTTTCGAGCTTACATTAAATGAGAAAAGAATTTTGTGGGTACATGAAATGTGAATGCATTTGTGCACGGAGATTATAAATGGGAACCAATTTTGTTCTGAGGTCACACAAAAATGAGTATCGCTATTAATAATAATTATTTATAATTTCAATTTTAAAACATTGTGGGGAGGTTACACTTGGCGTGAATATTATTTATGTTCACATTTTCTGTTGAGAGGCTGTGGTGAAAAATTTTACGTGCGGGGAGGTTACAAACGTAAACGCCTTTCGCTTTATTTTAAAGTATCTTCCAGTAATCAGGTTTCTTTTTTTTTACGTCATTCTTAACGTTCTGCTACACGTTGTAACCTTCCCACAGAAATATTTTTAAATTAATTACCAGGAACCAAGTATAACCTCCGCACAAAAATAATAATTAAATGAATTTTATATATTGTAACATCTGAACAAAATTGGCTCCCATTTATAATCTCTGTGGAGAAATGCATTCACATTTAATGTAACCACAAAATTCAATTCCTAAACCTGGAAATAATAAAAAAATTCAGTAACCTGGTAAATTTTATGACGACAGCAGCGCTGCGCCTCGGCCCTGTATTCTGAATACAAAAGGAAAAATTCTTACCTCAATAAAAACTGCGAATATATCTGCTCTTACGTAAAAACTTTTCGGCACAGCTTCGTGCAATGCTGGGCTATATTTTTTTTTTTATTCTTGGAAGGAATGATCATGCATTGGAAATATTCTTTAAATTGAAATGAATGCTTTTTAAAAAAAATTAGTTTATATTATAAAAAATATTATTGGGGCATTTTTTAAAGAAATTAATGACAGTTAATATACATTACTAGATATGCGCAAGGCAGCTTCTTTACCTTCTACAATAATACTCATCCTCCAAAGTCCCGACCAGAGCAGACTGCCGACATGCGCAGGCACGCGCCGACTACTGCAGACTACTGCTGACTACAGTCGACTACAGAAGACTAACTCAGACTAAAGCCGACTAGCGACAAGCAACAACTAACTACATACTACTCTCTGGTCAGAGACTCTGCCATGCCTCGCCCATCGCCGGCAACGCATACTTCTTACAACGTGTCCTTGATTTTTGTACACAACTGTTTCAATGACACGAAATATCTTTATCTATTTACTTTGTGTAGATTCACTGCGGTCTCACCGTTTCGTACAATTTGCTGAAAAACGAAGTACACGAAATGGCGAGAACAACGTTAAGAATGAAAAAAACTGATCACCGTATATGCTTTAAAATAAAGCGAAAGGCATTTGGCCTTAATAAGACTTTTATTACAGTCTCAAAAGACGGAATTAATGTGTATATAACTTGTATAACTGCGACTGTGCAAAAAAGGCCGTTAAACAAAGATCACACGTAAGAAATAACAAGTTTTTGAGTCACTCTGTATGCCAGTAAACATGTAAAATATGTAATACTGCAAAAGAAAGTTTAATTTTTACACCTCTAAGAAATTTTTTATATCATTTCGGCAACATACGTAAACGGAAATAATACGAATTTCAGTATTCCATCACTGTTAACATAAGTTAAATATATGTCATTTTGAGTTCTGTAATACTATCGTAAAGGGACTAAATTGTTTAAAATGTGAGTGCAAATGTGAAAGTTCTTCAGCAAAGCAGAAGACGAATATTTTGTGGACAAACGCAGGCTAAGCGCTACAGTACGTTATTTCTCTATTTCATTTCTATCATTAATACCATATAAATCGTTTTTCTCGTAAAAGTAACAACTCTATCGTCCAGTTACTGTCAGGTGAAAGAACTGAAGCAGATGTAACGTCCACATGTCTTTACAGTCCGCGAAAACGCAGTTGTAACATCGAAAAACAAAAGTTGGCTAAACTGCCATTGCCACACAAAGAATCCCTGCCCAAGAACAAAAGTACATGGAAGCACCACGCGAGCACTGTCTCGCACTCTCCCTAGCAGACGAGGTAAGTAATGGGAAACTAAGGATTATATATACACTTCCTATACATATAGATACATGAAATGTAAAGAATAAATTGATAAATGACAGTGTTTGCCTATTAAAGTGTAACTATGGCCGTCTAACGAGACACTCTGCTGCTCAACCTTCTCCCCAGTATCGAAAGCACAGATATTATGACCGACAGAGATGATACGAAGTATAGAAAGACTGAAGGTAGCTCAGTAGAACCAATGGAACGGCCCACCTTGAGATGTTTCGATTCCACTAGTTCTTGTAAAATAGCACGATAATTTTTTCTACCTTATGGTTTGCAAAAAAGTTCTTACAAATGCTTATGAAAGATAGCCATGTTTTTCAACATTGAAAACTGGACATTCATATTCCTTTGGAAAGTGGGTCACTAATTCTCCTGTGGTGAGAGATACTCTGATTCTGAGATACTATTATCACGAGTGGCAGCGAGCGAGCAGTAGAGAGTATTCGGACGCACCTTGCGGAAGAGAGAAGCCGCGCGACAGATGAAATCGCAGCCTGCCGTGACGGTGACAATAGCGCGGGAGGCGGACTTTGGTATTAATTGAGGATTTTTGGTATTTTACCTTTTTGCTGCATGTAGCTTGTTGCTTGCTTGCGCACTGGAGAAATGTTGTCGGATTTTTGTACGCATACATTGAAAGTAATATTCGCATCTTTGTTCTGACATCGTGGAATAATTAAAATTGTTGCTAATCAGACTGTCGAAGAAAGGAAAGTTCCGAGTAAAGCTAGTATTTAACCCTCTATTTTCAGAATATAATAAACTAAAAGATTTTATTGGTTTCTGGTAATTCTTTACACTGCTTAAGGCATTTTCCCCAAACCCCTCCTTATCATTCAATTTGTGTATAAAAAAATGTGAGTAGTGGTATCAGTGTTGTGACCAGGCCTTGCACTGTCTATCGATCATAGTATTTCTTTTGAATTATTTTAGCTGTTGCTGGATGCAGAATATTCACGCAGTTGCAGCGGCAAGACGAGATAAGTTTTCTGATGTGTATAGGAGCATTATTTTATTAATTGTTAGGAGATGTTAGAAAATATTTTTATAATCGCAGTCAGATATAAGAGAATTTGAATTTTCATAAGTTATAGGAAGAGTAATAACTCTCTTTTGTTCTATTCAGAACGCTAATATTGTCAGAGATGGAGCTTTACTCATTTCCGTACGTCCTTCACCAGAACAATACTACTGTAACTACAGCCCGCCCGGTTGGCCGTGCGGTCTAATGGACGGCTTTCCGAGCGGGAAGGAGCACCTGGTCCCCGGCACGAACGGATTTGTGTCGAGGTCCGGTGAACCGGCCAGTCTGTGGATGGTTTTTAGGCGGTTTTCCATCTGCCTCGGCGGATGCTGGCTGGTTCACCTTATTCCGCCTCAGTTACACTATGTCGGCGATTGCTGCGCAAACAAGCTCTCCACCTACGCGTACACCACCATTACTCTACCACGCAAACATAGGAGCTACACTCGTCTGGTGTTGTGAGACGTTTCCTGGGGGTCCCCCGCTGGCCGAACCGCACAACAATAACCCTGGGTTCGGTGTGGGGTGGAGGCGGGGTGAAGTGGACTGCGGTAGTCGTCGTGGGGTTGCGGACCACTGCGGCTGCGGCAGGGACGGAGCCTCTCCGTCGTTTCTAGGTCCCCGATTAACATACAATACAATACAATACAATACTGTAACTACAAATATAGAAATTAATAAATTTTCAGCATCACTCAACAAATCAAAGAGATGTTCAATTTTGCGATTTCAGAGTTAACTCAACACAGATACATAAAAAAGAGAGCAAGTTATTTATACAGGTACGAGGCATTTCTTCCTCTGAATCCCGACAAAACACAAATCTTCACGAACCTACAGCAACTCGCTTTACAAGGTCAGAGCTCTCTCACTGACGATATAGAAACACAACGCGATGCGTTGCAAAGTGAGCATGACTGATTGGTCCCTTCCGTATTCTGGCAGTGAATGTTGGAACTGGGGATCACGTTCGGAATTATTTGTGCATATTTCCGTTATTTACAAACAATTACATATATAAAAAATAAAGCAAACTAATTAAGCAGTTAAAACAAAGACTTTCTCTTTGCGGCGACTTCTTTCCACTTAATTTCAGCGTCCAACGTTCCCCTCCGAATGCGGAGATATTTTGTTGCCACCCACGCACATGGAGAGAAATGACCGTTGTAATACAGGGAGATTCAAAAAGAATACCACAACTTTAAAAATGTGTATTTAATGAAAGAAACATAATATAACCTTCTGTTACACATCATTACAAAGAGTATTTAAAAAGGTTTTTTTCACTCAAAAAACAAGTTCAGAGATGTTCAATATGGCTCCCTCCAGACACTCGAGCAATATCAACCCGATACTCCAACTCGTTCCACACTCTCTGTAGCATATCAGGCGTAACAGTTTGGATAGCTGCTGTTATTTCTCGTTTCAAATCATCAATGGTGGCTGGGACAGGTGGCCGAAACACCATATCCTTAACATACCCCCATAAGAAAAAATCTCAGGGGGTAAGATCAGGGCTTCTTGGAGGCCAGTGATGAAGTGCTCTGTCACGGGCTGCCTGGCGGCCTATCCATCGCCTCGGGTAGTTGACGTTCAGGTAGTTACGGACAGATAAGTGCCAATGTGGTGGCGCTCCATCCTGCTTAAATATGAATTGTTGTGCTTCTTGTTCGAGCTGAGGGAACAGCCAATTCTCTAACATCTCCAGATACTGTAGTCCAGTTACAGTAGCACCTTCGAAGAAAAAGGGACCAAAAACTTTATTGGCTGAAATGGCACAGAAAACGTTCACCTTAGGCGAGTCACGTTCATACTGAGTTGTTTCCCGCGGATTCTCAGTGCCCCATATACAGACATTGTGACGGTTGACTTTCCCGTTAGTGTGGAAAGTTGCTTCATCACTAAACACAATCTTTGAAACGAAAGATTCATCTGTTTCCATTTGAGCAAGGATAAAATCACAGAAATCGATTAAATGTACTACTAAATGAAACTTTATAGCTCCCTTAATTCGCCGACAGATAGTGCTTAGCTCTGCCTTTTGTCGTTGCAGAGTTTTAAATTCCTAAAGTTGTGGTATTCTTTTTGAATCACCCTGTACAATATGGGAAATCAAAGCTCGCACGTAAACATTTAAGTGTTCATTTCTCCCGTGCTCTGTTAGAAAGTGGAATGGTAGAGAAATAGTGTGAAAATGGTTCTATGAAACCATTGCCAGGCACTTACGTGTGATTTGCAGAGTAGTCACGTAAATGTAGTTGTCGAATACCAGCGCAACCCATATGCAGTATTTTCAAGTTTTTTATAGACACAGGAAAGCACATCACGGAAACAGCGCGATGGGCAGAATTGGATTTATTTTCGAATTCAGTAACGACGGCTTAGCTGGGAACACCATTCACATTCTTTATGGCAAGAAATGCTGTTCTCTGATGCATTCTGAAACGTTTTTCATAGATATAAGGATCTAAGAACTTCTTCCACGCCGGTAGCCCGTTTATTCCCAAGCAGCATTGTAGGGGTTCATTATGTTAGAGGTTTACTGTTCGCTACCCTATTGGAGCAAATGTGATTTCGATGTATTGCTCACGCGCTGCCTGCGAAATAAAACATCTCTGCTGCTATACAGTCGCAGGTCAGATTAGCGTCGGCAGCAGTAGTAACCGTTCGTTCCTACAGAGCAGAAGTCATAGTAGCTCTCCGCTACAGTACAGTTGCTAGCCATGTAAGAGCAATAGCAATAGCCGCTGGTCCTGCGTAGTTCATTGCCATGTAGTGTAAGGTGAACTTTATTATTCTTCATCACCACGCGCGTGCTTAAATTTGTTGTCAGAGTTTTCAACATGAATTTGTTTCAATCCTTTTGTGATTTGTCAGCACTAATTAAGTTAGACTAGTAATGTTCAATTTTTTATAAGGGTTTACAGAACTATTTTCAATAATAATGTTTTTCAGAACATTTTTTTTTACCAGTCATTTACTTAAATTTAAATATATTTACAAATTTTCCCAGTTATAGTTATTTGTTGTTTAATAATCAGAGGACGAGCTATGCAGCTGTGTCAACAAGCAGAGTCAGTCTTTCTTTTTAATAATGCAAACCTCAAACAAATGTTATCCATAGTAGTAGATAGGCCAGCTTTGCCCTAAGCTGTGCCATTTTAGGAGCAGATATATAGACAGCGTTATCCGGCTACACCATTATGAGGTAAGAATTTTTAAGTTTATTCAGGTTTATTTCACAGGGCCATAACGTAGCGCTGCTTACGTCCAAAATTTTTCAGTTTCAATACTCAGTCAATTTAGTACCGGTAATATTTTTACAAACGGAAAAGTTACAGTACTTCACACCAGAAGTCCCTGCAATTTTGCCGCGTACTTCTGTCTAAGAAATCAAATATGACGGGCGCTAATAAGCGATTCGTCAGAACCACTATGGTTGAACCAGTAAATTTACACTACTGGCCATTAAAATTGCTACACCACGAAGATGACGTGCTACAGACGTGAAATTTAACCGACAGGAAGAAGATGGTGTGATATGCAAATTATTAGCTTTTCAGAGCATTCACACAAGGTTGGCGCCGGTGGCGACACCTACAACGTGCTAACATGAGAAAAGTTTCCAACCGATTTCTCATACACAAACAGCAATTGACCGGCATTGCGTGGTGAAACGTTGTTTTGAGGCCTCGTGTGAGGAGGAGAAATGCGTACCATCACGTTTCCGACTTTGATGAAGGTCATATTGTAGCCTATCGCGATTGCCGTTTATCGTATCGCTACATTGCTGTTCGCGTTGGTCGAGATACAATGACTGTTAGCAGACTATGGAATCGGTGGGTTCAGGAGGGTAATACGGAACGCCGTGCTGGATCTTCAACGGCCTCGTATCACCAGCAGTCGAGATGACAGGCATCCTATCCGCATGGCTGTAACGAATCGTGCAGCCACGTCTCGATCCCTGAGTCAACAGATGGGGACGTTTGCAAGACAACAACCATCTACACGAACAGTTCGGCGACGTTTGCAGCAACATGGACTATCAGGTGGGAGACCATGGCTACGGTTACCCTTGACGCTGCATCACAGACAGGAGCACCTGCGATTGTGTACTGGACGACGAACCTGGGTGCACACATGGCAAAACGTCATTTTTTCGGCTGAATCCAGGTTCTGTTTACAGCATCATGATGGTCGCATCCGTGTTTGGCGTCATCGCGGTTAACGCACATTGGAAGCGTGTATTCGTCATTGCCATACTGGCGTATCACCCGACGTGATACTATGGGGTGCCATTGGCTACATGTCTCGGTCACCTCTTGTTCGCATTGACGGCACTTTGAACAGTGGACTTTACATTTCAGATGTTTTACGACCGTGGCTCTACCCTTCATTCGATCCCTGCAAAACCTTACATTTTAGCAGGATAATGCACGACAGCATGTTGCAGGTCCTGTACGGGCCTTTCAGGATACAGAAAATGTTCGACTGCTGCCCTGACCAGCACATTCTCCAGATCTCTCACCAACTGAAAAAGTCTTGTCAACGGTGACCGAGCAACTGGCTCGTCACGATACGCCAGTCAATACTCTTGATGAACTGTGGTATTGTGTTGAAGCTGCGTGGGCCACTGTACCCGTACACGTCATCCAAGCTCTGTTTGAGTCAATGCCCAGGCGTATCAAGGCCGTTATTATGGCCAGAGGTGGTTGTTCTGGGTATGATTTCTCAGGATGTATGCACCCAAATTACGTGAAAATGTAATCATATGTCAGTTCTAGTATAATATATTAGTCCAATGAATACCCGTTTATCATCTGCACTTCTTCTTGGTGTAGCAATTTTAATGGCCAGTAGTGTAAGAGCAATATCAGTCGCCGCTGTTGCAGCGCAGTTCATTGCCGTGTAGTGTAAGGTAAACTTTACTATTCTTCATCGCCATGCACGTATTTAAATTTGTTGCCTAAGTTGTCAATATGAATTTGTTTCAATCCTTTTGTGATTTTTCAGCACTAATTAATTAGACTAGTAATGTTCAATTTTTTAAAAGGGTTTACAGAAATGTTTTCAAAAATAATGTTTTTCAGAACTTAATTTTTTTACCAGTCATTTACTTAAATTTAAATATAATTAGAAATTTTCCCAGATCATAGTTCTGTGTTGTTTAATAATCAGAGGACCAGCTATGCAGCTGTGTCAACAAGCAAACTTAGTCTTTTTTTTATACTGCAAACCTCAGACAAATGTTGTTCAGTAGTAGTAGATAGGCCAGCATTGAACTAAGCTGTACCATTTTAGAAGCAGATATATAGACAGCGTTATCCGGCTACACCATTATGAGGTATGAATTTTTCTGTTTATTCAGATTGATTTCACTGGGCCATGACGTAGCGCTGCTTACGTCCAAAATATATCTGTTTCAATACTCAGTCAATTTAGTACAGGATATATTTTTATAGGCGGGAAGGTTACAGCATTTCACATCAAAAGTCTCGGCAATTAGGCCGCGTACTTCTGTCTAAGAAAGCAAATATGACGGGCGCTAATAACCGATTCGTCAGAACCACTACGGTTGAACCAGTAAATTTACATTAACAGTTACAAAAATTCTAGCAAAAATCAGAAATAAATTCCTGTATTCCATATAAAGTATGCGTTTATAAAATTCGTTATATGTTTCAGCCAAAATATAATATATATATAAAGGCTCATGTGACGCATGTGGTATCGTCATGGGCGCCGCTGTTAAGGTACAGCGTCTCTCCAGCAGGACGGTTCTGGAGCAGTGGACAGGTGCAGTATTTCTCCGCCTGTGGGGGAGAGAACTGGAGGAAGACGGCTGGGCTGGAACCGTCGCCTGGAGACAGGTCCAGTAATTATGGCGGCCACTCGGGCCTCGACAGCGCCGCCTGCGCCGCCGGATTAATGATCGCCGCCGCTAATGACAGTCACTGTTGCGAATAAATGAGGGGAAGCCCCGAATTATTAACCCCGCGCTACCCTGGCCGCTTCTCGCCTCGGCGCCAACCAGCTCTATTGTGTTCAAGCGCCGCCTGCAAGACTCCGCTCCGTCAACTTCTCCCTGTCGCTCTTGCACTGCTCATTTCCCTTTCTCCTCAGTATTAAGTGTTTGCCGAGGTAGTCATTTTCTAGTTAATATCGAAACTCCTTTACTAATCTGTAGTAATCAACTACTGCTTAACCTTTCAGGTCCATTCTGCAACCAACATTCTCTGTAGGGTGTAATAAAAGGGGAGTGTGCCGTGTGCGGCTCGCGTTAATGCCGTTCGTAGCTTGGCACCTTGTAATAGCGATAGTGGCGTCTCGTTTTCTTAGTGTGTTCACTGGCGCCACTACGTTTGCTCGCCATGTCTGTCCGTGAGTGGAAGCAGCAGCGCTTATCGATAGCGCATACTGTCATACCATCTTTGGAGCGGCCTATAGTACAGGGTGATTCAAAGAGAATACCACAACTTTAGGAATTTAAAACTCTGCAACGACAAAAGGCAGAGCTAAGCACTATCTGTCGGCGAATTAAGGGAGCTATATAGTTACATTTAGTTGTACATTTGTTCGCTTGAGGCGCTGTTGACTAGGCGTCAGCGTCAGTTGATGCTAAGATGGCGACCGCTCAACAGAAAGCTTTTTGTGTTATTGAGTACGGCAGAAGTGAATCGACAGTGCATTTCGAACGAAGTATGGGGCACTGAGAATCCGCGGTAAACAACTCAGTATGAACGTGCCTCGCCTAAGGTGAACGTTTTCTGTGCCATTTCAGCCAATAAAGTTTTTGATCCCTTTTTCTTCGAAGGTGCTACTGTAACTGGACTATAGTATCTGGAGATGTTAGAGAATTGGCTGTTCCCTCAGCTCGAACAAGAAGCACAGCAATTCATATTTCAGCAGGATGGAGTGCCACCACATTGGCACTTATCTGTCCGTAACTACCTGAACGTCAACTACCCGAGGCGATGGATCGGCCGCCAGGCAGCCCGTGACAGAGCACTTCGTCACTGGCCTCCAAGAACCCCTGATCTTACCCCCTGCGATTTTTTCTTATGGGGGTATGTTAAGGATATGGTGTTTCGGCCACCTCTCCCAGCCACCATTGATGATTTGAAACGAGAAATAACAGCAGCTATCGAAACTGTTACGCCTGATATGCTACAGAGAGTGTGGAACGAGTTGGAGTATCGGGTTGATATTGCTCGAGTGTCTGGAGGGGGCCATATTGAACATGTCTGAACTTGTTTTTGAGTGAAAAAAAACCTTTTTAAATACTATTTGTAATGCTGTATAACAGAAGGTTATATTATGTTTCTTTCATTAAATACACATTTTTAAAGTTGTGGTATTCTTTTTGAATCACTCTGTATTTCCTGGTCGTTGTGTGTCGAGCAAGGGAAGTTGGTAACGAGCAACAGTGGGGTACGGACAGCCAGAACGCGCTCTACCGCTGGCGACACACATGCACTGTCCGACGGAAGGAGTTTCTTAGAAGTAGATACCTTAGGGGTTGCGAAGCAACTCAAATCGCTTGATATGGGCAACTCTTCAGGTCCAGATTGTATACCGATTAGGTTCCTTTCAGATTACTCCGATACAATAGCTCCCTACTTAGCACTCATATACAACCGCTCGCTCACCGATAGATCTGTACCTACAGATTGGAAAATTGCGCAGGTCGCACCAGTGTTTAAGAAGGGTAGTAGGGGTAATCCATCTAACTACAGACCTATATCATGGACGTCGGTTTGCAGTAGGGGTTTTGGAGCATATACTGTATTCAAACATTACGAATCACCTCCAAGGGAACGATCTACTGATACGTAATCAGCATGGTTTCAGAAAACATCGTTCTTGTGCAACGCAGCTAGCTCTTTATTCGCACGAAGTAATGGCCGCTATCGACAGGGGATCTCAGGTTGATTCCGTATTTCTGGATTTCCGGAAAGCTTTTGACACCGTTCCTCACAAGCGACTTCTAATCAAGCTGCGGTCCTATGGGGTATCGTCTCAGTTGTGCGACTGGATTCGTGATTTCCTGTCAGGAAGGTCGCAGTTTGTAGTAACAGACGGCAAATCATCGAGTAAAACTGAAGTGATATCAGGTGTTCCCCAGGGAAGCGTCCTGGGACCTCTGCTGTTCCCGATCTATATAAATGACCTGGGTGACAATCTGAGCAGTTCTCTTAGGTTGTTCGCAGATGATGCTGTAATTTACCGTCTAGTAAGGTCATCCGAAGACCAGTATCATTTGCAAAGCGATTTAGAAAAGATTGCTGTATGGCGTGGCAGGTGGCAGTTGACACTAAATAACGAAAAGTGTGAGGTGATCCACATGAGTTCCAAAAGAAATCCGTTGGAATTCGATTGCTCGATAAATAGTACAATTCTCAAGGCTGTCAATTCAACTAAGTACCTGGGTGTTAAAATTACGAACAACTTCAGTTGCAAAGACCACATAGATAATATTGTGGGGAAGGCGAGCCAAAGGTTGCGTTTCATTGGCAGGATACTTAGAAGATGCAACAAGTCCACTAAAGAGACAGCTTACACTACACTCGTCCGTCCTCTGTTAGAATATTGCTGCGCGGTATGGGATCCTTACCAGGTGGGATTGACGGAGGACATCGAAAGGGTGCAAAAAAGGGCAGCTCGTTTTGTATTATCACGTAGTAGGGGAGAGAGTGTGGCAGATATGATACGCGAATTGGGATGGAAGTCATTACAGCAAAGACGTTTTTCGTCGCGGCGAGATCTATTTACGAAATTTCAGTCACCAACTTTCTCTTCCGAATGCGAAAATATTTTTTCGAGCCCAACCTACATAGGTAGGAATGATCATCAAAATAAAATAAGAGAAATCAGAGCTCGAACAGAAAGGTTTAGGCGTTCGTTTTTCCCGCGCACTGTTCGGGAGTGGAATGGTAGAGAGATAGTATGATTGTGGTTCGACGAACCCTCTGCCAAGCACTTAAATGTGAATTGCAGAGTAGTCATGTAGATGTAGATGTGGTCGCGAGAGTGCACGACCACGTCAACGACCGGATTCAGCGACTTTCAGTTGAATGGACCGTGATATTCGAGTAGTGCATCCACTACCTCTGTGTGTGTGCCCTCATGCCAATAAGTTGTCAGTCGACGATTTAAACTGGGACGGTTCCCGTGCCTGACTTGAGTGAGGACGACCGCTGGTTGGTAGTTCGGTCGGCGTGCATTAAGTCTTCCGACCGCTTCTGGCTTCTCTGTGCTTGTGCCGACTTATAGTTCGTCCATTTTGTTTCACAGTGACTGGTTTTAGTATTGTGAGTTGTTGGTGGAATTGTTTTCCCGGATCCGTGTGTATCTAGTGGTTCTGGATTTGGTGAGGGGTTGCGAACGGACGTCAGGCCGGTTGGGGGCGCAGCAGCGAGCAGGTCCGGGCAGCGCTAGGGCAAGCCGGGGCCGCTGGCGGGGTGCTGCCAATGCCGGGGTAGCTGCAAGAGCGACGACTTCGTTGCACACCGAACCCTGGACACTGAAGAGTCAACTGCTAACGCAACCTCGACTATTCTGAGATCTCGCTTTTGGTCGGCGGGTTGTTGATCCCAGGGCCGCTGAGCCTGGCGGCAACGAGAGGCGGTAAAATACTGCAGCCGTCTTTCTCTATTATAATGGGATTTTCACTCTGCAGCGGAGTGTGCGCTGATATGAAACTTCCTGGCAGATTAAAACTGTGTGCCCGACCGAGACTCGAATTCGGGATCTTTGCCTTTCGCGGGCAAGTGCTCTACCAACTGAACTACCGAAGCACGACTCACCCCCGGTACTCACAGCTTTACTTCTGCCAGTACCTCGTCTCCTACCTTCCAAACTTTACAGAACCTCTCCTGCGAACATCCCCCAGGCTGTGGCTAAGCCATGTCTCCGCAATATCCTTTCTTTCAGGAGTGCTAGTTCTGCAAGTTTCGCAGGAGAGCTTCTGTAAAGTTTGGAAGGTAGGAGACGAGGTACTGGCAGAAGTAAAGCTGTGAGTACGGGGCGTGAGTCGTGCTTCGGTAGCTCAGTTGGTAGAGCACTTGCCCGCGAAAGGCAAAGGTCCCGAGTTCGAGTCTCGGTCGGGCACACAGTTTTAATCTGCCAGGAAGTTTCGTCTTTCTCTATTGGTTATTCATCATTGAAGTTAGTATTATTCTTATTAGTAAAGTGCAACCAGCGGATTTTCTGCCTTCTGGCCGCTAACGCCCCAGTTACCTGCCCTGGAGATTAGCGTACTTTTCCGGCAGTGTACCTTTCCCCATCGTGTTGATGCTGTCCGGCTCGGCGTGTAGTTCCACAGCCATTGTACTGTACATATTTTTTGGGAGGTCTACCTTGGTTCTAGTGTTTCCTTCGACCTTGGGTGTTTTCTGAAGACGTAGTGCTGTCTCTTTGCCCTTGCCTAAAAATATTCCATCGTAGTACCGGTAACCGGACGTTAGTCGGTCGGTCGGCGCTTAAGCTGCCCCTAGTTTGAGTTGCCATCCTGTTACGTGAGTACAACTCTTGGCTGCCTGTCTCACCTTGCCTTACGTTTGAGTCACCTTCCAAGGCCGACCCTTGGAACACTTGCTGAGAACCACTTGTCCCGATTCCTCAGGTTGTGATGTTTGTTTTAAGAATATTTGTAATTTTCTAATTATTGTGAGTGTGGCCTTGAGCCGAGCAATAATTTTACTTTTTTGGTGATGAGGCCTTCAGCCGTGTTACAGTAAGTTTTATTTTAGCAAACTTGTTTTAAAGCAAGGTATTTATTTTATGTTGTGGATTGGCAAGACAGCCAACGCATTATGAGGAAGCCGAAAGGCTCGCTAAGCTCACACATGCTGGTGTGAGGTCTGGAACAGGACAAGGAAATGAGACTAGCAAAAAACGTACGTAGCTGCTGGAATACTTAACTTTAATCCATAATTGGTGAACATCACTCTTGACGGTACATGTTTTACAGCATCAATAGTAACTGGTAATGGCGCCTTGCTAGGTCGTAGCAAATGACGTAGCTGAAGGCTATGCTAACTATCGTCTCGGCAAATGAGAGCGTATTTTGTCAGTGAACCATCGCTAGCAAAGTCGGCTGTACAACTGAGGCGAGTGCTAGGAAGTATCTCTAGACCTGCCGTGTGGCGGCGCTCGGTCTGCAATCACTGATAGTGGCGACACGCGGGTCCGACGTATACTAACGGACCGCGGCCGATTTAAAGGCTACCACCTAGCAAGTGTGGTGTCTGGCGGTGACACCACATTTTAAAAATGCTATTTGGAGTTGTTCTTTTGACTTCTAATTCAGGCATTCTGACGTTTGTGGTTTGAAGTTGTATGTAGCCTTCAGCCGAGTCATAATTTCACTTTTTTTTATAATAAGGCTTTCAACCGTGTTACAGTTAGTTTTAAAACGAAGTATTTATCTTAATATGTGCTGTTTGGAATTGTTCTTCTGACTTTTAATTCAGGCCTTCAGCCGTTTGTTGTTTGAAATTATTGTGGGTGGTCTTCGGCACTGAAATTGTGGAATTTTATTCCTGTGATAAGGCCTTCAGCCGTCATACAGTCAATTGTGTTTTTTTAAGAGATTGTTTTCAAATTTTAATTTTTTTAAGGTAAAGTGTACGTATTTGTTGTGGAACCGAGAGTAACTGATTACGGCCCCGTCCACAACCGTAACCTTACCCTGCCCCATCCTGTGAACCCAGCTCTCAGGGAGCTCTTACTCTTTCTTTTCTGACCGTGGGTCTTTCAACTGTTTTTTGATTCATTATGCCATCTACTGATCTGTAGCCAAGTTGTGGATGCTGTAGTAAACTGTAACAAACCGGGTATGGTCGACCTATAAAAGGCAGTCAAATGCCAACGATAGAGATTTGACAAGGAAAGCGAGACGCATGTATACAGACGGAGGAAGTATCGCGTACACAAGGGATAAAAGGGCAGTGCATAGGCGGAGTTGTCATTTGTACACGGGTGAATCGTATGAAAAGGTTTCCGACGTGATTATGGCTGTACAACGGGAATTAATATCTTTGGAACGTGGAGCGGTACTTGGAGCTAGAGGCATGAGCCATTTGATACAGGAAATCGTTAGGGAATTCAGTATTCCGAGAGCGCAATGTCAATAGTGTGCCGAGGATACCAAATTTCAGGCATTACCTCTCACCAAGGACAACGCAGCAGCTGACGGACGTACGACGAATCTATCAGTTAGGACAGTGAGGCGAAATTTAGAATTACAGGGCAATACAGCAGATGACCGACAAGTGTGCCTTCGCTAACAGTTCGACATCGCCTGCAGTGTCTCTCCTTGACTCACGAGAATATCACTTGAACTCTAGATGATGCGAAAACCGCAGCCTGGTGAAATGACTCCAAAATTTCAGCCCTTGAGAGCTGATGAAAGGCTCGAATGTGGCGGAGAACCCGCGAAGCCAAGTTCTAAACAAGGAACTGTGCAAGCTGCTGGTTGCTGCATTAAGAGGTAGACTGAGTTTAGATGGAACAGACTGGATCCTCTGGTCCAGTGGCTGAAAATGGTTATGTTTAGCTACTTAACATCCTTTTTCAGCCATTCATACCCTCTGTTACGGATGACATTGCGCTGTTACACTAAGCCACAGTTGTTCGCGGTTGCTCGAGTATCATGTCGTTTTTGGAAACCCAGAATCTACCATGTAGGAATCAACATGGATTCCGGAAACAGCGATCGTGTGAGACCCAACTCGCTTTATTTGTTCATGAGACCCAGAAAATATTAGATACAGGTTCCCAGGTAGATGCTATTTTCCTTGACTTCCGGAAGGCGTTCGATACAGTTCCGCACTGTCGCCTGATAAACAAAGTAAGAGCCTACGGAATATCAGACCAGCTGTGTGGTTGGATTGAAGAGTTTTTAGCAAACAGAACACAGCATGTTGTTATCAACGGAGAGACGTCTACAGACCTTAAAGTAACCTCTGGCGTGCCACAGGGGAGTGTTATGGGACCATTGCTTTTCACAATATATATAAATGACCTAGTAGATAGTGTCGGAAGTTCCATGCGGCTTTTCGCGGATGATGCTGCAATATACAGAGAAGTTGCAGCATTAGAAAATTGTAGCGAAATGCAGGAAGATCTGCAGCGGATAGGCACTTGGTGCACGGAGTGGCAACTGACCCTTAACATAGACAAATGTAATGTATTGAGAATACATAGAAAGAAGGATCCTTTATTGTATGATTATATGATAGCAGAACAAACACTGGTAGCAGTTACTTCTGTAAAATATCTGGGAGTATGCGTGCGGAACGATTTGAAGTGGAATTAATATATAAAATTAATTTTGGTAAGGCGGGTACCAGGTTGAGATTCATTGGGAGAGTCCTTAGAAAATGTAGTCCATCAACAAAGGAGGTGGCTTACAAAACACTCGTTCGACCTATACCTGAGTATTGCTCATCAGTGTGGGATCCGCACCAGATCGGGTTGACGGAGGAGATAGAGAAGATCCAAAGAAGAGCGGCGCGTTTCGTCACAGGGTTATTTGGTAACCGTGAAAGCGTTACGCAGATGTTTAGCAAACTCAAGTGGCAGACTCTGCAAGAGAGGCGCTCTGCATCGCGGTGTAGCTCGCTCGCCAGGTTTCGAGAGGGTGCGTTTCTGGATGAGGTATCGAATATATTGCTTCCCCCTACTTATACCTCCCGAGAAGATCACGAATGTAAAATTAGAGAGATTAGAGCGCGCACGGAGGCTTTCAGACAGTCGTTCTTCCCGCGAACCATACGCGACTGGAACAGGAAAGGGAGGTAATGACAGTGGCATGTAAAGTGCCCTCCGCCACACACCGTTGGGTGGCTTGCGGAGTATTAATGTAGATGTAGATGTAGATGTAGATGAACAGTGTAGACATTTCGAGCGAATAATCTGGCAACCCAGATATCCCGACAGGGATCCCATCGAACGTTTTTTAGACGTAATCTAGAGGTCAGTTCGTGCACAAAATTCTGCACCGGCAACACTTTCGCAATTATGGGCGGCTCTAGAGGCTGCATGACTCGGTATTTCTGCAGATGTCTTCCAACGACTTTTTAAGTTCATGCCTCGTCCAACTGCTGCAGTACACCGCGCAAAAGGAGGCCCGATGCGATGTTAGGAGGTACCCAACGACTTCTGCCACCTCAGTGTGTACGCCTATTGTCATATCGCTGGCAGTGTTGCCAATTTAACGACTTTGTCGCTAGAAATGGCGACTTTTGCCTTTGTCTTAGCGACAAAAAAAAATATTTTTTAGCGACAAAAATTATTTAGCGACTTATTTGGCGACGTTTGGAGTACTGACGACTTTTGAAGTACAAATCAAAACTATTTTGGGCCAGTATTTTCATTATCAAAACTAAGATTTTAACTATAGAATGGGTACTACACTGACTTTGTTCTAGATTTACTAAGTTAAATTAAGTTCTTAGCAGGTCATTGTTCAGCATTTAGTACATTTGTGACGACTCAAATCATCTTTACATGTTTTACCTTAAACATGCTTTAAAAGACGTTGTTGTTGTGGTCTTCAGTCCTGAGACTGGTTTGATGCAGCTCTCCATGCTACTCTATCCTGTGCAAGCTTCTTCATCTCCCAGTACCTACTGCAACCTACATCCTTCTGAATCTGCTTAGTGTATTGATCTCTTGGTCTCCCCCTACGATTTTTACCCTCCACGCTGCCCTCCAATGCTAAATTTGTGATCCCTCGATGCCTCAGAACATGTCCTACCAACCGATCCCTTCTTCTGGTCAAGTTGTGCCACAAACTTCTCTTCTCCCCAATCCTATTCAATACCTCCTCATTAGTTACGTGATCTACCCACCTTATCTTCAGCATTCTTCTGTAGCACAACATTTCGAAAGCTTCTATTCTCTTCTTGTCCAAACTAGTTATCGTCCATGTCTCACTTCCATACATGGCTACACTCCATAAAAATACTTTCAGAAATGACTTCCTGACACCTAAATCTATATTCGATGTTAACAAATTTCTCTTCTTGAGAAACGCTTTGCTTGCCATTGCCAGTCTACATTTTATATCCTCTCTACATCATCAGTTATTTAGCTCCCCAAATAGCAAAACTCCTTTACTACTTTAAGCGTCTGATTTTCTAATCTAATTCCCTCAGCATCACCCGACTTAATTCGACTACATTCCATTATCCTCGTGTTGCTTTTGTTGATGTTCATCTTATATCCTCCTTTCAAGACACCATCCATTCCGTTCAACTGCTCTTCCAAGTCCTTTGCTGTCTCTGACAGAATTACAATGTCATCCGCGAACCTCAAAGTTTTTACTTCTTCTCCATGAATTTTAATACCTACTCCGAATTTTTCTTTTGTTTCCTTTACTGCTTGCTCAATATACAGATTGAATAACATCGGGGAGAGGCTACAACCCTGTCTCACTCCTTTCCCAACCACTGCTTCCCTTTCATGCCCCTCGACTCTTATAACTGCCATCTGGGTTCTGTACAAATTGTAAATAGCCTTTCGCTCCCTGTATTTTACCCCTGCCACCTTCAGAGTTTGAAAGAGAGTATTCCAGTCAACATTGTCAAAAGCTTTCTCTAAGTCTACAAATGCTAGAAACGTAGGTTTGCCTTTTCTTAATCTTTCTTCCAAGATAAGTCGTAAGGTCAGTATTGCCTCACGTGTTCCAACATTTCTACGGAATCCAAACTGATCTTCCCCGAGGTCGGCTTCTACCAGTACAAATAGCATAAAAGCTTTTGAAGGAGAAGACAATGACACCACTAAATTACTAGACACACTTCTATTTCTCATGCAGTCACTCAGACAAAACATAGTTTTTCCAACTGTTGATTTGTTGACAACACCAGTTCCAAGCGAATGTATGTTCGCAAATCCGAACCTTTGTTTTACGTTTGAACAGAAATTGTCCGAGTCAAGTTTGTCTGAAGAAAATAAAGTTTATTTGAAGAAGAGATGCATTCAGTTTAGTCAGAAACTCGTAAAATAAATTCAACAAAGACTGCCAAGTAACGTTACGACCCTGAAAAAAAGTCAATGCTGGATGTTGAAGAAACACTACAAGTGAATAAAAATAATGCTGTAGCGGATGTAGCCAAAGAATTGGGTTTTAGTGGCGATTTCATAGACGGTATGCTGCAAGAATGGCATAATATCAACTTCATTGGGTGGAATAACACTACTAACACTGTTCGATTTTGGAGTGAGGTTTTGCAGTATAAAAATGCCGCAGGAGAGAATCCTTTTTCTTTGATTTCACAGCTAGCAATGACTGTTCTATGCCTACCGCATTCAAATGCAGAAGTGGAAAGAATATTCAGTTGCATGAACATTATAAAAACTAAACAACGTAACAGATTATCGTTAAAGTCAATTAATGCTTTGATCATATTGAGAGACCAGCTGAAGAAACAAAATAAAGATTGTGCATCTTTTGACATACCGTCAGACGTATTGGAGCTTATTGGAACAAAGAAAAGTTACTTTTTTGTGACAAAACCAGTCGAACTGCAACATCACCTTATGAGCGACGTTCAACACTCTACATCAACTACTGTTCTGTTAGAGCATGAAACAGAAGAGTTATTCGATCTTCTGAGTGACAACGATGAATAGCTCACATACTGGTATGTGTATATTTTGTAACCTAATTTGAGTTCTTGCTTTCTTTTGTTACAAATATAGTTGTATATTTCTAGAATATTTGACTACTGTGATTGAAACAACAATTTATGTGTTGTGTCAATTATGATAACATGTTTAATTAAACGTTAGCGTATTTTATATGTATGTTGTTGCAAGCGATGCGTCATTTAATTAAGACAACTTCCGCTCACCCCCATCGGTCCCCCCCTCCCCCCACTGGCTTACTGCGCCATTCACAGCATGAAATTTTCAGTACACCCATAGTAAAATCAGTTTTAGCGACTTTCTAGCGACTTTTGATATTGAATCTAGCGACTCGGGTTTTTTCGAGTTGGCAACACTGATCGCTGGCTTAGTTGTGGAGTATCTTTGCGGGCAGCTCGTTTGCAGAGTCGAGCACAGGACACAGAACTGTTATGTGAGAAGCATTGTTATTATGGAAGTTCGAGCGTTACTACAAGTGCTATTACGGTAAAGTGATGAAATATGGAAGTGATTCAGAGGAAAGTGCGTAATGATGTAATTAAAAGTAAGCAGTGCCGCCGACAACGTATTTGTGTACCCTCTCGTTACGTCTCGCACCGTACATCAATCATCTGCGCCGTGTTCGGCCTCTCAGAATGAACTAATGCCGATCAGCAATATAGTTTACCACGAAAGAGGGTATTCAAGTGCCAGTGTATTGTTGTGAGCGTGAAAACGTGCGTTCGGCCGTCGCGTTCCGTATCATCAACAATCAGGCGCGCCTCGACGGTTACGCGCACGCTCGTACAAGTGAGAAATGACAACTGAAAAATTAACTCTATAAATAGTGATACATCATTTCTGTTGGTAAGGAGGACTGGTACTAAATATACAGGGCGATTACAAATGATTGAAGCGATTTCATAAATTCACTGTAGCTCCATTCATTGACATATGGTCACGACACACTACAGATACGTACAAAAACTCATAAAGTTTTGTTCGGCTGAAGCCGCACTTCAGGTTTCAGCCGTGAGAGCGCTAGAGAGCGCAGTGAGACAAAATGGCGACAGGAGCCAGAGAAAGCATATGTCGTGCTTGAAATGCACTCACATCAATCAGTCATAACAGTGCAACGACACTTCAGGATGAAGTTCAACAAAGATCCACCAACTGCCAACTCCATTCGGCGATGGTATGCGCAGTTTAAAGCTTCTGGATGCCTCTGTAAGGGGAAATCAACGGGTCGGCCTGCAGTGAGCGAAGAAACGGTTGAACGCGTGCGGGCAAGTTTCACGCGTAGCCCGCGGAAAATTGGCTCATGCCACAACTGGAGACCGACAGCGCCGACTTCATCTTTCAACAGGATGGTGCTCCACCGCACTTCCATCATGATGTTCGGCATTTCTTAAACAGGAGATTGGAAAACCGATGGATCGGTCGTGGTGGAGATCATGATCAGCAATTCATGTCATGGCCTCCACGCTCTCCCGACTTAACCCCATGCGATTTCTTTCTGTGGGGTTATGTGAAAGATTCAGTGTTTGAACCTCCTCTACCAAGAAACGTGCCAGAACTGCGAGCTTGCATCAACGATGCTTTCGAACTCATTGATGGGGACATGCTGCGCCGAGTGTGGGAGGAACTTGATTATCGGCTTGATGTCTGCCGAATCACTAAAGGGGCACATATCGAACATTTGTGAATGTCTAAAAAAACGTTTTGAGTTTTTGTATGTGTGTGCAAAGCATTTTGAAAATATCTCAAATAATAAAGTTATTGTAGAGCTGTGAAATCGCTTCAATCATTTGTAATAACCCTGTATGTGTATGCATGACGAGCGTAAGAACTTTAGTTCGATCATTCGGCTTCCGCATCATCAACAATCACCCGCGTCATGTCGGTTACGCGTACGCTCGTCCAAGTGATATTGTGGACAGACAATCACCTAGAAGTTGACATCAAAACTTATGACTTAGGATGTAAGCAGTGTAGCCTGTGATTTCTTATCGTCTCAGAATACAGATGTGCATACTAGGTGCATTCAAGTTCTAAGGCCTCCGATATTCTTTCTAATTAACTACTAACCCGAAATCGATGAAACTGGCGTTACTTCTCGACGTAATCGCCCTGCAGACGTACACATTTTTCACAACGCTGACGCCATGATTGCATGGCAGCGGCGAGGGCTTCTTTAGGAGTCTGTTTTGACCACTGGAAAATCGCTGAGGCAATAGCAGCACGGCTGGTGAATGTGCGGCCACGGAGAGTGTCTTTCATTGTTGGAAAAAGCCAAAAGTCACTACGAGCCAGGTCAGGTGAGTACAGAACATGAGGAATCACTTCAAAGTTGTTATCACGAAGAAACTGTTGCGTAACGTTAGCTCGATGTGCGGGTGCGTTGTCTTGGTGAAACAGCACACGTGCAGCCCTTCCCGGGCGTTTTTGTTGCAGTGCAGGAAGGAATTTGTTCTTCAAAACTTTTTCGTAGGATGCACCTGTTACCGTAGTGCCCTTTGGAACGCAATGGGTAAAGATTACGCCCTCGCTGCCCCAGAACACGGACACCGTCATTTTTTCAGCACTGGCGGTTACCCGAAATGTTTTTGGTGGCGGTGAATCTGTGTGTTTCCATTGAGCTGATGGCACTTTGTTTCTGGATTGAAAAATGGCATCCACGTCTCATCCGTTGTCACAACCGACGAATAGAAAGTACCATTCATGCTGTCGTTGCGCGTCAACATTGCTTGGCAACATGTCACACGGGCAGCCGTGTGGTCGTCCGTCAGCATTCGTGGCACCCACCTGGATGACACTTTTCGCAGTTTCAGGTCGTCATGCAGGATTGTGTGCACAGAAGCCACAGAAATGCCAACTCTGGAGGCGATCTGTTCAACAGTTATTCGGCGATCCCCCAAAACAATTCTCTCCACTTTCTCGATCATGTCGTCAGACCGGCTTGTGCGAGCTTGAGGTTGTTTCGGTTTGTTGTCACACGATGTTCTGCCTTCATTAAACAGTTGCACCCACGAACGCACTTTCGGCCACATATGTCTCCTTCAATTGTCGATGAATTTAAATTGGTTTCACACCACGCAAATTCAGAAAACGAATGATTGCACGCTGTTCAAGTAAGGAAAACGTCGCCAATTTAAGTATTTAAAACAGTTCTCATTCTCGCCGCTGGCGGTAAAATTCCATCTGCCGTACGGTGCTGCCATCTCTGGGACGTATTGACAATCAACGCGGCCTCATTTTAAAACAATGCGCATGTTTCCATCTCTTTCCAGTCCGGAGAAAACAAATCGGAGGACTTAGAACTTCAATGCACCTCGTACCAGTGTTGTGCTTGACGTTGGGTGACTCCCCTAAACCCTCTTGCATAAGTAGATCCAATTTCAGGCAAGCAGGAAGCAGTCTGCAGCAGAACAGTACGACCGCCATGGGATTATCAGGTTCGTGGTGTGGACAGGGCGCACGGTCGCGAAACGAAAAAACAGTTCTGGGTCCCCCCCACCATTTGTACCCCCGGGCGTGTTACAAGTGTACAAGTGGCATGGCGCAGACGCTGGTAACGCAGGTAGGTGTGCGAACAGAAGTGGCGTCTAACGGCAGTCAGGAAGGAACAGCACGAAATTCACCGATGTGGGATTTGTTGTTTAGACGTGCTCGACGTGAGGTCACTACAGAGGCCAGAGGAACGGCGAGGTGTAGCGCATTTGTTGAGGGCTGAGGAGTGTCAGGAAGTGAAATTCATGCCTGAATTTCTGCTGCGTATGGTGATCACAGTATGTCACTTGCGAAAGTGTTTGCGTGGAGTAAATGATTTCGAGAAGGTCGGGCGTCATTGAAAGACCACTGTCGGTCAGGACATATGACCGACAGAGGACGATCGAAGACATTCGGCTCGTGTTGGAGATCAGTTATCGCGCCGCTTACGCCGTCATGATACATTATCTGAAGTTCGGGAAAATCTGTGCCCGATGGGTTCCCCACAGTCTGACGAAGAGGCAGAATTTGAACAGCATGTCGATATCATTGCAGTACCTGCAAAGGTATCGCCACGAAGAATATCGTTTCCTGTTCTGTATTGTCTCAGGAGCGCATGGATTCACCTCCACCGAAAAAATTCAAAGATACGTCATCTCCGGGAAAGTCTTGATGACCTTTCTCTTTGACTGTAATGGACCGCTGCTCCTTGACTTTCTGGAACACTTAGCTACAACTAACGCACTTGGACACTTTCCTAAAATTGAAGCGCGCCATCACGTCCAAGCACCCAGGAATGTTGTCAGATGGCAGAACCCCGTTGCCAAGGCTGTTTTGACTAGCAGGTAAGTTTCTCCGAAAGGCCCTTACACATTATCCATACAGTATCGATCTCTCGCCGTACGAATTCCATAGAGACCTGAAGAAAGACATTCGTGGTCGTCGATTTGCTCCAGACGAAGGGGTGAACGCTTGCGTACGACCTTTTTCCCGTAGGCAGCTGCAAACATTTTTTGTTTAAGGCATTGATTGCCTTGTCTCACAGTGGAATAAATGTGTTAACAAACAGGTTAATTACTTTTGAAATAAAAATCAGTTTACTTGGTTTTTTCGGTCTGTCTCCTTTTCGTTGGACTGCTCCTTCTGTTTTCATAGTAATAGAGTATGCAAGGGTGGCCTTGAAACATTACTTCTGGTCCATTCCCGGAGCTTCCCTTACGTAGCGCGAACTCTAAAATCGCGACAGCAGTCGAAAATCAAAAACTCTTATTAAATTTCGGCGTGGGAGACAACTCCCCACTTAATGGGAAAAGTTTATTAATGGACTCAGATTAATTCTATGGAATGCTGCAGTATTAAATAAATCTAAATACAGATCTGTAGTCTAACTTTGTACCCATATATAGAGTTAAATTGCCACCTCTGTTTTATCACTCACAAAAGCCCAGTATCAAACCAACTACTTTTAGAAATCTTCCAGATGTGGTCACAAGACTGAAACACGAGCACTACAGCAGTCACCAAATCAACTGGCATCCAGCCTCTTCCGCCGATAACCCTGTCCGTAAATAAGATATCAGTCTAAAGTCAAAAACTTCGCACCTGTAGTTGTAAGCGTACTGTAGCGACGGTATCCACTTCACTTCATCGCCGAAAGTTGCCTGTCTCGAGAGTGCGGGGTGTGATTTACGTCTACAGCTACATAGATACATGGCGGAGGGTACCCTGTATCACTACTAATCACTTCATTTACCGTTCCACTCGAAAATAGAGGGAGGGGAAAACTTCTGCCTGTATGCCTTCATATGAGCCCTAATTTTTCGTATATCTTCGTGGTCCTTACGCACAATGTACACTACTGGCCATTAAAATTGCTACCCAAAAAGAATTGCAGATGATAAACGGGTATTCATTCGACAAATATATTATACTAGAACTGACATGTGGTTATATTTCCACGCAATCTGGGTGCATACATCCTGAGAAATCAGTACCCAGAACAACCACCTCTGGCCGTAATAACGGCCTTGATACGCCTGGGCATTGACTCAAACAGAGCTTGGATGGAGTGTACAGGTACAGCTGTCCATGCGGCTTCAACACGATACCACAGTTCATCAAGAGTAGTGACTGGCGTATTGTGACGAGCATTTTCTGTATCCAGAATGACCTGTACAGGACCTGCAACATGCGGTCGTGCATTATCCTGCTGAAATGTAGGGTTTCGGAGGGATCGAATCAAGGGTAGAGTCACGGGTCGTAACACAACTGAAATGTAACGTCCACTGTTCAAAGTGCCGTCAGTGCGAAGAAGAGGTGACCGAGACGTGTAACCAATGGCACCCCATACCATCACGCCGGGTGATACGCCAGTATGGCGATGACGAATACACGCTTCCAACATTCGTTCACCGCAATGTCGCCAAACACAGATGCGAGCATCATGATGCTGTAAACAGAACCTGGATTCTTACGAAAAAATGACGTTTTGCCATTCGTGCACCCAGTTTCGTCGTTGAGTACACCATCGCAGGCGCTCCTGTCTGTGGTGCAGCGTCAAGCGTAACCGCAGCCATGGTCTACGAGCTGATAGTCCATGCTGCTGCAAACGTCGTCGAACTGATCGTGCAGATGGTTGTTGTCTTGCAAACGTCCCCATCTGTTGACTCAGGGATCGAGACGTGGCTGCACGATGCGTTACAGCCATGCGGATAAGATGCCTGTCATCTCGACTGCTAGTGAAACGAGGCCGTTGGGATCCAGATCGGCGTTCCGGATTACCCTCCTGAACCCACCGATTCCATATTCTGCTAACAGTCATTGGATGTCGACCAACGCTAGCAGTAATGTCGTGATACGATAAACCTCAATCGCGATAGGCTACAATCCGGCCTTTATCAAAGTCGGAAACGTGATGGTACGCATTTCTCCTCCTTACACGAGGCATCACAACAACGTTTCACCAGGCAACGTCAGTCAACTGCTGTTTGTATATGTGAAATCGGTTGTAAGCTTTCCTCATGTCAGCACGTTGTAGATGTCGCCACCGGCTCCAACATGGTGTGAATGCTCTGAAAAATTAATCATTTGCATATCACAGCATCTTCTTCCTGTCGGTTAAATTTCGCGTCTGTAGCACGTCATCTTCATGGTGTAGCAATTTTAATGTTCAGTAGTGTATGTTGACGCAGTACAATCGTTCGCCGGCCGGAGTGGCCGTGCGGTTCTAGGCGCTACAGTCTGGATCCCAGTGACCGCTACGGTCGCAGGTTCGAATCCTGCTTCGGGCATGGATGTGTGTGATATCCTTAGGTTAGTTAGATTTAGGCGACTGATGACCTCAGAAGTTAAGTCGCATAGTGCTCAGAGCCATTTGAACCAGTACAATCGTTCGGTAGTCGCCTTCAAATGCCTGTTCTCTAGATTTTTTCAATATTGTTTCTCGAGAAGAATTTCGCCTCCCCTCCGAGGATTCCCTTTTGAGTTCCGTAAACGTTTTCGTAACACTCACATGTTATTCAGACCTACCGGTAGCAAATCTAGCAGACAACCTCTGAATTGCTTCGATGTCTCCCTTTAGTCCGATCTGGTACGGATCCAAAACACTTTACCAGTACTCAAGAGCAGGTCGCACCAGCGTCCTATAAACGGTCTTCTTTATGGGTGAACCACACTTTCCTAAAGTTCCCCCACAGCTCTCACATGCTCCTTCCATTTCATATCCCTTTGCAACGTTACGTCCAGATATTTAAACGACTTGACTGTGTCAAGCACAATAGTAAACCTGTATCCGAACATTACAGGATTATTCTTCCTACTCATCCGCAATTAAATTATATTTTTCTACATTTATGGCTCGCTGCTATTCATCACACCAATTAGAAATTTTGTCTAAGTCGTCTTGTATCTTTCTACAGTCACTCAACTTAAATCACTAAAATCCGTTCACCACGACTTCATGAGCAAACAACAGCATATCGCTGCCCGCTCTCTCCGCCAAATCATTTGGGTGTACAGAAAGTAATAGCGGTCCTATCACACTTATCTGGGGCGTTCCTAAGGATACCCTTGTCTCTGATGAACACTCGCACTCACATACTGGGTTCTATCTCTTAAGAAGTCTTCGAGTCACTCATATATTTGTGAACTTATTCCATATGTTCGTACCTTCGTTAATGTTCTACACCGTGTCAAATGTTCTCCGGAAACCAAGTAATATGGACTCTGCCTGTTGCCCTTCATCCATGGTTAGCAGTATATCATGTGAGAAATGGGCAAGCTGTGTTTCGCTCCAGAGGTACTTTCTAAAACTATGCTGATTAATGGAGATATATGCTTCTCTGTCTCAAGGAAGTTTATTGTATTTTAACTCAGAATATGTTCAAGGATTCTGCAGCAAATTGAAGTTAGGGATATTGGTTTGTAATTTTTGCGGGTCCGTTCTTTTACCCCTCTACGAGGTGCATTCAAGTTCTAAGGCCACCGATTTTTTTTCTAATTAACTACTAACCTGAAATCGATGAAACTGGCGTTACTTCTCGACGTAATTGCCCTGCAGACGTACAAATTTTTCACAACGCTGACGCCATGATTCCATGGCAGCGGCGAAGGCTTCTTTAGGAGTCTGTTTTGACCACCGGAAAATCGCTGAGGCAATAGCAGCACGGCTGGTGGATGTGCGGCCACGGAGAGTGTCTTTCATTGTTGAAAAAAGCCAAAAGCCACTAGGAGCCAGGTCAGGTGAGTAAGGATCATGAGGAATCACTTCAAAATTGTTATCACGAAGAAACTGTTGCGTAACGTTAGCTCGATGTGCGGGTGCATTGTCTTGGTGAAACAGCACACGCGCAGCCCTTCCCGGACGTTTTTGTTGCAGTGCAGGAAGGAATTTGTTCTTCAAAACATTTTCGTTGGATGCACTTGTTACCGTAGTGCCCTTTGGAACGCAATGGGTAAGGATTACGCCCTCGCTGTCCCAGAACGCGGACACCATCATTTTTTCAGCACTGGCGGTTACCCGAAATGTTTTTGGTGGCGGTGAATCTGTGTGGTTCCATTGAGCTGACTGGCGCTTTGCCCATCATGCTGTCGTTGCGCGTCAACATTGCTTGGCATCATGCCACACGGGCAGCCATGTGGTCGTCCGTCAGCATTCGTGGCATCCACCTGGATGACACTTTTCGCATTTTCAGGTCGTCATGCAGGATTGTGTGCACAGAAGCCACAGAAATGCCAACTCTGGAGGCGATCTGTTCAACAGTCATTCGGCGATCCCCCAAAACAACTCTCTCCACTTTCTCGATCATGTCGTCAGACCGGCTTGTGCGAGCCCGAGGTTGTTTCGGTTTGTTGTCACACGATGTTCTGCCTTCATTAAACTGTTGCACCCAGGAACGCACTTTCGACACATCCATAACTCCATCACTACATGTCTCCTTCAACTGTCGATGAATTTCAATTGGTTTCACACCACGCAAATTCAGAAAACGAATGATTGCACGCTGTTCAAGTTTAAGTATTTAAAACAGTTCTCATTCTCGCCGCTGGCGGTAAAATTCCATCTGCCGTACGGTGCTGCCATCTCTGGGGCGTATTGACAATGAACGCGGCCTCATTTTAAAACAATGCGCATGTTTCTATCTCTTTCCAGTCCGGAGAAAACAAATCAGAGACCTTAGAACTTGAATGCACCTCGTAGAATACTGGAGTCACCTGAGCCTATTTCCAGTCACTTGGGACTTTGTGCAGGGCGAAAGATTCACGATAAATGCAAGCTAGGCAAGGGGTCAGTGCCGTAGACTACTCTTTGTAAAATCGATCTCGGATTCCATCCGGACCTGGTGATTTATTTGCTTTCAAATCTTTCAGTTGTTTCTCCACGCCAGGGATGCTTATTAATATATCGTCCATACGAGAGTCTGTCCGATGGTCAAATGATGGAATGCTTGTACGATTTTCCTGTGCGAACGATTTCTTGAACGTTAAATTTAAAACTTGAATTTTTCTGTGAGTCCTGTGTGAGGTATCGTCATTGTAAAAAACTGGCTAAGGCCTCCGCCATAGTAGTTGTATCTTCTGTAACAGAGTTCATCACCATAAATATTTACTATTGTCAAACTATGTGATGGTGAGTAGACTATGCAGGTTTGGTTGAGCGATATGTGGTTGGCATGTTCCAGTGAAGTGGTCGGGCCAGGTAGGTAAGTGGACACGGTGCAATGTGATCCATGTTGTCACGGCCGTGCATGAACGAAGGTGGGGCGAGCTACGCACGTTGCAATGGCCTCGCGTCTTGGAAAACCTCGGAGTACAAGGGGAGGAGGGGTCTGGGAGTGCTTGAAGAGGGGTAGACTGACTTGAAACTAAGAATATTCACTGAAAACACTTATACCACTTACAGAAATGCTACCAGAGCTCTAAAGACAATCTTGAACTCAAGGTAGCGGGATGATTTCACAAAAAATATTATTACGAAGTCATCAATAACAAATGAACTAATATCTGTATGTAAAATTGTTAACTAAATTAATAAGAAACAATGCAGACAAGAGAAATACTCGTACAACGCACAGCTGGACAGGTCTAGAAGCCACCTATAAACGACCAGGTTTACAACGCTGAACAAGTCACACATCGTTACAAATAATTTATCAGATATTTGATACAGTAGGGGCAAAGCAAAGGTTTCTCGACATGTACTCTAAAGATATTACCAGCATTAATAATTTATTCTATTACCCCATTACAAAAAAATATGAGTTGTGATGATTTATGTTTGTAGGACAGTCACCTGATAACGTGATGCTGCAGGGCCATAGTGAACAATGTTGGAAATTTGATTATGTTCATGGAGTTTCGTATTGTAGCATGTTATTTTTCTGTGTGTGGAATTGAAAATGCAAGATCAGAACCCAGAGGTGTATGTCATATCTGTTTGTATTAAGTGTTACTAGGGAGTTAAAATTATTTCGTTGAGCTCCATTCAGTCATGAAACGTACTGGCAGATTAAAACTGTGTGCCAGATTCAAAGATCCCGGGTTCGAGTCTCGGTCTGAAACACAGTTTTAATCTGCCAGGAAGTTTCATATCAGCGCACACTCCACTGCAGAGTGAGAATATCATTTTGGATCAATTCAGTCAGTTTGTTAATGTGCAAAGACTTGTACGCGCTAGTCAAACTTCAAAATTTGTTGTTACTTAAGTGAAATGAAATGATCGTATGGCGTTGTTGGCCGGGAGGCCCCATTTGGGGAAGTTCGCCCGCCGTATTACAAGTCCTTTTTTAGTTGACGCCACTTCGGCGACTTGCGAGTCGATGATGATAAAGAACACACAACACCCAGTCAACACGAGGCAAAGAAAATCCCTGATCCCGCCGGGAATCGAACCCGGGAACCCTCGCGCGGGAAACGAGAACGCTACCGCAAGACCACGAGGTGCGGACTGTTGCTTCAGTGATGTGATGCTTGGGTCAGTGTCTTAGTTTGTGATTATTCATTGCTTACAAATACTCTGCCTGCTCTGTAAAGTCAAACTTTTTCCTTTTATACTTATATCGTTTCCAGTAACTAAGTAGATGGAACCACCACTCGATATAGATCCTTATGTGATTCGAGTACTGAAAGGTGGCTACACTAAGTCACAGCGCCAGAGATTGCGCCAGCCGCCTCCACAGGCAGTGCTTGTTGAGAAGTCGTGGTGGAGAGTGTTTTTTTTAGAAGTGGGCAGTAGGAGTTCTGATGTAGCCGTGACTAGTTGTGAGCACGTTGTATGCAGTTGTTCTGATGGGCTAGACAGCCGATGGTGTTCGATTGCGGATGTTGTAATGACCAGAATGTATGTTTCGTCAATATATATGAAGGTAAAAAAAAATTTTTATTTCAAATGTCCTAACTAACAATGTCTCTTGGTCACAGGTTCAGTCAACAAAACATCTGACTTGTGTTCGTGTATTAGAGTGTAATTATGGTTTCTATGTGCAATTATAGTATTTCTGTTTTTTTTTTTAATTACTTCAGTGTAAATGGTGCTTAAAATACCTTGTCTTATTGAGGAAGAACCGTGCCGGATGTGTACGTTGAATCACACTTCCACACACAGAACAGTTACTCTTGTGTTTTGTTGTTTCGTAGGTTTTATAGTTGCTGGGTACATAATTAATTAATTGTGTTAACGGAAGTTTTCCTTCATTCTTTGTTGTTATTCTATGCAGTCAGATTGCGTACTAATACTAGTCAGGGCCAACCGGTTACGAGACTGGGTAACCGGACAGTCAGTTACTAAAATTAAAATTATTTGCATTATATATAATTAAGCCCCCATGCACGTGGCGACCGCTGCTTCGGATCGTCCCTTGGAATTCTTCTGATTGTAAAAATAGCTGACAGTAGTATTGTTGAAGTAATTTGTACTTGAGTAATTGTAGTCCTTATTGCATGTGTAGATTTGGTAACTGAACATTTGTAGATGTCTTGTCATTCTTCTGATGGTATTTTTGTGGAATTTAATTTTTGATGAGCCGTATACAGGTTCGACAATTTTGTGCAATTGTGAAGGTTTTAAGTGTTCGTTAGGCGTGTTTGGCAGGAAGCATTTCGTGTGAATGGTATTGTTGGTGATAAAGTGTTATATTGTGTGTAATTTTCGTATAATGACGAGTTTTGTATGTTTTGTAAATGATTACGTGATCGATGAAAAAAGCAAAAATGATGAATAGTGAGAATGACGAAATTATTAACATGGCGAACTCGCCAACACAGGAGAATAGTATGATGATCAATGAAGTAGAAAACGATTTAATAAGTCGGGAAAATAGTCCGGAACCAGTTCAAAATTTTTCACAATCAAAAAATTTTCAGAATACGAGATTAACGACAGAAGATTCTGGAATAGTATCGAACAAAGATAGCTTTACAGCTATGACGAAAGAAGTTGATTTTGCGGCAAATGTTAGGGGTGAAAAGAGTTTCGAACCAGTTAATATGGAGCAGTTGATGAGTGCAATATTAAATTTGGGATCACAAATAGGAACAATGGAAACACGGTTAGACACACTGGGATCACAGTTAGGATCTGAATTATAAACAGTGGCAACACGGTTAGAAACTGATATGGGAACAATGGAAACACAGTTAAGATCTGAATTACAAATAGTGGGATCACAAATAGGAACAATTAAAACGGAGATGGAAACAATGGAAACACGGTTAGACTCACGAATAGGGACATGTTTCAAAAACATGAAAGATGAATTAAAGAAAAAAATTAGAGAAGAAGTACAACCGATTTTGAATGCTCACAATAATAGATTAATTTCAATAGAAATCAGACAAAAGGAAAAGGATAGAGAACAGGAAGAAAGAGATCGCGTGATAGTACAAAAATTTTCAGAGTTAAATTTACAACGTGTACACGATAAGGAAGAAATACTTGAAAGAATCGAGGAATCCGTACTAAATGACAGAATAAATAACCTAACACAACAGTATGAACAGTTAACTACTAAATGTGTCAATACTGAAACCCGAGTCGCGACACTTACGGAATACGTAAATAAACAGAAAGAACAAATAGTTGAGGAGATTGCAGATAAATTGACAAGTCTTAGTTTAAATGGGGACAGAGATTCGGATGATACAGCTCCATTGCCATTTGCAGAAACAGAAGAGTACCAGAACATAAATAAACATGTTGAAAATCAGGGAAAATTTAATGAACGCGTTAAAAGGGAATTTGAGGCGTTACGAAAGCAAGTCAAACAAATTGAAGGCGAAATCGTAGGAAAAGACAGCAGAAGAAATTTAGAATCACAGATAGCAGAGGGGTTTGAAGAAAACAATTTGTTTCATTTACGAGATGCAACAAGAGAGCGCCAGGCGCGCGAACTTGACAATAATCGACATTGGGACTGGGACAGAGGCGGTAGGTCTTTGTCGCCACGAGGCGAAAACTTTGACTATAAACACTTCTTAACTGTTCGGAAATTTAAGATCTTTCGCAATTCTAAGAACGACATACATCCATGTTCATGGTTAGATCAATTTATGTACGCACTTCCACCAAATTGGCCACTAAGTCACAAACTGGAATTTATGTGCGGCTATTTAGGTCCTCAGGGGATTCACTACACTAAGTGAATATGTGCCGTAGCGTGCACAGGGCCCCGAGCTGTAGTGGTGCTATTTCCCTTGTAGTTTTCTGCACCGCTGCCTACTCTTTTACTATTCTATGCATCTATCAAAACAAATCTTCGACTATCAATCTATCTAGAGAGTCGGTAAAGAATAACCGGATATGACTATTTTACCCAAAAGTGATTTCGGAAATTACCGTTTGGACATACTGTATCTTCAGCAGCATTCATTCGTAGTTTAAACGAAATTTTACCTGTTTATCTTCGTGACAATATTACTTCATATGTTGACGATATTCTTATTGCTAAACGTTCTTGGAGTGAGCATAACAAAATTTTGGATTCATTATTACGTATTTTTGCAAGAGTTGGCATTACAGTGAACTTGAAACAATCTGAATTTGGTCGTTCTCTGGTTAAATTTCTTGGTCACATTATTTCTACAGAAGGTATTCTTCCTGATCCAGAAAAACTAGACGCTATTCCTAATTATGCTGTTCCTACTACAAAACGTGATGTTCGTAGTTTCCTTGGTGTCTGTAATTTTCTTAGACGCTTTGTTAGATTGGACAATTTGGCCACACCTCGTGTATGTGAACTGTCTGGAAAGAATTATAATTGGTGTTGGGATGAGGAAGCTCAATCAGAATTTGAACAACTTCGTGATGCTTTAGTTGCTGCTCCACTTCTTTCACATCCGGATTTATCTAAAGATTTTTGTTTGGCGACGGACTCATCATACAAAGGCCTAGGTGCACACTTATTTCAAGAGATAGAAGAAAACGGCGTTGTAGTACAGAAAACTACTGCATTTGGAGGTCGTGTTCTCTCTAAATCAGAAAAGAATTATTCGATTATGGAACTTGAAGCTTTGGCTGTTGTATGGGCTTTCACAAAATTTCGCATATTTTTGTATGGCAGGCATACTAAGGTTTACACCGATCATCGAGCTCTGGAATTTCTTATGTCAACAAAATTAACTCATGGAAGATTATCACGATGGGCGCTGTATCTACAGGAATTTGACTTTAGTATTATTTACATACAGGGTTCTTCAAATATTATTGCTGATGCTTTATCACGTGCACCTATGGGTTTGAAACAAAGTGCTGAAGAGGATTGCAAAGGAAACAATTATTGTTTGATGTATATTCAAGGTGTTGCGTTTGAGAATTTAATTGCGTCTTCGCTCGAGGACATCGCTAAGGAGCAAAATAAGGATCCAGTCTGGAAGGACATTAAGGAGAAGTGGAGAAGAAAGGAAAGCGTAGCGATTAGACAGTATTATTTAGTTCGCAATGATATTCTTTTTAAACGAAAATCGGTTGATAACTCTGTTTGGTTAGTTTGCATTCCTGATGAGTGGGTTAATAAATTGATTCGGTATACATATTTCAGTTATGGACACTTTGGTCCCAGAAAATGCTTTCATAAATTGCGAGAAAATTGCTACTTCAGTAATATGGAAAAACGTATTCGATCTGTTCTTGCCAAATGCAAATTATGTCGAAAGGCTAAGCCGCCAACAATTTCTCACAGAGCACCGTTGTTTCCTATCATTCCAGCGAAATTAAAGGACATGGCTGCAGTCGATTTGCTCGGTCCAGTGGTTCGATCTACTAATGGTTTTGCGTACATTTTGGTAGCAGTGGAATTGACATCAAAATATGTGTGTATTACACCTTTACGCAAAGCAACAGCTCGTTCAGTATCTAATGATTTCATCAAACATTTTCTTAAAGAAGTGGGTCATGTTGATAAAGTTATATCAGATAATGGATCACAGTTTCGTTCTAAAATTTGGCTTCGTACTCTATGGCGTCGTAAGATTAAACCAATTTTCATTTCACTTTTTCACCCTCAATCTAACGCTTCTGAGAGGTGGATGGAGGAAATCAATAAATTGTGTCGACTTTATTGTCATCAGAATCATAGAAAGTTGGATCAGAATGTTCATATTTTTCAAAACATTCTGAATGAACTCCCTAATGATTCAACTTCTTTACCGCCTATATTGATATTAAAAAATAAATCACTGACAAATCGCATTTCTGAAATCGTTCCTTTTCCGCCTACACGGAAACTGCGGCATTCTGAAGTTGTCAATCTGGCTCTACAAAATATTGCATCTGCGGCTGCTAGAAGAGAGAAATCAGCTAAACGTCCTGGTCGTTTAAAAACCTTGTCAGTTGGTCAAAAGGTGTTAATTAAGTCTCACCGTTTGTCTCACAAAGGAAAAGGCTTGTGTCGTAAATTTTTTCTGCTTTATAACGGTCCATATAGTGTTCGCAAAATTATTCATGATAACACTATCGAAGTAGAAAGTCTGAAATCTCGGTGCTCTAAAGGAATACATCATATATCGAACGTTAAAATTTTTGTGGAATGACATACTTTTCAGAAACTAACAGTTATACGTAAACACACAGAGAGTACAAGGATACCGCGCCGTATTCTGGCGGCGCCACACTCAAAGCAATAGTCAAGTCTGCGCGCCGCACAAGGCAGTCGTTGACCGCAAACAATTAATTCCTACGTCACGCGTACCTACAGCTGATCGAGCGCTCAGTGCGAATGCACTGACAGTCGTAAACAAATACACAGTCTAATTTCTCCGAATAAATTCAGTATAAAGCTATAGTGACTTGATAAATTATATTATTAACGTTCAGTATTTTTCAGGATACGGTTGTATAAAATATTTAAGAACTTCAGGTAAATTCTGTGTGTCCGACGTTAAGAGGACTTGCTATCAAGAAAATTTCAGGAATAATGTAATTTCGAAGAAGAAAATTATAAACAAAAAAGGTAACTATTAATTGAGTTTATTTTTCAGGTAACATACACTCCTGGAAATTGAAATAAGAACACCGTGAATTCATTGTCCCAGGAAGGGGAAACTTTATTGACACATTCCTGGGGTCAGATACATCACATGATCACACTGACAAAACCACAGGCACATAGACACAGGCAACAGAGCATGCACAATGTCGGCACTAGTACAGTGTATATCCACCTTTCGCAGCAATGCAGGCTGCTATTCTCCCATGGAGACGATCGTAGAGATGCTGGATGTAGTCCTGTGGAATGGCTTGCCATGCCATTTCCACCTGGCGCCTCAGCTGGACCAGCGTTCGTGCTGGACGTGCAGACCGCGTGAGACGACGCTTCATCCAGTCCCAAACATGCTCAATGGGGGACAGATCCGGAGATCTTGCTGGCCAGGGTAGTTGACTTACACCTTCTAGAGCACGTTGGGTGGCACGGGATACATGCGGACGTGCATTGTCCTGTTGGAACAGTAAGTTCCCTTGCCGGTCTAGGAATGGTAGAGCGATGGGTTCGATGACGGTTTGGATGTACCGTGCACTATTCAGTGTCCCCTCGACGATCACCAGTGGTGTACGGCCAGTGTAGGAGATCGCTCCCCACACCATGATGCCGGGTGTTGGCCCTGTGTGCCTCGGTCGTATGCAGTCCTGATTGTGGCGCTCACCTGCACGGCGCCAAACACGCATACGACCATCATTGGCACCAAGGCAGAAGCGACTCTCATCGCTGAAGACGACACGTCTCCATTCGTCCCTCCATTCACGCCTGTCGCGACACCACTGGAGGCGGGCTGCACGATGTTGGGGCGTGAGCGGAAGACGGCCTAACGGTGTGCGGGACCGTAGCCCAGCTTCATGGAGACGGTTGCGAATGGTCCTCGCCGATACCCCAGGAGCAACAGTGTCCCTAATTTGCTGGGAAGTAGCGGTGCGGTCCCCTACGGCACTGCGTAGGATCCTACGGTCTTGGCGTGCATCCGTGCGTCGCTGTGGTCCGGTCCCAGGTCGACGGGCACGTGCACCTTCCGCCGACCACTGGCGACAACATCGATGTTCTGTGGAGACCTCACGCCCCACGTGTTGAGCAATTCGGCGGTACGTCCACCCGGCCTCCTGCATGCCCACTATACGCCCTCGCTCAAAGTCCGTCAACTGCACATACGGTTCACGTCCACGCTGTCGCGGCATGCCACCAGTGTTAAAGACTGCGATGGAGCTCCGTATGCCACGGCAAACTGGCTGACACTGACGGCGGCGGTGCACAAATGCTGCGCAGCTAGCGCCATTCGACGGCCAACACCGCGGTTCCTGGTGTGTCCGCTGTGCCGTGCGTGTGATCATTGCTTGTACAGCCCTCTCGCAGTGTCCGGAGCAAGTATGGTGGGTCTGACACACCGGTGTCAATGTGTTCTTTTTTCCATTTCCAGGAGTGTATTTCCACTTTGGTACGTACTTTAGATGTAATTTGCTGCTCGCGATCATGTGATTTATACTTTGTGTTAACTGATTTTGACATTGATTGATTAATGAACAGGGTTGTTAAATATTTATATTATGCATCGCTTGGCTGCACTGCTTTTTTCACTGATGTCACATTTTTTTTTACTATGTGCCTGCTGTGCCTATTTATTTAAATTATAATTGTCACCTGATTAATTGTACTGATATGGTTATTTATGTAAGTTATACTTTGTGATTTATCTGCTTGCACCTTCATGTTTACTTATTAAGATTACATAATAACATTTATTTGCTTATGCTGATATGATGCTAATGACCTGTTTATTATGTAAGATATACATTTGCTGCATTGCGTATGGATGGCATATTTACCCATTTCTGCTTGTTGTCATAACTATTCTTTAATTTGATATATAGAAATGCTGATGTACAGTGTACAAACACGGAGCTTAGGTCACACTATGGTATTAATTATAGATTGTTCGCTTGGCAGAGCCTCGTTGTAGGGATTGTGCTGCATCCACTTGTTTACATTCTGTTCTTTACTGGTATATTTACTCGCTATTGCATGTTTTGCTTACGCTTAGTGCCTTATATTATAAGATAAGAAAATGAACTGCTATAATTCTACGAACGACATTGGTACAAGAAACTTCATTGAAGTCACATGAGCTGGAGGTTTTATGGAAGCTGTATAAATTTATGCTAATAGGAAGGAAGCTAACGACGTGACATACCAACACTAGGTTTAGACCATTGACAGTTATTACACTGCGTTCTTCCTGAGCAATTGAAATAGCAAGTGACACTTGACACAAGAAATACTCCACATGTTTGCTTCGGTTTTGCCATGATTCTTGAAGTGGTGTACACACTGTGAAATATTACGATCATTCACACTCCGTACTCGTACTTACTTACTGAAAGTTATTCGAACTAAAGGCTGTTAGAGGTCATGTATGCATTTCTTTTATTTAATGATGGACAAGGTAACCAAAATGTATTTTATAATTCATAATGAGTAGAATATTTGGCTCAGGTGGACTACACAGAGGTTGTGTGTGGACATTGTGTTTTCGGATTGCATGGGATGATGAATTGAAGTTTGCACTATGATTTTATCTGTACTTGTTCGAGGAGACTGACTAGAGGAAAGAGTTGTTATGGAAGTGAAATGATATTGGTGATAAGGTTTATATGTATCGACGTATTGAAGAGGTATTATTGAGGTATTGAGATTGTGTGAAGTTGATGATTATTGGAGTTTTGGTGGACAAGAGGTAAGGTAAATGATATTGATGATAAGGTTTATATGTATTGACGTAAGAGGTATTATTAAAGTATTAAGATTATGTGATGATAATGATTATTGGAGTTTGGGTGGATAAGAGGTGAAGTAAGTGAGGAGCATATATTTTTTTGTTGGTTAATATGGAACAAGGAGGATGAAGATAGCAGACTAGAACACTCAAGTGGAAGGAAGATTGTCTACACACACACTTGTTAAATCAATAAGCAGTATATACTTTTTTTTGGAGAGAGGAAGTAATTGCATAACTTGGTACACTGACAGTTGTTCAGCAACCGTACATTTTGATTTGGCTTGGCAAACATTGGTCTTGACATGATGACTACGACGTTGACTAACTATTATTGACTGTTATACATTGCTGCCACTACTACTTGATACACAAGTTGAACATAAAATTTTGGACACAATTGCATTTACACAGTTAACACTATTCAATTACACAGTAGTACTTAATGTGGGTGAAAGATGAGTAAGTGTGTTTTCTGTGTTTTTCTTTCCTAATCCCAAATAATTGGTACCGACCTATCTCCTAAATATTTTTTTACTTGTTTGTTGTGGTTTGCACTGACAGCCATAAATATTATAGGTTTACTGATATTTGTGTATTTGTAATATTTAATATGACAATTATCTGATATCATTTGTGTGTTTATTATAATTTGTATGTTTAGTGTAAGAGCATTGATAATAATTTTGTAAAAGCAATTGTGTGTGGCTTCAAACTGTTGTACGTGCTTGCACCTGTTCAACATGATGGGTGCCACTTGGAAATGTTTAATTTCTGCTGATAAACTCTGATGAACTGTTTAATTAGTGATAGTGAATAGTATGGACTGCTATCTGCACCTGTTCAACATTACTGGGTGCCACTGATGGACTGCTTCTACTGAAATGATGTCACTTGTTGGTGTCTGCACCTGTTCAACATTGCTGGGTGCCACTGATGGAACTGCTTCTACTGAAATGTCACTTGTTGGTGTCTGCACCTATTCAACATTGTTAGGTGCCACTGATGGACTGCATCTATTGAAATAACGTCAGTTGTTGGTGTCTGCACCTGCTCAACATTGCTGGGTGCCACTGGTGGAACTGCTTCTACTGAAATGATGTCACTTGTTGGTGTCTGCACCTGTTCAACATTACTAGGTGCCACTGATGGACTGCTTCTACTGAAATGATGTCACTTGTTGGTGTCTGCACCTGCTCAACATTGCTGGGTGCCACTGATGGAACTGCTTCTAATGAAATGATGTCACTTGTTGGTGTCTGCTCCTGCTCGCCATTTTTGGGTGCCATTGTTGAAGCTGTTTAAATACTGCTGATGAAATGTTATGAGACTGCTATTTGCACCTGTTGATCATTGCTGGGTGCTAATGTTGAAACTGTCAACTACTCTGAGGAGTTCTACTTGTTTATTGAACTATTGAAAGGATTTTATGTGAATATTTGTACAAACTGATTTTTTGTGTGTTTACTGTTTATGAGATGTTATGAGACTCTTACCAGCACCTATTCGTCATTGCGGACGCTATTGATTGAATTGTTAAACCACATGATACTTGTGTAAACTATTACGTAAAATCATATGTATTCAAGCATTTGTATTCCTTACTGTATTTTATATATTAGGTTATTGAAGGGTCAGTGCAAAGCCAAAATTTATTTAGTTATGTGATATTTACTTATTAATATTACTTTTTAATTTTTGTCTGTATTTTTTCGACGAATTTGGTGGTATTTTCACCACCAATGCTGGCAAAAATACCATCAAATTCTAGCCCGTGGAGGAGGGGCATATGAAAGGTGGCTACACTGAGTCACAGCGCCAGAGATTGCGCCAAAGAGTATTATTCAGCCGCCTCCACAGGCAGTGCTTGGTGAGAAGTCGTGGTGGAGAGTGTTTTTTTTTTAGAAGTGGGCAGTAGGAGTTCTGATGTAGCCGTGACTAGTTGTGAGCACGTTGTATGCAGTTGTTCTGATGGGCTAGACAGCCGATGGTGTTCGATTGCGGATGTTGTAATGATCAGAGTGTATGTTTCGTCAATATATATGAAGGTAAAAAAAAATTTTTTATTTCAAATGTCCTAACTAACAATGTATCTTGGTCACAGGTTCAGTCAACAAAACATCTGGCTTGTGTTCATGTATTAGAGTGTAATTCTGGTTTCTATGTGCAATTATAGTATTTCTGTTTTTTTTAATTACTTCAGTGTAAATGGTGCTTAAAATACCTTGTCTTATTGAGGAAGAACCGTGCCAGATGTGTACGTTGAATCACACTTCCACATACAGAACAGTTACACTTGTGTTTTGTTGTTTCGTAGGTTTTATAGTTGCTGGGGACTTAATTAATTAATTGTGTTAACGGAAGTTATCTTTCATTCTTTGTTGTTATTCTTTGCAGTCAGATTGCGTACTAATACTAGTCAGGGCCAACCGGTTACGAGACTGCGTAACCAGACAGTCAGTTACTAAAATTAAAATTATTTGCATTATATATAATTAAGCCCCCATGCAGTACATGCATGATTAATTCAAACACTTCGGTTGTGGGCCACATTACTATTCTACAAGATCACATCAATATTTAGTCTTTTATTGTTCATAGTTTTTTATTAATTTGGATGTTACCTGACTAATGTGTCTACGCTAAACTAAGGTATCTCATAATTTATTCCTGTTTAAAAGGCCTTAAAGCAAGAGTACACAACCGAACCCCTATTGTACCGTTGAACCACATTCAGCTTTAAGGTCGTGTATCCATTCTCTGGTGGTTAGATAGCAATGAATAAACTCTGACGGCGATTAATTTCTCATCTTAAATTTGTTACCGAGGTCCAGTGATGTTGCAAAGTGTACTTTCCGAATTCGTGTGCCGTTTCGTCGTGGTAGCAATCAGCCGTGCCATGACAGTTACAGGATCAACAGCTGTGGACTTAGTTATAATTCGGTGAACGCTCTAACTGAGATAGACTTGAGCTGTGTGTGGCTACAACCCACGAGTGGAGATATTTTCGTTTGTATATCGTGTCGCGAGATCGACAACCAGCCGCATCGCCACACGATTAGGCGTACAGTCATGAAATTGATTGGTAGCGTCGTTAGGATGAATCTGCCGTGAATTACACCCGAAGCTGTGCCATCGATAGCAGAACTAATTATCTAAAAGATGATTTTTAGGAAAGTGACGTGTTGGTAGACTTTCAATGTAATCGAACTGTACGACAAAAGGTTGCGATGTACTACAAATAGATTACTGTGGCGGAAGTATTAATTACCACTTACGTCTGTTGTGCGACAAAAGCAGTGCAGCCCACTTTAACGTGTTTTTCTGGTAGAAAATACGCGAGTGTTTACCAGTTATTGTGGTGCTCATTACGTCCATGTTCCCCCAGCCCGCAACTAATTAATTATACGTAATTATAGGACTCGACTGCAGTTGCTGGAGGCAGCAGAGACAAGATAAACGCCGGGGGGTAACAGGTATGTGCGATCTAGGCACACAGTCATTAAATATTGCGATCCACGTGCCTATGATACGTAACATCAGCAGTGTGTAAATGTGTGAGACCGGTGTTTTTAACCGCAGGGGCACTTACTAAGTTTCCGCTGCAACAAACGGAATTTATTATCTAATACAGTGCGCTCGGGAAGCCACCGTACACTGGACTGTGGACTGCGGATATACACTCCTGGAAATGGAAAAAAGAAGACATTGACACTGGTGTGTCAGACCCACCATACTTGCTCCGGACACTGCGAGAGGGCTGTACAAGCAATGATCACACGCACGGCACAGAGGACACACCAGGAACCGCGGTGTTGGCCGTCGAATGGCGCTAGCTGCGCAGCATTTGTGCACCGCCGCCGTCAGTGTCAGCCAGTTTGCCGTGGCATACGGAGCTCCATCGCAGTCTTTAACACTGGTAGCATGCCGCGACAGCGTGGACGTGAACCGTATGTGCAGTTGACGGACTTTGAGCGAGGGCGTATAGTGAGCATGCGGGAGGCCGGGTGGACGTACCGCCGAATTGCTCAACACGTGGGGCGTGAGGTCTCCACAGTACATCGATGTTGTCGCCAGTGGTCGGCGGAAGGTGCACGTGCCCGTCGACCTGGGACCGGACCACAGCGACGCACGGATGCACGCCAAGACCGTAGGATCCTACGCAGTGCCGTAGGGGACCGCACCGCTACTTCCCAGCAAATTAGGGACACTGTTGCTCCTGGGGTATCGGCGAGGACCATTCGCAACCGTCTCCATGAAGCTGGGCTACGGTCCCGCACACCGTTAGGCCGTCTTCCGCTCACGCCCCAACATCGTGCAGCCCGCCTCCAGTGGTGTCGCGACAGGCGTGAATGGAGGGACGAATGGAGACGTGTCGTCTTCAGCGATGAGAGTCGCTTCTGCCTTGGTGCCAGTGATGGTCGTATGCGTGTTTGGCGCCGTGCAGTTGAGCGCCACAATCAGGACTGCATACGACCGAGGCACACAGAGCCAACACCCGGCATCATGGTGTGGGGAGCGATCTCCTACACTGGCCGTACACCACTGGTGATCGTCGAGGGGACACTGAATAGTGCACGGAACATCCAAACCGTCATCGAACCCATCGTTCTACCATTCCTAGACCGGTAAAGGGAACTTGCTGTTCCAACAGGACAATGCACGTCCGCATGTATCCCGTGCCACCCAACGTGCTCTAGAAGGTGTAAGTCAACTACTCTGGCCAGCAAGATCTCCGGATCTGTTCCCCATTGAGCATGTTTGGGACTGGATGAAGAGTCGTCTCACGCGGTCTGCACGTCCAGCACGAACGCTGGTCCAAGTGAGGCCCCAGGTGGAAATGGCATGGCAAGCCGTTCCACAGTACTACATCCAGCATCTCTACGATCGTCTCCATGGGAGAATAGCAGCCTGCATTGCTGCGAAAGGTGGATATACACTGTACTAGTGCCGACATTGTGCATGCTCTGTTGCCTGTGTCTATGTGCCTGTGGTTGTGTCAGTGTGATCATGTGATGTATCTGACCCCAGGAATGTGTCAATAAAGTTTCCCCTTCCTGGGACAATGAATTCACGGTGTTCTTATTTCAATTTCCAGGAGTTTACAAGGGGCACTCAATAAGTAATGCAAAAAATTTTTTTCTGACCGCAGGTTGGGTTCATTCAGGATTTCAGTACACCATTTTATTCCTCATTTTTTGGGTACAAAACCCTATTTTTCAACTTAACCTCAGTTCAGTGCGAGGGCCCTACACCTCCTTATTGGAAGGGCCTGTCTACTTGCACAGTACCACTCTACTGGTCGACATCGGAGCCAAAATCTTGCTGCATCGGTGACGTCCTCATCATCACGTACTTCCAGCAGAGTGCACCACACTGGGACAAAAAGACGGAAATCGGAAAGTGCGAGATCCTGACTGTAACGTGGATGAGGAATAGTAGTCCAATGAAGTTTTCCTCTCTGCTGCACAGACATGTGAGAGGATTTGCGCTGTCCTGGAGTAGGAGAAGTTGGTTTGCATTTTTCTGGCGACAAAAACAGTGAAGGCGTTCGTTTCATTTCCTGACGAAAGCAAAATACGAGGGCAAGTCCATTATTATCCGCATAGTAATTATAAAATTTTATTCTAATCAAATAGAGAAAACTTACAAGAACATCATTTTTCGACATAGTCATAGAAAACACTAAGGCATGTGTTAACGGTCGGTTGCACACCACTTGTGCAGAAATAGTTTTAATAAATACAGATGGGAGGAGGCAACATGTCCAGTCCGAAATAGGACATTGCCTTTATGGAACGACAGTCAATACGGAAGTACCGAACTATCAGGGGCTCAAAAGCCAAAGGGCAGAAACCAAAGCCCGCAACCCCCACACGGCCGTATCAAACCAAAACACAAAAGAGACGTTATGGACAACCAGAACAAGTCAAAAAGATAGCCGACAGACGAAAGGTTAAACCAAATAGCCGCCAAACTTAGGACAACTCCGGAAAACACAGAAACTTGCACAGTTCAAAAATGGTTCAAATGGCTCTGAGCACTATGGGACTTAACATATGAGGTCATCAATCCCCTAGAACTTAGAGCTACTTAAACCTAACTAACCTAAGGACATCACACACATCCATGCCCGAGGCATGATTCGAACCTGCGACTGTAGCGGTCACGCGGTTCCAGACAGAAGCGCCTAGAACCGCTCGGCCACACCGGCCGGCTGCACATTTCAAGGGTGGAGTCAGCATATGTCTAGAACAGAACAGCTCCTTCAGATTAACTGAACAAATGCGAAACAACAGCCACCATGGTGACACTATCCAGGCTAATTCTTTCGGGCGTTCACGTAAGTAAACGGCTAAAACATGAGTCGGAGTTTTGTAACCAGGCTCAAATTCGTGTCCGGGATGACAGTACTATAGCCACTCCAGAAGTTAAAGAAGTCACTAAGTAGTGGACAAACGACCACCTTCAACTGAACGCAAACACCTGTGGACCTCTCGTTCTGGAAAGTGATGCGGTCTGTTCCTCTCCATCCTGGAGGTCGCATCCTGACTCACGCTGCCACTTCTGTCCGCTCCAAAACACTCTTACATACTGCCATACTGCCGATCATGCCCTCTCGCGGCAATCGTCGCTGAAATCAACCTGCCGCCGCGAGGGCAACATTCCACCAGAACAATAACATCTCAGAAGGGAGATGACAGGCCAGGGACCTGCTTCGCCAAACCCACAGAAACCACCACCTCTGGTCGTGGTTGTTGGGATGTTTAAGGGGGACTAAACAGCTAAGGTCATCAGTCCCCTACCACCGCCTCTTTCTGATGTGTTGAGTGTTCAAGGGAGATGCTAGTTCTCCTTAACCTTGAAGACATGAATCCTGGACAGCTTAGCCCACTCAAGACTGCGCACAAGTATGTTGACCAGTAACAATACAGGGACGATCTCAAATGGCCCATAAACCGCGGTATTATCTTACTAGAATAGTTCTTCCCACTTTCTGATTAACATTGGTGTTACACACAAAAAAACCAATCACCAACCGTACTCCAAAATTCTCTGTGCTCCTGATTATAATGACTGGCAAAGCTCTGATGGGCCCGTTGACAATGTCGACGCGCCCTCCTCCATTTCTACTGCAGAGCCATAGCGCCATGCGCTCCTGGAGAAAATCGGTAACTGACCACAAGTTGGCTAGAGGTGAATTAACTTGAAAGCCCAACACAAGTGAAGCAGGGACAGTTCTCAGTGACTCATGCTGGGCTGTATTAGAGGCTACCCGACGGAGCGGTCCCACTTACAGGGCATAGGTACAATAATGTGAATACCTCTACTTACTTGGGAATGGTTTATTAACAAGGGATTGGACCCCCATTTGTCCGTAATACAACTCCGATTCTTCTTGGAATACTGGCATACAATGATTGTATAGTCTCCAGTGGAATGTTACGCCACTCTTCGATCAGAACCTCTTCAAACACTGTAGTGACGAGCGAGGCGGAAATCTGCTCCGGAGTCTGCACTCCAATACCGCCCACAGTCATTCCATAGTGTTCAAGTCCGGGGACTGTACTGGTCGGGGAAGATGCTGCAGTTCAGTTGCATGCTCCTCATACCACTATTGTACTGTCCTGGTTGTGTGAATGCGTGCATTATCATCCTCAAATATGGAATCATTGAAAATTCCTGGCAGATTAAAACTGTGTGGTGGACCGAGACTCGAACTCGGGACCTTTGCCTTCTGCGGGCAAGTGCTCTACCAACTGAGCTACCCAAGCACGACTCACACCCCATCCTCACAGCTTCACGTCTGCCAGTTCGAGTCTCGGTCCAGCACACAGTTTTAATCTGCCAGGAAGTTTCATATCAGCGCACACTCCGCTGCAGAGTGAAAATCTCATTATAGAATCATTGTTGGGGAGCAACATTTGAATCATGGGGTGCACCTGATCACCTAAAATGTTCACATGATCGTTGGCTGTAACACAGGTTTTGAGAGTAATGATGGGACCAGCAGAATAGCTAGAGACGGCTGCCAACACCGCTGCACTTCTCCCTCCATGCTTAACCATTGGAATCAAGCAATCAGAACTGTGGGCTTCTTTTGGCGTTCTCCAGATGTAAACCGGCCCGATGTTGGAAATAACGAAAACGTTGACTCGTCGGTCCGTATGACGCGTTTCCACTAATCAGCCATCCTGGATTTATGCTCCTGACACCAAGTTTCACGCGTCTTTGCGTTGGTTGTCGTCACTAACGGTTTCGGTGTAGCAGTTCTCGGCTGACAGTGCCCATACATATGGGGTCTCGAAGATGGCTATTGAGCTCTGTGAAATCTGGTTTCACGGAACAGAGCGGATGATGTTGTGGAAAGGGGCCAAGGTCAATTACTGTTCGTTATACGAGAACACACACAACTTTATTCCTCAAACCAAGGCACAGTTTTCTCTTTAAAACAACAAAGATCAATTCAAGGCTGAGGGCCCAAGTAACTTCTCCAGAATAAGTTTAAATGGTTGCTTTCAAAACACCAGGATTTAAAGTAACGGCTGAAGGCCTTACTTAAGCAAAACTACAATATCTTCTCGGCTACAGGCCGAAATAATATTTCAGGTCAGCTAAGGAAATACTTTAAAAGTCAAGCATTTACAAATTCCTGCTTAAGGCCATGTTAAGGAAAATTCAAGTTAATTATTCGGCTGAAGGCCCATTAAAAATTTTTTCTTTACATAGTAAAAGAGAGGCTTTAAAGACAATCTCTTACACAGTACAACAGAAAAACATCTTAAGAAAACTTGAAGTATCTTGTCGGGTGAAGGCCCAAACAATTACTCAAGACTAATTAAAGACAACCGTAAGATAAACATTTATAGAACACAGCTGAAGGCCGTTTCAAGAATTCAAGATAATTAAAGAGAAACCTTACAGACAAGGATTTACGTATTAAAGCCACAGATTCTGAAACAAACGCCGCTGAAGGCCTAAATACAGCCCAACAAGAATTTTAAATGAAACACGGCTGAAGGCCTGATCTTAAAGTTGTTATGAAGTTCGGCTGAAGGCCATGTACTAAACATAAAACAAACGATACTAATACACGGCTGATGGCCTGGCACAGTACCTGCGACCAAATAAAATGACAATCACAAACAACAAACATTGGTGCTCAGAAGTGTTCAGAGGGTCGGCCTGGGGAGTAACATCTAACCACAGTTTAGGTGAGACAGGCAGGCAAGCGTAACACTTACCAATCGGGTGGCAACAGGACCTAGCGACGGCTGCGGAACCAACCAACAGCCTAATCAATTCCCTTCGACCCGACACACTCGCCGCTCTATTTTAACACACCGACTGACAACTCCAGTACGCAGACAGCATTCATCTGCTCAGACAGTGGAAATCACAAAAGCTACACACGGTTCCACGTAAACGCACTTGCACAAGCACCCGAATAATCGTAAAAGCAATCACTGTGGAACAACAAGGACAAATCAGTTAGACACACAGAGTTTCCACAAGCAGTCGGCGGCCAAATACACGTCGTCCGATGACACGACCGACCGACCGACCAACCATCGGTCGTCTCGCTCCAGTCTCCTGCCGTCGGACAGTTCATGCGTGTCGCCAGCGATCGGCGAGCACTGGCTGTCCGCGCCTCACCGGCGGCGCTCCGTCGCCGACTCACTGCTGCTGCGCCCCGACTGAGCTCCCCACTCAACTCCAGACACACGACGACCCGGAAATACGAGATGGTACGACAGTGCCCTTATCGATAAGCGCTGCTGCTGCCACTCACGGGCAGGTAAGGCAAGAAGTTAGTGACGCAAGTAAATGGAATAAGAAAACGGGGCGGCAGTACCGTAAGAGAAGATGACAAACAATAAACGGGATGAGATTTTCACTCTGCAGCGGAGTATGCGCTGATATGAAACTTCCTGGCAGATTAAAACTGTGTGCCCGACCGAGACTCGAACTCGGGACCTTTGCCTTTCGCGTACTGGCAGAAGTAAAGCTGTGAGTACCGGTCGTGAGTCGTGCTTCGGTAGCTCAGATGGTAGAGCACTTGCCCGCGAAAGGCAAAGGTCCTGAGTTCGAGTCTCGGTCGGGCACACAGTTTTAATCTGCCAGGAAGTTTCATATCAGCGCACACTCCGCTGCAGAGTGGAAATCTCATTCTGGAAACATCCCCCAGGCTGTGGCTAAGCCATGTCTCCGCAATATCATTTCTTTCAGGAGTGCTAGTTCTGCAAGTTTCGCAGGAGAGCTTCTGTAAAGTTTGGAAGGTAGGAGACGAGGTACTGGCAGAAGTAAAGCTGTGAGGACCGGGCGTGAGTCGTGCTTCGGTAGCTCAGATGGTAGAGCACTTGCCCGCGAAAGGCAAAGGTCCCGAGTTCGAGTCTCGGTCGGGCACACAGTTTTAATCTGCCAGGAAGTTTCATATCAGCGCACACTCCGCTGCAGAGTGAAAATCTCATTCTGGAAACATCGCCCTGGCTGTGGCTAAGCCATGTCTCCGCAATATCCTTTCTTTCAGGAGTGCTAGTTCTGCAAGTTTCGCAAGAGAGCTTCTGTAAAGTTTGGAAGGTAGGAGACGAGGTACTGGCAGACGTAAAGCTGTGAGTACCGGTCGTGAGTCGTGCTTCGGTAGCTCAGATGGTAGAGCACTTGCCCGCGAAAGGCAAAGGTCCCGAGTTCGAGTCTCGGTCGGGCAGACAGTTTTAATCTGCCAGGAAGTTTAATAAACGGGATAAACACGAGCCCAGCACGGTTCACTCTGCAGTCAGTTTAACCGCCGTAGTTTTGTGTTGTTTCAACACAGGTCGAGTTAGCGTACGACGATCTCTGTCACTTAGTTACGATTTGCACCCATTATTATATTTACACGATGATGTCTTTCCATGTTTTGTGTAGGCTGTCATGACTGTTGAAACAGTTGCTCTTGAAACATTCAATAAGTTGGCTGTCTTATTTACTGATGCTCCAGCTAATCGGGCCCTCAGAATCTGCCCCCTTCGGAACACTGTTACGTCTTCCAGTGCATCTCTACCTTGGCCCCTGAACGCAAATACGAAGTGTGCACTACTTGTAAACAATCTGCACTGATGCCTAGTTGCCGGCCGCTTGTGAACGAGCGGCTCTAGGCGCTACAGTCTGGAATCGCGCCTTCGCTACGGTCGCAAGTTCGAATCCTGCCTCGGGCATGGATGTGTGTCATGTCCTTAGGTTAGTTAGGTTTAAGTAGTTCTAAGTTCTAGGGGACTGGTGACCTCAGATGTTAAGTCCCGTAGTGCTCAGAGCCATTTTTGATGCCTAGCCGCTACTGATCATGCAGAGTCCAGCGCGTGTCTTACATTACTTGTTGACCGTCAAACAATACCATCCCATTACTACCGCTGTTCACATTATTTTGCCTATCCCCTGTACTTTGCGAATTACTGTGGAAGGCAATAAGAGCCCATATCGAATTTCGGTTAACACGTTCCGCAAAAGATGGTTGAGGATATTATAAGGTAGTTGTGACGGATAGTATGTTCAAAACAAAATCCCCTAAGGCCCTCAGATTTAACAGCCGGGACATTATCAATGACCAAACACCTCTGCGGGCCAAAGATGGAAATTATCCCCGACGGACGTCGAATAGTAATAGGAGCCGTAAGCCCGTGACTAGGGATTAACCAACAGAAGCGTCAGAAAGCGTTCCCCACCACGAGTACGAACCGGTTACCATCGCGCTTGCGTGACAAAGGACTATTATAATCGGTGAACCACTTATCCATGGTATAAATTTCGCTAGTCGATTGCGAAGACCTTTACCGGGGCTATAATTTGGTTTGGCTCTTTTGCAGACATGATGCTCACTCACCATGTGCCGGACATCCTTGTACAAGGAAGGTCAAGTCGAGGGAAGGAGGCGGCGTAAAGTTCCTGATAAAAGACTCCACGCCAATGTCCTGGTTTAAATACCAAACCTTCCGCAGTGTCCCATGAAGTGAGAGCCTGTGACACTGTTGACGTTGATTCGTCCGCCGGATGGGGACGTTAAGCTTGGCGGACCACTTGGTGAGCCGGCCGCTGTGGCCGAGCGGTTCTAGGCGCTTCAGTCCGGAACCGCGCTGCTGCTACGGTCGCAGGATCGAATCCTGCCTCGGGCATGGATGTGTGTGATGTCCTTAGGTTAGTTAGGTTTAAGTAGGTCTAAGTTTAGGGGACTGATGACCTCATGTTAAGTCCCATACTGCTCAGAACCATTTGAACCATTTTGACCACTTGGTGCCATTCGCGAGCAGTAGGCTATGTGTCGCCACCAGCTTTCACTCCCTCCCTTCTCTCATCATCATCATCATCATCATCATCATCATCGTCTTCATCATCATGCAACACAAACATGACACTAAACACGACGCACACACACACACACACACACACACAATACTTACATGTAGTACTACAAATAATGTAAAGTAGCATGTTGTAAACAGATTAAAAAAGAAATAGCGACCAGCACAGTTCGACGTCTGCGACCAGGAAATGGTATGTTGCTCCATAAGCTCATTACGTCGGAAATATTGTTATTTGAACAAGTCAATCAAAACTGATGTAATCACGAATGTAACACTAAAAAAATGAATTACGTTTATTGTCTGACTCCTATTACTGGTCATTGATTCTTACTTAAACAACAAAAGCAATTCATCAGGCATGAAAAGAAAGAGCCAAACAGTTATGAAATTATTATTTAGGGGCTTTAAATTTATTCACCCCCAGACATACAGGACACATACGCATCGATAATATGATTTAAAACTAAATTTAATTTAGTAATCGTGAAAGCGTTACGGACTCTAGTGGAAGAATCTGCGCCGGCCGGAGTGGCCGTGCGGTTCTGGGCACTACAGTCTGGAGCCAAGCGACCGCTCCGGTCGCAGGTTCGAATCCTGCCTCGGGCATGGATGTGTGTGGTGTCCTTAGGTTAGTTAGGTTTAATTAGTTCTAAGTTCTAGGCGACTGATGACCTCAGAAGTTAAGTCGCATAGTGCTTAGAGCCATTTGAATCATTTTTTTGAAGAATCTGCAAGAGAGACGGTCAGTAGCTCGGTACGGGCTATTGTTGAAGTTCCGAGAGCATACCTTCACCGAGGAGTCAAGCAGTATATTGCTGACTCCTACGTATATCTCGCGAAGAGACCATGCGGATGAAATCAGAGAGATTAGAGCTCACACAGAGGCATACCGACAATCTTTCTTCCCACGAACAATACGAGACTGGAATAGAAGGGAGAAGCGATAGAGGTACTCAAGGTACCCTCCGCTTGCGGAGTATGGATGTAGATGTAGATGTAGATTTCATGAACCCACGGGTGCATTAGCTTACGAGAAAACACTATGTGAACATAAAGAAGTCGTGCAAAAATGTAAATAAAAGAACAAAACACATCTCCACCAATTTTCAGAATTAAATATAACGCCTGATAGAGCTAATAAGCGAAAATCACAGATTATAACAGGCTAGCATGTGTACCTTATAATGGCAGACATAAAAATTTATCCACTTAAAAACCTTGGAAGTGTTTTTTACGTACGACACTGTAACCTGGCGACTCTGTGATCTGCACTGAATATTACATCGTGTGCTTCTGTGGTGTTATCAAAATTGCAGGAACTAAACGACAGGAAGTATTAACTTTATGGTGGGTTTTGTTGGTGATATGCGTAATAACAGTGGCGATAAACAGCAGTTTCTGTAATTCATTAGTAGTTGTTTCGCACCTGATTACACCACCAAATCATTTTTTAAATACTATTTTCAATCAGTCTTACAGTTGGTAACCTTTAACGCAGGTGGAACTCCATTTACACACTGTACATCAGTTTCAAATTACGAACGATGATAACTTTATAGCCGAAGCGATATCGTAAATAACTGTTCTGCATGAAGGGGCAGCGTTGCCATCAAAGAAGCTACAAAACACTTCTTCAACGAAATAGGGAGATACTTTTTAGTTTATTTATTCTCTCAAAAACTCCATCACCACAGCACAAAAATTGGCAGCTTTGTCCATGATCCTAGTCAATATATATATATATATATATATATATATATATATATATATATATATATATATATATATATATATACAGGGTGAGTCACCTAACGTTACCGCTGGATATATTTCGTAAACCACATCAAATACTGACGAATCGATTCCACAGACCGAACGTGAGGAGAGGGGCTAGTGTAATTGGTTAATACAAATCATAAAAAAATGCACGGAAGTATGTTTTTTAACACGAACCTACGTTTTTTTTAAATGGAACCCCGTTAGTTTTGTTAGCACATCTGAACATATAGACAAATACGTAATCAGTGCCGTTTGTTGCATTGTAAAATGTTAATTACATCCGGAGATATTGTAACCTAAAGTTGACGCTTGAGTACCATTCGTCCGCTGTTCGATCGTGTGTATCGGAGAGCACCGAATTACGTAGGGATCCAAAGGGAACGGTGATGGACCTTAGGTACAGAAGAGACTGGAACAGCACATTACGTTCACATATAAACACCTTTTTATTGGTCTTTTTCACTGACGCACATGTACATTACCATGAGGGCTGAGGTACACGTACTCACGTGGTTTCTGTTTTCAATTACGGAGTGGAATAGATTGTTTCCCGACATGTCAGGCCAATAGGTGTTCAATGTGGTGGCTATCATTTGCTGCACACAATTGCAATCTCTGGCGTAATGAATGTCGTACATGCCGCAGTACATCTGGTGTAATGTCGCCGCAGGCTGCCACAATACGTTGTTTCATATCCTCTGGGGTTGTAGGCACATCACGGTACACATTCTCCTTTAACGTACCCCACAGAAAGAAGTCCAGAGGTGTAAGATCAGGAGAACGGGCTGGCCAATTTATGCGTCCTCCACGTCATGGCAATGTACAGGTGCGTCAGTCAAAAAGACCAATAAAAAGGTGTTAGCATGTGGCCGTAATGTGCTGTTCCAGTCTCTTCTGTACCTAAGGTCCATCACCGTTCCCTTTGGATCCCTACGTAATTCGGTGCTCTCCGATACACACGATCAAACAGCGGAGGAGTGGTACTCAAGCGTCAACTTTAGGTTACAATATCTCCGGATGTAATTAACATTTTACAATGCAACAAACGGCACTGATTACGTATTTGTTTATATGTTCAGATGTGCTAACAAAACTAACGTGGTTCCATTTAAAAAACCTAGGTTTGTGTTAAAAAACATACTTCCGTGCATTTTTTTATGATTTGTATTAACCAATTACACTAGCCCCTCTCCTCACGTTCGGTCTGTGGAATCGATTCGTCAGTATTTGATGTGGTTTACGAAATATATCCAGCGGTAATGTTAGGTGGCTCACCCTATATATATATATATGTTTACATCGGAAATCATAGCTCCTCAACAGTGATATACTAATGACTCAACAATATGTTAGAAATTTATTTGTCTCAACGAAGGTGAGAAAAAGTTGGACAAAAAACTGTTTGATGAGAAATACTTTCACGTACCCTCCTTCTTGCAAATTAGAACTTAGAGCTTTACATTTGCGCCGCAACTTACAATTCCATTTCGATTCACGATTTAAATTAAGAAGATGAGTTAATATCTGCGCCGTTTCTTCGCTTTTATTTCGCTTAGCGCGACTATTAAATCTTCGGAATCGTTCTTCGAAAATTACCGTGAAATGAAATGAAAAACTGTGGCAGTATTCTCATTTTCTATAGAACCCTTTTGTATCTGTTGTAAATCAAATATAATTTGCACTTGTTAAACTAGAAAATTTCATTCGAGCATCCTTAATAACCAGTTTATTGAATGTTACTATAACTTCGAAGCGTTTAAGTATCTTCTCTTCTACGTTAATCTACAATATTACTGCATTTCTGTTGGGTGAATCAAGACCTTCTCACTACTACAGAAATCACTACTACTGAGTTATAAAAATAAAATTTAGAATCAATATTACATTCTGCAGTATACTATACGATGCTTTGAAACTTCCTCGCAAACAGCTTGTGTGTTGAATCCGTCAAGTCATACATCTTCCAGAACAAGTATAGTATTCATGCTTGTAATTTAGTGGCTTGAAGTTAGGATTTACGTTAACGAAAGCTTTCTCAAACTGGAGTATTGAATTAATAATTTTAACCTCCCCTTTAACTTTTCTAGAAATACGTGTGATTATAAAGCAAGCGCAGATGCCAAGAAGAACAGAAAGTTTTTAAAACACCTACATCTACAGCTACATGAATACTCTGCAAATCACATTTAAGTGGCTGGCAGAGGGTTCATCGACCCAACTTCACAATTCTCTATTATTCCAATCTCGTATAGCGGGCGGAAAGACTGAACACCTATATCTTTCGATACGAGCTTTGATTTCGCTTAATTTATCGTGGTGATCGTTCCTCCCTATGTATGTCGGTGTCAACAAAATATTTTCGCATTCGGAGGAGAAAGTTGGTGATAGTAATTTCGTGAGAAGATTCCGTCGCCACTCTCTCTGTGACACTCTCTCCCATATTTCGCGATAATACAAAACGTGCTGCCTTTGTTTGAACTTTTTCTATGTTCTCCGTCAGTCCTATCTGGTAAGGATCCCACACCGCACAGCAGTATTCTAAAAGAGGACGTAGAAGCCTAGTGTAGGCAGTCTCCTGAGTAGGTCCGTTACATTTTCTAAGTGTCCTGCAAATAAAACGCAGTATTTGGTTAGCCTTCCCCACAATATTTTCTATATGTTCCTTTCAATTTAAGTTGTTCGTAACTGTAATACCTAGGTATTTAGTTGAATTTACGGCTTTTAGATTAGACTGATTTATCGAGTAACCGAAGTTCAACGAGTTCCTTTTAGCACTTATGTGGATGACCTCACACTTTTCGTTATTTAGAGTCAAATGTCACTTTTCGCACCATTCAGATATTTTTTCTGAATCGTTTTGCAGTTTGTTTTGATCTTCTGATGACCTTATTAGTCGATAAACGACAGCGCCCTCTGTAAACAACCGAAGACAGCTGCTCCGATTGTCTCCCATATCGTTTATATAGATAAGGAACAGCTAAGGGCCTATAACACTACCTTGGGGAACGCCAGAAGTCACTTCTGTTTTACTCGATGACTTTCCGTCAGTTACTACGACATGTGACCTCTGTGACAGAAATCACAAATCCAGTCACATAACTGAGACTCCGCCACACACCGTTGGGTGGCTTGCGGAGTATAAATGTAGATGTACTCCATAAGCACGCAATTTCACTACGAGACGCTTGTGTGGTACAGTGTCAAAGGCCTTCCGGAAATCCAGAAATACGGAATCGATCTGAAATCCCTTGTCAATAGCACTCAACACTTCATGTGAATAAAAAGGTAGTTGTGTTTCACAGGAACGAAGTTTTCTAACTCATGTTGACTGTGTGTCAGTAGACCGTTCTCTTCGAGGTAATTCATAATGTTCGACCAAATATATGTTCTAAAATCCTGCTGCATATCGACGTTAACGATATGGGCCTGTAATTTAGAGGATTACTCCTACTACCTGTCTTGAATGCTGGTGTGACCTGTGCAACTTTCCAGTCTTTGGGTACGGATATTTCGTCGATCGAACGATTGTATATGATTGTTAAGTATGGAGCTAATGCATCAGCATACTCCGAAAGGAACCTAATTGGTATACAGTCTGTAGCAGAAGACTTGCTTTTATTAAGTGATTTAAGTTGCTTCACTACTCCGAGGATATTGATATTTACTTCTACGTTACTCATGTTGGCAGCTGTTCTCGATTTGAATTCTGTAATATTTACTTCGTCTTCTTTTGTGAATCTGCACAGATCTCCTGCCTTCTTCGAGGTCGACTTACATTTCTGATTTATCGCTCTAAATTTTGATCAACAGTAACACATGTCCTAAGGCTGAAAATTTAACATTACACATAGATGTCCTGGGTGTGCTCATGATTTATTATTAAGACAGTCGTGAATAATGTTGCCACAGATGAAAACAGAAAATGTGAAAGGAGCAAAAGATAACGTTCAGAGACAAGTGCGACAAAGACATGCGACTTGGGAGGTACTGCATGTCGACAGCAAAAATCCTGTACTGGGCATCTAAATGCTCACTACATTGGCACTCCTTCCCAGTGGTTATTACCCGATTCTTGATTCGTTGGTGCTTCTCCTTTTAATGTGAAGGAAGGACCAATGGGGCGCATACATGGGAAACAAACTGAAACTTCAAGTGACGATTAAATTACCTTGATTATGCTACATTCTTCTACTTTTGCTTCACTTCGTGGATTAGGCATTGTTGCCCGTTATGGCTTCACAGCTGTCACCAGCGTATCCTGGGTTGTCCTCGATCCGTTCCTCCCCTCGGCTTGTAACGTATTGCTGTCTTGGGAGGTCTGGTATTTCGATTCTTTGCAGGTGATCAGTCCAGTTCTCTTTTTAACCACGCACTGATTCTATAAATAATTTCTTCTTAATATTTTCATTCCGTATCCTGTCCAACCTCGTACATCCTTTAACACTACTTAAAAATTTCATTTCCGCCAATTGCATTTTATTCAGTTGCATCTAGGCTTTTCTTTGAATTTTTCCATATACAACTACTACATACCAGAACCCAGGTAGACAGAGAAAGTTATGTTGAAGAAAGAAACAAAGTCAAACAGATAATTGCAGCATCCAAGAAGAAATCGTGGGAAGACTTTGGAAACAGGTTGGAGACTATGGGTCAAGCTGCTGGAAAACCATTCTGGAGTATAATTAGCAGTCTTCGAAAGGGAGGTAAGAAGGAAATGACAAGTATTTTGGACAGGTCAGGAAAACTGCTGGTGAATCCTGTGGATGCCTTGGGAAGATGGAGGGAATATTTTGAAGAGTTGCTCAATGTAGGTGAAAATGCGATCAGTAATGTTTCAGATTTCGAGGTAGAATGGGATGGGAATTATGATGGAAATAGGATCACATTTGAGGAAGTGGAAAAAATGGTCAATAGATTGCAGTGCAATAAAGCGGCTGGGGTGGATGAAATTAAGTCGGAACTCATCAAATACAGTGGAATGTCAGGTCTTAAATGGCTACACAGGATAATTGAAATGGCCTGGGAGGCGGGACAGGTTCCATGAGACTGGAAAAAAGCAGTAATCACACCAATCTTTAAACATGGAAACAGAAAAGATTGTAACAACTACAGAGGTATCTCTTTAATCAGCATTGTGGGTAAAATCTTCTCAGGTATTGTTGAAAGGAAAGTGCGAGTACCTCTTAGAGGTTGTCAGGACCAGATCTTTAGCTTACGGCAAATAATGGAGAAGTGTTGTGACTGGAACAGGGAATTGTATCTATGCTTTATAGATCTAGAAAAGGCATATGACCGGGTTCCTAGGAGGAAGTTATTGTCTGTTCTACAAGATTATGGAATAGGAGGCAAACTTTTGCAAGCAATTAAAGGTCTTTACATGGATAGTCAGGCAGCAGTTAGAGTTGACGGTAAATTGAGTTCATGGTTCAGAGTAGTTTCAGGGGTTAGACAAGGCTGCAACCTGTCTCCACTGTTGTTCATATTATTTATTGATCATATGTTGAAAACAATAGACTGGCTGGGTGAGATTAAGATATGTGAACACAAAATAAGCAGTCTTGTATTTGCGGATGACTTAGTTGTGATGGCAGATTCGATTGAAAGTTTGCAAAGTAATATTTCAGAGCTAGATCAGAAATGTAAGGACTATGGTATGAAGATTAGCATCTCCAAAACGAAAGTAATGTCAGTGGGAAAGAAATATAAACGGATTGAGTGCCAAATAGGAGGAACAAAGTTAGAACAGGTGGACAGTTTCAAGTAATTAGGATGCATATTCTCACAGGACGGCAACATAGTGAAAGAACTGGAAGCGAGGTGTAGCAAAGCTTATGCAGTGAGCGCTCAGCTACGATCTACTCTCTTCTGCAAGAAGGAAGTCAGTACCAAGACTAAGTTATCTGTGCACCGTTCAATCTTTCGACCAACTTTGTTGTATGGGAGCGAAAGCTGGGTGGATTCAAGTTACCTTATCAACAAGGTTGAGGTTACGGATATGAAAGTAGCTAGGATGATTGCAGGTACTAGTAGATGGGAACAATGGCAGGAGGGTGTCCACAATGAGGAAATCAAAGAAAAACTGGGAATGAACTCTATAGATGTAGCAGTCAGGGCGAACAGGCTTAGATGGTGGGGTCATGTTACGCGCATGGGAGAAGCAAGGTTACCCAAGAGACTCATGGATTCAGCAGTAGAGGGTAGGAGGAGTCGGGGCAGACCGAGGAGAAGGTACCTGGATTCGGTTAAGAATGATTTTGAAGTAACAGGTTTAACATCAGAAGAGGCACCAATGTTAGCACTGAATAGGGGATCGTGGAGGAACTGTATAAGGGGGGCTATGCTCCAGACTGAACGCTGAAAGGCATAATCAGTCTTAAATGATGATGATGATGACAACTTTAAATTTGCTAACTTTTTGCTCAGCGTCTTTGACATTATAAAAACTTAGGTCACAGCCAAGATACTTAAAAAATGATACTTTTCTAAAATGTTGTATCCTAGCACAATTTTTGTTTTGATTGAAGTCTTTCCTCTAAAAACCTTCACTTTTGTTATAGTAACTGAGATTTTAAAATTATAAGACTCACATCGATTTAAATACAGATACTTGAGCTTCTGAGACTGTCTCCTACTGACTTGAATCGTTGTTTGATCATCTGCAAATAAAAGAATATTTGAATAGATTGTTTGATGAAATTTAGCTGCTGGTAATTTCCATTTAACTGCAAACAGTCGGCGCTAGTTGGAAATGTACGTCTGCCGAGGGGCGTAACGAGGCAGTCCACGTAATTGCGATGAACTCTGAGCCCGGGTGGCGCACTGGTTAATGGAACTGCAATGGGAAATCACGCGTTCGAGTCCAGATCAGGCACACATTTTCACTCATCACTCCGCATACAGTCCTGATGCAGCTGTAATCATGGGTTCCTTCCCTTTCCTTTCCTTTCTCCACTAACACCTTCAGTTTACATGAAGTTTACATTTCTTTAAAATGGTGTCAATCATATACTGAAAAGAGTGTGTACAAGCTACACCATTATCAGAGTTCTGTACTTCCTAAACCTGTTAACTTCTTTTAATAGCCATGTCTATGATGAAATTAACATGTCTATACAGATTCATCATTGCTGAAATTAGGTTTTGTGAATGATCTTCACTTTCTGGTATTTGTCATAATTTTATTCGGTTTACCCTGTGAAATACTTTTCCAAAATCTGTAAAAGCGAGATGTATTTTACGTTCCTATTTCTTCTTTGTTTTGATATTACCCATGCACGATCTCCCTTTCCTAAATCCACTTCGCTCTTTTCCTAATAAACTGACTGTTTTACGCAGGGAGACAAAACAGCAATAGTCTTAACACACGTCTCCCAAAGAGAAACTGTTTACTGCGAGTGTTCCTCCTAAGAAATATTTTCGTTATTATTTTAGTACAAGGTATTCATGAGACTAATTCTTCTATAACGTCCACAAAATTTTCTGTCTCCTAGGAATTGTTGACCAAGAGAGGCAAGGAGAAATATTTAGCATTTTTCCCAACTTTCATTGAGTAGCCGTAAAATTATTAAATTGCGTATCATACCGCTATATTAAGGTCGAAGTAGAGAGGGTATAAAATGTAGACTTGCAATGGCAAGGAAAGGTTTCTGAAGAAGAGAAATTTGTTAACATCGAGTATAGATTTAAGTGTCAGGAAGTCGTTTCTGAAAGTATTTGTATGGAGTGTAGCCGTGTATGGAAGTGAAACATGGATGATAAATACTTTGGACAAGAAGAGAACAGAATCTTTAGAAATGTGGTGCTACAGAAGAATGCTGAAGATTTGATGGGTAGATCACATAAATAATGAGGAGGTATTGAACAGAGTTGGGGGGAGAGGAGTTTGTGGCACAACTTGACTAGAAGAAGGGATCGGTTGGTAGGACATGTTCTGAGGCATCAAGGGATCACCAATTTAGTATTGGAGGGCAGCGTGGAGAGTAAAAATCGTAGAGGGAGACCAAGAGACGAATACACTAAGCAGATTCAAAAAGATGTAGGTTGCAGTGGCTACTGGGAGATGAAGAAGCTTGCACAGGATAGAGTAGCATTGAGATTTGCATAAAACCAGTCTCAGGACTGAAGACCACAACAACAACACCGCTATATTTAATAAGTTCCTTATTCACTCCATCTCTTCCACGTCCACCCCGTTTCTTACATATCAGAATACTTTATCTAGTTCTTACAGCGCTGTAAGGTGTACTTCTAGAACTTTATTTCCATAGGAGCCGTCTATTTCTGTTTATTCATTTCCTCATTATATCACAACTATTCATAATGTTTTATGCACTATTGATCCTGCAGTATCTTTTTATGATTTATTTACGCGCTGAATTAATTTGTATGTAGTTAGCTGCCTCCCATGTACATCGTGGTGCACCTCACATACCAGTTTATTCCATGGTTTCTCGTGAAACTGATTATTCTCTCCGCAACTGTTCTATTTTTTTACTTCATGCGATATATTCGCTTCATTTTGTAAATATATCTCGATTTACCTTCGGTTTTGCTTAAATTGCTTGTTTTATTTCGTGTATTTCTGTTTTTTCCCAAAACTTCATTTTCATTTTCGTTTTCATTTATAGATGGACTGAATGATGTTTTGCCATTCTTTAGTTATATGGTAGTCATTGGGCGTTTTCTAAATCAGTTTCGATACAGAGTTCTTACACTTTCCTCTTGTAGGGGATAAACCTTACACACTTATTCATTTTCTCATTTGCGTTATTGGGTCATTTTTTCCTCCATTTTACGATTATTCTTGTCTTCGAAGTCACAAGATTGTGGTCTGAATAAGTCCCACTGCCTGTGTGTACTGTAACATTCAGTGCTCTGGAACTTAACTCATTATTGACTATCACAAGATCTGTAAACCAGAGTGTTTCACGTAATCTTTTCTTGCGAATTTAGGTGTTTGTTAATTTCTGCAGGTCGAGAGCTACAAATTGTCCCAGTTTCTCTCCATTTTCGTTTTGTATTACTTCTGTGAAAGTCTTCACAACATTTGGAATATGTATTTTGCCTACGCGAAAATTTCAATCTCCATTGATAATCAATCAGCTGCTCTTGATACATTTATCTGCTACAGATTGTAATATTTCACAAAATTGTTTTTTTAGTCTTTACTCTCTTCTTCAGAAACGTACACCGCTATCAGTCATATGTCGTCTTTCTACTTCACATCGTGCTGTTACCATTTCTTCACTCACATATAAGAATGACTGTCTAATTTCTTCTTTCACTTCTGATCTATTAATATGGCTACTCCACATCGAGATCTTTCCTCTTGCTCGACTTCACTTTCATCATTGTGTATTGGTTCAAATATCTTGTTCCTTTCACTTTAGATTTTATTTCAGTTACAGCAACTATATTTATATTAGCTCATCTTCTAGCTCTTGCTCCTTGCTGTTTATTCACCTCACATTCCATGTACCAAGTTTTAAAATATCTTTTATTCCATATCCAGATCTTGTCTTTTGAACACATGCAGATCGATTTCCATTACCTCCGTCCGGCTGTATACTGTGTAAGGCTGAGTGAATGTTCTTTTACGCTCGAGTGGCGCCAGCACTCCGAACAACACCCTACTGGAATCACATGGTTTGATTTCGGAGCTTCTTCTCCTTGAACATTTACCTCCACCACGGTTCACGAACGCGTTCTATCCGGGATCTTAGCGACATCCACGTCTCAGATAAGAGCAGGGAATGAAAATGAAAGACATCCTCGAGCTTCACAAGCTAATACAGTCGAGATCGAAAAAGCGAGGCCGATAGGAAAGAAAATAGACAGAAGTCGAATCAATATCAGATTTAGGTAAAGGCGCATGTGGTTACCGCCGCCATATTCACTAGAAGGTAGATGCGTAGCGAGTTTACTCTTCGGTCTCTCTCCTATTGCTCTATCTGGCACGGATAATGCCACCAGAAGCATAGCTTCCGCCAGCATAGTTCTGTGGATAACTGAGACACGCCGACATTCTCCTTACAATAAAATGGTAGTCCACCAGGAGGGATTTGCTGCCTCAGAGCTACACAGATCAAAAAAATGTTTTGCATCACCCCGCTTTATGCAGTACGACTCTTAGTTTTTAGTTGATTTATTACAAACCCAGTCCTGTATCACAAAAATTTTATTGATCAGGTTATTGCTGATGTTATTGATGATGTTTGGTTTCTGTGGCGCTCATCTACGCAGTTATCAGCGTCCGTTCGAACCCCCCATTTTTGCTCAGTCCAGTCTCGTCACTTTCATGAATGATGATGAAATTATGAGGACAACACAAACACCCAGTCATCTCGAAGTAGGTGAAAATCCCTGACCCCACCGGGAATCGAACCCGGACCCCCGAGCTCGGGAAGAGAGTACGCGATCTCGCAACACGAGCTGCGGTCGATCAGCTAATTCTCCAGATTACATAAAATATGTAATATTATTACATTATATATATACATAATTAAAATATAATACTACGTTATAAAAATATGTAGTACCATCATACAATGCATACAAATCATCGAAACAACAGATACGCAGCTCACCAATTAAACAGGACTAATATTTTTAGATGGACGGAACACGTCCGTATAAACCACCCATCAGTTACATGCAACGAAACGAACAAAAAGTAGTTGTGAGTCTGGTCGTAATGAGTGTGTTTGTTAGACCTACCATTTATTTCAGGTGAGCTACAGTTGGACCAGTAAACTATTATGAGGAAGGATACTTTATTAAAACACAATACTATGTTACATAATTAGCAGTGCAATACAACTGATAATGAATACACCAGGTTTGTAATTTGCTAGTTAAGTAGCCCAAAGATGTTTTAACGGACAGGCTGCGCCCGCACTAATCTCCCAGTTAAAGTAGGAGCACACTAAACTGGCTTACAATAATATTCAATCCAATAGAAAAATAAATGTCACTTGAATTAGTCGGCACTGATGTCCTACGCAGCGTCTGACTGTGTGGGCCACAGATGCGAAAGGATAATTGTAAACTGAGGCAACGAATTTGTCTGGTATACTGCGCAAACTGTCCCCGACTGAGAATCAGTCAGAGCTTCGATATCTATACAAGATGCCTCTCCTAAGATTTGTCAGGTGCATTTGATCTAATTTTCCGGCAGATATATGCGTAGCTGGAGTCAGTCCAGAGAAACATTGCTCATCGCGTCATTCATGCGATGCCAAGTTTCGACGAAAAGTGTGGGTTCGTTTTCCGGCACAAACTAAATAATGTTTAAAGCGAGGTTTTACGTACCTATTCGTTAGAGCGATCCTAGACTAGTGTAGTGCGATTTTTAATAGATATTTATTAATAGGGACAGTAAGTAAAACGTGAAGAATAAACAGCAATCCAGTTGGGACTCAGTAGCGGGCACCATCTTGCATAAACCACGAGGTGTTCTTAGTGTCGTCTAAGGCAGTTTGTACCGCCACAAATTCACGAAGAATGTCCAGATAGCGTGATGCAGTAATCGTTTCGGATCTAAAAAATGGGCCAATGATTCCTTTGGAAGAAATGGCGGCCCAGACCAGTACTTTTTGAGGATGCAGGGACGATGGGACTGCAACATGGGGCTTTTCGGTTCCCCATATGCGCCAGTTCTGTTTATTGACGAAGCCGTCCAGGTAAAAATAAGCTTCGTCAGTAAACCAAATACTGCCCACATGCATATCGCCGTCATCAATCCTGTGCACTATATCGTTAGCGAATGTCTCTCGTGCAGCAATGGTAGCGGCGCTGAGGGGTTGCCGCATTTGAATTTTGTAGGGATAGAGGTGTAAACTCTGGCGCATGAGACGATACGTGGACGTTGGCGTCATTTGGACCGCAGCTGCAACACGGCGAACGGAAACCCGAGGCCGCTGTCGGATCACCTGCTGCACTAGCTGTGCGTTGCCCTCTGTGGTTGCCGTATGCGGTCGCCCTATCTTTCAAGCACGTTCATCCGTCACGTTCCCAGTCCGTTGAAATTTTTCAAACAAATCCTTTATTGTATCGCTTTTCGGTCCTTTGGTTACATTAAACCTCCGTTGAAAACTTCGTCTTGTTGCAACAACACTGTGTTCTAGGCGGTGGAATTCCAACACCAGAAAAATCCTCTGTTCTAAGGAATAAACCATGTTGTCTACAGCACACTCGCACGTTGTGAACAGCACACGCTTACAGCAGAAAGACGACATACAGAATGGCGCACCCACAGACTGCGTTGTCTTCTATATCTTTCACATCACTTGCAGCGCCATCTGTTGTTGAAAATTGTAACTACTGTAATTTCGAAAGTTTGTCCGCCTGAAAATGTACCGTTGTCCCAAGCATATTGCAACAAACGGTGTATTTATATCGCTGCTCGTTTAGTTTTTATTGCCGTTTCAAATATACCGGTCATTTTTGAAACACCCTGTATTTACAAACTATGACAACAGAAGGCTCACTTAAAATGTGGTCTTCATATTGCATGAAGGAAATTTTAAAAAAAGGGTGAAGTACGAAGTACGTAGGTGCTGAAACGACCTGCCTAACCCGCAGGACAGGACAGACAGAGTAAACTGTGGAAAGGGGCCAAAATAAGGGGCTATCAGTTACACTCGAACATACAACTTTATTATTTGATCAAACATTAAAAGAGTCCCCAACAAGTATTTTAAACACACAGCTTTAATCTTTGGGACTTAATTACCGGCTGAAAGGCACTTTAATTTAAAAATGGCTGAAGACTAATAACATAAAACGCAAGCATAATCAAAAATTTAAAAGGTAAGCCTTATCTTAAAACAGTTCCATAGTTAGGCTGATGTAAACAAGTTAAATTCAAATCAGCTGAAGGCCAAACACTTAAAACTCCAAAACATTAATTTTTTAAATACCAAAGTTCTTACGTGAAACAGTTTTTTTAATTTAAGCTGAAGGCCTTAAGAGCAAGCAACTGAAACCCAAACTTAAAAATTAAAAAAACTTTTTAAAATACCAAAGGGCTTACGTGAAACAGTACTATAAACTAGGCTGAAGGCCTTAAGAGTAAAACAAATCAAATTTAAAACACAAAACCGGCTAGAAGCCATACAAGTACCAACAACAAGATCATATTTAAAAAACAATAAGGCACTACACACAAGGGCGCCCAGATGTTGGACGGTCGGCCTGTAATTCATACACTAAAGCTCGATTAGGTGAGACAAGCAGTCGGGCCAACCATTCACGATCCGACAACCCAACAGACCGGAAGTCAGAGGACCCAACGACAAGATAACTTTTACTTCACCCGACCAGGGCTCAACAGGGATTTCAACGGGACAACGTAGAAGATATTGGCTCCCACAACCAATCATACATGGAGCTGTCAAACAACACACCGTGCTGGACACTGTTATGTTGTTCTGAAAGCGGTGCTGATATTCAAGACCATAAAAGTGGGTTAAAAGCTGTGAGCTATCTGAGGAAGTTAACCTTGAAATACTGCGCAACTGTTTCACCAGGTATCCAGTCTAGCTTACCAAATTCCCAACCAGACTAACATTTATTATAATCTTTTAGTACTCATCTTACGATAACAGGTGATATATATATAAAAAGACAATTTAAATAAAAAGAAATAAATCAGCTTATATTTGGACATTTATTTTAACATTAATCATTGTTCCGTTAAAATTTCAGCATATCAAACTTGATTCACAACTAAACTGGTGCCTTATTTACAATTGTGAAAATGTGAGTTTGTAATCTTACGGAACACATCAAATAGGGAGCCAAGACTGGGAGACTACATACAACACTGCATTCATAAAATAACACACGAAGAACGTTCAAACATATCCAAGAGGAAATTAACCACGACCAACTGATTCAATTTTCACCGAAAGAAGTTACGTTCGTAGCGCAATCCTGTCCGTCATGAAATTACCACACACTGGTATACTAAATTCATACCAACTCTCTGTGAAATCTTCCCGAAAAGAATAGCTGAGGGCTACTTTCATGCTTACACCACATGCTTCACGTGGTCAACTTGGTTTACACAAAGAGTGTAACTCCACAATAATTTTGATAGTTAAAATAAATTACATCGAAACGCAATTTACAAAAGAAAAACCTCGAACTGGTTACTACTGTCTTACTATTAACCTGATGGGTCAAACAACTGTAGAAGCACGTGGTACTGGTCTCACAAAGTACACCCCACGTGGGTTGAACATAAAGAAAAGTTGCTATATTGAAAAATATTGTCAAGATGAGACGTTATAATCTCATGCACATTCGCATTTAAGATTGATGATCTTAGTTAGAGTTACTGATCAACACGTGGTTCCTCTTTACTCACAAAGTAGTGACAAAGCAACTACCGGAAGATATTCTGAACTTCGCACTCGAATTACACTGCGTTGCAATTTAAGATAACATTAGATATTTTAGAGCTAAACCTGAAATAAGGGTGATTAAATTTTTCAGTTAGGCTGAACTTAAGAAATCCATTGTCCTACGGACTTAGCAGACACGCGCTTAGCCTGAGATCTTACCACTTCAGACGCTCGCCGCGGACAGACTGAGCTGGGCCCCTACCGAGCGTGCTTAACAGATACAAACGGAAATGACCAGAGAGGCAGCTTCCTACACCAACATGACAAGGGACGGACAGGACCATACTAAGAATAGAAACCTCTCTGCTTTTAGAAAGCGTAGCTACCTGTTCCGACGTAGGTCCTACTGTTCTCTAGCAGACAGGCTTGTCTGCTACCATCAAGCATACAACTAGAAATGCATTTGCTCATTCATCCTCTCACACAGAAGGGAAGGGGGATGACAGTATCTTATCATTTACAGTATATAAGAGAAAGCGGATGTAGGTTCCGTATGAGACTGTGTGACATGAATTACATATAAACTGTGTTTTAAAGTGTAGCAGTGTGACAGATCGTTCTTGTTTATGTGTAAAAGTAACACGTTTCACTGCTCAGTCTCCTCCCAGGTAGAAACACCACAGTAAATTTAGAAGAGGAATTGTGCCGTAAATTACAACAGATTTAAGAAATTAACATGAAAGGAATCCAACAGAGACCTTTCAACACCAAAAACATCATGAGGAAACTACACTGCCTGAAATTTACGTCAACGCCCAGGGCAGGTAACCGGAACGTTAACGGCCACAAGGCAGAAGATTCCGTTGGTGCACTTCAATTCCAATAACCAAATACAGTGAAACTCCACCGGACGGTGGCTAGAATTCTCCAACTTGAAAACCACGTTATTGCTCGCGGGAATATCCCAACAACCGACAACGAATTCCAAACGACACAGTGTGAACAGTCTTGACTTGCTGGTAAGGTTAAATCAAAACCCCTTTTGCGTTTTCGTGTTATGCGTCAATGGGAAGAGGAGTGGCTGGCAGTCAGTGAAAATAAGCTGCGTCTGGTCAAGGCCACCACGCGGCCATGGCGTACGTCCTACCAGTCATGCAGGCGGGATGAGGTTCTCCTCACTCGCCTCCGCATCGGGCACAGTCCCTTAACGCACGGTTTTTTACTCCGGCGGGAGGACCCCCCAATCTGCAGTGCTTGAGGCGTCCAGATTACTGTCCGCCACATTTTACTTGAGTGTCCTTTATTTTCTGAACAGAGGGCGGTGGTTTCCTTGCCACCGGATTTGCCCTCTATTTTGCAAGACGACGCAACGACTGTGGTTATGATCTTACGGTTTTGTGTCCTGTCCAATTTGTTGCCTCGGATTTTAGGGAGAGGATTTTAATGTGCTGCTGGGTGACTGGCTCACCCAGGCTTTAGGTAAGAGGTCCGCCAGTCACGATTACCTACTTGTTTCACTTCCATTTCTGTTCTCTTTTCCTTGTGTTTCCTTTCCTCTTTTAGTGCGTTTCTTCTCCTCTTGTTTTGCCTCTGTATGTGAGGATTTGGAACTGCGTCAGGTCTGTGTCTTTTAGCCGTTCTCCTTGTTCGGTGTCCGTATTCGTCCCTTCACTGCCTGTGTTCCTGTTTCTATGCGTTTGGGCGCTGATGACCACGCTGTTTAGCGCCCGAAAACCTCAAACCACACACACACACACAACTTAAGTGTCCAGGGTCAGTGAGCCACGGACCTCGTAGCCATGGGAACAGCGCCACACTCTCCGACACCGCGTAGAGACCGCCAACGGGCCCCGGCCAAACTACGCCCCGCGGAGAATTCCTCACTGCTCCACGCCAACCGACCGACTCCTCAGAGCCAGTACGCCGACAACATTTAAAATAACTTGTCAGTCAAAATCACACAAACTATTCACAGTTTCACGAATACTTACACGAAGAACTAGACAATGCTAATTGCAGTGACTGTACGATAACAGCGACGAATCACGCGTCGGCGCACACAGCTCACTCATAACCAATCGCCGGCCTACGTCGTCCCGCAAGACAACCGACCGACGACCAATCAAAGTGGTCCCCACTCCTATCACGTGTGTCGGCAACCGTCAGGCAAGTCATGGCGGTCCGGACCTCACTGCTGCCGCGCCCCGACTGAACTACAGCCGCGTGCAAACTCTTTTTTTTCCCTTCATTGTAATTTTAATCACCTGATACAGGCGGGCTGGCAGCAGCTTGGTACGCTGCTCTTCAGCTTTAAGTGGAACAATAACATGACATATAGGTGATACAGAGAAGACAGTAAAAACGGCAGGCAAAAAAAGAAAACAATAAACAAGAAGCCGTTCACGCTGGACGCGGAAAAACAGTAACACTTGGGGACACGGCGCACAGAACACGGATGACGGCGACGGCACACGTGAACAGTTGAGGCGTGACGGTGACAGAACACTAAACACAAATCGAGGCACACACACAACACACAGATGGCGATGATCTCCGGCGCGCGAAAGTCCACTGAGCGTGTACGAGTCCGGGGACCTGCCAAGAGTGGGGAGGAGGAGGAGGAGGAGGAGGAGGAGGGGAATGGGAGAGGGGAGAGAAGAGAGAAGAGATGCCATGGGCAGAGCAGAGTGGGGGAGGGAGGAAGGGGGAGGGGAAGCCCGGGGGGAGACGGGAGGAGGAAGGGGGGAGAGGAAAGAGAAGGGAAGGGTAGGGAGGGAGGGAGGGTGCCTAAAGGAAAGGACACAGGAAGTGGGGGGGGAGGGTCAAAGTTGATAGGAGGGGTAGATGGAGGGGAGGAGGACATCATCAGGGAGGGATAGCTGGCGGAAGCCACCTTGGGAGAGGGTAAGGAGGGTGGAGAGATGGAGACCGGGTGGGACGTGGCAATACAGGCGCGGCAGCGGACGGGGGTGGGAGAGGATCGGGGAGACGAGCGGGTGAGGAGAATCAAGTTTGCGGGAGGTGTACAGGATCCGTATCCTTTCAAGGAAAAGGAGGAGGTGGGGGAAGGGGATGAGATCATACAGGATACGCGTGGGGGAGGGGAGACGGATGCGATAGGCAAGGCGGAGAGCATGGCGTTCAAGGATTTGGAGGGATTTGTAAAAGGTAGGGGGGGGGGCGGAGATCCAGGCTGGATGGGCGTAACAAAGGATAGGGCGGATGAGGGATTTATAGGTGTGGAGGATTGTGGAGGGGTCCAGACCCCACGTACGGCCGGAATGGAGCTTGAGGAGACGGAGGCGGGAACGTGCCTTGGCTTGGATTGTCCGAAGATGGGGAGTCCAGGAGAGGCGACGGTCGAGGGTGACGCCAAGGTACTTAAGGGTGGGAGTGAGGGCGATAGGACGGCCATAGACGGTGAGATAGAAATCAAGGAGGCGGAAGAAGGGGGTGGTTTTGCCTACAATGATCGCCTGGGTTTTGGAGGGATTGACCTTGAGCAACCACTGGTTGCACCAAGCAGTGAACCGGTCAAGATGGGATTGGAGAAGGTGATGGGAGCGTTGCAGGGTGGGGGCAAGGGCAAGGAAGGCGGTGTCATCGGCAAGCGTGCAAACTCCACAGTACCGCGCTTATATCGGTAAGCGCTGCTGCTGCCGCTCACGCGCAGACAAACCAGCAACTCAGCGACACAAGTAATTGAAAGTAGCATAACGAGGTATCAAAAACAGGATGTTAAATAAGAGATGGCAAGAACACGAGCCACGCACGGCTCAGGTGCGCTGTAAAATATAGAATGACCTGCAAACAAGAGAAAACAAAAAGTACTTAGGAAAGCTACAGGCAACAATTCATTTTACAAACCTGTTATACCGAATGATCAAAAAGTTAGTATAAATTTGAAAACTGAATAACTCACGGAATAATGTAGACAGTGAGGTACAAACTGACACACATCCTTGGAATGACATGGGGTTTTATTAGAACCAAAAAAATACAAAAGTTCAAAAAATGTCCGACAGATGGCGCTTCATCTGATCAGAATAGGAATAATTAGCATAACAAAGTAAGACAAAGCAAAGATGATATTCTTTACGGGAACTGTTCAATATGTCCACCATCATTCCTCAACAATAGCTGTAGTCGAGGAGTAATGTTGTGAACAGCACTGTAAAGCATGTCCGGAGTTATGGTGAGGCATTGGCGTCGGATGTTGCCTTTCAGCATCCCTAGAGATGTCGGTCGATCACGATACACTTGCGACTTCAGGTAACCCCGATGCCAATAATCGCACGGACTGAGGTCTGGGGACCTGGGAGGCCAAGCATGACGAAAGTGGCGGCTGAGCACACGATCATCACCAAACGACGCGCGCACGAGATCTTTCACGCGTCTAGCAATACTTTTTTTTGTTCTAATAAAACCCCGTGACATTCCAAGCATGTGTGTCAATTTTTACCTCTCTATTTACATTACTCCGCCGTTTATTAAGTTTTCAAATTTATACTGACTTTTTGATCACCCGCTTTATATGCCTTATGACCACCAGTCGGAGGAGAACAGTCACGGATAAATATGCCACTCAAGTACTTGCATGCGAAAGGCAAGTGGATCGAGTTCGGGTCTTGGTCCAGCACACAGTTGGCAGGCAGTTTCATATCAGCGCAAACTCCGCTGCAGAGTGAAAATTTCGTTCTCGACTTCTCGATTTGTTGCGATACCTTACCGTGAAATGCCATAGGGCAGCTCTAACCTTAACAGTATTTTTGCTGGTATATACTGACTGTAAAGAAACTTTCCTCTGATCTTTTTCTTTACGTTATTATACGCGAGCATCAAATCTCGTTCTGTGTGCCCGTTAGATACAGCTATATGCTTTATGGTATTCAAATCGTCACGTATTTCCTCAATTGCTAAAGGTAACCGAACTACTCGACAAATCACAGGGGTAAAAAAGGCCTTCTTATATTTTGAAGAATGGAAAGAAGTTGCATTAATGATGTATCAGTACATGTCAGCTACCTTGACATTGCGAATTTATGCCTGTTCTCGATTTTTGTCATAGTGAGATCCAAATAATTAATAAGACCCCTCTCTTCCAGTTCCGTGGTAAAATCTATTTTCGAATACATGCCATCTATCAATTGCGAAAATTCATTGACGAACACCATAAAAACCTGTATCCAAATTGCTTCTGCATTGGTGATCTTACAATGCTTCAGTAAATTAGTTCTAATAACGTCAACAGTTTCTTTAGTGGGAACATTGTAGTATTTTTTTTATATCTGAGGATGCTAACTGAAGTTCCCCCATCTGTAAATCGCACATTCTTAAGGCAATTCCCTAGTTCTACACTATTTTTGCCCAATAGTATTCTTTGAAACTATGCGCTGCTTTCAGTTGGCTGCTTAAAATTATATTAGGTTCATATGTGGTGTGACGTCTTGTTGTTCACGTTGTTCGTATCGGATAATTAGCCTTAAGGAATTTGATTATTAGCCTTACGGAGCTTGACTTACGTAACTGAGAGAGTTTACAGTTTATCATTTTTGCTGCTTTTTCTCACAGTTGTTAAAAATAAACTGGGAAATATTTACTTCCTTACGTAAGTAGTCCTGAAATATCTTTGTAGGATTTTTTTTGTACTATTTCAATAACACTCTTTTCGGAAAATTTCTGTGTGTTTTAATGTCATTTACATCATGTACTATCACTGCTGAGTTACTCTTACCTGCCTTTATAGCTACAGCTTCCCTTTCGCCAAATATCTTACTTATTTAAAACCCGTACCTCAGAATCTAATTTACTTGCCTTGTGTTGCCCAGCAAGTGCTCTACCAATTTCATCTGCCGTCTCTTCTGCCTATAATTTTCTGCTTTTGGCTACTTCACAAGACATCTCAGAATCTACAGTTGCATTAGCAATGCTTTTCTCTCTAAAATTTGAGTTTACGTTATATTGCAACCCCTTCTTTACGATTGTGATCTCTTTCTCGCGCTTGTCAAACTGACCATCCTGTCATAGAAATAATGCTGCTGGATGCTTTTCTTATAATCTTGTACTCTTCCTCTAGGTCGAAACAAATTTATTAAGTGTCTTATTAAGCCTGTTTCTGCTTTCCGTACATTCTCTCTCACTCTATCGAAGACCTCGTGTCAAACGAAATGAAATTGTGTAGGAAACAGTTCGTTGCTAAGATCCAAATGCATATCATAAGCATTTCGGCTCAACAACTCCTTATGTTTATAAGATAAATTAATCAGCATTCTGGCCCAATTTAACACAATCCTCTTTTTAATTGAACGTATAATAGCACTGTTAAATAACCGAGGTTGTTAGGTACCACGTGGTACAGAGTTATTGTTGAAAGTTTTGGCGCACTGCGGAAGTGCGGTCGCCGGCGTTTATGAACAAAGACGCCTCTCTCCCTCAGGGTCCATTCCAGGTCGGGCGGATATTAGCAGCACTGTGAAATGAGAGTCAGGAGACTAAATAGCCGCACTTAATGATTTCCTTGCCTTTTCTTGTGTTGTTGTTGTTGTGGTCTTCAGTCCTGAGACTGGTTTGATGCAGCTCTCCATGCTACTCTATCCTGTGCAAGCTTCTTCATCTCCCAGTACCTACTGCAACCTACATCCTTCTGAATCTCCTTAGTGTATTCATCTCTTGGTCTCCCCCTACGATTTTTACCCTCCACACTGCCCTCCAATACTAAATTGGTGATCCCTTGATGCCTCAGAACATGTCCTACCAACCGATCCCTTCTTCTGATCAAGTTGTGCCACAAACTTCTCTTCTCCCCAATCCTATTCAATACTTCCTCATTAGTTATGTGATCTACCCATCTAATCTTCAGCATTCTTCTGTAGCACCACATTTCGAAGCCTTCTATTCTCTTCTTGTCCAAACTATTTACCGTCCATGTTTCACTTCCATACATGGCTACACTCCATACAAATACTTTCAGAAACGACTTCCTGACACTTAAATCTATACTCGATGTTAACAAATTTCTCTTCTTCAGAAACGCTTTCCTTGCCGTTGCCAGTCTACATTTTATATCCTCTCTACTTCGACCATCATCAGTTATTTTGCTCCCCAAATAGCAAAACTCCTTTACTACTTTATGTGTCTCATTTCCTAATCTAATACCCTCAACATCACCCGACTTAATTCGACTACATTCCATTATCCTCGTTTTGCTTTTGTTGATGTTCATCTTATATCCTCCCTTCAAGACACCATCCATTCCGTTCAACTGCTCTTCCAAGTCCTTTGCTGTCTCTGACAGAATTACAATGTCATCGGCGAACCTCAAAGTTTTTATTTCTTCTCCATGGATTTTAATACCTACTCCAAATTTTTCTTTTGTTTCCTTTACTACTTGCTCAATATACAGATTGAATAACATCGGGGAGAGGCTACAACCCTGTCTTACTCCCTTCCCAACCACTGCTTCCCTTTCATGTCCCTCGACTCTTTATAACTGCCATCTGGTTTCTGTACAAATTGTAAATAGCCTTTCGCTCCCTGTATTTTACCCCTGCCACCTTTAGAATTTGAAAGAGAGTATTCCAGTCAACATTGTCAAAAGCTTTCTCTAAGTCCACAAATGCTAGAAACGTAGGTTTGCCTTTCCTTAATCTTTCTTCTAAGATAAGTCGTAAGGTCAGTATTGCCTCACGTGTTCCAGTATTTCTACGGAATCCAAACTGATCTTCCCCGAGGTTGGCTTCTACTAGTTTTTCCATTCGTCTGTAAAGAATTCGTGTTAGTATTTTGCAGCTGTGGCTTATTAAACTGATTGTTCGGTAATTTTCACATCTGTCAAAACCTGCTTTCTTTGGGACTTACTTTTTCGTCTTGCGAATTTTAATTCGTTGAATTATTGTAAGATTGGTGTTAGTAATTGCTACTATGTATAGTGAGTTGGGCTTTTGTGATGCCTTGTAGTGTCATTCAGGCTCATGCGATGTTTTTCTTATAATACATTCGTTTCAATAATGTTCATGGAAAATTCAGATTGTTTGCGATCTTGGTTTTTGCATATTTTAACAGATATTTCTTTCTTGATTACTTCCACATGGTGCTAACTGTGTTTGGTACATCTCTCTGCTTTAAATCCACTCCCTCTGTTTCCTCTTTCATATTAATCGTTCCAGCGATATTCTTTAAAGTTTTCAATCAGTTGCAGAATTAATTTTCATAATTAACTGTTTCCTCTTTGTGACTGCTTGCACGTGGCTTTAGACAATTCATGATGCCGAATGGGTTGTTCTCTGATTAATTAAGCTGAATCAAACAGGATCTAAATTGCTTTTCGTTCTTTGTCGTGGATTATTTCAAAATATCTGACGAGTTTCCTTCATTAGATAAGTGGAGCAGTACAGTCTGCAGCATGTTGCGTGGCAGATGGATAGTGCTTTATTGTGTTCACTAGTTATTAGTTTTGTTACTATTGCACTGCCGGCTAGTCACTGGCCGATTGCGATGGAGTCTGAAGCTTTCCTCGTGGTGTTCTTGTCGTGCACCCAACCACGTTGGGAAGTACGTCGAATGTGAGTCGATCGGTTCGCCTGAAGTGCCTAATCGTTCACCCTGCACACTCAGCATGCTTAGACCTCTCATTTCTCTAAAAATTCGTCAGACTTTTGAATCATGCATTGACTCTTTTGTATTTCAAGGTCTCCTGTCCCACACTAAGTGTTCATTCAAGCAGGGTAATGCGTGTCAAGCTTCCTTCTGTAGTAACTATAAAGTGTCCGAATTACAAACGTATTAGCAAGGTTAATGTGTGTGGATCAATAGAATAAACAAACAATTAATTTCATTCCCATTCTTTTACTGACAAGGGAACCTCCCGATCGCACCCCCCTCAGATTTAGTTATAAGTTGGCACAGTGCATAGGCCTTGAAAAACTGAACACAGATCAGTCGAGAAAACAGGAAGAAGTTGTGTGGAACTACGAAAAAAAATAAGCAAAATATACAAACTGAGAAGTCCATGTGCAAGATAGGCAACATGAAGGACGATATGAGCTCAGGTGCGCCGTGCTCCCGTGGTTAGCCTGAGCAGCTGCGAAACGAGTGATCCTTGGTTCAAGTCTTCATTCGAGTGAAAAGTTTAATTTTTTATTTTGAGACAATTGTTGTCTATCCGTCCGTCCGTGGATGCGAGGCAACTGCGCCGTAGTATGGGGACGCTACATCTAAACAAACATCGAAACACACGTCAGTCGACTACAGCGCACAAACTCTTATGTTTTCATCACTTTTTTGGGAGTGATTATCACATCCACAAGAAAACCTAAATCGGGCAAGGTAGAAGAATCTTTTTACCCATTCGCCAAATGTACAAGTTAGGTGGGTCGACAACATATTACTGTCATGTGACGCACATGCCGTCACCAGTGGCGTATAGAACATATCAGACGTGTTTTCCTGTGGAGGAATCAGTTGACCTATGACCTTGCGATCAAATGTTTTCGGTTCCCATTGGAGAGGCACGTCCTTCCGTCTACTAATCGCACGGTTTTGTGGTGCGGTCGCAAAACACAGACACTGAACTTATTACAGTGAACAGAGACGTCAATTAACGAACGGACAGATCATAACTTTGCGAAAATAAAGAAAATAAATTTTTCACTTGAGGGAAGACTTGAACCAAGGATTTCTCGTTCCGCAGCTGCGCACGCTAACCACATGACCACGGCGCTCCTGTCCTTAAATTGTCCTTGATGTTACCTATCGTACGCATGGACTACTTAGTTTGTATATTTTGCTTATTTTTTCATAGTTCCAAACAACTTCTTCCTGTTTTCTCGATTGATCTGTGTTCAGTTTTTCAAGGCCTATCCACTGTGACAACTTAAAACTAAATCTGAGGAGGGTGCGATGGAGAGGTTTCCTTGTGAGTAATGAATGAATTACAATTATCCATTACGGCTGTTTAAGAACGCGTGACTGTTTATTCAATACAAATACGCGAAACTACAACCATATACTTTTTTTGAAGTGGTTATTTATTACGTAAATAGGTTTTCGAACCTTTTCAGGTTCATCTTCAGATGGTGCACAGGAAGTTAAATAATTGTTTCAAAGCGCAATGCCTGTTACTGACTCTGTGTCAAGAAGATGGAACATGCTATAATTCATCGGCATGAGTATTATTTATACGGCGATTTGGATCCAGAATGAACTCTACACATCACAAGAGAAGCCGATAGTGGTTATTAACAACAAAGCGGCGCCAGTACTGTCGCAGTAAATACAGAATCCACTTCTGGATCCAAATCGCCGTACAAACAATACTCATGGCGATGCATTACAGCGTGTTGTCCATTGCTAAAAGGAAATCGGAAATTCTGGTTCTCTCTGTTGAGTCAGAGAACACTAGGGAAAAAAGATACTTGTTATTACGAGCGATAACATTAATGAGGAGAGGGAAGGAGATATGGATCTTAAAATTTCTTCGAAGATAAATTCTTTTTGAGGATCAGTAGTTTCGAATTTGTTTGAGGTTGGACGAGTGTAATCACACATTTGTACTGGAGTTGGAGACGGATATTATCGGAGGAGAGAAAACCAATTACATCTTACGAGAAGTTATCGAATATTAAAAGAATCATTGCAACCTTGTTTTTGGTACGTAAACACCACAATGAGACATAATGAACGTGTCTTTCATATGTGTAATGAGTACACAGATTTATTATTTGCTAATTCATTTTTGTTGTAATGGTCTTTATTACTCATGACACACAGAAATGGCTTCTGTTCATAATGTTGAATCAAACACACCAGCTTTTGACTTCCGTTCAGCGTAACTTGCAGAATTAGGGTAGAGACCCAAACGTCTTTTTAGCCACGTCTTGCCTTCCCTCTTCATGTATAATACTTCTGCATCTACATCTAAAACCAAGCTCTACAAAGCACAGTAGTTGAAGGTACTTCTCGTTGTATCATATACAAACCTGGAAATGGAAAAAAGAACACATTGACACCGGTGTGTCAGACCCACCATACTTGCTCCGGACACTGCGAGAGGGCTGTACAAGCAATGATCACACGCACGGCACAGCGGACACACTAGGAATCGCGGTGTTGGCCGTCGAATGGCGCTAGCTGCGCAGCATTTGTGCACCGCCGCCGACAGTGTCAGCCAGTTTTCCGTGGCATACGGAGCTCCATCGCAGTCTTTAACACTGGTAGCATGCCGCGACAGCGTGGACGTGAACCGTATGTGCAGTTGACGCACTTTGAGCGAGGGCTTATAGTGGGCATGCGGGAGGCCGGGTGGACGTACCGCCGAATTGCTCAACACGTGGGGCGTGAGGTCTCCACAGTACATCGATGTTGTCGCCAGTGGTCGGCGGAAGCTGCACGTGCCCGTCGACCTGGGACCGGACCGCAGCGACGCACGGATGCACGCCAAGACCGTAGGATCCTACGCAGTGCCGTAGGGGACCGCACCGCCACTTCCCAGCAAATTAGGGACACTGTTGCTCCTGGGGTATCGGCGAGGACCATTCGCAACCGTCTCCATGAAGCTGGGCTACGGTCCCAAACACCGTTAGGCCGTCTTCCGCTCACGCCCCAACATCGTGCAGCCCGCCTCCAGTGGTGTCGCGACAGGCGTGAATGGAGGGACGAATGGAGACGTGTCGTCTTCAGCGATGAGAGTCGCTTCTGCCTTGGTGCCAATGATGGTCGTATGCGTGTTTGGCGCCGTGCAGGTGAGCGCCACAATCAGGACTGCATACGACCGAGGCACACAGGGCCAACACCCGGCATCATGGTGTGGGGAGCGATCTCCTACACTGGCCGTACACCACTGGTGATCGTCGAGGGGACACTGAATAGTGCACGGTACATCCAAACCGTCATCGAACCCATCGTTCTACCATTCCTAGACCGGCAAGGGAACTTGCTGTTCCAACAGGACAATGCACGTCCGCATGTATCCCGTGCCACCCAACGTGCTCTAGAAGGTGTAAGTCAACTACCCCGGCCAGCAAGATCTCCGGATCTGTCCCCCATTGAGCATGTTTGGGACTGGATGAAGCGTCGTCTCACGCGGTCTGCACGTCCAGCACGAACGCTGGTCCAACTGAGGCGCCAGGTGGAAATGGCATGGCAAGCCGTTCCACAGGACTACATCCAGCATCTCTACGATCGTCTCCATGGGAGAATAGCAGCCTGCATTGCTGCGAAAGGTGGATATACACTGTACTAGTGCCGACATTGTGCATGCTCTGTTGCCTGTGTCTATGTGCCTGTGGTTCTGTCAGTGTGATCATGTGATGTATCTGACCCCAGGAATGTGTCAATAAAGTTTCCCCTTCCTGGGACAATGAATTCACGGTATTCTTATTTCAATTTCCAGGAGTGTATCTGAGACTGACCGAGGGCAGATCGTGATGGGGTGACGGGGTGAATGTCTTCAACATGTAGCCGAACCCTCTTGACACGACGTCCAGATGTCGTGGCGCTGGACAGTCACCTCTAATTACGCATTTCGGAGGTCGTAGACTGTGCGCACTGGTAAAATAGGACAGGCGAGCAACAGTGGCGGAACTAACATTAAATGTCTGAACACACAGTGCACACAACATTCTGACGATAGCCTTCCACAGCCGACGAGCCATGAATGTGCCAATGTTAGCACCACGTGAACATCAGGACTGGACGTTGGCCCAGTGATCATCATGCCTATGGGAGGGAGCGAATCCATCGACTCCCAGGGCAACAGCTCCTTGACACCTGTACAATGGGACGGGGACAAACTGGCGCTGGCTCCCTTATGCTCTGGGGAATATTGAGTGGGCATCCAAGAAACCAGTGGAGCTCGTACATGTCTCCATGACAGCCAAGGATTCTCGTACACTGGTTGCAGACCACTCACGCCCCTTCATGACCATCACGTTTCCCACTGGCTGTTGCATTTTTCAGCAAGATGATGCGCTATGTCACGAGGCCAGTGGCGTGATGGAGTGGTTCGAGGAACACAGTGGTGAGTTCCAATGGATGTGCTGGCCGCCAGCTCGCCAATCTGAACCCGATCGAGCACACTTGGGATGTGACTGAACCTGGCGTCAGAGCTCATTGATCCCCACCCCGGAATTTACGGGAATTAGGTGTCTTGTATGGGCAGATGTGGTACCAACTCCAACCAGGACCTACCAAGACCTTATTCCTTCCATGCCACGACACGTCACCGCCCTTGTCCGTGCCAAAGGTGGATATGATTTGGACTGTCAGCGTTCTTACTTGTGACGATTATTTATGAAGAAACAATCGCGACTGAAAAATATCGTTTATTTAAAATGACTGGTTTCGGCAAATACAGTAGACCATTTTCAAATTGATTGCATCATTTGCTGGACCTGGCGATGTGCTGAACAGCTGCGTATTGTCAAGACGATAACTGTCGGCAGTTGCGATGTATTTTAGATTACAAAGGTCGCCAGTGTGGCATTTCTTAATGTATTGTGCTTTCATATGTGGAATTTCACGATGGAGCTCACTAATGTACAGTATTCACTTCTAACCAAAGATTATAATGTACCTTTTAGTTAATGGATACTGCAATTACTAGAATGTGCTACAGTTTATTTCTGACATGACATTGTCTTTGACTGTACCCTTGACTGTTAAGCGTAGTTGCACCCATCAGTGTGTTACTAGATGTCGGTGTGGATCTGGTTCCTGACGATAATTGTAGTATACAACTATTATTGTGAGAAATGTTTTACTTACTATGGTGGGCTAAAAATAGTAAATTACTTTTGTTCAAGTTATGGTATTACTTTCCTGCCGTTTATGCTGGTAAGTTAAATACTATTTAACCTGACATTTACTGTAAACTGTGTAATCTCAAGTACTTTGATTCATTCGTTTTAGGCGAAGCTTGGTGGTGGTCATTGACTGAACTAGTAGCGAATTGTGTAAAATAAATGCCAGATCCAGGTTTCACCATGACTTTTGACAATCTGAAAATGGCCTAGTGTATGTGCCAAAACCGGCCATTTTAAATAAATGATATTTTGCGATCGTCACTCATTCTTCATAAGTAATCAAAGGTGGACATATTGGCTACTAAGTAGGTGGTCATAAAGTACTGGCGTATGAACATAAATGTTCTGTAATTAACCTAATCTTGTCTTCGCGGTCGCTATGGAGGTGACACTGTAACCTCCCCACAAAAATTAGATTCTCATTTAGTGTAACCTTAAAACAGAAAAATCCCTAAACTTCTCAACAATAAAAATTATAATTGTGTCGCTCACATTCAGTGTAACGTCCCAACAAAAAAATAAATTCAGTAACCTGGTAATAATACAGGGTGTTTCAAAAATGACCGGTATATTTGAAACGGCAATAAAAACTAAACGAGCAGCGATAGAAATACACCGTTTGTTGCAATATGCTTGGGACAACAGTACATTTTCAGGCAGACAAACTTTCGAAATTACAGTAGTTACAATTTTCAACAACAGATGGCGCTGCGGTCTGGGAAACTCTATAGCACGATATTTTCCACATATCCACCATGCGTAGCAATAATATGGCGTAGTCTCTGAATGAAATTACCCGAAACCTTTGACAACGTGTCTGGCGGAATGGCTTCACATGCAGATGAGATGTACTGCTTCAGCTGTTCAATTGTTTCTGGATCCTGGCGGTACACCTGGTCTTTCAAGTGTCCCCACAGAAAGAAGTCACAGGTGTTCATGTCTGACGAATAGGGAGGCCAATCCACGCCGCCTCCTGTATGTTTCGGATAGCCCAAAGCAATCACACGATCATCGAAATATTCATTCAGGAAATTAAAGACGTCGGCCGTGCGATGTGGCCGGGCACCATCTTGCATAAACCACGAGGTGTTCGCAGTGTCGTCTAAGGCAGTTTGTACCGCCACAAATTCACGAAGAATGTCCAGATAGCGTGATGCAGTAATCGTTTCGGATCTGAAAAATGGGCCACTGATTCCTTTGGAAGAAATGGCGGCCCAGACCAGTACTTTTTGAGGATGCAGGGACGATGGGACTGCAACATGGGGCTTTTTGGTTCCCCATATGCGCCAGTTCTGTTTATTGACGAAGCCGTCCAGGTAAAAATAAGCTTCGTCAGTAAACCAAATGCTGCCCACATGCATATCGCCGTCATCAATCATGTGCACTATATCGTTAGCGAATGTCTCTCGTGCAGCAATGGTAGCGGCGCTGAGGGGTTGCCGCATTTGAATTTTGTATGGATAGAGGTGTAAACTCTGGCGCATGAGACGATACGTGGACGTTGGCATCAATTGGACCGCAGCTGCAACACGGCGCACGGAAACCCGAGGCCGCTGTTGGATCACCTGCTGCACTAGCTGCGCGTTGCCCTCTGTGGTTGCCGTACGCGGTCGCCCTACCTTTCCAGCACGTTCATCCATCACGTTCCCAGTCCGGTGAAATTTTTCAAACAGATCCTTTATTGTGTCGCTTTTCGGTCCTTTGGTTACATGAAACCTCCGTTGAAAACTTCGTCTTGTTGCAACAAAACTGTGTTCTAGGCGGTGGAATTCCAACACCAGAAAAATCCTCTGTTCTAAGGAATAAACCATGTTGTCTACAGCACACTTGCACGTTGTGAACAGCACACGCTTACAGCAGAAAGACGACGTACAGAATGGCGCACCCACAGACTGCGTTGTCTTCTATATCTTTCACATCACTTGCAGTGCCATCTGTTGTTGAAAATTGTAACTACTGTAATTTCGAAAGTTTGTCCGCCTGAAAATATACTGTTGTCCCAAGCATATTGCAACAAACGGTGTATTTCTATCGCTGCTCGTTTAGTTTTTATTGCCGTTTCAAATATACCGGTCATATTTGAAACACCCTGTACAATGTAACTAACCTCTCAATTAAATTGTCACTCACTTATAACTTTTCAATAATTGACTGTGAATTTAACCTGGTAAATTTTGGACGTCAGCAGTGTTGCGTCATGGCCCTGAAAGATCATTCTGAATATAAAAAGAAAAATTCTTACCTCAATGAAGTCGCCGGATAACGCATATATATCTGCTCTTACAATAAATTTTTCTGGCACCGCCCTGTGCAATGCTGGCCGATAGATTTGTCATTTATGAAAAGAAACAACTGATTTTTCTTTTGCAATAATCGGGATGATCATGGATTGGAGAAATTAGTAAATTCTTTAAATTGAAATGAATGGTTGTTAAAAGTTACTTTTTATAAGAAAGATCATTATTAGGACATTTTTTGAAACATTTACATGGGACTTGAGATAACAATACTACATATGCGCGAGGCTGCTTTTACCTTATACAATAATGCTCAGGCTCCGCCATCGCTGCAGCACGACTGGTCCAGCCAACAAGATACACCAGACCAGACTGCTCGCTAGCAACAACTTATTCTTACTGTTACACAGTTCCTACTGCAGTCAACACTGCTCTCTGGTCTGAGATTCTCTTATACCTTACATATAGCAGGCAGCGCGTGAGCAATACATCGAAATTACATCTGCTCGGACCTCTTACATAACCGTCCACAGGGGAGGGGCGGGGGCAAAAATTTGGCAGCGATGGTGAGTCAATTGGACTTGCCTTGAGCAACAATTTTTTTTTAAATCTATTTAGTTACTAAGTCTACAGTTACAGAGTATATACATTATTGATAAGTGCAGAACATAATAAAATGAAACAGAGTGCACACGCACTGAGTAAAGAATATATCAAGAAATGACAAAAAGTATATGCAATGAGTACAAAAGATATTAACAAATGACAAAGTGCACATGCACTGTATAAGTCTTTAGCATTTGTGCATAACATATCATGAAGTGAAATAAAGTGCAAATGCACTGAATACAAAATATATTAACAAATTACATAAAGTGTACACGCACTGTAGAAGTCTTTAGCATTTTTACAACATATCATGGAGTGAAATAAAGTGCACACGCACTGAGTACAAAATATATTAACCAATTACATAAAGTGCACACGCACTGTAGAATTATTTAGCATATTTAGAACGACTGATCATATTAACAATTGAAATGAAGTGCACACGCACTGTAAAAGTCTTAAGCATATTTAGGAGCTAGGAAAGGAATGGGAAGGATTGCATCATGGTTGTAGCACAGTAGGTTACACGTAGTTGCACCGAAAGTCCATATCTTTCTACAGAAGCACAACACCAAGTGAGACAATCTGAAGTTCTCTTCCCTGAAGTATTTATCAGTGTAGCCAGGACGCTCAAATGTTGTATTAATATTGTATGTTATCATTTTTGTAGTACATTAGGTACACCAAACAGTAGGACCATAATAACATCTCCATCGTTCAAGGTGGTGGACAGCTTGATATGTCAACACCACATTCTTGTAGAATCCATACTCTCACATCAACATAGAATTAGTGCAAAAACCAAATATAGTGCTCCATGATCATGAGGATGGACAGGACAAACGGATATTGCAGTAATTTCTGGTAATTAGGTCAGAAGGTGAAGGACATTAAGTCTTATGCTAGTCATCATTGAGAATTACATTAGTGTATCAACCGATTTGAATAATTATTGGCACTCATTGGTTAGTTACTAAACATTTCTGTACTATGTATGGAGTATTACAGAATAATATTCATAAGCCATCTTATTACAGTAATTATTACAGAACATTATTCATAAGTCATCTCAATATAGTAATTATTGGCACTCATTGGCCAGTTACAAAGCATTGTTTTATGCATTATTCAGAAGTCATCATTCAAAATGAGTTAATTATTGGCATAGAAATTATACATAATTCATCTAATTATAGTAATCATTGGCATTTATTGGCCAGTTACTAAACATGTAGCAAGTATTGAATATTACAAAGCTCTATTCATAACTCATCTGATTGTGGTAATTATTGGCACTTATTGGCCAGTTACAAACTATTCATATAGTTTTACAAAACATTATTCAGTATTATTCAGAAGTCATCATTCAAAACAAGAGTTAATTATTGGCATAACATTTATAGAGTATAACAAAATTTTATTTACAGAAATTATTGGCATAGCATTTATGCATTATTACAAAACATCATTCAGTATTACTCAGAACTCATCATTCAAGTGACATAGGACATATTTAAAATGTAACACACTGTAACTATTACTCAAGGTCTGTGGTCCAATAGTACATAGATATAATGGATTCAATACATCTGAGAAACTTGCATTATACACTCCTGGAAATTGAAATAAGAACACCGTGAATTCATTGTCCCAGGAAGGGGAAACTTTATTGACACATTCCTGGGGTCAGATACATCACATGATCACACTGACAGAACCACAGGCACATAGACACAGGCAACAGAGCATGCACAATGTCGGCACTAGTACAGTGTACATCCACCTTTCGCAGCAATGCAGGCTGCTATTCTCCCATGGAGACGATCGTAGAGATGCTGGATGTAGTCCTGTGGAACGGCTTGCCATGCCATTTCCACCTGGCGCCTCAGTTGGACCAGCGTTCGTGCTGGACGTGCAGACCGCGTGAGACGACGCTTCATCCAGTCCCAAACATGCTCAATGGGGGACAGATCCGGAGATCTTGCTGGCCAGGGTAGTTGACTTACACCTTCTAAAGCACGTTGGGTGGCACGGGATACATGCGGACGTGCATTGTCCTGTTGGAACAGCAAGTTCCCTTGCCGGTCTAGGAACGGTAGAACGATGGGTTCGATGACGGTTTGGATGTACCGTGCACTATTCAGTGTCCCCTCGACGATCACCAGTGGTGTACGGCCAGTGTAGCAGATCGCTCCCCACACCATGATGCCGGGTGTTGACCCTGTGTGCCTCGGTCGTATGCAGTCCTGATGGTGGCGCTCACCTGCACGGCGCCAAACACGCATACGACCATCATTGGCACCAAGGCAGAAGCGACTCTCATCGCTGAAGACGATGAGAGTCGTCCCTCCATTCGTCCCTCCATTCACGCCTGTCGCGACACCACTGGAGGCGGGCTGCACGATGTTGGGGCGTGAGCGGAAGACGGCCTAACGGTGTGCGGGACCGTAGCCCAGCTTCATGGAGACGGTTGCGAATGGTCCTCGACGATACCCCAGGAGCAACAGTGTCCCTAATTTGCTGGGAAGTGGCGGTGCGGTCCCCTACGGCACTGCGTAGGATCCTACGGTCTTGGCGTGCATCCGTGCGTCGCTGCGGTCCGGTCCCAGGTCGACGGGCACGTGCACCTTCCGCCGACCACTGGCGACGACATCGATGTACTGTGGAGACCTCACGCCACACGTGTTCAGCAATTCGGCGGTACGTCCACCCGGCCTCCCGCATGCCCACTATATGCCCTCGCTCAAAGTCCGTCAACTGCACATACGGTTCACGTCCACGCTGTCGCGGCATGCTACCAGTGTTAAAGACTGCGATGGAGCTCCGTATGCCACGGCAAACTGGCTGACACTGACGGCGGCGGTGCACAAATGCTGCGCAGCTAGCGCCATTCGACGGCCAACACCGCGGTTCCTGGTGTGTCCGCTGTGCCGTGCATGTGATCATTGTTTGTACAGCCCCCTCACAGTGTCCGGAGCAAGTATGGTGGGTCTGACACACCGGTGTCAATGTGTTCTTTTTTCCATTTCCAGGAGTGTATTTAGAACTAGAAATATATCTTAAACTGGTAGCATTATTTGGTTGTATACTGGTAATAGTTGGGACTGGTAATTAAAAAAAAAATTTTTTTTGCTAGCACTGCATTGCGTTTGGATCGATAATTAATTACTGGGGCATGAAAATATTTGCTTTTGACTTATTGCTGGAAATAAGGATTAATAATGTCATTCGTCATGAGTCAGCTGTAGCAAGGTTATGAAACAAGTAGAGTATATGTGATCACCTTCATGAATGATACTCACAAATGGATAAAAAAAATGCAAGTATTAGAACAGGCTTCATAACTAAGTGTTTATAGCATATTAATATCATGAAAAACTTCTCATGGACAAAATACAAAATTGATTATTGAGCTGAAAGAAGAAATGCATATTATGCTGAAAAGTAGTGAACTTCGAATTAACAAGTAATGAAACGTGTACTCAATATGTATGTACTCTAGCTGTCTTTTCCAAAACATTCAGTCATTGTACTATGTGACATAAGACATACTGTCAAAAGGAACTGCAACAAATACTTAAATAACTACATAGCATTTCTTAACTAATAGTAAATATATAAACTTCATCATTATTCTCATCTGCAAAGAAAAACTTCATTATTCATATTACCATATTCTTCATATAACTATTCATCATCATTTATTATCATCTGCAAAAAATAGACACTTCATTATTCATATTCATATTACCATTTACTTCATACAACTATTCATAGTATAGAGTTTCTTATTTCTAGCATATTTCATCAGTAAAACTAAGATGTGTAGTTCTACCTGAGAGCCTGCATCAATCGCCTCGTATTCTGAAAGAAAAATAATTAGTCAAGACTGCTATCATACAATGTGTATAGTATATTCTGGTTAATGCTTGTGAATTCTGATCCATTTACTCTTCATGACAAGATATTGCATTTTCTTTCGTTCATTCCGATGGTAAAATTTCCATTTCAGAGTAAACCACTGAGGTTCGTTTAATTTATTTCTTGTACACATTATTGCTTTCTGAAAATGATGAATATGGATTAATATCTGGCATTTCATTCATATACCCATTAAATAAAAACTTGTTTCTAGTGATATAACTAAGCATATAGCATAGCATGACAGAAAACGTATTAGGTCAAAAACATAGACAGTTTTCAAGTGCGAAAATGTATACACAGTAACATAATGCAGTAGCAGAAAATGTAGAATAGTCAAGATATTGAGATATCATAAGAAAAAAATGTCAAAGTCAACTGGTGTTTGTTATATGTTAAAGATTACATAGTGCATACAGACAAAAATTCTGCTTTCGATAGGAAAACAATCATACATACACAAAAAATGGAAAATGTGCATGGTCTGATATATAACGACAAGAAAAGCAACCTGCTAACCTTACCTTGCTGGGCACTTGCCAAGAAAAAATATGATAAGCATCACCAAGTGTTCATATAAAAATAATTGCATAAGTGGTCATATAAAATTCAGGAAATTTCATTACAGTATGATAAATCATAAAGTATATTCATTCAATAAAGGGTTTAATATTGGAGACATGGTGATTGCCTTTGCTTTTTCTGGTTCTCAACGTTTCGACGTGTACTACATTGGGGTGAGGAATGCTGCGAATTCGATATGGACCTGCGTATAGAAGCTCAAATTTACTGCATCTACTCTTTCCTCTGTTGGATAAATAGTGTGTACGTACTAATATCTTCTGTCCATCGTGAATGTCACGGCGTGTACAAACCTGTTTTTGCTGTCATCTCCGGCGCTCTGCGGCACGTTTGATGTTGTTGAGTGAAATGTCAATTATTTCATGGTGGCGTAGTCGACGAGGTGCAGGAAAGGATACTAATTCTTTAATTTTGTTGGGTGGTTCAACATTTTTCAATATAACAGTCGGAGATAGAATAGTAGATTCATTTGGTATGGAGTTAATTACATCCTGGAATGAGAGTATGTGTGTATCCCAATCGATATGTTTTTATGGCAGTATATTCTACATAGTTTAACAATTTCTTTCATTATCGTTCACAAGGGTTCGAAGAAGCGTGGTACCTGGATATATAGATCGGAGAAATGTTTCTTGCTCGTAACATGCGTGTCCATATTGCAGATCGAAATTGTGGTCCATTGTCAGAAATTACTTTCAATACATGTCCTACATGAAATAAAAAGTGTTTTACAAATGCATTCGAAATGGATTTAGCAATAGCTTTGCGTAACGGAGTGAAGGTAACAAATTTCGAAATGAGTTCAACAGCGACAAAGATGTAGCAAAAACATCTATTAGTTCTGGGAATCGGACCAAAAATGTATACAGCGGCCATGTGTCTCAATTCAAAAGGTACAATGGGATGTAACGGAGGAATTTGTGAAGTCGTGTCTGATTTAGCTTTCTGGCAGATTTTACGTGACGCTAAAACTCGTCAAATACGTTTCTCCATGTTAGCAAAATAACAGTTCTGTCTCAGTATAAGAAAACATTTTCTGGCTCCCTAATGTGCGTAACTTAAATGAGTATACCAAATTAATTTGTTAACAAGCTCGTCAGGAATACATAATAACCAATTGTTGCTGACAGGGTGAGAGCGGCGAAACAGAATGTTATTGCGTACAGTGTAATGGTTTCTAATGGTAACATTATTCTTATCTTGCCAAAGACGTTTAATTTCTTTCCATACGTTATCTTTTCTCTGCTCCTGTGCTAAGTCTCGTAATGATGACGAAATGAAATTTTCAAATGCAACTTGTTGAATGTACAAGACGCTAAAATTTGCTTGGCAGAAGTTGGTTGCGATGTCTTGCTGATTGTTGCTGAGAGAACGGGATAGTGCGTCTGCTACAATATTTTGTGTACCGGGAATGTGAACAATTGTAAAATTAAATTCCTGTAAATAAAGTTTCCATCTGCTTAACCTGTTAAGTGTAAATTTTGCGGAAAGTAAAAACTGTATATCTCTGTGATCTGTGTAATCGGTCGTATGTCTTCCATAAAGAAAATTCCGAAATCTCGTAAATGCCCATACAACACATGATGTTTCAAGTTCTGTAACAGAATAATTACGTTCAGCAGGTGACAGATTACGACTTGCAAAGGCGATATTTTTAATTATTGTAGTACCGTCTTCTTCCATTTACTGAAAAATGTGTACGCCTAAAGCGGTGTTAGAACTGTCGGTGGCAATGGAAAAATTTCTAGTAAGATCTGGGTGTGATAAAAGTGGTGCATTCAACAAGGCATGTTTCAAATTAACAAATTCAGAATGTGCTTGGCTATCCCAGGACCAAATAGCGTTTTTACCCGTCAACTGGCATAATGTAGGGGTGTCTAAAGCAGAGTAATGAATAAATTTACGGAGAAAGTTAATTAAACCCAAAAAGCTGCGTAGTTGTTTCTTCGTCGTAGGAACAGTAATGTCACGTAAAGCTTGAAGTTTTTCCGGGTCAGGCGCAATGCCTTCTGCTGAAATTACATGTCCAAGAAATTTTATAGAAGTTTTACCAAAGTACGATTTACTGAGATTAACTGTGAGTCCTTGTGCACGAAAAGTTGGTAACAGTTGTTCAAGAATCAGATTGTGTTCAGACCAGTTAGCTTCTGCGATAACGATGTTGTCTACATACGTTGTGATTCTGTCCTTCATGCAAAAGTGTGTATCGGATGTCGTCAAAACTAATAACATTTTCGTGAACAAGATTCTGTGTGTCAAAAGTATGGCTTACGTTGCTGGAAGATGCAACCTGTACTGTATCTAGTCAAATTCTTTCTGACGTGCTATTATTTGCGGGAGGATGCTGTTGCATTTCAAATATTTGTACTGTTCTGTTATTTCTTCCTGACGTATTACGTTCGGGATGATACCGACTGTCTGGTTCATTCATATAATTTGTTGCGGATGATTCTGTTGCTGGTAAGACCGACCGTTACACTGAAAACTGTGCTCATTACTTTTACGTCTGTCATGATAATCATTGCTATACTTCGCGTTGCGATAGGAATTGAAATGATGTGTCTTCAGTAAGTACTGATTTCCTTGTTGCTGTGCGTTACTATTTGGTGTGGCCGACGCTATACGTGTAGGCGGCGAAACATTAAAGCTTGGTTGACCTTGCAGACTACATTGTTGGTTAGGTATGCTAACCGGCTGGTTTTGTTGCTGTTGTAGGGAAAGACGTCTATTGTTACCAAAATGTGTCTGCGATTGCTGACAATTTTGTACATACTGATGATTATAATTTTGTCTGTTATTAAAATTACACTGGTAGTTCTGGAGTGTCTAATGAAAATTGTCACTTTCGGTAAAACTTGTCATATCAGGTTTTCTTTACTCATTCTTAACCCTAGACAGATCGATAGTTGAAGGGCTGTTTTGATAGATATAAAGGATAGTAAAAGAGAAGGCAGCAGTGCAGAAAACTAAAGATGAAACAGCACTACTACGGCTCGGCGCCCTGTGCACGCTACAGCACATATTCATCGAAGTGTAATGAATCCCCTGAGGTCTTTTACGCGCTGCAAATAAATTTTAGTTTCTGCATTACAGGCAATGCTGGTGAAAATTCAAAAACAAATTGTTGTATCCAGGCCAATTCTAGTTTCTGCATTACAGGTCAAGCTGATGAAAATACAAAAACAAATTGTCATATCCAGTCCAAAAGATGTATTTGTGTTCTGTCATTTTTAAATACCTTAGATTTTTTTACGGATAGAAATTGCTTGCAATCAAAATTATCGTCTCTGTATGTATGAACAGGTTCAGGGTTGTATGATAATCTGTTTGTCTGTGACTGTTCGGAATCTAAGTTACGTACTCTCTGTAAATTAACTAAGTTACACTGGCTGTGTGAGTCTGACAAATGTTTGGAAAGTGGCGTATGCTGTGACGTGTTAGTGACTGAAACATTTTTCATTTCTGTCACTTTAAAACGTTCGTCAATTTGGCTGTTCTGTTGTTCAAATTTCTTATCGACTTCCGCATCCAGCGTGCGTGGAAGTTCTGCTGACATTAATTTAAACTCGTCGCGTAACTGTGTTGCTTTTTCTGAACATTGTTTACCAACCGCACTAATTTCATGTCTAAGTGATTTTGTTGTGGCTGCATGTGTACTACGTAACTCTTCACTATTATTCCTAGCACAAGCCTTAATTTCCTCACGTAATTGTTCTTTAGTATCATGTCGCTGCACGGCAACTAAGTTGTTTGTCCTGTTCATTAAGGTTGGCGTGTTTTTCATTCGACTGTTTGAAACTTTCATTAAGTTGTTTGTTCGATTCATTAAGTTGTTTATAATTGTTGTCTAGTTTTTCGTTAAGTTGTTTGAAATTGTTGTCTACTTTTTCATTAAGTTGTTTGAAATTGTTGTTTAGTTTTTCATTCCACTGTTTGAGATTGTCATTACGTTGTTTGTACGATTCATTAAGTTGTTTGAAATGGTTATCTAGTAATTCATCCCGCTGTTTGAGAGTTTCTTTAAGTTGTTTGAAATAGTTGTGTTTTTCATTGAGTTGAAGTATTAATGCGATAACTTGATCCCAGCCAAAATTAGCTGCTGCATTCTCTGCGCTGTGTGATGGTGTATCTGCATGTGTCACGTTTTGTGTAACCATTTGGTCATTGTCTGATTCACAAAAATGGTTCGAATGGCTCTGAGCACTATGGGACTTAACATCTATGGTCATCAGTCCCCCAGAAATTAGAGCTACTTAAATCTAACTAACCTAAGGGCATCACACAACACCCAGTCATCACGAGGCAAGAAAATCCCTGACCCCGCCGGGAATCGAACCCGGGAACCCGGGCGCGGGAAGCGAGAACGCTACCGCACGACCACGAGCTGCGGACTCTGATTCACAAAAAGGTTTGCCAATCGGTTGTGCACTGTTGGTCATTACATCGGAATCAAATAAACTTGACGTGTTTTGTGTAAATTTGTTCACCTTTGTTAGAAACAATTATCTGTTCACTACGTATATTTTGCAAATCATGCGTGTCTAACTGGAAAGCGACCATTGTAACGGAACATGGTGCGTCATCAATTGTTACATTTACGGTGGACATAACTGAATTTGTTTGCTCATCATTAGGATCAATACCATTACTAGTGATCAGCACACACTGATTATCTGTAATTAGAGGATTATCACTATTACACGGAGTGTTGCAAGTATTATCGGTCAAATTATTCGAGTCGGCTATTTCACACATTGCACATCGCGATGTACTGTTAACAGTTTTTCGCGGCATTTTTCATAAATCAAAATTAAGCACAAAATGAAACAAAGACGAAGCAAAAATTGAACAAACACAATTACAACAAAGAGCAATAAATTGCCGATGATCTGTGAAAGAAAGAGTGACAAGTTAGTAAATGCGTTGCGCCAGATGCAAACTACATTTAAATAAATAAGAGCAGATATATAACTGACAATTCTCATAAATTCACAAAGAAAATACGATCGTGGCAGGGTCGCCAAGTGTAACCTCCCCACAAAAATTAGATTCTCATTTAGTGTAACCTTAAAACAGAAAAATCGCTAAACTTCTCAACAGTAAAAATTATAATTATGTCGTTCACATTCAGTGTAATGTCCCAACAAAAAAATAAATTCAGTAACCTGGTAATAATACAATGTAACTAACCTCTCAATTAAATTGTCACTCACTTATAACTTTTCAATAATTGACTGTGAATTTAACCTGGTAGATTTTGGACGTCAACAGTGCTGCGTCATGGCCCTGAAAGATCATTCTGAATAAAAAAAGAAAAATTCTTACCTCAATGAAGTCGCCGGATAACGCATATATATCTGCTCTTACAATAAACTTTTCTGTCACAGCCCTGTGCAATGCTGGCCGATAGATTTGTCATTTTTGAAAAGAAACAACTGATTTTTCTTTTGCAATAATCGGGATGATCATGGATTGGAGAAATTAGTATATTCTTTAAATTGAAATGAATGGTTGTTAAAAGTTACTTTTTGTAAGAAAGATCATTATTAGGACATTTTTTAAAACATTTACATTGGACTTGAGATAACAATACTACATATGCGCGAGGCTGCTTTTACCTTATACAATAATGCTCAGGCTCCGCCATCGCTGCACCATGACCGGCCCAGCCAACACGATACACCAGACCAGACTGCTCGCTAGCAACAACTTACTCCTACCGCTACACAGTTCCTACTGCAGTCAACACTGCTCTCTGGTCTGAGTTTCTCTTATACCTTACATATCGCAGGCAGCGCGTGAGGAATACATCGAAATTACATCTGCTCGGACCTCTTACAACACGTAGCAAGATGTATATTCTTTGTAAGTAGCCTGTTTATACACTACTGGCCATTAAAATTGCTTCACCACAAAGATGTGCTACAGACGCGAAATTTAACCTACAGGAAGAAGAAACTATGATACACAAATGATTAACTTTTCAGAGCATTCACATAAGGTTGGCGCCGGTGGCGACACCTACAACGTGCTGACATGAGGAAAGTTTCCAATCGATTTTCATACGCTGACAGCAGTTGACCGACGTTGCCTGGTGAAACGTTGTGATGCCTCTTGTGAGGAGCAGAAATGTGTACCATCACGTTTCCGCGATTGCGGTTTATCGTATCGCGACATTACTGATCGCGTTGGTCGAGATCCAATGACTGTTAGCAGAATATGGAATCGGTGGGTTCAGGAGGGTAATACGGAACGCCATGCTGGATCCCAACGGCCTCGTATCACTAGCAGTCGAGATGACAGGCATCTTATCCGCATGGCTGTAACGGATCGTGCAGCCACGTCTCGATCCCTGACTCAACAGATGGGAACGTTTGCAAGACAACGAACATCCGCACGAACTGTTCGACGACGTTTGCAGCAGCATGGACTAGACCATGGCTGCGGTTACCCTTGACGCTGCATCACAGACAGGAGCGCCTGCGATGGTGTACTCAACGACGAACCTGGGTACACGAACGGCAAAACGTCATTTTTTCGGATGAATGCAGGTTCTGTTTACAGCATCACGATGGTCGCATCCGTGTTTGGCGACATCGCGATGAACGCACATTGGAAGCGTGTATTCATCATCGCCATACGGGCGTTATCACCCGGCGTGATGGTATGGGGTGCCATTGGTTACACGTCTCGGTGACCTCTTGTTCGCATTGACGGCACTTTGAACAGTGGACGTTACATTTCAGATGTGTTACGACCCGTGGCTCTACCCTTCATTCGATCCCTGTGAAACACAACATTTCAGCAGGAAAACGCACGACCGCATGTTGCAGGTCCTGTACGGGCCTTTCTGGATACAGAAAATGTTCGACTGCTGCCCTGGCCAGCACATTCTCCAGATTTCTCACCAACTGAAAACGTCTGGTCAATGGTGGCCGAGCAACTGGCTCGTCGCATTACGCCAGTCAATACTCTTGATAAATTGTGGTATCGTGTTGAAACTGCATGGGCAGATGTACCTGTACAGGCCATCCAAGCTATGTTTGACTCAATGCCCAGGCGTATGAAGGCCGTTATTACGGCGAGAGGTGGTTGTTCTGGGTACTGATTTCTCAGGATGTATGCACCCAAACTGCGTGAAAATGTAATCACATGTCAGTTCTAGTATAATATATTAGTCCAATGAATACCCGTTTATCATCTGCATTTCTTCTTGGTGTAGCAATTTTAATGGCCAGTAGTGTTTGTACGTTGGCAGCGCTTTAGACTGCATTAATATCACTGACAGTGGTGTGCGCCCTCCGTAAGAGACTCTGTGGCTGGCTGGACTCGCATTTGTAAGTTAATAGTCAGCAGAGATGGAGGTTAGAAGCATTGTTAGTGCGAGTGGGCGATCTCGACGTGAGGCCGTCAAGGAGATTTAATATTGGTTGGACATGGATTGTAAAATGTGGGTAATGGAATTATTGGCGAGTCTGTAGTTTTTGGAACTGGATGTCACGGACGATTATATCATATTTGAAACTGGATGTCATATGATTGAATTAAAATCTGCTAGATACATTGTTTGCTCTGCAACAAAATCTTACCTTTGCTAATCACATGCCTATTAGTAGTTAGAGCCTACATAGTTAGAATCGTTTTATTTGGCTGGCTGTATACTTGCTGTATCTGCTGTAGTTCGTGTCATGAAGATTTTCTGTGAAGTAAGTGACTTATGAAATGTATGGGTTATTGTTAGGATTTCTTCTAATTCAGGGCCATTCTTTTGTGTTAATTAATAGTCAGATTGCGTTATCCTTGTATATTGTGGGTCATAAATAAATAGAATAAGTTTGAGCTGTATTTGTAAGGGAAAATTCTCTAGGTCAATGTTGAAATAATAAAGACAAGCAAAATGGCGGTACGTTCAGTTTTACTCAGCAGTTAAAGTAAAAACGTAAAAGTTTCACTTTCTCAGTTATTTCAGTTTAACTAAAAAAAGTATATTTAGAGGTTTCACCATGGATTTTCGTACGTTCTCGTCGCTGTTGAACTTAGTTCAAAATTTGTTTCTTTGACATCGTTACTAAAGCCACTGGACGGTCTCTATCCAACGGCTTTGTTAAAAATTTCTTACTTGAAGTTGGACACGTTGTCAAAGTCATTTCAGATAACGGACCACAATTCAGATCTGGTGTTCGGCCACGCATGCTTCGGAATCGTAAAATCAAGCCTGTTTTCATTTCATTGTATTCTCCACATTGTAACCCATCTGAACGGATTATGAAAGAAATTAATAAGCTTTGCAGACTTTGTCACAGGAAGCATCAGTATTGGGACGGAACTTACACTTAATTCAAAACGTACTGAATGAAATGCCTCATGACTTCAATGCTTTACCACCTATTCTTGTACTGAAGAATGAGGAACCACCGAAGAAAATCAGAGAGCTTGTACCTCTCCGAATACACGTAAACTTCGACATAAGGACATAATTCATTTGGCTGTTAAAAATATAAGTTCTGCTGCAGACAAAAGGAGAAAACTATACGGTAAGATAAATGCCAAGAAACTACATATTGGTCCGAAAGTTCTCATTAAAGCCCATTATTGTCACATAAGAAGAAACATTTGAGTCACAAATTCTATCTGATTTAAGATGGACCTTACAGGATCCGACGTATACCGCAAGATAATTGCGTTGAAATTGAAACTCTGCATACTAAGGAAAGTGAAGGGTTACACCACATTTCTTGTGTAAAACCGTTTATTGAGAAATAGTTTGCTGTCTGACTTAGTCTTTGCCATTAAATTTTTCACTTCAAGTTACTGTTATGCTTTGTCACATTTCGCTTGCAGCCATGCTTTGAAGTGAACTATCTAATCAAGACCCTATGGAACATATTAACACAATGATTTTACGAGTTCACTTTTATAGGGAACAGACGACACAGTCTCATTGTGTGTACATTTTCGCTTCTTTGTTGCACGATTACGTCACGACTATAATGCTCACATTCTTGGAATATATACTGTTAATGAGGTTTTACTGCAACATTTTAGTTTACTTGAAAAGAAACACTTTTTATTTATAGTATTTTCTGAGAGGTGACAGATGACACGGTGTTTGGTTTGTTTGACAGCTGCACGATTATACTGCGACGCTACTAACGAGTAACACAGTTATCATTATTGCTCTTATGCTGAATCTGTTTTAACTCTGCACAATTTTTCTACGTTCTTCTGAAAAGTAAAACACGTTTTCGTAATGACATTAGTGGCAATGCTACAATGAGACAGTTATTATTGTAACACAACAATACGTTACAGTATAGCACTTTCTATGTCACGGCAGCGACCGTAATAACTACGATATTTATATGCATAGCTCTTTAATTTTGTATATGACAAGGTAAATACATTCATTTTTGGAGAACTTTGCTTATGGACGACGATAACTACCACACTTGGCACATTTTTACCGCTATGCAATGACAGAAATTTTCTTACAGCAAGAAGTATAGTTTAGCCCTAAAGGACATGCATTTGAGTGATTAATGTTTGTACTTGAAATATACCTAGAAATGTTTTGAATTACAATGATACAGAGAAGGTTTTCGGGGATACATCTCATTTTACAGTTTTAACCTGTTACATCTGAGGTATAACTACATTATACCTCATGGGGGTGCGCATACTTTGTGTACCTTGCGTGTAGCAAGTGCAAGGAGCCCTAGCTAATATGGTATTTGCTTATACAGTTTTCTACACCGGTACCATATTCCTCTAACACAGAATTACACAGCTATCTGATCATTTAACAGAGAGAAATAAACATTTCACTAAGTCGTTGACACATATTTACATAATTACACAGTTCGATTACTTTGCAGTTACGAAATTGTACTCTGTCTGTACTTTCTGACCTGTTCATATATTTTCAGAACCATTATGATACTGGAGAGCTTCGAGACATGTATTTTGTATACGATCATAATTTTTGAAGTACGTTTGAGGTACATGACACTACTGAAGCGAGCAGAGAGCACTTTTTTTAAGTTTTGAGGTTACTGGAGGAATCTACAACGATTTTGAGATTTGATTGATGTGTTATGACGATATTTTTACGACGGTGATGTGTATTATGACGCCGAGATATGGTTATGATCATTATGAAAAGTGAGTATATATGTGAATGTAAATAGCACAATGCTGACAGAAATTTTTGGACACTGTTATCTGTGAGATTTTGTTTCTACACACTTCTCCTGTAATTTTTCAACCTGTGAAATTTTTTATTTATATCCAACTGTCAGTGTAGTGGAAAGTTTTCTCATCAATATTTCGTTAAAGAGTGCAGATGACCTTGATGTAATGCTCTGCTGCGCTCAGCTGCGCACTAGCCACCTGCAAACACCATTTTTGTGTTGCCTTCCAACTTTAAATGGTTCGCTTAAGCTGCTGTCAAGCACCCCGCACTCCTGCGAGTGCTCGCATAGCTGTAGAAAAGAGCGGCCGTTGACCTCTCTATTGATATTTATTTGCAGAATGCACCACAAACCCGACAAACTGTTACTTGAAAATATATGATTACACTTTGGAGCTCGTACTTTGCGCTACTTACTGAAATACTTATGATGTGATGAGAAATATTTTTACATCTACACACCTTATCATGACAAGTGTCTTTCTATGAGAGTTAAGAGAATTTTTACTGACTTATGAAATATGGCTGGTGAACGACATTTTTATGCTGTGCTTTGCACATCTTTGCTTATTTTATTTGATATCTAGTTTCTAGCTCCCCTGCAATATTTGTTTTATAACATAAAATTCAATACATATGCTAACGTAAACACTTTCTGTCAACAGATACATAATAATTTCATGATCCACATTCTTAAAATAGAGCACTTGGAAAGGAAAGAACAGTAAGAAGGAGAACGGACTAATAACAGGAATTGCATACATAATTTTCTTCTCAAGGACTTGGTAATTTTTGGTAGAATAAGTTCTTGTGGTGCACCACTCTAGTGTTAAGCTGTGACATAGACACTAAGATGTGAATAAACCTTTCCCTTATCTGTATTGCTGTCTTTATCGTTATATTTTTTCTGCTTGTGCTTTGTCATGTTTAGGTATAAGTTATTGCATTTGCTGCTGCATTGTCCTACTGAATTTTAAGTTGTATTACTGTAATAAGCCAGTTTTACCAATGATTTATTTTTTCTTGTTTACTGCATATTGCTTTATATTAGTTGTAATGTTGCTCTTTTTTGCAAATTTAGATATGCTGCTGCTTGCTTTGCCAATTTGCATTGTTCAAAATGGCTCTGAGCACTATGGGACTTAACATCTGTGGTCATCAGTCCCATAGAACTTAGAACTACTTAAACCTAACTAACCTAAGGACATCACACACATCCATGCCCGAGGCAGGATTCGAACCTGCGACCGCAGCAGTCGCAATATGCATTGTTGTTGTTGTTGTTGTTGTTTTTGTGAATTGTTTTGTGCTGCTGCAGTGCCTTATTCACTAATTTATGCATCTGAGCTCATTACAATTACATCTACATCCATACTCCGCAAGCAACCTGACGGTGTGTGGCGAAGGGTACCTTGAGTACCTCTATCGATTCTCGCTACTATTCCAGTCTCGTATTGTTCGTGGAAAGGAGGACTGTCGGTTTACCTCTGTGTGGGCTCTAGTCTCTCTGAGTTTATCCTCATGGTCTCTTCGCGAGATATACGTTGGAGGAAGCAATATACTGATTGACTCCTCGGTGAAGGTATGTTCTCGAAACTTTGACAAAAGCCCGTACCGAGTTACTGAGCGTCTCTCCTGCAGAGTCTACCACTGGAGTTTATCTATCATCTCCGTAACGCTTTCGCGATTACTAAATGATCCTGTAACGAAGCGCGCTGCTCTCCGTTGGATCCTCTCTATATCCTCTATCAACCCTATCTGGCACGGATCCCACACTGCTGAGCAGTATTCAAGTAGTGGGCGAACGAGCGTACTGTAACCTACTTCATTTGTTTTCGGTTTGCATTTCCTTAGGACTCTTCCAATGAATCTCAGTCTGGCATCAGCCTTACCGGCGATCAGCTTTATATGATCATTCCATTTTAAATCACTCCTAACGCATACTCCCAGATAATTTATGGAATTAACTGCTCCAGTTGCTGACCTGCTATATCGTAGCTAAATGATAAGGGAGCTTCCTTTCTATGTATTCGCAGTACATTACACTTGTCTACATTGAGATTCAATTGCCATTCCCTGCACCATTCGTCAATTCGCTGTAGATCCTCCTGCATTTCAGTACAATTTTCCATTGTTACAACATCTAGATATACCACAGCATCATCCGCAAAAAGCCTCAGTGAACTTCCGATGTCATCCACAAGGTCATTTATGTATATTGTGAATAGCAATGGTCCTACGACACTCCCCTGCGGCACACCTGAAATCACTCATAATTCGGAAAACTTCTCTCCAGTGAGAATGACACGCTGCGTTCTGTTATCTAGGAACTCTTCAATCCAATCACACAATTGGTCTGATAGTCCATATGCTCTTACTTTGTTCATTAAACGACTCTGGGGAACTGTATCGAATTCCTTGACGAAGTCAAGAAACACGGCATCTACCTGGGAAGCCGTGTCTATGGCCCTCTGAGTCTCGTGGACGAATAGCGCGAGCTGGGTTTCACACGATCGTCTTTTTCGAAACCCGTGCTGATTCCTACAGAGTAGCTTTCTAGTCTCCAGAAAAGTCATTATACTAGAACATAATACGTGTTCCAAAATCCTACAACTGATCGGCGTTAGAGATATAGGTGTATAGTTCTGCACATCTGTTCGACGTCCCTTCTTGAAAACGAGGATGACCTGTGCCCTTTTCCAATCCTGGAACGTCGCTACGCTCTTCTAGAGACCTACGGTACACCGCTGCAAGAAGCGGGGCAAATTCCTTCGCGCAATCAATCTGGTATCCCATCAGGTCCAGCGGCCTTTGCTCTTTTGAACGATTTTAATTGTTTCTCTATCCCTCTGTCGTCTATTTCGATATCTACCATTTTGTAATCTGTGCGACAATGTAGAGAAGGAACTACAGTGCAGTCTTCCTCTGTGAAACAGCTGTGGAAAAAGACATTTAGTATTTCGGCCTTTAGTCTGTCACCCTCTGTTCCAGTACCATTTTGGTCACAGAGTGTCTGGACATTTTGTTTTGATCCACCTACCTGTTTGGCATAAGACCAAAATTTCTTAGGATTTTCTGCCAAGTCAGTACTTAGAACATTACTTCCGAATTCATTGAAGTTAGTTTAAGAGGGGGTATACTATATAAGAAAATGAGCTGTGATGAGTTGGGAAAAAATGCATTGAGAAGCTAAAAGAGAAAGTTTTGGCCAAAGAGTGTTGTACAATGAGGAACAATTACTGTGATAAACGAAATGAACCGATAAGTAGGGTATAGTGATAATAGATTTAGGTTGGATTTTCTTGGTAACAAATGATGAGGTAAGATATACCTATGAAAGTATAAATACAGAAAGATAGGACTTTTGTTTTGGGAATAAGTGTTGAACTAAGGGAGATCTCCAAGAATCAGATGAAGTAGTTTTTGTTGAAAGTTATAGAGGGATCAGCATGTTGAAAGGAGAAAAATGAAAAAGAGGTATACAATGCTCACCACAAGTACTGCAGTACCATATGTTACACTGAAAACAGACCCTGTCCTTTCCCTTTGTGTTTTTCTGCTATATGTTTATGTGTACCCTTGTGTGTCTGTGTTTTTCCTTTCTCTGTGTGTTTTTCTGATAAGATAAATTTGCCTTCACTATGATGAGGAATATTGTTGTCCTCAAATCTAATCTGTTTTTGTAGCATGTTCTTAAGTTTGAAACGATGTTCAGACATTATTTATTCTGTTATGTTTTCTTTTAATGCTCATGTGTCAAATTAATGTTTCTAAGGATATTCTCATTTTTCATTTATTTACTTAAGTCATAATTCCTGTAATACTCATATGTATGCTTATTTCTATTCTTTTGTAAAGGCTGTATTACTACAAATGTTATCTGTATTATGTTTTTTACTGTAATGATGTTTTCTTTATCTTTGTAATTGTATTATTATGCTGTAAAATTGTAATTGTATAGACACCAGTTCTTCAAGTTAAGTAAATAGTAGCGATCCATTTAACTGCACACTTTTGTCTGTTGGTCATACTATATGTATAAAATTTCGGAGGTTATATGATTCTGTTATTGCTTGTACGTGTGTTGATAATTCAGCAAGGGACTGGTTAACAGCGTTGCTGGTTCTAAGGATAAAGGGAAAAAAAGTTAGTGAGTGCACAATTGGTGGTTCAGGGGCTTGCTACATTATCCTCAAAACCAGAATACTGCGACCCCAAATTCTTACTCCATGCCAGTTTACCTTACACGAAAAGTCGATTCGTCCGTAATTCGGAAAAATTGTCTACCACATCCTGGGGAACTGAAATGCAAAATTCATACCTACCGTTATGGTCACCGGGGCGAAGTTGCTGCAGTAACAGCAACCTGCAAGACTTCATATTCAGGAGTCGTTTCAGAACACTCCACACCGTTGTTTGAGGAATTCAAAGTTCCTGGCCTGCACGTCTTGCGGATTTCCAAGGGCTCCGTGTGAATGCATTTCGGATATGCTGGACATTTTCACCAGACTTGCGAGACCTGCCAGTGCTCCTCCCTAGGGCACATGCGAACAACTTCCAAGAATTCGTATGCCAGTCATAAACCTGCTCGTGCAGAGGGGGGTTCCTGGTGTATCCACAGCGGAATATGGGTTGCACTTGAACAATGGACTGACTTCGCGCAAATTCCAACCCACAAAATGATTTTTCTTGTGGTGTAGTCGCTACGCTGCTACAGCGTAGCTGGGTCAAAACTTTGAACCTTCCTCTGTCTAGTGACTTGCGCAATATATTCCTGTCTTTGGTAGTTTGTCGTTAATAAACAACAGGAATCAGTTCTTTCTTTTTGAATCACCAGGTAATTCTGGGATTGTCGAACGAGTCTTTTGTAAACAGTCTCCTTTATAGAATGAATATATTTTGCCAGTAGTCTCTCCCCCCCCCCCCCCCCTCCACCCCAATGAACCGAAGCTTTTGTTATGAGTGACCCTATGTGATCGTTGTATTTCACACCACCACAAATTGTTAAAAGCAGATATTTGTATGATTCCATCTGAGACTCATTCATATTATAGCTATAGAATACCAAGTTTCTGCAAAATTTGGAGTGCACAATTTTACAGTTTTGAACCTTTAAAGCAAGCTTACAGTCTATGCACTGCTTTGTAGTCGTGTGAAGATCGGACTTCCTAATTTCGATCATTTTTCAGATAGTATTTCGTTGTAGATAGCTGCACCACCCAAAAATCGAACTGAGAACCTTACTTTTTTGAGAAATGTTCTTACCGACTGCGCTATCCAGTCGCGATTCACTATCCACCCTTGATTCTCGGCCTGGGAAACATTCTGCTGAACCTCAAAACGCATACTGCAACTCTATGTCTAGGTCGCCGATACATGCAACATGAAGCGACTTACGGCCACTCACGACTTAGAACAATAGATTTCATGCTGTGTCGGATTCTGAAGTTGCAAAAGAAGCTGTAACGCGTAGGTTACGTCAAAATTTCTACGAATGTAGTATCCAAGTAAAATATATAGCTGAAATACGAGCTCGTGTGGAGTTCCCTGTCTTGTCATAAGACCCTTTAGTTTCTGTAAATGTGCAAAGGAAGTAACAAGTTGATACATTTAGGATGATTTAGCTTGATAGTAATTGTATTAAGATTCTTAGAATATAGAACGTTTATGACACAGCAGAAAAGAGACTAAAACACGGAAATCTACTCTAAACTGTAGATGATAGATACGAAACAGCCAACTGGTTGCAACATCGAGTAAGTGTGTCTTCACATGTCTGAACAAATTTAAGAGTAATAATGCTCTCCTTACATAAATGCTTCATTCAGAAGTTAATATTAATGCTAAATAACATTAAAGACACTGAAGCTGACGTGAAGATGGTAACCGCCAGTACAATTATAGCTACATGGTGTAACACGGTTCACATCGCTAAGGGCTGCAAAAGATAAGTCACTGGAGGCGGCATCACACTAGGTTGTAGCTTCACCTAGACATGCGTCACTTCTGTGCAGAGGTGCTCTCTAGACGGTTTTTTGTTTCTTTTAATTTTATTAAATCTCTCCCCTTGCCAACTTCTCCATCTGAGAGTTTTTACCCTCTACCATGGAAGTTCCCCCTGACTGTTAACACATGTCCTATCATCCTAACTCTTCTTCTTGTCAGTGTTTTCCATACGATCCTTCCAAACCTCGTTATTCCTTACCTTACCAGTCGACCTGATTTTTAACATTCTTCATAGCACCACATCTCAAATGCTTCGATTCTCTTCTGTTCTGGTTTTCCCATAATCCATGTTTCACAACCATACAATGCTGAGCAACAAACGTACATCTTGAGAAAGTCCTTCCTCATATTAAGCCTTGTTTGATGCTCATAGACTTGTTTGCCACAAATGCCCTTATTTTCAGTGTTAGTCTGCTTTTTATATCCCCCTTGCTACGTCCTTCATATGTTACTTTGCTGCTAGGTAGTTCCTTAACTTCGTCTACTTCATGATCCCTAATTCTGATGTTAAGTTTCTCGACGGTCTCATTTCTCCAACTTCTCATTACTTTCGTCTTTCTATGGAGCCTGTAAGTCTTCTCCATTGCACTGAGGGTAGCAATGTTATCAGCGAATCTTATCACTGATACCCATTCATCTGGTTTTTTATTCCCACTCTTAAACCTTTCTCTTGTTTGCGCAATTACTTCTCCGATGTACAAAAACTGCGACCCTGCCTTACATCCTCTTTCATCAGAGCACTCCATCCTTAGTCTTCCAGTCTTCCTGTCACTTCTTGGCTCTTGTACACATGTATGTTTCCCGTCTTTCTCTATAGCTTACCCCTATTTTTCTGAGAATTCAGAACATATTTCACCATCTGATAATGTCGAATTTTTTTCCAGGTCGACAGATCCTTGCTTCCGTTACTATCCACAACGCCAGAATTGCCTCTTTGGTGGCTGTACCTTTCTTAAAGCCAAAATCATCATTATCTAACACAGACACACGCTTTCAAGAAATGATTTCTAAATTCCAAGTCAATATCTGATACCAGGAGAGCTGTTTTACTGAAACCTTTCTTCGTATGTGACAATATTTTCGATCTGGAACTTGCTTCGATCATTCTAACTACCGAGTCGTTTACAGTTTTGAGGTGAAGCAAGTAGTTACGCTTATATCGACAATTCATCACCATTTCCATCTTTATTTATCCTTGCTTCCAGTGTTCCGTGTTAAGAATGTTGTCCATTTCTGTCAACAGGCCTTGTAATTTTTCATCACTTTCGACCAGGAAGGTCTATGTAGCCTGCTAACCTTAGCACTGCAGTCCCTCCCACTTGCACTTTTTCTACTATTCCTAAATTTTTTTGCACATTCGTCATTGCTTCTTCACCGAAGAGTCAAGCAGTATATTGCTCCCTCCTACGTATATCTCGCGAAGCGACCATGAGGATAAAATCAGAGAGATTAGAGCCCACACAGAGACATACCGACAATCCTTCTTTCCACGAACAATACGAGACTGGAATAGAAGGGAGAGCCGATAGAGGTACTCAAGGTACTCTCCGCCACACACCGTCAGGTGGCTTGCGGAGTATGGATGTAGATGTAGATGTAGATGAAACAATGGTGAGAGTATGCAACCCTTTCGTAATGTGCTCTTAAACCGAACTTGTCTTTCCTTAACCTCACTTTTATTATTTTCACTTTTGTTTCGTAGATGTTGCCGGTCACCCATCTATTTCTGTATTTTAGTCTTCATCTCCTAGAAATTGTCCACGACTTGCTCCACATTCATATTTAGACTATTTTCTCTATTTTGACAAATACTATGAACGTATCTTAACTTAACTTCAGTTTTCCAATACGAAAAGCAGTGTCAGATTTACTGCTTCAGTTCCTTTTTCCTTAATGAAATCAAACTCGTCTTCGTGCAGTCAACCTTCAATTTTCTTTCTGTTCTTTTGCATGTTATTACTGCTTCACATTTTACAAACGTGGCTTATCATGCTAATTAAATGTTCAGATTTATTCGCACATACCTTCTTCGGAAACGTCAAGCACATTTTTCTTGTCCGATCGTAAGCTATCCGTTTCATAGATAGTACTGTGATGGTTTCATTACTTCTGTTAGTACCAATAACTAGACAACAGCGCCTACCAGCTTTAATTTGTAAGCTAAAGCACTGAAGATGATCATTATGTGATCTAAAATCGATTTTGCTGTCAATAAGTGATGAAAATTACGACCAATGCTGACCTTCCTTCTAATTTTACTAACTGATATGTAAAAGTGGGTGGCATGTATGAAAAGATTGACTCCCACTGTTACAGACCAAACTGTTCTCAACGGAACCTTGGTGCATCCGTTTGACAGCGAATGAATTTCCAGGATGGAACACGTTTGAGGAGAGATGCTATTCACTCAGCAAAAAAAATTGAGTGCAAAGGGTATTTTTTATTTTGTTCAAGACCTATATGCTTGTAAGGCAGTGAATTTGATTGTTCCCTCTTCTCAAAACTTTAACTTGCGTCTGTGCCAACGGCACTAGAAAAGAGAAGTGCCTTGGAACTAGATTATGTCCAGTGATGTTTTGTGGCATGTTATCTGATTTGAGAGTAATGAGTAGTGTTTAAGTAACCCTCTGTCCACACGTTCGGATTCTATCGTTAGTTTTGATCTTGAGCTGTTACGGTGGTCTGGGACTTGGTTCCCGACTCGTTGCGTTTCCTTGGTTTAGTATTGGCTTAGAACAAAAGAAAAGAACGAAAAAACCCTGTTTTTTGCGCTGCATACGTCACGTTTTACGGCAAGTAGCATATTTCTGGGGTGTTGGTTGTATGGCACAACATTTTGCCAGTGTGTGTGTGCGTGTGTGTGTGTGTGTGTGTGTATGCAAGGCGGATGATCTGAATGGTAATACAAGGAGGAATTTTGTGTTGTTTTAGTTCTGTGTTTTTGTTGTTACTCTGACTCTATATTTGATGTTGCCATCTCGAAGTTTCAGAAATTTCAAGTTTTCAAAAATTGTCATTTTGAACATCTTGACTAGAATGTCTAAGATTTGACCACTAAGATTCAAGTATTGTTTTATCAAAAATAAGTGTGTCTTAAATGTGCTGGTAAAATGAAGAGAATTAAATTTGTTCATCCGCCAGAGGATGGTATCTATTGGTACTGACCTTTTATTTACTGGTATTACGTTTTGGGCTGGTTCTTGTTATTCTGCTTTGTGTAGAAAGCCTTTGGTGTTGTTCCTGACTTTTAATTTTCTATTCTTGTGATTGTTTAACGATTTATTGTAAATTTCTCTAAATATACTTAACTAAATCACTTGTTGCAAATTGATCTTTGTGATTAAACTATGAATAAGTTGTGCACTTTGACAAGGAAGTTATACGTCCTCACCAGCCTCAGTCACATCCACTCTTCAGCCTAATTTGGTGCTAATCCTGTTGGTGCCAAAAGTATGTGCCATTTCATTCGTCTTTGTAAAAGGAAACTTCAAAATTTGAGGATCTCCACTAAGTTTCATTATGTGTTATAAACATCAATAAACGTTTTGCATTTCCCCAGTTCCCAGAACTCCTGAAGACAGACGTTAACTGTGGATATTGTATCGCAGACACAGTCCCTTAGGCCGTTGACAGATGTCACTAAACCCGCCAAACCATGCATGAGCAGCGCCTATTAGACGGAAGGTGTCCGACAGCCGATCAATTCCAGTCATTCCACCAGGAAGGAGGTACACGGCTCGTGTTGTCTGTAGTTCAACCATGCCTAGACGTTCAATACCGCGGTTCGATCGTGTCCACATTGTTACTCTGTGCCAGGAAGGGCTCTCAACAAGGGAAGTGTCCAGGCGTCTCGGAGTGAACCCAAGTGATATTGTTCGGACATGGAAGAGATACAGAGAGACAGGAACTGTCGATGACATGCCTTGCTCAGGCCGCCCAAGGGCTACTACTGCCGTGGGTGACGGCTACCTACGGATTATGGCTCGGAGGAACCCTGAGAGCAACGTCACCATGTTCAATAATGCTTTTCGTGCAGCCACAGGAAGTCGTGTTACGACTCAAACTGTGCGCAATAGGCTGCATGACGCGCAACTTCACTCCCGATGCCGGCCGGTGTGGCCGAGCGGTTCTAGGCGCGTCAGTCTGGAACCGCGTGACCGCTACGGTCGCAGGTTCGAATCCTGCCTCGGACGTGGATGTGTGTGATGTCCTTAGGTTAGTTAGGTTTAAGTAGTTCTAAGTTCTAGGGGACTAATGACCTCAGATGTTACGTCCCATAGTGCTCAGAGCCATTTGAACCATTTCACTCCCGATGTCCACGGCGAGCTCCATCTTTGCAACCACGACATCATGCAGTGCGATTCAGATGAGCCCAACAAGATGCCGAAGAACCGCTCAGGTTTGGCATTATGCTCTCTTCACCGATGAGTGTCACATATGCCTTCAACCAGACAATCGTCGGAGACGTGTTTGGAGGCAACCCGGTCAGGCTGAACGCCTTATACACACTGTCCAGTGTGTGCAGCAAGGTGGAGGTTCCCTGCTGTTTTGGTGTGGCATTATGTGCGGTCGACCTAAACTGCTGGTGGTCATGGGATGCGCCGTAACGGCTCTACGATACGTGGATGTCATCGACCGACCAATAGTGCAACCATATCGGTAGCATATTGGTGAGGCATTCGTCTTCATGGACCACAATTCGCGCCCCCATCGTGCACACCTTGTGAATGACTTCCTTCAGGATAACGACATCGCTCGACTAGAGTGGCCAGCATGTTCTCCAGACATGAACCCTGTCGAACACGCCCGGGATAGATTGAAAAGGGCTGTTTATAGACGACGTGACCCACCAACCACTGTGAGAGGTCTACGCCGAATCGCTGCTGAGGAGTGGGACAATCTGGACCAACTGTGCCTTGATGAACTTGTGGATAGTATGCCACGAGGGATACAGGCATGCATCAATGCATGAGGACGTGCTACTGGGTATCAAAGGTACCGGTGTATATAGCAATCTGGAGCACTACCTCTGAAGGTCTCGCTGTATGATGGTACAACATGCAATGTGTGGTTTTAATGAGCAATAAAAAGGGCAGAAATGATGTTTATGGTTGATATCTATTCCAGTTTTCTTTACAGGTTCCGGAACTCTCGGAACAGAAGTGATGCAAAACTTTTTGTGATGTCAGGGTGATCCATTGATCGTGACCGGTCCAAATATCTCACGAAATAAGCGTCAAACGAAAAAACTGTAAAGAACGAAACTTGCCTTCTTGGAGGGGGAAACCAGATGGCGCTATGGTTGGCCCGCTAGATGGCGCTGCCACAGGTCAAACGGATATCAACTACGTTTTTTTTTAAAATGGGAACCACCATTTTTATTACATATTCGTGTAGAACGTAAAGAAATATGAATGTCCTAGTTGGACCACATTTTTCGCTTTGTGATAGATGACGCTGTAATAGTCCCAAATATGTGTCTCACAATTTTAGACAAACAGCTGTGAACAGGTAAGTTTCTTAAATTAAAGTACAGAACGTAGGTATGTTTGAACATTTTATTTCGGTTGTTCTAATGTGATACAAGTACCTGTGTGAACTTATGATTTCTGAGAACGCATGCTGTTACAGCGTGATTACCTGTAAATACCACATTAATGCAATAAATTCTCAAAATGATTTCCGCCAACCTCAATGCATTTGGCAATACGTGTAACGACAATCCTCTCAACAGGCAGTAGTTCGCTTTCTGTAATGTTCGCACATGCATTGACAATGCGCTGACGCATGTTGTCAGGCGTTGTAGGTGGATCACGATAGCAAATAACCTTCAACTTTCCACACAGAAGGAAATCCGGGGACGTCAGATCCGGTGAACGTGAGGGCCATGGTATGGTGCTTCGACGACCAATCCACCTCTCCTGAAATATGCTATTCAATACCGCTTCAACCGCACGCGAGCTATGTACCGGACATCCATCATGTTGGAAGTACATCGCCATTCTGTCATGCAGCGAGACATCTTGTAGAACATTACATAGGAAATCAGCATACATTGCACCATTTAGATTGCCATCGACAAAATGGGGACCAATTATCCTTCCTCCCATAATGCCGCACCATACATTAACCCGCCAAGGTCGCTGATGTTCCACTTGTCGCAGGCATCGTGGATTTTCCGTTGCCCAATAGTGCATATTATGCCGGTTTACGTTGCCGCTGTTGGTGAATGACTCTACGTCGCTAAATAGAACACGTGCAAAAAATCTGTCATCGTGCCGTAATTTCTGTGATGCCCAGTGGCAGAACCGTTCACGACGTTCAAAGTCGTCGCCATGTAATTCCTGGTGCATAGGAATATAGAATGGGTGGAATCAGTGTTGATGTAGCATTCTCAACACCGACGTTTTTGATATTCTCTATTCTTGCGCAGTTTGTCTGTTACTGATGTGCGGATTAGCCGCGACAGCAGCTAAAACACCTACTTGGACATCACCATTTGTTGCAGGTCGTGGTTTTCGTTTCACATGTGGCTGAACGCTTCCTGAAATAACATAACTATCCGGCGAACGGTCCGGACACTTGAATGATGTCATCCAGGATACCGAGCAGCATACATAGTACACGCCCGTTGGGCATTTTGATCGCAATAGGCGTACATCAATACGATATCGACCTTTTCCGCAATTGGTAAACGGTCCATTTTAATACGTGTAATGTATCACGAAGCAAATACCGTCTGGACTGGCGGAATGTTACGTGATACCACGTACTTATACGTTTGTGACTATTACAGCGTCATCTATTACAAACCAAAAAAAGTGGTCCAACTACAAGATTCATATTTGTTTACGTACTACACGAATATGTAATAAAAATGGGGGTTCCTTTTTAAAAAAAAAAAGACGCAGTTGATATCCGTTTGACCTACGGCAGCGCCAACTAGCGGGCCAAACATAGCGTCATCTGGTTTCCCCCTTCAAGCTGGACGAGTTTCGTTCTTTGTATTTTTTTCGTTTGATGCTCATTTCGTGAGATATTTGACCCGGTTACTATCAATGGACCACCCTGTATATATCTACGGGCATTTTCTCTGGTGTTTCAGCAGACACATTCAATTTCATTATTTCGTTATTCCGAACAAATAGCGCTCATCACATCGTTCGTGCAAGGGCCAGTGTCGAAGCAAAGCGCCGGCTTGCTTCCAGTTACAAACAAAATGACTTTTTAAAGCGGAACTTTACGTGCCCATTCGATAGAGTGGTCCCACATTAGTCCAGTGCGATAATCGTTTTATCGGTATGTGGTAACAGGGACAATAAAACAGGAAGAATAAACAGCAACCCCCGCAGCGACAGCACTGCCATGACCCGCGCTGACTTCTACCGCCAACCATGCAGCGCTACAGAGGCGCTCCTCTACTGTTGTGTATTCTTCGGGTCTTACCGTCCCTTCTAGTACATATCGATGAAACCCATATCGCACTACACTAATCAGGTTGTAAACTGTAATTGTTTACAACGTAAAACAGTGGTGTACAAAAATTTTCGACTACGCAAATTATTTCCCCTTGACATTTTCCGGTCATCGACTGAACTATTAGGCTACCAGTTTAGCCAGCTATTTCGTTAACATTGTAACCTCCCCACACGAAAATGTTAATAAAATGATGAACCAAGAACCAAGTGTAACCTCCACACACGAAAATGTTAATAAAATGATGAACCAGGTGTAAACTCCCCGCAAAATAATAATTAAATGATTTTTTTAAATTATTGTAACCTCTGAACAAAATTGGTTCCCAATCATAATCTCTGTGCAAAAATGCATTCACATTTAATGTACACACAAAATTATTTTCTCATTTAATGTTAAGTTCGAAACAGAAAAATTCCTAAACACCAAAATAATAAAAAAAAAATTCAGTAACCTGGTAAATTTTATGACGACAGCAGCGCTGCGCCTCGGCCCTGTACTCTGAATAAAAAAGGAAAAGTTCTTACTTCAATAAAAACTGCGAATATATCTGCTCTTATGTAAAAGTTTTTCGGCACAGCTTCGTGCAATGCTGGGCTATATTTTTTTTTGTTTCTTGGAAGGAATGATCATGCAATGGAAATATTCTTTAAATTGAAAGGAATGCTTTTCTTAAAAAAATTGCTTTATAAGATAAAAATTATTATTGGGGCATTTTTTAAAAAGAAATTAATGACAGTTAATATACATTACTAGATATGCGCAAGGCTGCTTCTTTACCTTCTACAATAATACTCATCCTCCAAAGTCCCGACCAGAGCAGACTGCCGACACGCGCAGGCACGCGCCGACTCCTCTCGACTACTGCAGACTACTCAAGATTAGTGCATACTACTGAAGACTAATGCCGACTAGCGACAAGCAACAACTAACTACATACTACTCTCTGGTCAGAGACTCTGCCATGCCTCGCCCATCGCCGGCAACGCATACGTCTTACAACATCAATATTTTAAATTGTCCCGTGAGAGTGATGAAATAAAAAAAAGTTTTGTAAACGCAATGTATAAAAGAATTACATTTAAAATTTTATCAAAATTTTACACTTGCAACCAGAGTAGCCCTGTAGTAAGAATGCAAGTCAAATAAAACGATATAATGGATAATTTTATGCTGTTAAAATTCACAAAATTGTCAGATAAAATTTAAACAAACATCAGTTTTACATTTTGTATGTGCCAAGATTTGCCCAGCCAATTAAAACCAAAAACGTCGAAGATGGGAAGTAGCTAAGGTACACGCAAATTTGTGGTCAGTAGTAGGACACAGTTCCGTGAGTAAAATACAAAAAACCGGTGATAGGTGTGAGTGTGGTTGGGGGTGCGTTTGAAGGTCAATTTCCTACGGAAAGGTCCTATTCACCTTTTCTCTCAGACCAAAAGTCTGCGCGAAGAGACCGAAGGGATATTGGATACCTTGTGCGTCACACATGTGCTGTAGCTTTTTGTAGGCCAATTTGTGATACACTCCTGGAAATTGAAATAAGAACACCGTGAATTCATTGTCCCAGGAAGGGGAAACTTTATTGACACATTCCTGGGGTCAGACACATCACATGATCACACTGACAGAACCACAGGCACATAGACACAGGCAACAGAGCATGCACAATGTCGGCACTAGTACAGTGTATATCCACCTTTCGCAGCAATGCAGGCTGCTATTCTCCCATGGAGACGATCGTAGAGATGCTGGATGTAGTCCTGTGGAACGGCTTGCCATGCCATTTCCACCTGGCGCCTCAGTTGGGCCAGCGTTCGTGCTGGACGTGCAGACCGCGTGAGACGACGCTTCATCCAGTCCCAAACATGCTCAATGGGGGACACATCCGGAGATCTTGCTGGCCAGGGTAGTTGACTTACACCTTCTAGAGCACGTTGGGTGGCACGGGATACATGCGGACGTGCATTGTCCTGTTGGAACAGCAAGTTCCCTTGCCGGTCTAGGAATGATAGAACGATGGGTTCGATGACGGTTTTGATGTACCGTTCACTATTCAGTGTCCCCTCGACGATCACCAGCTGTGTACGGCCAGTGTAGGAGATCGCTCCCCACACCATGATGCCGGGTGTTGGCCGTGTGTGCCTCGGTCGTATGCAGTCCTGTTTGTGGCGCTCACCTGCACGGCGCCAAACACGCATACGACCATCATTGGCACCAAGGCAGAAGCGACTCTCATCGGTGAAGACGACACGTCTCCATTCGTCCCTCCATTCACGCCTGTCGCGACACCACTGGAGGCGGGCTGCACGATGTTGGGGCGTGAGCGGAAGACGGCCTAACGGTGTGCGGGACCGTAGCCCAGCTTCATGGAGACGGTTGCGAATGGTCCTCGCCGATACCCCAGGAGCAACAGTGTCCCTAATTTGCTGGGAAGTGGCGGTGCGGTCCCCTACGGCACTGCGTAGGATCCTACGGTCTTGGCGTGCATCCGTGCGTCGCTGCGGTCCGGTCCCAGGTCGACGGGCACGTGCACCTTCCGCCGACCACTGGCGACAACATCGATGTACTGTGGAGACCTCACGCCCCACGTGTTGAGCAATTCGGCGGTACCTCCACCCGGCCTCCCGCATGCCCACTATACGCCCTCGCTCAAAGTCCGTCAACTGCACATACGGTTCACGTCCACGCTGTCGCGGCATGCTACCAGTGTTAAAGACTGCGATGGAGCTCCGTATGCCACGGCAAACTGACTGACACTGTCGGCGGCGGTGCACAAATGCTGCGCAGCTAGCGCCATTCGACGGCCAACACCGCGGTTCCTGGTGTGTCCGCTGTGCCGTGCGTGTGATCATTGCTTGTACAACCCTCCCGCAGTGTCCGGAGCAAGTATGGTGGGTCTGACACACCGGTGTCAATGTGTTCTTTTTTTCCATTTCCAGGAGTGTAGTTTCCTGACTTGCTAGATCACAAGTGTACTGTATCAAATTGTTCGTCTCGAACTCCTCTACACTGCTGTGGTGCGTTGTAAACTAGTACCGTTTCCTTCCTTTATAATTAAATTTGTGAAAGGTATGTGCTAAGGTCTGATCAGGGTAGCTCCAGAAAATAATCGGTAGTTGCCAACCGCAAGGTGGAACGAGTACAATATCTTTGAGTAGGAGGTTCATTGATGGTTAAGAGAGCCGGATGCGTGCAGTAAAAAACCGGGGTTTCGCAGGTAGGTGCCCGGATGTAGCAGACGTGTGGTGACACCTGCAAGGTACGTCGCGCTCGCTGCCGCAGACCAAACCTTAGCACGTAAATGAGAGAAGATACATAATGATTATAAATTGGTTTTGTAAGATAATATTCAGAACTAGGATTTGTATGTCCAAGGTTTGACATAGTAAGCGTTTGGTAAAATTTTTTATAAGAGTGTTTCGTGCTACGGTAGGTTTTGTGTATGACTTAAAATTTTAACAATATATATATTGAGATAAACATTGTGTTCAAATCTAACAACCTGAATCATAATCCAAATCCTTTGCTTAAATTTAATACAACAAATATCCCGTCTGTAATCAATTTCCTGCCAAACCAGTGAAGCAAGTCTTGCTGTATGGTGGTAACTGCTTGTGTTAGCCGTTGTCGCAGCTCGTCGGACCGGAGGAACAAATACGCTTTGTTTCATGTAACTCCTTACACAAACGTCCGGTGAGGCTAAATCAGGCGATCGTGGTGGCTAGAATATCGTCCCACCATGTCCAGTCCAAGTCGGTACATTCCTACAGAGATAGCCGAAAACTGCACGATGATAATGAGGTGATGCACCATCTTCCAGGTAAATAAATTCTGTGCCCATATCCTGTTCTAATCGAGGCGTTAGGAAACGCATGTCCGGCTACGATATGCCAGTTATAGTTCACTTGGCAACTGCTGGTCAAGCTTGAACCGCCCTGATACACAGCCTTAATCCGTGAAACTATTGTACCGCTTAACAGTTTAACTTTGAGGCGGCTGGCCTGTGATATTTAGTCGTGAATTGTCTCTGAATTGTAGTAGCAGATTTGGATTCACGAAAATACAAACAACACTCCACACGCTCTGTACTGTAGTACTGCTCAACGATGACTATTGGAATAAATCGTTCAATGCATGATACCTTGAGAGAAAGCCGGGAACTAACAGTGTTAGGTGGGAATAAAATATGATAATACGTGGTGCATTCAAGTTCTAAGGCCTCCGATTTTTTTTCTAATTAACTACTCACCCGAAATCGATGAAACTGGCGTTACTTCTCGACGTAATCGCCCTGCAGACGTACACATTTTTCACAACGCTGACGCCATGATTCCATGGCAGCGGCGAAGGCTTCTTTAGGACTCTGTTTTGACACTGGAAAATCGCTGGGGCAATAGCAGCACGGCTGGTGAATGTGCGGCCACGGAGAGTGTCTTTCATTGTTGGAAAAAGCCAAAAGTCACTAGGAGCCAGGTCAGGTGAGTAGGGAGCATGAGGAATCACTTCAAAGTTGTTATCACGAAGAAACTGTTGCGTAAAGTTAGCTCGATGTGCGGGTGCGTTGTCTTGGTGAAACAGCACACGCGCAGCCCTTCCAGGACCTCTTTGTTGCAGTGCAGGAAGGAATTTGTTCTTCAAAACATTTTCGTAGGATGCACCTGTTACCGTAGCGCCCTTTGGAAAGCAATGGGTAAGGATTACGCCCTCGCTTTCCCAGAACATGGACACTATCATTTTTTTCAGCACTGGCGGTTACCCGAAATTTTTTTGGTGGCGGTGAATCTGTGTGCTTCCATTGAGCTAACTGGCGCTTTGTTTCTGGATTGAAAAATGGCATCCACGTCTCATCCATTGTCACAACCGACGATAAGAAAGTCCCATTCGTGCTGTCGTTGGCCGTCAACATTGCTTGGCAACATGCCACATGGGCAGCCGTGTGGTCGTCTGTCAGCATTCGTGGCACCCACCTGGATGACACTTTTCGCATTTTCAGGTCGTCATGCAGGATTGTGTGCACAGAATCCACAGAAATGCCAACTCTGGAGGCGATCTGTTCAACAGTCATTCGGCGATCCCCCAAAACATTTCTCTCCACTTTCTCGATCATGTCGTCAGACCGGCTTGTGCGAGCCCGAGGTTGTTTCGGTTTGTCGTCACACGATGTTCTGCCTTCATTAAACTGTCGCACCCACGAACGCACTTTCGACACATCCATAATTTCATCTCCACATGTCTCCTTCAACTGTCGATGAATTTCAATTGGTTCCACACCACGGCAATTCAGAAAACGAATGATTGCACGGTGTTCAAGTAAGGAAAACGTCGCCATTTTCAGTATTTAAAACAGTTCTCATTCTCGCCACTGGCGGTAAAATTCCATCTTCCGTACGGTGCTGCCATCTCTAGGACATATTGACAATGAACGCGGTCTCATTTTAAAACAATTCGCATGTTTCTATCTCTTTCCAGTCCGGAGAAAAAAAATCGGAGGCCTTACAACTTGAATGCACCTCGTATACGGCATTCAGTGCGTATCAAGCATTTCTAGGTACTTGCTGTCTTCACAATTAAATGCTACTTTGTATAACTTTTGTATAACTAAATCGCCCCGCACCATGTGTGCCTACTGAGGTGACTGACCTGGACGCAACAGGGGGCAGTGCGTGTGCGCAACCAGCAGAGGACCCGTGTTCGAGTACCGCGGCGTGGATTACCACTGTGCGTCATGGGGCCGTTTGCGAGAATTCTCGCCCCGCTCTGCTGACGTTTGACACTGCACCGGCTGCCCCTGTATATTCATGCGGCGGCACATCGAGTGGTTCCCGTTTAATAATAACGGGCGCATAACTCTTTGTCATTGTATTATACGAGTATGGCGGAAGGGGTTGCACGAGCGAGGGATCAAGCACTGTTAGATGCGGACATTAAATTGATGGACGCACAGCGTCCGTTTAAATATCGCGCCCTCGTATAATCGATGCTAATTACGCAGTCGCCGTGCGTCTGCCGAGAGCACCGACATTCGAGAGCGAGGGAACGTTAGTGTGTATGTACGGGCAGGGGGATCGAGTCCACGCGTGATCACTCGGATAAACAGCCAGATCTCATTCCTAGCTGATAGTCCGAGTTCTCGAGTGGTACGAACTATTCCACACCAATATCAAAGATGCTTCGCTGTGAATTCCGTGATCGATGATCATTAACCAACTTTGTGCGTGGGCCTTTGAATCACGACCGATAAGGGTATGCATTAGCAATTATTGGTAACAGGTATTAAGAAACCATATAATAATTTATTACTTCGAGATGGTCCAATAACGAAAAGGTTCACGTTGACGGTTCCGGCATTTTGTTTCCATCTTCAGGTGACAGCTTTGTCACACAATATGAATCACCCATATACAAGGCGAATGACCTAAAACATGCACCGAAATTATTGCGGATTTGGAAAGTGCTACTTATGTGCGATGTTCACAGAATGGATTGCTAGTCGGGAGCTAGTCAATAAACAGATTATAATAATACGAGTACTTAGAAAATGTGTTTTTTTCTGAAAACACGAGTTTTTGTAAAGTGAACGACGCCTGTTGACATTAAGAAACTAAACGAAGAGTAAATTAGAATGTAAGTGGTGTTTGTTGTAGAATTCTAGTGCGACACCTTTACGAGATATCCTATTTTGAAAAGTTCCACACCGCCGCTTGTGCAATATCTGTAGCAGCACACAGTAAAGAACACCACAAGTGCATACACTAGTTATGTGTATTCTGACCATAACAAGACAGGTGATAATCTTAGGTTGTGTTCAAAATGACGACCAGCAGTGGCAAACAGCGCTTCCAGTCTGTTATGGAACAACTTCTGCACACGTGCTACAATTTCAGGGGAGATGTCCGAGCAGCTGTAGTAGGTATCTCGTTGTAAACAGCGCCTTTCCGCTTTCCCCATGGAAAAAGATCTACAGGCGTCAAATCCTGAGGAAGGGCCGGCCGAGGTACAGGTGCACTTCGTCTATTCCAACGATTTGGAAGAAATTCGTGAAGACATATGAGACCTGGTTGGTAGGTACTCAGAGAGCGCGCAGGATAACGTTATGATTGCGGATGGGGCCGTAAACAGTTACTGTGGGTTGCACAATCAAACACACAACTTTATTTTTCTAAGAACCACTCATTTACACATTGCTTCAAAAGATCACAATTGAACAATACGTCTGAAGGCCTAGTTAAAGAACTTGAGATGCTTTCTGGCCTGAAGGCCCAAAACCACACCAAAAACAAGAACGGCTGAAGGCCTGGCTTAGAAATCAAAAGCAATTAAAAATCGAAGGGAAAATTTCTCCCTTTTTAAAAAAACATGCAATTGAAAACAATTAGCCGCTGAAGGCCTACACTACCCATCTCAAGGACAACTATGATTAAAACACATTAATAAACAATTTTTCCAACCAAAAAATTTCTTTTTAAACTTACAACAGAACGGCCGAAAGCCTAATTAAAGAAATATTAACTTATTGCAGGGCTGAAGGCCACAAACAAATTTGAAACAACGGCTGAAGGCCTGAACACAAAGTCAGACAAACAATTTAAAATAAACCCCTTTCTTCTTATAAAAAACTTTCCTTTAAAGAATACACACGGCTGAAGGCCTCATTAAGTGGGGTTCACGTGTATCCCCGGCTGAAGGCCACACATAACACATCGAAGAACTAACGGCTTAGGGCCTGGATTACAAACAATTTTAGATAGAACCAATCTTTTTAAAATAAAATAAATCTTCAAAATTTTAATTTGACACTGCTGAAGGCATTTATCTAACATTTAAAAAGAACTGAATTAATACGCGGCCAAAGGCCTTGTACAATACTTCAAACTAAAAAGAAAATCACAATCCAAAACAAACAGAACAATTGGTGCTCAGAAGTGTTCCAAGGGTCGGCCTGAGAAAGTAGCTCAAACGTAAGGTGAGATGAGACAGGCAGCAAAGAGTTGAAGTTAAATAATCGGATGGCAACCCAAACTAGGGACGGCCCGAGGACCAACAATTTAACCAATTCCCTTCCGTCCGACCAACGGCACAACGCTGGAAAATATCGGACGAGGACGAAGATACGAACAGCACTACGTCTTCAGAAATTGGCGTTTAAAAACAGGCAAGGGAACAATAACCACTCTAAGCAAATACGAACCAAACAACTTTAAAGGCTGTCGAACTATACGTCGTGACGGACACCATCAACACCACGAGGAAAGGCACACTGCCGGAAAACTACGCCAACGACCAGGGGAGGTAACTGGGGCGTTAACGGCCACAGGGCAGAAAATACCGCTGGTGCTCTTCACTGGCAAGTAACAATAATTAATCGCAATATAGGAAGACGGCTGCAAGATTTCGCCGACTCCAACACATCATACGTTGCTGCAAGCCTGAACGGCCCAGGGAAAATTTGCGGTCGCTCCAAAGATAGTACGACAGTGCTCTTGTCGATAAGCGCTGCTGCTGCCACTCATGGACAGGCAAGCCAGAAACTTAGTGACACCAGTAAACCGAATAAGAAATGAGACGGGAGTACCGCAAAGATGTCACCGAGCGATGTGGCGAAGTGGTTAGACACTGGACTCGCATTCGGGAGGACGACGGTTCAATCCCGCGTCCGGCCACCCTGATTTAGGTTTTCCGTGATTTCCCTAAATCGCTCCAGGCAAATGCCGGGATGGTTCCTTTCAAAGGGCACGGCCGACTTCCTTCCCCGTCCTTCACTAATCCGATGAGACCGATGACCTCGCTGTCTGGTCTCCTTCCCCAAAAAACAACAACAACCGCCAAGGCGTCAAGCAATAACAGCACGAACACGAGTCGCGCACGGCTCATAGCGTACTTCGTGCGCTATGGGCTGGACATCTATCACGTTGGTACCACAGGTTCGTCCTAGTCTGCGGAGGAAGGTCTTCTAGCATCCATGGAAGATGATCTGCTAGGAGGCTGCAATATTTTTGTGCGTTCAGTATTCCGTCTATGGAAAACGGGCCTATGAGCGGATGTTTCACTATCACACACCACGCGTTTACACTCCATGGATTGACGTTCCACCTGACAAAGCCTTCGAGGATTGTCAGCAGACCAATAGTGCACATTTTGGCGGCTTACCTGGCCTTGATTAGCAAGTGTTCAAAATGGTTCAAATGGCTCTGAGCACTATGGGGCTTAACTTCTGAGGTCATCAGTCCCCTAGAACTTAGAACTACTTAAACCAAACTAACCTAAGGACATCACACACATCCATGCCCGAGGCAGAATTCCAACCTGCGACCGTAGCGGTCGCGCGGTTCCAGACTGTAGCGCCTAGAACCGATTAGCAAGTGTAGCTTCATCACTAAAGAAGACATATGACATATCTGGAGTATACTGTCTTAAGGGGCTCCGGAACGCCCTATACTTGCAATGTTAAAATAACGCTTATAAATTACATCTTTCCTCACAAAGTATTTGAGGTAGGAAGTTGAACTTTTTACAGATTATTTATTGGAATATGGGCTACAACTTAACACAGGGATTTTACAAAATTTTAGTTCAGCTATTAAAGATGATTTTTTTTCAATTGTAATGAAAATTCACAACATTTTTTTGCAATTTTTTATTTATATATTCAAAAATATACAGTTTTTTGGAAAAAGGCTGTGTTAAATTATGCAGAAGGTACTGTGTAACATTTACTGAAAGTTTGAAACAAATATGTTTGGAAGATCCTTAGAAAACATGTAATTAGTATGAGAAAATAAAAGTTTTGGGAATCGAGCGACAAAGATTGGATTAACTTTTTAGTGCATTCCAGGTCCATAGGATGGATTATCTTCATCCTTTGCAAACTCCTTCTCCAGCTTCCTCTTGTTCCTCCTCCTATTTACTCTTGCTTGTATTTCTAAGACTCTTTACAGCCCTGTCTGCAGCCCGAAGGCGTTCCTTGTCTAAAGCAAGCATCGCTCGTACCATGTTAGAACCTATCTTCATTCCCATATTTCTAAATACCTTGCACCTTACAATGTTGCCATCATTGAAAGTCGCAACAGCATCATACACACCAAAGTGAAGTGTTTCTATTCCAACAAATACAGTCTTGGGGATTCTCGACCATATAACACTATTTACACTTTCATTGGGGTTTTGAGTTTTTCCGTGAATACACTTTTTCAACAGTTCAGGTGCTGCTAAGTCTCTGAAAATAGGTTTTATCACCTCCATTATTGCATCTCACATCACTAAAATGTACCTGATGAACACGGACGTTAATAATAACACCATTTGACAGCAGTTTAACAGCGCCACAGTGGGTCACGCCCATGTAGAACACATTTAAAAAAAATTAAAAATAGTTGTAGTCTTCGGAATTGAATAAATTATATATCTATTAAAAGGTAATAGTCTGCAAATTCAGAAAACGCAAAAAAGTAAAAATTGAACTTTTCATGATTTTGAGCCTTTCCGGAGCCCCTTAATGCCCCTGTACAGAAGTTGACACGATTCTCACAATCGTCTCCATGCAGCTCTTAACGGAACACATGTGATAGGGATGGAACACATGTCGAAGGAGAAAGTGTAAGACACGTGCCAGACCCATGCCACTTCCTCGTGGGATAGCGCGCGAGCTAACGTGCGGATCAACTGCAACAGTAGCTACAACATAAATTTCCCCCTCTTCTGTCGTCACCTATTTCCTTCTGTTGCGTTATTTAGGTGTTACACTAACATTTTCACGCAACTGGTTGAAAAGGTTCATAAATAACTGCCTAGATGGTTGACGCCTATGGGGATATTTTGCCGCATCAACTTTACAAGAACGAACTGCATTCTTCCTATACACTCCATACACCTCGATCATGTCGGCTTTTCCTACATTGGTGAATCCCATCATCTACTCACGACTTACCTCTTGGACTGTCACACACTAACTGATTAGCAAGTCGCAATGCACTCAAGGAACACGCAAACATAGTGTAAGCAAACATAACATCGGATCTAGCAACTACAGGGATTGAATGGTACAAACAAGTGTCGATGTGGAAACTTTTCAAAATACGATGTCTCTCGTAAACGACTCGCACTTGAATCCTGCAACGTATATAACGCTACAATTTACTCTGTCTTTTGTTTGTTAATGTCAATAAGCATTTTCCATTTAAAAAAGTGTATGTTTCTAAGTATTATTACAACCCTTTTATTGGCTAACAACTGGAGCTCCTGTGTGATCTGAGGTTTTCCCTGCGTACAGAAATCTTGACAATGTCTCGGGTATTCAGCCAGGTAGCGTCGTCCAAATGGAGCGATATTTCGGGAGCCGCGCGGGATTAGCCGAGCGGTCTGGGGCGCTGCAGTCATGAACTGTGCGGCTGGCCCCGGCGGAGGTTCGAGTCCTCCCTCGGGCATGTGTGTGTGTGTCTGTGTGTGTGTGTGTGTCCTTAGGATAATTTAGGTTAAGTAGTGTGTAAGCTTAGGAACTGATGACCTTAGCAGTTAAGTCCCATAAGATTTCACAGACATTTGAGCATTTTTGATATTTCGGCAAGCCGACTTCTTGCCATCTTCCGTCGTTCTTTTTGTCCGATTGATCTCTCATAGATGCCGACTTTATATAATCTCCATCCCTCTCCCGCAGCCACCGTCTGGGTGCTTCCGAGCGGCCCGCGGCCGGTGGTGGGGGAAGGGCGGCACTGGGTGGTGGGGGAAACGAGGCAGATCATGGGCCGCACTCCTTCCGTGGCTACGGCCGCTTGCGGAACCCTGCCGTCGTGGTGACAATACATCATCATCATCTTCTTCTTCTCCTTCAGGTGTCCTGCCAGGCTTTGCTTAACTGGAAACCGCTGTCTTTATTTATTAGTTCTTCATGCAGCCGGATCTCCACTGCCTCTTTGAGGAGACAATCCCAGAAGGTTTTCGATTGCCGCAATGGCAAAGACATGGCTGAGGTCGACAGTGAAGGAGGATCGACTTAATGGCTTAGCTCTGTTGAACACTCACCCTGACACTGATTGTCCTATTGACGATGAAAGTAACCAATTTGCCGGGACGAATAGGCGCATAGAATTCATCATTTAAGGAAGAGAACCACAAAACCGCAATTGTAACTTTTTCATATCATAAGATGGCATTGTCTTGTATATGTGTATAATCAGTTTGAATAAAACTTTCTTAAAATTTGCTTGTGATTCGATTATTTTTTATTACGGTAAAAGTAAAGATAACTCAAGATATCTTGAGATTTTTCCATATCCACCACTGGCTGGCTGTCATCCTTCAGTACCTCCCAGACTAACCGGTAAGTGACCTACATGCCGTGTCCAAATGCTCGGATAGTTGTTGTAGGTGCTTCATCGATGAGCTCGAGAAAAGTTTCTTCAAATGGAATAGCCTGTCGTGTTCGAGGTCTTCCGGCATCACCATGATATCCCGCTAACGAACCTTATTCGCCAAGCCGCCGGTGAATTGCTGTAAACGTTTGCGGGTGCGGGTGGCGTCTTGCTGGGTACAGTTCCTCATACAACCGTCGAGCTTCATACGCATTACAGTCGGCTGGTCCGTAAATGAAAACCATATCTCGTTGTCCTTCAAACGAATACGAGGTGCATTCAAGTTCTAAGGCCTCCGATTTTTTTTTTCGGACTGGAAAGTGATAGAAACATGCGCATTGTTTTAAAATGAGGCCGCGTTCATTGTCAATACGTCCCAGAGACGCAGCACCGTACGGCAGATGGAATTTTACCGCCAGCGGCGAGAATGAGAACTGCTTTAAATACTTAAAATGGCGACGTTTTCCTTACTTGAACACCGTGCAATCATTCGTTTTCTGAATTTGCGTGGTGTGAAACCAATTGAAATTCATCGACAGTTGAAGGAGACATGTGGTGATGAAGTTATGGATGTGTCGAAAGTGCGTTCGTGTGTGCGACAGTTTAATGAAGGCAGAACATCGTGTGACAACAAATCGAAACAACCTCGGGCTCGCACAAGCCGGTTTGACGACATGATCGAGAAAGTGGAGAGAATTGTTTTGGGGGATCGCCGAATGACTGTTGAACAGATCGCCTCCAGAGTTGGAATTTCTGTGGGTTCTGTGCACACAATCCTGCATGACGAACTGAAAATGCGAGAAGTGTCATCCAGGTGGGTGCCACGAATGCTGACGGACGACCACATGGCTGCCCGTGTGGCATATTGCCAAGAGATGTTGACGCGCAACGAGAGCATGAATGGGACTTTCTTTTCGTCGTTTGTGACAATGGATGAGACGTGGATGTCATTTTTCAATCCAGAAACAAAGCGCCAGTCAGCTCAATGGAAGCACACAGATTCACCGCCACCAAAAAAACTTCGGGTAACTGGCAGTGCTGAAAAAATGATGGTGTCCATGTTCTGGGGCAGCAAGGTCGTAATCCTTACCCATTACGTTCCAAAGGGCACTACGGTAACAGGTGCATCCTACGAAAATGTTTTGAAGAACAAATTCCTTCCTGCACTGCAACAAAACCGTCCGGGAAGGGCTGCGCGTGTGCTGTTTCACCAAGACAACGCACCCGCACATCGAGCTAACGTTACGCAACAGTTTCTTCGTGATAACAACTTTGAAGTGATTCCTCGTGCTCCCTACTCACCTGACCTGGCTCCTAGTGACTTTTGGCTTTTTCCAACAATGAAAGACACTCTCCGTGGCCGCACATTCACCAGCCGTGCTGCTATTGCCTCAGCGATTTTCCAGTGGTCAAAACACACTCCTAAAGAATCATGGCGTCAGCGTTGTGAAAAAGTGTACGTCTGCAGGGCGATTACGTCGAGAAGAAACGCCAGTTTCATCGATTTCGGGTGAGTAGTTAATTAGAAAAAAAAATCGGAGGCCTTAGAACTTGAATGCACCTCGTACTGTGCAGCCATGCTTACTGTATGACTAAATTACATAAGAAGTGTGTGTGTTCCGAAGCGAACCTTACGTGTGAATGCCTATGACGTGAGGTGGAGACACACAGCAAGAGCCATTCGATACGTGTGGGTGTCACGTTGGGGCAGTGACGGGGCGAGGGACGTTTGTATGTGTGAACCGACAGCCACTGCGCTGCCCGTCAACCAACGAACAGAAACAGGGCAATCCTGCGGCCAATCGGAGCGCGTGGCGCCAAGTTTCCGTAGCTTAAAAATGGTGCTTTGTCGACCTACACGACATTAGTAATTTTGGTTCCTACTGGCATTAGGTAGCCAGGCTAGAAATTTCGTGACACAATTTTTCTCCACCCTGTATAAAGTGGTCTCATAACAAATGTCTCTTACATGAGACATGAGAACTCTTAGAATGCTCAAGACAAAGCTCCCTGATTAATTTTTTACGTATTAACGAGCTGCGGTAGCCTCCGTGTATGCAGTGTGAATCAAAATTCGCGCACTAGGACGCCTCGCACATTAGCACTACAAAAATACGTCTGATAACATTTCGTCCCATACGAGGTGCATTCAAGTTCTAAGGCCTCCGATTTTTTCTCTAATTAACTACTCACCTGAAATCGATGAAACTGGCGTTACTTCTCGACGTAATTGCCCTGCAAACGTACACATTTTTCACAACGCTGACGCCATGATTCCATGGCAGCGGCGAAGGCTTCTTTAAGAGTCTGTTTTGACCACTGGAAAATCGCTGAGGCAATAGCAGCACGGCTGGTGAATGTGCGGCCACGGAGAGTGTCTTTCATTGTTGGAAAAAGCCAAAAGTCACTAGGAGCCAGGTCAGGTGAGTAGGGAGCATGAGGAATCACTTCAAAGTTGTTATCACGGAGAAACTGTTGCTAACGTTAGCTCGATGTGCGGGTGCGTTGTCTTGGTGAAACAGCACAGGCGCAGCCCTTCCCGGACGTTTTTGTTGCAGTGCAGGAAGGAATTTGTTCTTCAAAACATTTTCGTAGGATGCACCTGTTACCGTAGTGCCCTTTGGAACGCAATGGGTAAGGATTACGCCCTCGCTGTCCCAGAACATGGACACCATCATTTTTACAGCACTGGCGGTTACCCGAAGTTTTTTGGTGGCGGTGAATCTGTGTGCTTCCATTGAGCTGACTGGCGCTTTGTTTCTGGACTGAAAAATGACATCCACGTCTCATCCATTGTCACAACCGACGGAAAGAAAGTCCCATTCATGCTGTCGTTGCGCGTCAACATCGCTTGGCAACATGCCACATGGGCAGCCGTGTGGTCGTCCGTCAGCATTCGTGGCACCCACCTGGATGACACTTTTCGCATTTTCAGTTCGTCATGCAGGATTGTGTGCACAGAACCCACAGAAATTCCAACTCTGGAGGCGATCTGTTCAACAGTCATTCGGCGATCCCCCAAAACAATTCTCTCCACTTTCTCGATCATGTCGTCAGACCGGCTTGTGCGAGCCCGAGGTTGTTTCGATTTGTTGTCACACGATGTTCTGCCTTCATTAAACTGTCGCACCCACGAACGCACTTTCGACACATCCATAACTCCATCACCACATGTCTCCTTCAACTGTCGATGAATTTCAATTGGTTTCACACCACGCAAATTCAGAAAACGAATGATTGCACGGTGTTCAAGTAAGGAAAACGTCGGCATTTTAAGTATTTAAAACTGTTCTCATTCTTGCCGTTGGCGGTAAAATTTCATCTGCCGTACGGTGCTGCCGTCTCTGGGACGTATTGACAATGAACACGGCCTCATTTTAAAACAATGCGCATGTTTCTATCTCTTTCCAGTCCAGAGAAAAAAAAAATCGGAGGCCTTAGAACTTGAATGCACCTCGTACATCTCGGTAGAAACTAGATGTCGAAGAAAGGAAACTTTGCAAAACTGTATTCACATATACGACAAGTACACACTGTACATCCAATATTCTGTAGCTCTGCTTCCTAAGTAGTGCAGTGGCTACAGCTTTGCTTTGGAGTACTCAGGTTAGATGATTTGCTCATGAATACTGTCGTACACAGCAGAACACGTCAGGGAAATTGAATGTAGTCGAATTAAATCAAGTGGTGCCAAGGAAATCACTTAAAGTAGTAGATGAGTCTTGCTATTTGGGCAGCAAAATAACTGATGATTACCGAAGTAAAGAGGGTATAAAATGTAGACTGGCAACGGCAAGAAAAGTGTACCGGCGTAAAATAAAGAGCTGGCGCGCCGGTCAGGAACGTCAGAGCAGAGACGGCTGTGAAGAAGAAGTCAGCCAATAGTACGCTGACCGACTCCTCTCTAGGACGATAACGAGACACCAGCGGCCTCTAGGCGAAGAGAATATAAGCGCCGCGCCGGCTGCTTTTTGTTGTATCCCACCTACTCTTCAGATATGGAGTGCCTAGGAAACGTGCTTTCTCGAATCGCTAGACAACGATTCAAGCAAATCGTATTAATGAAGTTTATTACAAAAGTAAATGATTACAATACTTAACATTGAGACTTTACAAATGTGTCGCAAGCAAAAGGCGACAGACAAATAAGGAATTTCTTCAGTATATACAGTTCTTAAGTCGCTGCTTCACAAGTGCCTGTTCTTGATGCCGCTGTGGGAATGTGCGATGCTTGGGGAACTCATATGGGAATCCGTGGAGGGAAGGCGACATCGAGAAACAGTACTGAGAAACTTTGGAGAACCTACATTGTAAACTGACTGCCGAACAATTCTGCTGCCGGCAAGATACACTGCGCATAAGGACCACGAAGGTAAGATACGAGAAATTTGGGCTCATACGTAGGCATACAGACAACGGTTTTTCCCTCGCTCTATTTGCGAGTGGAACAGGAAAGCAAATGACAAGTTGTGGTAAAGGATACCCTGCGCCCCACCGTACGACAGCTTGCGGAGTATCTACAGGCTGTTTCAAAAATGACCGGTATATTTGAAACGGCAATAAAAACTAAACGAGCAGCGATAGAAATACACCGTTTGTTGCAATACGCTTGGGACAACAGTACATTTTCAGGCGGACAAACTTTCGAAATTACAGTAGTTACAATTTTCAACAACAGATGGCGCTGCAAGTGATGTGAAAGAGATAGAATACAACGCAGTCTGTGGGTGCGCCATTCTGTACGTCGTCTTTCTGCTGTAAGCGTGTGCTGTTCACAACGTGCAAGTGTGCTGTGGACAACATGGTTTATTCCTCAGAACAGAGGATTTTTCTGGTGTTGGAATTCCACCGCCTAGAACACAGTGTTGTTGCAACAAGACGAAGTTTTCAACGGAGGTTTAATGTAACCGAAAAGCGATACAATAAAGGATCTGTTTGAAAAATTTCAACGGACTGGGAACGTGAGGGATGAACGTGCTGGAAAGGTAGGGCGACCGCGTACGGCAACCACAGAGGGCAACGCGCAGCTAGTGCAGCAGGTGATCCGACAGCGGCCTCGGGTTTCCGTTCGCCGTGTTGCAGCTGCGGTCCAAATGACGCCAACGTCCACGTATCGTCTCATGCGCCAGAGTTTACACCTCTATCCATACAAAATTCAAACACGGCAACCCCTCAGCGCCGCTACCATTGCTGCACGAGAGACATTCGCTAACGATATAGTGCACAGGATTGATGACGGCGATATGCATGTGGGCAGCATTTGGGTTACTGACGAAGCTTATTTTTACCTGGACGGCTTCGTCAATAAACAGAACTGGCGCATATGGGGAACCGAAAAGCCCTATGTTGCAGTCCCATCGTCCCTGCATCCTCAAAAAGTACTGGTCTGGGCCGCCATTTCTTCCAAAGGAATCATTGGCCCATTTTTCAGATCCGAAACGACTACTGCATCTCGCTATCTGGACATTCTTCGTGAATTTGTGGCGGTACAAACTGCCTTAGACGACACTGCGAACACCTCGTGGTTTATGCAAGATGGTGCCCGGCCACATCGCACGGCCGACGTCTTTAATTTCCTGAATGAATATTTCGATGATCGTGTGATTGCTTTGGGCTATCCGAAACATACAGGAGGCGGCGTGGATTGGCCTCCCTATTCGCCAGACATGAACACCTGTGACTTCTTTCTGTGGGGACACGTGAAAGACCAGGTGTACCGCCAGAATCCAGAAACAATTGAACAGCTGAAGCAGTACATCTCATCTGCATGTAAAGCCATTCCGAAAGACACGTTGTCAAAGGTTTCGGGTAATTTCATTCAGAGACTACGCCATATTATTGCTACGCATGGTGGATATGTGGAAAATATCGTACTATAGAGTTTCCCAGACCGCAGCGCCATCTGTTGCTGGCAATTGTAACTACTGTAATTCCGAAAGTTTGTCTGCCTGAAAATGTACTGTTGTCCCAAGCATATTGCAACAAACGGTGTATTTCTATCGCTGCTCGCTTAGTTTGTATTGCCGTTTCAAATATACCGGTCATTTTTGAAACACCCTGTATGTAGATCAGGGCTTCACAACATACATGATCGCGGAGCAAGCTGTGAGCTGCAAGGCGCGAGCACGGAGCAGCGCAAGCACGCTACCCCCACTACCGGACCAGAGCGGAGAGTGGGGAAAGTCACGTGGGGCACACAACAGCTGCCGCCCGTCAATGTAAATCCGCGGCCACCTGCAGGGATATCACTCACGAATTATTACTGCGACAAATGAAACAAATAAAGGAGAATGTACACGTGCCACATAATTTTATTAGCTTAGTGTATGCCTCTACATTCGCATTAATTTGTGAACTGTTACACAATAAAAGGTGTCACTGAAGTGTGGGATTCTCGGTTATCTTGTACTTTTTGCCCTTTGCAATTGCGTCTATGTTCGGAGTACTTGTTCTTGTGCATTTTAGGCGCAGCGTGCAGTTTAAATTTCGATCAGACAATGCGTTTCTCAGGCGCGTCTTGTTACATTTCATTGCAGAGAACAGTTGTTCACAAACATACGTGGAACCGAACATTGATATTATTGTAGCCGCCAGTTTGTGCAAACGAGGAAATCTATCCTGAGGGAAGTGTCTGTAGAATTCCGAAATGTTTTTCTTGTTCTGAAAGTTGTCTCTGTATTCTCTGTCACACTGCAGGTCAATAATTTCTTGCTGCAGCTCAGGACGAATCTCTTAAATATTCGCTGAATATGGAGAGAACAGATGAAAATCACTGTCTAGTGCTGTCAGATCTTGAAAGCGCTGATCAACTAAACTATGTGAATAACGTTCACAGTCTTTGTGAACATCTTGCATGGATGATAATTTAGGAAAATGAGCTAGGTTTCCTGTTTCCAGCTGACTCACCCAAAGTGTCAATTTCATTTTAAAAGCTCGTATTCGATCTATGAAATGAGTAATTAGCAGATCCTTACCTTGTAGTAAAATGTTCAAAGCATTCAGATGGCTAGTTAAATCTGCTACGAACGCGAGATCACATTCAAACGTGCGCGCGCATTTCCCCTCCCTCCCCTCCCTTCCTACTCCGCGACCTTGCACCTGACTCGCGAGCACGTGCCTGAGCAGACGCGAGTACTCGCGCTCAAAACCGGCCAGTTGTTAAGCCCTGATGTAGATGTAGAACAGCAATGTATCGACAATGAGTTGATGCACCCGGCGGTGAGCGGCGTCACCTAACATTCATTTACCACGTAATTTTTATCCTCCGTTTACACATTGCACACGAGATCTTGTTTGCCATCTGCTATTACGATATTGCCGCCTCGTTTTCTTATTCCATTTACTGGCGTCACTAACTTCCTGCCTTACTTGCATGTGAGTGGCGGCAGCAGCGCGTATCGATAAGCGCGCTGTCGTACCATCTCCGGAGCGACCGATAGTATTTTTTGGCAGTCGCGTGTCTGGGAGTGAGTTCGGGATGGACCAGCAGTGCAGTCGGGACGCAGCAGCAGTTAAGTTGAGAGACGGAGCGCCGGTGAGGGGCCGACAGCCAGTGCTCGCCGACCGCTGGCGACACACATGAACTGTCCGACGGAGGGAGATTGGAGCGAGACGACCGTTGGTTGGTCGTTCGGTTGGTCGTCTCATCGACCGACGTATACTTGGTCCTTTCACCATTTCCGGGCCGGAGTTGGTCGGCTGGCGTGGAGCAACAAGGAAATCTCCGCCGCGGCGCGTGGTTTGGCCGGACCTAATGGCAGCCTCTGTGTGTTGTCGTTGTCGGATAGAGATGGGGGATCCGCTCCTGAACTGATACATAGAGTTGAATATTTCAAAGGAGTGAACAATCAGTGATTCAGAAAAAAAGAATGGTAGCTCCAAACGTTTCCCACAGCAGAGAGAGAGAGAGAGAGCGAGACGGAGCATATCAGCGGCGCCTCTGCTGGTCAGAGCACAGTGCATGCCACACAACACAGCCAGCGCCGGCCTCTGCCCTGCTTCTACCTTGGCTGCCTGCATTGTGCAGTGCCCCATTGGATTTTGTGTTTCACATATGCCGTGCCGTCTCTGTGCGTCGTCTGCCGCGTGCAGTATCTGGCGCAGCTTAACTTAGCATCGCACTCTGTCAGCGATCGTTTCAGTCGCACGTCCTGCCCTCTGGGCAGTTTATGCGAGCAACAGGACAGAGAGCCTCCTATCGGAGAACATAGGAACTACTTGCAACAACCTGCTCGCAAGAGAACGGACGATTTGTCTCAGAGCGGGTGACTGGTGGCCGTTCACCGCTCCCCCCACCCTCGGAACTCGCCCGGTCAACGCTCACCCCACCGTTCTCGACTCTAGCCAGAGCGTTGAGCAAAGCAACTCAGGTGTCACTCTGGTCTCTGCCGTCTTAGCTCACGCAGTAATACAGCTCGTGGCTCGACCTGCTCGACTCAGTGCTTCTGCATCAGAGTTCGTCTCTACTGGATATTGTTCTTCGTAGTAATACCGCTATGTATATTACATTATTATGTTATGTATACATCATTTATTTTTATTTTATTTTTATTTGTTTAAACTGATCAGATTAGGTTCCTGACGACTCCTCTTACTATAGGATTTTTATTATGGACACTCGAATTTACGCTTTAATTACGAGCGAACCAATAAACGTATCGCAAAATGTGATACACCAATATTTTCCTTGTTTTATTCTGCGTAAGGCTATATGCAGCACTTTCGTCTTACAGTCAAATTTATATTTTTTTTCTTATTCTGGTACGGATTTTGCGATTTTAGGCGTCTTCAGAAGGAAACGTTCACTTTAAAAATATATGGCACGCGATGTATTTGTATGAGGTTAATGAAATTTTAATACATTATAGCCAAATATATTGTTAATGTAAATCTCAAGTTACAACATTTTCCGATCACCCAAAAACCCACGATAGTGCAAAATAAATCAATAATCAAAAACTTTGTCATATCGTGGAAATTTCAATAAACAATACAAAATTCTTACTCATTATCTGTGTTACTTCAAAATAGGATCAAATAAGATCAAAATACAGGTATAGTACTGGAATAACCAAGTTTAAAGGGCAATGTGCCTTCCATTTATGTTCTATTGTAAATGAGTGGTGAGTCATGAAAAAGAGCTAATTCATTTCAGGGAGTGAACAGTTCTGATCCGATCTCTGAAAAGAACAGTTTTGCCCATCTCTAGTATCGGAGTGTGTGGTGCTGTTCCCACTGCTACGAGGTTCGTGGCTCACCGATCCTGAACACGAAAGCTGAGTTTTGACTTAAAGTACCAGCAAGTCACAACTGTTCACATTGTGTCGTTTGGGGTTCGTTGTCGGCTGTTGGGAGTCCTGCGGTCAACTATGTATGTTTTCAAGTTGGCAAATTTGGGCCACCCTCCGGTGGTGTTTAACTGTACTTCGTTATTTGAATTGAAGTGCACCAGTGGAATCTTCTGCCTTGTGGCCGTTAACGTTCCGGTTACCTGCCCTGGTCGTTGACCTAAATTCAGGCAGTGTACTTTCCTCATCGTGTTGTCGCTGTCCAGCACGGTGTGTAGTTTGACAGCTCAATGTATACTTGGTTGTGGGCGCCAATACCTTCTACGTTATAGCATTGAACTCCCTGTTATGTTCTGGTCAGGCGAAGCAGAGGACGGGTTCGATTCCCGGCGGGGTCAGGGATTTTCTCTGCCTCGTGATGACTGGGTGTTGTGTGATGTCCTTAGGTTGGTTACGTTTAAGTAGTCCTAAGTTCTAGGGGACTGATGACCATAGATGTTAAGTCCCATAGTGCTCAGAGCCATTTGAACCATTTTTTTTTTTTAAGCAGAGGTTAGCTTCTCGGTGGGTCAGTTGACTATCTATCGTTTGGGTTGTCGTCGGATCGACAACGGTTGGGCCAACTGCCTGTCTCACCTAATCGAGCGTTAGTGTTTGAATTCCAGGTCGACCCTCGGAACTTCTCAGCGCCATTGAGTGTACTGCCTTTTCTTGTTTGTTCTTGTTGTTTGTACTAGGATGGCTTCTAGCCGATTTTTTGATCAAAGTTGTTTTGCCCTTAAGCTGTCAGATGGTTTGGGCCTGCAGCCTAATTTAAGAACTGTTTTACGTAAAGCCTTTGGCATTTTTAAAATTAATGTTATTGAGTCCTAAGTGTTGGTCCTTTCCACAACTTAAACTACCTGTCCTGTCCTGCAGGTTTAGCAGGGCGTCTCACCTCAGTAACCTAGATTACCATTGTAATGTTAAAACCAGCAGTGAGATGTATCATATTAAAGGAGATTTCGCTGTTTACTCATTAATTATTAATGAAGTGCATGCACTATTGCAATCAAATTAACTTACGTGTACGGCTTTACTTACTACACCCCAAACTGTGATTAAACAAATAAGAGGAGACTCTCTCCTTCTGTGCTTTTGTGCCATTTCTGTCTTTATTTTGTCATATCCTTAGTTCTTTGTTAAATAATAGTAATTCACTGTACTTGAGCTGTCGTTTGTTATGAAACTGTCAATTACAATTCCAAATTATACAATAAGTCTTCCAAATTAATTATTAAAATGCAACAGTAATCATTTTCTGCACAACTGTTACACTCTTTTCTCATACTCGGTAGCAACAAAACTTTGGACGGACTTACGAGGTCCGATCAAAAAGTAACGGGAATTTTTGTTTTACTTAAAGAATCTTTATATATTTATCAACATCAAATTCGTCCACTTCAAAGTAATCCCTCTCAGATATAATACATTTACGCCAGCGCTTTTTCCAATTTTGGAAGCACTTCTGGAACTTACTTTCAGTTACGATGTTCAGCTCCGTAGGGGATTTTGTTTTTATCTCATCAGTGAGGGCAAAACGACATCCTTTCATGGTTCCCTTCTGCCTCCGGGATGGAAAGAAGTCGCAGGGGGGCCATGTCCGGCGAATACGGTGGCTGAGGCCAAAATATCATGAACAAGCATTGATGTGTGGGCGGGAGCATTATCGTGATGAAATTTCCACAAGTGATTTTGATACTATTTAGTCCTTTTCGTTGGATTGCTTCACGCAAACGGCGCATAACTTCCAGGTACGACCATAAGCCATGAACTCATGATGCGCTATCTCATTGTAACTGAAGAAAATTATGAAAAGAAAGAGTTTGTTTGCGTGGCCATGCTCCGCAGCAAGCATAGATACATTTGTTTCGTAAATATAGTGCAGCAAGAGAAGCTCTTTTTATTTACAATACAAATGAGAAGAATCTTTACATGTGATCGAACTTGTCGAATTTTTCGGTTTTGGCTCTTCCGGAAGTTTCCATCGGGACGATTTGGTCTTGGTTTCGAAGACATACCCATATACCCATGTCTTGTCACCTGTTACACCCTTCTTTAGAAGTTCTGGATCGTTGTCGACTTCATTCAGCAGTTCTTGAGCGATGTCTACGCGGCGTTGTTTTTGGTCGAAATTCGACAATTTTTGCTGATACATATTTCTTGCCCAAAACACCAGAAAAAACTGCTTCTCATGAGCCAAAGGATGTACCAACACGTTCAGTAATCTTTCTGATGGAGATTCGGCGATTTTCCAGAACCAAAGTCAACATTTCCAATGCGGTGCTGTACTTTATTCCATTCTTCAAGCCAAATTTAATGCAAATTCTTTGATAGGTCTTTTTCGCAAGTAAAAATTCTCCGAGCACTCGGAAACACGTACAACTCTTTCGAGTGTCACCAATAAATTACGTATCCAAAACAGCTGAAAACGTAAACATAGATCAGGAACATGTGTACCAACAAGATGGAAAAATTTAAATTCGGATGTATAAAGCCCACTAAATTAAAAAGTTTCTCTTTTTGAACACATCTCGTATGTATGCATCTCTATTCCAAAAAGGACACATCAGTCTCTTTTTAAAATTAAACTTTCGTATACCTTACGTTCTTATAAATCTGATTGTGAAAGCGACATTCGCGATGCAGCAAACCTGTTAGTACTAGAAATGAATCTCGAATTTTAAAAAAAATGGCGTGTTGGAAGACACCATGCGTATGATGATATTGTCCAAAGAATGTCGAGAGCGAAGATAACAAGACATACACAACTCACTGAAACAGCAAGTTCACTTTTGAGAGCCTGTAAACATGTTGATTAAAAGAACGTACCAGTAGTCTGTGCACAAGATTCCACAACGGTTGATGAAAACCTGTGAAACATTTAATGTCTTTCGTTATTTTTCGGAGCGTCAAACGGCTTCACAAGTTCAGCGGGCGAACCATTAGTTATATTACGTGGAGTCAACAAACAAGATACAATATTTGTCTTTCATCTCGTTAATTGGTGAAACGGCAGAAGGGTTCATTACACGACGATGTTTTGACAGAGTAACTCACCCGCAGTGATCAGAATGAATTTTCCACTCTCTAGTGTGCATAAAACTTCCTGGCAGTTTTAAACGTATGACGGACCAATACTGGAACCCGAGAACATTGCTTAGAAGGTACTAGCAGAAATGAGTTTGTGAGTACAGGGTGGTTCAGTCTTTACGACCGCTGCCCGTGAGAGGCAAATTTTTGGTTCGAGTTGCGGTCCGGAACACTTTCAATCTGCCAGGAAGTTTGAACTTGAAGTTGCTAGCAGGTTAACAATGACAGAAGCAAGAAGAAATCTCTAACTTGGACAGTTTTGACTAGGTTTTACCGTGACATGTGGCTCATATTTTTGTGCAGGTCTGTGACAAAGGATGAACGAAAATATAAATCAAAAAGAAAAAAATACCGTTATTACATGGTCCTTCCTCTGTCCCGTTATACTGCATACACCATCATTTTTCCAGGCAGTGAAGCGAGCAAAGATGACATCTAGAATCTTTTAAGTGCACAAAACACGTAACGAAAGCAATACACTAATCTGGAGCAAATCTCAGAGCGTTGTGGAGATCTATGGTTGCGTAGATAAGGAGGAATGTAAGTGTAAATATCTCTGGTGCTGAAAGATTCTTTTCTGTCAAGTTCACATAACTGAATATTCTTTCCTCATTTAAGTAATCAGATCGGAGAGTTACATACATTAAATATAAATAATATATGAAATAACTGTGTTGCCAACAGTGGCAAAATTTATGTGTATAACAATTTACTTATTGTCATTGTATTATATAGGTAATATAGGCGTGCGTATGTGCCCGCGCGTGCGCCTGTGTGTGTGTGTGTGTGTGTGTGTGTGTGTGTGTGTGTGTGTATGTGTGTGTGTGTGGTTGTGTGGAATTAGAATTGAGAGACAGAACGTGAAAGGAGTGAGAGAGGGCGAATACAGTTTTGAATACGACAGAGCAGTGAGTTGTCAAGATTACATCTAAGTTATGGTTGAAGTAACACATGTATTATGATTTAAACAGTACAAACAGACAGCAATATTATATATATATATATATATATATATATATATATATATATATATATATATATTCTCTCAATCTGTCAGAGGGAAAAAATTCAAAATTGTTGCAGTGTGGGTGGATTTGTTGGGTTCTTTGAGTCAGGCTATTCAATTATTATTTTAGGAACTATCATTCGAACATGAAAATAGTTCCAGAATGATATTTTCACTCTGCAGCGGAGTGTGCGCTGATATGAAACTTCCTGGCAGATTTTTTTTTTTTTTTTTTTTTTTTTTTTTTTGTGAGCTACCGTGCCGGCTGCCCATCTGAGGTACCCAAGCATGACTCACGCCATGTCCTCACAGCAGAAGTAAAGCTGTGAGGACGGGTCTGTGAGTCGTGCTTGGGTAGCTCAGATGGTAGAGCACTTGCCCACGAAAGACAAAGGTCCCGAGTTCGAATCTCGGTTCGGCAAACAGTTTTAATATGCTAGGAAGTTTCATGAAAACAATTAATATCAAGACAAAATACATGTAAAAATTTAGTAATGTAGGCTACTGTTAAAAACGGAAATAATACTTCTGTAACTGTTGTCACTTTTGTCATATAGGATGTACTCAGGTTGTTTTCTTTGGTAGTTGTATATGTTGAGTGTTTCAGAGGCGCATAGTTTTCTGCATTTGCGTTTGATATGTAGAATACTAAAACTTGTGGTATTAACATCGTGTTTTTTTCATGAAGGTGTATAACTGTTTTTGAGACGTGGTATTTTATATTTCATAGTGCTGCCTTGTGCTCTTTATTTTAACCTTAAAAGAATCTGTCCTTCTGATGTACGTAGAAACAATAACACTCACGGAATGTAAAGCATGTTTGAAAATTTCCGTATTGTGTTCGAGTATAATGACTTTTCTGGAGACTAGAAATCTACTCTGTAGGAATCAGCATGGGTTTCGAAAAAGACTGTCATGTGAAACCCAGCTCGCGCTATTCGTCCACGAGAATCAGAGGGCCATAGACACGGGTTCACAGGTAGATGCCGCGTTTCTTGACTTCCGCAAGTCGTTCGTTACAGTTCCCCACAGTCGTTTAATGAACAAAGTAAGAGCATATGGACTATCAGACCAATTGTGTGATTGGATTGAGGAGTTCCTAGATAACAGGACGCAGCATGTTATTCTCAATGGAGAGAACGCTTCCGAAGTAAGAGTGATTTCAGGTGTGCCGCAGGGGAGTGTCATAGGACCGTTGCTATTCACAATATACATAAATGACCTTGTGGATTACATCGGAAGTTCACTGAGGCTTTTTTCAGATGATGCTGTGGTGTATCGAGAGGTTGTAACAATGGAAAATTGTACTGAAATGCAGGAGGATCTGCAGCGAATTGACGCATGGTGCAGGAAATGGCAATTGAATCTCAATGTAGACAAGTGTAATGTGCTGCGAATACACAGAAAGATAGATCCTTTATCATTTAGCTACAAAATAGCAGGTCAGCAACTGGAAGCAGTTAATACCATAAATTATCTGGGAGTACGCATTAGGAGTGATTTAAAATGGAATGATCATATAATGTTGATCGTCGGTAAAGCAGATGCCAGACTGAGATTCATTGGAAGAATCCTAAGGAAATGCAATCCGAAAACAAAGGAAGTAGGTTACAGTACGCTTGTTCGCCCACTGCTTGAATACTGCTCATCAGTGTGGGATCCGTACCAGATAGGGTTGATAGAAGATATAGAGAAGATCCAACGGAGAGCAGCGCGCTTCGTTACAGGATCATTTAGTAATCGCGAAAGCGTTACGGAGATGATAGATAAACTCCAGTGGAAGACTCTGCAGGAGAGACGCTCAGTAGCTCGGTACGGGCTTTTGTCAAAGTTTCGAGAACATACCTTCACCGAAGAGTCAAGCAGTATATTGCTCCCTCCTACGTATATCTCGCGAAGAGACCATGAGGATAAAATCAGAGAGATTAGAGCCCACACAGAGGCATACCGACAATCCTTCTTTCCACGAACAATACGAGACTGGAATAGAAGGGAGAACCGATAGAGGTACTCAAGGTACCCTCCGCCACACACCGTCAGGTGGCTTGCGGAGTATGGATGTAGATGTAGATGTAGATGGAGACTTGTAGGGGGAAGCGGGTGCATAATATTTTGAATAGGAGCCCTTGTTCGGAAACATGCTTTTCTGTACTACAGCCATTTGAAAACGCGTTTGCTAAGTACGTAAGCAACATGGTAGTCATGGTTGGGGTGGTCACGTTGGATCAGATGACATAATTTGACGTTATGTCCTACACTCTGATCTCGTTCGACCTTCAATCACGTGACTGTGAGTGTTAGAGCAACATGACAGAGTGCAAGTTTGAGGATTACACCTGCTTGGTCCTTCTAAAGGAGAAACTCACGGTAATGGAAGAGCTCCTCGTCGCTTTTGTCATGATCGTTCTCCACAACGTCCGATCTAACACATACCCTTTTCGCCAGAATTACGCAACGGCTTAGAGAACGGGACCTTCATCGTCAAAGACGTGACTGTGGTGCTCCAAGGAGACCCTAATTGGAAGAGGCTGTTCTGTATCACGTTGATGAGAACCCGTTAATAAGTAAACGAGCTATTTCTTTGGCTATTGATGAGTAAAACAAGTAATGTACTGGGTCACGTCTGATCACTAATTTGTAAAAGTGGTGGCGTCACCAACATGTTTTCAAATGGAAATGGGTTCCTATTCAAAATATTATGTAATCAGCCCCCTCTAAAAGTCCTAGAGTTTGTAACGAGAATTTCGCAACAGCCTGTATTATTAAGAGCATTTCTATCTGCCTGTGCTAATAAAATCATAATCCATGTGTTTCTTCAATAATCATTTTGATACAGCGTGTTAAGAATATACACTCCTGGAAATTGAAATAAGAACACCGTGAATTCATTGTCCCAGGAAGGGGAAACTTTATTGACACATTCCTGGGGTCAGATACATCACATGATCACACTGACAGAACCACAGGCACATAGACACAGGCAACAGAGCATGCACAGTGTCGGCACTAGTACAGTGTATATCCACCTTTCGCAGCAATGCAGGCTGCTATTCTCCCATGGAGACGATCGTAGAGATGCTGGATGTAGTCCTGTGGAACGGCTTGCCATGCCATTTCCACCTGGCACCTCAGTTGGACCAGCGTTCGTGCTGGACGTGCAGACCGCGTGAGACGACGCTTCATCCAGTCCCAAACATGCTCAATGGGGGACAGATCCGGAGATCTTGCTGGCCAGGGTAGTTGACTTACACCTTCTAGAGCACGTTGGGTGGCACGGGATACATGCGGACCTGCATTGTCCTGTTGGAACAGCAAGTTCCCTTGCCGGTCTAGGAATGGTAGAACGATGGGTTCGATGACGGTTTGGATGTACCGTGCACTATTCAGTGTCCCCTCGACGATCACCAGTTGTGTACGGCCAGTGTAGGAGATCGCTCCCCACACCATGATGCCGAGTGTTGGCCCTGTGTGCCTCGGTCGTATGCAGTCCTGATTGTGGCGCTCACCTCCACGGCGCCAAACACGCATACGACCATCATTGGCACCAAGGCAGAAGCGACTCTCATCGCTGAAGACGACACGTCTCCATTCGTCCCTCCATTCACGCCTGTCGCGACACCACTGGAGGCGGGCTGCACGATGTTGGGGCGTGAGCGGAAGACGGCCTAACGGTGTGCGGGACCGTAGCCCAGCTTCATGGAGACGGTTGCGAATGGTCCTCGCCGATACCCCAGGAGCAACAGTGTCCCTAATTTGCTGGGAAGTGGCGGTGCGGTCCCCTACGGCACTGCTTAGGATCCTACGGTCTTGGCGTGCATCCGTGCGTCGCTGCGGTCCGGTCCCAGGTCGACGGGCACGTGCACCTTCCGCCGACCACTGGCGACAACATCGATGTACTGTGGAGACCTCACGCCCCACGTGTTGAGCAATTCGGCGGTACGTCCACCCGGCCTCCCGCATGCCCACTATACGCCCTCGCTCAAAGTCCGTCAACTGCACATACGGTTCACGTCCACGCTGTCGCGGCATGCTACCAGTGTTAAAGACTGCGATGGAGCTCCGTACGCCACGGCAAACTGGCTGACACTGACGGCGGCGGTGCACAAATGCTGCGCAGCTAGCGCCATTCGACGGCCAGCATCGCGGTTCCTGGTGTGTCCGCTGTGCCGTGCGTGTGATCATTGCTTGTACAGCCCTCTCGCAGTGTCCGGAGCAAGTATGGTGGGTCTGACACACCGGTGTCAATGTGTTCTTTTTTCCATTTCCAGGAGTGTAATCTTAAGACTTCAAAGCTCCGTGATAGTCGGAATTGTGATCTCTTTCTCTCACTCATTCCAGCTTCAGTTTCTCAATCCCGTCTACGCACAGACACACATTACTAATGTAACGTAGTGACAATAAACAAATTGTTTTACATACAATTTTTTCCACTATTGGCAACATAATTACTTCATATTTATTTATACTTTGCACATATTCAGTCCGAATGTGTGCAAAGTGCAAGAAGCGCCGTTTATACAGCTGCAAGTATCTCTAAATTCAGTAGCTCATTTGTGTACATTGTCTGTAGTTGGTATTAGTAAGAGAAGTGTTCTCACGATTTCCTTCAGCTTACAGGAGTTTTGGAGGTGTGCAACTACAGTTTCCATCTTTCACTACTGGGATATACGCCTTGCTATTATGTCGCAAAATACTGACTGAAGACTAAATCTAATTTGGCCAGTGTGACTGGCGCATATGGAATCATCCTGGATAACCACCCACTTGCCAATAATCTTCTTTACGACGTTTGGTCCTCAGTAACGATGCCCTCTCATCAGGAACTGTCATCTGAACATCGATGAACACTTGCAAAACAGTACAGTACATGTACAACATGGAACGTGAAGAAAACGTGAAGTTATCTTTTGTTTCTAAAGTTTAGAATGAGTAGCAAGCAAAATGTTTTAATTCGTGAAGTTTTAGGATCGATAAGACAAAAAAATCTCTCTCTCTCTCTTGGTAATAAATACTCAGAATGACTCCAGACAGCTATTTTTTTTTCCTCTTTAATCCGTTGCTGTACTCTGACGAGTCCGATTCATGGAAACAAATGAGGACCAAACGTAAACATCACGAGTCACACTCGTAGGGACGAAAGTGTGGCAAAAATTCTTTTTATGTGTCGGATAGGGCATTATTCTCTACGTACATTACCTAAATAACAATACGCAGCCAGAGAAAGAGAATAACTGCTGATTACCGAATAAACATAGCAGAGGTAATGTTATAAAATTTCGAACCGCCGGACTACAAAAAGGCGTCGAAAACCGCCTCTAGTTGAAACACCTCTTCGACTCCAAGCGCAATAGCGACCCACTTCCGAAAACATTTAATCAGGCCTCTAAAGAAACCGACAAGGATGTGCAAAGTTTCCATGAAACACAAAGCACGAAGCGAAACAACGTGGACATACACTTCGTCTAAAACAGCTTTACATCTACCACAGTGCTTTCGAAACTACCATGCCATGGAGGATACAAAATTTAAAGTTATAGGTATTGGGTTGGTGCACAAGTTCGTCGCGTTTTTCCGTAAGTTTAATAAACACAACAGATACACATGACAGAGACTTTAGTGATCAACAGTGTATTCTCCTTCACAACAGTCCTCCAACACTGGGGTGACTCATCGGTTCCGCGACTGTAGATATTACACGGTTTTAAGGAGAAGATCTCGTCGATCCATGTTAGCAACACATTTCCATCCGGAAAGGAAGTTCCTTGAAGGTTGTTCCATAGAGAGCGGAAAAGGTGAAAACCTGAGGGTGCAAGACCAGGTGAATAAGGTGGGTGCATAGTGACTTCCCAAACCAACTCCTGTACAGCATTTTTTGTCAGTCTGTCAGAACGCAAGCGGGCGTTATCATGGAGTAGAATTACTTCACGTAATATTGCTGGTTGTTGTTGTTGGATTGTAGCTCTTGTCTCAGTTGTTGACAATAAGTGTCAGCAATGTTGGTTACACCTCAGGGAAGCAATTCAAAGTACTGCACATCGTCGCTATTCCACCAGATGCATAACATTATCTATTGTGGGTGCACACAGGCCTTTGTACGAGGAGTTTCAGGCGTAGCACCGTATACCGATCCTGTCTTGGAGGCGGTTAAGTGGGAGATGTGTCTCAAAGCTCGATAGTGACAGATGGTGACGTGAGACTGGACGCGCACGTAGTTTATGTATCAGTCGGTAGAGGACAACATTGGATAGGGGACTGATTTAGTTTCGATTGTGCCCACTATAGTAATAGAATGTTTTCCATAAACTGTTCTAGTATTTCCATAAAGTGTTATTATGTCTTTTTGTGTAGGTAAAATGTTATAAATGTGTTTTAGCAGTATGAATGATGCGTGAGTGTGGTTTAAGGTTAATATGAAGATAACTGTTTAACGAGTTATGTAGTAGGATTTAGTGTGGGAACATTTCTAAGAAGTATGGATGTGGACAAAGGGGACTTTTGTAGAATATATTTGTGAAGTAAGTTTATGGTAAAGGGAAAGTTAATTCAGGTATAAATAACAATAGTAAATAACTTTATGCATAAACAAAACGTCAGCACATTAGATAATTACGTCGGTAAAAAGTGTAGTCGTTAGGTTTACTATTTTGCGATTGTTTATTGATGAAAGGCGCGGACTGACGCGGGAGAATGTGGTTTTGCTATTGGCTCTTAAGTAAACTGACCAATGGTAAAGCAGTATTCTTCGCGCGCCTTTTTCTGCTGTTAGAGAGGACTTAGAGTATCCTAGAGAGGAGTCGGAGCCTAGCCATGAAACAGTTTGGACATGTGTGGTAGTAGTTCCGATGGAAATGATACGTTGCCGGATCTAGCAGTGTTTCATACATCAAAAGTGTTGTAAAGTGACGGCATAATTATTCCGATGGGTGTGTAGAAATTTCGTAATTTTTAAGTGAATTTTGTGACGAGAAAAGACATAAATTCCGCGTGGCGTATTGAGCAGGTCGGTGTTAAAAACTGTGACTGCATTAGGTACCGACAGACTGTGTTTGGCGAGCATTCTCAACCAAAAACAATCAGTATTTTTGTAATTATTACGTTTTCGGGAAATGCAACACCATAAACTTGCTAACGTGAGTGAAAGGGATTGTGAGTGACTGCGTTAAGACTAGCACGGGCTTGGCAGTCATACTTGTTCACCTAAGTCTCAGAATATATTGACTAAGGACAAAATTTCTAACTTTTCATTTCCTGTGAAAACTTTCTCCCGAAACATAGATTAGTGACTTTAATTGCAGCCTGGTTCACGTCGAAGTACAGTAGGTTTCACTCGGCTTCCCTACTGATGATGTGCTGAGACAATGTTCACAGGTAGGTGCAGGTTCGTCGTAAAAGGGACGGAAGGAACCGCGCCGCCGCAAGTTGCTGCATTTTTTTACGCTCAACCATTCCTTTCACTTCCCTATGTTAGCATAAAGGCACTACTTCTCGTCCCCAGTAACGATGTCGGTGTTGTTCACGAACAAATTGATAACGAGGTGATTTTCGTGATTTTAGGTCAGAGCATGCGGTACCCATAAACCAGATTTTTGAATGTTCCCCATTGCATGAAATTGTCGCACAACGGTAGAATGATCACAGTTCATCACATATGCCAATTCTCGAGTACCCTGACGTGGAGCGTTGTAGATTAATTCGTTTAAACGATTTTCATCAAACCCCGAAGGTCTTCCTGGATATGGAGAGTCACTAAAGTCAAAACGATCCTCCTTCAAACGAGAAAACCATTTTCTTGCCGTGCTGTGCCATACATGGCCATACATGGCTCAAGTGTTTCTGGGTGCCTCCGCTACTGTGACCCCTCCACTGAACTCAAACGGAAGAAAATGTTGGAAATTTGACAATTTCTCTAGTTGGGACTCCATTTTCCAGTGTCCACGGTTCCACTCATTGTCTCCAAATGACAAAATGACAATATGTAAACTCAAATAGCAACAGTGAACCACAAATAAAAAATGAAAATGTATAAAAACCCATGGCAATCGGAATATCAACATGCAAAACGAAACTGCTACGAGCTTATACCCCAACCTAATATTTTACAATTAGAAATTTGTTCTAGAGGACCATTTCTTCTTGTAATTACATTTTTTTGTTGGCAATATATTAGTCTAGGCACCATGTTATTAGATGTGTTCTGAAGAAGTCACATCTGGAGAGCCCACGAGTATTATAGTTTCTGTTAACATAGTAAATGAACCATGGACCTTGCCGTTGGTGGGGAGGCTTGCGTGCCTCAGCGATACAGATAGCCGTACCGTAGGCACAACCACAACGGAGGGGTATCTGTTGAGAGGCCAGACAAACATGTGGTTCCTGAAGAGGGGCAGCAGCCTTTTCAGTAGTTGCAAGGGCAACAGTCTGGTTGAATGACTGATCTGGCCTTGTAACAATAACCAAAACAGCCTTGCTGTGCTGGTACTGCGAACGGCTGAAAGCAAGGGGAAACTACGGCCGTAATTTTTCCCGAGGGCATGCAGCTTTACTGTATGATTAAATGATGATGGCGTCCTCTTGGGTAAAATATTCCGGAGGTAAAATAGTCCCCCATTCGGATCTCCGGGCGGGGACTACTCAAGAGGATGTCGTTATCAGGAGAAAGAAAACTGGCGTTCTACGGATCGGAGCGTGGAATGTCAGATCCCTTAATCGGGCAGGTAGGTTAGAAAATTTAAAAAGGGAAATGGGTAGGTTAAAGTTAGATATAGTGGGAATTAGTGAAGTTCGGTGGCAGGAGGAACAAGACTTCTGGTCAGGTCACTATAGGGTTATAAACACAAAGTCAAATAGGGGTAATGCAGGAGTAGGTTTAATAATGAATAGGAAAATAGGAATTCGGGTAAGCTACTACAAACAGCATAGTGAACGCATTATTGTGGCCAAGATACATACGAAGCCCACACCTACTACAGTAGTACAAGTTTATATGCCAACTAGCTCTGCAGATGACGAAGAAATTGAAGAAATGTATGATGAAATAAAAGAAATTATTCAGATAGTGAAGGGAGACAAAAATTTAATAGTCATGGGTGACTGGAGAGAAGGAAACGTAGTAGGTGAATATGTATTGGGGATAAGAAATGAAAGAGGAAACCGCCTGGTAGAATTTTGCACAGAGTACAGCTTAATCATAGCTAACACTTGGTTTAAGAATCATGATAGAAGGTTGTATACATGGAAGAACCCTGGAGATACTAAAAGGTATCAGATAGATTATATAATGGTAAGACAGAGATTTAGGAACCAGGTTTTAAATTGTAAGACATTTCCAGGCGCAGATGTGGACTCTGACAACAATCTATTGGTTATGACCTGTAGATTAAAACTGAAGAAACTGCAAAAAGGTGGGAATTTAAGGAGATGGGACCTGGATAAAATGAAAGAACCAGAGGTTGTACAGAGTTTCAGGGAGAGCATAAGGGAACAATTGACACGAATGGGGGAAAGAAATACAGTAGAAGAAGAATGGGTAGCTTTGAGGGATGAAGTAGTGAAGGCAGCAGAGGATCAAGTAGGTAAAAAGACGAGGGCTAGTAGAAATCCTTGAGTAACAGAAGAAATATTGAATTTAATTGATGAAAGGAGAAAATATAAAAATGCTGTAAATGAAGCACGCAAAAAGGAATACAAACGTCTCAAAAATGAGATCGACGGGAAGTGCAAAATGGCTAAGCAAGGATGGCTAGAGGACGAATGTAAGGATGTAGAGGCTTATCTCACTAGGGGTAAGACAGATACTGCCTACAGGAAAATTAAAGAGACCTTTGGAGAAAAGAGAACCACTTGTATGAACATCAAGAGCTCAGATGGAAACCCAGTTCTAAGCAAAGAAGGGAAAGCAGAAAGGTGGAAGGAGTATATAGAGGGTCTATACAAGGGCGATGTACTTGAAGACAATATTATGGAAATGGAAGAGGATGTAGATGAAGATGAAATGGAAGATACGATTCTGCGTGAAGAGTTTGACAGAGCACTGAAAGACCTGAGTCGAAACAAGGCCCCCAGAATAGACAACATTCCATTGGAACTACTGACGGCCTTGGGAGAGCCAGTCCTGACAAAACTCTACCATCTGGTGAGCAAGATGTATGAAACAGGCGAAATACCCTCTGACTTCAAGAAGAATATAATAATTCCAATCCCAAAGAAAGCAGGTGTTGACAGATGTGAAAATTACCGAACAATCAGTTTAATAAGCCACAGCTGCAAAATACTAACACGAATTCTTTACAGACGAATGGAAAAACTAGTAGACGCCGACCTCGGGGAAGATCAGTTTGGATTCCGTAGAAATACTGGAACACGTGAAGCAATACTGACCTTACGACTTAGCTTAGAAGAAAGATTAAGGAAAGGCAAACCTACGTTTCTAGCATTTGTAGACTTAGAGAAAGCTTTTGACAATGTTGACTGGAATACTCTCTTTCAAATTCTAAAGGTGGCAGGGGTAAAATACAGGGAGCGAAAGGCTATTTACAATTTATACAGAAACCAGACGGCAGTTATAAGAGTCGAGGTACATGAAAGGGAAGCAGTGGTTGGGAATGGAGTAAGACAGGGTTGTAGCCTCTCCCCGATGTTACTCAATCTGTTTATTGAGCAAGCAGTAAAGGAAACAAAAGAAAAATTCGGAGTAGGTATTAAAATCCATGGAGAAGAAATAAAAACTTTGAGGTTCGCCGATGACATTGTAATTCTGCCAGAGACAGCAAAGGACTTGGAAGAGCAGTTGAACGGAATGGATGGTGTCTTGAAGGGAGGATATAAGTTGAACATCAACAAAAGCAAAACGAGGATAATGGAATGTAGTCGAATTAAGTCGGGTGATGCTGAGGGTATTAGATTAGGAAATGAGACACTTAAAGTAGTAAAGGAATTTTGCTATTTGGGGAGCAAAATAAGTGATGGTGGTCGAAGTAGAGAGGATATAAAATGTAGACTGGCAATGGAAAGGAAAGCGTTTCTGAAGAAGAGAAATTTGTTAACATCGAGTATAGATTTAAGTGTCAGGAAGTCATTTCTGAAAGTATTTGTATGGAGTATGGAAGTGAAACATGGACGGTAAATAGTTTGGACAAGAAGAGAACAGAAGCTTTTGAAATGTGGTGCTACAGAAGAATGCTGAAGATTAGATGGGTAGATCACATAACTAATGAGGAAGTATTGAATAGGATTGGGGAGAAGAGAAGTTTGTGGCACAACTTGACCAGAAGAAGGGATCGGTTGGTACGACATGTTCTGAGGCATCAAGGGATCACCTATTTAGTATTGGAGGGCAGCGTGGAGGGTAAAAATCGTAGGGGGAGACTAAGAGATGAATACACTAAGCAGATTCAGAAGGATGTAGGTTGCAGTAGGTACTGGGAGATGAAGAAGCTTGCACAGGATAGAGTAGCATGCAGAGCTGCATCAAACCAGTCTCAGGACTGAAGATCACAACAACAACAAGTAAATGTTTATATTTTGAAGTAATGGTTGAAGTAATGCGTTACAAAATTATATATAAAAAGGAATAAGAATTAAATTAGTTTTAACGTCTGTAAGAGCAGTATCATGTGAAGCAAATGAACTTGTAGCTAAGTAATATGCATTGGTTCGTATTGCGGTTGTCTCGAGCATCACTTTGGCCCTGTTGTACACACGCCGCCTTCAACCGCTTGGGCACGGATTTCTTAGAACTAAATATTATGCCAAGGGGCTAATTTTACAGCGAGCTTACTGGACCGATAACTTTTGCTCCGCAGTGCAAAGCAAAAGGTGCCTAACGTAGCGTCGATTTTGCTGGCCAGATACAACTGGAATAAACTTCGTGCCGAATTCCAGGAAGAAGACAGCATTAAAAGCAACGTTCTCAGACTGAGGAATCCCACTGCCGGGCGCTACAGATACTTGGAATGGGCTGATAAGCCATTTCAGCGTAAATGGAAAATTTGAAAGAACGGCAGACGGAATCAGTGCGTGTTCGACGAATTCTGACTTCTGACCAACGAAATAATCAGCTCAGGTATGTAAGCAGCAGTTACGTCTGTCGACCGTAAATTTAACAACGTTAATAAAAGGCAGATGTTCGTAAGTGGTGAGCTGCAGAACTCCCCACATTGCATTCCAAGAAGGCTTACAGCATTAATTCACGCTTCACTCCATTATGGAGGACTTCTAAATGGTGTCATAACTGCAAATCTTTGGGAAAGGGTGACTGCACAAAGGACACACACACACACAGACTCATATAAAACTTCTACTGAAGCGCGAAATGTGAAAAGACAGCATGTCTAACCGGTGGCACGACAGCAAGAGGTATCACTTTAGCTTAGTTTCACAATACCGCGTAAAAATCATTTTTCGATAGGAGTCTAGGGGCCGATCATGGGCGTGGAATAAGACAATCAGGAGCCCTAAACCACAGCCTCTCCTTCCCTTTCTACGGTGATTGGTGATTCCAGAGGCAATAAAATTTAGTTTCCTTTCAACAGTTATCGATTCAATGCTCAGTTCATACACTCTGCTTGCAACGGCTTGGAATTTTACCTGCAGCAGCTGTTTGAAAGATTTATCCTGCATAAACTAAAAAGTTATAAGAAATCAATCGCTGAATTACATGGAAACCGTGTTTCACAAAGATTTATGAGCAAAAACAAACCAAACTGTACACAACACTTGCCTGTGTCTACCTGTTCAACGATTTCAGCCAGCTACAACGTTTTAAAAAGGAATTCTTTAGTCGTACCATTTGTCAGTTGACAGTCATTTTTCTCACAAAACAAACGCCATTTTCTCAGTTCCAGGATCCAAAAATAGAGAAGTATTTTGAAAGTTAATTATTCTGTATGAATTCTCACGTAAAAGCAAGGAAATAACATTTAATTCAAGCCATTTTGGCGTATCAGTTGAATGGACTTCAGAGAGGGATTTGACACTACCACATCATCGAATAGTAATCAAATGCGATCGGAGGAGTAACCCAACAGATTATACTCGACAGTGAAAGTTTCACCGAATCGTAAGTACCACCTGTTGTGCCACGAGGATGCAAAACAGGATATCTAATGTTCTCAATATTTTATTGTTCGTTAAAGCTTGCCCTTTGTTTACGGGGCTGTGAAAACAATACTATGTCGCTTCAGTTCCGAAGCTAAGAGCGTACTTAGAGGCACTAGATTTTCTTGTTGTATCAAGGAATGTAGAAGCAGTCAAACAAGAACACTATGACTTTCGTAATGTGTTTTACGTACTACCCAAGATACGGAAGATAGAAAGTAATTTACACAAATACGGCAGTCTGAAAACAAACTTTCTCGCTGTTATTGTCGGATTAGGAGATGATCTCCAACAGTGAGCTATAAATTGCATTCTACGTTAAGTTTTAAGATTCTTAAGTTTTTATTTAGCTTCAGCACCTGTGTTTTCGTGTTGGGGGATATGAACTTGCCATTTGTCACTTTCTTATTGCGATATTTTTCTATATTAGTTTACTTTCCACACCTCACAAATCTGGTAGTATATGTACCGCATTTATGAAATCATGATTCTCTCATTGTACTGGCGAACCATAAAAAACATTGACATAAACTTTCACTATTTCACAAAATACAAAATTCATATAATGTCGTATTTATTAATCAATAAATACAGTAACATTTCTTATCCCATAAGTGTTTGTCTAGAGCCTGTAAAAATAACTTTTTTTTTTAAATCGTTTTCCGTTCATTTTGTTCCGTTGTTGAGAGAGCATGGCCTGCTTTCGAGAACATTTTTTCAGATACTGAAGATATATCTATACAGTTCAAACACTTAATTGCGACTTTTTGTAGCATTTGATCGGTAGTGCGGATGGTATGATTTTAATGGATCTTGTTTATGATGTAGAAGGCAATCTTTCAGACTACAACTGAACTGTGATGGTACGTCTGTTACTGTTCCAGTTTGCTTTTGCTATTTCATAACCTTCACTCTAAAAATCAAGCTATTTTATAATGTTCACCCTAAAAATCAATTTTGGTTTCTCTGCTTGCTTGTAAAGTATCTACGTGTTGCCCGTCCTCACTGACAGTCGTCTGCACAGCTGCTAGCAAACCCTTGATGATTTCGATTACTTACGAACATGCTGATGTATGGTTTGGAGCCGAGTGGAAGGCTTAAACCAGAGGCTCAGACGATTCTGCGGAGATCTGGGGTGCAAATTTCTCAACCTCCGCTATAGGGGGGAGAAATGTAGGGTCCCCCTGAATAGGTCAGGCGTGCACTACACGCAGGAAGCGGCTACAAGGGTAGCGGAGTACGTGTGGAGTGCACATGTGGGGTTTTTAGGTTAGAGAATTCTCTCCCTAGGCCCAACGAGACGCCTCCTGAGACGCGACGAGGTAGTAATAGGCAAAACTCAACATGGAATAACAATATTAATGTGCTAATAGTAAACTGCAGGAGCGTCTACAGAAAGGTCCCAGAACTGGTCTCATTAACAAACGGTCACAGCGCCCACATAGTACTAGGGACAGAAAGTTGGCTGAAAGCAGATTTAAACAGTAATGAAATTCTAAACTCAGATTGGAATGTATACCGCAGAGACAGGCTGGACAGTGAAGGGGGAGGCGTGTTTATAGCGATAAAAAGTACAATAGTATCGAAGGAAAGTGACGGAGATCCGAAATGTGAAATAATTTGGGTGAAGGTCATGGTTAAAGCAGGCTCAAACTTGGTAATTGGATGTTTCTATAGGCCCCCTGGCTCAGCAGCTGTTGTGGCAGAGCATCTAAAGGAAAATTTGGAAAATATTTCGAGTAGATTTCCCAACCATGTTTTAGTTCTGGGTGGAGATTTTAATTTGCCGGATATAGACTGGGAGACTCAAACGTTTATAACCGGTGGCAGGGACAAAGAATCCAGTGAAACTTTTTTAAGTGCATTATCTGAAAACTACCTTGAGCAGTTAAACAGAGAACCGACTCGTGGCGATAACATATTAGACCTTCTGGTGACGAACAGACCCGAACTATTTGAAACAGTTAACGCAGAACAGGGAATCACCGATCATAAAGCGGTTACTTCATCGATAATTTCAGCCGTAAAAAATATATATATATATATTAAAAAAGGTAGGAAGATTTTTCTGTTTAGCAAAAGTGACAAAAAGCGGATTTCAGACTACTTGATGGCTCAACACAAAAGTTTTGTCTCAAGTACAGATAGTGTTGAGGATCAGTGGACAAAGTTCAAAACCCTCGTACAATATGCATTAGTATGTGCCAAGCAAGATCGTAAGAGAAGGAAAGGAGCCACCGTGGTACAACAACCGAGTTAGAAAACTGCTGGCAAACATAAACATAGCCAAAGCCTTGCAGACAAACAAAAATTACGCGAAGCGAAATGTAGTGTGAGGAGGGCTATGTGAGAGGCGTTCAATGAATTCGAAATTAAAGTTCTATGTACTGACTTGGCAGAAAATCCTAAGATATTTTGGTCTTGTGTCAAAGCGGTAGGTGGAGCAAAACAAAATGTCCAGACACTCTGTGACCAAAATGGTACTGAAACAGAGGATGATAGACTAAAGACAGAAATACTAAATGTCTTTTTCCAACAGCTGTTTCACAGAGGAAGACTGCACTGTAGTTCCCTCTCTAGTTTGTCGCACAGATGACAAAATGGTAGATATCGAAATAGACGACAGATGAATAGAGAAACAATTAAAATCGCTCAAAAGAGGAACGGCCGCTGGACCTGATGGGATACCAGTTCGATTTTACACAGAGTACGCGAAGGAACTTGCCCCTCTTCTTGCAGCGGTGTACCGTAGGTCTCTAGAAGAGCGTAGCGTTCCAAAGGATTGGAAAAGGGCATAGGTAATCCCCGTTTTCAAGAAGGGACGTCTAACAGATGTGCAGAACTATATACCTACATCTCTAACGTCGATCAGTTGTAGAATTTTGGAACACATATTATGTTCGAGTATAATGACTTTTCTGGAGACTAGAAATCTACTCTGTAGGAATCAGCATGGGTTTCGAAAAAGACGGTCGTGAGAAACCCAGCTCGCGCTATTCGTCCACGAGACTCAGAGGGCCATAGACACGGGTTCACAGGTAGATGCCGTGTTTCTTGACTTCCACAAAGTGTTCGATACAGTTCCCCACAGTCGTTTAATGATCAAAGTAAGAGCATATGGACTATCAGACCAATTGTGTGATTGCATTGAGGAGTTCCTAGATAACAGAACGCAGCATGTCATTCACAATGGAGAGAAGTCTTCCGAAGTTATAGTGATTTCAGGTGTGCCGCAGGTGAGTGTCATAGGGTCGTTGCTATTCACAATATACATAAATGACCTTGTAGATGACATCGGAAGTTCACTGAGGCTTTTTGCGGATGATGCTGTGGTATATCGAGAGGTTGTAACAATGGAAAATTGTACTGAAATGCAGGAGGATGTGCAACGAATTGACGCATGGTGCAGGGAATGGCAACTGAATCTCAATGTAGACAAGTGTAATGTGCTGCGAATAATTAGAAAGAAAGATCCTTTATCATTTAGTTACAATATAGCAGTTCAAAACTGGAAGCAGTTAATTCCATAAATTATCTGGTAGTAGGCATTAGGAGGTTTAGATTGGAATGATCATATAAAGTTGATCGTCGGTAAAGTAGATGCCAGACTGAGATTCATTGGAAGAATCCTAAGAAAATCCAATCCGAAAACAAAAGAAGTAGGTTACACTACACTTGTTCGCCCACTGCTTGAATATTGCACACCAGTGTGGGATCCGTACCAGATGAGGTTGATAGAAGAGATAGAGAAGATCCAACGGAGAGCAGCTCGCTTCGTTACAGGATCATTTAGTAATCGCGAAAGCGTTACGGAGATGATAGATAAACTCCAGTGGAAGACTCTGCAAGAGAGACGCTCGGTAGCTCGGTACGGGCTTCTGTTGAAGTTTCGTCATACCTTCACCGAGGAGTCTAGCAGTATATTGCTCCCTCCTAACTAAATCTCGCAAAGAGACCATGAGTATAAAATCAGAGAGATTAGAGCCCACACAGAGGCATACCGACAATCTTTCTTTCCACGAGCAATACGAGACTGGAACAGAAGGAAAAACCAATGGAGGTACTCAAAGTGCCCTGCGCCACACACCGTCAGGTGGCTTGCGGAGTATAGATGTAGATGTAGATGTAGATGTAGCGTGGTTGGTACAATAGCATTGCACTGAATAATATTAACAATCAGTGGATGCAGCTGCAAAAATCATTCCTTCACGTAAAACGTTGGATTCCAACACAAGGCTAGATATACTTTGAAAACATTTAAAAGGCTAGATATACTCTAAAAACATTTAAAAGGCTACAGCAGAATATGAGTATAGGTAGCAGTTGTTCAATGCCGCTGAAACTATGGTCCGCTTTGGCATTCCCCTTATTGTCAGAATAACCTAAGGAGAAAAAGAAAGCAATTGTTATTAAAGGCACCCACCTGAGATAATAAATTAAAAATGTTAAACACGATACTCAACTGTTTGCAACTGACCTAAGTGAACATAAGCCATATGCGGCAACCATCTGTAAAATTTCAACACCGATATTAAAATTTAAAAGATAATCATATCCACTCAAGTAAGACATTAACCATGGAAATCAGAAAAGGTATACTTTCGGCGTCAGTTTTTGTATGAGAACCGAAGTGACAACAACAAGTTAAGCGTAAAGTTCGTAACGAATAATTTTACTCTGTGGTCGTTCTAGAGTACCGAATTCATAGCCTTCCTTGTCGTTTAAAATGGTTCAAATGACTCTGAGCACTATGGGACTTAACATCTAAGGTCATCAGTCCCCTAGAACTTAGAACTACTTAAACCTAGCTAACATAAGAACATCACACACATCCATGCCCGAGGCTGGATTCGAACCTGCGACCGTAGCGGTCGCTCGGTTCCAGACTGAAGCGCCTAGAACCGCACGGCCACACCGGCCAGCTTCGATGTCGTCTGACAGACTTAATCTACTCAGGCTAACTTCCTTCTGAAGGCGCTTCACCAAGTTAAAAGCAAGGCCTACACTGAAGGAACGAACAGGACTGCAATAAGAACTTTCTTACTCGGCCACAACGTAGAGTAATATGACAATGTACTAGCCCTCATATTGCATCACCGCTCATAATGTCACAACTCACTCCAAACAAACGACCCAATCGGCGAACTGGGCAAATCCGCTTATGGGGAAGGTAGTGAAATTTCATCATGGCTGCAAAAAAATCGCGGGGGGGGGGGGGGGAGAGGTTGACAATTTATTTCGTAACGTATCTTGACGTGATGACTTTAGTGGGTAGATCCAATTTGCTAAATAAAATTTCTTTCACCATTGTTGAACTTTCGAGTTTTAAAAAAATAATTAATTTTTCGAACAAATCCGTGGAGTTGTTGGCTATCACGGACTGTATTCACAAAAATGTTTTGAGCCAAAACCTTTTAAAATTGACGGAGGAGTAGCATTTTCTCGTTTCGACCATTTTTTACAAAGAAACTGAAGTATAGTTACCTTTTTAACATAACATACACACGAATACCGCCCCGGTAGCTGAGTGGTCAGTTTGCTAGCGGCCGTGCGAAGCGGAGGTCCATTACTTCCGCCTGTGCGAGTGTTTGTTTACTTGTGGACTTAGTCTGCGCGCTGGCTAGTAACAACGATCATGGCGAACAAGTACAGGAAAACTACATTACGATTCAATTTCTGCAAAGACTACGAACGACGAAAGGCTTTAGCAGTGGAACGATTCATTCGAGAGGACGTCAAGATACCGCCAAACGATATTGTCGGAATTCACCTGTCCATCGTTAGTCCCACGGTGTATGTTAAGATGGTAAACGACGCGGCGTGTGAGAGAATTCTACAGGCGACAAAAGCAGGTCTCCGATTTTGCCATAGTGACGGGAATGTCGGCACGGTAACTGTAGAACATGCTGGTCTGGGTGTACTGAAAATACGTGTTTTTGAGCTGCCATTTGAGCTCCCGCTTGACGAAGTTATCGAGGCTTTTAAGCCATACGGCACGGTACATGGTCACACAGCAGAACGCTGGAGACAATTCGCCACGTACCCCGTTCTTAACGGAGTGCGACAGATCACTACTGATCTTCAGAAGCATGTACCGTCCTATCTGACAATTGGTGGTTGTCGGGCGGTGATGATTTACGATGGTCAACCACGTACATGTTCTGGCTGTGGCCAGGAGGGACACCTCAGGTCGAACTGTATGCAACGGCGGATTACGCAACTGCCTTCAAATGTGCGGGAGCCGTCGCCGGCGAAGACAGTACTATCGATCACCTATGCCAAAGCCCTCTCTGCGTCCGCTGATGACCGAAAGGACACAGCCCCGGTGGAAGATCAAGATAGCACTCTCCGAAACCTTGTAGAAGAAGTCGGGATGACAGAGGAGCTGCTCCATCGAGCATACAATCTACGGCGACAACATCAGATGAGACCGAACTCCTACCAAGCACACCGATAGTACACGAGGCAGTTCCAGCCACTACGGATGCTGTTCCGTCTGGAACGCACTCTGTGACGACAACATCAGTTTCGATCGAACTTCCGCCAAGTACAACTATGGGACTCGAAACACTTCCATTTCCTACGGATGCTTTTCTGTCGGGCAGCCGTGATTCCCTACAATTTGAGGACACGGAAGGAAGGTCACGCAAACAACGTTCCCCGAAAAGGAGGAAACGGCGTCGTCGCACGACATCTCCTAGGGATGACTCCCCTTGCCCCGACGACGATGTGCCTGTGGACCAAGACGACACAACAGCCTCTACGAAACAGGATGAGGCAATGGAAACTGTTCGATCAGACCCGCAGCGGTCTGTCACATTGACGGTTCCGGGACGTGGTCATGCTGAAGAGGAATCACAACCAGTTGGCTCTCCAGACGCAAATGCTGTGGCTATGGACACGAATATATCACTGCCTGCAAAGATGTGGTATGACGATATTGAGGAGGCGCCGGACGTCATACAGAGGCAGCAGGCACTCACGAAGATTGCCTAATAATTGCTGAAGGAGAAGGGAGAGGGGCGAGAGAACGTCTTCTAACTCAGCCCCCAGCGCCGATGCAGGGAGATGTTGTTGCGCCTCGACAGATTGGGATTCAACGCCATGCGAACCGTATTGCGACATTAAATATAAATGACGTGCGTTCAACAGCCAAAATACACCAACTGAAGGAAACGATTTGGGCATCTGATGTGGATATTGCTTTGCTGCAGGAAGTCCACATAGCTGCACTCCCATACATCGCAGGCTACCAATCCTATTCGTCAGATGGAGATCACAATGGGAGTGGGGTGGCAGTTTACGTGCGAGATGGCTTCCCAGTGGAAAACGTGTGTTACCTTCCGTCGGCCAGGGGAATGGCTTTCACGACGTTTGGGACACGCATCATCAATCTTTATGCACCGTCGGGAAACAATCGGCGGCGGGAAAGGGCGCGATTTTATGCAGAAGACATTGCCCCACTTTTCCATGGACGTTATGAATGTGTAGTAATTGGTGGAGATTTCAACTGTGTTCTCAGCCAGAAAGACCAATGGCCGCAAGCAAACATCAGCCAGGAGTTGCGAATCGTTGTCAACGACATAGTACTCAGTGACACGTGGTAATTACGACATGGAGATGCACCGGGATACACCTATGTGACAAGTCACTCGGCGAGCCGGTTAGATCGCATTTATATCTCACGGGCTCATGCAAACGATGTCCAGGACGGGGAACGCTGGCCATTGGCATTTTCCGATCACAGCGCTTACATCTGTACGGTGCTTCTTCCCCGTAGAGAGGTGTGGAACGGTAAGGCCCCGTGGAAATTAAACATTCAACATCTACATGATCCTGAATGCCGTCAACGGATCCTTGAGACATGGACGATGTGCGAGCGAAGGGTCGGAAGGTGCTTCGCCGTACGTTCATCTCATATAGCAGGGAGATGGCAGAATGGCGCCGCCGTACGAACGACTTTTATTTTGCAGCGCTGCGAGACCTGGATGATGGTCCGCCGGGACAGGACATCTGGATCGAACGCAAAAGGATAAAAGCTAAACTAGTGGCTTTAGCTCGGAAACATCTTCAGGGAACCGTGGTGCGCGCCAGATGTCACGATACGATAATGCACGAGATTCCTTCCATGCACCACGTCGTGAATGAACGAAAACACCGACGACGCGTTTTGGTACGGGAATTAATTACCCGCGAAGACCGAAGAGTGACGCGTCAAGCGGACATTGTCTCTGCATTCGTCGACCATTACCAACACATCTATCGGGAAGAAGCAGCCCCTGTCGATGACCTCGAACGTATAGCCACGTACGTCTCCCGTACACTGACGGTGGAAGCCGCGGGAACCTTACTGGATGCCATTAGCTGTGAGGAAGTACTTGATGCGATCGCGAAGGGTGTGTTGAATCGGTCCCCAGGCATTGATGGACTTCCTGATGAATTTTTTTCGAGAATTTCGCAACGAAATGGTACCACGATGGACGGAAATGTACAACGAGATGTTAAATTCCGATGCGCCTATTCCACCGGCTTTTATGGAAGGCCTTTTGGTGCCAGTACATAAACCGAAGCCAGGAATTGCGGTCACACGTTATCGCCCCATCACCCTGCATAATGCCGACTATAAGATCTTTGCACGGTTGCTAGCGTCCCGATGTCGTATGTTAATTCGTAGCGTTCTCTCTCCAGAACAGACGACACCGGGTGGATCGGTGAATGTGCAAACAGCTACTGGCGAATGCCGTGATGTGATAGCGCTGGCGGAGGAGTGCCGGCTTAAAGCGGCGATGGTGGCGGTTGATTTTGACAGTGCTTTTGATAAGGTGCGCCACAACTATCTGTACGCTGTACTGGAACAAATGGGATTTCCAGGCCGTTTTACTGGTATCACTAGAAGAATTTATGGGGGCGCACAATCCTTGGTACAGGTTAATTGGCGTATAACAGGGCCCATTCAAATTCGACGATCCATTCGCCAGGGGTGCCCTCTCTCGATGCTGCTGTTCGCGATAGCGCTGGAACCATTAATTGGGAGGCTAACAAATTCTCTTTCTGGGATGGAACTGCGGGGCTACACCTTCAAATGTCGTGCCTATGCGGACGACCTCCTGCTGCTCGTTCGTTCTGAGGAAGAGGTGAAGACGGTCCTTGAACTGTTATTGGACCACAGTGTGACAGCGGGTAGTGCAGTGAACATGAACAAATCGGCAGCAATGCCGGTTGGAAGGGGCCTTACACCGGAAGAAATCAGTGCGTTTCCTTATGTGCAACGATTCCGCTATCTCGGCATAGACTTTACCTCATCTGTAAAACATACTGCGGCAGTTAACTACCGACGTATTTTACAGACAACACGTACCATGGTCCGACAACATCTCCTACGGCGCCTTGATCCTTTGCAGCGAGTCGAATATCTGAACACTTATGTGGTTTCTCGAATGGTGCATATTTCGCAGATCCTGCCCCTACCACTCACGCTCGGACGTCGACTTCAATCAGCACTAGGCTATTTTGTGATGATTGGATCGCCCCTCAAGGTGCGATACGCAACGCTCACGCTCCCTACGGACAAGGGGGGACTCGGACTTACGAATGTTCACTGCCGAGCGACGGCGCTCCTTCTAGCCACGATGTACAAGCAATGGCGTAGCGGGCGTGATTCCCTTACATCCCGCCTACTGGATCTCCTAGTTCCAGCGTCCCTCACACCTCCGGTGCCGGTGGGCAACATTACGCCACATTTTGCACATGTATCAACATTTATCGTGGAACTTAATTATATCAGAGACGAGCTTCCGCGCACGAGACCACCATGCGCGAAGGATTTTTATGTTTGGCTGCAACGACGGATAAGTCGTAATGTCATTGAACTCAAACACCCCAAGTTGCATTGGCCGAAGATTTGGAGACACGTGCACCAAAAATTCCTTCCTACCTTCGTTCGGGCACTGTGGTTCTCTGTCGCCTGTGGCAAGTTCGACACCAACCAACGGCTCCATGCAATTGGACTAGTGGACACTCCACTATGCCCGAAATGTCGCCAAGTGAATGATGACCATCACCGCTTAACTTTTATCGCGGTGGAGGACGTATGGCTCCTAGGAAGACAGATGGTGGCTTGCTACCTCCGTGTGACCCCGCAACGTATTACACCTGCTTCCTTCTTACATCCGGAGAGTGACTACTTTCCTTCGACTAAATCACAGTCGATCATCTGGGTCAAAGGTTGGACGATCGCGTACCTCTATGGGGATGCTGCCAAGTCGCGACTCGACTTTTGGTATTTCTTGCAGCAAGCCTGCAATGAGGTTCATGGGTGGTCACACTATCGGAAAACCTTTGCCAACTATCTTCAGGCAGTCTTCCTCGACCCTCCACGCAGTTGGGATGTGCCGGGTGCAGTCGGTGTGCACATTTCAAATGGTTCAAATGGCTCTGAGCACTATGGGACTCAACTGCTGTGGTCATAAGTCCCCTAGAACTTAGAACTACTTAAACCTAACTAACCTAAGGACAGCACACAACACCCAGCCATCATGAGGCAGAGAAAATCCCTGACCCCGCCGGGAATCGAACCCGGGAACCCGGGCGTGGGAAGCGAGAACGCTACCGCACGACCACGAGATGCGGGCGGTGTGCACATTTGACAGCTGATAATGAACCTCACGCTTCTCTCACCGCTCAGTATGTAATGCACATACTATACCATGAAATGATCTACATGTTCCTTTTAACAGAGTGATCTCTATGGAAAATAAATAAATAAATAACTAAAAACAAAAAAAACAAAAAAGTGGCCAGCGCGACAGACTGTCAATCCTAAGGGACCGGTTTCGATCCCGGGCTGGGTCGGAGATTGTCTCCGCTCAGGGACTGGGTGTTGTGTTGTCCTAACCATCATCATTTCATCCCCATCGACGCGCAAGTCGCCGAAGTGGAGTCAACTCGGAAGACTTGCACCAGGCGTGCGGTCTACCCGACGGGAGGCCCTCGGTCACACGACATCATCAGTGTAAATAAATTACAAAAATTTTGTATTCATGATACGCGACAAGAGGTTAGCGTAAAATAGTATTAATATGGCATTATACAATGTTCTGCCAGTATGAAGGAAGAATAAATAAAAGACGACATGAAACATTACTGAATTTTATTCTCTACTTTCACTTTACGCATAACATCACACATTTCCGTCTCCGCTACGTCCGCATGGGTGGAACTTTGGCCAAGGATATGGCTGGCCACGCGAAATGATAGAGGGTCGTTTCGGCCGCCAGGCATTATGCTGTCGTCAGTCGCCGGACTTGCGCGTGACGTTAGAGTAGGTAGACTCCAGGGGCGTTGGCCGCTAGGGTATATGTATGGATCGTGGTATGAATGAAATTATGTGGAGAAACTGGACTGGGTTTGAATGACGATCATTTGCTCAAATCTGAACCTCACACCCCTCTGCCACTCATCCTGACGAGAAACCTCCATAAATACGAGGACCGGAACTTAAATATTGGCAACTATTTATTCGCAACTGATACAAAAGAGTTATACAGGGTGATTCAAAAAGAATACCACAACTTTAGGAATTTAAAACTCTGCAACGACAAAAGGCAGAGCTAAGCACTATCTGTCGGCGAATTAAGGGAGCTATAAAGTTTCATTTAGTTGTACATTTGTTCGCTTGAGGCGCTGTTGACTAGGCGTCAGAGTGAGTTGATGCTAAGATGGCGACCGCTCAACAGATAGCTTTTTGTGTTATTGAGTACGGCAGAAGTGAATCGACGACAGTTGTTCAGCGTGCATTTCGAACGAAGTATGGTGTTAAACCTCCCGATAGGTGGTGTATTAAACGTTGGTATAAACAGTTTACAGAGAATGGGTGTTTGTGCAAAGGGAAAAGTTCTGGACGGCCGAGAACGAGTGATGAAAATGTAGCACGCATCCAGCAAGCATTTGTTCGCAGCCCAGGAAAATCGACTCGCAGAGCTAGCAGAGAGCTGCAAATTCCACAATCAACTGTATGGAGAGTCCTACGAAAAAGGTTAGTTATGAAACCTTATCGTCTGAAATTGGTTCAAGCACTGTCTGCAGCTGATAAGATTAAAAGAATCGATTTCTGTGATTTTATCCTTGCTCAAATGGAAACAGATGAATCTTTCGTTTCAAAGATTGTGTTTAGTGATGAAGCAACTTTCCACACTAATGGGAAAGTCAACCGTCACAATGTCTGTATATGGGGCACTGCGAATCCGCGGGAAACAACTCAGTATGAACGTGACTCGCCTAAGGTGAACGTTTTCTGTGCCATTTCAGCCAATAAAGTTTTTGGTCCCTTTTTCTTCGAAGGTGCTACTGTAACTGGACTACAGTATCTGGAGATGTTAGAGAATTGGCTGTTCCCTCAGCTCGAACAAGAAGCACAACAATTCATATTTCAGCAGGATGGAGCGCCACCACATTGGCACTTATCTGTCCGTAACTACCTGAACGTCAACTACCCGAGGCGATGGATCGGTCGCCAGGCAGCCCGTGACAGAGCACTTCATCACTGGCCTCCAAGAAGCCCTGATCTTACCCCCTGCGATTTTTTCTTATGGGGGTATGTTAAGGATATGGTGTTTCGGCCACCTCTCCCAGCCACCATTGAAGATTTGAAACGAGAATTAACAGCAGCTATCCAAACTGTTGCGCCTGATATGCTACAGAGAGTGTGGAACGAGTTGGAGTATCGGGTTGATATTGCTCGAGTGTCTGGATGGGGCCATATTGAACATCTCTGAACTTGTTTTTGAGTGAAAAAAAACCTTTTTAAATAATCTTTGTAATGATGTGTAACAGAAGGTTATATTATGTTTCTTTCATTAAATACACATTTTTAAAGTTGTGGTATTCTTTTTGAATCACCCTGTATTTTTGCCCCTATTACAACTGAAAATACCGTGGACATAAATCCGCGTGTCTGTAAATTTAAAAAAAAATGTAAACTATAGTTATACTTTTTTTATATGCGCTGATTTAACAGGTACATATAGATTATGCACATATACACACACGGTTACGTATGTACGTACAGTTTATGCACATATACAGACACAATCATATAAAATTGGTGTTTCAATTAAATTTCTGCACAATACACATCTGGTGATATGAAGCTAACTAACTATACTTCAACATTTTTGAAAAAGAAAATCACTAAAATAAAAAATTCTAACCTCCATTAATTTTAAACGTTTTTGATTCAAACTTTTTTTGTGAATGCAATCCGTGATAACCAACGACTCCACGTACGGGTTTGAAAAAAAAATTTTTTTTCAGAACTCAAAAATTCAGAAGTTATGAAAAGAAATGCTTATCAGATTGGATTTACCCACTGAATTTAGCACGCCAAGATAAGTTATGAAACAAATTTTCAGCTTCCTGCGATTATTTTACGGCCGAGTTTAAATTTCACTGGGACCTCCGCCTAAGTCGGCCGTTGCTCAAGCTGCCCCCTGCGTGTGCGGAAAGTAAACAAGTTCTCACCAGTTAAGTAATACAGTGAAGAGCCAAAGAAACTGCTACACCTGCCTAATATCGTGTAGGACTCAAGCGAGCAAGCAGAAGTGCCTCAACACGACGTGGCATGGACTGTTTTAAAGTTGATATATAGTGTACTGCTTCTCACAGAAATATGTACAGCAACACTTACAAAGTTTTGCAAGCACTCGAGAATTTATTTTTTGTTCGCCAAACTGACTGTAAATAGGCTTCTCTTTACAAGTTTAGGAGACTAATTTTCGCAACAACGTCTTCTCACTTTTAGAACAGAATATTCTTTAATGTTGACCATTTCCAGGCTTTGTTGGAGGGCTCCATACACTCGACTAGGGCAATATCATCTTCTATCTGGAGAGCCAGTCCTGGGTAAATATTTTTCCAATTCACACAAACGAAGTTTCCTACATTCAGGCTTGCTTTATCCAAATGACTGTCTTTTCTTAGATTAGGTGGCGGTCTTGATGAAGCTGATTAAATTTATTCCTTGGCGCTTTCAACAACAAGCGGTATATCAACAACACTTAATGGCATGTCACCTATACATTCTTCGTTGTCGTTGTTTAGAGATGTATCATCATTTTCTTCAGAATGCAGGCTAAAAGTGTCGTCATCATCAACTGAGGTAGACTTTCGTCTTTTCTTTTTATCTTATTTCTGAAATTCAGAGCACTTACGTTTGTTCTTATTATTAAATGTTGGTGACTTAGTCTGAGAAGTATCTTTGGTATTACTCTCAGACTCTTGTAGGTAGGTCACACGGACACTCTTTCCAGAAGGAACTTGCAATGTTACTAGTGGAACGAAGTTCGACAAACTCTTTGTGCTTAACATGTAGTTTCTCCAAAAATGCTTGCCCTTGGTTTGAAACCCTCTTAGAATCTCATCTTCGTGAACAGAGTATATCTCCATTGTCTTGAAACCAGATATCACGTTCTGAGAAACATTCTGTTCCATTTCTTCGAAAACAATTTTTAACAACAACTGGAATTGATTTTTGGGTAGCATATCAAGTTGTTTCCCTCCATTAGTCTATTTTCATCTTCCAATAACATCCCGCCGTTTCATTTTTGGAGGTCTAAAACAAGCAGTGTGGAAAGGCTGAGCCAAATGCGTAGAGTCTGGAGGCAAACAGACAAAATGAACATCGTTTATTTCACAAAGATTTATTACATTGAGACAGTTATGAGTACTCAGATTATATCCTAGCCGAACCTTTTTCCATCTTGTTTCCTTTGAAAGGCTGAAGGTGACTTGTAAACGACTCCACAAAGAGAGGTAAGTCTATCCACCCACGATTGCTACGACTGTATCGTGCTCCCACCGGGCCATTTTCTGTCCATTTATTCCAGAGATGTTCAGCCTTGTAAATAATATATAGCGGGAATGAGGTTCCAGAAGCATTTTCACAAAACATGACACTTTTGCTGGATTTTGTGGAATTTATGACTATTTCCGGATATTTAGAACACATTCTGCATATTATTTTCTTTTCAGGACCATCACTCATACTTGTTTCTCCAAAATTAAAGACACCTACAACGTGTTGACAGGAGGAAAGTTTCCAGCCGATTTTTCATACACAAACCGCAGTTGACCGGCGTTGTCTGGTAAAACGTTGTTGTGATGCCTCGTGTGAGGAGGAGTAATGCTTACCATCACGTTTCCGACTTCGTGTAAGGAGGGGAAATGCGTACCATCACGTTTCCGACTTTCATATAGGTCGGATTGTAGCCTATCGTGATTGCGGTTTATCGTATCGCGACATTGATGCTCGCGGTGGTCGAGATCCAATGACAGTTAGCAGAATATGGAAACGGTGGGTTCAGGAGGTTAATACGGAACGCCGTGCTGGATCCTAACGGCCTCGTATCTCCAGCAGTCGAGATGACAGGCATCTTATCCGCATGGCTATAACGGATCGTGCAGCCACGTCTCGATCCCTGAGTCAACAGATGGGGACGTCTGCAAGACAACAACCATCTTCACCAACAGTTCGACGACGTTTGCAGCAGCATGGACTACCAGCTCGGAGGCTATGGATGCGGTTACCCTTGACGCTGCACCACAGACAGGAGCGCGTGCGATGGTGTACTCAACGACGAACCTGGGTGCACGAATGGCAAAACGTCATTTTTTCGGATGAATCCAGGTTCTATTTACAAAATGATGATGGTCGCATCCGAGTTTGGCGACATTGCGGTGAACGAACGTTGGAAGCGTGTATTCGTCATCGCCATACTGGCGTATCACTCGGCGTGATGGTATGGGGTGCCACTGGTCACACGTCTCGGTCACCTCATGTTCGCACTGACAGCACTTTTAGCATTGGACGTTACATTTCAGATGTGTTACGACCCGTGGCTCTACCCTTCATTCGATCTCTGCGAAACCCTACATTTCAGCAGGATAATGCACGACCGCATGTTGCAGGTGCTGTACGGGCCTTTCTGGATACAGAAAATGTTCGACTGCTGCCCTAGCCAGCACATTCTCCAAATCTCTCACCAATTGAAAACCTCTGGTCAGTGGTGGCCGAGCAACTGGCTCTTCACAATACGCCAGTCACTCCTCTTGATGAATTGTGGTATCGTGTTTAAGCTGCATGGGCAGCTGTACCTGTACACTCCATCCAAGCTCAGTTTGACTCAATGCCCAGGCTTATCAAGGCCGTTATTACCGCCAGAGGTGGTTGTTCTGGGTACTGATTTCTCAGGATCTCTGCACCCAAACTGCGTGAAAATGTAATCACGTGTCAGTTCTAGTATAATGTATGTGTCCAATGAATACACGTTTATCATCTGCATTTCTTCTTGGTGTAGCAATTTCAATGGCCAGTAGTGTAAGTGGAAGGAATTACTCGTGAGTTCCAAACTGCGACCGGCAGCTCAGCTGGCACAGCGACTACGCGAGGGGATTTAAAAATAAGGGGGTACAACGGTCGACAAACTCCTTATAAGCCACACAACTCTATAGACAACGCTAAGCGACGCTTGAGGTTGCTTAAAGAGCCCCGCCACAGATTTAGAGTGATGTATCAGTTTGGTAGAAGGGTTTGGGTTTGACAATTGCATGGACAACGTTCCCTGCCGTCGAGTGTAATGCCAGCAGTGAATTACGGAGGAGGTGGTATCACAGTGTGGGAGTGTCTTCGTGGTTAGGGCGTGGCACCCTTATTGCATTTAAGAAACCAGTAAATGCTGAAGGATATGAACATAGTTTACAGTACTGTGCACTGCATACAGCAGTCGAACAGTTCGGAGAGAGTGGTATCACCATAACAGTTCGCCGTGATGCGTATAGAAGTTTGATGTACCTGTGGAGTGCAGTTCCCTCCAAATCTTCAAATGTGTGTGAATTCCATAGGGACCAAACTGCTAAGGTCATCGGTGCCTAGACTTACACACTACTTAGACTAACTTACGCTAAGGACAACACACACACCCATGCCCGAGGGAGGACCCGAACCTCCGGCGGGAGGGGCTGCGCAATTCGTGACATGGTGCGTCAAATCACTTGGCCACACCGCGCGGCAGTTACGTTCATTGAACCTTTTGGCACCAGACGTCTGCAACGATTTGGTGGTAGGGCACAATAAATTCATTAATAATGCCTTCCACGTCATCCTATGCCTCCATTATTTCACATCGGTGTCAAAAACATCGATGTTTTGCGGTCGATTATTATCAGCCGAAAAAATTCCTGTGCTTGTCAAAACTACAGAAGAAACGCTTTACTGTATGTCACACAAAAAAAGAACCTATCATTTTTCTTGTTAAAGAGACTGACCTCCATTACCGAAGAACTCATTCGAAACCACTAATGCGGTTTTTGCAAAAATACGGGTATATTCATATTAGATCATTCAGTTACTCTAGGACAAACAGAAGAGGCTTGGTAACTCAATGTAAATATCCGCATACCGTTTCTGGATTTCAAAAAGGCCTATGACAGCATGCACAAACGGACACTCCTAAACATAATGCCCCAAATATAATCAGATTAGTTGAACCTTGCTATAAAACGACACCTGAGGGAGGAACTGAAAATTTTAAGGTGTCCACTGGAGACTGAGACATGGGCACGCTATTTTGTCTGTTTTATTTAACCTCCTCTTAAAAAAGATAGATGGGAAATTTATTAAACGTAAACCACAGAGGATCCAACTGGGCGGGGGGAAGGGGGTGAATAGTACTCTACTTAACTGCGGACATGATGTAGCAGTAACAGGTACATCCAAAACAGAAATAACCAGAAGGATGCAAAATTAGTGCTATCGACAGGGGATGTCAAATTGATTCCACATTTTTAGATTTTCAGAAGGCTTTCGACACCGTTCCTCACAAGCGTATTCTGACCAAACTGCGAGCCTACGGAGTATCACCTCCCCCAAGGAAGTGATGTTGTTGTTGTTGTCGCCTTCAGTCCTCAGACTGGTTTGATGCAGCTCTCCATGCTACTCTATCTTGTGCAAATTTCTTCATCTCCCAGTTACTGCAACCTACATCCTTCTGAATCTGCTTAGTGTATTCATCTCTTGGTCTCCCTCTACGATTTTTACCCTCCACGCTGCCCTCCAATACTAAATAGGTGATCCCTTGATGCCTCAGAACATGTCCTACCAACCGATCCCTTCTTCTGGTCAAGTTGTGCCACAAACTCCTCTTCTCCACAATTTTAGTCAATACCTCCTCATAGTTATGTGATCTACCCATCTAATCTTCAGCATTCTTCTGTAGCACCACATTTCGAAGGCTTCTATACTCTTCTTGTACAAACTATTTATCGTCCATGTTTCATTTCCATACATGGCTACACTCCATACAAACACTTTCTGAAATGTCTTCCTAACTCTTAAATCTATACTCGATGTTAACTAATTTCTCTTCTTCAGAAATTCTTTCCTTGCCATTGCCAGTCTACATTTTATATCCTCTCTAAGTTGACTATCATCAGTTATTTTGGTCCCCAAATAGCAAAACTCCTTTACTACTTGAAGTGTCTCATTTCCTAATCTAATTCCCTCAGCATCACCCGACTTAATTCAAACTACATTCCATGATCCTCGTTTTGCTTTTGTTGATGTTCATCTTATATCCTGCTTTCAAGACACTGTCCATTGCGTTCAACTGCTCTTCCAAGTCCTTTGCTGTCTCTGACAGAATTACAATGTCATCGGCGAACCTCAAAGTTTTTATTTCTTCTCCATGAATTTTAATACCTACTCCGAATTTTTCTTTTGTTTCTTTTACTGCTTGCTCAATATACAGATTGATTAACATCGGGGATAGGCTACAACCCTGTCTCACTCCCTTCCCAACCACTGCTTCCCTTTCATGTCCCTCGACTCTTATAACTGCCATCTGGTTTCTGTACAAATTGTAAATAGCCTTTCGCTCCCTGTATTTTACCCCTGCCACCTTTAGAATTTGAAAGAGAGTATTTCAGTCAACATTGGCAAAAGGTTTCTCTAAGTCTACAAATGCTAGAAAAGTAGGTTTGCCTTTCCTTACTCTATTTTCTAAGATAAGTCGTAGGGTCAGTATTGCCTCACGTGTTCCAACATTTCTACGGAATCCGAACTGATCTTCCCCGAGGTCAGCTTCTACCAGTTTTTCCCTCGTCTGTAAAGAATTCGCGTTAGTATTTTGCAGCAGTGACTTATTAAACTGATAATTCGGTAATTTTCACATCTGTCAACACCTGCTTTCTTTGGGATTGGAATTATTATATTCTTCTTGAAGTCTGAGGGTATTTCGCCTGTTTCATACATCTTGCTCACAAGATGGTAGAGTTTTGTCAGGACTGGCTCTCCCAAGGCTGTCAGTAGTTCTAATGGAATGCTGTCTACCCCTGGGGCCTTGTTTCGACTCAGGTCTTTCAGTGCTCTGTCAAACTCTTCACTCAGTGTCATATCTCCCATTTCGTCTTCATCTACATCCTCTTCCATTTCCATAATATTGTCCTCAAGTACATCGCCCTTGTATAGACGCTCTATATACTCCTTCCACCTTTCTGCTTTCCTTTCTTTGCTTAGAACTGGGTTTCCATCTGAGCTCTTGATATTCATACAAGTGGTTCTCTTTTCTCCTAACGTCTCTTTAATTTTCCTGTAGGAAGTATTGTAAGTAGGCTGTTTATGTTTTCTTATTGGCAACGTTACGTGGCGCTCTGTATGAAAATCACTGGCTGTGCTGTGTGCAGTCTGTGGCTAGTTAGCATTGTTGTCTGCCATTGTAGTGTTGGGCAGCGGCAGGCTGGATGTGGGCGGCGCGTGGCGTTGCGCAGTTGGAGGTGAGCCGCCAGCAGTGGTGGATGTAAGGAGAGAGATGGCGGAGTTTTGAAATTACATATATTATGACTTTTGATGATATTAAGGTAAATACAGTGTTTGTTCTCTATTAAAATCTTTCATTTGCTAACCATCCCTATCAGTAGTTACATATGTAACGTCTCCTTAGAACATTTATACACCACTGTGCTTAAACTGACACACAATTTTTTTTTTTAACGCAACGCAATCAAACTTTCAGAAATCCCTACAAAGGAATGGCCCTGTCTAACATTAACCTATACGTTTCACAAATCACTTACCTCACCAAAAATCTTCGTTACTCGAACTACTGCAATACAGCGAGCCTACTGCAATACAGCGAGCGGCACTACTGCCAGCTAAATAAAAGATACAAACTACGGAAGTCACTAACTACTGATAGGCATAGTCAGCAAATGAAAGATTTTAATAGAGAACAAACAATGTATTTACCTTAATAGTCATAATATATATAGCAGTTCATGACAAATTACAAAACTCCGCCATCTCTCTCCCCACATCCACCACTGCTGGCGGCTCACCTCCAACTGCGCAACGCTACGCGCTGTTCACATCCAGCTGCCGCTGCCCAACACTACAATGGCAGACAACAATGCTAACTAGCCACAGACTGCACACAGCACAGCCAGTGATTTTCATACAGAGCGCTACGTAACGTTGCCAATAAGAAAACATAAACAGCCTACTTACAGTATCTATCTTACCCCTAGTGAGATAAACCTCTACATCCTTACATTTGTTCTCTAGCCATCCCTGCTTAGCCATTTTGCACTTCCTGTCGATCTCATTTTCAGACGTTTGTATACCTTTTTGCCTGCTTCATTTACTGCATTTCTATATTTTCTCCTTTCATCAATTAAATTCAATATTTCTTCTGTTACCCAAGGATTTCTACTAGCCCTCGTCTTTTTATCTACTTGATCCTCAGCTGCCTTCACTACTACATCCCTCAAAGCTACCCATTCTTCTTCTACTGTATTTCTTAGGCCCTTTATTGTTTCTGATCTATATTGACGACATAGGAGACAATCTGAGTAGCCGTCTTAGATCGTTTGCAGATGATGCTGTCATTTACCGTCGTGTAAAGTCAACAGATGATCAAAACGACTTGCAAAATGATTTAGATAAGATATCTGTATGGTGCGAAAAGTGGCAATCGACCCTGAAAAAAGAAAAGTGTGAAGTTATTCACATGAGTACTAAAAGAAATCAGCTAATTTCCATTACGCGATAAGTCACACAAATCTTAAGGCTGTAAATTCGGCTAAATACTTAGGGATTACAATTACAAATAACCCAAATTGGAACGATCACATAGATAATATTTTGGGTAGAGCAAACCGACTGTGATTCATTGGCAGAACACTTAGAAGGTGCAACAGGTCTAGTAAAGAGACTGCTACATCACGCTTGTCCGTCCTATTCTGGAGTATAGCTATGCGGTGTGGGATCCGCATCAGGTGGGAATGACGGATGACATCGAAAAAGTACAAAGAAGGGCAGCTGGTTTTGTATTATCGCGAATAGAGGAGGTAGTGTCACAGACATGATACGTGAATCGGAGTGGCAATCATTGAAACAAAGGCGTTTTTCGTTGTGACTGGATCTTCTCATGAAATTTCAGTCGTCAGTTTTCTATTCCGATTGCGAAGACATTCTGCTGCCACCCACCTACATAGGGAGAAATGATCATCACGATAAAATAAGAGAAATCAGGGCTCGCACAGAAAAATTTAAGTGCTTGTTTTTCCCGCATGCCGTTCGAGAGTGGAGCGGTAGAGAGACAGCTTGAAGATGGTTAATTGAACCCTCTGCCAGGCACTTTATTGTGAATAGCAGAGTAATGATGTAGATTACAAAACCGCTGAGAAAATAGGGTTACATACGCATGAGGAGGAGATATAATATCTGGCCGTATGTAAGAAAATCTGAAGCGATGCACCCTTCTGTAGAAGAATTCATTCTGTAGACAGTTGAACGTTTCAAGTACTTAGGGATACTTTATAGTGAAGACAACAGAACAGAGACAGGAACATATGCCCGTCTATCAGCAGCTAGTAAAACTCTTGTTCGCTGTATCAGTATCTCAGGGAAAAGATCACTTGACATTTTCACACTTAGCTTGTACCAATCAAGTACTGTACCAGTAACATTAAACCGATGTGAAGCAATCATATTTAGAAAGAAAGGTGAAGAAAAACTGTTATATTCGATTGGGAAAAAAACTACGGGAAACCTTTGGGCCTGTAACTGACGAAAGTAACAAAGAAGGATGAAGCTTAAAAAATGAAGAATCAGCGGTACAAATACTGTAACATCCTTAAAGTACTAAACAAGACATCGTTAAACCAGGCTGGTCACTTATCAGGAATTACAGAGAATAGACTGTCTAGAATAGCTGTTCTGCATGACAAAAGATGGAACTAGAGAAAGAGGAAGACCCAAAATTACGTGACGAGATAACAACCTAGAGAACATAGCTACAATGAACACCAGTTCAAAATGGACAAACAGCGAACTCAACAGAAAAAAATTTAAGAGCCTTGTAGAGCAGGCGTATTATCGATAAAGCCCTTTCCACGTGTGACTTAAGCATTATCATCCATCGTCGTTTAGACATCGATGATGAAATCGAAATCAGTGTTGTTGACATGCCAACATCATCCATATCTATTTGAAATAGTGTAGTCCGGAGATAGACAAAATCAGAAAGAGAAGAAAAGCTTTATTCATAATTTATTTTTATTATTATCATTAATTAATCAGGAAACTAAAAAATTACAAGGCATGCGCTAAAGACCTAATGTGTACTGAGACCTGGAAAAATTCAGCAAAATTTGGCATCACAAACCTCCGTCAACATCTAGTCTAACTATGGATCCGAGAGAAAATTCCATAACGCTTCTTGCCAGTAATATTTCATCCATTATTCATAGAAAGAGATAAAACCAACCCTGCTAATTACAGGGGGACAACATTATTGAACTGCAAATACAAAAATTTTTCACGTGTAGCTTACAACAGGGTCAAAAACACTCTGAAGCCACAACTTGGAGACTAACAACAAGAATTTCGACCTTACAGGACCAAATTTGCAGCCCGAAAGTAGTAAACGAAGGTTATGAGGGCGGAAAAATAACTATTTATTTCATTCATAGACTTAAAAAAAGCGTATGATAGTATCCATAGACCCGCCCTTTAAAAATCCTTATATCATATGGTCTTCATGGTAAATTAATAAAAATCATCGAACTAAGTTTAAGCCACGTGATTCTAAGACAAAATTCAAAGAAGAAATAAAAAGCTCTCACAACCAAAACTGTTATTACACAAGGTGACCCCTTCTCGAGGTAGCCATCGATTACGTCACTAAGATTTGGAAAAAGAAAGCCCATCTATAATCGAAATCGGAAAAAAAACCCTCAACATGAAGAAACTCTCTGGTGTTTTTGGCTGATTTAGCTCTTCTAGCTCTTGACGTGGAAGAAGTTCATGCTCAAATCATCAGTCACCAAAAATTCGCCTGAACATAGGATGACATGTATGCTTCGAGAAAACTTAGATCATGTCCATGAAACCCCTGTCTATAACTTAAATCTTCCTAAACAATTTAAAAATTTAACATAGCTCTACAGTTCAAATATCTTGGGGAAATTATAAAGCATAGCTTGCACCAGAAAGAAACGTAGTAAACAGGAGTAACCAAATTTTAAAAAAATGTTCAATTTCTATCCTGGTCGACGTGTAATAACAGACGTGTTAACAGAGAGAAAGATCCAACGCTAAGAAACTATAAATCTCCCGGAAGCCACGTATACTTGCAAAACACTGTGCAAAACGCTGCGCCAAATTAATCAGCGAAAGAAACACTGATTGGCTCATCAGTACTAAAAGTAGAATCACGAGAAATTGCATAAAGTACTAGGTAGATGATGTACGGAGAATCGTATCCAATGGTGCTGTCTAGCGAGATTTTGTTTCAGTTACTATACAATGAAGAAGAAAAGAATCTCTTATTTCTTTCAGATATTGTGAATGAAAGGAAACAGGATTCAACAGTAACATGGAGAAATCGTGGAAAGAAGGCAGGAGGACATTGGATCAGGGAAATTAAGCAAAATTTTAATGTAGCTAAACTCCGGATTTATTTATTTATTTATTGCCGAATTATAACTGTTACCTAATTTTTAAAACAGGTCGTACATCTTAAAGTTTTCGTTTTTCATCTTCTTACAGTTTTCTTTCCTGTTGTTTTATCTACAACATTTACGAAGAATAATACTTTTCAAAATAACAATAATTTAAGGTTGAAACATAAATAAATTTTGTTGTTTTTTAAGAAGAATATAAAAAGATGTCAGGATAGAGATTTGTTAGTAGCATCACCGAATGTGACTGAAGGTGAATACCTCGGAATGGTTTATTCGAGCCGTTGACCGCCAGTCGCACACCACACAGAAACACACACACACAAATGGTTCTTAGTAGAGAAATAACATTGCTTCTCCTATTTATTACTAATCCTATGTACACTCCTGCAAATGGAAAAAAGAACACATTGACACCGGTGTGTCAGACCCACCATACTTGCTCCGGACACTGCGAGAGGACTGTACAAGCAATGATCACACGCACGGCACAGCGGACACACCAGGAACCGCGGTGTTGGCCGTCGAATGGCGCTAGCTGCGCAGCATTTGTGCACCGCCGCCGTCAGTGTCAGCCAGTTTGCCGTGGCATACGGAGCTCCATCGCAGTCTTTAACACTGGTAGCATGCCGCGACAGCGTGGACGTGAACCGTATGTGCAGTTGACGGGCTTTGAGCGAGGGCGTATAGTGGACATGCGGGAGGCCGGGTGGACGTACCGCCGAATTGCTCAACACGTGGGGCGTGAGGTCTCCACAGTACATCGATGTTGTCGCCAGTGGTCGGCGGAAGGTGCACGTGCCCGTCGACCTGGGACCGGACCGCAGCGACGCACGGATGCACGCCAAGACCGTAGGATCCTACGCAGTGCCATAGGGGACCGCACCGTCACTTCCCAGCAAATTAGGGACACTGTTGGTCCTGGGGTATCGGCGAGAACCATTCGCAACTGTCTCCATGAAGCTGGGCTATGGTCCCGCACACCGTTAGGCCGTCTTCCGCTCACGCCCCAACATCGTGCAGCCCGCCTCCAGTGGTGTCGCGACAGGCGTGAATGGAGGGACGAATGGAGACGTGTCGTCTTCAGCGATGAGAGTCGCTTCTGCCTTGGTGCCAATGATGGTCGTATGCGTGTTTGGCGCCGTGCAGGTGAGCGCCACAATCAGGACTGCATACGACCGAGGCACACAGGGCCAACACCCGGCATCATGGTGTGGGGAGCGATCTCCTACACTGGCCGTACACCACTGGTGATCGTCGAGGGAACACTGAATAGTGCACGGTACATCCAAACCGTCATCGAACCCATCGTTCTACCATTCCTAGATCGGTAAGTGAACTTGCTGTTCCAACAGGACAATGCACGTCCGCAAATATCCCGTGCCACCCATCGTGCTCTAGAAGGTGTAAGTCAACTACCCTGGCCAGCAAGATCTCCGGATCTGTCCCCCATTGAGCATGTTTGGGACTGGATGAAGCGTCGTCTCACGCGGTCTGCACGTCCAGCACAAACGCTGGTCCAACTGAGGCGCCAGGTGGAAATGGCATGGCAAGCCGTTCCACAGGACTACATCCAGCATCTCTACGATCGTCTCCATGGGAGAATAGCAGCCTGCATTGCTGCGAAAGGTGGATATACACTGTACTAGTGCCGACATTGTGCATGCTCTGTTGCCTGTGTCTATGTGCCTGTGGTTCTGTCAGTGTGATCATGTGATGTATCTGACCCCAGGAATGTGTCAATAAAGTTTCCCCTTCCTGGGACAATGAATTCACGGTGTTCTTATTTCAATTTCCAGGAGTGTATTAGCTTTTCGTGCCTATCCGAGTACAGCACTTGGTGATTTCTTGGCTACATCGCCAGCACCTTATGTTCATTTACTGTCACATCTCGGCTTCCTCCTCCTGTTCCGCCTCATTATCACTGTTTTCACTGTCACTGTGGGTATCGCTGCCCACCCTCTGTTGTTACGTTGCGCATACTGAAAGGTGGCTACACTGAGTCACAGCGCCAGAGATTGCGCCAGAGAGTATTATTCAGCCTCCTCCACAGGCAGTAGTTGTTCAGAAGTGGTGGTAGGCACTGGTTGTCATGAAGTCGTCGTAAGAGTTCTTGTCGAGAAGCGGTGGTAGAGAGTGCTTGTGGAGATGTTGTCATATTGTTTTGATGGACTAGACACCACATATTTTTGGATTGAGGATGCTGTAATGTGCTTTGTCAATATATTTGAAGGTAAAAAATTCCTTTTTTTATTATTTCAATGTCTTAAACAATAATGCCTCTTGGTCACAGGTTCAGTCAACAAAGCATCTGGCTCGTGTTCTTGTATCAGACTGTATTGTGGTTTCTGTGTGCAATTATAGTATTTCAGTTTTATTTAATTAATTCAGTGTAAATGGTATTTAAAATATCTGGTCTTATTGAGGATGAACCGTGCCAGATGTGTACGTTGAATCACACTTCCACAAACAGAACAGTTAAACTTGTGCTTTGTTGTTTCGTAGGTTTTATAGTTGCTGGGGACTTAATTAATTAATTGTGTTAACGGAAGTTTTCTTTCATTCCTTGTTGTTATTCTAAGCAGTCAGATTGCGTACTAATACTACTCAGGGCCAACCGGTTACGAGGCTGCGTAACCGGACAGACAGTAAAATTATTTGCATAATATTATTTAATTAAGCCCCCATGCAATACACATGTCTGTTATGTCGTGTCCGCATGTACTCTTCATGTGTTGTTTTTGAAATAGTGTTTGTCAGTGCCGGCCGCAGTGGCCGAGAGCTTCTAGGCGCTTCAGTCTGTCTGAAACTGCGCGACCGCTACGGTCGCAGGTTAGAATCCTGCCTCGGGCATGGATGTGTCCTTAGGTTAGTTAGGTTTCAGTAGTTCTAAGTTCTAGGGAACTGATGACCTCAGATGTTAAGTCCCACAGTTCTCAGAGCCATTTGAACCATTTTTTTTGTTTGTCAGTACGTTTAATTATGCCCATTGTTCTTCGTCTCTTATTGCTGTGTGTATATCTATGTCTGTATCTGTGTAGTCTAAGTGTAGTGTATGTCTATTGTTCGCATATTGCCCGCAGAAAAAGACAGTGTGTTCTGGGCAACCTTCTTCCCCGCACGTGCATGTAGGTATCTGCCTAAGACTCACGCAGTTTAAGCGCGTGGGGTAAGATAAGGTTAGGTTAGGGAACTACTGCGAAAGCATAGAGAGCTTCACTGCAAATTTAAACGCAGCCAAAACCTCTCAGACAAACCGAAGCTAAACGATGTCGAAGTAAGCTCAAGGAGGGCTATGCGTGAAGCGTTCAGTGAATTCGAAAGTAAAATTCTATGTACCGATTTGACAGAAAATCCTAGGAAGTTCTGATCTTACGTTAAAGCAGTAAGTGGATCGAAACAGCATATCCAGCCACTCTGGGATGATAATGGCATTGGAACAGAGGATGACACGCGTAAAGCTGAAATACTAAACACCTTCTTCCAAAGCTGTTTCACAGAGGAAGACCGCACTGCAGTTCCTTCTCTAAATCCTCGCACGAACGAAAAAATGGCTGACATCGAAGTAAGTGTCTAAGGAATAGAAAAGCAACTGGAATCACTCAACAGAGGAAAGTCCACTGGACCTGACGGGATACCAATTCGATTCCACACAGAGTACGCGAAAGAACTTGCCCCTCTTCTAACAGCCATGTACCGCAAGTCTCTAGAGGAATGGAAGGTTCCAAATGATTGGAAAAAAGCACAGGTAGTTCCAGTTTTCAAGAAGGGTCGTCGAGCAGATGCGCAAAACTATAGGCCCTTATCTCTGACATCGATCTGTTGTAGAATTTTAGAACATGTTTTTTGCTCGCGTATCATGTCATTTCTGGAAACCCAGAATCTACTCTGTAGGAATCAACATGGATTCCGGAAACAGCGATCGTGTGAGACCCAACTCGCTTTATTTGTTCATGAGACCCAGAAAATATTAGATACAGACTACCAGGTAGATGCCATTTTCCTTGACATCCGGAAGGCGTTCGATATAATTCCGCACTGTCGCCTGATAAACAAAGTAAGAATATCAGACCAGCTGTGTGGCTGGATTGAAGAGTTTTTAGCAAACAAAACACAGCATGTTGTTCTCAATGGAGAGACGTCTACAGACGTTAAAGTACCCTCTGGCGTGCCACAGGGGAGTGTTATGGGACCATTGCTTTTCACAATATATATAAATGACCTAGTAGGTAGTGTCGGAAGTTCCATGCGGCTTTTCGCGGATGTTGCTGTAGCATACAGAGAAGTTGCAGCATTAGAAAATTGCAGCGAAATGAAGGAAGATCTGCAGCGGATAGGCACTTGGCGGAGGGAGTGGCAACTGACCCTTAACATAGACAAGTGTAATGCATTGCGAATACATAGAAAGAAGGATCCTTTATTGTATGATTATACCTATGATAACGGAACAAACACTGGTAGCAGTTACTTCTTGAAAATGTCTGGGAGTATGCGTACGGAACGATTTGAAGTGTAATGATCATATAAAATTAATTCTTGGTAAGGCGGGTACCAGGTTGAGATTCATTGGGAGAGTCCTTAGAAAATGTAGTCCAACAAAAAAGGAGGTGGCTTACAAAACACTTGTTCGACCTGTACTTGTGTATTGGTCATCGGTGTGGGATCCGTACCAGGTCGGGTTGGTGGAGGAGATAGCGGCGCGTTTCGTCACAGGGTTATTTGGTAAGCGTAATAGCGTTACGGAGATGTTTAGCAAACTCAAGTGGCAGACTCTGCAAGAGAGGCGCTCTGCATCGCGGTGTAGCTTGCTGTCCAGGTTTCGAGAGGGTGCGTTTCTGGATGAGGTATCGAATATATTGCTTCCCCGTACTTATACCTCCCGAGGAGATCACGAATGTAAAATTAGAGAGATTAGAGCGCGCACGGAGGCTTTCCGGCAGTCGTTCTTCCCTCGAACCTTACGCGACTGGAACAGGAAAGGGAGGTAATGCAGTGGCACGTAAAGTGCCCTCCGCCACACACTATTGGTGGAGTATAAATGTAGATGTAGATGTAGAAGACTCCGGATGGCAGATGCGGAATAGAAAGATAAAATTAATACTCTTCCTAAGAACGGCAAATTTTTAGCACACAGAAGGGCATAGAGATTTCAGGCGAAATGAGAATATTCCGACAGGAAAGAATGAAATGATATTTGGCGCATCACAAGGACTGGGCAGTACAAAATGCAATTAAAAAAGTGAAGGTGGGACAGATCATGTGGTCCAATGTGGCCAATAAATAATGCGTAGTGAACTGTGGGACGTTAAAAGTTGGAGTGACAGTTAATTATACTCGGGGCGAGGGTTGGTAGGAATCAAGTAAGAAACTGCTACCGCCTCGGATCCCAGTCTTGGATCCGTGCCTGGTAAACGCGCCTCTAGCAGACAAAGGATGGGGCCCCTCCACGCCCCCACCAACATGGTGACCAAACCAAAACTTCTACTGTCACCTCCATATAACATGTTAGTTTTTGAATCAGGAGTCACAGGATGCGGGCTGTGATGTTATCCATGCGTTTGGGTAAGATTACTCATTAACATGGTCCATCAGGAGATAGAAAGTGGACGAAAGCGATAGAAGGGTAGCGGTTGTAAGGGCAGAGGAAAAAAAGTACCAAGGCAAGCGCCAAGGGAAGAAAACCTCTGCAACAGTAGGACGGGTAGTAAGGGAAGTAGCGGCTTGCTATCTGCGACATTTCATGCAAGGTGTGCTTATGTTAGTGGAGGTATCGTGCATCGTTACCTTTGTTGTTGCTAGAGCTCGTTGCGGGGCTTGCTGCAGTTGCTGCGTCCGTGCAACAGTTCAAGGTCGTTGTAAATTAGTGGGCGATCGGTCATAGATCGGCTCACAGACAGTTTAGGGGGTGTGTGTGGTTGGTTTGCGTGCTGTGTACAGTACGGTTTCCCTGCGGTTGCTTGTTTTTGGGCTGGTCGAACATCTGGGGTTACCAGTAGTAGCTGTGTTGCAGGGGCTCGCCGGTAATGTCGTGTTAGCGTGCTATGGACCATAGATGTTTAGTTCCTAGCCAATAGTGTATTTGGTCTGTTATGCTTCCATCTATGGTTGTGGTCGTAGTTACCCAGAGAAAGGATAAACGGGTTGCGCGAGTGTCTCGTGCTATTGTACAGTGGTGTGGAGAGTTTTTGGAATACCTGCAAGATGGTATCTATCCGGTATTCCCGGCGAAGGTCCGCGATGCGTGTGTAGCGCGGAGCGTTGCTTACGATTCTGAGTACTTTGTTCTGTATGAGCTGCAGACGGCGCAGGCGAGTGGGCGCAGCGTACCCCCAGACGGGGGCTGCGTACGTCATCAGGGGTCGAATAAGTGACATGTACACGGACCTAGACACCCTCCTATTCAGTGTGTTAAGCATAGGGTAGAGTTGTCTACGAAGTCTTTCGCGACGTAATTCTTGAATAAAAATCTCTCGGTGTACATGCCGCGTCAATTCAGGATAAAACTCCAATCTTTCGACCACTACCTCCATGGTCGTCGTCAGGGCTAAAACTGACTGTCGTGAACTAGCGAGGTTCCCACTTTTACACTCCTGGAAATAGAAATAAGAACACCGTGAATTCATTGTCCCAGGAAGGGGAAACTTTATTGACACATTCCTGGGGTCAGATACATCACATGATCACACTGACAGAACCACAGGCACATAGACACAGGCAACAGAGCATGCACAATGTCGGCACTAGTACAGTGTATATCCACCTTTCGCAGCAATGCAGGCTGCTATTCTCCCATGGAGACGATCGTAGAGATGCTGGATGTAGTCCTGTGGAACGGCTTGCCATGCCATTTCCACCTGGCGCCTCAGTTGGACCAGCGTTCGTGCTGGACGTGCAGACCGCGTGAGACGACGCTTCATCCAGTCCCAAACATGCTCAATGGGGGACAGATCCGGAGATCTTGCTGGCTAGGGTAGTTGACTTACACCTTCTAGAGCACGTTGGGTGGCACGGGATACATGCGGACATGCATTGTCCTGTTGGAACAGCAAGTTCCCTTGCCGGTCTAGGAATGGTAGAACGATGGGTTCGATGACGGTTTGGATGTACCGTGCACTATTCAGTGTCCCCTCGACGATCACCAGTGGTGTACGGCCAGTGTAGGAGATCGCTCCCCACACCATGATGCCGGGTGTTGGCCCTGTGTGCCTCGGTCGTATGCAGTCCTGATTGTGGCGCTCACCTGCACGGCGCCAAACACGCATACGACCATCATTGGCACCAAGGCAGAAGCGACTCTCATCGCTGAAGACGACACGTCTCCATTCGTCCCTCCATTCACGCCTGTCGCGACACCACTGGAGGCGGGCTGCACGATGTTGGGGCGTGAGCGGAAGACGGCCTAACGGTGTGCGGGACCGTAGCCCAGCTTCATGGAGACGGTTGCGAATGGTCCTCGCCGATACCCCAGGAGCAACAGTGTCCCTAATTTGCTGGGAAGTGGCGGTGCGGTCCCCTACGGCACTGCGTAGGATCCTACGGTCTTGGCGTGCATCCGTGCGTCGCTGCGGTCCGGTCCCAGGTCGACGGGCACGTGCACCTTCCGCCGACCACTGGCGACAACATCGATGTACTGTGGAGACCTCACGCCCCACGTGTTGAGCAATTCGGCGGTACGTCCACCCGGCCTCCCGCATGCCCACTATACGCCCTCGCTCAAAGTCCGTCAACTGCACATACGGTTCACGTCCACGCTGTCGCGGCATGCTACCAGTGTTAAAGACTGCGATGGAGCTCCGTATGCCACGGCAAACTGGCTGACACTGACGGCGGCGCTGCACAAATGCTGCGCAGCTAGCGCCATTCGACGGCCAACACCGCGGTTCCTGGTGTGTCTGCTGTGCCGTGCGTGTGATCATTGCTTGTACAGCCCTCTCGCAGTGTCCGGAGCAAGTATGGTGGGTCTGACACACCGGTGTCAATGTGTTCTTTTTTCCATTTCCAGGAGTGTATATGAGTAGAGTTGCGAGGTGCCGGGGCTAGCAGTGTATTTAACACTAAATTCTTCTAGAATCTACATATGTAAATGATGCTCTAATCCCCCCCTATTCTAACTCCGACTTTTGCTGTTGCACAAGGATTAAAAAAAAAAATACGCGAACTGACTCTAATCAACCGTGCCAGTGGAGTAGAAGAGAGTTTGGCACCTGCAATAATTTAATTTGATAAATACGTTAAATAAACGAAGGTTTCATTAACATAGTGAGGAATGATAGGGTTGCTCTACCGATTAACAGAATGAAAGTTCTGTCCAAAATAACAATATGATTTATTAAGACTAAACACAAAATAATAAAAATAAAAACACATGAAACATTTACAATACATCAAATTGGCTCAAATTGGATACTCAAACAAACGCTGTGAATGTGAAGTTGTCCCTAAACTAGATTGTGAGGATTATGACGAAGTGGTATGTGGAGCCAATTCCTTGCAACTCAAATCTTAAGAGAAAACACATAGCCAACCCAACATTAATTGCTGCTACCCAAGACAGAACAAAGTTAGAAAAAGACGAACAGGCGCGCTCTGCTGAGCTCTGATTGTCACCTAGGAAAATCCCTGTCTGCCGGTGCTGCGGACATACCTTACCAATCTGTCTTCTTAACTGCAAGAACACGATTTGGCGTACCGGAGGCGATGGCTGGTTGCTTCGACGTCCTCGACCGAAAGGCGAGAGCCGACTACCCACAAGAGCACCCATACAGGCCGAACACACAACATTCCCACCCCCACGACAGTGGCCGTGGTTAAACGTTCCAATCAGCAACTCGAAAACCGGCGGAAAATTCCACTCTATTGCCGGAGCACTACCATTCCACCAATGGAGATTCTTGGCTCCAATTTCTGCGCTGATTTTGCTACGTCACGGAGCTATGCCCTGAGCAAGCCAATCACAGTTACTATTTTGCAGAAAGCGCGGGAATTTTCCCGCCACAATTGCCTGGGTACACAAGTCCTTCCCACGCCTCGCTGGTAGCTCGCCAGAAAGTGTTTTCGCTAAGTTTCTGCGAAGTAACGGAACCTCTAGCCCAGCCGCTACTTCAGACCCCTCCGGGCGTGTCTTTTGACAATGTCAGCGTCTGCAAAGCATTCACTCGACTTCCTCACACCCGTCGGCTTAACCCTTTCCAGATCAGCAGAGCCCGCCTGTCACCGGACCACCCGGGTGATGAGAGACGCTGCGTGGGAAGTCCGCGTGTGAAGGAATAGCGACTTTTCACTGCATGCAATTAGAGAAGAGAATCGTAAGATAGAAATATGAGAGGGGGCTCATGCCACCTCTCAGAGTTGTTTGAGCCTCGCGTTTGCTTTGTTGGTCACGTGTTGAATGTGGTCCACCCGGAGTAGTTTCCTGTCCAGCCAGACACCAAGGTATTTGACCTTCTCGCGGAAACGTATCGGTCTTGGATCTCTGCCCCCCCCCTACCTTTTATAAATCCCTCCAAATCCTTGAACGTCATGCTCTCCGCCTCGCCTATCGCATCCGTCTCCCCTCCCACACACGGATCCTGTTCAATCTCATCCCCTTCCCCCACCTCCTCCTTTTCCTTGAAAGGATATTGATCCTGTACACCTAGCGCAAACTCGATCCTCCTCACCCGCTCGTCTTCCGCCAGCTCCTCCTCCCTGATGATGCCCTCCTCCCCTCCATCTACCCCTCCTACCAACTTTGATCCTCCCGCCCTCCTCCTGTGCTTGCTCTTCTGGGCACCCTCCCTCCCTTCTCCCCCTTTTTCCCTCCCTCCTCCTTTTCTCCTCCCTCCCCCCTGGGCCTCCCCTCCCCTGTCCCTCTCCTCCTGCCCCTGTCTCCTCCGCCATTGGCATCCTTTTTCTCCCCTCTCCCCCACCTCACCCCTGTTCCCCTCTTGGCAGGTCTCCGGACTCGCACACGCTAAGTGGACATTCGCGCGCCGGAGATCACCGCCATCAGTGTTTCGTGTGTGCCGTTATGTTTAGTGTTCAGTGTTCACCGTCACAATCCCTCGTTCATCAGTGCCATCGTCATCTTCAGTTAGCAGTGTGGATTATCGACGAGTGTGAACGGCTCCGTGTTTGTCTCTAGGTGTCTCCTGTTTTATTGCCCACCGTTCTGTAACTTATGTGTCTTCTCCTGTTTTTGCTGCTTGTGTCTTCTATATTCTATGGCTGAAGAGCAGCGTAGTGTGCTGCTGACAGCCTGCCTGTTGTACTGGCTTTAAAATAACAATAAAGTAAAAAAAAAAAAAAACTTATCGGGCGTGTGTGTAGTGCCATTGGGTTGCAGTGCTGATGTTTGCGCAGTTGCTTCGGTCTTCTAGTGAACAGAACGGCTTCGCACTTGTCGACGTTTACTCTAAGACGCCATTTCACCAGCCAAGGCTCCGCCGTTCTGAGTGCAGTCTGTAGCAGAGACGCTGTGTGGACAGGGGATGTACGGCATATCAGGCGACCATCCCCCGGGCGCCGCACCCCTAGTGGAGGGTCGCGCCGCCAGGGGCGCTGGCGCGGCGCCGGAGCGGCCGGGAGCGGCGTCGGCGCATCCCGCGCGCGCAGCCGGGGGTTGGCGGGCCGGCCCGGCGTCCGAGGCGGGCAGAGCGGGGCCAGGGCCCCGGCAGTCGCGAGCGCGCCGCCCGCCCGGTCGCACGCTCACGCAGACACTGTGCGTCACGTGACGGCGCACACTCGCCGCGACCTCCGTGGCGGCGTGCGTGCCAGCGCCCGCTCGCGGAGCGCGACCCGCAGTCCCGAACGCTCCCACTCACTGCCGGCGACCCGCTAAATTCCACACATAAAAAATATTAACGAGTGCTACTTTCACGAAACTGCAGTAGGCGTGTATTTCACAGCAGTCGAAGCCACTACTCGCTTCTCTTCCAGTCGAATTGACGAACCGTTGTCCCCCCTCCGTAACTTTCGACAGAGTGCTCGAATTAAAGAATAACATCTGCGCGGTACCTGTTGTGTTTTGTTTGGTGTGCTACCACCCCTCGAAGGGGGTGCGCTGTGTTTTTTGCAATGAGGCGGTGGACGGCTGTCTAGCAATGGTGATGCGACGCTCGAAGATTGCGGTGGAGAAGACGTCGCGACTCGTGATGCTGTCAGCCCTGCTGCTGCTTTTACTGGCGCCGGGGATGTCGTTAGGCGTCACACACTCCAAAGGTAAGCCGGCATCGGGCTGCGGCGCCCACGTGCTGCACTGCGCGGATGGCGCCAGTTAGGAAGCCTCCGAAGACGGCAAACACAGTCCAGTGTCGCTGTGTTCAGCCGTAATTAACATCGACGTATCGATAAAGTTGTGTTTATCCCTTAGAATGATTGTTAAGCGTGAGTAAACTTCTCAAATACACGGCCAGCCGGAACGTTCGTTTCATTCACCAATCATTGTATCTACGTACAGGTGCATCAATGACCCTGTTTCGCTGACAAATGAAACCGTCATTTTTAATTTACCATGCTTTTCAGCTCCTTCCGTGGTATTGGAATGATTGTTAAACGTGAGTAAACTTCTCAAATACACGGCCAGCCCGAACGTTCGTTTCATTCACCAATCATTGTATCTACGTACAGTATGGATATATTTATGCTGTGGTGCATCAATGACCCTATTTCGCTGACAAATGAAACCGTCATTTTTAATTTACCATGCTTTTCAGCTCCTTCCGTGGTATGAGTAACTTAACAGATGCAGTACGGATAACAACAGCTTTCTTGGCATACTCGTAAAAGATCTGATGAGAAACAGCTAATTAGTGTCTCTGTTTTTATGAGAAATATAACAATTGTTTCATAGATCCAAACAACATTGAAATAAAAAACTGCCTTCCTCGGATATTTCCCGTTTACCAACAATATGCTCATTCAACATAAATATTACCATCAGCGATAAGACATCGAGTGCTAGACGGGGGCATTGCGACTGATTCCGCAGTCCCGTATTCCGGAGAACTACTGCCGAAGTTATTCGTCACTGTGCAGGTTGAGGCGTTTCATAACAGCTTTAAAAGTTCACGGGCGTTGCGTCGGATGGTACTGCTTAAACTGCCCGTTCAAACTGTAGTTTACAGTCGAACTAATACCATCACACGCAACGCTTACGAATCTTTCAAGTATTTGTAGCTGCTGGAACGTTAGTTAAACAGGTGAGGAAGTGGCCGTATGACACTTTCTCTCCAAACGCATGCAGCGGAAATATTTATCTAACAATTTGGGGGTGGTGTCCACATGTGGCACGAAAATATGTATTCTTCATTTGCTCAACTGCCACGTTTCGTTGGCGAAGAATATTGTTGTTGCCGGTGGTAATTTGGTAATTTAGTACATTTACCAACTGCTGGCCTGATTTGCAGTCGACAAACTTGTCTGTTTGTAGAGCTAAAACCACGTCTCCTTCATAGTTTTCGGGATTAGAGAACAATACTGAATGAACAACATAACATTTTCCTCGGATGTCTTCATTGAACTTTAGTTATTTTGTCGGGGTCGATAATTATTACAAACATTATCACATTGCCCCTTACAGGGCAGTGCCAACGACAAATTTAGTTTGAAGAGTGACAAAAATTTCGTCTAAAGCTGAATATGACGTCTATTGACGGCAATGACTTGCTTAAACCGTTAACTCAAATATTTTCGTAACTACTATCGGTCCTAATTAGTGGAAAAAAAATTATGAATCAAGACGAAGTTAGTTGCACGAGTTCCATATGACGCCGTCGATGATGGGTATCAACGGCGTGTTAATTAGATGTAATTTGTAATGTGACATCGAATGCTGGATAAAAGCTTCCTCCAGAGTTCTTTATACATATTTTCTACATCTATAAATGATTAAACACTTCCAAAGATGACAATCAATTGCCGAAACACGTGATGTCACTATTGCAACTATTAAAGATCTTTAATAAATGATTGTATACAGGTGTCCACGTTTCGCCCCAGTGTTTCCTGATTCCACTTGCCGACCTCTCGTAAGTGATCCCTTCGGTCTTTTAAACTAATACGATGGCAGGCCTGAAGCTTAAACGACATCGGCCATCCGCTATCACAGAAAATATCTAAGTTATTACTGTTAACTAAAAATAATTCGATGATCAACTACAGTTTTAAATGGCTCGTGTAATCTCATGCTATTGCGCACGTGTACGTGGCCGATCTTCGCCACAACAAACACTTATGAGCACTGGAGCGTCGCCCGAAGTTAGCACGTTACGCCAACGTTGCACAGAAACGACAAACACAACTCTTGTCGATTGGCTTTTAATTCCGGCCACATACAAAGTTCATTCCAGAGTGAAATACGGTATTCTGACCGTAACACTACACTTAGTTTTTTGTGTGTTTTATATTTATACAAACGACCCTCTGCGGCTTTGCAAGTGCAGCTGTTAGTATCTACCGCCGGACGGATTGTCTGAAGTAGTGGTAATTTTGTTTACGGGGCAGAGGGTAGCGCTATTATTTAAATTTAGAGTACGGCGGGAGGTAACTGACTCCGAATTATAGTATAACTCAATCTATTTAAGCAGCACACGCCAGGAGAAACAGCATTTCAAGCTGACTGCAGAACGATTCCGTTGCCGCCAACGATGATTTGCGAAAGGACGACAAAGGTAGGAGAAATCAGGGGTCGTACGTAGGCATATAGGCAATGATTTTCACTCGATTTGTGAGTGGAGCAGGAAAGGCAACGAATAGTAGCGGTTCAAGGTACCCTCTGCCAAGCGCCTTTCGTAGTATATAAGTAGATGAACAAAGTACTCGGGAGGCACTACTTAATCGATAATTATCACTTAGTTCAGCCAGTTTGAAGGAAATATTTTTAATTACACACGCGAACTATCCTGTTGAATCTACTAGTCGTATCAAAATCATTACAGTAGTTCCTGTATAGGCCTTCACATACAGACTGAAAAACGCGACAGCGGATTTAAATTTATATTATTTATAAATGAATCATCAAAAGGAAAATAAGTTTCCTTTAATTTACGTCTATGGTTACAAATTTTTTACTAACACATTACCGGTTTTGGTCTTTAATGACCATCATCAGATCTCTTTTTTAATAATCTTACTTTTGTCGTGTTGTATCCCCCATGATTTTCGCTGTTTCAATTAATTATTGAAAACTAGTGTTTGCCGACATTAGGGACATCTGGTGAACTTAAAACACAAACTTCTTGTAGCTACTGTGCGGCTTTGAACAGTAGTGCTACTGACAACATGACTCGTGCATATGAAGTTATTTTTATATATTCGACGATGCTGGTGCTGATTCTGCATTTAACATTTGACGATGCCGCTATGGCTGCAATACATTAGGACTTTGTTTTTTTGAAACAGGTATGCCTCTTCATACTTAAAGCGCACAAATACATACATACATACATACATATATATATATATATATATATATATATATATATATATATATATATATATATATATATATATATATTGTCAGTACTACTTTTCATTATGGTCTATGTATTGTTTTTAGGCTGTAGACAATCTGCGACTGTATTTATGTTTTTCCCATTTTTGCTGCAGATCTGATGATGGTCATTAAAGACCGAACCCGGTAATCTGTTAACAAAACTTTTGTGACCATAGACGTAAATTAAAGGAAACTTGTTGTACATACGGGTCACTGTTCTTTCGCGACAATGTCGCAGCTTGTGAAAAGGAAAATCCATACGACGGTGCAGATTCTGAACTGGTGCTGTTATAATTCGTAACTATTTAAGTGTGGGGGGGGGGGACTTTCCTAGGAGACCTCACGACTGAGTTAAATGTTTTGTCTGAAAGTAATTCGTTGCTATCCATTGATCCGGTCACTGGAGAAGCCCAGAAGACCTCATCACAACCGCAGTTCTTTCGATTGAAAGTGATTCCTTGCTCATAGCTGATTCCTTGTAGTGGACTGACAAGACAGCCAGTCCACAGTGACGGGTAACCGAAAGGCACGCGTTTAAACACGCCGGCTGGCGTTAGATCTGAAACGGGATACGTAATGAATGCTATAAAGAAAAGTACGTAGCTGCTGGAATACTTAACTTTAATCCATCATTTGTATACAGCATTCTTGATGATACAAGTGAGACTCTCTCTAGAAATGGTTAATGGCGCCTTGCTAGGTCGTAGCCATGGGCTTAGCTGAAGGCTATTCTAACTATCTCTCGGCAAATGAGAGAAAGGCTTCGTCAGTGTAGTCGCTAGCAAAGTCGTCCGTACAACTGGGACGAGTCCTAGTACGTCTCTCTAGACTTGCCGTGTGGTGGCGCTCGGTCTGCAAGTACTGACAGTGGCGACACGCGGGTCCGACATGTACTAATGGACCGCGGCCGATTTAAAGCTACCACCTAGCAAGTGTGGTGTCTGGCGGTGACACCACATTCCTACACCCGAGTGGTACGTGCGATGACCGAGGACGCGGAGCAACGTCAACATCTGCCACATTTCCGTGCTTTGGCACAATCAGCGTACGCGGTTTAATTAACAATGGCCACAGGGTGCTACTTGTTCCCACACGAGCCGCGCCTCCGCCCCCGCGCGGCGGGCGGAACGGGGGTCACCTGTTACATTATTAGCTGCCTAATTGCCGGCTGCCGCGATAAACGCCTCTCTGTCTGCCTCCCACGGAACTGACGCAGCGCGGGGGAGGCGACGGCGCACGCGAGGTGACGCCCACGCCTTCCCGAGTCCCGAAGACGCTACTGCCGCCGCTGGCGCAGCACGTGGTCGCTAGCGGAGCCAGGGCCGCAGCCGGCGGAAAAAAACGCGACGCCAGGCCGCAGAGCGGGAACGAAATGACTCAGATCAGCGACTTCTTGCTGCCCCGCCGCAAGATAACCGCTCCCACACACACGTACGGCCTGCTTCGCTGGCGCGTCGACCTTCGCCCCAACTGCGATCTCACAGCTACTCCCAAAGAATTTCGAGGGAGCAGTGACCGGAACGTAAACAAGTGTCAGGAGTGACGAGATCTGTCGTAAATCAATTTCATACGCATTCTGCCAAACCTACTGTTGTTGTCGTCTTTAGTCCAAAGACCGTTTTGGAGCAGCTCGCCATGCAAGTGCCCCATTACTGGTTGTTAACGAAGGTACGACAATATGAAATAAGTTAACAGATATGCTAGTGGCTAGAAGACTTCTTAATTGATAGAATCCACTATACTGTCTCGGACGCCGGCCGCTGTGGTAAGGCGGCTCTAGGTGCTTCCGTTCGGAACCGCGCTGCTTCTACGGTCGCAGGTTCGAATCCTGCCTCAGGCACGGAATTGTGTGATGTCCTTAGGTTAGTTACGTTTAAGTAGTTCTAAGTCTAGGGGATTAATGACCTAAGTCCCATAGTGCTTATATCCATTTGAATTAGAACTGTCTTCGACGCCGAAGAAGGATAATTGGCCCCCATTTTATCTACATCTACATCCGTACTCCGCAAGCCACCTGACGGTGTGTGGCGGAGGGTACCTTGAGTACCTCTATCGGTTCTCCCTTCTATTCCAGTCTCGTATTGTTCGTGGAAAGAAGGACTGTCGGTTTACCTCTGTGTGGGCTCTAGTCTCTCTGATTTTATCCTCACGGTCTCTTCGCGAGATATACGTAGGAGGGAGCAATATACTGCTTGACTCTTCGGTGAAGGTATGTTCTCGAAACTTTGACAAAAGCCCGTACCGAGCTACTGAGCGTCTCTCCTGCAGAGTCTTCCACTGGAGTTTATCTATCATCTCCGTAACGCTTTCGCGATTACTAAATGATCCTGTAACGAAGCGCGCTGCTTTCCGTTGGATCTTCTCTATATCTTCGATCAACCCTATCTGGTACGGATCCCACACTGCTGAGCAGTATTCAAGCAGTGGGCGAACAAGCGTACTGTAACCTACTTCCTTTGTTTTCGGATTGCATTTCCTTAGGATTCTTCCATTGAATCTCAGTCTGGCATCTGCTTTACCGACGATCAACATTAGATGATCATTCCATTTTAAATCACTCCTAATGCGTTCTCCCAGATAATTTATGGTATTAACTGCTTCCAGTTGCTGACCTGCTATTTTGTAGCTAAATGATAAAGGATCTATCTTTCTGTGTATTCTCAGCACATTACACTTGTCTACATTGAGATTCAATTGCCATTCGCTGCACCATGCGTCAATTCGCTGCAGATCCTCCTGCATTTCAGTACAATTTTCCATTGTTACAACCTCTCGATACACCACAGCATCATCTGCAAAATGCCTCAGTGAACTTTTTTCCGATGTCATCCACCAGGTCATTTATGTATATTGTGAAAAGCAACGGTCCTATGACACTCCCCTGCGGCACACCTGAAATCACTCTTACTTCGGAAGACTTCTCTCCATTGAGAATGACATGCTGCGTCCTGTTATCTAGGAACTCCTCAATCCAGTCACACAATTATCGATGGCAATCTAAATGGTGCAATGTATGCTGCTTTCCTACGTAATGTTCTACGATTGTTACTACAAGATGTTTCACTGCATGACAGAATGGCGATATACTTCCAACATGATGGATGTCCGGCACATATCTCGTGTGCGGTTGAAGCGGTATTGAATATCATATTTCATGACAGGTAGATTGGTCGTCGAAGCACCATACCATGGCCCGCACATTCACCGGATCTGACGTCCCCGGATTTCTTTCTGTGGGGAAAGTTGAAGGATATTTGCTCTTGTGATCCACCGACAACGCCTGACAACATGCGTCAGCGCATTGTCAATCCATGTGCGAACATTACGGAAGGCGAACTACTCGCTGTTGAGAGGAATGTCGTTACACGTATTGACAAATGCATTGAGGTTGACGGACATCATATTGAGCATTTATTGCATTAATGTGGTATTTACAGGTAATCAGGCTGTAACAGCATGCGTTCTCAGAAATAATAAGTTCACAAAGGTACATGTACCACATTGGAACAACCGAAATAAAATGTTCAAACTTACCTACGTTCCGTATTTTAATTGAAAAAACTTACCTGTTACCAACTGTTCGTCCAAAATTGTGCGCCATATGTTTGTGACTATTAAGCGCCATATATCACAAAGCGAAAAAAGTGGTCCAACTAAAACATTCATATTTCTTTACTTACTACACGAATGTGTAAGAAAAAATGGGGGTTCCTATTTAAAAAAAGGCAGATGATATCCGTTTGACCTATGGCAGCGGGCCAACCAAAGCGCCATCTGGTTTCCCCCTTCAAGCTACACAAGTTTCGTTCTTTGTAGATTTTTCGTTTGACGCTTACTTCGTGAGATATTTGGCCCGGTCAGGATCAATGGACCACCCTATATAACATTTCCAGTTGGTGTGCTGAATGGCAGCTAGCCATAAATGTGCAAAAATGTAAGTAATGCGGATGAATAGGAAGATCAAACATGTAATGTTCGGATACAGTGCTACTAGCGTCCTGTTTGACACAGTCGAGCGTAACGTTGCAAAGCGGTTTGAGGTGGAACGAGAATGTGAGAACTGTGGTAGGCAAGGCGAATGGTCTACTTCGGTTAATTGGGAGAATTTTAGGAGAGAGTGGATCACCTGTAAAGGAGACGACGTATAGGACACTGGTGTGACGTATTCGTGAGTACTGCTCGAATGTTAGGGATCCGTACCAGTTTGGACTGAAGGAAGACATCGAAGCAATTCAGCGGCGGGCTGCTACATTTGTTACAGGTAGGTTCGAATGACACACAAGTGTTACGGAAGTGTTACGGAGATGCTTCAGGAACTCAAATGGGAATCCGTGGATGAAAGGCGTCTTTCTTTCCGAGCAATACTACTGAGAATATTTAGAGAACCGGCATTTGTAGCTGACTGCCGAACGACTGTACTGCCGCCAACATGCATTGCGCGTAGGACCGCGAAGATAAGATACGAGAAATTAGGTCTCATACTGAGTCATAGAGACAGTCATTTTTCCGTCGCTCTATTTGCAAGTGGAACAGGAAAGGAAATGACTAGTAGTTGTAAAGGGTACCCTCCCCCACACACCGTACGGTGGCTTGTTGAGAATCAATGTAGATGTAAAAGTCTATCGTGTGCTTAAATGCCGCAACCTACGTCCTTTCGAACCTGCTTACTACGTTAAACCCATAATCTCCCTTTGCAACTCTTACCACCCACACTCCATTCCATTATGAAATTGACGATTCCTTGACGTCTCAGGACGTCTCCTAGCAACCGATCCCTTTCTGAATCGTGCCATCAATTTCTTTTTCGCCTTATTCGATTCAGTACCTCCTCATTTCTGATTCGATCTACCCCTCTCATATTCAGCATTCTTTTCTAGCATCATGTTTCAAAACCTTACGTTAACTACGTGTTTGATTTTCCAACCGTTCGCTTTAGATTTCCGTACAAAACTACGCTCCATACAGAAACCTTCAGAATATACTTCCTAACACTTTAACTGTGCGCCCCGAAAGCTGAGTGGTCAGCGTGACGGATTGCCGTCCTACGGGCCCGGGTTCGATTCCCGGCTGGGTCGGAGATTTTCTCCGCTCAGGGACTGGGTGTTGTCTTCATCATCATTTCATCCCCATACGGCGTGCATATCGCCCAATGTTGCGTCGAATGTAATGAGACCTGCACCAAGGCGGCCGGACCTGCCCCGTAAGGGACCTCCCGGCCAATGACGCCAAACGCTCATTTCCATGTTTTTTTTTTATTTTTCAACACTTAAATTTGTATGTTGACTAATCGTACTTTTTCAGAAATGCTTTTTTCCTTGTTTCCAGTATTCATTTTATGCCTTCTCTACTTCGGTTATCATATGTTAATTTGTTGCCCAAATAGCAAAACTCGTCTACTACTTTCACTTTCCTGATATAATTTTCCTCAGTATCGCCTGACTTAATTCGACTGCATTCCCTTACTCTTGTCTTACTTTTATTGCTGTTCGTCTTATGATCTCGTTTGAAGACAGAATTACAATGTCATCGGGAAGCCTCAGAATTTTCATTTTTTTCCGTGAACTTTAATTCCTTTCACAAATATCTCCGTGCTTTACTTCACAGCTTGCTCGGCCTACAGACGAATACCATCGGGGTAGGGTAGACTCTGTCTCATCCGTTTTAGCTGTGCTTTCTCTTTCATACCCTTCAACTCATACCTGCAGCCTGGTTTCTATACAACTTGCAAGTAGCATTTCGCTCCCTGTATTTGGTACTTGCTACCTTCAAAATTTCTGAAAGTCTAGTGTAGTCCACATTATCAAAAGCTTTCTTTAAATCTAAAAATGCTATCAACGTAAATCTTCCAAGATAAGTCGTAGGATTAGTATTGCCTCTCGTTTTCCTATACTACTGCAGAACCCAAACTATTACATATGTAAAATCGAATGGTTTACGATGTTGCTATTCATAACACGTCGTGCCTGCTGTACGCATCACTGTGCAATTTTTTGAAGGACACCATGGTCACCTTTTAACGTTTATCTCATCGAGTGCAGGTTCCACTTTTTTAGCATTAGACAGATCTTATTTCGTTATTTAATTTTGTGGTCTGATGCGCTTCTGACGCAGTATTCGTCATGGTGATCTATGGGAGTGAGGTCATGTGCCAGAATTGTATCAAATCTGCTCTGTGTGTTATCATAATTTAACTGTTTGGGTATCGTACCTCTTAACCGGAAATTGGGGTCCGCCACCGGTAGCTGAATGGTCAGCGTGACGGCTTCGATTCCCGGCTGGGTTAGGGAATTTTCTCCGCCCAGGGACTGGGTGTTGTGCTGTCCTCGTCATCATCCTATCATCCTAATCGACTGCAAGTCGCCGAAGTGGCGTCAGATTGAAAGACCGGCACCCGGCGAACGGCCTGCCCGATGGGGGGCCCTAGCCATACGATTAAATAAATAAACCTGAAATTGGGGATCAACCCAGTATTTCTCTTAACGAGCGTTATAAACCGCTTGAAAACGACCCTCAGTTTGGCTGGTGTACTAGTTTCTATCTACAATGTATGTAGATTGCAGATTTGGAAAGTTGGAGATTTCAGAAGGAAATTGGACTTCTTTAAATTGTGACACGCCAGCAAAGTCAATTGATGCAAACTTCTCATCTGTATTCCACCGATCTTCCTTTCCAATGTACGAGAGTTGCTGTGAAAATAAAGATATGTTTCCTTGCAACCATAAAAATAATCTTTTCCGATATAGTCTTATCGCTGAGAGAGTGCCGTTTCAAGCAAAATTCTTCTGGCCTCAACATCGCTGCGTGAATGGTGCAAGTGTGTCCATACACTGACACTGATGAAGACATTTTCCATGATGAACGAAATGTTGGCGTCAGTTGTATCAGGGCGCCGAATTGTTGCCGTCGAAGTCAGGTTTATCTATAAACAGAGAACTTTAAAAGAAAAAAAAGAAGGAAGAGAACAACTTCTGGTTGGGTAAAACCGTCGTGTGTAAAATACTTTAAGTACTTCGGACACTTTAGGAACCCGAGAGGGTCCATCTTTTAAATGACGGACGAATCTTGGGATATTTTATTACATCGTTACAGCCACACTCAGAAAGTGTTTACTGAAACTGGCTCCGGCCGCGGAAGTCTGCGCTCGCGTATAGTGAAGATTTCCGCTGGCGTCATCATGCGGTTTAAAACATTTTTAGCCCACTGCGTCGCGTCATCTACCATAGTATTCTACTCAACAACTAGGCGGCACTGTTGGGGCCTTTCTCCGGGACCTGAAGTGTAATTCAGACGAAACGAGCAGCCGGGGATAGCCGCGCGGCTTAGGGCTTCTTGTCACGGTTCGCGGGGCTGCCTCCGTCGGTGGTTCGAGTCCTCACTCGGGCATGGTTGTGTGTGTGTTGTCCTTGGCGTAAGTTAAAGTTAGGTTACGTAGTGTGTAGGTCTAGGGACCGATGACCTCGGCAATTTGGTCCCATAGAAGCTTTCCGACGAAACGAAGGGGCGAAAAGTAAAAGGGTGCTGTACTTCGTTCTGAGAATGTTATAGAACAAAAAGAATCATTCATTTGACGATGTTGGTTGTAAGAACTGTGAGGTATGTGTCCAGCATGAATAGTTATAGAGAAGTTGTAGGAAGTTTATGGTTTACTAACACGCTGACATCGCTTTCGTCATAAATAAATAGAGATAACTTGATTTCATGTTGTTTATAAACGTCACTGGTTGTGCTCTGGAAGACTAGTTTTCACATTCGCCGGAACAAATTTGGGGATGTTGTTGTTGTGGTCTTCATTATGAAGTTTTGTTTGGTACAGCTACCCACGCTAGTTTATGCTGTGCAAGCATCTTGATATCCGAATGACTGCTACTCACACATCCATCTGAACCTGTTTACTGTATTCAAGCTTTTATCTACCTGTACATTTTGTACCCACCACAGTACCTTCCATTACCAAACTGACGATTCCTTGATGCCTCGTGGGCCGTCCGGAGTGGCCATGCGGTTCTAGGCGCTACAGTCTGGAGCCGAGGAACCGCTACGGTCGCAGGTTCGAATCCTGCCTCGGGCATGGATGTGTGTGATGTCCTTAGGTTAGTTAGGTTTAATTAGTTCTAAGTTCTAGGCGACTGATGACCTCAGAAGTTAAGTCGCATAGTGCTCAGAGCCATGCCTCTTGCTGTCTCCTAATTAAACTGCCTCGCCCTCTTAATCAAGTTGTGCGATAAATTTCTTTCGTACAAATGTACATTCCAGACAAATACCTTCAGAAAATGGTTCCTAATATCTTAATTTATATTCCCTGTAAACAAACTTCGTTGGCATCAGTTAGTTTACTGCCCAAAAAAACAAAACTACTTTTCGTTTCTTATTTCCTGGTGTAATTCCCTCAGCATCGCGAGATGTAATCCGACTGTATCCCCATCACGCTTGTTTTACTGCGTATGATGCTCATCTTATAACCTCTTCTCAAGACACTATCCACTCGATTCAGCTGCTCTTCCACGTCCTTAGCCATCTCGGAGAGATTTAGATTGTCATCGGCAAAACTAAGAATCTGAAAGACCGATATCTGCTTAAAATGCTAGTCCATCCTGTGCAAGCCTCTTCATATCCGTTACCAAAACCAGTTATGTAGTCAGCATGAACATCGCTTCCCTGTAACCATGAACAGTGCTTCAACCAGTTCGGCAACTCTCAAGGCTATAATCAGTTATACGACCTATTTTTATTTACCATGTAAGCGAAAAAATACTTTCAACTGTTAGAAGATGGAAGTACAGGAGTATAGTTGAAGGTCTCGTCCATTATGAGTTCGTTCGAGCGCAAGCTCGGATTGAAGAAGGAAACCGGTCGTGCCCTTTGAAAGGAACCATCCCATCATTCGCCTTACAGTGCAGGTAAATCAGGGAAAATATAAATGTGAGTGGCCGTACGAGGAAACTGATCCTCTTTTCTCTCGGTTGGAGAGTACTTCTAGTACTGATAACTGATACCTCGAATTATTAATATTGGGATGGATCTAGAGCGAAGCAGTAGCTTACGAATTAAGCATCCCATTTCTACATTCTTTTACTTATAGCGGAGAAATTTAAAACAGATAATTAGTGAGAATATTACGAAATTGATTATGTCTACGAGTATAAATTGAATAGCAACCGTTTACGTGCGAAAGGAATGGTCGGCTTGCATCGGCACGGTCCACTCACCATTCTTTTATTACGTTGTAATGTCTGTTGCACCCACACTGATAAACTGGTGTACTTTGGGCTTCAATCAATAGATTGTAACCCATGAGTTTCATATGAATTAGGTAAAAGTTAGAGACACACTAGTGATAGTGGATGATCGGTAGGATTCCCTGCAAGAAGCCTTGAACCTTAAGCAAAGCAGTAGTATATGGTCGCACGTAGAACACTTTAGCAGCCAGAGTGCACTGAAAATACCTAACTGCTCAACACATTTAGTAGACTTATTTCCCGTACCAACCTCAAAGCGTACAACTATTAAGGAGAAACGGAATTTCTACTCCTCTGAACAATTGTTAATTCGCCTATATTTAACAGATCATTTCATCCCCTTACGCGTGTACTGCCTGACGGTGGGGAATTACGAAGGTATGGAGATCAATGTTTATCACTTCTTCAACGAAAAAGGTTTCACTGACAGTGCAAAGGTATAGAATTGGAAGACAGATGTAGTACGAAATCGAGCGTCGTGTTTTCAATAAAATCACCCAGGTGGTGTAGGTAAACCATGTAAAAGCTTCTTCTGAATGGCCCAGACAAGTATTTAACCTTGACTCTCCGCGACTGCGAATCTAGCCGAAGCTCCAAACTTCTGACAATATCACGAGCAAATTTTAAGTTCCCTTATGTGGCTCTGGCATATATTAGACGGTTGTGGAAGACAACGTGTAAGTAGGCTGTTTATGTTTTCTTATTGGCAACGTTACGTAGCGCTCTGTATGAAAATCACTAACTGTGCTGTGTGCAGTCTGTGGCTAGTTTGCATTGTTGTCTGCCATTGTAGTGTTGGGCAGCTGGATGTGAACAGCGCGTAGCGTTGCGCAGTTGGAGGTGACCCGCCAGCAGTGGTGGATGTGGGGAGAGAGATGGCGGAGTTTTGATAATTTGTAATACTGGATATTATGAACTACTATATATATTATGACTGTTAAGGTAAATACATTGTTTGTTCTCTATTATCATCTTTCAACTGCTAACTATGCCTATCAGTAAATAGTGCCTTCTGTAGTTTGAATCTTTTATTTAGCTGGCAATAGTGGCGCTCGCTGTATTGCAGTAGTTCAAGTAACGAAGATTTTTGTGAGGTAAGTGATTTGTGAAAGGTATAGTTTAATGTTTGTCTGGGCCATTCTTTTGTAGGGATTTTTGATAGTCAGATTGCGTTGCGCTAAAATTATTGTGTGTCAGTTTAAGCACAGTCGTGTATTTTTTTCTAAGGGGACGTTTCAAACGGAGCCATCGGTATCTGCCTGAAACAACTGGAACTTCGTCCAAATTCAAAGACTTGCTCGTTCCCATCTGTATGTACATCTACATCTATACTTCGCACTCTGTGCCACGGTGTCTGGCGGAGGGTACTATGCGTACCACTGTCGCTTTCCCCTTTACCTGTTCCAGTCGTGAATGAATCACAGAAGAACAATTGTTGCTAAAACACCGTGCGAAATCGAACTTCTCCAATTTTACACCCATATTCTTTTCGCGAAATACACATAGGAGGAAGCAATATAGTAGCTGCCACTTCAGTTGACTCTCAAAATTTCAACAGTGAACCACATCGTTTGATTTGATCCGTTAGGAACGTGTCGTGAAAGGGCGCGACTGTAAAAACAATGGGTTTCTTGATGAAACGATTATTATGGTACCAGTCGCAATTTTCTTTTTATTTATATTTTGTGAGAGGCGTTTCGGGAAATGATTCCCAATTTCAGGCGCGTTTTTCATAATTTTTAGTTAGGGTTAGATCGTTATACAGTGGCGAAATTTGGAAAGAACTTCTACTTACAGTGTTATTGTCGTTCAGTGGTGCAGAAACTCACACATATTACATAGCACGCACAAAATTTCCTGTGCGCAGTACACAATGAAAGTAGCAAATTTACATAAGCAAACAGTCACAAGGTGTTTTTACATGAAGTTAGCTGAGATAACACTATAGATCGTCCACAGAACCTGAATACATACCTTCGTACACAGGATGCTTCTATTACTATAATCTTTATTTGCTTATATATATTCACACTGGTATTTATTTCTATGTGTCACTATTTTATTTAAGGATACTGTCAAAGAATCTGAAGAAATCCATTGATTCAGTGTCCAGTCTTTAATATCTACATGTCCGCTCCCGGTAGCTGAGCGGTCAGCGTGGCCGAATGTCTATCCTAAGGGCCGGGTTCGATTCCCGCCTGGGTCGGAGATTTTCTCCGCTCAGTGATTGGGTGTTGTGTTGTCCTAAACATCATCATTTCATCCCCATCGACGAATAAGTAGCCCAAATGGCGTCGAATCGAAATACTTCCACCCGGCGAATGGTCTACCCGACGGGAGGCCCTAGTCACATGACATTTACATTTTTAATATTTACATATTTTTTATATTATGAATGTAGCTCCAGTTCTTTCAACAGATCCATTTTATGATCTTCATTTAGTCGGTGGAATACTTTGACATATTGCTCTACTTTTCCAAATGGATATCCTGTATTGCATATGTTTGTAGCTACTGCTGATGTTGTGTCACTTGTGTGTGTGTGTGGTGTGTGTGTGTGTGTGTGTGTGTGTGTAGGCTTCAGTGTGCTCTGTATACCCGTATACCCACTGTTGTACTCTCGGCTGGTTTGTTCTAGGTGGGCGTTGGAGCTTTCCTGTTGTGTTGTACTGTATATGCCAGTCTAAATATGAACAATGATTCAATATTACGTTACGTATTTTTAGTTTGCAGTTTTTGAAGATATTTGCAATCTTTTGTGATGTATTACAAATGTATGGAACGCTAGATAATCATTTGTTTTAATCTTTATCGTCTGCGTGGTGTGGTTTGTGCCTTGGTCTTCCTTTACTGTGAGTAGTAGTGGGTCATCCATCGAAGCAGTATCGTCAAGAACACCTCTCTTGCAGCGTCTGCCACTCGAGATGGTCCAACATCTCCGTGACGCTTACGCGCTAACCACTTGAACCTATAACGAAATAAGCTCTTCCTCTTTGAATCTCCTCTCTTTCCTCTGTCACTCTTCTGTGAAACGGATCCGAGACTGGCGAGTACTATTTAAGTATTGGTCGAACGAGTGTTCTGTAAGCTTCCCCTTTGTATGTAGATTAGATTTCATGAGAATTCTTCCAATGAATCTCCATCTGGCATCTGCCTTATTTCTACGCAGCTGTGGGATCTACCTTATGTCCGCCCCAGTAGCTGAACGGTAGGACGGCACGGTAGCTCAGCGTGCTCGGTCAGAGGGTTAGCTGCCCTCTCTAATAAAAAAAAACTGAGTCAACGGCTCAACACTGAACTTGAACGGGTATCATGGGAAATCCGCACAGAACAAATGCAAGGAACAAAATCTTACAAAATGAGAACAATAACAAAAAAAAAGTCAGCGCGTTGGAATTCCAAGCACGGGAGCCCGGGTTCTATTCCAGGCTGGGGTAGGAGACTTTCTCCCCTCAGGGACTGGGTGTTGTGTTGTCCTGTCCTCATCATCATTTGTCGACGTGCAAGTCGCCGCCAGGCCATGGTGGCCAAGCGGTTAAAGGCGCTACAGTCTGGAACCACGCGGCCGCTACGGTCGCAGGTTCGAATCCTGCCTCGGGCAGGGATGTGTGTGATGTCCTTAGGTTAGTTAGGTTTAAGTAGTTCTAAGTTCTAGGGGACTGATGACCTCAGATGTTAAGTGCCATAGTGGTCAGAGCCATCTGAACCATCTGAATAACTCAACGCAACTCTCCGCCGGCAAAGAACACACGTTTGACCCGCGTGGTCCGAGCCGATAAGTGGGGCCCCCTAATTACGTATTCTATTATGTCATCAATTAGCTGCTGGTATCGGCGACAGGTCGTAAGAGCCGTCTCATTGCGATATCGGCCCGGCCAATCGTCTCCCCTGCTGTGCTCGCTAGCGGGGAGATTATTTTTTGTCTCGTCCGATCCCTGGTGGCTCACTGCGCCGCTAGGCCCACTTCGTGGTATTCGATACCTTTCCTCCCTCTTACATCTTGCTTCAGTGGCTCGTCTGCAGTGGCCGGGATTTGTTAAGGCGACTCCTCGTAATTTGGATATAAGACTAATGAGCGTTTTAGTTCCAGCATATCAATTTTTGCTGGCCTTTCTTATTGGATTAGTACCGTCTGAAAGCCCAGACACGCAGAGTATCAATAGCCATTAAAGTATACTGATCGCACGAAAAACGCAACACTTCAATCACTTAAATAAAATTTATTTTTTATTTCTTTATTTTAAATTGTAATATCTCTTTATATTCGATGAATTATTCTCATACAATTCTACCCTTCAAAGACGTTTACAAATTTTCTATCTTCATACTCGCAGAATCCATGCGCAAAATAGTTTCATACAATAGCTATGCTATGAGCGCATAAGTATTCTTTGTAGTACTCTCTCTGGTGGTTGTTAGAAAAAAAAGAAAGGGAGCTTCCGAGATTGTCTTCGTGCTGATTAGCATGAGCTTGGTTTGGAAGAACTGTAATTTGATTATTGAGATTTATCACAGAAGATAACTGATACGAACTGTACGATTAAAAAGGAAATATATATGTATATTGCTCCTTCAAAAAAAGGTGTGTATGTGACATTTGGGAATTAATGATATTTATCGATATATTGCGTAGTTGTTAATCAGGAGGGACTTCCGAAAGACTGGATACGAACCTGCATTTAATAATCCAAGAGCTCCATTACTTCTTCGGAAGGTTAAACTTCATCGAAGCCAAATATCCGCTTGATCTGAGGTTTCCCGACTGATTATACAACGCTCCCAAAATTACGAGGCATTTTATTTGTACAGATTAGCAGACTGCCGCAAAGCACGAGCCTGCAGAGAAGAAGAATCGTCGCCTGATTTCATTCTAACAATTTCAGAATCATTTTGAGTGACTGAGCTATGACTGTGTTTCCTATCATGAATGATTGATTGCTCGATCGAATTGAGAGCTACATAATCACGTAGATAGGAAGGAGGAAAAATTACAAAATTACAATCACTTTAAAGCAATCTACTGTTTTATGATAAAATATTTTGTTACAGTTCCATCTAGACGTCCATTAATGGAAAATAGCGATTATAAACGAAATTATGTCAGAGATGCGATAATGACACGAATAGATTCACACTTCAAGCAAATTTAGAGGAAGCTCTTAAAAAGTAATACACGTCGGCTTTCATTTTCTAAACTTCAGAGACCTTTCTTCATATCTTCAAAAGCGTGTACCACCCCCTCTTGTACCAGTTAAGGCAGCCAGCGATGCAGGCATGCTCTTGATTAATGCTGCAATGTTCTCTTCGGGAACCATCTTCCATACTTTTACCGAGGGATTTCTGTAGGTGCTGTAGTGTCTCTGAACAGTGTTGACAGGTTCTTTCTCCCATGTGGAACCATACATGCTCCATAGGATTCAAATCAGAGATTCGAGCAGACCAAGCCATAGATTGAGTCTCGCTTCATCCAAATACTAGCACAGTTGTCGCAACATTTAGTCATACGTTGTCATACATTGGTATAAAACGCTCATCAATAAATGGATCGAAAGGTACAAATTCTCCAAACGGATTTCCTTCACATACTGATACGCTGTAAGCCTCCCACGTTCCTCGAAGACAAAATCCGTCCTCGCAGTCGTACTGAGTCCTCGCCACTCCGTCAGAGAATTATCCCGAAAAGGTGTTGTGGATGAGAATATGCAAGAGGAATGTGGAATACCTTTCCCCAGGCCTTCTCCAGGCCCTTCCTCCAACGACAGTTACTGCAGTCGTAATCGTGACCCATCGTTGAACAACACTTGCTCCCATTGTTGTACACTCCAACCGCGATATTCCGTTGCAAAATGTAGTCGAGCTGTGCAATGCTCTCTGGTGAGTTCTGAACCTGCAGCTGGTCTTCTTGATTCGAGATTGGCTTCTTCCAGTCTTCTTCGGGCGGTTCTATCACAGACATTCACCACTCGTACTTGCTGGAGTAGATTTCGTGCTTCAGTGGTGGTGGTGTGACGGCTGTGGAGGACTTTTAAGTTGCAAGAAGTGGTTATATCTTATCGATATTTCCATATTGCTCCCATCGGGTCTGATTCTGGTCTCAAGTTTCCCGTGTCTCCTTATGATTCTGGAAACCGTGGTAGTTGTAGTGGGAGGTATAGTTCTCGTCTTCAACATAAAGCATGTTGCGACAATCTTCCGCCACTGTAACAGCTTTTGTGCCATCTTTAGGGTTTGACGGCATGTTTATTCCGGAGTCTGATCATGATTATCACAGAAAGATGCAGCAAACACGTTTCACTAAAACGAAAGAGGTACAAGGTACAAAAAAGATGCTACAGGAGCTCGATAACATTATCGCCTGACATCCAGTGATGTGTTTTTCAGGTTGCACGGGAAAAAACATTTAAGTCTAGTGCAGTAAACAATCGACGCATTTCAACAAGACACTGTGTCTAAAAATGCACGATATAGTGCTACACTTTGATATACTCTTCTGGGTTTGCAGATTACTGACGGGCTGGCCTTCCACGATTTCCAGTTCTCCTTCATTACCGTTCACATTGAACACTGTCAAATCTTTGTTGCTTAGACTCTCGAAGTGAGAGTTTACGAGGTTACGCACATTCTCGTCATCGACATCAGTGAATCCAGTCTGCCGTGCCATCGCTGCAATTTCTCTCGTTGCAGCAGTCTTAGCACTTCACCTTGTAGCACTAACACAGCATGGGCTCGCAGTTTCCTCCATATACACTCCTGGAAATTGAAATAAGAACACCGCGAATTCATTGTCCCAGGAAGGGGAAACTTTATTGACACATTCCTGGGGTCAGATACATCACATGATCACACTGACAGAACCACAGGCACATAGACACAGGCAACAGAGCATGCACAATGTCGGCACTAGTACAGTGTATATCCACCTTTCGCAGCAATGCAGGCTGCTATTCTCCCATGGAGACGATCGTAGAGATGCTGGATGTAGTCCTGTGGAACGGCTTGCCATGCCATTTCCACCTGGCGCCTCAGTTGGACCAGCGTTCGTGCTGGACGTGCAGACCGCGTGAGACGACACTTCATCCAGTCCCAAACATGCTCAATGGGGGACACATCCGGAGATCTTGCTGGCCAGGGTAGTTGACTTACACCTTCTAGAGTACGTTGGGTGGCACGGGATACATGCGGACGTGCATTGTCCTGTTGGAACAGCAAGTTCCCTTGCCGGTCTAGGAATGGTAGAACGATGGATTCGATGACGGTTTGGATGTACCGTGCACTATTCAGTGTCCCCTCGACGATCACCAGTGGTGTACGGCCAGTGTAGGAGATCGCTCCCCACACCATGATGCCGGGTGTTGGCCCTGTGTGCCTCGGTCGTATGCAGTCCTGATTGTGGCGCTCACCTGCACGGCGCCAAACACGCATACGACCATCATTGGCACCGAGGCAGAAGCGACTCTCATCGCTGAAGACGACACGTCTCCATTCGTCCCTCCATTCACGCCTGTCGCGACACCACTGGAGGCGGGCTGCACGATGTTGGGGCGTGAGCGGAAGACGGCCTAAAGGTGTGCGGGACCGTAGCCCAACTTCATGGAGACGGTTGCGAATGGTCCTCGCCGATACCCCAGCAGCAACAGTGTCCCTAATTTGCTGGGAAGTGGCGGTGCGGTCCCCTACGGCACTGCGTAGGATCCTACGGTCTTGGCGTGCATCCGTGCGTCGCTGCGGTCCGGTCCCAGGTCGACGGGCACGTGCACCTTCCGCCGACCACTGGCGACAACATCGATGTACTGTGGAGACCTCACGCCCCACGTGTTGAGCAATTCGGCGGTACGTCCACCCGGCCTCCCGCATGCCCACTATACGCCCTCGCTCAAAGTCCGTCAGCTGCACATACGGTTCAAGTCCACGCTGTCGCGGCATGCTACCAGTGTTAAAGACTGCGATGGAGCTCCGTATGCCACGGCAAACTGGCTGACACTGACGGCGGCGGTGCACAAATGCTGCGCAGCTAGCGCCATTCGACGGCCAACACCGCGGTTCCTGGTGTGTCCGCTGTGCCGTGCGTGTGATCATTGCTTGTACAGCCCTCTCGCAGTGTCCGGAGCAAGTATGGTGGGTCTGACACACCGGTGTCAATGTGTTCTTTTTTCCATTTCCAGGAGTGTATTTTGGAGTAATGTCAGTCCATGTGTCTCTAGGAAAACATCAAAAGATGAATGTAAACAACACGCTCACCTTTCTCATAGCTGTCTAAATCTTCTGACTTTGTCCTTAATGAATACGACTTTCGTACACATTTCTCTCCCTTGACAGACACACTTTCCTACCTTTTACCTTTCTCTTGACAGACACACTTTCCTACCTTTTACCCGACATTTTAAATATAGACCCTGCCAAGCGCAGTTTCATACATCTATTGCCCTTAACTGACGATTCACTGTCGACAAACACAACAGAAGATGCTCTTACGCTTCACTGCTTTCCTGTACTGTTACCAGATTGCAACATTGGACTTAAAATTGAAATGTCATGTATGTGGTAACGTGCATAACGAATCTTCGTATAATGAAGTCTACCTTTACTTGCATACTATCATACGTACACAATATATTGATAAGCAAAACGTTATGACCACTCCCCACAGCGACGTCGGATGCCACCTGGTGGCGTTGCGCGTAAGTGACGCGGTAAGTATGTAAGCGGAGTAGACACCGACGGAGGATCACCCTAGCGAAAATATGGGCAGCAAATGAAGTCCACTCAGAAAAGCGATTTTGACAAAGGGCAGATTATTATTACGCAGAGCCTTTGAACGAGTATCTCGAAAGCGAATGTACACATGCTGCTGTCGTGTGCATCTACGGAAAGAAGTACGACAGTGGAAATAGCACCAGTCGCTGAATGGTTGGGCGACCTTGACTCTTCACACAACGTGGAGTTTGGAGCCTGCCTGTTCAGTAAAGTAGGGTAGGTGGTGACCAGTGGCACCTCTGCCGAAAGAGCGCAATACTGGTGTACGCACATGTGTTTCGGAGCAGGTCTTTCATCGTACATTGTCGAACATGGAGCTCCGCAAAAGACCGATCCTACGTGTCCACTTGCTGATCCAGCGACATCTTCAGTTACCATTGCAGTGGGCATGGGACCATCGAGGTTCTACGTCGATCAGTGGAAACGGGTCGGCTCTTCGGGTGAATCACATTTTTGTTACACTAGGTCGATGGTCGTCACCACAAACGCCGTCAGCGAGATGAACGCCGGCTTCAAACGTGCAGCACGCCACCGACGAAGGTTGGTGGGAGTAGTACAGGGTGATTCAAAAAGAATACCACAACTTTAGGAATTTAAAACTCTGCAACGACAAAAGGCAGAGCTAAGCACTATCTGTCGGCGAATTAAGGGAGCTATAAAGCTTCATTTAGTTGTACATTTGTTCGCTTGAGGCGCTGTTGACTAGGCGTCAGCGTCAGTTGATGCTAAGATGGCGACCGCTCAACAGAAAGCTTTTTGTGTTATTGAGTACGGCAGAAGTGAATCGACGAGAATCCGCGGGAAACAACTCAGTATGAACGTGACTCGCCTAAGGTGAACGTTTTCTGTGCCATTTCAGCCAATAAAGTTTTTGGTCCCTTTTTCTTCGAAGGTGCTACTGTAACTGGACTACAGTATCTGGAGATGTTAGAGAATTGGCTGTTCCCTCAGCTCGAACAAGAAGCACAACAATTCATATTTCAGCAGGATGGAGCGCCACCACATTGGCACTTATCTGTCCGTAACTACCTGAACGTCAACTACCCGAGGCGATGGATCGGCCGCCAGGCAGCCCGTGACGGAGCACTTCATCACTGGCCTCCAAGAAGCCCTGATCTTACCCCCTGCGATTTTTTCTTATGGGGGTATGTTAAGGATATGGTGTTTCGGCCACCTCTCCCAGCCACCATTGATGATTTGAAACGAGAAATAACAGCAGCTATCCAAACTGTTACGCCTGATATGCTACAGAGAGTGTGGAACGAGTTGGAGTATCGAGTTGATATTGCTCGAGTGTCTGGAGGGGGCCATATTGAACATCTCTGAACTTGTTTTTGAGTGAAAAAAAACTTTTTTAAATACTCTTTGTAATGATGTATAACAGAAGGTTATATTATGTTTCTCTCATTAAATACACATTTTTAAAGTTGTGGTATTCTTTTTGAATCACCCTGTATTATAGTACGGGAGACATTCTCCTGCACTTGCATGGGACCTGTGGTAGTAATCGAAACCATGCTGGCAGCTGCGAATCACCTGCATCCCTTCATGCTTGATGTCTTCCCCGACTGCTGTGCCTTCTTTCAAAAAATGGTTCAAAAGGCTCTGAGCACTATGAGACTTAACATCTGAGGTCATCAGTCCCCTAGAACTTAGAACTGCTTAAACCTAACTGACCTACGGACATCACACACATCCATGCCCGAGGCAGGATTCGAACCTGCGACCGTAGCGGTCGCGCAGTTGCAGGCTGAAGCACCTAGAACCGCTCGGCCACTCCGGCCGGCTGTCTTCTTTCAGCAGCATAACTGTCCCTCTCTTGGAGCCTAAACCGTGCTACAGTGGTTTGAAGAACATTATTGTTAAGGGGCTCCGGAACGCCCTATACTTGCAATGTTAAAATAACGCTTATAAATTACGTCTTTCCTCACAAAGTATTTGAGGTAGGAAGTTGAACTTTTTACAGATTATTTATTGGAATATGGGCTACAACGTAACACAGGGATTTTACAAAATTTTAGTTCAGTTATTAAAGATGATTTTTTTTCAATTGTAATGAAAATTCCAACATTGTTTGCAATTTTTTATTTATATATTCAAAAATATACAGTTTTTTGGAAAAAGGCTGTGTTAAATTATGCAGAAGGTACTGTGTAACATTTACTGAAAGTTTGAAACAAATATGTTTGGAAGATCCTTAGAAAACATGTAATTAGTATGAGAAAATAAAAGTTTTGGGAATCGAGCGACAAAGATGGGATTAACTTTTTAGTGCATTCCAGGTCCATAGGATGGATTATCTTCATCCTCTGCAAACTCCTCCTCCAGCTTCCTCTTGTTCCTCCTCCTGTTTACTCTTGCTTGTATTTCTGGACTCTTTACAGCCCTGTCTGCAGCCCGAAGGCGTTCCTTGTCTAAAGCAAGCATCGCTCGTACCATGTTAGAACCTATCTTCATTCCCATATTTCTAAATACCTTGCACCTTACAATGTTGCCATCATTGAAAGTCGCAACAGCAACTTAACTTTTACTCATTATTATAATTCAACAAAACAGAGACTCAAGAAACAGAATTAATTACGAATATTTTCGAGATAACGACAGAGTAAATAAACATGAAATAATCTACAGTCACACCAGCGATATATATTGAACCATCACAGGTTAGCCACAACACATACTTTATCTCGCATCACTAAAATGTACCTGATGAACACGGACGTTAATAATAACACCATTTGACAGCAGTTTAACAGCGCCACAGTTGGTCACGCCCATGTAGAACACATTTCAAAAAAAATTTAAAAATAGTTGTTGTCTTCGGAATTGAATAAATTATATATCTATTAAAAGGTAATAGTCTGCAGATTCAGAAAACGCAAAAAAGTAAAAATTGAACTTTTCATGATTTTGAGCCTTTCCGGAGCCCCTTAACTCACGTTGATGTATCGGCGACCAGATTTGTCGGAAATAAATCCTACGGAACCCATCTAGGTCGCTATCGGGCGCCATCACCGCGTACTAAAATCAGCTGTGGCTACTCACGCGAATTACATGACCTGTGCGTAGCCATCTAATGTCACATGCCTACCAAAAGACTGTCGGATCCCTGATACGCAAATTATGTATTTGATTCTAAACAAGGACAAACAAGCTATTAAGCGGGTGGTATTTTGGGTCATCAGTGTACATTCTCGTTTGTATATAGAGACTGGAAAGACAATAAGACGTACAATCACACGCACACACACACGCGCGCGCGCACACACACACACACACACACACCCATACGAACACACATACATACATACGTACATAAATCATTCCTCGCCGAAGAACTTGTTCCTGCTGCCAGTACGAACACAAAAAAGGCTTTAATGGTAAGCGAAGTAATAAATACCATCTAGTGTCTTTATAGCATTTTTAATACGCCAATATGCATTTCGAAGTCACGGCTTCTGTTGTTATGCACGGACATTCTATGCTATGCTGACACACCTGACAAGCGTTTATGAGTCTTCTGAAGGTGAAGCTGTATAAACTGTTGTGTTTTTCTGTCTAGATAGTACTTACACACCTGGAAAATGTTCAGTTCTCCATCTGCAGCTTTTGAAAGGATTCTTACAGGTCATACAAAGAACATTTTATGGTTAATTTCGATATACAGGGCGAGTCACCTAACGTTACCGCTGGATGTATTTCGTAAACCACATCAAATACTGACGAACCGATTCCACAGACCGAACGTGAGGAGAGGGGCTAGTGTAATTGTTTAACACAAACCATACAAAAATGCACGGAAGTATGTTTTTTAACACAAACCTAGGTTTTTTAAATGGAACCACGTTAGTTTTGTTAGCACATCTGAACATATAAACAAATACGTAATCAGTGCCGTTTGTTGCATTGTAAAATGTTAATTACATCCGGAGATATTGTAACCTAAAGTTGACGCTTCAGCACCACTCCTCCGCTGTTCGATCGTGTGTATCGGAGAGCACCGAATTACGTAGGGATCCAAAGGGAACGGTGATGGACCTTAGGTACAGAAGAGACTGGAATAGCTCATTACGTCCACATGCTAACACCTTTTTATTGGTCTTTTTCACTGACGCACATGTACATTACCATGAGGGGTGAGGTACACGTACACACGTGGTTTCCGTTTTCAATTACGGAGTTGAATTGAGTGTGTCCCGACATGTCGGGCCAATAGATGTTCAATGTGGTGGCCATCATTTGGTGCACACAATTGCAATCTCTGGCGTAATGAATGTCGTACACGCCGCAGTACATCTGGTGTAATGTCGCCGCAGGCTGCCACAATACGTTGCTTCATATCCTCTGGGGATGTAGGCACATCACGGTACACATTCTCCTTTAACGTACTCCACAGAAAGAAGTCCAGAGGTGTAAGATCAGGAGAACAGGCTAGCCAATTCATGCGTCCTCCACGTCCTATGAAACGCCCGTCGAACTTCCTGTCAAGGGTCAGCCTAGTGTTAATTGCGGAATGTGCAGGTGCACCATCATGTTGATACCACATACGTCGATGCGTTTCCAGTGGGACATTTGCGAGCAACGTTGGCAGATCATTCTGTAGAAACGCGATGTATGTTGCAGTGCTCTCCGATACACACGATCGAACAGCGGAGGAGTGGTGCTCAAGCGTCAACTTTAGGTTACAATATCTCCGGATGTAATTAACATTTTACAATGCAACAAACGGCACTGATTACGTATTTGTTTATATGTTCAGATGTGCTAACAAAACTAACGTGGTTCCATTTAAAAAAACCTAGGTTTGTGTTAAAAAACATACTTCCGTGCATTTTTGTATGGTTTGTATTAAACAATTACACTAGCCCCTCTCCTCACGTTCGGTCTGTGGAATCGGTTCGTCAGTATTTGATGTGGTTTACGAAATATATCCAGCGGTAACGTTAGGTGACTCACCCTGTATAGTCAGTAATATTATGAATTAGAAATATCCCAAATGTGTACCAACGGCGTATTATCATTTCTTATTGTGTTACCAGTAGGATTCTTATAGTACACGGTGTTACAAAAAGTTTCGGCAAAACTTTCAGGAAACATTCCTCACACACAAATAAAGAAAAGATGTTATGTGGACATGTGTCCGGAAACGCTTAATTTCCATCTTAGAGCTCATTTTAGTTTCGTCAGTATGTACTCCAACGTGATCAAATCGTAAATTTTCACAATCAACATGTGTGGGCTGACGAGAATCCGGACGCAATTGTGCAATCACGTCATCAACACAGATTTTCTGTGAACGTTTGGGCAGGCATTGTTGGTGATGTCTTGATTCGTCCCCATGTTCTTCCACCTACGCTCAGTGGAGCACGTTATCATGATTTCATACGGGATACTCTACCTGTGCTGCTAGAACATGTGCCTTTACAAGTACGACACAACATGTGGTTCATGCACGATGGCGCTCCTGCACATTTCAGTCGAAGTTTTCGTACGCTTCTCAACAACAGATTCGGTGACCGATGGATTGGTAGAGGCGGACCAATTCCATGGCCTCCACGCTCTCCTGACCTCAACCCTCTTGATTTTCAGTTATGGGGGCGTTTGAAAGCTCTTGTCTACGCAACCCGGGTACCAAATGTAGAGACTCTTCGTGCTCGTATTGTGGACGGCTGTGATACAATTCTCCAGGGCTGCATCAGCGCATCAGGGATTCCATGCGACGGAGGGTGGATGCATGTATCCTCACTAATGGAGGACATTTTAAATATTTCCTGTAACAAAGTGTTTGAAGTCACGCTGGTACGTTCTGTTGCTGTGTTTCCATTCCATGATTAATGTGATTTGAAGAGAAGTAATAAAATGAGCTCTAACGTGGAAAGTAAGCGTTTCCGGATACATGTCCACATAACATATTTTCTTTCTTTGTGTGTGAGGAATGTTTCCTGGAAGTTTGGCCGTACCATTTTTTAACACCCTGTATACTACCATTCTGTATCCTGTATTCCACTTTCGTCTTGTTTAGTCTTTTCAGTATACCGTAATTGTAAATTTTGTTTATGTGGAATCAGTGCTTTGTTAATCTTATGTTACTTCATACCTATTAAGACTTATAATAATGTCTACCGTAAATTGTAAAAAATTATTTCCTGTGTTGAGGTGTCTGTATGGGAACGTTCCGAAAGGCAATAAATTTAAAATAATGTGAAGCTGTGACTTCGAAATGTCCATTGGCGCAATAAAAATGCTGTTTAGCATTAAGTCTTCTATTTATTCCACTGTCTCTGCCTGTCGAAATTAACCACTATGGCACCCATAAAATTATCTTTTATTCTCAGATTTTACCTTAATTTAATACTTCAGTGTATGTGTGAACGATTTTATTTCGTAGTATAAATAACTGTACTTAAATACATCCATTTCATGGACCATGTGAGGTCTATGACTGCCTTGCGCATTTTATGAACAAATGGATTTAAATGGTTCAAATGGCTCTGAGCACTATGGGACTTAACATCTATGGTCATCAGTCCCCTAGAACTTAGAACTACCTAAACCTAACTAACCTAAGGACAGAACACAACACCCTGCCATCACGAGGCAGAGAAAATCCCTGACCCCGCCGGGAATCGAACCCGGGAACCCGGGCGTGGGAAGCGAGAACGCTACCGCACGACCACGAGATGCGGGCTTTTTTTATTTTATGAACAGCTCAGTGTGGAAGTTCACAGAGTTCAATAGCGATATTGTTATTACACTTTACTGAACTAGTAAATACTATTACCTTGGAAATAGTTAAAATCATGTACACAAAATAATTTTCATTGGTATAAGTCCATTCGCCCCCCATGAACCATGGACCTTGCCGTTGGTGGGGAGGCTTGTGTGCCTCAGCGATACAGATAGACGTACCGTAGGTACAACCACAACGGAGGGGTATCTGTTGAGAGGCCAGACAAACGTGTGGTTCCTGAAGAGGGGCAGCAGCCTTTTCAGTAGTTGCAGGGGCAACAGTCTGGATGATTGACTGATCTGGCCTTGTAACAATAACCAAAACGGCCTTGCTGTGCTGGTACTGCGAACGGCTGAAAGCAAGGGGAAACTACGGCCGTAATTTTTCCCGAGGGCATGCAGCTTTACTGTATGATTAAATAATGATGGCGTCTTCTTGGGTAAAATATTCCGGAGGTAAAATAGTCCCCCATTCGGATCTCCGGGCGGGGACTACTCAAGAGGATGTCGTTATCAGGAGAAAGAAAACTGGCGTTCTACGGATCGGAGCGTGGAATGTCAGATCCCTTAATCGGGCAGGTAGGTTAGAAAATTTAAAAAGGGAAATGGATAGGTTAAAGTTAGATATAGTGGGAATTAGTGAAGTTCGGTGGCAGGAGGAACAAGACTTCTGGTCAGGTGACTACAGGGTTATAATCACAAAGTCAAATAGGAGTAATGCAGGAGTAATTTTAATAATGAATAGGAAAATAGGAATGCGGGTAAGCTACTACAAACAGCATAGTGAACGCATTATTGTGGCCAAGATAGATACGAAGCCCACACCTACTACAGTAGTACAAGTTTACATGCCAACTAGCTCTGCAGATGACGAAGAAATTGAAGAAATGTATGATGAAATAAAAGAAATTATTCAGATAGTGAAGGGAGACGAAAATTTAATAGTCATGGGTGACTGGAATTCGAGTGTAGGAAAAGGGAGAGAAGGAAACGTAGTAGGTGAATATGGATTGGGGCTAAGAAATGAAAGAGGAAGCCGCCTGGTAGAATTTTGCACAGAGCACAACTTAATCATAGCTAACACTTGGTTTAAGAATCATGATAGAAGGTTGTATACATGGAAGAACCCTGGAGATACTAAAAGGTATCAGACAGATTATATAATGGTAAGACAGAGATTTAGAAACCAGGTTTTAAATTGTAAGACATTTCCAGGGGCAGATATGGACTCTGACCACAATCTATTGGTTATGACCTGTAGATTAAAACTGAAGTAACTGCAAAAAGGTGGGAATTTAAGGAGATGGGACCTGGATAAACTGAAAGAACCAGTGGTTGTACAGAGTTTCAGGGAGAGCATAAGGGAACAATTGACAGGAATGGGGGAAAGAAATACAGTAGAAGAAGAATGGGTAGCTTTGAGGGATGAAGTAGTGAAGGCAGCAGAGAATCAAGTAGGTAAAAAGACGAGGGCTAGTAGAAATCCTTGGGTAACAGAAGAAATATTGAATTTAATTGATGAAAGGAGAAAATATAAAAATGCAGTAAATGAAGCAGGCAAAAAGGAATACAAACGTCTCAAAAATGAGATCGACAGGAAGTGCAAAATGGCTAAGCAGGGATGGCTAGAGGACAAATGTAAGGATGTAGAGGCTTATCTCACTAGGGGTAAGATAGATACTGCCTACAGGAAAATTAAAGAGACCTTCGGAGATAAGAGAACCACTTGTATGAACATCAAGAGCTCAGATGGAAACCCAGTTCTAAGCAAAGAAGGCAAAGCAGAAAGGTGGAAGGAGTATATAGAGGGTCTATACAAGGGCGATGTACTTGAGGACAATATTATGGAAATGGAAGAGGATGTAGATGAAGATGAAATGGGAGATACGATACTGCGTAAAGAGTTTGACAGAGCACTGAAAGACCTGAGTCGAAACAAGGCCCCCGGAGTAGACAACATTCCAGTAGAACTACTGACGGCCTTGGGAGAGCCAGTCCTGACAAAACTCTACCATCTGGTGAGCAAGATGTATGAAACAGGCGAAATACACTCAGACTTCAAGAAGATTGTAATAATTCCAATCCCAAAGAAAGCAGGTGTTGACAGATGTGAAAATTACCGAACAATCAGTTTAATAAGCCATAGCTGCAAAATACTAACACGAATTCTTTACAGACGAATGGAAAAACTAGTAGAAGCCGACCTCGGGGAAGATCATTTTTGCTTCCGTAGAAATACTGGAACACGTGAGGCAATACTGACCTTACGACTTATCTTAGAAGAAAGATAAAGGAAAGGCAAACCTACGTTTCTAGCATTTGTAGACTTAGAGAAAGCTTTTGACAATGTTGACTGGAATACTCTCTTTCAAATTCTAAAGGTGGCAGGGGTAAAATACAGGAAGCGAAAGGCTATTTACAATTTGTACAGAAACCAGATGGCAGTTATAAGAGTCGAGGGTCATGAAAGGGAAGCAGCGGTTGGGAAGGGAGTGAGACAGGGTTGTAGCCTCTCCCCAATGTTATTCAATCTGTATATTGAGCAAGCAGTAAAGGAAACAAAAGAAAAATTTGGAGTAGGTATTAAAATCCATGGAGAAGAAATAAAAACTTTGAGGTTCGCCGATGACATTGTAATTCTGTCAGAGACAGCAAAGGACTTGGAAGAGCAGTTGAACGGAATGGATGGTGTCTTGAAGGGAGGATATAAGATGAACATCAACAAAAGCAAAACTAGGATAATGGAATGTAGTCGAATTAAGTCGGGTGATGCTGAGGGTATTAGATTAGGAAATGAGACACTTAAAGTAGTAAAGGAGTTTTGCTATTTGGGGAGCAAAATAACTGATGATGGTCGAAGTAGAGAGGATATAAAATGTAGACTGGCAATGGCAAGGAAAGCGTTTCTGAAGAAGAGAAATTTGTTAACATCGAGTATAGATTTAAGTGTCAGGAAGTCATTTCTGAAAGTATTTGTATGGAGTGTAGCCATGTATGGAAGTGAAACATGGACGGTAAATAGTTTGGATAAGAAAAGAATAGAAGCTTTTGAAATGTGGTGCTACAGAAGAATGCTGAAGATTAGATGGGTAGATCACATAACTAATGAGGAAGTATTGAATAGGATTGGGGAGAAGAGAAGTTTGTGGGACAACTTGACCAGAAGAAGGGATCGGTTGGTAGGACATGTTCTGAGGCATCAAGGGATCACCAATTTAGTATTGGAAGGCAGCGTGGAGGGTAAAAATCGTAGGGGGAGACCAAGAGATGAATACACTAAGCAGGTTCAGAGGGATGTAGGTTGCAGTAGGTACTGGGAGATGAAGAAGCTTGCACAGGATAGAGTAGCATGGAGAGCTGCATCAAACCAGTCTCAGGACTGAAGACAACAACAACAACAACAACAAGTCCATTCGGTTCATTTTTCTGCGCAGTACAAAAATGAGATAATAATTGGGCCACCGCAGTAGCATTCGGCATAAAAACGACATCGTCATTCGTGTTGCAGTCCAGAAACGATACCTTACATCTACGTCACGAGCTGCCTCGCTAACCGAGTTGAAACAAGGGACGTCTCTGATTTCCCGCCTCGTAAACAAAATCTGTGAAATTCTATACAGTCGAGCGCACAATCGGAACCTGCTCGTACAACTTGTCGCGAGCAACAGGCCTACCGTTAAACTGTGTCAATTTTAATGAATTATCGATAATTCTGTAATATAAACTGGAGTGGCAGGAACTCGGTAGCGGCTCGTCATCAGCTCTCGGCTGTCGGAGTACGTCGATGTCCAATTTACGCCGGGATTAAAATTTCACAAAAACCAATACACTGGGCGCTGTTCGCATTTCATCGCTGAATGTCGGGCTACGATTAGCTGGTAAACAGGAATGGGTGGGGGGGGGGGGGGGAATGGATGGGGAGGTCGGGTAAAGGAGTAGTTGTTGACTGTTAAAGGACGGGGGGGGGGGGGGGGGGAGAAAGACGGGGAGGTTACGGCGGGGTTGAAAATAGCAGCCTCGTTTACCGCATCTGCCTTCGGCTTAGATACTTATAATCCCTGCTGCAAACGAATCGGTTAATCGCGGGTGAATATTGAAAATGGCAGCGGTTACACGCCCGATATCGGTCTATCGGGTTGGCTGCACTGCGCTGCGTGTGATAACGCGTCAGTCCGCGGGGAATACCCGCAACGGCCAGTCGATAGCCCGTAAACGATTAGCAAGGGGCGCGTCGGGACGCGACGCTCTGCTACTGGGAAAATTTGTTTTACCAAACTTTTCTCCACTTTTTCCTTTTTTTTTTATTATTTAACGGAGAACTCGGCCGGCTCCGCTATGCGGCTGCTCCGTCCCTCGCGAAAGTTTTCCGGGTCGCTTTAGGAAACTGGCCGCCAATTACGACAACATTTTGCGAATTACCGACCGCCTTCTCTCATTAAAAAGAATGTTCACAGTCGCGAAAATAAGGTGCCCGGATGAATAATGTATAACAGGGCACGCAGCTCTTCAGCGAGTCAAAACACCGCGTGGCGACACGGCGATTTTCCGCGCCGCTGAATGCCGCCTGCCTGAACATGGAGTGCCGCCCTCTGCATTTTAATACTCGTGTCTCGTCTCTTCCGCTACGCGTTGCGGCAGCACTCTTAAAATTCCACCGAATGGCCGTTGTTTTGGGACGACAGTATACATTTCGAAAACACGCACGGAATCACTTCGATTAGATATCAATGTCAATGTGGTCTTAACTTCACAATGAGGACGCCGTAATCCATTGCGTGTAGGAGTTCGCTTTAAACTTTTTACGTTACTGTTTGTACATGGGATGACCTTCCGTATTGTTCGGAAAACTCGAACGTCCCAACCGATAATGCTGAAAGAAAGATTAGGTACACTACCATTTTTCATACATACCACAATTTAGAATGTTGCCGCTGCCAGCCGGGGTGGTCTAGCGGTTCTAGGCGCTCAGTCCGGAACCGCGCGACTGCTACGGTCGCAGGTTCGAATCCTGCCTCGGGCATGGATGTGTGTGATGTCCTTAGGTTAGTTAGGTTTACGTAGTTCTAAGTTCTAGGGGACTGATGACCGCAGATGTTAAGTCCCATAGTGCTCAGAGCCATTTGAACCATTTTTTTGTTGTTGTTGCCGCTACTTTTGTGTTAAAAAACGACATAAAACTGACTAACTGTGATGTGAAACACTCACAGCTTAGGCGTTATTCGGTAAAAGAAATGGAGATATTTTCGAAGTTTCAGAAAAAGTCTGTAAATTGTGGTTCTAGAGGGGATTCAGTTTGTGTTTACAAGATGTCATGAACATCTCTGTGCGCTAATTACTTAGAACGATCCTCTTGAGTGCGAAGACGCAAGTTCAATCTCTAGTATGGCTCATTTCAGAGTGTTGCGTTGATAATTGTGCCAGAACAATGACTCATGCTAATGACTCATAGTGTGCATCAGCAGGGCGATAGAACAATGAGGTGCAAAAATCAAACTGTCTAGGGGAAGCACGTATTACATTACACAAATTGGAAACTGTCGACATTTAGCTATTGGCCAAAAGCAGTGCTCATATCATAGTTGTAGTGATCTTACGCCCATTTCCCCACTGTAGCTTGCTGTGACGTAAATATTCACTACTGTCTTTCAAGATCATGCGTACGAGAAAGAATCATTGGGGAGAGAGCACCTCCAACTTCTCGCAGTACAATAAATAATATTCGAGCCAATTTACCATCCATATAAACAGTTGGCATAATTGAGTTCAAAAATGGCTCTGAGCACTATGGGACTTAACTTCTAAGGTCATCAGTCCCCTAGAACTTAGAACTACTTAAACCTAACTAACCTAAGGACATCACACACATCCATGCCCGAGGCAGGATTCGAACCTGCGACCGTAGCGGCCGCGCGGTTCCAGACTGTAGCGCCTTTAACCGCTTGGCCACCACGGCCGGCCATAATTGAGTACTACTGCGGTAGGGGCACTGATGTTAGCTGATCTTAATACATTTACCTTGGTACCTCTAATTTCCAGGGTTATTTTCATATGCATTTCCCCTTCAAACCCTAATTGGTCGAAGTTGAAAGCAAATTCCTTACCTAACGATGGGACAGGTTTGTTTATCTCATCTACAAATTTTCGGGCCGATTCTGCAATTTGCTGTCTGTCGTCAAGCTGACGCTTTGAAGTTTCGTTATCTTACGTCTCCCATTTCTGTAGCACCGTTTGAATTTATTCAGTGGATTACATCTATGATATCTATAGTCGCCGGCCGTTGTGGCCGAGCGGTTCTAGGCGCTTCAGTCTGGAACCGCGCGACCGCTACGGTCGCAGGTTCGAATCCTGCCTCGGACATGGATGTGTGTGATGTCCTTAGGTTAGTTAGGTTTAAGTAGTTCGCAGTTCTAGGGGACTGATGACCTCAGATGTTAAGTTCCTTAGTGCTCAGAGCCCTTTCAACCATTATCTACAATCTTTTGCATTCTCTTCGGCCGGTCCAACTCTTCACGCAACACATGAAACAACAGGCAAAACCGCAGACGAACACACTGTATTTTGCTAGCGCCGAAACAGAAAATACACGAAGTTCCACTGATGATTCGTTAAAACACCGACTACCAGGGGAATACGAGAGAGCATCAGCCAATGCGTACCGAACACGACCGAATGCTGTTTGCTCGCGCTGACCTACGGTTGACACAACTGAGAATTCCCCTTCTCCGATACTCGCGTCCGCCGCTCGTGGTCTCGCGGTAGCGTTCTCGCTTCCCGAGCACGGGGTCCCGGGTTCGATTTCCGGCGGGGTCAGGGATTTTCACCTGCCTCGAGATGACTAGGTTTTTGTGTTGTCCTCATCATTTCATCATCATCCAGGAAAGTGGCGAAATTGGACTGAGCAAAGATTGGGTAATTGTACGGGCGCTGATAACCACGCAGTTGAGCACCTCACAAACCAAACATCATCATCATCATCATCATCCGATACTCGCTTGTGTTCGCTCCGGTGTAAATCAGGCTTCACGGTCGTCCAACGGCGTTACTTTCTCTTAGACAGCAGTATCCTCAGCAGTCTAGTAAATCAATAGGAGTACCGCACAGCTGCTGTCTTGGTCAATAAATAAGAAGCCACCAGCTGCTAAACCAATGACTATATTTGACGCGTTTCGAGTTTTACATTAAATGTATGAATATGGACAAGCATCAGCTATATTATGGAACGACGACAGTGAAAATTTGTGCATGCATTTCCGCAGGCACTTTTCATCGTATTTCTGTATAACATAGATACTGCAGTATCGTATTTATTCGCCGACACCGGACAAGTGACTTTCAGGTAAAAAGTCTCCCTTGTACGAAAATATTCATAATGGATGTACGAGCACAGGATGTAGACACCTAGTTGACGAGCTATGGAACTTTGGATCTGGCTGGAAATCGTGCTCTGTAGCCGAACAGTAAGGCTACCGCTCGCGGTGAACGAGAAATCCGGGTTCGAGTCACGGTCCGCTACAAATTTTCGTTGTCATTTCATTAGACAGCTGATGGTTATCCATGTTCGCAACTGCGAATACATTTAATGTATTTCATTACGGCTGTAGCTGCCGCAGTGCAAGGAACTTTGCAGCCTACTTCTGGGCAACACAAATACTGCAATATTATACATCTTTATATTGTTTCCAAACCAGAAATACAAAGGAAACAACATAAACTGTAACTATACAAAGAATATGCAAGAATATGAAACTACACGTATCGTCAAAACTAAACAGCTGAAATACACACCATAAACAACCTGGTGATCAGATATACACTGCTGGCCACCGTAAATGCAACACCAAGAAAGACAAGAGGTAGCACAACAAAATTTATTTTGTAGATAACATGTTGACCAAGTATCAAATGATTACGTTTACAGACGTCTGTGACATGTGGTTCCTGCCAGAATCAGTAGCCAGAGTAGCCGCCATTGTTGGAGATCACCGCTGCCACACGTCTCGGCATTGAGTCAAAGAGACGTTGGATGTGTTCCTGGGGTACAGCAGCCCAAGCAGCTTCCACACGTTGCCAAAGATCATCTGGTGTGGCAGCTGGGGATGTAATCTGGGTCACTCGTTGAGCAACCATGGACCAATGTTTTCTATCGGCGAAAGATCCGGAGAGCGAGCCGGCCAGGGAAGCAGTTCAATCTGGTTATTGACGAAGAACCTTTGGACAATGTGTGCCACGTGTGGTCGCGCATTATCCTGTTGAAATATGGCTGTGGCCGAGCCCTGAAGGTAAGGAAAGACAACTGGCTCCAGCACCTCGGATATGTAGCGCCGGCTATTTAAAGTACCGGCAATGCGTACTAGAGGCGTGCGAGAGTAATATCCAATACCGCCCCATACCATAATACCCGGTGCAAGACCAGTGTGGCGGTGCATAATGCAGCTGTCCAGCATCCTCTCTCCACGGTGCCTCCACACTCGAATCCGACCATCGTGGTGCTGCAGACAGAAGCGTGCCCCGTCAGTAAAGACATCGTCATTCCATTCTGCCGTCGACATCCGTCTGTCATCACACCATTGGCGACGGAGACGTCTGTGGTTCTGCGTCAATGGTAGACGAAGCAATGGACGTCTTGCGGACAGACCACTCTGCTGTAAACGGCGTCGAATGGTACGCGCAGACACTGGATGATGCGTTACAGACGCAATGTGCTGTGCTATGGTTCGGGATGTCACCGAGCGATCCGTCACTGCCATGCGCACAATTTGCTTATCAGCACGTGCAGTGGTGCACCGAGGTGAATGCGATCGACCACGTCGGTCCGTCGTACCCTCCTGCATCCAACGGTCACATATCCGCATTACAGTTGTTTGGTTTCGTCCAACACGACTAGCGATTTCTCTGCATGATAATCCACAATCTCGGTAAGCCACTATCCTTCCTCTGTCGAACTCGGATACTTGATCAAAAGATGTTCGCTGTTTTCTACGAGGCATAAGTTATCGTCTTGTGAAACAACCACAAGGTAAACACACGTGCCGAACGTACACTCGTCGAAATCGCCAAGCCTTAAATGGCGCTATGAGGTGGCGCCACAGGCGCGCGTGATGTGCGTCTGCGCTGAAATTCTAATCAGTTGCATATCTCATCGCTGCAAACTCATGGTGTAAATTTCACTTGATTCGGATGCTTCCTTCAGGGTGTTGCATTTACGGTGGCCATCAGTGTATAAAGAAACAGTAAGTAGCAAATAAAGTTGTCATGGCACACTAACTGACCAGCTACGCCACGATAACTTTTCTTATACATATTTCTTGAGGGTTCGTGTCCTCGGCATTCTTGACATCTAATATACGAGGGCAATCCCAAAAGTAAGATCTCCTATTTTTTTTTATAAGTACAGATCTCTGTTTGTGTGGCAGTTGGTAACACTGTTATGAAGAGTGCTTCATGCGTAGTGTGTAAACATACGAACGCCGCGCTGAGTCGCTCAATCTTGGCTTGGCAGCCGTTGAGACTGGAGCTCCCGTTGGACGTCACCGCCAAGTTCGCATTGCGCGCAGTTATTCGATTTTTGAACGCAAAGGGCACTGCGCAAATTGAAATCCATCGCTAATTGACGGAGGGGTATGGTGAGTCGTGCATGGGTGTCAAAAATGTCCGTAAATGGTGTAGAGAGTTTGCAGCTGGTCGGCCCGAAATTCAGGACGAACAAAGGAGCGGGAGACCGTCAATTTCTGAGGAGACAGTGTTGAAGTTTGAGTCACTGGGACCACAATTGACGCTGACAGGTACTGTGGGACTCTGAAAAAAGCTCAAACGGGCAATTCAGAATTGGAGAAGAGGAATGTTGAGCAAGAGCATACACATTGTCCATGACAACGCTCGCCCACACATCGCTCGGCAAACGGTTGGTCTCCTGCAACAGTTTCAGTGGAACATAATCACCCAGCTACCCTATTGTCCTGACTTGGCGCCCAGTGACTATCACCTGTTCCCCAGGTTAAAGGAACATCTGGCCAGAAAACGATTCAGTTCGGACGACGAGGTGAAAGAAGAGGTTCATAATTTTCTGAACAGCATGGCAACGAGCTTGTATGACATGGGCATACAAAAACTGCCACAGAGTCTACAAAAATGCATCGACAGAAACGGTGATTATGTCGAAAAATAGCTAATTGTCCAAGCTAAAAAAGATGTAAACCATTGTAGAAATAAACAGGTCTATGTACATATAAAAAAAATAGAAGACCTTACTTTTGGGATTGCCCTCGTAATTAATGCTCATGTACCGAATAGGTTGTGCTTACCGCTGATCGTAATACTTCGGAAATTGTATTACGCTATCTGTTTTTCTTTGTGTTCCTTTAGTCTTCTATTATCACGTTATTTATTTTATCTTTTAACGAGTTTTACTTACACGATCACCCTCAACTAATCTTGATAGGGCGTGAGACCTTCCCCTAACTTGCTTTCATTATTTCTGTTTTATTGTACTTATTAGATTGTTTCCCTCCACTTATCTTACTTACGTAATTTTGTATAAAGTTTTGAGTTTATATAACTGATCTGGAATTTTTGTTTTGTTATCTGTCATTTTACATGTATGTCTTTTTTTGTCGTCTGTATTTTCTATACAACTGTAAATCTATGTTCATCGCTCATTTTATTATTCACACTTTGTAAACTTTTGTAAAAGTTTAATTTTGTGTATTACATTTCTTATGAAAAAGACAAAAAAATTTTATGCTGCTTTTGTCGCTACGTGGATTCATCAGTGCTCTCTGGTGGCATAAATTGTGTTCCTGGTTATCGCGTTGTAGCTAGTCAGTTAGTCTGCCATGACAGCTTTGTTTGTTACACACTGTCTTTCTAACATCTCTGATCGCCGAGATGTTCATGATATATATTTCAGAAGCTTAATTTGGACGATATTTGTCGTTTCATATTCTTGTATATTCTTTGTGTAGTTCCAATTTTTGTTATTTGCTGAGTATTTCCGGTCCACAGACAATCTGAAGATGGGTTCTACCGGAAAAATCCAAATACAGTCATTGGTTAATAAGCTCGTTCAAAAATGGTTCAAATGGCTCTGAGCACCATGGGACTTAAGATCTGAGGTCATCAGTCCCCTAGAACTTAGAACTACTTAAACCTAACTAACCTAAGGACATCACACACATACATGCCCGAGGCAGGATTGGAACCTGCGACCGTAGTGGTCGCGCGGCTCCAGACTGTAGCGCCTAGAACTGCTCGGCCACTCCGGCCGGCAATAAGCTGGTGGCTTCTCATTCAGTGCCCAATACAGCAATTTTAGAACACTGCTCTTGATCTTCAATATGGTCGTATTCTTCTTGCGTGACGTTATGCCACAATAACAAGGAACAGTCTCGCAGCGTTTAAACTTTTAAGGGGCTCCGGAAAGTCTCAAAATCATGAAAAGTTCAATTTTTACTTTTTTGCTTTTTCTGAATCTGCAGACTATTACCTTTTAATAGATATATAATTTATTCAATTCCGAAGACTACAACTATTTTTAAACTTTTTTTAAAATGTGTTCTACATGGGCGTGACCCACTGTGGCGCTGTTAAACTGCTGTCAAATGGTGTTATTATTAACGTCCGTGTTCATCAGGTACATTTTAGTGATGTGAGATAACCTGTGATGGTTCCATATATATCGCTGGTGTGACTGTCGATTGTTTCATGTTTATTTACTCTGTCGTTATCTCGAAAATATTCGTAATTAATTCTGTTTCTTGAGTCTCTGTTTTGTTGAAGTATAATAATGAGTAAAAGTAAAGTTATTAGAAATCCTCTGAAGGCTTTTAAGAAAAGGAGAAATGTTGGAAAGCTAAAGGTATGTGTTATTATGGGAATGAAGATAGGTTCTAACATGGTACGATCGATGCTTGCTTTAGACAAGGAACGCCTTCGGGCTGCAGACAGGGCTGTAAAGTGTCTAGAAATACAAGCAAGAGTAAACAGGAGGAGGAACAAGAGGAAGCTGGAGGAGGAGTTTGCAGAGGATGAAGATAATCCATCCTATGGACCTGGAATGCACTAAAAAGTTAATCCAATCTTTGTCGCTCGATTCCCAAAACTTTTATTTTCTCATACTAATTACATGTTTCCTAAGGATCTTCCAAACATATTTGTTCCAAACTTTGAGTAAATGTTACACAGTACCTTCTGCATAATTTAACACAGCCTTTTTCCAAAAAACTGTATATTTTTGAATATATAAATAAAAAATTGCAAAAAAATGTTGTGAATTTTCATTACAATTGAAAAAAAAATCATCTTTAATAACTGAACTAAAATTTTGTAAAATCCCTGTGTTAAGTTGTAGCCCATATTCCAATAAATAATCTGTAAAATGTTCAACTTCCTACCTCAAATACTTTGTAAGGAAAGATTTAATTTATAAGCGTTATTTTAACATTGCAAGTATAGGGCGTTCCGGAGCCCCTTAATAACCACAGAATCTTCACCTCCACTCCGTATATCGCGATGCCTAATAAATTAACACACAAGTAGAGACCTAAGTGAATATTGACTACTCCATATCTTTTTCCTAAGTAGTTCAGAGGAGTAAACAACTAGACTGTCGGACGCCTCTGTGCGCTATCGTGAGAAGAGAGTGTTTCCGCGGAATGGCAGACATCACATCGCGAACCCCCACGCCGTTCGGCGTCCCCGTCCCTTCAGCCGCACGTCAAAACAATGCTCCTTATCCGGCGCCCTCGACCACAACTGACGTTCCCCGATCGCGAGCTACAGCTACGTGCAGCGGTATTCGTGCATATCGGGTGCGCGCCGGGCCGTGAAATTCTCTGAAAGGGACACGCCGCCATGGAAATTGGTTTCGCCGGCCGGGACGAAGACGGCGCCGGTGGAGCTATCTGAGCGGCTTCCTGGGCGGGGGGGGGCGGGCTTTATCTCCGCGCCTAACGGCACGTGTATATTTTGTCAGCGGGGTAAACGAGACATAAAGATAGGGGGGAAGCGTTCAATAAAAGCCGAATCGCTGTCCCGGGCCCGGCTACCGCCGGGGGGCGGATCACAAGTCGCCGACGCATCGCAGTCACTACCGCCAACCCTCCTCACTAATCGGCGGGGACCTATCAGCTCATCTGAGTGCACGAGATAAAATACTCGTACGTCAACAATCAATGGTAGCAAAACTGTTTTGATAGTATGGAGATCGGGCTTTTGCTGTTGGGTGCAGAAAATTTTTATTTTATTCTCGAGTCAGTAGCCATACACATCAGTATATATATATATTCACTGTTCTGCAATGGCACTGTGCTTTTCTACTGCTGAATATGCTTCTCCAGTCTGGTACGGGTCATCTCATGCCAGACAAGTAAACATTGCTCTCAACGAAACCTGCAGGTTGATCACAGGTTGCTTAAGACCTACCCCAACTGATAAGCTCTAGTACCTGGCTGGAATAGCGCCACCATGGGTACGCAGAACAGTGGCTGCCAACAAGGAGAGACTGAAAGTGGAACAGAACAGTGCCCATCCACTGCACGGACATAATCCGCCACAGCAACGGCTGAGATCGCGAAAGAGCTTCCTGAGAACATCCAAGAAGCTCATCATTTCACCAGAGATGCCAAGGCTGGAGTTATGGAAGAAGTCGACGCCTCACCTGCAGACGCCAGAAGCTGAAGAACTACACACACAACTGGACACAACGAGAGCTGGCTGGTGTGGAAATCTTTAAACAGATTACGATCAGGGTTTGGTCGATCCAGAGACAACCTGAAGAGATGGGGCTTCATAACGGAAGATACGTCCTGTAATTGCTGGACAAGAACAAACCACAAGCCACGTGCTCCAGTGCCTTTTGTGCCCTACATCCTGCACGAGGATTGATCTCCTGCAAGCCACTCCAAGCGCATTGGAGGTTGCAAAGTACTGAACATGTTGTGGGCTGGCAAGACAGCCAATCCACTAGGAGGACATTTTTTGAACTTTTGTATTTTTTTGCTTCTAATAAAACCCCATGTCATTCCAAGCATGTGTGTCAATTTGTACCTCTCTATCTACATTATTCCGTGATTTATTCAGTTTTCAAATTGATACTGACTTTTTGATCACCCGGTATATATATATATATATATATATATATATATATATATATATATACCCAGTACTTTGCAACCTCCAAGGCGCTCGGAGTGGCTTGCAGGAGATCAATCCTCGTGCAGGATGTAGGGCACATAAGACACTGGAGCACGTGGCTTGTGGTTTGTTCTTGTCCACAATCACAGGACGTATCTTCTGTTATGAAGCCCATTCTCTTCAAGTTGCCTCTGGATCGTCCAACTCCTGATCGTAATCTGTTTAAAGATTTCCACACCAGCCAGCTCTCGTTGTGTCCAGTTGTGTGTGTAGTTCTTCAGCTTCTGGCGTCTGCAGGTGATGCGTCGACTTCTTCCATAACTCCAGCCTCACCTTCTCTGGTGAAATGGTGAGCTTTCAGATTGGTTTCAAATTGCAATAGGTCTGGCACTTTGGAAACCAGGGGCGTGATTTGGATCTCCGACGATATCTCAGATCCAACCTCTGCTTCTTTAGTGGTTTTTACCGTTAGTTTTCATAGTTAGCGTTGGTGACGCAGAGGCCAGCTAAATCTCTCAACGACGACGAGTAACGTAGCCGGTACGACGTGCGACCGGTAGGGCGCGAGGCAAAACCGTGGATCTGCAGAAGCGGCCGCAAGTTGTAGGACAGCAAGAAGCAGCAGAGTCCTCGGTGGACCGCTACAGCTGTTGCCGCTTCTTGCCGGACACAGACGCGGAGCGGACCACTGTTGCTGTGCCGGGAGGAAGGGCCAGAGCACGGTTAATTAGAACGCAGCCGGCCTGGCCTGCGACAATTACAGGAACAAGGCAGGCGCCGGGACCGGCCGCGTGTGCCTCCTAATTACATTAGCCGAGCCCGCTGGCCAAGGCCAAGGGACCGGCGGAAAGCCGAGTCTCCAGTAGCAAGTGGCGTTCCGCAGCGCGGCAACGCTACACTGCGGCAACCTGCCGATGTCATTCGTGTACGTACGTACCAACCAGTGTCCGGAGAATGGCGGACGGTGCTTCGTACCAGTATTATCCAATGTCAGGCTTAAACGTCTGCACGTAGTGCGTACTGTATTACACTACTGCCCATTAAAATTGCTACACCAAGAAAAAATACAGATGATAAACTGGTATTCTTTGGACAAATTGTAAGTAGGCTGTTTATGTTTTCTCTATGTAAGTAGGCTGTTTATATTTTCTTATTGGCAACGTTACGTAGCGCTCTGTATGAAAATCACTGGCTGTGCTGTGTGCAGCCTGTGGCTAGTTTGCATTGTTGTCTGCCATTGTAGTGTTGGGCAGTGGCAGCTGGATGTGAACAGCGCGTAGCGTTGCGCAGTTGGAGGTGAGCCGCCAGCAGTGGTGGATGTGGGGAGAGACATGGCGCAGTTTTGTAATTTGTCATGAACTGCTATATACAGTATATTATGACTATTAAGGTAAATACATTGTTTGTTCTCTATTAATATCTTTCATTTGCTAACTATCCCTATCAGTAGTTAGTGACTTCCGTAGTTTGAATCTTTTATTTAGCTGGCAGTAGTGGCGCTCGCTGTATTGCAGTAGTTCGAGTAACGAAGATTTTTGTGAGGTAAGTTATTTGTGAAAGGTATAGTTTAATGTTACTCAGGGCCATTCTTTTGCAGGGATCTTTGATAGTCAGATTGCGTTGCGCTAAAAATATTGTGTGTCACTTTAGTGAATGTTTGAGTACGTTCAGTTTTGCTCAGCTGTTTGAAAAGCAAATAGTGTAAGAGGTTTATCAGCACAGTCGTGTATAATTGTTCTAAGGGGATACAATAACTGACATGTGATTACATTTTCACGCAATTTGGGTGCATAGATCCTGAGAAATCAGCACCCAGAACAACAACCTCTGGCCGTAATAACGGCCTTGATACGCCTGGGCATTGAGTCAAACAGAGCTTGGATGGCGTCTACAGGTACAGCTGCCCATGCAGCCTCAACACGATACCACAGTTCATCAAGAGTAGTGGCTCTGAGCACTATGGGACTTAACATCTATGGTCATCAGTCCATCAAGGGTAGTGACTGGCGTATTGTGACGAGCCAGTTGCTCGGCCACCATTGACCAGACGTTTTCAATTCGTGAGATATCTCGAGAATGTGCTGGCCAGGGCAGCAGTCGAACATTTTCTGTATCCAGAAAGGCCCGTACAGGACCTGCAACATGCGGTCGTGCATTATCCTGCTGAAATGTAGGGTTTCGCAGGGATCGAATAAAGGGTAGAACCACATGTCGTAACACATCTGAAATGTAACGTCCACTGTTCAAAGTGCCGTCAATGCGAACAAGAGGTGACCTAGACGTGTAACCAATGGCACCCCATACCATCACGCCGGGTGATACGCCAGTATGGCGATGACGAATACGCGCTTCCAATGTGCGTTCACCGCGATGTCGCCAAACATGGATGCGACCATCATGATGCTGTAAACACAACCTGTATTCATCCGAAAAAATGACTTATTTGCCATTCGTGCACCCAGGTTCGTCGTTGAGTAAACCATCGCAGGCGCTCCTGTCTGTGATGCAGCGTCAAGGGTAACCGCAGCCATGGTTTCCGAGCTCGTAGTTCATACTGCTGCAAACGTCGTCGAACTGTTCGTGAGAACGGTTGTTGTCTTGCAAACGTCCTCATCTGTTGACTCAGGGATCGAGACGTGGCTGCACGATCCGTTACAGCCATGCGGATAAGATGCCTGTCATCTCGACTGCTGGTGATACGAGGCCGTTGGGATCCAGCACGACGTTCCGTATTACCCTGCTGAACCCACCGATTCCATATTCTGCTAACAGTCATTGGATCTCGACCAACGCGACCAGCAGTATCGCGATACGATAAACCACAATCGCGAAAGGCTACAATCCAACCTTAAAGTCGGAAACGTGATGGTACGCATTTCTCCTCCTTACACGAGGCATCAGACAAACTTTTCACCAGGCAACGCCTGTCAACTGCTGTTTGTGTATGAGAAATCGGTTGAAAACTTTCCTCATGTCAGCACGTTGTAGGTGTCGCCACCGGCGCCAACCTTGTGAGAATGCTCTGAAAAGCTAATCATTTGCAATCACTGCATTTTCTTTCTGTCGGTTAAATTTCGCGTCTGTAGCACGTCATCTTCGTGGTGCAGAAATTTTAATGGCCAGTAGCGTACTTTGGATGGCGGTTACAGCTGAAACAATAGGTTTTCGGTTAAATATTTTCTTTTTTCACCCCAGTTTAACCTGACTGTTACAATCACTCAAAATAACAAATTTCCGTGACCGATTGTCGTCTTTTTAGTTCTGTTACTTTCTATAGTAGCCAACAGGCTTGCCGCAGTGGAACACCGGTTCCCGTCATATCACCGAAGTTAAGCGCTGTTGGGCTTGGTTTGTGCTTGCATGGGTGACCGTCTGGTCTGCCGAGCGCTGTTTGCAAGCGGAGTGCACTTAGCCCTTGTGAGGCAAACTGAGAAGCTACTTGATTGACAAGTAGCGACTCCACTCACGAAAACTGACAACGGCCAGAAGAGCGGTGTGGTGACGTCACGTCCATCCGTATCCGCATCCAGTGACGCCACAGGCTTAGGATGTCACGGCGGTCGGTCAGTACCATTGGGTCTTCCGAGACTTGTTCGGATGGAGTTAAGTTTTTGTTTCATATAATAAACGTAGAAACCGAAAAAAGATCGAAAAAATTTTGATTTTCTCGGGTTCAGGATACATACAATCAAAAAGTTAAATTAAATAGCCAAATAAAAAGAAAATTTGCAATGAAATGAATACCTCTAGCTGCATACAGCCGTTGATATAAGTCAACGGGGTCAGGTGAAAATGTGTGCCCCGATCGGGACTCGAATCCGGGATCTCCTGCTTACATGGCAGACGCTCTACCCATCGTTTTCTTTTGTTTTTTTTTTTCATTGTTGATCGTTGTGTTTGGTCGTTGCGGACGTCACATGAGATCCGATGACATCCGTTCAAGTTCGTTGTTGATCCTTTCATTCAGTTTTTTATTACAGAGGCCAACTGGCTCTCCGACCAAACACTTCCCATCTGAGCCACCGAGGACACAGAGGATAGTGCGACTGCAGAGACTAATCTCTGGCACGCCTGCCGTGAGACCCACATTCGCAACTTTTGTTCCGCACTATATTCATAGTGCCCCTGCCCATCATACTCGTTACTCGCGGCTTTACTGGCGATCCCCGTAAGAGTTCGGGCACTGTCTGTGCATCCGCACAGAAGAAGATGCTCAAATGGCTGGTGAGTCTTTATATATATATATATATATATATATATATATATATATATATATATATATATATAATATAAAGATGGTATCTGTTCTTTCGGACATGTCTAAAAAGAAAAGTTGGTCCGTCCAGAGTTCGCTGCTTTTGTCGAAAAGTGTTAGGTGGTTGAATGCTAAAAAAAAAATCACCAGTATTCTCCTACTGATTCTAATTTTTCGAAAATCTGCCCAAAAATCATGTTGTTCAAATGGTTCAAATGGCTCTGAGCACTATGGGACTTAACAGCTATGGTCATCAGTCCCCTAGAACTTAGAACTACTTAAACCTAACTAACCTAAGGACAGCACACAACACCCAGCCATGACGAGGCAGAGAAAATCCCTGACCCCGCCGGGAATCGAACCCGGGAACCCGGGCGTGGGAAGCGAGAACGCTACCGCACGACCACGAGATGCGGGCAATCATGTTGTAATTGAGGGTCATATCACTATTTCGGCATTTCGAATAATTTGCGCCAAAGCATGAAAACTAAGGTTGAAGAATTCTGTTTTTTTGTTAACTTGTCAGTTTTCAAGGGCTACAAGCAGATAAACGGATATTGTGTAGACACAAGCATCAAATCGGCTGCTTTCAATTTTTGTTGCATACTGTGAATGAATTGTTGAGTTTTTAATTTATTACTGTTACCTTAATTCGCTTCTCTTTTATTATTTCTTAGAAATGAAAGACAAATCTTCACTCTTTTAAAGTAAATGAAGCATTGTACTTCATTGCTATTTCACATCATAAAAATATTTCCGAACTAGGGTTGGTGCCATTCTGCAACACAACGGTTGTCCGATGACGAATAGCAAGAAACTACCGCATGGACCAGGTGGGGCAAGTCTTGCACATTGTGTGTGTGCACGCGTACCTGAAGCCACGACACGTTGCGATAGGCTGATTATTGTCTTAGGAATGCTGTACCAAATCTGTAGGCAGTGTGATTAAAACATCACTGACTGCTTTTCCCATTTTCTATCATAACACAATATTTCAAACCAAACTACTCCTTTTTTTTTAAAAAAAAAAAGGTTATTTAGAAACAAAAAATTTACCATTTGCACAAACGGCTATCACGCGCAACTTGTAAGCCACAGCTAGCGACGCTGTAAACGACCGTATTAACAGATTATGCCAGTACGACAAGTAATTCGACAAGTCAACCGTTTATTATTACAAACGTAACAGGTACAGTATTGCGCTGAAACTGCGACAGAGGGAGCGATTTATTTTCACCTCTCTTTGTGCACCATTTATTCTTTCTCTTGTTGCTATGTTAAAACTAGCACTTTTCCAAAAACACAGCGGCGATTACACAAAATAACCTCACTAACATGCTAATGCAGCTTTAATTGCGACAGGATCCTGAAATAGGATTAACCAGAACAACTGAGGACAAGTAAGGTCAATAGCTCATGAAAAGTTCATGCATAGTGTAAAAATAAAAATATGATTCTTTCACTTACATTGTTACAAACTCATACTATTTCTCATTTCACCAGCTACCATTGAAAAAAATCTGTAGTCACTTGTATACCGCAGTGGGTAAGAAAGTTCTGATGGTCAGCTATAAGGAAAAGTACTCTCCGCTTGGGATGCTATCATTTGCCAAAAATCTCGTTCGTTACCTCGAACCCTTTCTGATATATGAGACATGTTTTGAATATTTCACTTGCACTCTATCTTTTGCGCACACGATCGGTCGTGAGTGCACTACATAAACTCATTTTCTCAAGGTTGAGCACAGATGGGTCTCGTCTCATATGTAAAGAAAAAATCAGTTTTTTTTTCATATGGCCTAATAAGTACCAACTGTTGATTCACTGTGACCCCTCTTTTTCATTGCAAGGTATTCGAATTTCACCCTGTTGCTTACTTAATATAGAAAAACTATAACTACAACCGTTAACGAAACGAGAGGCAGTTCATCATGAAGCTGACAAATTACAGAATCACTTTTTTTGCCGTGTAGCTTCTTCAAAATCGTCGTAGAAACTTGCAGTGCAGATGGCGTGAGCTCGCCTCAGTTCCAGTAGTGTAACCGAGGGGGCAGGGAACGTTTCATGAGAACTGACGAAGCACTATGTAATAGGCAACTGAAGTGGCCACCCCTTCGGAACAGACGGGTGGACTCGCCCAGAGCTGGGAACGAGAATGCGTTTCTGCGCAACGGCCAAGTTATCTTGCGTAAGCACTCCCGCAGCTGAATGTTATGTGTGAAACAAACAGAAATGAAAAGATTAGACAACGTAGAATGACATTACAACAGGATAGTGTGGTGGGGAAGATCAGAGCAGGAAAAGAATAGAAGAGAGGTGACGAATGTAGCAGAAAAAGAAAAACACAGTTGGCCATAGAGACGGAAAATCTGAATCAGAACGAGAGAGGAAAAGAAATTGGAGAAAGTGGGAGAAAATGATGAAAACTAGTTGGACCAGTAAGACGAGAAATGAGAAACTGGTTCAAATGGATCTGAGCACTATGAGATTTAACATCTGAGGTCATCAGTCCCCTAGAATTTAGAACTACTTAAACCTAACTAACCTAAGGACATCAAACACATCCTTGCCCGAGGCAGGATTCGAACCTGAGAGCCGGCCGCGGTGGTCTAGCGGTTCTGGCGCTGCAGTCCGGAACCGCGGGACTGCTACGGTCGCAGGTTCGAATCCTGCCTCGGGCATGGGTGTGTGTGATGTCCTTAGGTTAGTTAGGTTTAAGTAGTTCTAAGTTCTACGGGACTTATGACCTAAGATGTTGGGTCCCATAGTGCTCAGAGCCATTTGAACCATTTTTTTTTTTTGAACCTGAGACCGTAGTGGTCGCGCGGCTCCAGACTGTAGCGCCTAGAACCGCTGGGCCACTCCGGGAGGCGAGAAATGAGAACTCTCCCAGAAAGACAATGACTAGCGGAAGAGGCAGGACGGCAGGATATCAGGGATCAGCTTCTGTGGTACTAGAGAGAGCCGTAGAGACCAGAAAGTTGAGGAAAAGAGAGAGAGTGTGATGTATCCAACAAATAACTGAAGACGTTAGGTGCAAGTACGGCTCTGACAAGAAGGTGCATAGCAGAGGAAGTCGTGGCGGGCCGCATCAAGTTAATCAGAACACCAACTGAAAAAGAGCTACCATAGAAGAGAAGAGGAAGACTCGATGTAGAATGGAAAAATCAAGTAACGCAAGAAGTCTATAACACTCGAGAGGCTTGACTAACTGGTTGCGAGAAACGACTGTAACAGCTGTAAAAAAACTTGCAAATATACAGTGACCGAAAAAATTGCAGCACCAAAAAATAATTAATGTAGAGTAATGAAATTTCGGCGATACATTTGTCTAGGTAGCATATGTAAATGAAGCATGTGCAAACGAGAAATGCTGGTACCTGAATAAGGGATGTAGCCGCCAGAATGTTGAGTGTAAGCATGCTAAAGTGCGTAGATTGTGTTGTACAAGTACCGGATGTCAGTTTGTGGGGTGGAGTTCCATACGTGTTGCACTTGGTCGGTCAGTACAAGGATGGTTAGTGATGTTTGCGAATGACTCTGGACTAGTCGTCCGTTGATGTCCCATACGTGCTCGGTTGGAGATCGGTCTGGTGATCGAGCAGGTCAAGGCAACACGTAGACACCCTGTAGAGCCCGTTGGGTTAAAACAGCGGTATGTGGGCGAGGTTTATCCTGTTGGAAAACACCCTCTGAAACGCTGTTCTTGAATGGCGGCTCAATAGGTCGAATCACCAGACTGAAAAAAAATTTGTAATCAGGGCGCGTGGGATAACCATGAGAGCACTCCCCCTATCATGCGAAATCACATTGCAGACAATAACTCCAGTGTATGTGCAGTGTGTGTAGCAATCAGACATGTTGGTTGCAGTCCCTCATGGGGCCCCCTTCTAACCAGGACGCAGTCATCACTGGCTCCGAGGCAGAGCCAGCTTTCATCTGGAAACACAATAGACCTCCACCCTGTCCTCCAATTAGCTCTCGCTTGACAAGAATGAAGACGCAAATGGCTGTGGTTTGAGGTCAGTAGAATGCAGGCTACAGGGTGTGTGGCTCGGAGCTGTCCTTGAAATAACCGATTCGTAACTGTGGTGTCAGTCGCTGCTTAAATTTCTGCTACAGAAGATAGAGTACCATCACTCACAGCCCTGTTAGACGACCTTGTTCGAACTCAATGAGGCGTTTATTATGGCGTTTTAAAGGTTTTCTTGTAGTCCGCTAGCCACCAAGTGGTGTGTGGCGAAGGGCACAATTCGCGCCTAAGTCATATCCCCCCCACCCCCCCACTGTTCCACTCGCGGATCGCGTGAGGGAAAAACGAATTTTGAACGCCTCAGTACGAGCTCTAATTTCCCTTATCTTCGAATAGTGATCATTGTGTGATTTGAAAGTTGGTGGTAATAATCTATGCTCTACGTCCTCGATGAAGATCGTATTTCGGAATTTAGTGAGCAGCCCCTTCCGTTTAGCGCGCCGTCTATCTGCTAGCGTGTCCCACTTCAATCTTTCTATGAGATTTGTAACTCTCTCGCGGTGGCTAAATGTACCTGACACGAATCTTGACGCCGGCCACTGTGGCCGAGCGGTTCTAGGCGCTTCACTCTGGAACCGCGCGACCGCTACGGTCGCAGGTTCGAATTCTGCCTCGGGCATGGATGTGTGTGATGTCCTTAGGTTAGTTAGGTTTAAGTAGTTCTAAGTTATAGGGTACTGATGACCTCAGATGTTAAGTCCCGTAGTGCTCAGAGCCATTTGAACGAATCTCCGCTCTTCTTTGGACCTTCTCAATCTGTTGAATCAGACCCAGCTGGTAAGGGTCCCATACAGACAAACAATACTCCAAGACTGGACGAACTAGCGTATTCTAAGGATTTCCTTTGTTGAAGGACTGCATCGCTTCAGGATTCTTCCAATAAACCGCAATCTAGTGTTTGCCTTTCCCGTTACTTGTGTGATCTGATCATTCCATTTGAGATCATTTCGAATAGTCACACCCAGATACTTGACGGATGTTACCGCTTCCAAAGACTGAGCATTTATTTTGTACTCGTACATTAATGGGGATTTTCGCCTTGTTATACGCAGTAGGTTACACGTAGTAATTGAGAGATAAGTGTCAGTCATTACACCACGCATTAATTTTCTGCAAATCCTCATTGATTTGTTCACAATTTTCGTGTGATACTACTTTCCTGTAGACTTGCATTATCGGCAAACAGTCTAATGCCGCTGTCAATACCATCAACCAGATCGTTTATGTAAATCGTAAAAAGCAGCACACCTATTACGCTGCCCTGGGGTACTCCTGAAGTTACGCTTGTTTCTGTTGAAGTCGCCCCTTTCAGGATGACTGTCTGTTAGGATACTTTCTATCCAACCGCATATGTCATCGAATAGACCGTAAGCGCGCATTTTTTGAAGCAAGCGACAGTGCGGAACTGAGTCGAACGCCTTTCGAAAGTCGAGAAATATGGCATAAACCTGGGAGCCGGTATCTAGAGCCTGTTGTATATCATGCACAAAGAGGGCCAGGTGTGTCTCGCATGACCGTTGTTTCCTAAAACCGTGCTAGTTTCTGCAGATGAGCTTCTCAGAGTCTACAAAGGTCATCACGTCTGACCACAAAATATGTCCCATGTAACTACAGCTCGCGACCGTGATAGCGTGAATTCAAAGCAAACATGATTTTCATACTCATATTTGCGCTACTAACGGCACTGTTATGAGACTGGAGCGAAGCTGAAATAAACGTCGTCTTTCAGATGCAAAAACACGCTTACCAACGTTGATTTATGTCGCAGAACTCCTACTTGGTGTTGCGATCTTTTTTCTGTCTGTGTGCATGTATGTGTTACGAACGGCTGAAGATCTACATCTACATTTATACTCCGCAAGCCACCCAACGGTGTCATTACCTCCCTTTCCTGTTCCAGTCGCGTATGGTTCGCGGGAAGAACGACTGCCGGAAAGCCTCCGTGCGCGCTCGAATCTCTCTGATTTTACATTCGTGACCTCCTCGGGAGGTATAAGTGGGGGGAAGCAATATATTCGATACCTCATCCAGAAACGCACCCTCTCGAAACCTGGCGAGCAAGCTACACTGCGATGGAGAGCGCCTATCTTGCAGAGTCTGCCACTTGAGTTTGCTAAACATCTCCGTAACGCTATCACGCTTATCAAATAACCCTGTGACGAAAAGCGCCGCTCTTCTTTGGATCTTCTCTATCTCCTCCGTCAACCCGATCTGGTACGGATCCCACACTGATGACCAATATTCAAGTATAGGTCGAACGAGTGTTTTGTAAGCCACCTCCTTTGTTGATGGACTACATTTTCTAAGGACTCTCCCAATGAATCTCAACCTGGTACCCGCCTTACCAACAATTAATTTTATATTATCATTCCACTTCAAATCGTTCCGCACGGATACTCCGAGACATTTTACAGAAGTAACTGCTACCAGTGTTTGTTCCGCTATCATATAATCATACAATAAAGGATCCTTTTTTCTATGTATTCGCAATACATTACATTTGTCTATGTTAAGGGTCAGTTGCCACTCCCTGCACCAAGTGCCTATCCGCTGTAGTTCTTCCTGCATGTTGCTACGATTTTCTAATGCTGCAACTTCTCTGTATACTACAGCATCATCCGCGAAAAGCCGCATGGAACCTCCGACACTACCTACTAGGTCATTTATATATATATTGTGAAAAGCAATGGTCCCATAACACTCCCCTGTGGCACGCCAGAGGTTACTTTAAGGTCTGTACACGTCTGTCCATTGAGAACAACATGCTGTGTTCTGTTTGCTAAAAACTCTTCAATCCAGCCACACAGCTGGTCTGATATTCCGTAGGCTCGTACTTTGTTTATCAGGTTTATTTGATGATGGTGATGATGATGATAAAGTACGCGTTGCTGATGGCTTTATTGCTTTCAAACGTCCTCTTAGAAAAATTTATACATGACTGTGCTTAAACTGACACACAATATTTTTAGCGCAACGCTATCTGACTTTCAAAAATCCCTACAAACGAATGGCCCTGACTAACAATAACCTATAGGTTTCACAAATCACTTACCTCACAAAATTCTTGGTTACTCGAACTACTGCAATACAGCGAGCGCCACTACTGCCAGCTAAATAAAAGATTCAAACTACGGAAGGCACTAACTACTGATAGGCATAGTTAGCAATTGAAAGATGTTAATAGAGAACAAACAATGTATTTACCTTAACAGTCATAATATATATAGCAGTTCATGACATCCAGTCTTACAAATTTCAAAACTCCGCCATTTGTCTCCCCACACCCACCACTGCTGGCGGCTCACCTCCAACTGCGCAACGCTATGCGCTGTTAACAGCCAACTGCCCAACACTACAATGACAGACAACAATGCAAACTAACCACAGACTGCACACAGCACAGCCAGTGATTTTCGTACAGAGCGCTACGTAACGTTGCCAATAAGAAAACATAAACAGCCTACTTACAGCTTCAGTACAGTATTCACTAGCTGGCGTGTCGTGCCGTTCCCCCAACAGAGAATAGGATATGAACACGCACCGTGCGCAGTACATTTCAGTTCTCACTGTGCTTGAGACTGCTGCAGACGCGGAGCCTGGCGGCTAGCCTGGAGTCTCCAGTGCTCAAAGGGCGAACACGGCGACGACGGGGCCCCGGATTTGGAGAGAACGCGGCGACGTGCTGGCGCTCCTGGCTCACCGGTGCCAGGACACCGAACCATTACGGCGCCTGTAAATAATAAATGGCCGGGTAATGGCGGCTAAACGAACACGCCGCATCGCAACAGTAGCGCCGCCAGCAGCGGTCGCCGCCGTGTGTATAAAAAGAGCGCTGGGCTGGGAGCGCCGTATTGGCGCACAGTGCGTAGCTGTTACAGTGTGTAATTAGCGCGCGGCCGGCCATTGTGCGCCTTGCTTTAATTCGCCCTTTGTCATTTCGCCCGCCCCCCACCACACACGCACACCACCCACCGCCGCCGTCCGGGCGGGCTCTTCGCTGCTACCCGCTGCGGTGCCGCTGCTGTAGCCACCCCTTGCCACACACCGCGCCGACCCGATGCCATCGACACATTATCCGGTGTGCGCGCGCGCGCGCTCTTTTCGCGTCCGTTTGTCGGTCTCTCTTGTGAAGGGACGGTGGGGGAGGTACGGGGAGGGGGGAGGGAAAAAAAGCGAATGTAGCGCGAGCTTACGGCCGAATTCCGCTTTTCCTGCACCAGCTGCCGACAGCTGTCATCCACGTCCCCTGTGCGAGTCAGCTGATCAGAGGATCTTCCCTTTAGCTTTCTACGGTCGCCATCGCCAACTGCCACATCTACTGCCTTGATCTATGTTTCAGCAGCCGTTAATGGCGATGATAACGCACGCGAATGCGACGTCACCACGCGAGACGCAAATAAGAAAGTCATTTACTCTCGTACAATCGACATTCCGTCGCTTTCCTGATCCTGACAGGAAAAGCGAGCAAGGCAAGACAGATGCGGTCCATCCGGTCTTTCTGGCGAGTGGACTAATCAGAAAATATTCTGTTTACAAGAGCATAACGTTGTAAAATATCAGAGCTACAACTGACAACGTGTCTTGATCTATTTTTCAAAAGACACTAATGGCGTCGGTAATACGTAGCATGCGACTGCAGTAGCAAAGAACAAACGCTTCCTGTGATCTGTCGGACGTCCTGTGGTGTCACCGCCAGACACCACGCTTCCTAGGTGGTAGCTTTTAAATCGGCCGCGGTCCGCTAGTATACGACGGACCCGCGTGTCGCCACTGTCAGTAATTGCAGAACGAGCGCCACCACACGGCAGGTCTAGAGAGACGTACTAGCACTCGCCCCAGTTGTACAGCCGACTTTGCAAGGAACGGTTCACTGACAACTACGCTCTCATTTGCCGAGACGATAGTTAGCATAGCCTTCAGCTACATTTGCTACGACCTAGCAAGGCGCCGTATTCAATTGAGATTGAGATTTTATTAATGTATCATCAAGAGCGATGTTCTACAAATGTGGATTAAAGTTAAGTATTCCAGAAGCTACGTACTTTTCTTTATAGCATTCATTACGTATCCTGTTTCAGACCTCACGCCAGCCTGCGTGAGTTTACGCGCGTGTCTTTCGGCTTCCTCTCATTGTGTCTAGGCTGTCTTGTCTAGACACAACACGTCCCATCGCTTCCATAATCCCAACGTAACTACCGAGTTCAAGCTGCTAACCCTGTCTAGAAAAGTTTTGGGAGACATCTCCGGGTAAGATAATAATTCGGGTAAGATCCCTTTGGCAAAAAAACAGGTCATTGTCAATCAGCAGACTTTTGTCTGGAGATCAGTGTTGATCTGTTTTTCAGCTATCGTTCATATCGTTGAAAAAACATACGAACGGATCATTTCCAGAAGAGGCGCAAATTACGAATGTCCTTCTTCTGATCTACAAGAAATTCCGCCTCTGCCGGCCGGAGTGGCCGAGCGGTTCTAGGCGCTACAGTCTTGCCTCGGGCAAGGATGCGTGTGATGTCCTTAGGTTAGTTAGGTTCAAAATGGCTCTGAGCACTATGCGAGGTTGGTTAGGTTTAAGTAGTTCTAAATTCTAGGGGAATGATGACGTTACAAGTTAAGGCCCATATTGCTCAGAGCCGTCTGAACCATTCCGCCTCTTTGCTGATACGAACGTAACTCCTGCTCTGACGATTCTGTTCTGGACAGCAAAAGAGCTCGACAGTTTTTTGTCGAAGCCGACTGATCATAAAACGTTCTTTATTAGTGTGAACTCAGACGATTTACCTTAATATACGTATGTGTCGTACTATACGTCAATGCTGCTGCCCCCTTTTCTTTCAGTATCTGCTTTACTTTTAATTTTTTCCACCATGTTTCAGTGAGGTCAGACTAAACGAAATTCACGAAAATGTGCATTTACAAGAATCAACATTGGGTCTTTTTTATATGCACAATTCCGATATCATGAATCTCAGAAAAGTCGGCGCTGGCCATAGCTCAGTCCGAAAACAAAAAGCGTAGGCCACATGCCAGTATGAAGTATCAGTTTGTGTAAAAATGATGTCAAGTGCCTGCAAACGTTCTAAGTACGTCATGGCACTTGTGTTCAGAAGTCCTCAAGTCCAGGATGCAATGGTGCGCAGGGCTCCTTTCTTATAACAGGTAGCTCTGGTCAGTCCCAAGTTATATAAGGAACAGTCAAATGAAAATGAGACACGTGGAAAAAATAGTAGTCCTATACTGTTAGTACATTTATCTCACTGTAAGACAAGACGTTCAGTGAAACTTCCTGGCAGATTAAAACTGTGTGCCCGACCGAGACTCGAATTCGGGACCTGTTGCCTTTCGCGGGCAAGTGCTCTACCATCTGAGCTACCGAAGCACGACTCACGCCCGGTACTCACAGCTTTACTTCTGCCAGTACCTCGTCTCCGACCTTCCAAACTTTACAGAAGCTCTCCTGCGAACCTTGCAGAACTAGCACTCCTGAAAGAAAGGATATTGCGGAGACATGGCTTAGTCACAGCCTGGGGGATGTTTCCAGAATGAGATTTTCACTCTGCAGCGGAGTGTGAGCTGATATGAAACTTCCTGGCAGATTAAAACTGTGTGCCCGACCGAGACTCGAACTCGGGAGGAACTTTGAAGCTAGGAGACGAGGTACTGGCAGAAGTAAAGCTGTGAGTACCGGGCGTGAGTCGTGCTTCGGTAGCTCAGATGGTAGAGCACTTGCCCGCGAATGGCAAAGGTCCCGAGTTCGAGTCTCGGTCGGGCACACAGTTTTAATCTGCCAGGAAGTTTCATATCAGCGCACACTCCGCTGCAGAGTGAAAATCTCATTCTGAAGACGTTTAGTGTCTTCATGAAGAGATATGCAACGATGATTCTATTCAGGCGTGCAACTCTTCGTCCGAAGCAAATCGGCGACCAAGAAGGTCTTTCTTCAGCGCACCAAAAGTTTGGGAATCACTTGTATGGAGAATGTGTAGCGCCTTCCCAGCGAAACGTCTGCAACGCGCTCGAGGTAACCTTGGCCACATGTGAACGAGCTAGCTTGTTGCCAAGGTCGTTTCGACTACGCTGCAGGACTGTCTGCTTGGTTAGGTAAACGACACATTAACACTGTCTCTGTAAGTCTACCTTTGTGCAAGATGGTTGGGGATCTCGGCTGTTCAATACAAAATGAAAAATTAGAAACAGCTTTAGCTGTCTGTATTTTGAATTTCATTTATTTGAGTGACCAGTGTCGGCGTTTGACTACGCCATCTTCACGCCTCCTGACCAATGGAGGCATCGAAACTCGTATTCAATCGAAATACAGGCCCCTGTTAAGTAACTGGCATCCGTAGAATTCCAGTTTCAATAACGTGATCCCTTCGTTCGTCAACGAAAGACTACTCGAAAGTTTGGTTTCTATGTTTGTCTAGTAGTCTTCAGCTGATGAAGGAAGGAATCGTGTTGTTGAAAGTAGAAGTCTTGAGGGTATCAGTTACTTTATGCTGCTCTCTACTTACTATATTTTACAGGGCGATTCAAAAAGAATACCACAACTTTAGGAATTTAAAACTCTGCAATGACAAAAGGCAGAGCTAAGCACTATCTGTCGGCGAATTGAGGGAGCTATAAAGTTTCATTTAGTTGCACATTTGTTCGCTTGAGGCGCTGTTGACTAGGCGTCAGCGTCAGTTGATGCTAAGATGGCGACCGCTCAACAGAAAGCTTTTTGTGTTATTGAGTACGGCAGAAGTGAATCGACGACAGTTGTTCAGCGTGCATTACGAACGAAGTATGCTGTTAAACCTCCTGATAGGTGGTGTATTAAACGTTGGTATAAACAGTTTACAGAGAATGGGTGTTTGTGCAAAGGGAAAAGTTCTGGAGGGCCGAGAACGAGTGATGAAAATGTAGCACGCATCCAGCAAGCATTTGTTCGCAGCCCAGGAAAATCGACTCGCGGAGCTAGCAGAGAGCTGCAAATTCCACAATCAACTGTATGGAGAGTCCTACGAAAAAGGTTAGTTATGAAACCTTATCGTCTGAAATTGGTTCAAGCACTGTCTGCAGCTGATAAGATTAAAAGAATCGATTTCTGTGATTTTATCTTTGCTCAAATGGAAACAGATGAATCTATCGTTTCAAAGATTGTGTTTAGTGATGAAGCAACTTTCGACACTAACGGGAAAGTCAACCGTCACAATGTCTGTATATGGGGCACTGAGAATCCGCGGGAAACAACTAAGTATGAACGTGACTCGCCTAAGGTGAACGTTTTCTGTGCGATTTCAGCCAATAAAGTTTTTGGTCCCTTTTTCTTCGAAGGTGCTACTGTAACTGGACTACAGTATCTGGAGATGTTAGAGAATTGGCTGTTCGCCCAGTTCGAACAAGAAGCACAACAATTCATATTTCAGCAGGATGGAGCGCCACCACATTGGCACTTATCTGTCCGTAACTACCTGAACGTCAACTACCCGAGGCGATGGATCGGCCGCCAGGCAGCCCGTGACAGAGCACTTCATCACTGGCCTCCAAGAAGCCCTGATCTTACCCCCTGCGATTTTTTCTTATGGGGTATGTTAAGGATATGGTGTTTCGGCCACCTCTCCCAGCCACCATTGATGATTTGAAACGAGAAATAACAGCAGCTATCCAAACTGTTACGCCTGATATGCTACAGAGAGTGTGGAACGAGTTGGAGTATCGGGTTGATATTGCTCGAGTGTCTGGAGGGGGCCATATTGAACATCTCTGATCTTGTTTTTGACTGAAAAAAAACCTTTTTAAATACTCTTTGTAATGATGTACAACAGAAGGTTATATTATGTTTCTTTCATTAAATACACATTTTTAAAGTTGTGGTATTCTTTTTGAATCACCCTGTATATTAACATTGTCGTCTCAGATATTAAGATTTACTGAATTCATAGACTCTGTTGATATAGGCCATTTGTCTGTGAATGATGCCATCCAGAGCCATTGCTCTATGAAGCGCCAGTGGCTCAATTACTTCGCCACAATTTACGTCAGGAAAATTTTGCGTCCACTACAAATACTTTAGTAGGATGACTTATAACTGTGCAGATTATGGCCACCCCATCTTCAGCTTGCGACGTGGGCATATATACCTAAACTATCGTTGTCGGTGTTGGTTTGCTGTCGATTCTGATAAGAACAACCCTATCTTTGAGCTGTTCACAGTAACACACTCTCTGCCCTACCTTCCTGTTCATAACGAATCCTACACCTGTTATACCATTTTCTGCTGCTGTTGATATTACCCGATACTCATCTGACCAGAAATCCTTGTCTTCCTTCCACTTCACTTCACTAACCCCTACTATATCTATATTGAGCCTCTGCATTTCCTTTTTCAGATTTTCTAGTTTCCCTACCACGTTCAAGCTTCTGGCATTCCACCCCCCGACTCGTAGATCGTTATCCTTCTGTTTATTATTCAATCATTTTCTCATGGTAACGTCTCGCTTGGCAGTCCCCTCCCGGAGATCCGAATGGGGGACTATTCTGGAAACTTTTGCCAATGGATAGATCATCATGACACTTCGTCAATTACAGGCCACATGTCCTGTGGATACACGTTACGTGCCTTTAATGCAGTGGATTCCAGTGCCTTCTGCAACATCATGACGTTGATCATTGCTGGTTCTTCCGCCTTTAGGGGCAGTTTCCCACACCTAGGACAAGAGAGTGCCCTGAACCTCTGTCCCCTTCTCCGCTCTCTTTGACAAGGCCGTTGACAGAATGAGGGGTGGCTTCTTTTGTCGGAGATCTTCGGCCGCCAATGCCGATTATTAATCAAAATTTAAGCAGCGGCGGTATTCGGACCCGGGACCGAAGACGCTACCCCTAGATCACGGGTGTAAGCAGATTTGTAATTGTTGTGTATTCCTTAGGTGACTCTATTTATCACTATGTTAGACGTAAGGGGAGAGAGCGCAATTAATATTACGAAAAATACCACAACAGACGATGATAGAAAAGAGAGATGTGAGAAAGCCACAAACAAATACACCTGATGAAAATATCATGTTTTCCACCTTCTGCTGGCTAAATTGATATTATTTTCGCCTTCGGGAGACCTGAGGCGCATCTCGGTTCTCTCTGCGGCAGTAAAACGTGTTAACGATGGGATGTTAGTTATTTGTGCCTCCAATATGTGGGTGTTTTTTGGTAAACGACAGTCCAAGTTTTATAGCTTCACGAGAAAATCTTATTACTTCCGCCTCGGTATACCTTACATTGGCGTCGATGTTCGTATATTTCCTTTCCAATATCCGAAAGGCGGGAGCGGGGCAGAAAAATATTATCGCAATAATATTTCAGGGAAGCTTCTTAAACGTTCCTGGCGAATTGCCTCTGCTTTAAGGACTGCGCACTAACAGTAAATTATGGGCGACAGATATGAATATTTCGGACGGCCTCCCCCACGTGTCCGCGCGCCACACTTTTCAGCGGCCGCTTTAGCTGCTATACATTCCGCAAGCCGTCGCCAAAAATGAGATCTGGACCTCGCAGCAGTAAGGGATGGCCGTGCAGCGGCTCCAGGGGGCAAGTTACGGCGCGGCACCGAAGGACGCCGGCCTCGAAGCGACACATCGCCACCGAGCTTCTTCGACAAGGCAGGAGTAATGTGGAGCTGAAGGGTTCCCCTGCGCAGCTTATGAAAATAGCTGGCATATTTGAGGGCGTAAAGGAATTATTAGACGGAAGGCCTCCTTCTTGTACTTCTTATGTGGCTGAGGTGAAAATACTTGTGGCCTGGAACAAAGGTGCAGTTTATATATGGCTCTGAGCACTATGCGACTTAACTTCTGAGGTCATCAGTCGCCTAGAACTTACAACTAATTAAACCTAACTAACCTAAGGACATCACACACATCCATGGCCGAGGCAGGATTCGAACCTGCGACCGTAGCGGTCACTCGGTTCCAGACTGTAGCGCCTAGAACCGCACGGCCACTCGGCCGGCGCAGTTTGTATATCAACGAATTTTGTTTCTGTTTCTTGATTTCTCATTGGCATAACTGAACTATGATAATAGCAGTTTCAAATGGTTCAAATGGCTCTGAGCACTGCGACCGTACCAGCAGTGCGGTTCCTGACTGAAGCGCCTAGAACCGCTCGGCCGCACCTACACAATAGACGTGATACCATAGAAGTCACTAAAACAATTTTACGTTGCTTAATGATGGTCGGTTCGATCAAAATTGGTAGGAAATAACATTTGTTCTATGGGGAGTTATTGCATGACTTTTTTTAAATACCATAGGAATATTAAATCCCAAGTACATCATCTGCCTTCTTCACCACTGCTTTAGCATACATCCAGCTGTATTATTTATCTCATTTATCTATATAAATTGTGTTATTCTTTTGTAAGTTGCCATGGTATGAGCAATAAAGTGCTTACTACTTCGTTTGTCGCCTGTCTGAACCTCTAGCTGCTTCATTCTAGGTCACAGGATGTTGCGTGTAACGAACCCTAGGTCGATGAAATATGTTCGTCGCTAATGCTCAAGTTCTCTCCAATTCACAAACGATTCTCTGACATCACTGACAAGCACTGTCATCTTTCCCAAGCTACCTCATAATCAAGAGTCTTTAGTTGTGGCTCTTTCTAGTCAACTTGTAATGACAGCCTTTGCAGTCAGGTGAAGTTAAAGGTCTTTAAGCTTCCAGCAGCCCTCTCTTTGAACAAAACCCAAATTATACCTTTGGCTCCCTAGAGCAGCTTAAAATTACAGCTACAGTAATGGAGTGCAGAGTTTTGGAACGTAATCTAAATACGAACAAATGTTGTACGTTGCAGACTGCGCATGGAGCTTCAAGATAAATGTATGTCATCGCGTATCAGCCTTTAATTTTTGCGATTAATGAACTTGTTGACTCTTTACTTAAATGTAATGTTGCTGTGTATAAAAGGTAAAGAGAACCGACATTTCGTAAGGGATTGTATTGTACCTTGTACATGCACTTTTCAGACTTTCGCCTCTACCCAGCTCTACAATAGAGATTTAATAAATTTTCGAATTTCATTTTTAAATGATGGCATTCAATTTTCATGCGATACAGTCCCTCTCTGAAATTACTAATATTACACCCGAAAATTAAGCTTTTTCTTCAAAATGTGAAAACTTTCTCCAAGATACAACATAGTCACGTCCTAGGAACAAAGATTCTACTGAAATTTGGAAGTGTTTCAACGAGAAAATCTTCTCACTTTATACAAGACTATTCCCTCTCCTCAAAATTTATTATCTAGTTAGTAAGTTGTTTATTCATCCATAGGTCATTTACAAAATGATATTAAACATGTCACTTAATTTTAAAAAAGGAAACTTTTCTTTAAATTCTAATAACACATGTACAGGAAGCAGACTCAGAAAGATGTAGGTTGCAGTAGTTATTCATTGATGGAGGGGCTTGCACAGGATAGAGCAGCATGGGAGAGCTACATCCAAGCAGTCTTCGGACTAAAGTCCACAACAACAATTCATGCATACTATAATATTACCTTAGCAAAAATAACTACACCGGTATCACTACTTACGTGCCAGTGCACCACTCCCCTGCCCACCCCCCCCACTCACCCAACCACCCACACCTATCTCCACACACACACACACACACACACACACACACACACACACACACACACACAACAGCGCACTCGTACGTGGCAGGCATCTGCACCTTGATAATTCCGCCACTTTATTGAATAATTGATGTTGTTCCGTTGGCCCGTCAGCGTAAACTTAGTCGGCACGTCATGATAATGAATGAGATGTTGAACTCAAGGAAACAGAGCACGTTGGACTTGCCCATCACTGGTCCTGGCCGCCGTATAGGAAGTAGCAATCATGTAATCATCACACATACGAAAACTAACCATCTAAAATGTCAATATAGCTATAAATTTCACATGGTATGCATAAATAAACAAAAAATGGTCGTCAAATAACCACAATAGAAATTGATCTGATGACAGAAAGCTTGTTGTATTACATAGTTAAATGGTTCAAATGCCTCTAAGCACTATGGGACTTAACAGCTGAGGTCATCAATCTCCTATACTTAGAACTATTTAAACCTAAATAACCCAAGGATATCGCACATGTCATGCCCGAGGCAGGATTCGAACCTGCGACCATAGTAGCAGCGTGGTTCCGGACTAAAGCACCTAGAGCCGCTCGGCTACAGGTGCCGGCTTAGATAATTAAAAAAATATGAGTAACCGATAAAAAATCGCGAAATCGACTGAAATAAGTTCTTTATAAAAAATTTTAAATAACGGAAAACGAGACCATAGTATAAGAAACCCTAAGTAACATGGATTCGAATCCAAAATGGAAAACAGATAATTAGGTGGATGATAGGAAGTAAAATGTATGTTAAATATAAAACTACCAGCATAAAACTTAATATGGTCATTTGAGGTACACTAGCAAATCCATAAACATCTTATTTTCCAAATTAGTGTTCTCTTCCAATTTTCAGCATAGCTTGTAGAATAAATCATGTTTCTGTAGTGTAACATGATATTTAGCCACATCTGCAAAACAACATAAATTGTACTACTAATTATCATTTTTAATGAAGCTACCGCCATTTAACTTGAATAATTTTTGTATTATTGTTATACGAGCCAGATTTTGACCTTAGGCCATTTTATAGTACAAAAACTTATTTATACACCAAAAGATATCAGATTGTTATGAAATACATTTCATGTCGAAATTTTGACACAGACTTGTATTTCATACCAGCCTGATGTCTCTTGACATATAAACAAGTTTTGTACTTGAAAATGGCATGAAACCTAAATCTGGATTGTGTATCAATAAAATAAAAACTGTCAGAGTCAAATGGAGGCAGCCTCATTGAAAAATTTCACCTTGACTGTGGCCCCAACTAAAATAAAAATTATCACTCCTTTGTATTTCTAAGTAATTTTAAGCTGATATTCTTGAAACCTCACCATAATAATTCTCAGACAGAATAATAAACTAAAACCCACCATGGATAGCGAACAGAGTGCTGAAACGAGTTTGGGTAAAGCAAAAATAAACTGATAGACTGTTGCATAAGGTGAAATTTCTCTTCAATTTTTGAATGGAATTACTTAAAAATTCATTTGTTCCCCATCAATGTGACGCATAGTGCAAAGAGAGTAAAGGAAAGGGAGAGTGACATCGCTGCAGTGTCACAAGACGGAGCGTGGCGCCACGGAAGTGTGGGAGGGCGGCCAGCACTGGCGCGCGCATCCTGTCACGGTCGCCAGTTCTCGGCTCCCGGCGGAGCCCCAGCCAGCGGCGCTGATTACAGCGCGCGGCTATTCACTTTGCGCGCCAGATTACGCGCTCCCAGCTCTGCCCTCTGCCACGTCTGCCGACGCCCCATTTGCACTCGCGCAGCGCAAACACCATTTGCTGGCCATCCCATCAATCGACCCATCGCCGCCAAGAAGTGAAGAGCTGCGCCAGTTCCTGTGCCCTCGTCAGTAAGCAGTGCCAGGTGCTGCAGTTTCGCCACCTAAGCTTTTTGTCCGAATTTGAAGCTGAAAGCACGATTTTTTACTTGTTAGCTCAGCCTTTTGTAAGAGGATGCAGCTGTGTCTGCCGGTTCCTTTATGAGGTAAAACTGATGGTTTCTTTGCCTTGGACGAGAAAACTGTGTAATTGATCGTCACTAAGTACTGTAGTAGGTTAACTTCTACTATGATACGGTTAATCTATGTCACTTCCTGTTGAATATGGAAGGTGGCTGAAAGAAATGTTATCACTGCTTCTCATTCTGCGCTCATGCAGAATATATCTGTGTTTGATTGTGACGTGAATTATTGCCGTCAGACCCAGGAAAGCAGTATATTTTAAGTGTATCTTTCAAATCGAGAAGTACAGCTCAAGCAGATCATCACTGAACGAAAAACTGCGTGGAAATGTGTCCTGGTCAGAGAAGAGTCTCATGGTAGCAGAATTTCCGATAACGCCTTGCCGTACATTGGCACGTTAACGTTTTCTTTTCGTTTTTTTTTTGTTGAAAACGTCAAATATCATAACAAGGTATTGTTTCATTCTGTCATTGTACAATGGCGAAAAGTAAAGACAGAGCCGCTAAAACATTCAGAGGGGTATAACTTGTAATAAAGAAAGTATATCGTTATCTTTTAGGTATCTTATTGTTTCATTGGATATGGGGCTGATTAACCGAGAGTTATATGTTACGTTCTCGTAAATGAATAATAATCCAGGCACAAAGGAATTAGCTGCGTTTTTGGTTTATATCAATTAAGTAAATTTAAAACCTGTTTTGGGCTGAGTTTTGAACGCAGTTCTCCAGCTTATTAGGGAGATGAGCTGACCACAACACCAATTCAACCTTATGGTCATGCCGGCCGTTGTGGCCGTGCGGTTATAGGCGCTTCAGTCTGGAACCGCGTGATCGCTACGGTCGCAGGTTCGAATCCTGCCTCGGGCATGGATGTGTGTGATGTCCTTAGGTTAGTTAGGTTTAAGTAGTTCTCAGTTCTAGGGGACTGATGACCACAGATGTTAAGTCCCATAGTGTTCAGAGCCATTTGAACCATTTGAACCTTATGGTCACCATAACTGCTCGGAGTTCTCGAGCATGGCCTCTGTCAGACCAGAATTCTCAACGTATACGGCACACTACTGACGAAGTGCCCTTGCTAATTAGCCTCGTTACTCTCAGCATCTCGCCGATTCCCGTAGGAGTATGAGCTTGGTGTGCATCTGCACTAAGAAGATCATTGGCCGTCAGGTAGAAACCAGCAACAGTTTAGGATAATGGGCTAGAACTTTGTTCTTGTCTGGTAGATCCAAACGTCTTAACCATTGCTGCAAGGACACTTTTGCAGACTTATTACAACACCAACCTCTGAAAATAGGAGGCTGCTTGTGATTTACACAGTGTGGCGATCCGGAATTCTTCAGTCACTTTGCTCGGGAACGACTGGATGGTATTTGTGATGACAGTGGAGAGGTAAGGGAGAACCACTTCCATCGACTGCACGTTCCCCAAATTTGAGTATAATGTGTGACTCTATTGCAGCAATTGGTTTTTGTAGCAGACTTGTAAATCAGGAACGCATAATCAACATGTCATATTAGATAACGACCAGGGACGTCTGGCAGGGTGCAACGCTCCACGATCAGACTAGCGAGTGCGTCACTGGGAACAACCTGAGCATTGTTGAAAGTTTTTTACGTCCTGCGAAATTTTTATAACATTATTTCGCTAATAACTCAAAAACAACTGTTGACATGAAGATACACGTACGCAAATGGAGATTTCACAGAAGCAGGGTGGGAATAACAAGGATGGAGGGGAGGTTTAAGGAGAACGGCCACGTAAGGAGAATGACATGTGATGAAATACCAGGGAAGCTCTATGAATTGAGACTCCGACGAAGATGACCAACAGGAAGAACAAGGGACAGTTAGCTCAAAGGAATGCAGGAGAGTATTCGGAGAAAAGGAGGTAAAAGGCACAGCGGGGTATGAAGATAGAGGGAAAACAGACCCGACCAGCGCATGCAACTATCCCTGATGATGATGATATTTTACTATTGTTTTGGTATGAAGAACCCGCGAGTAAACTTTGTAAAAATGTTGCTGACCACTCACTATAAAATGGCTCTGAGCACTATGCGACTTAACTTCTGAGGTCATCAGTCGCCTAGAACTTAGAACTAATTAAACCTAACTAACCTAAGAACATCACACACATCCATGCCCGAGGCAGAATTCGAACCTGCGACCGTAGCGGTCGCTCGGTTCCAGACTCCAGCGCCTAGAACCTCATGGCCACTCCGGCCGGCCAACTCACTATATACATGGTTGTCAGTAACAGTCTGAAAATCGTGTAAGGGTGCTGCAGTGTGGGCTGTGCTGAGGAAATAACAGTTAAGGAAAAATTCGATACCTTTCGTCGTTTCCGAGTTAATTAGTACTGGAGTTAGCCAACAAGCCCTTTTCGCAAGCAAATTCAAGCGGCCCGCTAGAGGCAAGACAGGGATACAAAACCCCGTAATGGGACAATAGTAAGGCTCGAACCCGAGCTAAAGACTCCGTAGTCTCGTGCGCTATCATCTGCTCCAGTGGTTTTTAACCTGTGGATAATTATGCTCTGAGTGGTAAAATGAAATTTTCTTAGCGATGAAAACAAAAAGGTTCGATTGCATTTCAGTCAGGGCACTAAATTATTTTTAATGTTATTACTATTTGTAATAGTGATTACATAAGGTACCAGTATTTATATTATTTATTTCAAATTCTAGCAATAAGGCGTACCAGCAATAACGCCTCCCGTAACACAGTGTGGTGGGGATTACAGCACGTGAAATGATTGTACGGACATCTTATTCACATAGCTGCTGCACATGACATATACTTTGAACCATGCCTTTATGACAGTAAAATTGAGACATATGTATCACATGTGCTTGAATATCTAATGAAAATGCCTTCAAGTTGCAGGTAGTTCCTGCAATGGACCAGAAATTTCTTCATTATTCACTTCGAAATGGTAACTATTGACAACACAATACAACAGTAACTAAGTAATGCTACAACAGTGCTGTAGGTCCTAAACATTGTTGTTGTTGTTGTTGTGGTCTTCAGTCCTGAGACTGGTTTGATGCAGCTCTCCATGCTACTCTATCCTGTGCAAGCTTCTTCATCTCCCAGTACCTACTGCAACCTACATCCTTCTGAATCTGCTTAGTGTATTCATCTCTTGGTCTCCCCCTACGATTTTTACCCTCCACGCTGCCCTCCAATATTAGATTGGTGATCCCTTGATGCCTCAGAACATGTCCTACCAACCGATCCCTTCTTCTGGTCAAGTTGTGCCACAAACTTCTCTTCTCCCCAATCCTATTCAATACTTCCTCATTAGTTATGTGATCTACCCATCTAATCTTTAGGACTCTTCTGTAGCACCACATTTCGAAAGCTTCTATTCTCTTCTTGTCCAAACTATTTACCGTCCATGTTTCACTTCCATACATGGCTACACTCCATACAAATACTTTCAGAAATGACTTCCTGACACTTAAATCTATACTAGATGTTAACAAATTTCTCTTCTTCAGAAACGCTTTCCTTGCCATTGCCAGTCTACATTTTATATCCTCTCTACTTCGACCATCATCAGTTATTTTGCTCCCCAAATAGCAAAACTCCTTTACTACTTTAAGTGTCTCATTTCCTAATCTAATACCCTCAGCATCACCTGACTTAATTCGACTACATTCCATTATCCTCGTTTTGCTTTTGTTGATGTTCATCTTATATCCTCCTTTCAAGACACTGTCCATTCCGTTCAACTGCTCTTCCAGGTTCTTTGCTGTCTCTGACAGAATTACAATGTCATCGGCAAACCTCAAGGTTTTTATTTCTTCTCCATGGATTTTAATACCTACTCCGAATTTTTCTTTTGTTTCCTTTACTGCTTGCTCAGTATACAGATTGAATAACATCGGGGAGAGGCTACAACCCTGTCTCACTCCCTTCCCAACCACTGCTTCCCTTTCATGTCCCTCGACTCTAATAACTGCCATCTGGTTTCTGTACAAATTGTAAATAGCCTTTCGCTCCCTGTATTTTACCCCTGCCACGTTTAGAATTTGAAAGAGAGTATTCCAGTCAACATTGTCAAAAACTTTCTCTAAGTCTATAAATGCTAGAAACGTAGGTTTGCCTTTCCTTAATCTGTCTTCTAAGATAAGTCGTAAGGTCAGTATTGCCTCACGTGTTCCAGTATTTCTACGGAATCCAAACTGATCCAAACTGATCCTAAAGATTATAATAATTATAATTATTATTATTATTAAAAACATGAACAAATTTTTAAAGAAAAATTCTTTTTATTTTGGAAGTTTATTTAGGCCCCCAATGTTTATATTGGTGGCAGTGGAGGAGGTAGGTGAGGCGGCAACCGCTAATATCTGATTGCACTCGGGGGTAATGGTCTCAACTAGATCGGAAACTACTGAGCTACGCTATGAGGACAACTGACACTGATTTCATCTGGCGGGCGCTTGAATTTGCGCACCCAGGTGCCTGATTGTATATGAAAAGAGCCCGGAAAGCAAGGATCGACATCAAATAAAACAGCACGGCTTCATACTTGGTACGTCAACAGCTGACCCTTTGCAGCGAGGCAGCTCCTGGAACACCACTACGAATTTGGGGAACGCCTTGTGACGGCCTTTCTCGACAATAGACAAGAAGGGAATGGAAAGAGAGACAATAAGCAGAGTGAGGGAGATGTACTGCGGAAGTCTGAGTTGTGTGAAAGTGAGAAATGAAAGGACGGATTGGACCCAGCAAACAAGTGGTGTGAAACAGGTCTGTGCGTTGTCACCTTTCCATTACATTGTGGTCTCGGACGAGATAATGACTAGGAGAAGACAAGATTAAAGCAATGGTGTTTGCGGATGGCTTGATGATCTGGGGGAAAACACCGAGCAGGAGATTCAGGAATAGCTGGATCTTTGGGAAGAAACAGTGAGACAGTATGGAATGAAATTTAATGCCAACAAATGTGAAATCCTGGTTACGACAAGAAAGGAAGATGGAGCAACTAGCGGAGTACGGTTAGGAGGCGAACAACTGAAGAAGGTGGAAAGTATCAAGTGCTAGGGAAGTGTGATAGAGGAAATGGAAGAAATGAGAGAGAGATCAGTCAACGTGGCAGACAGGCAGAATCGTTACCGCGAAGTTTTAGGAGCTAGATATGGACCAAAGACGTCCTACAAAAAAGCAAAGAAGAAATATATAGAATATACTACATCTCAAAAATGGTTCAAATGGCTCTGAGCACTATGGAACTTAACATCTATGGTCATCAGTCCCCTAGAACTTGGAACTACTTAAACCTAACTAACTTAAGGACATCACACAACACCCAGTCATCACGAGGCAGAGAAAATCGCTGACCCCGCCGGGAATCGAACCCAGGAAAATGAGCGCGGGAAGCGAGAACGCTACCGCACGACCACGAGCTGCGGACACACTACATCTCAGTACTGACGTATGCAAATGAAACATGGCTAATGAAGAAAGGATATGTAAGCACGTTACAGGCATGCTAAACGTTCCTCATAAACAGGTTAGGAGTAGCGTGGAGAGATAGGTTGGGGAACGAGAAGGAAAGGAAAATAGTGAAAGAGAAACACTTGCCGAGCTAGAAACATCACGGCAAAATTGGTATGGGGACTTAAAGGTAATGGAAAACAAAAAGTTCCTCAACAAGATACATGAAATGGAGACGCGAAGGAAACGACCAAGAGGAAGACGAGAGGATAGATGATTGAAAGGTGTGGAGGAGTATGTTAAAAGAAGAGTCGAGGGCTGGACCAGAGTGAACAAAGAAAGATGTTGGGAAAACAGTACTTGATGGTGAGACTAATGTTCCAAACAGACCCAGCACAGGGCTCGAAACTGTTCGAAATGATGATGATGTTGATAATGGTAATGATGATGATGATGAAGAACAACTTGATTGGCTGACTTTAATGCCAGTTAGCTCGGAAACGGCTCAAAGTATCGAAATTTTTTCTTGACAATTATTTCTCAGCACAACCTACCGTGCAACACCCTTAGAATCTTTTAGGCTGCTTTGAGCACTCTGTATAGCGACAATGGAGTTTGAATTTCTAGTTAGTTGTAGAGTCGGTTACCAGGTGGTTGTGGGCAAAGACCACATTTAGGCCTTAGATTTGCGAAACTCCTCGAAATCAGTTGGAATGTGTGCTAACTAACTAAGTTGTGTAATCGTTTTCCGGAAGACCAAGACTTCGCACCAAATTTCTCGGTTTGTGTATGGATACATTATTACCTGTGCAATAGCGCATGGAGAGCCATGGTAAGTGTCAGTTATATGAGTGCGCAGCTGGTATGAGTAGCTCTGAACCACCCTCCCTCTCTCACCCCTCCCGCACACCTTTCCTCACCAACCACCTACCTCTCATAGGGCAACAGTGTTATGAGGGCCTATTTTGAGGTTACAATTGAAAGAAAATCAGCCCTCGGTCACTATTTTTAACAAATTAACCTGGTTTAGACACTGCTAGGAGAGTCTTCCTCAGAATTTAAAACAAAGAATGGTCTATCTTCTATAACATGGTCACAGAATTATGACTAAAAACGTATGATAGAATATAAGAACGGAATCGTCGTGAAAGACTGGCAGTACTTGTATGTCATTTATAAAATATAAGGGCTGCTCGTTACTTGCGTGGTGCAGGTTGCAAAACGGACTGCACCACGCAAGTAACGAGCAGGCCTTAGTGGCTCGCCATCACATTTTCTTTATCTTAAATTTCTTTGCGACTAATGCCCTTTTGGCGTATTTATTATTTTATAAATGACATACAAGTACTGCCAGTCTTTCACGACGATTCCGTACTTATATTCTATCATACGTTTTTAGTCATAATTCTGTGACCATGTTATAGAAGACAGAGCATTCTTTGTTTTAAATTCTGAGGAAGACATCCTAGCAGTGTCGAAACCAGGTTAATTTGTTAAAAATAGTGACCGAGGGCTGATTTTCTTTCAATTGTAACTATTCACGGTGTCTGAACGTGCACCATGTACAAGATTTTGCTATCTTGAGGTCTCTCTTCTCTGCAGCACTAAGTAGCCTAGGATTCGGCAGCAACCGCCGGCAAACTCCACCCCTGCGCACACACGCAAACGCAAACACACACACACACACACACACACACACACACACACACACACACACCTGCCACCCGCGCGTGCTTTCGTCACAAGCTCCTCTCCGCCGTCTACGCATTATACGCCAGCCGTGACGATTTCGATTTCCGGCATTAATATTAATGCCAGCCGAGGTGAGTGTCTATGTCCGTCGGCCTGGACCTTTGGCTCTTGTTCGCCAGTTTTCTTCTCCGAATGGATCCAGGCTTTCCCGAGAGCAGATGCCCGAACGATAAACTCGGCGAAACACTGCGCACCGTTTCCCAGGCGGAATGTATTCCTTATTTTAAGTTACGTAACTGTTGCACGTCCTACTCAACAGCTTGGTCTGTGTCAGCATAGGTAATTTTAAATTCGTTACTCGACGCTGAAACAAAATCAAAATGTCGACCTTCCGCAAGATTATAAGATCATTGTCAGGTTTATTAGATGATCCTGCGCCGCTTCACTTCTAATTCTCTGATGGATTTCGTACACCATTGTCCTTCCAGGCCTACGAAGAAATTGTTTAAATCTGAATTAAAAATAGTCCTGACAGCAATGAAATATTAATTGGCAATAGTACGCGGTTTCGGCCAAAATGTGACCATCCTCAGACCATATTACATCATGGTGGCACACGGTGGCGCTGAATGGAGCAGGCGCGGGATTAGCCGAACGGTCTGGGGCGCCGCAGTCTTAAACTGTGCGGCTGGTCCCGGCGGAGGTTCGAGTCCTCCCTCGGGCATGGGTGTGCGTGTGTTTGTCCTTAGGATAATTTAGTTTAAGTAGTGTGTAAGGTTAGGGATTGATGACCTTAGCAGTTAAGTCCCATAAGATTTCACACACATTTCTGAATGGAGCAGGTACCGTCAACTGTTCAGGCCACTGTACCAGCTCTGTTGGCAGCCACTGTCTGCCACCATGGTGTAATTTGGTCTGAAGATGGTCTCATTTGGCCGAAACCTGTTACCATTACAATTAAATATTTTATTGCGGTCAGAACTGTTTTTAAATCAGTTTTAAAATGTTTTATCAAGACCGCTGATGTTCCCCATGAGAACTGGTCTAAAAAAATTAATGATTTCAAAGAAATAGTTTTCTTGGTCTATCTGTGCCCATTTTTACCTAGTATTCTGCTTTACGAAGACGTTATTGCATTCATTATGCTTCAGCATGAGGTCTTCAAGTTTTACCTTTTCCCTACTTATTTTTTCTCCAAAACAATTTTTGAAGGACAACGTTTTCGTCTTAAGCACATTAATTTGATTCACCATGACTAAAATGACAACGTTACTGTCATTTTCAAATATAAGATTTCGTGACTGAGAACATTAAATTAAAGAAAATTGTTAAAAGTTCTTCCATAAACTCTAGTTCTTGAATTGTGTGTGACTATGGAGTGAAACCTTTTGTACCTCAGACGATTTTTAAATTTTTTACCGCGCCTCGGCCCTGAAATGTTCTCTTTTAAAATTAAAAAACACTTACATCATCTTCTTACTTAGGGTAGTTGCTTATCTTTATTTCCACTTTTCCCAATGCGCTTTGTGAAATTCAAATAGAGGCTTCTGGCTTATGTTTTATTTTTTATCTCAAGGCTCACTTCTGTAAAGCAAAACACCCCTGGCACAAAAATGTAAGTATTTTTCTTGATATAAAGGCTTTTTGCCTTCAGGGACCTACTTTTAGTAACTGGCAAAAGTTTCGAGATACCCGGAGCATTTTTTCTATCTTCAGACGTGATATTCACTCCGTATTAAAGCTTTTATTCTTAAATTTTTGGATAATGATGCCCAATTTATGTACTGAATGGTGATGGGCGTACGGCGTTTTTGTAAAATTTCACCTTTATAAGATTTTCTCGGTAAAATGAGCTCTAAGCAAACCATTAAGAATGAAATGATTGGTGTGCCCAACTATGCGAGTAATCTGCTGGAAGCAGATGGAACTGCAGAATCTCGAGTGAGGAGATTTTATATAATTAGCATTGTCGAAAAGAGCTGTCACAAATCTCAATGAAATATGTTACAATTTTCACAATTTTCATGCATATTGACTTCTGCTTATCAGTAAATGTATGTGTTGTTAATCGGGAACGGATCATTTAGCCAAACCGTAGGAAATAGTGGATTTCTTCCTTATCCCTGATTCCTTAGATATCAATTTCATATAGAGAATCCGATTTAGTGGCAGCACAATCGCACATGATGAACTTTATCTAGTTTCATGTTTCTTGACACTCAGTTTGAATGTGACGCATGAACTGCCTCGTAGAAGTGTTCGAACCAGTCTCAAATGCATCATTTGCTCAATCCTGCATGCAACAGCCGAAAACAAGTTTTGAGGGTCTCTGTACCAGAGGAACGTAGATTTTCGTAAACACAGCGCTATATGAATCTCCTCATGACATTCTTTTATTCACCTCCGCCGATTTTACCAGCCTCCAATTATTTAATTTCTGCTTTTTCCAGTCCTTCCCCTCCTACTTTTCCTCCCTTTTCTCTTTTTTCAGTTTTCCTCACGTCACAAATCCGCGCCGTCAAGAGGACAAGGCTGTGAACGGGTGCGACCGCTGACAACATCACACGCGTTTCCATCGTCATTTTTCCCAATTTGTAACACTGATACACGTATCGGTTTCGATAACTGCGGACGCGGCGTGACAGAAAAGCAATACCAGCTCGGTCGAATACCTGAACGGAAATAGCTTCGATTGTTCGACCAAGATAGCAACAAGAGATTGTTGCCAATTACAGAGATAGTAAATGAACAGATGACAGATAACAGGTAAGCTATTCAGTCGTTCAGAAGCAATCAGGACCGCGGTGAATATCGATGAATAAATCCCTCCCGATACAATGGCTGGCGGAGGCCGGGGGATATCAACACGTAAACAGAACGGCGTCTGGCTACCTGCCCGTTATAAATCGCCGCCCACGCCACACGGTCCGCTAGCGCCGCTCCTATCAATTGACCGACAGACTGGGTGCCGCGGGATGGCCGTCGCCCCGCTCCCTTCTCCCCCTCTCCCCACCACCAACCCCTTCCACCGCTGCCGCCACACGCTGACAATCGCCTCCTAATGAACCGATCCGGCGGACTTGCACGCTAAGCCATTCGCCGGCAGCAGGCAGTGAAACTCGCTGACTGCTCCGAAAACGGACGCCAGGGCGCGGGCGACAGCTGCGCTAATAGCCGGAGAATTAGCGGCTCCCCACCTCCACCGCCCCGGGCCTTCCCCCACCACCGTCTGGAAGCTACCCACGCCGTGGGAAGGCGGACGCTGCTCCTTGACGGAGAAGCGGTTCTTCTGCTATAGCGGAGTGAGGCTTTCTCTGCCGGTGCGAAACTGCGTGAATCCTGTACTGTCGTCGAAGAAAAACACTGCAACTAGCCACAGTTTTTGAATAAATGATTTATTTCTTCGCCGGCCACGGTGGTCTAGCGGTTCTAGGCGCGTAGTCCGGAGCCGCGCGACTGCTACGGTCGCAGGTTCGAATCCTGCCTCGGGCATGGATGTGTGTGATGTTCTTAGGTTAGTTAGGTTTAAGTAGTTCTAAGTTCTAGGGGACTGATGACCTCGGAAGTTAAGTCCCATAGTTCTCAGAGCCATTTGAACCATTTGATGCGCCAAAGGCATAATCCGAACACGATGGTTTTCCGTCGCTGTAGCGCCGCGTGGCGATCCATAGCCCAGTCTCTTGCGACCGTACCTTCCCGTGAACACCACTGCCAGCAGTCAAGTGCAGTGACTACATTCCTGCCAAGTTTTTCTGCAGTATCACGGAAGAAACATCCATCTCCTCATAGCCCTATTACACGACCTCGTTCAAACTCAGTGAGATGTTGATAATGGGGTCTCCGTCGTCTTAAAGGCATTCTTCATTAAGACCAGCTCACTACGTCCAGACTCAACCTGACTAACGCTCACGACCGTTTTAGCGCGTATTTAAAGCAAACCTGATTTGCATCCTCATAGTTTAGTTTATCACTCTCTTGCTTGTACAAGGGTTGGAACTTTAATAGTGGCAACGATTTATTTGTTGCTTGTACAAAATAAATACGTGTTTCAAAGTTTTACTGATCTTCAAAGTAGTCACCAGCACTGTGTATAGCCCGCTGCCAGCGATGTGGAAGTCGCAGGATACTCTTAGGAGTGCCAGTTGTGTTGACAGTTCGAGCGGCGCGGTCTATTGTCCGACGAATTTGTAGCAGTTCTGAAGCGAGTGCCGTTGAGTGTTCAGATGGTTCAAATGGCTCTGAGCACTATGGGACTTAACATCTAACGTCATCAGTCCCCTAGAACTTAGAACTACTTAAACCTAACTAACCTAAGGACAGCACACAACACCCAGTCATCACGAGGCGGAGAAAATCCCTGACCCCGCCGGGAATCGAACCCGGGAACCCGGGCGTGGGAAGCGAGAACGGCCGTTGAGTGTTTCCTTCAGTTTAGAAATCGAGTTTAACTCATGAGGGCTTTAGTCAGGGGAGTGCAGTGGGTGGTATAGTACTTAGGAGCCGCATCAGTCAAACAAATCAATAAAAGCTTGCGCTATACGTGCATGAACATTGTCCTGCAAAATGGTCAATCCTTCAGAAAGTGTCATCTCTTCTGTCTCTATGCTGTTCATTTTTGGAACACAACCTACGACCAGCTCAGAGACAGAAGTAATGACACTTGTCTGCAGTGTCCGGCCTTATTCAGTTCACCCTTTTCATGGGCGTTTGTGGAACTCTTGGTTGCTGTTTGTCCTGGAGGAACAAATTCTTTATGCACAATACCCTTGTTGTCAAAAAAGCAAATCAGCATTGTTACAACCTTCGATTCGCTCATTCGAGCTTTTTCCGGTCGAGGAGATGTCTTAGGATGTACTCAAAAATCGAGGATTCATCTCCAGCGACCACACGACTGAAATATTCGTGGTCACTCGCAGTCCTCTCAAGAAGATCAATGCAAACAGTTCTTTGATTGTCCTTCTGCTCAAGTTTTATTTGTCGTCTTTCCATTCTACAGCTGATGGTTGCCCTCATTTGCAACTGCGAATTCATTTAATGTAAAGCAAACAAAAGTTGTCGCTGTTCTTGGTACGAAAGAGCCTGCTTTAAGGAAAAGACCGAAAGCTGTGAGCAGAGAGCATTGATTTTGTCGTTTCCAGACGACTGAATCCAGTGCATTAAGTGTGGAAGATAGTGGCATGAACAGTGACCTTCGTATGAGGGTGACATTTGCTAAATGCGTACTCTTAGGACATGTTTTGCGTACTTTTAAGCGCAGGTGAACGAAAGAGGCGCATTTCCTGTTTTTTGTATTTTCGAAATATTGGTAGAAATATTACATCTCTGCAGCTATATTTTTCTGAGCATGTAGCTTTTGTGGCCAGAATGAGGTTTTCACTCTGCAGCGCAGTATGCGCTGACAGGATGAAAGCATTCTACTTACGATTCAAATCTGACTTCATACACGTGAATCCGGGTTGTGGCACAAAAACTGCGCCACCATCAGGCATCTATATTTTACCATTCCAAAAAGAAAAATATGGTTCGAAAGAACAGGGTGCTGAGAAGTATATACTGGAGCCCTACGCCCTACCAGCGAATACCTTACCCTTCTGCTGGTCGGGGCGTCACACCACGATGCTTCGGCGACTGAAATCATGGATGGCCGCAATCTGTTATTGATGGCGCGCACCCGAAAAATGCAATTACGCGGTCTCGTGTTAGGTGAATTCGGAACGCAGATACTTTCCTATGAGCCTCTGAAACCCAGGTGGATTCCAGTGTGCAGGTGGACCCGTTTGCTGGTCTGCCAAACCAATTTCACTCCGTGCCACGACTATGCGTGACGGAATATGTCAAATATTTAGACGGCCGACACAAGTCAAATAAGTATGCCCACGCATCACTCGTTGTGTGCGTGATGCTAGAAGCAGTACCTCTGATGGTTCAGAAGGTGACTGGCACAGGCTCTAAGTGGCAGACTAGCTAAGGACACCTGAATGGTGATTTAGGTAGAGACCTCCAGTTCCTTACTTGCGAAGTGCCAGTCCAAGAATGAGTTCTCTTCTCTTTCTCTCTGCTTCCTCCTCAGCTAGAGAGCAAAGCACATTTACATCTTAGACTTCCCCCACTTTAGCACCAGCCAATCACGTGCTGGAGCCTACCAGTCAAAGGTGGGAGAGTTGTCTTTGCTCTGCATATACCGATTTCACCAATCAGAGACTTTAAAGTTGATTGGGAGAAAAGGAAAAAAAAGATTCGTCTCCTGCAGTGAGGTTCTGTGAAGTTTGGAAGGTAGGAGGCAAGGTACTGACAGAATTAGAGCTGTGAGGACGGGCCTTGATTCGTGCTATGGTAGCTCAGACGGTAGAGCACTTGCCCTCGAAAGGCAAAGGTCCCAATTCTGAATCTAGGTCTGGCACACAGTTTTAATGTGCCAGGAAGTCTCATGTTGATTTTGTGTTAGTAAATATAAACGATTATCTTTTCTTATTTATAACAAAACAGATGTTGCTGTTGTCGTGGTCTTCAGTCCTGAGACTGGTTTGATGCAGCTCTCCATGATACTCTATCCTGTGCAAGCTTCAACATCTCCCAGTACCTACTGCAGCCAACATCCTTCTGAATCTGCTTAGTGTATTCATCTCTTGGTCTCCCTCTACGATTTTTACCCTCCACGCTGCCCTCCAGCACTAAATTGGTGATCCCTTGATGCCTCAGAACATGTCCTACCAACCGATCCCTTCTTCTAGTCAAGTTGTGCCACAACTTCTCTTCTCCCCAATTCAATTCAATACTTCATCATTAGTTATGTGATCTACCCATCTAATCTTCAGCATTCTTCTGTAGCACCACATTTCGAAAGCTTCTATTCTCTTCTTGTCTAAACTTTTTATCGTCCATGTTTCACTTCCGTACATGGCTACACTCCATACAATTACTTTCAGAAACGACTTCCTGACACTTAAATCAATACTCGATGTAAACAAATTTCTCTTCTTCAGAAACGCTTTCCTTGCCATTGCCAGTCTACATTTTATATCCTCTCTACGTTGACCATCATCAGTTATTTTGCTTCCCAAATAGAAAAACTCCTTTACTACTTTAAGTGTCTCATTTCCTAATCCAATTCCCTCAGCGTCACCCGATTTAATTCGACTACATTCCAGTATCCTCGTTTTGCTTTTGTTGATGTTCATCTTATATTCTCCTTTCAAGACACTGTCCATTCCGTTCAACTGCTCTTCCAAGTCCTTTGCTGTCTCTGACAAAATTAGAATGTCATCGGCGAACCTCAAAGTTTTTATTTCTTCTCCATCGATTTTAATACCTACTCCGAACTTTTCTTTTGTTTATTTACTGCTTGCTCAATATACAGATTGAATAACATCGGGGAGAGGCTACAACCCTGTCTCACTCCCTTCACAACCACTGCTTCCCTTTCATGTCCCTCGACTCTTATAACTGCCATCTGGTTCCTGTACAAATTGTAAATAGCCTTTTGCTACCAGTATTTGACCCCTGCCACCTTCAGAATTTGATAGAGAATATTTCAGTCAACATTGTCAAAAGCTTTCTCTAAGACTACAAATGCTAGAAACGTAGGATTGCCTTTCCTTAATCTTTCCTCTAAGATAAGTCGTACGGTCAGTATTGCCTCACGTGTTCCAGTATTTCTACGGAATCCAAACTTATCTTCCCCGAGGTCAGCTTCTACCAGTTTTTCCATTCGTCTGTAAAGAATTCGCGATAGTATTTTGCAGCCGTGACTTATTAAACTGATAGTTCGGTAATTTTTACATCTGTCAACACCTGTTTTCTTTGGGACTGGAATTATTATATTCTTCTTGAAGTCTGAGGGAACTTCGCCTGTCTCATACATCTTGCTCACCAGATGGTAGAGTTTTGTTAGGCGTGGCGCTCCCAAGGCTGTCAGTAATTCTAATGGAATGTTGTCTACTCCCGGGGCCTTGTTTCGACTTAGGTCTTTCAATGTTCTTTCAAATTCTTCACGCAGTATCATATCTCCCATTTCATCTTCATCTTCATCTACCTCCTCTTCCATTTCCATAATATTGTCCTCAAGAACATCGCCCCTGAACAGACCCTCTATATACTCCTTCCACCTTTCTGCTTCCCCTTATTTGCTTAGAACTGGGTTTCCATCTGAGCTCTTGATATTCATGCAAGTGGTTCTCTTTTCTCCAAAGGTCTCTTTAATTTTCCCGTAGTATCTATCTTACCCCTCGTGAGATAAGCCTCTACATCCTTACATTTGTCCTCTAGCCATCCCTGCTTAGCCATTTTGCACTTCCTGTTGATCTCATTTTTGAGACGTTTGTATTCCTTTTTGCCTGCTTCACTTGCTGCATTTTTGTATTTCCTCCTTTCATCAATTAAATCCAGTATCTCTGCTGTTACTCTAGGGTTTCTACTAGCCCTCGTCTTTTTACCTACTTGATCCTCTGCTGCCTTCACTATTTCATCCCTCAAAGCTACCTATTCATCCTTTACTGTATTTCTTTCCCCCGTTCCTGTCAATTGTTCGCTTATGCTCTCCCTGAAACTCTGTACAACCTCTGGTTTAGTCAGTTTATCCAGGTACCATCTCCTTAAATTCCCACCTTTTTGCAGTTTCTTCTGTTTAAATCTACAGTTCATAACCAATAGATTGTGGTCAGAGTCCACATCTGCCCCTGGAAATGTCTTACAATTTAAAATCTGGTTTCTAAATCTCTGTCTTACCATTATATAATCTATCTGAAATCTGTCAGTATCTCCAGGCTTCTTCCATGTATACAACCTTCTTTCATGATTCTTGAACCAAGTGTTAGCTATGATTAAGTTATAAAACAGATATTTACTGTTATTGCGTAACTGCTCACTCTTAGGTAAGGCTCCCCTATAGCATTTCCGTAGATTAGCAAGTGAAACCTCGAGGGTGCGCCGTCACAGAGTGTCTGAAACACTGCACGACTCGGCAGCCTCAGTCGAGTTGTTCCGGAAGATCCGTGACCACCTGCGATGTCGGCTGTGAACGCCACCACGGAGCGGCGGCACCCACTGGCCGCCCGGCAGTGGCGGTGGAGGTGGCGACCGCTTGCGCGGCATTCCTCGCGGCCGTAACCGAGTTTGTTGCGCGAGCTCATCAGGCGGGGGCCGGCTAGTTAACAAACCCGGTTAGCGCGCCTCCGCTCCCCGCCCGAGGCTGCCCTGGTCTCGCCTGCCCTGGACTGCTGGCTCGTTAGCCGCTGGCCGGCGCCTCGGCGCGCGCCGCAACAATGCCCGGGCCTCGTCAGCGCGCTTTTTTCCGCTCCGCTGTTTATTGTTGTTTGCTCTCCCAGCCTGGCGACCACTAATCTCTTCCCTAGAAGGCATGTTTTCTGCCGTCGCTCTGCTCATTTATGGTCGATCTCCCCACCGCTCAACGAGACACGGTTTTCCCTTCCGCGCTCCAAACGAGGCTACCGAGTAATGACCAATTCTTAGTCAGTTAAATTTCTCTCATCCACGTCCTATTAGTACACAACAGACGAAGGGACAGCACGCGCTCCCCTATACAGCTGATGAATAAACAGAAGCTGACATACAGCGTCTGCTCAGAACTGTCCAGACATCCCCATGCAATCTGGAATTGATCACTAGGGGAGGCGCACCTGGCAGTATAAAAGGAGCCGTGGAGTATTGTGTTAATACACTGAAGAGCCAAGAAACTAGTACATCTGCGTAATATCAAATATGTTCAATTGTGTGTGAAATCTTATGGGACTTAACTGCTAAGGTCACCAGTCCCTACAGACTACTTAAGGGGCTCCGGAACGCCCTATACTTGCAATGTTAAAATAACGCTTATAAATTACATCTTTCCTCACAAAGTATTTGAGATAGGAAGTTGAACTTTTTACAGATTATTTATTGGAATATGGGCTACAACTTAACACAGGGATTTTACAAAATTTTAGTTCAGTTATTAAAGATGATTTTTTTTCAATTGTAATGAAAATTCACAACATTTTTTTGCAATTTTTTATTTATATATTCAGAAATATACAGTTTTTTGGAAAAAGGCTGTGTTAAATTATGCAGAAGGTACTGTGTAACATTTACTGAAAGTTTGAAACAAATATGTTTGGAAGATCCTTAGAAAACATGTAATTAGTATGAGAAAATAAAAGTTTTCGGAATCGAGCGACAAAGATTGGATTAACTTTTTAGTGCATTCCAGGTCCATAGGATGGATTATCTTCATCCTCTGCAAACTCCTCCTCCAGCTTCCTCTTGTTCCTCCTCCTGTTTACTCTTGCTTGTATTTCTAGACTCTTTACAGCCCTGTCTGCAGCCCGAAGGCGTTCCTTGTCTGAAGCAAGCATCGCTCGTACCATGTTAGAACCTAACTTCATTCCCATATTTCTAAATACCTTGCACCTTACAATGTTGCCATCATTGAAAGTCGCAACAGCATCCTACACACCAAAGTGAAGTGTTTCTATTCCAACAAATACAGTCTTGGGGATTCTCGACCATATAACACTATTTACACTTTCATTGGGGTTTTAAGTTTTTCCGTGAATACACTTTTTCAACAGTTCAGGTGCTGCTAAGTCTCTGAAAATAGGTTAGCCACAACACATACTTTATCTCACATCACTAAAATGTACCTGATGAACACGGACGTTAATAATAACACCATTTGACAGCAGTTTAACAGCGCCACAGTGGGTCACGCCCATGTAGAACACATTTCAAAAAAAAATTTAAAAATAGTTGTAGTCTTCGGAATTGAATAAATTATATATCTATTAAAAGGTAATAGTCTGCAGATTCAGAAAACGCAAAAAAGTAAAAATTGAACTTTTCATGATTTTGAGCCTTTCCGGAGCCCCTTAAACTAAATTATCCTAAGAACAAACACACACATCCATGCCCGAGGGAGGACTTGAACCTCCTTCTGGACCAGCCGAACAGTCCATGGCTGCAGCGCCCGAGACCGCTCGGCTAATCCCGCGCGGCTGCGTGATATCGTGTAGGGCCCCCGCGAGCACGCTGAAGTGCCGCAACTTGACGTGCCATGGACTCGACTAATGTCTGAAGTAGTGCTGGAGCGAACTGCCACCAAGAATCTTGCAGAGCTGTCCGCAAATCCGAAAGGGTACGAAGGGAGGAGATGTCTTGTGAACAGCATGTAGCAAGGTATCCCAGATATGCTCAATAATTTTCATTTCTGGGGAGTTTGGGGGCCAGCGGAAGAGTTTAACCTCAGAAACGTGTTCCTGGGGCCACTTCGTAGCGATTCTGGACATGTGGGGTGTCGCATTGTCCTGCTGAAACTGCCCATGTCCGTCGGAATGCACACTCTATATGAATGGATGCACGCGATCAGACAGGGAGTCGTATCTAGACGTACCAGGGGGTCCCATATGACTCCAAATGCACACGCCCACAGCATTACAGAACCTCTACCAGCTTGAACAGTCCCCTGCTGACATGCAGTGTCCATGGATACATGAGGTTCTCTTCATACCCGTACACATCCATCCGCTCGATACAATATGAAACGAGACTCGTCCGACCAGGCAACATGTTTCCAGTCATCAATAGTCCAATGTCGATGCTGACGGGCCCAGGCGAGGCGTAAAGCTTTGTGTCACGCAGTCATCAAGGGTACAGGAGTGGGCCCTCGGCTCCGAAAGCCCATATCTATGATGTTTGGGTGAACGTTTCACACACAGGCACGTGTTGACGGCCCAGCATTGTAAACTGCAGCAATCTGCGGAAGCATTGCACCTCTGTCACGTTGAACGATTCTCTTCAGTCAGCGTTAGTTCCGTTCTTACAGGACCTTTTTCCGGCCGCAGTGCTGTCGGAGATATATTTTACTGGAATCCTGATATTCACGATACATTCGTGAAATGGTCATACGGGAAAATGCCCACTTCATCGGTACCTCGGTGATGCTGTGTCCCATCGCTCGTGCGCCGACTACAACACCACGTTCAGACTCACTTAAAGCTTGATAAACCTGTCATTGTAGCTGCAGGAACTGACCCAATCACTGCGCCAGATACTTGTTGTCTTATATAGGCGTTGCCGACTGCAGCGCCACAATCTGCCTGTTTAAATATCTCTATATTTTCATACGCAATGCCAAATTAATGAAATAAAATCACCGGATCAGGCATGAGTAGAGAGAGAGAAGGAGAAACCAAAAAATTTGTATGACCTCATGGAGACGACGACAGGCATACCAGCACAGATCAGTGCCTCGCGCGCAAATTCTTAGCACAGCCGTACAATACAGCGGTCCCAAGACCCGTCCGTGTTCACATAGTTGGTTGGTTAGTTGATTCGAGTGAGGGATGGGGGGGGAGGGGGGGGAGAGAGGAACAAACAGCGAGGTCATCGTTCCCATCGGATTAGGGAGGGATTGGGAAGGAAGTCGGCTGTGCCCTTTCAAAGGAACCATCCCGGCATTTGCCTGAAGCGATTTAGGGAAATCACGGGAAACCTACACTTCTGGAAATTGAAATAAGAACACCGTGAATTCATTGTCCCAGGAAGGGGAAACTTTATTGACACATTCCTGGGGTCAGATACATCACATGATCACACTGACAGAACCACAGACACATAGACACAGGCAACAGAGCATGCACAATGTCGGCACTAGTACAGTGTATATCCACCTTTCGCAGCAATGCAGGCTGCTATTCTCCCATGGAGACGATCGTAGAGATGCTGGATGTAGTCCTGTGGAACGGCTTGCCATGCCATTTCCACCTGGCGCCTCAGTTGGACCAGCGTTCGTGCTGGACGTGCAGACCGCGTGAGACGACGCTTCATCCAGTCCCAAACATGCTCAATGGGGGACAGATCCGGAGATCTTGCTGGCCAGGGTAGTTGACTTACACCTTCTAGAGCACGTTGGGTGGCACGGGATACATGCGGACGTGCATTGTCCTGTTGGAACAGCAAGTTCCCTTGCCGGTCTAGGAATGGTAGAACGATGGGTTCGATGACGGTTTGGATGTACCGTGCACTATTCAGTGTCCCCTCGACGATCACCAGTGGTGTACGGCCAGAGTAGGAGATCGCTCCCCACACCATGATGCCGGGTGTTGGCCCTGTGTGCCTCGGTCGTATGCAGTCCTGATTGTGGCGCTCACCTGCACGGCGCCAAACACGCATACGACCATCATTGGCACCAAGGCAGAAGCGACTCTCATCGCTGAAGACGACACGTCTCCATTCGTCCCTCCATTCACGCCTGTCGCGACACCACTGGAGGCGGGCTGCACGATGTTGGGGCGTGAGCGGAAGACGGCCTAACGGTGTGCGGGACCGTAGCCCAGCTTCATGGAGACGGTTGCGAATGGTCCTCGCCGAAACCCCAGGAGCAACTGTGTCCCTAATTTGCTGGGAAGTGGCGGTGCGGTCCCCTACGGCACTGCGTAGGATCCTACGTTCTTGGCGTGCATCCGTGCGTCGCTGCGGTCCGGTCCCACGTCGACGGGCACGTGCACCTTCCGCCGACCACTGGCGACAACATCGATGTACTGTGGAGATCTCACGTCCCACGTGTTGAGCAATTCGGCGGTACGTTCACCCGGCCTCCCGCATAGTAATGGATCAATTAAGAAAGAAGTAAAACGACAGAACATATGGGATCAATTTTTGAAGCTTATTTTGCTTTTATACTATTCCAGGGTAGGGCCACGCCGGATTTATTGTAATGTCGTCGTCCCCTTATATTTTGAGACAAGCTGATGTTTCGCTATCCTGACGAAACGCGTCGTTAGGTTAATAAAGAACATTATGCAATGTACGACAGCTTTTTAAATAGTGAAGGGCTCAGTGGCTCCCAACGCGTAGTTGTCACTGGATGTCACTTGAGTAACAAATCCATCACGAACATTTTAACCCCTCTAAAGCTACCCTGTTCGAATGTTGGTGATCTACTCGTGAAGTGGAAACGCGAAGGCATAGCCACGTCCAAACCAACATAAAGGCATATCACAACTACCGGGGTTAGGGTGAATCGAGCATTGAGGAGGGTGGGCATCTGAATTACAGGAAATCAGGAAAAGGGATGAATCGTGAGTTCCGAAGTGTTACTAGCGGTCCGGCTAGCACAATCACTGTGCGTAAGGAATGGAAAAAAAATGGAGTACAATTATCCACAATTTTTTGCAAGCGATGCTTGAGGTGGCGTAGACAACGACGCTTCTAGACAGTGGGTGACTGAAAACGAGTGATTGGGGGTGATGAATCACGCTACACCTTGTGACAACTCGACAGGAGAGTCTCGGTTTAGCGAATAGCCGGAGAACGTCACGTATCATCGTGTGTAGTGCCTGCAATACAAACAACAGAAGAGGTTGTGTTTCGGTATGGAGTTATTTTTCCTGGTTAGGGCATAGTCCCACTACTGCGTTTAAAGAAATGCTACATGCGGAATGATATCAACACATTTTAGAACATTGTGTACTAGCTACAGTGGACGAACGGTTTGGAAACGAAGACTGTATCAGCTTGACAATGCACCCTGTCATAAGGCACCGTCTGTAAGTTGCCACATAGATTTTGTTCGCGGACATTAACATGGCTGAAATGGACCATAATGCCCGGAATCCTGATCAGAACTGAATGTAATATCTTTGGGATGAGCTTGAACGCCAACTTCGCTCGGGACCCAGGAAGAATGGACTACCATTCCTCTACAGACAACGCACTGAAAACGTCCCCAGTGGAGTTCAAGCCGTCATAAAAGCGGAGGGTGGCTACACGCATATTAACGTCCACTAATAGGCCCGGATATGTCTGATCAGATAGTGTACGTAGCAAAACCTTTTTCTCAAGTAAGTAAAATCCATAAACGTTGCATATAAATTAAAAGCGTATGTCAGTCATAAAATCATGAACGTAATATTATAAACTGACTGTAAAAAAAAAATCCCAACACCAAGAAGGAGATGTGCGAGACAAACAAAAGTTGATAGGCGTGTTTCTCCATCCAAACGATGACGTCTCTTCAAATTTCACGCTAGTCACATAAGAGTGGAGATAATATGAGGTAGCGACAAACATTGATGTTCTATTGAGGGGGTGTCCCGTCTTCTTAGAAGATGAAATTCTCAGAATCAGCAGGCAGTTCAGCAAAGAACCACAGCTGCAAAATGTCAAGGTAAGAATTACCTGTCACAGTCTTCTCTCAGAAGAAATACAGCCGAGGCGTCGTCTGTGATACTGCACAGAAAAAATTAACTTTTTGCGAATCTCGTTCATGCACCACAGTTTCATGAGGGTGTTCAGTGCCCCACATTCTCAAAATTGTGGCGACTGACCTTACCAGATATGTGGAAGGTTATTTCGTCATCTTAGAGCCGAAATGTTTACCCTCAAGTGTTTCCCACATTATGATGCAAAACTGAAGGCGTTTGCCAAAAGCTTCCGGGTTTAATTGTTGCACCAGCTGCAGAAAGTACTGTTTGGAATATATCTGCCATCGCAAAATCTTCCACGCAGTTTTCTACGGTATTCGAAGTTTGTGACTTGCGCGAACAGTTGCCTTTTTTTAAATTTTTTATTTATTACTGCACACGAAACTTTTCCTCGCACTCTCCAAGGTTGTATCTGGCACACATGGTCTGTACCAAAGCACAGGTCTTTGTTTAGACGGCTCAAGAGAGTAATAATCGGAAAGTGATGCACATTCTGAATTAGAGTCCAAAAACCAGAAAAATTCAGACTCATAAAATTTTCACGGAACATCAGACTTCAAAACCAATAATTAATCACATTTCAAATTTATATTCTGATGAATAAACGTCTGTATATTTCCTTCGAAAGATTGAAAGATTGTTACTGTTCATCTTTAATCAGAGCCTCATAGTCTGGCTCGATTGGTTCAACCTAACCCTCAAGTCTTCTTCAACACTAACTCCGTTTCTGCATTTATTTTTAACCTGTATCAACTCAGGAAATTCGCTTCCACACATTCAAAAATCGTTTTGCTTGTTTGAAAAGAGAAGGTCATTCTGTTGTTGTTTGCTTCCAAAAGAAACAAAGTTTTATTTTTTAAAGCCTCTTCATTTGAACCGTCGCTAGTGATGTCGATGAAAGTGTCTTTTGTGATTACTTCTTCCAGGACATTTTTTTCTCCAGTCATATTTTGTGTAATCTTCTTGAAAATACTTTTCTGGAGGACCTCTATATGCGTAACTAAATAGGCCAATCTTGCTAGCCATTCATTGATCATCAGCGAAAAAATTCTCCAAGTCATTGTTTCTGTCACTGAGAGATATTAAAACCTCAAACTTCAGTCAAAATATTCGGTTTAAAATCTTGCCACGAGGGAGCCGTCTTACTTGAGTATGAAGAAGCAGGCTTTTAGTTTTACTTCCCATTTCTTCTGACAATAGCGTGAGCAACTGTGAGTTTAGAGCCCTTGTCTTGATGAAGTTTATAAACTTTACAGCACTGTTGAAACAATATGAAAAGTATTGGGCCTTTCCTTAGAAGCCAACGCTTCTCGGTGTTTTATAGGGTGTGTGCTTCGATAATTAAATGTAACTTCTTCACTATTGTTGCCAAGCCTGCTAAGCGACCATACATTGTATTGGTCCCGGGTATACAAGTACCAACAAATTTTTGCGAAGGAATACACACTTTTAATAAATAAAGGTCAGTCATACTGAAAATGTTGTCTGCTGCAGAATTTGACCCAAGCCGTTTCCAAAATAAAATTCTGCCCTTATATTTTCATGTTAGTCAAAACGTACAAAAATAAATAGTCTCGTCTGTTTGATGAGAGAAATTATTGCACTACTGTAGTTGTAGCAAGAAGGTTTCTTCAGTAGTGGAAGACATGTCTTCAGTTGTTGGATGATGGAGCTTTTTGCATTTCTATGGCCGCTTTTTCCCCCAAAACTGCTTCGGTCATGTCCCTACCGCGGGCATGAAGACAGACTCGTCGGCTGCGTAAGGTTTTCCTCCCTTTTAAATTCTAAAAGTATCCAGGTACGTTAAAAATCAAATAAAAATTGTCTAGATCGCGTTTTCAAATTTTTATTCGTTAGCAAGTGGTTTCGGCCCTTTTCCCAGACTATCTTCAGGTTTTTCTCCGCCGTTACGGCTGCTGGTGGCGGCAGATGGAGCGAGATCCGTAGAAGTAAGGATGTCACTGCTCTACGGATGTCGCGCCGTCTATCACCACCAGCAGCCGTAATGGCGGGGAAAAGCCTGAGGATGATCTGAGGAAAGAGTCGAAACCGGCTGCTAACGAATAAAAACCTGAAAACGCGATGTTGTTGTTGTTGTTATGGTCATCAGTCCTGAGACTGGTTTGATGCAGCTCTCCATGCTACTCTATCCTGTGCAAGCGTTTTCATCTCCCAGTACCAACTGCAACCTACATCCTTCTGAATCTGCTTAGTGTATTCATCTCTTGGTCTCCCCCTACGATTTTTACCCTCCACGCTGCCCTCCAATACTAAATTGGTGATCCCTTGATGCCTCAGAACATGTCCTACCAGCCGATCCCTTCTTCTGGTCAAGTTGTGCCACAAACTTCTCTTCTCTCCAATCCTATTCAATACTTCCTCATTAGTTATGTGATCTACCCATCTAATCTTCAGCATTCTTCTGTAGCACCACATTTCGAAAGCTTCTATTCTCTTCTTGTCCAAACTATTTACCGTCCATGTTTCACTTCCATACATGGCTACACTCCATACAAATACTTTCAGAAATGACTTCCTGACACTTAAATCTATACTCGATGTTAACAAATTTCTCTTCTTCAGAAACGCTTTCATTGCCATTGCCAGTCTACATTTTACATCGTCTCTACTTCGACCATCATCAGTTATTTTGCTCCCCAAATAGCAAAACTCCTTTACTACTTTAAGTGTCTCATTTCCTAATCTAATACCCTCAACATCACCCGACTTAATTAGACTACATTCCATTATCCTCGTTTTGTTTTTGTTGATGTTCATCTTATATCCTCCCTTCAAGACACCATCTATTCCGTTCAACTGCTCTTCCAAGTCCATTGCTGTCTCTGATAGAACTACAATGTCATCGGCGAACCTCAAAGTTTTTATTTCTTCTCCATGGATTGTAATACCTACTCCGAATTTTTCTTTTGTTTCCTTTACTGCTTGCTCAATATACAGATTGAATAACATCGGGGAGAGGCTACAACCCTGTCTCACTCCCTTCCCAACCACTGCTTCCCTTTCATGTCCCTCGACTCTTATAACTGCCATCTGGTTTCTGTACAAATTGTAAATAGCCTTTGTCTCCCTGTATTTTACCCATGCCACCTTTAGAATTTGAAAGAGAGTATTCCAGTCAACATTGTCAAAAGCTTTCTCTAAGACTACAAATGCTAGAAACGTAGGATTGCCTTTCCTTAATCTTTCCTCTAAGATAAGTCGTACGGTCAGTATTGCCTCACGTGTTCCAATATTTCTACGGAATCCAAACTGATCTTCCCCGAGGTCGGCTTCTACCAGTTTTTCCATTCGTCTGTAAATAATTCGCGTTAGTATTTTGCAGCTGTGACTTATTAAACTGATAGTTTGGTAATTTTCACGTCTGTCAACGCCTGCTTTCTTTGGGATTGGAATTATTACATTCTTCTTGAAGTCTGAGGGTATTTCGCCTGTCTCATACATTTTGCTCACCAGATGGTCGAGTTCTGTCAGGACTGGCTCTCCCAAGGCTGTCGGTAGTTCTAATGGAATGTTGTCTGCTCCCGGGGCCTTGTTTCGACTCAGGTCTTTTAGTGCTCTGTCAAACTCTTCACGCAGTATCGTATCTCCCATTTTATCTTCATCTACATCCTCTTCCATATCTATAACATTGCCCTTAAGTACATCGCCCTTGTATAGACCCTCTATATACTCCTTCCACCTTTCTGCTTTCCCTTCTTTGCTTAGAACTGGGTTTCCATCTGAACTCTTGATGTTCATACAAGTGGTTCTCTTATCTCCAAAGGTCTCTTTTAATTTTCCTGTAGGCAGTATCTATCTTACCTCTAGTGAGATACGCCTCTACATCCTTACATTTGTCCTCTAGCCATCCCTGCGATAGAGACTGTTTTATGTGATTTTTAGCGTTTTATACCAATCGCTGCTTTGCTCCTATTACAAAATTCTTTCTAAAATGTTAAATCGAGTTACGTGTTTTGTTTACTTGTACACGTAGCAACTGAAATGTCCTCGTGTGGCACTAGTCGTACCCGTACCACCGTCTGGGAAACCCTGCGGAAGGCTGGTGTCTGTAGGGTCACATGAAACCCCTGATTTGCGAGATCCCTGTGGCGTCCGATTAAGGCTACTGACGCGGGTTGCGGCTGCAGCGCTTGTTGGAGGACGGGGGATCGGCCATCGTGTGTACCGGAACAGGGTACGGAGGTTCCGTATCTGTGTTGACGTCGGCGGTCGTCAGAGCCCTTCTTGTAAGTCGATCCAGACTACAGGCAAGAATCAGAGAGCAGAGTGTGTTGTGTTTTTCCTGTAGCGGGAAATGGTTCAAATGGCTCTGCGAACTATGGGACACAACATCTGAGGTCATCAGTCCCCTAGAACTAAGCCCTACTTAAAGCTAGCTAACCTAAGGAGAACACACACATCCACGCCAGAGGCAGGATTCGAACCTGCGACCGTAGGAGTCACGCGGTTCCGGACTGAAGCGCCTAGAACCGCTCGGCTACAGCGGCCGGCTGTAGCGGGAAAACAGTACGTTTCCGGACATAAGTTCCTGTGCTAAACTTAACCGTTTTCGTCCACGCCATAACTTCTCAAAGTCTGTAAACGTAACTTCGTTACATCCTGTATATTACTACTACCTGTTGGACGCACAGTTTCAGTTGCAGATTGCCTATCTAACGTCTTATAGGGACAACAAAATTTTGATTTTCTGTTCTTATTATTGAGGGAATTTAAAATGTCATAACCTGCTCATTTACAGCTAGAATTTTACTTTAAAAGTTTAACACAATGAGTCGTCTTGAGACAGCATAACTCATGGCGCGGAAATTACCCAGACTATATTCATCGACACACAAACACACACACACACACACACACACACACACACACACACACACACATGGAACTTGAGAACTTTTAAAAGTCAGACAGACAAAAAACACTGTAGTTACCTTGTTTGTTGACTTTGAAAAAGCATACGACTCCATAGACCGACAAACGCTCTTTGACATACTGGAAGAATACGGCATCGACAGAAAAACGAGGGCAATTATACAACAGACGCTCACAGACACCACCTCGAAGGTAAAGTTCATGGGAGAAATTTCGGAACCCTTCCTGATACGCACAGGTGTCCGACAAGGAGATGGGATTTCGCCAATCCTGTTTTACATAGTCTTAGACAAAATTGTCAAACAATGGGAAGAACAAGTTAAAGGAATACAGCTAGGAAGAACACGCGAAACAAGAACAATTATAAAATGCCTGGCATTTGCAGATGACATAGCCATACTTAGTAATAACACACATGAGGCAAAGGAAGCAATGGAATACTTACATGAAATAGCTGCCAAAACAGGTCTACAGATATCGTATGAGAAGACTCAATACATGGAACTACAAACCAACGATGTACACATCATGCAAACGATGTATGGATCCGAAAAAAGAGACGAAAAATTTAAATGTTTAGGGGAATACATACAAATAGGAGGATCAAACAAGGCATCCAACATAGAACGAACAGAAAGACTCCAGAAAGCATACAGACTTACATGGTCACATTATAAGAATAAAAGCATATCAAGACAGGCCTAACTTAGACACTATAAAACAGTTGTAGTACCGGAAGTACTATCATGCGTCAGAAACGACCACAATTGGAGCATCAGACTTTATAGAGACAGAAAAAATAGAACGCAAAATTCTCAGAAAAATATTCGGACCAATACACAAAGATAGCGTATGGATTAAAAGACCTACCAATGAGTTATACCAACACACTGACAGGCTCACAGACATGATCAGAAAATGCAGACTAAATTTCTACGGACACATACAGAGAATGGGCAGCAACACACTTACAAAGAAAATTTTTGATGTAGTAAAACTTTCAAGCCTTAAGACAAAATTGGTACCATGAAGTACAGGAAGACATAAGGCAGCTGGGGATCAACAAACAAATGATAAGACAGAAAGAAATTCAGGAACAAAATTAGGAGCGCAAAATTTATGGTAAATGATAAGAGGAAGTCCGGAGCATTATGGACAGAACAAAGGATGAAACGTCCCCTTAGAAAAATTATACATGACTGTGCTTAAACTGACACACAATATTTTTTAGCGCAACGCAATCTGACTTTCAAAAATCCCTACAAAAGAATGGCCCTGAGTAACATTAACCTATACCTTTCACAAATCACTTACCTCACCAAAAATCTTCGTTACTCGAACTACTGCAATACAGCGAGCGCCACTACTGCCAGCTAAATAAAAGATTCAAACTACTGAAGGCACTAACTAATGATAGGCATACTTTGATAGACAACAAACAATGTATTTACCTTAATAGTGTTCAAAAGTCATAATATATATCAGTTCATGGCATCCAGTCTTACAAATTTACTGTCTCTGTCCAAAACTCCGCCATCTCACTCCCCACGTCCACTACTGCTGGCGGCTCACCTCCAACTGCACAACGCTACGCGCTGATAACATGCAGCAGCCCAACACTACAATGGCGAGTATTACAACAATGCCAACCAGCCACAGACTGCACACAGCACAGCCAGTGATTTTTATACAGAGCGCTACGTGGCGTTACCAATATAAAACCCTAAACAGCCTACTTACAAGGAAACAAGAGCATAGTCAAAGGATGCAGAGATTTTGAGAAGAAAAGGAAGAAAGGAAGGAAGTGAAAATTGTGTCGTCATGAGATATTTGAGTTCAAACACTGTCCATAAGGGCAAAAATTTTATATATATAACACACTCCACAAAATAATGGACGAAAAGAGGTTTATCGTTTAATACACTTTCGCTCTTCATGCAGTAAAACTTCATCAACCAGCATGATGTTTAAATTTCTTACTTCTGTACTACCAACTCTACTCGTCACACATTTTGCAGACAGTACTCACATGCAACACTGACTGTAACTGGAAACTTACGTCACTATACGGCACATAATTCGAGTAATATCGCGTTTTACACGTTGAAACTCGATTCCGTAAAGAATCGCGGCTTCTGTTGCACGGCAGTAGCAGATATGGCGCTGGGGTACTGGTTGTCCCTCCCGCTGTTCCTGTTAGCAAATGTCGCGTTAGAATAATTGGGGTCCACTCTATCGAAAGTGCGCGCACAGTTACGTATTAAAAATGATTTTATTCGTAATGGGAAACAAACATACGCTTTCCATCGACATTGGGCGTCATTTCAAAGAAGTGATAAGCGGCATTCATTCATGGCGAAAAAAATGGCTCTGAGCACTATGGGACTTAACATCTATGGTCATCAGTCCCCTAGAACTTAGAACTACTTAAACCTAACTAACCTAAGGACAGCACACAACACCCAGCCATCACGAGGCAGAGAAAATCCCTGACCCCGCCGGGAATCGAACCCGGGAACCCGGGCGTGGGAAGCGAGAACGCTACCGCACGACCACGAGATGCGGGCATTCATGGTGACTGCAGCAACTCATCGCAAAAACAAAATTGCAAAATCTTCTGAAATACCAGAGAAAATGCGCCTAACGACTTTTAGAAGGGACACCCTGTTTATTTCAAATAGTAATGGTCCTATACTCTCGCTTGGGGGACCTCGGAAATTACATCAGTCGCTTTCACCCAGTTAAGAGTAACGTATGGAGTTCTGTCTCTTAGAGCCCTACATACAGTGACAAATCTGGTCTGATATTAGTTAAACTTGTATTTCATTCACTAAACGACAATGTTAAAGATTAATGGAAAATCTTTATTGAGGCTGGGAGGCTCAGTTATAAAGTACCAAGAGTTCAATGGTCTCAGATTTGATTCCCGGTCAGTGCAGTATTTTCATCTGTCACTTATCACTTCTCTCATCCCCCTGATGTTAAACTGTAGGTTCCCCTGTAATTCGTTGGGCAAGTCACCTCAATTAGGGGAAAAAAGGCAGCAGCATACCACTTCCAATAACGCCGTGGTTGGCAAAGCACTGTGATGTTCAAACCAATATTACGATTCACTTCTGATTTTTTTTTAATTTATGAGTACAAAAATTTGATTATTTCACTGACGGAAGTGGGAATCATTACATCACGATCATGACCTAACGTTGCCAAACTGAACGTCCAGTGTCAACATATCTGTAACATATATGTGGTGCGCCTGAAAACTTCGGTGAATGGTTTCAGCAAATACAGGAAAAGAAAAAGAGTTACAAAAAAATACCTTTGCTGGACTTCAAAGTAATCACCATCAACTGAATCACAGTTCTGACATCGGTTATAATGCCGTTGGAAACTGGCAGAAAACTCTTCGTGTGGAATCTCTCGAAGCACGAAGTGTTGTTGGCTACCCGCATCTTTACGGTATACGAGACCTGGTGCTACTGATACGATCCGAAGACCAAGCGACAGTCGATGGCATGGTTATCGTCGTCTTTCCCAGCTCCCAAAAAAGAGTTACAGTTAGCGACTATGAACAGATGTAACATTTGTCGAAGTTCGAATGAAAGAAACACGTACAGGTGGACAAGCAGCAAATTCTTTGTAAGTTAATTTTAAATAGAGCAAAATACTGTCTCTGTCTGTTAATCTAAGTCTGAGAACCAGAATTAACAATTTACTTCTCATTCCTTCTTTATTCCTGTGATTATTAACTGCCTTCCGAATAGGTATAGTACTTTACGCAATAAATCTACAACTTACAATTCTGCCAAATACTTCAGTCTGTGTTTGCGAAACGTTTCCAAATACGCGAGAGCGAAGAAACAATAAATTGCCTCTTAATGCAAACAGAACTTTGATAGCTTGGGAAGATAACGACCTCCGGATATTTGCAATCTTAAATTACTTGCCTAACTTAGAAGAGAGATTCGTCCTTTTCGTGTAGCCCTCACTTAACTAATTACATCAGACGCGAACTTCGCGTCATTAGCTTAATGCGTGGCGTTGGCAAATTGTAATGCAGAGACAAAAGAGGTGCAGTGAGGATTCCCTATTTTAAAAAACGTTTAAGCCGTTTTATTGACGTTCTCTAGTAACGACAGGAGAGACACAAGGTCACAGAGCGACTGCTGATGCGCCAAAGCACAGTTTACACTTCCTACCGAAACAGATTCAAAGTGCCTCGTAAGATTGCACCCTCATACTTCGTAATTGGATTTCTTGTCCCTAAAATAAAGTGTTTGAAAATAAGTGACAGAAATCCGAAGAATTTATAAATTAGTTCCCATGAAATCATGGATGACAGAATATAAATTTGTTATAGACACAAAAATCTTACTGATAGATGGTGTTTGTCAGACTGGTATATGACGAGAGTAATGCAATAGACATAGGAGATTTCCAACAACGAAGTGACGTGGCGGGTAGTTATTATATAATTCTGAAAAGCTTCACGACACCCAAACACTAACAGTAATGAATAACGTAGAAAAGTTTAGTAAATCAAGTAAGTTTAGTAAATCAAGTAATTGTGCTGTGCACAAATGTGCATGGTGCGCGATTTTTAAAGGAAACGACAACTGTGGTTATCCACATTTGTTACCACAGGTAATTACAACGTTGATTTAACTCTGAATCAATGTAGCTGTATGACATTTATGTTTTATTTCTCTTTAATTCTCTTTTTTAGATGGACTTGTGAATGGATTCTGCAGAATGGGCAGAACCCGAAACTTTTAGTGTAAATAAAATATTTCAAATACAGCTTGGTGGAATAATGTCCTCCTTCAAATTTATTGAGACTTCCAGGCAGACCCAGAAGAGAACGATCAGTTCTATTTTTGTAGCTGAAGGAACTGAAAAATTAGAAACATTGCTTTTCAGTAGTGTACCTGGAATGACGTTTTGACCGCTACACACATCCGCAGTTTCGGCTACAAACAAATTTTGAATTCTACGTTCAATCACTGTCATATGTTCTTGAAGTTATCCTGCACTAGGAGGTACCAGCAAAATTCTTGTCGTTAATTTTCTGACTCCTTTGAGTATGTTGGTTTCTTTCTGCCGTTTCCACAGCATAAACGTATTCCTTAATACCACTATTAGTGTCTCAAGCAAGTATTAGACCTATGTCTCCAAGCGACATCAATAACTTATTCTCTTCATAGTCCGTTTTGTTGTCTCCAGGACTGCGGGCCCACGGCTACATTTGCATTCTGATAAGACACCAAGGACTCAAAAATAAAAAAAAAATAAAAAAGTAATATTTGATGACTCTCATTCAGAACGAAAACATATGAAATATTGACATTAAAAAGACCGATAATTTCAAGCAACATTCTATTTTAGCCAATAGTATCAGTTACTTTACATCGGAACTAACAATTATTACGCAGAAATATGTTATTGTCAACACAGACTTTACAGTCGAGGTACAGTTAGACTGATTGTAGTAGTGCTTTGCTTTATGAAAAGAGTGAAGAATTCCACAGAATTGTATCACAATCTAATGTGTAGTGTAAAGGTCATTTCGTCACATTTATTCCAAGTGGTACTGTAAATTCCAAATGGGTTGGTATGTGAAACTTCCCGGCAGATTAAAAGTATGTGCCGGACCGAGACTCGAACTCGGGACCTTTGCCTTTCGCGGGCAAGTTTTCTACCATTTGAGCTATCCAAGCACGACCCACGACCCGTACTCACAGCTTCACTTCTGCCAATACCTCGTCTCCTACCTTCCAAACTTCACAGAAGCTCTTCTGCAAACCTTGCAGAACTAGCACTCCTGGAAGACAGGATACTGCGTAGACATGACTTAGCCACAGCCTGGGGGTTGTTTCCAGAATAAGATTCTTCACTCTGCAGCGGAGTGTGCGCTGATATGAAACTTCCTGGCAGCTTAAAACTGTGTGCCGGACCGAGACTCGAACTTGGGACCTTTGCCATTCGCAGGAAAGCGCTCTACCGATGAGCTACCCAAGCACGACTCACGACTCACCCTCACAGCTGCAATTGTGCCAGTACCTGGTCTTCTACCTTCCAAACTTCACAGACCCCCATCTGCGAACTTCACAGTCTCGGTCCGGCACACAGTTTTAAGCTGCCAGGAAGTTTCATATCAGCGCACACTCCGTTGCAGTGTGAAATCCCATTCTGGAGTTGATATGCGTTATCTGGATCACTTCCATCTACTCTAAACTATGCCTTACGCTACTGTGTGTGCCGGCCAGAGTGGCCGAGCGGTTCTAGGCGCTACAGTCTGGAACCGCGCGACCGCTACGGTCGCAGGTTCGAATCCCGCCTCGGGCATGGATGTGTGTGGTGTCCTTAGGTTAGTTAGGTTTAAGCATTTCTAAGTTCTAGGGGACTGATGACGTGAGAAGTTAAGTCCCATAGTGCTCAGAGCCCTTTACGCTACTGTGACTTAACGGACAGTGTGCCACGCTTTCGAAAAGCGTGCTGTGTCACGGTCACAGCCACAGAAGGGGCCTGTGAGGGGTGGAGACAGGTTGCGTATTTGTTTACACGTCCCCGCCGCCGCCGCCGCCCAATTCCGCGACGGCGTTTAGCGTCCAGGGCTCGTTAGCGTGAAATGTTGCTGCGCAATGGCCGTTACTCTCTCTCGCTGCCTCCAGTCACTTGCAGACAAATGCCGGCGCACGGTGGGCTGTCCGACCTCTCCCATCTGGGAGTAATTACTATTGAAGTAGGTGTCGACGGAGCTACGGAAAGACTGGTCCCCATTTTTGGATGGAAAGCATAAAGAAAGAGAAATCAGTTGGTGGAGTTATGAATTAGAATGGGACTCAGCCAGATCATTTTCGAAGAAGGAATTCGTGTTATTGGAAGATAAGACGAGGGCTAGTAGAAATCCTTGGGTAACAGAAGAAATATTGAATTTAATTGATGAAAGGAGAAAATATAAAAATGCAGTAAATGAAGCAGGCAAAAAGGAATACAAACGTCTCAAAAATGAGATCGACAGGAAGTGCAAAATGGCTAAGCAGGGATGGCTAGAGGACAAATGTAAGGATGTAGAGGCCTATCTCACTAGGGGTAAGATAGATATTGCCTACAGGAAAATTAAGGAGACCTTTGGAGATAAGAGAACCACTTGTATAAACATCAAGAGCTCAGATGGAAACCCAGTTCTAAGCAAAGAAGGGAAAGCAGAAAGGTGGAAGGAGTATATAGAGGGTCTATACAAGGGCGATGTACTTGAGGACAATATTATGGAAATGGAAGAGGATGTAGATGAAGATGAAATGGGAGATACGATACTGCGTGAAGAGCTTGACAGAGCACTGAAAGTCCTGAGTCGAAACAAGGCCCCCGGAGTAGACAACATTCCATTGGAACTACTGACGGCCTTGGGAGAGCCAGTCCTGACAAAACTCTACCATCTGGTGAGCAAGACGTATGAAACAGGCGAAATACCCTCAGACTTCAAGAAGAATATAATAATTCCAATCCCAAAGAAAGCAGGTGTTGACAGATGTGAAAATTACCGAACTATCAGTTTAATAAGTCACAGCTGCAAAATACTAACGCGAATTCTTTACAGACGAATGGAAAAACTAGTAGAAGCCAACCTCGGGGAAGATCAGTTTGGATTCCGTAGAAACACTGGAACACGTGAGGCAATACTGACCTTACGACTGATCTTAGAAGAAAGATTAAGGAAAGGAAAACCTACATTTCTAGCATTTGTAGACTTAGAGAAAGCTTTTAACAATGTTGACTGGAATACTCTCTTTCAAATTCTAAAGGTGGCAGTGGTAAAATACAGGGAGCGAAAGGCTATTTACAATTTGTACAGAAACCAGATGGCAGTTATAAGAATGGAGGGACATGAAAGGGAAGCAGTCGTTGGGAAGGGAGTAAGACAGGGTTGTAGCCTCTCCCCTATGTTGTTCAATCTGTATATTGAGCAAGCAGTCAAGAAAACAAAAGAAAAATTCGGAGTAGGTATTAAAATTCATGGAGAAGAAATAAAAAGATTGAGGTTCGCCGATGACATTGTAATTCTGTCAGAGACAGCAAAGGACTTGGAAGAGCAGTTGAATGGAATGGACAGTGTCTTGAAAGGAGGATATAAGATGAACATCAACAAAAGCAAAACAAGGATAATGGAATGTAGTCTAATTAAGTCAGGTGATGCTGAGGGAATTAGATTAGGAAATGAGTCACTTAAAGTAGTAAAGGAGTTTTGCTATTAGGGGAGCAAAATAACTGATGATGGTCGAAGTAGAGAGGATATAAAATGTAGGCTGGTAATGGCAAGGAAAGCGTTTCTGAAGAAGAGAAATTTGTTAACATCGAGTATAGATTTAAGTGTCAGAAAGTCGCTTCCGAAAGTATTTGTGTGGAGTGTAGCCATGTATGGAAGTGAAACATGGACGATAAATAGTTTGGACAAGAAGAGAATAGAAGCTTTCGAAATGTGGTGCTACAGAAGAATGCTGAAGTTTAGATGGGTAGATCACATAACTAATGAGGAAGTATTGAATAGGATTGGGGAGAAGAGAAGTTTGTGGCACAACTTGTCCAGAAGAAGGGATCGGTTGGTAGGACATGTTCTCAGGCATCAAGGGATCACCAATTTAGTATTGGAGGGCAGCGTGGAGGGTAAAAATCGCAGAGGGAGACCAAGAGATGAATACACTAAGCAGATTCAGAAGGATGTAGGTTGCAGTAGGTACTAGGAGATGAAGAAGCTTGCACAGGATAGATTAGCATGGAGAGCTGCATCAAACCAGTCTCAGGACTGAAGACCACAACAACAACAACAAAGTGGACAACCTTTACTTGTCTAATGAAATTGTGTTGTAGGTATTAATAGAGGAAGTTTAAATAGAGAATTCAGTCACCTCGAACATAAATTTACACAAATTATTAGATAACGCCTTTTTATATTTACGGGAAGAACTACATGATATGTTGAATAGAATATACTGCCTAACGGAACACACTGCGGATTGATGGCTAACCGAAAGTAGACGAAATTAATGAAGAGTTACAGAAATAAGATTGGCGGTGATCATAACATCAAAACTGGGGACTGTGAAGCAAACAAAATGAAAGTGTTGTGCTCTCTTGGAAGCTAAATAACGTATGACGGGCAAAGCAAGAAGAGTAACAGAGGCGAAAAAAAAAAGAAGACATTCCTGATTGCTAGTATCACACACTGGCCTTAATTTGAGAAATAAATTTCTGAGAATGAACGTTTGGAGCACAACATTGTATGAAAGTGAGTCATGGATTGAAGAAAAACTGGAAAAGAAAACATCGAAGCGTTTGAAATGAAGTGCTACAAAAGATGTTAAAGATTAAGTGTATCGATGAGATGAGAAGTGTAGAGGTTTTCCGCAGAATCGGAAAGGAACATGTGGAAAATATTGACAACAAGAAGAGACGAGATGGCAGGACACGTAAGATATCAAGGAATAACTTTCATGGTACTTGAGGGATTTGTTGATGATAGCTACTGTAAGGGGGGAGGGCGGGGGACACAGAATGGAATATAGCCAAGAAATACCTAAGTCGTTGGGTGAATGACATTATCTCATGTCGAAGTTTGAATAGGAGAGGAATTCGTGGGGCCGGTCGGTATGGCCGAGCGGTTCTAGGCGCTTCAGTCTGGACCTTATCCTTAGGTTAGTTAGGTTTAAGTAGTTCTAAGTTCTAGGGGACTGATGACCACAGATGTTAAGTCCCATAGTGCTCAGAGCCATTTGAACCATTTTTTTGGAATTCGTGGCGGGTCACATCGAAGCAGAGGACTGATAACGCCTGAGGGGACGAAGTGTCCATTATACCAAAATAAACCTTTCCTCAAGTGTTTATTACATCCAATAAATCATTTGGAAAAAATATTTTTTTTTGCCAACAGCTGTACAATTTTATTTACGCTCTACTGGTTTCTGTACTGGCTGCCATCTTCATAGGAGATAACTGACCATATGATGAGCCACACACCGTTGGGTGGCTTGCGGAGTATAAATGTAGATGTAGATTATTAACTCCTATGAAGACGATAGCTGTTACCGAAACCTTACCGAAACAAGTAGACAATAAATGAAATTTACAATTGCCGGTAAAAAATGATTTTTTCAGAATGTACCAAAATACTCCGAAAAAAAAACAATTTCCAGTTAATACTAGTGAAAAAGTTTTATGTCTATACTCTTTACAAATGATCACAGATAAAAATTAAGTTTAATTCATATTTGACACAAGACGACAGTATGTGACATCATGACACAGCAAAACATCGACAGGGTGTATCCAAACACCGCCGTCTAAATTTCATAGCATGTTCGGGGATGTTTTCGAACAGCCTTCGAAATGGTAGAGTTCGGGTACACCCTATCGATGTATCGCCCTGTCGTGATTAAACTTAATTTTTGTGAACATTCCTACAGAATGTGTATGTATATAAAGGGTGATTTTTTCCACCGTGTACGAACTCTAGGGACTGATCGATGAGAGGAGACTGAAAAAAAAGTCTAATGAATGTACGTCCAGAAATGCGAGGTTTCCCTGCTAGATACCCTTTATCAATTATACATTGTTACAGAGGTCTAATACGTGCTGCACCATGCAGCCACAGTTACAGTACTGTGTTGAAAATGGTTTCCATGTTCCTTAACGCATGCGTGTACACCAGTAACATGTTCTGTCTCGCATGTTCGCATTGGCCAGACTGCATCCGAGCTGTGTCAAAGGCAGTATGAATACGCTTCTCCAGTGTCTCCACATCTGGAATCGGCGCTGCATACACTGTACTTTTGAGATGGCCCCATAACGAGAAATCGCCCGGTTTGAGATACGGTGAACGAGCAGGCCATGCAACTGGACCCTCTCGTCCGATCCATCGACCAGGGAAGACACGATTCAGATGCGTTCGGACGTTAACGATGGAGTGATCTGAAGCACCATCACGTAGCAGTCGCATAATCCTTCGGATCAATGGAACTTCTTTCAGCATTGGAGGCACAGTCACCCGCAAGAAACGGCGACAGTTCCGCTCTGTCAGGTGACGTGGAAGGAAGCCTGGTCCCAAAATACGGTGTCCGCATCTCGTGGTCGTGCGGAAGCGTTCTCGCTTCCCACGCCCGGGTTCCCGGGTTCGATTCCCGGCGGGGTCAGGGATTTTCTCTGCCTCGTGATGACTGGGTGTTGTGTGATGTCCTTAGGTTTAAGTAGTTCTAAGTGACCATAGATGTGATGAATGATCAGGACTGTCTTTATGGACTGTGAGAAAATTTTAGCTTTTGACCAACATTGTATTAATAAGTGTGTGCATTGGATATCTTTGTTATTGTAATTATGAAAAATTTTATCAAATCATTATTGGCCACTGGCCAAAACAATTTGTAAAATTTTTTGTGGGGACCATGGGGGCTATGTAAGTAGGCTGTTTATGTTTTCTTATTGGCAACGTTACGTAGCGCTCTGTATGAAGGTCACTGGCTGTGCTGTGTGCAGTCTGTGGCTAGTTTGCATTGTTGTCTGCCATTGTAGTGTTGGGCAGCGGCAGCTGGATGTGAACAGCCCGTAGCGTTGCGCAGTTGGAGGTGAGCCGCCAGCAGTGGTGGATGTGGGGAGAGAGATGGCGGAGTTTTGAAGTTTGTTATACTGGATATTATGAACTACTATATATATTATGACTGTTAAGGTAAATACATTGTTTGTTCTCTATTATCATCTTTCAATTGCTAACTATGCCTATCAGTAGTTAGTGACTTCCGTAGTTTGAATCTTTTATTTAGCTGGCAGTAGTGGCGCTCGCTGTATTGCAGTAGCTTGAGTAACGAAGATTTTTGTGAGGTATGTGATTTGTGAAAGGGAATAGGTTAATGTTAGTCAGGGCAATTCTTTTGTAGGGATTTTTGAAAGTCAGATTGCGTTGCGCAAAAAAAAATATTGTGTGTCAGTTTAAGCACAGTCATGTATAAATTATTCTAAGGGGACGTTTCAATGTTAAGTCCCATAGTGCTCAGAGCCAGAGCCAAAATACGGTCGCCAATTATCCCAGCCCACACATTCCGGCTGCACCGATGGTGATGCTTCGCTGTCGCCATACCATTGGAGTTCTGCATACCATCCCACAGTATGAAAGTTGAAGATATCACTCAACGTAAAGGTGGCCTTATCTGTGTATAGGATGGATGACACGGAGCCCGGAATCGTACTTGCCTGGTGAATAAACCAGTGACGAAACCGCTTCCGATTGTGAAACTCTGTCGCTAGTATTAATGCTCTACACGGTCGTCTGGTTCAAAAATGGCTCTGAACACTTAGAACTAATTAAACCTAACTAACCTAAGGACATCAGACACATCCATGCCCGAGGCAGGATTCGAACCTGCGACCGTAGCGGTCGCTCGGCTCCAGACTGTAGCGCCTAGAACCGCACGGTCACTCAGGCCGGCACGGTCGTCTGGCTTACCCTGTAGTGGCGGGCCAATTGCCTGATACTGACTCGGTGGTCGCCTCCCACTGTGTTAATCACATTTTGCTCCAAGTCTGGTGTCCGAACATTTTCGGTACGTCGTTCGAGATTTCGTGCATCCTGAAAATACCCTTTCTCAGGCAAACGACGAAACACTGTTGCAAATACTGAATGCTGAAGTTGTTGTCGGGGGAGATACGTCTCCTGCCCGTCGCCCGTTGTCATTTGCCTTTCTATAAGCAAACACAATGTTGGAAAGGTCTCGATTCGGATACGGAACCATTGTGTATAAAGCTGTATCACATCCACTACTAGGTGAGTCAGCAAGAGAAATGAATCGAGCACAACATTACCAATTACTGTGGCAGGGGAGGGCGCTAGGGCATGACTTACGAGGAACACTACCACCCTGTAGGAGGAAACCATGCATACTGTAACTGTGGCTGCGTGGTTGGTTGGTTGGTTTGGGGAAGAAGACCAGACAGCGTGGTCATCGGTCTCATCGGATTAGGGAAGGATGGGGAAGGAAGACGGCCGTGCCCTTTCAGAGGAACCATCCCGGCATTGGCCTGGAGTGATTTAGGGAAATCACGGAAAACCTAAATCAGGATGGCTGTACGCGGGATTGAACCGTCGTCCTCCCGAATGCGAGTCCAGTGTCGTGGCTGCGTGGTGTAGCGCGTATTAGACTGCAGTCTGTGTAATAAAGTATGATTGAATAAATGGTCTCTAGCTTGGAAACTATGCGTTTCTTGACATAACTTCATTAGACCTTTTTTGTTCTGTATTGTCTCAGCGATCAATCGCTAGAGTTTGTACTTGATTGAAAAAAATCACCCGGCATATACATACACATTCTGTAGAAATGCTCACAAAAATAATTTATTTGAATTCTTATTTGACACGGGATATATACTGTGTAACATAAGAGGGCAATACATCGATATGGTGTACCCGAACTCCACCATTTCAGAGGTTACCGATGTTAACTTGAAATTGTGGTTGCATTTCTTTTTCCTTTTATTTCCTTATTTCATAAATCTCCACAAGTTACAGAGCAACAATGGCATTAATGGAATGAAACCCCGCAGGCATGCCGGCCGTGCAGTGTTGTACTTTAATTAAATGCCCTTAGCCTTCTGGGGCCCATGGATGAAGGAAGGCGGGACGCTGATCGCCTCCAATTTGGGCGCCACGCCGGCAGCCGCCGCCGCCAGCAGGGCAGGCATTGTGCTCTGCAACACGGCTGGCGGGGGACTCCCCGCTAAATTAGGCCCGCTCCCGCTTCTGCCGCGCCGCTCCTGGGGGAGTCCCCTGGCGGCCATATTGGCAGAGTGGCAGCGCCGCCGCCGCTGCAGTTTAGTATGCCCGGCTCCTCTCTCGCGGCCGCGTCACGCCTGCGCTCTCGCCACTGTGTCATTGGCCTGGCCTACTTGGCTCCATAGTAGACAGGGAGCCCTGCTGCAGCAGTTGCAGAGAAATGAAGAAAACTCCATTACCATTCTCACCTCTCGCTTTTTATTTTTCGCCCAGACATAGTCTAATATCCGTATTTCAACCCTCCACCCCCCACACTGCTCTTCTACTTAATAAACCTCTAGAAAAGTTCTTGCCATCAAGCTGGTAAAGTTCTCAAACAACTCCAGTGCTTCTGGATGTTGCATGGCACTGAAAAAATTATTTTGTTCTGAATTTAGAAAGACTTTATTGCCAATACAAACTTATACCTGAAGCAAAGGAAATCTGTAAAAAGAATTGTTCCCACCTTAATTACACTGTCTGGCACAATCCAATCTCTGTCCCAAACAGCCATGTGAAGCTATCTGACCATTAAAATTTACCAACTGTTTCCTCTCTAATGGTGCCCCCGTACATTTCACAGTCGCCATACTGCCACCAAAGTCGTAGAAAATATCCCAAACTTCGCAGTGTCTCATGGGGTGGAGGCGCCCAAAACGCTGTTTATAACGATCTTCGATATTCTCGAGGACTAACCTAAATAACGGTGGAACAGATTTATGGGGATCGTCGGAAAGAAGATAAGTATAAATTTGGGATAAACCATGGTCTGGAAACGAATGATTCGAAACGTACCACGTTTTTATACTTAAAATGCGGCTACCTGTGGATGTCCAGTGGGCTGTAATTTTTGTATGGAGCGAAACTTGGCAGATAAGCTAATGCGTTAAAGTAGAACCGACTGACGCCGAAAAGAAGATAGTTCTGATTTTGGCCATCAGGTGTAAATCTGGCGCTAGACAGCATCTCGTTGACGTCCCCAGTGCTGATATTGAACAAACTGTGCAAGCGACAATTAATAATAACATTATCATTATGCCTTTCTCATGTGTTTGTCCTTTACTGCCCACGTCCTGTTCCTACCCCATTATACATGGAAACATTTCAGTACGTCTTCCTTGCATTCACAGCACCAGCTTTACACCTGGTGGAGAAAATTGGAACTAATTTTTTCCAGCATAAATTGGTTCCACATTAACGTATTAGAATATATACCAAGTTTCGCTGCCATACGTTCACTGCAGTCCATACTCGACCTGTGTGTCTAGTTGCAATTGAGTCATAACCACCTGTACAAACAAAAACAAGAAAGATTCATATTTCTTTGCTGACGCTATTAGAAATTCAAGTAGACTTAATTTCTCTATTTATTTTTTTCTTTCTGGTTAGTACTATATTCACAACATTATATATTGGCCCAGTTAAGAAGGAAGAAAACAGAAATCAGTGGGTTTTGTCAATTGTTCATTAAAAATGCCCTTCAGGAGCTACATACAAGCTGTTTGATTGTTACGGACACAGAGAAAAGTCCCGACAGTGAAACAAGCAAACAACCTTATAAACAGAGGTCGAGAAATCAATGGTTTCCCCAGTACGACCTATGCACAACTGGAAGCATGCCACTGTTGATGTTATTGAGGATGATGTTGGTTGTGGGGAAAGGGAGCGTACATGCCTGATGGTGCAATGGCAGACTGTCATGTGGCTGTTTGGAAATATGTAGCACGAATCTTCGACAACTGTTGTATCGGTTGTGACTCGCTGGTATCATGGTCCTTCAGGTCCCGACTTGAACCTACTAAATTTTGTTGTGTGTGGAGACATTTGAAAAGGTTTGGTGTATTCAAGCCCTGCTGAGTGTGACAATGAAGTCTGAGAACGCATTGTGGATGCCTGTCACTGCATACGGAACCTACCTGGTACTCTTGTATGTGTACAGGCATCGACAAGAAAACGTACTGAACCCTGCCTTCACATGAACTATGGCCACGTGGAACATCTGCAGTAATGGGTTTTCCTGAATTGCATATCTGCAGTTTGAATCCTCGGGAACTCGGTTGCGATGTCGATGCACACAGGCGTAATACGTCGTATCGGAGAAACCGTTGGTTTCCAGACCTAACTTCATAAGGAGTACTCGTATTTGCTTGTACCTGTGTCCTCTACCAGCTTTTTCCTTTGTACGTGTTATAGTCCAACAAGCAGGAAATTTTTATACAAAAGCACATAAACTGCATTTTCAACACAAAGAGAACGATGCGTTACTGATTAATGTAAATGAAGCGCTTTCCACGAAGGTAATCTTTCTATTATTTTAGAAACGGGAGAATAATGGACATTACTGTTGTTGGTTGTTGTGAATGTTTTGCACCTGGCAATCGAAATTTCAGAAGAAAACTGTAATGAGAATTGGGGTTTAGGATGTCAGACAGTGTTTGGATGAATGGTCTGGTTTGTAGTCATATATATGTCAAGTATTTAGGTGAAAGCAGTGCGGATCTGATATCTGACTCTGGATCCTTGGCGATTTTTAGAGCAGAAATAAAAGGAGCGGGTATACGATGAGGGGATGGGAAACGAAACATCTTAAAACAGACAGATATCGAAACGAACTTTATGATACACCTGGAGTTGGAAGTAGGGTATGTCTACTTCCTAATCACAAATTAAAATTGAGTACCGTGCCCATGTACAAGTTGTCTCTTCGGGAAGTAAATCATTACACATCAGAAATTGTATCTATTAGAAATGAAGAAAACTGCGAGGAGCTGGACAAATTATGAAGCTCGAAAAGTGTTAGACACAATAAGAGATGACTTCCACTGCAGAAAATAATGGTGGCAATATTGGGGTGGAGTTCCAAGCTTGGATTCACCACATACATAATGGTATTAGCATCTTTATTGTAAGGAAGTATGCCGTTATATTTTTATTGTTGCTTCAATTGTAACTATTTTTCGATAGAGGGAGTTTTGACGAAATTTTATAAGAGTTGTTATTAAAGCTGTTGTTTTAGGTTGGTTTAGATTTTACAGTATTTTCTATATAGAAGAAACTCTTATTTTGTGACAGGGATAGCACACCTTTTGTGGTTGCTAGTTGCCATAGGTATACGTAGAAGTAATAATATGGTATTATTAAAATGAAATTTATGAAGTACTCTTTCTGACATGATAAACAGAACTGAACAGCATAAAATAAAGGTGAAGGTCACTAGTGTATAGTTCCAATGTTTCTGTTATTGTGCCTTAACGTAATATAAGATCGTGTGGATGTATTGGTATAGAGCCAGGTTTAGAAATAAATGGTAGGGAAGTTATGATTCAATTTTTGGTATTAGGTTTAGAGGAGATACAGGATGTTTGAAGCTTTTCGATATAGCAAGGAAGGGTATTTCACACAGACACAAAAAGGATTACATAATTTTCGAGATGCAAGAAGTACAGTTTTTAAACAGATATGAGCATGAGATGAGTTTGGGTTTTGTACGTGTAGAAGATGAAGGAAAAGTGGCGTTTCCTTTTATTTGAATGGTTGGCAGTTGGAGAGTCCAGATCAATTTTCTGTTGTGTGTTATTATCGGATGCTTTACTGTATTGGTGCGAAGCATAGGACACTTGAAGATTGTGATGTAGACATCGGGACAGCTGCCTTGCATATAATTGTCCCGTAATTATTATGTATGGGACTTCTGTGGTTTAATTTTGAGGAAGAGGTGCGGTTGAGGTATAGATGAAGGAACATTGAAAACTTCTTAAGTGTTGGGTAAAGGGAGAAGAATGCTGTGTCATCGGCACCGGAATAGTCAATTGACGAGAACTTGCGTCTCGGTTATTCCGACACTAACAGCCCACAAAAAGTGCGTATAAGGGCCGGAGACACAAACAGTTAGTCATCTTTGTTTCCGGAGACTTTGCATTCTGCTCGAACGACATTAATCAAAGCCGTTATAGCGACTGCCGTGATAAATAGCGACGGTACGGCTTTCCCGAGAAGCGGCGGCTGTAACTGGTGTAATCTAGTGCACGCTGGGCGTTGTTTTCAATATACGGGGCCTAGGGCTCCGGGAACAGCAGCGCGGGCTTGCCTAACTGGCAGGCGGGGCGCGCGAATTCCAAGACGCGCAACTATGCGCCCGGAGAGCAGGAGCAGCCAAGTTTGCGACTTGCGCCGCGCGCCACCAGGGTGGGGGAGGTGGAGGGAGGGGAGGGGGAGGGGAGGTGAACCCTGCGGTGCGCCGAGGCAGGCGGGCCCGTGGCGCCGCGCTGGCTTTCGCCCGCTCGTTATGCGCCGGATTGATTTAGTGGGCAATAAAACAGAGCTTTGAAGCGTCACTTGCGGGAAGTGAGCCTGTTGCAACAAACAGCTACAGTGACGGCAGCTAGATGCACTGCCTTCCGTCTTCCCGGAGTCTAAGCACGAACTCGGGGTCACGCTTGCCAACACTGCTATTAACAGTGCACGTATGAAAGAGACCGCTCGTATTAGGAAGGAACTGGAAAAGTATTCTCTCACAATTGCCGCGCCGTTCAGTCCTGGGGCCACTATTGTGCTCCTTGTATGCCTTTGACATTTCTAAGGTTCTGTCGTAATATCGGTACATTGAAGTTTTGTGTGACAATGTTAAAAAGAATATAAATATATAATCTTTACAATTTGTACAGAAACCAGATGGCAGTTATAAGAGTCGAGGGACATGAAAGGGAAGCAGTGGTTGGGAAGGGAGTAAGACAGGGTTGTAGCCTCTCCCCGATGTTATTCAATCTGTATATTGAGCAAGCAGTAAAGGAAACAAAAGAAAAATTCGGGGTAGGTATTAAAATCCAAGGAGAAGAAATAAAAACTTTGAGGTTCGCCGATGACATTGTAATTCTGTCAGAGACAGCAAAGGACTTGGAAGAGCAGTTGAACGGAATGGATGGTGTCTTGAAGGGAGGATATAAGATGAACATCAACAAAAACAAAACGAGAATAATGGAATATAGTCAAATTAAGTCGGGTGATGTTGAGAGTATTAGATTAGGAAATGAGACACTTAAAGTAGTAAAGGAGTTTTGCTATTTGTGGAGCAAAATAACTGATGATGGTCGAAGTAGAGAGGATATAAAATGTAGACTGGCAATGGCAAGGAAAGCGTTTCTGAAGAAGAGAAATTTGTTAACATCGAGTATAGATTTAAGTGTCAGGAAGTCATTTCTGAAAGTATTTGTATGGAGTGTAGCCATGTATGGAAGTGAAACATGGACGGTAAATAGTTTGGACAAGAAGAGAATAGAAGCTTTAGAAATGTGGTGCTACAGAAGAATGCTGAAGATTAGATGGGTAGATCACATAACTAATGAGGAAGTATTGAATAGGATTGGGGAGAAGAGAAGTTTGTGGCACAACTTGACCAGAAGAAGGGATCGGTTGGTAGGACATGTTCTGAGGCATCAAGGGATCACCAATTTAGTATTGGAGGGCAGCATGGAGGGTAAAAATCGTAGGGGGAGACCAAGAGATGAATACTCTAAGCAGATTCAGAAGGATGTAGGTTGCAGTAGGTACTGGGAGATGAAGAAGCTTGCACAGAATAGAGTAGCATGGAGAGCTGCATCAAACCAGTCTCAGGACTGAAGACCACAACAACAACAACAATGTCCGTTAGATTCATAGGTTTACCGGTAGGGACAGCAGGAAATTATCAGGTACTGTTAACGTTATCCTTCGCAGTGCGCTAAACTGCTTTGAATGTTAACCAGAGAAACAGAAAGTAGCGTGTTTCTTTATTTACTTATGTTTTTACCTGGCAACGTTAGGGCCTTCAGGCCCGCTATCTGTATTACTAAGCGGCTGTACCGGAACCAAGAATAGTTGCAGCTTGCGTATATAGAAATCTCCAGGAGTGACAAAAATTTCATTTTCAATATGTCGCGTGATTCGTGACTGAATTTAAAAATTTTAAATGGTGTCGTGATCTACTTATTCAAACCGTTATAGAACTTTTTCTCGCTGGCATCCCCACAAAATTCTGTAAGAGAAAAAGTTTATTCCTGACTACATTTTCTCTTCCGTGAAGCAAAACTTCACCACCAGACAAGAGTATTTAATTTATTACTTCGTTACTATCGTAGCTCAGTTTTCAGACACTATCCTACATACATCACTGAATATACCAGCAAATATATGTCACTGTACGATACGTACTAGCTTTTGCTTAAAATGGCTCGCAGTAAGACTTCAACATCGGGCATGAAGTTTTAATTTATGACTTCTTTACTAGTTACTCTGTTCCCAGCACGCTTTGCTAACAGTTTCCACACATATCACTAAACGTACGTGCGAAATTATATCATTGTACGAGACATAGTTCAGGAGATGTTACTTTATAGACATTAAGACGCGTGAGAAATTTGTGTTTGCTTGAAATGGAGCACAATTATCCACACTATAGTGATACAGTGTGTCATAATGAGAACATTTAATGACTTCCTACCAACTTGAAGCGTACTTACAGTTTTTTTCTAAAACTGAAATGGCTAATGAGCTAGGTGCCTGGGAGTGATAGGGCTAGGCCGTGAAATAAACATCATTCGCACAATAACTGCAATCATAAGTAACTAAATACAGAAAGTTGCCCAGAGATTCACAGTTCAGTTATAAATGCAAGGTGTCCAGTTAGCTTCCTTTTGCCATCGACTGAATGTTGGGGGGACTCAAACCTGTCACCGGTTCACAGTACGCGTCGTTCTACAGGACGCAGGTCAAATAACGCAGTCTTTGTTATACCTAAAACAAGTAAATAAAATGCATTTAACAAACATACAATAATCAGTTTACCAAAGCGGGCGGCTCTTCAAAGTTCCAGAAATTACACTTTGGATTGCCCATGGCCAGAACTGTATTTAAAATAACCCTTTACTAAAGCAATAAATAATTTAAACGAAACAAATAATAAGTTAAAGCAACACTGCTTTTGTCTAACGCCAATAGTAGTAACTCTTGAATAATAAACAAAGAGTAAGAAGTTCTGGTAAATCTAATACTAGCACGATACAGAAGGTTGAAACTTGCAAGGAACAGTGCTGATGACAGAGGCCTACTGAAATAGAATTAATCATAGCAAAAGTCCAACATCGTTCAGAACGAGTTACAATATTTACATAATAAAAACCATAAAGGTGGAAGCACTTACTGAGCAAGATCAGACCAGCTGCACCACTCAGATCTATTCTCCCCGTGCACCTCGGTACTACTCCAACGAATAAATGACCAATTTAAGTCTGGGGCAAATGATACTTAATTCAGACCCACGACAACAATAAACAATTAACTGGCGGAAGCAGTTTCATCAAGCAATGAGTAATGAACTCTTTTCGAATCTTTCGGAGTCAGTAACAAGCACAAAGTAAGAAACCGACTGGAGCCCAGTGAGAAGTGAAGTTCCGACAAATAGCAGTTAACAGACTGGGCTCCATGTTAAAATTGGCTTCGCGGGACACGTTCACAGCAACAGTCAATTTTCGGAAGCGTGCTCATCGAGTTTAATTGTTTTTGGTTGAACAGGATCTGTTCCAAATGGCAGATGGTACACCACTCTTCTTCCTTCGGCCAAGCCCCGCGAACACGCCTGCTCAGTTCCGCTCCGACTCTGCTCTCCAGGTGCCAGCTGGAGCCTCCATTCTTGACCTGCAGAGAGAGAGACTCCTCCAAGCGAGTCGGCGCGCTTGTAAAAGACACAGAAGACATGCCGTACGCAGGCAAAGAGCGTAATCAGGTGCAGTTTCTATAAGAGCCAACAGGGCTCAGAGCTTTTTCTCGTTTACACGCTTTACGCCAAATACTTGAGATATTAATTTATTTGCAAAATAATCAGACGTCTGAAGCTGTTTCATACATGTGAGTTCAATTCTGACAAAAAAATATAAGGAAATGTGTAATGAGACATCATTAGTGGATCAATGTAACGTTTGTAAGTAGGCTGTTTAGGTTTTTATATTGGTAACGCCACGTAGCGCTCTGCATGAAAATCACTGGCTGTGCCGTGTGCAGTCTGTGGCTGGTTTGCATTGTTGTTGGCTACTGTAGTGTTGGGCAGCTGGATGTTAACAGCGAGTAGCGTTGCGCAGTTGGAGGTGAGCCGCCAGCAGTAGTGGATATGGGGAGTGAGATGGCGGAGTTTTGAGAGCGGATGATCTGGACGTGTGTCCATCAGAAACAGTACATTTGTAAGAATGGATGTCATGAACTGCTATATATATTATGACTTTTGAACACTGTTAAGGTAAATACATTGTTTGATCTCTATCAAAATCTTTCATTTGCTAACTATGCCTATCAGTAGTTAGTGCCTTAAGTAGTTAGAATCTTTTATTTAGCTGGCAGTATTGGCGCTCACTGTATTGCAGTAGTTTGAATAACGGATTTTTCTGAGGTAAGTGATTCATGAAAGGTATAGGTTATTGTTAGTTAGGGCCATTCTTTTGTAGGGATTATTAAAAGTCCGATTGCGTTGCGCTAAAAATATTGTGTCACTTTAAGCACAGTCATGTATAATTTTTCTAAGGGGATGTTTCACGTCATACACGGCAAGTATATAATGTGTAAGTAGACTGTATAGTTTTTTTTATTGGTAACGCCACATAGCGCTCTGTATGAAAAACACTGCCTGTGCTGTGTGCAGTCTGTGGCTGGTTTGCATTGTTGTTGGCTATTGTAGTGTTGGGCAGCTGGATGTTAACAGCGCGTAGCGTTGCTGAGTTGGAGGTGAGCCGCCAGCAGTGGTGGATGTGAGGAGAGAGATGGCGGAGTTTTGAAATTTGTAATACTGGATATCATGAACTGCTATATACATTATGACTTTTGAACACTATTAAGGTAAATACATTGTTTGTTCTCTATTAAAATCTTTCAATTGCTAACTATGCCTATCAGTAGTTAGTGCCTTCCGTAGTTTGAATCTTTTATTTAGCTGGCAGTAGTGGCGCTCGCTGTATTGCAATAGTTCGAGTAATGAAGATTTTTGTGAGCTAAGTGATTTGTGAAAGGTATAGGTTAATGTTAGTCAGGGCCATTCTTTTGTAGGGATTTTTGAAAGTCAGATTGCGTTGCGCTAAATATATTGTGTGTCAGTTTAAGCATAGTCATGTATAATTTTTCTAAGGGGACGTTTCACGTTATACACGACAAGTATATAATGATAACAATAATTGTGGTAAAAATAATAATAGTAATAATAATAATAATAATAATAATAATAATAACAGATGTAGAAATTAAATTATGGAATTTTAAAGAAGACATTGTTATTAACATTTCAAGCCTATTTGTACTGATTGAATAACGTATTTTAATAGGATTATAAGATTAACATGAAAGTACATCAAGGTTAATGGAATGTAGTAGAATTACATAAAATCGTGCTGAGGAAACTAAAAAATGTGACACTAAAAGTGCTTGATGTGTTTTGCTGTTAGGTCATGGCTGAAAAAGAGACAATATGAAGTGGATACTATCTATAGTATGAAGGGTACCATGGGATATAAATATAGGTCTAGTGGTGTCCAACCTTTCGGCTTACCTAGACCTCACCGGAGGTTCAGTCGAACTTGTTGCAATTCTCTGGGTGTACTCAAGCTTTTCATCTGGGATTTTGGTATGTTTTTACTCTTCGTGTGCTTACTCCTGAAGATAATTGTTCACAACTTAGTGCTTCCAAAGAAAGGTGACATATATAAGGCTCGACTGTGCAGCAAGGCATATGTGTCTCTTGGCAGGGCGATTTGTAAAAGTCCAACAAAGATACACCATTAAATTTTTCTTTTAGTTGGTTGTCAGTTTTACATCAGCGCACACTTCGCTGCAGACTGAAAATCTCATTCTATGTCACAACCTAAATCCTAATATCTGTAGTGACGCATATATGTTGAATAAAGTGTGTGCATGCCGGAGTTTGTAATTAATTCAAGTTTATTTTGTTCATTTAGTTTAATAATTGTCACACTGTATCAGCAGCTCATCCACAAGATGGAAGGAATCGTGGTAACATTTTTGTTTCAGTTTTCACTCACATCCGTCAACCGATTATTGCCGTGTCTGAGAACGTTTCGTAGAGTCATTGCTAAGCGCGGCGGCGAAGGTCGCAGTAGTGTTTGAGTCGGACGTCAAGTTCCCAGAAAGGGCGCACGCGAACAGAAAACGAGTGAGATTTACGGCTTGGCACCGTCCGACAGCTTTTTTTGTCCGCAATCAGATTTCCGCTCCAGCGCTCGGTAATCCAATTCACTCTAGCGGAATGGCATTTATTATTCGTCCGGAATCTTTATTCGCCAGCGGCGTTTCTATCGGCGACAACTTATATCCCTCAGTCACCCATTGTGTCGGTGGCGTCTGCCGCCGCAAATAACGGATAAAGGACAGGGAAACAGGAAAAAAAAGTAAAGAAAATAAAGGAACGACGTAAATACGACACACAGGCCGGAAAAGGAGGCGCTTATCTGTCGTTGCACGCACGCGTGCCCTCGCAGCAGAGGACGAAGGAGCAGAAGCAGTCTCGTGTGTGTGTGTGTCGCATGCCAAAGGCAAGCCGAGGCTGCAGCCGCGCTCCCATTTGTCGCTCGACAAGGCGCGTCTGTGCTGTTAATGCGAGTGGAGCGCGCCGACCTGTGGAGAACGAAGACTATTCTCTCTGACCGCGAGTCACGCAGCAGGTGTGCGGGCGAGTTTTTACACAGGTCTGCCAGAGGACACACGACGACACGAGCGACCACCAAATTAAATGCTCACAGTCTCTCGGAAAGAGGTTTGTTGACTGCTGAAATTGTGTCACACGTCAAGGAATGACATTTTCATTCAGCCCGGGAGCGCGAACGGTGCTGGAGAACTATTACGTTGCGGACAGATCGACGACAAGTCTTTTACTTTCTCCGTGTTATGATGAGTAACGTCGGTTTTTTTTTCCAGAGGATAGAGCGACTCTTAGCTTACCCCTGTTCCAGAACTAGCTGTGGAAATTATAAAGCCGAACTACATTTCACTGTTGTTTTTTTTAAAGTGTTTTCTGCCTTACGCGATATAATTTATGAACTCACCGCTCTTTTCATAAATCCGAGATCGGTTGCGACCACTCGATATCAACTCGACTGTTTCAGATGAAAGTTTCTTAATGAAAAAAAAAAAACGAGCTTACGGAGTATCGGAGCAGACTTGCGAATGCATTCAAGACTTTCTTGCAGATGAACCCAGCACGTCGTCTAAACCGAACGAAATCGACAGATGTAAAGGTAATATCCGGAGTACCACAGGGAAGTGTGATACGGCCGTTGCTGTTTACAATATATATCAAAGATATAGTAGAAGGCGTCGGATGCTCTTTAAGGACATTCGCAGATGATGCAGCCGTCTACACCAAAGTAGCAACGCCAGAAGATAGTAAGAATTTGCAGAACGACCTGCAGAGAATTGATGAATGGTGCAGGGTCTAGCAATTGACACTGAACGTAAATAAATGTAACATATTGCCTCTACGCAGGGAAAGAAATTCACTATAAATAATTCAAAAGCCAAGATCGCTGAAACACTGTTTACTAGATGACCGGTTTCAACACACTAAAGGTGCCATCATCGGATCTGAATGTAGCTTAACATGCATAAATCATTTGGATATGACGATGCATGAGGCAGACCAGCTGATATAAAATCATTTTCACAGAAATAAAAATTAAAAAACAATTGCTCTCATGATCAGTTGTTTTTTGATTTTCATTTCTGCGACAATGATTTTATATCAGCTGGTCTGCCTCATGCATCGTTATGTCCAAATGATTTATGCATTTTAAGCTACATTCAGATCCGATGATGGCACCTATAGTGTGTTGAAACCGGTCATCTAGTAAACAGTGTTTCAGCGATCTTAGCTTTTGAATTATTTATACAACAGAGTGATCGTCCCACAACACACTATGTGTTCACTGCAAGAAATTCACTACTGTACAGCTCCGCTATTGATGACAAACGCCGGTCGTTGTGGCCGAGCGGTTCTAGGCGCTTCAGTCTGGAACCACGCGACCGCTACGGTCGCAGTTTCGAATCCTGCCTCGGGCACGGATGTGTGTGATGTCCTTAGGTTAGTTAGGTTTAAGTAGTTCTAAGTTCTAGGGGACTGATGACCTCAGATGTTAAGTCCCATAGTGCTCAGAGCCATTTGAACCATTTTTTTGATGACAAACAACTGGAGATAGCGTCTGCCTTAAAATATCTAGGCGGAACTATCAAGAGCGACCTTACGTGGAATGATCACGTAAAACAGATGGTGGGAAAAACAGATACCCGACTCAGATTCATCGGAAGAATCTTAAGGAAATATAACTCACCCACGATAGAAGTTACTTATAAGGCGCTTGTTCGTCCCATTCTTGAGTATTGTTCATCTATCTGGGAGTCCTATCAGGCACGACTGATAGAGGAGATAGAGAAGTCCGGAGAACAGCGGCGCGTTTCGTCACATGATCGTTTAGCTAGCGAGAGAGCGTTACTGAGATGCTAAACCAACTCCACTGGCAGACGTTACAAGAGAGGCGTTGTGCGTCACTGAGAGATTTACTATTAAAATTTCGGGACAGCACTTTTTAGGAGGAGTCGGAGAACACATTACTTCCCCCTGCATACATCTCGCGTATTGAGAACTAGAGGAAAATTCGAGAAATCAGAGCCAATACAGAGGCTTACCGACAATCATTCTTCCCACGCACCATTAGGTGATGTAGATGTTCGTCATAACCTATAACCTAAGCTCTACGTAACAAGTAGTCTGATGTATCAGGACACTTTTCGGCCACTACCTGAAACTGTTTGAAATCCGTACCTTTCCTCACAGGTCTCTTTTACTTATCCATTAGTGTGCTAAACTTAAGAATGAAAGTAAGTTTCGCGTGATGTGTGACTGCCAAGAAATATACCTGGGTGAAACTTGGACCATATCTAGAAAGAACTGCTACTGTGTAATACAGAAGGCAAATGAAAGAAATACGCAACGAGACAAACAGAAATGACACTTTCATTCATTCAGAGACAATCATTACAGTGCAGTCATTGTGATTCACGCTCATTCCCTGGATGTTAAAAACACGGGACATGGTTTTTAATATGGTGTGTGATCACCATGGCCATCAATTCATGCTATGCAGCGTGCTCTCATGCTAGCCACAAGGTTGGTAAATATTTCTAGTGGTGGTGCGTACCATTCCTCCAACAACGCCGCTGCCAACTTCTGGATGGTCCGTGGTGCATGCAGGCGTGCTGTCCATCACATCTCACACGTGCTCGAAGGGATTTAAGCCGAGGGAACGGACGGGCCAGTCTATTCGCCGAATATCCTCTTGTTTGAAGAGCATCTCCAGCTGCGCTGTTCATTGCAGACACGCACTGTCATCCATAATTATGAAGTCTGGGCCGAGTGCATCCATGAAAACATGCACATGGGAAAGGAGTATAGTGTCACACTAACATTGACTGGTGAATGTGTCGTGTTCAAAAGTCTGGTGGTCAGTGCGACTTTGTAATATTATGGCTCCCCACACTATAACCCCTAGATCACCAGAACGATCATCTTTGACAACGCCCCTGGGTGCATTACGTGTTGTCACCTTCTTGTGTTGTATAAATCTAGATATTTCTGTTGGTGACTGAAGACAGTGTACTGAACGACATTTCACCAGTATTTATTTCATTTGTAGACTAATAATTGTAACAGTTACAAGTAGTATGTTTTTAGTTTGTTAGTATCTCCAGGCCAGCAATTGTGTTTACTTTCCCCTGGGCAGCAGGTCAGGTTTTGAAATGTGGACTCGTGGTTGCAAAACGGAAAGTCTATACTGACAGGCGTGCCCACTTCCCAGTGCAGTTATAACCATGCAGAAAACATTAGGTAGAGACTTATTAGACATAGAGAAAAAACAGCTAACACACTGAAGTGGGTATATATTAAGATACCAATGATCACAATATTTGTACCCGTTCCCTTAACACCCCATATTTATGCTGCAACCCTATTGCTGGTACATCGCCGGCCGCTGTAGCTGAGCAGTTCTAGGCGCTTCAGTCCGGAACCGCGCTACTGCTACGGTCGCAGGTTCGAATCCTGCCTTGGGCATGGATGTGTGTGATGTCTTTAGGTCAGTTAGGTTTAAGTAGTTCTAAGTCTAGGCCACTGATGATCTCAGATGTTAAGTCCCATAGTGCGTAAAGCCATTTGAACCATTTATTTGCTGGTACATCGCTCCTCATCGAGTCTCTTTGCCCTACCACTGACCATGTCGCGAGCTGAATGTGAAGCGAAAACTATGCCACTGCCTCGTCTGGAGTCAGTTACAGGGATTCTTTAGCCACAAGAAACTAGTCATAAGCAAGGAGAAAGAAGAGCGAGCGGGGAATGCACCTTTGAACATTCACTCTACAGATACTTCGTCATATCTACAGTATAAACCGCTGCGCAGATGCGCAGAGGACTTTTCCAGATAGTTACGAATGTTGCAACTAACTTTCCACATTTTTAGATATTACTGAACCATAAATAGCTAAGCAGATCAATTTTCTTCCCAAAATTGTTTATGCAGTTTCTGTGGAGGCGCAATGGTGAGAGGTAATATTTCGTCTGTTTTCATCTACTTCTTATACAACCACTGCAAAACAGATCTAACCTTCCAGAAAATTCAAATACAGCTTACGCTCTACTGCAGAATGAAAGATCCGCTCTGAAAACACGTATACTTCCCACATATTCTGCTTCGTTCTAACGGCTTGTATTTTGCTGCAAACAAAAGAAAAAAAGCAAAGTGGTTAAATACAGCGCTAGCAGTATACCACACCATTTAATGAGTGGCAGATCATGAAGAGCAACTGTACAAACGTTGTGTCCTCGAATCCTGCATCGTAATAATCTTATTCTGTATTTTAATTTCATATCAAGTACTACAGTACTGTTTCTTTGTTGCTGTTTTTACGCAATAACAAGTTGTATACTAACTATAGAACAGAGCGGTAGCTGGAACACACGTAGTTTTCGAAAAAGCAAAGCTCTTACATTTATTCTTCTTTGTGACTCGAGAATGTCGGCGAATGAATGTTGTGGAATTATTCCTGGTAACCGTTTCGAAGAACAATTTCGCAGGAAGGTTTCTGCGAAGTGAGTGACGTTCTCTTTCCAAGCGTTTCGGCGTTATGATTACTCAGCCTTTCCATGAAATTCTGTCATGGACTAAAAAAGATCGCTGTGATATTCCAGAGCAGAGTCGCTTAGGTTTTACCTCAAGCTTTAAGTCGTTGTGACAGGAATCAAACGAATCAGTTAGACAAGCATTTCAGTACAAATACAGGAATTTAGATTATACGTACAGCAAGTTAGCAGTCTTACAAAGTACGTAACTAACCAAATCTGTCGGTGTGGTTCAAAATCGAAAAAAAAGTGTTCTGTGAGGAGATTAAAAGTGTTAGTTTTGGTGGTTGAAACCAACGTAACATATTCTCATGCTTATTTCCTTCTAGCAGCTGCATAATTTGTATTTGTATCAGGACTCACCATTAATCGACGTTTGAATGGTGAGAACATGGAAATAATCGGTTATTAGTCACGTCCATTCTCTCTCTGATTTAGTGTGAACACTTCACTGCTTGTTTGTCTTCTTTTTTTGGAAGAAGAACTCTTTGGGAAAGTCGTTATGCACTGATGAATGACAGTGTCTAGATAGCAAATTTTTAAAGTCATATATATAATTTCACGCTTAACGGAAATCGCCGTCTTCAGTATCAAATTAAGACAACAGACACTATGTTTCACCACGTCTAGGAAACCTAAAGTAGAATTCTGTGCCGGAGGGAGCGAATTGAAAGAGCAGTAATTTACGAACGAGGCGTTCTTGGCAAGGTCTAATAGAAGACAAAAAATTCCTTTTGCCCCCATGGTGGCTGTAAGTATTCCGTTTTGATGGGTTTCTTTTCCCTTTTTGACTTCTATTAACCTGTTTTCTTTATTGAAGAGATTATCGGCGAGAGTTCCTAGGAACCAGTTGGATGTGGTGTGTGCATGTTTGTTGTGCCCATTTTCCAGTCTAGTGGCTATATCTGAGACACCTTTGAAAGTTGTTGGACTGCTACAGGGTATTAATTACTGGCGTAGAGGGTGACGATTTCAGTCCTGATATGTGGGTCAAGACGAGGCCGGCAGTCCTTTTTTATGTTGGTTTAATAGTTGTTAGTGAGCATTACTCCGGATCCAGCAACAAACGTTATTTAATTCTGGCATTTATTGCACACTTTGGAGTACCAGCTACTAACTTGCTACCCGTGGATCGCGTCTACAGGCGGGCGTATTCTACCCTGCTTCTAGTGTACACCTGGCTGATCTACACTAGAAACGGCGAAATGTGTAGCGCAAGCATGTGACGGGCTGTTGGATGCTGCAGGTACTGTGCAGCCAGGCATTCTTCGCTATGACAACAAAAGGAAAAGGGTCGTCCCGGTCACCTTTTACGCCAGGGTAAGATCGGCAATGCTCATTTGATAGTGTGTTTCGTGGACCCGGGCCTGGCCAGGACGAATTGCAGTAGGGGGAAAATTCCCGTCTCTATCTGCGGCCGAACCCATAATCTCCAGAACCGGACATTTTGACAATTTGACAATCCCCTTATCATAATGAATTTTATATTGTGTATGTTCAAATGGCTCTTAGCACTATGGGACTTAACATCTATGGTCATCAGACCCCTAGGATTTAGAACTACTTAAACCTAACTAACCTAAGGACATCACACAACACCCAGTCATCACGAGGCAGAGAAAATCCCTGACCCCGCCGGGAATCGAACCCGGGAAGCCGGGCGTGGGAAGCGAGAACGCTACCGCACGACCACGAGCTGCGGACATTGTGTATGTTTTTAATGTTATATTTGCTATTGCCCTCTCAGGAGACACCACCTTTACAAATTAGAAGATTTGTGCGTTCTGATGAAACGGAGGGCTGTACTAGCGGCAGAATAGCTGGTGGCAGGGTCACCCAAGCCAAATAGGCCTCTGTAGAGGAACCAGGCGAAGTGCGTCTCACAACACCCCATTTCCCTACATCCTGTCTCGTTTCTCTCCCCTATCTAGTCCGGTAGGCAGAGCTCAAAATTCCGTCTGCCTAAGGCATAACGCGAACTATTTTCCGCTCATCCTGGGCGGGGGTTGAATCGCTGGGCCAGCTCCACAGCATTTGTAGAACACCGATACACGACTCGAGATATATCCGGAGCCTCGCATGAAAAAAGGAACATAGGGGAGACTAACGTGGCTGCGGAAAAACTTTGTTTGTGTCAACATGGAGTGTGAAAGGAAAAAGGAAGTTTTCCAGAAGCTGCAAACGTTAAAGATTGATGGGGGGGGGGGGGAATGTCACAGAAACAAAAGTGGAGTCGGGAAGGAGGAGAGGGTGAAATGAAGTACGTCAATAGTAGTCCACAGAAAGCGTACGGAGAGCATTAATGGTTGGGAACACATTGTGAAAGAATTGTGACTGTGGACTTCCCCAAGCATGGACATAAGTGCAATTTAGTACATGTATATGCCCCACGAAATGAAAACCAAAGATCAGTTTTATGAGGAACTGACAATTGTCTTGGGAAAGATAAAGCTTGTAAAGGAAGTAGTCCTTATGGGAGAGTTTAATGAAAGAATGGGAGTGATGTGAATGATGAAATGGTACAAAGATATGGATACGTAAACTCCGTCCACAGGTCCCCCGAGTGCCCATCTGTACGCATGACCGCCGTGTCATCCTCAGTCCATGTCGTTACTGGATGTGGAATGTAGGGGTGCAGGGACACCATACCGCTCTCCCAGCCGTTGTCAGAATTCCTGGTCTGGAGCTGTTGCTACTTGTTCAAGCAAATCCTCAACCACCATCACGATGCTGAGAAAGCCCCATTCCAGTCCTCCCACCAAGAAAGAGCCCCTACCAGTAACAGAAATCGAACTCTAGTCCTCCATCTGGCAGTCAGCCACTCTGCAACCCAGATGGACCAGATATGGATAGGATGTCGTAAAAGAAAATTGCGAAACACTAGCAGATAATAACACTGCATTGGATCTGAAAATTTTAAAAAGTATTTTCCCCCGTAAGTGGATACATAAATACACCTGGCAGTCATTCAGGAGAGTGACGACGTAATTTATATTACGATGTGATGACAGTCTAGTATTCATAGTTTTACACCTGACGATCACGAGTTTATATTTCGCCTAACATGATGCTGCCAATACGTTTATGAACCTGATGATGTTCAAGTGGCTGAAACTGGATGTATACATATTTTTCCAGCAGCTCAAGGTGGTAATGTGACAGTTTTCATTCAAGAGATTTGAGAACAATCACTAGATTATACTACCCAAAAGAAAAGTACGAGACTGAAAGTGAATGGTGTAAGGATATAGAGAGGCCCTGAATGTGGCTCCAACCATCTCCTCCAGCCATCTCCTGCAAAGACTGTCTTCCCACTAGGTGAGAAAACGGTGCCTAAGAAAGCTAATACTCCTGTTAAAATTCTTGACATTGTTAAAACTAACCTAGTCTCAGAGATGAAAGTGCTAGTTTCTTGATATACTGAGACTGGCTGCAAGCTGCAAAGTCCTGATGGAAGAGGAAATGGTGAAGAAAAATAACGAATTAAAAGATGCATTCATGGGGAAGCATATAAAGCGCTCAGTTAGCTAAGTGTAGGAACAACAAATCCAGACTAGTGGATGGAGAACATAGGGGAAAAGTTGAAAGTGAAAAAAAATCTATAACAGTTGACTAAGGGAGAGAGACTTGGAGGATAGGAAAAAGTATTTGGACATAAACAGGGAGACTAAAAAGAAATTATTACTACAAAAAAGAGAAGTGAGGAAAAGAAATATGAGGAGATAAATAGTTTGGGGGGGGGGGGTGTACAAAGTTAGAAGAAGCCTGGGAAACACTTAAGAATTTAAGAAGGGATGTGAAAGAAGGTACTAATATTACAGTTATTAGCATTGGAGAATGGCAAAATCATTTCAGTAAACTGCTTGTGGAAAAGAGAACCAAGCATAAGGGTACAGACATTCGCCAGCTGGTCAAGGAGATTCTCATACCTCTTCACTTATTCATCAACTAGCGTTTTCCATACCTTCACCCACATATTTGGGAAACACATACACATTCTCATACCTCTTCACTTATTTATCAACTTGCTTTTTCTGTACCTTCACCTGCATATGTGAGCAACACATATATTGCACACACCTCTTCCACTACATCTCTGTATCGCCCTCTTCCTCCCTCTATGTGTCCACCTCTGCCACCCACCTCTTTCTATCTTCTCCTCACCCTGTCTCTTATCCTTTCTTCCCCCTCTCTTTATCCACTTCCTCCAGCCCCTCTCTCTACATTTCTTGGCTACCTCCCTGCTCATCTCCTCCTCTTCCTCCTCCTCCTCCTCCTCCTCCTCTCTCTCTCTCTCTTCCTGTCTCCCCTTCTTCCTTTTCCAGCTGCTCATTATACTTCTACATCTTCTACTTGCATCCCCTCCTTCTCCCCTCACTCTCTCCATACCCTCGTCTCTCTATCTCAAGCTGTCTGTAGCTATGCCCATTGGCACTTGCAACCCCTGCAATACAGTTCAATACAGTAGGAAAATACAACTCCCACAACATGCCTGTCATGCAGAGCAAGCATCACATCACAGGCTTTTATGCCTCTGACATGTAGGCTTCCCTGCAAAACATGTTGATTTGACAGGCTGATACTGTTCCCATACAATGTAGCTGACATGCAGGGCAGCCTATGCTCCAGGGGCTTGGAAAAACACGTTTTGCCCCTATTTCTGATCCTAATGGAGCTAGGGGACTATAAACCACATGGTGCTGATACTTATGAGGCCTGCGGTTTCTGTGTTAAATTTTGTTGAATTTGAAACAGGGTTTTAGGAGGAAGTCCTGGACATACATATATACACATGTACACTCTACTGCCCATATATAACAGATTAATCTCGTATGATTTCCCACATTTGAACATTCATTTTACTGTTCCGTTTATGGTTTCCAGGAGATTTCAGTGTGCTTTTTGAGTCTGACTCTATCAGCAGGTCACAGAGCTCAACACGAAGCCACAAGTGTCACAGAATCTCGAATTACTATCGCTTCCTTGGTAAAAAGTTAGCAAAATGTGAGCTTTGAAATGCTGTGGAACATGAAATTCCACTTCTTGACCTCTCAAAACTCGACCACTCCTCGTCGACGAACGCTTCCACGCTCGATGGGAGGATGGTCTGACAGTGCACAGATTCTGAAAGTAGCAGCGAGCAATATTTGGCGCGACGCTTTCGAAAGCTCTAGGGACTTTTGGTGTCCACGACCTGCGGCGCGGTGGTCACGCATTCCTCCAGTCTGGTCGCGGGAGCGCAGTGGCGCCCAGCTTCGGCGCCGCCGTTGAAGAATGCCGGCTGGCGCGGCGGCGTGTTTGATGTGCGGCTGCTGCTGCTCCGCATAGCGCCCCGGCGCGCCGGCTGGCCCTGTGCTACCGCGGGCCTCTTATTAGCAGCGCCGCATTGACGCGTACAAATCGTGGCGCGGTAAATCATAATTAATAGGGGCAGCGGAACACAAAGGGGTGTCACCGGCGGCTGCCCTCGTGTCTCGACAAACAAGTGTCTCGGCACCCTCTTTGACCTGGGCCACATTTCTCATAATTTTGGACGAGGGGCACAAGGAAGGAGAGCTTTGATGTCTCGCCCCCTGTAGAAGGTCCCATACAGCTGACACTTATCATCTTTGTTAGAGATCGGCTCCTACATTCCTATGTGCGGAGGAGCGATTTCCTTCTGCGGTTTCCATCAGGTATCTGCAATAAGATCTGTATCGTGGTAAGGATACAGTGCAATACAACCAGTCAGTTGCAGAAATGAACGGTTTATTCAAATGAAAGGTACACTCAGACAAATTAAAAAATATACTGATATGTTGGGTTGCTGATTAAATTGATTGAGAGTCCAATTTGCCGCGTCAGTTGTTTTATTTTAGTCGCTCAGAGACTGGTACAACTGGTTTCGTACCGTGCAGATACATCCTCGGTGTATTTAAGTTCTAATGTCCACTGTTGTGTAAATGACTTAATGCGTGTTCCGAGGTGCAATCAGGAGCACCGCTGATACAATAACCAACTTAAGCCAAATTTAATAAAGCCAGTTCTCACTGTTAATCTACGTTCAGAGAGCGCCACACGTCCATGTTGTAACCTGAGACCGTCTAGACAGTTGAACATCTGCATATAGAGATGACATTGCAGAACGCACCAGTGTGTACCACTTCCATTTCGGCAACAATTGTATATCCACAGAAATGGTAGGTGTCTTCGAGAAAACGCTGCTGTACATGTGTGTGCGGAATGAACATTCTTTCCCCATATTAGTAAGGCCGTCAGATCTGATTTTCTGGGTTAAAGGACGAAATAACCTCCGTGGCGAACAAGCGGATTCCAGACGACTGAACGTTGGAAACTGGAATGTGACCCCAGTTATATCAATTTTAATTACTTTTTCTAAGATGTGTATTGCGGGTTAATTCTAAGCAGCCAAAGTAGTTCATTGAAAATTTACCAAATGCATTTTGAGGAACACGAAGTTCATCATGTTATGTCACTCTGATAAGTATAAATCTGAAAGAACAAGCTTTTCTTTCACACTAAATCTCTTTTGCACTACTTTGCATAACACCAAAATGCGGTTTTTAATATTCACTGAGCCATATTTTTCCCCTGTTTCACCCAAAGTTTGCCCTAAATTTACTGCTAAATGGCCTCAAGTCCTTAGCACCCATTTCCACACAATTGCCATCCCCTAACTCTTTGTCCTCTTTCAAAATATTCGTGGAATGAGGAAATAGCTTGTCAGATTCACAAACATCTAACATACTCGAAGTTCCCAAAAGAGTGTTTAGTAACTTTCTATACAATTTGTATTTTTTAAGCACTTCATAAACACACGGCAGTTATTCCCCTGCTGGTCTTTGGCTCTGTTTCGTGAGTGATATATATTCCCCAATTCTTAATTTATCCTCACTCTCCTTTCAGTTTAGTTTGTTCGTTCTGCTAGTCCCACAGTTATGATCAATGAGCTACAGTGAAACTACCTACTCGAACATATATGAGAGCTGTTCAATAAAAAATGATCATAATGTCTCACTCTAAAATTTGATCTTGTAATATTCTGTTAACTTAATGTGCAACAAACACGCCGTAGTAGTTCCATTGTTGGGGCTCTTGGTTCCCACCTGTGAGAGGTAGGCAAGGTCAGACATGTTCAGCATTGCTTACCGCGTCAATGGAGGTTCCACGCGAGGAACAATATGTGGCTTCGAAATTCTGCTTTCGCCTCCACAAATCTTCACCTGAGGCCTATACAGTGTTACATGAGGTCTATGGAGACTCTGTGCTTCCCTATAGCACAGCTCGAAGGTGGTTTCAAATGTTTAAAGAGGGGAGGCAATCGATTTCATAACATGGTTGACCCGGTGCTCGTACGGAAGAAAACACCGACACTGCTGCTGTCATTGTGTGAAAGGATCGACGAATTACCTTAAGATCACTTTCTGAAATACTGAACGTTTCATTGGGTGCCACCCACACGTTGGTGACAGAAAAATTACACATGACACATGTTTGTGTGCGATGGGTTCCAAGACTGTCGATTCCCGAACAAAATAACATTCGCGTGCAGGTCTGCATGCAGTTAAAGTTGATGTTAGAGGAAGATCCGGAGTTTCTTTCAAATCTAATCACTGCTGATGAAACCTGGCTACGTCATTTTGATTCTGAGAGCAAACAACAAAGCTCAGTGTGGAAATCTCCTTCACCACCAACCGCCCGAGAACAGCAGAAGTGGTTGCTTCTGCTGGGAAAGTTATGGTCTTCTCATTCTTTGATATTCGTGTAATGGTTTATCAGCATGTTGTACCTGGACACACATCAGTAACTGGACAATACTGCAGGAATGCTCTGAAAACGTTGCAAGTCCATATCAGGTACAAAAGACCACATTTCCGTGAAGCAGGCTGGATGCTGCACTAAGGTAATGCGGGGCCGCATATTGCCAATATTGTTCATGAATATCTCCCAAAAGTCAACGTGAAGTGTATCCCTCACCCTCCCTATAGTCCGGATTTAGCCCCATGTGACTTTTCTCTATTCCATAACATGAAGAAACTCCTTCGTGGGAGGCATCATCAATCGTCAGAAGCAGTGGTGAAGGCTGCTGAGGCGATGTTGAAGAATCTCTCAAAAAATAGTTTCCAGCCTGTATTTGAAGACAGGCAGAAACGTTGGGAAAAGTGTATCGCATTCATGGGAGACTACTTTGAGAAGGACCATCAAAAGTATGAGTATGAGTAAAGGTATGTTGTAAAAACAAATTATGATCATTTTTTTATTGAACAACCCCCGTACTTGGCTTTGTCACGTTTGATTGACGGGGCAGCCCTGTTGTCAAGTGAAGCAAGCTGAACGGGTCCCGTGAAACGCGCCAGACTTACGTAAACCCAAGCTCGTCTGCTTTAACAGATGCGCTTCAGTACACGTGTACTCTTGCGTCTCCTTTGCGGCAGGCTGAACTGCTGCGGCGGAGATAGCGGCAGGAAGACTAGAAGGAGAATTTTTACACCTCTGGTACGTACGACATACGAGGGCAGTTCAATAAGTAATGCAACACTTTTTTTTTCTCGGCCAATTTTGGTTGAAAAAACCGGAAATTTCTTGTGGAATATTTTCAAACATTTCCGCTTCGTCTCGTATAGTTTCATTGACTTCCGACAGGTGGCAGCGCTGTACGGAGCTGTTAAAATGGCGTCTGTAACGGATGTGCGTTGCAAACAACGGGCAGTGATCGAGTTTCTTTTGGGGGAAAACCAGGGCATCTCAGATATTCATAGGCGCTTGCAGAATGTCTACGGTGATCTGGCAGTGGACAAAAGCACGGTGAGACGTTGGGCAAAGCGTGTGTCATCATCGCCGCAAGGTCAAGACTGTCTGATCTCCCGTTTGCGGGCCGGCCGTGCACAGCTGTGACTCCTGCAATGGCGGAGCGTGCGAACACACTCGTTCGAGATCGACGGATCACCATCAAACAACTCAGTGCTCAACTTGACATCTCTGTTGGAGGCACTACGCGGATGATGAAGAAGTTATTGATGCAGTACGACGTTGGCTCCGACATCGACCAGTGGAATGGTACCGTGCAGGCATACAGGCCCTCATTTCAAGGTGGCGTAAGGCCATAGCATTGAATGGAGATTACGTTGCAAAATAGTGTTGTGTAGCTAAAAGATTGGGGAATAACCTGGTGTATTTCAATGCTGAATAAAACAACCCCTGTTTAAAAAAAAAATGTGTTGCATTATTTATTGAACTGCCCTCGTATTTTCTTCCTCTACGTGCGAGGAATTTTTCCTGAAACTTTGGCCGTACCACTTTGTTACACATTGTGGTTCACCAGTTCCATCTGGTCCAGTGTGACCGTCGATGGAAGTGCGGAGCGCCGCTGCTGACGAAGAATCTCCAGAGCGAGGGCGCTGCTGGCTCGTGCGTCCTCCGCAGCCGCGCTGATGAATTGCTTTATTTACACCTCCGGGACGGGCGCTCAGCTTGTGGGTCTCGGGATTACCGCCGGGCCTCACTTCGCGGCCTGCCGCCCCTAATGCGGCGCAGACTTCGGCGAAAGATTAATGAATTCCCGGGATGCGCGTTCTGAAGGGGAGGGCTCTCCCTCAGACTCTCTACTGCGCTTTCTCCCTCTTCGCATCTTTCTCTTTACCCACGCTATGAAGATTCTTTTCCTTGTGTGTGTCCGTGTGTGGGTATGTCTGTATGTGTATGTGGGTGTGTGTGTGTTTGAGCCGGACGGTGCTTGATCCATCACTACACTTACCCACTTTTCTTGTCCGAATCGCGGATAGAGCGCGGGTATAATGACCGTTGCTAAGTCTCATTGCAAGCCTGATTCTCCCTCATTTTACAGTCGTGCTTTATCTGTGAGAGACGTGTTGTCTTAGTCTTCTAGGATAGTACCCTTTCGGAATTTTAACGGTAGGGGAGAGTGTTGTACCCTGGAACATTTTTCAGACTTTCACCTGCAGCCATCCCTATTATGGAAGTTCAACATACTGGTTGGTTACAATTAAACTTTCTCTACTTAAGACAATGTAAACAGAAAATTATTTACCGTATGGGTACCCAAATGTATAGGAATGACTATCCGACCATCCGGCATTGCCTGGGTATGTATTTATTGCAATCTCATGTAACTCCTCCTTCACCTTCTCATTCTCTCTCTCTCTCTCTCTCTCTCTTTCTCTCTCTCCCTCTCTCTCTCTCTCTCTCTCTCTCTCTCTCTCTCTCTCTCTCTCTCTCTGTCCATCTCCTTCAGCCAGTCCCCCCCCCCCCTCTCTCTCTCTCTCTCTCTCTGTCTCATCCTACTCCTCTCTCTGTTCATTTTCTTATCGTCCCTTTCCATCTCCCCATTTGTCCATCTGCCCCGTCACCTTCTGTCCATCTGCTCCTAGCCCCTCTGTCCATCTCCTCCTATCCCCAATTCCATCTCATACTCCCCCCTCTCTTCGTCCATCTCCTCTTGCTCCCTCTCTCTTCACTCTCCTCCTGATCCCTTTCGTTTTTCATCTACTCCTCCCTACTCTCTCTGTCCATCTCTCCCTCTTTTCTTCTTCTGTCCATCCTCCGTTCTGTCCTCTGTCCATCATCCCTCTCTTTATCCTCCCTCTGTCTCTGTCCGTCTCCTCTTCTTTCGTTTCTTGTCCCTCTCCTCCTCTCCTGTACGTTTGTCCATTTCCCCTTACATTCTCTCTGTACATTCCTCGTCCCCACCTACTCGTGTTCACATCCTGCTATTCCTCTCTGTCTGTCCGTCTCCTCCTCCCCCCCCCCCCCTTTCACTCTCCACCTGATCACCCCAATAGGTGATGGTTCTTACTCCGAACTATTTCTTTCCAGATCGTAGCGAATATGTGTACCAAATTTCGCTGGAATCGTTCCTGTGGTTCAGCGTGAGCGACTTAAACGTGGCTTTACCCGCGTATGCACATATCAGATTAATTTCACATATTGTAACAGTTCTGTTACTAAATGTAGCACTTCTGTCACTAATTGTAACTGGGTTTTCTCTTTTGATGCTGTCAATTGCCAGGATGAGCATTCTAAAGCATTCTGTCAGGGTGAAAATATTAAATAAATTAACTTTTCTCTCTTAACAACATGTGGGCAGGGTGGGTTCTTCCTTGGCTCGGGTATGAGGTAGAATGAAACAGCATTTTTACATAAGATAACTTTTATTGAAAGTTTCGTACAACTGTATCTTACTGGATGTTCTGGTTCGGAGAACGGCAGCTGTGTCGTTTGCGTAGCCTTCTGCTGCGGCAGCGGCGGCGGCGGCGGCGTCTGATTACGCGTAGCGGTGTGTATCTCGTGTCGCCGTCTCGCCCAGCTGTAGAAGCGCAGCGCGAGGTGGCCCGTTTAATTATTGCGAGCGAAGTCGTGCATCGGATGGTGATACCTTGAATGTGGCGTCCCAGTGTTTCTCTCCTCTAAGCGGCCGCGTGTGTTGTGCGTCGGCCAGCGGAGCGGCGCGACGGGGGAAGGCCAGTGTCGCGGACTCGAACCACGGACTCCCGCTTGCCAGTCTTCGGCTGTCAGGTCTTCATCCCAGCTCACAGGTGACTGCTGATGTGAGGCCGTCTCCTTCCCGTCCTCACGAGTCACCCGGGTACGTAAAGATCAGACTTCAAATACCTTTTAACTTCTGTCTTTTGGCGCCGAGTCTGCTGCTTGCTTTTCCATTACAGCGGCGGACTTGGTGCGTCTGTGCATGATGCAGTCTCTTCTTGCATGCTGGTCTTCAGCACCGAAACTGACTTAAAACAACTGCTACGCTTCTTCACTTCTTCGTCGCTCGTCTCCGTCTTCGTCTCCGTCTCTCGTCTCCATCTTCCTCTGTCGGGCCCACTGTGTCTCGCGTATTTATTCACTTCAGTTTACTGGAGGTGAACGACTTCACGGTCATTGCCTCCTCTGTCACGTTGAAACGCTTCTCGAAGAATCTTCTTAACGTCGGTCATTGACTCTTGGAATGTAGGCGAGGGCCTTTGATCACACGTGACGACTGAGAAACACGTGAGCCGGTCATTCCCTCTTCTGTCACGTTGAAAAGCTTCTCGAAGAATCTTCTTAACGTCGGTCATTGGCTCTTGGGATGTAGGCGAGGGTCTTTGCTCACATGCGACAACTGAGAAACACGTGAGTCGGTCGGGCGATGCCCTGACGGCTGAATCGACAGCGCCCGCTTATGTGGAACTTGCTGACTTCACAGTCATTGTCTCTTCTGTTCTGCTGTTCTGCCCGCTGAATGCCAGTATGTAACTCTCTAAACTAAACCAAGTTTTTCATTTATATTCTAATTTCTACTTCACTTTGATTTCACTAATTTATTTACTTAAGTACCACTCGACAATATATTTAACACATTTCTTTCGTATTTGAACACATATTTCACTTGTACCTCTAGCGAATTTGGCCCTCCAGCTTTATTTTCAGGCAGCTCAATCTTTACGATGTCGTATCTCGTAAAATATGTGTCATACAGTGATATAATTTTGCAGATACATCCAGCACTATATGCAGCTACTGTCTGCGAAATATGGTTCGAATATTTAGTAGTAAAGATGCAATAAATTAAAATGTCATGCATGATGCTGCAGTTCTTCACGCATCACAGAGGTTATGACGTCATATCTCCTGAACTATCTGTCGTACGAAGAAGTAATAAATTAAAACGTGATGCTTCATGCGGCAGTTTTACTGCATGAACAGAGAAAATGTTGTAAGCGATGAACTTTTTCCTTTCACCATTACGTGTGGGGTGGCAGCAAGAAAAAGTTTCGTAATGGTCTAAAAGTGTGTATAAAGGTTACTGCCAGCCACTCACTGCTCTCACTCTCAACTAGTGGATGAATAAAGTTTGTGTATTCACGAGTCGGGTTTCCGTCCACACCTCGGCCCCTTTGTTAGGGTGAGGGTTCTTATCCCCACAGAAATTCTGTTCACACAGTAAATCGTATGTATACGAAGTTCCGTTGAAATCGGTCCAGCGATTTAACAGGGGATGTGGAACATCCATAAATACATGCATATATGTGTACATCCATTTTTATAACACTTGTGGGTGTTCAGACCGTGCGCTGCAGGATTTCTGTTGTTGGCAGTGTTAGAGTCATGACTTGCCGCTACGCGCCTGCGCTGGTACGTCAAAGTAGAGTTGAAACATTACCACCAGTGTGCATTACAGTCGCAGACAATCAATATGGATGGATCTGGACAAGGTGAGCAGGATATTACTCGTAAAGCTGTTTCATCAAAATATCTTAATATTTACAAACGCTGCAAAAAACATCCTCAAGTCTCACAACAACAGAAACGGTAGAAAATGACACGGAAACGGATAACGGCGTTGAACAGTGCGCATTCCTCCATGTCATTCTAAAGTGAGTCGCTATATTGGAACACCGAACAGATCACTGCCCTTCATGTGCAGACGTTTTGTCTTTTAGCGAGTGGTACTACATGTTTATTAAGTTATGAAAAGATCTTGTCAAAACGCAGTGTGGGCACATATTTTAATGAGTCAGTAACGAAGTAGTGTTTAACTGCGTCTACCATGACGTGTGTAATAAAGAAGTCTGTACAGTGGCTCATGTATGTGAATTTGCTCAGCCGACCCGTCCCATATGTTCAAAAATCGTTCAAAATGGCTCTGAGCGCTATAGGACTTAACATCTGAGGTCATCAGTCCCCTAGAACTTAGAACTACTTAAACCTAACTAACCTAAGGACATCACACACACCCATGCCCGAGGCAGGACTCGAACCTGCGACCGTAGTAGTCGCGTGATTCCGGACTGAAGCTGGTTGTCCCATATATCACAATGCCAATTGCAACAAGCATTATGTTTCTTCCTGAACACCATGTGTTTTTCTTTGAGTATAAGAAGGAAACCTTGTGACCTGACACCCCTCTTTTAGGGACACTACACGCAGAGAAACGTAAAATTCAATATATAAAAGAAAAAAGTATCACGCAAATGCAGGTACGAATCTTTCAAAAACGTTGAGGGCATTTCATGACAGTCCCTCACCCAACATTCCTGGTTATCTAGTGCATCTCAAACCTTAAACTTGCTGCAGCTATTACGAAAATAAAGATTGGCACTACCGACAATTCTGCAACTGATTAAATGACAGAAATTTACGTCTTGATCACGTACTAGCTTATAAGAATTCGTGACAGGTATTGGCTCTTGGACCAACATCAGATCCATCTGGCAATGCCATAAGGTACGTGTGACGGATACCGCATTGCTTTACAAAAGTGCTCAGAGCACAGACTCTTCTTGTCTGGAATCTTGTTCTGGAGTCGGTTATTATAACCGACCTGCAGTAAACTGTAAATATATTACGATCTGGAATTGCTACTTTTATATGAAGTATGGTAGTTGAACTTCCAACGCTACACAAAAAATTAAAGCTTAGTCTCCCTTACATTCATCTCTCTGAAAAAAAAAGTTCGTTTATGGTTTAAATACCTGTCCGAGAGTACAAGACCCAGTGAAAAGACGCTAAGAGCAAGTTAGATCATCAGCTTGGAACGCAGATAGTGTACAAACATTTGCCAGTAGTATGGTATGAGCCCAGTGGACAAGCTGACGCTGATTTTGGTCAGCTCTGGACGTCTCCGGTCCCAAGTGGTAACCATGCGACATACCAGTCTGCGCGCCGCCAGATGTAGCTCTTCAAAGGTCGCGCAATTGAGTTAATGCCATTCAGAGACAGCAGTCGGCTCCTGAGGAAATGGAAATGGTGGCGCCAGCACGCGAGCATTTCCATCTCAAAGAAGTATGCCGCGCCCATCGCAGGCGCAACCCCGAGCACCGACACTTTCTGGTCCCCTTGTCGGCTACTTTGAAGAGCTGCTGCCTACCCTGTGAGATGTCGAGAGGCACAGTTTACGCTAATGCCCCGTGAAATACTGAGTCGGGACATCGACTTGTACTAACTAACGGGAAGACGCTGAGTGCATTCCGAAGTGACATCGGAGCTGGTGCAATGTGACAGTATATATATATTTTGTTCGGAATATTGTACCCAAGAGGACGCCATCATCACTGAGAGCCACGTGTCCTCGGGAAATGTAACGGTAGTAGTTTCCACTAGTCTTCTCTCGTTGTCATTACCAATATTGCAAAGCCACGATGCATGAAATTAGAAGTACAGGCCAACCAATCATCTTACTAGTTAGAGTTCAGGCGACGCCGAATTCTTAATGCAGAAAATTTTTTAAGAATTTTAATTTCTTTGCAAACATTTTAGCGGTATGCAGAGGATGATTTCCAAGTTTCTGATAAGTTCATCTCACGTAATTAATTGAAATTGAAACTGTATATCTCTGTTGTTGGTGCCTTCTTTTTATTTCTTTTCGGTCCTTCAAGTCACCATCAGGCTGTTTCCGGTAGTTAGTTCATTACTAAGGAATACATTTTCCCTCTTCCTTTGCCACAGTCAGGTTTAGTCATTAAACATGGTGGTTGTATTTTTCCTAGTATTACTTCTGAAGTGATGCAAGTTTGAGTACAGATGGATCACTTTCAAAACAGTTGACCGCTTCAAGTACTTACGGATATTTTTTTTTCGTAAAGGCAACAGAACAGATACGGAAATGGATGCTCGTCTAGCAGCGGCTGACAGAATATTTCAAATTTCAAAGTTGTATCGATACCTCTAAGGGGGACGTCACTTTGGACTAACTTCAAAATTCAGTCAATTATCTCACCAGATATATTGTGTGAATGCGAAACGTTAATGGGTACTAACATAAATGAATAAAAACTATTGACATCTGAAAGGGAGAAAGTACAAAAAATGTGTGAACCTGTTTTTCATGAAATTAACATGGAATGGAAGACAAACATCGTCGAAATGCTGAAGAAAAGAAGATTCATCTAGGCTAGTCACATAGCAAGAATGCCGGTGAATAGACTATCTACAGAAGCATTCTGTACAACAATAGTGGGAACGAAAATAACAGGGAGACACAGAATTAGGTGGGGAGAGGACGTGCAAGATCATGCAACAAGGATGAATCTTAACTCCGTATGGATAACCAAGCCACTTATAAGAAAGAAACGAATAACGTTCCTAAGACAGTCATATAGTCGAGAAGGCTCTTGCCAAAGGCGAAGAAAAACAGAAACATAAACCCTGCCCACAAGCCCTGGCCCCCTCGGTATCGACTGACCGCCATTTCATCGTATGCCAGTGACGTCACTGGAGTGGTGTGGGGTCAGCACACAGTTCTTGTGAGCTGGAGCAGCTAGTTCTCAATCAAATAGTTCCTCAGTCGGTCTCACGAGCCTGAGTGCAACCGCATCCAGTCCTCCCAGAAAGTAAAAATCCCTGCCAGTACCAGGAATCGAACCCGGGTCCTCTGGATGCCGTCCGCCTGGACAGTTGAGTGGTCAACGCGGCGGTCTGTCACGCCAAGGGGCCCCGGTTCGATTCCCGGCTGGGTCCGAGATTTTCTCCGCTCAGGTACTGGGTGTTGTGTTGTCCTCATTATCATTTCATCACCGTCAGTGGAAGGCAACGGGAAACCACCACTGGAATCACTTCCCTAGACGCTCATGCGGTGGACCTCTCTGACGAGGCTTCCCCCCATGGCCAGACCTGCTGTAAGGAAGAACACGAGGTTAAGTTCTGGATGCCAGTCAGCCGTGATAACCGCTCAGCTGAGGAGGCTGGACCGTGCAAAGCGAAGTAAATGTTATTTTGTACGGACACTACTGTTCTTTGGACGCTACTTTCCTTTCCAAGTTCTCAGCAGTCTACGGCAAACAAAACGAGGAAAGAAGTGTATGTGGGGCTGATATTTGAGTGACATACTTTGTTGTCAAAACCGTTGTCAGTAGGTTGTATGATAATTTACACCGCAACTTATTTGCGGCAACATACAGCGTGGTTCAATCGCACCTTCCGATCTCGTTTTTATACAATGCATAATTCTATATCTGGCCTTCAAAAACCACGCGCTACATTTTCATATTCTCTCGCTCTCTAAGCTCAATGAGCAGGGCCTTTCTGCGAGATTTCCTCACCACTCAGGATTTCTGTATGTTGTTTGTGGAACTCTCCTACCAGTGTGCAAAAGTCGCCGACTACACGAACTATTCCTAGTATTCGACGTCTTTTGGTCCCTGTTGATTGGGCTATTACGCAACCAGGATAGTCGACTATTTCGTTAATATCATTAATTTAAGGCTGCCCTTGAGCGTAATGAAAGAAAAGTGACTTTTATAAACGTTACGCTAAAACTAATTACATTGACATATCGATGCGATCTTACCCCTTACATTCGTTTCGTACTCAGAGGTCCTAACGAATACAACTTTATATGTGTTTCTTTCACGCCGTTAAAATTCACGAAATTGCTAGGTAAAATTTGCACAAATGTCAATTTTACGAGCTCGACTACGCCTGTGGCGTAATACGGCCAGTCAGTGAAGACCTACAAAGATCGAATATGGGAAATAATTCGTGCAGTGGCAAATTTTGTGCGGTGATAGGAGGGAGTACCATGAAAAACATATAGAAATCCTGACCGGTAGGGACTGAGTGTGGTAGCTGAAAGTCACGTTTTCTTGAATACGTCGAAAACTAAGACCTCTAGCGAATTTGGGACCAATATTTGCGCGTAGCGGGCGAGAGAATATGAAAACCTCCAGCGTAGTTTTTGAAGGCTGAATACAGAATTGCGGGTTGCATAAAACGACATCGGTAGGGGGCAGCTGAATTACTCTGTGCATGTCTTAGTTTATTTTGGAGGTATCCATTGTTGTGTTGGCAGAAGGGCCAACACCGTGTTACTAGAGGAGGCCGAAATGCACGCGTTTTAGATCAAGCAGGCTGGCGTGAGGAGGGAAGGACTATACCGACGTGAGGTCTGGAACATGACAAGGAATTAGAATTCAGAAAGCGGACGCAATTAGTTTGATACTTAACTTTAATCCATTAATGATGAACGTCGCTCTTGATGGTACATGATTCACTATATTATCTATTCAGAATACATTCTTGAGATATGACTTCTAGTAACTGAATAGGGCGCCTTGCTAGGTCGTAGCAAATGACGTAGCTGAAGGCTATGCTAAACTGTCCTCTCGGCAAATGAGAGCGTATGTAGACAGTGAACCATCGCAACTGGGGCGAGTGCTAGGGAGTCTCTCTAGACTAGAGCCGCCGTGTGGCGGCGCTCGGTCTGCAGTCACTGATAGTGGCGACACGCGGGTCCGACGTATAATAACGGACCGCGACCGATTTAAAGGCTACCACCTAGCAACTGTGGTGTCTGGCGGTGACACCACATCCACAAATTTAGGTTACACTGAATGTTATCATGCTACCTCTCTGAACTAACTTATGAAATTATTATCTCGAAAAAATTGTTACCACACCCACACCAGAAGTGGGTAAACTTAAACGCGTAAGGAGAGCTCTACAACCCGACTGGACAACATCGTACTCTAACAAGGGAACATCCCCATCGCACCCCCCTCAGATTTAGTTATAAGTTGGCACAATGGATAGGCATTGAAAAACTGAACACAGATCAATCGAGAAAACAGGAAGAAATTGTGTGGAACTATGAAAAAATAAGCAAAATATACAAACTGGGTCGTCCATGCGTAAGATAGGCAATATTTAGGGCAATGTCAGGTGAGGAGCGTCGTTGTCCCGTGGTTAGCGTGAACAGCTGCGGAACGAGGGGTCCTTGGTTCAAATCTGCCCTCCACTGAAAATTTTGCTTTTTTTATTTTCGCAAAGTTATGATCTGTCCGTTCGTTCATTGACGTCTCTGTTCACTGTAATAAGTTTAGTGTCTGTGTTTTGCGACCGCACCGCAAAACCATGTGATTAGTTGACGAAAGGACGTGCCTCTCCAATGGGAACCGAAAACATTTGATGGCAAGGTCATAGGTCAACCGATTCCTCCACAGGAAAACACGTCTGATATTTTGTATACGACACTGGTGACAGCATGTGCGTCACATGACAGGAATATGTTGTCGACCCACCTAGTACACTTGGCGAATGGGTGAAAAGTTTCTTCTACCTTGCCCGATTTAGGTTTTCTTGTGGATGTAATAATCACTCCAAAAAAAGTGATGAAAACATAAGAGTTTTTCACATAAACTGAAAATAAAAAGTTAAAATTATCGGTCGAGGAAAGACTTGAACCAAGGACCTCTCGTTCCGCGGCTGTTCACGCTAACCACGGGACCACGGAGCTCTTCGCCTCACATTGCCCTTAATATTGCCTATCTTACGCATGGACGACCCAGTTTGTATATTTTGCTTATTTTTTCATAGTTCCACACAACTTCTTGCTGTTTTCTCTATCGATCTGTGTTCAGTTTTTCAAGGCCTATCCACTGTGCCAACTTATAACTAAATCTGAGGGGGGTGCGATGGGGATGTTCCCTTGTAAGTAGAAAAGAATGTATGGGGAAGAGTTAATAAATGGAACGTACGTCGCATGACATTCACAGAGAAGAGTGGGAAGTCGCAGTGCTGTTTTTGTAGCTGTGGAGGAGGATCCTCTCGGCAATAAGAAGAATATGAACGCGAAGACTGCAGAGCAGCACTGGTTTGCTGGAGGCACGCAGCGCTTTAAGCGCGCTGTTCTGCACTGTTTGTCCCGCTGAAACTCGATTCCGACGCAAAGAAGCAGCCGCGGGGGAGCAAGGAGGAGGCGGAAGAAGCTTGCGACACCGCGCGGGTCCGCGCAGTGTAAACACGCACGAGAACACGTGCTAGACTACGCTGCCGTAGCGGCCGCATCTGTTTGGAGAGCGAAATAGCGACCGCTCTATACCTCCCGTGAGCCGTGGATATCTTTATTGGCTCCCGAGCTACGTGTGAAAGCGTAGCGCCCGCCGCTCGTATCGATAGGCGGAGCAAAGGAACCTATCGAATAAGCTCTTCATTCCTTCTTACCTGCTGCATGCAGGTGGCGCAGTAGCGCGTAGCACGGGAGTGGTGCCAAAGGTTTAATCTGAGGCAGTATCGGCGAGCCTTTATGAAACCCAGGCGGTGTTGTCGCTGTTTCCCGATTCAGGTCATCGACAGATTTAATATGCATCGTCTTCCCAATCAGACACACCATATTCGAAAAAGAGACACTTGCACAGTGGCTATGTCTTGTATCACGTGACCATGGCGGCCACGTTAGCTTTCATACACGTGAGCAGCAAAGCGTGAAACCCTTGAATGTTGATTATATGACGGCATTCAAGTAGATGAGCACCCAGTTATTAACGCCAGGTGCTGCATTGAGTAGAATAATGACTCTGTGTTGACGACGACTCCATAACCGTGCTTTAAATGGCAAAAATGTTGAATACACCTGCTCGCGGCTGATGACGGAAACTTGTCTACAGGGTGAAAAGTATTTAAACCGAAGGTAAACAGCGACAACACCGCGTAAGGGCCTGGGTTTCATATAGGCTCGCCGATACTGCCTCAGATTAAATCGGGCAAGGTAGAAGAAACTTTTCACCCATTCGCCAAGTGTACTAGTTAGGTGGGTCGACAACATATTCCTGTCATGTGACGCACATGCTGTCACCAGTGTCGTATACAAAATATCAGACGTGTTTTCCTGTGGAGGAATCGGTTGACCTATGACATCAAAACAAATATTTTTCCCTAATATCATTTTTTCCTATGAGAATTATTTAAACCGTTGGAGGCCGTATTACGCTCTTCAGTTGTAGACAACTACTGTCCACCAGTGTAGTAGTGCATTGCCTCTGTTTACTAATGGAGCGATACACCTGGACTGAGTACACTGACATGGTTGGTGCGTACTACGTAGCGCACCACAACGGACGAGCTGCACAGCGGGTTTATCAACAACAATATCCTGATCGCCGTATCCCGCATCATACGATCTTTCCTGCTGTATACCAACGTCTGCGTGAGACCGGGTCATTTAACAGATTACCTGGACAGGGACGCCGTCGCACGGTAAGAACGCTGCAATTTGAGGAAGCTGTCTTGCAGTATGTGGAGCGGGATCCTTCAATCAGCTCTCGTGCAAAGAACAGTCCTTCGAGAGCAAGTGTTACGTCCATTTCACATACAGCGTGTCCACAACCTGGAACTAGTTGATTATCCATCCAGAGCACAGTTTTCGCAGAGGTACCTGGGACACTGTGAAATGCATCCTAAATTTCCATCCTCTCTGTTGTTTTCCGATAAAGCAAAGTTCGGGCGTGATGGAGACTTCAACATGCACAATTCGCATGTTTGGAGTGAGGATAACCCACATGCCACAGTTACTAGCACTTATCAAGTGCGGTTCTTCGTTAATGTGTGGGTCGGTGTTGTTGGGGACTGATTAATTGGGCCGTATTTGCTACCTAGGCCATTAAATGGCAGGCACTATTACAGTTTTCTCGCCAGAGCATTGCCGGAATTGCTGGAAAACGTCCCGCTCCCTACAAGACAACGCATCTGATTCCGACATGACGGGGCGCCGGCACATTTCAGTCGTCGTGTGCGTCGATTCCTGGACCGACGGTTCCCAGAAACGTGGATTGCCAGATTGGCTGAGGTGGTCCTGTACCATGGCCTGCTCGATCCACAGATATGTCTCCTCTGGAGTTTTTTGTTGGTGTAATTAATTTATCGCCAGAGAAATTTTCCTCTACCGGTTTAAATACTCCTCATAAGAAAAAATGACATTAGAGAAAAATATTTGTTTTGATGTCCCCCACAACCTCCCAGAGTTTGTCGGTTTAAATACTTTTCACCCTATATACAGGGTGTTTCCGTGAGAGTGTGCAAAAATGTAACAGGACATAGAGAATGCTGCACTGAACAATTTGAGGTAGGGGAGCTGCGGTCGAAGAAGCCAACTTAAGGGGCTCCGGAACGCCCTATACTTGCAATGTTAAAATAACGCTTATAAATTACATCTTTCCTCACAAAGTATTTGAGGTAGGAAGTTGAACTTATTACAGATTATTTATTGGAATATGGGCTACAACTTAACACAGGGATTTTACAAAATTTTAGTTCAGTTATTAAAGATGATTTTTTTTCAATTGTAATGAAAATTCACAACATTTTTTTGCAATTTTTTATTTATTAATTCAGAAATGTACAGTTTTTTTGAAAAAGGCTGTGTTAAATTATGCAGAAGGTACTGTGTAACATTTACTGAAAGTTTGAAACAAATATGTTTGGAAGATCCTTAGAAAACATGTAATTAGTATGAGAAAATAAAAGTTTTGGGAATCGAGCGACAAAGATTCGATTAACTTTTTAGTGCATTCCAGGTCCATAGGATGGATTATCTTCATCCTCTGCAAACTCCTCCTCCAGCTTCCTCTTGTTCCTCCTCCTGTTTACTCTTGCTTGTATTTCTGGACTCTTTACAGCCCTGTCTGCAGCCCGAAGGTGTTCCTTGTCTAAAGCAAGCATCGCTCGTACCATGTTAGAACCTATCTTCATTGGCATATTTCTAAATACCTTGCACCTTACAATGTTGCCATCATTGAAAGTCGCAACAGCATCATACACACCAAAGTGAAGTGTTTCTATTCCAACAAATACAGTCTTGGGGATTCTCGACCATATAACACTATTTACACTTTCATTGGGGTTTTGAGTTTTTCCGTGAATACACTTTTTCAACAGTTCAGGTGCTGCTAAGTCTCTGAAAATAGGTTAGCCACAACACATACTTTATCTCACATCACTAAAATGTACCTGATGAACACGGACGTTAATAATAACACCATTTGACAGCAGTTTAACAGCGCCACAGTGGGTCACGCCCATGTAGAACACATTTCAAAAAAAATTTAAAAATAGTTGTAGTCTTCGGAATTGAATAAATTATATATCTATTAAAAGGTAATAGTCTGCAGATTCAGAAAACGCAAAAAAGTAAAAATTGAACTTTTCATGATTTTTGAGCCTTTCCGGAGTCCCTAAAGGAGAAAGGAAGTATACTTGTCTACCGTTTTGTCTATCATTACTGTTTTCCAGCTGATTTATAACTAACATACATACAAGTTTACACGTGCTGTCCTGTTTATTTATATGTACATTCTTTAATTTCTGCAAGGAAACAAGGAGGACGACCCTGATTATTAGAAAGTCATGATGCAGGTTTTGTTTACTTTAGTTGCTGATAAGGTGGCTCTGTTGTGTCGTATTTACATTGTCCTATGACAGAATGTGCTACGAATCAGCGGCAGTGCTGTTCAGGAACGTACAATACAAAACGATGGATCAGTAGCGATACAGTTTCGCAGAACTCACTGACATGCACCATGTGTATGGGGACGTCGTTGCAATGCTCTCGCTGCTGGAAGGGTGTACAGGGAACGATTTTCTAACAGGCGTCATCCGTCACGACTAGTGTTTACTTCTTTCGATCTACGAATGCGAGGGACTGGTTCATTGAGAAGAAGAACCGAGGGATCTGGCAATATGAAGACCACTCGCTCACCCGATTTTGAACAGGTGGTACTGGAACGAGTTGCAGCGGACCCCACTACAAGTACTCGTCGTACTGCACGGGAAATGGGTGCTGCACATACTAACATGTGGCGAGTACTCCACGAACAACAATTACACCCATATCACCCAAAACGTGTCCGTGCGAAGCTTGTGACTGCCTTTGCACCAAGGGTCGCATTCTGTCAGTGGTTGCTCAACAGTGGATTGAGTGACCAGGTGTCCTCCAAATCGTGCTGTCTACTGACGAGGCCTCATTTAATCGTGATGATATTTCGAACAACAGGAACAGCCATCAGTGGGATGAGGAAAACCTCACGCTGTAGTAGAATCACGGCATCAAGTATATTTTGCTGTGTCTATCTGGGCCGGCACTGTACGCGACGACGATCTCACTAGGCCATATCTTCTATCACGCCGTCTGACTGGCCACCTGTACTTGAAGTTCGTGCCAAGAGTTCTACCCGAGTTGCTGGAGAACATACCCTTGTAACACAATAAACTGGTAGCCAAGATCGCAGGAATTCTTTTTATTCCATGATTACCGGTTTCGGCGAAACTAAAGCCGCCATCATCAGATCTTAGGTCACGTACAGATTACAACATCAAGACAGACAATGTTGGTATTAATAGTTGACTACAACACGCAGGCCTTACAAAATTGTCATGCGTAGCACATAGGCGTCCAAGAGAGACGATGTTATAAATGTTAAGTGTCACTATCACACACAAGCGCAAGCTAAGTACTACAGCAACTCCGGCTCTGTTCTTACACTACAGTCCGCCGCTCGTGGTCTCGCGGTAGCGCTCTCGCTTCCCGAGCACGGGGTCCCGGGTTCGATTCCCGGCGGGGTCAGGGATTTTCACCTGCCTCGAGATGACTGGGTGTTTGTGTTGTCCTCATCATTTCATCATCATCCAGGAAAGTGGCGAAATTGGACTGAGCAAAGATTGGATAATTGTACGGGCGCTGATAACCACGCAGTTGAGCGCCCCACAAACCACACATCATCATCATCATCTTACACTACAGGCCGCGTCGCGAGATGGCGCTAGCAGAAGAGGCGCCAATGACTGTCACAGCTCGCGTCATAACAGGCTCTGCGCGCGTGGTAACATTACATCATTAGGACTTGTACATAACTCTGAGACTGCGGAGTTACAGAAGTAAACATCTGTCTGGTCATATATAAAACCTACCAAAAGTCATATACACTCCTGGAAATTGAAATAAGAACACCGTGAATTCATTGTCCCAGGACGGGGAAACTTTATTGACACATTCCTGGGGTCAGATACGTCACATGATCACACTGACAGAACCACAGGCACATAGACACAGGCAACAGAGCATGCACAATGTCGGCACTAGTACAGTGTATATCCACCTTTCGCAGCAATGCAGGCTGCTATTCTCCCATGGAGACGATCGTAGAGATGCTGGATGTAGTCCTGTGGAACGGCTTGCCATGCCATTTCCACCTGGCGCCTCAGTTGGACCAGCGTTCGTGCTGGACGTGCAGACCGCGTGAGACGACGCTTCATCCAGTCCCAAACATGCTCAATGGGGGACAGATCCGGAGATCTTGCTGGCCAGGGTAGTTGACTTACACCTTCTAGAGCACGTTGGGTGGCACGGGATACATGCGGACGTGCATTGTCCTGTTGGAACAGCAAGTTCCCTTGCCGGTCTAGGAATGATAGAACGATGGGTTCGATGACGGTTTGGACGTACCGTGCACTATTCAGTGTCCCCTCGACGATCACCAGTGGTGTACGGCCAGTGTAGGAGATCGCTCCCCACACCATGATGCCGGGTGTTGGCCCTGTGTGCCTCGGTCGTATGCAGTCCTGATTGTGGCGCTCACCTGCACGGCGCCAAACACGCATACGACCATCATTGGCACCAAGGCAGAAGCGACTCTCATCGCTGAAGACGACACGTCTCCATTCGTCCCTCCATTCACGCCTGTCGCGACACCACTGGAGGCGGGCTGCACGATGTTGGGGCGTGAGCGGAAGACGGCCTAACGGTGTGCGGGACCGTAGCCCAGCTTCATGGAGACGGTTGCGAATGGTCCTCGCCGATACCCCAGGAGCAACAGTGTCCCTAATTTGCTGGGAAGTGGCGGTGCGGTCCCCTACGGCACTGCGTAGGATCCTACAGTCTTGGCGTGCATCCGTGCGTCGCTGCGGTCCGGTCCCAGGTCGACGAGCACGTGCACCTTCCGCCGACCACTGGCGACAACATCGATGTACTGTGGAGACCTCACGCCCCACGTGTTGAGCAATTCGGCGGTACGTCCACCCGGCCTCCCGCATGCCCACTATACACCCTCGCTCAAAGTCCGCCAGCTGCACATACGGTTCACGTCCACGCTGTCGCGGCATGCTACCAGTGTTAAAGACTGCGATGGAGCTCCGTATGCCACGGCAAACTGGCTGACACTGACGGCGGCGGTGCACAAATGCTGCGCAGCTAGCGCCATTCAACGGCCAACACCGCGGTTCCTGGTGTGTCCGCTGTGTCGTGCGTGTCATCATTGCTTGTACAGCCCTCTCGCAGTGTCCGGAGCAAGTATGGTGGGTCTGACACACCGGTGTCAATGTGTTCTTTTTTCCATTTCCAGGAGTGTATAAATTTAAAAACACTGCAGGGTTACACACTGCATATCCGTCTGGTCTTCTATTAAAAAACATACCAATAAAATACTCATTGCGTATGAACCGCAGTCATCTTATTGTGTTACAACCATCTAGAGCGCTCTCAAATAAGCACAATGTGCTCCCTATAGAACATACCCTTGGCTGTTCGTGAGACGACGTGGGTACAATATGACGGTGCACCGCCTCACTTCACTCTAGATGTACGCAACCATCTCAGTGCTGTATTTCATGGTCTCTGGACTGGAAGGAAAGGTCCTATTCCATGACCTGCGACGTCACCTGACCTGAATACCCTCGATTATTTCCTACGGGGATATCTGCAGTCAGTTGCGTGTGAGACCCCAGTGGATGCGGAAATGGAATTAGTTTGCCAGAATTACAGCTGCCTGTGGTTCAAATGGCTCTGAGCACTGGGGGTCTTAACTTCTGAGGTCACCAGTCGACTAGAACTTAGAACTACTTAAACCTAACTAACCTAAGGACATCACACACATCCATGCCCGGGGCAGGATTCGAATCTGCGATCGTAGCTGTTGCGCGGTTCCAGACTGTAGCGCCTGGAACTGCTCGGCCATCCCGGCCGGCTAGCTGCCTGTGACGTGGTAAGATACAGCACAAATGATACGCTCATTACGCCAATGACGGTATTTGGAGTTAACTTTAACTAATCTAAATACAAATGTACACAGTAAAGTGATTTTATTCCTGGTACCTCATTAAACTGGCTTCGCCAAACCAACGTTACCTGCCTCAAATTTTTCAGTGTAGCATCCTCCATGTCGTGTTAAATTTTTGCACGGTCTAAGGAACGCTCTTACGGAAACATTCTGTAGATTAATTAAAACGGGCGCCTTATCCTCTGCCGTCAATACCTGCGTTTGCTGATAATGAGAATGCTGATGCTCGAAATGTTTAGAAACTAAATATTTGATAACCTCTAATTATGTATTGACGGAGTTCCTAAGGATTAGATAACTGCGATGAGATGAGTCGTAGTGTGGCTTTATATCTGAGCAAAAATAAATTTTAATGAGTAGAACATAGTGAATTATGCTTCTGATGCGGAAATGGAGTTAGTTTGCCAGAATTACAGCTGCCTGTGGTTCAAATGGCTCTGAGCGCTATGGGACTTAACATCTGTGGTCGTCAGTCCCCTAGAACTTAGAACTACTTAAACCTAACTAACCTAAGGACATCACACACATCCATGCCCGAGGCAGGATTCGAACCTGCGACCGTAGCGGTCGTGCGGTTCCAGACTGAAGCGCCTAGAACCGCTCGGTCACCCCGGCCGGCATGTAGTAATTCTCTCGTAAGTATTCTGTTTAGAAATGATCGTAAGAAAGAGCGTGTAATCTGCCTTCATGGTGCTTATCTCGAGACCTCCTGCGTCCGTGCCACCGTTGTTTTCGTTATCTGCTACTGCGTAAGCGTTTTTATTTTCGGCTTGAAGAGCTTCTCGATACCGTATCTGCTTCGTTATCCTGTTCATCCTTATCTGTGTATTTACAGCAAAAACCTTTCAGGGAGGTAAGAGCAATACGTATCAATCAGCAAACGTTAAAACTTTGTTTTGTTTGATTTCGCTGAACGCAGTCGGTTTTTTTGAGGTTTTTCTGCACTCAGTTCGGTAATTGCCATGCTGTTAATTGGTTCTCTTCTAGACTAGTGATACCAACATAGGGGTAATTTTGTTAGATAGTCGTCATAATTAGTAGCAATATCTCTTAATGGATGAAAGTTTCATGTATGTTGTTGCTGCAGATTTTCCAATGTCACCTTCGCACTTTCCACTTGGAATGCAGTAAAAATCTTTTTTGGCCCTCCTAAGATCCATTCGCCAGGATACATGTTCCATTAAACTTCAGTTTTTTTTCTTTCGTACCTGTCTTCTTCTTATTGTTATGGCCTAGCAGGGACCACGTAACAATTTCATATCTTAATCTTTTGTTGTTCTTTCCATTTCTTCCAGTATTATTTCATTGCGTCATTATTTTTCTCCAGAACACTGCGTGCCAGCTATGTTTTCCTGCCTCAGAATTCTTCTAGTTTTAAATTTTGCCTTAAAATTTGTGTTTTCAAAACTACTTCTTCTCTGTTATTGCTTTCCAGTTCTCTCTAGGTGGTCGTTAATCCCCACCCCGTAAGATATTGAAGATCTGCTTCGTGAATCTATCGTCGTCCATTCGATAAATAAGCCCAAGAAATAGTTATCTCCTCCTCCTTATTTTTTTCTGAAATATTTTTAAGTCGCCGGCGAGTGGCCGAGCGGTTCTAGGCGCTTCAGTATGGAACCGCCGTGCTGCTACGGTCGCAGGTTCGAATCCTGTCTCGGGCATAGATGTGTGGGATGTCCTTAGGTTAGTTAGGTTTGAGTAGTTCTAAGCCTAGGGGACTGATGACCTCAGATGTTAAGTCCCATAATACTTAGAGCCATTTGAATCATTTTTTATTTTGTAAGTTTTGATTAATTTAATCGTTGTTCCGTGATTTTCAAAATGCTGCATTTCTTATGAGGGCCCGATACTTTCGGTACAGTTCATATTTCTGATATTTCTAATTTATGAAGATTAAAATATCGCACTATGAGCTAGCATAGAGGCGTTCCAGTTTCAATATGTGTTGTATTGCCTTATTTTAAGTTTTTAAGGACATTTTATCATACGTATTCTTAGTTGTGCCATACGACTTTTACATCTTGGGTATCCGTTAATCTGAAGCACACTTTTCTAAACCGTTTGCTTCAATAGTCTCTGCCAAATAATTAAATTTTGTCACCTTTCCCATTTGTCCAGCATACATAATAAATATTTTTTAGGACTTTTTGTATTTGTCATAATTTTTTTTTTCGGAGAGATTCTCAAGCCTGTCACGTTTTACGTCTCTTCCAGAAGCCTGGCTTGCACCGATGCATCTGTCAGACTTTGAGAAAGTATGCCATAATCAGCCGCAGTTGTTCTACGTAACACGAGTGGCGATATTTTGGATTCTTTCCGTTTTCATTTTATAGCTTCGGCGAACATCAGTTATGTTGCAGCCCAAATAGGAAAACTCATCTACTGCTTTCAGCGTCTCATTTTCTAATCTAATTCCCTCAGCATCATCTGATTTAACTCGTCTACATTCCAATATCTTTTTTTCTTTTACTGTTGTTCACCCAATAGCCTCTTCTCCAGATACTATCCATTCCGTTCAACTGCTCCTCGAATTTCTTAAGTCTCCGACAAAATTAAAATGTCGTCGACAAACCTCAAAGTTTTAGTTTCTTCTCACTGAATTTTAATTTCCTCTAAAATGTTTTTCTTTGGTTTCTTTCACAGCTTACTCGCTGTACAAATTGAATAACACTGGGGATAGCATCAACCCTGTCTCACTCCCTTCTCAACTATGTCTTCCCTTTCGTATATTCGACTTCTGTAGCTGCAGCGTGGTTTCTCTACAAGTTGTAAATAGCCTATTGTGCCTTTATTTTGCGGAATGCGACGAATGAATACGTCTTCACCTGCGGCATTCATAAAAGTGAGGTTCTCGGGCTCCGCTTCTCCCTTTTTCAAATATAGAACAATTACAAACCAAAAGTTTAACAATAACTATTACATCATAATTTATGCTTTGATTCCTTTCAAATTGAAAATTAAAATATGTATTTGTAAATGTAATTGTAAAATATATACTTTTAATCATTTTCGCAAACTTTATATTTTTTCTGTATGAAAAGATGATTAGTTGCGCCCTCAGTTGTTACATTTTGCGGTAAGTATCTCATTGTGTTTTTGGAGAATTCGTATTCTATTATTTCAGCTCATTTTTCGCTGATGCCAGTAGGGCTGTATTTGAAGACGACTCGAACTGTTCTAACTGTTTGCGTGACAATTCGGGAGAACATGGGTTCTATTCGTTCTTTTGATCAGCTCGCGATCTAGTGACTTTTCCTGGTACTATATTCGCGACCATGCCTTAGTGTTTGTAAGGCACTGTGGATTTTAATAAGAAAAATAGCACTGATATACGGACTAAAGTATCTTATAGGGGCCCGCAGTTCGTGGTCGTGCGGTAGCGTTCTCGCTTCCCGCGCCCGGGTTCCCGGGTTCGATTCCCGACGGGGTCAGGGATTTTCTCTGCCTCGTGATGGCTGGGTGTTGTGTGATGTCCTTAGGTTAGTTAGGTTTAAGTAGTTCTAAGTTCTAGGGGACTGATGACCATAGATGTTAAGTCCCATAGTGCTCAGAGCCATTTGAACCATTTTTTTTTTTTTTTTGTATCTTATAGGGTATGTGTCGTAAGTACCAACGGTAACTAAGCAATAAATAAGAGTTTACGATCATATTTTTGTCAAATTCTCGAGTTTTCGCGCGTTCCGTGATGCAGTGACGTCTGATGGTACTTACCTCCAGACGCGTAGTGCCGCTGTAATTTATTCTCGCGGTAGGAATTACAGTCAGTTTACTACGGTACATTTCGTTTGTTAGGCATACAAATTTTCAGTAGTTTTCTTCATTATTTCATCTGAATGTAGAAATTTGAAGTAAATCGGTTAAGTACTTTTCGAGATGTTTGGTAACACCGCTTCTCCCTAATACTCTGAAGCGCCGAGAAACTGATACAGGCATGGGTATTAAAATGCGGAGTTACGCAGACAGGCAGAATTCGGCGCAGTGGTGGGCAACGCTCATATAAGACAAGTGTCTGGTGCAGTTGTTGATCGGTTACTGGCCGGCCGAAGCGGCCGAGCTGTTCTAGGCGCTTCAGTCTGGAACTGCGCGACCGCTTCGGTCGCAGGTTCGAATCCTGCCTCGGGCATGGATATGTGTGATGTCCTTAGGTTAGTTAGGTTTAAGTAGTTCTACGTTCTAGGGGACTGATGATCTAAGATGTTAAGTCCCATTGTGATCAGAGCCATTTTTTGAATCGGTTACTGCTGTACAACGGCATGTTATGAAGATTTAAGCGAGTTTGAATGTGGTGCTACAGTCGGCGCTCGAGCGATTGGTCGCACCACCTCCGAGGTAGCGATGAAGTGGAGATTTTCCCGTACGACCATTTCACAAGTGTACTGTGTATATCAGGAATCCGGTAAAACATCAAATCTCCGACATCACACGAAACGATGCTGCAAGAATGAAACTAACGAAGACTGAAGAGAATCGTTCAACGTGACAGTCGTGGAACCCTTCCTCAAATTGCTACAGATTTCAATGCTGGGCCATCAACAAGTGCAGCGTGCGAACCGTTCAACGAAACACCACCGATATGGCCTTTGGGAGCCGAAAGTCCACTCGTGTACCCTTGATGACTGCACGACACAAAGCTATACGCCTCGCCTGGGCTCGTCAACACCGACATTGGACTGTTGATGACTGGAAACATGTTGCCTGGTGAGACGAGTCTCGTTTCAAATTATATCGAGCGAATGGACGTTTACAGGTGTAGAGACAACCACATGTATCCCTGGAACCTATATGTCAGCAGGGGACTGTTGAAACTGGTGGAGGCTCTGTAATGGTCTGGGGAAGGGTAGTTGCAGTGATATGGGACTCCTGATACGTCTAGACACGTCTCTGAGAGGTGACACGTACGTAAGCATCTTCTCTCTGATCACCCGCATCCATTAAAGTCCATCGTGCACTGCGACGGACTTGACCAATTCCAGTAGGACAATGCGACATCTTACACGTTCAGAATTGCTACGAGTGGCTCCAGGAACACTCTTCCGAGTTTAAACACTTCTGCTGGCCACCGAACCCACCAGACGTGAGCATTATTGAGCATAACTTAGATGCCTTGCAACGTGATGTTCAGAGATCTCCACCCCCTCATACTCTTACGGATCTATGGACAGCCCTTCAGACATAAGTAGAGTCCATGGCATGTCGTGTTGCGGCACTTCTGCGTGCTCGCGGGGTCCTACACGGTATTAGGCAGGTGTACCAGTTTGGCTCTTCAGTGTATTACATAAGTATATGCTTCAAGCGTGATTAGGAAATCTTACAGGGTGTTTCAAAAATGACCGGTATATTTGAAACGGCAATAAAAACTAAACGAGCAGCGATAGAAATACACCGTTTGTTGCAATATGCTTGGGACAACAGTACATTTTCAGGCAGACAAACTTTCGAAATTACAGTAGTTACAATTTTCAACAACAGGTGGCGCTGCGGTCTGGGAAACTCTATAGTATGATATTTTCCACATATCCACCATGCGTAGCAATAATATGGCGTAGTCTCTGAATGAAATTACCCGAAACCTTTGACAATGTGTCTGGCGGAATGGCTTCACATGCAGATGAGATGTACTGCTTCAGCTGTTCAATTGTTTCTGGATTCTGGCGGTACACCTGGTCTTTCAAGTGTCCCCACAGAAAGAAGTTACAGGGGTTCATGTCTGGCGAATAGGGAGGCCAATCCACGCCGCCTCCTGTATGTTTCGGATAGCCCAAAGCAATCACACAATCATCGAAATATTCATTCAGGAAATTAAAGACGTCGGCCGTGCGATGTGGCCGGGCACCATCTTGCATAAACCACGAGGTGTTCGCAGTGTCGTCTAAGGTAGTTTTTACCGCCACAAATTCACGAAGAATGTCCAGATAGCGTGATACAGTAATCGTTTCGGATCTGAAAAATGGGCCAATGATTCCTTTGGAAGAAATGGCGGCCCAGACCAGTACTTTTTGAGGATGCAGGGACGATGGGACTGCAACATGGGGCTTTTCGGTTCCCCATATGCGCCAGTTCTGTTTATTGACGAAGCCGTCCAGATAAAAATAAAATTCGTCAGTAAACCAAATGTTGCCCACATGCATATCGCCGTCATCAATCCTGTGCACTATATCGTTAGCGAATGTCTCGTGCAGCAATGGTAGCGGCGCTGAGGGGTTGCCGCATTTGAATTTTGTACGGATAGAGGTGTAAACTCTGGCGCATGAGACGATACGTGGACGATGGCGTCATTTGGACCGCAGCTGCAACACGGCGAACGGAAACCCGAGGCCGCTGTTGGATCACCTGCTGCACTAGCTGCGCGTTGCCCTCTGTGGTTGCCGTACGCGGTCGCCCCACCTTTCCAGCACGTTCATCCGTCACGTTCCCAGTCCGTTGAAATTTTCCAAACAGATCCTTTATTGTATCGCTTTTCGGTTCTTTGGTTACATTAAACCTCCGTTGAAAACTTCGTCTTGTTGCAACAACACTGTGTTCTAGGCGGTGGAATTCCAACACGAGAAAAATCCTCTGTTCTAAGGAATAAACCATGTTGTCTACAGCACACTTGCACGTTGTGAACAGCACACGCTTACAGCAGAAAGACGACGCACAGAATGGCGCACCCACAGACTGCGTTGTCTTCTGTATCTTTCACATCACTTGCAGCGCCATCTGTTGTAGAAAATTGTAACTACTGTAATTTCGAAAGTTTGTCCGCCTGAAAATGTACTGTTGTCCCAAGCGTATTGCAACAAACGGTGTATTTCTATCGCTACTCGTTTAGTTTTTATTGCCGTTTCAAATATACCGGTCATTTTTGAAACACCCTGTACGTGAACAGTGCTCTTTCTCTTGTGTTGAAGGTAAATTGTGCAAATTTTCAAAAGCTTTGACAATTTTTTTTAGGGTGGGGTTCATGACCACCGTGACACCCTTTGGGACCGCGCCGGTAATGTGTTACATTTAATGACTGCAATGTCGCTTCTGGCCAACCCAGAACACACGCCGCAATGAGACTGCCAAATCCAACCGCAGAGGAGGCTACGACACGTCTGCCAGCCTGAAGCACCAGTACAGTGTTCTTACGTGCTGGCGACGCTCCAACTGGGTCCCATTTGCAGGACCCTTTCACGCGCCGGCTTGCGCCACTGTGCGCTGGCTGTTCCTGCTGAGGCGCGCCGGCTAGCAGAGCACAGTGGAGCGCTGTCGCCCTGCCCCCAGCAGCACCCAGCACGCCACATTAATCCGCGGGACAGCCCGCTATTCGCGGGCCTGGGCGAGCCATCAGTCACCGGTAACAGAGCCGCGCCGCGTCCGACGGTCTCCAGTTGGGCGTCAAACGCGTAGCCCCGCAGCGACCCAGCCGCGCCGCGCCGCGCCGCGCCACGTCACGCCGTCTTCATATCGGCCGACAGCAGCCGGGAAAACGGCTCCGTAGACCTGTGCCAGTCTTCCCACGCGCCGCATTCCTCGCTCACTGCGCCTCTGTTCTCCGCCGGCTATTCTCAAAGTCGGCTATTTCTTGCGCTGGCTACAAATACCTTTCCGTTATGTTATTCGGCCCGTTTCTTCGTAGAACAGCTTTTCGGCGTGAATAACTTTTGTTAGCGGGCAGCTCCATTAGAGGTGCGGAAGGTATCACATGGTTGCAACAAATTTTATTTAAAATTTTATTTTAGTCATCAGTCTTCCGACTGGTTTGATGCGGGCGGCGACTAGTTCCCCACAAGGTTCAAAAGGCTCTGAGGTCATCAGTCCCCTAGAATTTAGAATTACTTAAGGGGCTCCGGAACGCCCTATACTTGCAATGTTAAAATAACGCTTATAAATTACATCTTTCCTCACAAAGTATTTGAGGTAGGAAGTTGAACTTTTTACAGATTATTTATTGGAATATGGGCTAGAACTTAACACAGGGATTTTACAAAATTTTAGTTCAGTTATTAAAGATGATTTTTTTCAATTGTAATGAAAATTCACAACATTTTTTTCCAATTTTTTATTTATATATTCAAAAATATAGTTTTTTTTCGAAAAAGGCTGTGTTAAATTATGCGGAAGGTACTGTGTAACATTTACTGAAAGTTTGAAACAAATACGTTTGGAAGATCCTTAGAAAACATGTAATTAGTATGAGAAAATAAAAGTTTTGGGAATCGAGCGACAAAGATTGGATTAACTTTTTAGTGCATTCCAGGTCCATAGGATGGATTATCTTCATCCTCTGCAGACTCCTCCTCCAGCTTCCTCTTGTTCCTCCTCCTGTTTACTCTTGCTTGTATTTATAGACTCTTTACAGCCCTGTCTGCAGCCCGAAGGCGTTCCTTGTCTAAAGCAAGCATCGCTCGTACCATGTTAGAACCTATCTTCATTCCCATATTTCTAAATACCTTGCACCTTACAATGTTGGCATCATTGAAAGTCGCAACAGCATCATACACACCAAAGTGAAGTGTTTCTATTCCAACACAACACAGTCTTGGGGATTCTCGACCATATAACACTATTTACACTTTCATTGGGGGTTTTGAGTTTTTCCGTGAATACTCTTTTTCAACAGTTCAGGTGCTGCTAAGTCTCTGAAAATAGGTTTCAGCACCTCCATTATGTACCTGATGAGCACGGACGTTAATAATAACACCATTTGACAGCAGTTTAACAGCGCCACAGTGGGCCACGCCCATGTAGAACACATTTTAAAAAAAAATTGAAAAATAGTTGTAGTCTTCGGAATTGAATAAATTATATATTTATTAAAACGTAATAGTCTGCAGATTAAGAAAACGCAAAAAAAGTAAAAATTGAACTTTTCATGATTTTGAGCCTTTCCGGAGCCCCTTAAACCTAACTAACCTAAGGACATCACACACATCCATGCCCGAGGCAGAATTCGAACCTGCGACAGTAGCGGTCACGCGGTTCCACACTGTAGCGCCTAGAACCGCTCGGCCATTCCGGCCGGCTCCCCACAAGGGAAACTCCCTATCGTACCCCGCCTCCCCCCCCCCCCCCCCCCTTCCACAGATTTAGTGGCAAGTTAGCCCGCTGGATATAGCCCGGCAAAAACTGAACACAGAGCAAACGCGAAAACAGCATCAAGCTGTACTGAACTGTGGAAAAAAGAAGAAAAACAGAAACAGTGAATGGCCGATTTTAATCTATGCAATATTGAGCAATGTTAATCACGCTGGTGTTGTGGTTGTGTGATCACTGCAAGCGAGAAAGTATGGATTCATATCTCATTCAGAGCAATTTTTTTTCACAAAATTACGAACTTTCCGTCCATTCATTGTCGTGTCTCTTCGCTGTATTCAAATGTGTCATGGCCGAATGTCAGTTTGAAACAGAGCGTGTAATGAAGGGACCTCCAGAAGTACGGACCTCGTATTTGTTCTACACAGGTACGACGTGTTATGCCTCTTGCTTTCCGTGAAGCCCTTCGTTGTAACATAGTTCACACTCGATTATTTGTTGTTTTCGCTTCTGTGAGAGGTCTATGCGACATCTACTATTATCATAATTATTATTGTTATGTACAATGTAGAAAGGTTGACTTCTACTTTACGAAAAACGGATTAACGACATGACACTTCTGTCGGGTAATGAATCCATTCCTGGAGCATACAGTTAAATCAAATAATTTATTTCAAGATCCTGATTTCAAACTAGGTTTTGCTAATGACAAAGCGTTAAGTGCATGTGATACAGAATATGAAGTAATAAGAGAAGAAGAAGATACCATTCGGATACTGAAAACATTCCAGATGTAGATGACGCCGATACAATGATAGAAGAAGAGGGCGGCCGGAGTGGCCGAGCGGTTCTAGGCGCTTCAGTATGGAACCGCGGCTACTACGGTCGCAGGTTCGAATCCTGCCTCGGGCATGGATGTGTGTGATGTCCTTAGGTTAGTTAGGTTTAAGTAGTTCTAAGTTCTAGGGGACTGATGACCTCAGAAGTTAAGTCCCATAGTGCTCAGAGCCATTTGAACCATTTGATAGAAGAAGAAAACTGCTCTGTACAGGAAGAAACAGGTAATTACTCAAAGCGTATAGTATTTTTTTAATATTATGGCTTTACGGTAATTATATTTACAAAGAATCATTTCATTCGAAAACACCTATTATTGTTATTAGTATTATTATTATTGTTGTTGAGATAAAGAATGGCAAACGCAAGAGAAATGAAACAGCTCTGAGAAGAAATTTGTGCAAGAAGAGGAGGAACTGTGGTGAACAGTATGTAAACAGAAAGAGAAAAGCTATTACTAGGAGATCTCTATTACTACCCTGTGGCGACAAATGTAGATTAAGATGCACAACATATGTAACTGATGGAATAAGGAGAAATTTGCATTCTGCTTTCTGGTCGCTGGGAGGTATAATACAGCAGAGGGAGTTTGGTTGCGATGTACTACTGTAGTGGAACCAAAATACAGGTATGTTAAACAACACACTAGTATTCATCACACAAAAATATTGCTTATCATTTTGAAATTGAAGAGAGAGAATCAGAGTCTGTAAAAGCATTTTTCTTTCAACTCTGAGCATCAGCCATCGGTACGTGGCAACTTCATGGTCCAAAAAAGTATGTGATGGGATATTAGAGGGAGAATTAAAGAGGAAACATAGAAATAGAAAGAAAATAGATGAGCAGGATCTTAAGAAAGCGAGAGAACACGTTCTCTCTTTTGATAGTGAACAGTCTCATTACTGCAGAAGCGATTCCAAAAAGCAGTATTTAGATGGAAGCCTTGATATTACGCCTTTATGAGGATTCCTTCTTGAAGAAAGGTTTACCGCTTGTAGAAAAGCCTGCATGCACACCAGAAGTAGGCATATATTTAGTACTTACTTGCAGCGTTGCATTGAATGGAACTTCATTACTATTTTCATTAGCAGTCAAAGATTTAAACCCAGGTTCACCATGCGCCTACTTCTGCTTTCCATATTAATAAAACACTAAATTCACAAAAGACTGTAAGTTTGCAATGCCATGCGAAGACAACAAAGTAGCAAACATGCAGCCAGTGTTACCAACAATAGCATTATTCAGAATGGTGTGCCAATCGTTGGGGGGTTGGGTTGTTTGGGGGAGCAGACCAGACAGCGAGGTCATCGGTCTCATCGGATTAGGGAAGGCGGGAAAGGAAGGCGGCCTGCCCTTTCAAAGGAACCATCCCGACATTTGCCTGGAGCGATTTAGGGGAATCACGGAAAACCTAAATCAGGATGGCCGGACGCGGGATTGAACCGTCGTCGTCCCGAATGCGAGTCCAGTGTCCTAATGTGCCAATAGTAAACCAATCATGTTCATACTGGGAGAATATCACAACCCAAAACGCAACCGTTCTCAGCTGAAGAAAAGGATTAAGTATGACTGATTTGAAAGTAGATTATGTGCCATATTGAGTATTTCTGACATCTTTTGATCTGTAACACTTTCACACAGCGAGAGGTTCAGTTACAGTACTCAGACGATGGCAGTAACTCAGAAATGACATTTTTTGAGTTTAACGCTAAGACATCAAAATGTTACTTTTAGTTACCAGAAATCTCTGCTAGACGAAACGGAGTCTTTTTCCGGCCACGGCCAAAACAGCAGCCAATTAGGAGGAGAGACAAAGTGTGTCAGCTTACTCGGAATGAGAGGGCAGTCAGCTTCAGTAGTTCAACAGTTTTCTCCCCATGTTCAGTTAGCAAAAGCCAGAGTTTCTATATTGTCATACTGTCCGTTCTTTTTGGTGCTTCCCATTCGTTCCTCACTTGGCCTATTTTGAAGATAACGTCTTCATTTCTTACATCTACATGTACATGATTACACTAAGCTCCACAATTAAGTGCCACGAATACGGTTCATCGAAGGACCTTCAAGCTGTTTCTCTATGGTCCCACTGTCTGTCAGCGCGCGGGAAAAAACGAGCACTTGGATCTTTCCGTGGGTGTTCTGATTTCCCTTCTGATTTCTTTATCAGTCCGTCTTATTTTCAGCACCCCTCCACAGCACCAAATCTGAAATGCCTCGCTACTTCTCTTTTCCCTATTTTCCCACTGTCTATAATTCACTTCTGTATAATACTATGCTGCGAACTCACATTTGCAGAAATTTTTCCTCAAATTAAGGCCTATCACATTTATGCCCATATGTGATAGTAGCTTTGTTTTGGCCACGATTGTTCTACAGGGCTATTACAAATGATTGAAGCGATTTCATAAATTCACTGTAGCTCCATTCATTGACATATGGTCACGATACACTACAGATACGTAGAAAAACTCATAAAGTTTAGTTCGGCTGAAGCCGCACTTCAGGTTTCTGCCGCCAGAGCGCTCGAGAGCGCAGTGAGACAAAAAGGCGACAGGAGCCGAGAAAGCGTATGTCGTGCTTGAAATGCACTCACATCAGTCAGTCATAACAGTGCAACGACACTTCAGGACGAAGTTCGACAAAGATCCACCAACTGCTAACTCCATTCGGCGATGGTATGCGCAGTTTAAAGCTTCTGGATGCCTCTGTAAGAGGAAATCAACGGGTCGGCCTGCAGTGAGCGAAGAAACGGTTGAACGCGTGCGGGCAAGTTTCACGCGTAGCCCGCGGAAGTCGAAGAATGAAGCAAGCAGGGAGCTAAACGTACCACAGCCGACGGTTTGGAAAATCTTACGGAAAAGGTTAAAGCAGAAGCCTTACCGTTTACAATTGCTACAAGCCCTGACACCCGATGACAACGTCAAACGCTTTGAATTTTCGGCGCGGTTGCAACAGCTCGTGGAAGAGGATGCGTTCAGTGCGAAACTTGTTTTCAGTGATGAAGCAACATTTTTTTCTTAATGGTGAAGTGAACAGACACAATGTGCGAATCTGGGCAGTAGAGAATCCCCACGCATTCGTGCAGCAAATTCGCAATTCACCAATAGTTAACATGTTTTGTGCAATCTCGCGGTTTAAAGTTTATGGCCCCTTTTTCTTCTGCTAAAAAAACGTTACAGGACACGTGTATCTGGACATGTTGGAAAATTGGCTCATGCCACAACTGGAGACCGACAGCGCCGAATTCATCTTTCAACAGGATGGTGCTCCACTGCACTTCCATCATGATGTTCGGCATTTCTTAAACAGTAGATTGGAAAACCGATGGATCGGTCGTGGTGGAGATCATGATCAGCAATTCGTGTCATGGCCTCCACGCTCTCCCGACTTATCCCCATGCGATTTCTTTCTGTGGGGTTATGTGAAAGATTCAGTGTTTAAACCTCCTCTACCAAGAAACGTGCCAGAACTGCGAGCTCGCATGAACATGGAGACATGCTGCACCGAGTGTGGGAGGAACTTGATTATCGGCTTGATGTCTGCCGAATCCCTAAAGGGGCATATATGGAACATTTGTGAATGCCTAAAAAAACTTTTTGAGTTTTTGTATGTGTGTGCAAAGCATTGTGAAAATATCTCAAATAATAAAGTTATTGTAGAGCTGTGAAATGGCTTCAATCATTTGTAATAACCCTGTAGTTGCCTGTGCTGGTGTGCTCTGTATGTCCTCCGCGCTTCCAAGATAGAGGTATTACTTCACTTCGTGGTCCCCTGTTTGCATTAGCTTACACTAATCACTTTTCTCCTACACCGAATTATGCTAATCTTTCTTCGATACTGCTGTCCGCAAATGGATTCAACATCAGTTGCGTACCTGTTCCGATATGTCGCACAGACTTATTTAGATTAGCCTACTGTGCGACAGTGCGGAATTTCAGGACCCTTCTGGATGCCGCGCACGCGTTAGCACACAGCTCCCCGGATTCGAGGAGGCACTGCGACCCAGGATCGAATCCACCTGGCTGACAAGGGCCGATGCGCCGGCCAGTATGGATGTGGTTTTTATGTGGTTTTCCACATCACACTTCGTGAGTATCAGGCTGGTATCCACGTCCCACCTCAGTTAGACTGTTCGAAAACCTTTCGGAAACGTTGTCAAGCTTACACATGAATAATAACAGACGCAGACAAGCGGGGAAAACAAATTCCGGCGCGGGTGGGAAGAGGTGGCGAGTGGAAGGGTATACGGTCGCCCTCTACGAGTAACACCGCCAGAAGCAGAATAACATGTGAAACGCGTACGTTTCATAGGCAGCGATGGCGAGCCGCAGAATCTCTCACCAAAGAGCATGTAGTCAGTTCTGTTGCGAGTTAGTAGTAGTTAGTAGCGAGCCGCGAGAGTAAGTAGTTTGTTGTGAGTTTGCAGTTCAGTTGCATGTAGGGAGTCGGTAGTAGCAGTTGGAGAGTAGTAGTCAGTACTGTTGTGTGTGAGGAGTCGTTGGGCGTCGACATGGCTCTATGGTCGGGATTCAGGACGAGGTATATTGTTAAATAAGGTAATGAAGCAGCATTGCGCTCATCTGATAATGTAATGGATCTTAAGTGTAATTAATTTGTTCAAGAATCGCCCCATAATAATTTCGTTTTTAAAGCAACCATTTTAACAAAGAATCCTTTTTTGAAATAATATTTCCCTTGCATTTCCTTAAAGAAAAGTTTCCCTTAAATTCAAAAAAAATATATTTGCGATGCATTTCCTCCGAGCTATGGCGAAAAATAAGAGCAGATGCAGTTTTATTGAGGTAAGAATTTGAGTTTAATCAGGGCCTAAAGATCGACATTTCGGTCTATTTGCGTTTTCATTGTCACTGAGATTTCATTTTTTATTGAATTGACTTACATTTTTTGTGGGGAGCTTACACATGGCTCAGATTGCTACTTCTCATTTAATTGTCATTGTCAATAAATTATTTTATTTGCTGGTAGGTTACACTAGGTTCTGTTCTCGTTAACATTCAAATGATTGTCTTTCAAAATTTTCCGGGGAGGTTACTCTTGGCTCCATTTATATTAAATAATTGTCAATTTTTAAAAATTTTGTGGGGAGGTTACACATGTCACCCCCGTGAAGACACGAGACAGAAGATGCGAAACTTCAGCGAAGAACTTCCCGAAGTCCCTAAATATGGCATTAACTTGAATCCTGCTGTCTATAACAAATCGGAGTCTCGTGAAGGAACAGAGCAATCGAAATGCTAATTGACCCATTATCTAGTCAACTATGAAGGAAAACTACCGTTCATTTCGGGCTTCAAGAAGTGAATACCAAACGCAGCTACATTTTCGATTTTTTTATGTGTTTAAATATGCCTCATGGCATGCACGCTGTTCACACCTGAGTACAAAAGTCGTGTATTCCCAGATATACATGCTGCGGTGATGCTGCATCTCCACAACAGAACTTGTTTTCGGGACGACCTGACGTATTTCCTCTGCACGTGAGATAATAAAGTTTAAGCACCATTTCACTGCCCTCGCTGTATTTCCGCAATGCAGCTTCACTGCATTTTCTGTCCATGAGCAGCACTCCTGAGTAATACCTCTCTACGAGTTGCTATAAAGTTCTGTTTGTGGTTCTGCGGCAGCTGTAAAGGAAGTTATGTGCTCCACTGTGCTGCTTAATATCGCCTCTGCTGGAGCTTTAGAATACACGGTCCTAATTGCTTTCTTTATAGTGGTACAGCAAACGCATATACACACACCAAGTGCGTCTTACCAAGTTCATGGCTGCCCAGAATAAAAAAGAAATTACCGTAAAAGTGTGGGAGTGAAACCTCATTGGAGATATAAGCTCCTTAGCGGTGATAATGTCGAAACTGCAGCTAATAGGCCGGCAAAAAAGGCAGATTCTAAAATACGATGAGTACTGTGGTTTTGGAACGTTTCAGTCGGGTATGTATAGGATAAATTTGGTTGGTTATGTAGCGTGTGCCAGAGATGTTTTTTAGACTTTACGAGCAAATTCTTCAGGAGCAATATCAATGTAAACATATTTCCTGACATATTTCGTTCTAGAGTTGTTAAGGAAAGCATACATTAAAAACGTTCCAGACCTGATTCAAAAAGTGGATTTTGCAACAAATAGTTAACATTCATTTTATTAGATAGTCGAGTTAAACTTTTGGTGCTAATCAGGCTTGGGAGGTAAATTTAATTTTTTACTTTTTTATATTTTTGTCGTTCGCCCATTGGGCAGGTTCTAACGTGGACCACCATCTATATCTTCTGCTGTTCTTTTTGTTGTGACATTATTGTTGTGCACTTTCACCTTTTCTATCAACTGGCATATTTACTTCCGTCTTTTCCTCCTACCTTTCACCAACCAATCTGAAGCATCTGTCACTTGGCGTTGATTTCTTACAACTACATATAGCTCGATGGAACTTATGCACCTATATCTTCATCGATACTCCGCAATCCATCTTACGGCGTGAGGTGGGAGATAACCCGTACCACTATTAGTCATTTCATTTGTAAGTAGGCTGTTTATGTTTTCTTTATGTAAGTAGGCTGTTTATGTTTTCTTTATGTAAGTAGGCTGTTTAGGTTCTTATATTGGTAACGCCGCCGCCACGTAGCGCTCTCTGTATGAAAATCACGGGCTGTGCTGTATGCAGTCTGTGGCTAGTTTGCATTGTTGTCTGCCATTGTAGTGTTGGGCAGCGGCAGCTGGATGTGAACAGCGCGTAGCGTTGCGCAGTTGGAGGTGAGCCGCCAGCAGTGGTGGATGTGAGGAGAGAGATGGCGGAGTTTGAAATTTGTAAAAATTGGTGTCATGAACTGATATATATATTATGACTATTAAGGTAAATACATTGTTTGTTCTCTATTAAAATCTTTCATTTGCTAACTATCCCTATCAGTAGTTAGTGCCTTGCATAGTTTGAATCTTTTATTTAGCTGGCAGTAGTGGCGCTCGCTGTATTGCAGTAGTTCGAGTAACGAAAATTTTTGGTGAGGTAAGTGATTTGTGAAAGATACAGGTTGACGTTAGTAAGGGCCATTCCTTTGTAGGGATTTCTGAAAGTCAGATTGCGTTGCGCTAAAAATATTGTGTGTCAGTTTAAGCACAGTCATGTATAAATTGATCTAAGGGGACGTTACACATTTCCTGTTCCACCCACAAATAGAACTAGAGAAAAGAAGAGTGGCTATATGCCTCCTTGTGATCCCTAATTTCTTGTATCTTATGTTCGTGGTTCTTACGCCCAATGTATCTTAGAGTCAACAAAATCGTTCTGTAGTCAGCTTCAGATGACGGTTCTCTAAATTTTCTCAACAGCGTTCCTCGAAAAGACTGAAAGACTGTCGCCTTCCCTCCAGGGATTCCGATATAAGTTCTCAAATCATCTCCGTAACACTTGCGTCTCGTTCGACCCTAACAAACAACAACAAATCCAACAGTAACAATTCTAGCAGCCGGCTTGTGAACTGCTTCGATGTCTTCCTTTTAATCTGATCTGGTAAGGATCCCAAACACTCGCGCAGTACTCCACAGCACGTCCTTTACAGGTGAACCACAGTTTCCTAAAGTTAAAACGTCCCCTTTGAAAAATTTATACAAGACTGTGCTTAACCTGACAGACTGTGCTTAACCTGACACACAATATTTTTAGCGCAACGCAATCTGACTTCCAATAATCCCTACAAAAGAATGGCCCTGACTAACATTAACCTATACCTTTCACGGATCACTTACCTCACAAAAATCTTCATTACTCGAACTACTGCAATACAGCGAGCGCCACTACTGCCAGCTAAATAAAAGATTCAAACTACGGAAGGCACTAATTACTGATAGGGATAGTTAGCAAATGAAAGATTTTAATAGAGAACGAACAATGTATTTACCTTAATATCATCAAGAGTCATAACATATGTAATTTCAAAACTCCGCCATTTCCTTCCACACATCCACCACTGCTGGCGGCTCACCTCTAACTGCGCAACGCTACGCGCTGTTAACATCCAGCTGCCCCTCTACAATGGCAGACAGCAATGCAAACTAGCCACAGACTGCACACAGCACAGCCAGTGATTTTCATACAGAGCGCTACGTGGCATTACCAACATAAAAATCTAAACAGCCTACTTACATAGCCCCCATGCTCCCCACAAAAAATTTTACAAATTGTTTTGGGCAGTGGCCAATAATGATTTGATAAAATTTTTCATAACTACAATAACAAAGAAATCAAATGCACACACTTATTGATACAATGTTGGTCAAAAGCTAAAATTTTCACACAGTCCATAAAGACAGTCCTGATCATTCATCATAATAGTAATTACAGTTTTTTTCACAAAGTCTCATTAGTAAAAGAAATTGCACACAGAAGTAGTGGATTTCCATGCAGTCTTGAAGAAGTAGTGTTGTCCTTCCAACGGAAAGACAGTGCTGACTCTTGACTTGCTGACAGGTAATGGGCCACAACAGAGCAAACCCACCGCAGAGTCATTCGACGTTTTGAAGAATATTGGTAGGTAGGTCATCACAGAGTAGACCCACTGGAGTCCTGGTAGAGATTACGGTATTGGTGCTATGTAAGTAGGCTGTTTATGTTTTCTTATCGGCAACGTTACGTAGCGCTCTGTATGAAAATCACTGGCTGTGCTGTGTGCAGTCTGTGGCTAGTTTGCATTGTTGTCTGCCATTGTAGTGTTGGGCAGTGGCAGCTGGATGTGAACAGCGCGTAGCGTTGCGCAGTTAGAGGTGAGCCGCCAGCAGTGGTGGATGTGTGGAAGGAAATGGCGGAGTTTTGAAATTACATATATTATGACTTTTGATGATATTAAGGTAAATACATTGTTCATACAGAGCGGTACGTGGCATTACCAATATAAAAATCTAAACAGCCTACTTACAAAGTTTTCCTAATAAACCGAAGTCGACCATTCGTCTTTCTTACAATAATCCTCACTTGTTCGTTTCATTTCATGTCGCTTTGGTATAATGCATTGATACATGTAAATGACGTAACTGTATCAAGCAGAAGCTGTATCCAAGTATTATGGGTTTAATTTTCCTACTCATCCGCATCAAGTTGCATTTTTCTACATTTAGAGCCAATTATCACACCAACTAGAAATTTTGTCTAAGTCATCTTGCATCCACCTAGAGTCGCTCAACGACGGCGCCTTACCGTACACCACACCATCATCAGCAAACTACCGCAGACTGCTACTCACCCTGTTCGCCAAATCATTTACATACACAGAGAATGACTGGGGTCCTACCGCACCTCCTGGCGACACCCTTGTCTCTGATGAACATTCGCCATCGAGGACTACGTACTAGGTTCCGTAACATAACAAGTCTTCGAGCCACTCACACAGCTTTGAACCTATTCCATATGCTTGTAACCTCCCCCTCACTTATCGACCTTAATGACAGTGAAAAATTAAACCGCGTGTACCTAATGGAAATTGGGGAAAAGCAATCGTCACCGAAGTTAATATGTCGGTAAAGAGGGAGGAAAGGGTTACATCTAAATGGAAGGAAAAATGCTAATGAAACTGGTGGAAATTGATTTTGAGAAAGGGGCGAAGTTAATAAAGAAAGTAAAAGTGCGGCCGTTACGTTAACAATTAACTAGCGGTAATTAGATATTTGAGATTTGGGGGAAATTACGGTCGCCAGTCCTAAGGACAATTACTATAGTAACTGAAAAAGAAAGGTTATTACACATATAATTAGCACTATAAGTCTGGCAACTAAAGGTTGACACATGTAGTGTGAAAACTGAAAGTTTGTCAGAAGTAATAAATTTCGCTACACTCTGACTTAATTTAGCAAAAGAATTAATAAAACAGGAAAATCGAAAGTTAATTCAGTGACTGAAGTTAATAGTGAGCTTTCTTTCTGAAGCACATCGAAATTCAGTAAAACACGGTTAGTCTTGGACTACCTCAACAATCATTTCAAAAGCTACTTGAATCTACGCAATTTAGAAAGAAGAGATTTAACTTTGAACTTGAATTAAATGATTCTGAACAATAGTAAAATTTAGTACGTACCAAGCTGAGCTGCAGTCACAGGTAAGCTAAAATACGGTAACAAAACTCGCACTCTTAATTCGTGCTTGTGTAATCTAAATATTGTAGCCAGCTATGATATACTTTAACTGAACTTTGAAATTAAAGCAGTGAAATGCTATATTATTATTTTAATGCTGGCGTTTGAATTTCAACGACACTCGGGTTCATTCCGGAAAAGGAAGGGACCCTGCTTGGCAATGCAATTGCGACAATGAGCAACAAAGGTTCATGCTAAGTGGCTGTAATTATAGTTACGAAAATGGTACAGTTTGAAAAGCTGAGGTCAGCCATATTGTTCTAAAACTTTACGTGCTTCCAGTCTTCCTTGTTGGTTGATTGAAGGTTCGATGCCGTCGATCGAGGAGGTGGCGACAGTCACTCATTGTCGGCTGTCGCTGTTGCAGAAGCTGGATGTTGGCGCGCCTTCTTCTCGACACGATCACCAGACGAAACGGGTTCTTGATATGCGCCAGCTAATGCTTCCCGTCCGCGACACCATGTCAGAAACTATCATCGCAAGTCGAACGCAATTACATGCTGCCAAACCCCGAAAGCGCGGCAACTCGCGGGAGCTTCACACAACTCACCTGCTCCACTCGCTACTCCAGCCAGACTCTCTCTATGCCCTGCCCGCGCTCCACGCGGCAGAGTTAACACTACCAAAGATCCTACACACTTTGATTCTTCACACGACCTATCGATGTAATCGTTCGATAGCAGTTTTCCCTAGGCAAGACCCAGCGTAAAAATACAAATAATATTTACGAAACAAACCAATTTTACATCGACATATATGCATAAATATATATATACAAATAGTAAAACAATTACAATATGTAAAGACACAGAAACGTCATATATTCAGGTAACAAAAATAAGGAAAACAAATTTATAGTACAATAAATGGAAATAGGAGGATATGCATTTCCGGGGTTACATGCTCGTATCTTCAACAGCCTGCTTCATCCATAGTTCACAGAATATCATGTGAGAAAATGGCAAACTGAGTTTCGCAACAGCGTTGCTTCCTAAAACCATGCAAATTCGTAGACATAAGCTTCTCGGTCTCAAGAAAATTATTATACCTGAACTGACAAAGAATCTACAGCAAACAAATGTTGGGATATTGCTTTGTCATTTTGCGTGTCCGTTCCCTTGCCCTTCTGATACACAGGAGACACCTTACACTGGGCAAGAGATTCGCGATAAGGAAGGGGCCAATGCCGTGGAGTACTCTTTGAAAAACCGAATTGGGATTCCATCCCGACATGGTGACTTGCTATGAATTTCTTCAGTTGTTTCTCTACGCCAGAGATGCTTATGTCGTTCACACGGCGGTCTGTTCCATGATCAAACGATGATATGTCTGTACGATTCTTCTGCGTAAACGATTTCTTGAACTTAAAATTTAAAATTTCGGCTTTCGTTTTGGTATCTTCAATTGCCATACCAGACGGGTCAACAAGTGACTGGATGGAAACATTAGACCAACTTAGTGATTTTATCTGGGACCAGAATTTTCTAGGGTTCTATGGCAGATCGTTTGCTAAGGTTGACGATAGTAGCTGTTGTATGCTTCGGGCGTAGATCTTTTCACAGACGCACGAATCTCTACTAACCTTAGCTTGTCGTCATTTGCGCGTTTTCCTTTTGAACCGAGAATGCAATAGTCTCTGCTTCCGCAGCAGTTTTCTAATCTCGTTATTAAACCATGGTGGGTCTTTTCCGTCCTTAATCCGCTTACTGGTCACATAATTTTCTGGACCACGATTTACAGTCTCCTTAAACTTTACCCATAATCCCTTTACGTCCATCTTACTGGAACTAAGTCATGTCATTTCACTATCAGAGTGAGATGCTAACAACTGCTCATGTGCCACACAGAACCACACTTCACGTAAAACATTTAACCCGTTTTCCTCCGGGATTCTGTTGTCGGTTTTCCACTTTGCAGCTTGTTCTTCCTGTTGAATGTTTGCTTATCCATTACACTTCTGGTTTTAATTTCTCGGGTGCATGTCATATCCTGCTTTACTAAAGTACCTAGGTATTTAGACTTTATTATTTCTTCAGCTGTATGCTGTCCGAATCTTGTGGTTGTCTTCTTCACCTTTATACCAATGACCATACTTTAAGATTACTTACTATTAATTCCTATCCCATACTACTGGAATGTTGCATGCAGATCTTCTATAATTTTTTACGTTGTCAGTTTATTTCAAAGAAAAGAAGCATGTCGACAGCGAATTTTATACATTCTACCGTATTCGCACCGATACACGCAAGTCAAAACAGTTCTTTACTATTTCCTCCAATTGTAACTTGAATAGTGTGGGAGAGAGAGAGACAGCATCCATGTCTGAACTCTCTGCCTACGAGACTTCCATTTGTCGTCTCTTCTCCAGTTTGTGCCTTGGCTTCCTACTCCATGTGTAGGTTCTTAATTACCCTCTTTCCTCTTCAGTTCATTTCCTTTTCTGTGTGTGTGAAATCTTATGAAACTTAGCTGCTAAACTGATCAGTCCCTAAGCTTGCACACTACTTAACCTAAATTATCCTAAGGACAAACACACACACCATTGCCCGAGGGAAAACTCGAACCTCCGCCGGGACCAGCCGCACAGTCCGTGATTGCAGCGCCTGAGACCGCTCGGCTAATCCAGCGCGGCAAATTTTTCTTCTGTAGCCATTCACTCCCCTCAAGCATCTCATCTCTGGTACACGAATTTTTCTGTAATCTTCCCTTTTAATGATCCAAGTCTTGCTTCCATACAACTGTAATGGTATCGCCAAAGGTTTGAAAAGTTCAATTTTTGTATCTTATCGCGTTTTGTAGTAAAACGTTGTGTTTTATTTTCCACATATTGCTTGAAATTTGTGCAACTCTTCATCTATTTCATTATCATAACTCTTGTCGCAGCCTAGATATTTTAAAATTTGGCACCCGTTCCATTATTTTGTTGTTAATTCCTTGTTTTCGACCATGCTGGGTGTTTGTCTTGGAAAGACATACGTTTAGTCTGATGTAACGAAATTTTAAGATTGTACACTCTACATATTTCGTTTAACCGATGGAGTGCTAACTATAGAACATCCTCAATTTCTTGTATTATTATTATTTTACTGGCCGTGAATAGTATTTTACTTAGAGTTGTGTGTTATATTGTTTAGATCCTAATAATTACCAGATTTACAGTTTTTAAGGACATTTTTATAAAGGTATTACAACGAGTAGGTTAAAGAGAACACCTCTGTCTCGCTCCTTAGTTTCATATGTGATTTGTCCGTAGTAGTCCTGTACTTATTACTATTTTTGTCTCTCGATACAACCTTCTGATTACTCTTATTAGGTGTGGTGACAAAATCATTGTGACTCATTATAGCCTATCATTTATTTCGATCAATTCAACCAAAAGCTTCTTCAAAAACTGTAAAAGCAGTGTAGCTTTCAGCTAAAATTGCTTATTTTCCTTTTTTTCCTGTATAAAATACTGTGGCTACATGAACGTCCTTTTCTACATCCACACAGCAGTTTCAGCATTCGCTTCTGTTGTCCTTGACCAGCGAGATAAGATCCACCGTGTTTCAGGAGCTTAGAATTTCTCACTTTTGCCAGAACATGCAGATTCGATGTAAGAATTGAGATTAAGGAGGTTCATCAATGTATCTCTGTCTCTTCTCAGGCCCTGTAGACCACGCGCTGCATCAACGATCTGCTTCCACCGCCTTCTATCTCTCGCAGCCCCTCTCCACCATGCGGAAATTCGTAATGCTGCGATGTCCTTATCAATGTCATCTTTCCACCTTGGCCCAATGGTCTTGTTGCCTAGAGAGCCTCCGCCGTACACCGTCAGGTGGCTTGCGGAGTATGGATGTAGATGTAGATGTAGAGTTCCTTCAAATGCTTTCTTGGCGATTCTGTTGTTTTCCATTCTGGCCACATGTCCAGCCCATTGCAGTCTCCTACTTTTTAATTTCTGGATGATAGTGGGTTGCATCATTAACTGATAAATTTCATTGTGCTTTCGAATTCTCCATACGCCATTCTCCAGCACAGGTCCCCAGATTTTTCTCATTACTTTTCTTTCAAAAACATTCAGTTTTTCTCTTTCATTCTTCAATCAATGTATGCATCCTGAAATTTTTCACTTCTTGGAGTTATGTCTCTTTGGAATTACGCCCTTCATTTGTCCTGGGAGGAAAAATTTAATTTTCGTTTGTTAGTTTACTGGCTTGTGCTCTCACTATGCAGAGAGCAGACATCGAAAGACAGGCAGGTGGGGACCATTGCTCCTCTGACAGGTGTATCCGAGAGGACGCACACCGTTACGCCCTTCGGGTGCCGAAACGGGCGTCGGCTGCAGACTGCAGACTGCTGACTGCGGGCACAATGTTTTCCCGATACGACGGACAATACCCGGGGGATTCACAACACCTTTTTATTGGCAATCTGGCGCCGGGATTCGCGCAATACTACTCTTTCAATTTCTGCCGGGGGGCCTCGCGATTCCCCGAGGTGCTCGAGGGAGAACAGTGCCGCTGTCTGCGCGGATATAAAGTAGCAGCCCGCTGTCTGCTTGCTCTCTGCTACTTGCCGCTGTTTTCGTGCGAAAGTGCGATACAGCCAACGGGGAAAGGCGGAATTGCGCTGCGTTGGTAGGTGTGTGTCACACGGAATGTACGCCTTTATTCCACGTTCCGCTTTGCCTTTCTAGTTAAAGGAGTGCAGGTTTGTTGTGACGACAGAGGGAAGTCGGGAATTAACGCCATGTTAAATCGTAATGGGGTCTATACGACTTTACGACAAAATATTTCACGTACTCACCTAATAACCTCATCGAAAAAAAAATATTACTGTACTCCTTAAATGACTATACGGTCGCTTTACTGCTCAGTAACTGTTGACCTTTCATTGCACACGTCAGTCGTGAATGTGAAAAGGTGTGTGCCAAGCGATTGTATCAAGTGCAGTAAAATGGTTCGAAGCGGACAAGTGACATAATGGCAGACAGGACCTATCGCGTTTGGACGTACCCAGGATCACAACTTGAATGAACTTATGCACTTTGCAGGAGTATGCGAATAATATTAATAGACGCTATGCTAATAGTAAATTAGCCACAATTATTTTTGTGACCACTCTTTTCAATGACGCATTTCGAAAATATCGTCATCAGGCTCTGAAAAGAAATTTTTACCAAACCAATTAGATGTTGTGAAAACATTGTACAAATGTGGTATAGCCACATATTATACGTAGACACCATACAATGTACTGAGTCTGCAGCGTCCCCTTAGAAAAATTATTGAATTACTGTGCTGATAAACCTCTTACATTATTTGCTTTTCAAACAGCTGAGCAAAACTGAACGTACTCAGACATTTCCCTCTTTACCTATTCTGATCATCACTAAACTGACACACAATATTTTCAGCGCAACGCGATCTGACTTTCAATAATCCCTACAAAAGAATGGCCCTGACTAACATTAACCTATACCTTTCACAAATCACTTACCTCACAAAAGTCTTCGTTACGAGAACTACTGCAATACAGCGAGCGCCACTACTGCTAGCTGAATAAAAGATTTAAACAACTGAAGGCACTAACTACTGATAGGCATAGTTAGCAAATGAAAGATTTTGATGGAGAACAAACAATGTATTTACCTTAATAGTGTTCAAAAGTCATAATATATATAGCAGTTCATGACATCCATTCTTACAAATGTACTGTTTCTGATGGACACACGTCCAGATCACCCGCTCTCAAAACTCCGCCATTTCTCTCCCCACATCCACCACTGCTGGCGGCTCACCTTCAACTGCGCAACGCTACGCTCTGTTAACAGCCAACTGCCCAACACTATAATAGCAAACAACAATGCAAACCAGCCACAGACTGCACACAGCACAGGCAGTGATTTTCATACAGAGCGCTACGTGGCGTTACCAACATAAAAACCTGTAAGCCTACTTACAAGTCAACTTAAGTGTGCCATATTGAATAGGAACAGAATGTCCGTGGCTGGAGAACCACGTAAGAAAACTAAAGTGGCCGCAAAGTGTCAGCATATCATACACAAGTGAAGGCAACGAATGCCAAAAAATGCATACAGATAGGCAGTAATCATAGGAATAACATTAAAAAAAGTCATGTACATGTAGTTTGATATCGTGTAGTAAAAATTACAGTTAACGTAATAAAAAGTCTAAAAGTGCCTAGGTGGGGGGGGGGGGGGGGTAGGGCCAATCAGAAACGTTTATTTCGGTTAACGGACTGAGTCCAAGGAAGGCACAAAACATTATGACAGGAATAGTCTAAGTACGTATTATTGTAAAACCGTAAATGACACCAAACAAACATGCGTGCACTCGAAACTATCACAGTGTACATAAAAAGATAATTTGTTACTTGGTGAAGTTTTCGGGCGAAGAATTTCGCTAGCGGTTATGCGAGCGTTCGCTTACAGTAAATACCTTCTTTATTAAACAATAAATTCCAAAAGGATGTATAGGCTTATCTCACTAGGGGTAACATAGATACTGCCTACAGGAAAATTAAGGAGACCTTTGGAGAAAAGTGAACCACTTGTATGAATATCAAAAACTCGATGGAAACCCAGTTCTAAGCAAAGAAGGGAAAGCAGAAAGGTGGAAGGAGTATATAGAGGGTCTATACAAGGGCGATGTACTTGAGGGCAATGTTATAGATATGGAAGAGGATGTAGATGAAGATGAAACGGGACATATATTACTGCGTGAAGTGTTTGACAGACCACTGAAAGACCTGAGTCGAAACAAGGCCCCGGCAGCAGACAACATTCCATTAGAACTACCGACAGCCTTGGGAGAGCCAGTCCTGACAGAACTCGACCATCTGGTGAGCAAAATGTATGAGACAGGCGAAATACTCTCAGACTTCAAGAAGAATATACTAATTCCAATCCCAAAGAAAGCAGGCGTTGACAGACGTGAAAATTACCGAAATATCTGTTTAATAAGTCACAGCTGCAAAATACTAACGCGAATTATTTAAAGACGAATGGAAAAACTGGTAGAAGCCGACCTCGGGGAAGATCAGTTTGGATTCCGTAGAAATATGGGAACACGTGAGGCAATACTGACCCTACGACTTATCTTAGGAGCTAGATTAAGGAAAGGCAAACCTCCGTTTCTAGCATTTGTAGACTTAGAGAAAGCTTTTGACAATGTTGACTGGAATACTCTCTTTCAAATTCTGAAGGTGGCAGGGGTAAAACACAGGGAGCGAAAGGCTATTTACAATTTGTACAGAAACCAGATGGCATTTATAAGAGTCGAGGGGCATGAAAGAGAAGCAGTGGTTGAGAAGGGAGTGAGACAGGGTTGTAGCCTCTCCCCGACGTTGTTCAATCTGTATATTGAGCAAGCAGTAAAGGAAACAAAAGAAAAATTCGGAGTAGGTATTAAAATCCATGAAGAAGAAATAAAAACTTCGTGGTTCGCCGATGACATTGTAATTCTATCAGACACAGCAAAGGACTTGGAAGAGCAGTTGAACGGAATGGACAGTGCCTTGAAAGGAGGATATACACTCCTGGAAAAGGAAAAAAGAACACATTGACACCGGTGTGTCAGACCCACCATACTTGCTCCGGACACTGCGAGAGGGCTGTACAAGCAATGATCACACGCACGGCACAGCGGACACACCAGGAACCGCGGTGTTGGCCGTCGAATGGCGCTAGCTGCGCAGCATTTGTGCACCGCCGCCGTCAGTGTCAGCCAGTTTGCCGTGGCATACGGAGCTCCATCGCAGTCTTTAACACTGGTAGCATGCCGCGACAGCGTGGACGTGAACCGTATGTGCAGTTGACGGACTTTGAGCGAGGGCGTATAGTGGGTATGCGGGAGGCCGGGTGGACGTACCGCCGAATTGCTCAACACGTGGGGCGTGAGGTCTCCACAGTACATCGATGTTGTCGCCAGTGGTCGGCGGAAGGTGCACGTGCCCGTCGACTTGGGACCGGACCGCAGCGACGCACGGATGCACGCCAAGACCGTAGGATCCTACGCAGTGCCGTAGGGGACCGCACCGCCACTTCCCAGCAAATTAGGGACACTGTTGCTCCTGGGGTATCGGCGAGGACCATTCGCAACCGTCTCCATGAAGCTGGGCTACGGTCCCGCACACCGTTAGGCCGTCTTCCGCTCACGCCCCAACATCGTGCAGCCCGCCTCCAGTGGTGTCGCGACAGGCGTGAATGGAGGGACGAATGGAGACGTGTCGTCTTCAGCGATGAGAGTCGCTTCTGCCTTGGTGCCAATGATGGTCGTATGCGTGTTTGGCGCCGTGCAGGTGAGCGCCACAATCAGGACTGCATACGACCGAGGCACACAGGGCCAACACCCGCCATCATGGTGTGGGGAGCGATCTCCTACACTGGCCGTACACCACTGGTGATCGTCGAGGGGACACTGAATAGTGCACGGTACATCCAAACCGTCATCGAACCCATCGTTCTACCATTCTTAGACCGGCAAGGGAACTTGCTGTTCCAACAGGACAATGCACGTCCGCATGTATCCCGTGCCACCCAACGTGCTCTAGAAGGTGTAAGTCAACTACCCTGGCCAGCAAGATCTCCGGATCTGTCCCCCATTGAGCATGTTTGGGACTGGATGAAGCGTCGTCTCACGCGGTCTGCACGTCCAGCACGAACGCTGGTCCAACTGAGGCGCCAGGTGGAAATGGCATGGCAAGCCGTTCCACAGGACTACATCCAGCATCTCTACGGTCGTCTCCATGGGAGAATAACAGCCTGCATTGCTGCGAAAGGTGGATATACACTGTACTAGTGCTGACATTGTGCATGCTCTGTTGCCTGTGTCTATGTGCCTGTGGTTCTGTCAGTGTGATCATGTGATGTATCTGACCCCAGGAATGTGTCAATAAAGTTTCCCCTTCCTGGGACAATGAATTCACGGTGTTCTTATTTCAATTTCCAGGAGTGTAGTATGAACATCAACAAAAGCAAAACGAGGATAATGGAATGTAGTCGAATTAAGTCGGGTGATGCTGAGGGAATTAGATTAGGAAATGAGACACTTAAAGTAGTAACGTTACGTTGCATTTTTTTTTTTTTTTTTTTTTTTTTTTTTTTGTCATCAGTCTACTGACTGGTTTGATGCGGCCCGCCACGAATTCCTTTCCTGTGCTAACCTCTTCACCTCAGAGTAGCACTTGCAACCTACGTCCTCAATTATTTGCTTGACGTATTCCAATCTCTGTCTTCCTCTACAGTTTTTGCCCTCTACAGCTCCTTCTAGTACCATGGAAGTCATTCCCTCATGTCTTAGCAGATGTCCTATCATCCTGCCCCTTCTCCTTATCAGTGTTTTCCATATATTCCTTTCCTCTCCATATTCTCCTGTAACCTTTTCTTCTACTCCTTCCCCTACAACTGCATTCCAGTCGCCCATGACTATTAGATTTTCGTCCCCCTTTACGTACTGCATTACCCTTTCAATATCCTCATACACTTTCTCTATCTGTTCATCTTCAGCTTGCGACGTCGGCATGTATACCTCAACTATCGTTGTCGGTGTTGGTCTGCTGTCGATTCTGATTAGAACAACCCAGTCACTGAACTGTTCACAGTAACACACCCTCTGCCCTACCTTCCTATTCATAACGAATCCTACACCTGTTCTACCATTTTCTGCTGCTGTTGATATTACCCGATACTCATCTGACCAGAAATCCTTGTCTTCCTTCCACTTCACTTCACTGACCCCTACTAAATCTAGATTGAGCCTTTGCATTTCCCTTTTCCGATTTTCTAGTTTCCCTACCACGTTCAAGCTTCTGACATTCCACGCCCCGACTCGTAGAACGTTATCCTTTCGTAGATTATTCAATCTTTTTCTCATGGTAACCTCCCCCTTGGCAGTCCCCTCCCGGAGATCCGAATGGGGGACTATTCCGGAATCTTTTGCCAATGGAGAGATCATCATGACACTTCTTCAATTACAGGCCACATGTCCCTTGGATACACGTTACGTGTCTTTAATGCGGTGGTTTCCATTGCCTTCTGCATCCTCATGTCGTTGATCATTGCTGATCCTTTCGCCTTTAGGGGCAATTTCCCACCCCTAGGACAAGAGAGTGCCCTGAACCTCTATCCGCTCCTCCGCCCTCTTTGACAAGGCCGTTGGCAGAATGAGGCTGACTTCTTATGCCGGAAGTCTTCGGCCGCCAATGCTGATTATTTATCAAAATTTAGGCAGTGGCGGGTATCGAACCCGGGACCGAAGACGTTTTGATTATGAATCACAGACGCTACCCCATGACCACGGGCGCTGCAACAAAGACCTCTAACATAAACTTTTTGATAGCCCGTTATACCGTGTAATCAAAAAGTCAGTATAAATTTGAATACTGAATAAACCACGGAATAATGTAGATAGAGAGGTACAAATTGACACACATGCTTGGAATGACATGAGGTTTTATTAGAACCAAAAGAAGACAAAAGTTCAGAAAAGTCCGACAGTTGGCGCTTCATCTGATCAGAATAGCAATAATTTGGATAACAAAGTAAGACAAAGCAAAGATCATGCTCTTTACAGGAAATGCTCAATATGTCCACCATCATTCCTCAACAATAGCTGTAGTTGAGGAATAATGTTGTGAACAGCACTGTGAAGCACGTCCGGAGTTACGGTGAAGCATTGGAGTCGGATGTTGTCTTTCAGCATCCCTAAAGATGTTGGTCGATCACGATACACTTGCGACTTCAAGTAACCCCAAAGCCAATAATCTCACGGACTGAGGTCTGGAGACCTGGGAGGCCAAGCATGACGAAAGTGGCGGCTGAGCACATGATCATCACCAAATGACGCGCGCGAGAAATCTTTCACGCGTCTAGCAATATGGGGTGTTTTTTTTGTTCTAATAATACCCCATGTCATTCCAAGCATGTGTGTCAATTTTTACCTCTCTATCTACATTATTCCGTGGTTTATTAAGTTTCCAAATTTATACTGACTCCTTGATAACCCGGTATATCTAGTGACCGGCCGCTGTGGCCGAGTGGTTCTAGGTGCTTCAGTCTGGAACCGCGCTGCTGCTACGGTCGCAGGTTCGAATCCTGCGTCGGGCATGGATGTGTGTGATGTCCTTAGGTTAGTTAGGTTTAAGTAGTTCTAAGTCTATGGGACTGATGACCTCAGATGTGAAGTTCAAAAATGGCTCTGAGCACTATGGGACTGAACATCTATGGTCACCAGTCGCCTAGAACTTAGAACTACTTAAACCTAACTAACCTAAGGACATCACACAACACCCAGTCATCACGAGGCAGAGAAAATCCCTGACCCCGCCGGGAATCGAACCCGGGAACCCGGGCGCGGGAAGCGAGAACGCTACCGCACGACCACGAGCTGCGGACAGCAGATGTGAAGTCCCATAGTGCTTAGAGCCATTTGAACCATCTAAATGTCTAGTGAAAAATCCATGAAGGTAAAATTAAAAATCATCGAGCTTAACGATTGTTTATGAGGTCTATCAACAATTGTTCTTTGCCTTCTCCATATGCTACTGGGGCGGGAAAGCGGGTGTGATGTTGTTGCTCAGAGTACCCTCCGCCACACACCATAAGGTGCAGTACACAGCACAAATGTAGGTACACCGGACAAAGGGACAGACATTGTCGGATCCATTTTCTGTGATTCTGCAACAGACGGCACGTCCGTTTTCCAGCAGAAAGCTCTCAGAGTTAATTTAGAGAGTCGTGAAGTGCCTAGCTAATGGAATACGCACACGTGAGTTGCACCGCGCGCTCGGAGCTTAACGCAGGCACTCCCTGGTTAAGGCGGAGCTGCTCGGGACTCTTATTCACTACACGGCTGTTTTACTGCTTCCCTCCGAGCAGGAAGATATTAGGATGCGCGCTGGCTGCGAATAAAGGCCGCATGTAAGACATTAGAGCGGGCCGAGTTTTCATAACGGAAGGGCGGCGCCTCGGGCACGGCCCATTCATAAATTGTGCTCCTGGCGTTGGCGGGGGTGTGCGGGGTGGGGGTGGACGCCATACCAGGGGTGGCGGCTGCAGTTGGAGGACGGCGACGGAACGCTGCAGAGACCCTGTGTGTGTGTGTGTGTGTGTGTGTGTGTGTGTGTGTGTGTGTGTGTGTGAAAGGGGGGGGGGCGAGAATCTGCTAACGCGCCGTACTCCCCACGGACAGAAGAATTTTTGAAAGCTCTCACTTCTGAGTTCGTATAAAGGGAATCAAGATTTCTATAACCTATCTATATCCGAATCCCGCTCCAGCTACTGCCGGGTCTGGGTGCTGATGAGTCCTCTCCATTCTACAGATATTCTCACTCCCATTTTCCTCCGTGTTCTTGGGCGCCCTATAGGTCTTTTCCCATCCATCTTTAGTTTTTCCATAATTTTGGGGAGTCTCTGCCCATACATCCTCTTAACATGCCCATACCATCTTAATCTCTTTCTTTCAATTTCTTCTCTCATACTTTCTTGTTTGAGGTCCTTTCTAATCTCTACATTCCTTACTCTGTCCATTCTTGTTTTTCCCTTAACTGCTCTGAGAAATTTCATTTACCCTGCTTGCAGTTTGCTCCAGTCCCTTTCTGTCATTGTCCATGTTTCTCCACCATAGGTGACAATAGGGATGTAATAATTCTTATACATAAGGAGTTTTGCACTTTCTGAAACTTCTTTATTCCAAGTCAGGTGTTTTATTGTTTGGTAGAAATTGCCTCCCTTCTGTAACCTCCTATTAATTTCGTTAGTTATTCTTCCATCCCTAGATATTTCACTTCCTGAATAAGTGAAACTTTCTACCACTTTGATTGTGGCCCATACACAATCATTAACCCGGCTCCAGGGAGGTAGGGTGCCCTTCCCTATTCCTCCACTGGGGTAATTCCTGCCTGGCGCGTCCACGTCGCGGGGGTGGGCATCCTACACTTCAGTAGGCCGGAGTGCTAGGATGGCTGAGTTCAGGCAGGGACCCAATCCCGTGGGGTATAACACGGAACCCATGCCCAGGGTTATGGGTTAAGACCGTAATGGCAGCGACGGCGGAGAAGGAAGACTTCGGAACGTCGTAGCTGGCAGATGAGGCAACCCTCCTTTCTGGGGATTAAATGAGAAGGGAACCACTGCCTTGTGGTGGAGGAGAAACTCCAAAGGCTAAGGCAGACAGCCCCAACAGAAAATCCTTTCTTGCGTTAGGCCTAGCAATCCAGTAGGAAAATCTTCATATATTGATTTCAAAACACAGACGAGCCTCGGAACGAACCACTCAGGATTTGACCCCACTGCTTCTTCAACTACTGGTGCAAATGATGGGAGACCTGATGATATTCATCAGTACAAGAAGATGAAACCAACTGGACTGAAAAATAACCTAAATATTGGCACCCTTAATATATTAACCCTAAATGGAAAAATGGAAGAAATGACAGATGTACTAACAGAGAGGAAGTTAGATATATTGGGATTAAGCGAAACAAAGTGGAAGGGAAAAGACGAGAAGAATTTGAGAGGGAAGATTTCTATAAACGTCTGAATAAATAACACCATCTCTCTGAGATGAAACGGGAATCGCACAGAAACTGTGACATTCGGGGTGATAGTGGAAAAAGTGAAAATTTGTACTGAATCAGTTTTCAAATAACACTTTGGATGTGACGCAGCACGCTGGTTTCGGACACTGCACACACCGACTCAAAAATTACGCCGGGCCGTCGGACCTTGAAAGCATTAGAAATGTTGCAGCGGTATCTGGCCAAGCCAAATGACGTATTTCTCCATCTAATCACCAAGGACCGGAACTGGGGACCGCGGCTTGTGGTCTTGCGGTAGCGTTCTCGCTTCCCGCGCACGGGGTCCCGGCTTCGGTTCACGGCGGGGTCAGGGATTTTCTCTGCCTCGAGATTACTGGGTGTTGTGTGTGTCTTTTATGATCATTTCATCCTCATTCACTCGCAAGTCGCCGTAGTGGCGTTAAAGAACTTGTGGAGCGGCGGCCGAATCGCTCCGCAAGGGGTCTCCCGGCCACCAATGCCATACGCTCATTATTATTTATTATTACCGGAAATGGGTACATTATTACACTGTTGGAAAAAAATGCAACACCCTCAATGACTGTCTTCAGTGGCGCCAGAGTATTATACTGAAGGGTTGCAGTTTTAGTGATTCATTTGTCGCTGTCATTGGCGATCAGATGAGTCTTCTGAAGGCCTTTCTGTGTGCCCTTTGTTTTGGCACTGCAGGTGGTAAGTGAGCGGAATTCAAGGATGAACAATGGGCGCAGCTCTCATTCTAGGATACAATCATGCCACACGGACGAGTACTTACTACTCTTGAACAACTGCAGCCATTTGAACAGGGTCGCGTTTTTGGCCTGTGGAAAGCTGGATGGATACATCGACGAACTGCTGCCAATTTTGGGCACCATATGTAGGTTGTGTGTCGCTGCTTTGCCGGCCGAAGTGGCCGAGCGCTTCTAGGCGCTACAGTCTGGAACCGCGCGACCGCTACGGTCGCAGGTTCGAATCCTGCCTCGGGAATGGATGTGTGTGGTGTCCTTAGGTTAGTTAGGTTTAAGTAGTTCTAAGTTCTAGGGGACTGATGACCTCAGAAGTTAAGTCCCATAGTGCTCAGAGCCATTTGAACCATTTTTGTCGCCGCTTTCTTCGATATATTGTGGAACATTCCCACACCCGTCGATTAGGTTCTGGATGTCTGCGTGGTACAGATGCACATCGAAATCGACATACTTTCAGAGCAGCAGCTGCCCACCGGACGTCATCCACGGAAGAAAGCTGGGCACACGTTGCACCTAGTTTACCACCGAGGACCATCGGAAACTGTCTGCTTGCAGGAGGATTAAGATCACTTGCGCCTCTGGTCAGGCTGTAACCTCCCCCTCACTTATCGACCTCAATGACAGTGAAAAATTAAACCGCGTGTACCTAATGGAAATTTGGCAAAAGCAATCGTCACCGAAGTTAATCTGTCGGTAAGGAGGGAGGAAAGGGTTACATCTAAATGAAAGAAAAAATGCTAATGAAACAGGTGTAAATTAATTTTGAAAAGGGGTAAAGTTAATAAAGAAAGTAAATGTGCGGCCGTTACGTTAACAATTAACTAGCGGTAATTAGATATTTGAGATTTGGGGGAAATTACGGTCGCCATTCCTAAGAACAATTACTACAGTAACTGAAAAAGGAAGGTTATTACACATATAATTAGCACTAGAAGCGTGGCAACTGAAGGTTGACACGTGCAGTGTGAAAACTGAAAGTTTGTCAGAAGTAATAAATTTCGCTACACTCTGACTTAATTTAGCAAAAGAATTAATAAAACTGGAAAATCGAAAGTTAATTTAGTGACTGAAGTTAATAGTGAGCTTTCTTTCTGAAGCACATCGAAATTCAGTAAAATACGGTTAGTCTTGGACTACCTCAACAATCATTTCAAAAGCTACTTGAATCTACGTAATTTACAAATAAGAGATTTAACTTTGAACTTGAATTAAATGATTCTGAACAATTAACAATAGTAAAATTTAGTACGTACCAAGCAGAGCTGCAGTCACAGGTAAGCTAAAATACGGTAACAAAACTCGCACTCTTAATTTGTGCTTGTGTAATCTGAATATTGTAGCCAGCTATGAATACCTTAACTGAACTTTGAAATTAAAGCAGCGAAATTGAATTATATTACTTTAATGCTGGCGTTTGAATTTCAACGACACTCGGGTTCATTTCGGAAAAGGAAGGGACCCTGCTTGGCAATGCAATTGGGACAATGAGCAACAAAGGTTCATGCTAAGTTGCTGTAATTTTGTGATGCAACAATTTTAAAAGTTTGAAAAGCTGAGGTCTGCCATACAGTTCTAAAACTTTACGTGCTTCCAGTCTTCCTTGTTGGTTGATTGAAGGTTTGAAGCCGTCGATCGAGGAGGTGGCGACAGTCACTCATTGTCGGCCGTCGCTGTTGTAGAAGCTGGATGTTTGCGCGCCTTCTTATCGACACGGTCACCAGACGAAACGGGCTCTTGATGTGCGCCAGATAATGCTTCCCGTCCGCGACACCATGTCAGAAACTATCATCGCAAGTCGAGCGCAATTACATGCTGCCAAACCCCGAAAGCGCGGCAACTCGCGGGAGCTTCACACAACACACCTGCTCCACTGCACCACCCCAGCCAGACTCTCTCTCTGCCCGCGCTCCACGCGACAGAGTTAACACTACCAAAGATCCTAAACATTCTGGTTCTCCACACGACCTATCGACGTATTCGTTCGATAGCATAGTTTTCCCTAGGCAAGACCCAGCGTAAAAATACAAATAATATTTACAAAACAACCAATTATACATCGACATAAATGCATAAATATATATATATATACAAACAGTAAAACAATTACAATATATAAAGAGACAGAAATGTCATATCTTGAGGGAACAAAACAAGGAAAAAAATTATAGTACAATTGATGGAAATAGGAGGATATGCATTTCCGGCGTTACAAAGCTACCACCGAAATGCGAAGCGCAGCTTCTCTGACGCCGTAAAAGAGTAGATTGGAGACTGGAATGCGATTACGTTGTCTTCAATGATTGGAGTAGGTCCTGTCTGTATGTGAGCGAGGGCTGCCCATGTGTGCGGCGTAGACATACTGAGCGGTGTAATCCTCTACACGCAGGTCCCAAACCAAACTTCGTGGTGTGAGTATTGGAAGGGTGGGGTGTTTCTGCAGCGTAGAGTAGTTAGTGACCGCTACATTGCACAGACTGCTATCCCCGTGCTGCCGCCGTTTCTTCGTCATGAAAGCGAAGTGTATTTTCAGTAGGACAGTATGCTTCCACAATGGCTGCCGCGACGCAACGCGCTCCACATGGTGTGCAAAAACTGCGCCAAATGGACAAGGATGGGACATGGCGAAACTTACTCGTACTCCAGAGCCTGCTAGAAACATCGCCGTACTGCAACAGAAGATACTAGGTACTTGGGACAGTCTACCGCAGGATGCCACTCCGCACCTTTATACTATCGTTTGCATGCGAGAAAAGATGCCAGAGGGGGCGGGGAAGGAGGGGGGGGGGTACACTGTGCATCGATGTGACTGTTTGGACACCTTTTACAGCGCCATGAGTGTTTTATTTGGTTTGAATTTGCTGTCATAAATTCCTACAAAGGTTAACTACTTGTCACATCACTTGACAAAGAATAGCCTTGTCCTTGATGGTGCTGCATTTTTTTATTTTATTTATTTATTTATTTATTTATTTACCCCTAGACCAAGGAGAAATGCATTTATTGGAAACATATGTTTCACAGTCAGAAATGTCAGATTCATTAATATTCTATGGGCTATAACGTCGTAGTGAGATCAATTTCTTGTTAAACCCAATGTTTCGCCCCCGTATGCCGAGGACATCTTCGAGGAGGTTGTACCCTTTTCGAAGGTCTGACGGACCCTCTGGCTCGCTACTGAACTTCTGACGTCACGCCCGCCGGCCGCTGTGGCCAAGCGGTTCCAGGCGCTACAGTCCGGAACCGCGCTGCTGCTACGGTCGCAGGTTCGAATCCTGCCTCGGGCATGGATGTGTGTGATGTCCTTATGTTAGTTAGGTTTAAGTAGTTCTAAGTCTAGGGGACTGATGACCTCAGATGTTAAGTCCCATATTGCTCAGAGCCATTTGAGCGATTTTTGAAGCCACGCCTCTGCGCAGGAGCACACGGAAACGGAATTTCATTTCACACAGTAGCGAGCGAAGATGTGCACAAGACCTACGAAGAAGCTACAATCCCCTCCGTAGACAGAGATGAAACTTTGTCAGTCAACAAATATATCCGACGACGCCATGCCTGGTATAGATTACTCTGGAAGGACCAGACAGATAAATTAATGTAAAATATTAACAACTTAGTGAAAAAGAACGAAACTGCTGGAACATGTCAGAGGTCTCCCAGTTGAGCACAGAAAGCTGTCTGACTTATATATCGCATGAGGCTAGCATGAGAGTAGAGCCAAATAGAGCTGCCCCCGCAACGTGAGGCAGTTGAATGGACAGGAAATGACAGTGTGTGTCAGCTAGCAGTTACGGTGCACAGTGCTTGGTGATCTTACACCATGGCCTGGATGACTTTACACAGGGAAGAATCATCGGGGAACTGGAAGGAGGACGAAGTGTGATAAGCGCAGCCCAAGAGTTTGGTACTGCTCACAGCCTTGTTTCTCGTACATGAGGAAGCATTCCGAACTACAGACACTGCTGCCCGAAGGAGACAAGGTGCTCGACCACGGTCAACTGAAGCAGCAGGTGACCGCTACGTTGTGCGACGACTAAGTAGGAACCCACGTCAAACAGCAGTTGCAATTACATTTAACGCGACTGAAAGGATAAGGCTAGCAATCTCACGCTCCAGAGTGGCACGGTAACTGAAAGGGGGTGGTCTCTTTGCACATCAACCAATACTTTGTGTTCCTTTGACAGCTACGTATCGGCGGCATAGTTTGCGGAGGTGACAAGAGCGTAGGGAGCAGTCCAACGAGAACTGGGGTTACGTGCTTTTGTCGGATAAAAGCGTACTAAAACACAATAGTGATTCTGGACGAATCCTCATATGGCCAGAGGTGGAAACACGTATTGCATCCACGAACATTGTCGAACTTGTCCTTTTGTTCGTCCAGATGTTATTGGGTAGGGAGGCATAATGTTACACGGCGTATGGACCTCACCGGCCAGTGATACTGTGACACTGTACTCCTCCACCACGTGCGTCTTTTCAGGGGTGCATTCGGATCTGGCTGTATTTTAATGTATATCAAAGCTCAGGTGGAGGGACTCTTGGAACGAAAGGATATTCAGCGAAGTGACTGGCCTGTCCGTTCCGCCGACGTAAATCCCACTGGACACGTGTGGGGTGCGTTGGGGAACTTATTGGAGCACGTCAACGTGCACGAACGATTTGGATTTTTACCAAAATGGAAAATAACAAAACAACTATTGCCAGCAGCTGTTAACCGCACTGTAACATTGAAACGCCCTAGCACGGAACTCCTTAGCACCCTTGTAGCTATCGTGGGAGCATGTTGGCGAGCGTGCGTTTTCGTCCGGGTTGATTACACACTCTACTGTGATGTAGTAGTTCTTTCTATGTATAGTCGAAGTTTCAGTGAGCTATGTTATTTTGGAGTGACACATCATGTGAAATTCACTTTCGTCCTTTTGCACACCAGTATATTTTAATGAACTGTTGAATTCACCTCTACCCGAAAACACGAAGATAAATCCATCGTGGGGCAAGGCGACGATGTTTTTTTCTTTTATTGCCATGGTGTGTTGGTGTATTGCTAACAGATTAGGCTCGTAAAGGGCAAATCGTCACAGAAACATACTACCGATATCGCCTGACGGATTACGGGAGGCTGTGAAGACGAAGCGTCGCGGCAAGCTGTCCAAGCAGGTTCTTTCGCTACATGACGCCCTGTCTCATTCTGCACAGGACATAGTCACACATACTGGCTTTTGAACTGTGAAATTTTATCTCCTCCCACATATTCTCGTGACATCCAGCGACTTCCTTCTCTTTCCTCGGGTGAAGAAACCATTGCATGTGGAAGGCTTTTCTGGAAAGACTACAACGTTCCCTGAGCAGTTAATTTGCAGACTTCTACAACCAAAGTGAGCACAAAGTCATCCGCCTTCATCTATATCTACACGATTACTCTTCAATCCACAGTTAAATGTCTGACAGAGGGTTCAACGAACCACTTTCAAGCCATTTCTCTACGGTTCCATTCTCGAACAGCACGCGGGAAACACGAACACCTAAACCATTCCGTGTAAGCTGTGACTTCTCTTATTTTCGGAAGATTATCATTTCTCCCTATGTAGGTGGGCACCAATAAAACCCGTCTGTGCGAGCTCTGATTTTTCTTATTTCGATAACCATTTTTTTCTTATGCAAGTGGGCACCAACAAAATATTATCGCATTCGGAGGAGAATGTTGCTGATTAAAATATAATGAGAAGATCCTGTCGCAACAAAAAAAGGCCTTTGTTTTAATGATTGCTACCCTAATTCGCGTATGATTTCTCACGTATCTGTCCCCTATTTCGCGAAAATACAATGCGAGCTGCCCTTCTTTGAAATTTTTCGATGTCCTCCGTCAATCCTATCTGATGCGGATCTCACACCGCGCAGCAATATTTCAGAAGAGGCCGGATAAGCGTAGTGGTGGGAGTCATCTCCATTAGACCTGCTGCATTTTCTAAGTGTTTTAAACTTCAGTCTCTGGTCCGATTTACTCTCAACATTATCTATGTGATGGTTCCAAGCTAAGTTGATCGCAATTTTAATCGCGAAGTATGTAGCTGAATTCATAGCCTTTAGATTTGTGTGATTTATCGTGTAACCGAAATTTAACGGACTCCTTTTAGTACGCATGTGGATTATTTTACAGTTTCCAATATTTAGAGTCAACTTTCACTTTTCGCACGATACATACATGTTGTCTAAATCATTTTGCAATTGATTTCGATTATCTAATGACTTTACAAGACGGTACAGGACAGTATCACCTGCGAATGATCTAAGAGGGTGAAACGTCCCCTTAGAACAATTATATATGACTGTGTTTAATCTGACACACAATTTTTTTAGCGCAACGCAATCTGACTTTCAAAAATCCCTACAAAAGAATGGCCCTGACTAACATTAACCTATACCTTTCACAAATCACTTACCTCACAGAAATCTTCGTTACTCGAACTACTGCAATACAGCGAGCGCCACTACTGCCAGCTAAATAAAAGATTCAAACTACGGAAGGCACTAACTACTGATAGGCATAGTTAGCAAATGAAAGATTTTAATAGAGAACAAACAATGTATTTACCTTAATAGTGTTGAAAAATCATAATATACATAGCAGTTCATGACATCCAGTATTAGAAATTTCAAAACTCCGCCATTTCTCTCCCCACATCCACCACTGCTGGCGGCTCACATCCAACTGCGCAACGCTACGCGCTGTTCACATCCAACTGCCGCTGCCAAACACTACAATGGCTGACAACAATGCAAACTGGCCACAGACTGCACACAGCACAGCCAGTGATTTTCATACAGAGCGCTACGTAACGTTGCCAATAAGAAAACATAAACAGCCTACTTACAAGGGTACTCAGATCGTCTCCTAAATCTTTTATGTAGATCAGTAACAGCAGAGCGCCTATAATTCTTCCTTGGGGAACACCAGATATCACTTCTGGTTTACTCGATGACTTTCCGTCATTGATTATTAACTGTCATTCTTATAACGAGAAATCGTGAACCTAGTCGCACAACTGAGGAGATAATCCGAAGGCACGCAATTTTATTAGAAACCGCTTGTGAGGAACAGGAAAGGAAATCTGAAAATACGGAATCAATTTGACATATCCTGGCGACAGTACTGGTTATTTCGAGAAAGTGAAGACCCAGTTGTGTTTCACAAGACCTATGTTTTGTGAATCCGTGTTGGATATTTCTCAGCAAACCGTTTTTTTCGATGTGATTCGTAATACTCGAACACAGTATACGTTGCAAACTCCTATTGCAAACGGACATTAGTGATATCGGTATATGATTCAGCGGATTACTCTTATTTCCCTTCTTGCGATGGGCAAATTGTCGCATTGATTGGTGACCATACAGAAAAAGAGTAACATCAAGGTCATGCTCGTAGTTTCATTCTTTTGAACGGATATGTAAAATCTTATAACTATCTCTCCCAAGACTGGAGAGTGCTTATGATGAAGATACTGCATCGGATCAACAGAAAAACATTCCCTAAGGATCAGGGTGCATCTCTTGCTATGCCTGTTCTTGCTGAATATCGGGGCCGGGGTGATATTAATGCCCCATCCAGCAGCGATATATTCCCCGCGACGTATGCACGTTATGGGGCCCTCACTGCCAATAATAACACGTCCGTCTTATCCGCAGGGCTCGGCGGTTCCTTTTGATGGCACGTCCACGGTCTGATTTTTACGCCCGGCGGGGTCTTCCGTGGCCGTAAATTCGTCGTTCGGTCGTGTCCTGCAGCGGCAAATGACCGCATATCTCTGCGAAAGTGCCGCGTTATTCCACATCTGTCCCCCCTCAGCGTGTAACAACGGAAAAAAAAGTGACTGCGAAAACGGGGTGGATTCTACGCGGTACGCGCGCTGCTAAAAGGAGAGCTAACATGTGGACCAAAAACTACATTTACGTGGTGCATACTGAAATAAGATTAAGTAAAATTAGGGATGTGCTTCACTTTCCATCGTAACAATTAAACGCTGAACTCACTTGTAATTAGCATCAGACACGGTTACATTCAACACACGGGCTACGCTTTACGGTCCGTCATTAATGTGGGAAAATATGCATATAGATGCGTGTTGAACATAATTGTAGCGCTACAGATTTCACGGAGACGTCTGTGTTCAAGGGAAGTGTTTTGCTGGTTTTGCTCAGAGGTGCGGTGCACAAAGCGAGATATAAAACGTGGTAATTAAGTGAGCAATTAAAAATTAAACACGCATATAACTTACGGCAGACGTGGACAAAGCTCAGTAACGGCCCTTTTTATACCCAATTCTGACGAGAACGGACGTAAGTGCTGAGAGACAGCTCGTCTACAAGGAATTCTTCACTGTGTGCTAAGATTTGTGTGTGTGTGTGTGTGTGTGTGTGTGTGTGTGTGTGTGTGTGTGTGTGTCTACAGGACATGTGGTCTGTAACAGGAAAAGTGTTGTCATGGTGTCACCGTCGGCAGAAGATTCCGGACTAGCCCCCACTCGGACTGAATAACCTACGAAAAGGTGACGTTCTACAAGAGCGAGTGTGGAATATCAGAAGTCTGAATGTGGTAAGGAAGGGTGGATATCTAAAATGGGAAACACAAAGCCCCAATATAGGTATGGTTGGCAGCAGTAAAGTGAAATGTAAAGAAAACGAGGATCTCTGATCGGGTAGGGTAAAATCAACAGCAGCAGAAAATGGTGGTAGAATTCCTTATGAACAGGACGTATGGCGCACGATTTCAGTGGAGTGGCATACGACCAGAAGCTGTGCTAGCGCGGTCTAACGATAAATACTTCCCTTATTAATGAATATGTTACAACACCAGACCGCATACCAGTATTAAGCCTTTTGAACGCAGTTTCAAGAATAATAAGTTCAGGAATCTAATGATAGAAAATACCAAAACAGTAAGGGTTCCAACAGAAATGCAGTAAAGTTATTTCACATTGAACAATAATAATACGTAATGATCAGCCAGAACATTATGGCCACTGACCTATTATCAATGTAAACCTGTCCAGGGCCAGCCGCGGTGGCCGTGCAGTTCTAGGCGCTTCAGTCCGGAACCGCGAGACTGCTACGGTCGCAGGTTCAAATACTGCCTCGGGCATGGATTTGTATGATGTCCTTAGGTTAGTTAGGTTTAAGGGGCTCCGGAAAGGCTCAAAATCATGAAAAGTTCAATTTTTACTTTTTTGCGTTTTCTGAATCTGCAGACTATTACCTTTTAATAGATATATAATTTATTCAATTCCGAAGACTACAACTATTTTTAAATTTTTTTTGAAATGTGTTCTACATGGGCGTGACCCACTGTGACGCTGTTAAACTGCTGTCAAATGGTGTTATTATTAACGTCCGTGTTCATCAGGTATATTTTAGTGATGTGAGATAAAGTATGTGTTGTGGCTAACCTATTTTCAGAGACTTAGCGGCACCTGAACTGTTGAAAAAGTGTATTCACGGAAAAACTCAAAACCCCAATGAAAGTGTAAAAAGTGTTATATGGTCGACAATCCCCAAGACTGTATTTGTCGGAATAGAAACACTTTACTTTGGTGTGTATGATGCTGTTGCGACTTTCAATGATGGCAACATTGTAAGGTGCAAGGTATTTAGAAATATGGGAATGAAGATAGGTTCTAACATGGTACGAGCGATGCTTGCTTTAGACAAGGAACGCCTTCGGGCTGCAGACAGGGCTGTAAAGAGTCTAGAAATACAAGCAAGAGTAAACAGGAGGAGGAACAAGAGGAAGCTGGAGGAGGAGTTTGCAGAGGATGAAGATAATCCATCCTATGGACCTGGAATGCACTAAAAAGTTAATCCAATCTTTGTCGCTAGATTCCCAAAACTTTTATTTTCTCATACTAATTACATGTTTTCTAAGGATCTTCCAAACATATTTGTTTCAAACTTTCAGTAAATGTTACACAGTACCTTCTGCATAATTTAACACAGCCTTTTTCCAAAAAACTGTATATTTCTGAATATATAAATAAAAAATTGCAAAAAAATGTTGTGAATTTTCATTACAATTGAAAAAAAATCATCTTTAATAACTGAACTAAAATTTTGTAAAATCCCTGTGTTAAGTTGTAGCCCATATTCCAATAAATAATCTGTAAAAAGTTCAACTTCCTACCTCAAATACTTTGTGAGGAAAGATGTAATTTGTAAGCGTTATTTTAACATTGAAAGTATAGGGCGTTCCGGAGCCTCTTAAGTAGTTCTACGTTCAAGGGGACTGATGACCTCAGATGTTAAGTCCCATAGTGCTCAGAGCCATGTGAACCAACCTGTCCAGGCGATATCAACGTCGCCTGGGGAGGAATGTCGGCTAGTCAGACACATGAACAGTGCATGTAGTAACAGTGAGCGTGCTGTCCGTGTGTAGAATGGGGAAAGCGGGCATCCATCTGAGTTTCACCGAGGGCAGATCATGATGGTCCGGATGCTCGGCACGAGAATTTAGGAAACTGCACGACTTGTCGGGTGTTCGAGGAGAGCTATCGAGAATGTCTTCAACACGTGGCGAAACCAGGGTGTAACCACGACCAGAGGTCGCTGGGTTGAGCAGCCATGCCTCATTACATACAGGGTGTTTCAAAAATGACCGGTATATTTGAAACGGCAATAAAAAGTAAACGAGCAGCGATAGAAATACATCGTTTGTTGCAATATTCTTGGGACAACAGTACATTTTCAGGCAGAAAACTTTCGAAATTACAGTAGTTACAATTTTCAACAACAGATGGCGCTGCAAGTGATGTGAAAGATATAGAAGACAACGCAGTCTGTGGGTGCGCCATTCTGTACGTCGTCTTTCTGCTGTAAGCGTGTGCTGTTCACAACGTGCAAGTGTGCTGTAGACAACATGGTTTATTCCTTAGAACAGAGGATTTTTCTGGTGTTGGAATTCCACCGCCTAGAACACAGTGTTGTTGCAACAAGACGAAGTTTTCAACGGAGGTTTAATGTAACCAAAGGACCGAAAAGCGATACAATAAAGGATCTGTTTGAAAAATTTCAACGGACTGGGAACGTGACGGATGAACGTGCTGGAAAGGTAGGGCGACCGCGTACGGCAACCACAGAGGGCAACGCGCAGCTAGTGCAGCAGGTGATCCGACAGCGGCCTCGGGTTTCCGTTCGCCGTGTTGCAGCTGCGGTCCAAATGACGCCAACGTCCACGTATCGTCTCATGCGCCAGTGATTACACCTCTATCCATACAAAATTCAAATGCGGCAACCCCTCAGCGCCGCTACCATTGCTGCACGAGAGACATTCGCTAACGATATAGTGCACAGGATTGATGACGGCGATATGCATGTGGGCAGCATTTGGTTTACTGACGAAGCTTATTTTTACCTGGACGGCTTCGTCAATAAACAGAACTGGCGCATACGGGGAACCGAAAAGCCCCATGTTGCAGTCCCATCGTCCCTGCATCCTCAAAAAGTACTGGTCTGGGCCGCCATTTCTTCCAAAGATATCATTGGCCCATTTTTCAGATCCGAAACGATTACTGCATCACGCTATCTGGACATTCTTCGTGAATTTGTGGCGGTACAAACTGCCTTAGACGACACTGCGAACACCTCGTGGTTTATGCAAGATGGTGCCCGGCCACATCGCACGGCCGACGTCTTTAATTTCCTGAATGAATATTTCGATGATCGTGTGATTGCTTTGGGCTATCCGAAACATACAGGAGGCGGCGTGGATTGGCCTCCCTATTCGCCAGACATGAACCCCTGTGACTTCTTTCTGTGGGGACACTTGAAAGACCAGGTGTACCGCCAGAATCCAGAAACAATTGAACAGCTAAAGCAGTACATCTCATCTGCATGTGAAGCCATTCCGCCAGACACGTTGTGAAAGGTTTCGGGTAATTTCATTCAGAGACTACGCCATATTATTGCTACGCATGGTGGATATGTGGAAAATATCGTACTATAGAGTTTCCCAGACTGCAGCGCCATCTGTTGTTGAAAATTGTAACTACTGTAATTTCGAAAGTTTTCTGCCTGAAAATGTACTGTTGTCCCAAGAATATTGCAACAAACGATGTATTTCTATCGCTGCTCGTTTACTTTTTATTGCCGTTTCAAATATACCGGTCATTTTTGAAACACCCTGTATGTCTGACGTTTTAGGCTGGGCAGACTGGTAAAACAGAGCAGCCGCCGAACTGTGGCAGGACTGATATCGGACTTGAATGCTGGGCACCGTACAAGTGTGCGTCAACACACAGTGCACCGAACACCCGTAACAATGGGCCTAGGCAGCCGACGACGTGCCAATGTTACCACCACGACATCGGCAATACGACTGGAATGGGCACGTGTCCACCGGCACTGGACGTTGCTACAATGGCAGAGCGTGGCATTGTTTGATGAATCCCGATACCTTCTTAATCGTGGCGGTGGGAGGGCGCGAATCCCTCGTCTTCCAGGGGTACAGTTGCTTACCACAGCCATTGACAGAGACAAGCTGGCAGCGGTTCTATTATGCTCTGGGGAACATTCACGTGGGCATCCATGCGAGGCATCACGATGACCAAGGAGTATCGTACACTGGTTACAGACCGCGTAAACCCCGTCATGACGATCATGTTTCCGGATGCCATGGGCATTTCTCAATACGATAATGCTCGAGGAACACAGAGTCGAGTTCCAATTGATGTGCTGCGCCCCCCCCCCCCCCTCCTACCAACTCGCCAGATCTGAACTGATCGAACGTGGCGTCAGAGAATATCGTCCGTCTCCCAGGAGCCAACCGGTGTGGCCGAGCGGTTCTAGGCGCTTCAGTCTGGAACGGCGCGACCGCTACGTTCGCAGGTTCGAATCCTGCCTCGGGCATGGATGTGTGTGATGTCCTTAGGTTAGTTAGGTTTAAGTAGTTCTAAGTTCAAGGGGACTGATGACCTCAGATGTTAAGTCCCATAGTGCTCAGAGCCATTCTGAACCTCTCCCAGGAATTTACGGGAATTAAGTGACCTGTGGACTTGTGTGTGCAGATGTGGTGCCATTTCCCTCCATCAACCTACCAAGGCCTCACTACTTCCATGCCACGACAAGTAGCGTCTGTCATCCGTGTCTGAAGTGAACGTACCGGCTATCAGGGAGGTGATCGTAATGTGTGTCTGATGATCTACATCTACATCTACATTTATACTCCGCAAGCCACCCAACGGTGTGTGGCGGAGGGCACTTTACGTGCCACTCTCATTACCTCCCTTTCCTGTTCCAGTCGCGTATGGTTCGCGGGAAGAACGACTGTCTGAAGGCCTCTGTGCGCGCTCTAATCTCTCTAATTTTACATTCGTGATCTCCTCGGGAGGTATAAGTAGGGGGAAGCAATATATTCGATACCTCATCCAGAAACGCACCCTCTCGAAACCTGGCGAGCAAGCTACACCGCGATGCAGAGCGCCTCTCTTGCAGAGTCTGCCACTTGAGTTTGTTAAACATCTCCGTAACGCTATCACGGTTACCAAATAACCCTGTGACGAAACGCGCCGCTCTTCTTTGAATCTTCTCTATCTCCTCCGTCAACCCGATCTGGTACGGATCCCACACTGATGAGCAATACTCAAGTATAGGTCGAACGAGTGTTTTGTAAGCCACCTCCTTTGTTGATGGACTACATTTTCTAAGGACTCTCCCAATGAATCTCAACCTGGTACCCGCCTTACCAACAATTAATTTTATATGATCATTCCACTTCAAATCGTTCCGCACGCATACTCCCAGATATTTTACAGAAGTAACTGCTACCAGTGTTTGTTCCGCTATCATATAATCATACAATAAAGGATCCTTCTTTCTATGTATTCGCAATACATTACGTTTGGCTATGTTAAGGGTCAGTTGCCACTCCCTGCACCAAGTGCCTATCTGCTGCAGATCTTCCTGCATTTCGCTACAATTTTCTAATGCTGCAACTTCTCTGTATACTACAGCATCATCCGCGAAAAGCCGCATGGAACTTCCGACACTATCTACTAGGTCATTTATATATATTGTGAAAAGCAATGGTCCCATAACACTCCCCTGTGGCACACCAGAGGTTACTTTAACGTCTGTAGACGTCTCTCCGTTGATAACAACATGCTGTGTTCTGTTTGCTAAAAACTCTTCAATCTAGCCACACAGCTGGTCTGATATTCCGTAGGCTCTTACTTTGTTTATCAGGCGACAGTGCGGAACTGTATCGAACGCCTCCGGAAGTCAAGAAAAATAGCATATACCTGGGAGCCTGTATCTAATATTTTCTGGGTCTCATGAACAAATAGAGCGAGTTGGGTCTCACACGATCGCTGTTTCCGGATTCCATGTTGATTCCTACATAGTAGATTCTGAGTTTCCAAAAACGACATGATATTCGAGCAAAAAACATGTTCTAAAATTCTACAACAGATCGACGTCAGAGATATAGGTCTATAGTTTTGCGCATCTGCTCGACGACCCTTCTTGAAGACAACTGCGTCCACCTCCGTAGCGAAGTGGTTAGCGTGTCTGCTCGCTGCGCAGAGAACCTGTATTCGATTCGTGGTACTACCAGTAATTTTTCGTTGGCAGGAAGACTAGAACGGGGCGCACTCAGCTTCATGATGCCACCTGAGTAGCTTCTCGAGTAAACGATAGCGGCTCTAGTGTCAATAAAACCGACAACGGACAGGAGAGCCATGTTTTGACTCTAGGCCGCTCCACATCACATCCGAATGACGCCATTGACAGAGGATGAGGCGGCGGTCGGTCGACCCCTTTATGGCAAATTTAGGGTTTGGCAATCACGAAAACACGCAATAGAAACTGTCGCCGTGTGCGGATGGACATTATCTTGCTGAAACGTAAGTCCGGGATGGCTTGTAGTGAAGCGCAACAAAACGGGGCGTAGAATATCATCGACGTATCACTGTGCTGTAAGGGTGCCGCGGATGACAACAAAAGGTGTCTTGCTAGGAAATGAAACGGCACCCTAGGCCGTAACTCCTCTCTGTCGTGCCGTATGACCTACGACAGTCAACTTGACATCCCACCGCTGTACATGGCGTCTCCTGCGTATCTTCACTGCTCTCTGGGGTTCATTTCGAAGCGAAACTCTGAAGAAAATTATACTCCAGTCAGTTAGATCCCAAACCAAATGTGTCCGACACCAGTGATAACAGGCTTGTTGGTGTATGGAGGTTAATGGTAACTGGCCCAGGGTGCATCGTGAGCATACTTCCCTTTCTGGGAGCCTCTTGTTAATGGTCCTTATGAACGCTGAAGCACTTCGGATCAATCTGGGGCTTTGAGTGCACCTGTGATAATAGCTTGGTCGTCACATTCTGTCGTCTCTCGCCGGCCGGGTTGACCGAGCGGTTCAAGGCGCTTCAGTCTGGAACCGCGCGACCGCTACGGTCGCAGGTTCGAATCCTACCTCGGGCATGGATGTGTGTGATATCCATAGGTTAGTTAGGTTTAAGTAGTTCTAAGTTCTAGGGGACTGATGACCTCAGATGTTAAGTCCCATAATGATCAGAGCCATTTGCACCATTTCAACTGTTACTGTCCAATTAAGTACACAAAAAAATTCGGAGTGAGTTTCCGCCATAGCGTCAACATTTCTCGTGTTTATTATCCATGCCATCTGCGAAGTGAAACTGTACTGCCGTGTCACACATTCATACATCTGCCGACCTGTTTGAATGTCAGTTTGTGCCTTCGACCATAGATACTAGTAGACTGGCCTTGCTGTGCAGAAGCTATAGGGCTGGTGTGGCTCCAACATAAACCACGTGACTGTTGGCAAAACGTGGCGGGATTTCAAATCAGCGGTCTGCCATTCAATGTTTGTATCGTATTTTACCCACATTTCTCAGTTGACTGCCAAACACTTCCAACAAAAATTACTTTTTTATTTGCGAAAAATTATGTCAGAACTACATTTGACCTGGATTTGTTCACAGTACCATTTATAAAATCTAACAAATACATCGAACGCCCCTCTGGTGGCCAGCGGGACGAAATTACTACAAACTATCAATTAAAGTAAAATGTCGTTAAAATTCTTTTAAACGGTAAGAGTGGGCTCGTGTCAAAACTTCTAACATTGGATTCGCCGCGTTTTGAGCTCTAGTCACTTATAAAAGAAAATGGGATATGGGAATTACGTCAACTATAGGTGCCAAAATTGTCGAATTTAGGAGCAGGTCCATTTTAGAGTATTAATTTTAAGTGCACTGTAAAGGGTCAGTTCCTACTATTTTTAAAAAAGTTTAAACTATCAGTTTAAAAAAAAAATGATATTTTAGATGAAAGGTGAGACTTTGAAGTTTCAGAAAATAATTTTGGAGCCTACATTTATTTAATAGTATCAGAAGGTAGAAAAAAATTCTCTTCATGTGTCGACTATAGGTGCTCTTACCAATCTCACTTGTATATACAAAAAGGCGCGTATGTGCAGATGGCTTAAAGTTTTTCCATTTCTGGGCCTGTATCCAAAACTGCCTTCGGTTTTCATCCTTAAGGAACCTATGAGTAGGAACGAGAAACAGTTATACTTATTTCTGTAACCGAATTATCACAGATACTTTCGAAAATGGATTATGAGTCTGACTTTACAGGCATCACTTTCAACACTTTAATTTACGTGATACTCTATTTCAAGTGTAAAAAACATAAAAGTCACTTCAGCAGATTTCCATAAACACATCTGCACCATCATAGGAACACTTACACGTGAAATGTAATGCCATTTCCCCCGACAAAACGCTGAGTACAGCCGTAAGCGCAACACGAAACAACCATGTTTTGCCAACATTCACGTGACTTTAGCCCTGAGATGTTGGAGCCACGAAAATGACGTCAGGGCCAGTCTATTATATTTATGGTCGAAGGTTTGTGCCCAATTTGCGTAACTCCTTTGTGTTACGTCCTTGTTTTTGTTTTAGAGCGTATTTCGTCCTCACGTGACATCATCATGAAGACTGCGACTGTTGATAAACACCAAGCTTACTGCTGCTGGTGTTCGGGGAACAAATGTATAGAAAAGAGCACGTGCAACACGTGGCAGTATGTAGCATTTCTTCGACTCTTCTTTCTTCAAAAGATACGTAACCTGCTTTTCACTTGGTCTGCTGCGGTCAAAAGGCGTCTGAGGCCCATATCAACTTCGACATGAAGCAGGATTTCGGAACATGTATTGAGTTCGAACATTATGTATTACCTCCAAGAGAACGGTCTATTGACACATAATCAACATGGATTTAGAAATCATCTTTCTTACGAAACACAGCTAGCTCTTTACCCACACAAAAAGTTGAGTGCTGCTGCCAAGGGATTTCCAATTGATTCCGTATTTCTGGATTTTCAGAAGGCTTCTGACACTGTACCACACAAGCGGCCTGTAGTGAAACTACGGGCTTATGGAATATCGACTCAGCTACGTGACTCTCAGGGAGGTCACCGTAGTAATTGATAGAAAGTCATCGAGTAAAACAGAAGTGATTTCTGTCGTTCCCCAAGGTAGTGTTACATGCCCTTTGCTGTTCCTTATCTATAAGAGTATAAACTGTTTGGTAGAGCAGCTGTCTCAGGTGGTTTGCAGATGATGCTGTCGTTTATCGTCTAGTAAAGTCATCAGAAGATCAAAACAAATTGCAAAACGATTTAGAAAACATATGTGTATGGTGTGAAACTTGGCAGTTGACCTTAAAAAATGAAAAGTGGCAGGTCACCTACGTAAGTGCTTGGGAACCAGTTAAACTTCGGTTATACAATAAATCAGTCAAATATAAAGGCCCTAAATTCAAATAATTACCCAGGAATTAGAGTTACGAACAACGTAAGTTGGAAAGACCACATAGGAAATGTTATGGGGAAGGCAAACAGAAGATTGCGTTTTATTGGCAGAAACGGTAAATGTAACATATCCGCTAAAGAGACTGCCTACACTTCGCTTGTTCGTCCTCTTTTACAGTACTACCACACAGTCTGGGATCCTTACCAGGGAGGATTAACGAAATACATCGAGAAAGTTCAAAGAATTGCAGCATATTTTGTATTATCGCGAAATACGAAGTAGAGTGTCACCGACACGATACAGGATTGAAGACAAAGGCGTTTTTCGTTACGGCGGAATCTTCTTACGAAATTTCGATCACCAACTTTCTCCTCCGAATGTGAAAATATTTAATTGACGCTGACCTACACGGGGAGAAACGATCATCACAATAAAATAAGGGAAATCAGAGCTCGCACGGAAAGATACCGACGTTCGAGATTGGAATAACTGAGAGTTATTGCGAAGGCCGTTCAGTGTAGATACAGATGATGTAGATATGCTCTTTATTAACACTGGGAATGTAACTGCATAATTCTCCAGCTGGAAATCACGGTGTGCACCATCGAAATGCGTTGCGGAAAAATACGTAAATGTCTGACACAGTAAACTGTTTTCTTTGTAGCTATCCCACAAGAACTCAAACGATCTAAGGTGATAGCTATTCTAAAGCCTGGGAAGCCAGCTGACAACCCAAAAAGCTATAGACCAATTACCCTGCTGTATGTAATTTACAAATTACTAGAGAGGCTTATATATAACAGGATTAGCCCGGAATTGTTCAGGGCGATCCCAGTTGAGCAGGCAGGCTTTCGGCCAGAAAGAAGTTGTACTGACCAGGTGTTGTCACTCACTACTTACATTGAGGCGGGATTCCAGAGAAAATTGAAAACATCAGTCGCCTTTATTGACCTCTCAGCAGCTTACGACACTGTGTGGAGAGAAGGTATCATGCACAAAATTCTTCGAGTAATTCCTTGCAAATCTATAGCACGCTTAATAGACAGCATGCTCAATGATAGGGTGTTCCAAATAAGTATGGACACTGACTACAGCTCCATCAAAAAACTAAAGAATGGCTTACCACAGGGATCAGTGCTTGCACCACTGCTGTTTAGCCTCTACATTGCAGACCTGCCGGAAACACAATCAAGAAAGTTTGGGTATGCTGACGATTGGGCCCTCGCTACAAGATGTAGCACAACTGAAGCATCTGAGGATATCCTAACGAAAGACCTGAAGATAATGTGTGAATATTTCCGTAAGTGGACACTTCAACCAAATGCTTCCAAAACAGAGGTTAGTTTCTTCCATCTCAACAACAAACTCGCTGGAAAGGAACTCAACATTCGATTTGAAAACACCGTTCTCAGGCATAATAAAACTCCGAAGTACTTGGGCATGTCGCTGGACAGAACACTATCTTTTAAAGAGCACCTAACAAAGACTGCCGAAAAATTAAAGACAAGAAACAACATTATTCAAAAACTCTGTGGTACTACCTGGGGAGCAACGGCCTCCACTCTCCGCACCTCTGCTTTAGCAATTGTATTCTCGGCTGCCGAATACTGTGCTCCGATTTGGCTAAGCAGCCCACATGTAAAAAAGGAGGATGTCCAGTTGCATAACACTCTACGGATGATTTCTGGAGTAATTACACCCACTCCGACGCAATGGCTCCCAATATTAAGCCACATCCCACCGCCACACCTGCGACGTACTTACGCCCTTGTACGTGAATACAAAAACATCGTGGGAAATCGAAGCCTGCCAATCCACCAAGACATTGAGGCTGCAAACACTAATAGGCTTCGATCTAGGAACCCGCCAACAAGAAGAGCAAGGAACTGTATGCAAGAAGGTTTCAGTATCACAAACGCATGGTCTGAAAAATGGAACGCATGGCAAAATCATAACATTCCTTTGCATCACACAAAAGCCACCTGGTTTTGACCTACCACGCAAAACGTGATCCATTCTAAATAGGATTAGAGCTCGTCATGGAAGGTGTGCTTACTCCCTGTATAAATGGGGTAAAATACCATCCCCTCAGTGTGACTGCGGAGATAGTCAGACCATCAGCCACATTGTTGAAGAGTGTTCCAGAAGAGTCTATAATGGGAGCCCTGACGACTTCCTGCTCTCAACTCCAGAGTCGATAGATTATATTAATAGACTTGATGTTTGTTTGTAATCCGTAAACTTTGTTATATTAGCAATGTTGGTTTGCAATTATTAACGTTTGTTATATTAGTGATTTGTTTGTTTGTTTCTTGTTGTTGTTGTGTGGTCTTCAGTCCTGAGACTGGTTTGATGCAGCTCTCCATGCTACTCTATCCTGTGCAAGCTTCTTCATCTCCCAGTACCTACCGCAACCTACATCCTTCTGAATCTGCTTAGTGTATTCATCTCTTGGTCTCCCTCTACGATTTTTACCCTCCACGCTGCCCTCCAGTGCTAAATTGGTGAGCCCTTGATGCCTCAGAACATGTCCTACCAATCGATTCCTTCTTCTAGTCAAGTTGTGCCACAAACTCCTCTTCTCCCCAATCCTATTCAATACTTCCTCATTAGTTATGTGATCTACCCATCTAATCTTCAGCATTCTTCTGTACCACCACATTTCAAAACCTTCTATTCTCTTCTTGTCCAAATTATTTATCGCCCATGTTTCACTTCCATACATGGCTACGCTCCATACATATACTTTCAGAAATGACTTCCTGACACTTAAATCTATACTCGATGTTAACAAATTTCTCTTCTTCAGAAACGCATTCCTCGCCATTGCCAGTCTACATTTTATATCCTCTCTACTTCGACCATCATCAGTTATTTTTCTCCCCAAATAGCAAAACTCCTTTAGTACTTTAAGTGTCTCATTTCCTAATCTAATTCCCTCAGCATCACCCGACTTAATTCGACTACATTCCATTATCCTCGTTTTGCTTTTGTTGATGTTCGTCTTATATCCTCCTTTCAAGACACTATCCATTCCGTTCAATTGCTCTTCCAACTCCTTTGCTGTCTCTGACAGAATTACAATGTCATCAGCGAACCTCAAAGTTTTTATTTCTTCTCAATGGATATTAATACCTACTCCGAATCTTCCTTTTGTTTCCTTCACTGCTTGCTCAATATACAGATTGAATTGCATCGGGGAGAGATAACAATCCTGTCTCACTCCCTTCCCAACCACTGCTTTCCTTTGTTTCTTATGTGTCTGTATTGCCATTAGATAAATAAATAAATAAATAAATTTGTAGCTATCCACGTGTTTTGCAACAGGCGTGTCGTAAGGGTTTGACTTCTTCAGCTGGATGCTCGCACTGCACAACACACCTGCTACGCTTTGTACGGGCTGCTGTGACTCAGAACACTTCTCGGTGGCTCCATCGACTCATTAAGGGCGCCACCGGCGTTGAGGAGCTGCCACTGACAATACCTGCCTGCTTCCCTCGGCCGGTGCATCCAGACCCGGCTGAGCCCCCTAATTGGCCGGCGACAGCCGGATTACAGCCTCGCAGCTCCGCAGCCTCACAGCACGCGCCAGACCTCTGATGTCTCCGCGACCGCACCGCCAGGGGAAGCTGATCCCCTCCAGCACGAAAAGGGTTGCGAAAGGGCTCAAGCAGCGCTTTCTTTTCTCTTTCCCTCCCTCTCCCCAGCCGTACGTAGTCTCGACAGCAAACTGTTAAAAGCCGGGGCCGTCCTTCTCCGCCCCCTCCCCCCTATCCCCAACACCATCTTGTCGCATGAAAGAATAACCAGTTGGGCTCTTACTGTACGTATGAACAAAGTTTTAAGCCGGGCCTTCCAGCAGACGGTGCCCGGTGCGCCGGTTCGTGAAAGTAATCGCGTAATGGCGTATTTTGATATGAGTCTTGCAGAGCTAATCCTACATAATCTGGCTTACTTGGGGGGGGGGGGGGGGGACTTTTGTAATACTGGTTTAAGATTGAGACTTTTGGATTCCGCTACCCTTCCCTGCCTCAGAGTAATTTCGACTAAGAAATGTTTATAACTTCTCTCGACGTGTGCCTCCTAATCTACCTATGAAAAAGACTTGAGATAAACTAGAATTAATCTTTCAGATGAAAATGGCTTATTATTTATTTAACATTCTTCATTACGTTGGAATATTACATATGTGAACGTTGACTTAAAATGTTATCTAATAAAATGAAACACTTACAGCCGTCCTTATGATGTCATTTTTTGTATGTCTCCCACTTTCGATGCTGCATTGCACCATCTTCAGACTTTAGCTAATCCTGAATGGGTTAATACCATCCGTATACACGAAGCATCAGTGGCCAATATCTATAACTGGTTTACGCAGACTACCTGTAACGGTGATGTTGTCTGTCCAACCATCAACTATTAGTTGGTGAGTGGAGAGACATCTTCTCAGAATGAGCTCTAACAGACTAACTAAACGAATTTTTGACTTCTTCCATAACCCCATAACGAAACCTAACTGGTTTACGGATACTGAAAGAGATCCAAGAGAACTAAAAAAGTCATTGTTCGATAGAAGAGCTCAGATAAGTACTAAAGTCGAAAAAATAAAGTTCCAATACAAATTTAAAGTAAAGTCGAAAAATGGTTCAAATGGCTCTGAACACTATGGGACTTAACTTCTAAGGTCATCAGAACTACTTAAACCTAACTAACCTAAGGACAACACACACATACATGCCCGAGGCAGGATTCGAACCTGCGACCGTAGTGGTCACGCGGTTCCAGACTGTAGCGCCTAGAACCGCACCGCCACCCCGGCCGGCGAAAGTAAAGTCGAAATCCATCATCACTGAAGAGGTGAGAAGATCGAGATCTGAGAGTATGAGGAAATACTGCATACAAAGAGTGGAAAAAAATGACTGATTCATCGTACACCATACAGAGTGAAACGAAAGAAGAAGGAGAAGTAACTTTGATCAAGCCTCTTAATCATGTACCCGGCAAGAGTACATGCAGCCTTCATCAACTCCACCGACCAATGGTAAAATGGACGCTGATTGCCTAGATCAACCGCCTCTCCCAATACAAACACCGTACGATTATTATGAGGTTCCGATTCCAGTAAAACGAAATATAAATTATTCAGACATTCGTTATCGGAACGCGCTCTTGGGGAAAGACCGCGGTGAGACCACAAGGGAGAAACTGAAGCCGGCCCCGTGAGATTGATTGCAAATTCAAGCACGCACACACACACACACACACACACACACACACACACACACAACGTTGTTCGCTCCGGCGAGTTCGCTTACGTTTCGTGGCATGACTAGTGGGAAAGTCGGGAGCAGGAAAGGAACGTTAAAAATCAATTACAGAGGTTAGCGGTGTGCGTAAGGAGAGCGCTGGTGCTCCGGAGCAGGAATTAAATTTTTACCCGGCCCGCGCAGCCGAGGAAACGGGAGCGATGCGGTACGCCAAATGCCAGAGGAATCCCGCTGAAATCGACCAACTTGGCGCAAGCCGCGCTCTGCTCTACCCGGTGGAACAAAAGGAAAAAAAAAAAGCGGCCGGCTGGAGGAAGAACAAGTTATTAGAGACGGAATGAAATTACTTGGGCCTTTCTTTTTCCTGCTTTCACCCTTCCCTGCCGGTGATTCCAACAGCTCGGTCCCTCAGCGCCGTGACTGGTGGGCGCCAGGAATTCCTCCCTGAGGTGCTGCCCCTCCAAATTCAGTTAATGTTTCTATCTTATCTCTCGTACAGTCGCTCCTGAAACCAAACTGGTGCTGTCCAGATAGACACGCTACAGGCCTGTTAACGGCAGTTAGGAAATACGGAAGCGTCCGATCCCGCCCGTCTGCTTTGACCCATGACGTCACAAATATGGCGGAAACAAAAACAAACACACGCACTTTCCACAAGAAGCCTTATGACACTAACGGGACAAGTGCAGGAAATGGGGTGTTTTGGGTGGGGGGGGGGGGCAAACTAAATATAAACAAATTTAGACGCCTTGCGTAGCTAAAACGTGTAAGTGAAGACAGCCATGCATGAATACCCCACCCACCTCCCCAGGGGTCGTAACCCCTGCAACCCATAGATAATAAAGATGATTCAGTAGCTGATTAGTGTTTTTTGTCTTTTTTTTAAAAAAATCTTACTGGGTAGAACGAACAGATCAGAAAGATAAATATAATAAACTAAAACAGAAATTGGAGGAAACAGATAATTAAAATAAGTAATAAGCGTTTTTAAATTTAAAAAAAAGTCTCACGAGATAGAACGAACAGATCAGAAAAGTAAATAAAAGAAGATAAAACAGAACTGGAGACAGCCACACTCGAACCAAACTCCGCGCCGTCATGACGTCACACACGACAACACCCTTACGTCACGGGTCAAAGCCGACGCGTGGGATCGGACGCTTCTGTTAATGTTCAGTTAATGTTTCTATCTTATCTCTCGTACAGTCGCTCCTGAAACCAAACTGGTGCCGTCCTGATAGACACGCTACAGGCCTGTTAACGGCAGTTAGTACGAGCGTTGATTAGATGATAAGGAACTCCTCTGAATACCTTGTACGTGGATGTGATTGGTGAAAGGTCAAAGCCTGACAGTACTCTGTAAACATTTTGTGAATAAAATCATGTAACCACGTGGGGTAGCCGCTCGGTCTAAGGCGCCTTCTCATGGTCCGTGCGGCTCCCCCCCCCCCCCCTCTCACTTCGTTGGAGGTTCGAGTTCGAGTCCTCCCTCGGCCCTCGGGCATGGGTGTGTATGTGTGTGTTGTCCATAGCGTAAGTTAGTTTAGGTCAGATTAAGCAGTGTGTAGGCTTGGGGACCGATGACCTCAGCGGTTTGGTCCCATAAGACCTTACCCCAAATTTCCAAATTTGCAAAACCGTCTATACTCCATTCACCGAAACAAGACACGTACTGTAAACACGGCAAGGCGCGTGACCACAGCGCTGCCATCGAGGGGTGTACAAGGCAGGGGCGCCAGAAATTAAAAAATGAAAGTCGTGTTTTTTAATAATTTGGCACCTGAACATGATAAAGTGAGTCGAGAACTACCTTCCGACACCTTTTTTTACATTACATTAAAATTTCTTGTCACTGGAAAAGAGAAATATTTAAGTTTTCAGGAAAAGTTGTTTTCTCGCGTTACTCTATATTCACCACGCCATATCTCCTAAACTGTGTGCCGCACAGCAAAATATTTTTATAATTGTCTTCGGTACTATATGTTGATGACGTCCGCAAATTTTCTGCGCAATAGAGCCAGTAATAGTGAAGTAATAAATTAAATTCTTACGTCTGATTCAGAACTTTTACCAAATCATCAGCCGAAATATAGTACGCGACAAACTTTTCCCTTTTAAATTTTTTTGTGGGGGTGTAAGCGAGAAAAGTTTCAGAAAGGTTTGAATTTAATTTTGTAGTTTTTTCCGAATGCGATGGGTGCAACCGTTTGCCCTTTTTGAGTGGAAACTCAAATGTGGAAATTGGACTGCATTATAGAGGAGAGAGATGAGCGGTTTGTTATAGACCTCAATGAAAACAGTTCACGTTCGACAGAGTGAACCTTGTTTCGTCCTTTATCAATATTATTACTGGTATTGTTATTAAAATTAACAATTAATTGTGTTTGAATGTAGCGTTTTGTTAGCAACCTGAATGAAAATAAATCTGCTTCGACAGAATGAACTCAGTGTAACATTATTGTTAAATTTTATTTCGTACATTGTTGCCCAGGTTTCTCACGGTCCGCTCTGACAGCTCGGCAGCCAGCCGAACGCCGCCAGCCGCAAAGCGTGCGCCAAGGATTTTCCACACCCCTACGTATCACGTGAACACCGAATGCTTTCTCTGGAAACGAGCGTAGTCGCTCACGTGACACTGTTTATGTTTCGTCCCAGCTCTCGTTGAATAGACTGTAGATCTCTTAATATATACCGTTATATGTAACGTCGTTTCGGCTCTTGCTATCATCAGATGAAAACTTGCAACCTCAAAACCAAGGCTCAGTGTTAGTACTGATAACAACGTCAAGTGTCGACTTCAAGCCGACGTTCCGAGTGTGCGTAAGTTTCGTTGATACTGACATTGAACTTTTTTGTCAAGCTCCAGGTTTTCATCTGATGATGGCAGTAGCCGAAACGACGCTACAAATAAAGGCATGTATTATCTGTTGTAGATGGTTCTATTCACAATGACCGCGGACTCGTACAAGTAATTTATTTCCTTTATTAATAACTCATGAGATAGGCCTACCTCCCAATGGCATGTCGTACCTCCTTTTGCCCAGCTTAGTTCAGCAGCTCGACCTGAGATGGACTCAACAAGTTGTTGGAAGACCTCTGTGAGAATACTGAGCCATGCTACCTCTATAACCGTCCATAATTGTTGGTGGTGCAGGATTTTGTACACGAATTGATCTTTCCCCTTTGTCCCATAAGTATTCAATGGAATTCATGTCGTGCGGATCTGGGTCTCCAAATCATTCGCTTGAACTGTCCAGAATGTCCTTCAAACCAGTGGAGAACAGTTGTGCCTGGCGACAAGGCACTTCGTCAACCATAAAAATTCCGCCGTTGTTTGGCAACATGAAGTCCATGAGTGACTGAAAATGGTCCCATTTAGTTCACATTTTGACCATAGGATCCTGTCTATTCCTCGTAAACACAGCCCAAGTCATTATGGATCCACCACCAGCTCGCACAGTGCCATGTTGAAAGCTTGGGTCTTTATCTTCGTGGTGTCTGCGCTACACTCGAGCCCTACCAGCAGCTCTTAGCAACTTAGATCGGGACTCATCCGACGAGGCCAAGGTTTTCCAGACCTCTGGGGTGCAACCAATATGGTCACGAGCCCAACAGAGGCGTTACCAAAGGCACTAGCGTCCGTCATGTACTGCTACAGCCCATTAGCGCCAAATTTTGCCATACTGTTCCTTCGTTGTACGTCCCACATTTATTTCTGCGGTTATTTCACGCAGAGCTGATTGTCTATAAGCACTGACACCTCCACGCAAACGCCGCTGCTCTCGGTCGTTAAAAAAATGGTTCAAATGGCTCTGACAAGGGAACATCCCCATCGCACCCCCTTCAGATTTAGTTATAAGTTGGCACAATGGATAGGCCTTGAAAAACTGAACACAGATCAATCGAGAAAACAGGAAGAAGTTGTATGGAACTATGAAAAAATAAGCAAAATATACAAACTGGGTCGTCCATGCGTAGGATAGGCAATATTAAGGGCCATGTGAGGAGTGGAGCGCCGTGGTCCCGTGGTTAGCGTGAACAGTTGCGGAACGAGAGGTCCTTGGTTCAAATCTGCCCTCCACTGAAAAATTTTGCTTTCTTTATTTTCGCAAAGTTATGATCTGTCCGTTCGTTCATTGACGTCTCTGTTCACTGTAATAAGTTTAGTGTCTGTGTTTTGCGACCGCACCGCAAAACCGTGTGATTAGTTGACGAAAGGACGTGCCTCTCCAATGGGAACCGAAAACGTTTGATCGCAAGGCCATAGGTCAACCAATTCCTCTACAGGAAAACACGTCTGATATTTTGTATACGACACTGGTGACAGCATGTGCGTCACATGACAGGAATATGTTGTCGACCCACCTAACTAGTACACTTGGCGAATGGGTGAAAAGTTTCTTCTACCTTGCCCGATTTAGGTTTTCTTGTGGATGTAATAATCACTCCAAAAAAAGTGATGAAAACATAAGAGTTTTTCACATAAACTGAAAATAAAAAGTTAAAATTTTTCGGTGGAGGGAAGATTAGAACCAAGGACCTCTCGTTCCGCAGCTGTTCACGCTAACCACGGGACCACAGAGCTCCTCGCCTCACATTGCCCTTAATATTGCCTATCTTACACATGGACGACCCAGTTTGTATATTTTGCTTATTTTTTCATAGTTCCACACAACTTCTTCCTGTTTTCTCGATTGAACTGTGTTCAGTTTTTCAAGGCCTATCCACTGTGCCAACTTATAACTAAATCTGAGGGGGGTGCGATGGGGATGTTCCCTTGTGAGCACTATGGGACGTAACATCTATGGTCATCAGTCCCCTAGAACTTAGAACTACTTAAACCTAACTAACCTAAGGACAGCACACAACACCCAGCCATCACGAGCCAGAGAAAATCCCTGACCCTGCCGGGAATCGAACCCGGGAACCCGGGCGTGGGAAGCGAGAACGCTACCGCACGACCACGAGATGCGGGCTGTCTCGGTCGTTAGGTAAGTCCGTTGGCCATTGCATTGTTCATGATGAGAGGTAGTGCTCGAAATCTGTCATTCTCAGCACGCTCTTGACATTACGTATCTCGGAATACTGAATTCCCTAAAGCTGCGTCTAGTTCCAACTACCATTCCGCGTTCGAAGTCTGTTAATTCCCACCGTGCAGCCATATTCACGTCGGAAACCTTTTCACATGAATCACCTGAGTACAAATGCAAGCTCCGCCTATTCACTGCCCTTTCATTTCTCGTGTACGCAACACCACTGCTATCTGTGTAAGTACATATCGCTATCCCATGTCTTTCGTCACCTAGGTGTATGTTTGTGTGTTTCATGTCCTGTGTATGAGTCGAAGACCAGGAAAGCAATAATCAATCTAATAATACACTTCAACCCCGTACTTACCGCTCCCTTAGGCATCGCGAAACAAGATTTGATTAATTGCAAATGGCTCTGAGCACTATGCGACTTAACTTCTAAGGCCATAAGTCGCCTAGAACTTACAACTAATTAAACCTAACTAACCTAAGGACATCACACACATCCATGCCCGAGGCAGAATTCGAACCTGCTACCGTAGCGGTCGCTCGGCTCCAGATTATAGCGCCTAGAACCGCACGGCCACTCCGGCCGGCGATTAATTGCAGGGGCGTTTAAACAATTATTCTTCCCGCGCTCCATACGTGAATGAAAAGTCAAGCAGTCCTAATAACTGGTGCAATAGAAGTATCCTCTACCATACACTTCACAGTGGTTTCCAGAGTATGGATGTAGATCTAGTTAAAAAGCAGAGCTCTCACGAAACACCTCTCCGTGATCTATTGGACTTAGGTAGTGTGTGTGTGTGTGTGTGTGCGTGTGTGTGTGTGTGTGGTGGAGGTGGTGGAGCATTTGCGGAGGCGCGTCTGTTTCGCTTCTGGCTTCTGGCAAATACCTGTAGGAATTATTACGGAATGAATGGCAGCAGCTCTACGTGACGAAGACGTCTCAGATCATGGGTAATTAGGTGACGATACTGTGGTGTCACTGCAAGGTACCACACTTGCTAGGTTGTAGGCTTCAAATTGGCCGCGGTCCGTCAGTACACATCGGACCCGCGAATCGCCACTGTCGGCGCTAGCAGACCGAGCACCGGCACTCGGCTGATCTGACAAGCTAGCGCACTGCCCAGTTGTACAGCCGACTTGAATAGGAATGGTTCACTTCTTATAGCTTCAGAGATCTCATTTGCAGAGACGCTAGTTAGCATAGCCTTCAGCTAAGTCAGTAGCTACGACCTAGCCAGGCGCCACATACAGTTTATGCATTGACAATTGATCTATATTTGTGAAGCAAGCAGAATTGTAAAGAAGTATTCGCAGTTCAGTCTATAAATGCACTTGTAAATATTATTGTACAAAGTCAAGATCGACGTACAGCGCTGATGCTGAATTAAAGCTAAGTATTTAATTGTATTCTTGTCTACTTTCTAATCACCTAAGATGTTCCAGATACATCCCGTCAAGTATAGTTCATTGATCCTCACGTCCCCGGTCGGGGTGGCCGAGCGGTTCTAGGCGCTACAGTCTGGAACCGCGCCACCGCTACGGTCGCAGGTTCGAATCCTGTCCCGGGCACGGATGTGTGTCATGTCCTTAGATTAGTTAGGTTTAAGTAATTTTGAGTTCTAGGGGACTGATGACCTCAGAAGTGAAGTCCCATAGTGCTCAGAGCCATTTGAACCATTTGATCCTCACGTCAACCTACCTGATCAACGCGTGCAATTAATGGCCACACATCAGACTAAGAGTCAAATTGAGTGACTCATCCGGGTCACCCTTTTTCCATGAGGCCCATAGTTTGTAACCTCCCCCTCACTTATCGACCTTAATGACAGTGAAAAATTAAACCGCGTGTACATAATGGAAATTTGGGAAAAGCAATCGTCACCGAGGTTAATTTGTCGGTAAATAGGGAGGAAAGAGTTACATCTAAATGAAAGGAAAAATGCCAATGAAACTGGTGGAAATTAATTTTGAAAAAGGGGTGAAGTTAATAAAAGAAAGTAAATGTGCGGCCGTTACGTTAACAATCAACTAGCGGTAATTAGATGTTTGAGATTTGGGGGAAATTACGGTCGCCAATCCTAAGGACAATTACTATAGTAACTGAAAAAGAAAGGTTATTACACATATAATTAGCACTAGAAGCGTGGCAACTGAAGGTTGACACGTGCAGTGTGAAAACTGAAAGTTTATCAAAAGTAATAAATTTCGCTACACTCTGACTTAATTTAGCAAAAGAATTAATAAAACAGGAAAATCGAAAGTTAATTTAGTGACTGAAGTTAATAGTAAGCTTTCTTTCTGAAGCACATCGAAATTCAGTAAAATACGGTTAGTCTTGGACTACCTCAACAATCATTTCAAAAGCTACTTGAATCTACGCAATTTAGAAAGAAGAGATTTAACTTTGAACTTGAATTAAATGATTCTGAACAATTAACAGTAGTAAAATTTAGTACATACGAAGCTGAGCTGCAGTCACAGGTAAGCTAAAATACGATAACAAAACTCGCACTCTTAATTTGTGCTTGTGTAATATGAATATTGTAGCCAGCTATGAATACCTTAACTGAACTTTGAAATTAAAACAGTGAAATGCTATAATATTGCTTTAATGCTGGCGTTTGAATTTCAACGACACTCGGGTTCATTCCGGAAAAGGAAGGGACCCTGCTTGGTAATGCAATTTGGACAATGAGCAACAAATGTTCATGCTAAGTTGGTGTAATTATAGTTACGAAAATGGTACAGTTTGAAAAGCTGAGGTCTGCCGTGCAGTTCTAAAACTTAACGTGCTTCCAGTCTTCCTTGTTGGTTGATTGAAGGTTTGATGCCGTCGATCGAGGAGGTGGCGACAGTCACTCATTGTCGGCCGTCGCTGTTGCAGAAGCTGGATGCTGGCGCGCCTTCTTCTCGACACGGTCACCAGGCGAAACGGGCTCTTGATGTGCGCCAGCTAATGCTTCCCGTCCGCGACACCATGTCAGAAACTATCAGAGCAAATCGAGCGCAATTACATTCTGCCCAACCCCGAAAGCGCGGCAACTCGCGGGAGCGTCACACAGCACACCCGCTCCACTGCACTACCCCAGCCAGACTCCCTCTGCCCGCGCTCCACGCGGCAGAGTTAACACTACCAAAGATCCTACACACTTTGATTCTTCACACGACCTATCGATGTAATCGTTCGTTTGCAGTTTTCCCTAGGCAAGACCCAGCGTAAAAATACAAATAATATTTACGAAACAAACCAATTATACATCGACATAAATGCATATATATATATATATATATATATATATATATATATATATATATATATATATATATATATATAATTACAATATGTAAAGACACAGAAATGTCATATATTCAGGTAACAAAAATAAGGAAAACAAATTTATAGTACAATAGGTGGAAATAGGAGGATATGCATTTCCGGCGTTACAAGTTCTACCTCATGCACAACAGATAATAATTTTGCTGATAATTGCTAAGGGAAGCACTTATGTCTTGTTGATAGATGGAACGTAGTTTTTGCGTGTGACGAACAGTTTTCACGACAGCAGCGTTCTGTTTGTGTCTTCCTGTAGCGCAGCGCCCCACTTATGAGTTCGGTGGCCTTTGTGCCAGAGGAGCTTTTTGCGAGCAGAAATTGCCCTGACGAAGTATTTTCAGCGCTGCCGTGCCTTGGTTTTGTTAACACTGCTGATTTTGTTTGCGCACTGCGTTCGCGTAACTAAATAAACAGGCTGCTTTATTGGCTAAAACGATGTCAGGCTCGCATAACAAAGCGTTTATGGATTGCAAATTCCTGCGCCTGTTTCCCCGCCGCACATACGGGTTGCATGACGCAGTAGCAACAGCGTGTAGCGGGAGCTTTTACATAAATTAGCGAGAGTGCTAGTTCAGGCGTAGTAAAACATTGCGGTATCGTAAATTGGAGGATGTTTGCTGTCGAATGCCACATTAAGCAATGGTAACAGAAACCCGCACACTTTGCATTTTAAGCCCATTTTAAAAAGTGCGACGCGGAAATTTTCTATCGATCCAGTGCCCGTATGTCTCTGCACTGCCGATATTTTTGTTAAGTTCGGGGAAATATAAATTTTCAAGTTACTCAAATAAACTTTGCAATCTCTCTACACAGGATTTTTTGGGCTGCTTCCATTGCTGGAATTCAATGTAAACTTGGATTTAGCATCAAATTTTAATTTGTGATGGCTCTTACAAGATTCTGAGATGAAAACCCGTATGAATGTCAAATCTAGTTTTTCTTTTCTTATGCAAAACGCTTGCCGTGAACGTCAGATAATAAGCTGCTGCCTCACCATTATTCCTCATCCTCTGCTTCTTATTACTTTTCCCCTTTATGGATTAGGTAAGCTTTCTGTTACAGCGTTACTTTTTTGGTCCTCCAATTTTTCTCTTTTCTTTAGGTTGATACTGAGACGGTACCAGTGGATCCTACCACCTTGTCGGTTTTACCAATATTTATATTGATCTTGTCTCTGAACGTGCAAGGGATAACATTTCTCACAAATTTCCGCGGTTTCACTGGTCCTTGCTTCATTCCTCCAGCAAATACACGTCTCATTACTGAATAATAAATTTTCGTGAAGCTCAAACATCATAAAGTTTGAATTTTCTCGTTAGGAGAGTAATGAAGCGTGATCTGTGTTATCTGTTAAAAACCGTTCAAAAATCGAGATCGCACAAAATATTTTTTATTGAAGACAACCGGTTTTAACAGTCGTAGCTGTCATCTTCAGGTCTTAAACATCCGGAGAGTTCATCCTCGTGTAACGTACGGGCAATGTGGCCAGGTCCATGTGCACCACAAGCTTGGCTTTGAAGTCCCATAATGTACTCACTTACCTTCTTCTTGAGAGTCTACAGGACCAGTCTTGTGCAAAAATCTCTTAGGTATGTGGATAAAGAACTACCTGCGCGGTAAGTGTGCGGCAAAACTGTCTGTCAGATAACTTTGTCTATAGACTGTGTAACGAGCAACCTGATAAAGAATCAGCCTATATTTTGTACACAGCGATGGTCTTTGAAGGTCAGTTTTCGACAAGATAGCATGTTAAACAACGTTTTCGATTATCACTCCCAGGTATTAGGAACGAGTTTGATAACAATAACCATCTGGACGAGACAGTAAACAAAGAAGATCTAAGACGAACGAAATCTGTAGATGACTCCGCAGAGTGACTTTAGTCGGCATCTGCGTCATCATTCGAAAACACTGAACTTCTTGCTGGAAGGAACAACGAAGAGCTACGAGAGGCAGGGAATGTGGAAAAAAAATTAAAATACGAGTATGTCTAACCGATTAACGAAAATTTTAAATGTAGGAGGTATGACGAAGTAAGAAAGTGACATAATGCACAAGGGAAAAGGGAGCATATAAAATCAATGAAAAGACATGATTGAAAATGCTGTAATGTCTTTCGCTATTTCTAGCTTAAAACTGACAGACATGTTTATGATTACAGTCACACACTACAGCGCAGGATTCAGTTGGCCGTAAGTAAACAACCGGCGGATGTTGACGTTTTGGACAGCTGGTGCGACTTTCAAAACGCATCTCTGCGAACTTTTAAGATATTTGAACTGCTAATACCACAAACATGGTAACCAGAATCTAATGTCATACGATATTGGATCAGATAGTAATCAAGCATTGGGGATTGTAAACAAATTTAAAGTCAAACGAACTCACTCAGTTGCAGCAACGTCATGAAACCGTAAAGACCGGTACCAAGCCCGTTGAGAGCCTCTCAGTTCAACAATTTTAAAACAGCATTATCACCATGATGTAATCACCAACATCACAATCATGAGAGAAACATGTCAGAAGGGTGGCTTCATTTAAATTCTGTCCTCCAAACTCTTTTATTCATTGGTGTATCCTGTAATTGTTAGTAGGGTATTCATTCCCTCGCAACCTTCCAGAACGCGCCATTCTTTTTTCTACCACTGCTTCTATTTCTACTTACTTTTCAATGACTGCCGACCGGAGTGGCCGTGCGGTTCTGGGCGCTACAGTCTGGAGCCGCGTGACCGCTACGGTCGCAGGTTCGAATCCTGCCTCGGGCATGGATGTGTGTGATGTCCTTAGGTTAGTTAGGTTTAAGTAGTTCTAAGTTCTAGGGGACTGATGACCACAGCAGTTAAGTCCCATAGTGCTCAGAGCCATTTTTTCAATGGCTGTTGTTTGCGGTTTTTCGTTAGAAAGTTTCCGGCTCAGTACCTATTTCTCTTCGTAATATATTTAAAGTGAATTCTTGTATTCTGCACTCTTTCGAACACACAATTCCTGGCTCCGTCTACCCGTTTCATTTTCTCCGTTGTTCACCACAAGCAGATGTACAGGTTTTCTAAATATGCGACGAACGCAGAAAGGGAGCAATCTCGAATCTGCTTGGACCAACGCAATGAGTGAAAAACTATCGTAGATATTCAAATAAATTTTACAATGAGAAATCTGGCAAAAAGTGCTCTCGGTATTCTACGGGGCGTAAAATGTGAGCAAAAAACTTGAATTTACTATCACAAGCGACTGAAAGTCTTGCAAAATATTTCGACAGTCAACTTGTAATTGGCGGACTTAAGCCATGGCAACGTCATCTAAACATGCTTGTGCGAACTGATATTATGTCTATGTTCACGTTTCGTTGCCGTTCTGTCATGTCGCGTAATACTGCGATCAACGTGCTGTAAGAATATGTGGTTCACACCCACGACCATGCTGTAGACATCTCTTTAAACAAATGTCCATTACGACTACTGCTTGATGGTATTACTTGTACCCTCATGAAGTCAGTTGTAAATAATCCACTAAAGTTCAAAAGGAACAATGATGTACGTAATTATAATACCAGAAGGAAAGATAATATTCATTACTCCACATTAGGTTGTCTATATCAAAAAAGCGGTGTTACATCTACATCTACATGACTATTCTGCAATTCACATTTAAGTGCTTGGCAGAGTGTTCGTCGAACCACAATCATACTATCTCTCTACCATTCCACTCCCGAACAGCGCGCGGGAAAAACGAACACCTAAACCTTTCTGTTCGAGCTCTGATTTCTCTTATTTTATGTTGATGATCATTCCTATCTATGTAGGTTGGGCTCAACAAAATATTTTCGTATTCGGAAGAGAAAGTTGGTGACTGAAATTTCGTAAATAGATCCCGCCGCCACGAAAAACGTCTTTGCTGTAATGACTTCCATCCCAGTTCGCGTATCATATCTGCCACACTCTCTCCCCTACTACGTGATAATACAAAACGAGCTGCCCTTTTTTGCACCCTTTCGATGTCCTCCGTCAATCCCACCTGGTAAGGATCCCACACCGCGCTGCAATATTGTAACAGAGGACGAACGAATGTAGTGTAAGCTGTCTCTTTAGTGGACTTGTTGCATCTTCTAAGTGTCCTGCCAATGAAACGCAGCCTTTGGCTCGCCTTCCCCACAATATTATCTATGTGGTCTTTCCAACTGAAGTTGTTCGTAATTTTAACACCCAGGTACTTAGTTGAATTGCCAGCCTTGAGAATTGTACTATTTATCGAGTAATCGGATTCCAACGGATTTCTTTTGGAACTCATGTGGATCACCTCACACTTTTCGTTGTTTAGCGTCAACTGCCACCTGCCACACCATACAGCAATCTTTTCTAAATCGCTTTGCAACTGATACTGGTCTTCGGATGACCTTACTAGACGGTAAATTACAGCATCATCTGCGAACAACCTAAGATAACTGCTCAGATTGTCACCCAGGTCATTTATATAGATCAGGAACAGCAGAGGTCCCAGGACGCTTCCCTGGGGAACACCTGATATCACTTCAGTTTTACTCGATGATTTGCCGTCTATTACTACGAAGCGACCTTCCTGACAGGAAATCACAAATCCAGTCGCACAACTGAGACGATACCCCATAGGCCCGCAGCTTGCTGTAATAAAAAATTTTCGTTTAGTCCTCGTCGCCAAATATAGGGTATTGCCCACTCGTTTCGTATATGGTGCCTAAAGGACGCTGATTTCTCGGAATACTATACAATGATCCAAACAAATAAGATTAATAGTTTTATTTCAATAAAGTAGATTGACAATGCTTAACTTTGTATTTAGAACAACAGTCGCAAGCGATGGGCGACATGCAAACAGTAATGTTTGTGGCTGTAGACAATGTTCAATCAAGCAGTGGATATGGAACACTAATAACTGTTCTCGTAGCACTCATTGCTAGGCCGCGCTAATACTCTGCGAATCCTGTCCAATGATGTCCCGACATTTAGAGGATACGACAGGAGCGGCGCTTATATTCCCTTCGGTTAGGGGGCGCTCGTGTCGTTGTGCCGTCCTAATCAACGTACTTTTGACCGACGTCGTTCCACTTCCTTCTCCGGTCTTGCGTTCTTCAGCTTCGTTCTGGCGCTTGCGGTTATGCCACAACAATTTTTGCTCACTTACCTAATGATATAAAACGTCCAAGAAACAGCAAAGAAAAATTTTCAAGCAATCTGACAAAACCTCTCCTTGACAACTCATTCTGTTCGGTAAAAAGAATTTCTATTACTGTAACGTGTAAAAGGTGGCGGGTAGAAGTTACTAACTTCGGTATATCTTTTTGCTTATGTAATACACATAAAAAAACTTAGAAATGTTCCGAGTTTAACCACGTGTACAAATTATCTTTCGATATGAATGTAAAATGACTCGTTCCACATCATTACGATCTGTCGTGCAAAATGATCCGTGGAACATGTAACTAAGTAACTATGTTAGCGTTAATACTGACAGCAGCCTGTTTGCCGAAGTCATTTGATGATCCCAGGGAGATTTGCCCGACTTTGACTCGACAGAAATAGCGAGAATTTTTTTTCTGTTCATAAAGTTACTTCCACGAAGACAATACTTTTAATTCACAGGAAATTAGCTATTATTAATGTCGTTCATTATAATCTGGTAGCTCTTCTGTACAACAGGCAATTACAAGTATATGAAAACATCATACTGTGATAAAAATCCCAGGAAGTAGATATGTTACGTTGCCCTGGGTGCCTACACTGTGTTCTGGTACAGAAGTATCAGAGTCCTTTGTGTTATTAGATTAGATTAGATTAATTATTCATTCCATAGACCCATAAAAGAGGTATCAACCTGGGTGTGGAACATGTCAGATAACACATTACAAAAATGTAATCAGAAAAACTTGAGTTTCATTAATTTTAATGATTCTCACTCAATAAACAGTAAAATTATGTACATGAATTCAATTTAAACTTCTAATATTTACAGGTTTAATACTTACATCTGCTTTCATTAAATCCATCATTCAGACATTTGCTAGTTTCTTGGCTATTACAACCAAGTATTGTCAAACATTAAAGTAAATTATTCATTTCAGTGCTCCTCAGTTAAGTACAAGATATAAAATTAAACTTCCACTACTTACAGACTTAAGACTTACATTATGTTTTTAATAACGTCATGTTTATGTGTATTGCACACAGATAAGTTTTTGAATAGGTTTCCAGAAGAGGAAGTGAATTACTTAATAAAAAATATAGTTTGCTATTTTAAAAAAGACGTACTGCTTTCTAAATTCTCTTAACGATCAAAGTAGTAAGAGAGGCAAGGATCCCTCGTAACTTCCACCTGGTAGACAGGGATAATCAAAACGGTTTCACCTATTGTCCACTTTTGTATCTCTTTTAGAAGTAAAATTTTGCTAACCGCACACCTTTTCAACAATAATGGTGATTTATAAATTAGGGAAGTAACTTTACTTCGAAAAATTTATAAAGCAGAGTTACAGCAATTTAAAGTATGCAGGGACAGTCACATAAGACGCAACACCCCTCTTATTTCGCGGATAGTTACACATATCGAAACGCGATTTTAGCTAAATGTTAGAGCGTCGAGGGGCACCTATGTTTTTGTTTGTTTAATGTTTCTACTAAAATGGATCCATATACTTTCTATAAACACATTCGATAGCTCTTGAGAAGACAACTGCAGTGATATAGAGTTTGTTATTGTTGCCTTTGAAACCAGTCTTTAAACAATTCGAGAAATCTATCAGGATTTGAGAGCTCTGTGGCAAGAAACGGCATTTGCGGTGTAAACACTGCCAACCAGAGGTCTCGGACCACACTGGCTGTTATATACCGTAAGGCAGGCTTCTTCAACCAACTTACGACCTGGAAGCAGATCAAACTACGAATGTTGTATATGGAAATACGACACGGGCTAGAATCTAGCGTATCAAAAGGGCTAAGGAAAACTAGTTCACATCTCTGTATCCTAAAATTACGTGAGGTGAAACAGAGAAACCAACTACTGTATTAAAATCTTCGTACATCCATAGTTGAAATGGAGGACAGTGGGACCTCAGCTGGTATAAATTTATATTAAAAAGGAAGAAATTCCTCTAGCTGTATTTAAGGTGTTCATTTTATTTTGGCAACTAGTTTCAACCTTGTAACAACGCCATCTTCAAGCCCATACACTTGTTGACGTCAACTGCGTGCGGCTGATACTAGAAGTCAGTGGTGAGATATGGACGTTCTCCGTGTGGAAAAAGTGTATGGGCCTGAAGATGAAGTTGTTACAGCGTTGAAACTAGTTGCCAAAATAAAATCAACACCTTAAATACAGCTGGAGGAATTTCTTCATTTTTAATATAAACTGTATTAAAAATCGCAACTTTAGAAGGAAGATTTCACCTATCTTTTCCTTTATGTGGCTGTGTGCTTGTTAAAGGTAAAAATACATGCTGTCGGACAACTGTCTCTACTTACACTGCTCTAAAACACACTCCTGGAAATGGAAAAAAGAACACATTGACACCGGTGTGTCAGACCCACCATACTTGCTCCGGACACTGCGAGAGGGCTGTACAAGCAATGATCACACGCACGGCACAGCGGACACACCAGGAACCGCGGTGTTGGCCGTCGAATGGCGCTAGCTGCGCAGCATTTGTGCACCGCCGTCGTCAGTTTGCCGTGGCATACGGAGCTCCATCGCAGTCTTTAACACTGGTAGCATGCCGCGACAGCGTGGACGTGAACCGTATGTGCAGTTGACGGACTTTGAGCGAGGGCGTATAGTGGGCATGCGGGAGGCCGGGTGGACGTACCGCCGAATTGCTCAACACGTGGGGCGTGAGGTCTCCACAGTACATCGATGTTGTCGCCAGTGGTCGGCGGAAGGTGCACGTGCCCGTCGACCTGGAACCGGACCGCAGCGACGCACGGATGCACGCCAAGACCGTAGGATCCTACGCAGTGCCGTAGGGGACCGCACCGCCACTTCCCAGCAAATTAGGGACACTGTTGCTCCTGGGGTATCGGCGAGGACCATTCGCAACCGTCTCCATGAAGCTGGGCTACGGTCCCGCACACCGTTAGGCCGTCTTCCGCTCACGCCCCAACATCGTGCAGCCCGCCTCCAGTGGTGTCGCGACAGGCGTGAATGGAGGGACGAATGGAGACGTGTCGTCTTCAGCGATGAGAGTCGCTTCTGCCTTGGTGCCAATGATGGTCGTATGCGTGTTTGGCGCCGTGCAGGTGAGCGCCACAATCAGGACTGCATACGACCGAGGCACACAGGGCCAACACCCGGCATCATGGTGTGGGGAGCGATCTCCTACACTGGCCGTACACCTCTGGTGATCGTCGAAGGGACACTGAATAGTGCACGGTACATCCAAACCGTCATCGAACCCATCGTTCTACCATTCCTAGACCGGCAAGGGAACTTGCTGTTCCAACAGGACAATGCACGTCCGCATGTATCCCGTGCCACCCAACGTGCTCTAGAAGGTGTAAGTCAACTACCCTGGCCAGCAAGATCTCCGGATCTGTCCCCCATGGAGCATGTTTGGGACTGGATGAAGCGTCGTCTCACGCGGTCTGCACGTCCAGCACGAACGCTGGTCCAACTGAGGCGCCAGGTGGAAATGGCATGGCAAGCCGTTCCACAGGACTACATCCAGCATCTCTACGATCGTCTCCATGGGAGAATAGCAGCCTGCATTGCTGCGAAAGGTGGATATACACTGTACTAGTGCCGACATTGTGCATGCTCTGTTGCCTGTGTCTATGTGCCTGTGGTTCTGTCAGTGTGATCATGTGATGTATCTGACCCCAGGAATGTGTCAATAAAGTTTCCCCTTCCTGGGACAATGAATTCACGGTGTTCTTATTTCAATTTCCAGGAGTGTATATCATATGGGTTTCACTCGTTGAACTAAAATAAATATTCTTCTTAACTGTCGTGCTGCAGCCTCATACATTGTCGAATATCCAGAAGAACCGGCAGAATGTTCGTCAGAAAGCGAGCGTACGAATGTCCATTTAGAACGCCAGAGATGAAATAAGGTCCCACAACGTAATTTCCTATTTCCTATGGTGCCGCACCATACTTTTACGCTCCGCGGCCATTTATGTTGCACCTGACGAAGCCAGTGTGGATTTCCTGCTGCCCAGCTAGTGCATGTTATGCAAATTTACGTTAGCGTGGTTAGTAAGCGTTGCTTCATCAGTAGAGAGCACACGCTGTAAGAACGTAGGATCGCCTCTCAAGTGCTGAAGGGCAAACCGACAAGATTCTGCACGACTTTCTAAATCACCGTCGTCGAGTGCCCGATATAGTGACAGATGATAGCGTTGGACATTCTGTGGATGTAGGATGCGAATGACACTCGCCTGGCTGATTCCACGTTCTTTGGCAATGTATCTCGTACCACTGCGCGGATTTATTAGTGTCGTAGTTAGAACAGCTTCTTCGTGTTCTGTCAGTTGCAGTCTTATTTATTGTCCTCTTTTTGACGTTCGAGCAGCCTGTCTGCACTAGGGTCTCAATACTTCGTGCAATTGGCTGGAGCGTCGGGCACAGGTGATCCGGATAGAGAGCCCTACTATACCACTGTATTGCCTTTAAGGCATTTCTTTTACCTTCACCATATAAAAGTGGTACATCTAACTCCTCCTCACTGGCGTTCGTGACTGCACAAAGTGTTGACATTGTTGTACAGCGTAACACGAGAGCTCTGTTTAGCGGTGTTTGCATCGGTAATGCCAATTCCGGCCATCGCCTTCTCGACTTGGAGGACATTTCTCGAATTATTTTACGCCAGGTTTCAACGTCAACGTTAACAAACGCTATATCACTGCAAGTGTCTTCTCAAGAGCTATCGAATCCAGTTATAAAAAGTATACGGTTCCATTTACAGAAACGTACTTGCTTCAGTATCTCCGTTGATACAGCGCTAAAAGCATTGACAGACAAAAAAAAAAAAAAAAAAAAAAAACACGTGCCCCTCGAGGCTCCTACATTTGCCGAAAACCGCGTTTCCATATGTGTGATCTTTCATGAAATAAAAGGGGTGCTACATCTTATGTAACTCACCCTGCATATTCATAATTACTTACCAAAATCTTTATAGCATAATTTTATGAAAACCTATTCGAAATGCTTTTAGAATCCCTAGCGCCTACTGCCCACCAAGGAAGATGGAGTGCTCACTTGTGGGCAATAGGAACCAGACTGACTACCACTGTGGTAGATGAACAATATTTGTTCGATACGTTTTTTTTTTAAATTTTGTTTCTGAACAAAAAAGTTCATCGTGTACATTTACAGGTTTACAACTTTTCCAGTTCCGAAACCAACTAATTAAAAACTTGACCAGACAAACCTTCTCTACCGTTGGATCTGTAATCGTAGGTTTGCGTTGTTATCTGGAGCAGAGTCATGCGTAGTAAATGGTCGTGCTGCTCCTTTCCATACCATTGGATCTATTCTGCTACACCTATAACGCGGAATTCCTTTGTTAACTCATTGTTCCTCTCATTATCTCCCAGTCTGTACTCTGACAAAGGACATGGAAGTCTTATTTCTACCGCTTCAGTTCTCCGTGTTTGGACTTTAAAGTCCATACTTCGGATCCATAGAGACCGTGATAGTATTACAGAATTTCAGTCCTGCTCTTTCCTGGTTTCGTTCAGGAGCGTCCTCTTAATCTTATCGAAAATCCGTAAGAACCTTTGTAATTTCTTTTCGGTATCATTATCATAAACATATGAGTACACTAAACAGATTCAGAAGGATGTAGGATGCAGTAGGTACTGGAAGATGAAGAAGCTTGCACAGGATAAAATAGCATGGAGAGCTGCATCAAACTAGTCTCTGGACTGAAGACCACAACAACAGCATCATAAACATAATGGATATCATAGCTCAGGTGGTTGAGTATGTGAACCCGTCCCAATACATTATTCTAGTTTATGATTGCAGCTCTCGGACGTTCGTTTCCACAAAAAGAGCTATTTATAGTTTTCTTTGTGAATATGGTTCAGTTACATTGTTTGACGATATACATTAGGCAAAACGCTCGTTGTACGTTGTCTTCCGTTTCCGACACAGTAACATGATTATCTGGAAAAAGTTAGCCGGCCGGAGTGGCCGAGCGGTTCTAGGCGCTACAGCCTGGAACCGCGCGATCGCTACGGTCGCAGGTTCGAATCCTGCCTCGGGCATGGTTGTGTGTGCTGTCCTTAGGTTACTTACGTTTAAGTAGTTCTAAGTTCTAGGGGAGTGATGACCTCAGAAGTTAAGTCCCATAGTGCTCAGAGACATTTGAACCATTTTTTTTTTAAGTTATTTCTGGTTGGTCGAAGTAACGGAACACATTGTACAGCTTTGTGAAATCGGATGAATATTTTCGAAACACCCGGTGTTAGTGGTCCTAATATACTCCCTCGTGGATCACTTGACGATAACAAGACTCCGTTAACATCTGCACGGTCTCGAACAAGAGTGGGGGCGGCTGGGGCGTTTCGGCAGCTGCTACAGCCAGCATCCTCGGGGTGTGGCGGGCCAGGTGTCGAGCTGGAAAGAAAGGGGGGTTCCCCGCAGTCTGTGGGCGTGATTCCTGGCCGCCACCGCGCAAGCTATTTATCTCCCGGCGTCAAAGGCGTTCGAGAGCGGTCTACAATTACAAAGCGTGATTCTGCAGGGAAGGGCTTAGGGCGTCCTCCGGGCAGGACGGAAGTCGGCGGCACCGCAGCGTGGCGCCGACCTGCGCCTCAGCCCCCTTCCCGCCCTTACAAAGGGCGGCGTGTGCTGCAGCCATTGTCGCGCCCTACGCCCTAGCCGCGGGCTCGCCCTCATGGCGTGGTGGGTGCAGGCGGCCCGCTGCATCCGACGCCGTTCGCCGCCCTATCATTAAACACGCGGCGCGGCGCCCGGGGAAAAACCTGGCCCGGCGGCAATTATGGTGCCAGATCGTAGATAGCGCTCCCTCCAACATCCACCTCCTTAGTTTACTCCGATTACGCACTCTCTTTCTACCACTGCGCTCTTTTTCTACCAACGACATCTGGCCCATCCAGCTGTCGCTGTCGGCTTGGTAGTAGAAACGTTCAGTTGGTCTGTTCTTAACTGTTTGCCATACGAGATCATTTATTGGGGCGAGCGCCTCAGGACAATGTGACGCTATCGAAGTTTAAAAACTTGTAGTAGGATAATTTTTTCATAATGCGGGCCACAGTCATAATATATTTCTTTAAAGTCAGTACCGCCATTAGACTGTTGTTACTTAGGCTACAGTACGAGGTGCATTCAATTTCTAAGGCCTCCGATTTTTTTTCTCCGGACTGGAAAGAGATAGAAACATGCGCATTGTTTTAAAATGAGGCCGCGTTCATTGTCAATACGTCCCAGAGATGGCAGCACCATATGGCAGATGGAATTTTACCGCCAGCGGCGAGAATGAGAACTGTTTTAAATACTTAAAATGGCGACGTTTTCCTTACTTGAACAGCGTGCAATCATTCGTTTTCTGAATTTGCGTGGTGTGAAACCAATTGAAATTCATCGACAGTAGAAGGAGACAGGTGGTGATGGAATTATGGATGTGTCGAAAGTGCGTTCGTGGGTGCGACAGTTTAATGAAGGCAGAACATCGTGTGACAACAAACCGAAACAACCTCGGGCTCGCACAAGCCGGACTGATGACATGATCGAGAAAGTGGAGAGAACTGTTTTGGGGGATCGCCGAATGACTGTTGAACAGACCACCTCCAGAGTTGGCATCTGTGGGTTCTGTGCACACAATCCTGCATGACGACCTGAAAATGCGAAAAGTGGCATGCAGGTGGGTGCCACGAATGCTGACGGACGACTACATGGCTGCCCGTGTGGCATGTTGCCAAGCAATGTTGACGCGCAACGACAGCATGAATGGGACATTCTTTTCGTCGGTTGTGACAATGGATGAGACGTGGATGCCATTTTTCAATCCAGAAACAAAGCGCCAGTCAGGGCAATGGAAGCGCACAGATTCACCGCCACCAAAAAAATTTCGGGTAACCGCCCGTGCTGAAAACATGATTGTGTTCATGTTCTGGGACAGCGAGGGCGTAATCCTTACCCATTGCATTCCAAAGGGCACTACAGTAACAGGTGCATCCTACGAAAATGTTTTGAAGAACAAATTCCTTCCTGCACTGCAACAAAAACGTCCGGGAAGGGCTTCGCGTGTGTTGTTTCACCAAGACAACGCACCCGCACATCGAGCTAACGTTACGCAACAATTTCTTCGTGATAACAACTTTGAAGTGATTCCTCATGCTCCCTACTCACCTGACCTGGCTCCTAGTGACTTTTGGCTTTTTCCAACAATGAAAGACACTCTCCGTGGCCGCACATTCACCAGCCGTGCTGCTATTGCATCAGCGATTTTCCAGTGGTCAAAACAGACTCCTAAAGAAGCCTTCGCCGCTGCCATGGAATCATGGCGTCAGCGTTGTGAAAAATGTGTACGTCTGCGGGGCGATTACGTCGAGAAGTAACGCCAGTTTCATCGATTTCGGGTTAGTAGTTAATTAGAAAAAAAATCGGAGGCCTTAGAACTTGAACGCACCTCGTATTACATTTACACTTACACAGTCATGATATCGGCTTCAAAGTGCCGTTATCGAAGGTTTTAAGTGTTAGACAGTGCCTAAAATGGCATACTGTCGTATTTAAAATACACTATTAGACACATTGTCTAAGAGTCGATAATTCTGGCAGAGCCTGCTGCTTTGTTTCATCGCTGAGTATACAGTGGATCAACACAGATATGCATCTGCCCTTGGGAACAGTCTCCTCTTCAATATGCAGTTTGTATTTCGTAGGGACGGTGTTATCTACCAACAGGACAATGCAACCGGTCACACAGCTCACAGTGTACGTGCGAGATTCGAAGAGCACCATGACGAGGTCACCGTATTCCCCTGAGCACCAAAATCCAAGGATTTAAATCCATCCGAGAATCTACGCGGCCGCCCTGATCGGGCTAGTCGCGCCATGTCCGAAGAAATGGACACCATGCAAAACCCACAGCAGTGATACGTATTACGTAAACTGAAGGTGGGGGGGGAGGGGGAAGTCAAGGAATGGACACCATGCAGAACCCACAGCAGTGATACGTATTACGTAAACTGATGGTGGGGAGGGGGAGGTGGAAGTCAAAGAAAAGGAAAGTGAAAGAACTATTCACGCCAGCTGAATCGGGACTTTATGCTAAATCAGCGGCGACGAGCGAAAGTGTGTGCTGAACCGGGATCCGGCCCTGGGATCTCCTGCTCTGCCGACCCTCATTCCCACGCAGCGCCCCCTACTCGCAGCTCCCGTCCTCCGAGCTCGCTGTTTTGATATTCCTGTAGGCGGTCGAACGTACTTGTATATCTTCACTTAAGTCGAGGCGAATCAGTTATATCAAAGCGTGGTGTATGTTCTTTCGGACATGTCCGGATGTTATTAATGATATCAAATTACAAGTTGCGACATTGTTGCGAGTAAAACAGTGACTCGTATATACAATGTTTCCTTTAATTTACGTCTATGGTCGCAAACTTTTTGTTAACAGATAACGGGTTTCGGTCGATAATGACCATCATCAGATATGTTATATAAAAACAAATCGTAATGTACTGCAGACATAGTGGCATCGTCAAATGTTAAATGCAGAATCAGCACCAGCATCGTCATATATATTTGACGATGGTGGTGCTGATTCTGCATTTAACATTTGACGATGCCACTTTGGCTGCAGTACATTACGATTTGTTTTTATATAACATATCTGATGATGGTCATTATCGACCGAAACCGGTAATCTGTTAACAAAATGTTTCTGACCTTTGACGTAAATTAAAGGAAAATGATGTCAAATTAAGTGATTTTTTTAGTCTCTTAGACACCACCTTCTACAAAATACAATGTAATTACTCCTTTTTCCTATGTAAGCCAAATTTTTTTCGACTCCTGTGAGAAACCTTCAAAAATGGCTCTGAGCACTATGGGACTTAACATCTATGGTCATCAGTCCCCTAGAACTTAGAACTACTTAAACCTAACTAACCGAAGGACAGCACAGAACACCCAGCCATCACGAGGCAGAGAAAATCCCTGACCCCGCCGGGAATCGAACCCGGGAACCCGGGCGTGGGAAGCGAGAACGCTACCGCACGACCACGAGATGCGGGCGAGAAACCTTCTGTGGGCCTCGATTTATTTCTGAAATTACGTTGTTTCTGAATGTTGATTTCTACAGATGGGCTCGGATTTGTGCCTTTTTATCGTTTTACGATGCGATGTGTCTTGTTTCCGGAACTGTGAAGTATCAAACGTGTGTTTTGGTGCCCGATTGTAAACAGGTCCTACATGCATTTTTTTCAGACCTTTTACACTCAACTATCACCTGTTACTATGATTTTTGATATACAGATTGCCACTGGGAGTAAAGTTATGTGCCGATGTTCACTTGAGAGAGGCTGTGTATTACATACAGTATGACATTTCCAAATTTTCAGTGTAATAGTGTGATCAATGTAAATGTGTTCTAAATTGATTTTGACTTTCTCTTTGATGATGCGTGGATATAATAGCCTAAAAACTATTATATACACCTCAGTGTTTTGTACATTTACATGTTTTGTAACAAGTTTATTATTACCTTTTGAATGAAAATATTTTCAAGATTTCTTTGACTTGTTGCCTGTCCATGTGGATCATTTCATTTAATGTCACTGCGTCAATCCTCAGCTGTGAGAAATATGTCAGTTATTTTGAGGTTACGTCTATGTGCAGCTGTGTAAATGCTATTTTAAGTTTTACATTACGTTATTCTCTTGAGTAAATTGATGCGTGTTAATAGGCAAAATTTATTTTGGTGTTGCTTCACATATTTCGTTTCTGCCGTCTCTTCCGTCGTTAGTACTAAAATTACACGTTAGAAGAAATGAAATATACATTAAGCAAGAAAGTCTCAGAGCTAGAACACTTTCATAACTTATAAGTGAAATGGTACAATTATAGGATGAAAGTACTCCACGTAAGTGAAAATGTGTATTTATTTCAGCTAGATTAAGATTCAAAAAGAAACTTATGCGAAATACGTACGGCAAAACCTAAAGAATAGCTATACAACTGTACACGGACGTAACCTAAAAATCATTAATATAATAGAAAGTCAAGATTTTGCAGACTTCGTTCAACGTAGAAGCGGGAAACCAGTGACAGGCGTTCGAGATACAGCATTATTTTACTTAGAGTGCTATTTACATGCCTTCATTCCTATTTCATACACCGAGAAGAATTCTTCAAGCCACTGTGCAATCTTTGGCAGGGCTGTGATTCTAATTGCGATCCATTACTGGCATCAATCACCAATCTGTGCTGTAAAATATTTTAATAGCCATACGTGTATGCGTCAAAGTTGGTAGTTTGAGTCTTGTTAGTTCTCTTGTAGCATAAAATAATATATAGTCTTGTTTGGTACAAAATATTTTTCTTATGTTCCAGGTACGGTTGCCGAAAATCCTCTATTTTCATCCCAATATATGGAAATGTGCGAGGAATTTAATTGGTGAGTAGATCGTTGAGACCACTCCAATTTCAAGAAAACATAAGCATACCACTCTTACTTTTTTCTGTATAGAAACGTATCATTCTTTTTACTTGTGGCCGCACCGGCTACATTTGGGAACTGTGACTTTGCGGAATAATTATTTATTTCAATTTATGCTACCATTCACTTTTAGTTGTTTTATGTTTAATTCAACGTGTTGCAACTAGCCCGAGTATGTTCTGCTCATCTTCAGGCGTTTATACACACACAGAAAACTGTTACTTAAAAACAAAATAACTTAAACTAAATTAACGCATGTCTTTTTGTTTATTGTTCGCCCCTGGTGTGGCTGTTCGGCTATATGGAGGGTGGGGGCAGTGGTTGACCATAAATTGATGTTCATTGATGCATTCTGTTGGTGTGGAGCTGCTTCTCATTGTTTATTATTGGCTGACACCACAGTCTGTGTGTTACGCGAACAGTTTTGCATCAGTTGTTAGGATGTGAAAACTGTGCGATAAACTTTTTTATTTGACAGTCGATACTCATTCATATGCAGCAAGGCTGCCATATTGTGTTTAATGCATAGAGTATTTACGTGCACGTAGAAAAATTTGTGCATTGAATTATGTTAAAAAACAGTGCCAAAATAAATAGTTCCGTAGTATAATGTCTCACAATAGCTCTACCAGTGTACCAGTGATGCAAACTAAACTTTGGGACCCCAAAATCGTCAGTAAATAAATATGTAGAAAAAAACATGTCACACGATTTTTGCACCCTAACGACTTTTGCAAAACTATCTGCATCCAACACGGGCTGTGGTGTCAATCATAATAAACAATGAGACACAGCTCCACACTAGCGTACGACACCAGTGGACATCATTTGTGGCCAAGAATTGCGCCCCCGCCCTCCAAATACCGAAACAGCCACTCTAGGAGAAAACAGTTTGTAAAAGTCCAGTATTAATTTAGTTCAAGATATTTTATTTGTAAATAACAATTTTCTGTGCCTGAATATGAACAGAACATTCTCGAAATGCGTTGCAATATGTTACATTAAACATAAAACAAATAAGTGACTGGTAGCAGAAAATGCCAAATAAGTGATTAATAACATTCTTTGTCAAGGATTTTTTTTTGTGTGCTGCGATTAAAGACGCAGACATAGAATGCGAATGCATAACGAGTCCTTCATTCACCAAGGAAATTTCACGAAAAAATGACAGTTCATAGCACATTGTCATCTACCATAATATATGTGATTGCCGTCAATCATTCTCTCCGTTCCTGTTTAGATTTTACTTACCACATGTTTTCCTCACGAAAAAACAGACATAACGAAGTGAACAGCTCATCTTTTGTAAGCTACCTTCTTTATGAATGAATTATTAGGTCTACTACTTTGCTTCCGTCGTTTTTTGTCTAATATTGTGAAAAACTTACAAAAAATTATGATTCATAGTATTGCCCGTAGTTGGCCACTACATTCTCCCATCTTTCGTATAGCATACGAATCCCGTGGCGGAAGAACTGGGCGTCTTTTGTGGGGATCAATGAATCGATTCAATTTTGCTCTTGTTCGTATGATCGAAAGCGCTGATCAGCCAGACTGCATGCCACTGATCGGGAAAGGTGGTAGTCAGAGAGAGCAACGTATGGAGAATACGACGGGAGGGATAGGACTTTTCATTTCAACGTTTCCAGGTAAATTTTGACGTGTTTTGCGACATGAGGTCGAGCACTGACCTGCTGCCAAATTATCTTTACGTGTCCATCGCTGTATTGCGGCCGTTTGTGTTTCAGTGCTGGGCTCTATCGCATCAATTGCTTTCGACAATGATGTCCTGTGATTGTCTTCGTCTGTTTCAGTATCTACGGAAATGTTCTGTCTTCCACCGCCATGCCGATCTTCGACATGAAAATCGCCGTTCTTAAGGCGTTGAAAACATTCTCTGCACGTTCTTCCACTAATAGTTCCCTCACCATTGGTCTTACCCAGCATTTTAATAGTTACAGCCGCAAATTTCTTCACGTTAAAGCAGAAAATTAAAACTTCCCGCAAATGGCGAGAAATGGGTACGTAAGTTGACGCACGTAATCGAGAATAACCTTATGCTGCAATCACAAATCGACTAATATTTTTATGACATTATGTTCACAGATGCCTAAGCTTATTGTATTACATCTATGACCAGCCACTTGAACCCCACTTGCCGCTACTGCCGTCTATTGAAAACTGCGGAAGCAAAATTGTAGACCTAATACATTTTCTTTGGCTTCATCCAATAAATTGTACTAGAGGTTGAAAACAGCGCTTCAGTTGCAAATTTCTTTTATTATCACGACCAGTTTCGGGCTCTCATAAGCCCATCCTCAGGTGTCGCAAATGTGCTGTGGCTCCCGAGCGCCGAGGTGCACATTTAGTAGGCGTGGTTTGCTACCTGTGAGAGCAAATTGTAGTTTGGCGCCGGTTTATCCAGCTGTTAGATCCATGTCGTTCCACTTTAAAATCTCTCCGAACAAGTACTTATATATACTTGGGGCTGTAACTGATTTCTGACGCACTCAATCGTGTAGTCTGATGGCATCACATCTGTGAGTTCAAAAACGGTTCAAATGGCTCTGACTGAAGCGCCTACAAGCGCTCGGCCACAGCGGACGGCACATCTTTGGGTCTTTTTTACATGTGTTACATTTATATTTAGGATTCTCTGTCGGTCTTACAAACCACATGTAACATCAGTATCTCCCTATATTTGGTTATAATTTTCAATCAAATTGACTTGGCAGTAGCCGGCCGGAGTGGCCGAGCGGTTCTAGGCGCTACAGTCTGGAACCGCGCGACCGCTATGGTCCGTGGTAGGTTAGCAGGGGACTGATCACCTCAGAAGTTAAGTCCCAGAGTGCTCAGAGCCATTTGAACCATTTGAACTTGGCAGTAAACAACTACGACGTCTGTAAACGACCTGAGTGCTGAAAACGTTGCCATCTAGGATGTGAATATCCTTATCCCCGTAACAATGATGGTTCTATCACAGTTACTTAATGTACATGTTTGATTGTATGTATCGCCGTTATGAGTTGCATAGTCCAATCACATTAATATGACCACCTGACAAAAGCCCTAATAGGCAATAGCCACCTTTTGCAGCGCAAGGCGTGCAGGAGAAGAGTCAACGGGATTCTGGAAGGTGCTGTTGGACTGTGGAGCTTTGTGGAGCTGGCCTGGCCAGTTACGTTAGGTTTCTCGGTTGATGATTCCATGTCGTCGCGCACATTCTCGATTGGTTTTAAATCCGGGCGGGGCGGGGGGAGGGGGGCAGTTGGTGCTCAGGAAAATACGATTATCGTATCCTGACGCTGTTCGGACCACTCACCTGCAATACGAACTCTGTGACGCGTTGCGTTGTCCTGCTGGTGGGTGCTATCGTACCACACAAAAACAAACTCCATGTACCGGTTGTAATGGTCGCCTAGTCGTAGATATTGCTAATTGCAATAATCGCACTATTTCACTCCCATTTACGGAGCTTGTTAGCACTTGATGTTAGGTTGGCGCCATTAAAATGCATTGTGTTGTGGTCATCGCTGCTACTTGCTGGATCGCTGCCGTGTCTCGATGCTGATGCTGGCTCTAAATCTGGTTGTCTAGGGTTAAAAACATGAGGTCCCGTGTTTTTTTATGTGCTTTTGATGATAAAGAACGAGCGAAACCAACAAATATGTAAACTTCAAATATTTATTTCTCCGGTGGCCATCTTAATTCCACTGTCCACCACAGACCATGACACAACACAAAGTAGTACTTCCTTTACATGTTCTTTGCTTTGTTTATCCACCTCAAACAATAACACACAAACACACTTTACCAAAGTGACATTCCGACTGCCTCCCGACCCTTCTTGCTGCTTGTATTTATAACATTGTCAAAGAACTACTAAAAAGAGATATAGTTTATAAGTCACATGTACATCTGATATCATAATTTGTGCAGAAAAGTTATTAATTTGCATCGAGTGACATAATTTAACATGTTATTAAAATGACAGACAGATTTTTTGACTTGACAGAATAATTCTTTGTTACAAAAAGGCCGTTTTTTAGAAGTTTGTCAATTGACTTCTCTAATTTGCATAAATAAGTAAATAACATGAATTATTAAGAATGACATTGGTTTTCGTCTAAAATAAGATTGATTACGTGAATACTGAGTGAAACCGCTCCTAGTGAACAAATAGGTTTCACTGGGTGATTTTTATTTAAGGAGATCCAAAATACCTAAGTTGGCCACTATTTTTCGTACTTCATATTAATTATTTAAGATGAACTTAGTGTTTTTACATGTTGACATTTGCTGTATCAGTGATCAAGTGATATTAACTTTTGTGTGGGTCAGTTATTCAGTATAATTTAATGGGTTGACTGTTTATGGAGACATGTTATGCGATCATTGTTAACATACACAATACCTTTTCTATAATCATAAATACTCGTTAAACTGGTTGAATTTGGAGGGTATCGCATACTTCGGTAAAGTAAAGCCTTTAATATGTTCCGTTGCACGGTGGACATGGTCCCCGAAGATAAATGCGTACTTGTGTTGATCCAATGTGCTTTACAGAATGACGAGATCGCGCAGGGAATGCCACGACAACGTTCCCCAGAGTAGAAAACACCCTGCTCTCGCCTGAACGCTTCCGACTTGTTGTAGGGCGCTTGCTTTCAGATGCTCCAAGCCGTACACGCAACGGTCATCTGTCCGATGAAGCATAAAACGTGAGCTATCTGAAAAGGTCACCTGGCTTAAGTCAGCTGACGTCCAGTAGCGGTACTGGCGTGAAAATCCAAGTTTTCGTCACCTATGAACAGCAGGCAGCGTGGGTGCACGAACAAGTGTAACGTCCCCTTAGAAAAATTTCTGAATGACTGTGCTGATAAACCTCTTACATTATTTGCTTTTCAAACAGCTGAGCAAAACTCAACGTACTCAAACATTCACTAAAGTGACACACAATATTTTTAGCGCAACGCAATTTAACTTTCAAAAATCCCTACAAAAGAATGGCCCTGACTAACATTAACCTATACCTTTCACAAATCACTTACCTCACCAAAAATCTCCGTTACTCGAACTACTGCAATACAGCGAACGCCACTACTGCCAGCTAAATAAAAGATTCAAACTACTGAAGGCACTAACTACTGATAGGCATAGTTAGCAAATGAAAGATTTTGATAGAGAACAAGCAATGTATGTACCTTAATAGTGTTGAAAAATCATAATATACATAGCAGTTCAAGACATCGAGTTTTACAAATTTCAAAACTCCACCATTTCTCTCCCCACATCCACCACTGCTGGCGGCTCACCTCCAACTGCGCAACGCTGCGCGCTGTTCACATCCAGCTGCCCAACATTACAATGGCAGCCAGCAATGCAAACTAGCCACAGACTGCACACAGCACAGCCAGTGATATTCATACAGAGCGCTACGTGGCGTTACCAATAAGAAACCCTAAACAGCCTACTTACACAAGGCGCTTGCTGCGGAGGCCCATAGAGTCCTGCATGACCGAGTAAGCGAGCACAAAATACGAGATGGGGCGAGCACACCCTAACTGGATAGGCTGCCCGCACTAGTTCTAATGACCGAGCATAGAAGCCGTGACCGAATACGTAGCACATAACTTCAAACACTTTATACGTTTCATTATCCGTGTGAGACTGCAGCCAATACGGGCTTCTCATTTGTGGTCTCTCTCTCTCGCTCTCTCTCTCTCTCTCTCTCTCTCTCTCTCTCTGCAATCATGCAGCGCGAGGAAGCCAGATCAGTAAAGACGTAAGATTGAAACCAATGTTTACACATTGAAGAAAGGGAAGGTCTAAAAAGCCAAGTATGGAGTACATTTCTGTTAGTTGTAGACGAAAACAGTGCGTCTACTGGATACGTATCGTGCATAAACTGCTCAACATTAGTGTGTTTCCAGTCGGAAACCACTCATTTAAAGAAACATAGGTGCAAGACACCTCACAAAGGTACAGCTCCTTCAGGGATACCGGCAGTAATAAAAAATAGTATTACAGCAAAGTGTGTTGCAATCTGTGCTAACGATGTGAGACCTTTTAAGCTGTTTGCGGTGAAGGTTTCAGAGAACTAGGAAAAGAATTAATACATCTAGGTGCGCATTATGGAGAAGTTAACGTGGCAGATGTCAGCCAGTTAAATCCGGGACGCGTTAGTGATTTACTGATCAACAATAACTATAATTTTGTTTCTGTTGCAGACAAGTGAAAAGTATGACAAGTTACGTCTGTAAATATTGAATGTTCTTTGTATGCTTTCTTTGTGAAGATGGTTGTCTTTTAGATTACAGGGACAGCACTTATTCAATGTTTCCTGTTAATGAAAGGAAAAATAGATCTTCTGTTTGGAAATGACACTCGTCTTCTATCCGCGATTGTATTGAAAATCATTTTACTTTCCAAATGCTTTATGAATTTAGCTGTGTCACGTACCCGTTCTTGGAAACGTTACTTTTGTCTTAAAACAGAGAGAGAGAGAGAGAGAGAGAGAGAGAGGCGTTGGATTTGTACAGTAAAGTACAGCGCAGCGATCCGGGGCGGGGCGAGGTGAGACGTCGGCGGTGACCGGTCATGCTCGGTTATCCGCGTGTCCGGAATCCGGACATCAGACATGGGGCGAGTACGTGACCGAGCCGAGACGTGTGGGGCCGGACACGAGCGGCTCGGTCCCCCAGTCAACAGGCGAGCCGTGACCGGTCAAACATGGAGCGTTGCAGCACTCTAGAGGCCCACACGTCCGCTGAACGGTCGTTGAGACGACCGACACTGTTGGTAGCCCCTTGCTTCATCTGCACGATCAGTTGCTCAGTAATTGCACATCTGTTCGTTCCCCAGTCGTCGTTCATCTCTGTCATCTACGGCCCGTGGAATACCACAGTTTCCTCGGCGCTGCTTTTGGATGTCGTCATTTTGCTATGCACGGTATACTTAACCACGGTGGCAGAGGAACAGTTTACGAACTTAGCCATTTCGGGCATGCTTCCACCCCCGGCCAGAAAGCCAGTCATCATGCCCTATCGGACGTCAGATCAATCGTTTCCGCACTGCGACTACGAGTGCACAGTTTTCGACGCCCCCTCCCCCACACAACAAGTATTATCTACCCGCTACTGCTAAAGTTGCCACCTGCTGTCTGTGAGTAGTTATTGCACGTTGACGTAGAACGTAGGCAGTGGTCATATTTATCTGACTAAACCGTGTACATAATGGGTTCTATTGACTACAGTCTTCATCCCATCCGCGTAACTGTTGTGATATGCTGTGAGTGTTTTTCTTTACTTGGCGACGATGCCGGATTTTATCGAAAGCTTTTTCGCAACTGACAAACACACTGGCTACAAGTGATCCGTTGTCTCTTCAAAGAACACAAAAAGCTGAATTTCACATACTCATACGCGAGCAGAAATTGTCTTTCATAATTCTTCAAAAAATTGATATTAGATAACACAGGAGGTGTACACAGTTGACCTTAAACCTTCCAAAAATTGCTGCACCTTTACATTACATAGCTGTCGATTACGCCCCTGAAAAAGGCAATTTCATCGTTCCGTCAGAACAACGAAGTTTACCTCTAGACCCATAGCAAGTATATTCCACCAACGGGGTAAATATTATTTGCGGTAAATCTTAGTCGGTTTACACTGTTTCCTTCCTATCGCTACGATGGCGCTGCGTTTTCAAACAAGCTTAAAGTTTCTAGCCTAGTAATTGTGTTAAGATTATAATATTTTCCAAAATAAATAGTAATTGTAATATAACTGCGTAATTCAGAGATGGGTTCTATAGTTTTTCCATTGGACATATGTTGCTCATTCTTATGCGGCTGGCATCGCTCACGGTTCCCGGATTTCTCGTGCGACGCGTACACCCTAGCCCCGCGCGTTGGCGTGCCAGTACTTTTGAGCTCTCCTTGGCTCAAATGCGTGGCGTGCGATGTTCTGACGTCACTCTCGGCGACCGTGAATGTCACTACAGTTGACGTAATACGGCGTCTGCAACGCGCCCGGTTCCCGACATTTCGAATCGGAGATCGATCGGAGCCGGCGCTATTCATTGAATAATACATGCAATATTCATAAGTGTTTGAGGCGAAATATGCCAAGTGCGGCATATATAAACTGGTCCAATAACCGTGTTTACAAAACATTTTATGGCCTGCCGGAGAAATTCAGCCCCTGCGCTCTTCCCTGCATATTGATACACGTTAAACATTCGCTCTCGCAGATGTCGATACCACGCATTTTAAGCATATAGTGCTTCCTATATATTTTTTTATTTTCTATATAAACTCATGAGTACATTGCGAATACGTAAGTAAATACCTGGACCTTCCTTTCGATAAGCCTTAACAACAGTTGAGTCATTAGTCTTCAGTGCCCAATCCACAGCGAGAAACAGCACACAGATAATGTGAATCTTGATAGAGTAGTCCTCGACTGAAATATTTTATTTAAAAGCACTTGTCTATAGGACATAGGAGAGTGCTTAGAGCATCAGCCATTCTGCTATTTCTGCATAATGACATTGTCTTAACTTTGTTTGTTTTATCAGTTATAAAAGTAGGCTATTTAACTGTAAAAGCAATGCTGCTTCAGTTTTCTTTTACCTATGGAAGCTTCTTTCTGACAATTTAATAACATTCTGAGATATGTAGTTGGTGGGATACTTAAGACATCTTATTTACAGTTTTGAGACACCTTTTACGCCAAGGCGTGTGAACGTGAATTACAACCAAAGAAAACACATTAGTGCGACTTAATAAAAGCAGTCCCAAAATACCATAATTACTTATAGAATTTAACGCATTAGGAAGATACGGAGAACTAGAGAAAATTACTGAAATGCATCCTACTCGTCTAACACTACAACAGTGAAACACATAGCTTGCAGTAGCAAATGATTCAATTGTGAAAACTGTATAAAAAATGCCTATTCTGTCTCCTTTACCGTCTGATCAACGTATACAATATATTCGATGTAAACAAATTTCTCTTCTTCAGAAACGCTTTTCCATTATCCTTGTTTTGCTTTTGTTGATATTCATCTTACATCCCCCTTTCAAGACACTGTCCATTCCGTTCAACTGCTCTTCCAAGTCTTTCGCCGTCTCTGCAAACCTCAAAGTTCTTTTTCTTTTCCCCTGTACTTTGATTTCTGGTCCAAATTTTTCTTTCGTTTCCCGTAGTGATTGCACAAACTACCTATCAGCGGGGATGGACTACGACCCTGACTTACTACCTTTTCAACTGTTGCTTCCCTTCCATGCTTTTAACTGCCGCCTGGTTTCTGTAAAACTTGTAAATAGCTTTCGCTCCCTGTATTTTACCCTGCTACCATCAGATTTTCAAAGAGAGCATTTCAGTCAACATTGTTAAAAGCTTTCTCAGAGTCTACAAATTCTGTAAACGTAAATTTGCCGTTCCTTAATCTATCTCCTAAGAGAAGTCGAAGGGTCATTGTTGTCTGGGTGTTCATACATTTCTCCGAAATCCAATGTGATCATTCTCACCAGTTTTCTCCATTCTTCTGTAAATAACTTTTGTTAGTATTTTGCAACCATAACCTATTATTACAACTTACAACATCGTGAACATTATACTTATTTATTTAACTGTGATGTAAAAAGTATGGTATATGTAAAACTCTAGTCCATTTTAGAGAGGGCTTGAAGTCCCTCAGCTGAGCAGGTAACATAACTAAAAAAATTATATTACAGTTATTTTTTTGTGTGTTCAAGTTGATATACAGAGTGTTCCAGGAGGAATCATCAATATTCATGAACATGACGGAAACGATCATTCGCAACAACAACAAAAAAATGTTTTCTTGTTTAGGTCCTTACTACCACTTGTCAAAAAGCAGAGAACTTTCATTAGCACGGATTTGTTTCACAGTATTGAAGATGAAGACTTCGTCCTAGCTCTTAAGGCCCTTGTTGACTACACTATTCCGCTTAGAATGATAGTTCCTGTCATATACGTACTGGGACACCCTATACGTTATATGTTTTGCTCTATGGAGGTGACTAGTAATGCAGTAATTTGATCCCCAAGCTGATAGCACTACAAATAGAACAGAATAATAAAGAATACAGTTGTAACGAAAACTGCTCATACAGCGAGAGGAACATTCATATTTGCAAAGACACCTCAGGGTAAACCGAGCGAAGTGGCGCAATGGTTAGACACTGGACTCGCATTCGGGAGGTCGACGGTTCAATCCTGCGTCCAGCCATCCTGATTCAGGTTTTCCGTGATTTCTCTAAATCGCTCCAGGCAAATGCCGGGATGGTTCCTTTCAAAGGGCGCGGCCGACTTCCTTCCCCGTCCTTCCCTAATCCGATGAGACCGATGACCTCGTTGTCTGGTCTCCTTCCCCAAACAACCCAACCCCAACCAACCTCAGGGTAACATTCACGGAAATAAAAACCCATAGCAGAAAAAATATCAGCGTTCTTAGCGGACACAACATATCTGAAGAATTAACTATTATGCTTCGTTTGTGGACATGCGGTATTCTGTCACCCTCCTGAGAAATATCAGAAGTGCACAAAAAAGGGAAGAAACAGCTTAGTACTTCGGTGAGCAAGAAGATGAAATATTTCATTTTCGGTCTCCGCCTCTGCGGAAAGCCCGTCACTCTCATTTTTCCGCCGTCCACAAAAAGCGAAGACGGGTCTCCGGACCGGGAGAGAAACCAGCGGTGCGTTTAACAGACGGCGGTCGCCCTGGAGACGCCGGCGCGCGGAATTTCATTTTATAATTGGACAGATATCTGGTATCGTGGAGGGCTGGAAATTAAAATTTAATTAGGAACTTCTTTAACTGCCCATCTCAAATAAAGATACTTTCCCGGTTGTGTATATAGCGCGGCGTTCGCGGCTCTACGGTTTGCAAAATATTGCAAGCACCACCTAATTAAATGTCGCCGTCTTACCGTCGGACACTCACTGACGAAGTGCGTTATTGCTCAGTATTTAATAAATAAGGGTATTTGTTTGCGTTTATTTCAATTTTCATGGACGTGGCAGTCCACAGTTCTTGATATGTCCAGAATAGTCTCATTATGATGTCTCAGAGAGAACGACGAAATACTGTTCTTGCGAATTTTCCCTGTCCATTAATTTATGGGTGAAGATATGCTTCCATAATGCAGTGAGAGGAGCTATACAGTATGTCGTAACGGTGTGCGTCAGATCTGAGATTGGGGCAACGGGCTGGATTAAGAAAATTCATTGATTTATTTTTGGCATAGGAGCAGGTCTTATTCAGCCATCATAAATATGAGGTTTAACATCTCATCGTGAACATAAAATTATAGTACAGTCACAATTCAGGTTGACCTGCTCTTCAACAAACAGGTATATGAAAGGCGATATATTCTAAAGTTTTTCAATCAGAGCAGAACGGAGACACATGTCAGCAAACATTACTGATGGTGACTAGACTTTGTAGGTGCCTTGTAACATTTTATCTGTTCGTCCAGCCAAAAAAGTTGATTGGCTTTATCTTCTTCACCACAGTCGCAGAATGGGGATGCTACCGGACCATTACGATGTAGATGTTCCCTGTAACAGCCGTGTTTCAATGTGAGGCGCCTTACGGTTTTCGTGAATCTTCTGGAACATCGATTTTTCTCGGGCCGGAAGTTAGGTATCAATACCAGATTCACGGAGGCATAATCTTTGCCTTTGTGTTTGGAGATCTCTTGCCATTGTATGTGTCTTTTAATAACGTTTAAAAGATATGTAGCTGGTAATTTCATGCGTTGCCTCGCTTCGTTATAGACGACTGCTTTGGCTATCTTGTCTACTATTCATTGCCAAGTATGCCATAGCGTGCTTTCACACAGTACGTAGTAACGTCCTGATTCTCATTTGTGATCTTCATGATGTCGTATGCTATTGGATGGCTCGATATTCCGCTATGCGGATGTCTTAATAGTTCCAGCGCTGATATGGAGTGAGAAAGGATAACTAACACAGAATCCAAGTGTTTCTCGGAGCATTGAAGGGCTCGAAGAGTGGCCCACAACACTTGGCTGTCCTAATCGTGAGTCCCTTAGGAACCTTGAATTTTACTTCACAATGACAGCTTCCATCGCATTAACACAGCCACGCCAATCTTCATTCTTTGATGCGTCGGTGTAGATGAATCTTGGGTTGTTATGTTTCAAGAGGTGTAATTATTTGTATAACGAAGTATCGCTATCACTACTCGCCGCACAGCGGATAATGAACGAGTAAGGGAGCTAAATAACTACCCCAAGCAGACACAGACATGACACCAAATGAGCCGGCAGCTTACAGCTGGCGACACTTAGTTTCGATGGTAAAGATGGTAGAGCGTATGATTATTGTAGAAGTACTGAACTCAAATGTGGAGAAAAGAAATGCATGGAACAATTTGTTTAGAAGAGCGGACCGGTTAATAGGGCACATCTTGAGGCATCAAAGATTAGACAGTTTGATAACTGGGGGAAATTTGAGAGGATGGAACGGGGGTGGGGGGATGCTATATCGAGGGCTGACTGCAGTAAGCAGTTTGATGTGGACGTAGATCGTAGTACTTACGCCCAGACGAAGGAGCAGATTCCGTCGAAAGATCGATTGTAAGTGAACTCCCATACTTTCAACAACTAACAAAATAGTTAATTGAGATATCTCATACATATTACATTACTTCGCTGTGTGTAGGTTACAGTTGTTGCTGCAGATGTTAGTGACTTCTGGATACATTGTCCCAACACGGCATTAGAATTTTAATAATTCACAATATACATCAACATTGCGATACTAATGCCGTCGCCACAGGACCGTGCATTCGGACATTGAACGTTGAGTGGGTCGATTTTCTGACGCCTTAGCGTGGAAAAAGTACGTTGGAGAGTCTTTCCGAACGTGCAGAGCAATATCTAACATGACAGATAGTGTGAAAGTGCGTTTGAACGTTGACCAGTGAGATGTAAGAACGCTACCTACGTCGCATTCACGCCATCTCTCTTCAGCGCAGAGAAACCAGACGCCATACTGGTTTTCAGTTTAGTCCTATGTATATACACTCCTGGAAATTGAAATAAGAACACCGTGAATTCATTGTCCCAGGAAGGGGAAACTTTATTGACACATTCCTGGGGTCAGATACATCACATGATCACACTACCAGAACCACAGGCACATAGACACAGGCAACAGAGCATGCACAATGTCGGCACTAGTACAGTGTATATCCACCTTTCGCAGCAATGCAGGCTGCTATTCTCCCATAGAGACAATCGTAGAGATGCTGGATGTAGTCCTGTGGAACGGCTTGCCATGCCATTTCCACCTGGCGCCTCAGTTGGACCAGCGTTCGTGCTGGACATGCAGACTGCGTGAGACGACGCTTCATCCAGTCCCAAACATGCTCAATGGGGGACAGATCCGGAGATCTTGCTGGCCAGGGTAGTTGACTTACACCTTCTAGAGCACGTTGGGTGGCACGGGATACATGCGGACGTGCATTGTCCTGTTGGAACAGCAAGTTCCCTTGCCGGTCTAGGAATGGTAGAACGATGGGTTCGATGACGGTTTGGATGTACCGTGCACTATTCAGTGTCCCCTCGACGATCACCAGTGGTGTACGGCCAGTGTAGGAGATCGCTCCCCACACCATGATGCCGGGTGTTGGCCCTGTGTGCCTCGGTCGTATGCAGTCCTGATTGTGGCGCTCACCTGCACGGCGCCAAACACGCATACGACCATCATTGGCACCAAGGCAGAAGCGACTCTCATCGCTGAAGACGACACGTCTCCATTCGTCCCTCCATTCACGCCTGTCGCGACACCACTGGAGGCGGGCTGCACGATGTTGGGGCGTGAGCGGAAGACGGCCTAACGGTGTGCGGGACCGTAGCCCAGCTTCATGGAGACGGTTGCGAATGGTCCTCGCCGATACCCCAGGAGCAACAGTGTCCCTAATTTGCTGGGAAGTGGCGGTGCGGTCCCCTACGGCACTGCGTAGGATCCTACGGTCTTGGCGTGCATCCGTGCGTCGCTGCGGTCCGGTCCCAGGTCGACGGGCACGTGCACCTTCCGCCGACCACTGGCGACAACATCGATGTACTGTGGAGACCTCACGCCCCACGTGTTGAGCAATTCGGCGGTACGTCCACCCGGCCTCCCGCATGCCCACTATACGCCCTCGCTCAAAGTCCGTCAACTGCACATACGGTTCACGTCCACGCTGTCGCGGCATGCTACCAGTGTTAAAGACTGCGATGGAGCTCCGTATGCCACGGCAAACTGGCTGACACTGACGGCGGCGGTGCACAAATGCTGCGCAGCTAGCGCCATTCGACGCCCAACACCGCGGTTCCTGGTGTGTCCGCTGTGCCGTGCGTGTGATCATTGCTTGTACAGCCCTCTCGCAGTGTCCGGAGCAAGTATGGTGGGTCTGACACAACGGTGTCAATGTGTTCTTTTTTCCATTTCCAGGAGTGTATTCTGTTTCTAAGCATCAGAAAATTGAGGCTCTCTTTAAAACCCTTTGTTAATTGTATGAGTTGTATAACAATTGTATGAGTTGTGTAATTGCAAGAGTTGCGTCTATGACGGAAAACGTCATTTTAGTGCTTAAAGAGTTATTGTGACATGACAATTATGAAGTATGCCATTTCAAGACGAAGGCGCACTAAGGATCTATAAGAAATGCAGTGTTCTTGGTAAAATTTGTTATAATTAAAGGTCAGTCAACATAGCTACGATTAAAGCTTTTAGTTAATATATATACGATCAAAGCATTCGGGAGACGGTAAGATGCATTGTCATTTACCAGTCGTCTTCGGTATAGTGCAATGAGCAAAGTCGTAGACTAACAAGAAATGGTGATCAGCTGGGGATCGACACACGACACTAACCAGGGCACTAATCACTTTATCTGACTTCATAAACGTGAATCCGGGGTATGGCACAAAAACTACGCCACCATCACGCATCTGTACTCAACTATTCCAAAAAGAAAAATATAGTTCGAAAGAACTGGGTGCTGGGAACATACAGGGTGTTTCAAAAATGACCGGTATATTTGAAACGGCAATAAAAACTAAACGAGCAGCGATAGAAATACACCGTTTGTTGCAATATGCTTGGGACAACAGTACATTTTCAGGCGGACAAACTTTCGAAATTACAGTAGTTACAATTTTCAACAACAGATGGTGCTGCAAGTGATGTGAAAGATATAGAAGACAACGCAGTCTGTGGGTGCGCCATTCTGTACGTCGTGTTTCTGCTGTAAGCGTGTGCTGTTCACAATGTGCAAGTGTGCTGTGGACAACATGATTTATTCCTTAGAACAGAGGATTTTTCTGCTGTTGGAATTCCACCGCCTAGAACACAGTGTTGTTGCAACAAGACGAAGTTTTCAACGGAGGTTTAATGTAACCAAAGGACCGAAAAGCGATACAATAAAGGATCTGTTTGAAAAATTTCAACGGACTGGGAACGTGACGGATGAACGTGCTAGAAAGGTAGGGCGACCGCGTACGGCAACCACAGAGGGAAACGCGCAGCTAGTGCAGCAGGTGATCCAACAGCGGCCTCGGGTTTCCGTTCGCCGTGTTGCAGCTGCGGTCCAAATGACGCCAACGTCCACGTATCGTCTCATGCGCCAGAGTTTACACCTCTATGCATACAAAATTCAAACGCGGCAACCCGTCAGCACCGCTACCATTGCTGCACGAGAGACATTCGCTAACGATATAGTGCACAGGATTGATGACGGAGATATGCATGTGGGCAGCATTTGGTTTACTGACGAAGCTTATTTTTACCTGGACGGCTTCGTCAATAAACAGAACTGGCGCATATGGGGAACCGAAAAGCCCCATGTTGCAGTCCCATCGTCCATGCATCCTCAAAAAGTACTGGTCTGGGCCGCCATTTCTTCCAAAGGAATCATTGGCCCATTTTTCAGATCCGAAACGATTACTGCATCTCGCTATCTGGACATTCTTTGTGAATTTGTGGCGGTACAAACTGCCTTAGACGACACTGCGAACACCTCGTTGTTTATGCAAGATGGTGCCCGGCCACATCGCACAGCCGACGTCTTTAATTTCCTGAATGAATATTTCGATGATCGTGTGATTGCTTTGGGCTATCCGAAACATACAGGAGGCGGCGTGGATTGTCCTCCCTATTCGCCAGACATGAACCCCTGTGACCTCTTTCTGTGGGGACACGTGAAAGACCAGGTGTACCACCAGAATCAAGAAATAATTGAACAGCTGAAGCAGTACATCTCATCTGCATGTGAAGCCATTCCGCCAGACACGTTGTCAAAGGTTTCGGGTAATTTCATTCAGAGACTACGCCATATTATTGTTACGCATGGTGGATATGTGGAAAATATCGTACTATAGAGTTTCCCAGACCGCAGCGCCATCTGTTGTTGACAATTGTAACTACTGTAATTTCGAAAGTTTGTCTGCTTGAAAATGTACTGTTGTCCCAAGCATATTGCAACAAACGGTGTATTTCTATCGCTGATCGTTTAGTTTGTATTGCCGTTTCAAATATACTGGTCATTTTTGAAACACCCTGTATATCGGAGCCCTACGCCGTAGCAGCGAATACTTTATCCTTCTGCCGGTCAGGGCGGCACCCCACGATGCGTTTAGCGACTGAAGTCATGGAAGGCAGTAATCTGTTATTAATGGCGCGTTCGGCTAATTCGGAATGCAGGTACTTTCCCTATGAGCCTCTGAAACCTCAGTGGAGTTCAGTGTGCAGGTGGACCCATTTGCTGGTATACCAAAGCATTTTGAATCCATCCCACGGCTATGCATGACAGAATATGTCAAATGTTTAGACGGCCGACTCGAAACGAATAAGTACACCCACACATCACTAGTGTGCATGTTCTAGAAGCAGTACCTCTGACGGTTCAGAAGGTGATTGGCACAGGCTCTAAGTGACACGCTAGCAAAGGACACAAGCCTTACCATTTAAGTAGAGACCTGCAGTACTTAACTAGAGAAGCGCCTGTACAAGAGTGGCCTTTTCTCTCTCTCTCCACTTTCCTCGCCAGCTCGGTAGCAAAGCCCATTTACATCTTAGACTACTCCCACCTTAGCACATGCCAATCACGAGCTGGAGCCCTGCATTCGAAGGTGGGACCCTGCTCCTTGCTCTGCATACAGCGATTTGACAAACCAGAGACTTTAAAGTTCATTGGGAGAAAATAAAAAGAGATTCAGCTTGTTGGCCTCTTTCCCATGCCTTTATATTGAGAGAGTAGGAGTTGAAGACCATTAGCCATGCTATGTGCTATTTACTTGTCATTAGATTGAGACGTTCATCAAGTGGCTCAGAAGTGAACAAAGCATCAATACCTTTGTGCACGGCATTATCCTTTTGCTGTCTGAAGCCAAATGTATTTTGGTCTGCTTCCACTTGATAATGTCGTCCACTGACGCAAATAACATGCAGCTTAAACCTCGGAGAAACTCAACATCTCTATTTCGCCCGAATTATATTGTAACCTCCTAAGAAAAATAATAATAGAAATATTTAAATGTTAATGCGAATAAACCCAAAGTGTAACTTCCCCACAAAAAAATGAAAGTCAATTTAATAAGAAATGAACGAAATCTCAGTTGCAATGAAAACGCAAATAGACCGAAATGTCGATCTTAGGCCCTGTTCTTACCTCAGTAAAATTGCATCTGCTCTTATTTTTTTTTTTTTTTTTGCCATAGCTTGGAGGAAATGCATCGCAGAATTTCTTTGAACTGAAGTAAATTTTTTTCTTTAAGGAAATGCATGGGAAACTTTCTTTCATTAAAATGTTTGTTTTGTTAAAATGCTTGGTTTGAAAACAAAATTATTATTGGGGCGATTCTTGAACAAATTAATTACATTTAACAGATGTTATTGCCTGAGCGCAATGCTGCTTCATTACCTTTGATAACAATATACCTCGTCCTGAATCGTGACCAGAGACCCATGTCGACGCCCGCCGACTCCTCACACACGACTACTGTTCCTGCCGGCTCGCTACACGCAACCATTGTACTGACTACTACTGTCGTCTCGCGCGCGCTACTGCTCTCTAACTGAACTCTCGCGCGGTCAAGCGCAGACTAGCAACGATAAACAACTCTCTGGTCAGAGATTCTGTCATGCCTCGCCATCGCCGTCAATGAATACACTGAATACATACGTGTTTCAATATGGCAAGTTAATACTGGTCACGGGATTATATAGTCAAGGAAATTAAGGTCTGCAGACGTGGGGCGCCACGAACACACCGTTCATAATGTCTGGGTCTGTAATCTTCTCCTGCAAGACTTTAAGCTCCGAAGTAATATTGTTGATTTACTGCATTCGAAATACAGTAGCACTGAAAGGGCAGTAAATGACAGCTGTCTACAAGGAATTCCTTAGACTGTTTCACCTGCCATGTAATGAAACAAAGTTGGTTATGAATGAAATGAAATTAGCAGTTTTAGTTCTTTTCTGCTAAGAAACGATATTATCAATAGAAACTGTCGTTTTTTGGCGAATTTTGTATCACAATGAATTACACGTAATCAATGGTGCAACTGGACACGAACGGCTTTCTGCTTGGTTGATGTGAACCAAGTGATGTGGTCTGAGCAAATGCCCAGTGGTCAGGGCAATTTATAAATGGGCATTTGCCCGTAAACTTGCCGTAAGCAGTTTTAAATACCCTGAATCTGGGCAGTTATAATAAAAGTCCTTTTTGAAGTTTTGATAACAGTATAATCAGGATGGAACCACAGCCCAGATTGTTATCTCCCCTGTTGCGCCCATTTCAAAGTTTCCAAAGAACGGCCATAAACTCGCTAAAAGCCTCATGCCTTCACAAATACGTTTCTGTAACAGAGCCTGGACGTATGGGTGCCAGTGACGTCTCCCACAGAATTCGCAGAATGCTTGCAGCCGCCTCATCGACTTCCTGCCTAACAAGGGCCCATCCACTGCTTTATTGCCGGTCTCCAGTGCTTTGGCCATCGCAGCGGCGCCTCTTCGGCGCTAGTCAGCCTACCTGGACGCGACTGGCGACTGATCGGCGGCATCCAAACGTGTCTGCACAATGAGACCGCCGAACTCGGCAGTCCAGAATTGTTTCCACCCAGGTTCCGCAGAAAAAAACGCGCTTCCCTCGGCCATCAGTCGGCATAAGCTTTTACTGCAGTCGTTTAAGTCGTGACACTATTCCTTTGAACGCAGTTTACCGCTATTCCTTCACTAGAGCACATAAGCAAGAGTGTTAACTACTGCCCACCATTTCATTATGATGTATGAAGTCAAATCTAATAAAGATCATCTTCCCTAAGAACATTCAGTGGCATGAAACCGAATCAGAAGTGAGAGTGCCCTGCAGTCTCTCTACTATACAGGGTGATTCAAAAAGAATACCACAACTTTAGGAATTTAAAACTCTGCAACGACAAAAGGCAGAGCTAAGCACTATCTGTCGGCGAATTAAGGGAGCTATAAACTTTCATTTAGTTGTACATTTGTTCGCTTGAGGCGCTGTTGACTAGGCGTCAGCGTCAGTTGATGCTAAGATGGAGACCGCTCAACAGAAAGCTTTTTGTGTTATTGAGTACGGCAGAAGTGAATCGACAGTGCATTTCGAACGAAGTATGGGGCACTGAGACTCTCAGTATGAACGTGACTCGCCTAAGGTGAACGTTTTCTGCGCCATTTCAGCCAATAAAGTTTTTGGTCCCTTTTTCTTCGAAGGTGCTACTGTAACTGGACTACAGTATCTGGAGAAGTTAGACAATTGGCTGTTCCCTCAGCTCGAACAAGAAGCACAACAATTCATATTTCAGCAGGATGGAGCGCCACCACATTGGCACTTATCTGTCCGTAACTACCTGAACGTCAACTACCCGAGGCGATGGATCGGCCGCCAGGCAGCCCGTGACAGAGCACTTCATCACTGGCCTCCAAGAAGCCCTGATCTTACCCCCTGCGATTTTTTCTTATGGGGGTATGTTAAGGATATGGTGTTTCGGCCACCTCTCCCAGCCACCATTGATGATTTGAAACGAGAAATAACAGCAGCTATGCAAACTGTTACGCCTGATATGCTACAGAGAGTGTGGAACGAGTTGGACTATCGGGTTGATATTGCTCGAGTGTCTGGAGGGGGCCATATTGAACATCTCTGAACTTGTTTTTGAGTGAAAAAAAACCTTTTGAAATACTCTTTGTAATGATGTATAACAGAAGGTTATATTATGTTTCTTTCATTAAATACACATTTTTAAAGTTGTGGTATTCTTTTTGAATCACCCTGTACTACTGAAAAAATATATAAAAAATTGTTGTCAGTTTCTTGATCTTCATAAGTTGAAGAAGAATCATGAAGTTCCGACTCTGCCTCAGTTTCTCCTGAATCTGATTCCTCACTGACTACTGCTTTCCTTTCCATTTTGTCTTTGCTTGGACTATTCAGCATGGGTTTTACCTTGAAACCAACAGGCTTATGTCGTTTTCCTCTTCAGTTCCTCAACTTCCAGTTGTACGAGATGTAGGTTAGCTATTTTTCCTGTGGATCAGTCCAAAAGTACTGAAAGAACGCTCTGTAGCAGCAGATGTATCTGGTGTGCCCAGAACTTTTTAGGGGAAGTTCCTCTTAAACCTTGTCACCACAATTAAGGTTTTACACAATGATATTTATTGTCCTGAGCGTGAGGTCTCATTCCATCTCACACATATTGCCTGGATTAAATTCCTTGTTTGTCCGTATAATCAGCAACGTTGTCTCTGACCTGAATAACATTTAGTCAACGGTTCTTTGCTGTGCCACAAACAAATCTTATTGCATCAAGCATCTCGATACGGTACAGGTTGCTACCTTATACTGCTGGATCAAGAAGATACACTGCAGGGTGGGCATCAATTCTTTGCTATTAAATCCATGTTATTGTTTTCATTTTATCTTCACAGCAGTGCAGTCATACGAAAGTAGATAAGAAAGAAGCAGAACAAAAATCTATAATCTACAAAATAGGTAAAGAAAGGAGCAACAACGGAAATATGTTATCTGTTTCAAATGTCGCTACAACCGACAGTAAACCTTTTCGTGCTTTTGTTTCTTTTGTTTTTTTTTCACTGAAAACAGTTTAAAATTCAAGAATAAATTTATTGCCAAGAAACACATACCAGTTGCTTCATACATTCTGTAATAATTTTGTTAAATATCGGGAGTAACATCCTGTACCTTATTTTACTTGGTGAATTATACAATCCAGCAGCAAAAACTTCAAAAAGGACTTTTATTATAACTGCCCAGATTCAGGGTAATTAAAACTGCTTACGGCAAGTTTACGGGCAAATGCCCATTTATAAATTGCCCTGACCACTGGGCATTTGTTCAGACCACATCACTTGGTTCACATCAACCAAGCAGAAAGCCGTTCGTGTCCGGTTGCACCATTGATTACGTGTAATTCATTGTGATACAAAATTCGCCAAAAAACGACAGTTTCTATTGATAATATCGTTTCTTAGCAGATAAGAACTAAAACTGCTAATTTCATTTCATTCATAACCAACTTTGTTTCATTACATGGCAGGTGAAACAGGCTAAGGAATTCTTTGTAGACAGCTGTCATTTACTGCCCTTTCAGTGCTACTGTATTTCGAATGCAGTAAATCAACAATATTACTTCGGAGCTTAAAGTCTTGCAGGAGAAGATTACAGACCCAGACATTATGAACGGCGTGTTCGTGGCGCCCCATGTCTGCAGACCTTAATTTCCTGGACTATATAATCCCGTGGCCAGTATTAACTTGCCATATAATTCGGGCGAAATAGTGATATTGAGTTTCTCTGAGGTTTAAGCTGCATGTTGTTTGCGTCAGTGGACGACATTATCAAGTGGAAGCAGACCAAAATACATTTGGCTTCAGACAGCAAAAGGATAATGCCGTGCACAAAGCTATTGATGCTTTGTTCACTTCTGAGCCACTTGATGAACGTCTCAATCTAATGACAAGTAAATAGCACATAGCATGGCTAATGGTCTTCAACTCCTACTCTCTCAAAATAAACAACAAAAATAGCTGTGTGAAATACACTGAAGAATACCTTAGCATATTTCACCTATGCATCATATTACAAGCATTAAATAGCAAAATAGCACTGGTAGGTATTTTCTACAGCCTATCCAGAGTATTTGATTGTGTGAATCATAATATACTCCTAGATAAATTGAAGTTTTATGAGATTGATGCTACAGCCAACCAATGGATCGTGTCAAATCTAACCAAAAGAACGCAAAAAGTTGTACTTAGTGGTGCTTCAATTAACAGAATCAGGGACATAATTCAGATTGGGGATAAATCACGTATTGGGTTCCCCAAGGCTCAGTCTTAGGTCCACTACTGTTTCTCATATATGTAAACGATTTACTGCCTAATGTACAAGAAGCAGAATTAGTTCTTTTTGAAAAAGACACCAGTATTGCAATCGCTCACAGTATACATACAGAAATACATTTTGGAACTCCTAAAGCAACTTAGTTCAGCCACACTTGCACTTAGAATCATAACAAATTTTAGGGGAGAGAAATCTGTAAGTTGACATATTTTTCGTGTGTTTATTCAGTAATGTCATACTGAATAATGTCCTGGGGTAACTGACCTTTAAGAAAGTAGCTCTTCATTGCCCAAAAACGTGCTGTAAGACTAATATGTGGTTTTCATCAGTGGTCACCTTGTAGACATCTATTTAAGAAATTGAACATTCTGACTGCTGCTTCACAGAACATTTATTCCCTCATGAAGTCTGATGTAAATAATCAACTACAGTTCAAAAGGAACAATGAGGTACATAATGATAATACTGGAAGAAAAAATGACAGCCAGCCATTGTGACCAAGCTGTTCTAGGTGCTTCAGTCTGTAACCACGCTGCTGCTATGCTCGCAGGTTCTAATGCTGCCTCAGGCATGGATGTGTGTGATGTCCTTAGGTTAACTAGGTTTAAGTAGTTCTAAGTCTAAGGGACTGTTGACCTCAACATTAAAGTTATCTTTAGCACAGAAATGGGCGCACAAGGATGCAACAAAATTTTTTGAGCACTTACCCAGTGATATAAAATGTTTAACAGACAGCAAGATAAAATTTGCAAATAAATTGAAAAAGTTTCTCCTTGCCAACTCCTTCTATTCTGTAGAAGAATTTCTGTGTTTGTAATGTGTAAAAGGTGGTGGGCAGGAATTGCTAACTCCATCTGTATATCTCCTTTTCATTTTGGGGAAAAAAATACGTGGTGATGTTTAAAGTACAAATATATGTAAAAATAAATTTGCAATATGAATGTAATATGACTCATCCCGCATCATCACTATTTATCATGCAAAATGATCCACAGAATATGAAAGTAACTAACTAACTATCACGAAGGGAGCAAGAAATGAATATGTATCTGCTTCCTTTAGGAAGTGCCTAATTTTGTTTTTCAGTAGTCTTCTTATAGGGATGTTTCTGTTGAATGAGATGTAGACAAAAGAAGAAAAAGCTTGGTTCTCGATCCGAGATGTAATGTACGTCGTTTCCAACAATTTACCGATCTTCAGTGGTTAGATACAATGTACTATTATGCTAGTAACATATTGAATCATCTGAACAATGTGTAAATCATATGTATTGAGCTGCGTTGTCCAGTTTGTGTTTTTGACGTTTTGTAGAATGATATGCAGCACCATACATATACACTTGTACCCAGAGGGATGCTGTAATTGAAAACATCATAGCCTGAAGTTGATTAGTGACAACTGAAGCTGTTAACAATAATACAGATTATCGAAGCAGCAGACGGTATGCAACATTTCTGTGATTTTTATATTTATCTACATGCCTGGACACCCAGTTCAATACATATTGGCGATGATTTCACTTTAAAAAATCTAGTTGTACCCAAAACTGCTGTACTTAATAGTGTCTTAAGACTTCAATTATGATAGTAATATAAGATAAAGAACTTTGTACAGTCAAATGCCAAAAATATCATTCAAACATGATTTTTGACATTCTCTTTTTGTACTCTCACACTTGAAAGAAAGCGCCGTTCATATGCATAGTAGTCTGTTCATGATAAGTATTAAAGAGCAAATTGAATGTACACAATTGTCTAAATAAAAATTAATTTTTGTGTACCACATTTTAATTCGGACTAGAAGGCATAAAATAATTTCTCCTAGTGTCATACAGATTCCTTATCGCTTGCAGATAGTCCTCAAAATTTGTGACTATCAATTTTTGAGTGCTGTCAAAAACTTGTATGTTAAAACGAGAAACAAGGGGCGCTTGCAATATACAGTAATTAGGAGGTGAACTATTCATGCATCAAATGTGTATTAGATGCGCCCAACGTTTTTCATTTTAAATCTTACAAATATCTTTAGAGCTATTAAAAATTCACAGTCACAACTTTTCAGGGCTATCTGTATGAGAGTAGGAGAAATTATTTTATACATTTTAGTCCAGTCTAAAGAGGCGATATAATAAAAATTCGTTTTTACTTAAATAATTATTTTCTGCTTTACAATCCTGTGTGTGTGTGTGTGTGTGTGTGTGTGTGTGTGTGTGTGTGTGTGTGTGAACATGTGTGCATGAAGTTCTTCAATTAAGCTCAAACAGTTCGACAGGATTACAAGAGAGACATGTGGTAAAATTCAGAGTTATTTCAATTTCTCTTCCTGTGACTCAATTAATAAACTGTTTCATCCTATGTATATCCTGTGAAAAGACTGTGAAGCTAAAATGAGAGAGATTCATCGGTCACACAGAGACTTACTAACAATCTTGCTTCCCACGAACCATTCGCAACTGGAACAGGGAAAGAGGGGAGACGGCAGTAGTATGCAAAGTTCCCTCCGCAATACATCAGACAAGGAAACGAGTTAAATTTGTACCAGACAGCTAGTAAGACAAGAAGAAGATATCCAACTCCTCATTTCCTCTCTATCTGCTCAGCTGTGCCTCACCGCTCACATACAGCCTGGAATGCAACCCAATGCTATCTGCCAACAGGGCATGCAGGGCAGCCTAGATGTCAGGCATTACCATTCTTTTTCATCTTAACCCACACACCTGTGACACAGAAACTGACATGAAAAAGAGTTAAATTTATATTGTCATACAGTTCTGATCTATGTTTAAAATTTCAGTTTTTTACTAAACAGACAGATAGACAAGAAAGCGACTAAATAAAACTGTGAAAAAATAAATACCATGCACCTGAGGTCGACGTTTAGTCATGATAAGTGAAGCTGATTATTCAGCGAAGATGGAAAACTTTAAGTAAAGAGTGGAATCTGGCACCTAGTTTGCTTGGGTCACATTGTAAGTCGTATCATTTTGATACAGGCAGTGTCTCGACAACAAGTAATACACGTTTGCGGCGATCGGAGATGCGTAAAAAATTGTTACCAGAAAGTACACACATTGAATAATCCTCACTGCGTTGCTTAAAACGAAAATGTCTCTTTCTTTATGAATTTAAAATCATCTGTTTTTCAGTTTAAGAGAAAGGTTATTTTAAAACGATTTATTCCATTTACTCTGTCTGTAAATACACACTTCCTAGCAATGGTTTGATCGAAACATGCTCACATCAGCAGTTTCACACTTCCGCACTGATGATTAACATTGCTGTATTGCTTTTCCAAATTAAACACACACACTATAACTGTTCAGAGCAGCTTTAATTGCTCAAATAATGGCATAGATGGCCAGCTAATTTGTCCAATGATTACGTTTGTAATTACGCTCACCCTCCAGAAATAAACAGATTAATCATTCTCTGTTGCCCTACGATTCGACCGAAAATTTCGAAACTCATATTTTATCAATGCCTGCAAATTGGTTATTTTTTTGTGCTGCTCGACTGCATGCATCCATTCTTCACGAAACCTAACAACTGTCTTTTGAATGACACTGATGAAAGGAGTCAACACATTATATAAGTAATATTTATGAACTGATTGCCTCGCATGAAGACATGTGAACGGTAGCGCTTGGTCGTTCTTGAACGAAACAGTAAATCATTACCGCCTGCAAGAAAAGGTGTGCTCAGCTCTAAATGTTACAGCGAACCAGCGATGCGTAAGGTGTACAACTGACTACTTCATATTGCTATCGATAGTAGTATTAGGGATGGGAATAACCGACCAACCGATACCGGTATGCGGCTGGTCCCGGCGGAGGTTCGAGTCCTCCCTCGGGCTTGGGTGTGTTTGTCCTTAGGATAATTTAGGTTAAGTAGTGAGTAAGCTTAGAGACTGATGACCTTCGCAGTTAAGTTCCATCAGATTTCACACACATCTGAACATTTGATACCGGTATTGTAGTTGTGAGTAACTGGTATTTTTGTTTGGTCTCGATTATAACGGATATTTTTACTTTTTACTGGTAACCGGTTATAAAACCCATATATCAATTCGTTTTGTTGTAACAGTGGAGTTAAAATTTTTTGTTTTTAAATAAATTTCTTTTTTAAAAAAAATTGATCAAGTAGGAAGTTCTGCTGTGTTCGAAAGATTAGTATCTTCTTTGAATGATACTGATGAAAGGAGTCAACAAATTATAGGAGTACTATTTATGAAGTAATAGGACCATAAATAGTGTCCAATGGATTAATTCATTACTGAAGTTTTAACTATAGCTATGTAACTATTCCTGGTAAGTGGTACATTTTGTCTACTGTGTAAACCGTATTTTTGGAAAGAGTCTTTCTGGTATTGTCAATAAAAAGTAAATTGTATTCAAATTCCTATTAAAACGTGAAGATACATATTTGATGATGAAAGGCTGTTTCGGAATAATTAAAGAAAAAGAACGCTACAAATTTTACACAAAAACTTACTGTTTGTCTGTCATCTCTGCGAAATAATGAAAGAGATAGAAAATTACGGCAACAGTAATAAATTTAAGCCTTAGCTCCCGGTTAATAATAAAAAATAGACAGTAGCTGATCAGCTGCCTGTGACTGAGTGACCGTTGGAAGCGAGGAACGAGAGAAATAGAATCCTCCAGCCTCAGTTTCCAAACTTTATCACTGACTGTCGTAATGAATAGTGGTAAAATCATGGTAAATAGCGGTATGATTCTCGATTACAACATTATTCTTGAGCAAGGATTTAATAAAAAATTTCAACAACAGCAGAATGCTGGAAAATTTTTTGTAGTATTCAACCCCTTACTGCCTTTAGGGAAGAGGGGCGAGCGGTGGTTGGACTAATTTTTCTTTTGTTTACCCCTTTATTTAGTATTTTGATTCCGTGAATCTTGGAAAGTATAATGCAAAAGCCTACGTATTGATACCTACGTTTATTTTTGGAACTAACATCAATAAAAAATCGAAAATCGGTTATTCCAGAGACAGGTTATTTTGAACGGGTTTAACAGTCAGATGAAACTGGAGATGAAAAAACCGGTATAACCAAAAACCGGTTGTTTCAGCGGTAAACGCCATCCCGAAGCAGTATCTCTACACATAAATTGTCAAAATGTCGAAATATTTATGACATCGACTAGCCTTCAAAGTCGGAAACCTGTAGACGACATTATATTTCGACGTGTCATGGAATACATCTCGAGAGGCTCAGAAAGTCTCGCCTGTAAGACGAAAGTCGCCGTAACTTGGTCGCGGACGTGTTGCACAAACTTGCCCTGAAGCCGCTGGACCACGGCATGTTGCTCCGACGCTTGGAGGCCGCACTTCTTCCGACTCTAAGAGAGACCGACTAATAGCCGCAGCAGCTTAGGGCCGCACCTTTCGGCCCGAGAAGGCGGCTGCTGCTAGCCGAGTAACTACAGTGAAGTTCGCTGTGGGGACAGAAATAGCGGAGAGGAGACCAGAGAGAGAGAGAGAGAGAGAGAGAGAGGGAGAGAGAGAGAGGAGACGCTTTCGGAAGTCGTAACCGCGGCCGGCGATCCAGGCGGAGCAGCAGCAGAGTAATCAGCTTACGGACAAGTCGGCCACAGCTCTCGGAACACCAGTCCGCAGGACAAATCCGCTACCACCCCAACCCCGCCTCCAGGCCGAAGAGCGCAGCGAGGCGCTTCGCCGGCAAAAACTATGTGGCAAGTAGTCTACGTCTACATTTTCGTTAATCACCTCACTGAGCTTCGGTTAAGTTAGGCTCCGCCGTATTCTCGTGTTTAAATCTGGTGTTTTACCCGAGCATGTTTCGACATTTACGTATCATCTTCAGAGGGTCTCGTTTTATTTCTGCGTAGTATTGCAAAAACTTCTGTTTCTTTCTCCTTCTTAGACCTAGAAGCTACAACGTGTGCTTTTTTTGTGATTGCTCTCCTGACACGGGATTGTTCGGGTAGTTGCCGGCCGGAGTGGCCGTGCGGTTCTAGGCGCTATAGTCTGGAGCCGAGCGACCGCTACGTTCGCAGGTTCGAATCCTGCCTCGGGCATGGATGTGTGTGATGTCCTTAGGTTAGTTAGGTTTAATTAGTTCTAAGTTCAAGGCGACTGATGACCTCAGAAGTTAAGTCGCATAGTGCTCAGAGCCATTTGAACCATTTTTTTGTTCGGGTGGCCGTCTTTTGTTCTTTTATAGCTGACACCATGCCATCTGTGAAGTAGCCGTAAAAATCTTCCATTGGTCGAGAAGTACTTTTCCCGAGAGTAACGGTAATGGATAGTCTACACCTACGTTTTTCTACATATTTTGTAGTTTGTAATTACACATAATGAAAAAACGCTGGCCAGGTCGTAAACCGAGCGTTCGTACAAATATAATTACGTATTCGTCCATTCCGAGTCCGCCCTTCGTAGCTGAGTGGTCAGCGCAACAGAATGTCAATCTTAAAGCGCCCGGGTTCGATTCCCAACTGGGACAGAGGTTTTCTCCGCTCATGGACTGGGTGTCCTAATCATCATGATTTGATTCCCATCCACGCGCAAGTCGCCGAAGTGGCATCAAATCGAATGACTTGCTCCGCGACGGGAGGCCCTAGTCACACGACATTTCCATTTTTATCCGTTCCGAGAGTCGAGAACCGCGACAATTTTTTCCTGTTATGCACATTGATAGTGGCAAGATACCAATAATTTCAAGAATTTTCTGAAAGACATCTTTACTCCAGTGAGTGTTACAACTTTTTATTACGCTCTTGCAATTTCGGCCTTAGGCCTTTATCAAGTGCTGGTATTATGGCTTTAAGCCATGTCAGTGTAATGTAAGCTGACACATTTGTGTGTCCTTGTCAGTCCTGTTGAATACATTCGTGTCGTTGTTACACAGTACGAGCACACGTATACAAACATCGTAAAACAACATAATCTGTAAATGCACATGTTCATTAACCCATCACTAGTCACACATGAATTAGACCACAGCTAGAGAGGCTACTAGTCTGATAATGGCCTAAGGCTGAAATTGCAATAGCGTAATAAAAACTTATAACAGTCACTGGCGTAAAGATGTCTTTAAAAAAATTATGACTGTGAATCCCAGCTACAACAATTTTATTCAATTCAAGAATGTTTTAATTTCAAGTTCGACCTCTGGTAACAAATTACAAAAGAAATATTTTTCATGTGATGTAATTATAAACTATAAATTCGCTGAATATTTTCCTTTACTTGTACTTATAAACATTGCTTCTAGCCAAATTTCATGATTCTACGTCAACAAGAAGTACCCTATTGTTTTTAATGCGTAAGTTTGCGAGTATCAAAATATTTGACATATATGACCTATCTTTTGATGACACTGACTTAGAAGGTGATGTTTATTACACCGCCAAGGGACTATAGACTTAGTATGTAGTTTAAATTTCAACTTGACACGTCTACCCGTTCCTGAGAAAACTAACAGACGGATGGACAGACAGCCAGATAACGAAAAAAAAACAGTGTGACATAATTATAGATTTATAATTTTCTAATTTTTTTCCATTACTTTTACAGTGACACCTTACTTTTTGCCAAATTCCATGATTCTAGACAGACGGCAAGTACCCTATATATTTCGAAGAGTAAGTTTTGAGTAAATGGCCCTATTTTTTTGGCTGCATAGTCTTCGGAGCTTACATTTACTACAGAGCCAAGGACCTATAGACCTTAGTATGTGACATTTTTTCTCCATTCAGATGCGTAAGTTTTTCGGTTGCTCGTGAAGCAAGAACAAACGTTGTAAATAAAATACATAGTTTTCCTTCTTTCGGACAGGTATTGCAGCCGCACATTATTTTTGAAATGAGAGCATTTTGCCATTGCTTCTTTTCCACTACTGTCCAGTTTTGGCTATTATTCCATTTTCAAGTGGTACTTGACGCGGATGAGGACAAGTCAGAGAACTGTCCAGCCGCCAGTATTTGGGGAACAAACATAAAGCTTAAGACAAGAAGTCGTGGGTATACTGCTTTCTATACCAGCTGTAAGCTTCACTATTCGCTGTTTTATGCTGGCTCGACGTTCGCTGGTAGTTGGGCAGCACTGTGGCCTATCGCATCAACCACCACTTGAAAATGGCCTGGTAGCCGAAGTTAGCCAGTAGTGGACAATGAATAATTCCGACAGATCACAAAATGTAGTTATTTCAGAAATTTCATATTGACTGTAGAGTACGTTTGTAACCTCCCCCTCACTTATCGAACTTAATGACAGTGAAAAATTAAACCGCGTGCACCTAATGGAACTTTGGGAAAAGCAATCGTCACCGAAGTTAATTTGTCGGTAAAGAGGAAGGAAAGGGTTACATCTAAATGAAAGGAAAATTTCAAATGAAATTGGTGGAAATTAATTTTGAAAAAGGGTAAAGTTAATAAAGAAAGTAAATGTGCGGTCGTTACGTTAACAATTGTTGTTGTTGTTGTTGTCTTCAGTCCTGAGACTGGTTTGATGCATCTCTCCATGCTACTCTATCCTGTGCAAGCTTCTTCATCTCCTAGTACTTACTGCAACCTACATCCTTCTGAATCTGCTTAGTGTATTCATCTCTTGGTGTCCCTCTACGATTTTTACCCTCCAAGCTGCCCTCCAATGCACAATTTGTGATCCCTTGATGCCTCAGAACATCTCCTACCAACAGGTCCCTTCTTCTTGTCAAGTTGTGCCACAAACTCCCCTTCTCCCCAATTCTATTCAATACCTCCTCATTAGTTATGTGATCTACCCATCTAATCTTCAGCATTCTTCTGTAGCACCACATTTCGAAAGCTTCTATCCTCTTGTTGTCCAAACTATTTACCGTCCATGTTTCACTTCCAAACATGGCTACACTCCATACAAATACTTTCAGAAACGACTTCCTGACACTTAAATCTGTATTCCATGTTAACAAATTTCTTTTCTTCAGAAACGCTTTCCTTGTCATTGTCAGTCTACATTTTATATTCTCTCTACTTCGACCATCATCAGTCATTTTTCTCCCCAAATAGCAAAACTCCTTTACTACTTTAAGTGTCTTATTTCCTAATCTAATTCCCTCAGCATCACCCGACTTAATTCGACTACATTCCATTATCTGTTAACAATTAATTGGCGTTAATTAGATATTTGAGATTTGGGGAAAATTACGGTCGCCAGTCCTATGGACGACTACTATAATAACTGAAAATGAAAGATTACTGCACATATAATTAGCACTAAAAGCGTGGCAACTGAAGGTTGACACGTGTTGTGTGAAAATTGAATGTTTGTCAGAAGTAATAAATTTCGCTACAGTCTGACTTAATTTAGCAAAAGAATTAATAAAACCGGAAAATTGAAAGTTAATTTAGTGACTGAAATTAATAGTGAACTTTGTTTCTGAAGCACTACGAAATTCAGTTAAATATGGTTAGTCTTGGGCTACCTCAACAATCATTTCAAAAGCTACTTGAATCTACGCAATTTAGAAATAAGAGATTTAACTTTGAACCTGAATTAAATGATTCTGAACAATTAACAATAAAATTTAGTACGCACCAAGCTGAGCTGCAGTCACAGGTAAGCTAAAATATGGTAACAAAACTTGCACTCTTAATTTGTGCTTGTGTAATCTAAATATTGTAGCCAGCTATGAATACTTTAACTGAACTTTGAAATTAAAGCAGTGAAATGGTATGATATTACTTTAATGCTGGCGTTTCAATTTCAATGACACTCGGGTTCATTCCGGAAAAGGAAGGGACCCTGCTTGGTAATGCAATTAGGACAATGAGCAACAAAGGTTCATGCCAAGTTGCAGTAATTTTGTGAGGCAAATGGGACAGTTTTAAAAGCTGAGGTCTGCCATACAGTGCTAAACCTTTACGTGCTTCCAGTCTTCCTTGTTGGTTGATTGAAGGTTTGAAGTCGTCGGTCGAGGAGGTGGCAAATGTCACTCATTGTCGGCCATCGCTGTTGCAGAAGCTGGATGTTGGCACGCCTTCTTCTCGACACTGTCACCTGCGTAACGGGCTGATGATGTGCGCCAGCTAATGCTTCCCGTCCGCGACACCGTGTCAGAAACTATCATCGCAAGTCGAGCGCAATTACATGCTGCCAAACCCCGAAAGTGCGGCAACTCGCGGGAGCGTCACACAACACACCTGCTCCAACGCCCTACTCCAGCCATACTCTGCTCTGCCCGCGCTTCACGCGACAGGGTTAACACTACCAAAGATCCTAAACACTTTGTTTCTCCACACGACCTATCGATGTAATCGTTCGATAGCATAGTTTTCCCTAGGCCAGACAAATACAAATAATATTTACAAAACAAACCAATTATACATCGATATAAAGGCACAAATATATGTATATACAAATACACTCCTGGAAATGGAAAAAAGAACAGATTGACACCGGTGTGTCAGACCCACCATACTTGCTCCGGACACTGCGAGAGGGCTGTACAAGCAATGATCACACGCACGGCACAGCGGACACACCAGGAACCGCGGTGTTGGCCGTCGAATGGCGCTAGGTGCGCAGCGTTTGTGCACCGCCGCCGTCAGTGTCAGCCAGTTTGCCGTGGCATACGGAGCTCCATCGCAGTCTTAACACTGGTAGCATGCCGCGACAGCGTGGACGTGAACCGTATGTGCAGTTGACGGACTTTGAGCGAGGGCGTATAGTGGGCATGCGGGAGGCCGAGTGGACGTACCGCCGAATTGCTCAACACGTGGGGCGTGAGGTCTCCACAGTACATCGATGTTTTCGCCAGTGGTCGGCGGAAGGTGCACGTGCCCGTCGACCTGGGACCGGACCGCAGCGACGCACGGATGCACGCCAAGACCGTAGGATCCTACGCAGTGCCGTAGGGGACCGCACCGCCACTTCCCAGCAAATTAGGGACACTGTTGCTCCCGCACACCGTTAGGCCGTCTTCCGCTCACTCCCCAACATCGTGCAGCCCGCCTCCAGTGGTGTCGCGACAGGCGTGAATGGAGGGACGAATGGAGACGTGTCGTCTTCAGCGATGAGAGTCGCTTCTGCCTTGGTGCCAATGATGGTCGTATGCGTGTTTGGCGCCGTGCAGGTGAACGCCACAATCAGGACTGCATACGACCGAGGCACACAGGGCCAACACCCGGCATCATGGTGTGGGGAGCGATCTCCTACACTGGCCGTACACCACTGGTGATCGTCGAGGGGACACTGAATAGTGCACGGTACATTTAAACCGTCATCGAACCCATCGTTCTACCATTCCTAGACCGGCAAGGGAACTTGCTGTTCCAACAGGACAATGCACGTCCGCATGTATCCCGTGCCACCCAACGTGCTCTAGAAGGTGTAAGTCAACTACCCTGGCCAGCAAGATCTCCGGATCTGTCCCGCATTGAGCATGTTTGGGACTGGATGAAGCGTCGTCTCACGCGGTCTGCACGTCCAGCACGAACGCTGGTCCAACTGAGGCGCCAGGTGGAAATGGCATGGCAAGCCGTTCCACAGGACTACATCCAGCATCTCTACGATCGTCTCCATGGGAGAATAGCAGCCTGCATTGCTGCGAAAGGTGGATATACACTGTACTAGTGCCGACATTGTGCATGCTCTGTTGCCTGTGTCTATGTGCCTGTGGTTCTGTCACTGTGATCATGTGATGTATCTGACCGCAGGAATGTGTGAATAAAGTTTCCCCTTCCTGGGACAATGAATTCACGGTGTTCTTATTTCAATTTCCAGGAGTGTATAAAGACACAGAAATGTCATATATTCAGGTAACAAAATAAGGAAAAAAAATTATAGTACAATAGATGGAAATAGGAGGATATGCATTTCCGGCGTTACATGTTCATTTTCCTTTTTAGCTACCCCGCTGACAGAAATCCGGATTTAGATTTCCCTGCACTGCACGCCCGGAGTGAAACAAGAGGGTTTCCACCGGGCAGCTCTGTGCTCGCCAGCTGACCGCACAGTACCCGGGGTAGATGGGATCTGGAGCCACGTGACCGGCTGCCTGCTTGTCGCCTCGATAAAGGCCCCTAATTGGCGGTCGTTTCACCGCCCCGAGGCACGTGAACGCGCTATGATTACTAGGCCCGCGCCGGCTGGCCACACCAACGTAATGATGCACCAAGGCTCTTCACGCTTTCACGCCCATACTCTGTTCATTGAATAAAGTGCACACCGCCCTACTAGTGTTTACGTACAGACAAGCCGCTTAAGTGTATTGAGCATAGGTGTGTGAACTGTTTTCTGTATATCGCTGAAGTCCACCAACGTTCGGGTTTAACCGATTTCATCTGCGGAGTTCCTTGTGTTTGACTGTATGACGGAACTTAGTTCCCGATAAACTGCGTATTTTAAAATCGATACGTATACAGGGTGGTCCATTGGCCGTGACCGGGCCAAATATCTCAGGAAATAAGCGTCAAACGATAAAACTACAAAGAACGAAACTTGTCTAGCTTGAAGGCGGAAACCAGATGGCGCTGTGGTTGGCGCGCTAGATGGCGCTGCCATAGGTCAAACGGATATCAACTGCGTTACTTTTTTTTTATAGGAACCCCCAGATTTTAGTATGTAAAGAAAAAAGAATGTCTTAGTTGGACCACTTTTTTCGCTTTGTGATAGATGGCGCTGTAATAGTCACAAACATATGGCTCACAACTTTAGACGAACAGTTGGTAACAGGTAGGTTTTTTAAATTAAAATACAGAACGTAGGTACGTTTCACATTTTAATTCGGTTGTTCCTATGTGATACATGTACCTTTGTGAACTTACCATTTGTGAGAACGCATGCTGTTACAGCTTGATTACCTGTAAATAGCGCATTAATGAAATAAATGCTCAAAATGATGTCCGTCAACCTCAATGCATTTGGCAATACGTGTAACGACATTCCTCTCAACAGCGAGTAGTTCGCCTTCCGTAATGTTCGCACATGCATTGACAATGCGCTGACGCATGTTGTCAGGCGTTGTCGGTGGATCACGATAGCAAATATCCTTCAACTTTCCCCTCAGAATGAAATTCGGGGACTTTAGATCCGGTGAACGTGCGAGCCATCGTATGGTGCTTCGACGACCAATACTCCTGTCATGATATATGCTATTCAGTACCGCTTCAACCGCACGCGAGCTATGTGCCGGACATCCATCATGTTGGAAGTACATCGCCATTCTGTCATGCAGTGAAACATTTTGTAGTAACATCGGTAGAACATTACGTACGAAATCAGCATACATTGCACCATTTAGATTGCCATCGATAAAATTGGGGCCAATTATCCTTCCTCCCATAATGCCGCACCATACATTAACCCACCAAGGTCGCTGATGTTCCACTTGTCGCAGCCATCGTGGATTTTCCATTGCCCAATAGTGCATTTTATGCCGGTTTACGTTACCGCTGTTGGTGAATGACGCTTCGTCGCTAAATAGAACGCGTGCAAAAAATCTGTCATTGTCCGGTAATTTCTCTTGTGCCCAGTGGCAGAACTGTGCACGACGTTCAAAGTCGTTGCCATTCAATTCCTGGTGCATAGAAATATGGTACGGGCGCAATCGATGTTGATATAGCATTCTCAACACCGACGTTTTTGATATTTCCGATTCTCGCGCAATTCGTCTGCCACTGGTGTGCGGATTAGCCGCGACAGCAGCTGAAACACCTACTTGGACATCATCATTTGTTGCAGGTCGTGGTTGATGTTTCACACGTCGCTGAACACTTACTGTTCCCTTAAATAACGTAACTATCCGGCGAACGGTCCGGACACTTGGATGATGTCGTCCAGGATACCGCGCAGCATACATAGCATACGCCCGTTGGGCATTTTGATCACAATAGCCATACATCAACACGATATCGACCTTTTCCGCAATTAGTAAACGGTCCATTTTAACACGAGTAATGCACCACGAAGCAAATACTGTCCGCACTGGCGGAATGTTACGTGAAACCACGTACTTATACGTTTGTGACTTTTACAGCGCCATCTATCACAAAGCGAAAAAAGTGGTCCAACTAAATCATTCATATTTCATTACGAACTACACGAATATGTAATAAAAAATGGGGGTACCTATTTAAAAAAAACGCAGTTGATATTTGTTTGACCCATGGCAGCGCCATCTAGCGGTCCATCCACAACGTCATCTAGTTTCCCCCTTCAAGCTAGACGAGTTTCGTTCTTTGTAGTTTTTTTGTTTGACGCTTATTTCGTGATACCAATGGACCGTCCTGTATAAATTCATAAATAACAGAAATTATTGTTAAATGTCTATATGTAAAGCTTTATATAGTTCTGCTCGCCGAATTAACACTGTCTAATGTACTTATTGAATTCAGTAAAAAAACAAAAACAAAAGAGAGAGAGAGAGAAGATGAAAATAAAGGAGTAAACTGCAGTACTAGCCTCTCAGGAATTCCCACTGTGTGGGAAACACATCTTACATATACAGCCTTCTGCATTTAGCCATCTTACTCATACACCTTCTCGGAAAAGCGCAGTGGTGGGGGTTGCCGGACCCCTGAACAAACTCGGCTGCGCTCACAGGAGCGCAAATCTTGGCTGGGCCTGACCTACGTGCATAAGTCTCTGTTGATCCATTTTGGATACAGGACAGCGGCCGGTCAAGTATTTACCAGAGATAAATATCCAAACAGCCATGTGTTTCCACAATATGTTTTATTTACATGACCAGATTCGGTATCTCATTAATGCCATCCTCAGGATCCTATGCACCCCATGTATAGGCAATTAGATATATCGATACTTGCATAAATGGAGACATCGATCTAGATTCTGTGAATTTGTTTTTGGAGTGTTTCCTTCTAAGGATCTGCTATTGACTCGGCTAGCAACTATTAAAAACCAGCAGCTACTGGAACAGAGAGTCTTCAGTTCTAGTAGCTGCGTGTGCTTGTCATGTGGCAGAGTCGGCACTACACAGTGCTGTTGCCGCCTGGTCTGACAACTCAGTCGTTAGTCGCACTCTTATTATCAGACGTGGTTTTCGGCTTATTGGTTGTGCATTGGTTTTACACTCCTGGAAATTGAAATAAGAACACCGTGAATTCATTGTCCCAGCAAGGGGAAACTTTATTGACACATTCCTGGGGTCAGATACATCACATGATCACACTGACAGAACCACAGGCACATAGACACAGGCAACAGAGCATGTACAATGTCGGCACTAGTACAGTGTATATCCACCTTTCGCAGCAATGCAGGCTGCTATTCTCCCATGGAGACGATCGTAGAGATGCTGGATGTAGTCCTGTGGAACGGCTTGCCATGCCATTTCCACCTGGCGCCTCAGTTGGACCAGCGTTCGTGCTGGACGTGCAGACCGCGTGAGACGACGCTTCATCCAGTCCCAAACATGCTCAATGGGGGACAGATCCGGAGATCTTGCTGGCCAGGGTAGTTGACTTACACCTTCTAGAGCACGTTGGGTGGCACGGGATACATGCGGACGTGCATTGTCCTGTTGGAACAGCAAGTTCCCTTGCCGGTCTAGGAATGGTAGACGATGGGTTCGATGACGGTTTGGATGTACCGTGCACTATTCAGTGTCCCCTCGACGATCACCAGTGGTGTACGGCCAGTGTAGGAGATCGCTCCCCACACCATGATGCCGGGTGTTGGCCCTGTGTGCCTCGGTCGTATGCAGTCCTGATTGTGGCGCTCACCTGCACGGCGCCAAACACGCATACGATCATCATTGGCACCAAGGCAGAAGCGACTCTCATCGCTGAAGACGACACGTCTCCATTCGTCCCTCCATTCACGCCTGTCGCGACACCACTGGAGGCGGGCTGCACGATGTTGGGGCGTGAGCGGAAGACGGCCTAACGGTATGCGGGACCGTAGCCCAGCTTCATGGAGACGGTTGCGAATGGTCCTCGCCGATACCCCAGGAGCAACAGTGTCCCTAATTTGCTGGGAAGTGGCGGTGCGGTCCCCTACGGCACTGCGTAGGATCCTACGGTCTTGGCGTACATCCGTGCGTCGCTGCGGTCCAGTCCCAGGTCGACGGGCACGTGCACCTTCCGCCGACCACTGGCGACAACATCGATGTACTGTGGAGACCTCACGCCCCACGTGTTGAGCAATTCGGCGGTACGTCCACCCGGCCTCCCGCATGCCCACTATACGCCCTCGCTCAAAGTCCGTCAACTGCACATATGGTTCACGTCCACGCTGTCGCAGCATGCTACCAGTGTTAAAGACTGCGATGGAGCTCCGTATGCCACGGCAAACTGGCTGACACTGACGGCGGCGGTGCACAAATGCTGCGCAGCTAGCGCCATTCGACGGCCAACACCGCGGTTCCTGGTGTGTCCGCTGTGCCGTGCGTGTGATCATTGCTTGTACAGCCCTCTCGCAGTGTCCGGAGCAAGTATGGTGGGTCTAACACACCGGTGTCAATGTGTTCTTTTTTCCATTTTCAGGAGTGTATATTGTTTATGTTTCTTTGTTATTGTGATGGAGAACCAGGAAGGAAATGTGCTAGTGGTCAGATAGCGATGTATTGAAATTTTTGGATGTTTATCAGGAAAAGGGGTGGTGGGACACAAGTAGCAATAATTACTCAACGAAGAATACGCAGCAGAATAAGTGTACAGGATTACTTGTAGAACTGAATGAAACTTATGGAACATTCCCTCTACATCTGCATCGATACTCTGCAAATCACATTTAAGTGCCTGGCAGTGGGTTCATCGAACCAACTTCACAATTCTCTATTATTCCAATCTCGTATAGCACGCGGAAAGAATGAACACCTATATCTTTCCGTACGACCTCTGATTCCACTTATTTTATCGTGGTGATGGTTCCTCCCTCTGTAGGTCGATGTCAACAAAATATTTTCGCATTCGGAGGAGAAAGTTGGTGATTCGAATTTCGCGAGAAGATTTAGTCACAACGAAAAACACCTTTCTTTTAATGATTTCCAGCCCAAATTCTGTATCATCTCGGTGACACTCTCTCCCATATTTCCCGATAATAGAAAACGTGCTGCCCTTCTTTTAGCTTTTTCACTGTACTCCTTCAGTCCTATCTGGTAAGGATCGCACACCGCGCAGTAGTATTCTAAAAGACGACGGACAAGCGTAGTGTATGTAGACTCCTTAGTAGGTCTGTTGGATTTTCTAAGTGTCCTGCCAGTAAAACGCAGCCTTTGGTTAGCCTTACCCACAGCAATTTCCATGTGTTCCTTCCCATCTAAGTTGTTCGTAATTGTAATACCTAGGTATTTAGATGAATTTACGGCTTTTACACTGATTTATCGTGTAACCGAAGTTCAGCGAGTTCCCTTAAGCATTCATGTTGATGACTTTTCGCACCATTCCGATATTTCTTCTAAATCGTTTTGCAGTTTCTTTTGATCTTCTGATGACTTTATTTGTCGATAAACGACAGAATCATCTGGAAAAAAACCTAAGACGGCTGCTCACATTGTCTCCCAAATCATTGATACAGATAAGGAACAGCAAAGGGCCTAAATCACAAACTTGGGGAACGCCAGAAATGACTTCTCTTTTACTCGATGACTTTCCGTCAATTACTACGAATTGTGAACTCTCTGACAGGGAAACACAAATCCAGACACATAACTGATACGATATTCCATAAGCACGCAGTTTCACTACGAGCCACTTTTGTGGTACCGTGTCAAAAGCCTCCTGGAACTTCAGAAATACAGAATCTATCTGAAATCTCTTGGCAATAGCAATTCATATGAATAAAGAGCTAGTTGTGTTTCACAGGAACGATGTTTTCTCAACCCATTTTGACTGTGTGTCAATGCCACTGAAGAATATCTGAGAAAAAAAATTAAGAACATTGGAGATGCGTACAGAAACGAATTAAAGAAGAACAAGAAGAAATTGTTGAGAAGTGGCATGGAGCTGGAAACATGTATAATTAAAAAAAAATGATTCAAATGGCTCTGCGCACTATGGGACTAAACATCTGAGGTCATCAGTCCACTTGAACTTAGAACTACTTAAACATAACTAACCTAAGGACATCACACACATCCATGCCCAAGCCAGGATTCGACCGTAGCAGCAGCGCGGTTCCGGACTGAAGTGCCTAGAACCGCTCGACCACAGCGGCCGGCGTATAATACCAAGTTAATTTAGTTCAACGAAGCGGATTCAGCACAGACCAAACGAATCAGTCCACTTCAGAATCATATGAGGTGCCTGGATCAGCATTATGAACAAGGAATGAGGTTTGACGGACATTGCAGTAGCTACTGCCTGCTCGTACAAACCAGCAGCTCAGTGTGACCAGCCAGTAGTGGCTACATGAAGTGGCGACCCCTCAGCGCGAGTAGTTGCAGCGACGAAAGTCGCCCCAGTGACACAACCTTAAGAGGGTAGTAGTGCTGCTGCTAGTTGCATCTCAACAGCTCAGTGTGACCAGCTAGTAGTGGCTACAATAAGTAACGACTCCTCAGCGCAAGTAGTTGCAGCGGCGAAAATCGCCCAGTGACGCAACGTTAAGAGGGTATTAGTACTACTAGTAGTTGCATCTCAACAGCTCAGTGTGACCAGCTAGTAGTGGCTACATGAAGTGGCGACCCCTCAGCGCAAGTAGTTGCAGCAACGAAAGTTGTACCAGTGACACAAGCTTAAGAGGATAATAGTACTGCTGCTAGTTGCATTGGAACAGCTCAGTGTGGTTACATGAAGTGGCGACCCCTCAGCCCGAGTAGTTGCAGCATCGAAAATCGCCTCAGTGACACAACCTTAAGAGGGTATTAGTACTACTAGTAGTTGCATCTCAACAGCTCAGTGTGACCAGCTAGTAGTGGCTACATGAAGTGGCGACCCCTCTGCGCAAGTAGTTGCAGCAACGAAAGTTGTACCAGTGACACAAGCTTAAGAGGGTAATAGTTCTGCTGCTAGTTGCATCTGAACAGCTCAGTGTGGTTACATGAAGTGGCGACCCCTCAGCCCGAGTAGTTGCAGCGTCGAAAATCGCCTCAGTGACACAACCTTAAGAGGGTATTAGTACTACTAGTAGTTGCATCTCAACAGCTCAGTGTGACCAGCTAGTAGTGGCTACATGAAGTGGCGACCCCTCTGCGCAAGTAGTTGCAGCAACGAAAGTTGTACCAGTGACACAAGCTTAAGAGGGTAATAGTACTGCTGCTAGTTGCATCTGAACAGCTCAGTGTGGTTACATGAAGTGGCGACCCCTCAGCCCGAGTAGTTGCAGCGTCGAAAATCGCCTCAGTGACACAACCTTAAGAGGGTAGTAGTACTGCTGCTAGTTGTATCTCGTCCAGAAGGAGGTCTGCTCTAGTTGGGAACGGTTGCGGTGGAGACTAGACGTCAGGTGTTTTTGGCGGGCAGCGCGCGCGCATTAGCAGCCGTGTCGAGAACTGAGGCGGACAGAGCAGCCAGTGGAAGGCAGACGGGCTGCGCGGATTCGCCTCTCGCGGCGCTGCGCGGCGTGACGGATTGCCGCGGCCCGCAGCGGACGTTAATGTATCGCCGGCGCTTTTTGTTCCCTCGCGGGAAATAAATCGACCGAACGGAACGGCGCCGCGTTTCGATCTCGGGAATGCCGATACGACGCCGTCCGGTGCCGTCCGAGAGCTGTCAGCCGGGGCGCTGACGAAGTGCCGCCGTTTTCGTAACGGGGTCGTCGAATGGAGGCAGCTAGCTCCGAGCTTGGTAATACATTACGTCATTATCGCACTGCTCTGCAGCATTTCGTATGCAACGCACGCCCCTTCCAGATACACATCCGAACCATGGAAAAAATCTGCGCTGTTCAGAATCAAAAGCAAACTGTTTGGTCGAACTGTAGCCCTCCATTTGCGAGACGTGCATTGGGAGACTGCAGCTGTGATGTGTCAACACCTCCGTGTGCTTATTACAGCTGTAAAGTGACGTTGGTGAATGAATGGCTGTTGAAAGGCGTATCTTTTAGCTGTACGAGCGTTGTCAAGAAAGTAAGTTTCGTCGGAGCCTTATACCAAAACACCATCGTGCTAGAAGGCAGCCGCCTGTGCTTTCCAATAATTCTCTACGGTGGTCTACAGCGCGTAGCCTGTGCCCAAGTGTTCTCTTCGTATCCAGGTGAACAGAGATGATACTTAGGACGAGCCAGTTAGCGCTGTGTTGTGGGTAATCGAACACTTCGCATCGGAAAGGCTGCCGGAACGTCTTCACTGCCCCTGCAGAGTGCGGCTGAGAATTGCCATGGAGAAGGAAGTGCGTGGCAGTTGTGTCAGGTGGGTTGCATTCATTAAGGCGAAGCTTCTCGGCGGGCCCTCCTACTTGGCGGGAGACATCGTTGTTCTAGGCACCTTTACTCGCTCACGGTGCGCTCACAACTAAAAAGAGCGTCTTCATGCGATCGACGGTCATACTAGAGACACTACCCAACACATCTGTGCCAAGCTTCATCGGGTTTCCACTGTGGTGTCCATTTCGCGACTCATCAGAACTTACTTTTTGGACAACCCTCGTATTTCACACTGAGGCGATACGATATTTGATATGACACGAAGGTCCCATTCACGATATGATACAGAAGCAATCCGCATAAGCAGAATACATAGAAACGTATTTGAAAGGACTTAACAGTTTCAGGGTGACAGCGATGTGACACTGACTTGTATCTCTGTCGTATCGCCCAGGCGAATATAGAGTGCTGCTGGCTCCACGCAGCTTGTGTCATTCGATACACAGTGAGGGAAATTTCAAGTAGTCTGATGTGCCATAAATAAAAGCTTTTCTATTGTATCGGGTGGTTAGAATTAAAATGCAGCTACGCACAGATGTCGAGTGTGAGCTATAGTTATCGTGTGGCAGCCAAATTTGATGGATATTCTAGTGTGGTAATGCAGGCGAAAAGGGCATTCCTGGCCAAGAGAAGTCTACTAGTGTCAAACATAAGCCCTAGTTTGAGGAAGAAATTCCTGAGAATGTACATCTGTACAGCAGCATTGTATGGCAATGAAACATGGACTGTGGGAAAACCGGAACAGAAAAGAATCGAAGAGTTTGAGATGTGGTGCTACAGCGGAATGTTGAAAAGGAGGTGGGCTGATAAAGTAAGGAGTGAGGTGGTTCTGCGGAGAATCGGAGAGGAAATGAATACGTGGGAAACACTGACAAAGGAAAAGGGACAGAATAATTGGACATCTCTTAAGACATCAGGGAAAGACTTCCGTGGTACTAAAGAGAGCTGTAGAGGCAAAAACTGTAGAGTAAGACAGAGACTGCAATATATCCAGCAAATAATTGAGGACGTAGGCTGCAAGTGCTACTCTGAGTTGAAGAGGTTGGCGCAGGAGAGGAATTCGTGTCGGTCCGCATCAAACCAGTCAGAAGATTGATGACAAAAAAAAAAAAAAAAAATTAAAAAAATGCAGGACAGATTTTCCTGGAAAAAAATTAGTTCCAATTTTGGCCACCAGGTGCAAATCTGACGTTGTGAATGCAAGAAAGGTGTACAGAAATGTTTCCATATGTAATGAATTATTAACAGGACGTGGAGAGAAAAAGTCAAGCAAGTGAGAATGGCGTAATGTTGATTTTATTATTAACTGCCACTTAGACAACTTGTTTGTTGTCCGCAGCTCGTGGTCTTGCGGTAGCATTCTCGCTTCCCACGCACGGGGTCCCGAGTTCGATTCCCGGCGGGGTCAGGGCTGTTTCCTGCCTCGAGATGACTAGGTGGTGTTGTGTCGTCTTCATTATCATCATTCATTACCATTACCGTCGGAGGGGACTTAACACCTGAGGTCATCAGTCCCCTAGACTTAGAACTACTTAAACCTAACGAATCTAAGGACAACACACACATCCACGCCCGAGGCAGGATTCGAACCGTAGCAGCAGCGCGGTTCCGGACTGAAGCGCCTAGAACCGCTCGGCCACACTGGCCGGCCATCATCAGACAATTTGATCACTATGAGCAACGGAAACAGCGACAAGATGCTGAATTTGTAATAGGACATGATCAGCAGTTGCTCGCAACTCTTCCTGTGGAATCTGACGAACATGAACCTGTATACTGGTCTTTACCGAAAGTGTCCCTGGTGAGCGCATGTCTTTCAGATATCCTCAGAGCCAAAAGTCACATGGATTAAGACCAGGTGATCTTGCAGGCGATGCGTCTCGGAAACGTCTGGAGATAACACGTTTTTGAAAGGTTGCCCATGAGCAGCAGTCAGCAAACCTGCTAAATTCTTGGTTCATTTGGGCAGTCAGTTGCTCAACATTTGCACGTCTATTCAACAATATAAATTTCCTCAGCCATCGATGACCACTGTAATCTATGGCCCATAGTGCACCGCAGTTGCCCAGTTTTCGGAGGCACCATTTCGCCATGAACGGTCCCTTTCACCATGGTGGAACGTGAGCTGTTTACAGACTCAGACGTTCCTAAAATGCTTCTACCCTTGTTCCGAAAGCCCTTTTGGACGTGGTGCCGCGTTACGACAACTACATAAAATACTATTTGACGAAACAAAAGTTCTGTCCGAGGCTCCTACATACTGAAATTGTGTAATTAAAAAGCTGTAGAAATAAGAATGTGTATCTTAGTGGTGGATGGAAGCGAGCTGTCGATATAGAAAAGAGCCAGAGATATTCGACGCAATGTTTACGCTACGGCCGAAGCGGTGGCGCCACCAGCGCAGACGTTGACACCATCTGCGACGGAATTACTTAATTATCGACCAATCAGAAGCCGTCTATGAGCTATATAAGGCCACCATAGCAGCAGTTTTGACAGTTAGTCCTGACGAAGATGATGGAGGTAATCGTCGAAAGCTTGAGTTCCAGTTCCCAGAACTGCTGAAGCGCCTAAACAGGTCTGTATTTGCAGTGCGAATGATATCATACGTAGGAGATATAAATATTAAAAAAAACTTGAATACTTCGCTTACTTTCATTCTATTGTGTCATGTGGGATCATACACTCCTGGAAATTGAAATAAGAACACCGTGAATTCATTGTACCAGGAAGGGGAAACTTTATTGACACATTCCTGGGGTCAGATACATCACATGATCACACTGACAGAACCACCGGTACATAGACACAGGCAACAGAGCATGCACAATGTCGGCACTAGTACAGTGTATATCCACCTTTCGCAGCAATGCAGGCTGCTGTTCCCCATGGAGACGATCGTAGAGATGCTGGATGTAGTCCTGTGGAACGGCTTGCCATGCCATTTCCACCTGGCGCCTCAGTTGGACCAGCGTTCGTGCTGGACGTGCAGACCGCGTGAGACGACGCTTCATCCAGTCCCAAACATGCTCAATGGGGGACAGATCCGGAGATCTTGCTGGCCAGGGTAGCTGACTTACACCTTCTAGAGCCCGTTGGGTGGCACGGGATACATGCGGACGTGCATTGTCCTGGTGGAACAGCAAGTTCCCTTGCCGGTCTAGGAATGGTAGAACGATGGGTTCGATGACGGTTTGGATGTACCGTGCACTATTCAGTGTCCCCTCAACGATCACCAGTGGTGTACGGCCAGTGTAGGAGATCGCTCCCCACACCATGATGCCGGGTGTTGGCCCTGTGTGCCTCGGTCGTATGCAGTCCTGATTGTGGCGCTCACCTGCACGGCGCCAAACACGCATACGACCATCATTGGCACCAAGGCAGAAGCGACTCTCATCGCTGAAGACGACACGTCTCCATTCGTCCCTCCATTCACGCCTGTCGCGACACCACTGGAGGCGGGCTGCACGATGTTGGGGCGTGAGCGGAAGACGGCCTAACGGTATGCGGGACCGTAGCCCAGCTTCATGGAGACGGTTGCGAATGGTCCTCGCCGATACCCCAGGAGCAACAGTGTCCCTAATTTGCTGGGAAGTGGCGGTGCGGTCCCCTACGGCACTGCGTAGGATCCTACGGTCTTGGCGTGCATCCGTGCGTCGCTGCGGTCCGGTCCCAGGTCGACGGGCACGTGCACCTTCCGCCGACCACTGGCGACAACATCGATGTACTGTGGAGACCTCACGCCCCACGTGTTGAGCAATTCGGCGGTACGTCCACCCGGCCTCCCGCATGCCCACTATACGCCCTCGCTCAAAGTCCGTCAACTGCACATACGGTTCACGTCCACGCTGTCGCGGCATGCTACCAGTGTTAAAGACTGCGATGGAGCTCCGTATGCCACGGCAAACTGGCTGACACTGACGGCGGCGGTGCACAAATGCTGCGCAGCTAGCGCCATTCGACGGCCAACACCGCGGTTCCTGGTGTGTCCGCTGTGCCGTGCGTGTGATCATTGCTTGTACAGCCCTCTCGCAGTGTCCGGAGCAAGTATGGTGGGTCTGACACACCGGTGTCAATGTGTTCTTTTTTCCATTGCCAGGAGTGTATTTTGGGGCCAAACCGAGCAAAAACTTTTAGGTGCAAAAGCATATAATATCACTCATTTGTGGTATAAATCCAAGAACGTCATATAGAAACATGTCCAAGGGACTGTGTATTCTAACCTCTTCTTCTCTGTATATTTGTTTCTTGATGAAATTTTTTGCAAGTAATATGCCTATATTTCTAACCAATGGCTCAGTACATAGTGTCAACAGTGGAAATAAGAACAATCTACATAAATACGTAACATCACTTACCTTGGTCCAAAACACTCATTTTTCAATAAATTTAAGCAACCATTAAAAACTTGGTTTCAGATAATCCACAGCTTAAACAGAGTTTGAATGACTTTTTGATAGACAACTCCTTCTGCTCTATAGACGAATATTTTAAGAGGGACTGTTAACCAGCTTAAGTAAACATTTCTGTTAGATTTCAGTTTTGACAGCACTTGGTCACAACAGTCAACATTAGGTATTTCGTGTATGATAAATTTATTAAAAGTGCATAACTATGTTTCATTCTGATAGTGTATTAATTCTGCAAATACTGGCAGTTCTTGTTTACTGTAATGTATGCACGTATGTTGACAATCGTCTGACATATGATCAGGGAAGTCAGTACTATATTCATAGTTTTACGCTTTTTGTGTTTTACTTTCTGACTTGTTCCACACCCATAAGAATCATCTAATTTTTGAGTTTATGAAAGAAAAACTGAATCTAATCTAACCTTGAAATGACGTGACAAGAATACAGAGAATTTTTTTTACTCATCATACACACCACTTCAGTTCCATAACTTTCGTCGGCGGCATGGTAAGAGTTCTACACCACCCACAACGCTTCAAAGGGACCGGTGCACCCTTTTAATATTTTTTTCGGTGTGACCGTACCTAGTTTCAGTAAGTGACTCGTCTTCTACCCGAGCCATGTGGATTTCTGAAAATGGCTGCTGCTTCCCGAACTGTGCAACATCCAGCAGTGGGAAGGAAAAAAAAATACAGGACTGCTAACGCCGAGTTGGCCCTCTATCGACCCGGTGCGGCCCCAGCGCTTCGCTCCCAGATGTGTAAAGTCCGGGAATGAGCCGGATAATGCGTTTTTAATTGGTTGTTGAATCCGTAATCACGCCCCGAATTACTCATAAATCTGTTTCCAGTGTCGCGTTCCAGACAGATCTGTCGAGCACCCTTTCTCTCCCTAGCAGTTCGGCGCTCCACAAACTTGTGTTCAACTACCAGCGATCTCTACACCTGCCATGTTTACGTTTTTACAAACGGTCAATGGACGGCGTTGTTGACGTGACATTTCTATTATTTTAAAGTTTTTTCATTCGCTGTTGTTAAAACAATAGCAGCTCAGAAGTTGGCCGAGTAATTTATTTACAGCAAGTCTTTATACTAACACTGTTGTGAACAAAATGTAACCGTTATGTTCATGTTTTCTTTGGATGACTGTTTACGGTTTTCGTAAAGACATAACTCACATAACTCCACCACAGTGGCACGAATCGCTTCGTTCAGATTAGGCTGTAGGAAAAACCTTTATTCTTTGTACATCGCGACTTCGACTTTTTGTCATCATCAGGTGGTCTGGAAGCAATCAGCCTCCCAAAAAGTTACACAGTTTATGAATTAGACCATAAAGAAATATAAGTATATAGAACTAGGTGCCAATGGTACCCGCTTAACAACATGAAGTTGTCATGTACTTCAACATGGTACCGAATAGTATAAAATCAACAACATATGGTGGTATAACTCCGCTCATTCTTCCGCACGCCACGCGAGAACACATGTTACAACAGGTTAAAAAGTGACAAACACTTAACATGATAATAAAAATATGTTCACAATACACCCGTAATGCAATGTAAAGAGTATGTTGGAAGAAAAACATACGGAAAAGTTACAAGGATGTCACATTCTGCGAGCATAACCTGAGAGCGTAAAGACGCTACTCAGTCATAATCGATATCATACGTTTACGTACATGTACACAGGAAGGAACAGAAGGATGAAAAACTGTATTAAATAAAATGAAGTTCATAGATAATAATGACATGTGAATAGAAACAAGTAAGATCTAAGCACGTAGCTAGATACGGATCTACAATGACTGTTACGTCGAACAACAAAATTAAAGTTTCTTGCGAGTAAAAAGGAACGACATTCTGAAATGTAATGCAAAATAGTGAGTCAACTTACATGTCAAAATAAACATAAGCACAGTATTCACTTGTCAAAAATAATATAACAACGGGAACACAGGCCAAATATGAACATTCTCGTTGAAAGCAAGTAATGACAAATATTATTAAGTATAGCGCATCTGATAACAGCAGGTGAGTGATAAGATAAAAATATTTAAGTGATTGCCCAGTCACAACAAAATGGCGCCCGTGAACATAGGCGTAAGCAAGGTAATAACTTCAGGTAAAAACGAAGAAAACCAGACCGGCCGGGGTGGTCGAGCGGTTCTAGGCCCTACAGTCTGGAGCCGCGCGACCGCTACGGTCGCAAGTTCGAATCCTGCCTCGGGAATGGATGAGTGTGATGTCCTTAGGTTAGTTAGGTTTAAGTAGTTCTAAGTTATAGGGGACTGATGACCTCAGAAGTTAACTCCCATTGTGCTCAGAGCCATGTCAACCTTTTTTTTTTTTTTTTTTTTCTTTTGAAGAAAACCAGTGACCCATACACATACAAGGGCACAACTGAACAGACTGAAATAACAACTTAATGTTGTTAAGTGGGTACCATTGCCCCATGCAAGTAATTTAACTTGCTTATTTTTATTTACGGCCTAATTTGTAAACTTTGTCTAATTTTTTGGGGGGCTGGTTGCTTCCAGTTTACCTGTTGATGAGAAAAATGTCTAAACAGCAATCGTGATATACAAAGACCAAAGGTTTCGATGCACCCAGTACGGAATTAAAACTTTCAGTAATTTTATCAAGACTGTGGCCCCAGTCCTATTCAAAATTTTATCTTTATGAAAGACTTATGAATTAATTCATGAAATTTGGTCGCGGTTGTTGTTCTGCCAGCGATGAACTCTGTGACGGTCGACAAAAGCATCCCTACTGAGTGGTGAGAGTAAAAGAGATTCAACAATGGCTTACCATGAGAAAGAAGCATCCTTTCGTAAATCCATAATGCAGGATGTTAACGAACGTCAGAGCATACGGTTTTGGCTTCCTGATATCTGAGTGGCTGGAAGACTTCTTACCCAGTTCGCTGTACCCGACGGCAGAGATAATGCTATCGTCAAGAGTGACCCAGCGAAGTGTGATGGAACAGGATAGCAGGACAGGCTGAGCAGCGTCCGGAACCGCGCTGCTGCTACGGTCGCAGGTTCGAATTCTGCCTCGGGCATGGATGTGTGTGATGTCCTTAGGTTAGAAAGCTTTAAGCAGTTCTAAGTCTAGATGACTGATGACCTCAGATGTTAAGTCCCATAGTGCTCGGAGCCATTTGAAAGATTTTTTTTTTATTTCTTCTTGGCATGATGAATGGCAGCTTGCTCTAAATGTACAAAAACGTAAGTCAACCCAGATGAGTAGGGAAAACAGTCGTTTAATGTTCAAATACAGCACTAATAGTGTGATAATTGACACAGTGACCGAGACTGAATATGTGGGCATAACTTTTTGCGATGCGGTATGAAATGGAATGAGCAGGTAAGGACGGCAGTAGAGAGGGCAAATACTTGCATTTCGTTTATTGGAACAATTTTAGGAAATTGTAGCACATCCATAAAGGAGACCGTATGTAAAACACTGGTGCGCCCCGTTCTTGAGACTGAAGCAATTGCCAGCCGCGGTGGTCTCGCGGTTCTAGGCGCGCAGTCCGGAACCGCGCGACTGCTACGGTCGCAGGTTCGAATCCTGCCTCGGACATGGATGTGTGTGATGTCCTTAGGTTAGTTAGGTTTAAGTAGTTCTAAGTTCTAGGGGACTGATGACCACAGCTGTTAAATCCCATAGTGCTCCGAGGCATTTGAACCATTAACTGAAGCAATTTAGAGTCCGACTGCTAGATTTGGCTCAGGTAGGTTCCATCAAAACGTGAGTATTATAGACATCCTTCATGAACTCATATGGCAAGACATATACGCAGTTTACAACTATAATACTTGACGTGTCGTGTTTAACATTTAATGTAAGGTTGTACTTCTTAATTAGAATATTATAACAGCATTTAAAATGTTTAAATTTGGCCGATAATTATATGAAGTACTGAAAATCAAATTTTTTGACCCCTGGAAGCCTCTAGACAGGCATCTTTCATGTGGTGTCGGGAGACGATTATAGGCTTACAGAATAAGGTATCCCCAATTGAAAATGATGCCTTCGCTGTAGCGACGTTTTATGTAATGCCAGTGAGGGTACATCAAAGCAGCCAACGAACTTCAAAGTCCGTCACACAATTTTGGCTGAATTTTCCCATGTTGGGAATTCGGAAGGAGCGATCTGTTTTACTTGGTAAAAACTTTCTAAAACCAAGATCGCATAAAAATTTCTATATTTACAAACAACCGGTTTCGACAGACTTTGCTGTCATCGTCAGGCCTAAAAATTTTTTAAAGACCTGAAGATACAGCAAAGTCTGCCGAAACCGGTTGTTCGTAAATAAGGCTGTTTTTATGCGATCTTGGCTTTGGAAAGTTTTTATCACACAGTTTTATCAAGTCCTTGTTCATCCAACACTATTTAGAAAATTGTGTGCACGTTTAGTCCAGTGTCGTGCAACTGCGTCACTTTGCTTGTTGAGAGTATTACAGTTCGACTAGCTGTCTTCCATAAAGCATTTCAGGAAAAATGCCTGTCAGAGCAACAGGATCCTGTAATGGAATACGTTGTTAGATCCGTCGGCGAACGAGTAACAGGTACGCTGTAGGCTGCTGGGCATTCGGTTGCCTACTGGTGACCCCAGGCGCTCTCGCCGCTGTAATTACGTAAATGGACCCGCAGTGCTGGATGGTGCGGGAACGCTGGCAGGGATACGCTTCTAAACGCACCCTCTATCACGACGGACTGCTGCTGTGGCACCTGTCATGGCCTACCTGCTGATATGTCCAGCGCTGCAACACTGATAACATCGCGAAACGTCAGTGGCGATTACCCGGTTGCGATATTCGTGTATTAGCCACGTCTATCGTTGAGGTCACTACATCGCACTTATACGGTGCTCGACAAAAGAGATGACTAGTTCCAAACCTACTGGTGCGAGTAGATTCATCGTTAGTACTAGGTCCCGAGATTAAACAGATAAATAAAAGTAAACTTCGAAAAATGTACTAAAAGATTTTTTTTTTTTTAATGGTAAAAGTAGCACAGAAACTCAGTCTAGGGCGAAGCAAATTTCTTCAGAGATGCCAAAGGACTAGAAAGAGCAGCTGAGTGGAATGAGTAGTGTCTTGGAAATAAAATATAAGATGAACATCTACAAAAGTAAAACAAGGGTAATGCAGCGTACTCGGATTAAATCAGGAGACGCTGATAGAATCAGATTAGGAAATGAGACACTAAAAGTAGTAGGTGGATTTTGGTACTTGGGCAGTAAAATAACTGGATCCCGAAAAAGAGAAATTTGTCCAGGCCGAATAGAAAGCGATAGGAATTCTTTTCTGAAGGTATTTGTGTGAAGTGTGGCCTTGTACGGAAGTGAAACGTGTGCAGTGAACAGCCCGGTACGATGAATACGACGAATAGCCCAGAAAAGAACAGAAGAGAAGCATCTGTAATGCGGTGCTACAGAAGAATGCTGAAGATCAGGACGGTAGACCCAATAACTAATGACGAGTTACTGAATCTAATTGGGGTGGGTAGGTGGGAGATAGAAATTCATGGCACAGCTTGACTAAATGAAGAGTTCGGCGGATGGTAGGACACATCTTAAACCATCAAGGAATAGCAATTTCGCAATGGAAGAGAGGGTGGACATAAGAAACATAGATGTAGACAAACGTTTGAATACAGGAAATAAGTTCGAATGGAAGTAGCTTGCAGCAGTTAATCAGACATTAAGAGATTTCCACAGGACACACTAACGGGGGCAGCTGCATCAGATCAGTCTCCGGACTGAGGAAGATTTCTGGCATTGAGGTCGTGACGTCAAGTTACACAATTCAAATGTTTTATTGCTCCCTGTGTGTACCAGTAAATCCAGTTCAGACTTACAGGGCGCCATTTCCTTAGAAGGCAGCGGTCTTTAAATTCCAGAAATTTTTGAGTTATGGTTCAAATGGCTCTGAGCACTATGCGACTTAACAGCTATGGTCATCAGTCCCCTAGAACTTAGAACTACTTAAACCTGACTAACCTAAGGACAACACACAACACCCAGTCATCACGAGGCAGAGAAAATCCCTGACCCCGCCGGGAATCGAACCCGGGAACCCGGGCGTGGGAAGCGAGAACGCTACCGCACGACCACGAGCTGCGGACTTTTGAGTTATGAAGGGCGTTCAGTAAATAATGCAAAACATTTTCTTCTCGGCAAATTTCTGTTGATGAAATTGGGAATTTGTTGTGGGACGTCGCGAAGAATTCTCCGGAAAGGCTCAAAATCATGAAAAGTTCAATTTTTACTTTTTTGCGTTTTCTGAATCTGCAGACTATTACCTTTTAATAGATATATAATTTATTCAATTCCGAAGACTACAACTATTTTTAAATTTTTTTTGAAATGTGTTCTACATGGGCGTGACCCACTGTGGCGCTGTTAAACTGCTGTCAAATGGTGTTATTATTAACGTCCGTGTTCATCAGGTACATTTTAGTGATATGAGATAAAGTATGTGTTGTGGCTAACCTGTGATGGTTCAATATATATCGCTGGTGTGATTGTCGATTGTTTCATGTTTATTTACTCTGTCGTTATCTCGAAAATATTCGTAATTAATTTTGTTTCTTGAGTCTCTGTTTTGTTGAAGTATAATAATGAGTGAAAGTAAAGTTGCTGTTGCGACTTTCAATGATGGCAACATTGTAAGTTGAAAGGTATTTAGAAATATGGGAATGAAGATAGGTTCTAACACGGTACGAGCGATGCTTGCTTTAGACAAGGAACGCCTTCGGGCTGCAGACAGGGTTGTAAAGAGTCTAGAAATACAAGCAAGAGTAAACAGGAGGAGGAACAAGAGGAAGCTGGAGGAGGAGTTTGCAGAGGATGAAGATAATCCATCCTATGGACCTGGAATGCACTAAAAAGTTAATCCAATCTTTGTCGCTCGATTCCCAAATCTTTTATTTTCTCATACTATTTACATGTTTTCTAAGGATCTTCCAAACATATTTGTTTCAAACTTTCAGTAAATGTTACACATTACCTTCTGCATAATTTAACACAGCCTTTTTCCAAAAAACTGTATATTTCTGAATATATAAATAAAAAATTGCAAAAAAAATGTTGTGAATTTTCATTACAATTGAAAAAAAATCATCTTTAATAACTGAACCAAAATTTTGTAAAATCCCTGTGTTAAGTTGTAGCCCATATTCCAATAAATAATCTGTAAAAAGTTCAACTTCCTACCTCAAATACTTTGTGAGGAAAGATGTAATTTATAAGCGTTATTTTAACATTGCAAGTATAGGGCGTTCCGGAGCAGACAAGGGGTAGTTTAGTGGGACATTTGCTACAAGTTACATGAATATTTAATTTGGCGGTGGAAGGAACAGTAGAAGGGGAAATAACAGGGGAAAACAAAAACATGAAACAGATTACAGAAGACGTTCGTGTAGTAGCTGCTTATGATGAAGACACTACCACAAGATAAATAATGCTATGAACATGTGAAACACTGGGTGGGTGTGAAAAGCGTTTAAGCATTTCATTCTTACTGTGGCAAAGTAGTTTCTTGCGATGACATCGCTGTATGGCGCTTAGTCGGTGTTGCCACCTCGTTACATAGAGTAAAAACTCGGGCTTTCTACGCCATCCCAAGAATAAAAACACGGGCTTTCGACGCCAGCCTCCATCAGAAACAACTGCCCAAATTCTTGCTGTGTGACGTCATGCTGACAGATGCTATGGTCCCCTTTGGGACGTAAACATCTCAGCGAATGTCTCTGCAGTCTCTCAAGGGAAGAAGAAGAATCTACCATTGATGGTCGCAGCCTAACGATTAACGTAAATCTGTCTTCCTCGAAGTAAAAATTTTATTATACTCATCAACACACTTGAAGTTTGTCATGAGTGAGTCGGTACAAATTTAACCAATTCGGCGGCTATAACAGCAATGGCCCATGGATACTGGCTATTGGCTAAAGAGAAATGTGCAGGGTTTTTACTAACGGGCCCTCTTAGAATCGCAGAAATGAATATACGATCTGACGGACTGACGTCACTATGACGTTAATTGACCAGTTACGAGCCGAGGTTAAGGCGATCGTAGTAGTAATTTCGACAGTCATTTGTTTATAACGCAGGTTATGGAGGTTATCATAGTAAATTCGTGTTTTTATTCTGATTTGGTACAGATAGGACACAGCAAATATTTGATACTTTCACGAGCTGGTATGTATAGTGCGCTGAGTCATCTCCTGACGTGTACGTCCATACTTGTTGTCTGCTTCACTACAATCCGTGAACCCTCCAAGGCTACTACGAAAACACTACGACAAAGGCATTCATAGACCTGACGATGTTAATCACAAATGTTGTCTGCGGAGTAACCAGTACCACGCGAGGCGCACGCTGACCACACTGATATGTGACATAGCCCGCATCTCGTGGTCGTGCGGTAGCGTCCTCGCTTCCCACTCCCGGGTTCCCGGGTTCGATTCCCGGCGGGGTCAGGGATTTTCTCTGCGTCGTGATGGCTGGGTGTTGTGTGTTGTCCTTAGGTTAGTTAGGTTTAAGTAGTTCTAAGTTCTAGGGGACTTATGACCACAGCAGTTGAGTCCCATAGTGCTCAGAGCCATTTGAACCATTTGATATGTGACATAGGTTAACGAGTAAACCCCTTGGATGGTGGTCCTCTAATCGCAGTGATAGTAATTTCGCCAACACGAATACGATGACGCTTCAAGTATATCTTAGAGCAGTCGTTTGAGACGTCGGTGTCTACAAGTAACCGAGGCCCCTCCTGAAACATGACAGAGCCAAGACTGGTGAACCGTAATTTGGTCAGTGATTGTCAGCAGAGGTCAAAAATATTGACCGTGGCATGCAATATTTATGCATTCCAGAGGATGTTCAGTTTATTACAGCTGTACGCAGGCTTTAAATCTTCCACTAAAAGTGCACACTACAAACGAAAGTGCGATTATGGTGACTGAAACAAAGCTGGCAGTCATGGTGGCCATTCGTCTTCTGACTGGTTTGGTGCGACTCACTAAGATATCGTCTCGTGTACCAAAATCTTCATGTCAGAGTAACACATACGACCAAAGCCCTCAATTATTTGGTGGTTATTTCCTGTTTCCATATTTACGAAGGGTTCCTACGCTGCCCTCACGGCTCACTCTAGTACCATAAAAATAACTCCCTTGACTTAACACATGTCTCGTCCCCCAGTTCCTTGTTTTAATCATTGTTTTCAACATATTCATTTCTTTGGCTGTCCTGCGAACCTCCTCTTGTCTTGTGATTACACTTAATTTTCCAGATACTTTTTGCAACACATCTCAAAAGCTTCGATTTTTGACGCATATTTTCAAAATTTCTTCAATTTAGGCCTGTGTTTGATAGTAGTAGACATCTTTTAACAAAGAGTACCCTCTTCACCTATTCCAGTCTCCTTTTTTTTTCCCATATGTTATTTAGCTCCCAGTTCTGAAGGTTCTTTCACTTCGTCTGTTACATGATCACCAATTCTGACATCAAGTTTATCGGTAATCCCCTTCCTGCTAATCCACATTACTTTTATCTATCGTTGGTTCTCTCATGTGCCGTTTTTGTCTTCCATTCTCGTTGTTTCCACTTGTTTCTTATACATATTGTACAAGCGTCAATCAGAAATTAATGCCTCCATATTTTTTTTTTATTTTGCAAGAGAAATAAATTCCATACGCATAGGATAACACTTTCAACGCTCTAGATTTATGTGCCACTTTTCAGTATATTCATCATACTTGTCCACTGTTTCCTTTCACCTTGGAAAAAAAGAGCACACGTATCTACGCGGTAAAAATCATGCCCCTTCTTCCTCATCCGTTGACTAAAATCTCGACTCCACTCTTAATTTTCACCAAAAATTTGAATTTGTGGTAAGGACTGTGGGACCAAACTGCTGAGTTCATCGGTCCATAGACTCACTCAGTACTTAATCTAACTTACGCTAAGGACAACACACACACCCATGCCCGAGGGAGGACTCGAACCTCCGTCGGGGAGGGGGGGGGGGAAGTGAGGGAGAGCCACGCGAGCCATCACAAGACGCCTGAGACAACGCTGCTAATTTTTACCAAGAAGTCCTCCCCCTCCCCATAAATACTGAAGTGAAGCAACGAAATGCGTGCAATTACTTTCCTCGCTTCTTTATTTTTGTCGGTCAATGTGTGTGATACCCAACGTGCACAAATCGTGGTGTAGCCCAATTTTTCAGTAAGACGTCAAATATCCTTTGCCGTTGGATAACTGGGGACACAATTCATCTGTCGTTACTTGGCGGTCGTCGCAAATAGTTTAATGGACACGCTGCAGTCGCTGGTTTGCCGCTCCGTGTTGATTTCGTCCTTTAGCTTCTATACAGCTGCGTTCCACAGTGGCACCGATAACAGTCTCCAGATGCCGTCGCACAGGTCGACTGTAACATCGTCCGACAGTTAATCACAGTGAGTCCAATCCCTTCGTCAGTTTTTGGCGGAGTCAACGAGTTTAAGATAGGCTAGAATCTATTCTATGTATGACGTAGGTTAGAATTTAACCTCCTAATGCGGGGTGGATGCCACGACACCACTTAGAGACGAATGCTGCATTACGTAGTTTGTCATTAAAAAGACGCCGAATGCATGTGAATGGGCTATAGCTGTCTAGAGAAGAACCTGGCTAGTACAGTACCCTGTATCATCAGTTATTGGAATAACCAGACAAGTCTTACAAATATATGAGACGAAGGACAAAACGTTCTGTTACATACTCGAGACGATTCGTGGTGTCCTTGAAAAAGGAAGATTACAAACACTCTGTATTGCTGAATTTATTAACCTTCAACGATTGTCACCCAGTTTTTTCTGCGTACTGGAACGCTTCAAATCAGCAGTTCATCAGACGGATTTCCTTGGGTTTTTATATTTTTCTGAATAATTCCAGAAACCGTGGCGACAGTTTTAGAAGTAATCCAATTCGCCTGGAGCGTACATTTTGTGCTAGATCATCAGTCATGCTGTCAGTCCGTTGGCATGAGACTAAGAGCTTGCGAATGGTTTCAGCATCGGATCCTTCTGGAACATTAAATAGTGTTTGAAAACCGCGCCTCGTTGATGTAGGACTGTGTTCTAACCTGTGGTATTCCAGTACGAGAAAAACACGTTGTTCAATGGACTACATGCTTTTAACCACTCCGTGCGGTGGTCTGACCTCCTTTCACGTTTCAACGATGGAACTGATGGCTCTGAGCTGTGGCGCGGTATTTGTAGGCACCAAAGTACTGGGATTACATCGCCTTCTGTTAACAGGTTCTCGAAATATTTCGAATCTTCTTTATAAAATTGTTGCAGCTTTCACAATAAACGTGCGATTTGTTGCTCTCGTCTATTGCTCTCGTCTATCGATGTTGGGTTTCGAGATATTTATTCTAAAATGAGGGACTTCATCGCTGGGCACCCTGTGTAAGGCTGTGAAATGGTACTGTTGATAGCAGAATGAGATTTTCACTCTGCAGCGGAGTGTGCGCTGATATGGAACTTCCTGGCAGAATAAAACTGTGTGCCGGACCGAGACTCGAACTCGGGACCTTTGCCTTTCGCGGACAAGTGCTCTACCAACTGAACTACCCAAGCACGTCTCACGCCCCGTCCTCACATCTTTACTTCCGCCAGTAGAGCACTTTCCCGCGAAAGGCAAAGATCCCGAGTTCGAGTCTCGGTCCGGCACACAGTTTTATTCTGCCAGGAAGTTTCAGTACTGTTGATATTTTTAAAAATATCGAGAAACCGACATATCGATATTTTAAAGGTATCATTGACTGCCCTCGAAATACCGAAACCAATTATCGATATGGCGACAGAGACAATATCGGCTTATCTGGCAACAAAATATCGGCTGCCACCGTAAATATACTGCCAGTTGTAGAGTTGCATATCTAAGTGTTGATTTATTATTAGATATTCTGTACATCAACAAGCTAGCAGCCTGCTTATCCCACTTAAAGCAAGAACTGAAAAGAAAACGATGCACGTTCGCGATTGGCAACAACCACTTTCCTAACAATAATAACTGCAGGTAAATGGCACTATAAAAATTGTCCGACAGATCTGTCGCTCGGTTTCGTCACGTATCGCGTTGGTCAGGAACACTTCATTTTGATATCCCTGTTTTTTTCATTTCTGCAAACGCCGGCGACCTATCAGTTGTCGAAATTGCTTGGTGAAGTAAACGTTGCAGTTACTGTTGATATCACCGAGTGCCGTTTACGTCAGCATTTCCCCTCATACGTCTCCGCCCACCCCCAAAGACCAATCTTGTCATTTAGATTTTTATTCATCAGTTTCAGCAACTGTTATTGAGAAATGGCAATTTGAAGAAATAGCGCAGTTGTTGTTGTTGTTATCGTTGTGTTCAGTCCTCAGACTGGTTTGATGCAGCTCTCCATGCTACCCTATCCTGTGGAAGTTTCTTCATTTCCCATTACTTACTGCAACCTACATCCTTCTAAATCTGCTTAGTGTATTCATCTCTTGGTCTCCCTCTACGATTTTTACCCTCCACTCTCCCCTCCAATGCTAAATTTGTGATCCCGTGATGCCTCAGAACATGTCCCTCCTCTCCTCCCCAATTCTATCCAATACCTCCTCATTAGCTATGTGATCTACCCATCTAATCTTCAGCATTCTTCTGTAGCACCACATTTCGAAACCTTCTATTGTCTTCTTGTCCAAACTATTTATCGTCCATGTTTCACTTCCATAGATGGTTACTCGATGTTAACAAATTTCTCTTCTTCAGTAACGCTTTCATGCCATTACCAGTCTACATTTTATATCTTCTCTACTTCGACCATCATCACTTATTTTGCTCCCAAAACAGCAAAACTCATTTACTACTTTAAGCATCCCATTTCCTAATCTAATTCCCTCAGCATCACCCGATTTAATTCGACTACATTCCATTATCCTCATTTTGCTTTTGTTGATGTTCATCTTATATCCTCCTTTCAAGACACTGTCCATTTCGTTCAACTGCTCTTCCAAGTCCCTTGCTGTCTCTGACAGAATTACAATGTCATCGGCGAACCTAAAAGTTTTTATTTCTTCTCCATGAATTTTAATACCTATTCCGAATTTTTATTTTGTTTCCTTTACTGCTTGCTCAATATACAGATCGAATAACATCGGGGATAGGCTACAACCCTGTCCCACTCCCTTCCCAACCACTGGTTCCCTTTCATCCCCTCGATTCTTATAACTGCCATCTGGTTTCTGTACAAATTGTAAATAGCCTTTCGCTCCCTGTATTTTACCCCTGCCATCTTCAGAATTTGAAAGAGAGTATTTCAGTCAACATTGTCAAAAGCTTTCTCTAAGTCTACGAATGCTAGAAACGTAGGTTTGCCTTTCCTTCATCTTTCTTTTAAGATAAGTCGTAAGGTCAGTATTGCCTCACGTGTTCCAATATTTCTACGGAATTCGAACTGACTTCCCTGAGGTCGGCTTCTACCAGTTTTAGTGTTAGTATTAGTGTTAGTATTATTTAGTGTTAGTATTTTGCAGCTGTGACTTATTAAACTGATAGTTCGGTAATTTTCACATCTGTCAACACCTGCTTTCCATTAGCGCAGTAGTTACGTTAAAAATGGTTTTTTAACGCAGCTAGTGTGCTGTTTCTTCATATTGGATATCCTGTTACTCCATTCACTTCGCAACCCCCGAAGTGCAGTCGGACTTCTTTGTACCATCTATACTTGCTTCTCACAGTCAAAGAGAAAGACTTGTCGTGATGAAAGCTCAAAAAATAGTAAGACTCCTTAACACAGTGAAAGTAAAATTATGTGCTACTACAGTTTAAAAACCACAACTTCAAATATTTGTCGAAAATTACGAAAAAAGTAATATAAAATAAAGAAAAAAAGAAAAAATCGGGAACAACATGAACAGAAAAAAGGAAGAGACCTCACAGGGAAAAATGACAAAATGAGGGAAGAATACCGCCCTTTCGATATTTTATCGCAGGTCCTACTGAGAACTCTCCTCAAAAAAGGTATTTTTGTTCCATACCCTTACCACTAGCGGTGCCTTAAATCAGAATCAACCATCTAACCGTACCGCTTTCGAGTAGGGCGGGCAACTTCGTCTGGCGTGGCTTCAAACGGAAGCTCGAGGCACGGGGTAGTATGCTAGAGCAGTATCAAACAGCGGAGGTCCTCGAGGCAGTCTGGTGGGAGCAACGCAAGGAGCAGGTGGGCCGCTCCCATTGTTGCTAAACAGGTGGCTGTTGGCTGCTGGCTGCTGGCGGGGCCTCAAGGACCTGCTTCTCTCTGACTGCAGCCCGGCTACTGGCGCGGGCGCCGCTTTGAGCCGGACCAGCAGCATAGCAGCGTTTGCCGTCAGCTGCAGATGCCGCCGCGGATTACCCACCTCACCGGGCAGCGCGAAGCTCACCGAACACACACAGCTTTCCTCCCAGTCTGCTTCTGTCAGCGACTGCAACAGCAAAGCGAGCACGCATCCGCTTCCGTCACTGTCCGGAACTGAGCGAGCAGCCAGAGTTATTTCATTCCATTCGGACTTTCCATCACATAACCCTCAAATACCCAGAGACCGCTCTCTTTTTCTTCTTCCACATTCGACACTCCCCCCCCCCCCCCCCCAGTTGTCTGAAGCGGTCGACACTGTCTGTACTTTCGCTAATCCGAAACCAGTTCGCTTCCGGATACGTGGCGAACCGTTGTACCGGACGAAATAACCCCCTAGCAATACAGTGGGGAGTTCTCCTGGAGGGGCCGAGAATACACAAAACATTATATCACTCACTTGACTATACATTAGCTTAGCGCCCGCTGCTTTGCTCGCGTAGATTTTTTTTGTTCTTATTAAATAGAATTTTTATGTTGCTCACAAATTGCAAGACATTCTAATCTTTCCACACTAATAAGGCCACGTAAGCATTGTATTTTCCGAATATACTTCTGACCATAAAGCGACTCTGGTAGCTGGAGTCTTAAGTTTTTGTTAATCATGCTTTTTGGGTCCTTGTGGAGATATTTCCACAGCAACTACCAGTCCCTAACAAATATTTCTTTATATCTAACCGAGAAGTGAAATACCCATTTTCATATGTGAAACATTAATTTTTTTAATGTAACGAAATATTTTCTTAAAAATTTTCATCCAGTTTCGCACTCTCCTAAGTGTTGAATTTCCGAAAATACTAAAACACGTTTTTTATTGCTAACCGAGAAGGCAAATACCAGTTACCATATATGTAGTCTTAACAACCCTTTAGTACTTCCTGATTAATTATTTATTTTCAAAATAACTTTCACCCACCATTTGACTCCCTTAGTGGTTGAATTTACGAAAATGCTAAAACATGTGTTTTTTATTTTCTGGCTGAGAAACCAAATAACAGTTTTCGTAATTCTAGCTTCAAAATTCCCTTAATAGCGACACCTTTCAAACAGCCTTTCATCCCCTACTTCACCCCCTTCGGAGTAGAATTTCGGACAATCCCTTCTTAAATGATGCCTACAATATAAGGCGCACACCCTCTCCAAACTTCAAGTTTCTATCCTTAGCGGCTTGGGCTGGCCGATGAGCTAGTGAATCAGTCTGACCCTATTTCAACCCATTAGTTTTTCGTCTAACCGAGAAGCCAAACACCAACTTTCAAAGATTTAGCTCCAAAAATGCTTTCGCAATTAAATACTTTCATAAAACGTTTCACTCCATATTTCGTCCCCTTAGGGGATGAATTTCTAAACACAGTGACATGCGTATGTTTTATTTCTAACAGAGAGGCCAGATACAAAATTTCTAAATTAACCTTCAAAAATGCTTGCACACTGAACAAATTACAGAAAATCTTTCATTCCCCGTTTCACCCCCCCTAGGGATTTAATTTCCAGAATCACTGAAATACGTGTTTGTTGTTTGTAACCGGGAAGCGAAATAGATTTAGCTTTAAATTTGCTTTAGTATTTCTTTAATAATGATATATTTTCAAAAACAGTTGTCAGCCACTATTTCACCCCATAGAGTTAAATTTCCAAAAATGATGAAACACGTATTTCTTCACTTCTTAACGAGAAACGAAATACCAATTTTCGTAGGTGTAGCTTCAGAATTGCCCTAATAGAAACATTTTTTTTTTAAAAAAAGCATTCATCCCTTATATTTAGGGTTGAATTTTGAAAAAATCGTTCTTAAACGACGCCTGCATGATAAGATCCACACCTTTCCAAATTTCAAGTTTCTACTCTTAGCGGCTTAGGCTGGGCGATCATGAGTCAGTCAGGACATTGCCTTTAACTTATAGAGATGAAAAAGATAAAATAGTTTAATATTTTATTACAATTTATGTCCACAGGTATGTCATGAGCATTTATAACTATCACTGAATATTAATGTATCACTTCATACACAACAAGATACTAGTCTCTTCTCACGACGGTACAGATGACTAGAAATTTTTACGCAGAGTTCAGCCTAACACAATTCTCGCATTGCTAGCTCGGTAGAGAGAGGAAACTCATCTTTGGCGATGACTGCTGACTGGGCTGATCGGCACTCCTCTCTGCCGTAAGTAAGTCTGATGGTAGGGCGGCGTATGGAAACTCTTCTGGGAATGTATACACCACCGTCCCTCATTGGTCGTTGGTTCTGGCAGCGACTATCTTTACTTCAGGTTCCGTCGCGAGTTACCACCCTTGCCTCGTCACCTCGCTCTTCGAACGACACCACAGTAATCACCCTGAGCGTCCGGTTTCACTTGTAGTGGATACTCTAAGTTTAGTTTTTCTTAATTTGCTGACATACAACCCTTGAATTTCTAAAGGTAACAGGGGTACAACGCAGCCAGCGAAAAGTTCTCTAAAACATAAACAGAAACCAGACTGCAATTATGAGAGTCGGACGTGAAAGGGACAAGCATTAGGAAAGGAAACGTGGTTGTGCCCTATCCATGATATAGTTTGTCCTGTACATGAACTAACCAGTAACCGAGCGAGGTGGCGCAGTGGTTAGACACTGGACTCGCATTCTGGAGGACGACGGTTCAATCCCGCGTCCGGCCATCCTGATTTAGGTTTTCCGTGATTTCCCTAAATCATTCCAGGCAAATGCCGGGATGGTTCCTCTGAAAGGGCACGGCCGACTTCCTTCCCCAACCTTCCCTATTCCGATGAGACCGATGACCACGCTGTCTGGTCTCCTTCCCCAACCAACCAACAAACTAACCAGTAAAGGAAACGCGGGAGGATTTTTGAAAGGAAATTAAAGTTCAGGGTGAAGGATAAAGACAATAATCAAGGTTTGCACATGTTGTAATTGTGTCATAAATGGCAATGGACTTACAGCAACTGAGTGTAACGGAGAGTATCTTGGAAAGAGATTATCACATAAACGTCACCAAAATTGGAACAAGGATAATGGAATATAGTCTAATTAAATCAGGCGAACAGGATTAGAACCGCGGGACTGCTACGGTCGCAGGTTCGAATCCTGCCTCGGGCATGGGTGTGTGTGATGTCCTTAGGTTAGTTCGGTTTCAGTAGTTCTAAGTTCTAGGGGACTTATGACCTAAGATGTTGAGTCCCATAGTGCTCAGAGCCATTTTGAACAGGATAAGAAATTAGCCACTTAAAGCAGTCTTTGGTTAGTAAAATAACTAACGATGAAGAACGTATAAAGCGCAGACTGACAATAGTAAGAAAAGATTTTAAAAAAAGAAGAGAAATATTTTAACATTTTATAGCAACGGATAATGGGTAACGGAATGTAGTGGAATTAAGTCGGATGATGCTGAGGGAATAAGATTAGGAAATGAGACACTTAAAGTAGTAAAGGAGTTTTGCTATTTGGGGACCAAAATAACTGATGATGGTCGAAGTAGATAGGATATAAAATGCAGACTGGCAGACTGGCAATGGCAAGGAAAGCGTTTCTGAAGAAGAGAAATTAGTTAACATCGAGTATAGATTTAAATGTCAGGAAGTCGTTTCGGAAAGTATTTGTATGGAGTGTAGCCATGTATGGAAGTGAAACGTGGACGATAAATAGTTTAGACCAGAAGAGAATAGAAGCTTTAGAAATGTGGTGCTACAGAAGAATGCTGAGGATTAGATGGGTAGATCACATAACTAACGAGGAGGTATTGAATAGAATTGCGTAGAAGAGGAGCTTGTGGCGCAACTTGACGAGTAGAAGGGATCGGTTGGTAGGACATGTTCTGAGACATCGAGGGATCACCAATTTAGTATTGGAGGGCAGCGTGGAGGGGTAAAACTCGTAGAGGGAAGCCAAGAGATGAATACACAAAGCAGATTCAGAAGGATGTAAGCTGCAGTAGGTACTGGGAGATGAAGCTTGCACAGGATAGAGCAGCATGGAGAGCTGCATCAAACCAGTCTCAGGACTGAAGACAACAACAACAACAACAACATAGAAACTTAACTGTTAGAAAAAGTTTTCCGAAAGTATCTGGAGTGTAGCCCTAAGTGGGAGTGAAACTTGAAGATAAACAGTGCATCCCTACAGACAAGAACAAAACACAATATTTTGAATTGGGATGCTAGAGATGGACCAGTTGGATAGACTAGATACGCAACGAAGAGATACTGAATGGAATTGGATTAAGTTGTGTCATACATATACTGCGTAAGGATAAAGAGGTTTGCATAGGTAGACTAGCGAGGAGACCTTTAGGCCTAAATACCATAACCATACCGCTCCTACTAATTCCTTTGACTCTTGCGTCTGTCACAACATTTGGTATTCTATTTGTTTCAGAATTATCCAATGCAAGTCAGTCTCTTGGAAGAGATGTTCAGTAAAGCAGATCTGAGAGTATGAAAAATGGATGAATGTTTGTTTTCTTTTGTTGTTAAAAAGACATTTTTGTGATAGGAAACCTCCAGGATCAAATATTTGGGAGGAATTAGTCAATAAAATAGTTTGGAATTAGTTATTTTGGAGAAAACAACGTATAACCAAAACAGTGTCGTACACTATGGATAAAACGATTGACGTTGCTCTGTTTTAAACAGAATGACCTATTGGAAAATGTGGAGGTTCTAATCGCCAACCAGCATTCCTGATGTAGTTTCTCCGTGTTTCAGGAAAATGCCAGGATCAATCAAAATAAAAGACCCATCTTTGTCGAAATAGACGTGCAAGTATATAAACTTCTGAATGCAGTAGTGGGCAAAGTTTAAGGACCAAAGTAACTTTCACGTTATGTATCACTGCCAAGTAATCTAGCTCGATGATACTTGAAATGTACATAGAAAACACTGCTACTACTGTATGGTACAGAAAGTAACTAAACTAAACACGCACTGAGACGAACAGAAATGACACTTGAATTGAATTCAAGGATAATAAGTACACTTTAGTCACCACAATTTAAGATCGCCCCCTGTACATCGCAGTACATCGCAAAAGACTGGGCATGATTCCTAATAAGGTGCGTAATCACGTCGAAGAGTAGTGCGTGCTCTGCAAGGTGCTTCCATGCTGGCTACAAGGTTAGGACGGAGTACTTGTGACACGGCGTTCTGTTCCTTCATCAGCGTTACTGGATAGTCGTTCGTACATGTGGGCGAGCTGAAATACGTCTCCCCATCCTGTCCCACACGCACTCGATGGGAAACAAGGCGGGGGAATAGGCAGACCTGTCCATCACCCGGAAATCCTCTCGTTCCAAGAGCTACTCCACTTGCGCTGTACAATGTGTTCGCGCATTGTTGACCGGAAGCACCCCTGAAAAGAAGCAATTGCCGAAGGAGTATAGTATCACAATAACGCTGACCAGTGAGACCTTGTTCATAGATCTGAAGAAAGTATGCCCAGGCAACACGATGTCTTCCCATACCTGGGCCATCAAGACGATCATGTTCCACACCATTCTAGGGTACATTACGTGTCCCCATGTCTCACCACATGAGGGTACGTCCAACATTGTCGAATGTGATCGTTTTGGTGTTCCAGGTGTTATGGTGTGGCGAGGCATAATGTTGCATGTGCGTACTCAGCCGAATCTTTGAACACGGTACATTCATCTGTCACTGTTATCGTCGCACTGTACTCTTTTCCTAAGTGCTTCCCTTCACGGAATACATTCGGCCTTCGAGTAGCGTAGTGTGACATTCCTGGCTGTGGCCACCAGAACGTTGTTTTGCTAGAAGCTCGCCTTGATGCAGCTTGATACACGTGAATTAGCATCTACATCTACATCTACATCTACATCCATACTCCGCAAGCGACCTGACGGTGTGTGGCGGAGGGTACCTTGAATGCCTGTATCGGTTCTCCCTTCTATTCCAGTCTCGTATTGTTCGTGTAAAGAAAGATTGTCGATGTGCCTCTGTGTGGGCTCTAATCTGATTTTATCCTCATAGTCTCTTCACGAGATATACGTAGGAGGGCGGAATATACTGCTTGACTCCTCGGTGAAGGTATGGTCTTGAAACTTCAACAAGAGACCGTACCGAGCTACTGAGCGTCTCTCTTGCAGAGTCTTCCACTGGAGTTTACCCATCATCTCTATAACTCTTTCGCGATTACTAAATGATCCTATAACGAAGCGCGCTGCTCTCCGTTGGATCTTCTCTACCTCCTCTATCAACCCTATCTGGTACGGATCCCACACCGGTGAGCAGTATTCAAGCGGTTGGCGAACAAGCGTACTGTAACCTACTTCCTTTGTCTTCGGTCTGCATTTTCTTAGGATTCTTCCAATGAATCTCAGTCTGGCATCTGCTTTACCGACGATTAGTTTTATATGGTCATTCCATTTTAAATAACTCCTAATGCTTACTCCCAGATAATTTATGGGATTAACTGCTTCCAGTTGCTGACCAGCTACATTGTAGCTAAACGATAAAGGATCTTTCTTTCTATGTATTCGCAGCACACTACACTTGTCTACATTGAGATTCAGTTGCCATTCCCTGCACCATGCGTCAATTCGTTGCAGATCCTCCTGCATTTCAGTACAATTTTCCATTTTTACAACATCTCGATATACTACAGCATCATCCGCAAACAGCCTCAGTGAACTTCCGATGTTATCCACAAGGTCATTTATATATATTGTGAATAGCAAAGGTCCTACGACACTCCCCTGCGGCACACCTGAAATCACTCTTACTTCGGAAGACTTCTCTCCATTGAGAATGACATGGTGCGTTCTGTTATCTAGGAACTCTTCAGTCCTATCACACAATTGATCTGATAGTCCATATGCTCTTACTTTGTTCATTAAACGACTGTGGGGAACTGTATCGAACGCCTTGCGGAAGTCAAGAAATACGGCATCTACCTGTGAACCCGTGTCTACGGCACTCTGAGTCTCGTGGACGAATAGCGCGAGCTGGGTTTCACATGACCGTCTTTTTCGAAACCCATGCTGATTCCTACAGAGTAGATTTCTAGTCTCCAGAAAAGTCATTATAGTCGAACATAATACGTGTTCCAAAATGCTACAACTGATCGACGTTAGAGATATAGGTCTATAGTTCTGCACGTATTTCCGACTTCCCTTCTTGAAAACGGAGATGACCTGTGCCGTTTTCCAATCTTTTGGAAAGCTACGCTCTTCTAGAGACCTACGGTACACCGCTGCAAGGAGGAGGTCAACTTCCTTCGCATTTGGTACAAAGTTCTCTTATCAATTATTACATACTTTTCGTTGTATTTAACGCAATTTTAGCATGAGAACCTCTCATGATTACCCCACGAGTCTATCGTTTTTGTTCATTAATTTTAATAATTTTAAGAATCATAAGAGTAACGATATTGCAGAGTAAGTGCTTCGGACACCTTCGGGTCGCTTTGGCGCGCCTGGGAGACGAAGTACTTCGGCTGCGCTACTCACTCTGTTTCGGGCGTTCTGGATGGCCAGACACGTATCTCAGTATCGTGCGCTGCTTATATGTGAACATGTGGTAGTCACACTGTTTGGGGTGTTCTTCAGAGCCAGACGTGTTGTACTGTATATCGGGCGTAACTTAGTTGTCTATTGCGTGCCGGAGAGCGGCACATGTGTATCATATATCGGAAGTTAGATCTAAAAGTTCCTATAAAACTAAGAAAGCAATGACGACTGTTGTAACAGTTGGTGTAAATGTGTGATTTTTTTTTCTCATCAGTCTACTGACTGGTTTGATGCGGCCCGCCACGAATTCCTTTCCTGTGCTAACCTCTTCATCTCAGAGTAGCACTTGCAACCTACCTCCTCAATTATTTGCTTGACGTATTCCAATCTCTTGTCTTCCTCTACAGTTTTTGCCCTCTACAGCTCCTTCTAGTACCATGGAAGTCATTCCCTCATGTCTTAGCAGATTTCCTATCATCCTGTCCGTTCTCGTTATCGGTGTTTTCCACATATTCCTTTCCTCTCCGATTCCGCGTAGAACCTCCTCATTCCTTACCTTATCAGTCCACCTATCTTTCAACATTATGTGTGAATATTTGAATAATAATCAATCATGATCCATTAATGAGAAGTGTCAGTGCTGTAGATCTTGCCCTCCGTAAATACAGAGACTAACCTGGGGCAACTGGCATCCCACAAAAAGCACAATCACAGGTTAGAATTGACGGCGTAGCAGTCTCCGCCGAAGGAGATCCCACGACTGACGAGCTGTCTTCTGCGCTGGCGAGTGCCAGTAATCGTAAAAGAAACCACTACTTTACAGAATTCGTATAGCAAAGTGAGTTTTTAGTACCGTAATACGTTAGGGCGGCTAAAAATATTGGAAAGAAAAAATTTGGAAAAATTTTAAAGTGTACTGGAAACAGTAAGAAACCAGAGACATTTTATTTTTCATTTGTGTAGCGTTGATTAAAATACCCTTTGCAAAAGAAGTGAACAGCATGCTGAAGTCAAGAAATCCGGAGCTGCTTGTAAAGAAACAACGGAGACGGTTTTAGAACGCAAGTGAAAGGATTACGAAGGAGAAAGGGAAAGAGAATTGGTTTAAAGTGGACTGAGTTGAGGAAACACAGTGAAAGTATCAAGGAGCAGTGGCGAAAATGAAATGGAAAATAACAGTAAAGAAATTGTCGCATCGTCTTCAGAATGCCTCAGTGAAGCCTGATGAAGCGTGGAAGAAAATAATAACGCAAAGTAGCTGATAGCAGTTATGGTGATTCATCGTCCGAAAAATTTGTATGCACTTTCCGTCAAACACCTTACCCTCACATCAGTACAAAACTTATCACGCTGCAGATATTGAAAAATGGTGTTGCAGGGGTATTTTCTGAATTAGTTGGCACTATCATTTAAACCGTAGTGGCCGCAAATTTTCGCCTGCCCTGCTGGGCAGGAAACACGGGAAAATCGTGAGGGCAGGACGAGATACCGGTGTGTGTCTGGAACACGTTGCGCTAACAGCGATCGCATGCGGCACGCGAAACGGTCTTTAAATTGCTTAATGCGCAGCGGGAAACTGGGAGCCCTTTCGCCGCTCGCAGCGCTGACAACAGCTGGCCACACGTTGATAGATCTGCCTGTAGCTGCGCGCTTTCGAAGCGCACAGTGCATCCTGAAATAATCTGCCTGCAGTTACAGCGCAAACTACATTTTTCGAGTCACTGTCTATGTCTCACTTCTCCTTTACAGCCGTATTACATGTGTTAATTTCGAGTAACACTATTGACCCGTGCGTGGCTCGTGTTCCCGCCGTCATGTACAGGGCTATTACAAATGATTGAAGCGATTTCATAAATTCACTGTAGCTCCATTCATTGACGTATGGTCACGTCACACTACGGATACGTAGAAAAACTCATAAAGTTTTGTTCGGCTGAAGCCGCACTTCAGGTTTCTGCCGCCAGAGTGCTCGAGAGCGCAGTGAGACAAAATGGCGACAGGAGCCGAGAAAGCGTATGTCGTGCTTGAAATGCACTCACATCAGTCAGTCATAACAGTGCAACGACACTTCAGGACGAAGTTCAACATAGATCCACCAACTGCTAACTCCATTCGGCGATGGTATGCGCAGTTTAAAGCTTCCGGATGCCTCTGTAAGGGGAAATCAACGGGTCGGCCTGCAGTGAGCGAAGAAACGGTTGAACGCGTACGGGCAAGTTTCACGCGTAGCCCGCGGAAGTCGACGAATAAAGCAAGCAGGGAGCTAAACGTACCACAGCCGACGGTTTGGAAAATCTTACGGAAAAGGCTAAAGCAGAACCCTTACCGTTCACAATTGCTACAAGCCCTGACACCCGATGACAAAGTCAAACGCTTTGAATTTTCGGCGCAGTTGCAACAGCTCGTGGAAGAGGATGCGTTCAGTGCGAAACTTGTTTTCAGTGATGCAGCAACATTTTTTTTTCTTAATGGTGAAGTGAACAGACACAATGTGCGAATCTGGGCGGTAGAGAATCCTTACGCATTCGTGCAGCAAATTCGCAATTCACCAAAAGTTAACGTGTTTTGTGCAATCTCACGGTTTAAAGTTTACGGCCCGTTTTTCTTCTGCGAAAAAAACGTTACCGGACACGTGTATCTGGACATGCTGGAAAATTGGCTCATGCCACAACTGGAGACCGACAGCGCCGACTTCATCTTTCAACAGGATGGTGCTCCACCGCACTTCCATCATGATGTTCTTAAACAGGAGATTGGAAAACCGATGGATCGGTCGTGGTGGAGATCATGATCAGCAATTCATGTCACGGCCTCCACGCTCTCCCGACTTAACCCCATCCGATTTCTTTCTGTGGGGTATGTGAAAGATTCAGTATTTAAACCTCCTCTACCAAGAAACGTGCCAGAACTGCGAGCTCGCATCAACGATGCTTTCGAACTCATTGATGGGGACATGCTGCGCCGAGTGTGGGAGGAACTTGATTATCGGCTTGATGTCTGCCGAATCACTAAAGGGGCACATATCGAACATTTGTGAAGGCCTAAAAAAACTTTTTGAGTTTTAGTATGTGTGTGAAAATATCTCAAATAATAAAGTTATTGTAGAGCTGTAAAATCGCTTCAATCATTTGTAATAACCCTGTACCTACTCCGCAAGTCAGCAACAGTACTAAGGGTGCCTTTAATATTCCACTCACAGACGGAGCGAGAAAAAAATATCTAAGAGCCATGATTTCTCTTATCTTCACGGTCCTTACACGAAAAGTATGTTGGTGACTGTAAGATCGTTCTGCTATCTGTCGGAAATGCTGATCTTTAAACTTTCTCCCCTCCAGGGATTCCCGTTTCAATTCACGGAACATGGAACGTATCGGTAACAAATCTAGCAGCACGCTTCTGGAAGCCTTTAACAGGTTCCTCTAATCCGATCTGGTGGGGACCCAAAACATGTGAACGGTACTGAAAAATTCGTCGTACAAATGCTATGTATGAAATTTCCTTTATAGATGAGCTATTCTTTCTTGCAATTCTGCCGATAAACATAAATCGGTCATTCACCTTTCCTACTACCGACCTTACGTGCTTGCTCCATTTCATATCGCTTTCTCCAAATGTATTTCTAGATATATAATCGACGTGAAAGTATCAAACACCTGGTCGCTACCTCTGAATTCCTACTCACCGGCATTAATTTAAATTTTTCCACATTTGGAGGAACTGCCATTCATCACAGCAAATACAAGGAAACATGGGCTCTAAAGTGCATACACTAAGAGCTATGAGCAGTTGTTCGTTTTCGCTATTGTGAAGCACATCTCTTCTGTTGAACAAGTGCTCTTAAAGCAAACATTTAAGAGACCATGATTACCAGACAGTAATTTTTTTTCCATAATATGGAAAACAAAGAACTTACTGTAGAAGAGATTTGTTTCACAATGTCGAAGATGTAGTGCTCCTAGCTCTAAATATATGCATTCTAGGGCCCATATTTACTAGACTTCTTCGCTTCGAGTGATCGTTTCTGTCTCATCCCTAAATACTGAGCATTCCTCCTGGGATGCCCGGTATAAATTCTGTCCAAGTCTTTCAGTACGCTCCTACTCACTCAACGATAACACTTTCCTATAAACTACAGCCTCATTAGCAAAAAAGTCGCTGGTTTCTACTGACGGTAGGCGACATTTCGATCATGTATGTGCAGGACACCTCGCTGGGACACTACTGGCGACTGTCTGTGATGAACACAAAGGCGTTTTTAAGTAAATCGCTTTTCTCCTTTCTGCCACTTCTCATCACATTTGCGTTTGATTTGTGTATTCTTAAGACACATTCTGTGCAAAGTATGCTGTTCTTTGTTTCTTTACATGGCTATCTTCCACAGCAGGTATTATAAATAAATTATTACTAGTTTTTCCTTCAGTCTGGCACCGCGCGACTGCGGTCGCAGGTTCGAATCCTGCCTCAGGCATGGATGTGTGTGTGATGTCCTTAGGTTAGTTAGGTTTAAGTAGTTGTAAGTTCTAGGGAACTGATGACCTCCATTGTTAAGTCCCACAGTGCTCAGAGCCATTTGAACTAGTTTTTCCATTTTAAGCTTACTGCAGTTTAATAGTGTTTTTGGTCCCTACACGCGTTTCGATTTTATTTATGAAACATCTTCAGTAGCCACTGTTGTCTTTGTCCCTTGTTTAAGTGTATCGACACCTTCTCAGGAATTGTCAAGTGGCTTTATCTGAAGTCTGGAAGGATATATTCCAACTTCCTTGAAACCGTTCAACACATAAAAGTTCACAATATCTGCATATCCATTAATATTATTTGTAGATATGTAAAGAAGAGGCAAAACACAAGTGGCCACTGAAGATGCTTTATAAATAAACGTGAAAAAAATTTAACTGAAGTACGCTTAAGAAGAAAAACCAGTAACAATTAGTGCTGTTCTTTCATGAAAAGAATTCCCGTAAGTCCTCCTTAATGTTGTACCAGAATACCCAGGTCTTTCGCTAATCTTAGCATTTGTATCTTTTCTCTCTAAAATGTGCAAATTTTTTGTAGTGGAAAGCAGATCAAAGTAGATTCTGCTGCACCATGTTCATAAGATGCGAAATTATTTCTCACCATGCGCTTTCCTTTTATAAACAAAAGCGAAAAGCGTCTGGTGAAAAAAAGTCTCTTAAACTGAAGTGAGCTTAAGACAGAAAAACCATTAAGGAATGGTGCTGTTCTTTCATGACATAAATTCCTGTAAGACTTAATAATTGGCAACCAGTGCTGTACAATCGCAATAAAGTCATAAGATGTTCAGTTTACTCTTTTATTAGAACGTGTTACGCGTTTCGGGATTACACCCATCTTCAGACATCTGTCACAAAAAATGTACAAAACATAAGTGAACAGCACATTCGACACGTCTCAACGATACAGAAAATGAGACCGGGTCATATGAGTTACATACCACAAACTTCAACTCCTTCTAACCAACCAGGCGTAAAGCCTTGAATCTCAAAGAAAGTGTCCAATAACATATGACTGCGACACAAGCAGTCTTGAAGCAGAGCGTATACTGACGCTAAACAAGTCAACTAGCAGCGAAACGCCATCGGTAGGGGTCCTTGCATGGTCATGTGCTCCATGCGTTCACCTGTAATTTAATAATAATAAACTCAGCATTAAAAAATCCTTTAGTGTTAACGTGTACGGAAGTTCCTAGTCGTAATTACGTCCTGTTAGATGTCACATGCTGAGTATATCATTATTAAATTGCATGTGAACGCATGGAGCACATGACCATACAGCGCCCCCTACCTAGGGCGCTTCGCTGCTAGTTGACTAGTTTAGCGTCAGTGTACGCTCTGCTTCAAGAGTGCTTGTGTCACAGTTAGAGTTATATGTTTTTGGACACTTCCTTTGAGTTGCCAAGGCTGTACGCCTGGTTGGTTGGGAAGGAGTTGAAGTTTGTGGTATGTAACTCATATGACCCGATCTCATTTTCTGTATCGTTGAGACGTGTTGAATGTGCTGTTCACTGATGATTTGTACTTTTTTGTAACAGATGTCTGAAGATGGTATCAATGGAAATGTCGTGCGGCTAGGGCCTCCCGTCGGGTAGACCGTTCGCCTGGTGCAGGTCTTTCGATTTGACGCCACTTCGGCGACCTGCGCGTCGATGGGGATGAAATGATGATGATTAGGACAACACAACACCCAGTCTCTGAGCGGATAAAACCTCCGACCCAGCCAGGAATCGAACCCGGGCCCTTAGAATTGACAGTCTGTCACGCTGACCACTCAGCTACCGGGGCGGACTCTGAAGATGGTGAAACGTCCCCTTAGGAACAATTATACACGACTGTGCTGATAACCTCTTACACTATTTGCTTTTCAAACAGCTGAGCAAAACTGAACGTACTCAAACATTCACTAAAGTGACACACAATATTTTTAGCGCAACGCAATCTGACTATCAAAGATCCCTACAAAAGAATGGCCCTGAGTAACATTAAACTATACCTTTCACAAATCACTTACCTCACAAAAATCTTCGTTACTCGAACTACTGCAATACAGCGAGCGCCACTACTGCCAGCTAAATAAAAGATTCAAACTACGGAAGGCACTAACTACTGATAGGGATAGTTAGCAAATGAAAGATATTGATAGAGAACAAACAATGTATTTACCTTAATAGTCATAATATATATAGCAGTTCATGACAAATTACAAAACTCCGCCATCTCTCTCCCCACATCCACCACTGCTGGCGGCTCACCTCCAACTGCGCAACGCTACGCGCTGTTCACATCCAGCTGCCGCTGCCCAACACTACAATGGCAGACAACAATGCAAACTAGCCACAGACTGCACACAGCACAGCCAGTGATTTTCATATAGAGCGCTACGTAACGTTGCCAATAAGAAAACATAAACAGCCTACTTACATAAAGAAAACATAAACAGCCTACTTACAATGGGTATAATCCCGTAACGCGTAACATGTTCTAATAAGAGTCAACTAAACATCTCATGACTTTATTGCGACTGTACAGCATAGGTTGCCAATTATTAACATAAAAATGAACGCAGGCGTCAGACGGGATTTTATGTCCTGTATATCCTGTAAGACTTTCTTACATTCGACCAGAATGGCCAAGTCCTTCGCAAACTTTGAAAGTGGACTTTCTTTTTCTTTTATGGGACGTGAAATTATCTCTTGGCATGTGCCTTGAATTTAATTCGTTACTCGTTGGCAGATGAAATGTTGAAGGCGCAGCCGACTAGTGTGGTACTAGCGTTGATAACTGCGGGCTCTGCCTTTGAGGACGGTCGTGGAGCCGTCAACGCTGCAGTCACGACGTCGCCGGGCTCGTAAAGTCAGTACTCTGCAAGACTGCTTGCTTCCGTGCGCTGACGCCTGAAACACGGCCGTCGTATAAACACCGCCCGTATCAAAGGGAGGATTTGTTCAAACAAGAGTGCTGCAGGTAGTGTGAATAGCAGCGGCGGGACACTAAATCTCAGGGTTATTTAGCGGGCTGAGTGTTAATACGAAATCGTCTTAAGGCGTCCCGTCGGGCCGACGAGCCGAGGCCAGTATTTCTGGAAGCTCGCTTTGAGGGCCAACCTTATTGTGGCGACCACCGTCGCCCGGCGACGGATATACGACGGAGGCGCCAACCGGGCTCCGGAACGTCTCTTTTCTTTCTTATTTTTTTCTGTTTTTAAGCGTAGTCACTAATCTTTCGAGTTGATTCCCTCCTCCATCGCATCCCAATTCCGTTACTCTTCTACTTAACGTACAGTGGTCACAGAGAAGGTGAGACTTTCAAGTAGATGATAACAGAAAAATGATACAGGGTGAGCAAAATAAAAATTAGGCAGAAAAAAATTTCATGCACTTTACAGTAGGCAACCCAACGCACATCATCTACATCTGAGGCCGACTGTGTAAGAAGGGTTGCCTATCCAGAATGAAATTTTCACTCGTCAGCGGAGTGTGCGCTGATATGAAACTTCCTGGCAGATTAAAACTGTGTGCCGGATCGAGACTCAAACTCGGGACCTTTGCCTTGTGCGGGCAAGTGCTCTACCAACTTTTTTTAAAATCTCATTTTGTTCGTCTTTGTTCTTTGTATCTGCTCGTGGCGGACGTCGCAAGACACCCGTTTCATTTCGTTGTTGATCCATTAAATCAGTTTTTCTTATTACAGAGGGCAGCTAACCCTCTGACCGAAAACGCTGAGTTACCGTGCCGGTACCAAATGGTTCAAATGGCTCTGAGCACTATGGGACTGAACATCTATGGTCATCAGTCCCCTAGAACTTAGAACTACTTAAACCTGACTAACCTAAGGACATCACACAACACCCAGCCATCACGAGGCAGAGAAAATCCCTGACCCCGCCGGGAATCGAACCCGGGAACCCGGGCGTGGGAAGCGAGAACGCTACCGCACGACCACGAGATGCGGGCTGCCGGTACCAACTGAGCTACCCAAGCACCACTCACGACCCGTCGTTACAGCTGTAATTCCGCCAGTACTCGTCGCCTACCTTCCAAACTTCGCAGAAGCTCTCCTGCACACCTTGGTAGAGCACTTGCCCAAGGCAGAGGTGCCGAGTTCGAGTTAGAGTAGTTGAGACGAGAAGGTTGTAATAATTTGTAATTTGTATTTTTCAAGAGGCGATGTTCACAGTTTCCCTTTGTCATTAGTGCATCTCGTAATATGTATCCCGTTTTCACAAATTTAAGGCCTTCAGCAGTGGATTTTCACTAAAAAAAACTCTGTTGGAGTAAAATTTTGTGACAACCTTTTCGACTCCGAGTCGGTTGTAACAGTTATTGGTGCGCTTGTCAGGAGTATCTAAGATCGGAAAAAAGAAATTTTTTGTTCGAAGTAAATGTACCGATAATAGTAAAATCAAAAATTGGTATTGATAAAGCAATAATACATTTTAAGAGCAATTGAAACGTTACAATAGCAATTTAGGTAAATAGTTAAGAAGATATTCTGTTTCAGCCTAGTCGCTTTCGAACGTACTATCCCAGTTTTGACTTGTATGGAAGTAGTTTGATCCAGGATTACACGATTCACGAGCCCACTTCATACGCTCTGAATCCTTGTTTTCCTTGGCTTTACTGCTAGAAAGTGGTTCCAGAGAAACCAAACCAAAACAGTCACCATCATTCTATTCTTCATTAACAGACATTTTTCATTCTCTCTTCTTTCTACTTCCTTCTACTTTTTGCATTCTCGGTAATTTCAGTTGCTGTTCTAAGCAGAATTTTTTTTGTTTTTTTTTTTCAGTTCTTCAACCTTTCTTTTAACCAGTAACTCTGTTAAAACTGCTGTAACTCTCTTTCGAGAGACACTTCTGCATATTTTTCCATTCGCCAGTCTTTCATAAAGGTGTTACTAAAAGACGTGACTTGCGCTCGTTGTTGGGCCTCAGGACATTTAACAGAATTTGCCATCCAAACAACATACGCCAAAGTTTTGATTTCTTTCGTTGTTAATCCGCAGTAAACACCGGCAGGCTGAATTTTTGTAATTCCTGTTCTTCGTCACCAGAAAAACTCTTTTCGATCTGGAAAGTAAGCAACGGTCGTGCAACGCCGTAATATCTCTCCATCTTCTATTACACCTTGAGAAATTTTCTCATAATAACTTCCTAAAGTTCGATGCCTGATCTGATGATAATTTGCAGCTTTACGAACTATCAATAATGCATTTTTACGTTACTCACTGCTGAAAGCCTGATGGCTGGAGCAACTTCTCCTCGGTTTGTCTTTCTTTCGAATTCTTCCCATCCTTACCTGAAACATCCGAAAAGAATTCGGTTGTCACATGTGACAACCATCTCCGAAATCTTTTTAACAACATACCACGAACAAACATTTCAGAAGAAAACCGCTATAGAAAAACATACCTTGATGTTGCCACATAAGACAACTAGCATTTCATCCAGAATAGGAATTCTGTTTCAATTCTGCGGTAACATGGTTCTAAACTTATCCCCTTGCACGTCCCCATAACTTGTATATCAATCATACAAATCGTTGAAAGAATGCTGGGAGTCCTGATTGTGTACGTTCTTCCGTCTGTCGATCACAGCACACTGGACGTCAACATTGTCACTGAAATGTTCCCATTTCAAAGTGAAATGTCCCCTTAGAAAAATTATAAATGACTGTGCTTAAACTGACACATAACCTGACTTTCAAAAATCCCTACAAAAGAATGGCCCTGACTAACAATAACCTGTACGTTTCATGAATCACTTACCTCACAAAAATCTTCGTTACTCAAACTACTGCAATACAGCGAGCGCCAATACTGCCAGCTAAATAAAAGATTCTAACTACTGATAGGCATAGTTAGCAAATGAAAGATTTTGATAGAGAACAAACAATGTATTTACCTTAATAGTGTTCAAAAGTCATAATATATATATCATGAACTTATATATATGTCATGAAAAGTTCAATTTTTACTTTTTTGCGTTTTCTGAATCTGCAGACTATTACCTTTTAATAGATATATAATATATGAAAAGTTCAATTTTTACTTTTTTGCGTTTTCTGAATCTGCAGACTATTACCTTTTAATAGATATATAATTTATTTAATTCCGAAGACTACAACTATTTTTAAATTTTTTTTGAAATGTGTTCTACATGGGCGTGACCCACTGTGGCGCTGTTAAACTGCTGTCAAATGGTGTTATTATTAACGTCCGTGTTCATCAGGTACATTTTAGTGATGCGAGATAAAGTATGTGTTGTGGCTAACCTATTTTCAGAGACTTAGCAGCACCTGAACTGTAGAAAAAGTGTATTCACGGAAAAACTCAAAAAACCCCAATGAAAGTGTAAATAGTGTTATATGGTCGAGAATCCCCAAGACTGTATTTGTTGGAATAGAAACACTTCACTTTTGTGTGTATGATGCTGTTGCGACTTTCAGTGATGGCAACATTGTAAGGTGCAAGGCATTTAGAAATATGGGAATGAAGATAGGTTCTAACATGGTACGAGCGATGCTTGCTGTAGACAAGGAACGCCTTCGGGCTGCAGACAGGGCTGTAAAGAGTCCAGAAATACAAGCAAGAGTAAACAGGAGGAGGAACAAGAGGAAGCTGGAGGAGGAGTTTGCAGAGGATGAAGATAATCCATCCTATGGACTTGGAATGCACTAAAAAGTTAATCCAATCTTTGTCGCTCGATTCCCAAAACTTTTATTTTCTCATACTAATTACATGTTTTCTAAGGATCTTCCAAACATATTTGTTTCAAACTTTCAGTAAATGTTACACAGTACCTTCTGCATAATTTAACACAGCCTTTTTCCAAAGAACTGTATATTTCTGAATATATAAATAAAAAATTGCAAAAAAATGTTGTGAATTTTCATTACAATTGAAAAATAAATCATCTTTAATAACTGAACTAAAATTTTGTAAAATCCCTGTGTTAAGTTGTAGCCCACATTCCAATAAATAATCTGCAAAAAGTTCAACTTCCTACCTCAAATACTTTGTGAGGAAAGATGTAATTTATAAGCGTTATTTTAACATTGCAAGTATAGGGCGTTCCGGAGCCCCTTAAGTAATGTACAAGCCTAGAGACCGATGACCTCAGCAGCTTGGTCCAATACGAACTTAACACCAAATTTGCAAAATATTTGTAGCCTTAGAGAACTTCTATATCGGGACGGTTTCTTAGAGGTGCCATTGTTGTGATGGCTGGTCCTCTCGTCGACTGGACCACAGCGTGCGTCTGTGAGGGCTGCGGCGCCCCTCTCGGGTCGTTAGCGCTGAGCGACAGGCAGCGGCCAGCGCTGCGAGCTTTGCCCCTGTGTCTGCGTGCCAGCCGCCACTGACAAACGAGGCGGACAGAGCATCCCAGACCAGCCGAGACGAGTGTCTGCCGCCGCCTTCAAAGCGCGGCGCCGCCGGATACGACCCGGTAGCGCCGACGTATTTTGGTCCGAGAACGCTTCACCTGTCGGATTTCTCTAACAACGGGTCCCGCCGGCCGACTCTTAAATACAGATCTGTCAGCCGCCGCACGACGTTGGCGCGCTGTTTACCTTAACTTGTCGGGCCGCGCTTTCGTCTGTAGTTCGCCGGAGCGGCGTCCGCAGAACGCGATAGGTGATCAGCGTACGTCAGACGATACGGAGGATGTGTGGCGAACGTCCGCAGCACAGCGACGTCGTGACTCCTACGTGGCTCCTTCTAAAGTCGTTTAATGAACAAAGTAAGAGCATGTGGACTATCAGACCAATTGTGTGATTGGATTGAGGAGTTCCTAGATAACAGGACGCAGCATGTCATTCTCAATGGAGAGAAGTCTTCCGAAGTAAGAGTGATTTCAGGTGTGCCGCAGGGGAGTGTCATAGGACCGTTGCTGTTCACAATATACATAAATGACCTGGTGGATGACATCGGAAGTTCACTGAGGCTTTTTGCAGATGATGCTGTGGTGTATCGAGAGGTTGTAACAATGGAAAATTGTACTGAAATGCAGGAGGATCTGCAGCGAATTGACGCATGGTGCAGGGAATGGCAATTGAATCTCAATGTAGACAAGTGTAGTGTGCTGCGAATACATAGAAAGATAGTTCCCTTATCATTTAGCTACAAAATAGCAGGTCAGCAACTGGAAGCAGTTAATACCATAAATTATCTGGGAGTACGCATTAGAAGTGATTTAAAATGGAATGATCATATAATGTTGATCGTCGGTAAAGCAGATGCCAGACTGAGATTCATTGGAAGAATCCTAAGGAAATGCAATCCGAAAACAAAGGAAGTAGGTTACAGTACGCTTGTTCGCCCACTGCTTGAATACTGCTCAGTAGTGTGGGATCCGTACCAGATAGGGTTGATAGAAGAGATAGAGAAGATCCAACGGAGAGCAGCGCGCTTCGTTACAGGATCATTTAGTAATCGCGAAAGCGTTACGGAGATGATAGATAAACTCCAGTGGAAGACTCTGCAGGAGAGACGCTCAATAGCTCGTTACGGGATTTTGTCAAAGTTTCGAGAACATACCTTCACCGAAGAGTCAAGCAGTATATTGCTCCCTCCTATGTATATCTCGCGAAGAGACCATGAAGATAAAATCAGAGATTAGAGCCCACACAGAGGCATACCGACAATCCTTCTTTCCACGAACAATACGAGACTGGAATAGAAGGGAGAACCGATAGAGGTACTGAAGGTACCCTCCGCCACACACCGTCAGGTGGCTTGCGGAGTATGGATGTAGGTGTAGATGTAGAAAGCATGGGCAATGGACAGAATAGAATTACGAATAGTTTTCAGAAGGTACGCCTATGGCAGTAAATCAACAATCTGCGTTACTGGTTCAAATGGCTCTGAGCACTATGGGACTTAACTTCTGAGGTCATCAGTCCCCTAGAACTTAGAACTACTTGAGCCTAACTTAACCTAAGGACATCACACACATCCATGCCCGAGACAGGATTCGAACCTGCGACCGTAGCGGTCGCTCGGTTACAGACTGTAGCGCCTAGAGCCGCCCGGCCACTCCGGCCGGCTGCGTTACTAAAACGGTGAAACGGTCACCCAATCCCAACTGCAGGTTCAGTACTCCGTATAGTTACTGGTCGAATTTAAAAATTTACAAGGTTGCCTTAATCTGCTCATTAAGAGATTTAATTTTATGTTAGAAGTTTAACACAATAAGACAAGGATTAAAGTTAGAAACAGTGTGTACATCTTGGGGCAATGTAACTCACGGTGCTAATATTGCCCAGACTATGTTGTTGTTGTGGTCTTCACTCCTGAGACTGGTTTGATGCAGCTCTCTATGCTACTCTATCCTATGCAAGCTTCTTCATTTCCCAGTACCTAGAACAACCTACATTCTTCTGAATCTGCTTATTGTATTCATCTCTTGGTCTCCCTCTACGATTTTTACCCTCGACGCTGCCCTTCAATACTAAATTAGTGCCGCGCGGGATTAGCCGAGCGGTCTGAGGCGCTGTAGTCATGGACTGTGCGGCTGGTCCCGGTGGAGGTTAGAGTCCTCCCTCGGGCATGGGTGAGTGTGTATGTCCTTAGGACAATTTAGGTTAAGTAGTGTGTAAGCTTAGGGACTGATGACCTTTAGCAGTTAAGTCCCATAAGATTTCACACACATTTGAACATTTGAACTAAATTGGTGATCCCTTGATCCCTCGGATCATGTCCTACCAACCGATCCCTTCTTCTAGTCAAGTTGTGCACAAACTCCTCTTCTCCCCAATTCTATTCAATACCTCCTCATTAGCTATGTGATCTACCCACCTAATCTTCAGCATTCTTCTGTAGCACCACATTTCGAAAGCTTCTATTCTCTTCTTGTCCAAACTATTTATCGTCCATGTTTCACTTCTATTCATGGCTGTACTCCATACGAATACTTTCAGAAACGACTTCCTGACACTTAAATCCATACTCGATATTAAAAAATTTCTCTTCTTCAGAAACACTTTACTAGCCATTCCCAGTCTACATTTTATATCCTCTCTACTCGACCATCATCAATTATTTTGCTCCCAAAATAGCAAAACTCCTTTACTACTTTAAGTGTCTCATTTCCAAATCTAATTCCCTCAGCATCACCCGACTTAATTTGACTACATTCCATCATCCTCGTTTTGCTTTTGTTGATATTCGTCTTATATCCTCCTTTCAAGACACTCTCAATTCCGTTCAACTGCTCTTCCAAGTGCTTTGCTGTCTCTGACAGAATTACAATGTCATCGGCGAACCTCAAAGTTTTTATTTCATCTCCATGGATTTTAATACCTACTCCGAATTTTTCTTTTGTTTCCTTTACTGCTTGCTCAATATACAGATTGAATAACATCGGGGACAGGCTACAACCCTGTCTCACTCCCTTCCCAACCACTGCTTCCCTTTCATGCCCCTGGACTCTTATAACTACCATCTAGTTTCTTTACGAATTGTAAATTGCATTTCGCTCCCTGTATTTTACCCCTGCCACCTCTAGAATTTGAAAAAGAGTATTCCAGTCAACATTGTCAAAAGCTTTCTCTAAGTCTACAAATGCTATAACGTAGGTTTACCTTTCCTTAATCTATTTTCTAAGATAAGTCGTAGGGTCAGTATTGCCTCACGTGTTCCAGTATTTCTACAAAATCCAAACAAATCCCCGAGGTCGGCTTCTACCAGTTTTTCCATTCGTCTGTAAATAATTCGCATTAGTATTTTGCAGCCGTGACTTATTAATCTGATAGTTCGGTAGTTTTCACATCTGTCAACACCTGCTTACTTAGGGATTGGAATTATTATATTCTTCTTGAAGTCTGAGGGTATTTCGCCTATCTCTATATTATTCCAGTATTTGGGAATGAAAGCACTTAGCGACATCCAGTAAGGTTTCAACATAATTCCAGCCTTTTTCGACGCTTTTTTTCGCTGACATCCCCTATAAAATAATGAGTGGAGGAAAAGTGACTTCCAGCAACCGTTTCCTCCCGTATTTAAGCACTGCTTCTTCACATGTTACATCAGTCTGTATCTGTCTACCTCCACGACGCGACTCTAGTTTCGTAAGCTAATACAATATTTATGTTACTGTCTTAAAATTTGGACGAGTTGCTATACAACATTATTTATGTTGCTATGATATCTTGTTTTCGAGATGTTTTTATGTAACTCATTCCATTTGTAACCCGTTTTTTCTCTTTTTTTTTTTTTGACAGTGTAATGAATCATTAACCAGATGATCACTTGAAAATGGCTCATGACTTAAAAAGTAAAGTTTCAGCTGTTCCTTGTTCTTCTTCTTCTTCACTTCAAAGTTTAGGCAATATCACGTCCGACTTTTAATTTTTAAGGCCTTTTCTCGGTCTTCCGACGTTAATTTTTCGTGGATGCTTGTACCTGTTTACAATGAGTCGAATTCCGTTTTCTACCATACGTTCAAGATCTTGCTTCCATTTCCCTCCATATCCTTTCATTTTGTCTTTTTGAATATTCATTTCTTGTGAATTGTCATTCTCTACTAGATTGCTCCTTTGGCGGCCCTCGGCAGATCTTCAGAGTCTCACTTCAGATGATTATATGCTGCATTTGTTTTTTTTTTTTTTCAATCCGTGATTCACTGCCATAGAGCAAGAGCAATTTTTGTAAAACTTTAATTTTATGCCTTTCCTCGCCTTGTTCTTTAAGGGTCTTTTTATAGTTCACGCATGTGCTGAAAGTTATTGATTTTATTCTATGCATCATTATCGATAGTAAGGTTGATATCGATCCTTAAATATCTAAAACAGGAGACTTATTCCAGTGCCTTGACTTCGATAACAATTTTCATAGGTATGGTTGTTTTCTATAATGAGCTATCTTTCGTTTCAGTGGTGGATACTTTCAAATTGTAGCACTATCTTCCTAGTCCATGTAACCTATACACGGAATGTTGTAAGTTTAAGTTTACTTCCTTATTCTGATTTAAGTCTACGTCTTCTGCATACAGCATAGGGTTCAAATGGTAGCTCCTTTACAGTTTTATTCGTTAATGTACTTCGTTCTTGCATTTTCTTGTGAGATCCTCAGTACTGATTGTATGTGCCTAATGCCTTGTTTTATTATCACCTCTTAATATTTTCGATCCACCTTTATGATTTCTTACGGTTTATTACTACCGTTGTAGATATCCCGAGAAACCATGTTCAACATGCTGCACAAAGAAATCACTTTCATACTGTAGTTGTAGTCGTGTATCGACTATGAAGCTTACGCATACTTGTTCTCTTGCGCAGATCTGCTCGCACATTTCCGTCACGTTCGTTCACTCTTATACGAGATGAGTCAAAAAGCGCTTTACAACTTTGAAATTATATAGAAATTTATTAAGATAACTTACGGAATCGGTAGATGTGTCATTTTGTAGCAGAAAAACCCTTAAGTTTAACATAAAAGTAGCCAAGCATCATTTTGTTTCGGCATGACCACCATTTGTGATACGGAAAACATACCATGGTAATCAATTTCGCCCCACATTCGTCGCAACAAATCGGGCGAAACTTGTGCAACTGAGCGTAGATTCGATTTTAAAGGTCGGCTAAATTGTTTGGTTCGGGAGGATCATACACACCGTCTTTAATGAAACTCCAGAGAAAGAAACCATTGGTCAAGTGGTGTCACTGACACACGGGCCAACTGGTGATTTATCATGTTTCATTGAACAAGCCGTCTCAACCAAGTTCTTGTGCCAGGAGTAAATAGTAGGCCTTTTCGGGAATTCTTTAGTGTATTCGATACGAAATGTACGCATAGCAGTTGCTGCAGAGTTCATTCCTTGAAACCAAAACACAATGCGAGCACGCTCCGCACCATTGTTAAGTAGCCATTTTAAGTATGCACTTCGCTGGCGCCCCTAGTGGCGGAATGGGATACTGATCTTCACACTGGCGCTCCTGGTGGCATAATGGGGTACTGATGCTCTACGTGAATAAAACTTGAGCTTGCGTCATACAAAATGACACATTTACCAAGCCTGTAATTTATCACAGTAAATTTCTATACCGCTCCAAATTTGTAAAGTCCTTTTCGACTCACCCTTTACGGAGATATGGTTAGCCTTGCGACCAGTACCAGCAGAGTGTCTTCTAGTCTTGCCGGCTGCCGGCAGGTCACGACTTGTGGAGCAGCCGGCCTGGGCGACAGAGGCTGCCGCCCGAGATAGCCCCAGGACCCGTCATTTGTCTGGCCAGCAGCTGCCGATAGCCAAGCCGTCCGCGGGAGATAGCGCAGCGGCGTAACGAGCCGCTCTGCTCCGCCCGAACCTTCTCTGCTCAGAACTGGCAGGCGACCACGCCTCTGTGTCAGTTGTAACTCTTCTTCCCCATACTCCGGTGCACAGGGGTCTGTGAGTGTGTGTGTGTGTGTGTGTGTGTGTGTGTGTGTGAGAGAGAGAGAGAGAGAGAGAGAGAGAGAGAGAGTTTGTGGGTAGGTGTGTACGATGGGAGAGATAGAGGAAAGAAATGAAGAGAGAGAGAGAGACAGAGAGAGAGGAATGGATGAAACAAAGAGAGTTAGTAAGAAAGGGAGAAGTAACAGTGGTGAAGCAGAAGGAGGAGAGGAAAAATTCCTGGAAACAGTAACTACCGTGAAATATCTAGGAGTAGCTCTCCGCAACGACCTAAATGAACTCCGTACCAACTTAAACATTTAAATTTTTGTGTTGCTTAGGGATCTTAATCTATGCAATTTCTTCTTCCAACGATATATCAGCCAGAACAAATGACGACCGATCTACTGACTCGTCCGGGCAATAACAGCGTCAGCTGGCGGGGAATGACTGTTAGTCCGACACGTTGTCCGTGTGTGGAATGGGGAAGGCGCTCGATTTATCCGAGTTTGCCCGAGGGCAGATTGTGATGGCCCGAAGGCTCGGCAACAGCATTCGGAAACTGCACGATTTGTCAGGTGTTTGAGGAGTGCTCTTATGAAACGTCCCCTTTGAACAAATTATACATGACTGTGCTTAACCTGACACACAATATTATTTAGCGCAACGCAATCTGACTATCAAAAAATCCCTACAAAAGAATGGCCCTGACTAACTTTAACCTATACCTTTCACAAATCACTTACCTCACAAAAATCTTCGTTACTCGAACTACTGCAATACAGCGAGCGCCACTACTGCCAGCTAAATAAAGGATTCAAACTACAGAAGGCACTAACTACTGATAGGGATAGTTAGCAAATGAAAGATATTAATAGAGAACAAACAATGTATTTACCTTAATAGTCATAATATATATAGCAGTTCATGACAAATTACAAAACTCCGCCATCTCTCTCCCCACATCCACCACTGCTGGCGGCTCACCTCCAACTGCGCAACGCTACGCGCTTTTCACATCCAGCTGCCGCTGCCTAACACTACAATGGCAGACAACAATGCAAACTAGCCACAGACTGCACACAGCACAGCCAGTGAAGTGATTTTCATACAGAGCGCTACGTAACGTTGCCAATAAGAAAACATAAACAGCCTACTTACACTCTCTTCAACAAGTGGCGAAATCGATGTGATGCCACGCTCAGACGTCGTGGCGTTGGGCAGCCGCCACTCATTGCAAATTTCAGATGTCGTGCGCTGAGCAGACAGGTAAAACAAGACAGGCGGTGAACTGTGTCAGAACTGACATCAGGCTGGGCAGAGTAGAAGTGTGTCTGGACACACAGTTCACTGATCACTCCTAACGAAGGGCCTGCGCAGCCGACGACCCCTGCATGTGCCAATGTTAACATCACGACATCGGCAATTGAGAATGACATGAGGAAGATAATTGCAGCATCGAAGAAGAAATCGTGGGAAGACTTTGGAAACAGGTTGGAGACTATGGGTCAAGCTGCTGGAAAACCATTCTGGAGTGTAATTAGCAGTCTTCGAAAGGGAGGTAAGAAGGGAATGACAAGTGTTTTGGACAGGTCAGGAAAACTGCTGGTGAATCCTGTGGATGCCTTGGACAGATGGAGGGAATATTTTGAAGAGTTGCTCAATGTAGGTGAAAATGCGATCAGTAATGTTTCAGATTTCGAGGTAGAATGGGATAGGAATGATGATGGAAATAGGGTCACATTTGAGGAAGTGGAAAAAATGGTCAATAGATTGCAGTGCAATAAAGCGGCTGGGGTGGATGAAATTAAGTCGGAACTCATCAAATACAGTGGAATGTCAGGTCTTAAATGGCTACACAGGATAATTGAAATGGCCTGGGAGTCGGGACAGGTTCCATCAGACTGGACAAAAGCAGTAATCACACCAATCTTTAAACATGGAAACAGAAAAGATTTTAACAACTACAGAGGTATCTCTTTAATCAGCGTTGTGGGTAAAATCTTGGCAGGTATTGTTGAAAGGAAAGTGCGAGTATTAGTTGAGGACCAATTGGATGAAACTCAGTGTGGGTTTAGGCCTCCTAGAGGTTGTCAGGACCAGATCTTTAGCTTACGGCAAATAATGGAGAAGTGTTATGAGTGGAACAGGGAATTGTATCTATGCTTTATAGATCTAGAAGAGGCATATGACCGGGTTCCTAGGAGGAAGTTATTGTCTGTTCTACAAGATTATGGAATAGGAGGCAAACTTTTGCAAGCAATTAAAGGTCTTTACATGGATAGTCAGGCAGCAGTTAGAGTTGACGGTAAATTGAGTTCATGGTTCAGAGTAGTTTCAGGGGTAACACAAGGCTGCAACCTGTCTCCACTGTTGTTCATATTATTCATGGATCATATGTTGAAAACAATAGACTGACTGGGTGAGATTAAGATATGTGAACACAAAATAAGCAGTCTTGCATATGCGGATGACTTAGTTGTGATGGCAGATTCGATTGAACGTTTGCAAAGTAATATTTCAGAGCTAGATCAGAAATGTAAGGACTATGGTATGAAGATTAGCATCTCCAAAACGAAAGTAATGTCAGTGGGAAAGAAATATAAACGGATTGAGTGCCAAATAGGAGGAACAAAGTTAGAACAGGTGGACGGTTTCAAGTTCTTAGGATGCATATTCTCATAGGATGGCAACATAGTGAAAGAACTGGAAGCGAGGTGTAGCAAAGCTAATGCAGTGAGCGCTCAGCTACGATCTACTCTCTTCTGCAAGAAGGAAGTCAGTACCAAGACTAAGTTATCTGTGCACCGTTCAATCTTTCCACCAACTTTGTTGTATGGGAGCGAAAGCTGGGTGGATTCAGGTTACCTTGTCAACAAGGTTGAGGTTACGGATATGAAAGTAGCTAGGATGATTGCAGGTACTAGTAGATGGGAACAATGGCAGGAGGGTGTCCACAACGAGGAAATCAAAGAAAAACTAGGAATGAACTCTATAGATGTAGCAGTCAGGGCGAACAGGCTTGGATGTTGGGGTCATGTTACACGCATGGGAGAAGCAAGGTTACCCAAGAGACTCATGGATTCAGCAGTAGAGGGTAGGAGGAGTCGGGGCAGACCGAGGAGAAGGTACCTGGATTCGGTTAAGAATGATTTTGAAGTAATAGGTTTAACATCAGAAGAGGCACCAATGTTAGCACTGAATACGTGATCATGGAGGAACTGTATAAGGGGGGCTATGCTCCAGACTGAACGCTGAAAGGCATAATCAGTCTTAAATGATGATGATGATGATGATGATGATGATGATGATGATGATGATGATGAGCAAGTGACCATCGGCATTGGGCGTTGGCGCAGTGACGGAGCGTTTGATGGTCTGTTGAATCCCGAAACTTTCATCATACCGATGAGAGGGCGCGAATCCTCCAGGGGAACAGCTCCTTAACACCTGTAGTGCGGGACGGAGACAAGCTGGCGAAGACTCCATTATTCTTTGGGAGCATTCATGTGGGCATCCATAACCCCACCTGGACGACGTGCAAAGCACTATGAGGGCCAAGGAGTATAGCACAGAGGTTGCAGACCGTGTACACCCCTACGTGAAATTTTTAATTTTCCCACGTTTCGTTTCGCGTACTTTTGACACCTTCATAATTACAGGTTTGTTCCAAACCAGTAAAATTGCTGATAACACTGTTCATTTGTATCAAATTGAAGACATCCACATTGTCATTATTTCCCTATATTTATTGGTATTAGTTTTACCCACTATCGATTTCGAAGCTAGATAGCATAATCGTTAAGCAACCATCGCATCGCCTCACGCAGGTACACTACATTTAATTACATTTTCAGCCCTTCTCCATTTCATAACGGTCTCGCTCTTGCGTGACTTTAGCATTCAATGTTCACTGCCTTGCACTAGTTTTTAAACTGCTGACCCACTCCCTTTATCAATAACTCCAATACGACAACTTCATCACACTCACATTATGAAATAAATACCAACATCACTAACACAAAAATACAAAGTATTTTTACACATAGAAGCGTAAATATACGTGCAAAAGGAGATAAACATTTTGTCGTTTGTCACATGACAAACTGGTTAGCACAGCAAGTGAAAGTGAAAATACTCCAGTAACACCAATACCTTACACAGAAATGTACAAGCTTCACTTCCAAATGTAAGCAGAAAAAAGTAAATTATTAAACGAACTATTCTTAGATCTACAGACGGAGCGAAATTGAATGTATATTTGATTGATGATAGTTCAGTACAGTAAAACGAAACGTATCAGATGAAATAAATACGCGTATGTGGACCGAAAATACTTTAAGTAAATATGCAAGAACTGACGACTCCACGGCCAAAAACTAAAGAAAATATGTAAGGGCATGAATGAACCCTCTCCCCCGACCCCGTCAGTTAAGAACCCTTGACATTAGTTCGCGTGCATTAAAAATACAGATAGCCGTACCGTACCGAAGGTGTAACCATAACCGAGAGGTGTTTGTGGAATATCGTAACCAGTGGTTTCTTAAGAGAGCCAACAGTGTTTTTAGTAGCTGTAGAATGACTAGATGTAAGAAATTAATCAGACAGTCAACGGAGATGAAAATTTAACTGTGATGGTGGGCTTTAATTCGACAATCTGAAAGGAAAGAGAAGAAAAAATATAGTGAAACGTGGAATGACAGAGGAAGCCCTCATGTAGAATTCTACACAAAGTGTAATTTAATCATTGCAAAGACTTATTTTAAGAACTGTGAAAGAAATGTGTATATGCACAGGAGACATGGAGAAACTGAGAAGCTGCAGATAATTTCATAATGGTAAGAGAGAGATTTTGAAGCCAGATTTTAAACTGTAAAACACATCCAGGGGAGTACATGGACGGTGACGATAATTTATTGGTTATTAGCTGCAGATGGAAAATTGAGAAACTGCGGATAGATAGAAAATTAAGGGTACGGGACCTGCATAATTTGAAGAAACCAGAGGTTGGTGAAAGTTTCAAAAGACGCATTAAGGAACTATTGACTGAAACAGGGGAAGTAACGCAATAGGAGACTAATGGGTAAGTCCAGAGAAATAGCGAAGACATCAGAGGACCAATTAGCCAGAAAGACAAGGTTTGTAGAAATTCAATTTAATTGACAGAAGCAGAATATACACAAATGCTCCAAACGAAGCAGGAGAAAGAGAAAACAGATGCAAAAAATGAGACTGATAGCAAGTGGAAAAATTTTAAACAGAAGTGATTAGAGGATAAACGGTTGGCTGCATGACTATGGGGATGATAGATGCCGCCTATAGGAAAATTAACGAAACTTTTCGAGAAAAAGAGAGGTTCATTTGGCAATCTAATACTAAGCAAAGAAGAGAAAACTGTAAGTCTGAAGGACTACAGAGAACGCCTGCACAAAGGAAATAAAGACAGTATTGTAGAAAGGGAAGAAGCAGTTGAAATTGACATGGGAGGTTTTGACAGACGTAAGTCAAAACAAATCCCTTGCAGTAGACGACATCCCCTCTGAAATCCGAGATCTTTGAGACAGTCATCCATGACAAAACTATGCCATCTGTTGTGCGGGAAACACTCACGCTTCAGGAAGAATGTGATAGTTCTAACTTCAAAGAATACATGTGGTAATGGGTGTGAATATTAGCAAAATATCAGTTTAATGGCTACAAAACATAAATACCAGTTATTTACATATGACTGGAAATACTGTTAGAAGCCAGATTGGGGAAATTCGGTTCATGTTCCAGAGAAACATAGTAACACGCCATGCATTAGTGACCCTACATCTCATGTAAGAAGATAGGTTGACGAATGAGATCTACCTTTAGGGAACTTTAGATTCAGAGAGAGATTTTTGCTGGAATACACGCTTTTAAATTCTGAAGGCAGCACGGATAAAATATAGTGAGCGAAAGAATATGTACATTTTATACAGAAACCAAACGACAGCTGTAAGAGTCGAAGTTGGTGAAAGTGAACGAAAAATTAAGAACAGAGTGAGAAAACTTTGTTATTTATCCCAGATGTTATTCTAACTTGCGTATTGAGTAAGCAATGAAGGAAAACAAGGAAAAAAATATGCAAAGGAAACGAAAGTTCAGGGAGAAGAAATGAAAACATCGAGGTTTGCTGACGACACAGTCATTCTATCAGAGACATTGGAAGAGCAGTTTAATTGAACGGACAGCGTCGAAAAGAAGTTATGAACGTCAGTAAATGTAAGAGAAGAGTGCGAGAATGTAGACTAATTAAATCAGGCGATGTTGAGGGAATTGCATTATGAAATGAGAGAGTAAAGATTGTCGACGAGGTTTGCTATTTGGGAAGCAAACTGAATGACGATGGCCGAAGTAGAGAGGAAAAAATGCCGACACCAATAGAAAAAAAAAGAAAAAAGCCTTTATGAAAAATTGAAATTTGTTAACATCGAATATAGACGGGTCCACTAATACTGGAAATAAAAAATAAATACGAAAGAGGACCAGAGATTGATAAGGGAACGAAAATTAAGAGGATGTACAAAACAGGTGAAGCGAGGTGAAAATATACTGTGCCAGCTTTCCCTCTAAGCGAGACCGCTACAGTAGCCGACTTCAGTAGGTGGAAGCAGATGAAACGCTGTAACAGGAGAAGCGACCAATGGGTTGGTGACGTCAGCCCGGCGCTCAAAGCGCGTGGCTGGGTGGAGCCCCATTGGACGCTGGCCGTCACGTCTGTCATTAAGCCGCGGCGAGACACCCAGGCTTCCGCCGCTATCCGCGGGCCCCATCTGACCCAGCAGCCTGCGCCTTAATGTCTACAATTTCTCAGCGCCGGTTATCGCCAATCGAACCCCCGCGCACCCCCTCGTGGGCGTGCCCGCCGCCGCCCACACCTCTGTGCCCGTTTTATCAGGGCTCGCGGCAGCTGTGATTTGCCCCAACTTGTTATTCAAACGGCCCTTTGATTTACAAGTGCTATAATTCTTGATAGCACCGGACGGCTGCGGTAGCATTTTTATTCCTCCTCCCGCCGTAGGGCAACGAGGGTACCGCGTCCCCTGCAGTGTATGCAACCAGTGAAACGTGGACCCGCTCTTCACGTCGTCTCCACTTAGCCGCGGTGTTGGATCTAATGTTTCACACATATGGTCAAGAACAAAAGTATAAGTAAATACGCCACTATTCGGATAAATAATTCAACAGTTCAAAACCTAAACATCATATTATCGCTTCTCCAACCACTTGTCAATATTATTTCACTGTTTACGTTTTTTTTGCAGTTGATGATTTACTAGACCGACGTTAGCGAGCAGTGTGATTATACGTAGGCCATTTTGAATCTTTTTTTTTACAGAAGTGTGCCTTCTAAAAGACCAGCGGATAGGGTGACAGTGACGTTAGAAAGGCTTTCCTTCCACCAGTTTCATATGATAAAACACAAAGTAGAATTCCAATTTTTCGTTTCTGGTTGACCTTCGCTATTTAAATAGTAAATGGATTACCGGTGTGGATACAACTGATGTAATAGTGCAGTATTAATCTACTTTGAGTGTTGCAGTAATTTACTTCAATAGATCACTTCCTGACAAAATTTATTTATTTTCTGAATAAAATATGGTTGTCCCCAGTAAGGCAAAATTTCCTTATTCAACTCTCTATCAACTGTAAAATTTATAATAGGGATCTGTCTGTTTTGATGCTGTTTGAATGTTAATAACGAATAAATGAAAATTTACAACAAAAATTCGAATCAGTAGACTATAAATTGGCAATTCCGCAGTTCATGACTCTTTGTATTGTCTCATTGTGACCCTCCCTGACTCTCCATTATTTGGATATTTCTGTTTATGAAGGCACGTACCTTATAAAGACCCAGAAATGAATATTTCTGCATTGTGAATGATTGAGCCTAGTATCTAACGTGAAAATGTCTCTTTGATCATCGGTCGAACTTTCTTATGTAACAGAATATTATCATATTTGAATGGTTAATAACTACGAGACTGGTAATGTGTAAACAGTGGCTGAGCCCACAACGGAGACACATATTCTGTACGTGTTTGTCTTGCAGTATTTTATCGCATGTGACATCACGCCAGTGCACGCTCAAGCGCGTCATTGCTAGGAATTACCTTTGTGTAAAGTAATAAATTGATGTAGCGTGGAAACGAATTTTGCCAGGACTTTGAGCAATATTAGAACGAAAAGCGATACAATACAAATATACCTCAGAATATATACCGATAAGTCAAAGCATTATGATTACTTCCCACTGCGATGTTGGATGCCGCCTGGTGGTGTTGTGGACACGTGACGCGGTAACAAAATCACGTTAGCAGAGCAGACACGGACGGAGGTCTTTCTAGCGGAGATATGGGTTGCAAATGGGGAAATCCATTGAGATAAACGACTATGACAAATGGCAGGTTATTATTACGCAGAACCGTGAACGAGTATCTCGAAAAAGGCGAATCTGGTGGAATGTTCACGTGCTATTGTCGTGAGCATCTGCTAAAAGAGGTAGGATATTGAATCTACCACTAGGCGCAAAATGGTTGGACGTCCACGACTCTTCACAGAAAGTGGGGTTCAGAGGATTGTGTGCTCTGTAAAGTACAGGGTGATTCAAAAAGAATACCACAACTTTAGGAATTTAAAACTCTGCAACGACAAAAGGCAGAGCTAAGCACTATCTGTCGGCGAATTAAGGGAGCTATAAAGTTTCATTTAGTTGTACATTTGTTCGCTTGAGGCGCTGTTGACTAGGCGTCAGCGTCAGTTGATGCTAAGATGGCGACCGCTCAACAGAAAGCTTTTTGTGTTATTGATTACGGCAGAAGTGAATCGACGACAGTTGTTCAGCGTGCATTTCGAACGAAGTATGGTGTTGAACCTCCTGATAGGTGGTGTATTAAACGTTGGTATAAACAGTTTACAGAGAATGGGTGTTTGTGCAAAGGGAAAAGTTCTGGACGGGCGAGAACGAGTGATGAAAATGTAGCACGCATCCAGCAAGCATTTGTTCGCAGCCCAGGAAAATCGACTCGCAGAGCTAGCAGAGAGCTGCAAATTCCACAATCAACTGTATGGAGAGTCGTACGAAAAAGGTTAGTTATGAAACCTGAACGTCAACTACCCGAGGCGATGGATCGGCCGCCAGGCAGCCCGTGACAGAGCACTTCATCACTGGCCTCCAAGAAGCCCTCATCTTACCCCCTGCGATTTTTTCTTATGGGGGTATGTTAAGGATATGGTGTTTCGGCCACCTCTCCCAGCCACCATTGATGATTTGAAACGAGAAATAACAGCAGCTATCCAAACTGTTACGCCTGATATGCTACAGAGAGTGTGGAACGAGTTGGAGTATCGGGTTGATATTGCTCGAGTGTCTGGAGGGGGCCATATTGAACATCTCTGAACTTGTTTTTGAGTGAAAAAAAACCTTTTTAAATACTCTTTGTAATGATGTATAACAGAAGGTTATATTATGTTTCTTTCATTAAATACATATTTTTAAAGTTGTGGTATTCTTTTTGAATCACCCTGTATAATAGATGGTGATCTGTGGCACCTTTGTCGAAAGAGCACAGTGCTGGTGAACGCACAAGTGTTTCAGAGCACACCCCTCATTGTACATTGTTGAACATGGAGCGCCGCAGCAGACTACTCTTACGTGTTCACGTGTTGACCCAACGACATCGTCAATTACAATTCAGTGGGCACGGGACTGTCGGGGTTCGACAGTCGATCAACGGAAACGTGTCGGCATGACGTCCACAAGCAAGAGCGCTTCGGAATCTAAGCCATAACTTTTACAGCAGAAGGTGTGGTTTTTAATACACTCCTGGAAATGGAAAAAAGAACACATTGACACCGGTGTGTCAGACCCACCATACTTGCTCCGGACACTGCGAGAGGGCTGTACAAGCAATGATCACACGCACGGCACAGCGGACACACCAGGAACCGCGGTGTTGGCCGTCGAATGGCGCTAGCTGCGCAGCATTTGTGCACCGCCGCCGTCAGTGTCAGCCAGTTTGACGTGGCATACGGAGCTCCATCGCAGTCTTTAACACTGGTAGCATGCCGCGACAGCGTGGACGTGAACCGTATGTGCAGTTGACGGACTTTGAGCGAGGTCGTATAGTGGGCATGCGGGAGGCCGGGTGGACGCACCGCCGAATTGCTCAACACGTGGGGCGTGAGGTCTCCACAGTACATCGATGTTGTCGCCAGTGGTCGGCGGAAGGTGCACGTGCCCGTCGACCTGGGACCGGACCGCAGCGACGCACGGATGCACGCCAAGACCGTAGGATCCTACGCAGTGCCGTAGGGGACCGCACCGCCACTTCCCAGCAAATTAGGGACACTGTTGCTCCTGGGGTATCGGCGAGGACCATTCGCAACCGTCTCCCTGAAGCTGGGCTACGGTTCCCCACACCGTTAGGCCGTCTTCCGCTCACGCCCCAACATCGTGCAGCCCGCCTCCAGTGGTGTCGCGACAGGCGTGAATGGAGGGACGAATGGAGACGTGTCGTCTTCAGCGATGAGAGTCGCTTCTGCCTTGGTGCCAATGATGGTCGTATGCGTGTTTGGCGCCGTGCAGGTGAGCGCCACAATCAGGACTGCATACGACCGAGGCACACAGGGCCAACACCCGGCATCATGGTGTGGGGAGCGATCTCCTACACTGGCCGTACACCACTGGTGATCGTCGAGGGGACACTGAATAGTGCACGGTACATCCAAACCGTCATCGAACCCATCGTTCTACCATTCCTAGACCGGCAAGGGAACTTGCTGTTCCAACAGGACAATGCACGTCCGCATGTATCCCGTGCCACCCAACGTGCTCTAGAAGGTGTAAGTCAACTACCCTGGCCAGCAAGATCTCCGGATCTGTCCCCCATTGAGCATGTTTGGGACTGGATGAAGCGTCGTCTCACGCGGTCTGCACGTCCAGCACGAACGCTGGTCCAACTGAGGCGCCAGGTGGAAATGGCATGGCAAGCCGTTCCACAGGACTACATCCAGCATCTCTACGATCGTCTCCATGGGAGAATAGCAGCCTGCATTGCTGCGAAAGGTGGATATACACTGTACTAGTGCCGACATTGTGCATGCTCTGTTGCCTGTGTCTATGTGCCTGTGGTTCTGTCAGTGTGATCATGTGATGTATCTGACCCCAGGAATGTGTCAATAAAGTTTCCCCTTCCTGGGACAATGAATTCACGGTGTTCTTATTTCAGTTTCCAGGAGTGTATTTTTTCGTGGGTGAATTTTCATGATGCCGCTCCACTGATTGCCTCTTCGTCGCTGGTGAAAAATGATGGAGCCATGTTTTATCACCTGTCAAAATTCTTCCAAGAAATTAATCTCCACCATTCTCATACTGTTCCAAAAGTTCGCTGCATACCGTTTTTCTTGTTTCTTTGTGAGCCACTGTCAGCATCCTGGGAACCCACCTGGCACAAACCTTTTAACGCCAACACTTCCAGTATTCTGCAAACACTTCCTTCCCCTATCCCAACGTAGCGTGACAATTCGTTCACTGTTGATGCATCTGTCAGCAGTCAGCAATTCGTTAACTCTCTGCACACTGTTTGGAGTGTGTGCAGTACGAAGCCTGCCGCTGCGAGGACAATCCTCAATACTGCCGTGCCCGCTTTCATCACGTAACCTGCTTGCCCACCGACTAACTGTACTGCAATCGACAGCAGCATCTCCCTACACTTTTTTCAACCTCTTATGGATGTTTCCCACTGTCTCGTTTTCACAGCACAGGAATTCTATGGCAGCACGTTGCTTCTGACGAACGTCAAGTGCAGCAGCCATCTTGAAGACATGCTATGACGGCGCCACTCACGGGAACAGGTTGAACTAAATTTGAAAACAAGCGGGAAGGATGTATCTACACACTGTAAAACTTTCACACATGCAGAATGAAAACTGTCTTTTTACGAAAATAATTGCGAGGTGCCGGGGCTATGAGTATATGTAACAGTAAATTCTTCTAGAATCTCCATATGGAAATGATGCTCTAAGCTCCCCCTCTTCCAACTTCGACTTTTGCTGTTGCACATGGATTAAGAAGAAACGCGAACTGACTGTAATCGACCCTGCGAGTAGAAAAGAGTTTGGCACCTGCAATAATTTAATTTGATAGAAATTAATTTGTTAAAGGAAAGTTTCATTAACGTAGTGAGAAATGAAAGGGTTGCTCAACCGATCAACAGAATGAAAGGACCGTTGCTATTCACAATATACATAAATGACCGTGTGGATGACATCGGAAGTTCACTGAGGCTTTTTTCAGATGATGCTGTAATACATCGAGAGGTTGTAGCAATGAAAAATTGTACTGAAATGCAGGAGGATCTGCAGCGAATTGACGCATGGTGCAGGGAATGGCAACTGAATCTCAATGTAGACAAGTTTAATGTGCTGCGAATACATAGAAAGAAAGATCCCTTATCATTTAGCTACAATATAGCAGGTCAGCAACTGGAAGCAGTTAATGCCATAAATTATCTGGGAGTAGGCATTAGGAGTGATTTAAACTGGAATCATCATATAAAGTTGATCGTCGGTAAAGCAGATGTCAGACTCAGATTCATTGGAAGAATCCCAAGGAAATGCAACCCGAAAACAAGGGAAGTAGGTTACAGTACGCTTGTTCGCCCACTGCTTGAATACTGCTCAGAAGTGTGGGATCCGTACCAGATAGGGTTGATAGAAGAGATAGAGAATATCCAACGGAGAGCAGCGCGCTTCGTTACAGGATCATTTAGTAATCACGAAAGCATTACGGAGATGATAGATAAACTCCAGTGGAAGACTCTGCAGGAGAGACGCTCAGTAGCTCGTTACGGGCTTTTGTTAAAGTTTCGAGAACGTACCTTCACCGAGGAGTCAAGCAGTATATTGCTCCCTTCTACGTATATCTCGCGAAGAGACCATGAGGATAAAATCAGAGAGATTAGAGCCCACACAGAAGCATACCGACAATCCTTCTTTCCAAGAACAATACGTGACTGGAATAGAAGGGAGAGCCGATAGAGGTACTCAAGGTACCCTCCGCCACACACCGTCAGGTGGCTTGCGGAGTATGGATGTAGACAGATAGATAGATAGATGAAAGTTCTGTCCAAAATAACAATTTGATTCACTATGACTAAACTCAAAATAATAAACAACACACATGAAACATTTACAATATGTCGAATTGGATACTCAAATAAATGCTGTGAAGGTGAAGTTGTCCATAAACTAGATTGTGACATTTATGACCAAGTGGTATGTAGAGCCAATTCCTTGCAACTCAAATCTCAACAGAAAGACACAGCCAACCCAACATTAATTGCTGCTACAGTAGTGAGAACTCAGACAATGAACTTCCAAGATAGAACCACGTTAGAAAAGACGAGAACAGGAGCTCTCTGCTGAGCTCTGACTATCACATAGCAAAATTCCCTAATCTACTGGTGCTCCAGCATACATTACCAAGGTGTCTTCTTAACTGCAAGGACACTATCTGGCATACCGGAGGCGATGGCTGGTCGATGTCCCGTCGTGGTGATAACGTCGCGAGTATAGCTCGAAACAAATTATCCTCGTCTGGTTGTTCCAGACTGCAGACTTCCTAGCAACACAAATGCGCCTCTGAGGGAGACGAAGAGGGCTCGCTACACAATCACTGACGGTACAGTGATTGATTTTAATAAACGAAGTCACACAGTAACTCCGATACAGTCAACTTTAGCCAAAACTGCTCAAGATGGACAACCATTGGCCGCTTGTACGCAGAACGCTCAATTGCCAACTGTACTCGGAAAGTTACGTTGAAGTCGAAACTTCAGCAACTTCGTCAAAAAGTTGCACGTAAATGAAAGTATATTAGACAGCCAACGGAAGGCAGGCTGTCCAGAGCAGCGAGAGCTCAGTCTTGTAACCTATTCCGACCGAAAGATTAGAGCCGACTCTACCAAGAACACCCGTACAATTCGAACACAGAACATTACCGCCCTCACGACAGTGAGGGCGGTAATGTTCTGAGTTGCGCCAATCAGCAACTCGAAAATCGGCCAAAATTTCACTCTATTGCCGAAGCGCTACTATTCCACCAATGGAGACACTTGGCGTCAATGTCTGTGCCGATTTTGCTACGTCACGGAGCTATCCCGTGAGCAAACCAATCACAGCTATGATTTTGCAGAAATTGCGGGAATTTGCCCGCCAAGACTGCCTGGGAACACAAGTCATTTCCACGCCTCGCTGGTAGCCTGTCAGAAAGTGTGTTCACTAAGTTTCTGCGAAGTAACGGAATCTCTAACCCCAGCTGCTCCTTCACACCCCTGTGGGCGTCTCGCCCCCGCACTTATTACAATGTCGGCGTCTGGACAGCATCCATTCGACTCCCTCATCCTCGTCGGCTTAACCCTTTCACTATCAGCAGAACCCGCCTGTCACCAGACCACCCGGGTGACGAGAGACGCTGCGTGGGAAGTGTGCGTGTGAAGGAATAGCAACTTTTCAGCGCAAGCTATTAGAGAGGAAAATATTCATATCTTCTGAGTTCTGAATACTAGCCTTGTAATGACAATACCCGGCCATACTGAAACGTCCCCTTAGAAAAAATATTGACTTACTGTGCTGATAAATCTCTTACATTGATTTTCAAACAGCTGAGCAAAACTGAACGTACCCATACATTTCACTATTTACCTATTCTGGTCAACACTAAACTGACACACAATACTTTTTAGCGCAACGCAATCTGACTCTCAATAATCGCTACAAAAGAATGGCCCTGACTAATATTAACCTATACCTTTCACAAATCACTTACCTCACAAAAATCTTCGTTACTCGAATTACTGCAATACAGCGAGCGCCACTGCTGCCAGCTAAATAAAAGATTCAAACTACTGAAGGCACTAACTACTGATAGGCATAGTTATCAAATGAAAGATTTCGATAGATAAAAACAATATATTTACCTTAATAGTGCTCAAAAGTCATATATATATATATATATATATATATATATATATATATATATATATATATATACCAGTTCATGACATCCATTCTTACAAATGTACTGTCTCTGATGGACAGACGTCCAGATCATCCGCTCTCAAAACTCCGCCATCTCTTTCCCCACATCCACCACTGCTGGCTGCTCACCTCCAACTGTGCAACGCTACGCGCTTTTCCCATCCAACTGCCGAACACTACAATAGCGAATATTACAACAATGCCACCCAGCCACAGACTGCACACAGCACAGCCAGTAATTTTCTTACAGAGCGCTACGTGGCGTTACCAATATAAAAACCTAAACAGCCTACTTACAAGCTTTGTAATGTCAATACTCGGCCATACTGCCCCAAATCGAATTACTCAGAATATGATATAAATATGAGAGGAGGCAAGTCACTGTGTGCATCTAAACGTATGCCACCTCTCACAGTGTGCACTTCTTTCGGAGTGACCCTCGTACTACTTGGTAGTGGCACATCAAGCGAAAGTTAATTTCGTCCTTAAGTTTTGCACAGCAGTGTAATACCAAACACTTGCTATGATTGTATCCCGAACTTCGCATAACTTTCTTTTACCTACGAATCTTCTAAGAGCATTGGCGAGACCTGTGGCTCCGTGTACAGTGTGTAATGGTCGCCTGGTCGTAGATACTGCTAATTGCTATAATCGCACTATTTCAGTCCCATTTACGGAGCTTGTTAGCACTTGATGTTAGGTTGGCGCCATTAAAATGCATTGTGTTGTGGTAATCGCTGCTACTTGCTGGATCGCTGCTGTCTCTCGATGCTGATGCTGGCTCTACATCTGGTTGTCTAGGGTTAAAAACATGAGGTCCCGTGTTTTTTTATGTGCTTTTGATGATAAAGAACGAGCGAAACCAACAAATATGTAAACTTCAAATATTTATTACTCTGGTGGCCATCTTAATTCCACTGTCCACCAAAGAAAATGACTCAGTAGTACTTCCGTTACATGTTCTTTGCAGTGTTTATCCACCTCAAACAATAACACACAAACACACTTTACCAAAGTGACATTCCGACTGGCTCCCGACCGTTCTTGCTGCTTGTATTTATAACATTGTCAAAGAACTACTAAAAAGAGATATAGTTTACAAGTCACATGTACATCTGTTATCATAATTTGTGCAGAAAAGTTATTAATTTGCATCGAGTGACATAATTTAACATGTTATTAAAATGACAGACAGATTTGTTGACTTGACAGAATAATTCTTTGTTACAAAAAGGCCGTTTTTTAGAAGTTTGTCAATTGACTTCTCTAATTTGCATAAATAAATAAATAACATGAATTATTAAGAATTACATTGGTTTTCGTCTAAAATAGGATTGCTTACGTGAATACTGAGTGAAACCGCTCCTAATGAACAAATAGGTTGCACTGGGTGAGTTTTATTGAAGGAGATCTAAAATACCAAAGTTGGCCACTATTTTTCGTACTTCATATTAATTATTTAAGATGAACTCAGTGTTTTTACATGATGACATTTGCTGTATCAGTGATCAAGTGATATAAACTTTTGTGTGGGTCAGTTATTCAGTATAATTTAATGGGTTGACTGTTTATGGAGACATGCTATGCAATCATTGTTAACATGCACAATAACTTTTCTGTAATCATAAATACTCGTTAAACTGGTTGAATTTGGAGTGTATCGCATACTTCGGTACAGTAAAGCCTTAAATATGTTCCGTTACAAGTGGCAGCGGGCAAGAAGCGGCAGGTCCCTCTCGGGTGGCGCCCCGTTGGCGGTCCCCACGCACGCTCGGACGGTCCGCCGAGTGGCTAATGTCCCACCGACCCTGCCCTAACGAGCTGTATTCATAATCGCCGGCGGAGGCTTCTGAGGGCGGACCTCCTGCCGCCGGCGCAGGCGCCCTGCGGCGAAACGGCGCCCTGCTACTGACCCGCCGACCGACCGCCACAGGCTGTTTCCTCGGTTTCCAAGGGGAGACTGGCTACGAATTCGAGCCGCGCATTGCGAAAGTACAAAGACAGCTTCGAAACTGGCTGTTACGTTTTTTAGTTTAAAACCTGTACAACAGGCAGGCTGTCAGCAGCACTCTACGCTGCTCTTCAGCCATTGAATACACATAAGTTACAGAACGGTGGGTAATAAAACAGTAGACACATGAAGACAAGTCCGCAGCTCGTGGTCGTGCGGTAGCGTTCTCGCTTCCCACGCCCGGGTTCCCGGGTTCGATTCCCGGCGGGGTCAAGGATTTTCTCTGCCTCGTGATGGCTGAGTGTTGTGTGCTGTCCTTAGGTTAGTTAGGTTTAAGTAGTTCTAAGTTCTAGGGGACTGATGACCATAGATGTTAAGTCCCATAGTGCTCAGAGCCATTTGAACCATTTTTGAACATAAAGACAAACACGGAGCCGTTCACACTCGACGATAATCCACACTGCAAACTGTTGATACGACGCACAAACACTGAAGATGGCGATGGCACAGGTGAGCGATGGAGTGCGACGGTGAACACTAAACACGACGCCACACACGAGACACTGATGGCGATGATCTCCGGCGCGCGAAAGTCCACGTAGCGTGTGCGAGACCTGTCACGAGAGGAGGAGGGGGGGGGGAGTGGAAGAGGGAGAGGGGAGAGCAGAGATCCCATGGGCAGAGGAGATAGGGGGTAGGGAGGAAGGGGGAGGGGAAGCCCAGGGGAAGAGGGATGGAGGAAGGGGGACGGGGGGAAAAGGAGAGGGGTGACAAATGAAAGGACACAGGAAGTGGGGGGGAGGATCAAAGCTGATAGGAGGGGTAGATGGAGGGGAGGAGGACATCATCAGGGAGGGGGAGCTGGCGGAAGCCACCTTGGGAGACGGTAAGGAGGGTGGAGAGATGGAGACCGGGTGGGACGTGGGAATACAGGCGCGGCAGCGGGCGGGAGTGGGAGAGGATGGGTGAGACAAGCGGATGAGGAGGATCGAGTTTGCGGGAGGTGTACAGGATGCGTATCCTTTCAAGGAAAAGGAGGAGGTGGGGGAAGGGGTTGAGATCATACAGGATCCGTGTGGGGGAGGGGAGACGGATGCGATAGGCGAGGCGGAGAGCATGGCGTTCAAGGGTTTGTAGGGATTTATAAAAGGTAGGGGGGGGGGGTAACAAAGGATAGGGCGGATGAGTGATTTATAGGTGTGGAGGAAGGTGGAGGGGTCCAGACCCCACGTACGGCCGGAAAGGAGCTTGAGGAGACGGAGTCGGGAGCGTGCCTTGGCTTGGATTGTCCGGAGATGGGGAGTCCAGGAGAGGCGACGGTCGAGGGTGACGCCAAGGTATTTAAGGGTGGGAGTGAGGGCGATAGGACGGCCATAGACGGTGAGATAGAAATCAAGGAGGCGGAAGGAAGGGGTGGTTTTGCCTACAATGATCGCCTGGCTGTTACGTTCCCAACTTGGAGCATTTATTCTCCAGTTTATACTATTTCATTATTTTTCTGTATGTCCATATTTTTAGAAATGGTTTCGGGACTCGCCTGTTCGATAGAGGATGTCAACCATCAGATTTGACGCCTGAAAGTTGTTTAGTTTGACATCCTCTTGTAAGACGTGTATATTTCTATTGTCTATTTTCAAACTGTTGTGTACATAGTTCCGCATAGTCAGCGCGTACACAACTTTCCCACTGGAGCGCGCCCCGCTAAGCACAACAGCGCAGGGGCAGCGCTCGTCCGTCTCCGCACTACGAGATGGCGCTGTCTTAGAGACAGACCAAATTCTGCTTCCGCCGATCCGCGTATTAATATTAGCCAATGAGATTGCTGCTAAAGTAGAACCTTTTCTCCTCGCGGATCACACTCGCGCAGTGATACCTGAACGCGCGAGGGATTATAACGAGTGTACAGACCTCCGATTAATCAGTCTGTAGTCAAGTTTCAGTCTGTGCCTAATAAGATTACCATATTTCTGTACATAGCCATGAAGAGAAATGTATAGGCACTTCGTCAAGTATCAGAGATACGTGAGAATAAGATTAACGCAACAAGACCAAAGGAACTGCAGATTGTCAATTGTACACAGCATCCAGAATCAAGTTACGTAACGTCTGTGAGTTTTATTATTTTAATAAATGTGTGCGAAAATTAATCAAGTTCTGTTTAAAGTTGGTCACCGTCAATCTGCTACTCTAAGTGGCATTTCTATCGTCTGACCTAACGGCAGACCACGAGACATATTGCTGACACTCGTCTACTTCATTAGAGTGACAAGTCAAATAATCTGATGGTCTGTGTACCGAAGGTCTTACAGGAAACACACCACACAAACCACAATTTTATATTTTATTAAGGGGGGGGGGGGGGGGGTAGGACATCAAACGGGCCGACCTGTAGCAGGAGAGGCACCACAGGGCATTTTATTTTCTGCTGTCTATGCTTTTACAAATAAATTCATAAAACTTTGTCAGCATGACCAGGAAGGATTCAGGATTCACACTCATAGCAGTGGAAGTGCAAAAACATAACACAATAAATTTTTTCAGATATGAAATTTCATCATTATTTTAGTCACTGTTGGATCCATTTGTTTCTATAGGTACATCTTTCTTCGCAAGTAAGAGAGATTCTTTGATGAATTTTGCACAGCATACAAACCATACTTACAGGTGTATGAAACTCTAGAATTTTCGAAAGCTATTAAAAAATGTGGTAAAAATTCAGATAATTAACTACAAAATTTGATTTTTTTCTAAACATAAAGTTTAAAACGTAACAGCTCATTCATTTTTTTCATGAATTAAATGGATTCTAGAGTTTCAGACACCTGTAAGTATGGTTTGTATGCTGTGCAAAATTCATCGAACAGTCTCTCTTACTTATGAAGAAAAGTGTACCTATAGCAACAAATGCAGCCAATAGTAAGTGAAAAAATGATGAAATTTCACATGTAAAAAAAATATTTTGTTATGTTTTTGAAATTCCGCTGCTACTAGTGTGAATCTTGAATCCTTCCAGGTCATGCTGACAGTTTTATGAATTTACCTGTAAAAGTATAGACAGTGGAAATTAAAATGTCCTGTGGTGCCTCTCCTGCTCCAAGTCGGCCCGTCTGACGTCCTACCCCCCTTAATAGGATTAAGTACGAATAATTAATAATATTTGTCATTTTGGAAATAATTGTGGTAGCAGGGAATGTCTGCACCAAAGTATTGTTGGCAGGAGAGACCGCACATTGATATAATTTTAAAAAGGGCAGGAGAGACCGCGTAAGGATACATTTTAAGAAAAGAGCGGGAAATACCGCACATTGATACGTTTTGTAATGGTAGCAGGGATTGTCTGTACCAGAAAGCATTGTTGGAGGGAGAGACCGGACTTTAGCGCTCGTAGGAAGTCAGTAGGCCGGCCGGTGTGACCAAGCGGTTAAAGGCGCTACAGTCTGGAACCGCGTGACCGCTACGGTCGCAGGTTCGAATCCTGCCTCGGGCATGGATGTGTGTGATGTCCTTAGGTTAGTTAGGTTTAAGTAGTTCTAAGTTCTAGGGGACTGATGTCCCATAGTGCTCAGAGCCATTTGAACCATTTTTGAAGTCAGTAGTAAGCGAGATGTGAAGCGAGTCGGTAGCAGGTCTGAAGCGAGAGGTTGAGAGGAGCGGTGTGCCTGCCAGCCACCAGATATGATTTACAAGACATTATTAACGGACGTACAGAGACATCAGCTAACTATTATCATAAGAGGAACTAATATTATTGAATTTTTTTTTTAATTTAGAAACTCAAGCCTACAGAAGGTATGTTTGCGCAATGCTAGTGTAAGATTGTTGTAAAAAGTAAGTCCCATTTGAACGTTTGTAAAATCATTTCATTACCAGCAGTAAATATTTGAAGAAAAGTTTTGAGAATATAATAAATTTTTGCCAGGAATGTTGCATTACTGATTACAATCCATCCCAAAAACCATCAACGTAAAACTTTACAAAATTTTATTGTTGTCAAGAAAAAATTTAACTATGAATTACATAACTTCAGTCAAATTAATTAAAGAATAACGCCAGCTTTGCTATTAAAGAAAAACGTCAGCTTTGGTAATAAATACAACCACTTATTATGACAGCCCACCAGCAGCTAATAGAGTATAGTAAAACAGTGTAAGTATATTCATGTCGCAGTTCGATGTAGCAATCAGATGGCGATCCAGTAACAGTAAAAAAGGTAAGGAACAGTTTTGGGTTATTGCAGGTAACGACTAAGGGTGACGACGAAGACAAATTCTATGTTTCATCGAAATAGTCAGCAAATCACATTTAATAAGCAGCATTTAAATTTGTATGCGAAGATTGCACTTATTATCATTAAGAAAGAGAATTAATTTCAAAGGCAAGATTTCATTTGTTATTATTAAGCAAGAGATAGAAATCCTAAGGGATGGTTTCATAGGTTATTGTAGAAGGTAAGGTTGCGTAACAAGAGATATAGAGGAGACGGGAAGGTTTCACTGTATTTATTTGTTTTGTCCGTAGGTTGACGCAGGTCTAATGCGAATACAGTTCTGTTTTTAATTACCGATTGTTGACAATATACTTGACCTTCGACTCATTCCTGGAGGTGTGCACAAAGTATTCTTTTGAGTTTCACGTGAAGCGCCCAACCAATTCACATCTCGCCTCTTGGCCATTTCTGGGTCGTGTGTTTGAAGAGGCAGTTGTATGCTGGCGTGCTTGAACGTTGTCCGCTCCTACTCGCCGTAATTGATTTCCCCAGGTTCGCGGTATATGCATGACTTCGGCAGCAGTGAAAGCGACAGAGCCGGCACCTCCAGATGGCAAAGCGTTATAAGAAAAATGGCACGGGCCAGGCAAGTCACGAGACATTTATCGCAGCGTAAAAGAGTCCAGAGCGGTAATCCGAGTGGCATGGACTCGGAATCCTACGTGGGAACTTTTTATTTTTTGTTTTCAGGTCTTACGCTACGTATATTGCAAATAAACCTGCATCACATTCAATGTATTGCTTTTAGTAATATTGTCATGAATTGCATAAAAAAGAAAGGCAAAGAAAACTTGGGGATTGAAAATAAATTTCTAGGAAGCAAGTGTAAGGTGTACACGAGAACTTAATAGATAAAATAAGATTCTTTTACTGTTTTACAGTTGATGATTTATACGTCATCGTAAATACACGGGAACTTATTATTAGCATGCAGCTACCGAGGGCTGCTGGAAGGTCAACGTTAAACGTCGTATGCTTTAATTACAATACCATCCTGGAAAGTTATTTACAGTGTTCTCCTGGACGCTTGAAGTGCAGTCCCTTCATGGAAATTATTTGCAATCCTAAATTTTTGCTTTTCCGTTTCACACCTTTCATCAAAATATTAATAAATACAATACATTGAGCATTGTTTCGGCGTAATTGCAGTGTAAGTAAAGTAGAAACTGAAAATAATTGTTTTCTTAAAGACGTCCCCACTTATGGAAGATACCACACGACCCTCGGATTATCGTCCTGTACTCTTTCCGCTGTGCCAACCATGGTCTGGTAACTATGTCAATATAAACGGCTGACGTCTCTCCCTAACCGTAGCAAAGATGCTTCGCTTTTCTAAGCGCTTGGGCATTTGGAGCTCCAAATTCTGTCATTTTAAAGTCCTGGCCAAGCCCGGCATATGCCATTAAAAAAAGGCGATGAGCAGTCTTGGTTGGCACTTGGTTGCAAATTATAGGCGACGCAAGTGGATTCTAAACGGAAAATGAATGATAAGCAAAAAAGGGAAAATAAAGAAGTCAATACAGTGCTGAATGACACGGCAAAGCATTACAAATAAAAAAGCTACATTTAAACTAATTAACTGAATAAAAATCACAAAGTATTTTGATTATATTTAAAAAATTAAAAAATTCGGTGCATTTGACGAGATTCGAACCTTCGATGCGTCAGGTTAACACACTGATCACTACGCTATGGAATCCTGCCTCGGGCATGGATGTGTGTGAGGTCCTTAGGTTAGTTAGGTTTAAGTAGTTCTAAGTTCTAGTGGACTGATGACCTCAGAAGTTAAGTCCCATAGTGCTCAGAGCCATTTGAACCATTTTGAACACTCCAAAAGTCTCTTGTAAATGGCTCTAATGACTCAGTTACAACGAATAATTGACAGCCTTCAAAAATTCAGTTTCTTCCAATTCGAAGATTAATCTACTATCAGCCGATATCTGCGATTATAATAACTGTGTAGATGACGGCTGAATCGCGGCTTATGCAGAAAGATTCGTTAATGTATGGTTAGTGCTGCGTATGACACATGTGTATTTGTTAGCATCGTTGCGCGCGTGCGCATGCGTGTGTGTGTGTGTGTGTGTGTGTGTGTGTGTGTGTGTGTGTGTGTTGTTTTTGGTATGTATATCATGCTTGACGAAAAACGAAATAAAAGGGCCAGATTCAGGTTCAAATATGGACTTAACTTCTGACGTCATCAGCCCCCTATAACTTAGAACTACTTAAACCTAACCAACCTAAGGACATCACACACATCCATACCCGAGGCAGGATTCGAACCTGCGACTGTAGCGGTCACGCGGTTCCAGACTGTAGCGCCTAGAACCGCTCGGCCACCCCGGCCGGCCCAGACTCAAGATTCGGGGTCCAAACATATAAAGAAAGAAACCCGGACAAAGAATTGAAAGCGTACTAATTGTTGTGACTGTTTGGTAACGGTCAACGACTGAGCGTAATCAGCTCCAGTGCGTGAAGTGTCAACTATTGAGTAACTTTAATCAGACTCTAGTAGCTTTCTTTCAGGCAGGGATGCCCTCTTTGGCTGTGATGGCGCTTTACACTCCACTTTCCTTCTTTCCAATTTGTTTCTATATTGATATATGATTGAGTGGCAGTTTATTCTAAAACTGTTTTTTTAATACAGGTGTTAAAATTTCGTCACCGTCTCAGTACGCGGAAGGCAGCCACAGCACACGATTCGACAACACACGAGACGGTTGTAGCTTATGTTGTCGGCTGATACGTTGGTGACAAATACACATGAGCGTGTCAGCTTGTGGGCCCACTACTTCCCTGGATAACATCTACAGGGTGTTTCAAAAATGACCGGTACATTTGAAACGGCAATAAAAACTAAACGAGCAGCGATAGAAATACGCCGTTTGTTGCAATATGCTTGGGACAACAGTACATTTTCAGGCGGACAAACTTTCGAAATTACAGTAGTTACAATTTTCAACAACAGATGGCGCTGCAAGTGATGTGGAAGATATAGAAGACAACGCAGACTGTGGGTGCGCCATTCTGTACGTCGTCTTTCTGCTGTAAGCGTGTGCTGTTCACAACGTGCAACTGTGCTGTAGACAACATGGTTTATTCCTTAGAACAGAGGATTTTTCTGGTGTTGCAATTCCACCGCCTAGAACACACTGTTGTTGCAACAAGACGAAGTTTTCAACGGAGGTTTAATGTAACCAAAGGACCGAAAAGCGATGCAATAAGGGATCTGTTTGAACGGACTGGGAACGTGACAGATGAACGTGCTGGAAAGGTAGGGCGACCGCGTACGGCAAACACAGAGGGCAACGCGCAGCTAGTGCAGCAGGTGATCCGACAGCGGCCTCGGGTTTCCGTTCGCCGTGTTGCAGCTGCGGTCCAAATGACGCCAACGTCCACGTATCGTCTCATGCGCCTGAGTTTACACCTCTATCCGTACAAAATTCAAACGCGGCAACCCCTCAGCGCCGCTACCAATGCTGCACGAGAGACATTCGCTAACGATATAGTGCACAGGATTGATGACGGCGATATGCATGTGGGCAGCATTTGGTTTACTGACGAAGCTTATTTTTACCTGGACGGCTTCGTCAATAAACAGAACTGGCGCATATGGGGAACCGAAAAGTCCCATGTTGCAGTCCCATCGTCCCTGCATCCTCAAAAAGTACTGGTGTGGGCCGCCATTTCTTCCAAAGGAATCATTGGCCCATTTTTCAGATCCGAAACGATTACTGCATCACGCTATCTGGACATTCTTCGTGAATTTGTGGCGGTACAAACTGCCTTAGACGACACTGCGAACACCTCGTGGTTTATGCAAGATGGTGCCCGGCCACATCGCACGGCCGACGTCTTTAATTTCCTGAATGAATATTTCGATGATCGTGTGATTGCTTTGGACTATCCGAAACATACAGGAGGCGGCGTGGATTGGCCTCCCTATTCGCCAGACATGAACCCCTGTGACTTCTTTCTGTGGGGACACTTGAAAGACCAGGTGCACCGCCAGAATCCAGAAACAATTGAACAGCTGAAGCAGTACATCTCATCTGCATGTGAAGCCATTCCGCCAGACACGTTGTCAAAGGTTTCGGGTAATTTCATTCAGAGACTACGCCATATTATTGCTACGCATGGTGGATATGTGGAAAATATCGTACTATAGAGTTTCCCAGACCGCAGCGCCATCTGTTGTTGAAAATTGTAACTACTGTAATTTCGAAAGTTTGTCTGCCTGAAAATGTACTGTTGCCCCAAGCAAATTGCAACAAACGGTGTATTTCTATCGCTGCTCGTTTAGTTTTTATTGTTGTTTCAAATATACCGGTCATTTTTGAAACACCCTGTATGAGGGGCATTGTCTGCTGCTCGTCATAGCCCGACGAGAACATATTTTAATCAGTAAAGTGATGGCCGCTCGTGATTTTAACACAGACATGAGCCGGCTGCGGTGGTCGTGCGGTTCTAGGCGCTCCAATCCGGAACCGCGAGACTGCTACGGTCGCAGGTTCGAATCCTGCCTCGGGCATGGATGTGTGTGATTTCCTTAGGTTAGTTAGGTTTAATTAGTTCTAAGTTCTAGGTGACTGATGACCTCAGAAATTAAGTCGCATGGTGCTGAGAGGCATTTTGAACACAGACATGACATTCATCGTAGATGATGATTTTTTATCGACTGATGATGCTGTCTTATCAACTGAGGACGCAAGGAAGGAAGAAGAGCGAGTAGTATGCTGTTCAGCTGGGCGGTTTTAAACCGCTGAAGCCAATCCTAATTTACAGGAAAACGTTTTTCAAACTTCGAAGCTAATTTTCTCATTTCTCGTATTTTCAAAATTGTTTCCCTGGTAAATTGTTGTCAAATACACGAATAACTTTGTAAAAGCTTCAGAGGATAGTCTACAATTTAATGCTAGAATTTCTGCTGAAGAATGACAACTGTGTAAGTTATAAATTTGTGATAGATGTAAAAATGGTACTTAAACGGTTAAGGGAAGCAGTTTATTATAAAACAGTTACCACAAGTGGTTACTTGTACCTAAGTATTATGGCTACAACGTTCAATTTGAATAAATGTAAAATGTTTGTAACTTATTGGGATATTAAGTATTGTAGCAAAATCGTTATATGTTGTTTACATCGGTGGTTCTTACAGTGCTTTTGGTTTAAGATTGGGGTGGGAGAGGCGGCCATTGCCCCTCATGATTCTCTCCCCCCCCCCCCCAACCCCCTACCCCCTTCCCTCATTGGATCCGCTTGTGCCTTTAGACTAGCGGCATCGTTGTTTATTTTTATCCACTGACGTGTGGTGTTGCTCGCTTGCATTGATGACGACAGGAGCACGGGAGGGGAGGGGTGGGGAGGGGAGGGGAGGGGAGAAGAGTGTCATACGGCGTGATTAAAGAGCCTGGAGCAGCACGGGCAGACGTGCCTGCAGAGGCTGTTCACAGAGCCGGATGAACCCCCTGCGGCGCTGCATCCAAACACAGCGCTTCCAGTGGCTACACACGCCCAGCCGGCCGCGGCTGGCCGCCACTGCAAACAATAATCTGCTGAGTGCCTTGCACTTAGAACAATGACGCTAATAACGCTACGTGCGGTGCGATGCGGCGCGAACCGCGCCAAAGGCAGCGTACCGGCGCAGTCGCCCGCGAATTCCCGTCGCTCGCAACGCTACGGTCTCTGTGCGCTAGCGTGCATCCCCGTCCCTACCTCCCGTTTGTCACATGATCGATTTTATCACCAAAAACAGGATGGACACCAGTGACACCACGAAGCCAGATGTTATCTCTGCGATACGATTCTATTGAACTCGCCGCTCGTTTCGTACATTCCTCATCGATTGCGACCAATCTCTCGATTCCAAATCGATTGCTACATATCTACTACTTTGTGATAACACCCTAAACTTCTGCGTGACACAAATTGGTTCCATTGTAACATTCAGGCACTGTCGGCTACTGCAAAAGATTGCTTGAAATTATCCGGCCCTTTCCCAACGATCTCCTTATTTACATTAGATTAGATTAATTATTCATTCTATGGACCCATAAAAGAGCGGATCCTCCTGGATGTGGAACACGTCAGATAATCACATTACAAAAATGTAATTAGAAAAACTTGAGTTTCATTAATTTTAATGCTCCTCAGTCAATAAACAGTAAAATTATGTACACGAATTAATTTTAAACTTCTAATATTTACAGGTTTAATACTTACATCTGCTTTCATTAAATCCATCATTCAGACATTTGCTAGTTCCTTGGCTATTACAACCAAGTATTGCCAAAATTAAAGTAAATTATTCATTTCAGTGATCCTCAGTTAAGAACAGTCAGATTATGTACATAACTTCCACTATTTACAGACTTAAGACTTACATCTGCTTTCCATACAGCCATCATTCACGCAGTAGGTAGTTACTTGGCTGTTACAACCAAGTATTCTCAAAAATTAAAGTATAATAAATTTTCATTAAAATGGTCTACTGCACTTGAGAAGCTCATGGATGGAATAGGAGTTGGCCACTAAAAATTCTTTTAAATTATGTTTAAATTGTGCCTTGCCTGAAACTAAACTCTTAATGGTTCCTGGTAACTTATTGAAAATATGTGTTGCTGAATACTGGACTCCTTTCTGGGCAAGAGTAAGTGATTTTAAATCTTTATGTATATTGTTCTTATTCCTAGTATTGATACTGTGTACTAAGCAGTTAGTTGCAAAAAGAGATGTATTATTTACAACAAACTTAATTAAGGAATTGCCGGCCGCGGTGGTCTAGCGGTTCTGGCGCTGCAGTCCGGAACCGCGGGACTGCTACGGTCGCAGGTTCGAATCCTGCCTCGGGCATGGGTGTGTGTGATGTCCTTAGGTTAGTTCGGTTTAAGTAGTTCTAAGTTCTAGGGCACTTATGACCTAAGATGTTGAGTCCCATAGTGCTCAGAGCCATTTGAACCATTTCATTAAGGAATAAATATACTGAGAAGCTGCGGTTAATATACCAAATTCTTTGAATAGGTTTCGAAATGATGCTCTTGGATTTACACTACTCATTACTCTTATTATACGCTTCCATGCTCTAAATTTTTTTCTCTGTTTGTGGAGTTACCCCAAAATACGATGCCATGACATAATGGAGTGAAAATAAGCAAAATATGTCACTTTTTTTATATTTATATCTCCTATGTCTGACATCATTCGCATTGCAAACACAGACTTGTTTAGGCGCTTTATCAGCTCGTTAATATGTTGCTCCCAACTGAATTTATTATCAAGTTGTAATCCCAAGAATTTTACACTCTCAACTTCTCCTGTTTCCATGTCTTCATATTTTATACGCATACCAGAAGGAAATCTCTTGGAAGTTCTGAACTGCATATAGTGGGTCTTTTCAAAGTTTAATGACAGTGAACTGTCTATGAACCACTTATTAATAACAGTAAAAATTTGATTAGCTGCCCTTTGTAAATTTATATTTGATTTACTATTTATTGCAATGTTTGTATCATCTGCAAATAAGAGAGACTTGGCATCTGGTAACGTAACAGATGACAGGTCATTAATATACACCAGAAACAGTAGCGGACCTAGTATGGAACGTTGGGGAACACCACATGTAATTTCTTCCCAGTCGGATGATGTCTGATTGCCTACTGCTGAATACTTACTCCATCTAGATTCTTCGTGTGTTTCAAGTTACCTTTTTTATTTCTCATTGAGAAATTATCCCGGTTCCAATAACATCTATTGGAAGTCGGAACCACCTGTTAATCGCTGTCACATTACGGGTTTTGTGGGCAGTAACTTTTATAATGTAATCTTGCAAAGCCTAATACAGTGTGAAACGTCCCCTTACAACAATTGTACACGACTGTGCTTAACCTGACACACAATATTATTTAGCGCAACGCAATCTATCAAAGATCCCTGCAAAAGAATGGCCCTGACTAACATTAACCTATACCTTTCACAAATCACTTACTTCACGAAAATCTTCGTTACTCGAAGTACTGCAATACAGCGAGCGCTACTACTGCCAGCTAAATAAAAGATTCAAACTACAGAAGGCACTAACTACTGATAGGGATAGTTAGCAAATGAAAGATTTTAATAGAGAACAAACAATGTATTTACCTTAACAGTCATAATATATATAGCAGTTCATGACAAATTACAAAACTCCGCCATCTCTCTCCTCACATCCGCCACTGCTGGCGGCTCACTTCCAACTGCGCAACGCTACGCGCTGTTCACATCCAGCTGCCGCTGCCCAACACTACAATGGCAGACAACAATGCAAACTAGCCACAGACTGCACACAGCACAGCCAGTGATTTTCATACAGAGCGCTACGTGGCATTACCAATATAAAAATCTAAACAGCCTACTTACATAGAGAAAACATAAACAGCCTACTTACATAGCCCCCATGCTCGCCACAAAAAATTTTACAAATTTTTTAGGCCAGTGGCCAATAATGATTTGATAAATTTTTTTTATAATTACACTAACAAAGATATCCAATGCACACACTTATTAATACAATGTTGGTCAAAAGCTAAAATTTTCTCACAGTCAATAAAGACAGTCCTGATCATTCATCATAATAGTAATTACAGTTTTTTTTACAAAGTCTCATTAGTAAAAAAAATTGCACACAGAAGTAGTGGATTTCCATGCAGTCTTGAAGAAGTAGTGGTGTCCAGGGATAGTTAGCAAAGGAAACATATTAATAGAGAACAAACAATGTATTTACCTTAATAGTCATAATATATATAGCAGTTCATGACAAATTACAAAACTCCGCCATCTCTCTCCTCACATCCACCACTGCCGGCGGCTCACCTCCAACTGCGCAACGCTACGCGCTGTTCACATCCAGCTGCCGCTGCCCAACGCTACAATGGCAGACAACTAGCCACAGACTGCACACAGCACAGCCAGTGGTTTTCATACAGAGCGCTACGTGGCGTTACCAATATAAAAATCTAAACAGCCTACTTACATAGAGAAAACATAAACAGCCTACTTACAAGTGTCTTCCATTTATCTGATGACAGCACGTGCGGGCATCTATTTGCCTACCACCGGAGACGTGTGGGCCGGTCGAATGCATTCCGCGTCTCCTTGCTGATACCACACTACGCGCTTTTGCTGACGGTGTCATTCTAAGAGCGAAACAAACGTCCGCTCCGATAACAGAATGGTCAGCGTGACGGACTGTCGTCCTAAGGGACCCGGGTTCGATTCCCGGTTTGGTCGGGGATTTTCTTCGCTATGGGACTCATTCCTAAAATTCTCTCAATAAACCGAAATCGACCATTCGCGTTCGCTACCACAGTTCTCACGTGCTCGTTCCACCTGATACCGCTTTGCAACGTGTAACACCACAGCTCTTATGCTGTATGGATTTATTTTGCTTTATTTAATGTTACATTGTTCTTCTTCTGTAAATGTGTTTGAATCCATAACATAAAATTGTGTACTCTATTCTTTGCAAAAACTTTGGTGTCTTGATTTGATTCTATGCAAAGTAGTGTATCTGCAATTTATAATCTTTGTACCATTTGGAGGGAACAAAACTTACTGTATATGATTGTAATTTTGTGTGAATAATTTTTTTGTAGAAGTGTCAATATGTGAAAATGTTCTGTTTTATTTAATGTATTTGTTTGCTGTTATGTAAATTGCTGATCCTCACTTAGGGCTCTTAGTTATTCTGTATGTAAAAGGTGCAGTGGTTCCCCTCGGGAACGGAACTGTGTAGCGCGCGCAAACTGTGGTTGGCCTATGTAGAAAAGGTGGAACTGATAGTCAGTCGGGGACGAGCCAGCAGTCGGGGACGAGTCAGTAGTCGGAGACGAGCTACGAGTCCGTGCACTGCCATGTAAAAGACGCATATTGTGCTGATTCCGAGAGAGGCTTTTCCTGCTTCTTTCCAAGGCCTCGGATGGATGGATAAATAGCTGGAACTATTCTGGTGTTTGTATCTATCATCGCCACCAAGAAATGACAGAGTCCAGCAATTCTGCCTACAATTCCACCTACCGACATGCAGTTGCCACCACATTGCGCAATCATTGCAACGTAATACTATAATGATGTACAGTGAAGGATCAGCTTAATGGACGTGCTAATGTGCTGAAATATAAGGTAATTTGTATCTGAATTTGTGTACCTACCTTGATTTTTCTCCTCATCATAACACCTCTCAGGTTCCTTTCCGTTTGAGCTAAAGTGATATCCGAGTGTCCTTACTAAAAGAAATTAAAGCCTAGAGTTTTGCTAATTAATGCCTCTTGAACTTATTAAAAAGAAAGCTAAAGTTAATGTGGCAATAGAGTGAGTTAAAGTCAATGATGCTTGCTGAAAATAATTTTCCTAGTAAAACTGCTTATTAAAGTGCTGTTGCTAACTTCAAAATTAAAAGTTCTTAAGACTGAGGCTTATAAAGTAAATGAACACATTGTTGCCTGTAGTAAATTCTAAAAGGTGAGTCAGTTTCTTGCAATTTTGTCAACATGGTGTTTCGCTGTAGTAAAAGTGAGAAAGCTGCAGTTGTGAAACGTTACATTCTCATGTTTGCTAAGTGTTTGTCTCTCTTGTGTATTAGAAGTGCATATTAATAATAATGTTATAAAGACCATTCACTTTGTGTAAACCCTGAAAGTAATACTGTGTTTCGGTATCTGTTATAATTTTGAAAATAGTTTCTGCTGCTCTAACTGTTAGTTTCAATCTTACCGTAAACGTATGTATGTGTTAGAGTTCATTGACTAGCGTGTGACAAAGTATAGGTTGTGTTTATTCGTTAAAATTACTAACAACTATTTTCTTAAACGAGAATGTTTATCATTCTCTTGCCTAGTTAGGCTGGCGACCGTTTTTTTTTTATCGGTTGAACAGTGCAGATAGGCAAAATTTTGTTTGTTACTGTTCAAATATTTACGTAATTCTGACTTTCACTTCCGATAAGCCAACTCCGTTAGGAACAACACGGTCAACATAACAAAATTCCTCTCAGAGGGTAACACTGCTCTGTTGCTTTGTGCCATAGTTGATTTTACAAAATAGTTTTATGTCACAACCTGTTTCTGGCATTGAGGTTATGGTACAGCAGTAGCAGAAGGTAGTGTTATAAACGGTACGCCCGGATATTTAAACGACTTGACTGTGTCAAGTAGACACTGCTAATACTGTGTACGAGCGTTACAGGCTTGATCTTCCTACTCATCTCCATTAGCTTACATTTTTCCTCATTTAGGGCTAGCTGCCATTCATCACATCAGCTAGAAAGTTTGTCTAAGTCGTCTTGTATCTTTCTACAGTCACTCAACTTCGACATATTTCTGCACACCACGGTATCGTCAGCAAACAACCGCAGATAGTTGCCTACCTTGTCCGCCAAACGTTTGTAGAGCACTACAACGGACCTATCACACTTCCATGGGGCACTGCTGACGATACCCTTGTCTCTGAGAAACACTCGCCGTTGAGGACAACATACAGGGTTCTGTTATGTAAGAAGTCTTCGAGCCACTCACATATCTGAGAAATTATTCTACATGCTCGTACCTTCGTTAACAGCCAGCTATGGGGCACCGTATCAAATGCTTTCCGGAAATCTAGAAATGTGGAATGTGCCCGTTGCCTTTCATCCCTTGTTCGCAGCATAACGCGTGAGAAAAGGGAAAGCTGAGTTTCGCACTAGCGATGCTTTCTAAAACCATGCCGATTCGTGGACATAAGCTTCTGTCTCAAGTCAGTTCATTAAAATCGAACGGAAACTATGTTGAAGGATTCCGCAGGAAACAGAAGTTAGGGATATTGGCCTGTAATTTTACGGGTCCGTTATTTTACGCTTCTTGTACACTGGAGTCACCTGTGCTTCTTTTTCCAATCGCTTCGTACTTAGTGCTGCGCTAGAGATTCACGATAAATGCAACATCGTCAACATCACAGTGACGTTGATATCACAGCAGCTGAGGAGACTGCTCTACCTACCATCTTCGAAGGATGCCATGGGTCTGATGATGGTCATGTGATATGACCGAAACCGGTCACCTATGTTCTTGTAGCATACGTGATGCGATCAAGACTGAATTTTAAAAAGAAAAATTTTAAAAATTTTTTGATTACTGTTCCAAAAATGTTTATTAAAATTAGTTGTTTATATTTTAAATTCAGTAATGTGCAGTAGACGGCCGACATGGCATCTGATTCGCCGGGCAACGGAGCTCTCGCCGTCTGCCATCTACACTGCCATGCGTGCGGTCGTCAGATAAGTAGAACAATCTGTACAAGAAAATGCTCTTGAAACTTCCTGGTGGATTAAAACTATGTGCTGGACCGAGACCCGAACTCGGGACTTTTGCCTTGCGTGGACAAGCGGTCTGCCAACCGAGCTACCCAAGCACGACTCCCGACCGGTCTCATTGGTTTACTTCCGTCAGAATCTCGTCTCCTGCCTTCCAAACTTCACAGAAATTCTCCTGGGAAACTTGTGGGGACTGTCAAAAGAAAGTAAATTGTGGCTAATTCACAGCCTGGGAGATGTTTCCAGAGCGACGTTTTCACTGTACGCCTCTCATTCTCATTGCCAGTAAAATTAATGATGTCAGCAGCAAGTTGTTGCACCTTCTCGTGAAAGTATTTTCCGCGATCACTTCTCGTTCTCGCGCTGCTGGGTAACATCGAATTCTAACGTGAGTGTACCTCGTCACGTCACCAAGATAATTCCCGCCGGACGTTGTGACCGAGCGGTTCTAGGCGCTTCAGTCCGGAACCGCGCGACTGCTACGGTCGCAGGTTCGAATCCTGCCTCGGGCGTGGATGTGTGTGATGTCCTTAGGTTAGTTAGGTTTAAGTAGTTCTAATTCTAGGGGACTGATGACCTCAGGTGTTAAGTCCCATAGTGTTTAGATCCATTTGAACCAAGATATTTCCCGCAACGGCCGGGTAGCCACATCGCCGAATAGATACATATCTGTCTCAAATAGCCAACACAAATCGTGTGACTGCTCTTTGTGACACATAGGTAGTGCTGCAGTTCTGGCCACGGGGGCTTCTAAAAGGTCACGCCTGCAAACAAAATTGCCTAACAGCTGGCCAAAAAGAAAATGGAGAAATATTTTCTTTCTGTAAATTACCTAGTTCCAGCAACCATTGTTTGCGTTCGCATCAAAAAGACACCCTATTTCCATCACAAATGTTGTTTCACATACAAATTCTGTTATTCATAAATTTGAAACGCGAAGAGGCAGTTTCGTTTCGGGGGACACCTTCTGACTACAATGCGCATCAAAGTTTCGCAACGGTTCACGTAATTGCTTGCACTGACTTACCGCATAAATTTGGAAACACTGAGCTATCCTTCGATGTCATTTCGTTTAATTCAGTGCGTTAGGAAATCTCGCGTCACAACAACAGACTTGACGTACGGCAGAAGCTGCGCCTTGGCACGTGATATATATATATAGAGACCACGCCCCTTCTTCGCGCACGGCACCTGCCTTCCCGCAGTGAAACTTCGCCCCGAGACAGGTGGACCGCCAACCCGACTCGCACTCCACGTCTCGGCAGATTAATGTGGGAGATGGGGCCCCGGAAGGAACCTGCTCGCATCGCCATATCTGTTGAGGATGATTTATACCGGCATTCTAACAGATCCTCGTGCCCATTCATCACTCCGCTCTGCCGTGTACGCAGACCATTATCTTCTCTCCCCATTCCTGTTTATTTCGACCTAGATTGGGTTCTTATCTGTTGGCGGTGGCGAACGGTCACGGGAATGCGAGGATCTCGTCACGACCCCAACGTGCTCGCTGTTTGCGGTTAATCGTGCGTGGTGGGAACCCACCGCTTGCAGCAATTTATTGTGCGAGTATTCTTCTGGGGTGAAATAAGAAAGACTGAGAGGAACTGTTGAATGCGATATATAGCTACCTTAGCAGGTGCGGCAGCAAAATAAACAAAAAATGAAGAATTGTAGGTAGGACAGGTGGTCGAATAGTTTTTATTGTTGGGAGAAATGTTTTCCTTAGAAGCTATGGTGCCCATACAAATGAATCTGGTCCGCCACTCGTGGTCTAGTGGTCAGTGTTGCTGCCTGTGGACCAAGGGGTCCCGGGTTCGATTCCTGAACTGATAGGGGATTTTCTCTGTCCGGAGACTGAGTGTGTTATTTCATCATCATTCAGGAAACTGGCGAGAGTGGACTGTGACAAGATTGGGAATTTGTACGGGCGCTAATAACCGCGTCGTTGAGCGCTTCACAAACTGATATCATCATCATCATCATCATCACAAATGAATCCGATTACAAGACAATACTGCAAACAATTGTAAAGTACCAGCTGTTAGTCACTGCTGCATTCGGATACCAGTAGTTTAGTTACAATGAGTGGTGGTTAGTAAGTAAGCTAGGAATTAAAAATATCTGTCTATATAGTAGTGTAGATGTGTGTATGTATAAATGTATATAGTACCGGTAAATGGGTAAAAAATGAACGTGTTCCTATTATATTGCCGTATATCGAATCTTAGGTAAAAGTACTAAAAATAAAAGAAATATCTTTCTTATCAAGTGTTTATTGCACGATGGAAATGAGATTTTGCCACCACAGAAACACATCCCTACTGTTTCTTCCTTCTGTTTCAACGCGTTACAAATGCCTATACAGGGCGGAACGGGAATGAATGCAGATATTTTATATGTGGTACCTTAACATGTACATACCTTACCATGTACAGTGCGTTGGTTGCTTTTACTGGATCGAACAGTCTTCCCACAAACACGCCACTTAACTTACTGTCTGCACGTCTGCACGTCGTAACTGCACCACTAAGCTGACTACGTCTGTCAATATAGACTAACCGTTTTGCGTCCACGCGTCCACAGTCAGCACCTGACCTGCTGCCCAGGGGAAAATGGAAAATAAGCATTAATGGCTCGCTCTTGCCATGTGTACTTGCAGGTAATATCCAACCAAAAAATATACTACTTGGAATAGCTATAATTATTAGTCTGAAAATACGAAAATAATAATATAGTTTTGTTCAGTACACCATCTTCAGTCGCCAATAGAAATATCTGTACTTATACCCGCTACACCCAGTACTTTTGATCAATTCTCCCTAAATTGTTGATTTACATTCCACGATGATTAACATTGTCAATTAATGGCTCCTAATCAAATGCAGCCTCACTAGATGCCTTCCACATTCAACGTGTAAAGGCATGTTGTTTCTCTGCTTGTCGCACAGCATTTAAATGACGCCGTTGTTGTGTGTCTTCATGCGTCTCAGAAACTATAAGAGGTGCATGACTCTCAGTCGAAAATGCGACTTGTTTTTGACTTTTCTAATGTCTCTCTAGCTCATAAAACCGCATGACGCTCTGCATCTATGTTCCGACACATCTGACATTCCTCCGAGGTTTATTGACTTCGAGTAACTTTTGTAGCTCGAGCTCTGTTAGAACTATGCGCTAAATCAGACTGTTTACAAAGAATATTAAAAAATTAAAAAATACATTACTGATACGTTTAGTTATTGTATCTCAACAATATTTCGCCGTAAAAAAAGGCTGGTTTGGCCAGATGGTGTAGCAATTATTTTTATAATTTCTACGGGCAGGAGTAAAAACTGGATTCGTACAAGCTTGGGTTCCCTCTGTTGCGGAGTAATCTATAAACACTCCGAATCGCCTACCTCCGAGCAAGCCCCGTCTGCATCCCTACTTCACCTTCTTAGAGGTCACTTTTTTCTTTCTTAAGTAACCTGTGTTCGTCATCTCCATCATCTCCGTACCAAATTTCGTTAAAACTGTTTCAGAGTTTCAGTCGTGAAAACAAGCAGGCAGAGTTACTTTCGCATTTAAAATATTTGTATAGATTGCTGCGTTTGAAGTACTTAAGAAGCAGACGTGGCAGGAGATATCAACTAAATTCATAGACAGCCCGCTATGATTGTATCTGGCCAGCAGAGCCAAAATGAAAACGTATTAAACTTGTTACTTCTTTGGTGATGGAAGACGGGGGGGGGGGGGGGTCGTCACGGTTTTTTTTTTTTTCTTTTTCATTCATCTTTATTTGTTGGCATCAAAATTATGAACTACTGATTCCAAAGGTAGATGGTCAGTGTAAATAATTATTAGACCAATAACATGTTATTGTAATTGTGGTGTCTTCTGGCTTGCACTGATACTCGAAAACCAATTTTGAGGCACTCTCCGTCAGAAGACTCCACAGAGTGCGGATGAAGATCGAATTTTGCGTGTTTGTAATGTGGCCGAATAAGGAAGTATATGGTTCTGAAATAGATGATGTTGGACTCATAAATACAGCTTAATGAGAGAATGTACAAAATGACCGGAAATAAAGTAAATGCGATTTTACATTGACGAACGCTTTTTTCAGGGTCAACAATTCCTATGAATGTATCTTAATTTTACTAATTAATCGAGATCAACTCGTATGTTCCATTTCTAAGGTGAGGCTAACATCCCGGTACGTTTAATTTTTCGCACCTACCAACCTACAGCACATGTGGATTTCAGTACCAGCTCATCGATAACGAAACAGCACACTGGTTTTCCGTTACAAGTTAACTCTATCCTGTTGAAAGTATACATTATGAGAGACGAAGCCACAGTACAAATAAAAGGTTTATAATTTAAAACATCAATCAGCTACTATGTAACACACAGAAGATCTAATTCAAAAGTTCACATTTGTGCAATCTTAGCCATTCAACTGAATGCCATATTTGCATTATTTCTAAATGGCTTTACTTCTCTTTTCGACCTTTAAATTAATTTAATATGTCTAGCAAAGACATATTTTGTTGTTCTCATATAATCTGTACGTCGTGCTGAAGTTAAAATCTTTCTTACACTGACGTCTTTTAAATTAATGCGGGAATTTGTTTTGTGTACTAAGACTAATAAAAACTTTCGTTCAAATTTCGGTAAACTGATGGGAGACGTGTTTCTTCCTGAACGCCACAGAAACATACATGAAATAATTAAGGTTAACAAAACATGACCCAGACAGTAACAAGTTTTACGCCAGCACACACAGTAGACATTTACAAACCGTGGTCCCCCTTCACATTTTGACATAAAAAAGCTTCTTGATTATCTTAGGACAGAAAACCAGTGACGACTACAAAATGTAACGTCACCGGTTTTTCTAGTTGGTAGTTGATAGATAAGTATTGATCGGCCCTGGCTAAAACTCGGCGAAGTCGGTAGAGCGATGATACTGTTATTAGGTAAAGACGACGTCACAAAAAACTGTGCTGAACTGAACTCTCGACGTGTGCGTGATATTTACTTCACCAATTGTGACCAATATTACGCTACTCGTCGTAATTAACTCGTTTATATTCGATGGTTTAACAGTTGCTATAAAAATATTAATGATAAGTTCAATTTAGTTCTACCGACACCAACCTCCCCATAGTTTGGTTGTAATTTCAAATCTCTAATAAGTCGTAACATTGCGATTGCTTCCTAACGTCAAAGAGTTTCTACATATGCGCCGAGCGCTTCAGTCAAATATTATCTCAGTACGCAGAAGATCACAGTTATGTCTCTATACAGTTTTGTACTTTGGAATCACAAATGCGTAAAATGCCACGAAATGGTGGCTTACTTCACAATAACGATCACTTCCTAACATGGCCGTGAGGAAGAAGCTTTCTCAGGTGGTGGGGGGAATTTATAACTTATCTACTTTAAAACTCTTGCCAAGTCCCAGAGTCCATTTGCAATTACGAATGAAGTTAATTGTCTATCACTGTTCAAAACCTAACTAGAGTTGAGTTCGAGTTACCTAATTAAAAAGTTCACTTCGGTCTAATATAAGGTAGTCCTCATCTGAATTCTAAATGATGTTATAGTTGAAGTCAATGCTTCGTTCCACTGCGTCATAGTAGATCGCAATTATCAATCCTCGCAAAACAATCTAACCGCGCCTACATATACGAGTATTCAAACAAGTCTGACTAGCTTCGGCTAACTCTCATAACGTAGTGACAATGGATCAAATTTTCCTTAGTCATTACTCACGATTCTCAAAGAGTACTCACATGAAGTATTCTTCGATATCATTGGTTCTACTTTGCTAATATTCATTATAATGATTTTGCGATTTACCATGATTTTGAGTTTGAGTTTACTGAGATTCTATCTTCCTTTTGTAAGTTGATAAATTACTAAGTATAAGGTTTTTGTTTCAATTACTGATTATTATCCAATTAATAGTGTTAAATGGAACTTTTGTTATTTGTTCACTTTTCATGGAATTTGGAACTTGTTTTGGCGAAATTTTTGGGGTATTGGTTGCTATTTTCTCTTTTTTAAATTTTCGTCCGAGGAAGTGGCATTACAAAAACGATGCACCAGCAGGCAAGCAAGAATGTAATCAGAAGATGGACTTGTAATGATTAAAATTAACTGTTTCGTGCCATGCTTGTAGTTGGCTGCTGTTTTAAATTATAAGCCTTACAAGAAGTAAACCACCTTACCCATTCTTTCCAACTTGAGTCACATCTCTTAGGGCTGCGTCCGTAGGAGGGAAGCGGACGGTCTGTTCTTACGATCGGCCCTGTAATGACTCTTTAAGAACACTGATCCTGACAGTGCCCTCGACCACATTGTGCTGTTACAAGCAATAATAAGGGGCTGAAAATCTTTCGCTTTCTCCGGCGATCCTCGGGGGAGGCCTTAGAACTACTTGAGGCAGGGGCTGGCTGCCATAAGTCGTGATAGCTTCCCGCCTTGAGACGCTACGTGTTCGGATTACGTATTGTGCGGGCCGCCGGCATAAGTCAGCATTTCAGCGTGAACAATAGTCCCCTCTCCCCCAAGAAAGCCAACAGACTGAGGCAGGTCTGCCACCCTTCCCGAATAATGCTACCCTTCGGTCCTGCGAAGAAGGGGCAAACGCACCACATTGGCCGCATCATAATGGTCCTGTTCGTTGGCATTATTTATGATCCCCACAGAGAGACCATATCTGGCTGTTCGCTCGAGAGCGTAAAAATCCACTGATTTATTCTGCAATGCGTTTGCATAAGGGTGTTACGTCATCCAAGCGGTGAAAATAGCCATTTAATCTTTGTAATACCACTCGCAGTCATTAGAACTTGATCGTATCACAAATATTGCCACAAAGAATAAAATGCATGTTGTTTTGTTGTTATTTTACGCATCATAACTAATAGAAATATCAGTTCCTTAAACATGTTTCTCTCGATATAATTTATAAGCTCCGTGTGTCTTCACACTGTCTTAACCAATTACAAGTATTAAAATCTAGAAGATATCTTGGTTTCTTACAATAGTGTTTCCAATTTACTGCTGGAACTGAATTCCACAAGGAAAGTATGTCATACAAGGTGGTATTCATGAAACAGATAAGATGAATTAATGAGAAGTTGGTAAATGTTAAGTAAATGCTCAAGCTCTTTCACATGCGACTTTGAAAATACTTGGTTCTAGGAAGAAAAAAGAAACAAAAACACAGTTCGTTTCAAAAACCAAGCTGTAAATATGTTTGATTCCAGACCATCGACGATATTTTAAAAATTTAGCTGTACAAAATGAAACGTTTGTGGTAAAATAAGCATGTGTTTTTAAAAAATACAGATACGTATTTGAAATAACATAAGTAATTGTACTGCAGTTATTGACACCAGGGATGCAGACATGCAAACATCTAGACTGCACCACGTGGGACGTGCATTACAAAATTTCTATATTATATTATGAGAAGGTGTACATAGATGTGTCTGTGTGCGTGTGTGTGTGTGTGTGTGTGTGTGTGTGTGTGTGTGTGTGTGTGTGGAAGATTCAACATATCTAAACTACTGAATCGATTTCGTGGTACAGACTTTACCAGCCAACTGGAAGGAAGCAATGTGGGCTAATAACCACCTACGTTTCCGAGGACTGGAGATGGGGGTGAAAAGAAATGTAGCGCGCCCCACGCAAATACACAGACTTATTCATCTAGTATTTCAGAAAAAGAGCACCTAGTATCTCGTAACGAACTGTTCACATAACTTCAAACCTTCACGAAATTTCCTTCCTGACGCCACCCACAAAATGAAGAAAGGAGATAACTACATCGACTGCTGCATTTTCGCTGTTTATGCAGTTAAATTGCCGTATCAGTCTTGACGTTTTAATTTGTCACTTTTTTTTTATTGCTAACTCCCTTCGCAACATATTTCGCAGACACTGTCCACATGTGTCGCTGAATGTGTCTGCAAAATTATATCACTGTTCGACACATAGTTCAGTAGATATGGCCTCGTAAACATTGAGCTGTGTGAAAAAACTACTTTCGCTTAAAATGGAGCGCATATTACCCTGAGTATACACAGTCGTTTGATAATGACAGCGCTTATCGGCTTACAGTAAAGTTTAAACATAATTTCGAATCTCTGCACGGCAGCTGACAACGTCGTCAGAGGGCAATGGGCGTTTCCGTATATATTTTATTTATTTATTTTTTTTTTTTTTTGGTTAGATTCCACTGGAACGTCTAGCATACTTACGCCCTTCGTGTCAACAGATGCCTGCCGCTGTCTGCGCATCTACTGGCGGTGAGATATACTGGCACGCTGTTCGGCGGAATCCCATTCGGAACCGGAAGGCGAAAAATTAGAGTGAACGAACGGCGTGGGCGTTGGGTCGGTGGGCGTGGCGATTAGTCAGGCAACCGGCGAGGCGTGTAACTAGTCGAGTGGGAGGAGGGGGTGGCTGGAGTGGGGGTGGGCACATGCCGCCCCCCTGATGGCGGCAATTACGCCCACCTTGCCGCTGTCTGGCGCCGCCCATTAACGTCACACGGCCACGCGACGTCCCCGCGTCAGGAGCCGTCCCGTGCACCTCCAGGCGGTGTTAGCGTCGCCAGCAATCTGACTCCACTGTCCACCACTGGACCCACGCGCTGAAACCAATTAACTACTCCGTCACGATGAGCGACGGTACATGATAAACAACATCTTGTTTGAGACCTGAGTTTCTCCTGGCGTATACAACTTTCAAATAACTTCAGGGAATTCAGCCAGGTAACACTTTCAGCGACCGCCGATATTTCGGCGGGAGAACACCCCGCCATTTTCAAGGCAAACTGCAGCGGACAGGCGGCGTACATGCAAATTTAATACCTCGGTTCTCGGACCGAAGCAGGAAAGATAACACACACACACACACACACACACACACACACACACACACTGAACACTAGTGCCACCAAAGATGACCAAAGTCTGAGCTATCGATAGTGAGACTATGAATTCGCAGGTGAGCAGCATTGACTCTGTTCCTCTGTTTTTTGACAAGGGAGAGAGCCGGATTCCAAACAGAGTTTAAACAGAAACCTCCATCCCTGTTAACGAGGTTGCTCGCTAATTTAATCTCAACTGCCTCCCTAATGACACTGTCCCAATAGCTGGACGTGCATGCCAATATCTCAGTGTTATTATATAACATGGGGTGACCAGTATCCAAGCAATGTTCGGCAATAGCAGATCTATTTGGCTGCTGTAATCGTGTGTGCCGTTTATGCTCAGTACATTTGTCCTCCACGGTCCTGATAGTTTGACCAATATATGCCATGCCGCAGCTACAAGGAATACGATATACACCCGCCTTACGCAGTTCAAGATCATCCTTAACGGAACTCAAAAGTGCTCTAATTTTAGATGGAGGTCGGAAAACACATTTCACATCGTATTTCCGTAAAATACGACCGATCTTATTGGACGTGTTTCCTACGTGAGGCAAAAAGGCAGTAGAATTAGGTGTTGACTCAGAATTTTCATCAGTCACCCGATGTACAGTTGGTCGATAGCGCAACGCACGTTCAATCTGTCTATCACTGTAACTCTGTTTGGAATCCGGCTCTTTCCCTTGTCAAAAAACAGAGGAACAGAGTCAATGCTGCCTCACCTGCGAATTCATAGTCTCACTATCGATAGCTCAGACTTTGGTCATCTTTGGTGGCACTAGTGTTCAGTGTGTGTGTGTGTGTGTGTGTGTGTGTGTGTGTGTTATCTTTCCTGCTTCGGTCCGAGAACCGAGGTATTAAATTTGCATGTACGCCGCCTGTCCGTTGCAGTTTGCCTTGAAAATGGCGGGGTGTTCTCCCGCCGAAATATCGGCGGTCGCTGAAAGTGTTACCTGGCTGAATTCCCGGAAGTTATTTGAAACATCTTGTTCATCGTGAGCAGTAGTGCGACGATTCTTCGCTACAAATACTTTTATAATTAGCATTCACCTCTAGCTGTTGTTATTGAAATTTGACGAAACGGGATGTGAAACGTAGTTAAGGTCACTTGCTCGTAAATCCACTCTAAGAAATCGAATTTTCGTTTTTCGTCCTGAAATGGTACTCAGAGATTTTTGAACAAAATGGTGATTAAAATAATTGAATTAAGGATCTGTCGGTGTGCGAGTACACCCATGTTTCCGCTGCTTTCACGCTGCAAAGGTTGTCATTAGACTCTTATTCGAAATATATATATACTATACGACTATTTCTCTAGTTGGCAGCCCTGTTAGTAGACATGCTTTGCCATGGTCTTATGTGTTTCCTTATACAGGGTGTAAATTTTTAGTTGACAAACCAGAATAACTCGAAAAATAAGCTTAACAAGAAAAAATGTGTAGAATCAAAATTTGAATATTTTCGAGGGGGACACCTGCTAGTGCTACAATTAGTCCGCCTGGGAGTGGGGCGGGAGGCAACTTTAAAATTTCAAATTGGAACCCCCATTTTTATTGCAGAATCAGATTCTACATAGAAAACTACGTACATTTTGCCTTAAACATTTGTTTTGATTCGCCGGCCGGTGTGGCGGAGCGGTTCTAGGCGCTACAGTCTGGAACCACGTGACCGCTACGGTTGCAGGTTCGAATCCTGCCTCGGGCATGGCTGTGTGTGATGTCTTAGGTTAGTTATGTTTAAGTAGTTCTAAGTTCTAGGGGACTGATGACCTCAGAAGTTAAGTCGCGTAGTGCTAAGAGCCATTTGAACGATTTTTGTTTTGATTCTTGGTAATTGGCACTGTAATTCAAGAAAATCCATGTTCTCATTTTTTCGTGGAAAATACTTATTTACTTCGTAAATTTTGATTTGGTAAAACTAAAACTCTCCCTCTCTGCCCATAGGGTGGTGTTTGAGAGAGAGGAATTAGAGTTTTACAAATGTTGACCCAAACAGACAAAACTTATCCGAATCTGCGCAAAAAAATTAATATTTTCCATGCAAAAATGAGAACATGGAATTTCTTGAACTACAGCGCCAATTATCAAAAATCAAAACAAATGTTTAAGACAAAATGTACGAAGTTTTTTTATGTAGAATCTGATTCTACAATAAAAAATGGGGGTTCCCATTTGAAATCGTAAAGTTGTCTCCCGTCCCACCCCCAGGCGGACTAATTGTAGCACTAGCAGGTGTCCCCCTCGAAAATATTCAAATTTTGATTCTACACATTTTTTCGTGTTAAGCTTATTTTTCGAGTTATTCTGGTTTGTCAACTTAAAATGTACACCCTTTATATCGTTGGGTTTTGTGTCTTGCTTTGCTTGTAAACATTTCTGAGTTTGAGTTTTTGCTATTTTGTCATTCTAGAAAGTCATTATGCCTCCAGAAAATGTTTTCGTACTGGTGACAAGTTATAGAGTTGCTAGAAATATTTTCTGGGCTCAGTATGAGGCATTCAAGTGGTGGCAATTGATTCCATGAGAGTGGCCAAAGCTGAGAAGTGGGTCCTCGACACGACTAAAGAGGCCAAAATATCAGGGAGAAACAAGGAAAGGAAGAGAGAAGATGAAGAAATGTTAATCAAGACGATTTTGCAACTGTAATGCATTAGCAACAACAGAGATGTTCTATAGAGCAAATATAGCTTAGAAATGAATTTCTTGTGAATTAAATTTTGTAACATGTTTGTTTTATGCACAAAAAATCTGAGCTAGAGGTCTGAAATTTTTAGGAATGTTTCAGGATACTATTTTGAGTGAAGTATACTGAACACACTAACGTACTACCCACAGGAAGAAAACTACATACTGTTTAATTATGAAAAAGTAAAATTAATTTTGATTATCACGATGCAAATATTTGTAGGATAAGAGACTTGTAACTGAAATGACATGACTGTAGTCAGTGTACGTGAAGTTTCAAGCACATAACTAAGATAGTCATTGCGTAGATTCCAACTACTTATCGGCAAATACAACATGATGTAATTCACTGAACTTCTCAATATGAGAAGTAATGAGCAATCAAAACATTCAGCAAGAAAAAACTCCTATCGTCCCTCAATTTTTCACCCTACTGTGAGCTCATTCTTTTTGTTAAGCCAAGTAAACTTTATGCAAGTTACCATAATGAAGTGTCTTCCGATTCCCTACTAGTTGGAAAACAAACGTTACCAATCAGTCTTCTGTTTCCTCCACCATGGTGACATCGGGAAACTTCTCGTCTAGCAGAGGTCTGAATTTGCTAAAAAAAACTTACTGATATAGGAAACGAGAGAATGCTATGGGCCATCAAATGGGCAGATATGGTGCATACTCACCGTAGAACACATGAAATGTGACTTAGTCTGTTACATTCTACAAGTCCACTCACAATTAAAAACAAATAATCTGCCACGGCTACGAGTGCTGCTCTTTCATGGAGCGCTGTATAATATACTGAAGCTGTTTGTACTATGTTGTTAATTCTTCAGTTACAGAAGTTTGTGGCAAGTAAAATTCTATATATTTTTAAGGTTTAACACGTACGAGTTCAGATATTTTTATTTGTGGTATCGTAACATGAACACATATCAGTAAGTTGGTTATTTGTTCTCTGTCCCGAACAGTCTTCCCACTAACACATCACAAACTTCATGATCTGATGTTTTCTACATGATCGTATCTACATCACTTAGTGGACTATGCCTGCCAATGTAGACTAACCATTTTGCGTTCAAGTGTCAACACTACAACACCTGACCTGGTGTCCAAGGGAAAACAAGCATTATCGGCTTGTTCTTTCGACAAGCACTTGGAGATACTAACCAACCTAAAAACATAGTACTCCTACTAGCAATAATAGTTACTCTGCAAATGAAGCAAATACTGATGTAATGTTGATCAGTGAACTGTCCTCAGTCAACAATAGAAATATCTGCAATTATACTCGTTACATCCTGTAGAACATGTACCCGGTTAACTTCGTCGGTTTTGTATCGCGTTGTACCTTGGCGCAGAAGATCATTTACCATGAAACATGTGATACTTACAAAGTAACGGGGTTTCGTTAATGTCTTAACAATTTTACCTGTTTTGAAAATCTAAATTGGTGTTAGTTTTCAACAGCTTCAAATTCAAAATGTATTTAACTTTGCAACTCGCTTTTGATAATACTTCTGTTTAATCTGGTTTCAGTTACTGATTACTGGTGTGTAGTTGAGCAATAATGTAACAGACGATAAAATACAGTACTGACAAAACTTTCTCGATTGAAAGGCATTTAATTTTCACTAGAATATTTGCTGCTAGGTTCATGACCATGTAACTTGGAACATGTTTTCACACTCGAAAGAACCTCAATTTTCCAGAGTAGCTTTTGTAACTTCAGAAGTTTGCAGCACGCAAAAATTGAATGCCATGATTTTAAGATGGAATAAGACTATATTACACTTTTTTTATAGGGTTGGCAAGAAGGTGTAATCTCTCCCCTCCTTCTTAATTTCATCTGTTGTCCACTTTAGTCTTTTATAAAGATTTGAGCGAAGATTACAATACACTGTCTAGTTTATTTAGCTTGGTTGGCTCCAGTTTTTCTTTTCTAGGGGTCTGATTCTTGAAGGTTTTAGTATAGAGTCTTTCTGATTTTTCACATCAACACAGAGGAAATCACATTGTTCGTCCAAAATACAATAATACGTCCGATCACATCAGAGGCATGTTTACGACTCTCACACTCTGCGGAAATAACCATATTCCAGAGGGTTTACAATTTTTCTTAACAAATAAACTTCTGGTAGTTACTGTTACATTGTTACTTTCGATTATTATTTCATAAATGAATCCAGAAATAAACATAGTAATCAGAACAACAATGGGTAAATAATAATATAAATTTTTAGTGTGCTAATAGTTCCTAATTTCGAATGTTTCTAAAGAAATAATTTTAATTGTTCATTGGGAACTAGTACTTACCGGCAATAATGTGGAGAATAAAACATCTTATAACGTAATTCATTTATTTAAATTTTAGCTTGAAACATAACAAACTGTTATAAAATTATATGAAAGTTTTCAGAAAAGCAACTGAGATTATACTGACCTGTTCAAAATTCGAAAAATAATACTGGTATCGACAATTAGCGTTGAGAAAAAGTGATGCTAGAGGATGATGCCCCGTCACAAAGGGAAAGTCTGAAAAATGTTCTTTCCTACAGAACTGACGTGCCTGGCTAAATAAAATCTGTCGTTTTCCCGTTCGTATTTTCCCGTACGTACTTCGGATTTTTTTTCCTAACAACATCGATGCTGTTTTTGGTTCGCGTGGAGTAAAATCCTTTCGTTAGTCAGCATTATAGAAGAGTGTATTTTGCGTAGCAGGGAATAACCGGCAGCGACTGATCACCAGTCCTGCGAATTCCGCCCTGTCTGCCCGTCCCGGAGGCTTAACGGCTGCTGCCGGCGAGGTAGCGAGTGGCGATATCGATTGTCGCTGGAGCGGCGGCGGAGCGCCGGAAACCCGATCGGCCGGCGTGTCTGCGCGCGGCGCTGTGTTTGCAGTACACTTGTCGGGCCGCGTGCGCCATTGTTTCGCAGATTGTTGCCGATGCGCGGCGCTGCTGTCGCCCCGCTGCAGGCAACAAACGTTTGCGGCGCCGAGACAATGGCGGGCGAGAGCTGGGGTGCGAAAACGAGAGAAATGGCGCGCCCTCGAGACGTCTTGTGCAGGCGAAGAGGACGCCGGGGGTGGGGTCCGCACCGGAGGCTGTAGCCTGCCGCGAGCTACAGATCGATACGACAGAATAAACAACCGATTGAGATTCACAAATGTATCAGAGCTTTATTGTACGATCCAAGTAATGATTCCTTTTGTTGAGCGGTAGTACACACCGTATCTGATTGAAAGGGTCCGAACAGCCATATGAATTGCGGAACTGACCAATGGATGTCGCGAGAGGTGGGCCTGCCCGTAGAAAATAGAATTATTGTGTTGTGACTAGAGAAACAGAAGAATGGATCTGTCAGGATAACTCAAAGTTAACACGTGCAGTGCAGTCCGGTTACAATAACTTGACTGTTGACACCTCACACGTTGTACATCTACATTTACATGGATACTCTGCAAATCATATTTAAGTGCCTGGCAGAGGGTTCATCGAACCACCTCCACAATTCTCTATTATTCCAATCTCCTATAGCGCGCGGAAAGAATCAACACCTATATCTTTCCGTACGAGCTCTGATTTCCCTTACTTTATCGGGGTGATCGCTCCTCCTGTGTAGGTCGGTGTCAACAAAATATTTTCGCATTCGGAGGAGAAAGCTGGTGATTGGTTTCGTGAGAAGATTCCGTCACAACGAAAAACGCCTTTCTTTTAATGATTTCCAGCCCAAATCCTGCATCATTTCTGTGACACTCTCTCCCATATTTCGCGATAATCAAAACGTGCTGCCTTTCTTTGAACTTTTTCGATGTACTCCGTCAGTCCTATCTGGTAAGGATCCCACACCGCACAGCAGTATTCTAAAAGAGGACGGACAAGCGTAGTGTTGGCAGTCTCCTTAGTAGGTCTGATATATTTTCTCAGTGTCCTGCCAATAAAACGCAGTCTTTGGTTAGCCTTCCCCACAACATTTTCTATGTGTTCCTTCCCATTTAAGTTGTTCGTAGTTGTAATAACTAGGTATCTGGTTGAATTTACGGCTTTTAGAGTAGACTGATTTATCGTGTAACCGAAGTTTGAGTTCCTTTTAGCAGTCATGTGGATGACCTCACACTTTTCGTTGCAACTGGTTTCCTCCAATCACGGCGCTCAACGTCACGCCCGAAACGTTCGCCGTTGCCAGACTACCACAACAACTGATAACTTCAGGTCCAGTTCCTTGTATAGCTCTCTTTCATGATGTGTTTGGATCACGAATCATTTCACTTTTACTTCGTACTTCTACACGTATGATAACCACCACTAAAACAGCACATACATAACGATGCTAAAGACACACGCAGCACTAACCAAACGCTGCTGGATACTACCGTACAAGACGCGATTCAGTGTCATATTCACTGATCAGTCACAACATTGTGACCACCCACACGATAGTCGATGTGGCTACTTTTGGCACAGATAATTGCAGCAGAGCATCCGAGCGTGGAAGCGATGAGGCATTGGTATGTTGCTGGAGTGAGCTGGCATCTGTCACCTAATTCCCGTACAGACCGAGGGGGAGGGGAGTGGGGAGAGACGATGAGGTCTAATCACATCCTGGATATGCTCAATCGGTTTCAGATCTGGGGAACTGGGGGACCAGCACATCAATTGGAACCCACCACTGTGTTCCTCAAACCACTCCGTCAAACTCCCGGCCTTGTGACTTGGCGTAGTATCTTCTTGAAAAATGCCACTGTCGTCGTGAAGCACGATTTTAATGAATGGGTGTACGTGGTGTGCAACCAGTGAACGATTTTCCTTGGCCGTCATGGTGCCTTGCTCAAGCTCCAGTGCACCCGTAGGTGGCCAACTCAGTTTTCCCCAGTGCACAATGGAGCGTCCACGAGCTTGTCTCCGTCTCACAGTTCAGGAGTCAAAGAAGAGCTGTTCGCCTGGAAGATGACCGTGTCGCAACACTTATCGGCACGATAAAGAAGGTGTCGGGATTCATCACAACAGAGCAACGCTCTGCGACTGCGCCAACGTCCAGTGTCGATGGTAACGTGTCCATTTCATTCGTAGCTGCCGATGCCGTGGTGTTAACATTGGCATGTGAATGGGTCGTCGGTTGCGGAGGCCCATCGTTAAAAGTGTCCGGTGCACTGTAAGTTCAGACTCACAGAAAACTTCATCGTCATGCAGCAACATTTCGTTTGCAAACTTGGCAAGTAAACTGTAAACTGTAGGGTTTAGAGCTTGTAACCGCTGCAAACGATAAGGACGTACTTGTAAGCGTCTCCTTAAAAGTACCCACAAAGGCGTCACTGGAAGTGCTACTTCACGGCTAGCCTTTCAAACTGATTTCTTGTGGCTATGCATGAAAGACTCCTCTGACTCGCTCTACACGTTCTTCAGCTACTGTTGGTCATCCCGTGATCTTCCCTTTGCAAACAGAGCTTGTGACTTCAGACTTATGATATTATCTACGGATCTTGTTATCATTTCTAGGATTGTAGTCGAACGTAATGCGGAACAACGGTGCACTGTAACAGATTCTGCCCCTGCAAACAGTTTCTGTTCACTAGTCGCAATCTTTGCTGCTAGTTTGTAACCGGAAGACACAGGAAACAGTGCACGGGTGCAGGTATACAAGCAAAACAGTCTGCGTTTCTACAGGGCTATTACAAATGATTGAAGCGATTTCATAAATTCACTGTAGCTCCATTCATTGACATATGGTCACGACACACTACAGATACGTAGAAAAACTCATAAAGTTTTGTTCGGCTGAAGCCGCACTTCACGTTTCTGCCGCCAGAGCGCTCGAGAACGCAGTGAGACAAAATGGCGACAGGAGCCGAGAAAGCGTATGTCGTGCTTGAAATGCACTCACATCAGTCAGTCATAACAGTGCAACGACACTTCAGGACGAAGTTCAACAAAGATCCACCACCTGCTAACTCCATTCGGCGATGGTATGCGCAGTTTAAAGCTTCTGGATGCGTCTGTAAGGGGAAATCAACGGGTCGGCCTGCAGTGAGCGAAGAAACGGTTGAACGCGTGCGGGCAAGTTTCACGCGTAGCCCGCGGAAGTCGACGAATAAAGCAAGCAGGGAGCTAAACGTACCACAGCCGACGGTTTGGAAAATCTTACGGAAAAGGCTAAAGCAGAAGCCTTACCGTTTACAATTACTACAAGCCCTGACACAAGATGACACAGTCAAACGCTTTGAATTTTCGGCGCGGTTGCAAGAGGAGGATGCGTTCAGTGCGAAACTTGTTTTCAGTGATGAAGCAACATTTTTTCTTAATGGTGAAGTGAACAGACACAATGTGCGAATCTGGGCGGTAGAGAATCCTCACGCATTCGTGCAGCAAATTCGCAATTCACCAAAAGTTAAAGTGTTTTGTGCAATCTCACGGTTTAAAGTTCTGCGAAAAAAACGTTACAAGACACGTGTATCTGGACATGCTGGAAAATTGGCTCATGCCACAACTGGAGACCGACAGCGCCGACTTCATCTTTCAACAGGATGGTGCTCCACCGCACTTCCATCATGATGTTCGGCATTTCTTAAACAGGAGATTGGAAAACCGATGGATCGGTCGTGGTGGAGATCATGATCAGCAATTCATGTCATGGCCTCCACGGTCTCCCGACTTAACCCCATGTGATTTCTTTCTGTGCGGTTATGTGAATGATTCAGTGTTTAAACCTCCTCTACCAAGAAACGTGCCAGAACTGCGAGCTCGCATCAATGATGCTTTCGAACTCATTGATGGGGACATGCTGCGCCGAGTGTGGGAGGAACTTGATTATCGGCTTGATGTCTGCCGAATCACTAAAGGGGCGCATATCGAACATTTGTGAATGCCTAAAAAAATTTTTTTTACTTTTTGTATGTGTGTACAAAGCATTGTGAAAATATCTCAAATAATAAAGTTATTGTAGAGCTGTGAAATCGCTTCAATCATTTGTAATAACCCTGTATTTCACTTGGTGAGGTATTTACAATTGTAAGTTGAATGTAATACAAGCTACAAAACCTTAAAATCCCGTTATTTTTTTTATTTTAAGTACTTATAAATGTTCAACATATAGCCATATTTACAAATTAATTTGTGAAGTGAATGTAAAATGACTCGTTCCACATGATTATGATTTATCGCACAATTAATACAGGGAACATGAAACTAACTTCATGAACATACAAAATTCTGATGTTATTACTAACCAACAGGTGAAGGAAACACTGACTAAAAGTTTCGAATCAAAAATCTACTTGCTACATGTGACGTTGTTAAAAGCAAGAGGGAAATTCGATGACATTTCATCATGTCAAAGAAGGTCACAGATATGTTATTACAATTTTTTTTTATGTACTTTCACCCTCGTTTCCTCAATATTTTGAAAATCTGGCACCAGGGGACGTCATTTGAGGATTTTTTCCGTTGTTATACGATTATTATCTTAATCTGTATAAATAGTAGTAGTATAAATATGATTATTGTCTCATTGTGCGTATTGTGTTACAGGTACGTTCTTCTGCAGTCCCCTAGAACATGTCATCCGAGAATTTGCATCGGGAGCGTCAGTGCCAAAGTGAGTAGTATGAAGCAAGCAATGCTTATTTTTGCGGTTGAAGGTCTACGTATCTGTTGTACTCACTTTGCATATTAATATTGGAGTCAACGTTCGCCATTGGTGGAGGGACGTGTGATTAACAAACGGCAGCTAATTTCGGTTTTCAGAACTAGAGACGTTACTCCCCTCACAAATAGACCAAGATTCAGTAGAGCTCCAAAGCAGATCGTCTATCAACCCATGACATGCAAGAAAGTGACGTACTGATGGTCCAGTTACGGAAATGGACTGCAGTACATAAAAAAGATGTCGTGTCTACTACATTTTTATGCTCTATAGTTGTGTTGGTTGGAGACGTAAGAATAGGAATCGTTTGTTTCTGCTTCACAAAGATACAAATTCTTCTTGTCTCGTTCGAAGAAGGATGTTTCAGCTTACCTGTGCAAGCTTCAGTTAGTTTTTAAGTTCATTCCATATCAGACAATTTTAAATATTTGAATGACAGCAGTGAAGTTCATGTTTAAATATCTTTGTTTTAGCTATTTATATATCAAAGAGTATCTATGTTTCGGTTGGGTACGTAGTAGTCTGTAACAACACAACCTTTTGACCTTTTTTATTACCAAAATTGCCAAAAATCTTTTTACCAACATTACGAAGCTCAAACGTTAACTTGAGCGCTAGCTATTAGTTGTTCTTCACTTCATGCTCACGTTCTCTTCTTTAATGTCGTAACACAGAAGCATAGAAGCACGCGAAAAAGGACAACATCTCCACGGACGACACAGTAGTATGTATACAGTCCTTTTATATGATGATCCGATGATGAACTATGCCCGAAACGCATAAACATCAAAAAAATTTAACAAGTGACCTGTTGTCAGCGACTAAATAAAACAGCGAAAATGAAACGCTTGCTTAGTGTGACTCTGTATCGCAGCTTGGACCCTTTGAAGAACAAGAAGTGATAGACACTGAAATGCGGGAGGGGTAAGTATCGTGAAGTTGCTGTTTTATTGCTTTGTCGGTCCTTCTTGTTTTAGTTAAGAAATGGCCTCAACGTAAGCCAGTATTCCCGTGTAGCGTTCCACGTAGCGATTGGAGCGGGAACGGATTGTCATCGGTTACAGTCGATGGTTTGTCAAGATAATGGCTTGCCAATTTTACGGGATGAAATCATAAACCACTCCGTAAGAGGACTGCCGTGATGCTGCGCTGAATACTACAAGCAAGCTTCCCTCTGGAGATGATGTGAAACCTGCCGACGCGTTACTAAAGTACCACGTAAGGAAACTCATACTCCCAAAATCTTATGTTAGTGGATCGAACAGAGATGGAAAGAACTTAATCCATGTTAAATAAGAGCAAGTATACTAGGAGAAATATGTTTTCTCGATTCACAAATGTTTTATATTATTTAAATGCTTACCATTTATTTTCAAACCATCTGACTCACTGAATCCGCATCTTAGCTGTTACATTTTCGAGACTGCATATGAATAAGCTATTAGAACTGGAAGTCTCCCACTTGGTTACAAACGTCTGTCGTTCAAATGGCTCTGAGCACTATGGGACTTAACTTCTAAGGTCATCAGTCCCCTAGAACTTAGAACTACTGAAACATAACTAACCTATGGACATCACACACATCCATGCCCGAGGCAGGATTCGAACCTGCGACCGTAGCGGTCGCGCGGTTCCAGACTGTAGCGCCTAGAAACGCTCGGCCACCTCGGCCGGTAAACATCTGTCGTATCAGCCACCTTTTTCACAGTGCAAAAACACTAAAACTGACGTTTTTCGAAGGTCAGTCAAGCCTTCATATCAGAATTATTACACAAGAATCTTGAGTGCTTTTAGAGATTCTCGTATACTAATTCTGATGATGAAGACTTGACCGCCGAAACGCGTCAGTTTTATTGTGAAAAGGAGAGTTTCCGAACTTTCGATGTTGAAACGTTGGTTTGTTCCGTCTAAATGGCAACATGATCAGCGAAATACTGAACCATTTCAGAAATAACTCTACACTGGATACAACACCAACAGTGGAAATTCCTCATCGCGAATACGTCCTCTGTTTACTATCGAAAGTGCCATCGAAGCACTTATTATGCGTAATTAAAATGAAAACGCATTTTATTAATGAAAAGAGGTGGGCAACTCTCCACCTAATTCCAGTGAAAATGAAATAAACAATTCAATACATTTCACTGGCTGTATTGTAATTTCGCTGTCTCTTTGAGCGTTCGCTGATAAACTAAATTCAATTGACGTATTGCACGACCCTCTTTTATTGTGCGTGAATAGCCTTTGTATTTCAAAATAGCCGTATTGTTTAACTTTCTGAGTTTTCTGTCAGATTTTTATTCAGTGTCGTTGCGATGTGGAATGACAGGATTCCGCGAACTTCGTCAAAGGCGGACAGGGGCGCACAGTTTGACGTACGTAATTAGCTAGACGGATCTGCTGGAAACAAACATGGGAAATGCTTGTCGGAATAGTGAATTCATATCTGCGTCTGGGTGAAATGAGAAATCCTGTACTGCTTGCAGTGCAGCAGGGAAACTGAAATTGGAACTGTTTGGAGTAGGTGTTAATGCGTAGTAACATTAGTAATTTTATACGCTGCGTCAAAAGCGAAAGGCTGGAATTTATTCCGCAATTGGAAATAAGTTTACGATACAGTAAATTTCGCTATGGACTGCATTCAAAAATACAGTTCATGGAATGTATATGGTACTCGGAGAACAACATAATATGGTCACCATTTTATTCTCTTGCTCTGTTTGCATTTTTGCCGTAGTAAGCAGAGATCTCTCTCATTCTGCTTCTTAAAAAAATGTTTATAGTGGTTCTCAATGAGTAAACGAGTACAGTCATTTCAGACAAAATTGATTGTATACTCTCTTTCGAAACGTAAAAATAATGGAGAACTGTCCCCTCACATTTCAATAGAAGTACTAGAAAAATTAGTAGGCTGATTGAAAGCAATGTCGACATTTACATAAAGGTAACTGCGGATGAAGATAATTAATATTGAAATGTCCCTTTAGAAAAATTAGTGAATAACTGTGCTGGTAATCCCCTTACGTTATTTGATTTTCAAACAGCTGAGCAAAACTGAACGTACTCAGACATTTCTCTCTTTACTTATTCTGATCATCACTAAACTGACACACAATATTTTTAGTGCAACGCAATCTGACTTTCAATAATCCCTACAAAAGAATGGCCCTGACTAACAATAACCTATACCTTTCACAAATCACTTACCTCAAAAAAATCTTCGTTACTCGAACTACTGCAATACAGCGAGCGCCAATACTACCAGCTAAATAACAGATTCAAACTACTGAAGGCACTAACTATTGATAGGCATACTTAGCAAATGAAAGATTTTGATAGAGAACAATGTATTTACCTTAATAGTGTTCAAAAGTCATAATATATATATCAGTTCATGACATCCAGTCTTACAAATTTACTGTCTCTGATGGACACACGTCCAGATCATCCGCTCTCAAAACTCCGCCATCTCTCTCCCAACATCCACCACTGCTAGCGGCTCACCTCCAACTGCGCAACGCTACGCGCTGTTAACATCCAGCTGCCCAACACTACAATGGCAGACAATAATGCAAACTAACCACAAACTGCACACAGCACAGCCAGTGATTTTCATACAGAGCGCTATGTGGTGGTGGCGTTACCAATATAAGAACCTAAGCAGCCTACTTACAACATGTATCACTAATCTTCTGATTTTCTTGGCCAAAGTGGAACTACAATAAAAAGGTTTTATTCAACTTTGATTAATTTATCCTTGAATAATGCCACACTGAAATTCTGATGGTAGCATGGATAAAATTCAGTGAATGAAAGTTACTCACAGCTTGTTCAAAAACCAGACTGCAGTTGTGACAATGGAAGAAGATAAGGGAGTGAGGCAATGCTGTAGTATGTCTTCGATGTTATCTGTTCACTGAGTAAGATCTAGAGGAAGATAAGATGAGATTTGGAGAAGAATTAGAGGTGAAGAAGAAGAAATAAAAACTTTGATGTCTGCCAAGGGCACTGCAATTTTGTCAGAGACAGTAAAAAAAAAAAAAAAATGGAAAGGACTTTCAATAGAGTGAATAGTGTCTTGAAAATAAATGGATGTAATTGAATTAAATCGCTTGGTGCTGAATGAATTAGGTTAGGAAATTAGATACTAAAAATAGTTGGTGAGTTTTCCTATTAGGGAGCGAAATAAGTGACGATGGCTGAAGTAAAAATTATATAAAATGCAGACCTCCAATAGGAAGAAAACATTTCTGAAAAAGGGAATCTGTCGAATCGAATGTACAAGGTAGTTGTCATTTAAGTTTCGCTACTTGAGTGGGTCCCCATGACAAACAAGTGATCGTGGAACAGTAACATGTTTTGGAAACAATTGTAAGGAAATGCGGAAGAAAAAAAACGAATAAACCGCTGAAAGAGAAACATTTTAATTTCCACATGAGGTAGTAGCGCGTACCGTATTTACGTTCCATGATACAAACGTTGCTCAATGTGACAATCATCTGGGTCCACTATAGTCTGGAACCACACTAGATATTGCTGTAATGCTGCCCGAAATAACGGTGAACCATTGAATGTTCTGCTTGCGTGACACAGCTAGAGCATTGCTTGAAAATTGCACATTGCGTCCAGCATTGTTAGCCACGGCAATACAAACTTCTTTAACAATGGTAGTCGTCCTTAAACGCATTGATAAACAGGAGATCAGCAGCATATTGCTGTTGTTCTGATGAAGCAGCTTTATGAGTAAAGCCCTGCTCACCTTGTAGAGACCCGCGTTGCCGCAATGCACGGTGATGCTTGTGTTTAAACCCTTTGTCGCTGTACCATTACTGCCGCCTAACGGTAAGTCACGACACTAACACTACTAGCAATTCAAATCCTGCAGCTCGCAGTCTGAACGTCATTCCTATGAAAATGACCATCCGTGCTGTAAATAGGTTTCTGTTTACACTGCCTGAAATAGCGAAAGCTTAGTTATTACCAGTGTGTATATTTAAGAGTTAGGAATACTTTTCTGCGGGTAATTATCTTGTTTTCATCTTTATTCGGGAGAAGAACGCAGACGATAAACACTTCAGATGAGAAGAAGAGAGCAGCGCTTGAAAGGTGATTCTGTAGAAGGAGTCTGTAGATAGATGGGTAGATTAGACTACTAATGATGAAGTAGTGAACTTAAAAGGGGAGAAAAGAAACTCATGTAACAATCTTACTAAAGAAGTGATGGGTTGATGGGGCACATTCTTAGGCATCAAGGAATAGTTAATTCGCCAACTGCTGTGCCCTCCAGAAGATACGGGACTCCGTCTACACAGCAGAGCACCAAATTGCCTACCACTCAGGCGCAACATAGTTACAGTAAAGCTGCTAAGAGATCGCACACAGCACGAACTATGTTACACATTCGTCTTACCACACAGTTTACATCCATCCGACAAACTTGAATATAAGCCGACACAAGGCGCCGCTCAACAATTAGGTAGTACTGCAGGATAATACCTCAGAACAGCGTCTCAGCGAATATTTCACAACTCATCTACAATTACCGAAAAAGGTACGAAATGAGCCCTTTACAAGTGATGTTAGTCATCGTTCACTGGATTTAGTACTATACCACTACTTTAAGAACAGACCACTCCAAGTGAACATTCAACTATAACGCCGCTCATCACTTTTACACTCTAGGTAAATACTGTAAAACATTTGTTAATAAATCATTGTAAATCTATATTATTAAACGACTGTCCCGGAACCTGGTATCAGTACCTAACGATTCCAGGGCAACAGAAATTTGATATTCAGTGTCCCGCGGAATTATTGACCATGTTTACAGATTTAATATGCTGTTCAAATGGTTCAAATGTCTCAAAGCACTATAGGACTTAACATCTGAGGTCATCAGTCTCCTAGACTTAGAACTACTTAAACCTAACTAACCTAAGGACATCACACACATCCATGCCCGTGGCAGGATTCGAACCTGGGACCGTAGCAGCAGCTGAACCGTCTAGAACCGCTTTGCCACAGCGGCCGGCCAAAATTCTGTCATAACCTCATTAAGAAGTATAATCTTACGTTCAAAATTGAACGTAATAAGATAGACATTACGGTTAGAAACTGCCTATTTGTCATGAGGCAGCGTAAGTGGTGGGGTGCAAATATTTGGACTTCATTCATCCAGTATTTGAGAATGAGAGCTTTATCAACTTCCGACAAACTTTACAGAAGTAATTTCAAATTTTTACGAAACACTTCCTCCCTGATTCCCCCCCCCCCCCCCCCCCTGCCGCCACAAAATGATGAAAGCAAAAATAAAAAATTCACTTACTACATTTTCTCTGATCATGATGCAAAATTTCTGCATCAGACATGACGTTTTAATTTATTGCTTCTTTACTATCTGCTCTATTCTCAACACAGTTTGCAGACCCACATATATTACTGAATGTACCTGAAAAAATTATACCTTTGTTCCATACAAAGTTGTGAAGAAAATCGCGCAATAAAAATTCAACATCAGGCACGACGTTTTAAATTATTACTTCATCACTTCATCACTTCTCACTCTATTCGCAATACGCTTTGTAGACAGTGTCTTCCAACACGAGGGGATGTACCTCCAAAATTATGTCATTGTGTAACCCATAGTTCAGGAGGTATCACGTGGTAAACGTTGAGATGAGTCAGAAACTAGCTTTTGCTTTAAGTGGAGCACACAATACGCAGAATATATTCATTCCGTGTTTCATAATGAGAGCACTTAGATACTTCCAACAAACTTTGTTCAAACCCTAACTTAACCGTTTCCCGTTCACGTGTTTAGCTTCAAACATTTAACACATTAACTCAGAGCTAAATTAGACATGAGAGTTCGAGTCTTTAAAGAATGATGCTAATCTGTGTCCCGTCTTTTATTGCCACAGTGCTTGCGTAACATTATTTAGTCCTACGTTAGACCGGCCGGTGCGGCCAAGCGGTTCTAGGCGCTTGAGTCTGGAACCGCGCGACCGCTAAGCTCGCAGGTTCGAATCCTGCCTCGGGCGTGGATGTGTGTTATGTCCTTAGGTTAGTTAGGTTTAAGTAGTTCTAAGTTCTAGGGGACTGATGACCTCAGATGTTAAGTCCCATAGTGCTCAGAGCCATTTGAACCATTTAGTCCTATGATAACTACTTATAGTACGAGCCAAAGGTTGCGTTTCATTGGCAGGACACTTAGAAGATGCAACAAGTCCACTAAAGAGACTACACTCGTTCGTCCTCTGTTAGAATATTGCTGCGCGGTGTGGGATCCTTACCAGGTGGGATTGACGGAGGACATCGAAAGGGTGCAAAAAAGGGCAGCTCGTTTTGTATTATACGTAATGGGGGAGAGAGTGTGGCAGATATGATACGCGAGTTGGGATGGAAGTCATTAAAGCAAAGACGTTTTTCGTCGCGGCGAGGCCTATTTACGAAATTTCAGTCACCAACTTTCTCTTCCGAATGCGATAATATTTTATTGAGCCCAACCTACATAGGTAGGAATGATCATTAAAATGAAATAAGAAAAATCAGAGCTCGAACAGAAAGGTTTAGGTATTCGTTTTTCCCGCGCGCTGTTCGGGAGTGGAATGGTAGAGAGATTGAATGATTGTGGTTCGATGAACCCTCTGCCAAGCACTTAAATGTGAATTGCAGAGTAATCATGTAGATGTAGATGTAGTTACTGCGTGTAAGCAAGCTGACTCGTAACAGCAACTACAGGGCTATTACAAATGATTGAAGCGATTTCATAAATTCACTGTAGCTCCATTCATTGACATATGGTCACGACACACTACAGATACGTAGAAAAACTCATAAAGTTTTGTTCGGCTGAAGCCGCACTTCAGGTTTCTGCCGCCAGAGCGCTCGAGAACGCAGTGAGACAAAATGGCGACAGGAGCCGAGAAAGCGTGTGTCGTGCTTGAAATGCACTCACATCAGTCAGTCATAACAGTGCAACGACACTTCAGGGCGAAGTTCAACAAAGATCCACCAACTGCTAACTCCATTCGGCGATGGTATGCGCAGTTTAAAGCTTCTGGATGCGTCTGTAAAGGGAAATCAACGGGTCGGCCTGCAGTGAGCGAAGAAACGGTTGAACGCGTGCGGGCAAGTTTCATGCGTAGCCCGCGGAAGTCGACGAATAAAGCAAGCAGGGAGCTAAACGTACCACAGCCGACGGTTTGGAAAATCTTACGGAAAAGACTAAAGCAGAAGCCTTACCGTTTTAATTGCTACAAGCCCTGACACCCGATGACAAAGTCAAACGCTTTGAACTTTCGGCGCAGTTGCAACAGCTCATGGAAGAGGATGCGTTCAGTGCGAAACTTGTTTTCAGTGATGAAGCAACATTTTTTATTAATGGTGAAGTGCACAGACACAATGTGCGAATCTGGGCGGTAGAGAATCCTTACGCATTCGTGCAGCAAATTCGCAATTCACCAAAAGTTAATGTGTTTTGTGCAATCTCACGGTTTAAAGTTTACGGCCCCTTTTTCTTCTGCGAAAAAAACGTTACAGGACACGTGAATCTGGACATGCTGGAAAATTGGCTCATGCCACAACTGGAGACCAACAGCGCCGACTTCATCTTTCAACAGGATGGTGCTCCACCGCACTTCCATCATGATGTTCGGCATTTCTTAAACAGGAGATTGGAAAACCGATGGATCGGTCGTGGTGGAGATCATGATCAGCAATTCATGTCATGGCCTCCACGCTCTCCCGACTTAACCCCATGCGATTTCTTTCTGTGGGGTTATGTGAAAGATTCAGTGTTTAAACCTCCTCTACCAAGAAACGTGCCAGAACTGCGAGCTCGCATCAACGATGCTTTCGAACTCATTGATGGGGACATGCTGCGCCGAGTGTGGGAGGAACTTGATTATCGGCTTGATGTCTGCAGAATCCCTAAAGGGGCACATATCGAATATTTGAGAATGCCTAAAAAACCTTTTTGAGTTTGTGTATGTGTGTGCAAAGCATTGTGAAAATATCTCAAATAATAAAGTTATTGTAGAGCCGTGAAATCGCTTCAATCATTTGTAATAACCCTGTACTCTGTTGTAGAGGGTTCTCTTCCTGTCCCATTGGTATGTTGCACGCCAAGTGCATTTGGTTAGTAAAAGAATAATGAAGTGAACTGTTTCTCTCGCTCTCTGTGTCTTCCTATTTAAATTTAAAAAAGTATTTATTTCATTGTGTAGCACTTTTGGCAACGAACTCAGAAAATAAATGAAGTGCGAGGTTGTTACATTATCGCTAAGATTCGAAACCCTCTCTAATTATGTGGCAGGTATTCTTTAAACCGCCAGTTCATGCAGATTCGTACCGTATCCTGAGGCGAGCACGCCTGCAGCTGGGCGCTCGCACGCGCCTGCCTTTGGAAGGCAGAGTGTTCGCCGGCGCCGCCTCGCCGCGGGTATTGGCTTTTATTGTGGCGACGTAAAGGGCTGCAGAGCCCCGCGCTTTAACTGAAAGGACGCTCGGCCGCCGCGGGGCCCGCCAGTAACTTGTGTAAATAACACGGCTGCTGCTGCTGTGGAAAACAATGGCTCGCCGAGGCAGCCCGCCGGTCTGGCGGCGCCTGCCGTGACGACAACCCGCATCGCGTGCTGGAGTCCCTCGCGCTGTTAAGGGGGAACGCCGTCGAATCGAAAGCTCAATGGCTGCTCGTCAGGACAAGTGCGGTGACAGGAACCGCTTGATTGCGCAGAGAGGCGCGGTGCCGTTGCCTCCTGATTCAAAGTTTGGAAGTCTCATGGGTAACGCGGAGCAGCGCGATTTCTAGCACTTTCATCCACATCTGGGCTGCGTGAAACATCACACAGCGCTGGCAAGTCGCATCAGAATTATCCTCCATTTCTCCCTCTACCCCCCCCCCCTCCCCTGGCCCATTCCCCCGAACTCCATGCTTGTATTCTATTTCGGAAATACGCGCAAGAAGTAATACTGTTTGTAAGCCCCTCGAACTGCCTGTACTCCTCTGTTTTAGAGAGTAACCCTTATCCGGCGGGAAGGAGCGCCTGGTCCCCGGTACGAATCCGCCCGGCGTATTTATGTTGACGTCCGGCGAACCGACCAATCTGTGGATGGTTTTTAGGCGGTTTTCCATCTGCCTCGGCGAATGCGGGCTGGTTCCCCTTATTCCGCCTCAGTTACACTATGTCGGCGATTGCTGCGCAAACAGTTTCTCCACGTACGCGTACACCGCCATTACACCACCATTATTCTTGTGTGAGACATTCCCTGAGGGGTCCACCGGGGGCCGAACTGCACAATAACCCTGGGTTCGGTGTGCGGCGGCGGAGTTGTGAAGTGGACTGCGGTAGTCGTCGTGGGTTTGTGGATCACTGCGGCTGCGGCTGGTTCAAAATGGTTCAAATGGCTCTGAGCACTATGGGACTTAACATCTGTGGTCATCAGTCCCCTAGAACTTAGAACTACTTAAAACTAACTAACCTAAGGACATCACACACATCCATGCCCGAGGCAGGATTCGAACCTGCGACCGTTGCGGTCACGCGGCTGCGGCTGGGACGGAGCCTCTCCGTCGTTTCTAGGTCCCAGCGGAGAGCAGCGCGCTTCGTTACAGGATCATTTAGTAATCGCGAAAGCGTTACGGAGATGATAGATAAACTTCAGTGGAAGATTCTGCAAGAGAGACGTAGCTCGTTACGGGTTTTTGTTGAAGTTTCGAGAACATACCTTCACCGAGGCGTCAAGCAGTGTTTTGCTCCCTCCTACGTACATCTCACTAAGAGACGATGAGGAAAAAATCAGAGAGATTAGAGCCCACACAGAGGCATACCGACAATATTTCTTTCCACGAACGATACGAGACTGGAATAGAAGGGAGAACCTATAGAGGTACTCAAGGTACCCTCCGCCACACACCGTCAGGTGGCTTGAGGAGTATGGTTGTAGATGTAGATGTAAACTTTCATTTTCTCATTCCAGTGATGTTTTCATTATTTTTAGTGTTTAGTATTGAGTTTTCTGAGTATTGACACATATTTCAATTATTTTCGAACATAAATAGTATTTACCTTGAACACATTCCAAAATTTTCATGAATCACATCAGTTTAGTATTCCATTCTTATTTTGCCCAGGAACAAGGCATTGACTACCAATATAAACTTCATAAAATATAAGCTCAGGACTGAGGAGGACAGGAAGCCACCAGCTTATAAAAAGCTTTGTTTGTTTCGTACCGCCTCCATATATATTAGATCACTAAGATGTTCGTGACAATATGAGGATGGGGTTGTACCCAAAACGGGTCATAGAAGGTCATTGGTATATCACATGGTGGCTTCTTGTTTGGTGACCAATATAGCAATTATGCAGTACCCCTGTCAATTCAAATTGTCAATAGCATTATCTTTTAACTAAAAAAAAAATAGCTTGTGGCTGTCTCACAAACTTAAGTTCAACCATCGCCATACCCCCTCGGGTAAGGGTTATATTGTATTGTATGTTAACTGGGGACCTAGAAACGACGGAGAGGCTCCGTCCCAGCGGCAGCCGCGTGACCGCTACGGTCGCAGGTTCGAATCCTGCCTCGGGCATGGATGTGTGTGATGTCCTTAGGTTAGTTAGTTGTAAGTAGTTCTAAGTTCTAGGGGACTGATGACCACAGCAGTTAAGTCCCACAGTGCTCAGAGCCATTTGAACCATTTTTTTGTATTGTAGTAGTTCGAGTAATGAAAACTTTTGTGAGGCAAGTGATTCATGAAAGGTATAGGTTATTGTTAGTCAGGGCCATTCTTTAGTAGGGATTATTGAAAGTCAGATTGCGTTGCGCTAAAAATATTGTGTGTCAGTTTAGTGTTGATCATAATAAGTAAAGAGAGACTTGTCTGAGTAAGTTCAGTTCTGCTCAGCTGTTTGAAAATCAAATGACGTAAGGGGTTAACAAGTACAGTAATTATTGTCCGCCGCTCGTGGTCTCGCGGTAGCGTTCTCGCTTCCCGAGCACGGGGTCCTGGGTTCGATTCCCGGCGGGGTCAGGGATTTTCACCTGCCTCGAGATGACTGGGTGTTTGTGTTATCCACATCATTTCATCATCATCCAGGGAAGTGGCGAAATTGGATTGAGCAAAGGTTGGGAAATTGTACGGGCGCTGATAACCACGCAGTTGAGCGCCCCACAAACCAAACATCATCATCATCAAGTACAGTAATTGATAAATTTTTCTGAGGGGCTGTCTCACTGTGGCTGGTGTGGATTTATTGACGCCAGGTGAGTGTGTTAGCATATGGGAGCGGTCCCTCTGTGGCGGCCCACTATTTGCGAGTGGAAGGCAGTCGGGCTGCCACCTGGGGCAGGAACAGCCGCTGCGGGACGCATGTCGGTACACAGGGGCAGGCGCGGCTGTTGGCTCAGCTGGCCGCTTCGTCTGGTGCCACACGTGTGTCGGCTCGTCAAACAAGCGCGCAGTCACTCGCCGCCCCTGCCGCCTTCCATCGTCATTCTCATACACCACATAACTACTTCAGTCCTTCGCCACAAACACACCTTCTGTGGATCATTTTACTGGGCTGATGCTGTCCATGATTTGTATCCTTTGCTAATCATTTCATCTCTACTTAAGAGGCTCCGGAACGCCCTATACTTGCAATGTTAAAATAACGCTTATAAATTACATCTTTCCTCACAAAGTATTTGAGGTAGGAAGTTGAACTTTTTACAGATTATTTATTGGAATATGGGCTACAACTGAATACAGGGATTTTACAAAATTTTAGTTCAGTTATTAAAGATGATTTTTTTTCAATTGTAATGAAAATTCACAACATTTTTTGCAATTTTTTATTTATATATTCAAAAATATACAGTTTTTTGGAAAAAGGCTGTGTTAAATTATGCAGAAGGTACTGTGTAACATTTACTGAAAGTTTGAAACAAATATGTTTGGAAGATCCTTAGAAAACATGTAATTAGTATGAGAAAATAAAAGTTTTGGGAATCGAGCGACAAAGATTGGATTAACTTTTTAGTGCATTCCAGGTCCATAGGATGGATTATCTTCATCCTCTACAAAGTCCTCCTCCAGCTTCCTCTTGTTCCTCCTCCTGTTTACTCTTGCTTGTATTTATAGACTCTTTACAGCCCTGTCTGCAGCCCGAAGGCGTTCCTTGTCTAAAGCAAGCATCGCTCGTACCATGTTAGAACCTATCTTCATTCCCATATTTCTAAATACCTTGCACCTTACAATGTTGCCATCATTGAATGTCGCAACAGCATCATACACACCAAAGTGAAGTGTTTCTATTCCAACAAATACAGTCTTGGGGATTCTCGACCATATAACACTATTTACACTTTCATCGGGGTTTTGAGTTTTTCCGTGAATACACTTTTTCAACAGTTCAGGTGCTGCTAAGTCTCTGAAAATAGGTTAGCCACAACACATACTTTATCTCACATCACTAAAATGTACCTGATGAACACGGACGTTAATAATAACACCATTTGACAGCAGTTTAACAGCGCCACAGTGGGTCACGCCCATGTAGAACACATTTCAAAAAAAAAAATAAAAATAGTTGTAATCTTCGGAATTCAATAAATTATGTATCTATTAAAAGGTAATAGTCTGCAGATTCAGAAAACGCAAAAAAGTAAAAATTGAACTTTTCATGATTTTGAGCCTTTCCGGAGCCCCTTAACACTGGTAAGCCAAAACGATGACCACGTGCTTAACAGAGAAACGTTGAGCTCTGGAACGCAATACAGCCGCGATTATACGTGTCACGGATTCGACAATCCTTGGTAAGTTTTTGGACGTACGTGACACCGAGTGTCTACGCACAAATCACGCAAGTTCTTTAAATTACTCGCTGATGGTCTAAGGGTGCAGAGCTGGCGCCCGGTAGCATGCCAGATGTGCTCTATCCGGTTCACATCATACGAATTTGATGACAAAGACTTCCACGTGAGCTAACTGTCGTGCTCCCGTACCGCTGTATCATGATGGTGGCCTTGTGACATGGACAGTTGTCCAGCTGACCAGATGTCAAGCGTGAAGTGGTTCATGCCGTCCACAGCAATATTCACTTAGAACTCAGCTGTGCCTTCGATTACTACCAGGTGCCACATGGAGACCCAGGTGAATGTCTCCCACTGCCCAATACTGCCCCCAATTATCTGCCACACAGGCTTGTTTAGGGCACCCTATCGCCTGGATGACGGCGTGTCCGCTGGCGAGCATCGACCTGGTGCAGCAAGAAGCGTTATTCACCCGACGAGGCGACACGTTTCTGTTTATCCACAGTCGAGTGCCGATGATCCTGTGAACATGATGTCGTCAGGTCAAGATAGGAACGTGTAGCGTTTATCTACTGCGGAGACCCATGCTAACAATATATATAAATGACCTACTAGATAGTGTCGGAAGTTCCATGCGGCTTTTCGCGGATGATGCTGTAGTATACAGAGAAGTTGCAGCATTAGAAAATTGTAGCGAAATGCAGGAAGATCTGCAGCGGATAGGCACTTGGTGCAGGGAGTGGCAACTGACCCTTAACATAGACAAATGTAATGTATTGCTAATACATAGAAAAAAGGATCCTTTATTGTATGATTATATGATAGCGGAACAAACACTGGTAGCAGTTACTTCTGTAAAATATCTGGGAGTATGCGTGCGGAACGATTTGAAGTGGAATGATCATATAAAATTAATTGTTGGTAAGGCGGGTACCAGGTTGAGATTCATTGGGAGAGTCCTTAGAAAATGTAGTCCATCAACAAAGGAGGTGGCTTACAAAACACTCGTTCGACCTATACTTGAGTATTGCTCATCAGTGTGGGATCCGTACCAGATCGGGTTGACGGAGGAGATAGAGAAGATCCAAAGAAGAGCGGTGCGTTTCGTCACAGGGTTATTTGGTAACCGTGATAGCGTTACGGAGATGTTTAACAAACTCAAGTGGCGGACTCTGCAAGAGAGGCGCTCTGCATCGCGGTGTAGCTTGCTCGCCAGGTTTCGAGAGTGTGCGTTTCTGGATGAGGTATCGAATATATTGCTTCCCTCTACTTATACCTCCCGAGGAGATCACGAATGTAAAATTAGAGAGATTAGAGCGCGCACAGAGGCTTTCAGACAGTCGTTCTTCCCGCGAACCATACGCGACTGGAACAGGAAAGGGAGGTAATGACAGTGGCACGTAAAGTGCCCTCCGCCACACACCGTTGGGTGGCTTGCGGAGTATAAATGTAGATGTAGATGTAGATGTTTAGGGCACCCTATCGCCTGGATGACGGCGTGTCCGCTGGCGAGCATCGACCTGGTGCAGCAAGAAGCGTTATTCACCCGACGAGGCGACACGTTTCTATTTATCCACAGTCGAGTGTCGATGATCCTGTGACCATGATGTCGTCAGGTCAAGATAGGAACGTGTAGCGTTTTTCTACTGCGGAGACCCATGGTAACAGTGTGCATTGAACGGAGTCCTTAGAGGCAATGATAATTAAATAAAGACTCTACGCTGCCGACAGGCGTTGATGTACGTCAACGAGCACAGTTGGAAATCTGTGCCCCGACCGGGACTCGAACCCGGGATCTCCTGCTTACATGGCAGACGCTCTATCCATCTGAGCCACCGAGGGCACAGAGCATAGTGCGACTGCAGGGATTTATCCCTTGCACGCTCCCCGTGAGACCCACATTTCCAGCTTAATGTCCACACACTACATTGCTAGTGCCCCTGCCCATTACACTCATTACTCGTGGCAGACAATCTTCCCGAGTCCCGTAAGAGTTCGGGCAATGCGTGTGCATCCATTACAGAAGAAGAAAGTCAATGGCCGGTTAGCTTTACCTATATATGAAGATGGTATCTGTTCTTTCGGACATGAACAGATACGGAAAGAACAGCTACGGAAAGAACAGATACCATCTTCATATATCCTTAGATGCACTTGTGCTGCACCAGCGATGTACTCTGTCGTCAGAACAGCCACACGTCGCCGTCTGTTCTGCGTTACAGAGTGGGCAAGCCTCTGACCTCCCTGTTGTGTTCCTTCTCGTGGTTTCGCTGTCTTCTAGCGAGCTTCTGTAGATGCTTGCGACGATAGCATGCGAAAGGTCGACCAGCTTCGCAGTTGCCAAGATGCTCGTTCCCAGGCATCGGGCTATGACAGTCTCCCTTCTGTCCATTCGTCTCTATTCCACTGAAGATCCAAGCCAACTGGTACACCTCCCTAATATCGTGTAGGGCCCCCGAGAACACGCAGAAGTGCCGCAACACGACGTGGCATGGACTCGATTAGTGTCTGAAGTAGTGCTGGAGGGAATTGACACCATGAGTACTGCAGAGCTGTTCATAAATCGAGTACGAGCGGGAGGAGATCTCTTCTGAACAACACGTTGCAAGGCATCTCAGATATGTTCAATGATGTTCGTGTCTGGGAAGTTTGGTGGCCAGCGGAATAGTGTAAACTCACAAGAGTGTTCCACGAGCCACTCTGTAGCAATTCTGGATTTGTGGGGTGTCGCATTGTCCTGCTGGAATTGCCCAAGTCCGTCGGAATGCACAACGGACAGGAATGGATGCTTACATGCGTGTCACCTCTCATAGTCATATCTATACGTATTAGGGACCGCATATCACTCCAACTGCAGACGCCCCACACCATTACAGATCCACCACCAAATTGAACAGTCACCTACTGACACGCATGGTCCATGGATTCACGAGGTTGTCTCCATACGCTTACACTTCCATACGCTCGATACAATTTGAAACGAGACTCGTCCGACCAGGCAACATGTTTCCAGCCACCGACAGTCCAGTGTCGGTGTTGACGGGCCCAGGCGAGGCGCCGGCCGCAGTGGCCGAGCGGTTAAAGGCACTACAGTCTGGAACCGCACGACCGCTACGGTCGCAGGTTCGAATCCTGCCTCGGGCATGGATGTGTGTGATGTCCTTAGGTTAGTTAGGTTTAAGTAGTTCTAAGTTCTAGGGGACTTATGACCACAGCAGTTGTGTCCCATAGTGCTCAGAGCCATTTTTGAACCAGGCGAGGCGTAAAACTTTGTGTCGTGCAGTCATCGAGGATACATGAGTGGGCCTTCGGCTCCGAAAGCCCGTATCGATGATGTTTCGTTGATTGTTTCTCGTGCTGACACTTGTTTATGACCCAACATTGAAATCTGCAGCAATTTGAGGAAAGACTGAACTTCTGTCACGCTGAACGACTCACTGCAGTCGCCGTTGGTCCCGTTCTTGCAGCATGTTTTCCGGCCGCAGCTATGTCGGAGATTTACTGTTCTACCGGATTCCTGATATTCACGGTAAACTCGTGAAATTGTAGTACGGGAAAACCTCACTTCATCGCTACCTCGGAGGGGCTGTGTCCCATCGCTCGTGCGCAGTCTATGACACCACGTTAAATGCCGGCCAGTGTGGCCACGCGGTTAAAGGCGCTTCAGTCTGGAACCGCGCGACCGCTACGGTCGCAGGTTCGAATCCTGCCTCGGGCATGGATGTGTGTGATGTCCTTAGGTTAGTTAGGTTTAAGTAGTTCTAAGTTCTAGGGGACTGATGACCTCAGATGTTAAGTCCCATAGTACTCAGAGCCATTTGAACCATTTTGAACACCACGTTAAAACTAACTTAAATCTTGATAAACTCCATTGTAGCAGCAGAAACCGATCTAACAACTGCAACAGACACTTGTTGTCTTATATAGGCGTTGGCGACCGCAGCGCCGTATTCTGCCTGTTTATATATCTCTGTATTTGAGTACGCATGCCTATACCAGTTTCTTTGGCGCTTCAGTGTATGTTTTTTCCTTAACGCGCCACTTGCCCGGAACGCCACCGAGACGGGATTCAGTCTTGCAGCTGACAGTGGTTATTATATATCTGCTCGTCAATGTCAGTGTTAGACCTAACGCATTAAATAACTTTTATCTGCCCCAACTATTTTTTGCCATATACTACTCCTAGCAACCCCCGATTGTTCCGCTAACCTGGTTACGGTATTCCATATACTTGTTTTAAAATTTAAGTTGCTGGTATCTCCATTGCTATCGCGCAGAGAAGGCATTGATTGTGTCTTGCCGCTAACATACTTCACATACGACCAGAATTTGTGTGGATTTTCTGCCACACTTCGAGTCAAAGTTCCGTTGTACAAACTATTATAATCATCTCGCATTGAAATCCGAACTAAATATCGTGCTTCTGTAAAGGATCGCCAATATTGGAGATTTTGCGTCCGTTTAAATTTGGCATGTTTTTTTCGTTGTTTCTGCAACAGTGTTCTGAACCGTTTTGTGTACCAAGGAGGACCAGCTCCGTCGTTTATTATTTCATTTGGTATAAATCTCTCAACTGCTGCTGGTACTATTTCTTTGAATTGAAGCCTCATCTGGTCTTCACTTACAGTGTTAATTTGGAAGGAGTGGAGATTGTCTCTCAGGAAAGCGTCAAGTGAATTTTTATCTGCTTTCTTTTTTTTTTAAATAGGTCTCTTCGCCAACTGATGACTTTTTATTTTGTGACCTATTTAGAATCAGCGTAGTACTGTTTGTTTTATGCAATATGGTCGCCTGATGCATGTAAGACATTTTTGTTGAATCTTCAGTCAAGTATAAAGGCTCGTGACATCCGATCGAACTTACCCCAGACAGTGTTCGCGGCCAATAATGCCACATGGTCATTTCATTTCACAGCCAGTCGCAGGTTATTTTATGAATAGTCCTCGTAATAAAGTTTTTTACGATTTATTGCAGTTATCTCTTGAGTTTTTATAATGTCGAAAACACCCAGTATAGCTAACATAACGAAACATTTTTCAGGTCGAAGAGTGGACATTTCGTATTGTTACTTAAATACCGAGTGGTCAAAAAGTCAGTATAAATTTGAAAACTGAATAAATCACGGAATAATGTAGCTAGAGAGGTACAAATTGACACACATGCTTGGAATTACATGGGATTTTGTTAGAACAAAAAACAAAATTACAAAAGTTCAAAAAATGTCCGACAGATTCCGCTTCAGCTGATCAGAATAGCAATAATTAGCATAACAAAGTAAGACAAAGCGAAGATGATGTTGTTTACAGGAAATGCTCAATATGTCCACCATCATTCATCAACAATAGCTGTAGTCGAGGAATAATGTTATGAACAGCACTGTAAAGCATGTCTGGAGCTAGAGTGAGGCATTGGCGTCGGATGTTGTCTTTCAGCATCCCTAGAGATGTCGGTCGATCACGATACACTTGTGACTTCAGGTAACCTCAAAGCCAATAAGCGCACGGACTGATGTCTGGGGACTTGGGAGGCCAAGCATGACGAAAGTGGCGGCTGAGCACACGATCATCACCAAACGACGCGCACAAGAGATCTTTCACGCGTCTAGCAATATGAGGTGGAGCGCCATCCTGCATAAACATCGTACATTGCAGCAGGTGTTTATCAGCCAGGCTGGGGATGATGCGATTCTGTAACATATCGGTGTACCTCTCACCCGTCACGGTAGCAGTTACAAAACCAGAATCAAGAATTTCCTCGAAGAAAAAAGGCCCGATAACGGTAGATGTGGTAAATCCAACCCGTACCGTGACTTTCTCGTCGTGCAATGGAGTTTCCACGACAGTTTTAGGATTTTCGGTAGCCCAAATTCTGCAGTTGTGGGCGTCGGCAGACCCTCGGAGCGTGAAATGAGCTTCGTCAGTCCACAACACGTTACTCAACCAATCGTCATCTTCCGCCATCTTTTGAAACGCCCACACCGCAAATGCCCTCCGCTTCACTAAATCACCAGGTAACAAACAGTTCATGATGCCGATGGATTTTGTACGGATAGCATCGGAGGGTACGCCTAAGTGCCAACCAAACAGTAGTGTATGGAATGCCGGTGCGACGAGCGATTGCACGAGCGTTGACTTCTCCGTGCATAGACGAACCCGCTATTTCTTCCTGAACTGTCTCAGCAGAATTACGGCTTGTGCTCGGTCGGCCACTACGGGGTCTATCGTCTAAACAACCCGTGGCTTCGAACTTCGAAATCATTCTCGCCACAGCTGCATTTGTCAACGGACCTTTACCCGTTCGAATCCCCTTCCTATGGCGATAGGATCGTAACGCTGAACTAGCACATTCCCCATTCTGATAATACAGCCTCACTAAAAGCGCCTTTCCAGGTAACGTCAACATGCTGCGACTGCTGGCGCATCTGATTCTCTCTCTCTCAGTACAGCTCCTTTGATATACGATTGTCATGCGCAGTCATTGACGTTTTGCTGTCCAGCGCCATCTGTCGGACATTTTGTGAACTTCTTTTTTTTTGTTTCCAATAAAACTCCATGTCATACCAAGCATGTGTGTCAAGTTTTACCTCTCTATCTACATTATTCCGTGGTTTATTAAGTTTTTTAAATTTATACTGACTTTTTGATAGCCCGGTATGTAACCACTCTAGTTGGAGCTTCTCACCACTGACAAATTTGAGACGATTAGTTGAAAACCAATCAGCAGCTTCGCAGTTCGTACGTGGCGGTGCGCCTCGCACAGACCCGCCAGAAGCGGTGTGCGTCGGCGCGGCCGGCGCAATGGAGCTCCTCTCGTCTGCAGGTCGAATTATAATTAACGCACTACTCGGGGGCATCGACCGCGCCGCACTCGTATTTATACCGGGCGTCGAGTTGCGCTGATCGATTGTTCCAATCAGACAGCGAGGGGTGGGGGGAGGAGGAGGGGGGGGCAAGGAGCGGGGAGGAGGATCACCAGAGAATCGGCCGAGGGCAAAGCGGCACGCCGGAGTCCCTCCGTGTGTTACCAACCTCGCTCGTTCTTCAACGGCGTGTAGATTATCTCTGCTGTTCAAGTACGCGTGCCGAGAGTGCATAACTTAGCAGTACTACTGTACGGTGCAAATATAGCACGAAATCAAGTAATTAGAGCATATTCCCTGAACGGTTTTGTGACTGGGTTCGGGACTTTGTGGCACAGAGAAGTCAAAGTGTCGTCCTTACGGGGCTCCGGAACGCCCTATACTTGCAATGTTAAAATAACGCTTATAAATTACATCTTTCCTCACAAAGTATTTGAGGTAGGAAGTTGTACTTTTTACAGATTATTTATTGGAATATGGGCTACAACTTAACACAGGCATTTTACAAAATTTTAGTTCAGTTATTAAAGATGATTTTTTTTTCAATTGTAATGAAAATTCACAACTTTTTTTGCAATTTTTTATTTATATATTCAAAAATATACAGTTTTTTGGAAAAAGGCTGTGTTAAATTATGCAGAAGGTACTGTGTAACATTTACTGAAAGTTTGAAACAAATATGTTTGGAAGATCCTTAGAAAACATGTAATTAGTATGAGAAAATAAAAGTTTTGGGAATCGAGCGACAAAGATTGGATTAACTTTTTAGTGCATTCCAGGTCCATAGGATGGATTATCTTCATCCTCTGCAAACTCCTCCTCCAGCTTCCTCTTGTTCCTCCTCCTGTTTACTCTTGCTTGTATTTCTAGACTCTTTACAGCCCTGTCTGCAGCCCGAAGGCGTTCCTTGTCTAAAGCAAGCATCGCTCGTACCATGTTAGAACCTATCTTCATTCCCATATTTCTAAATACCTTGCAGCTTACAATGTTGCCATCATTGAAAGTCGCAACAGCATCATACACACCAAAGTGAAGTGTTTCTATTCCAACAAATACAGTCTTGGGTATTCTCGACCATATAACACTATTTACACTTTCATTGGGGTTTTGAGTTTTTCCGTGAATACACTTTTTCAACAGTTCAGGTGCTGCTACGTCTCTGAAAATAGGTTTTATCACCTCCATTATTGCATGAGGCAGACTATGCTTACGAGTGTACACTTCACCAGTTAGCAATCCTTAATAATAACACCATTTGACAGCAGTTTAACAGCGCCGCAGTGGGTCACGCCCATGTAGAACACATTTAAAAAAAAAATTAAAAATAGTTGTAGCCTTCGGAATTGAATAAATTATATATCTATTAAAAGGTAATAGTCTGCAGATTTAGAAAACGCAAAAAAGTAAAAATTGAACTTTTCATGATTTTGAGCCTTTCCGGAGCCCCTTAAGGGACCGAAATCGTCAAATGGAAATTTCATTGCGTGACTAGTGGTTGGGTAATGTCGGGGGCTCCGTTAGTATGTTTCTGTACTTTAAAGGAAATTCACAGCTCTAGATAATTGTAGCGAAATGGCGGAACACCTGTAGAGGATCGAAGTCTGGTGTCTGAACTGGTAGTTTAATAGGGTGCGGCCCCTCCACGCCCACATCGGCACGATGGCCAGTACAAAAGGTCTACTGCCATCTCTGCATTGTGGTTAGTTTTCACAAGTAAGGTCTTCGCAGGATGTGGGTACTGCGATGTTTGCGTGCATCTGGTTGTGATTAACCATTAACACGCACTCATCTGGAGATCGATTGGGCCGAAAACTGAATGAAGGGTAGCGGTTTGAAAGGCGGATGAAAAAAAGTGCCAAGGAAAAAACAGCCTCTGTTATAGTGTTGTCAGGTAGTAAGAGCAGTGGCAGATCGCTTGCTATCTGCGACAGCCTGGCTGATATCTTTGACGCTGCGAGGCGTTGTCCTAACAGCTGCGTACCGGCGTTGTCTTCTGGGCCAGCATCAGCATACCTGTGACAATTGGGTTCATCGTCGGTTAGTGTCCGATACGTCATACATTGGACCCACAGTGTAGGGTAGTGTTGGCGCCTTGTTTGTGAGTTAGTGTGCTCCCCTGCTGTTGCCTGGTGGTCGCATGTGGTAGCAGATGGCATATCCAGTCAGTATTACTGATAAGCTGCCCGCATCTCGTGGTCGTGCGGTAGCGTTCTCGCTTCCCACGCCTGGGTTCCCGGGTTCGATTCCCGGCGGGGCCAGGAATTTTCTCTGCCTCGTGATGGCTGGGTGTTGTGTGCTGTCCTTAGGTTAGTTAGGTTTAAGTAGTTCTAAGTTCTAGGGGACTGATGACCATAGATGTTAAGTCCCATAGTGCTCAGAGCCATTTGAACCATTTTTGAACTGATAAGCTGGGGCTCGCCGATGTTGTCACTTGAAGTGTGTGTTAGCTCGCCATAGGTGTTTCTGCCCAAGCTTGCAATATCATGCTTCCACCAATGTTTGTGATCATATTTCCGCAGAGTAAGGATTTATTTATTTAATCGTATGGCTAGGGCCCCCCATCGGGCAGACCGTTCGCCGGGTTGCGGTCTTTCAATTTGACGCCACTTCGGCGACCTGCAGTCGATGAGGATGATAGGATGATGATGAGGACAGCACAACACCCAGTCCCCGGGCGGAAAAAATTCCCCGACCCAGCCGGAAATCGAAGCCGAGCGCAGAGGATTGACAATCCGTCACACTGATCATTCAGCTAGCGGGTGCGGACAGAGTAAGGATAAAAGAATTGTTCGAGTGTCTCGAGTTCCAGTATAGTCGTGTGGCTAGTTTTTTTGAATACTTCATTGAGGATTTCAAGGCGGTAGTTAGCTCAACGTAAACGTTTTCAGTGTCTGACAAGAAAAGTGAAGCACCACCCCTAATGCGTGAACGCATGCACTGATTCGTGATTCGGCTGTGAAAGTTGTTGTCAAGCTGACCCACAACTGTCGTTCAAAATGGTTCAAATGTCTCTGAGCACTATGGGACTTAAATGCAGAGGTCATCAGTCCCCTAGAACTTGGAACTACTTGAACCTAACTAACCTAAGGACATCACACACATCCATGCCCGAGGCAGGATTCGAACCTGCTGTAAGTAGGCTGTTTATGTTTTCTTACTGGCAACGTTACGTAGCGCTCTGTACGAAAATCACTGGCTGTGCTGTGTGCAGTCTGTGGCTAGTTTGCATTGTTGTCTGCCATTGTAGTGTTGGGCAGCAGGACGTGAACAGCGCGTAGCGTTGCGCAGTTGGAGGTGAGCCGCCAGCAGTGGTGGATGTGGGGAGAGAGATGGCGGAGTTTTGATAATTTGTAATACTGGATATTATGAACTACTATATATATTATGACTGTTAAGGTAAATACATTGTTTGTTCTCTATTAAAATCTTTCAATTGCTAACTATGTCTATCAGTAGTTAGTGCCTTCTGTAGTTTGAATCTTTTATTTAGCTGGCAGTAGTGGCGCTCGCTGTATTGCAGTTGTTCGAGTAACGAAGATTTTTGGTGAGGTAAGTGATTTGTGAAAGGTACAGGTTAATGTTAGTCAGGGCCATTCCTTTGTAGGGATTTTTGATAGTCAGATTGCGTTGCGCTAAAATTATTGTGTGTCAGTTTAAGCACAGTCGTGTATAATTGTTCTAAGGGGACGTTTCACTGCAACCGTAGACAACTGTCGTAAGTGGTCGTTGAAATTCTACTTACTTTTACAGCTAAGTCCGAGCTGTGCCACACATTATTGGGGACAGATCTTGGGATCATGCTGCCAAAGAAAGTACCTCAACATCAAGCCGACGGTTCATAGAGACCTTCTCTCACGTGTGGACGAGCACTATCCTGTTGGAAAGTGGCACCACAGTACTGTCGCATGGCAGGTATCATATGACGACGCTATGCTATCCGAGTTCCCTCAGTCACTACCGACCGTGACCTATAGTCACAGCCAGATGACTCCCCACACAATGACCAAGGAGTAGCACCGCTACGCCTCTCCGAATCATTGCAAGAGTGGGACCACCGTCCCACGTCGCCGAGATGCGAATGTATTGCAGAACAGCGATTAATCGCTGCACACAGTGCGACGCCATTCATCCGTAGTCCATGGTTCCTGCTCAAGGGGTCAGTCCAAACACAGCCGTTAGATGTTACTTGTATTTCAGGTTCTCATAATTAATAGCAGACTTACTTCATATTGGTTGCATTTGATAGTGGTGACAGAGCTTTACCGAAAATAGTCGTGTAAACTTTCTGTAATTTACTGCGACTATGGTTTGACTACTGTCGCAACTTACCTACAACAAGTAAAGCCTATATTCATCTGTGAAAATGGACTCAATAAGCAACCTGAGCTATTAGTAATCGGAATATGGCCAGCATGACACTCTGTGCGTTTTCTGTGAGTGTCACTTTCACTGTATATTTGTCTTCAACAGATCGTTACATGTTAAAACTTAACATTTGGATAAGCTATCAGACTGCGTATTTGGTCCGCCGCTCGTGGTCTCGCGGTAGCGTTCTCGCTTCCCGACCACGGGGTCCCGGGTTCGATTCCCGGCGGGGTCAGGGATTTTTCACCTGCCTCGAGCTGACTGGGTGTTTGTGTTGTCCTCATCATTTCATCATCATCCAGGGAAGTGGCGAAATTGGACTGAGTGAAGATTGGGTAATTGTACGGGCGCTGATAACCACGCAGTTGAGCGCCCCACAAGCCAAACATCATCATCAGCATCAAGACTGCGTATTTGAATATGAAAAACTGCAGGAACAAATGAACGTGTAGCCCTGACTTGCCAGTGTTAAATACTACATAATTTAAACATAGTATTTGCAATACATATTTACACTAGACAATACATCGTATACAGTTTCATGTGTTAAGTAAGCGAAGAAATTCATAGCATTATTAGTATTTAATAATCACTTTCTGAATATAGCAGGTGAACTAAATAGAAACCTAGTCCCAACAGGGAATCATATAGCGCTCGTACAAAAAAGTGTTCCGAAACTTACCTGAAATGCTCCCCCATGATACTGACAAGAGGGAGATTGAGTTAATAATTAAATCACTAAAGACCAAGAACTCTCATGGATATGACGGGGTATCTAGCAGAATACTGAAGTATTGTTCCATGTATGTTAGCCCAGTACTTAGCCATATCTGTAACTTTTCCTTTAGGAGTGGTCGGTTTCCTGACCGATTAAAGTACTCGGTAGTGAAGCCACTTTATAAAAAGGAAGACAGGGATAATGTTGATAATTATAGACCTATTTCTATGCCATCGGTGTTTGCTAAAGTTATCGAGAGGGTTGTATATACAAGGTTACTGCAGCATTTAAATTCACATAATTTGCTGTCAAATGTACAGTTTGGTTTTAGAAATGGCTTAACAACTGAAAATGCTATAATCTCTTTTCTCTGTGAGGTTTTGGACGGATTAAATAAAAGGTTGCGAACGTTAGGTGTTTTCTTTGATTTAACGAAGGGTTTTGACTGTGTTGACCACAAAATATTACTGCAGAAGTTGGACCATTATGGAGTAAGGGGAGTAGCTTACAATTGGTTAGCCTCTTACTTTAAGAACAGAAAGCAGAAGGTAATTCTCCTCAATATTGAGAGTGGTAATGATGTTCAGTCCCAATAGGCCACTGTTAAATGGGGCGTTCCTCAAGGATCGGTGCTGAGGCCACTGCTGTTTCTTATTTATATAAATGATATGCCTTCTAGTATTACAGGTGATTCAAAAATATTTCTGTTTGCTGATGACACCAGCTTGGTAGTGAAGGATCTTGTGTGTAATATTGAAACATTATCAAATAATGTAGTTCGTGAAATAAGTTCGTGGCTTGTGGAATATAATTTGATGTTAAATCACAGTAAGACTCAGTTTTTACAGTTTCTAACTCACAATTCAACAGGAACCGATATTTTGATCAGACAGAATGGGCCTATTATAAGCGAGACGGAACAGTTCAAGTTCCTAGGCGTTCGGATAGATAGTAAGCTCTTGTGGAAAGCCCATGTTCAGGATCTTGTTCAGAAACTAAAAGCTGCTTTATTTACCATTAGAACAGTATCTGAAATAAGTGACAGTTCAACAGGAAAAGTAGTCTACTTCGCATATTTTCATACGCTTATGTCATATGGTATTATTTTTTGGGGTAAATCTTCTGATTCAAAAAGGGTATTTTTGGCAGAAAAACGGGCTGTTCGAACTATGTGTGGTGTAGGTTCGAGAACCTCTTGTCGACCCCTATTCAATAGTCTGGGAATTCTGACATTGCCCTCACAGTATATATTTTCTTTAATGTCGTTTGCTGTTAGCAATATTAGCTTATTCCCAAGAGTTAGCAGCTTTCACTCAGTTAATACTAGTCAGAAATCAAACCTGCATGTGGAATGCACTTCCTTGACTCTTGTGCATAAAGGAGTGCAGTATTCTGCTGCATCCATTTTCAATAAGCTACCACAAGAACTCAAAAATCTTAGCAGTAGCCCAAACACTTTTAAGTCTAAACTGAAGAGTTTCCTCATGGCTCACTCCTTCTATTCTGTCGAGGAGCTCCTGGAAGAGCTGAAAAATTAAGCAAATTCCCGTGTTACATTGTTGATTTTCTTTATTTAAACTTACGAATTGTCGCCTGAATATGACAAACTGCCTATTGGCTTCTGTCTCGGGTTCTTCGGCCGACGTTCATCTAATGATTTTTCTGACGTTTCGCCAGCACCAGTGGCTGGCATTGTCAAAGCTTCACCCTCCATTGCCGGTGGTGAACTGGAGGCGAGTTCGCGGCCGCAGGCTATATGTACCTGGCGCGCCAACGTCAGAGGGCTTCTCCGCGGTCATTTCCGGTGCGGTTCTCCTCTTGCTACCTGCGACGGTCGTTCGCTGCAGTACGGCAAGCCAGGATCCGTTTACCTTAAGGCTTTCCTCTTTCTTGTTGAAACTGTTCGCGTGTTTTTGGATTTCTACAGCTTCTCTGAACAGGCGCGTGTGATAGTGCTTCTCTACAGAGAGAACTTCCGTGTCGGCGAATTTTATTACGTGGTCCGTCTCATTCAGTGCGTGCTCTGCCACGACCGATTCCTCCACCTGCCCCAACCTGCAATGTCCTTTATGCTCTTTGTTCCTTCGCCGACACGGAAGTTCTGTCTGTAGAGAAGCACTATCACACGCACTTGTTCAGAGAAGGTGTAGAAATCCAAAAACACGCGAACAGTTTCAACAAGAAAGAGGAAAACCTCAAGGTAAACGGATTCTGGCTTCCCGTACTGCAGCGAACGACCGTCGCAGGTAGCAAGAGGAGAACCGCACCGGAAATGACCGCGGAGAAGCCCTCGGACGTTGGCGCGCCAGGTACATATAGACTGCGGCCGCGAACTCGCCTCCAGTTCACCACAGGCAATGGAGGGTGAAGCTTTGACAATGCCAGCCACTCGTGCTGGCGAAACGTCAGAAAAATCATTAGATGAACGTCAGCCGAAGAACCCGAGACAGAAGCCAATAGGCAGTTTGTCAACAAGTGGCCACGAAAGCCTTAACAATTTCGCCTGAATTTGTTTTTTATATTTCATTTTATCTGTTTCTACTATCGTGTTATAATTTCATGTATTGACTCGTTCCATGAGCATGGAGACTTCTCCTTAATGTGGTCCCACGGAACAATAAATAAATAAATAAAATAAACAAATAAAGCAAGGACTGCGTTGTAGCGTCACAACCCTACTTACAGCCTTACCAACCTGGGCAGCGCGTCGTTCTCATTTCCGACACTCGCCTCACACACGATGTTCAACAAACAACACAAAAATGTGGAAACGCGTTGTGCTCTCTCACTATAGTTCAATTCTTTTATCTTGGCGGTTCGCGCATGCCCGCCCAGACGCCGGAGATTGCTGCGTTGCCAGTTGTACGCGTTAAGAGCGTTTAGGGGGGAGCGCGCAGTTTATGAGGTAAGGCCACCACAGCCGCATTAACTCTTTCGCTGCTACAGAGACGTGCTCCCCGCATTCCGCGATTTTATCATTGACCTGCTCGTCTGTGCAGACACAAGGTGTTTCGACTGCTTTGACACACTTTATCATTCGATTTCACAAAAACTATTTGGCCCAAAAATTTTATTTTTACACATCTTCTTGACTGATACCTTCCTCCCATAAATGACTTAATTTTGTTTCGAAGTTCAACGCAGTTATTGTGCAACATTAGATGTAGTAAATCATTGCACGAAATTTGAAGAGTTTGCAGAGTTAAAGTCCATAGCGTATACTTTCCATATGGTCGATTTTAGTTGCCACTAGAAATTTTAAAAAAATTACATTCAAACGAATAAAATTCATGAAGTAATACACTTTGATATTGTTTTTTAAATAAAGAAAATATTAAACACCAAACAAGATTTGAACTCACAACCTTCGACTTAGCAGGCATACACTTTCACCATGACGCTATCGTAGCTCATCGAGCAATACATCTCCCAGAGGACTTTAAAATACCACGCAAAATACCGACAAACACTGGTTGCATGACTACGAATTACTCACGTTTCGTCGAAGTACAAAAGGAAATATTAATTACCGCTGTTCTTTATTGCGAAAAACCGGTTAGTGAGAATGGTACAAACGCCTTTCCTTGCTATCGCCTGAATTAGGAGGCTTATTGCTTGTTTGGTTTAATTAATTAATAGAATATGAAGCAATTGGTATAAAGAATGCTTTTTCCAAACTTTCTATAAAAGAAAGTCTGCTATCAAGACACTGCTTTCGTTCAATTACTTTATTTACGAATGAACGTTTCTAAAACTGAAGACACTCATCCATGCTCTGCACTGCAGTCGAGATGTAGCAACGTCGTTCTCTGTTCATTGGCTGACTGTGTTTTGTGACGTCAGATGCGCAGAACGAACCTAAACTCGGCCGCCGTCATAAACGACGCGCACTTTAGGGCGGAATCAGTTCGCCGAAAAAGCGGTTAGTGAGAATGGTAGAAACGCCTTTCCTTGCTATCGCTTGAATTAGGAGGCTTATTGCTTGTTTGGTTTAATTAATTAATAGAATATGAAGCAATTGGTATAAAGAATGCTTTTTCCAAACTTTCTATAAAAGAAAGTCTGCTATCAAGACACTGCTTTCGTTCAATTACTTTATTTATGAATGAACGTTTCTAAAACTGAAGACACTCGTCCACGCTATGCACTGCAGTCGAGATCTGGCAACATCGTTCTCTGTTCATTGGCTGACTATGTTTTGTGACGTCAGATGCGCAGAACGAACCTAAACTCGGCCGCCGTCATAAACGACGCGCACTTTAGGGCGGGATCAGTTCGCGGGACACCCCACGCGCGCTTCAGCTTCAGGCGGCCTGAATTTCAGCCGGCCGCCCAGCAGCGGCTGTCGGCAGAGTTTCGCGCAGCTGCCGCCACCGCGCTGGGTGACGCAGTGCCGGTGCGATACACAGAGCTCCACGCACACACACACGAATTAAATTAGTCTTTGTTAAATGCGGTTAACCCGCTCGACGGGCCGGGCCAGCGCCGGCGCCGGCGTCACTGGAGCCGACAGCGCCACAGCTTCGATCCGTCCGCCCGTCCCGGAGGGCCAATTCCGAAGCGTTTGTCGCTATCCGAACATCAAATGCGGACGTGGCTCCGCGATGAAATTGAAACTGTCTCGTCGCGCTTCGTTTTGCGAGGGCAGTTAACCCTCTGACCTTTCATTGTGGTAGCCCATCGCGTGTAATGATAAAACTTGTATGTCAGTAGGTCTTGAAACGTCCCCTTTGAACAATTATACAAGACTGTGCTTAAACTGACACACAATTTTTTAGCGTAACGCAATCTGACTTTCAATAATCCCTAAAAAAGAATGGCCCTGACTAACATTAAACTATACCTTTCACAAATCACTTGCCTCACAAAAATCTTCATTACTCGAACTACTGCAATACAGCGAGCGCCACTACTGCCAGCTAAATAAAAGATTCAAACTACGGAAGGCACTAACTACTGATAGGGATAGTTAGAAAATGAAAGATATTAATAGAGAACAAACAATGTATTTACCTTAATACTCATATATAGCAGTTCATGACAAATTACAAAACTCCGCCATCTCTCTCCCCACATCCATCACTGCTGGCGGCTCACCTCCAACTGCGCAACGCTACGCGCTGTTCACGTCCAGCTGCCGCTGCCCAACACTACAATGGCAGACAACAATGCAAACTAGCCACAGACTGCACACAGCACAGCCAGTGATTTTCATACAGAGCGCTACGTAACGTTGCCAATAAGAAAATATAAACAGCCTACTTACATATAAGAAAATATAAACAGCCTACTTACAGTCTCTTCAGCTGTAGTTCGTCATTTGTGCCTTTAAGTAAGGAAAACGAAATGCACGCACAGTAAATTTCGTCAGTATTGTTACACTTACAGGGTGTCACAAAAAGGTACGACCAAACTTTCAGGAAACATTCCTCACACACAAAGAAAGAAAATATGTTATGTGGACATGTGTCCGGAAACTCTTACTTTCCATGCTAGAGCTCATTTTATTACTTCTCTTCAATTCACATTAATCATGGAATGGAAACACACGGCAACAGAACGTACTTCAAACACTTTGTTACAGGAATTGTTCAAAATGTCCTCCGTTAGCGAGGATACATGCAACCACCCTCCGTCGCATGAAATCTCTGATGCGCTGATGCAGCCCTGGAGAATGGCGTATTGTATCACAGCCGTCCACAATGGGAGCACGAAGAGTCTCTACATTTGGTACCGGGGTTGCGTAGACAAGAGCTTTCAAATGCCCCCATAAATGAAAGTCAAGAGGGTTGAGGTCAGGAGAGCGTGGAGGCCATGGAATTGGTCCGCCTCTACCAATCCATCGATCACCGAATCTGTTGTTGAGAAGCGTACGAACACTTCGACGGAAATGTGCAGGAGCTCCATCGTGCATGAACCACATGTTGTGTCGTACTTGTAAAGGCACATGTTCTAGCAGCACAGGTAGAGTATCCCGTATGAAATCATGATAACGTGCTCCATTGAGCGTAGGTGGAAGAACATGGGGTCCAATCAAGATATCACCAGCAATGCCTGGCCAAACGTTCACAGAAAATCTGTGTTGATGACGTGATTGCACAATTGCGTGCGGATTCTCGTCAGCCCACACATGTTGATTGTGGAAATTTACAATTTGATCACGTTGGAATGAAGCCTCATCCGTAAAGAAAACATTTGCACTGAAATGGGGATTGACACATTGTTGGATGAACCATTCGCAGAAGGGTACCCGTGGAGGCCAATCAGCGGCTGATAGTGCCTGCACACGCTGTAAATGTACGGAAACAACTTGTTCTCCATACAGTGACATGGTCAACGGTACCTTGTACAGCAGTAACTTCTCTGACGCTGACATTAGGGTTATCGTCAAGTGCACGAAGAATTGCCTCGTCCATTGCAGGTGTCCTCGTCGTTCTAGGTCTTCCCCAGTCGCGAGTCACAGGCTGGAATGTTCCGTGCTCCCTAAGACGCCGATCAATTGCTTCGAACGTCTTCCTGTCGGGACACCTTCGTTCTGGAAATCAGTCTCGACACAAACGTACCGCACCACGGCTATTGCCCCGTGCTAAACCATACATCAAATGGGCATCTGCCAACTCCGCATTTGTAAACATTGCACTGACTGCAAAACCACGTTCGTGATGAACACTAACCTGTTGATGCTACGTACTGATGCGCTTGATGCTAGTACTGTAGAGCAATAAGTCGCATGTCAACACAAGCACCGAAGTCAACATTGCCTTCCTTCAATTGGGCCAACTGGCGGTGAATCGAGAAAGTACAGTACAAACTGACGAAACTAAAATGAGCTCTAACATGGAAATTAAGCGTTGTCCAAATAACATCTTTTCTTTATTTGTGTGTGAGGAATGTTTCCTGAAAGTTTCGCCGTACCTTTTTGTAACACCCTGTATATGAGAGAAAGTACCACCACAGCTGTATCTTGAGAATGACTTTATTGTCTCACACATTACCGCCATCCTCGTGCCGCGCCACTACCAAAAGAGTATTAGATTTCCATTTCGCGTTTATTGTGGAGTCCTCGTTACTAGTACATGGGGGCTAGCCCTCCTCAGGAGTCTCTACTCGACACCGTGTTTAAAGACAACCGTGTTGTCTCCAAACGGTGTCGAGTATAGACTCCTGATGAAAGCTAGTCCACGTGTGGTAGTTGCAAGGACTCCACAATAAACGCGAGAAGGAAGTCTAATACTCTTTTGGTCGTGGTGGGACCTGAGGAGGTCGGTAATGTGTGCGGCAATGAAGTCATTCTCAAGATACAGCTGTGGTGGTACGTTTTCTTATATATATCATTAGCTGAAGTTCTTCGTCCATGCAATAGGATGGACATCCGTAAATTGTTACATTTTTTCATAACAATCCATATTTGCCTTAAAAAACCCTTTTCACGAAACATTTCCTAGTATTGTAACCGACATTTTTAAAACGTATCTAATTCGAATTTTTATCTTTTCAAGTCATCGCGATGCGGTAGCGATCACACAGCATATCATCCCGGCCAAATCTGTTTTATAAAAACGTGTTCTGATATACTGGAGCCGTGGTGTCATCGTCAAAAGCTGACTGTACGGCAGTTTCTTTTGAACAGTAGTGCTGCTGACAAGATGACTCTTGTGTACACTGTTACCAACACGAGATGTTTGACGATGATGGCGCTGATTTTGTGTTTAGCGTTTGACGAAGCCACTATGGCTCCAGTATACTAGGACATGTTCTTATAAACAGATCTGAAGGTAGCCATTATAGACCGAAAACGGTAGTCTGATGATATGAAAATTTGTCACCAAGGACGTTAAGTAAAGAAAATTTACAAACGTTATGAACATCCTACATCTTTATTCTTCATGACTACATGTTTGCCGCTAGAAAGTTCCTGATTGTATTGTGTAATAAGGCGTTATGTAACGTAACTACACTCCTGGAAATGGAAAAAAGAACACATTGACACCGGTGTGTCAGACCCACCATACTTGCTCCGGACACTGCGAGAGGGCTGTACAAGCAATGATCACACGCACGGCACAGCGGACACACCAGGAACCGCGGTGTTGGCCGTCGAATGGCGCTAGCTGCGCAGCATTTGTGCACCGCCGCCGTCAGTGTCAGCCAGTTTGCCGTGGCATACGGAGCTCCATCGCAGTCTTTAACACTGGTAGCATGCCGCGACAGCGTGGACGTGAACCGTATGTGCAGTTGACGGACTTTGAGCGAGGGCGTATAGTGGGCATGCGGGAGGCCGGGTGGACGTACCGCCGAATTGCTCAACACGTGGGGCGTGAGGTCTCCACAGTACATCGATGTTGTCGCCAGTGGTCGGCGGAAGGTGCACGTGCCCGTCGACCTGGGACCGGACAGCAGCGACGCACGGATGCACGCCAAGACCGTAGGATCCTACGCAGTGCCGTAGGGGACCGCACCGCCACTTCCCAGCAAATTAGGGACACTGTTGCTCCTGGGGTATCGGCGAGGACCATTCGCAACCGTCTCCATGAAGCTGGGCTACGGTCCCGCACACCGTTAGGCCGTCTTCCGCTCACGCCCCAACATCGTGCAGCCCGCCTCCAGTGGTGTCGCGACAGGCGTGAATGGAGGGACGAATGGAGACGTGTCGTCTTCAGCGATGAGAGTCGCTTCTGCCTTGGTGCCAATGATGGTCGTATGCGTGTTTGGCGCCGTGCAGGTGAGCGCCACAATCAGGACTGCATACGACCGAGGCACACAGGGCCAACACCCGGCATCATGGTGTGGGGAGCGATCTCCTACACTGGCCGTACACCACTGGTGATCGTCGAGGGGACACTGAATAGTGCACGGTACATCCAAACCGTCATCGAACCCATCGTTCTACCATTCCTAGACCGGCAAGGGAACTTGCTGTTCCAACAGGACAATGCACGTCCGCATGTATCCCGTGCCACCCAATGTGCTCTAGAAGGAGTAAGTCAACTACCCTGGCCAGCAAGATCTCCGGATCTGTCCCCCATTGAGCATGTTTGGGACTGGATGAAGCGTCGTCTCACGCGGTCTGCACGTCCAGCACGAACGCTGGTCCAACTGAGGCGCCAGGTGGAAATGGCATGGCAAGCCGTTCCACAGGACTACATCCAGCATCTCTACGATCGTCTCCATGGGAGAATAGCAGCCTGCATTGCTGCGAAAGGTGGATATACACTGTACTAGTGCCGACATTGTGCATGCTCTGTTGCCTGTGTCTATGTGCCTGTGGTTCTGTCAGTGTGATCATGTGATGTATCTGACCCCAGGAATGTGTCAATAAAGTTTCCCTTCCTGGGACAATGAATTCACGGTGTTCTTATTTCAATTTCCAGGAGTGTATATCGGCGTATGAGAAACAGCGAGCTGTAATCAAGTTTCGAATTCTAGGACTTCGTTCACACGTGGAGCGTCCTCTCGCACGGTATAACAATGCCTGACACACACGCTTGCTGCGACATCTGCAACAATCCGACGCCTTGAGTTCATTGTCGTCGGCAATTCTCCATTCAGTCCCGAATTGGCCCCATCCGATTTCCACATGTTTCCAAAACTTAAAGAACATCTTCGAGGACTCCACTTTGATAGTGGTGAAGCAGTTCAAGCAAAGATGAGGTTGCAGCCCCGTCAACCAGGCTAACGAACTAGTCTCCCGTTGGGAGAATTGTGTTCGTCACAAAGATGACTGACTATGACGAGAAATAAATGTGTAGACCTGAAGAATGATAATTTCGTTTGTTTTATTTTAACAGCTTTAAGAGATTTCACATAAAAAATACTGAGGCTTTACGTTTCAGCACGCCCTTGCATTCATAACTATCATTTACAACATAACACGGACATTTTTAAACATGTCATGGTATTGTGTTTCTATGATGAAGGTCTTGGAAGCTTCTAAATCAGCATGAAGACGACTAATGAATCTGCCGAACTTGGCAAAACTAAATAAATTTCCTAACTGAAAAATTGACGAGTGCTTTAGAAATGTATAATCTTCTGTGTTCTTAGGCCTCTTCAGTTTCTCCTTACACAGTCGACGTTTCGACTCCTCTGATAGGATCTTTTTGTGCCCCAGTTAGCTGACAACTTTCAATGACCAGTGCACGTTCAGTTATTGTATAAAAGTGTAGCCTTGCTTTTTCTGAAGAAGTGATGTTATCCGACGAAATGTTTCCAACAACTATTGATGAACTTTACATGTTGGCCTCTCTTCTTCTGTTGTTCCGCTACCGCAGATTTCACACTTCGTTTTAAACGAGTCTGATGTTCGTGCATTTCATTTCGTTCTCTCTCTCTCTCTCTCTTTCTGTCCTTCCCTCCCTCTCTCTCCGTACACACACACACACACACACACACGAAACAATGGGAAACTCATTTAGAATGAATTGGCAAAGTAGATACAGAAACTAGTGTGAGGAAACTAGCATAAAAATGGTGACAGTGAACTACCTTCGTTTCAAATCTTTTCCTTGTGCAGCATGAGCCTAATTAAACTAATTTTATCAAAATTTTTGGTCTGTAGGACATCTGCAGCTGAGAGACGTGATAATTTAGGGGGACCCGTACTAATTATTTATTCATACCACCTTCAGTTTCTGAATTTGAAAATTCCGTCTTCAAGTGGAAGGAAATAATTGTACAGTAACGCACAACATGTCATCGGGCCGTCAGTGCAACAGCTCCATGTCACCGCATCTTTGCCGCAACCGTTCTTCGTTGGGCAGCCGCATAGTATTACCGCTAGAACTCTTGATGTTTTTTTTAAAAGTACCGGGTATCCGATATACCATATTTGAAAAATATCGTCATCGGACCTCGATATATTGAGGATAGTATCAATGTATCGACACGGCGGCGGAAAATATATCGACGTACCAGCCTATAAAAATATCGGCTGCACATTGTAAATATACCGCCAGTTATAGAGCTGTATATTTAAGTATTGATTTATTATGATGTATTCTGTACATCAATAAGCTATCAGTCTTCGTATCCGCCTTAGAACAAGAATTGAAAAGAAAACGATGCACATTCACGCTTGGCGACAACCACTTTGATAACAGCGGTAACTGTCCGTATGTGGTACATATCGAATTTGTCCGGAACACTTCATGTCGACTTCCCTGTTTCTACACTTCTGCCAATGTCATTGCCCTAGCAGTTGTAGTGTCAAAATTATATGGCCAACCTGGAAGTTGCAGTTACTGTTGGTAGCACCGAGAGCCGATTACGTCAGCATTTCTCCTCACACATCTCCGCCCACTTCAATGACCAATCTTGTCATTTAGATTTTTGTTCGTTATTTTTAGGGACTGTTATTCAAGAATGCCGATGTGAAGAAGTAGCACATCAGTTGCATTTAAAATTGTTTTTTACGGCCACTAATGTGCTATTTCTTCACATCGGAAATAGGAAGTCTTGTTATTCTGTTATTTCATTCACACTGCCCCTCCCCCCCAAAGTGCAGTAGGACTTCTTCTTTTTTTGATCACATATACTTGCTTCACACACTCAAAGTAAAAGACTGGACTTGATGAAAACTCAAAAAGTAGTAAGACTCTTTATGAAAATTACGTTCTACTACAGTTTCAAAAGAACAACTTCAAATATTTACCGAAAATTGTGGAAAAAATATATAAAATTAATATATCGGCTCTCGATACTGCCAATTTGATATCGATATATCAGCGGAGAAAATAGAGCTGATATATATCGTTAGTGCATATAAAAAGTATCGATATGTCGATATTGTATCAAAAGTCCTAATGACCACCAAACACGACTGCCCGACGGGCGACAGTTTCTGACAAGCTGCAGTAATTTGGAGCTCTTGCACTGACTGTACCGACCGCATCTTACGCGTTACCAAATACTATAATTTCACACACCTGAAGATGGGATTTTAAAATCCCGAAGCAGGCCTTGGTTTGAATAAATAAATTGTACAACCGAAGCTGATCTATCTAAATTAATTACTAATTATATCAACAAACCTTTGCAGACCAAACAGAGTTGTTTGCTGTTAAGTTTGATATGAGAATCCCTCGCTGTCAGGTAAATCATTTCCGAGTAATTAGTTCGGACTTTTGCCCTAGTTGTCTTTGCGAGTGCCTGTAGTAAGAAATGCCGTTTCTGTAAAAGCAAACAACGTTTCTATGCAGGACTGAACTTTAGTATCTAATAGCGATTCAGATTACGCGTCCATCCCAAGTTTCATTCCAGCTGTGTGTTTGCTCTTAAACATTAAAATCCACGTGACATTTCCAGTGCGAGATAAGTAACTGTAAGTACAGTGTGTAATTTGCCAGGAGCGATGCCGACAAAGCGAAAGGGCTGCTTGTGTGCCAACTGGAACTTAACTGGTAAACTCGATCGTAAACTCACCAACAGTGCACATACTTTATCAGTAGCCGACAGCCGTGACAAGCTATGATGAAATGTGGAATGCGTCCACAAAATCTGTCAGAACTTCCGCATTTATTTCCGAACTCTTTGTGACTCTGGGTGCATTTTTCGGCAAATTTATTGCTTCTGCTGTCGCATTTTACTCACAACTAAACCAAAAGTTTTTTTTTCAGTTCGTGTGTTCCTCACACTAATGTGCGTAAGCCGAAACTAACTGCCAAAAACTCTCCTCCTTTTCTGATTTAGGGCGGCGCCACTGCTGCTACTACCTGCACCACATCGTAAATTTCTACTCCTCTGGAGTTAGTCGAGCAAACAACGCTTTTGGAGGAAGAGGAACTTTATTCTCGCAAACTGATTGTCACCGTGTTAAGTCACTTAAAAATAAAAAGGCGACGAAAATACTGTAATGAGTTATGTAATATTTACAAACATTCGTACTCTCACCGGAATGCTTAGACCCTCCTGAGATGGTTTCAAGCCAGAACTTGGAACCAGATTTGTAACTGTATTATGGAGTTTCTAGCAGACAGAAGTAATCCCGTCAACTTAATGAGGAAAAACTCTTAGATACGAAAGTATCTTGAGGCATACGCCAAGGGCCGTTATAAGGCCGCTAGTGTTAGTCCATTAAATTACAGGCCCATATCATTAACGTCGATATGCAGCAGGATTTTGAAACACATATTGTGTTGGAACATTATGAGTTACCTCGAAGAGAACGGTCTAGTGATACAGTCAACACGGATTTTTAGTGAAACACAGCTAACTGTTTACTCACACGAAGTGCTGAGTGCCATTGACAAGGGGTTTGAAATTGAGTCCATATTTCTAGATTTTCAGAAGTCTTTTGACACTGAACTTCACAAGCGGCTTGTAACCAAATTGTGTGCTGTGAAATGCCATTCCCGTTTTGCGACTGGATTAGTGATTTTCTGTCAGAGAGGTCACAGTTCGTAGTAACCGGCGGGAAGTCATCGAGTAAAGCAGAAGTGATTCCTGGCGTACCCCAATGTAGTCTTATAGGTCCGCTGCTGTTCGTTAACTGTATAAACGATTTAAGAGACAAGCAGTTTTCTTGCGTTGTTTTCTCATGGTGCCGACGTTTATGTACTAGTAAAGTCGTCAGAAGACCAAAACAAACTGCAAAACTATTTAGAAAGATATCTGTATGGTGCAAAAAATTGGCAGTTGACCCTAAATAACGAAAACTGTAAGGTTGTCTCTGAGCACTATGGGACTTAACTTCTAAGATCATCAGTCCCCTAGAACTTAGACCTTCTTAAACCTAAGGACATCACACACATCCATGCCCGAGGCAGGATTCGAACCTGTGACGTAGCAGTCGCGCAGTTCCAGACTGTAGCGCCTAGAACCGCTCGGCCACTCCGGCCGGCGAAAAGTGTAAGGTCATCCGCATGAGTGCTGAAAGGAATTTATTAAAGTTTGGTTACACGATAAGTCATTCAAATCTAAAGGCCGTAAATTCAACTAAGTACCTAGGAATTACAATTACGAACAACTTACATTGGAAGAAAGACATAGAAAATGTTATGGGGAAGGCTAACCAAAGACTGCGTTTTATTGTCAGAATACTAAGAAGACACAACAGAGCTACTAAAAAGACTGTCTGTACTAAGCTTGTCCGTCCTCTTTTGGAGTACTGTTGGGGAGTGTGGAATCCTTAGAAGACAGGATTAACGAAGGACATTGAGAAAGTTCAAAGAAGAGCCGCATCTTCCGTATTATCGAGAAAATGAGGAGGGAGTGTCCCTGAAATGATACAGAATTTGGGCTGAACATCATTAAAATAAGGGCGTTTCTCGATGCGACTGGAGCTTCTCATGAAATTTCAGTCACCAACATTCTCCTCCGAATGAGAAAAAAAATTTATTGACACAACCCTACATAGAGATAAACGAGTGTCATAATAAAATAAGGGAAATTAGAGCTAGCTCGGAAAGAAACAGGTGTTCGTTTTCTCCATGCGCTGTTGGAGAGTGGAGTAACGGAGAATTATTTTGAAGGTGATTCGATGAACCTTCTGCCAGGCACTTAATTGTGGTTTATATAGTAGCCTTGTAGATGTGGATGAGATGTGCACATGACCGCATGTTGTGCATGCTCTCATGACCCATCCAAATATATATATTCAGCCAGCATTCTCTCCGTTTCTCTCATTTCCTGATAACATATAGTCATGACAGATTGGCATTCCACCATTCGGCAGCCACTATGATTGATGTACTTCGGCGTAGATCTGAAGCAACGTGGAATGATGTACAAGTGTCTGTTATTCAAGTTAAGTTCGACTCGACGTCCGGCCGAGTTAGTGCATTGTATCTGCCAGACAGTACATCCGAATATAACCTACAAATTAAATAATGTGTTCATCCAAATATGTTGTATACATTCGATAAGTAACATTTCGTTAATCGCCATTGTTCCTGGTTTTGCAGTTTTAATGGGCAGCGGTGTGAATGAAGTGACCTGGAAATGAAGGGCCAATCACTGAAAACGCGTAATGGAAAGATTAATAAAAGTTGCTGAGTATAATTATTACTGTATTTCTATTGATATTTTTGAGAGTCACGGTTAGGCTTAACCTAAAATGTTCGCGTTTAAATAGTATCTGCTGCCGCTTCGTCTCACACATTCACGTGGGAGATACTATTATGATTATTACATTAAAGATTTTTTAGGTTAGGATAAACTTTCGCTTCAATTTATTAACGCATCATCAGTGGCTTTAAATGCATATGCATTTCTATTTGTGTACATTACTTCCAATTTACATGTTCGAGTATTTATTGTACATATACGTTACAAACAAGTCTGACCTATCACCTTTTACTTAGTATACACTTTACTTAGTGGTGAGTTCTTAAAGTAAGAGTCCAACCAATTGTAAGCTACTCCCCTTACTCCATAATGGTCCAACTTCTTGCGGTAGCGTTGACGCTTCCCACGCACGGGGTCCCGGGTTCGATTCCCTGTGGGGTCAGGGATTTTCTCTGCCTCGTGATGACTGGGTGTTGTGTGTCTTTCATCATCATTTCATCATCACTGACTCGCAAGTCACCGAAGTGGCGTTAAAGGACTTGCAGTCCGGCGACTGAACTTCCCCGCATGGGGCCTCCCGGCCAACAATACCATATGCTCATTTCATTACAGAGACGTTTCAACTTTTAATTATGATTTGTCTTTATATAATAGTAAAAGAAACTCAAAGGCATTTCGGAAAACTGTCTTTAGTAACTTTGCTGTAGGGGCAGTGTCCTCACAAGGAAACCTCCCCATCGCACCACCCTCAGATTTAGTTATAAGTTGGCACAGTGGATAGGCCTTGAAAAACTGAACACAGATCAATCGAGAAAACAGGAAGTTGTGTGGAGCGTGTAAGCTCAGGAGCGCCGTGGTCCTGTGGTTAGCGTGAGCAGCTGCGGAACGAGAGGTCCTTGGTTCAAGTCTTCCCTCGAGTGAGAAGTTTAATTTTTTATATAATCAACTTCGCTCTCCAAAATTCCAGGACATGTTCAGATTTGCTTGGACATATGCAGGATTTGACGGTCTACACACGGAAAAATTTGAAAACGTTAAAAACATATGTTTTGACAGAGCACAAGGAAAACTTGTCGACTGTGAAACTGTTGCATTTATTCGTTGCAGATTATGTGACGAACTCTTATGCTTTCATCACTTTTTTGGGAGTGATTATCACATCCACAAGAAAACCTAAATCGGGCAAGGCAGAAGAATCTTTTTACCCATTCGCCAAGTGTACAAGTTAGGTGGGTCGACAACATATTCCTGTCATGTGACGCACATGCCGTCACCAGTGTCGTATAGAATATATCAGACGTGTTTTCCTGTGGAGGAATCGGTTGACCTATGACCTTGCGATCAAATGTTTTCGGTTCCCATTACAGAGGCACGTCCTTTCGTCTACTAATCGCACGGTATTGTGGTACGGTCGCAAAATACAAACACTGAACTTATTACAGTGAACAAGACGTCAATGAACGAACGGACAGATCATAACTTTGCGAAAATAAACTCTTCACTCGAGGAAAGACTTGAACCAAGGACCTCTCGTTCCGCAGCTGCTCACGCTAACCACGGGACCATGGCGCTCCTGAGCTTACACAGGCCTTGATGTTACCTATCTTGCGCATGGACTACTCAGTTTGCATGTTTTGCTTATTTTTTTCATAGTTCCACACAACTCCTTCCTGTTTTCTCGATTGATCTGTGTTCAGTTTTTCAAGGCCTATCCACTGTGCCAACTTATAACTAAATCTGAGGGGGGTGCGATGGGGAGGTTCCCTTGTCAATAACAGGACGATTGCTATCAAGTGGTGAATATACTGATTGCATCTTGCCGCTACTCTACTGCCAGAATCTCACTAAATTTTATGCCAAATTTTGAGACAGAGTTTCGTTGTGGAATCTATTAACAGCATCTCTCACTGAAGTTAAAAAAAAAAGGTTCAAATGGCTCTGAGCACTATGGGACTCAACTGCTGTGGTCATAAGTCCCCTAGAACTTAGAACTACGTAAACCTAACTAACCTAAGGACATCACACACATCCATGCCCGAGGCAGGATTCGAACCTGCGACCGTAGCGGTCGTGCGGTTCCAGACTGTAGCGCCTTTAACCACTGAAGTTCACTCTAAATTACGAGCTTCTGTAAAACTTCCACAATCCCGATAATACGAGAAGCAGCGTGTAATTTATTGATGCAACTTCCTGCTGTATTTCTATTGGTGTGGTCAGTTCTTGTACAATAGAGAACTGCAGACGTCCTCATTCAGCGCGGAGCAGTGTGCGATTTGTCCTTTTACCAGTGGGTGGGGGGGGGGGATGTCTTAGGGGGTTAATATAATTATATTTGTTACTAGCTTGGACCGTGGCGTTGCCCATGGTTAAACAGTTATTTATAAATGGATGTTAATGCCGAAACTTACTATTCACGCGTATGCACTATCAGAAAAGCCATCCCTAGTTATATCTTTAAAAGTACATTATAGGTAAAGCTTGTTTACAAAATCATCTACATACAGGTATACGAGGGGAAATCAAAAAGTAAAGGCACATTTGTGAAAAGCTGTACTTATTCTGATGATAGAAAACTGAAACATGCGTTATTTTTCTACGTAACCTCCCTGGACTTCAATGCAGTTTTCCCGACGTTTTACGAGTTTTTTTATTTCATCAGAAAATACGTTTTTAGGTTGCATCTGTAACTAATTTTGCACCGCAGCAATGACGTCTTCATCACTTTCAAATCTTCTTCCCTGTAGTGCTTCCGTTAAGGGTCCAAACATGTGAAAATCGTTTGGAGCCAGGTCTGGACTGTATGGTGGATGTTCCAGCACCTCGAATCTGCTCTTAAGGAAATCTGAAATTTTGCTTTGTTCGAATGACATCCTGAAATTCCGAAGTTCTTACAGGCCCAGACGCACTCAACTCACTAATGAAGCTACTGAAGCGGGAACGTGTAAAGATCGCCCTGTGTTTGGCGGACGCGAGGCAACGAACGAACGAACGAACGGCACCAATTAATTTGGAGTACGCGATGCCGGGGAGCCTGTGTTAAGCTCCATCCACGTGGTTCGCGGCTAGCGAAGTCAGATGTCCGATCCCGTCTGGTAGGTGACGTTGCTCACTTCGCACTACTTTGTGCTTTCGTCCGAGGCGCGTTAGTCCGTTGCCAAAAGGTGGTCTAACGGTAAATGTTCGCACAGGTACCGGGCCGGTCACCACCCTGTGTCAGGGCCCGGGGTGGGAATTCAACCCCCAGCTCACCCAACTCTGCGGTACTACTGCTGCGGTATGACTGCCACACTACTTCCCTCACAAGCTCGGAAGTAAACGGATGACGCACCTTAGATGAAGGCAACAATGACGACATGAGAATGGTGATTTAGTTCTAAATGTTTTTAAATGCTTAACTACTACATAACAGTTTTTCAAAATTAATAAGCAAACATATTACTAGTATTAAAAGTAAGACTGTATTAAAAACTTTCAATGTTCGGCTCCACAAAATTAAATTATATGTACAGTTTTACTCGAGTCCTTGGGAAATAAACATCCCAGGTTGGGATGCATAAACTAAAACTAGAGGAGGGGATGGTCTGATGAAGAGAGGGGGAAGTCCCCTCCATCCCCCCCTGCAAATCGCACACTGGCGCGGGTGAGGCAGAGGTGCCTCGTGAGTCAGCGCCGACCGCTATTGCCCTGTTGGCGCCGCGCCGCCGCCTCTGCGGCCTTCTCGTCGTGACGTCACCCTCCGAGCTCGCGGCAGTTGTCACGGCGCGCGACCCGAGACCCGGGCCAGTCCGAGTGGCCGGCTGCGGGCCGCTCCGGCTGCCGGTAAATAGCCTTCAGCGGGCGCCTTTATGGCCCCCAAACTTGGGCGCCGCGCCGCGACGGGCCTCGATTTACGCCCCCATAAATACACGTCGAGCCGCCTGTGGCGCTGCTGTCGCCGCTGCCCGTGGCCGCAGCGCCCCGCCGTTTAGGGAGCGCGCTGTCCGAGCCCCAGTACGGATTTACTTCTTCGAAACTAGAACGCCTCTGAATTCCTACTCAGCAGGGCACCGCCGTAACCACTGTATTTATTCCTACAGTTTTTCCTTGCCATTCCCTAAGGATAAATTCATAAAATATCTTTAACGTTAACTGTCTGTCCTTAGCCGCTATTAACATTGTATTAATGCCCATCTGCTCTTTTTGTTGGTCACATGCCCCTCCCCCCCCCCCAATCACACCGTTCATTCTTGCATTTTCTTTGTTTTTATTTATTTATTTTTTAATCATCCTTTATTTCCTCCAGAAAAGCCGCGTAAAAGAGAGATCGGGCCAGTGTAGACCAGCTTTTTTGAGCCCAGCCTAGCTGGCACTTGGGCAAGGGCATCCCAATTCGGAATAACAACTTGTCTCACAACACGTTACTTTTTAACATGGGGAACTTGCGAAGTCACAGTGAGGGGTTTGCAGCCCACGGTACTAGCAAGTCTGTACACCCCTAGTATAGAGGATACCTTATGATTTCTGTAGACCGAAAAAGTTGTACAGTGAAGAAATGTTAATCAGCAGCTGCAAATTATATTTATGATTTTGAAGTTGCCGATGACATTGTAATTCTGTCAGAGACGGCAAAGGACTTGGAAGAGCTGTTGAATGGAATGGACAGTGTCTTGAAAGCAGGATATAAGATGGACATCAACAAAAGCAAGACGAGGATAATGGAATGTAGTCGAATTAAGTCGGGTGATGCTGAGGGAATTAGATTAGGAAATGAGACACTTAAAGTAGTAAAGGAGTTTTGCTATTTGGGGAGCAAAATAACTGATAATGGTAGAAGTAGAGAGGATATAAAATGTAGACTGGCAATGGCAAGGAAAGCGTTTCTGAAGAAGAGAAATTTGTTAACATCGAGTATAGATTTAAGTGAGAATGGTAGTGATGTTCAGTCCCAATGGGGCACTGTTAAGTGGGGCGTTCCCCAAGGATCGGTGCTGGGGCCACTGCTGTTTCTTAGTTATATAAATGATATGCCTTCTAGTATTACAGGTGATTCAAAAATATTTCTGTTTTCTGATGTCACCAGTTTGGTAGTGAGGGATCTTGATCTATTTACTTCAGATTTTTTGCACGACACTGTAATAAACATTTAGATACACATAGGCTATACTTTTTATTGAATATATTTGACCGATTTACTTCAGATTTATCTAGGTTGTTCCAATGCACGTTGAGACAGACATAGGTTACTTATTTTTTTAAATATATACGGTTTGTTAGTTGTATATAAGAAATCCATAATTCTAAATGAAGGTAAGACTACTCATTTTAATGTATATGACATAGAAGTATATATACACTGTAAAAAGGGGAAAAGTTTTTAGCAGAACTCACAAAAACGTCTCGACCGATTTACTTCAGACTTTTACACGATGCTAACCTAACCTAACCAATAAATGCACAGACGGACATATCCTATGAGCTGTAACACATATATAGTATATAAGAATATGTAAGCTGTATAAATGGGAAAGGTTGTTGGCAAAAGTCTCGAAAAGTTTTTGACCGATTTACTTCAAATTTTTGCACTATACCCTACTGAACATTTGGACGGACGTAATCTACATGTCTTTTTTATGTATATGGTATATAAAAATATATGTAATAAATAAAGTGAAAATGTTACCGAAAGTCTCGAAAAATTCTTGACAGATTACTTCACATACACTAAGAAACATTCAGACCGATACCGGCTATACGTCTTTTTTAAACGACAATGCGCAGGTTTTCTGTTAAGGCCGACTGTGAGAAAGAAAATTCTGTACTATGTTTGAAAAAACGTGCGGATTCGTTTTCTTTGTTGTTGTTCAAATGGTTCAAATGGCTCTGAGCACTATGGGACTTAACGTCTGAGGTCATCAGTCCCCTAGAACCTAGAACTACGGAATCTAACTAACCTAAGGACATCACACACATCCATGCCCGAGGCAGGATTCGAACCTACGACCGTATCAGCAGCACGGTTCCGGACCGAAAGTCTAGAACAGCTCAGCCACAACGGACGGCTTCATGCCTAGCCTTTTGTATTATAGCACCAATAAAGTTTAAAAAATACGAGTGTCGAGGAGCTGTAGAAGCCAAAAACTTCAAGGACAAACAGAGATTGTAATACATTCAACGATTAATACTGTGGACGCAAGTGCTGCCCTGAGATGAAGGTATTGTTTCTTTACGGGACGAAAATCGTTTTGGTTTCAGCAAGAATGGCCCTGTTTTGGCACTGTTATTACTGATGGAAGGCAGGCTGACCAAAATTCAGAATATCTGGCTGCCATTTGTGGATATGGAGAAAGCCTTAGATAATGTAATGTGGAATAAGATATTTACAGTAGTTAGAACAATGGGGCTGAAACACAGTCACCGACGGATAAAACCAAGTGCTAGTAATAAAACGGAAAGATCAAGAAAGAATGTTTTAGTAAGGGTGTAAGGCAGGGTTACAACTGATAATCAAGTCGCTCAGTTTCTATGTCGAAGATTGACGGAAGTGAAAGATCATTCGGAACAGGAATAGAAATGGAAGGGGGACAATTTCCAGCGCTAAGATTCGCAGACGACATAACTCTTCCAGCAGGATACAGAGAAGACTTGTTGAAAGGAGTGGACGTAAGGTTGAATAAAGACAGAGACGAAGGATAAATAAAGCAGAGACGAAGGTGAGGAGAATAACAGAAAGGCGAATAAAGAGTCTATCGAGCTGACCAGCTCGTAGCTCCCATCGCTGCCACTAGATTACACTCAAAACCCCAATTAAATGTGGAACAAGTAAGAATACACGTATTACACTCATCATGACTATAGACAGTGAATTAAATTCACAGACGTTCCTCATGAATCATTTTGTCAATCAGAATCGTATCAGAGAGTTTCCTGAAAATGTAGACAGGAAAACGCGATGGGAAACTTTAATTTATCTGTATTGTACTTTATGGATTACATAAAACAAATAACAACGGCAGTGGTTAGAAAACAAGAATGATTTGAACTAGTTTTGTAAATACCTACTCCAGAAACAGCATTAAAAACTCCGCCCATGCAACATATAATGTCACTGAAATCACACTACTAGTATCGGGACATGACGTAGATGTGTGGAAGTATCTCAAGAGAACAGGCTGCCATCTACTGGCTGAATGATGAAGGAAAGGAAGAACGTCCTTGACTTCGTAACAATACAAAACGAAGCATATTGATCATCACTTGCGGCAATGACGGGGGACGAGAAACCTGCTAAGAAGTCATTCCGCATCAGTTAACTGAGGCAATCGATTGTCCACGCGTAACTGGAAGCGTGAATGTTTCCATATTTGTGTTTCAACAATCGATCTTCATTTATTACATTACTGAGACACTCAAATATATCTGACTCGTCCAAACGTCGGTAGCTGCTAGATGTCAGCAGGACCGGCGAAATACTTTTTTTGCGGCGACGCGATAACCGGCGAGCGAATCCGGGAAGGAGGGGAACTTGGCGGCGCGACAATTTGTCAAAAAGTGTCGAAGCAGTATCGGTTCCATTTATCTGGGCTGTGCTGCGACTTTGCCCAGGGGAGCCATCGGCGCGCGTTTTCCAGCGGCTGGAGGGGCGTGCCGGCTGGAAGCTCCAGCCGTGTCCCGCGGGAGACGAGGCCGGCACCTGCTGCGGGGATAGCTGGAGCTGAAGAAGCTGGAGAAGATCCCCGGCAGATCAGCGGAGGGCGGCTCTTCTCGGAGACAACAGCCGCCAGAGCAAAGGAAGCTGATTGGGAGCAGAGATGGAACGCAATACGCGGAGATATGACGAGCAGACGGTCCAGCGCTAGGATCGTGCGCGTATTGTGGACATCAGCGCAAGATTGACAGAGTCAGCCAGAAGTACCTCCGAGGAGAAATGGTATCGCAGTATGCCAGTCGTCTTCTTTTCTTGAGTTCTGTTCCCATTACGTAGCAGTGCAAATCCTCCACGCTGTAGAAATACCAGTGTAACTTCTTTTTAAGGAATCTACAATGATTTCGGGCGGCACACAAACACAATAAAATACAAATGCAATATCAAACAGGAAACACTTCCTAACGGTCTGCAATATTATATTTATTCAGCTTCTTACGTCATCGTCAGATGACAAATGAGTGTCGCAACCACAGATAAAATAACATGCAATTTACACAGATATTATTTATACGTAAGTTACGCTGGAGGTATAATAAGGGGAGCCACAGATTTATATATTAATCTGAAGCCAGCGTCGCCATGTTAGATGCCTAAAACCAATAGCAGATTACTGTTTACGATTGCTTCTCGTTCTTAACTTCTTTCGTGTGCGCGCAACAGTTGCTTTCGCGAACTACATGGCGCCGGGAAAAATAGTTTCAGGTATCTGTCTGGTCTTAAATGTCTGTATGACCCAGTAAAAGGACGCATTTCATCTCGCTAATGTAACTTTGTCTTTGTTATATGTTTCTGATAACCGAAGAGAAGGATGCGATACGAAAAGACTCATTTCGTAATACAGATTTTTCCTTAACGCGAACTAACATTTGGTCTACGTCATCTTCCCAAAAATGCTGAGAACATATTTTGGTACGTTTGGTCGGTTTCCAAACTTTCCTTGTCAGAGCGTTCACCCAGAGACCTTTTCGAGTGGACTGATAGGAAATCTAAAGTCTAATGACAAGAATATAACCACTACAGTAAAAGTAAACAGCGAAACAAAAAATTCATGTGCACGGAAGAAAATATTGCTTAAACGAATCCACTTAGGAATAAAATTTGATTCCCTTACATTTCAGACTATACTAAGAACGATTAGTACATCCGTAAATGATGCAAGCTGGCATTTTTGATCAAAACACTTCAACAAGATGCTAATGTTTGGAGTAACTAACGCGGCGGACGTCGGCTTAAAGTTTGTGACGTCATGAAACAACCTTATTGTACCCCCATGGAAGATACAAAAATGATGGCAGTTTCAGAGTTTAGGTAGGGAAGTATTACATTTTTAACCGAAATTTAATTTAACAACTGAATTTGTTCATTTAATACTAAGCTGACTACTTTTTCACTTGATATATTTTCCTATTTGTGGCAGTCCGTTGTCTTACTGTATTAAAGCTTTCTGTTTATTATTATTATTTCGATACGTATTTCACAGCTAAAGGCACCATTATCTGGCTTTTTCGAAGTTCACATGAGAGTTTTACCTCATTGCCTGGTGAAACATTCGCATCTGAGAGATGTTATGTTGTGGTATGAACGTGGAACCATATAAGCACTTGTAAAAAGAAGCTACATCGTTCCGAAATACCTACACATTCTGATAATCTGCTTCACTGTTATCCCATATTGAAATTCCTCTAAGCTGTTTGGTTTTCGTTGTACATCTATCGATTTGAAATATGAATACAGAGAAAATGTCCTATATGACCACAGATATTCGCTTAATAATGGTCTGCTCTAAAGATATAATTTATTCGAGAAAGTGTTGTCAAAGACTATAATACTCTACATCATGGATGTCCAACCTTTTAATTTACTTGGGCTGCAACGGAAGAAAAGTATTTTTGTGTCCCACATAACATGCATATCAATAAAATAACCGCTGAGAAAGAAAAGGAGGGGAGAGCGGGAGAGAGAGAGAGAGAGAGAGAGAGAGAGAGAACGAGATGATAGACCAATGAGAGAGAATAGCATCATGGGGCGAGAGTTTCAAATTGAAGTTATTCAATAGCCATAACTTCCAACAAATAGATTATTTAATTATTTATTTGTTTCATTTATTTATTTATTTACTAGTCATATGACAGTTTCTCAGCCTTGAGCCATAGTGATACTTCCTTTGGGATGCATGCGGCCCGCGGGCCGCTGGTTGGAAACCCCTGCTCGACATCCATACTCTGAAATACCAATTGAAAACGTTTGGTCAATGGTGGCCGAGCAACTGGCTCGTCACAATACGCCAGTCACTACTCTTGATGAACTGTGGTATCGTGTTAAAGCTGCAATGGCAGCTGTAGCTGTACACGCCATCCAATCTCTGTTTGACTCAATGCCCAGACATATAAAGGCCATTATTACGGCTCAAATGGTTCAAATGGCTCTGAGCACTATGGGACTTAACTTCTGAGGTGATCAGTCCCCTAGAACTTAGAACTACTTAAACCTAACTAACCTAAGGATATCACACACATCCATGCCCGAGGCAGGATTCGAACCTGCGGCCGTAGCGGTTGCGCAGTTCCAGCCTGTAGCGCCTAGAACCGCTCGGCCACCCCGGCCGGCCATTATTACGGCCAGAGGTGGTTGTTCTGGATACTGGTTTCTCAGGATCCATGCACCCAAATTGGGTGAAAATGTTATCATATGTCAGTTCTAGTATAATATATTTGTCCAATGAACACCAGTTTATCATCTGCATTTCTTCTTGGTGTAGCAATTTTAATGGCCAGTAGTGTATTTTCTTCTTGTCTAAACTATATATTGTCCATGTTTCACTTCCATACATGGCTACACTCCAAAGAAATACTTTCTGAAAAGACTTGATGACATTTAAATCTATACTCGATGTTGACAAATTTCTCTTCTTTAGAAGATAATTTCTATAAACCTCTAAAATCATGCTCCTGTATCGAACAGACTTCGTAATATGCATCTACTCCCGAAATATTCCAAATATGGAAACATGCGTGCAACATGCATTTGAAACCTTCCCGTCTCCTCTATACCTCTTTTGTTAATGATAACCTTCCCTTTTACAATTACCTGTGTAACCTTCCCTTAGGATTTCTATCTCTTGCTTAATAATAACAAATGAAATCTTTCCTTTGAAATTTATTCTCTTTTTCAATCTTCGCATACAAATTTAATTGCTGCTTTTTAAAAGTGATTTTCGGATTATTTCGACGAAACATAGAATGTGTCGTCGTCGTGTGGCCCTCAGTCGTTATCCGCAATAACCCAAAACTGTTCCTTACCTTTTTTACTGTTAGTGGATCGCCATCTGACTGCTACATGGAACTGCGACATGAATATACTTACTCTGGTTTACTGTAATCTATTAACTGGTGGTGGGCTGTCATAGTAAGTGGCTGTATTTATTACAAAGCTGACGTTATTCTTTATTAGCAAAGCTGACGTTATTCTTTAATTAATTTGACTGAAGTTACGTTATTCATAGTTAAACTTTTTCTTGACAACATTAAAATTTAGCAAAGTTTTACGTTGATGGTTTTTGGGATGGATTATAATCCGTAATGCAACATTGCTGGAAAAAGTTAATTATATTCTGAATGAAATGATTTTAGAAACGTTCAAATGGGACTTACTTTTTACAATAATCTTACAACTAGCAATGCGCAAACATACCTTCAGTAGTCCTGAGTTTCTCAAAAAATTAATTCAATAATATTAGTTCCTCTTATTATAATAGTTAGCTGATGTCTCTGTACATCCGTTTATAATCTCTTGTAAATCATAGCTAGTGGCTGGCAGGCACACCGCTCCTCTCAACCTCTCGCTTCAGACCTGCTATCGACTCGCTTAACATCCCGCTTACTACTGACTCCCTACGAACGCTAAAGTGTGGTCTCTCCTGCCAACAATACTTTCTGGTGCAGACAGTCCCTGCTACCATTACAAAATGTATCAACGCGCGGTCTTTCCCGCTCTTTTCTTAAAATGTATCCATACGCGGTCTCTCCCGCCCTTTTTAAAATTATACCAATTTGCGGTCCCTCGTGTCAACAATACTTTAGTGCAGACATTCCCTGCTACCACAATTATTTCCAACATGACAAATATTAATTATTCGTCCAGAATGAGATTTTCACTCTGCAGCGGAGTGTGTGCTGATATGAAACTTCCTGGCAGATTAAAACTGTGTGCCCGACCGAGACTCGAACTCGGGACCTTTGCCTTTCGCGGGCAAGTGCTCTACCATCTGAGCTACCGAAGCACGACTCACGCCCGGTACTCACAGCTTTACTTCTGCCAGTATCTCGTCTCCTACCTTCCAAACTTTACAGAAGCTCTCCTGCGAACCTTGCAGAACTAGCATTCCTGAAAGAAAGGATATAGCGGAGACATGGCTTAGCCACAGCCTGGGGGATGTTTCCAGAATGAGATTTTCACTCTGCAGCGGAGTGTGCGCTGATATGAAACTTCCTGGCTGATTAAAACTGTGTGCCCGACCGAGACTCGAACTCGGGGCCTTTGCCTTTCGCGGGCAAGTGCTCTACCATCTGAGCTACCGAAGCACGACTCACGCCCGGTACTCACAGCTTTACTTCTGCCAGTATCTCGTCTCCTACCTTCCAAACTTTACAGAAGCTCTCCTGCGAACCTTGCAGAACTAGCACTCCTGAAAGAAAGGATATAGCGGAGACATGGCTTAGCCACAGCCTGGGGGATGTTTCCAGAATGAGAATTTCACTCTGCAGCGGAGTGTGCGCTGATATGAAACTTCCTGGCAGATTAAAACTGTGTGCCCGACCGAGACTCGAACTCGGGACCTTTGCCTTTCGCGGGCAAGTGCTCTACCAACTGAACTACCGAAGCACGACTCACGCCCGGTACTCACAGCTTTACTTCTGCCAGTATCTCGTCTCCTACCTTCCAAACTTTACAGAAGCTCTCCTGCGAACCTTGCAGAACTAGCACTCCTGAAAGAAAGGATATAGCGGAGACATGGCTTAGCCACAGCCTGGGGGATGTTTCCAGAATGAGATTTTCACTCTGCAGCGGAGTGTGTGCTGATATGAAACTTCCTGGCTGATAAAAACTGTGTGCCCGACCGAGACTCGAACTCGGGGCCTTTGCCTTTCGCGGGCAAGTGCTCTACCATCTGAGCTACCGAAGCACGACTCACGCCCGGTACTCACAGCTTTACTTCTGCCAGTATCTCGTCTCCTACCTTCCAAACTTTACAGAAGCTCTCCTGCGAACCTTGCAGAACTAGCACTCCTGAAAGAAAGGATATAGCGGAGACATGGCTTAGCCACAGCCTGGGGGATGTTTCCAGAATGAGATTTTCACTCTGCAGCGGAGTGTGCGCCGATATGAAACTTCCTGGCAGAGACTCGAACTCGGGACCTTTGCCTTTCGCGGGCAAGTGCTCTACCATCTGAGCTACCGAAGCACGCCTCACGCCCGGTACTCACAGCTTTACTTCTGCCAGTATCTCGTCTCCTACCTTCCAAACTTTACAGAAGCTCTCCTGCGAACCTTGCAGAACTAGCACTCCTGAAAGAAAGGATATAGCGGAGACATGGCTTAGCCACAGCCTGGGGGATGTTTCCAGAATGAGATTTTCACTCTGCAGCGGAGTGTGCGCCGATATGAAACTTCCTGGCAGATTAAAACTGTGTGCCCGACCGAGACTCGAACTCGGGACCTTTGCCTTTCGCGGGCAAGTGCTCTACCAACTGAACTACCGAAGCACGACTCACGCCCGGTACTCACAGCTTTACTTCTGCCAGTATCTCGTCTCCTACCTTCCAAACTTTACAGAAGCTCTCCTGCGAACCTTGCAGAACTAGCACTCCTGAAAGAAAGGATATAGCGGAGACATGGCTTAGCCACAGCCTGGGGGATGTTTCCAGAATGAGATTTTCACTCTGCAGCGGAGTGTGCGCCGATATGAAACTTCCTGGCAGATTAAAACTGTGTGCCCGACCGAGACTCGAACTCGGGACCTTTGCCTTTCGCGGGCAAGTGCTCTACCAACTGAGCTACCGAAGCACGACTCAGGCCCAGTACTCACAGCTTTACTTCCGCCAGTACCTCGTCTCCTACCTTCCAAACTTTACAGTTTTAATCTGCCAGGAAGTTTCATATCAGCGCACACTCCGCTGCAGAGTGAAAATCTCATTCTGGAAACATCCCCCAGGCTGTGGCTAAGCCATGTATCCGCTATATCCTTTCTTTCAGGAGTGCTAGTTCTGCAAGGTTCGCAGGAGAGCTTCTGTAAAGTTTGGACGGTAGGAGACGAGATACTGGCAGAAGTAAAGCTGTGAGTACCGGGCGTGAGGCGTGCTTCGGTAGCTCAGATGGTAGAGCACTTGCCCGCGAAAGGCAAAGGTCCCGAGTTCGAGTCTCGGTCGGGCACACAGTTTTAATCTGCCAGGAAGTTTCATTAATTATTCGTACTTAATCCAATTAATAAAATATAAACATCTTTCATAAATTGTGATTTGACAATAGACAATGGAAATATGCACGTCTTACACATTTGCATGGAAATCTGGGCTAAAGTAATGAGCACCATGGCTAGTTTCTACGAATTTCGTAAAGACTTGGCGGAGCTGTGACAAGCTGGGTGTCAATGTGGGTCAGGCGGTGCCGTGGAGTGTCTTTCCGCGGCGACTGCACCGCATCCGTCATCTCAGAACGAGGCGAGGCCGCCCCGCCCCCTGGCCCGCTCTGCTAGCTTCTAGCCTCCCGATGATCTACACGACGCCAACCAGACGCGCTCGTCTCTGGCGCCCTGCACCACTAACAAATAACAAGTGGCGCGGGAAGACCTCGTAAACACTCGCCATCCACTCCCAAGCGTAATCATAGCACACTCGCATCCCTGCTACTCCGCTTACGGGCAGACTACAACTGGGTCACGTAGCGGTTCAGCGGAACTCCGCCGCCAACAGATACGACAGAAGAAAGAAATTATTGTTATCTCTTCAGTGTACGGTAGTAGGACAAACGGATGGGGTGCTATTATCGATGGAGCGCCTCTTCCAAGTAGAGAAAATGAGTGGAAAGCAGATCTCCTAATCGAGCGAGGTGGCGCAGTGGTTAGACACTGGACTCGCATTCGGGAGGACGACGGTTCAATCCCGCGTCCGGCCATCCTGATCTAGTTTTTCCGTGATTTCCCGAAATCGCTCCAGGCAAACGCCGGGATGGTTCCTTTGAAAGGGCACGGCCGACTTCCTTCCCCATCCATCCCTAATCCGATGAGACCTATGACCTCGTTGTCTGGTCTCCTTCCCCGAACATCCCAACCCAACCCAACCCCAAAACTCCTATTTCGATGTGAAGCGCAGGGTAATACGCGGGTCATTCCGAAAGTGGTGACTCCGAATGTTCGTGACATATGTCGATGTTATAGTGCTGAGGCTTGAACCTTCCTCTTTCATTTGCAGGGGGTTCCGTTGGTCTGTGGTAGTTAGCCTCGGTACAGGACTGTTTCAAAATGGAGTCTGAGATGGACGCGAGTATGAAACAGCGATGTGTGATTAAATTTCTCACTGCTAAAGAAATTGCGCCGATGGAAATTCATCGACGCTTGCTAAAGGTGTATGGAGACGATAAAACAGACTTGGACAATGTGAGACGATGGGTACGGATTTTCAAGGTGGCTAAAAGGGTGTACACGACAAGCCACGGACCGGTCGACCCTGTACAGCTGTGCCGGCCGGGATGGCTGAGCGGTTCTAGGCGCTACAGTCTGGAACGGCGCGACTGCTACGGTCGCAGGTTCGAATCCTGCCTAGGGCATGGATGTGAGTGATGTCCTTAGATTAGTTAGGTTTAAGTAGTTCTAAGTTCTAGAGGACTGATGACCTTAGTAGTTAAGTCCCATAGTGCTCAGAGCCATTTGAACCATTTGAATCTGCACAGCTGTCACCCCTAGCAATGAAGAGCCTCTTCCTCAACTCATCCGCGCCGATCAGCGGATAACGACTAGAGAATTGTGTGCAAAGCTGATTGTCGGCTGTAATGCCTTGGAAACAATGTTATAACGTATTTGTTGTCGCAAAGTCTGTGCGAGATTGGTCCCGCGGACGCTTACAGAACAACAAAAAACTCATCAAATGGAAATTAGTGGGGACATGCTGGAACAATATGGAGGTGAAGGTGACAAATTTCTGAATAGCATCGTCACCGGAGATGAGGCGTGGTGTCACCACTAAGAGCCGGAATCCAAAATACAGAATGGAGTGGCAACATGTGTATTCTCCGTCAAAGAAGACATTCAAGAGACAGCCGTCTGCAGGCAAAGTGATGTGCCAGTGTCCTGGGATAGCCAGGGTGTTGTTCTTTTGTATGTCCTGGAGCCTGGAGGTACTGTCAATTCAGCACGCTAGAAGACGACACTGAGTACGTTGAAAGCCCGAATTTCCAGGGTAAGGCCAGAGAAGAACTTTCACCTGCAGCATAGCGCCAGGTCAGGTCAAAATCCTGTTTGACTGTCTTAGCACATCCTCCGTACAGTCCCGATTTAGCGCCTTCAGACTTACATCTCTCTGGGCCTCTGAAACGTGGACTACAAGGCGAACACTTGCAAGACTCGGATGCTGTTTTCAAAGCTGTAAGGAACTGGGTAGCCTCAGCTGGTTCCAATTTTTACAAGCGCGGCATGCAGGCTCTGTTTCAAAGTTAGCAAACGTGCGAATGGTGGTGACTATGTGAGCCTGTAGGTGAAATATTGCTCTATTTAGCTGTGGTGTTGTGATTTATGTATCTCCTATAGTTTCCACGAATAAAAATGGGAGACGTTACTTTCGGAACGACCCTCGTAGTATTTTATATACTTTTATTTATTTATTTGGCCTTCAGCAGTCAAAAATTATACCTCAAGCCGTGTACGTAAAGTATAACATAAAGATAAACGAAAATATCGGTTTCAACATAAAATACATCCAGTTGTACATATTATATTAAATATAATTTAAAGTTTACAGGTAAAAAATATTTCAAACCAACACCATATACAGGGTGTTACAAGAAGGTACAGCCAAACTTTCAGGAAACATTCTTCACACACAAATAAAGAAAATATGTTATCTGGACATATGTCTGGAAACGCTTAGTTTCCATGTTAGAGCTCAATTTAGTTTCTTCCACCTACGCTCAATGGAGCACGTTATCATGATTTCATATGGGATACTCCACCTGTACTGCTAGAACATGTGCCTTTACAAGTACGACACAATATGTGGTTCATGCACGATGGAGCTCCTGCACATTTCAGTCGAAGTGTTCGTACGTTTCTCAACAACAGATTCGGTGATCGATGGATTGGTAGAGGTGGACCAATTCCATGGCCTCCACGCTCTCCTGATCTCAACCCTCTTGACTTTCATTTATGGGGGCATTTGAAAGCTCTTGTCTACGCAACCCCGATACCAAATGTAGAGACTCTTCGTGCTCGTATTGTGGACGGCTGTGATACAATACGCCATTTTCCAGGGCTCCATCAGCGCATCAGGGATTCCATGCGACGGAGGGTGGATGCATGCATCCTCGCTAACGGAGGACATTTTGAACATTTTCTTGTAACAAAGTGTTTGAAGTCACGCTGGTACGTTCTGTTGCTGCGTGTTTCCATTCCATGATTAATGTGATTTGAAGAGAAGTAATAAAATGAGCTCTAACATGGAAAGTAAGCGTTTCCGGACACATGTCCACATAACATATTTTCTTTCTTTGTGTGTGAGGAATGTTTCCTTTAAGTTTGGCCGTACCTTTTTGTAACACCCTGTATATTGTTGAGTATTGTCAGACAGGAGAAATTTGATAAAGACATTATTAACGCCATCTCTTAAAGGGACCTCCAACATTTCTCTTTCTTACTGGGTTACACAGTACTGCAGCTTTAGTTATCCTGATATTTTACGCAAATATACGGTGGACATGCTCTTTCCAATACAGTCTGTATTATTTAATCATAGTTGTAATGGATCCTACATTTAGTTCTTGTCTGATATCTGTGTTTCTTTTATTGGTCCAGTAATGAATATTCTGCTGCAAAGCGGAGTAATTTCATCTCTGATGATTCAATTTGTCGTAACGCATCTGATATTAGGGTCTAATATTTACTACCATACAGCAGCAGTGGCAAAGCTGCTACTTTGTAAAGTTTAATTATTGTTTCTTCACGTATATTAGGTTTTAATGCAGTTTGTATAATTTCATAGAATTGACTGAATCTGACCAATTTCAGCTCTACATCAACTGGCTTGGGAAATTTTAAAGTGCACCGTTGATATCTAAATCTCTCTCATTTCTTCACGTATTTGCCCATCTACAACAATTTCGTCCCTTACGTGTCCAGATCTTGAATGACATCAGTTTCGTTTTATCTGTCGATATTCACATTCCGTGTTAAGCGGCAATTTGACTCAACTTTCGTACTGCAGACTGAAGCTTTTTTTGCAGATTTTCCTATTATAACTAGATGATCACTAACTAGCAGCCTCATGAAATTAAATATAACACTTCTTAACGCGTCGTTCAATATAATCAAGTATTCTTAATGATATCGTCAATGTAAACATTGAAAAGGCTGGAGATCAACGTAAACATTGAAAATGTGAGCAGTGAGCGGCCCTGTCTAACTTATTGATTAATATCGGCAAGTTCTGTCCCATTCTATACAGTACGCACCCTTATTTACCGAATTCCCGTAAGCAGATGTAGTGGAACTCTTGTGTCCTTTAATAATACCTACAGCATTTTTGATTTTACTACGTCAAAAGCCATTTCATAGTCGAAATAAGTTGGTATCTCAATTCTCTTCTTTTCTCACTTACTTGTGCCTATATTCTATGCTATTTGTAGTGGAACTCTTGTGTCCTTTAATAATACCTATAGCATTTTTGATTTTACTACGTCAAAAGCCATTTCATAGTCGAAATAAGTTGGTATCTCAATTCTCTTCTTTTCTCACTTACTTGTGCCTATATTCTATGCTATTTTTTACTACTTTCTGGGCCGGCCGCAGTGTCAGAGCGGTTCTAGGCGCTTCAGTCTGGAACTGCGTGACCGCTCCGGTCGCGGGTTCGAATATTGCCTCGTATATGGATGTGTGTGATATCCTTAAGTTAGTTAGGTTTAAGTAGTTCTAAGTTCTAGGGGACTGATGACCTCAGAAGTTAAGTCCCATAGTGCTCAGAGCCATTTGAACCATTTTTGTTCACTCCCTTCCTTTGGCGTTAGATACTCTTTCCACAGAAACTCTTGAGTCGGAGAATATTAAGCAGGTTTTCGAGAAAGTTTTTAGCAATTTTTAATGGCCACTAAGATGCCAAAAGTTTCCACAGGGAAAACAGGCGGTTTTGGTAGTAAACAGAATCGTATTAGTCCGTAATTAAAGACAGAAATTCACTGGGTTATCAACATCATTTAGTTCAGTGATTTATTGTAGCTGATATTGAAAACTTCGTCAGTACCAGCCAAGTCCCTGTACACGATGCACGCATTGTTCTGTCACTGGAAACTGCACTGTGGAAATCCGAAATGTTAACTGAATATCTGAGTCACAAATCGGAAATCTACAAAGCCATGCCCTCAGTTCGCTCGGGCAGAGAAGACTTCTAAAATAGTACTTTTCATTATGTAAGCTATAAAGGTAAAATTACATTTAGATAGATTCAAGTTCATGGACTTCTACGTTTTGCATAGAAAACATTATTCCAAGTCAGTCTGGGGCGAGTGTTTCACAAACTGCCCTAGTGTGCTGAGAAAGCAGCTACACCATTATAGTGAAAAAAGCAGCAAGTGTCAAGTGCCGGAAAGCTGTAGCATAGAGCGGCGTTTGCTTTCGGGCGCTCCCCAGAACCACCAAACACCACGTGTCCCGGCACGAAGCCGCTGCGCCTGCCTGCAGTGAGGTGCGGTATTTATTTTCGTGCGCCACTTGTTGACACTGCGCAGCTATTTCTGATGACCGCGGCACTTGTCACCCGCCGGACGCGATGTCGTCACGGGGTACCGCCGTCCCAGCCTCCCTACCAGCCGCCTCCAAGGCCGCGCGCCGCCCCCGCACTTCCTGCCGGATCGGAACATGACAGCACAGCTGAAGCCAACACCCGTCGAGGATTACCGCAATTTGCCGGCCTGGCTGTCGAAGGAAGTAAGACTGGGGTTTGCAGTGTTTGACTGGAATGAGCCTAACGTTGGGCAACTATTGTTGTGATGCCTTTGTCAAGGACACTTTGGAAGTTAATTTACGTCTTGGTAGACTTTTTCTTTCTTTTTTTTTGTCATCAGTCTACTAACTGGTTTGATGCGGCCCGCCACGAATTCCTTTCCTGTGCTAACCTCTTCATCTCAGAGTAGCACTTGCAACCTACGTCCTCAATTATATATATATATATATATATATATATATAGAGAGAGAGAGAGAGAGAGAGAGAAATGTAAAAAAGAACACATTGACACCGGTGTGTCAGACCCACCATACTTGCTCCGGACACTGCGAGAGGGCTGTACAAGCAATGATCACACGCACGGCACAGCGGACACACCAGGAACCGCGGTGTTGGCCGTCGAATGGCGCTAGCTGCGCAGCATTTGTGCACCGCCGCCGTCAGTGTCAGCCAGTTTGCCGTGGCATACGGAGCTCCATCGCAGTCTTTAACACTGGTAGCATGCCGCGACAGCGTGGACGTGAACCGTATGTGCAGTTGACGGACTTTGAGCGAGGGCGTATAGTGGGCATGCGGGACGCCGGGTGGACGTACCGCCGAATTGCTCATCACGTGGGGCGTGAGGTCTCCACAGTACATCGATGTTGTCGCCAGTGGTCGGCGGAAGGTGCACGTGCCCGTCGACCTGGGACCGGACCGCAGCGACGCACGGATGCACGCCAAGACCGTAGGATCCTACGCAGTGCCGTAGGGGACCGCACCGCCACTTCCCAGCAAATTAGGGACACTGTTGCTCCTGGGGTATCGGCGAGGACCATTCGCAACCGTCTGCATGAAGCTGGGCTACGGTCCCGCACACCGTTAGGCCGTCTTCCGCTCACGCCCCAACATCGTGCAGCCCGCCTCCATTGGTGTCGCGACAGGCGTGAATGGAGGGACGAATGGAGACGTGTCGTCTTCAGCGATGAGAGTCGCTTCTGCCTTGGTGCCAATGATGGTCGTATGCGTGTTTGGCGCCGTGCAGGTGAGCGCCACAATCAGGACTGCATACGACCGAGGCACACAGGGCCAACACCCGGCATCATGGTGTGGGGAGCGATCTCCTACACTGGCCGTACACCACTGGTGATCGTCGGGGGACACTGAATAGTGCACGGTACATCCAAACCGTCATCGAACCCATCGTTCTACCATTCCTAGACCGGCAAGGGAACTTGCTGTTCCAACAGGTCAGTGCACGTCCGCATGTATCCCGTGCCACCCAACGTGCTCTAGAAGGTGTAAGTCAACTACCCTGGCCAGCAAGATCTCCGGATCTGTCCCCCATTGAGTATGTTTGGGACTGGATGAAGCGTCGTCTCACGCGGTCTGCACGTCCAGCACGAACGCTGGTCCAACTGAGGCGCCAGGTGGAAATGGCATGGCAAGCCGTTCCACAGGACTACATCCAGCATCTCTACGATCGTCTCCATGGGAGAATAGCAGCCTGCATTGCTGCGAAAGGTGGATATACACTGTACTAGTGCCGACATTGTGCATGCTCTGTTGCCTGTGTCTATGTGCCTGTGGTTCTGTCAGTGTGATCATGTGATGTATCTGACCCCAGGAATGTGTCAATAAAGTTTCCCCTTCCTGGGACAATGAATTCACGGTGTTCTTATTTCAATTTTCAGGAGTGTATGTTAAAATGTAAGATAATGTAGAATAAGCTGTAGCCAATCAGATGGACGGCTTCAGGGAAGGGAACTGCACTAGTCAGTTTGAGCGACGATGTTCGACACACGGGGCCGGGCAGAGGGACAGTGCTGGTGGAGACGCGAAAGCGGAAGGTCGGTCGTTAGGCAGCTAGGAAGTGAAACGGCTTAGGAAATATCGTGTGGTGTGCTATCGCGGGACTTACTCTCTGAGCGATGAGCAGCCGCGCGCCTGCTGTGAACTCTAACTTTTCGCGTAGTTAACGAGGTGGCGTATTGGACTTTTAATTCGCGATAATGTCGGAAGTTCCATGCGGCTTTTCGCGGATGATGCTGTAGTATACAGAGAAGTTGCAGCATTAGAAAACTGTAGCGAAATGCAGGAAGATCTGCTGCGGATAGGCACTTGGTGCAGGGAGTGGCGACTGACCCTTAACATAGACAAATGTAATGTATTGCGAATACATAGAAATAAGAATCCTTTATTGTATGATTATATGATAGCGGAACAAACACTGGTAGCAGTTACTTCTGTAAAATATCTGGGAGTATGCGTGCGGAACGATTTGAAGTGAAATGATCATATAAAATTAATTGTTGGTAAGGCGGGTACCAGGTTGAGATTCATTGGGAGAGTCCTTAGAAAATGTAGTCCATCAACAAAGGAGGTGGCTTACAAAACACTCGTTCGACCTATACTTGAGTATTGCTCATCAGTGTGGGATCCGTACCTGGTCGGGTTGACGGAGGAGATAGAGAAGATCCAAAGAAGAGCGGCGCGTTTCGTCACAGGGTTATTAGGTAACCGTGATAGCGTTACGGAGATGTTTAACAAACTCAAGTGGCAGACTCTGCAAGAGAGGCGCTCTGCATCGCGGTGTAGCTTGCTCGCCAGGTTTCGAGAGGGTGCGTTTCTGGATGAGGTATCGAATATATTGCTTCCCCCTACTTATACCTCCCGAGGAGATCACGAATGTAAAATTAGAGAGATTAGAGCCCGCACGGAGGCTTTCAGACAGTCATTCTTCCCGCGAACCATACGCGACTGGAACAGGAAAGGGAGGTAATGACAGTGGCACGTAAAGTGCCCTCCACCACACACCGTTGGGTGGCTTGCGGAGTATAAATGTAGATGTAGAACTGTGTCAAATGGAAATGCGCTCGAGTGTAACAGTAAATCTAAATACGACCACTTTCGCTATTAGTTTGCTTTGTGAATAAACATTATTCTAACCATATCACAACTGTGGCGCCTGCATCATTTATGGGTCGTTAATTTAGTTCCAGATATTATTATTACTGTTATTATACGTTATATTAACTTTGTATTTTGCAGACCTGCCAACAGCGAGACAATTTAACCAAAGGGTCACAAGTGTCTAATTTAGGGCGTGTAATGGGACACGTGCGGTTCAACCCCTAGACGAGTCTGAGCCAAGACATTTCGACGAAGAGGAACCGCATGTGAGCCCGAATATCTTTGGAATGTTAGCTCGCACTATCAAATTAAGTTCTTGGGGAACAACACGTTATCGAATCCCCGAATTATTTATATAGAAGTGACAATTTTAGAGTTTTTCGAATGTTTGGGTGATACATCGTTTAATGTATAAGTCACAGATGATGGGATATGTACGTGAATACTATTACTGCATATGAATACAAAGTGCCCTTTATCAAATGCATAAAAGATGCGGAGCACTCAACAAATAAGTATTAACTCAGGGTCGCTTTTCAAGTTGAAACAAACTGAACATTAGCAGGTTAAATTATATATAGTTGCTGTAATACGTTTTGTAAGTAGGCTGTTTAGGTTCTTATATTGGTAACGCCGCCAACACGTAGCGCTCTCTGTATGAAAATCACTGGCTGTGCTGTGTCCAGTCTGTGGCTAGTTTGCATTGTTGTCTGCCATTGTAGTGTTGGGCAGCTGGATGTTAACAGCGCGTAGCGTTGCGCAGTTGGAGGTGAGCCGCCAGCAGTGGTGGATGTGGGGAGAGAAATGGCGGAGTTTTGAAGATTTTCTTCCATTGTGTTTAACTTTTGAAGATTTTGTTCCATTGCGTCTAACTTTTGAAGCTTTTGCTGTGTTTGTCTCTGATTTTGTTCCATTTGTTGCATTAATTGCAATAATAGTGTATTAGTGTCTGGAATCTGTTTCTCTATGCTTTTTGGCAGTGCATTTTCACAGGCAACATTCACATTTTGACAAGCAGAAAATGTGTCTTGGTTCATTTGAGAAAACGGTGAGGACCCAAAACCTAAGCCTACAGTATTTGCAATATTGTGTTCTGTCATTTCGGATTCCTGAGGCGAGCTGTTGCCGACCGACCGATCGATAATGCTTCCCTGTTCACTACCTGTTTCACTGTCTACACCATTATTTGCCGCCCGCTCCATTTCCCTATGGACAATTACCAAATTACTACTTCGAATGTCTGTTAACTCACTACACAGTGGTGCTGATAAGCTACGCTCGTCGTCACTATTATTTCTCAGTTTACTTTGGAGCCTGTGTTACGTTTTTCACACGCCATTATTGTCACAATATTTCACACGATAACACAGAAAAGCACAATTTGAAGAGCAAAAATAAGAGAACACATTAACATAGCACTGAAAATAATATCTAGTTAATTGCAAGCGCAGCTGCGCAATACTTGGTGCAAATCTACCTGCATGCCACAACTGTTTTACTGTACAACAATGAAAGACTGCAGCCACAAAGGAGATTCTCTCTACAATTACGCGCTAGCAATAAACAATAGCTACACTAATTACACAAACTACAAGAAAAAATCAGAAGATTCCAGTGAGGTATCCTCGGCTAAGGGTCGACATAAGAAACGTCCCCTTAGAACAATTATACATGACTGTCCTTAAACTGACACACAATATTTTTAGCGCAACGCAATCTGACTTTCAATAATCCCTAAAAAAGAATGGCCCTGACTAACATTAACCTATACCTTTCACAAATCACTTACCTCACCAAAAATCTTAATTACTCGAACTACTGCAATACAGCGAGCGCCACTACTGCCAGCTAAATAAAAAATTCAAACTACGGAAGGCACTAACTACTAGTAGCAAATGAAAGATTTTAATAGAGAACCAACAATGTATTTACCTTAATAGTCATCAAAAGTCATAATATATACAGCAGTTCATGACATCCATTTTTACAAATTTCAAAACTCCGCCATTTCTCTCCCCACATCCACCACTGCTGGCGGCTCACCTCCAACTGCGCAACGCTACGCGCTGTTCACATCCAGCTGCCCAACACTACAACGGCAGACAACAATGCAAACCAGCCACAGACTGCACACAGCACAGCCAGTGATTTTCATACAGAGAGCGCTACGTGGCGGCGGCGTTACCAATATAAGAACCTAAACAGCCTACTTACAGTTTCATTATTGGACATTAGGAAAGTGATTTCACGAGCACCAAAACGCATAGAGGTGTAGGATGACAATTTTCAATATACTTTGTTATTTTTAAATTTGTGTAGATATTGTAATTTTTTAAGTATATTCTGATTGTAAATAAAATTACGTTTTTCTGTGGCTCACTACTACTAACCTGGCGCCATTTTTGTGTTGAAACTACTTTGTTATCAAAGATAGTTTGAGACGACCAGTTTCGGCAGCGCTCTGTTACATTCAGTTGACTATATGTTGTCAGTGCATAAGCGTCCATCATGGCACATATTTCTCTGAGGCCCACCTTTTTTTTTTGTCGGGGTGTGCTATCTGGGTTACGGGGTGGACCGTTTTCACCTGTGTAGTGGACCGTCAAACTCAACTAATGGTAAGAAAAACGTAACTTCACGTTGCTTTCTCTCGTGTCTGTAAAAGTGGTGAGAAAACTTTGCGCAGGAGTATCTGAAAAGAGTTGTCACTATTTGCGCTGGCGAATTCAATCGCCACGAGCGTAACACCGACAGCAGGCAGAGCACACAGTGCTGCGACACACACACACACATCTGCTTGAAGACTGCTGCAGCCTTCGCTGGTGAGCCCATTAATTCCGTGGAACGGATCAATTGCAGCGGTAATCGGATCAGCGCGGATAGCAGTCCTCGCAGCCAGCGCGCATGCGCACGGGCCCAACCGGATCATACGGGCTCGGCCCATTAATATTTAATGCCACTCAGCTCCGACGACCTTTCGGCTCTCTTTTTTTATTTTCTGCCTCTCGTTCTGGTCGCAGCGCGGGTCCCGTCTCCGTACCGAGCGTCAATATTTATGTAACGCCAAGGACAAATCCACAGCCTCTGGCTTGGAAAGTTGCCGAGTGAGGCCGTTGACTGATTTAAGAAGCAGCCGATACTCTCGTCTCGCCGGGAGTCAAAGCAGCAAAGTTCTGTTTTCGTTCCCCAAGCAGCGCTTCACGTAAGTCGCCGTACGATGCGTGTGGGCTGTCAGCTTGTGGGTTGCTGCTTCCTTTTTTGTGGCCATCTTTCAGATAAATGGATTCTGTCCTGTATTTCTCTCTGTCCTACGCTTTTCTCTTCGTCTCAGAGTTCCTAAACCTCGATTTTCAGTCACAAGTTGGCATTCATTATTGTACAGACTGAGAGGTGGCATGAGCCCCCTCTCATATTTCTATCTTACGATTTTCCTCTCTAATTGCATGCAGTGAAAAGTCGCTATTCCTTCACACGCGGACTTCCCACGAGGCGTCTCTCGTCACCCGGGTGGTCCGTGACAGGCGGGCTCTGCTGATCTGGAAAGCGTTAAGCCGACGGGTGTGAGGAAGTCGAGTGAATGCTTTGCAGACGCCGACATTGTCAAAAGACACGCCCGGAGGGGTCTGAAGTAGCGGCTGGGCTAGAGGTTCCGTTACTTCGCAGAAACTTAGCGAAAACACTTTCTGGCGGGCTACCAACGAGGCGTGGGAATGACTTGTGTACCCAGGCAGTTGTGGCGGGAAAATTCCCGCGTTTTCTGCAAAATCGTAACTGTGATTGGCTTGCTCAGGGCATAGCTCCGTGACGTAGAAAAATCAGCGCAGAAATTGGCGCCAAGAATCTCCATTGGTGGAATGGTAGTGCTCCGGCAATAGAGTGGAATTTTCCGCCGGTTTTCGAGTTGCTGATTGGAACGTTTAACCACGGCCACTGTCGTGGGGGTGGGAATGTTGTGTGTTCAGCCTGTACGGGTGCTCTAAGTAGTCGACGCTCACCTTTCGGTCGAGGACGTCGAAGCAACCAGCCATCGCCTCCGGTACGCCAGATCGTGTTCTGGCAGTTAAGAAGACAGTTTGGTAATGTATGTCCGCAGCACCGGCAGATAGGGATTTTCCTAGGTGATAATCAGAGTCAACAGAGCGCGCCTGTTCGTCTTTTTCTAACTTTGTTCTGTCTTGAGTAGCAGCAATTAATGTTGGGTTAGCTGTGTGTCTCTCCTAAGATTTGAGTGGCAAGGAATTGGCTCCACATACCACTTCGTCTTAAACATCACAATCTAGTTTAGGGACAACTTCACCTTCATAGCGTTTGTTTGAGTATCCAATTTGAGCCAATTTGATGTATTATAAATGTTTCATGTGTTTTTGTTTATTAATTTGTGTTTAGTCTTAATAAATCATATTGTTATTTTGGACAGAACTTTCATTCTGTTAATCGGTAGAGCAACCCATCATTTCTCACTACGTTAATGAAACCTTCCTTTATTTAACTTATTTATCAAATTAAATTATTGCAGGTGCCAAACTCTTTTCTACTCTACTTGCAGGGTTGATTACAGTCAGATTGCGTATATTTTTTAATCCATGTGCAACAGCAAAAGTCGGACTTAGAATAGGGGGGGCTTAGAGTATCATTTACATATGGAGATTCGAGAAGAATTTAGTGTTAAATACACTGCTTGCCCCGGCACCTCGCAACACTACTGATCGGAAGTACCGGGAGACCCATATGTAATGCAGAACTGACCACTTGATTTTACAAGAGGCGGACCAGCCAGAATAAAAGACAGCGAGGAGTGTAGGTTGTCAGTAAAGGAGCTTTAACATCAGAATGGTTCGATTATAAAAGTTCAGTGACTTTGGACGGTAACCAGTCATTGAATGTCACCCGAGTACAAAATCCATCAGGGACGTTTCAACTCTTCCAAAGCTGCCCAAGTCAACTTTTGATGGTGTAAGTGGAAACGCGAAGGAACCACCACAAGTAAATGGAGACTAGGCGGATCTCGTGTACAGACGGACAGAGAGCGTCGAGAATAGCGGAGCATGGTTTTGAAAAATGGCATGAAATCAGCGGAAGGAATCACTTGTAAGCTTCCAAGATGCCACTCCAGGCGGGAGTAAAATGAATGTGCGCAACGGAGAATAATAAATGCTAAAAATGTAGATTTGACCATGTCTTACTACCCCCTGAAGCAGATCTTAGGATCTCTTAACGGGTTTAAACGTATAAATTACTATCTAAACATAAATGAATGATGAAAGCAACTAATCCTACTAAATGATAAACGTTCTTCTTGCTTATATATTTATTGTAGATTAAAAAAAAACCTTTATATTTCAAACTTTACATTTCTTAAGTAAAATCACTGGTCAATTGCCTAACTCTGCCCCTTAATATGACTGCGCGGACTAATATCAAAAAATGGTTCAAATGGCTCTGAGCACTGTGGGACTCAACATCTTAGGTCATAAGTCCCCTAGAACTTAGAACTACTTAAACCTAACTAACCTAAGGACATCACACACACCCATGCCCGAGGCAGGATTCGAACCTGCGACCGTAGCGGTACCGCGGTTCCGGACTGCAGCGCCAGAACCGCTAGACCACCGCGGCCGGCGGACTAATATCAATAACGCGGAATGACTGATATCATCCACATACCAAACACTAGAAGACACTACTTTCAGAGATGATCTACGGTGGCGTGGAACCTCAGTGGAAATAAACTAACGTGATCACAAAAAAATGGTTCAAATGGCTCTGAGCACTATGCGACTTCAACTTCTGAGGTCATCAGTCGCCTAGAACTTAGAACTAATTAAACCTAACTAACCTAAGGACATCACACACATCCATGCCCGAGGCAGGATTCGAACCTGCGACCGTAGCGGTCACGCGGTTCCAGATTGAAGCGCCTTTAACCGCACGGCCACACCGGCCGGCAACGTGATCACAGCTGTTTGGCTTTTATAGCCCTAATACGCCGAAGCAATTTGCGATATCCCCGTATGTACTGCGTCCGGTGCGTCGAAGTAATTGTTCTCGTACTCGTCTGCGACGATGGAAGAACTCCAGCCAAATAAACTCTTTCAGATACTAGGACGGCAGAAGGCGGTCCTCTGACTAATATACTCTAATACTGTCTTCTCCTCTCTGTGTTCTACAGACGAAAAACGCGCACTCCCAGCCACAAGGACGGAGTTCAGATAACGTCTCAACTTAGTATAGGCAGAGGAAGTGCTCTCAATTACTGAACACTGCGTACTCAATGACGACTCCCAACCCGGAGGTAAAGTCCAGAATCGTATAAGTTCACAACAGTACAGTGCCTAACCGTTCTAACTATAAAATCTCCTGAGATCAAAGACAGCAAATCCGCCAGTACCAACAAAGCTGATACCAAGCGACCGTCACACAAGGGCGCTCACAACGGAAGATCTCGTCTCTCCATTGCTGTCTTCCCAGCAAGGCTTCGCTCCCCAGCCTCGTAATTCCGAAAAAGAATCATCTTCCCAAAACCACGGAATATTTTCCCTCTACAGATTCTTCCGAACGCCGACCAACCATATTTTAGTCTTTTGTCGTCCAGCGCTGAAAGTTTGCTAGGAAAAACCTATACTCGTACAATGGTACGCTTCTGATTAAAACTCCTTGGAAGTAACCCAGCCTGTGTGGTTCCGAGGTGCCGCTTCTTCGTTCCTCTCACCTGTGTCCAAGATTTTCGTAGTTTCCGAAGTATAATCCTTCCGGTTTGGCTACAATACTTGCCGGTCGCGACTCTATTGTGTACCAGCGCTTAGGTGCTACGACGTCCGTCTCGCTATTTCCTGTGTTTAACCAGGACCAACACACCTGTGTGGGCCTACCATCCTGAGCTTGAGTTCTGCCTGTCGTTTCATCTCCACTGGCGTTCCAACCTCTACTAGTATAGTCAATCATTCATTACGCCGTTTTATAATAAAGACACTCTGTCACCTTTCATGCAATAAGCGTTAACAATTATTTACAAGACGTACGTAACAATGTCAGTCTCCTTTATTATTCATATTACCATTTACTTCATATAACTTTTCATAGTATAGAGTTTCTTATTTCTAGCATATTTCATCACTAAAACTAAGATGTGTAGTTCTGTCTGACAGCCTGCATCAATCGCCTCGTATTCTGAAAGAAAAAAATTAGTTAAGACTGCTATCATACGATGTGTATAGTATATTCTTGTTAATGCTTGTTAATTCTGATCCATTTACTCTTCATGACGAGGTATTGCATCTTTTTTCGTTCATTCCGAAGGTGAAATTCCCATTTCATAGTAATCCACTGTGGTTTGTTTAATTTATTTCTTTTACACGTTATTGTTTTCTGAAAATGATGAACAAAGATTAATGTCTTGCATTTAAATCATATACCCATTAAATAAAACTGGTTTCTAGTGATATAACTAAGCATACAGCATAGCATCATATATACGATGTACTACCTATCAAACGATACGTAATTTTGATTTTAGTTCACGGCAAAGTAGGTGGATGAGTGCTTGTAAGGGGCGAAATTATAGCCGCCTTACACTGTTGCCCTTGGTGTGCGAAACTGCCCCTAAAGGCGGAAGAATCAGTAATGGTCAACGGCATGAGGAAGCAGAAGGCAATGGAAACCACTGCATTAAAGACACATAAAGTGTACGAACAGGACACGTGGCCTGTAATTGTAAAAGTGTAATGATTATCTCTCCATTGGCAAAAGATTCCGGAATACTTCCCATTCGCATCTCCGGGAGGGGACTGCCAAGGGAGAGCTGACCATGAAAAAAAGATTGAATATTCAACGAAAGGATAACGTTCTACGAGTTGGGGCGTGGAACGTCAGAAGCTTGAACGCGGTGGGGAAGCTAGAAAATCTGAAAAGGGAAGTGCAAAGCCTCATTCTATATATAGTAGGGGTTAGTGAAGTCAAATTTTCCTAGCGGCTGTTTTGCATGTAATATTTTCTGTTGTTTAGCTGCGTCATTGATGGACCAGGCTGGGCATAGAGTCCCAGACTAAGTACTTGATGTCCGACCGGTCCCCCACGGGAGTTGCTGCTGACCCTTCAGTAAAAAGAGCGAGGAGATGAAACGAAATGACCGCCCAAGGCTGGTACTATACAGTGGCCCAGGGATTGTTTAGCATGAGCGCCAGGGAGTCATGTGCCGTGTGCAATATAGGGCCAGACCTACATTAACAGAATTTCTTTAAAGTGGCGTGACAAACACTGGCAATCGTGCAAAATTTTAGTTTTTACAAGCAGCACCCTTCGGCCAGAACTCATTTCAAAGGAGGGATGAGTCGCCTTCGGAAAACGCTGTGCGAGTGGAATTCAGCAAGAGATAAAGACCTCTGCATTCTATGAGCAGCGATTGAACCACATCGTTGACAAGGAATTCTTTTCTGTTTGTAAAGTGATGAGTCAGCTTCCTGGCACCACTTCACGGAAGGCGATCACTCTCTTGTCTAAGAAGTTGTGAGAGCGCTCCTCATTTGGTTAATCTCAAAAAGTAGCAGGAAAGGGGCAGTCACGTCGCCAGTTCAATTGGTATTGGCATTGTACCGACTTGTGGAGAGGAGAATGAACTCTGTGCTGGTAGAAAACACACTTTGTCTGGTGATCGTGAAGAGTAAACATCAACTGAAGCCAAGGAATAAGACACTTGCACCTGTAGATGTAGAGAAGGGCTAGCAATCCGCAGCTCATGTGTTGCAGTCTGCAGTGGATCACACTTTCAAGTGGCTATGTTACAGAGAGGTGAGTATGAGGAGAAATTGCAGCTTGGTCGAGCAGGATATGAGAATTTCCGAATGTTGTTAGCCTCAAGTATATTCCACGAATCTTATACTTTTCTCGAGTGAAAGCTCATTCGGGAGTCCGTCAGCGACCTTATTTGCATCATACTGCAGTGCCAGTGTTAAGAACAACGATGCAGTGTTCCTTTGCACATGGGTATATGTGCGAAGGAACAGGCACTGCGGTGACTACAGCCATTATGAAATATATGACATGTATTCGTAATTGCGAATATGGATAAGCGTCAGCTGTATTATGGATTGACGACAGTGAAAATTTGTGGTGGACAGGGACTCGAAATCGAAATCCAGTTTCGATTTGCACTCCTGCCTTTATTTGCATGGTCTCACTAAACGCAACCAATTTTCTGTCTATTCTTTGTTTCTCAACCTATTCGTGTCAATAGAAGTCCTCGTCACTACCATTATTTTACACCCACCTCGAGAGTTTTTCATGCATTACCGTCTTCAGCTATTCACATCCACTGTGCTTTTCAGTGTTTGTGTCTTGCGGATACAGGCAACTCATTCGTAGATTACGGTTTTATCCTGTTCAATTGAACTATCCAGCTTTCCCCGCGACATTTACGTTCATTCCCTCATTCCCGTGTCAATAATTGTCGGTTTTCGTGTTTCCTGTATTTCGTAAGATGTAACGGAACCTGTAATAATTTCGTATTCAGGTTTATGTTAGCAGGGAACTTTGTAATAGACAGAGATAAATGTGGGTCATTGTTTCATTTCATAGGGAGATGATCACCCTGTTTGTTACCCTTTTTGTGTTGCAACATCCGTGTCTCTTGTTTGCTATGGCCGCCCCTTGAAACGTCCCCTTTGAAAAATTATTAAATGACTGCGCTGGTTAACTTCCACGTTATTTGATTTTCAAACAGCTGAGCAAAACTCAACGTATTCAAACAGCTTTCTCTTTACTTATTCTGATCATCACTAAACTGACACACAATATTTTTAGCGCAATGCAATCTGACTTTTAATAATCCCTACAAAAGAATGGCCCTGACTAACAATAACCTATACCTTTCCGGAGTATTGTAACCTAAAGTTGACGCTTGAGTACCACTCCTCCGCTGTTCGATCGTGTGTATCGGAGAGCACCGAATTACGTAGGGATCCAAAGGGAACGGTGATGGACCTTCGGTACAGAAGAGACTGGAACAGCACATTACGTCCACGTGCTAACACCTTTTTATTGGTCTTTTTCACTGACGCACATGTACATTTCGATGAGGGGTGAGGTATACGTACACAAGTGGTTTCCGTTTTCAATTACGGAGTGGAATAGAGTGTGTCCCGACATGTCAGGCCAATAGATGTTCAATGTGGTGGCCATCATTTGCTGCACGCAATTGCAATCTCTGGCGTAATGAATGTCGTACACGCCGCAGTACATCTGGTGTAATGTCGCCGCAATACGTTGTTTCATATCCTCTGGTGTTGTAGGCACATCACGGTACACATTCTCCTTTAACGTACTCCACAGAAAGAAGTCCAGAGGTGTAATATCAGGAGAACGGGCTGGCCAATTTATGCGTCCTCCACGTCCTATGAAACGCCCGTCGAACATCCTGTCAAGGGTCAGCCTAGTGTTAATTGCGGAATGTGCAGGTGCACCATCATGCTGATACCACATACGTCGACGCGTTTCCAGTGGGACATTTTCGAGCAACGTTGGCAGATCATTCTGTAGAAACGCGATGTATGTTGCAGCTGTTTGGGCCCCTGCAATGAAGTGAGGACCAATGAGGTGGTCGCCAGTGATTCCGCACCATACATTTACAGTCCACGGTCGCTGTCGCTCTACCTGTCTGAGCCAGCGAGGATTGTCCACGGACCAGTAATGCATGTTCAGTAGATTCACTGCCCCGTGGTTTGTGAAACCCGCTTCATCGGTAAACAGGTAGAACTGCAACGCATTCTCCGTTAATGCCCATTGACAGAATTGCACTCGATGATTAAAGTCATCACCATGTAATTGCTGATGTAGCGACACATGAAACGGGTGAAAGCGGTGACGATGCAGTGTGCGCATGACACTACTTTGACTCAGTCCACCGGCTCTCGCAATGTCCCGTGTACTCATGTGTGGGTTCATGGCAACAGCAGCAAACACACCAACTGCACCCGCTTCTCCTGTGACGGGCCCGTTACGGACCCGTTTGCGTGCTACGACCATACCTGTTGCATTCAGTTGGCGGTAGATGTTTTACAATGTGCGGCACGTTGGATGCTCTCTGTCCGGGTACCGTTCTGCATACACCCTGCAGGTTTCAGCTGAATTTCGTCGACACTCGCCATAGATGAGTATCATCTCCGCCTTTTCAGAGTTCGAATACACCATGGTCACAGTTCCAACAACACTACACTATCACAGACGTCTGGTAACACGGTGTACTACATTTGGTCTGCGTGCGGAGACGAATGCAGAATAACAATAGCAGCAAGCGCTACATGCGGACACTGCGACAGCTAGACCAAACCACAACAGTGCACTACAGCCACACTCGTAAACACGGTCGTCACCGTAAAAATGTCCCTGCAGATGCTGCTCACCGACCGTGGTCCGTGTTTGTTACAACACGCAACTGAACGTCGGAGGGTTCAAGCCTCAACTTTAGGTTACAATATCTCCGGATGTAATTAACATTTTACAATGCAACAAACGGCACTGATTACGTATTTGTTTATATGTTCAGATGCGCTAACAAAACTAATGTGGTTCCATTTAAAAAAACGTAGGTTTGTGTTAAAAAACATCTTCCATGCATTTTTGTATGGTTTGTATTAAACAATTACACTAGCCCCTCTTCTCACGTTCTGTCTGTGGAATCGATTCGTCAGTATTTGATGTGGTTTACGAAATATATCCAGCGGTAACGTTAGGTGACTCACCCTATATACATATATACACACACACACACACACACACATATATATATATATATATATATATATATATATATATATATATATATATATATATATATTGCGAGGTGCCGGGGCTAGCAGTGTATTTAACACTAAGTTCTTCTAGAATCTACCTATGTAAATGATGCTCTAAGCCCCCCCTTTTCTAACTCCGACTTTTGCTGTTGCACATGGATTAAAAAGATACGTAAACTGACTGTAATCAACCCTGCAAGTGGAGCAGAAAAGAGTTTGGCACCTGCAATAATTTAATTTGATAAATAAGTGAGAAATGATAGTGTTGCTCTACCGATTAACAGAATGAAAGTTCTGTCCAAAATAACAATGTGATTTATTAAGACTAAACACCAAATAATAAACAAAAACACATGAAACATTTACAATACATCAAATTGGCTCAAACTGGATACTCAAATAAACGCTGTGAAGGTGAAGTTGTCCCTAAACTAGATTATGACGTTTATGGCAAAGTAGTATGTGGAGCCAATTCCTTGCAACTCAAATCTTAAGAGAGACACACAGCTAACCCAACATTAATTGCTGCTACATTAGTGAGAAAATTAAAGAGACCTTTGGAGAGAAGAGAACCACTTGTATGAATATCAAGAGCTCAGATGGCAACCCAGTTCTAAGCAAAGAAGGGAAGGCAGAAAGGTGGAAGGAGTATATAGAGGGTTTATACAAGGGCGATGTACATGAGGACAATATTATGGAAATGGAAGAGGATGTAGATGAAGACGAAATGGGAGATAAGATACTGCGTGAAGAGTTTGACAGAGCACTGAAAGACCTGAGTCGAAACAAGGCCCCGGGAGTAGACAACATTCCATTGGAATTACTGATGGCCTCGGGAGAGCCAGTCATGACAAAACTCTACCATCTGGTGAGCACGATGTATGAGACAGGCGAAATACCCTCAGACTTCAAGAAGAATATAATAATTCCAATCCCAAAGAAAGCAGGTGTTGACAGATGTGAAAATTACCGAACTATCAGTTTAATATGTCACAGCTGCAAAATACTAACACGAATTCTGTACAGACGAATGGAAAAACTGGTAGAAGCCGACCTCGGGGAAGATCAGTTTGGATTCCGTAGAAATGTTGGAACACGTGAGGCAATACTGACCTTACGACTTATCTTAGAAGAAAGATTAAGAAAAGGCAAACCTACGTTTCTAGCATTTGTAGACTTGGAGAAGGCTTTTGACAATGTTAACAGGAATACTTTCTTTCAAATTCTGAAGGTGGCAGGGGTAAAATACAGGGAGCGAAAGGCTATTTACAGTTTGTACAGAAACCAGATGGCAGTTATAAGAGTCGAGGGACATGAAAGGGAAGCAGTGATTGGGAAAGGAGTAAGACAGGGTTGTAGCCTCTCCCCGATGTTATTCAATCTGTATATTGAGCAAGCAGTAAAGGAAACAAAAGAAAAATTCGGAGTAGGTATTAAAATTCATGGAGAAGAAATAAAAACTTTGAGGTTCGCCGATGACATTGTAATTCTGTCAGAGACAGCAAAGGGCTTGGAAGAGCAATTGAACGGAATGGACAGTGTCTTGAAAGGAGGATATAAGATGAACATCAACAAAAGCAAAACGAGGATAATGGAATGTAGTCAAATTAAGTCGGGTGATGCTGAGGGAATTAGATTAGGAAATGAAACACTTAAAGTAGTAAAGGAGTTTTGCTATTTAGGGAGTAAAATAACCGATGATGGTAGAAGTAGAGAGGATATAAAATGTAGACTGGCAATGGCAAGGAAAGCGTTTCTCAAGAAGAGGAATTTGTTAACATCGAGTATAGATTTAAGCGTCAGGAAGTCGTTTCTGAAAGTATTTGTATGGAGTGTAGCCATGTATGGAAGTGATACATGGACGATAACTAGTTTGGACAAGAAGAGAATAGAAGCTTTCGAAATGTGGTGCTACAGAAGAATGCTGAAGATAAGGTGGGTAGATCACGTAACTAATGAGGAGGTATTGAATAGGACTGGGGAGAAGAGAAGTTTGTGGCACAACTTGACTAGAAGAAGGGATCGGTTGGTAGGACATGTTTTGAGGCATCAAGGGATCACAAATTTAGCATTGGAAGGCAGTGTGGAGGGTAAAAATCGTAGAGGGAGACCAAGAGATGAATACACTAAGCAGATTCAGAAGGATGTAGGTTGCAGTAGATACTGGGAGATGAAGAAGCTTGCACAGGATAGAGTAGCATGGAGAGCTGCATCAAACCAGTCTCAGGACTGAAGACCACAACAACAACACATTAGTGAGAACTCAGACAATGAACACCCAAGATAGAACAAAGTTAGAAAAGATGAACAGGCGCGCTCTGCTGAGCTCTGATTATCGCCTAGCAAAAATGCCTGCTTTGCCGGAGCTGCGGACGTACATTACCAAGCTGTCTTCTTAGCTGCAAGGACACGATCTGGCGTACTGGAAGCGATGGCTGGTTGCTTCGACGTCCCGTCGTGGTGATGATAATGTCGCGAGTATAGCCCGAAACAAATTGTCCTGGTCTGGTTGTTCCAGACTAAAGACTTCCTATCAATACAAATGCGCCTCTGAGGGAGACGAAGAAGGCTCGCCACACAATCACTGACGGTACAGTGATTGATTTTCACAAGCGAAGTCACACAGTAACTCCGATACAGTCAACTTTAGCCAAAACTGCCCAAGACAGACAACATAGGCCGCTTGTACGCAGAACGCTCAATTGCCAACTGTACTCGGAAAGTTACGTTGAAGTCGAAACTTCAGCAACTTTGTTAAACAGTTACAATCAAATAAAAGTATATTAGACAGCCAACGGAAGGCAGGCTGTCCAGAGCAGCGATAGCACAGTGTTGTAACCTACTCCGACCGAAAGTCGAGAGCCGACTACCACACAAGAGCACCCGTACAAAACCGAACACAGAACATTCCCGCCCCCACGACAGTGGCCGTGGTTAACCGTTCCAATCAGCAACTCGAAAACCGGAGGAAAATTCAACTCTATTGCCGGAGCACTACCATTCCACCAATGGAGATTCTTGGCGCCAATTTTTACGCCGATTTTGCTACGTCACGGAGCTATGCCCTGAGCAAGCCAATCACAGTTACGATTTTGCAGAAAGCGAGGGGATTTTCCCGCCACAACTGCCTGGGTACACAAGTCATTCCCACGTCTCACTGTTAGTCCGCCAGAAAGTGTTTTCGCTAAGTTTCTGCGAAGTAACGGAACCTCTAGCCCAGCCGCTACTTCAGGCCCCCACGAGCGTGGCTGCCGCTATTGTACAATGTCAGTGTCTGGAAAGCATTCACTCGACTCCCTCACACCCATCTGCTTACCCTTTCAAGATCAACAGTGCCCGCCTGTCACCGGACCACCCGGGTGACGATAGACGCTGTGTGGGAAGTCCGCGTGTGAAGGAATAGCAACTTTTCACCGCATGCATTTAGAGAGGAAAATCGTAAGATAGAAATATGAGAGGGGGCTCATGCCACCTCTCAATATATATATATATATATATATATATATATATATATATATATATATATATATATATATATATATATATATAATTTTTGTGACATCCAATTTCCTTTTTCTGACGGACACACGTCCAGATCGTCCGCTGAAAACTGGCATCTCTCTCCCAACATCCACCATTGGTGGCGGCTCACCTACAACTGCTCAACGCAACGCGCTGTTCACATCCAAGTGCCCAACACTACACAAGCGAATATCCCAACAATGAGTCCAACCAGCCACAGACTGCACACAGCACAGTCAGCGATTGTCATACAGAGCACTACGTGGCGTTACCAACATAAAAACCTTAAACAGCCTACTTACACCCAGTCCTGTTGGTTATCCGTCAGGTCACACCTTTTATTAAATGCATTTGAGCATATTGGGTTGGCTCTGAGCACTATGGGACTTAACATCGGAGGTCATCAGTCCCCTAGACCTTAGAACTACTTAAACCTAACTAACCTAAGGACGTCACACACATCAATGCCCGAGGCAGGATTCGAACCTGCGACCATGGCGGTCGCGCGGTTTCAGACTCTAGCGCCTAGAACCGCTCGGCCACATCGGCCGGCGATCATATTGGGGAGAGATCTGATTATAGAACAGTTCAACTGATGCTGATCATTCTGTTATCTGCAGAGTTAGTCGAATGTTCAGTTGTAGCCGCAAAGGGCCTAGGAGAAGTTATTTTATACCTTTCTCCCGATTTAAATACGTGGTATTTAAATAATTATTGTACGTTTCGTCCACCCTTGCAACATACATAAAATCGCGAATCAAATCACACTCAAAATTAATTCGTATAAGAATATTACTGTTAGCCCCAAAGGCTTGATAACCTGTAATTCACCCACTTTTGGTGTGGAGGTATTGGTTTGCCACCGCTGGAGACTGCTACACCACAGTGGGAACGGGTGACGCCGGTCGGACCGTGTTGACCGCATACATCCGCGGAGGAGAATTTTATCGCCGCTTCGCGGGTCGCACCACGCGCTTACTGCCGTTGCGGCCCCTCCCGGACAGTTTAGAGGAATTTATTTGTTAGCCATTTATTACTCGGGAGATTTAACACGGGGTCGACGTAAGTGCTTGTAAAGTACGCTATTAGTGGCCATTAAATCGTTCGCTGGGGCTGTTTTAAACTCCGCACCGACGCCGATTCACCGCTCCTTTCGTGCTGTCCTGTTATTTATTGGTCGTAATTTGAAACTGTGTTGTACCCGTGAATGGGTGTGTTGTAGCCTTTGTATCTACACTGTTTATGTATCCTGTACAGTCCGATAGGAATTCTGCCGCCTTAAGCAGTTTATACGCGTTAAAAAATGAAGTTATAGTATCCTAGTGACTTCAGTATTCGACAGTACTTTAAAATCACTTTATTAAGTACGACTCTCTTGTCGAAACTAACAGCTACAGCCGTAAGGTCTTGGATAAACAGACAGATGGTAGATGGAAACACTATCATGCTTTGACAACTGAGCGATTTAGACCATCACTTGTCCTCTTCATAGCTAATGGGAAGAAAATAAATAAGAAGTTGAAATATAATCTTGCCTACTTCAAACCATATCACCAGACATAGGGCTGTACACTGCAACATCTCAGAGTCGTGCTTTGTCAGAATCTGTACAGTTTGATGGCGCATACTCTTCTTTGTCCTCAATTGTGTTACTTACCTACCAGTTATTGAATTATTTACACCTCGATCCGAAATAAGAGTGATTTCAGGTGTGCCGCAGGGGAGTGTCATAGGACCGTTGTTATTCACAATATACATAAATGACCTTGCGGATGACATCGGAAGTTCACTGAGGCTTTCTGCGAATGATGCTGTGGTATATCGAGAGGCTGTAACAATAGTCAATTGTACTGAAATGCAGGAGGATCTGCAGCGAATTGACGCATTGTGCAGGGAATGGCAATTGAATCTCAATGTAAACAAGTGTAATGTGCTGCGAATACATAGAAAGAAAGATCCGTTATCATTTAGCTACAACATAGCAGGTCAGCAACTGGAAGCAGTTAATTCCATAAATTATCTGGAAGTACGCATTAGTGGTGATTTAAAATGGAATGATCATATAAAGTTGATCGTCGGTAAAGCACATGCCAGACTGAGATTCATTGGAAGAATCCTATGGAAATGCAATCTGAAAACAAAGGAAGTAGGTTACAGTGCGCTTGTTCGCCCACTGCTTGAATACTGCTCAGCAGTGTGGGATCCGTAGCAGATAGGGCTTTTGTTGAAGTTTCGAGAACATACCTCCACCGAAGAGTCAAGCAGTATATTTCTCCCTGTTATGTATATCTCCCGAAGAGACCATGACGAAAAAATCAGAGAGATTAGAGCCCACACTGAGGCATACCGACAATCTTTGTTTCCACGAACAATACGAGACTGGAATAGAAGGGAGAACCGATAGAGGTACTCAAGGTACCCTCCGCCACACACCGTCAGGTGCCTTGCGGAGTATGGATGTAGATGTAGGTAGATGTAGATGAAGTTACGCAATATGGAAATAATGTATAAAATTTTGTTACGTATTTTCTTCAAATATATTTAAATTTTCAGAAAACAGTACTGAAAAAGCGTGACTCGGTAGCAAACAGTTAAATCCTACCCAAAGATAGCCAATAAGAAAGTATTCTTAGTGGACAATGTTAATTGTAATGATTTGTTTGTGCTCCGTAACGCCCAGCGAAACGGCACAAAGCATTAACAAATCGCTATTACTAAACGACACTATTATTTCATCTCAAAGACTGATAGCTATTGTAAGAAAACTGTACCGGACGAAAAAATTCCATGTCCTTACGGTGTGATGTGATCGATGTTTTAGGAAGCTAAGTGCCCTTCCGATTAACAATAATGGGGCCAGAAGATATAAAAGGAAGGTTTTCTCCGAAACGCTATTGAAAAACAAATGTTTTAAGCCTTCGAAGGATCGGATGTAGACTTTCACTGATTCAGATGTGAACTGCTGTAATGTGGACAAACCCTGGACGGAACAAATTTGTCAAACACCCAGATTTGCAGGATCAGTATTTTATTTTACTCAGATAACATTTTGCGTGGGAGCAAGGATACTCATGTAATAAACTACTCGTCAAGTATCACTTTAATTTTGATTAAACACGTCTTAGTCTAAGGACACTGCTAAACGTAGAGAAGTAATGGGAAAGTCATGCGACACGATAAATAGTTGTCAACGTGGTAATGTCATTTCTCTTCATGCTGTCTATTACGTCCCAGTCTCCATTACGAGACCTTGCTTCTGAAAACCTGGTAGAAAAACCTGCCCCCGTCCTCCAAACACAAAAAAAACGTGATTTTCTACTGTAGTGAAGGAGATTAAAAACTCAGTTTTACTCACGTATAACAGCAGGAGTACATGAGAATCGTACTCTGCTCGACCTCCGCACCGTAATCATGATGAGTAACAGTAGTGACAGCAACAAGGGCAGCCATTTTACATCCACTGCTGGATAAATGTTTGCTAAAAGCATTGCCTTGGATTATTATTTTGAGCTGTACGCAACCAGTTTTCTGTCTGCTCTTCGTTTCTCAACCTATTCATGAGTTATTTATAAACAAACCTATTGTTTTCACAGTCGCAGGCTTTCAGAACCATTTATAGCAGATGAAATGAAAGATAGAGTTATATCAAGCATTAGCGTCAGGTACTTTGGTGTTTTATTGTGAGGAAGTTTAGTGATTTCAAACTGTATGTTGAGCTTTATTGCGCCCAGTTTATTATTTGGTCGGAGCCTCCATTTGTGAATGTACTTTCCCATAAAGGCCAGGTCCTCTATTAGGGACCTGGCTGTTCAATTGACGTACACTCTGTTGCAAGTATTGTAAGTAGGCTGTTTATGTTTTCTTATTGGCAACGTTACGTAGCGCTCTGTATTAAAATCACTGGCTGTGCTGTGTGCAGTCTGTGGCTAGTTTGCATTGTTGTCTGCCATTGTAGTGTTGGCAGCTGGATGTTAACAGCGCGTAGCGTTGCGCAGTGGGAGGTGAGCCGCCAGCAGTGGTGGATATGGGAAATGAGATGGCGGATTTTTGAGTACGGAATGGATGTCATGAACTGCTGTATATATTATGATTATTAAGGTAAATACATTGTTTGTTATCTATTAACATCTTTCATTTGCTAACTATCCCTATCAGTAGTTAGTGACTTCCGTAGTTTGAATCTTTTATTTAGCTGGCAGTAGTGGCGCTCGCTGTATTGCAGTATTTCGAGTAACGAAGATTTTTGTGAGGTAAGTGATTTGTGAAAGGTACAGGTTAATGTTAGTCAGGGCCATTCCTTTGTAGGGATTTCTGAAAGTCAGACTGCGTTGCGCTAAAAAAAATATTGTGTGCCAGTTTAAGCACAGTCATGTATAAATTGTTCAAAGGGGACGTTTCAGTATGTACCCACAGTCACCGGCGTGACGAAACTTCCCTGATTTTGTTTGTGGCATGTCTGCATCGTATTAGCTGAAGTAGAGTGAAGGAAAGACTGCGCCCTGTAGTCGGTAGTTTTTTGTTATTAGCCGTAGCTGTATCCCATGCCTGCTCGGAACAGTTGTTCATTATATAATCCTACGATCCCTTGAAGTTCCGGGATTCCAACGGGATAACATGGACATGCTGCCACGATATTTCGGCTGTCAGCTACTCTCGTGAAAATAGAGAAATGGTTGACAGCCACCGAGCGACGTGGCACAGTGGCTAGCACACTGGACTCTCATTCGGGAGGAGGGCGGTTCAATCCCGCGTCCGGCTATCCTGATTTAGGTTTTCCGTGATTTCCCTAAATCGCTCTTGGCAAATAGCGGGATGGTTCCTTTGAAAGTGCACGGCCGACTTCCTTCCCCGTCCTTCCCTAATCCGATGAGGCCGATGACCTCTCTGTCTGGTCTTCTCCCCGAAACAACCCCACCCAACAAGTCCTCCTCCTCAACAGAGCGGTTAACAGCCGAAATATCGTAACAAGATGCAGTCCTGAAACTTCTTGGAACACTCTTAGCACCGAGGAAACATAAGGAATCAAATCTTGTGATCTCTTGAGCGTAAGAAACATTATACGTATCCCGAAAAAAGGAAGTAATTGTGTTTTTGGATAAGTGGCTGGCCAGCTAGAGACCAGATACAATAAAAAAGGTCGTGGCTGCAGGAGAAAAGGCATTCCATCCGCTCGAGAAAGCGCCTCTCGGTCGCGCACCACGCACACCTCCCGCGTGGGCTGCGCAGCCACGTGCGGGGGAGGCAGCGACGCGCACCTGGCACTTTTTTAAGCCCCGGCCCAGCTGCCAGCCAATAAAATGGAGCCCGGCTGCTCCGGCGTCGTAACCTCGCCGCCTTGCATTGCAAATGGCGCCCTCCCCCGCCTAATAAATAACTTAGCGATATCGTCGATTTTCAATACCCGCCCCCCCCTTCCCCCTCCCATCACCCCCCACCAGTTCCAGAGCGCGCCGCTGCGGGAACATCTGAGGATCAGCCGACTCTGTCCAGACGCTGGTCTGCGCATCCACACCTGATGCAGAGCGTTTTCTTTAACTATTCACGAACATCAGTTTACCAATGTAAGGGATCGTGATACGACTGTGGCGAGTGTCACAGAAAGTCTTCCGTGACATTTTTAGGCTTCATATTCAATCACAAAACGTTTATATTAGAGAAGGGGGATCCGCTCTCGAACTGATTCATAGAGTTGAATCTTTCAAAGGAGTGAACAATCAGTGATTCAGAAAAAAAGAACGGTAGATCCAAACGTTTCCCACGGCAGAGAGAGAGAGAGAGAGAGAGAGAGAGAGAGACGGAGCATATCAGCAGTGCCTCTGCTGGTCACAGCACAGTGCACGCCACACAACACAGCCAGCGCCGGCCTCTGCCCTGCTTCTACCTTGGCTGCCTGCATTGTGCAGTGCCCCATTGGATTTTGTGTTTCACATATGCCGTGCCGTCTCTGTGCGTCGTCTGCCACGTGCAGTGTCTGGCGCAGCTTAACTTCGCATCGCACTCTGTCGGCGATCGTTTCAGTCGCACGTCCTGCCCTCTGGGCAGTTGATGCGAGCAACAGGACAGAGAGCCTCCTAGCGGAGAACGTAAGAACTACTTGCAACAACTTGCTCGCAAGAGAACGGACGATTTGTCTCGGAGCGGGTGACTGGTGGCCGTTCACCGCTCCCCCACCCTCGGAACTCGCCCGCTCAACGCTCACCCCATCGTTCTCGACTCTAGCCAGAGCGTTGAGCAAAGCAACTCAGGTGTCACTCTGGTCTCTGCGGTCTTCGCTCACGCAGTAATACAGCTCGCGGCTCGACCTGCTCGACTCAGCGCCTCTGCATTGGAGTTCGTCTCTACTGGATATTGTTCTTCGTAGTAATACCGCTATGTATATTACTTTATTATGTTATGTATACATCATTTGTTTTTATTTTATTTTTATTTCGTTAAACTGATCAGATTAGGTTCCTGACGTCTCCTCTTACTATAGGATTTTTATTATGGACACTCGAATTTACGCTTTAATTACGAGCGAACCGATAAATGTATCGCAAAATGTGATACACCAATATTTTCCTTGTTTTATTCTGCATAAGGCTATATGCAGCACTTTAGTCTTACAGTCAAATTTATATATTTTTTTCTTATTCTGGTACGGATTTTGCGATTTTAGGCGTCTTCGGAAGGAAACGTTCACTTTAAAAATATATGGCTTGCGATGTAATTGTACAAGGTTAATGAAATTGTAATACATTATAGCCAAATATATTGTTAATGTAAATCTCAAGTTACAACATTTTCCGATCACCCAAAAAAACCACGATAGTGCAAAATAAATCAATAATCAAAAACTTTGTCATATCGTGGAAATTTCAATAAACAATACAAAATTCTTACTCACTATCTGTGTTACTTCAAAATAGGATCAAATAAGATCAAAATACAGGTATAGTACTGGAATAAACCAAGTTTAAAGGGCAATGTGCCTTCCATTTATTTTCTATTGTGAATGAGTGGTGAGTCATGAAAAAGAGCTAGTTCATTTCAGGGAGTGAACAGTTCTGATCCGATCTCTGAAAAGAACAGTTTTGCCCATCTCTATTACATAGAGCTCCGAATCCTCATCTAAAACTGATATTCATCTCCCTGGGGTAGAGTGCGGGCAACATTTATTCAACAAGCGGTTAACGAATACAAGGACTGAATGTATTCTGGGATAAGAAACCACTTTCTTCAAGTGCTAACGGCTCCCTAGGAAGGCTAATGACAGTTGTGTGGAATGCCACTTGGCGGAATATGGAATGTGTTGGCACTGTTGCGGAACCCAGACTGCTGGCTTATAACGTTAACTAGACTTCGGGCTAAGCTACAGATCAGCCTGTAACCACAACCAGGTTTTCTGCCTTCACATTCGCTGGCTTCCCTAAGTCACAAACAGACTGTCACCTTTCAAACTAACCTAGACCTCGGGCTAAGCTACAGACAGTCCGTCACCACAACTGGGCTTATTGCTTTCACGTTGTTGGCTTTGCCCACTTACAAACAAACATTCACATTCCGACCTTACCTAGGCCTTGTCTTAAGATGGGAAAACCTGTGTGAAAGTGGTAAAGTGAGAATAAATTATCATAAAAGTGACTGGGCTAAAGTTTTTCAACGTTTCTGCATGTTTCGCAGACTACAGGACGCTGTACTACACTGCTAGATAGGAAAGAGATTCTTGCTATATATGAAAATCCACTCTTCCAAACAAGAGACCAAGGCTTTTCAGAAGTGCCTCACTGCAGAAAAGTCAGCGGACAAAAGTGTTCCAACCCTGCGGATTAGGGGAAGAAGGAAAGCACCCTCTTCCTCTGGGGTGAGAAACTGCTCCTAAACTGGGATGAAAAACTGCCATGAGATAGCCAACGCAGAGGATGGGGAAGGCAACGAGAAGCACTCCATTTAAGACAGGAACGAGTGTCGTATGATCAGCAGTTCAAGTTGAAGGTTCTTTGGTTAATTTCTCAGTCCCCATTCGGTTCTCCAGACGTGGACAGTTAAGGAGACACGCTAACCCAAAGGTATTTGTTCAAGAGGGAGGAAAAGTGGAACGTTCAGTCTCTTTTCTATTGTGGTAAACTGGAAAATGCGAAAATTTAAATGAAACGAATGAATATCGGTACATAGATAACAAGCAACTTGAGCAAGCTTACTTGCTTCGAAAGTAGGACTGGTAAAGAGGGATACTGCAAAGTAGAAGCAGGATTTGTCAAACAAAACTTTCTTAGAGTAGAAAAAGAAGATATTAACTTCGAAAAACACCATATTTCAAATCATAGCCTGTGTTTAGTGTGTGCCATGTTACAGCTGTGATATCTGGACCCTGGGAACTAAGGAAAAATTGATTGACATGGGTTCAAAGAAATAAGTGCTTTGGGAGCCAGTTGTCAAAAGAAGAGTGCAACTTATTGGCCATCATACTCAGGCATGAGGGACTCCTGAACACAAAAGCGTGGTATGTTTATGGAAAGAGACTTAAAGAATAACTACCATTAAGATGCATCAACCAAATTATAAAAGATGTGGAATGTAAAGCTTTCGGAGAAATGAAGAGTAAATCAGAAAGGCGTGAAGAGTGGAGATCTGCCCTACCAGTTAGTCCTCAAATTACTCACTATAGACGAAGTAGTGACAGGTATGTCTAAACGAGATCAGGACAGTACAGGACAAAAACGCTGTATGTAGCTTGTGTGAGTGACATTATGTCACAAATGGAGGAAGGTGTAATCCTCAAAATCATTAAATAAAATATTTACGAAAAAAAGTGGTCCACAGAAACAGGAATGATAGAGGGGAAGTAAAGAATGAAATCGAGAAAGCCGAGAAACTAGCTAGCTAAAAATGTTACACGTAATGAACAAATTCTACCAGTGTTGGTAAAATACCGGGCACAGAAATTAGCGTGATAATGCCAGACGTCAATAGTAATTGTTCGTAGTTCTGTTATTGTTTCATCTTGTGAAGGGCACTTCACCAATCGCAGTCCGTGACTACAGAAGATCCCGCTCGGAAAACGTGGCCTTCTTCATTGTTTCCATGTTTTTGGTACTTAAGGTGTCATCCACAGGATTTGCCTGTGGTCCTCTTCTTTGGCCGGCACTGCAGACTCTGTTGACGTGACATGCTGTCCTCCAGTTCTCTTTTGGAATGCTCATCACGTCAGAATGATTGATACTCTTTAGCAATTCAAGAATCGTAACTCCTGGTACATTCTGAGAACATCATGGCCTTCGTGCAAACTTCAGACATCAGTCAACATTTCCGTGCCCTGTCTCTTCCAATGCTGGTTGCTAGAATGATTCAGTACTGTTAGATTTTACCAAACCTGTGTCCTCTTTGAAAATGTAGGCACATTTGTAGATCTCTGCTGGAGTATGTGTCTGACAGAGATCTCTCTCTCTCTCTTTCTCTCTCTCTCTCTCTCTCTCTCTCTCTCTCTCTCTCTCTCTCTCTGTGTGTGTGTGTGTGTGTGTGTGTGTGTGTGTGTGTGTGTGTGTAAGAGGAATGCTATTTGCATCAACAGTGCATTTGCAAGTCCCCTATATGCATCCATATATGCAAGTCCCTTATCCATATCTGCAACCACAAATCTGTTACTCGCATACGCCAGAGTCACATATTTGCATCTGCAAACACAAGCCCGTTATCCGCATCTCCAATTCCCTTATCTGCCTCCGCATCCAAAAATGTTATCTGCATCCGTAATTCACTTATCTTCTTCCACATCCACAATTCCATTAAGTCCATTATCTACAGTTCCCTGATCCATATCAGCATCCGAAAGTCCGTAATCTGCAAAACGAGGTCCTTATGTGCATCCCTATCTGCAAGTTATCTGTATCTGCAAGACCATTACCAACAAGTTCAAATCCCATATCCACCTAGCGCTCACAAGACCCCTACCCACATTTACTAGTGTTACCTGCATCTGCAAATCTCTTTTCCGCATGTATTATCCACAACAGCATCAGCAAGTCCATTATCCACATCTACAAGTCCATAATCCATGTCTGCTGTCACAAATCTGCTATATGCATCTACAGATTTATTACCTGCATTTTCATCAAAGTCCGTTAACGTATCTGTGAGTCCCTCATCCACATCCGTAACCTTTATCCGCATCCATTTCCCCAAGTCCATTGTCTGGATCTGCAGATCCCTTATTCACATCTGTAAATCTGCTATCTGCATCTGCAATTCCCTTATCCAAATATGCTTTAGAAATTCCCTTATGTGCATCCAGTCCATTTTAGTAGTAGTAGTAGTAGTAGTAGTAGTAGTAGTAGTAGTAATAGTAGTTTTATCGTGTCTACTACTCAAGTCCGCCCCCAATTGCTCTGCTTGGCGTCACTGTCTAGTGAAGATCTCCGAGCCCAACGCCAGTGGGTAGCGTCCTTATGCCATATGTGATGATTTCTACTTAATTACAACATATGTCTTCACATGATTTAACGATGACTGCAATATCTTTTCAATATTTTTTTTCTGCTAATCAAACTGCTACATACTCTGTGGTTTGAGTTCAGTGTTCGTTACCATGTTAGTTTACATATGTGAAGTTTAATAGTTTGTTACTGAATAAAATGGAAAGTGGCATAGGAGGTTTCCACAGATATTATGAACTTATGTAAACGGTTTATGTAATCCAAACGGATGAATATAGTAATGTTGACATTAATCTTTATCCACAAAAACTTATGAAACTTATTACTGCAGAAATTCCTACATATACCCGTGGATATGTAAGACACACTTGTCTCTGATACAAGCGCGTTTACTTCGTAGTGTTTTGCCAAATGGTTTTGACTCTGTCACCGACTCAGCATGAAGATGGTTGTACGGTTATCAGGTGAAATACTCCTGCATACCATACCGTTGCTCAGCCTCCTCTGGCACGATTGTTTCATAACCGGCAACGTGCGACGCAGCCCTATGGGATTCGCGCACAGGATTGCATCGGTGCGATGTCTATGGCTGGTCTTCGTGTTTTACGTCGCGGTTGGAGCAGATCTCCACCTTGGCTCCTCCGGAGACCCAAACTTATTTTAGATTTGACTAATTTTAAGAAAGCTGGCACACCAGATTTTACGTTCCAATCTCTGTTTTTTAACATTTTAGATGTGCATCACGGTTTCACTGTCGTTTATACTGATGGCTCCAAACAGGAGACTTTCCTTGGCTGTTCTGTGGTGTTCCCTGATCATGTTACCCGGATTCGCCTCCCTGCTGAATATACCGTTTTCGCAGCGGAGCTCCACGCGATCCTGACGGCACTGGAGCAGATGCATCGTGTTCGGGGCGATCGATTTCTTCTCTGCTCCGATTCTCTTAGTGCCTTACAGTCACTGCAGAACCTGTACCCGACTGAAGAGATGGTCCAGCTGATACATGACCAACTGTACTTGCTCCAACGGCGGGGTAGAGAGGTATCCTTCTGCTGGGTGCCTGGTCATGTCGGCATATGGGGCAATGAACAGGCTGATCGGGCTGCCAAGGAGGCCTGCAGAGAGCAGGATGTGGTCCAGTATCCTATCCCCTTGCAGTCCGTCATCGCTGCACTCCACAGCAAGTGCATGGAGTTGTGGGAGGACGAATGGCTGGCGGTGACGGCCAATAAACTGCGGTCGGTAAAGTCGACCACTCGGCCGTGGCGTTCCTCCTGCCGGCTGCTCAGGCGGGAAGAGGTGGCGCTCACACGTCTTCGGATCGGCCACTGTCCTCTGGCGCATAGCTATTTATTACGGCGGGAGGATCCTCCGTTTTGTGATGCTTGTGGTGTGCACATCTCTGTCCAGCACATTTTAACAGACTGCGTTTTATACCGTGATGCAAGGGCAGAAGCACAAGTTGATGGGGATCTGCCCTGTGTTTTAGCTAACGATGAGACGTGTGTGTCTAGGGTTTTTAAGTTTTGTGATGTGTCTGGACTCTGGCCTAAACTTTTAGGCTGGCGGTTTTAGTGTATTGCAGAGTGGCTGAATCCTCCTTTTTTTCCATCTGCTCCATTGTTTTAGCTCCCTCTACCTTTTTCTTCCTGTGTTGTCCATGTTTTACTGCTGACGCCCTGCTTCATCCCACGCTTCGGTGTGGGTGAGCACATATTTTTCCATGATTGTTCCCCGTGTTTTATGTTCCGTTTGATGTAAATGTTCTGAGTTTCTTTCTTGACCCCCGTCTCACTATGGTACTGAACGGGCGCTGAAGACCTTGCTGTCGTGCGCCCACAAAACCCTTCTACTACTACTACTATCAGGTGAAATATCGGACGAACAATTCCTAGGTCTGAAAGATGATGGGCTACTCAACAAACACCCTTCAAGGATCTTATATTCGTAGATATAATCATCGATGTGGGCTTTTATCTGAAAAGTACATGAGGCGATCAAAAAGTTTCCATTGAAGTGTGTTGCTAGAGCTTATATGCAACGTAGCTTGACTCCGATGCGAGTATATAAGGACTGACATCTAGACAAGAGATTAGTGTGGCATTCGTGTCTTTCTAACGTGCGTATGATGTATGCGGAAACGATAACTGTGGTGACGTTGCCCGGCGGAGTGGCCGAGCGGTTCTAGGCGCTACAGTCTGGAACGGCGTGACCGCTACGGTCGCAGGTTCGAATCCTGCCTCAAGCATGGATGTGTGTGATGTCCTTAGGTTAGTTAGGTTTAAGTAGTTCTAAGTTCTAGGGGACTTATGACCTCAGCAGTTGAGTCCCATAGTGCTCAGAGCCATTTGAGCCATTTTTCTTGTGGTGACGTTGTTACCTAATGCGTCCAGACAGGGAAAACGTACTATTCACCTTTCCTTGGCTGCCGAAAGACAAATACCACAAGACTTCTATCGGAGAATGGAGACTGTGTCTGGGTCGGCACGTCTGTCGAAGCCCGCATCTCGTGGTCGTGCGGTAGCGTTCTCGCTTCCCGCGCCCGGGTTCCCGGGTTCGATTCCCGGCGGGGTTAGGGATTTTCTCTGTCTCGTGATGGCTGGGTGTTGTGTGCTGTCCTTAGGTTAGTTAGGTTTAAGTAGTTCTAAGTTCTAGGGGACTGATGACCATAGATGTTAAGTCCCATAGTGCTCAGAGCCATTTGAACCATTTTTTGACGTCTGTCGAAAACAACAATTGAGAGATGGTGCGCCAAGTTCTGTGCTATGTACTTATATGAATATGTTACCTGTTCTTGATGACCTGCAGCCGTCTAGAATGACATTATAATTGTATATTAATACCTTCAGCTGGCATCTTGTTTCGATAAACTAGCTCACGGGCGTTGATATATATCAACGGGGACAGGTGAAATGTGTGCCCCCACCGGGACTCGAACCCGGGATCTCCTGCTTACATGGCAGACGCTCTATCCATCTGAGCCACCGAGGGCACAGAGGATAGTGCGACTGCAGGGACTATCTCGCGCACGCCTCCCGCGAGACCCACATTCTCACCTTATATGTCCACACATTACATTCGTAGTGCCCTACCCAACACACTCATTACTCGTGGAAAACATTCTTACCAAGACCCGTAAGAGTTCGGGTAATATGTGTGCATCCGCACAGAAGAGGAAGGTCATGGCAGGTATTGCCAGAACTGTATACTTATATGGATATGGTGTCTGTTCTTTCGGACATACAAGGTGAGAATGTGGGTCTCGCGGAAGGTGTGCGTGAGATACTCCCTCTGTACCCTCGTTGGCTCAGATCAAAAGAGCGTCTGCCATGTAAGCAGGAGATCCCGGGTTCGAGTCCTGGTCGGGGCACGCATTTTGTCCTGTACCCGAAGGTGTTAATATATATTCTAATTAAGTTCCATGCTGGTCGCCATCCGGTGCAAGAGGCCGGTCGATCTTGGAGGCCACTCAAGGGGGAGATAATCGAGCTCCTGGTCCATAGTCCTGGTCTCTCCCCATGAAAATATCACGCGTCTGGGCCCTTAAAGAAAAAAGGCCTTGCAGTGTTGCCGATTCCCGTCAGGCTAGGACGAGCAGCAAGTAGTTACGGACTTACACCAGGACATGGTGTTTTACCAAACGGATGTCTTCAATCTGATGTGTCGAATGGATGACTGCCTCAATGTTGAAGGCGATTTGCCTGACTGACACACCGATTCTGGACTGTACAGCCTTCGAAAGGAAACTTTACGAGTGCCTCTTACAATTACTGCTACAGTCGTCTTCTGTAAGCACATTCAGAGCAGCACATGCTTCTCTGTTACGTACGGTATCGTACGGACTACGATTTCATGAACTTTCTGCGACTGAAAGACCTGAATTTCTCCGGGTGAGTACGACGTTCAGATAACTCACGGGAATGCAACCGGTTGATTTCGTCGACTACCGGCGATATTTTCCCAGGAGCACATCCTGTCATTTTCAAGGCATTGGAATTTAAAATCTCTTGGCTTGCGTAGGGTGGGTGTCTACCGTATTCCTTGCAGCTGTGACGTGTCTTATATTGGTCAGATTATTAGGATTTTTGAGGGCCTGTGTACTGAGCATAAGCGTCATACACGCTTGCAACGGCCGAGGGAATCCGCCATTGCACAACACTGTCTTGGCACTGGCCACCCTGTGGAATTAACAACACGGAGAGTCTGCCATGCACTTCCAGCTATGGGGATGCTGTTACTAAGAAAGCAGCAAGTTCAAAAAATGGTTAAAATGGCTCTGAGCACTATGGGACTTAACATCTGAGGTCATCAGCCCCCTAGAACGTGGAACTACTTCAACCTAACTAACCTAAGGACATAACACACATCCATGCCCGAGACAGGATTCGAACCTGCGACCGTAGTGGTCGCGCGGTTGCAGACTGTAGCGCCTAGAACCGTTCGGCCACACCGGCCGGCAACGTGATCACAGCTGTTTGGCTTTTATAGCCCTAATACGCCAAAGTATTAGTGGCCGGCAAGCAGCAAATAACCTTACAAATAGAGATGTTGGTTTCTGTTGAAATCCTCACGGAATACCGCTGTCTTGTCAAGAAAGAGAGGCACAGGGTTAATAGTTACTACGTTGCCAGTTGATTATTATTAAAAGCCGGCCGGGGTGGCCGAGCGGTTCTAGGCGCTACAGTCGGAAGCCGCGCGACCGCTACGGTCGTAGGTTCGAATCCTGCCTCGGGCATGGATGTGTGTGATGTCCTTAGGTTAGTTAGGTTTAAGTAGTTCTAAGTTCTAGGGGACTTATCACCTCAGCAGTTGAGTCCCATAGTGCTCAGAGCCATTTGAACCATTTTTGATTATTAATTTCACTATCGGTACCTTCTGATATTGATCGTCGTTGGTTTGTAATGGCACTAGTGTTTACAGTTTGTGTGAGTGTGTGTGTGTGTGTGTGTGTGTGTGTGTTCAAATGGCTCTGAGCACTATGGGACTTAACATCGGAGGTCATCAGTCCCGTAGAACTTAGAACTACTTAAACCTAACTAACCTAAGGACATCACACACATCCATGCCCGAGGCAGGATTCGAGCCTGAGACCGTAGCGGTCGCGCCGTTCCAGACTGAAGCGGCTAAAACCGCTCGGCCACAGCGGCCGGCAAAATTTTTCCGCTACCAGGTTTAAAACCGGCATACCGCCGGGTCTATCACCACCGCACAGGCGTACGTTAACGACCTCCGCCACAGAGGCGGATGTGTGTGTGTGTGTGTGTTTGTGCTTGTGTCGTATCTTCCTGGAGTTTCTTTTCAAACCGATGTTCGGAATTCTCTTGCATAGAGCTTACTTTGCTGCATTTATGCCTTAAAAATGTCAGGGTGTTCCCCAGTCGAAATATCACCGGTTGTCGACGACATCATGCGGCTGCGTTCCAATTTATTTGTCTGTTGTCTGCATGAGCTGTGAACTTTTGACTGGGGTACTTTATCATTACATGTCCAGGTATTCCTATTCCTACGAAAACGCTTTTGTCATCGACCGTGGTGCACTGAATCTGGATGAATCTCTTTAGCATGTGGATCATCATCCCTTCCGAAGGAATTAGACGAGAGGAGACACAGAACTTCCAGCTGCGTAGACTGCCAACTGCAACCGCAGGTACAGAAGACGACTAGCATTCCCAATCATCTCGGACCCTCCTCGCGGCTGATAAATAAGTTAGCTGCATCCCCGATTTTCAATACGGGGGGCCGTGTCTGCAGTCGTGCGCGCCAACATCTGAGGCCCTGTGCTTCTTTCCTTGCCTGTCACCTCGCGGCGCACCTCCAACCCCTCCTGCGCTGCTGCTGCTGCTGCTGAATTAATCATATCATTCGGCTCAGGAGCTCGCAGGAAGACGGCGCCGTCAGCTTCCCTTCTTTGTCTCGCACCCCCCACCCTCCCCGCCCCACCTCCGCCTCTGGAAATGTATCCTCCTGCGACGCCCCGGATGGACCTTGTCTCTCGGGCCAAGAGTGGGGCCCCCCTCGCTTCACGGTCCGCGAGATTGCGTTGCACTCCTACGCTAGGGGAGCTTTCAGGGAGGGGGGGGGAAGGGGAGAGACGCCGTTACTTTATTCCGCGCTGGTCTACCCTCTCCCCTCTCCCCTCCCCTCACCCTTTTCTTCTTCCCTTTCACGCCTCACAGGTGCGGGGAATGGTCGCCACAATTCACGTATGCAACCTCCGTCACTATCACCTGGCACGTAGCAGGCATACGGGAAGCGGTGCGGGCGCGTTTCAGCAGATACGACTACGCCCCCAGCAACTCTTGCGCGAACCGGGGTAAAAGTTATCTGACGGCACGCCATTCAGCCGCCTGCGAATTCCGTAATGGTCTGGCAGTGCACGACGTGTTCTCTTTCTGCGTGGAAACGTCTTTAAAATCGAATTCCCGGCGTGGAGACTCAGCCGCGTTCGGACAAGCGACAGTTTCTGTTGAAATAAGTTTGTAATTTTTCCTGCTATCTACGTAATTCTGTAGCTCTCAATTCGTTCGATCAATCAATCATTCATGATAGGAAACACAGTCATAGCTCAGTCACTCAAAATGATTCTGAAATTTTACTTGTTAGAATGACATCAGGCGACGATTCATCTTCTCTGCAGGCCCGTGCTTTGCGGCAGTCTGCTAGTCTGTACAAATAGAATGCCTCGTAATTTTGGGAGCGTTGTATAATCAGTCGGGAAACCTCAGATCAAGCGGATATTTGGCTTTGATGAAGTTTAACCTTCCGAAGAAGTAATGGAGCTCTTGGATTATTAAATGCAGGTTCGTATCCAGTCTTTCGGAAGTCCCTTCTGATTAACAACTACGCAATATATCGATAAATATCATTAATTCACAAATTTCAAATACACACCTTTTATTTGAAGGAGCCATCTATATATATTTCCTTTCAATCGTACAGTTCGTATCAGTTATCTTCTGTGATAAATCTCAATAATCAGATTACAGTTCTTCCAAACCAAGCTCAGGCTAATCGGCACGAAGACAATCTCGGAAGCTTTTTTCTAACAACCACCAGAGAGAGTACTACAAAGAATACTTATGCGCTCATGGCATAGCTATTGTATGAAATACTTTTCGCATGGATTCTGCGAGTATGAAGATAGAAAATTAGTAAACGTCATTAAAGGGTAGAATTTTATCAGAATAATTCATCGAATATAAAGAGATATTACAAGTTCATACTTCTAGGTTGAGGTCCGTCGACAAAATCTGTATTTATTATTCAGATGTACGGCTCAGGAATTCACTTCTTAAAAATAACGTCATTTAAATGCAATAAAGCATGCCTACGACACTCATTTAAACCATGAAAAAAAAATTGTGCATGAAGGCTCGGCATGCAGACACTGGAATAGCTGCGCTGCAGGTATTTTCTTCCACTTGCTCCGGGCTGGCACAGGTGGCCGAGCGGTTCTAGGCACTACAGTCTGTAATCACGCGACCGTTACGGTCGCAGGTTCGAATCCTGCCTCGGGCATGGATGTGTGTGATGTCCTTAGGTTAGGTTAGGTTTAAGTAGATCAAAGTTCTAGGGGACTGATGACCTCAGAAGTTGAGTCCCATAGTGCTCAGAGCCATTTGAACCATTTGCTTCGGAGAAGTCGGATTACTGACGTAGACTTTACATTTGACATTTCCCCATAAGAAAAACATCCATGGGGCTCAGATTTGGATTACGCGGTGGCCAACTTATATGACCCCTCCTGGATCTCGTTTTGTCGCAGAAAATTTCATGAACTCGCAGTATAGACGCAGTGGACTTATGTGCCGTTGCTCTATTTTGCTGAAACCACGTTCTTTGACTACAACCAGGAAAGTTTTGCAGTTCAGGTGCCAAATTGTCATTTAATATCGTCACATAATGTTCCTAATTCGCCGTAACTCTACGACCGCTCTCGTCTCGGAAATAGTACGGGCCAGTTATTCATCGAGCCGACATCGCAGCCAATACAGTAGCTTTTGGCTGATGAAGGGGTTTCTGACGCCTTTGTTTAGGATTCATTGCACTCCAATAGCGGCAATTTTGCTTAGTGACGTGACCGTTCAGGTGAGAATGAGCCTTACCTGAAAACAAGATGCTGTTAAATGAAGAGCACTTAGTCACACCATTAATGAACTGCAGCCCGTGTCTGGTATCCATAGCCTTTACTTTTTGCACCAATCGGATTTTGAAAAGATGCAGTTTAAGGTCATTTTGCGCAATTCGGTGCAGTGATGACTGATGCACATTTAAAGAACTTGCACGCTTACCAATGGAGAGGTTAGGATCGTCACGGACAGACCGATTTACAGTCTCCATGGATTCGCCCGTTCTTGGTGACTTTCATCGCCCAGTTTTCTATTTGGCCTTGTTGTACTGAACCGGTCTCCTGAAACGTTTTGATCCGTTTCCGGAAGAGGGGAACACTTGGAGCATCATTTACATTACGCAATCCACGGTCACCGAAGAGTCCAGGGGTGGTGCCTGGGCGGGGTTGGGGCTTCTGCTCGACTTTTCTCAGTCCGCGTAACAAGCCGAATGCGTTGCAGTGATCGTAGTTACAGCTGCCGGCTCAGAACCAGTGGATGTAGTCGGTGGACAGCTAACGAGACGAAGCCGTCTACAGAGCTGGTGAGCTGAAGAGCCGGACTGGAATGCACTGACAATCGAAGAGGTGTGTGGCCGCAGAGTGTGGAGACAAACAAGCCACAAGAGCGGTTGGTGCGGAATGAGAGGTCCTCAATTCAAGTCTTCCCTCGAGTGAAAAGTTTACTATCTTTATTTTCGCAAAGTTATGATCTGTATTTTCGTTCACTGACGTCTCTGTTCACTGTAATAAGTTTAGTGTTTGTGTTTTGCGACCGCACCGCAAACCATGCGATTAGTAGACGAAAGGACGTGCCTCCCCAATGGGAACCGAAAACATTTGATCGCAAGGTCATAGGTCAACCGATTCCTCCACAGGAAAACACATCTGATATATTCTATACGACACTGGTAACGGCATGTGCGTCACATGACAGGAATATGTTGTAGACCCACCTAACTTGTACACTTGGCGAATGGGTAAAAAGATTCTTCTACCTTGCCCGATTTAGGTTTTCTTATGGATGTGATAATCACTCCCAAAAACGTGATGAAAACATAGGAGTTTGTCACATAAACTGAAAATAAAAAATTAAACTTTTCACCCAAGGGAAGACTTGAACCAAGGACCTCTCGTTGCGCAGCTGCTCACGCTAACCACGGGACCCCGGCGCTTCTGAGTTCACCCTATCCTTGTTGTTGTCTGTCTTGCACATGGAGTACTCATTTTCTATATTTTGAATATTTGTTCATAGTTCCACACAACTTCTTCCTGTTTTCTCGGTTGATTTGTGTTCAGTTTTTCAAGGCCTATCCAATGTGCCAACTTATAACTAATTCTGAGGGGGGGTGCGATGGGGAGGTTTCCTTGTCAGTGTAAGTGCCTCTACAACATATTTGAAGCGCATCAAAATCCATGATTTACAGTGTGGAGGGTCCCCTTGCCAGTTGCAGTCTTCAATCTGAGTCAGCCTTCGACAGGTTCGCTTTGCATTAGTAGCAGGAGCCTCACATGGCATAACGCCCCTTTGACGATCTTTTGCTAGCTGAACTTTATTGCTGTTTGTTCTTTCGCAAAGTTTCTTCGCAACGCTTGGAGAAAGCTGCAAGTTAAGTAAGACATCCGTTTGCTGTATTTACGTGTTCGCTAATCTTTTCTTCTACTGTCCAGCTTCCCTACGATGACAGCTGCTGCACTAGTCTCCTTACTATTGTGTACGACGTAGTACACAACACGCAGGACTTATCATTATCAATAAAGAATCTTAAAATATTCGCGTCTAGTTGCGTCCCCTACCAGCAGCCCTTAAACATTAAAGATTAACTGCGTACGGCAGAAAATTCGCCTCTTTGTCCTCTGTAACTTATCGAAAACTGTACTTCGATAGACACTACTGGCCATTAAAATTGCAACACCACGAAGATGACGTGCTACAGACGCGAAATTTAACCGACAGAAAGAAGATGCCGTGGTATGCAAATGATTAGCTTTTCAGAGCATTCACATAAGGTTGGCACCGGTGGCGACACCTACAACGTGCTGACTTGAGGAAAGTTTCCAACCCATTTCTCATACACAAGCCTCGTGTAAGGAGGAGAAATACGTAGCATCACGTTTCCGACTTTGATAAAGGCCGGATTGTAGCCTATCGTGATTGCGGTTTATCGTATCGCGACATTGCTGCTCGCGTTGGTCGAGATCCAATGAGTGTTAGCGGAATATGGAATCGGTGGGTTCAGAAGGGTAATACGGAACGCCGTGCTGGATCCCAACGGCCTCGTATCACTAGCAGTCGAGATGACAGGCATCTTATCCGCATGGCTGTAACGGATCATGCGGCCACGTCTCAATCCCTGAGTCAAAAGATGGGGACGATTGCAAGACAACAGCCATCTGCACCAACAGTTCGACGACGTTAGCAGCAGCATGGACTATCAGCTCGGAGACCATGGCTGCGGATACCCTTGACGCTGCATCAAAGACCGGAGCGCCTGCGATGGTGTACTCAACGACGAACCTGGCTGGACGAATGGCAAAACGTCATTTTTTTCGGATGAATCCAGGTTCTGTTTACATCATGATGGTCACATCCGTGTTTGGCGACCTCGCGGAGAACGCACATTGGAAGCCTGTATTCGTTATCGCCATACTGGCGTATCACCCGGCTTGATGGTATGGTGTGCCATTGGTTACACGTCTCGGTCACCTCTTGTTCGCATTGACGGCACTTTGAACAGTGGACGTTACATTTCAGATGTGTTACGACCCGTGGCTCTACCCTTCATTCGATCCCTGCGAAACCCTACATTTCAGCAGCATAATGCACGGCCGCGTGTTGCAGGTTCTATACGGGCCTTTCTGGATACAAAAAATGTTCGACTGCTGCCCTGGCCGAGCACATTCTCCAGATCTCTCACCAATTGAAAACGTCTGGTCAATGATGGCGGAGCAACTGGCTCGTCACAATACGCCAGTCACTACTCTTGATGAACTCTGGTATCGTGTTGAAGCTGCATTGGCAGCTGTACCTGTACACGCCATCCAAGCTCTGTTTGACTCAATGCCCAGGCGTATCAAGGCCGTCATTACGGCCCGAGGTGGTTGTTCTGGGTACTGATTTCTCAGGATGTATGCACCCAAATTGCGTGAAAATGTAAGCACATGTCAGTTCTAGTATAATATATTTGTCCAATCTGCATTTCTTCTTGGTGTAGCAATTTTAATGGCCAGTAGCGTAAATATGTACTCGTTCTGGTTAGTTTTTCATACAACTGTCGAAGATGTCTCACGTTGTATAAGGGTGTACAGGTATGACGGATTATACGCTGTGTGAGAGCTTCTGTTGCGATGTTCCTGTTGGAGTCGTCGATGTGTTGTCGTGAGACTTCAAACGACTGAAAAATCATGTGACTAGACCTACAGTGCGCACGCAAATAAGCCGCTCTCAGCTCACCTGTAAACTACAGATGCAGATAAGCGACGTACGGCTCTCCTGGGACTACGCTTCCATTTTAACATGCATAGCCTTAATTGGCCTCACGTTCTCCGTGACGGACCGTCCGCCGCTGCTGATAAAACGCTTCCTATTGGCTGTCGCTAGGAACAGAACGGCGCGTGACTGACACTTGTCAGTCTCACATGCCGCCATACGGGACAATGTAAAACTTATGATCAATCTACCGCACGGCAAATAGCTCCAGCCGGCCAAATACCGCCATTAATTCGGGCAAACATTTGCCTTTGCCGCGTCCATTTATCCGTCGGCCGCCGGAAAAGCCCTAGCCGGCCGTAATTACCGTTTTGTTGATGCTGGGTTTTGTTGCTGCGACGTCGATCAGTCACTCACGCACGCACACACGTATTGGTTCCATGTGACATGCACCACGCTTGTCAATATCCCTGGAAGGGGATGCTATGTTTAACAAAATAGCTGGAGTAGCATTCATATCCGTACGTCACGTATTCGGCACCGAGAGACGAACGTTCGATCTACATAACCTCGGAAAATATGCTGGAATTACTAGTGTGAGGTGTAGGTAAGAAGACGGATACGTGATCTGTTCTGCGCAGATAGTAAGTGGCAACACTGGGGTAAGCGTCACCTTGAACCACAGTTTTGGTTCAAATGGTGCAAATGGCTCTGAGCACTATGGGACTTAACATCTATGGTCATCAGTCCCCTAGAACTTAGAACTACTTAAACCTAACTAACCTAAGGACATCACACAACACCCAGTCATCACGAGGCAGAGAAAATCCCTGACCCCGCCGGGAATCGAACCCGGAAAGCCGAGCTGCGGACGAACCACAGTTTCTGATTGAAATTCTGCCATAGATAAATTTAGGTGTGCGGAAAACTATCGCCGTTGCTTGTAAAATGTAAGACTTATGCTAGAGTTTATGCCACCTGTAATGAACATTACAGCGGCGAAGTGATTTCTTCGTACCTAAAGTGACATGAAAGACAGTGCTAATTATCTGTGCTCACTACGGTGAGACGCGGCCAAATGACGCTACTGATTGGACCATCACAAGGTACACTGAGCCCTCCCCTGCTAGTCCCCTCAGAATCGCCTTCATACGTGCAAATCACAGTAGAGGCTTTGTAACACCCCACCCGTCACTTACCTGGTTTTGGTGTGTGTTCACCCTAGGTAATTTGTTTTGGTGTGTGTTCACCCCAGGTAATTGACTAACAGATCAACAGAGAGTGCAAAACTGCCGCAATGTCCGATAACACAAAGAAAGTAATAAGGCCCTGTGACTCCTGATTGAACTGCAGTGGCAGTGTTGAAATTAATTGGTTCAGAATTGATCCCTTTTAATTAAAAAAGGGGTGCACATTGATGTTATATTCAGCTATTGAACACCAGATGCAAATGTTGAACATAAAATTAATTAAGAAAGTGACTTGGGATTTCAACTACTTGATTGAAAACATATCCAGTCGATTAGCACAGATTTATTTTAACTCACGACCTTCAATCATCACATTACATGACTCTCCTAACAGGCAGTGGTAATAAATTGCGTTTGCGTGGAGTAAAGCGCGATAAATCAAAAGTAATTCCTATCGACTGACCCAGGCGTAATGCAAAGTGGGAGAAGAATTCTACAATACACGGCCCATGAAACCCTCGTGGAAACTTTGCCGACGTGATCCAACAAATTAATCAGTGGCCGGAGCAGGCGCAGTGTCACCGAATACAGCGTGGCGGAGTGGCGTCGTTGTGTGGACGTCGGCCGACCTCGTGGTGCTGCAAGGGTACGCTCGTCTATTCACTCCTAGCTATCTTGCTCAGTACGTAGCTGAACCAAAACTTTCTATCTCAAAGCTCAATCATTCCATTTGCAAGGTCCTAAACTGCAGAGATGCTCACTCTTTCTCAGGCAAGCTGAGTAAAGAACGCCACGTCCACACTCTATGCAAGCTGGGAATGGAAGTCCACTATGGGGACTTCTCCCAGTCCGCTCTTTGCCTCGGTTTCCCCTCCAGCAAAATCACTTACGCCAATTGCAGCGCAAGTCGCGTTAATAATGCGTCACTTCCCAGTGCCGACCAATGCCTGCTCTGGGAAGTGAAAAAATTCCCACAAAATTTCCCTTCCTCTCAACTTCTGCTATTTAGCTCCTCCCAGGTCACCCATCAAGGTTAGCGTCTGCACAAAACACCAATTTTTCTGGAGTTCTGACTCCCAGGAGAGTACTTCAAATTCCTTCGTCCTATGTTCCCATCGGAGGCTGGCGTATTTCATTCTATCACTCTTCATCTGGTTTACTTCAGATCCTGCGGACCGTGAATTCAGCGTGAAGTTGCTAAGTCACGAACATGCATATTTTGACCTCTGTTGACCGCTCCACTGTAGCTTTGCGTGGCTTACTCGCATGTTTCACTGAAAACGGGACGATGGACATTTATGAACAGGCGTACAAGTCCTCCATCTGCTTCCCAGTACAACAGCATTGGATCAACCACCCACTCACTGTCACCCATCTTAAGGCAGCTGGAGGCCGCGCCCCATTACCGCTTTCTCAGAGCTTGAGCCGCCCTAAGCTGCCTATTGTCGCTTCCCTTCGCTGCTCCCCAGCCGGCCACGGTTGGGATAAACTAGCCTCCAGTAAATCGACGCGTTTCCGCAAAGTTTTCATGTCTTTTCATGTCGTGTGAATTACATTATAACCATCACCCGACATTAATTATTCCAATACGTCCATACTATACCAAGATGAATTGTGCCTTGTCAGTCATTTTTGTTCAGCCCTACTGTTCGCTCAACGTGAGTTAGGTGATCTTTAATGACTTCACGAAAGGGTGTAGTTCTTGCCATCTTACAGCTTCAAACACAGTTCATTCCAAATCTTTTGAGTGATAATTACACAGAACTTAGAGTATTCAAAGATCAGTACTTTGAGCTAAGCAACGTAAGATTGGAAGAATATTTTGGGCAGCACATAGTCTTCAATAAGTAATGCGTGTGTGTGTGTGTGTGTGTGTGTGTGTGTGTGTATGTGTGTGTGTGGCACATGTTTGTTTCACAATAAGCAGCTGCCTACCGCACAGACGTTGGTGACGCTACCTCTCACAAAAAATCGTCTGTGACATACCCACAGTGGAATTTGGCAGCTCAGACTGAACTGGTTGTTGAATATTGAGTGTTACCGGTAGAGTAACATGAAAATGTGCAATTAATGGTTTGAACAAGAGGATTTAGCGATTATAAAAGCGAGCAGATTTACAGAGAAAATATTCGGAATAGATCAATTTGGCTAACAAGAAGAAGGGGCAGGATGAAAGGTCATGTATTATGACATCATGAAATAACTACCATGGTAAATAGAGGGAGCTGAAGAGGATAGGGTGAAAGTGCTATTCTGAGATGAAAAGTTTTGAACAAGAGAGGAATTCATGATAGGCCGCAGCAAAGACTGACGGCTCAAGAACAAATAAGTGATTGGTCCTTCGACCGTGATGTTTTTTGTTCCAAATGCTGCAAAGGTGAGTCTGGAATGATGAAAATCCACATGCTCAAACCATCTGAGATCACCAGCAACGTGCCCTGTCAGCACTGTTCTCTATCACCGGGGTTGGAGAGTGTACCTCTTCTTTACATCTATATATGCATACATACTTCGTGAGCCTTCGTACGGTGCGTGGAGGGGGGAACCCTGAACCACTGCTAGCCATTTTCTTTCCTGTTCCACTCGGAGATAGAGCGGAGACAGGAGACTAAGTGCCTGCGGATGAGTCCTGATTTCTCTTGTTTTCACGATCCTTACGTAAATTTTAATTTAGCGGCAGTACACTCATTGTGCAGTCAGCCGCAAATGCCGGTTCTCTAAATTTTCTCAGTTGTGTTTTGTGAATGAAATAACGCCTTCATCCCTCCAGTGAAGCATCTCCGTAACACTCACGTTTTTCTTGAAGCTACTGTTAAAAAGTCTAGCAGCACGCCTTTGAACTGCTGTGATACCTTGCTTTAATTTGACCTTATGGGGATCTCAAACACTCGAGCAGTACCTAAGAATGGGTCGCTCTAGTGTTCTTCACGCGGATCCTTTATAATCGAACCACGCTTTCCCAAAATTCTCTCAGTAAACCGAAGTCAACCATTTGTCCTTGCTGCTACCGAACTCAGGTGCTCCTTCCGTTTCATGTCACCTTCCACCGTTGCGCCTTTATATGTATTTCATCGACGTGACTATGTCATGCAACACACCACTAATACAGTACATTACGGGATTATTTTTGCTACTCTTCTGCATTAACTCACATTTTTCCACATTTAGAGCAAGCAGGTATAGTAAGCTGAATGAATGATTAAAATTTTAAGAGAATTTGGCTTGTATTCTGTGCGAAATTTACTGCTCAGAGCTGCCGCAGCAAAATCGCTCTAACCTGGCTCAGCATCGAGACCAAGTAAGCTTGGATGAGAATACTACGGAAGCTATTTCCCTTTTAAGCTCCAATCGGCGGCGAAAAGGAAACCACACTGAAAATAAAGAAAAATGTTTTATGTGCAACATTTAGCGACACCTTCCGCCTGCTTCTCTACATAGTCGCCGCCCCGACTTTAACGTTGTTACAGTTGTAAACACTACCGTCAGCTGTAATTTGATTATCAATTTATTGACAACCAGTTTCGACGATACACTTCGCCATCATCAGGCCCTCTAGAAACACAGTGGCTAAATTTTCCAGAAAGACGTTAGTCAGAGAGACCAACGTGAATCTAACCGGTATCCGCATCAGCTCTCGTAGTAAGCAACCACATACAGGTTGCGACTCACTTTGGGTGATTACTCACTACAAGAGCTGATGCGAATACTGGTTACGAGGTGTGGCTAGAAAAAAACCGGACTAGTACTGGTGAAACAATAAAACGAATGCAATAAGGCTGAAAGTCGCATGGCCTGTCACGTGACTCTCGCTCCGCCTACTGCTCGAGTTTCATCTGCCTCCTGCACTCAGTCTGCCCGTGGCGTCTGTTTTAAGTAGCTGACGTTTTGTCTGTGCGTCGGAAAATGTTGAGTGTACAGAAAGAACAGCGTGTTAACATCAAATTTTGTTTCAAACTAGGATAATCTGCAAGTGAAACGTTTGTAATGTTACAACAAGTGTACGGCGATGATTGTTTATCGCGAACACAAGTGTTTGAGTGGTTTAAACGATTTAAAGATGGCCGCGAAGACACCAGTGATGACACTCGCACTGGCAGACCATTGTCAGCAAAAACTGATGCAAACATTGAAAAAATCGGTAAACTTGTTCGACAAGGTCGCCGTTTAACAATCAGAGCAGAGCAGCGATCTTGTCGAACAAGTTTACCGATTTTTTCAATGTTTGCATCAGTTTTTGCTGACATGGTCTGCCAGTGCGAGTGTCATCACTGGTGTCTTCGCGGCCATCTTTAAATCGTTTAAACCACTCAAACACTTGTGTTCGCGATAAACAATCATCGCCGTACACTTGTTGTAATATTACAAACGTTTCACTTGCAGATTTTCCTAGTTTGAAACAAAATTTTATGTTAACACGCTGTTCTTTCTGTACACTCAACATTTTCCGACGCACAGACAAAACGTCAACTACTTAAAACAGACGCCACGGGCAGACTGAGTGCAGGAGGCAGATGAAACTCGAGCAGTAGGCGGAGCGAGAGTCACGTGACAGGCCACGCGACTTTCAGCCTTATTTCATTTGTTTTATTGTTTCACCAGCACTAGTCCGGTTTTTTTCTAGCCACACCTCGTATTTTCACGTGGGGCTTTCTGATTGATGTGTTTCGGGAAAATTCAGCCACTATGTATTTAGAGAGCCTGATGATGATGAAGTTCACCGTCGAAACCCGTTATCAGTAAACTGATAATGAAATTGCAGCTGACGGTAGTGTTGAAAATTGTAATTTTGCTATCGACTGTGAGTTCTCTTCCTATTTAACAACGATGGGTATGCCGACTTTGATAATTCTCATGGAGTGATAGCTACTTTCGGGTACCCTCATCATGGAAGGATGCCGCCTGTGCTTTCCACCAATTCCACACGCTGGTCCGCAGCTCGTTGTCTGTGCCAAAATGTTGTTGTGTGTTACCAAGTTTTGCCATGAATAACTACACGCAAGTCAGTTACTTTATGTGAGCTGCATGAAATCAAGCGGCACTCTTCGGCATCAGAAATCGAGTAACAGCAGTTGATGGGGGATTGTGTTGCTTTAGGCCCCTGTACGCGCTCACCGTGCGATCAGAACTGAAAAGTGCGATGTGATGCGATCGACAGGCATACTAGACACACTGCGCAACACTTGTGCACACAGCTTCATCGAGTTCTCACAGTGGTTTTAATTTCGAGACCTATCGGAGCTTGAAAAGAAAGAAATACACTGAAGCGCAAAAGATACTGGTAGACGCATGCGTATTCAAATACAGAGATATACAGGGTTATTACAAATGATTGAAGCGATTTCATAAATTCACTGTAGCTCCATTCATTGACATATGGTCACGACACACCACAGATACGTAGAAAAACTCATAAAGTTTTGTTCGGCTGAAGCCGCACTTCAGGTTTCTGCCGCCAGAGCGCTCGAGAGCGCAGTGAGACAAATTGGCGACAGAAGCCGAGAAAGCGTATGTCGTGCTTGAAATGCACTCACATCAGTCAGTCATAACAGTGCAACGACACTTCAGGACGAAGTTCAACAACGATCCACCAACTGCTAACTCCATTCGGCGATGGTATGCGCAGTTTAAAGCTTCTGGATGCCTCTGTAAGGGGAAATCAACTGGTCGGCCTGCAGTGAGCGAAGAAACGGTTGAACGCGAGCGGGCAAGTTTCACGCGTAGCCCGCGGAAGTCGACGAATAAAGCAAGCAGGGAGCTAAACGTACCACAGCCGACGGTCTGGGAAATCTAACGGAAAAGGCTAAAGCAGAAGCCTTACCGTTTACAATTGCTACAAGCCCTGACACCCGATGACAAAGTCAAACGCTTTGAATTTTCGGCGCGGTTGCAACAGCTCATGGAAGAGGATTCGTTCAGTGCGAAACTTGTTTTCAGTGATGAAGCAACATTTTTTCTTAATGGTGAAGTGAACAGACACAATGTGCGAATCTGGGCGGTAGAGAATCCTCACGCATTCGTGCAGAAATTCGTGTGCAATCTCACGGTTTAAAGTTTACGGCCCCTTTTTCTTCCGCGAAAAAAAAACGTTACAGGACACGTGTATCTGGACATGCTGGAAAATTGGCTCATGCCACAACTGGAGACCGACAGCGCCGACTTCATCTTTCAACAGGATGGTGCCCCACCGCACTTCCATCATGATGTTCGGCATTTCTTAAACAGGAGATTGGAAAACCGATGGTTCGGTCGTGGTGGAGATCATGATCAGCAATTCATGTCATGGCCTCCACGCTCTCCCGACTTAACCCCATGCGATTTCTTTCTGTGGGGTTATGTGAAAGATTCAGTGTTTAAACCTCCTCTACCAAAAAACGTGCCAGAACTGCGAGCTCGCATCAACGATGCTTTCGAACTCATTGATGGGGACATGCTGCGCCGAGTGTGGGAGGAACTTGATTATCGGCTTGGTGTCTGCCGAATCACTAAAGGGGCACATATCGAACATTTGTGAATGCGTAAAAAAACTTTTTGAGTTTTTGTATGTGTGTGCAAAGCATTGTGAAAATATCTCAAATAATAAAGTTATTGTAGAGCTGTGAAATCGCTTCAATCATTTGTAATAACCCTGTATAAACAGGCAGAACTCGGCGGTGATGTTGGCAACGCCTGTTTAAAACAGCAAGTGTCTGGCGCAGTTATTAGATCGGTTACTGCTGCTACAATGGCATGTTATCAACATTTAAGTGAGTTTCAACGTGGAGCTACAGTCGGCGCACGAGCGATGGGACACAGCATCATACGAGACAGCGATGAAGTGGGGATTTTCCCGTACAACAATTTCACGTGTGTACTGTGAATGTCAGGAATCGGGTAAAACATCAGATCAGACATCATTGCGGCCGGAGAAAGATCCTGCAAGAACGGGATCAACGACGACTGAAGAGGATCGTTCAACTTGACGGAAGTGCAACCCATCCGAAAACTGCTGCAGATTTCAATGCTGGGCCACCAACAAGTGTCAGCGGGCGAACCATTCTACGAAACATCATCGATATGGACTTTCGGAGTCGCAGCCCCACTCGTGTACCCTTAATGATTGCCTGGGCCTGGGCCCGAAAACACCGAAATTGATTGATGACTGGAAACATGTTGCCTGGTCGGACGAGTCGCGTTTCAAATTGTATCGAGCGGACGGAGACAACCTCATGCACCCATAGACCGTATATGTCAGCAGAGGACTGTTGAAGCTGGTGGAAGCACTGTAACGGTGTGGGTCGTGTGCGGTTGGAGTGATATGGGACAGCTCATACTTCAAGATACGACCGTGACATGTCACACGTACGTAAGTATCCTGTTTGATTACCTGCATCTATTCATGTCCATTGTGCATTCCGACGGACTTCGTCAATTCCAGCATGACAATGCGACACCACACACATCCAGAATCGATACAGAGTGGCTCCAGGAATACTCTTCTGAGTTTAAATAATTTCGCTGGCCAGCAAACTCCCCAGACATGAACATTATTGAGCATATCTGGGGTGCCTTGTCACGCGCAGCTCAGAAGAGATCTCCACCCCCTCGTACTCTTACGGATTTATGGACAGCCCTACAAGCTTCATGGTGTCCATTCCCTCCAGCACTACTCCAGACATTAGTCGAGTCCATGCCACGTCGTGCTGCGGCACTTCTGCATGCTCGGGGGGCCTACTCTACAAGGTGATTCAAAAAGAATACCACAACTTTAAAAATGTGTATTTAATGAAAGAAACATAATATAACCTTCTGTTATACATCATTACAAAGAGTACTTAAAAAGGTTTTTTTTCACTCAAAAACAAGTTCAGAGATGTTCAATATGGCCCCCTCCAGACACTCGAGCAATATCAACCCGATACTCCAACTCGTTCCACACTCTCTGTAGCATATCAGGCGTAACAGTTTGGAAAGCTGCTGTTATTTCTCGTTTCAAATCATCAATGTTGGCTGGGAGAGGTGGCCGAAACATACCCCCATAAGAAAAAATCGAAGGGGGTAAGATCAGGGCTTCTTGGAGGCCAGTGATAAAGTGCTCTGTCACGGGCTGCCTGGCGGCCGATCCATCGCCTCGGGTAGTTGACGTTCAGGTAGTTACGGACAGATAAGTGCCAATGTGGTGGCGCTCCATCCTGCTGAAATATGAATTGTTGTGCTTCTTGTTAGAGCTGAGGGAACAGCCAATTCTCTAACATCTCCAGATAATGTAGTCCAGTTACAGTAGCACCTTCGAAGAAAAAGGGACCAAAAACTTTATTGGCTGAAATGGCACAGAAAACGTTCACCTTAGGCGAGTCACGTTCATACTGAGTTGTTTCCCGCGGATTCTCAGTGCCCCATAAACAGACATTGTGACGGTTGACTTTCCCGTTAGTGTGGAAAGTTGCTTCATCACTAAACACAATCTTAGCATCAACTGACGCTGACGCCTAGTCAGCAGCGCCTCAAGCGAACAAATGTACAACTAAATGAAACTTTATAGCTCCCTTAATTCGCCGACAGATAGTGCTTAGCTCTGCCTTTTGTCGTTGCAGAGTTTTAAATTCCTAAAGTTGTGGTATTCTTTTTGAATCACCCTGTATATTAGGCTGGTGTACCAGTTTCTTTTGCTCTTCAGTGTATGTTTGGAAAATAGCCTCGGAGTTGCCACTACCGCTATGGTTCCATAAACACTCCAGGGGTCGCAAAGCCGTCTTGACAAGCATTACAGAAAACTGGTTGAATTCCCTGTGTCCAGCTTTCCCAGGGCCATCGTCCCCGATTGTGCTGCCTGCCATCTCTCCATCGCCAGCAAGTTTGTCTCGTGGCCGAAGTAGCAGGTTCTCCACCTTCTCCATTAAATTGAAGCGTGACCATAAAAAGTATATCTTCAGACGATGGAGTCACGAAATTAATGCATTGCTGAGACAGGTCAGTTACTACTGATTATGATGTTTACTTACCTGAAGGACTGTAAGCGTCCGGCATCGAGTACTGACGTCACGCAGCGCTCCTGTGTTAAGGACTCCGCGGATGGCACAACCAGATATCTGCCAGGAGACGCGTAGCATCTCTGCCGACGCCCCCTCTCCCTCTGCCATTAGCCATGCGGCATTAATTACAGCAGGCACACGCGCAAATTGATTTCTCGAATACATAAATGATGAGGGGGAGGGAGGGGGAGGGGCACACTGACCAGTGCGCAGTGGACGCCCCACACGACTCCGCCACGGCCAGTAGCAGCGGGTGTCCGGCCCACTTAGCCGGCCCACTGAATAAGTCATTGTTTGTCTGGGGAGCTGACCGCAGTGTTGGCCATTTTCGGTCGTGGGGCTTCTCTCGCGAGTGGCTCTCGCCGGCTTCCATTGTGCTAATAGTGTTTCGGTTAGGCCGCTCACCGTGTTTGCTGACGCTGGAGCGTAACCAACTCTGTAGTCACGGAGAGATGGTTGGACGATCGTATTTAACGTAACGCTGGAGCGTATCCAACTCTGTTATCATGGACAGATGGTTGGACGATCCTGTTTGACGTAGCCTGTTGTACTTACTCCGTCAACTGCATTACGAATTTTGCCCTTGGGAAACGGTCAAATGTACACAAATATCCGAACAGATCGGATTGCGCTGAAGACTTCCCACCAAGCGGATCTCAAAATGTCGTCTCTAGGAGGAGGAGGCGTCAGAAGGAAAGACAGCGTCTGATGCCCCACGAAGGAATGTGACAAGGCCGCTGCCGTGTTAAAAATAAAACTGGTGAATATTTTCTGACGTCGCAGAACTCACTCAGAAAAGAAAAAAACATCCTGTACATATGTTGCTTTGTAGAGTTCAGATATTGAAAATATGTCAAATGCAGGGTGAACCAAAATTTGCGCACTTGAATGGCACTATGAGTGCTTGCATACTAACAATACAAAAACGTCTGTAACAAAATGAAGTCCTGAACACATTTACGGGATGAAATTGACGTCAAAGAAATGCAGTTTGGCAACACGGTGACCACGTCTGCGGCAAGTATCTTAAGATTAGTATAATTGCATTATGAAGTTACTACAGTGGGCAGAGTTTTGTGTTAGAAATTTAGACTGCACGATATGATTTCTGGTTTCTTAATTGCTGAACGACCATTACAGTAGGTCTTACACAAAACTCATGGAATTATTTCGTATTAACGCACAAATGAGAGTACAAAAACATGACTCTGAGCGCTATGGGACTAAACATCTGAGGTCATCAGTCCCCTAGAATTTAGAACTACTTAAACCTAACTAACCTAAGGACAACACACACATCCATGCCCGAGGCAGGATTCGAACCTGCGACCCTTGCGGTCGCGCGGGTCCAGACTGAAGCGCCTAGAACCGCTCGGCCATACTGGCCGGCAAATGAGAGTACAATTTTTTTTTTACCAGTTTCAAAGACATATTTTGCCTTTTAAACGTTTACTATGTTGTTTGCCCCCCCCCCTACCTCCTCCGCCATCATGCCTTATGAAACAGCCCGCATCTCGTGGTCGTGCGGTAGCGTTCTCGCTTCCCACGCCCGGGTTCCCGGGTTCGATTCCCGGCGGGGTCAGGGATTTTCTCTGCCTCGTGATGGCTGGGTGTTGTGTGCTGTCCTTAGGTTAGTTAGGTTTAAGTAGTTCTAAGTTCTAGGGGACTGATGACCATAGATGTTAAGTCCAATAGTGCTCAGAGCCATTTGAACCATTTGAACCTTATGAAACATAAACAAGAAATCTGTTGAATGGAAGGGTGTAATGAGACCCTGAGAATAAACTCAGCAACATAACTTGTGATCGCGAAGTAGATGAAGTTAACGAATTCTGATGCCTAGGCTGCAAAACAATACATGATGGACGGTAGTAAGAAGAACATAAAAAGCAGACAAGTACTTGCGAAACGGCATTCCTGGCCGAGAGAAGTCTGCTAAAACATAGGTTCTAATTTGAGGAAGAAATTTCTGAGAATCTACCTTTGGAGCACAGTATTGTGTGCTAGTGAGACACGAACTGTGGTAAAACCGGAACGGAAGGGAACAGATGCATTTCATATGTGGTGCCGCAGAAGAGTGTTGAAAATTAGGTGGACTGATAGGGTAAGTGATGAGGAGGTTCTTCGCAGAATCGTCGAGGAAAGGAATATATGCAAAACACTGAAAAGAAGAAGGGTCAAGATGACAGAACATCCGTTGATACATCAGAAAGTAACTACCATGGTACCAGAGAGAGCTGTAGAGGCTACAAACTGTAGAGATAGGCAGTGATTAGGATACATCCAACAAGTAACTGAGAACGTAGATTGCAAGTGCTACTTTGAGATGAAAAGATTGGCACAAGAGAAGAATTCGTGGTGGGCCGCATCAAATCAGTCAGAAGACTGAGGACTAAAACAAAAACTATGTACACCATCTACATCTAAATGGATACGCCACAAATCACATTTAAGTGCCTGGCAGAGGGTTCATCGAACCACCTTCACAATTCTCTGTTATTCCAATCTCGTATAGCGCGCGGAAGGAATGAACACCTATACCTTTCCGTACTAACTCTGATTTCCCTTATTTTATCTTGCTGATCGTTCCTCCCTATGTAACTCGGTGTCAATAAAATATTTTCGCGTTCGGGGAGAAAGTTGGCGATTGGAATTTCGTGAGAAGATTCCGTCGCAACGAAAAACGCCTTTCTTTTCATGATTTCCATCCCAAATCCTGTATCATTTCTGTGACACTCTCTTCCATATTTCGCGATAATACAAAATGTGTTGCCTTTCTTTGAACTTTTTCGATGTACTCCGTCAGTCCTATCTGGTAAGGATCCCACACCGCGCAGCAGTATTCTAAAAGAGGACGGACAAGCGTAGCGTAGGCAGTCTCCTTAGCAGGTCTGTTACATTTTCTAAGTGTCCTGCCAGTAAAAGGCAGTCTTTGGTTTGCCTTCCCCACAACATTTTCTGTGTGTTCCTTGCAATTTAAGTTGTTCGTAATTGTAATACCTAGGTATTTAGTTGAATTTACGGCTTTTAGATTAGACTGATTTATCGTGCAACGGAAGTTTAACGAACTCCTTTTAGCACTCATGTGGATGACCTCACACTTTTCGTTATTTAAGATCAACTGCCACTTTTCGCACCATTCCGATATTTCTTCTAAATCGTTTTGCAGTTTGTTTTGATCTTCTGATGACTTTGTTGATAAACGACAGCGTCATCTGCAAACAACCGAAGACGGCTGCTCAGATTGTCTGCCAAATCGTTTATACAGATAAGGAACAGCAAAGGGCCTATAACACTACCTTGCGGAACAAGAGAAATCACTTCTGTTTTATTCAGTGACTATGAACTGTGACCTCTCTCACAGGAAATCACAAATCCAGTCACATAACTGAGACGGTATTCCATAAGCACGCAATTTTATTATGAGCCGCTTGTGTGGTACAGTGTCGAAACTCGTCCGGAAATCTAGAAATACGGAATCTATCTGAAATCCCGTGTCAGTAGCACTCAACACTTCATGTCAATAAAGGACTGCCGGCCGCGGTGGTCTCGCGGTTCTATGCGCGCAGTCCGGAACCGTGCGACTGCTACGGTCGCAGGTTCGAATCCTGCCTCGGGCATGGATGTGTGTGATGTCCTTCGGTTAGTTAGGTTTAAGTTGTTCTAAGTTCTAGGGGACTGATGACCACAGCTGCTAAGTCCCATAGTGCTCAGAGCCATTTGAATAAAGGACTAGTTGTGTTTCACAAGAACGATGTTTTCTAAACCCATGTTGACTGTGTGTCAATAGACCGTTTTCTTCGAGGTAATTCATTATGTTCGAACACAATATATGCTCTAAAATCCTGCTGCATGTCGACGTTAACGATATGGGCCTGTAATTTAGTGAATTGCTCCTACTACCTTTCTTGAATATTGGTGTGATCTGTGCAACCTTCCAGTCTTTGGGTACGGATATTTCGTCGAGCGAACCGTTGTATATGATTGTTAAGTATGGAGCTAATGCATCAGCATACTCCAATTGGAACCTAACATGAGATTATCATCTTCACTATATTCTGAGGCACTGTGTGCAACCGAATAACAAAACTTCACAATGTGAAGCATGTGGTCCAATCAGTGGAAAGAAAAAAATGGCTCTGAGCACTTTGGGACTCAACTTCTGAGGTCATTAGTCCCCTAGAACTTAGAACTAATTAAACCTAACTAACCTAAGGACATCACAAACATCCATGCCCGAGGCAGGAATCGAACCTGCGACCGTAGCGGTCTTGCGGTTCCAGACTGCAGCGCCTTTAACCGCACGGCCACTTCGGCCGGCTCAGTGGAAAGAGACAAAGAAAAGTTCAGAACCAATTACAGCAGCATGCGGCGAATGACGGTTAATACGTCATTCCTCACAACGATCGTAGCATTTCATGGGCGACGGGCCGGATACACAGTGGGGGATCTCCGTACGCCTGCCCTCTTTTAGACTCAAAGCCCAGCGCAGTGGACCCCTACGTCCTTGCTACTTTACTCGGCCAAGACCAAGAAAGCCGTCCAGCGCCGAGCTGTTGTCAGGCTCGAAATACAGTCGCTCTCTCGTCAGCGCAGCGCTGTCCATTCCTCAAGGAACAGACAGCTTCCTCTCTCCCCAGCTCGCAAGTTGGCTGCTGTAGCCGTCTTCACACAGGACGTGTTTACCATCGCGAAGCACGCCAGACGTGATGTCCATTGTGGCTGCTGCACCCAGTGAAACGAACTGGGCGTTTTCCTCGTCGTGATTTGCGATCGCAGCTTTCTCCAGCTGAGGCGAAACAAGCCCTTTATCATTGTAAGAGCTACAGAAACGATCGAGTGTGCCTGTGCTTATCCCAGTCCACTACTACCGGCATCACGTCATCACAATACGCCTGTGCTTCACGTACAACACTTTGCACCCTAATGATAAAGACGTCCTGTGTGAAGACGGCTACAGCAGCCAATTTAAGGGGCTCCGGAAAGGCTCAAAATCATGAAAAGTTCAATTTTTACTTTTTTGCGTTTTCTGAATCTGAAGACTATTACCTTTTAATAGATATATAATTTATTCAATTCCGAAGACTACAACTATTTTTAAATTTTTTTTGAAATGTGTTCTACATGGGCGTGACCCACTGTGGCGCTGTTAAACTGCTGTCAAATGGTGTTATTATTAACGTCCGTGTTTATCAGGTACATTTTAGTGATGTGAGATAAAGTATGTGTTGTGGCTAACCTGTGATGGTTCAATATATATCGCTGGTGTGATTGTCGATTGTTTCATGTTTATTTACTCTGTCGTTATCTCGAAAATATTCGTAATTAATTCTGTTTCTTGAGTCTCTGTTTTGTTGAAGTATAATAATGAGTAAAAGTAAAGTTGCTGTTGCGACTTTCAGTGATGGCAACATTGTAAGGTGCAACGTATTTAGAAATATGGGAATGAAGATAGGTTCTAACATGGTACGAGCGATACTTGCTTTAGACAAGGAGCGCCTTCAGGCTGCAGACAGGGCTGTAAAGAGTCTAGAAATACAAGCAAGAGTAAACAGGAGGAGGAACAAGAGGAAGCTGGAGGAGGACTTTGCAGAGGATGAAGATAATCCATCCTATGGACCTGGAATGCACTAAAAAGTTAATCCAATCTTTGTCGCTCGATTCCCAAAACTTTTATTTTCTCATACTAATTACATGTTTTCTAAGGATCTTCCAAACATTTTTCTTTCAAACTTTCTGTAAATGTTACACAGTACCTTCTGCATAATTTAACACAGCCTTTTTCCAAAAAACTGTATATTTTTGAATATATAAATAAAAAATTGCAAAAAAATGTTGTGAATTTTCATTACAATTGAAAAAAAATCATCTTTAATAACTGAACTAAAATTTTGTAAAATCCCTGTGTTAAGTTGTAGCCCATATTCCAATAAATAATCTGTAAAAAGTTCAACTTCCTACCTCAAATACTTTGTGAGGAAAGATGTAATTTATAAGCGTTATTTTAACATTGCAAGTATAGGGCGTTCCGGAGCCCCTTAAGAGAGAAATTAGCAATCAAAATAACTTTTCCAGTCACTTTCATTGTATGCTTAATATTAATGTCCACACTGTAAAGTCTCAGAATGGTCAAATGAATATGTTAGGCAAAATATACGATCCTAAGAAGAAATAAGTGGCGCCTAATAACAAAACTAAGAAGCTAAAAACTGTTCAGAATACGCAAATGTATGTCACAGTTAAAAGTTACAAGTCTCATCTTCATCTGAGCAATTCTGTTTAAAGTTGGAGTTTTTATGAAAAATTGAAGCCGTTAAATGTTAGACTCAGAAAGCTGAAAATTCATACATAGTCTTCGTTTCATGTAGAAACATTGAAAATTCTACGCACCGTTTCGCCTTTTGCTTCCTTCTTCGCTCATCTCTAACTTTGCTCCTTCAGGACCTTATTGCTGACAATGCAGTGGTCTCTGTTGCATTTGTTGCTTGTGTCAGATAATATCTTGAACTTATTGAACTGTGAAACAGCTTCTCTGTCATAGCTAGTTCTACAGCTCTTTAGGATGTAAACACATCATTTGGGCACTTTGATCCGATTATACTATTTACACATTCATTTGCATTTTGAGTCTTTCAAGCAGTACATCTGGAGAGAATTGTGCGAGATGTCACCCACTGATAAACAGATAGCGTTCAAACAACGACAGGAGGTCTCAGAGCAGTATTGATAGCAAATCTGTGATTTTGCTTGTTCTCTCTTGGCAAGGGCACGATTGAGGAAACCCCAATAATTCTCACCAAAATGGTTCAAATGGCTCTGAGCACTATGGGACTTAACATCTATGGTCATCAGTCCCCTAGAACTTAGAACTACTTAAACCTAACTAACGTAAAAACATCACACAACACCAAGTCATCACGAGGTAGAGAAAATCCCTGACCCCGCCGGGAATCGAACCCGGGAACCCGGGCGCGTGAAGCGAGAACGCTACCGCACGACCACGACCTGCGGACTAATTCTCACCTTTTGGACACTTAATGTGTTGCGGTTTCTCATCAATGTTCATGCAGTGGTACAATGTTGCGTAGACTGCAGTCTTCATTGCCTTAGTATCTGGGTCATTGTCAGCAGTTGCTTTTCTTTTTTAATGAGTCAGCTTTATAATTGTTTCTTCCTTCTAACCATGTGCTTTCCCACTGAGAGTCAAGTTTTGTGCCCACCTTCCCTTTACCACATTTCTCAGTCTTGTCCCGAGTTCACACACTCGTCCTTCACAATTTCTTTGTTCCCATACACATTCAGTTGAACTAATTATATTTTTTTCCACATTTCTCTTTCGTATTTCACCAAATCCTTTCGTATTACAACGGTGTATGCACGAATTAACATACTTAAGAAGAAAATCAGTATTTCCTTAGCAGACTATCCCCTTCACTACTGATACGTAGTTTTCTATCATTTCATTATAACAAATCATGCCTAAAGCAACCAATTTTCGAGATATCGTCAACGTCCTGGTGCCCTGAAATACGAGTAGCTTATTCTGGTATCATGCACACTCAAATACAAAAAGCACTACATTCACTGAGTTCAACTGCGCCTAAGTTAATACTTCATAGCGTCTCCGTAGTTCTGCTTGCGACATGAAATCATGAGAGGACGCCTTTAAAGCCGACACACCGCTACTGATAATGAACGCGCCGAATAACGACGCTTTCACCGCGCCGAAGAAATCGTAAGCGCCGCCCAACTGGAAGGAGTTCTGTACTGAAGGCGATGTGTGAAAGCAAACGTTAAAACCTGCGAAGATCCCAGCGAGGATCCCCCCCATTCTACCTCCCTGCGGCACTCACCCCGCACTCAGCTCGCCCACGACGGGTCCTCACCCCACCCCCATACCTCGCTCTCGAACGGGACCTCACCCCACCCCCTATAGTTCCCTCACAACGGAAGACCGGAAACAGTACCTGCATTTGGGTATGGAAAATACGACTTTCTTCATAACGTTTTTCTTGTCAGTATGATTTTTATATTCTTCATTTCTTTAGGTCTAATGAGTCAAGCTACATTTTATAAACATAAAAATATTGAGTCAAGTGAGGATATTGTAAACAAGTAGGCCTGTCTATTCTTATTAAATTATTGTTTCCATTCCGTAGCAGAATATTTTGGATGTTTGAGAAGCAGAGACTAGAAACAAATAGTGAAGCTAATGCAAATAGTGCAAGCTGTTTGGTGGATAAAGCTTACATTTATGTCTCTACTGACATAACACAGTATTTTTACTGTGCTGTTTTGGTTTGTGTTTGTTCTGTGTCTTATAATCTGGATAGATTATTTAGGATGAATAAAAGAAATAAACTCTGTTGCCATCTGCGGCATCGTAAGCTTTTATTACCGACATACGTAACATTTCCAACCACATTATTTGCGAAGTGTACTTTTCCCGAAAGATCACGTTATATTAAGCGATTAATTTGATGATAATTGGCTCGCATTATAAAACAGACAGCACGTTTGTACTTCGCTTTCATTTATTATTTTAAATCATTCGTGATTTTTTGTTACGCTTGTTGTAAATACCATTAGATACCGGAAATCCATTTTAAGTTATAGACACTTCTACTTCATCAATAACACACAGTTATAATCGTAGTCGTGTCTGCAAACGTTTACATTAGTACCTGAAACTTAAAGTCTTTGCATTAAACGTTGGAAATTATTCATTTTCTAGTTCTCGTTCTAGGAGTAACATATCTGCGACGATGCGTATCGTTTTGCCCCGGTTGGGCGGAGCATCTTGCTGATCAGGGGTGGAGCTTAAGTGGGGTGGGCGGGTACTATGTGTCGGGATCTTCGCAGGTTTTAAGCTCATGTGTCTGTGAAGCAGGTAGCGCCCGTGAGGGCAGTGTAACAAATGCAGACTTCCTGTTCTGCACAGTAGCCGAGCAGCGCTCACTGCCGAGACGCCTCCCCCCCCCCCGCCAACCAACCCCCCCTCCCACCACCCCCACCCGCCAGAACTCCTCGTAAAGCCAGAGTCGCCGGGCGTTCCGGCCAGGCAGTCGATAATTTAAAGCGGCTCGCCGCCCTTCGATGAGCTTAATTTCCGAGAGGTCGTACTTACGACCGTGATCACGCCCTCCGCGCAAGGGCGAGCCCAGTGCGGGTGGCGATTCCAGGTAAGTAGCTCTGCTCAGCGGGGAATTAAACTTTCTGGACGACTCTGTCCGCTTCCCTTATACAACGAGTTACATTTTTCCTTTTTCTCCCAAATGCTGTGCACGCAAACAAGTAAGATAGAGGAAAAGTCAGCGTACAAGGGGACTGCTTTTAGATTTGTTAACATTGCCCAACAATTTGGACAGTGAGTGATTTTTATTCGAAACTTTCTCGAAGCACGATGCTCCATATTATGTATGTACAGGGCTATTACAAATGATTGAAGCGATTTCATAAATTCACTGTAGCTCCATTCATTGACATATGGTCACGACACACTACAGATACGTAGAAAAACTCATAAAGTTTTGTTCGGCTGAAGCCGCACTTCAGGTCTCTGCCGTCAGAGCGCTCAAGAGCGCAGTGAAACAAAATGGCGACAGGAGCCGAGAAAGCGTATGTCGTGCCTGAAATGCACTCACATCAGTCAGTTATAACAGGGCAACGACACTTCAGGACGAAGTTCAACAAAGATCCACCAACTGCTAACTCCATTCGGCGATGGTATGCGCAGTTTAAAGCTTCTGGATGCCTCTGTAAGGGGAAATCAACGGGTCGGCCTGCAATGAGCGAAGAAACGGTTGAAAGCGTGCGGGCAAGTTTCACGCGTAGCCCGCGGAAAATTGGCTCATGCCAGAACTGGAGACCGACAGCGCCGCCTTCATCTTTCAACAGGATGGTGCTCCACCGCACTTCCATTATGATGTTCGGCATTTCTTAAACAGGAAATTCGAAAACCGATGGATCGGTCGTGGTGGAGATCATGATCAGCAATTCATGTCATGGCCTCCACGCTCTCCCGACTTAACCCCATGTGATTTCTTTCTGTGGGGTTATGTGAAAGATTCAGTGTTTAAACCTCCTCTACCAAGAAACGTGCCAGAACTGCGAGCTCCCATCAACGATGCTTTCGAACTCATTGATGGGGACATGCTGCGCCGAGTGTGGGAGGAACTTGATTATCGGCTTGATGTCTGCCGAATCACTAAAGGGGCACATATCGAACATTTGTGAACGCCTAAAAAAACTTTTTGAGTTTTTGTATGTGTGCGCAAAGCATTGTGAAAATATCTCAAATAATAAAGTTATTGTAGAGCTGTGAAATCGCTTCAACCATTTGTAATAACCCTGTATATGACGAAGATAGGGTATATCACAGAGCTTGGAGCTGGTGAGGAACTTCTGGAAATGTGTGTGAATTCCTAAGGGACCAAACTGATGAGGTCATCGGTCCCTAGATTAACGCACTACTTAAACTAACTTAAGCTAAGAACAACACACACCCCCATGCCCGAGGGAGGACTCGAACCTCCGGCCGGAGGGGCTGCGCAATCCGTCACATGGCGCCTCTAACCAATCGCGGCCACTCCACGCGGCGAGGAAGTTCTGGACCTATAAGGAAATGCTGGGACAGTGAAAACTAAACACTCTTTCGTCCTTTTCGTGAAGGAAATCACTGACATTTCAAACCGGTCAGTCGATTGTACTATTTGATAAATCCAAAGTGCCCTCCCATGTCTCCTTGAATTCAATATTGTTATCAGTAAAGGAAACAAAAGAAAAATTTGGAGTAGGTATTAAAATCCATGGAGAAGAAATAAAAACTTTGAGGTTCGCCGATGACATTGTAATTCTGTCAGAGACAGCAAAGGACCTGGAAGAGCAGTTGAACGGAGTGGACAGTGTCTTGAAAGGAGGATTTAAGATGAACATGAACAAAAGGAAAACGAGGATAATTGAATGTATTCGAATTAAATCGGGTGATGCTGAGGGAATTAGATTAGGAAATGAGACACTTAAAGTAATAAATGAGTTTTGCTATTTGGGGAGCAAAATAACTGATGACGGTCGATGTAGAGAGCATATAAAATGTATACTGGCAATGGCAAGGAAAGCGTTTCTGAAGAAGAGAAATTTGTTAACGTCGAGTATAGATTTAAGTGTCAGGAAGTCGTTTCTGAAAGTATTTGTTTGGGGTGTAGCCATGTATAGAAGTGAAACGTGGATGATCAATAGTTTTGACAAGATGAGAGTAGAAGCTTTCGAAATGTGGTGCTACAGAAGAATGCTGAAGATTAGACGGGTAGATCACATAACTAATGAGGAAGTATTGAATAGATTTGAGGAGAAGAGAAGGCGGCCGGTGGGGCCGAGCAGTTCTAGTCGCTTCAGTCTGGAACCGCGTGACCGCTACGATCGCAGGTTCGAATCCTGCCTCGGGAATGGGTGTGTGTGATGTCCTTAGGTCAGTCTCAGGACTGAAAATCACAACAAGAGCAGAACAGGAGAGTGGAAACACTTATTCCCGTTCCAGAAGAACTTCTTGCGTCACTTTTTTAAAGCTTTTTCCAAAACTGGATTGTGTTTCTGAATCGATTGACGTGAATTCAGATTATAGAACAACTTGTTTACCACATCATTGTCGCGCCTTTTCCCTCATTAGCGCTAATTACATAAATGCCAAAATCTGTGTCTAAAATAATCTACCAGCATATTTCTTTCTTAGACCTCATTAATGTCAATAAATTCTTAGTTTTATATCCATCGTCATGTTAACATTAGCATCTACAGTTGTTATTGTTGTTATTGTTTTCATTATGGCTTTGCCAAAAAAAAAAAGGCTCTAAGCACTGTGGGACTTAACATCTGAGGTCATCAGTCCCCTAGACTTAGAACTACTTAAACCTAACTAACCTAAGGACATCACACACATCCATGGCCGAGGCAAATTTCGAACCTGCTACCGTAGCAGCAGCGCAGTTCCGGACTGAACCGCCTAGGACCGCTCGGCCACAGCGGCTGGCCTATGGCTTAGCCATCACTTCCATTCCAAATAGCATTAAATACTGCACTGCTAAATGATTATTTGCAACTTGGAGACACAAAAGGCAGTATGAACGGGTCAGCATCAGAATTCACAACAAAACCACGATATTCCAAGAACATTTTTCTGTTGGTACAATTAATACGATGTGGACCTTTTCCATCTCTTCTTACATTACTCGATATGTATTTATCAAGAGTGATTAATGATGTATTTGAACTTTAACCTTAACTTTTCTATGACGGGGTGTGTGTGTGTTGTGTGTGTTAAATCTTATGGGACTTAACTGCAAAGGTCATCAGTCCCTAAGCTTACACACTACTTAACCTAAATTATGCTAAGGACAAAAACACACATCTATGCACGAGGGAGGACTCGAACCTCCGCCGGGACCAGCCGCACAGTCCACGACTGCAGCGCCTGAGACCGCTCGGCTAACCCTGCGCGGCGATTGACGGTTGCCCTTTCCGACTCGCTATGAAAACGGCTGTACGATTTACAGCTGAGATATTAGGAGGAGACAAATTTTGATTACTGCTGAATTCCGGAGATTTTGTGGATCACGAAACAAATTTGTTTCCAGACACTACAGGAAAATCGAGATTCGCACTTTGGACAGATATTTTCAGTGTAGTACAGAGATTAATTGCGGTAAGGAATCAAATTAAATGCAGTTGCTTATGAACGAGCCACCGGAGGTCACAGGGCCCTTATACAAACAGTTTCTGGTGAGCCCCCAGAAGTTTGTCGATGCAGTTCGGGTTTACTGTATAGATTTAATGAAGTCCGTGTGATTCTGATCACACACAGGAAGGCCGGCCGCGATGTTCCGAACTTCACGCAGAACGCGTGCGGTCCAAGGCCCGGCCTCTCTCACCTTTGCTCGTTCCTTCCCTGAAGTACACGGTACAGCGCGACATTTCGTTTAAGGGGCTCCGGAACGCCCTATACGTGCAATGTTAAAATAACGCTTATAAATTACATCTTTCCTCACAAAGTATTTGAGGTAGGAAGTTGAACTTCTTACAGATTATTTATTGGAATATGAGCTACAACTTAACACAGGGATTTTACAAAATTTTAGTTCAGTTATTAAAGATGATTTTTTTTCAATTGTAATGAAAATTCACAACTTTTTGCGCAATTTTTTATTTATATATTCAAAAATATACAGTTTTTTGGAAAAAGGCTGTGTTAAATTATGCAGAAGGTACTGTGTAACATTTACTGAAAGTTTGAAACAAATATGTTTGGAAGATCCTTAGAAAACATGTAATTAGTATGAGAAAATAAAAGTTTTGGGAATCGAGCGAAAAAGATTGGATTAACTTTTTAGTGCATTCCAGGTCCATAGGATGGATTATCTTCATTCTCTGCAAACTCCTCCTCCAGCTTCCTCTTGTTCCTCCTCCTGTTTACTCTTGCTTGTATTTCTAGACTCTTTACAGCCCTGTCTGCAGCCCGAAGGCGTTCCTTGTCAAAAGCAAGCATCGCTCGTACCATGTTAGAACCTATCTTCATTCCCATATTTCTAAATACCTTGCACCTTACAATGTTGCCATCATTGAAAGTCGCAACAGCAACTTTACTTTTACTCATTATTATACTTCAACAAAACAGAGACTCAAGAAACAGAATTAATTACGAATATTTTCGAGATAACGACAAAGTAAATAAACATGAAACAATCGACAATCACACCAGCGATATATATTGAACCATCACAGGTTAGCCACAACACATACTTTATCTCACATCACTAAAATGTACCTGATGAACACGGACGTTAATAATAACACCATTTGACAGCAGTTTAACAGCGCCACAGTGGGTCACGCCCATGTAGAACACATTTCAAAAAAAAATTTGAAAATAGTTGTAGTCTTCGGAATTGAATAAATTATATATCTATTAAAAGGTAGTAGTCTGCAGATTCAGAAAACGCAAAAAAGTAAAAATTGAACTTTTCATGATTTTGGGCCTTTCCGGAGCCCCTTAATTGTCATTTAGTACATCTACATCTACATTCTACATCTACATTTATACTCCGCAAGCCACCCAACGGTGTGTGGCGGAGGGCACTTTACGTGCCACTGTCATTATCTCCCTTTCCTGTTCCAGTCGCGTATGGTTCGCGGGAAGAACGACTGTCTGAAAGCCTCTGTGCGCGCTCTAATCTCTCTAATTTTACATTCGTGATCTCCTCGGGAGGTATAAGTAGGGGGAAGCAATATATTCGATACCTCATCCAGAAACGCACCCTCTCGAAACCTGGCGAGCAAGTTACACCGCGATGCAGAGCGCCTCTCTTGCAGAGTCTGCCACTTGAGTTTGTTAAACATCTCCGTAACGCTATCACGGTTACCAAATAACCCTGTGATGAAACGCGCCGCTCTTCTTTGGATCTTCTCTATCTCCTCCGTCAACCCGATCTGGTACGGATCCCACACTGATGAGCAATACTCAAGTATAGGTCGAACGAGTGTTTTGTAAGCCACCTCCTTTGTTGATGGACTACATTTTCTAAGGACTCTCCCAATGAATCTCAACCTGGTACCCGCCTTACCAACAATTAATTTTATATGATCATTCCACTTCAAATCGTTCCGCACGCATACTCCCAGATATTTTACAGAAGTAACTGCTACCAGTGTTTGTTCCGCTATCATATAATCATACAATAAAGGATCCTTCTTTCTATGTATTCGCAATACATTACATTTGTCTATGTTAAGGGTCAGTTGCCACTCCCTGCACCAAGTGCCTATCAGCTGCAGATCTTCCTGCATTTCGCTACAATTTTCTAATGCTGCAACTTCTCTGTATACTACAGCATCATCCGCGAAAAGCCGCATGGAACTTCCGACACTATCTACTAGGTCATTTATATATATTGTGAAAAGCAATGGTCCCATAACACTCCCCTGTGGCACGCCAGAGGTTACTTTAACGTCTGTAGATGTCTCTCCATTGAGAACAACATGCTGTGTTCTGTTTGCTAAAAACTCTTCAATCCAGCCACACAGCTGGTCTGATATTCCGTAGGCTCTTACTTTGTTTATCAGACGACAGTGCGGAACTGTATCGAACGCCTTCCGGAAGTCAAGGAAAATGGCATCTACCTGGGAGCCTGTATCTAATATTTTCTGGGTTTCATGAAAAAATAATGCGAGTTGGGTTTCACACGATCGCTGTTTCCGGAATCCATGTTGATTCCTACATAGTAGATTCTGAGTTTCCAAAAACGACATGATACTCGAGCAAAAGACATGTTCTAAAATTCTACAACAGATCGACGTCAGAGAGATAGGTCTATAGTTTTGCGCATCTGCTCGACGACCCTTCTTGAAGACTGGGACTACCTGTGCTCTTTTCCAATCATTTGGAACCTTCTGTTCCTCTAGAGACTTGCGGTACACGGCTGTTAGAAGGGGGGCAAGTTCTTTCGCGTACTCTGTGTACGTATCGTCATTTAGTATTGCATTTTTCTATCGGCGCAACTTTCTTCAAATCGGCAGAAACGTGGTGTCAGCGCTGTCACCCTACGCCACTCCTTCGTGTTATGAAGGATGCTCACAGGCCCAGTGGCTGTTTGCACAGAAAGAGACAGTCTGGCGACCTGTTTCCATAAGCGTCTAAAAAGGGTGGGTATGACAGATGAGAGGGATCAGAATTATGAAAATAGATTACGCCTCCTCGTAAGCGACGAGTACACCAATTTGCCATGAAACAATGCTACAAAACAGTTTAAAGATTTAGTTGACAATGGAAAAGCAAAAAATTACAATGATCAACAGACGGAGTTCATTGTTCTGTACGTCAAAAAGCACTTTACGGTAAATTTGCAAGCAGCACGTGAAGAAATTGGTGGTAAAGCACCCCGTCTTCAGACCACAAGTGGCCAATCGGGACCAGCCGACCGCCATGTCACCCTCACTGAGGATGCGGATAGGAGGGGCGTGTCGTCAGCACACCGCTCTACCGGTGGTTACGATGGTTTTCTTTGACCGGAGCCGCTACTGTTCGGTCGAGTAGGTTCTCAATTGGCATCACGAGGCTGAGTGCACCCCGAAAAATGGCAACAGCACATGGCAGCCCGGATGGTCACCCATCCAAGTGCTGGCCACGCCCGACAACGCTTAACTTCGGTGATCTCACGGGAACCGGTGTATCCCCTGCGGGAAGGCCGTTGCCCCAAATTGGTGGTTGTTGTGGTCTTCAGTCCTGAGACTGGTTTGATGCAGCTCTCCATGCTACTCTATCCTGTGCAAGCTTCTTCATCTCCCAGTACCTACTGCAACCTACATCCTTCTGAATCTGCTTAGTGTATTCATCTCTTGGTCTCCCCCTACGATTTTTACCCTCCACGCTGCCCTCCAATACTAAATTGGTGATCCCTTGATGCCTCAGAACATGTCCTACCAACCGATCTCTTCTTCTGGCCAAGTTGTGCCACAAACTTCTCTTCTCCCAAATCCTATTCAATACTTCCTCATTAGTTACGTGATCTACCCATCTAATCTTCAGCATTCTTCCTTAGCACCACATTTCGAAAGCTTCTATTCTCTTCTTGTCCAAACTATTTACCATCCATGTTTCACTTCCATACATGGCTACACTCCATACAAATACTTTCAAGAACGACTTCCTGACACTTAAATCTATACTCGATGTTAACAATTTTCTCTTCTTCAGAAACGCTTTCCTTGCCAATGCCAGTCTACATTTTATATCCTCTCTACTTCGACCATCATCAGTTATTTTGCTCCCCATTTCAGCAGGATCATGCACGACCGCATGCTGCAGGTCGTGTATGGGCCTTTCTGGATACAGTAAATGTTCGCCTGCTGTCTCGGCCAACACATTCTCCAGATCTCTCACCAATTGAAAACGTCTGGTCAATGGTGGCCGAGCAAGTGTCTCGTCACAATACGCCAGTCACTACTCTTCATGAACTGTGGTATCGTGTTGAAGCTGCATGGGCAGCTGTACCTGTTCACGTCGTCCAAGCTCCGTTTGACTCAATGCCCAGGTTTATCAAGGCCGTTATTACGGCCAGAGGTGGTTGTTCCGGGTATTGATTTCCCAGGGTCTATGCACCCAAATAGCCTGAAAATGTAATCACTTGTCAGTTCTAGTATAATGTATTTGTCCAATGAATACCCGTTTATCATCTGCATTTCTTGTTGGTGTAGTAATTTTAATGGCCAGTAGTGTATTTTTGGTATGGGTTCTGTTCCAGGGGACATACCTAATACACTCGGGGGTCATTTTAAACCATAATAGTTAATCCATAAGTTGCAGACATTTAACAGCAGATGTCTGAGGAACATCCTTGAGGTGTGGTGACCAAACGTCGTTTCTAACGAAACACTCTGGGAAAGAACTAGCCAGGAGCCAACTGAGTTGCAAATAAGAAGCAGGAGGTGGAGATGGTTAGGACATACGCTTAGGAGACCAAATGAACGTATTGTGGGGGAAGCACTTTATTGGATCCTGCAGGAACGACGGAGAAGAGGCAGGCCCAAAATGAAGTGGAGGCGATTAGTTGAAGCAGAAGGTCAACAGCAAGGAACAGGGCGTGAATAAGTGAATATACCAGCAGAAGCCAGGACAAGATGGCGATCCTTTGTTGCAGCCTTACGCTCCACATGAGTTAAAGGAATGACTAATAATAATTTAAGACTGGGCTCTTACCTTTGGGCAACGGCCTTGCCGCAATGGATACATCGGTTCCCGTGAGATCACCGAAGTTAAGCGCTCTTGGGCGTGGTCGGCACTTGGATGGGTGACCATCCAGACCGCCATGCGCTGTTGCCATTTTTCGGGGTGCACTCAGCCTCGTGATGCCAATTGAGGAGCTACTCGTCCGACTAGTAGCGGCTTCAGTGAATAATACCATCATAACGACCGGGAGAGCGGTGTGCTGACCCCACGCCCCTCCTATCCACATCCTGCTCTGAGGATGGCACGGCGGTCGGATGGTCCAGTTGGCCTCTTGTGGCCTGTAGACGGAGTGGTGGTGGCTCTTACCTTTAAAAACCGTTTAGAAAACTAAGGAAAAAAGTGAACAACAGAATTGATATTATCAGAAAACTTCCTGAGTCAGGAAGGGGTGCATATTTATATATTCATTAATGTATTATCGGCGGTGAAATCTCACAGTGCAATAGACACTGAGTGCCTTTAAAAATCTCACAGTTAAGCCATCAGATTGAGAGGTGGCATGAGCCTCCTCTCATATTTGTATCTTACGATTCTCCTCTCTAATTGCATGCGGTGGAAAGTTGCTATTCCTTCACACGCGGACTTCCCACACAGTGTCTCTCGTCACCCGGGTGGTCCAGTGACAGGCGGGCTCGGTTGACTTTGAAAGGGTAAGCCGACAGGTGTGAGGGAGTCGAGTGAATGCTTTCCAGACGCCGACATTGTCAAGAGGCACACCCGCAGGGCCTGAAGTAGCGACTGGGCTAGAGGTTCCGTTACTTCGCAGAAACTTAGCGAAAACACTTTCTGGCGGGCTACCAGCGAGGCGTGGGAATGACTTGCGTACCCAGGCAGCTGTGGCGGAAATATTCCCGCGCTTTCTACAAAATAGTAACTGTGATTGGCTTGCTCAGGGCATAGCTCCGTGACGTAGCAAAATCGGCGCAGAAATTGGCGCCAAGAATCTCCATTGGTGGAATGGTAGTGTTCCGGCAATGGAGTGGAATTTTCCGCCGGTTTTCGAGTTTCTGATTGGAACGTTTAAACACGGCCAGTGTCGTGGGGGCGGGAATGTTCTGTGTTCGGTTTTGTACGAGTTCTCTGGGGTAGTCGGCTCTCGCCTTTCGGTCGAGGACGTCAAAGCAACCAGCCAACGGCTCCAGTACGCCAGATCGTGTCCTGGCAGTCAAGAAGACAGTTTGGTAATGTATGTCCGCAGCACCGGCAGATAGGGATTTTCCTAGGTGATAATCAGAGCTCAGCAGAGCGTTCCTGTTCGTCTTTTTTCTAACTTTGTTCTGTCTTGGGTAGCAGCAATTAATGTTGGGTTGGCTATGTGTTTTCTCTAAGATTTGAGTTGCAAGGAATTGGCTGCACATACCACTTCGTCATAATCCTCACAATCTAGTTTAGGGACAACTTCACATTCACAGCGTTTCTTTGAGTATCCAGTTTGAGCCAATTTGATGTATTGTAAATGTTTCATGTGTTTTTGTTTATTATTTTGTGTTTAGTCTTAATAAAGCATATTGTTATTTTGGACAGAACTTTCATTCTGTTAATCGGTAGAGTAACCCCATCATTCCTCACTATGTTAATGAAACCTTCGTTTATTTAACTTATTTATCAAAATAAATTATTGCAGGTGCCAAACTCTCTTCTACTCCACTGGCAGGGTTGATTAGAGTCAGTTCGCGTATATTTTTTATCCTTGTGCAACAGAAAAAGTTGGAGTTAGAATAGGGGGGGGGGGGGGGGGCTTAGAGCATCATGTACATATGTAGATTCTAGAAGAATTGAGTGTTAAATACACTGCTAGCCCCGGCACCTCGAAAGATGATACTGCTGTTGCCCCGGGCGGTACATCGTCTCTCTGCGACAATCGGCTGTCACGGGCTGTCTGGCCACTGGTCGCTGTGGGGGAATCCCCGCGGCGCGGCCGGCCGGCGGCCATCGTTTCGCGCCTGTCTTCACCTGTCAGGGCTGCGCGCGATAGCCGCCATCAGTCGTCACGGGCCGCGCACACGCGAGCTCCGGCGCTGGTCCACCGGCTAGCGGGAGGCTGGCGGGCCAGGGAGTGGGGATTTGTCACGTGCCCAGGGGAACAATTTCCTGCGCCGCACCGTGGCCGGATGGCACACGAGGCAGCGGCCTTCACTCACTACCCCGCTGCTTTGTGGTTATCAACAGCGCGGAAGTCATCAAGTACAAGGGTTTTAATCTCTGAAGCAAAATTACCGACAGCGTTTTTACCAAAGTTAATAGCAGAACAGAGAAGGATGCAGAGCCACAGAACCGCAGGAAGAGAAAATACTGTTGTTACTGAAACGTCCCCTTTGAACAATTATACAGGACTGTGCTTAAACTGACACACAATATTTTTAGCGCAACGCAATCTGACTTTCAGAAATCCCTACAAAAGAATGGCCCTGACTTACATTAACCTATACCTTTCACAAATCACTTACCAAAAATCTTCGTTACTCGAACTACTAAAATACAGCGAGCGCCACTACTGCCAGCTAAATAAAAGATTGAAACTATTGAAGGAACTAACTACTGATAGGCATAGTTAGCAAATGAAAGAATTTAATAGAGAACAAACAATGTATTTACCTTAATAATCATAATATATATAGCAGTTCGTGCCAACCAGTCTTACAAATTTCACAACTCCGCCATCTCTCTCCCCACATCCACCACTGCTGGCGGCTCACCTCCAACTGCGCAACGCTACGCGCTGTTCACATCCAGCTGCCGCTGCCCAACACTACAATGGCAGACACCAATGCAAACTAGCCACAGACTGCACACAGCACAGCCAGTGATTTTCATACGGAGCGCTACGTAACGTTGCCGATAAGAAAACATAAACAGCCTACTTACATTAAGTGAAATAGCTAAGCTGGTCGAACACATCCATGCAATCGCTCTCCGACCAGCCGGCCTGTGTGGCCATGCCGTTAAAGGCGCTTCAGTCTGGAACCGCGTGACCGCTACGGTCGCAGGTTCGAATCCTGCCTCGGGCGTGGATGTGTGTGATGTCCTTAGGTTAGTTAGGTTTAATTAGTTCTAAGTTCTAGGCGACTGATGACCTCAGAAGTTAAGTCGCATAGTGCTCAGAGCCATTTGAGCCAAGCTCTCCGTGGCGTGGCAGCAGAAGACAGCAAAACTAAAAGTAAAGTTTCAAATCTCGCGTTTAAGAAATCATTCACGAACGAGAATCGTACGAGCATACCGTCGTTTGACCGTCGTACAGACTCCCGTATGGAGGACATAGTAATAGGAATTCCTGGCGAAGAGAAGCAACAGAAAGAGGTGGAAACAAACAGGGCCGGATGGAATACCAGTTTCGTTTTACAGAGTGTGTGCTGCAGCAGTGGTCTCTTATGTAGCTTGCATTCACAGCGAACCTATCGCCCAGCGAAAAGTGCCAAGCGACTGCAAAGAGCTTAGGTGAGCGCAGTATGCAAGAAAGACAAAACGTTGGGCCGGCATAATTGCGGACCATTATCCTCATCATCGGTTTGCTGCAGAATTCTTCAACATATTCAACTGTACAACAAATTTCCTCGAGACAGAAAGATTTCTAAAAGTACCCAATATGCAGCAACTAGTCGCAAAAATCATGTTTTATTCACTTTTGCAAATCGATTAGTGAATAAATAAAACATGATTTTGCGACTGGTTGCTGCATATTTGGTACTTTTGTGGTTTACGGTCGCTGCACGACTTGGAAACCACATGGAGCCCACCGTTCATAAGAAAAATTTCTGTCCGCAAATTGCTCATGCGAAACTCAGCTCGCCTTTTTTTCGCACGACGTCCTGCGAACAACGGATGAAGGTCATCAGGTAGATTACATGGTACTAAATTTCCAGAAAGCGTTTGGCACGGTGCCCCACTGCAGAATGTTAACGAAGGTACGAGCATACGGAATAGGTTCTCAAGTATCTGATTGGCTCAATGACTGTTTAAATAATAGAGCTCAGCTCGTTGTCCCCGACGGTGAGTGTTCAGCAGAGGCAAGGGTACCGTCATAAGTGCCCCATGGTACGCCATAGGACGGTTCATGTAATGTTAGTACTTTCTTTTTTTGTATTTTCCTCAGTAATGTGATGACCAAAACAACTAGAAAATTAGCTCTAACTTGAAAACAGTGATGGGACGTGTGAACTAGATATAAAATGTAGACTTCCAAAACGAGAAACTTTTGCTGGATAAGATACTTCAAGAATTGTAATAGGATCTATAATATTTTCAGCATACATAAAGAATTTATAAGGTAGGATCAGAAGCATTATTATAATATTGTTAACTGATGATGTTATCAGTAGGAAAAATATCGTCGGCGAAAGATGTTGAGGAACTACAGAAAGAACTAGACAAAATTTCTATTCGATGTAGTGAATAGCAGATCGCTTTAAAAATGAGTAAATTTAATTTGAGACGAATAAAGAAAATAAATAAAGAGAGAGAGAGAAAGAGGGAGAAAGTTTGTATTTTATTGTAAGCATAGTGTTGTAAGTATTTAGGGACAATGTTGTTGTTGTTGTTGTTGTTGTTGTTGTTGTTGTCTTCAGTCGGAAGATGCAGCTCTTTATGCTGCTCTTTTCTGTGAAGTCCTCTTCATCTCAGAATAACTACTGCAACCTACATACTTCAGAATCTACTTGCAGTATTTTCATGTCTTGGTCTTCCACTACGATTTGTACGCCTCACGCTTCCGTCCAGCATTAAACTGGCGATCCCTTGACGTCTCAGATGTGTCCTGCCAACCATTCGCTTCTTCTAATCGAGTTGCGTTACATATTTCTTTTTTCCCCAGTCATCTTCAGTACTCCATCATTAGTTAAGCGATCTACCCACCAGCATTCTTCTGTATCACCACGTTTCAGAAGCTTGTGTTCTCTTCTCGATTAAACTTTTTATCTTCCATATTTAACTTCCATATGTGGCCATTTTCCCAACAAATACCCTTCAGAAAAACTTCCTAACACTTAAATCTATATTCAGTGTTGACAAATTCCTATTAGTCAGAAACGCTTTTCTTTTCATTGCCAGTCAACATTTTATACCTCCCTCCTTCGACGACCATCAGTTATTTGGCTGCCCAAATAGTAAAACTCATCCAACACTTCAATTGTCTCGTTTGCTAATGTAATTCCTTCAGCATCATCTGATTTAATTCGACTATACCATTATCTTTATTTCTGATTTTGTTAATGTTCATCTTACAAACTCCTTGTCTCTGATGGTATCACGATGTCATCAGCAAACCGTAAAGTTTTTATTTCGTCTTCCTGAACTTCAATTCCTACTCCAAATTTTTCTTTGGTTTCCTTTATTTGCTCATAGCACAGACTAAATAACATCAGGGATTGGCTACAATTCTGTCTCATTCCCTTCGCGACCAGTGCTTCCCTTGCATCTCCTGGGACTCGTTATAACTGCCGTCTGATTTCTGTACAAGTTCTAAATAGCCTTTTGCTCCCTGTATTTTACACCTGATACCTTCAGGGGCAGTATTACGAAGTGTAAACTCGGTGTTAAGGAAGGCGAATCGAAGACTTATATTTGATGCAACGGTTCTGGCCAAAAGCAGTGCAGCCTTAAGCGAAATTTCATGCAAGACGCTTTCGCCACCAATACTAGAGTGAACTTCTTTTTATTGCAGACAAAATTACATTTTATGACACAGTCATGATCGGTTTAGTCTTACTTCGGCCATCCTCAAATGATATTGGTCATGGGCTGGTTTTGGTGAATTTAACGTTCACTGCACATTTCCAGAACGTCAATGGCAGTCGTTTTGACAGCCCTGAGGGTAAACACAAATTTTTCTATTTGGATACGTTTTTAGGCACTCAAAATCTCTTAGTTTTTCTAGAGTGCGACTTCTTCTTGTGGGGCTGTCTCAAAAGCAAAGGTTACACCACTCGCCCAGATTCAAGCGCTGAGCTGAAAGAAGAAATCGCTGTAATTCCCACGGAAGTGTTCCGAAGCGCAGGCCGGAGTGGCCGAACGGTTCTAGGCGCTACTACCTGGAACCGCGCGGGCGCTACGGTCGCAGGTTCGAATCCTGCCTCGGGCATGGATGTGTGTGATGTCCTTAGGTTAGTTAGGTTTAAGTAGTTCTAAGATCTAGGGGACTGATGACCTCAGAAGTTAAGTCCCATAGTGCTCAGAGCCATTTGAACCATTTTTTTGTTTCGTAGCACCATGAAAAAATGTCCACGAACATTATAGATTTTGTTTTTAGCATATAATTTCTGTAGTTGCTGGGACACTTAATGGTATGTAACGTACTGCTACTTCCTATTCTGGTGCCGAGATGCTATTGAGGGTTGTCCTCATAAGGAGTACGGAAGATATACTGTTTATATTCAGGAAAATAACACTGGACCCAATACTAACCCTTGAGGGCGCTTTATCACTGCGTTTTCTGCATTCCCTTATTTATGTACTATGGACAACACAAAAGCTATGTTTTGTCGGCTGTGTTTTTGATAGTGTGGGGCCGAATACAGGTTGGTTATTCGGGAGAAGTTAGGCCGTTGTGATAAGTGAGTACAGCCAAAAATGCGCACGACGAGCTCACAGCTGTTACTGGCACTCACACGCCGTCAGCAACGGCTAAGCCAGCGCCTCGTGGAGCCCTCGGTCGGGCAGTGAATCAGAGCGGGCGTTTTCGAACGGCGCGTGCGGCGGCCGCGCCAGAGGAGGGTGGCTCAGCTGAAAGAGAGGCATCCATCCGGGGGTGGGGGTGGCGCGGGGGCGGCACGTGGCTGCGCCCCACGTCTGTCATTTCCGGCCGTAAACTGGCTCGGACTCACCACCCACGGCAGAGCCAACTCCAGCCGGCTCGGCCGCACTGTGATTGGAAAGCTCTCGCAGGAAGTAGCTGTCTTTCTTTCTTTCGGACCAACGATGTCAGAAGTAAATCGCAGAAAACCAGCAAAGGGTACACAAAAGCGGTGCCGTGGAAACGACATATACTGAAAAATATATACTGGAAATAATTACTGTAGTTGTTGTCAAACTTAATAGCACGTAACTTAGTTTGCTTTCAACGCTAAAATCTGTAGATTATTTTTGAGGTTTGCTCCAGACTTTCCAGTTTCATTCATTTATGACTATTGCCACTACTTTCTCTTATGGCGTCTAGATAGACCTGAGAGTCATCCGCATAAAGAGTTAGTACGGAAGGTACCCTATTTACATACAGGAAAATAAGAGGCTCAAATGGTTCAAATGGCTCTGAGCACTATGGGACTTAACTTCTGAGGTCATCAGTCACCTAGAACTTAGAACTAATTAAACCTGACCAACCTAAGGACATCACACACATCCATGCCCGAGGCAGGATTCGAACCTACGACCGTAGCGGTCGCTCGACTCCAGACTGTAGCGCCTAGAACCGCACGGCCACTCCGGCTGGCAATAAGAGGCCCCAGTACTACTGGCTCATGAGGGCGACTTATTATATTTCATCATGCCGCCTTCTGCACTTCCTTCTTTATGCACTGTGGACGCCACGAGAGGTATGATTTTCATAGGATTCCATTTTATGCGAAAATGATAAAAAGAAAGTCTCGAATGAGCTATACATCTTCATCTGCATGCCTTACGGTGTGTGATGGAGGATGCATGTGTTATCATATTCGTTTCCCCCTTTCCTGTTCCATTCGCGAAGAAAAGTTTTCTGTAAGACCACCAACGAGCTCTAATTTCTCTGAATTTCTCCCCCTCTTCAGTTTGCTACACGTGTGTGAAGTCGAGCCAGACTTTTCCCGGAGCATTTTGCGATCGAGCCAGAATATCCAATAGCCTCTTGAGACGACAGTTTGTAGCGAAACAAGGGCTGCATCTTTTGTGAGAACTTGCTTTTTCAAACTTTGTCAAAATGGTTCAAATGGCTCTGAGCACTATGGGACTTAACATCTGAGGTCATCAGTCCCCTATAACTTAGAACTACTTAAACCTAACTAAGCTAAGGACATCACACACATCCATGCCCGAGGCAGGATTCGAACCTACGACCGTAGCGGTCGCGCGGTTCCAGACTGAATCGCCTAGAACCGCTCGGCCACAGCAGCCGGCCCGCCATTTACAAAAAGTTTGTGTTTTTCATCCATAATGTATAAAATATTCTACCAGAACCGACTAAACAGATAATCAGTGCAAAAATGTGTTTATGTCTGGACACAAAATTTCTTATAACTTTGTAGACAGTTGTATCACAGAGCGCATGACAGTGAGGATAATACGTTAACACCATATTTACCAAAAAGTCGATATGTCAGACAGTGGACATTTCTAAATTACAAGTATGTACTGCAAAAATAACAGGCGCCTTTGGTAAATGCAGTCGGTTGTGAAGTGCTAATTTAAAGTGGTTGCAAGTACTCCAACAAAAATAACTGCCAAAGCGTCAAACTTCCGACTTTCGTCGTCAAAAAGCAGAAAGCGCCAGAATTTTCTTTTTTATTCCCTTCCCTCGTTCCTGCCTTCCCTTTTTCTATCAAAAGAACCGGCAGTTTCAGTCGGTAGAATTTCCCTTTGAAACAGGCCGCTGGACTTTAGCAGATCTGTATTCCCCCACGGATGTTGCACGTGGCGATAGGGAGGATTAAATAAGGGCGGCGGAGCGGGCTTTGGGGTTAGGCCGGGCCGCGTTTCGTTTCTATTCTCCGCGCGGACAATACGTGCGGCGAATATGGAGAGCGCCGCGCTGGCCGAATGCTCGCCGCCGTCAGCTCGAAATCCCTTTGCCACTGCGGCCGGCCGCCTGCGTTCCGCAGAGGGGCGCATAGACCAAGGCACAGTGTACAGCAGGTGGCAGCCAAGTAAAGCTACTGTCACAACTGTTGTGACGAAACTAACGTTTGTCGGACTGATCCTGGTCAGAGAAACACTTGATTGTGGAAAGCAGTGACAATACGCTACTATTGGCTTCCCAGCCATATCATGGTTCCTTGCCTCAATATTTTGTGCTGCACTAGATAATCAGTGATGTCAGACACGATGAAAGTTTGCCGAGGATCAGCAGCAGATGATATAAAAATCGTTGCATGTGCAGACGATGTGATGAAGTGGGAAGACAATGAGGAGAAACTGGAAGGACAACTTGAAAGGTACCTGTTTAATCGGCACTTTGATTTCTTCGCATTACTTCTTATTTGCCTCTTACGATAGACGAGATGTTAACCAATATTTCGGGAAACTTTGGAGAATGGATGGAGGACTTGACAACTGGAAAAAATCTTCATATATACTTACGATCTTTTTTTTTTTTTTGGCAGACGCTTTTTGTTCTTACGTGTTTACTTCGTTTTGGTAGTTTTTTTTAATTTTCAGCTTGGTTCTATTGATACTTCGTTTTTTGAAATGTTGTCTTCCAATCGCGAAATGAAACGCTCAAACTGTCTACCATTAGCTGTAACACAACCTTCTAAACGCCGCCATGGATTGTCTTAACTCGCACCCACATTTCAGGTGATTCTCGTATCTGCGGTAATCTTCCTTGAATACTTACGAAGAATTTCAACATTTGCAGTAACTCTTGAATACGTTACGTACTTTAAATTCCCACAAAACATCCAGTTAATAGGTCTTGGGGCAGCAACATCCTGGCCTGCTTATCTCCTAATATCACTCAACTGGATTGTCTGTTGACTTTACTGCGCCCTCTGTAGTTGACGAACTTGTACCTCCCATCATTGCCACGAAATGTCTCCCAAAAAGTCAGTTAAAATGTTCAAATGTGTGTGAAATCTTATGGGACCTAACTGCTAAGGTCATCAGTCCCTAAGCTTACACACTACTTAACCTAAATTATCGGAAGGGCAAACACACACACCCATGCCCGAGGGAGAACTCGAACCTCCGTCGGGACCGGAAAAGGTCAGTTAAATATCGAACAAATAACAATACATACAGAGTGAACAAAAACTTCGCCGACAAACTTTTAGAGGTGACAGAATTGGATAAAACAAGGAAAAACATGTGCAGTAAACATGGGCTCTAAAGTGCGTATCTTAAGAGCTATGAGTACTTGTTTTGTCTTCGCCACTGTGAAAAACATCTCTTCTACTGAACAAGTGCTCATAGCTCTAATGTATAGCTCTTAGCGTCCGTGTTTTACTGGGCTTTGTTACTTGTTTTTATCCATACTGCCTTTTTCCAAAATATCGATTGCTAAGAGCATGCAGTAGAAGACAAGTGTCTCAGAGTATCGAAGATGAACAAGTGCTCATAAGACGTGTTTCTTAGACGTTTTTTCTTCTTTTGGTCAACAGTATAAGCTCTGAAAGTTCGCCTTTAGGACTGTGTATTACACACGCTCTATAAGTATAATTATAAATCACATACACAGTCTATTTGTGAAAACCGTATCAAAATCAACTTCAATTAACGTTTAAGGAATCGTAACACACGCTCAGTTTATCACCACACCCTACCATTACGTTACAAATGGTCTGAGGATAATCACATTCTGCCTGTAACCGATAACCATTGGAATAAATGTTTTATTGCGGTCGAGACTGTATGTATTCCATTTTTCAAGAACTTTCAGCCAGACCGCTGTGTCTCCGCGAGAAATGTTCTCAAATATTACTAATGGAAATGATTAATGAGTCGAGACTAAGGAAATGGGTCGAAACCGTGGAAAGAATTGATATGACCCACAGCATCAAAATGACCTATGTCAAAATTCTGTCTGAGGACATCCGTTATTCATTTGCGGAACTCCAGACAGGATTTACGTGCAATTTACATGTTTCATTGTATTATTGTTATCGATGATTTTAAGGTTTATAGTATCGACAGTTACCGAGCGAGGTGGCGCAGTGGTTAGCGTCCTGCCATCCTGATTTAGCTTTTCGGTGATTTCCCTAAGTCACTTCAGGAAAATGCAGGAATGGTTCCTTTGAAAGGGCACGGCCGGTTTCCTTCCCCATCCTTTATTAATCTCTGCTTGTGCTCCGCCTCTAATGACCTCAATGTCGACGGGACGTTAATCACCTGCTTCTGATCCTCCTCCTCCTCCTCCTCCTCCTCCTCCTCCTGTATCGACAGTTCAGCTGCCTGTCGGCCGCGGTGGCCTAGCGGTTCTAGGCGCTTCAGTCCGGAACCGTGAGACTGATACGGTCGCAAGTTCGAATCCTGCCTCGGGCACGGATGTGTGTGCTGTTCTTAGGTTAGTTAGATTTAAGTAGTTCTAAGTTCTAGGGGAATGATGACCTCAGATGTTAAGTCCCATAGTGCTCAGAGCCATTTGAACCATTGGAGTTCAGTTGCCTGCAAAGGTAGTTACATGAAACATGCACACCATGAAGTGGCCGAATGTGTCACACACAGCATCACAATCTGTATAATCTATTATCACAATTACGTTATTATTATTATTGTTATTATTATTAATGTCGTTGTTATAACGTATTTATTCTGTTACAGGTGAGTTGTTCTACTGTCCCGCTACCACATGAAGCTACAACGTCAAAGTGAGTAGTCTCAAACTATCCATTTACTTGTACCACTTGCTCAAGTATATGAAAAGGTGTTGGGATTTAATAAAAAAAGTTTTATGCACCATCTGTCAACATCTTGAAATATTCTAATAGTAAGCTCAATGTCCTTCGACGAAAGGCTGTCCGAGTAACCTATAAAACGAAAGAATCATTACAAGGAAAGAAGATAGTATTTTACTGGCGCACACCATTACCGAGTGCATTATTTTCACTTGGTTTGCCTACGTATTTTACATCCACGCCAGCTTTGTTATTACCATATTTATAACGATCTTCAACAGTGCGTACATTCAAGAAAGTAAGATTACTTCTATACTAATTCTAATGAAAACGTACGCTGTTTTTTATGATACGATTCCCAACTACATTACTTCTCGTTAAACAATAAATCTGAAACACTTTCCGTATTATTAGAACCTTACATACCGACGGACGAGACCCGAATAATTCTTCCAATACTTTTTGACCGCCTCTGTCGAATGAACGCCTTGTGAAATATTCGTCCCGGCATTGCGGTGTGATTTGTAACTACCTCGCATAATGCTCCATAACATATTCATACGACGTAAACTTGGCCCCACGGTAGCACGCCGCAGGGCTGTAATTATGCTAAGTGTTGGAGCGCAGCAAACCGGCCGCTCTGTGTTTCACAGGCTAGCAGTACTCCAGTTGTGGGTTCAGCCCAGTCCAAAGACGGAATTTGTCGAGCTGCGGCTCTGTGCGTAATTAGGCAGATCACGAGCTCTGGCTCTGACGTCCGCGGCGGCGCAGCGAAGCCCGGCTGTATCGGACGGGGTAGAATTGCCTGTTACCAGCGTTCCGTTAGCACGTAGTTTCTGGCCTCTCGCTTGCAGGTAATACCGTCACACGGCAAACGCAATCCGGGAAGGTCCTTGCGATGTCCCCCGTCGCAAAGCTGGCTTACTCGTTACGCCAGCTCACGTATCGATGGCGGGCGGAATCTGTTCGCGGCCACGGGGCACTGTTTTGGACTGGACAATGAGCCGATTGCTGACGTTGTTCAACTGTCAGATCGCTACATACGCTACTGCTTATCTGGTGATGGTGTGATGTACACTACACGATCAGCAGTCTCCAGTGGACGTTAATACGCTACTGGCCATTAAAATTGCTACACCAAGAAGAAATGCAGATGATAAACGGGTATTCATTGAACAAATATATTATACTAGAACTGACAAGTGATTACATTTTCATGCAATTTGGGTGCATAGATCCTGAGAAATCAGTACCCAGAACAACCACCTCTGGTCCTAATAACGGCTTTGATACGCCTGGGCATTGAGTCAAACAGAGCTTGGATGGCGTGTACACGTACAGCTGCCCGTGCAGCTTCAACACGATACCACATTTAATGAAGAGTAGTGACTGATGTATTGTTGCTCGGCCACCATTGACCAGACGTTTTCAGTTGGTGAGAGACCTGGAGAATGTGCTGGCCAGAGCAGCAGTCGAACATTTTCTGTATTCAGAAAGGCCCGTACAGGACCTGCAACATGCGGTCGTGTATTATCCTGCTGAAATGTAGAGTTACGCAGGGATCGAATCAAGGGTAGAGCCACGGGTCGTAACACATCTGAAACGTAACGTCCACTGTTCCAAGTGCCGTCAATGCGAACAAGAGGTGACCGAGACGTGTAACCAATGGCATCCCTTACCATCACGCTGGGTGATACGCCAATATGGCGATGACGAATACACGCTTCCAATGTGCGTTCACCGCGATGACGCCAAACGCGGATGCGACCGTCATGATGCTGTAAACAGAACCTGGATTCATCCGAAAAAATAACGTTTTGCAATTCGTGTACCCAGGTTCGTCGTTGAGTACACCATCGCAGGCGCTCCTGTCTGTGATGCAGCGTCAAGGGTAATCGCAGCCACGGTCTCCGAGCTGATGTCCATACTGCTGCAAACGTCGTCGAACTGTTCGTGCACATGTTTGTTGTCTTGCAAACGTCCCCATCTATTGACTCAGTGATAGAGACGTGGCTGCACGATCCGTTACAGTCACGCGGATGAAATGCCTGTCGTCTCGACTGCTAGTGATACGAGGCCGTTGGGATCCAGCACGGCGTTCCGTATTACCCTCCTGAACCCACCGATTCCATATTCTGCTAACAGTCATTGGATCTCGACCAACGCCAGCAGCAACGTCGCGATACGATAAACCTCAATGGCGATAGACTACAATCTGACCTTTATCAAAGTCGGAAACGTGATGGTACGCATTTCTCCTCCTTACACGAGGCATCACAACAACGTTTCACCAGGCAACGCCGGTATACTGCTGTTTGTGTATGACAAATCGGTTGGACACTTTCCTCATGTCAGCACGTTGTAGGTGTCGCCACCGGCGCCAACCTTGTGTGAATTCTCTGAAAAGCTAATCGTTTGCATGTCACAACATCTTCTTCCTGTCGATTAAATTTCGCATCTTTAGCACGTCATCTTCGTGGTGTAGCAGTTTTAATGGCCAGTAGTGTATTAGGGTAGTGCACCCTTTATGACAGCTTGAACTCTGCTGGGGACATTTTCAACTAGTTGACTGAATGCCTGCGAACGAATGACAGCCCATTTTTCAAGAGCCAATACCATAGAATGTAATAATGTTGGACACTGGCGTGTGGAGCCGGCCGTAATACCGGTCTGATCATCATTTCAGGGTAGTTTTTGTACATAGGCTGTCACCTGTATTTGTCACAATTACGGATGGTTTGAAAATGGACGCATGTGTCCGAAACTAGTTACCGTCAAGAAATAAAGAAAAAAAAGGGATATTTCTCAAAGCAACTTATGACGGAGCTGCAATAATTTATTCGAATCACATTTGCTAGTTGTGCACCTTTCGCCTGAATTTTATTCTGAAATTTATACCGCATTTGCAGAGAAAATAACAGCTATGAATAAAATCAGAAACAGAATCATTCGAATGATTTTACAAATAGAAGTATCTCTTACCTGTGTGACCGTATGTGATAGAAAAGCCAGGTGCTTCGTAGGAAGTCTTCCATATGGTAACTGAATACTCCCGAATCTGACGCAAGCCAGTTCTCTAAATGGGATACAAAACAATACGATAAGTTTCTCACGCATCCTCATGTCTGAACCTCAAGCATCGTCGACCAGCGAGAGTACTTCATCGCATCAGTTCGCTGGGATGGTTCGCCTTCACATACAATAAGAGACAGCTTTTTCTTGTCTTGGCGCTGGAAATTCAACAGGTGCCTCACTGGTTCTTTGCATTTCCACAGGCTTTTCAGTTCCGACTCGGCCGTTCCTTCAGCAGCGCTACGGTAGCCACGTTGCGTTTTACATGCAGATTACCTCACGCCAAATTTACGGCGAAGCACTCATCCTGCTTTTGGGCAGAGCCGTAAAACTGAAGGTCTCTGTTGCGCACGCAACACGCACGTGCGTGTACGACAGCATGGCTCCCCTTCCCACTGTGACCAAGCGGCGCTCTTTCTGCTCGTTGACCACAAATATTTACGTTTAATTAACGAATTCGTAGGATTAGTATAGTAGGCATCATGAAGTAATAGTGATGTCTCTACAGTCTCATAAATCGATAGCAATAAAAGATGGTGCGTAAGATGTGTAACGTCCCCTTAGAAAAATTAATGAATTACTGTGCTGATAAACATCTTATGTTATTTGATTTTAAAACAGCTGAGCAAAACTGAACGTACTCAGACATTCACTAAAGTGACACACAATATGTTTAGCGCAACGCAATCTGACTTTCAGTAACGCCTACAATTGAATGGCCCTGACTAACAATAACCTATTCCTTTCATGAATTCTTACCTCAAAAAAATCTTCGTTACTCGAACTACTGCAATACAGCGAGCGCCAATGCTGCCAGCTAAATAAAAGATTCTAACTACTGAAGGCTCTAACTACTGATAGGCATAGTTAGCAAATGAAAGATTTTGATAGATAACAAACAATGTATTTAGAATGAAATTTTCACTCTACAGCGGAGTGCGCGCTGATATGAAACTTCCTGGCAGATTAAAACTGTGTGCCGGACCGAGACTCGAACTCGGGACCTTTGCCTTTCGCGGGCAAGTGCTCTAACAACTGAGCTACCCAAGTACGACTCACGCCCCTTAATAGTGTTCAAAAGTCATAATATATACATCAGTTCATGACATCCAGTCTTACAAATTTACTGTCTCTGTCCAGATCATCCGCTCTCAAAACTCCGCCATCTCACTCCCCACGTCCACCACTGGTGGCGGCTCACCTCCAACTGCGCAACGCTACGCGCTGTTCACATTCAACTGCCCAACACTACAATATTCCAACAATGCAAACCAGCCACAGACTGCACACAGCACAGCCAGTGATTTTCATACGGAGCGCTATGTGGCGTTACCAACATAAAAACCTAAACAGCCTACTTACAGATGTACGTCTTTTTTCATTTCAAGCGTTAAGTATTAACCTGTTGCGATACCCATCATTTCCTCCATCTTCTTTGATTTCTTCTCTCCTTAGCAGGAAGAATTCAAAATGAATCAAATTCATCTCAGGATTGCTGTCCATTTGACAAACAGTGACAAACAACTCGGAGAACTGATCAGAAATTTTGTGAAACGTTTCCATAGAAAATGTGTTGCGATCGTATGGGCTGTATGGGAATGTGCATGTGGTGTGGATGATCAAATAAAATACAATCTCTCTCATTAACTAGCCGAAAATAGCAGTTCTAAACTGTTCACAAGTTCTATATCAGCTTCGAGCTCCTAGTGCTACTGCTCGGAAAGATTCACTAGGGACGATCGCCGTATTGTGCACCAAGACATCGTAACACCTACACGTCTACGACTGCCATCCGAGGACAAGTAATTTACTCTCTCAAACATTCTGTGTCATTTCGCACCGTTAGTCGGAGACTAAGAAGGTGACTGCGAGGAAACTATGAGTTACTGTGGAAATACTACAGCTGATCGATGAAAGAAGGAAATAGACAAACGTTCAGGGCAAAATCAGGAATAAAGAAGCACAAGCCAGTTATGGATGAAATAAATAGGAAGAGAAGGGAAACTAAATCCAAATGACTGTATGAAAAATGTGAAGAAACCAAAAAAAAAAATTGTTGTAGGAAGGACTGACTCAGCATATAGAAGAGTCAGAACAGCCTTCGGTGACGTTAAAAGCAAGGGTGATTACATCAAGAGTGCAATGGTAATTCCACTGTTAAATGCAGAAGAGAGAGCAGATAGGTGGGAAGGGTACATTGAAGGCATCTATGAGTGGGAAGACTTGTCTGATCTGATTGAAGAAGAAACATGAATCGAAGGGAAGAGATAGGGGATCCAGTATAAGAATCGGAATTTAAAAGAGCATTGGAAGACTTAAGATCAAATAAGGCAGAAGGCATATTCCATCAGAAATTCTAAAATCACTGGGGGAAGCGCCAACAAAACCACTACTCAAGTTGGTGTGTAGAATGTATGAGTCTGGCGATATACCAACCGACTTTCTGAAAAAATACGATCCACACAGTTTCGAAGACTGCAAGAGCTGACAAGGACGAGAATTACCGCACAATCAGCTTAACAGTTCATGCATCAAAGTTTCTGAGAAGAATTGTATACAGAAGAATGTAAAAGAAAATTGAGGCACCAGAGAGGCAATTGTGAAATTGCATTTGATAATGGAAGCAAGAATAAAGAAAAATCAAGAAACGTTCATAGGATTTGTCGACACGGAAAAAGCGATCACAGTGTCAAATCCTGCAAAATGTTTGAAATTCTGAGGAAAATAGGGGTAAGCTTTAGAGAGAGACGGGTAATATACAACATGTACAAGGGTCACGAGGGAATAATGAGAGTGGAAGAGCAAGAACGAAGTGCACGAATTAAAAATGGAGTATGACAGGGATGTAGTCTTTCGCCCCTACTGTTCTATCTATACCTCGAAGAAGCAATGATTGATGTAAAAGAAACGTTCAGGAGTGCAATTAAAATTCACGGCGAAAGGATATCTGTGATAAGATTCACTGATGACATTGCTTTCATCAGTTAAAGTAAAGAAGAATTACAAGATCTGGTGAATGGAATGAACAGTCTGTTGAGTACAGAATATGGATTGAGAGTAAACGAAGAAAAACGAAAGTAATGAGAAGTGGCGGAAGTGAGAACCGCTTGAAACTTAACATAAGAATTAGTGATCACGAAGTAGATGAAATTGAGTAATTTTGATCTCTAGGCAGCAAAATAACCCACGACGGACGGAGCAAAAAGGACGTACGAGTAAAAATGAGACTAGCACTGGCAAAAAGAGCATTCCTTGCCAAGGGAATTCTGCTAATATCAAATATAGGCTTGAATTTCAGGGCGAAATTTCTGATAATGTACGTTTGGAACCCAGTATTTATGGTAGAGAAACATGGAATATTGGAAAATCGGAAGAGACTCGAAGCATTTAAGACGTGGTGCTAAGGAAGAAGGTTGAAAGCTGGATGGACTGACAAGGCATGGAATGAGGAAGTTCTCCACAGAATCGTCAAGGAAAGGAATATATGGAAAACAAGAAGGGATAGGATGGTGGGATATCTGTTGAGACATCTCGGGAGAACTTCCATCGCGCTAGAGGGAGCTGCAGAGGGTAAAAGCTGTTGGGGAGAACAGAGACAGGAATATATTCAGCAAATAACTGAGGACTTAGGCTGCGGTCCCAAGTTCGAGTCTCGGTCTGGCACACAGTTTCCATAAAAATTTTCATATGAGCGCACACTCCGTTGCAGAATGATAATTTCATTCTGGAAACGTCCCCAAGTCTTTGGCTAAGCTATGTCTCCACAGTATCCTTCCTTCCAGAAGTGCTAGCCTTTCAAGGTTCGCAGGAGAGCTTCTGTGAAGTTTGGAAGGTAGGAGACAAGGTATTGGCCGAAGTAAAGCTCGTGAGTCGTGCTTGGGTAACTCAGTCGGCAGATCACGTGCCCGCGATAGGCAAGAGTGCCACACAGTTTTAATCTGCCAGGATGTTTCATATCGGCGCACAGTCCACTGCTGAGTCAAAATTTCATTCTGGAACATTAGATAAATCTTCTAAGCAGAGGTATGAAAAAAGTGCGGGCAGCGTCCATGCGGTACCTCTAGGCGCAGTGGTCCCGGAAACAAAACTGTGCTTTGTCTTACTGTCGATATGCGCACACTAGCTCAAATCTCAGCCTCGCTGACACCTGATTGGTCAGTCAAATACCATCTTCAAATACAGAGCATAGAAATTCTCTGGCTATGCAGACAAAAACTCTGGAATCGCAAGGAGACGAAACCAGTGAAAAGAGTGTCTTTGCACCTCGCCAGCGACTTAAAAGTGGCATGAACATAGGTTATATGGAAGACATTTGCATGAGGCAGCTTCAAAAAGATAAGTTATACGTGTCGTTCTGAAGAAGAGAGTACCTGTTCAGGTTACTACAGACACACTTACGCTGTTGTATGATTATCAGGTGCATTGCAGTGTGCGAATAAATGGCGTGGCAACTGATAAATGTTTAGCAGAGCGAGCGTACATGGGACAGTACGAATTCGTGTGGGCAAAACGTCTGACCAGCACACATATTCGCCACGAAATTCTGTCGGTGTATGGGCCAAATGCAACATCGCGTCCAACCGTTGGCAACGCTGATCAAGAAGAAAGGCCATCGACATCGAAAACAGTTCAGCAGTGTCCAGTTAATCGAGGGACTGATTCGCAGGCTCGCAGATTTCAAACTGTGGGGACGTTCATAAAGTAGTTCTCGGATACCTCCGTTACCAACGAGCGGATTTCGATCGTCAAGCAACTGAATGATTTGTAGAACATCCCGACTGTAGTTTACATGAACTTTACGGTTTGGTTGAGTAAAAAAAAGTGTCACATGTCTGCATCACTTTGAAGTGCAGTGCAGCAGTAAGTAAATGTTACTTAGACTGCCATAATAATGTGTAATTTACCTTCTGAAGCCCCCTCGTTGCGTGTATTCGTATCGCTAAAGGTCGTTATTCTTGGAAAAATCTGAAGAAGATAGACTTTTTTGCTGACGTAGATAGATACAACTGTGGCAAAGACTGGCGCAGAGCCGGAGTTGATACTTCAGGCTGACCTGTTAAGCTACCGTCACAATTTCTTGTCACGGAAACTCGACAAAGCCTTCAGGCCTAGTCCACGCTGCTTGAAACTGTGTTCCATGTTTCATTGGTCCGACAGCATCTGAGAGTTTTGCCACGCCACAATGGCGTCCTTGTGGCATTAGTCTTTAAACTTTGCAAAGACACTCCGCTCGCAAAGAAAATGCAAAAATGTCTGGTCCATAATCACTTTTCGTCACTAGAAACATTAAAAGTGTGGAGAACTCCTTTACTATTTACGGAAATTTTTCTACAGCCAACATCGTGCAAGTAGTTGTTTATTTTCGACCGCCGGTGTCGACAGGCTTTGCTTTAATCTTCTGGCTACAAAACAACTTTATTGTGCGTTGGACTCTCATGTCAAGAGATCATCTTAGTGGGTTAAATGAAGCATATTACGCAAAGGTTAGTCAGAAATAAAACGTTTGCAATCGAAAAGCAACTTGTGCGCATGACTAAGTTCGTAGATGTAGCGCTCACAGATGATTGTCAAGTCTTGAAAAACACTATAACTGTAAAATGTACAATAGCACGTCTGTTTACGTTAGCTTCACATGTTCCATTCATTTTCGAACCATCTTAGACGGTGTATATGGTGCAATATTTTATCACACGGTCCTGTCGAAATGGGTTGTCGAAACAAATACACTTCTGGCCATTAAAATTGCTACACCACGAAGATGACGTGCTACAGACACGAAACTTAACCGACAGGAAGAAGATGCTGTGATATGCAAATGATTAGCTTTTCAGAGCATTCACACAATGTTGGAGCCGGTGGCGACACCTACAACTTGCTGACATGAGGAAAGTCTCCAACCGATTTCTCATACACAAACAGCAAAAATGATTCAAATGGCTCTGAGCACTATTCGACTCATTTTCTGAGGTCATCAGTCGCCAAGAACTTAGAACTAAATACACCTAACTAACCTAAGGACATCGCACACATCCATGCACGACGCAGGATTCGAACCTGCGACCGGAGCTGTCGCTCGGCTCCGGCGTTGCCTGGTGAAACGTTGTTGTGATGCCTCGTGTAAGCAGGAGAAATGCGTACCATCACGTTCCCGACTTTGATAAAAGTCGGATTGTAGCCTATCGCGATTGCGTTTCATTGTATCGCAACATTGCTGCTCGCGTTGGTCGAGATCCAATGACTGTTAGCAGACTATGGAATCGGTGGGTTCAGGAGGGTAATACGGAACGCCATGCTAGATCCCAACGGCCTCGTATCACTAGCAGTCGAGATGACATGCATCTTATCCGCACGGCTGTAACGGATCGTGCAGCCACGTCTCAATCCCTGAGTCAACAGATGGGGACGTTTGCAAGACAACAACGATCTGTACGAACAGGTCGACGACGTTTGCAGCTCGGAGACCATGGTTGCGGTTACCCTTGAAGCTGCATCACGAACAGGAGCGCCTGCGATGGTGTACTCAACGACGAACCTGGGTGCACGAAATGGCGAAACGTCATTTACAGCACCATGATGGTCGCATTTGTGTTTGGCGACATCGCCATACTGGCGTATCACCCGGCGTGATGGTATGGGGTGCCACTGGTTACTCGTCTCCGTCACCTCTTGTTCGCATTGACGGCACTTTGAACAGTGGACGTTACATTTCAAATGTGTTACGACCCGTGGCACTACCCTTCATTCGATCCCTGCGAAACCCTACATTTCAGCAGGATAATGCACGACCGCATGTTGCAGGTCCTGTACGGGCCTTTCTGGATACAGAAAATGTTCGACTGCTGCCCTGGCCAGCACATTCTCTAGATCTCTCACCAATTGAAAACGTCTGGTCAATGGTGGCTGAGCAACTGGCTCGTCACAATATGCCAGTCACTACTCTTGATGAACTGTGGTATCGTGTTGAAGCTGCATGGGCAGCTGTACCTGTACACGGCATCCAAGCTCTGTTTGACTCAATGCCCAGGCGTATCAAGGCCGTTATTACGGCCAGAGGTTATTTGTCTGGGTGCTGATTTCTCAGGATCTATGCACCCAAATTGCGTGAAAATGTAATCACATGCCATTTCTAGTATAATATATTCGTCAATGAATACCCGTAGCCGGCCGGAGTGGCCGAGCGCTTAAAGGCGCTACAGTCTGGAACCGCACGACCGCTAAGGTCGCAGGTTCGAATCCTGCCTCGGGCATGGATGTGTGTGATGTCCTTAGGTTAGTTAGGTTTAAGTAGTTCTAAGTTCTAGGGGACTTATGACCTCAGCAGTTGAGTCCCATAGTGCTCAGAGCCATTTGAACCATTTGAATACTCGTTTATCATTTCTTCTTGGTGTAGCAATTTTAATGGCCAGTAGTGTATTTATGGGATCTTGGTTATAGAAAGTTTTTTTTATCAAGTAAAACAGGCCTCTCCTTCTCATTGCCTGACATGAGAAATTTCAGTCACTTACTATTCCTGTTTGTAGAGATGTCTTTGTGGGGTGGGGGCATGATTTAAATGTGTCGTAGGCCTATACTGAAGACCGAGCAACTGTTGTTATTTGTGCGACATAACGTGCACAGTGCCCGATTAGCAGATTGGAGCGGATCAAGATGTGGCTGTCAGAGGTAATGCCCTGGAAGGGGCGCTGTTATCTCGGGGCATTAGCCAGATTAGTCACACGATAAGCCGGCCCACGCCCGTGGAACAGGGCGGCTGCCCACCTGTGGTGCTGAGTGCACCTTCCCCAGCACTCTGGGGAACGGAAGTGTTATCAGCGCGACGAGGAGCATCATACTGTGAGTGACGTGGCTTTCGACTCGTCGTGTATGCATAGAACGTCTGGCGTTCCACTACTTTGCATATGTTTGCAGCAGTAAGCTTCAAAACTGAAACACCACGAGTGTATCAAAGCAAGAAACGTCGCATTGACAAGAGGTGTATCACGTGCTTGAACAAGCAAGTGATTGACTTTTCATGTGCAGCTACGCGAAGCACGAACACCCTCTACATTCTGTTTATCGTGAAAGACTACGGCACGGGTTTCTGTTTCACAAATAGTTTCGTGTATAATGACTTTTCTGGAGACTAGAAATCTACTCTGTAGGAATCAGCATGGGTTTCGAAAGAGACGGTCATGTGAAACCCAGCTCGCGCTATTCGTCCACGACACTCAAGAGGGCCATAGACACGGGTTCACAGGTAGATGCCGTGTTTCTTGACTTCCGCAAGGCGTTCGATACAGTTCCCCACAGTCGTTTAATGAACAAAGTAAGAGCATATGGACTATCAGACCAATTGTATGATTGGATTGAGGAGTTCCTAGATAACACGACGCAGCATGTCATTCTCAATGGAGAGAAGTCTTCCGAAGTAAGAGTGATTTCAGGTGTGCCGCAGGGGAGTGTCATAGGACCGTTGCTATTCACAATATACATAAATGACCTGGTGGATGACATCGGAAGTTCACTGAGGCTTTTTGCGGATGATGCTGTGGTACATCGAGAGGTTGTAACAATGGAAAATTGTACTGAAATGCAGGAGGATCTGCAGCGAATTGACACATGCTGCAGGGAATGGCAATTGAATCTCAATGTAGACAAGTGTAATGTGCTGCGAATACACAGAAAGATAGATCCTTTATCATTTAGCTACAAAATAGCAGGTCAGCAACTGGAAGCAGTTACTACCATAAATTATCTGGAAGTACGCATTAGGAGTGATTTAAAATGGAATGATCATATAATGTTGATCGTCGGTAAAGCAGATGCCAGACTGAGATTCATTGGAAGAATCCTAAGGAAATGCAATCCGAAAACAAAGGAAGTAGGTTACAGTACGCTTGTTCGCCCACTGCTTGAATACTGCTCAGCAGTGTGGGATCCGTACCAGATAGGGTTGATAGAAGATACAGAGGAGATCCAACGGAGAGCAGCGCGCTTCGTTACAGGATTATTTAGTAATCGCGAAAGTATTACGGAGATGATAGATAAACTCCAGTGGAAGACTCTGCAGGAGAGTCGCTCAGTAGCTCGGTACGGGCTTTTGTCAAAGTTTCGAGAACATACCTTCACCGAAGAGTCAAGCAGTATATTGCTCCCTCCTACGTATATCTTGCAAAGAGACCATGAGGATAAAATCAGAGAGATTAGAGCCCACACAGAGGCATACCGACAATCCTTCTTTCCACGAACAATACGAGAGTAGAATAGAAGGGAGAACCGATAGAGGTACTCAAGGTACCCTCCGCCACACACCGTCAGGTGGCTTGCGGAGTATGGATGTAGATGTAGATGTAGCATTTGAAAGATTATAGTTTTAGAAGAAGATCGCGTTAACTTCGTGTGAGAAACGAAAAAAAAAAAATACCAGCACAAGCAGGAATTCGACTGCGGTTGTATCGTGCCCTATAGTGATCGCTGTTTATCGTTCCATAATCTAGTCTTTGTCTGACCCTCTCCTAGTTCTTCCAGCGCAATATTCACTATTTCTCGATATTGTAGCAGATGTTCCACTAAACTGCTCCCTGTTTTGGTAAGAATGTTCCATAGATTTCTTCACGTCCTATTAATTTTTTGTAACTCTTGATTTCGTAGTTTACTATTCCAATCTACTTTTAGCGTTTCTTGTGCCTCTTCTTCTACGTATATCCATATATTACTTCTGCACATGAAGACGACAAAATTTCAGCCGTTTCTGGGTGGTTTTAGCCGGTCTTACTAATTTTTAGAGGTCATTCGATCTCTTCTAAAATATCCCAATGAGTATTTTTTTATTTGTAAATGCAGCCAAAATTAACAGCATTTTTGCCATCAACATTCTGGCCTTTTAATGCTTAATCAAATTATATGAAAAGTCATATACAAAAGAACTGCCCGAGTCTGCAATCGAGTGCCGTTTATATTATTATCTGATCGATTTCGAGGCTTCTAGCTTCATCGTTAGAGGTGCGTTGCCTTTGAACAGTTCCCATGTCCTGACGACGTATTTCTAAATTGAAGTTTCTCTGCCTCGTGATGACTGGGTGTTGTGTGATGTCCTTAGGTTAGTTAGGTTTACGTAGTTCTAAGTTCTAGGGGACTCATGACCATAGATGTTAAGTCCCATATTGCTCAGAGCCATTTCTAAATTAAAGTTGCCATCTTTGATCGGGCGAAGGGGAGCGGGGAGCGCAATCGTATGAATTAATTATGATAAATAAAGAAATGTTCTCGGACTGCAATTAAATATCTGATTCACTTTCCCTTTTTTCTAATTAATTCATATGTCAGCGTCCCCCATAGCCCCGTCAACGTGGAAAGTTATATATATATATATATATATATATATATATATATATATATATATACACTCCTGGAAATTGAAATAAGAACACCGTGAATTCATTGTCCCAGGAAGGGGAAACTTTATTGACACATTCCTGGGGTCAGATACATCACATGATCACACTGACAGAACCACAGGCATGTAGACACAGGCAACAGAGCATACACAATGTCGGCACTAGTACAGTGTATATCCACCTTCCGCAGCAATGCAGGCTGCTATTCTCCCATGAAGACGATCGTAGAGATGCTGGATGTAGTCCTGTGGAACGGCTTGCCATGCCATTTCCACCTGGCGCCTCAGTTGGACCAGCGTTCGTGCTGGACGTGCAGACCGCGTGAGACGACGCTTCATCCAGTCCCAAACATGCTCAATGGGGGACAGATCCGGAGATCTTGCTGGCCAGGGTAGTTGACTTACACCTTCTAGAGCACGTTGGGTGGCACGGGATACATGCGGACGTGCATTGTCCTGTTGGAACAGCAAGTTCCCTTGCCGGTCTAGGAATGGTAGAACGATGGGTTCGATGACAGTTTGGATGTACCGTGCACTATTCAGTGTCCCCTCGACGATCACCAGTGGTGTACGGCCAGTGTAGGAGATCGCTCCCCACACCATGATGCCGGGTGTTGGCCCTGTGTGCCTCGGTCGTATGCAGTCCTGATTGTGGCACTCACCTGCACGGCGCCAAACACGCATACGACCATCATTGGCACCAAGGCAGAAGCGACTCTCATCGCTGAAGACGACACGTCTCCATTCGTCCCTCCATTCACGCCTGTCGCGACACCACTGGAGGCGGGCTGCACGATGTTGGGGCGTGAGCGGAAGACGGCCTAACGGTGTGCGGGACTGTAGCCCAGCTTCGTGGAGACGGTTGCGAATGGTCCTCGCCGATACCCCAGGAGCAACAGTGTCCCTAATTTGCTGGGAAGTGGCGGTGCGGTCCCCTACGGCACTGCGTAGGATCCTACGGTCTTGGCGTGCATCCGTGCGTCGCTGCGGTCCGGTCCCAGGTCGACGGGCACGTGCACCTTCCGCCGACCACTGGCGACAACATCGATGCACTGTGGAGACCTCACGCCCCACGTGTTGAGCAATTCGGCGGTACGTCCACCCGGCCTCCCGCATGCCCACTATACGCCCTCGCTCAAAGTCCGTCAACTGCACATACGGTTCACGTCCACGCTGTCGCGGCATGCTATCAGTGTTAAAGACTGCGATGGAGCTCCGTATGCCACGGCAAACTGGCTGACACTGACGGCGGCGGTGCACAAATGCTGCGCAGCTAGCGCCATTCGACGGCCAACACCGCGGTTCCTGGTGTGTCCGCTGTGCCGTGCGTGTGATCATTGCTTGTACAGCCCTCTCGCAGTGTCCCGAGCAAGTATGGTGGGTCTGACACACCGGTGTCAATGTGTTCTTTTTTCCATTTCCAGGAGTGTATATATATATATATATATATATATATATATATATATATATATATGTACAAGAAAAGTTTTCACTTTAACTGGTAAACTAAATCTGAGTAAATCATCTTTTGGTTGAAACTCACATTTTGTCGGAGTTTACATTCAAACATATCATTCTGGAAATAGGGTTCTGCCTTGAACAAAATTCATTTCCTTAGTACCTATATATATTTCGATGAAGTTTCTGACTTCATTCTACTTTCATACAGTACTGGCCATTAAAATTGCTAACCAAGAAGAAATGCAGATGATAAACGGGTATTCCTTGGACAAATATATTATACTAAAAATGACATTTGATTACATTTTCACGCAATTTGCGTGCATACCCAGAACAACCACATCTGGCCGTAATAACGGCCTTGATACGCCTTGGCATTGAGTCAAACAGAGCTTGAATGGCGTATACAGGTACAGCAGCCCATGCAGCTTCAACACGATACCACAGTTCAGCAAGAGTAGTGACTGGCGTATTGTGACGAGCCAGTTGCTCGGCCACCATTGACCAGACGTTTTCAATTAGTGAGATATCTGGAGAATGTGCTAGCCAGGGCAGCTGTCGAACATTTTCTGTATCCAGAAAAGCCCGTACAGAATCTGCAACATGCGGTCGTACATTATCCTGCTGAAATATACGGTTTCGCAGGGATCGAATTAAGGATAGAGCCACGGGTCGTAACACATCTGAAATGTAACGTGCACTGTTCATAGTGACGTTAATGCGACAAGAGGTGACCGAGACGTGTAACCAATGGCATCCCTTACCATCACGCTGGGTGATACGCCAGTATGGCGATGACGAATACACGCTTCCAATGTGCGTTCACCGCGATAACGCCAAACACGGATGCGACCATCATGATGCTGTAACCAGTACTTGGATTCATCCGAAAAAATGACGTTTTGCCATTCGTGCACCCAGGTTCGTCGTTGAGTACACCATCGCAGGCGCTCCTGTCTGTGATGCAGCGTCAAGGGTAACCGCAGCCGTGGTCTCCGAACTTATAGTCCATGATACTGCAAACGTCGTCGAACTGTTCATGCAGATGGTTGTTGTCTTGCAAACATCCCCATCTATTGACTCAGGGATCGAGACATAGCTGCACGATCTGTTACAGCCATGTGGATAAGATGTCTGTTATCTCGACTGCTAATGATACGAGGCCGTTGGGATCCAGCACGGCGTTTCGTATTACTCTCCTGAACCCACCGATTTCATACTCTGCTAACAGTCATTGGATCTCGAACAGCCCGCATCTCGTGGTCGTGCGGTAGCGTTCTCGCTTCCCACGCCCGGGTTCCTGGGTTCGATTCCCGGCGGGGTCAGGGATTTTCTCTGCCTCGTGATGGCTGGGTGTTGTGTGCTGTCCTTAGGTTAGTTAGGTTTAAGTAGTTCTAAGTTCTAGGGGACTTATGACCACAGCAGTTGAGTCCCATAGTGCTCAGAGCCATTTGAACCATTTTTGATCTCGAACAACGCGAGCAGCAATGTCTCGATACGATAAACCTCTATGGCGATAGGCTACAATCCAACCTTTATCAAAGTCGGAAACGTGATGGTACGCATTTCTCCTCCTTACAGGAGGCACCACAACATCGTTTCACCAGGCAACGCCGGTCAACTGCTGTTTGTGTATGAGAAATCGGTTGGAAAATTTCTTCGTGTCAGCACGTTGTAGGTGTCGCCACCGGCGGCAACCTTGTGTGAATGGTCTGAAAAGCTAATCATTTGCATATCACAGAATCTTCTTCCTGTCGGGTAATTTCGCGTCTGTAGCATGTCATCTTCGTGGTGTGGCAATTTTAATGGCCAGTAGTGTAATATCACTAATGTTCATGTAGCTGTCTATCGTCTGCAATAAAACTGATATTCTTGCTCCAGTATTTCATCTGCTCCTCTTGTTGTTTCCACGTCGTTATGCCTCTATGCAAGCTGTAGCCTACTTGCTAACTCGCACAGTGTCACTACTTACGAAGTATTCTATGTAGTTCACACAGCTGCACAAACATCAGAATGCGATATGACTCTGCAGCACTGAACCTGTACGCATTAGCTGTGACACTATAACGAGGCAACTGGTGTAAATTACAACAAGTAGAGTGTAACCAATTATCAAAGTAATTAAAACTGTTACTCCAGTATCCTCCATCGTAGCCGAAATCGCTGAGCCGTGCACGGCTCGTGTTCATGCCATTTATTGTTTGTCATCTTCTATTACGGTACTGCCGCCTCGTTTCTTATTCCATTTACTGACGTCACTAACGTCCTGCCTTACTTGCCCATCAGTGGCAGCAGCGGCGCGTATCGATAAGTGCGCTGTCGTACCATGTCTGTATCGACCGATAGTATTTCCGGGTCGTCGTGTGTCTGGTAGGCAGTTGGAGACGGAGTAGCAGTGCAGTCGGGACGCAGCAGCAGTGAAGTCGGGGACGGAGCGCCGGTGCTAGAAACATAGATTTGCCTTTCCTTAATTTATCTTGTAAGATAAGTCGTAGGGTCAGTATTGCCTCACGTGTTCCAGCATTTCTACGGAATCCAACCTAATCTTTCCCGAGGTCGGCATCCACCAGTTTCTCCATTCGTCTGTAAAGAATTCGTGTTAGTATTTTGCAACCGTGAGTTATTAAACTGATTGGTAATTTTCACACCTGTTTTCTTTGGAATTGGAACTGTTATATTCTTCTTGTCTACTCCGGGACCTTGTTTCTACTTAGGTCTTTCAGTGCTCTGTCAAATTCTTCATGCTTATCATATCTCCCATTTCATCTTCGTCTACGTCCTCTTCCATTTCTATAATATTGCCCTTGTACATACTCTCTATGTACTCCTTCCACGTTTCTGCTTTCTCTTCTCTGTTTAGGACTGGTTTTCCATCTGAGCTCCTTATATTCATACTGATTGGTATCCCTTCTTCCAACCGACCGCTGGAGACGCACATGAACTGCCCGACGGACGGAGATTGGAGCGGGACTACCGCTGGTTGGTCATCTCATCGGTCGACGTATACTTGGTCCTTTCACCTTTTCCGGGCCTGGGAGTCGGTCGGTTGGCGTGGAGCAGCAAGGAAGTCTTCGTCGAGAGTGGTCTGGCCGGGGCCGATGGCGGCGTGCACGCGCGGTTGGAGTATGGGGTGCTGGTTGCGAGTGCTTCGAAGTTCGTCGGCCACCGATCTTGGACATGAAAGTTGAGTCATCGCTTAACCTACCAGCGAGTCTCAACTGTTTACATTTTTTTCGTTTGATCTTGGTTGTCGCTTTTGGGACATTCCCGCGAGCAAGAACGTGTGTGTATTGAAATCGGCTAAGATTCCAGCCGTGTTCCTGTCGAGTTTAACTTAATATGTTGTTGTTGTTGTTGTGGTCTTCAGTCCTGAGACTGGTTTGATGCAGCTCTCCATGCTACTCTATCCTGTGCAAGCTGCTTCATCTCCCAGTACGTACTGCAACCTACATCCTTCTGAATCTGCTTAGTGTATTCATCCCCTGGTCTCCCTCTACGATTTTTACCCTCCACGCTGCTCTCCAATACTAAATTGGTGATCCCTTGATGCCTCAGAACATGTCCTACCAACCGATCACTTCTTCTAGTCAAGTCGTGCCACAAACTCCTCTTCTCCCCAATTCTATGCAGTACCTCCTCATTAGTTATGTGATCTTCCCATCTAATCTTCAGCATTCTTTTGTAGCGCCACATTTCGAAAGCTTCTATTCACTTCTTGTCCAAACTATTTACCGTCCATAAGTTTGTAAGGTAGGATACGAGATACTGGCAGAAGTAAAGCTGTGAGTACCGGGCGTTAGTCGTGCTTCGGTACCTCAGATGGTAGAGCACTTGCCCGCGAAAGGCAAAGGTCCCGAGTTCGAGTCTCGGTCGGGCACACTTTTAATCTGCCAGGAAGTTTTATTTACCGTCCATGTTTCACCTCCATACATGGCTACACTCCATACAAATACTTTAAGAAACGACTTCCTGACACTTAAATCTATACTCGATGTTAATAAATTTCTCTTCTTCAGAAATACTTTCCTTGTCATTGCCAGTCTACATTTTATATCCTCTCTACTTCGACCATCATCAGTTATTTTACTCCCCAAATAGCAAAACTCCTTTACTACTTCAAGTGTCTCATTTCCTAATCTAATTCCCTCAGCATCACCCGAGTTAACCCGACTATATTCCATTATCCTCGTTTTGTTTTTCTTGATGTTGATCTTATACTGTCCTTTCAAGACACTGTCCATTCCGGTCAACTTCATATATTCCCTGTTATTGAAGTTCACCAGCGGTATCTTCTGCCTTGTGGCCGTTGTCGTTCCGGTTGCCTGCCCTGGACGTTGAAGTAATTTTCCAGGTCGTGTTGTTGCTAGCTTGCGCGGCGTGTACTTCGGCAGCTGAGGTGTTGTTAGTCATTGTGGGCGCCAACATTCTGTGTGTCGTTGTGCTGAAATCTCGTGGTCGTTTTGCTGGTTGCATGGAACGGAACTGATCTTGTTGATTGGTCGGTCGGCTGTCAGTCGGTTGGCTTGCCTTCAGATTAAGAAGTCGTTGGACAGGCTGCCTGTCTCACCTAAACGGGCGTTAGTGTTACAACCCTAGACCGACCCTTGGAAATTTCTGAACGCCAATCCTTGAGTGTTACACAGTAATTTCTCTGTTTGGATTTTAGTTGTTTGATTGATGTGTGGCCTACAGGCGAGTACCAATATCTCTTAAATTAATGTTCTTGTATTGCACGTAAGGCATGAGATTTTTATTCTTTATAGGGGCCTTCAACCGAATTTTGTATGAAATATTTTAAGATAAGTCCTTCCGCCTTTTGACTGAAACTCTTCTCATTGCTTAATATGCTCCCTCCAGCCAAGTTGCATTGAAATTAAATTGCTAAGGTCTTCAGCCTGTTTAGATTGAAGATTTACAAATATTTTTGGGTGAAACCTCCAGAAGAACCTCGTATTTCAGTTTCTTGCTTAGGTCTTGTGCCTTCAGCCGATCTAAAGTTAATCAAACGAGGTCGATTAAAGTTTTGAGTGGTTTTCATTCTTGTTGTAATACAGGGTGATTCAAAAAGAATACCACAACTTTAGGAATTTAAAACTCTGCAACGACAAAAGACAGAGCTAAGCACTATCTGTCGGCGAATTAAGGGAGCTATAAAGTTTCATTTAGTTGTACATTTGTTCGCTTGAGGCGCTGTTGACTAGGCGTCAGCGTCAGTTGATGCTAAGATGGCGACCGAAGGTGCTACTGTAACTGGACTACAGTATCTGGAGATGTTAGAGAATTGGCTGTTCCCTCAGATCGAACAAGAAGCACAACAATTCATATTTCAGCAGGATAGAGCGCCACCACATTGGCACTTATCTGTCCGTAACTACCTGAACGTCAACTACCCGAGGCGATGGATCGGCCGCCAGGCAGCCCGTGACAGAGCACTTCATCACTGGCCTCCAAGAAGCCCTGATCTTACCCCCTGCGATTTTTTCTTATGGGGGTATGTTAAGGATATGGTGTTTCGGCCACCTCTCCCAGCTACCATTGATGATTTGAAACGAGAAATAACAGCAGCTATCCAACCTGTTACGCCTGATATGCTACAGAGAGTGTGGAACGAGTTGGAGTATTGGGTTGATATTGCTCGAGTGTCTGGAGGGGGCCATATTGAACATCTCTGAACTTGTTTTGAATGAAAAAAAACCTTTTTAAATACTCTTTGTAATGATGTATAACAGAAGGTTATATTATGTTTCTTTCATTAAATACACATTTTTAAAGTTGTGGTATTCTTCTTGAATCACCCTGTATTGTGTGTCGATAAATAAAGTTTGTATGTTGAGTGCAGCTGACAGCAACTTATCTTGGCACCTTTCCATAACCTAATCCGCGTTGTCCTGCTAGTCCAGGCATTTCAATCGCTGATGCACTCATGTAGTAACCCTGTTCCAATCCTGGCGGTGGATAAAATTTTCACTGCGGTATTTGGCCAGAAAGGGGAAGACAGGTGGTGGCGAAAAGTTCTTGATCACCCTTCTTTGCGCCAATGTCCTGGATTAAATTCCAGGTGTCTCTGCAGTGTCTCACGGGGTGAGAGCATGTGACAGTGTTGATGTTGATCCGTCTGTCGGTAGTGGACGTTAAACTCGGCGTCCCCCTTGGTGCTGTTCGAGAAGAGGAGGCAATGTACCAGCAGCGTGTTTCACCCTCGCCCTTCTCTCATCATCATACAACATAAACGCAACATTATCTGAGCACCCATAGATCACACTCACCTAAACTATACAAATCCACCTAAGATAAAACTCTCACAGAGGGCAAGGAAAGAGGCTGAAATGTGGAGGAAAATCATTCTCTCTAGACAGGCAGATGAATGATCGCGTAGGATATCCCAGCTAACAGTGTCATACCACATTTAAATTTTACTACTCCAATGGTGGAAATTAATGTTTTATTGCTATTAAATTAATGTTAACAATTAAGTGAACAGTATAGCTAGTTTCCAGATGATAATTTACGTATGTTCAGGACGTAAGGACACTTTATTTTCGTTGTAAATAAACTCGTTACGTTTTTCGCACTAAATCGTTGTCTTCCTGAAACAAACAATACAACCTTTGGCTCCAGCAGTATTCTTTAGAATGGTTTGTAGTGGCTTAAGTTGAGGTTATTTCCCTAAAATACCACTTCATCATCTATCATCTCATTCTTGTCTACATGATTATCTTCGTTTTACTCACTTCGTCTGTTTCATTGTGTCAATTTTCTTCTCCCACTAATGCATCACTTTCATCTTCATAGTAAAGTACCTTGAAACATCTTTTTCTCCCCACTTTCAGCAACTATCATAGGAAATGAGATCGACAGAAAGTGCAAAATGGTTAAGCGGGGATGGCTACAGGATAAGTGCAAGGATGTAGAGGCGTATATCACTAGGGGTAAGATAGATACTGCCTACAGGAAAATTAAAGAGCTCTTTGGAGAAAAGAGAACCATTTGTATGAATATAAGGAGCTCAGATGGAAAACCAGTCCTAAACAGAGAAGAGAAAGCAGAAACGTGGAAGGAGTACATAGAGAGTATGTACAAAGGCAATATTATAGAAATGGAAGAGGACGTAGACGAAGATGAAATGGGAGATATGATAAGCATGAAGAATTTGACAGAGCACTGAAAGACCTAAGTAGAAACAAGGCTCCGGAGTAGACGAGAAGAATATAACAGTTCCAATTCCAAAGAAAACAGGTGTGAAAATTACCAATCAGTTTAATAAGTCACGGTTGCAAAATACTAACACGAATTCTTTACAGACGAATGGAGAAACTGGTGGAAGCCGACCTCGGGAAAGATTAGGTTGGATTCCGTAGAAATGCTGGAACACGTGAGGCAATACTGACCCTACGACTTATCTTACAAGATAAATTAAGGAAAGGCAAATCTATGTTTCTAGCATTTGTAGACTTAGAGAAATCTTTTGACAATGTTGACTGGAATACTCACTTTCAAATTCTAAAGGTGGGGGGAGGGAAGGGGGGTGAAATATAGGGAGCGAAATGATATTTACAATTTGTACAGAAACCAGATGGCAGTTTTAAGAGTCAAGGGGCATGAAAGGGAAGCAGCGGTTGGGGAGTGAGTGAGACAGGGTTGTATACTATCCCTGATGTCATTCAATTTGTATATTGAACAAGCAGTAAAGAAAAAAAGAAAAAATTGGAGTATGAATTAAAGTAGAAAGAGAAGAAATAAAAATTTGGAGGTTTGCTGATGACATTGTAATTCTGTCAGAGACGGCGAAGGACCTGGTAGAGCAATTGAACGCAATGGATAGTGTCTTGAAAGGAGGATACAAAGCGAACATCAACAAAAGCAAAACGATGATAATGAAGTGTAGCCGAATTAAATTAGGTGATGCTGAGGAATTTAGGTGAGTTTTTGTCATTTGGATAGCAAAATAACTGATGATGGTCGAAGTAGAGAGGATATAAAATGTAGACTGGCTATGGCAAGGAAAGCGTTTCGGAAGAAGACTAATTTGTTAACCTCGAGTATACATTTACGTGTCAGGAAGTTCTTTCTGAAAGTGTTTGTTTGAAGTGTAGCCATATACGGTAGTGAAACTTGGACGATAAACAGTGTAATCAAGAAGAGAATAGGAGCTTTCGAAATGTGGTGCTACAGAAGAATGCTGATGATTAGATGGGTAAATCACGTAACTAATGAAGAGGTACTGCACAGAATTGGGGAGAAGAAGAATTTATGGCACAACTTGACTAGAAGAAGGAACCGGTTTGTAGGACACGTTCTGCGGCATCAACGGATCACCGATTCAGTATTGAAGGGAAGTGTGGAAGATAAAAATCGTAGAGAGAGACCAAGAGATGAATACACTAAACAGATTCAGAAAGATGTAGGATGCACTAGTTATTTGGAGATGAAGAAGCTTGCACAGGATAGAGTAGCATAGAGAACTGCATCAAACCAATCTCTGGACTGAAGACCACAACAGCAACAACATTATTGTCATTACCGTAACACTAGCATTATTTTACTTCAATACAAAAAGCTTGATAAAAACGGAAATGTAGATATAATTACTTAAAATAACCCTATACTGTTGTGCGTGGTGGCTTAACAAAGCTGCTAGCGAAAAACACAGCCACTCCAGACAAGTTTGGAGCTACTGGATGGGTCTCCATCTTCCCAAAGAGTAGCTGGAATCTCGAATTACGAAATGCTATTATCTCTCAGAAATATTTGAAACGAATGTGAGTGGCCAATGGAGTTCCTCACCGTAGTATTTTCATGGTTAAGGAAAGAAAATGTTCCCACTGACGCTAGTAAAATTTCACCAAAATTACGGTTTGGTAGTATTAGCACACTACCTAATGACGTAGTAATTGGTAAAATTACCGGTAGTATTGGTAGCATTGGTAGGGAAAGAAACATAAATGAATGAGTAACAGAGAAACTGAGAACCGGTGACTTCTCTTTGTTTTTTGCTTGTTGTTTGTTTTCCACATATTTAGAATTGCACATTATTCAGTGTTAGAATACTGTCTTTTACATCTTTAAAGAACACAAACTGCATTTTATAAGTAATAAAAATTAGTTGATCACGTAACTTCTGCACTGTTGTGTAACCAAAGCAATTACTTTTGATGCAAGTGTAGTTTACATGCACAAAAATAAAAAATATATATAATTATTGTTGTTATTTTATACTCAATAGAATGTTCTTCATCATGATCAAAGACAAGAGTTTCTATTATTACTGATGAATGCGAAAGTTGTTTATGCACAACAGGATGATATTTTATATAACTTTGACTATGTATTGAAGGCATGTTTGATATATTCTTGTTTGCGGTGTTTATTTTACCTTTTGTTGAGGAAATTGCTATTTCTAACCCTGTATGTTTCCTTTTTTTACCGCATCATCTTTCTGGTTCACTTTCACTTCACAAATGAGAATATTTCAAATAAAACCAGAATTAAACATCGACAATTTAAGTTTTGCTGTATGTACTGCTTATTTTTAAGTATCGGACAGGACGATAACTGCGTAGAACACAAAATGGCCAGTGGGTTACCCAGCCCTTTATACAGAGTGTTACAAAAAGGTACGGCCAAACTTTCAGGAAACATTCCTCACACTTAAAGAAAGAACATATGTTATATGGACATGTGTCCGGAAACGCTTACTTTCCACGTTAGAGCTCATTTTATTACTTCTCTTCAAATCACATTAATCATGGAATGGAAACACACAGCTACAGAACGTACCAGCGTGACTTCAAACACTTTGTTACAAGAAAATGTTCAAAATGTCCTCCGTTAGTGAGGATACATGCATCCACCCTCCGTCGCATGGAATCCCTGATGCGCTGTTGCAGTCCTGGAGAATGGCGTATTGTATCACAGCCGTCCATAATACGAGCACGAAGAGTCTCTACATTTGGTACCGGGGTTGCGTAGACAAGAGCTTTCAAATGCCCCCATAAATGAAAGTCAAGAGGGTTGAGGTCAGAAGAGCGTGGAGGCCATGGAATTGGTCCGCCTCTACCAATCCATCGGTCACGGAATCTGTTGTTGAGAAGCGTACGAACACTTCGACTGAAATGTGCAGGAGCTCCATCGTGCATGAACCACATATTGTGTCGTACTTGTAAAGGCACATGTTCTAGCAGCACAGGTGGAGTATCCCGTATGAAATCATGATAACGCGCTCCATTGAGCGTAGGTGGAAGAACGTGGGGCTCAATCAAGACATCTCCAACAATGCCTACCCAAACGTTCACAGGAAACCTGTGTTGATGATGTGATTGCACAATTGCGTGCGGATTCTCCTCAACCCACACATGTTGATTGTGAAAATTTACAATTTGATCATCAGAATCGAGGAAGTACAGTACAGACTGACGAAACTAAAATGAGCTCTAACATGGAAATTAAGCGTTTCCAGACACATGTCCACATAAGATCTTCTTTATTTGTGTGTGAGGAATGTTTCCTGAAAGTTTGGGCGTACCTTTTTGTAACACCCTGTATACCCTCATTTTTTAGACGGTTCACCGTGTCCAGTTTGTAGTGGAACTTATTGAGACACTAATCGCAAGCGTAAAGAAGCGATCTTTATGAGGTAACGCCGGATAGCTATGCAACACAACTGACGCACTGGTAATGTGGATACGGCCTTAACTGACCGAAGCTACTAGGAAAGCTATCGTGGTCTAACATAGTCTACGGGTAGTCTGTGGTAGTTTTACAACTTCATGTATGGGTGTTAAGGGGCTCCGGAACGCCCTATACTTGCAATGTTGAAATAACGCTTATAAATTTCATCTTTCCTCACAAAGTATTTGAGGTAGGAAGTTGAACTTTTTACAGGTTATTTATTGGAATATGGGCTACAACTTAACACAGGGATTTTACAAAATTTTAGTTCAGTTATTAAAGATGATTTTTTTCAATTGTAATGAAAATTCACAACATTTTTTTGCAATTTTTTATTTATATATTCAAAAATATACAGTCTTTTGGAAAAAGGCTGTGTTAAATTATGCAGAAGGTACTGTGTAACATTTACTGAAAGTTTGAAACAAATATGTTTGGAAGATCCTTAGAAAACATGTAATTAGTATGAGAAAATAAAAGTTTTGGGAATCGAGCGACAAAGATTGGATTAACTTTTTAGTGCATTCCAGGTCCATAGGATGGATTATCTTCATCCTCTGCAAACTCTTCCTCCAGCTTCCTCTTGTTCCTCCTCCTGTTTACTCTTGCTTGTATTTCTATACTCTTTACAGCCCTGTCTGCAGCCCGAAGGCGTTCCTTGTCTAAAGCAAGCATCGCTCGTACCATGTTAGAACCTATCTTCATTCCCATATTTCTAAATACCTTGCACCTTACAATGTTGCCATCATTGAAAGTCGCAACAGCATCATACACACCAAAGTGAAGTGTTTCTATTACAACAAATACAGTCTTGGGGATTCTCGACCATATAACACTATTTACACTTTCATTGGGGTTTTGAGTTTTTCCGGGAATATATTATTTCAACAGTTTAGGTGCTGCTAAGTCTCTGAAAATAGGTTAGCCACAACACATACTTTATCTCACATTACTAAAATGTACCTGATGAACACTGACGTTAATAATAACACCATTTGACAGCAGTTTAACAGCGCCACATTGGGTCACGCTCATGTAGAACACATTTCAAAAAAAAATTTAAAAATAGTTGTAGTCTTCGGAATTGAATAAATTATATATCTATTAAAAGGTAATGGTCTGCAGATTCAGAAAACGCAAAAAAGTAAAAATTGAACTTTTCATGATTTTGAGCCTTTCCGTAGCCCCTTAAAGAAGTAAATTGTATATTCTCAAAGCAAATCCTGTTTTCATAATTACGTATTTAGTTGAGGTAATACAGAAAACCCCAAGTGCCATAAGGGAGAGCGACACGCTGTGCATGCCGGTGTCCGGAGCGTGGTGAGGTCACGTCCACAAACGGTGGGGCAGCAGGCAGCAGGCAGCGAATATTGCCCCGCCGCATCAAGAGCTCGCGGAAGCCAGCCACCCGTCGCCGCCCACTTGAAAGCGGACGCAGCAAAGCGGAAAACTGGCCGCGCTGCTGCTCCCAGGGCCGTCATCTGTCGCTACGCTACGCCCCCGCGCACGCTGTTGTGAAACAATAAAGCAGAAAGGGGCTCGCAATTGAATTTTAAATTATTAGATTTTCACCACGGGGGCCCGCAACGGCCCAGGGGCGTTCGCTACATCGTCGGCGCTTACCTGTGCTGTTAGCAGTGTTGGTATATGCCTGGCTTCCTCACTCACCACATACATCCAAAGCACATCCAAACATTGCTTTTTCATTTTCCCCTGTCACATTGCTGTTAATTCTGAAGGTGGCAGGGGTAACATATAGGGAGCGAAAGGCTATTTACAATTTGTACAGAAACCAGATGGCAGTTACAAGAGTCGAGGGACATGAAAGGGAAGCAGTGGTTGGAAAGGGAGTGAGACAGGGACGTAGCCTCTCCCCGATGTTATTCAATCAGTATATTGAGCAAGCAGTGAAGGAAACAAAAGAAAAATTCTGAGTAGGAATTAAAATCCATGGAGAAGAAATAAAAACTTTGAGGTTCGCCGATGACATTGTAATTCTGCCAGAGACTTCAAAGGACTTTGAAGAGCTGTTGAACGGAATGCACGGTGTCTTCAAAGGAGGATATAAGATGAACATCAACAAAAGCAAAACGTGGATAATGGAATGTAGTCGAATTAAGTCGGGTGATGCTGAGGGAATTAGATTTGGAAATGAGACACTTAAAGTAGTAAAGGAGTTTTGCTATTCGGGGAGCAAAATAACTAATGATGGTCGAAGAAGAGTGGATATAAAATGTAGACTGGGAATGGCAAGGAAAGCGCTTCTGAAGAAGAGAAATTTGTTGACATCGATTCAAGTGTCAGGAAGTCGTTTCTGAAAGTACTTGTATGGAGTGTAGCCATGTATGGAAGTGAAACATGGACGATAAATAGTTTAGACAAGAAGAGAATAGAAGCTTTCGAAATGTGGTGCCACAGAAGAATGTTGAAGATTAGATGGGTATATCACATACCTAATGAGGAGATGTTGAATAGAATTGGGGAGAAGAGGAGCTTGTGGCACAACTTGACTAGAAGAAGGGATCGGTTGGTAGGACATGTTCTGAGGCATCAAGGGATCAACAATTTAGTATTGGAGGGCAGCGTGGACGGTAAAAATCGTAGAGGGAGACGAAGAGATGAATACACCAAGCACATTCAGAAGTATGTAGGTTGCAGTAGGTACTGGGAGAAGAAGAAGCTTGCACAGGATAAAGTAGCATGGAGAGCTGGATCAAACCAGTCTCAGGACTGTAGACCACAACAACAACAACAACAACAACATTTCTAAATCTCCTTCACTTGATTTACAGGGTGACAATTATTGAACTACTTGAAAAAAAAGTCGTAAATTAGCTACAAACAACGGCGTGCACACACTTTATTCAACATGTAAACGTCACTACAGATATTCGGATTTTGGTTACGACATCATTGGCGATGACGTGGAGCAGACGAACAGCCAAATTCTGCATGACCCGCTGAAGTGTCGGAACATGGATGCTGTCGATGACCTCCTGAATGCCTGTTTTCAGCTCAGCAATGGTTTTGGGGTTATTGCTGTACGCCTTGTCTTTAATACAGCCCCAAAAAAGGAGTCGCATGTGTTCAGATCCGGAGAATATGATGACCAGTCGAGGCCCATGCCATTGGCCATTGGGTAGCCCAGAGCCAGAATGCTGTCCCCTAAGTGCTCCTCCAGCTCCGTCTTCCATAAGCCACAGCTTGTCGAAATCGGGGAAACTTTATATATGATGTGGATGAAATCATGTGCCGTTCGACATTCAACGTGCCATCGAGGAATATCGCATGAAAAATGAAAATGGGCATCGTAGTTAAACTATGGATACTAATTCCCATCATGCCCCGCGGCCAATCATGCAGTTTGAACGTCCTAACGCAAACCGTGCAAAAGTTATGACAATTTTATTTCATGTGTTGTGTTGTGTGGACGTCAGTCCTGAAATTGGTTTGATGCAGCTTTCCATGCTACTCTATCCTGTGCAAGCTTCTTCATCTCCCAGTACTTACTACAACCTATATCCTTCTGAATCTGCTTAGTGTATTCATCTCTTGGTCTCTCTCTACGATTTTTACCCTCCACGCTGCCCTCCAACGCTAAATTTGTTATCGGTCCCTTCTTCTAGTCAAGTTTTGCCACAAACTCCTCTTCTCCCCAATTCTATTCAATACCTCCTCATTAGTTATGCGATCTACCCATCTAATCTTCAGCATTCTTCTGTAGCACCACATTTCGAAAGCTTCTATTCTCTTCTTGTCTAAACTATTTATCGTCCATGTTTCACTTCCATACATGGCTACACTCCATACAAATACGACTGCCTGACACTTAAATCTTTACTCGATGTTGACAAATTTCTCTTGTTCAGAAACGCTTTCCTTGCCAATGCCAGTCTACATTTTCTACATTTTATATCCTCTCTACTTTTATTTCTCTACTTTTATTTCTCTACTTCTATTTCATATACTTCAATAATTATAACCTGTACATGTGTGTTGTAACAATTTTCCCCCTCAACCTTCGTTGTTTGTTGTTTGTGTTGGAGGTCGCAAATTTAGTTACAGAGTGTCAATATTATTTTTCTGGAGGTGAAGAAGCTACATGTAGGTGAACAACGCTAAGAGGTATGCCCATGTGCTTATTTTCAACCCTATGTTCCTGTTTCGAAAGAAACCTTTTTTTTGCGTCAGTCTTGACTGGTCTGATGCAGTCCGTCACTTTTTCTTCCCCTGTGTCAAATTCTTCATGCCATAGTAGCACTCGCACCAAACCTTCTCAGTTGTTTGTCGGATATATTACAGTCTCTGTCTTCACTAACAGTTTTTTGCCTCTACATCTCCCTCAAGTACCATGCAGTTCAACAGATTGTCAGATTTCCATTAGAACAAATGACGTCCGCGAAGCAATGTTTCTTACTGACAAAATCGTAAGAAATTACGGGATAAAATTTATTATTTTAAACGAAAATAAAATTAGTTCCACCATTTGCTATGTCATTTTACACCCGCAAAAACTCGTGCATTAAAATTATAGACGCAATAAATAAAACCAAAGATTGTGAACAGAAAACAGGGGAGACATTATGTGTCGTCACATTTCTGTTTCTGAATTTTTGTAAAGAGTATGTTCAAAGAAAGAATTTCGTCGCATCTTTCATGGGAATTACAGTCACAATACATCGACATTGTTGAGCTCGCGTTGTCTACTTTGGAGAGGGGCGCGTGAGCGCTATCCACCTCCATCATCGTTACCTCAGCTTTACAGTGTTTTACAGGAAGAATGACATAAAACTGCCTTAAAAAGCACACAGCACCTGAGTTCATTCATTCAGAAACGACTGGAAGGTGTTTTTAATGCCAACCAGTTTCCTACACAGTATTAGGCATGGTAATGTGTTGTACACTCCTGGAAATGGAAAAAAGAACACATTGACACCGGTGTGTCAGACCCACCATACTTGCTCCGGACACTGCGAGAGGGCTGTACAAGCAATGATCACACGCACGGCACAGCGGACACACCAGGAACCGCGGTGTTGGCCGTCGAATGGCGCTAGCTGCGCAGCATTTGTGCACCGCCGCCGTCAGTGTCAGCCAGTTTGCCGTGGCATACGGAGCTCCATCGCAGTCTTTAACATTGGCAGCATGCCGCGACAGCGTGGACGTGAACCGTTTGTCCAGTTGACTGAGCGAGGGCGTATAGTGGGCATGCGGGAGGCCGGGTGGACGTACCGCCGAATTGCTCAACACGTGGGGCGTGAGGTCTCCACAGTACATCGATGTTGTCGTCAGTGGTCGGCGGAAGGTGCACGTGCCCGTCGACCTGGGACCGGACCGCAGCAACGCACGGATGCACGCCAAGAGCGTAGGATCCTACGCAGTGCCGTAGGGGACCGCACCGCCACTTCCCAGCAAATTAGGGACACTGTTGCTCCTGGGGTATCGGCGAGGACCATTCGCAACCGTCTCCTTGAAGCTGGGCTACGGTCCCGCACACCGTTAGGCCGTCTTCCGCTCACGCCCCAACATCGTGCAGCCCGCCTCCAGTGGTGTCGCGACAGGCGTGAATGGAGGGACGAATGGAGACGTGTCGTCTTCAGCGATGAGAGTCGCTTCTGACTTGGTGCCAATGATGGTCGTATGCGTGTTTGGCGCCGTGCAGGTGAGCGCCACAATCAGGACTGCATACGACCGAGGCACACAGGGCCAACACCCGGCATCATGGTGTGGGGAGCGATCTCCTACACTGGCCGTACACCACTGGTGATCGTCGAGGGGACACTGAATAGTGCACGGTACATCCAAACCGTCATCGAACCCATCGTTCTACCATTCCTAGACCGGCAAGGGAACTTGCTGTTCCAACAGGACAATGCACGTCCGCATGTATCCCGTGCCACCCAACGTGCTCTAGAAGGTGTAAGTCAACTACCCTGGCCAGCAAGATCTCCGGATCTGTCCCCCATTGAGCATGTTTGGGACTGGATGAAGCGTCGTCTCACGCGGTCTGCACGTCCAGCACGAACGCTGGTCCAACTGAGGCGCCAGGTGGAAATGGCATGGCAAGCCGTTCCACAGGACTACATCCAGCATCTCTACGATCGTCTCCATGGGAGAATAGCAGCCTGCATTGCTGCGAAAGGCGGATATACACTGTACTAGTGCCGACATTGTGCATGCTCTGTTGCCTGTGTCTATGTGCCTGTGGTTCTGTCAGTGTGATCATGTGATGTATCCGACCCCAGGTATGTGTCAATAAAGTTTCCCCTTCCTGGGACAATGAATTCACGGTGTTCTTATTTCAATTTCCAGGAGTGTATTTTTTTGCGTTTCCGTATTTTTGTCCAGTCATTGTAGGCTATAATGTCAGTCGTGCCTGCAATATCTCAGTAAGAGCACTGCCTGATGAAGGTCAAAGGCTGCGCGTTTAATATCAGGCATACAGTTTTTAATCTTAAAAAAACTTCAAATGTTGTTTTCTCCCACAAAGCAAACCAGCCGCTCCATTGGGAAACAGTGTTTCGATACCTTGAAAATCCGTGGAATGTAAGGGATGTTAAATCAGTACTCACAAGGGAACTCTCCATCGCACCCCCCTCAGATTTAGTTATAAGTTGGCATGAAAAACTGAATACAGATCAATCGAGAAAACAGGAAACGTTGTGTGTAACTATGAAAAAAATAAGCAAAATACACAAACTGAGTAGTCCATGCGCAAGATAGACAACATCAAGGAGAGTGTGAGCTCAGGAGCGCCGTGGTCCTTGGTTTAAGTCCTCCCTCGAGTGAAAAGTTTAATTTTTTATTTTCAGACAATTATTTGTCCGTCCGTCCGATGCGAGGTAACTGCGCCGACTGTGAAACTGTTGCATTCATTTGTTGCAGTTTATGTGACAAACTCTTATGTTTTCTTCACTTTTTTGGGAGTGATTATCACATCCACAAGAAAACCTAAATCGGGCAAGGCAGAAGAATCTTTTTACCCATTCGCCAAGTGTACAAGTTAGGTGGGTCGACAGCATATTCCTGTCATGTGACGCACATGCCGTCACCAGTGTCGTATAGAATATATCGGACGTGTTTTCCTGTGGAGGAATCGGTTGACCTATGACCTTGCGATCAAAAGTTTTCGGTTCCCATTGGAGAGGCACGTCGTTTCATCTACTGATCGCACGGTTTTGTGGTGCGGTCGCAAAACACAGAAACTAAACTTATTACAGTGAACAGAGACGTCAATGAACGAACGGGTAGATCATAACTTTGCGAAAATAAAGGAAGTAAACTTTTCACTCGCTGGAAAACTTGAGCCAAGGACCTCTCGTTCCGCAACTGCTCACGTTAACCACGGGACCACGGCGCTGCTGAGCTCACACTATCCTTGATGTTGTCTATCTTGCGCATGGACTACTCAATTTCATACTTTGCTTTTTTTTTTTCATAGTTCCTGTGGTGTCACCGCCAGACACCACACTTGCTAGGTGGTAGCCTTTAAATCGGCCGCGGTCCGCTAGTATACGTCAGACCCGCTTGTCGCCACTGTCAGTGATTGCAGACCGAGCGCCGCCACACGGCAGGTCTAGAGAGACTTCCTAGCACTCGCCCCAGTTGTACAGCCGACTTTGCTAGAGATGGTCACTGACAAATTACGCTCTCATTTGCCGAGACGATAGTTAGCATAGCCTTCAGCTACGTCATTTGCTACGACCTAGCAAGGCGCCTTTATCAATTGCTGTTTACCTTGTGATGCATGTACCGTCAGACCGATGTTCACCAATTATGGATTAAAGTTAAGTATACCAAGATCTCTGTACTTTTTACTAGACTCAACTCCTTTAACTGTTCCAGACCTCACGCTAGCCTGCGTGAGCTTAACGCGTGCCTTTCGGCTACCAGTTGAAACGTCCCCTTAGAACAATTGTACACGACTGTGCTTAAACTGACACACAATATATTTAGCGCAACGCAATCTGACTTTCAGAAATCCCTACAAAAGAATGGCCCTGACTAACATTAACCTGTACCTTTCACAAATCACTTACCTCACAAAAATCTTCGTTACTCGAACTACTGCAATACGGCGAGCGCCACTACTGCCAGCTAAATAAAAGATTCAAACTACGGAAGGCACTAACTACTGATACGCATAGTTAGCAAATGAAAGATTTTGATAGAGAACAATGTATTTACCTTAATAGTGTTCAAAATTCATAATATATATCAGTTCATGACATCCAGTCTTACAAATTTACTGTCTCTGATGGACACACGTCCAGATCATCCGCTCTCAAAACTCCGCCATCTCTCTCCTCACATCCACCACTGCTGGCGGCTCACCTCCAACTGCGCAACGCTACGCGCTGTTCACATCCAGCTGCCACTGCCCAACACTACAATGGCAGACAACAATGCAAACTAGCCACAGACTGCACACAGCACAGCCAGTGATTTTCATATAGAGCGCTACGTAACGTTGCCAATAAGAAAACATAAACAGCCTACTTACACAGTCATTGTGGCTTGGCTGTCTTGCCAAGACAGAACAGTTCCACACTACTTCTTTCCGTTTTCTAGATTGATCTGTGTTTAGTTTTTCAAGGCCTATCCACTGTGCCAACTTGTAGCTAAACCTGAGGGGGGGTGCGATGGGGAGGTTCCCTTGTCAGAGCAATAGATTTTCATACACAGTGTATACAGTTCAGAAGTGCTAATTGAGTCGTCAGCGACCGTTGGTATTTCTCGTCCGAGATGCTGTCGACCTCATAATTTAGTGGGTCGTTCACCAACAGCGCGGCTATCAAGGCGTTCTGCTGCCAGGAAGACACAAAGCCGAAGTGCCTGCCCCCGTTAATCAGCTCATTATGAGGAGCGTCGCAGTAAACAACGTCGATGTTTGCGGCCAGCGACGGAGAGAGGTCGCCCGGCGAAAGATAGCGCCACGTGGCACTGCTAGCAGAGACGTCCCGCCGCCATTAACATAATGGATCCGTGTGTGACGGCGCCTCTCAGGCGCGCTTTCATTATAAAAGTCGAGAGCCGGCGGAAAATGTTTTCCTCTGCCCCGTCTGCAGCCGCACGTCTCTGCTCAAAAAAAAAACTCTCGTCCACCACACGCCTCGCAATGCGAACTTCATCTCACATTTCATTCATGGATGGATCCCATGACATTACTGTCTGTACGAGTCTCTTATCACTTTCTCTCCCTGATTCACTTACTTCTATTTTCCATTTTTTTTGTAGGAATATCAGTTTTTATTTTGTTTCTTTGCTTATACAAGGGCAGTTCAATAAGTAATGCAACACATTTTTTTTCTCGGACAATTTTGGTTGAAAAAACCGGAAATTTCTTGTGAAACATTTTCAAACATTCCCGCTTCGTCTCGTATAGTTTCATTGACTTCCGACAGGTGGCAGCGCTGGACGGAGCTGTTAAAATGGCGTCTGTAACGGATGTGCGTTGCAAACAACGGGCAGTGATCGAGTTTCTTTTGGCCGAAAACCAGGGCATCTCAGATATTCATAGGCGCTTGCAGAATGTCTACGGTGATCTGGCAGTGGACAAAAGCACGGTGAGTCGTTGGGCAAAGCGTGTGTCATCATCGCCGCACGGTCAAGCAAGAGTGTCTGATCTCCCGCGTGCGGGCCGTGCACAGCTGTGACTTCAGTGGACTGTTCTTCCTCATGCACCCTACAGCCCCGATCTCGCACCGTCGGATTTCCATATGTTTGGCCCAATAAAGGACGCAATCCGTGGGACGCACTACGCGGATGATGAAGAAGTTATTGATGCAGTACGACGTTGGCTCCGACGTTGACCAGTGGAATGGTACCGTGCAGGCATACAGGCCCTCATTTCAAGGTGGCGTAAGGCCGTAGCATTGAATGGAGATTACGTTGAAAAATAGTGTTGTGTAGCTAAAAGATTGGGGAATAACGTGGTGTATTTCAATGCTGAATAAAACAACCCCTGTTTCAGAAAAAAAAAGTGTTGCATTACCTATTGAACTGCCCTCGTAGTTCCTCAAGCGCACGTAAGTAAAAATAATATCTGCAGAGAGACTCTAGGTAAAAACTGTGACAAAATACCTTAATTTATGTGAAACTCTATAAGGAATTAATCCTTGCAACCCATAAAATGTAGTTTTCAGCATAGCAGTGTAATCTGCTAAGCAAATAATCATACATTTTCACATGTAGTGAAATTTCCAAGGACAAATGATGATTGTCTATAGTACAACATAAAGACAAGTCGTTGTTCAACGTTGTTACCAAAACTGTCGTAAACTTGTCAACCAATTTGCTTCACATTTTTACATGATGCACTAATAAGCATTCTTACTACATTATTTTCTAATGTGCGTGGGAAATCTTGCTAGCAAAATCCTCGTAAAATTTTGACCAATTAACTTTAAATTTTTACACGATACTAAAATAAACATTCACATGGACTACGGTTATGTGTTTCTTTACACAACAATTTACAGGTTTTAAGTTTAACCCTCCGGTGGGGGCGCCTGCGGCAGATAGCCGCAAGATTTAGATAGCGCTGTAGTTGCGTCCACGTCCAGGTAGGTATTTGTTCTTCTCAACGAATGTCACCACTTACTACATTTGCGCTATTCGTGCTTTCAGCAGTTTGGTCGCTATTGTTGTTTGAAACGTGAGTGGTGCGTCTGCGGTGTGTTTGCCGCTACGCGCCTTGTGATGAAAATATTTTCTATACTTGTGTTTTTCTTTCACCTCAAGGCAATCTTTGTTTTATATTAGTATATAATGAATATTAGAATCGAATCGAAGTTCCCATATGCAATTTTCATAACTTTTACAGTCTCGGAGATTGATTTGCTACAATAAACTTCTTTTACAAAAACATGTGTTTCATTAGCTTTCATAAAAGCGTGGAAATGGAGAAAAAGAAGGCATTTCACAGGCAGCATCTAGTTGTACGTCCAGAAGACTATGAGAAAGTACTGCGAGAATTGTCAGAAGAATAATTACACGAATTGTCAGATTCATTTAATCTGAGTCGGAAGAGGAAGTTATAGAAGAAGAAAACCACAGCAATGACTCCGAAAAATCAACAGAGGAAACACATTATCACCTGGTTGAAGAGGGTAGACAACAGAGGATTACCGATTTTACATAGGAAAAGATAAAGAAATTATTTGGATATGTGAACCGATTCCTTATTCTCCTAAAACCAAGACCAAGAACATCGTAAACGTTTTGCCAGGTCCAAAAGCAGATGCTGAAATTACGGAAAAAGAAATTGATGCTTTAAATGCGAACATTTTTAGGTTAGGCTTTACCGTGACTGTTACTGACATTAAATGAAACAACAAGTTTACTGTTACCAGTCACCGTTTTATTTTTTCCACGACGCATTTCAAGGTTTAAACCTCCATCATCGGGTGGATTTACACTATATAGTATTACATATGTGTGTATGTTGTGTTACGATTTTGGAGGAACTTGTGGCACTGCCTAGTGGAGAAACAAGACACTATTTCAGAATATGGTTTTGGATAACTTTTGACAAAAAATTAAACTGATATCTAATGGTAAACTTTAATAAGTAAACTAGAGTACCTCCAGTGGTCACAGGTTCCTTTTTCTGTCGTAACACATCACATGTATACTGCCACATTTGTAAACAAATATGGCGTCTGGAATCAGCTGGGTGCAAGGTTCGTATAGCAGAAGAGAAGACATAATCGCAAAGTGCAAAGAATATACATCGTAGCAACATTGTTACAGAATAACCGTTTAAAGCATTTGGAGGTATTTGTTTTGAGGTGTCGAATATATGTGTGTGTACTTCAGGTGGTATATAAATCCAATTTTGATAGGTTAAAACAGCTAAACATTCGTTCTCGTTTATACAATCAGGTGAAATGTTAAAATGGCTTAAACTTCACACTTGCTAATAACAATTACGTGAAATGTTACACGCTTGAATTACAATGATCATATTGGCTACAGCAGTAAAATCATACATAGATGACACTCTTTGAAGAAAGAGAGAGAGAGAAAGAGAGAGAGAGAGAGAGAGAGAGAGAGGAAAGAGTGATTATATGAGAGCAAACATTTACATGGCAAGGAGTCTTAAGATTACATGTTGTGTATATATTAGCTGTCTAAAGGTTGGGGCAATACACTTGTTAATGCTATAAAATATGCAGATAGATATATATTTGTGCCAGTAGTTGATGTACATACAGTTTTAAGCTGACAAGGGGTACAAGCTGTTGGTGTGATGAATTATCTGTGAATGAGGTCAATCTCTTGTACTCTTGGCGGCTGTCTATATTTATGGTAAATTTTAGGATGTGTGCACGTGTGTGTGTGTGTGTGTGTGTGTGTGTGTGTGTGTATTTTTAAGAGTGTAGGCCGTTGCTGAAAACAGAGATGATACTATTGTGAATATTGTCATTTTTGTCATTTAAGATGGATTCTGGTTTTTCATTTGGTGTTTGTACGAGTGTTTCGAGGATGTCTAATTTTCTGCCTTTTGGTTGGTGTTTTGTTTCATGCAGGTGGGTAGCTATTGCTGACGTGTGGTATTTTTTGCTTTTAGTGCGCCATGTGTTCCTTGAACCTAATCTCAAATGGTCTGCCTGTCTGGCCTATGTAGAAGCAGTCACAGTCCAAACATTCAATTTTGTATACACCTGTGTGATGAAGTGGGTTTTGTGTGCCGATGTTGCGGGGTAACTTCTGTCCAATCTTGTTGTCTGTTGTAAAGGATATGTTTATGCCATTCCGTTTGAAGACATTGGCAATCTGGTATGAAATGTTACCCAGAAAGGGGATTGTATGGAAGATGTTATTTTCTTTTTGTTTTTTGTGTTGTGATTGCTTTGCCATTATTGAGTGTTTTAGAGTGTCTACTATGGAGCGGTTATAGCCAATTTCAATAGCTGTTTGTTTTATTATTTCAATTTCTTGATCACATTTATCTTCTGAGAGTGGTAGTTGGATAGCTCTATTAATCATGTACCAGTATGCTGCCATTTTGTGTGCTGCGGGGTGGCAAGAGGAGTTGTGGATTGTGGTATGTGTTGTGATAGGCTTCCGATAAATTTCAAACTGATGTCTGTTATTCTTTATTGTAATGGTAAGGTCTAGGAAATTTATACTGTCATCTTTTTGGTGTTCAACTGTGAAGCTTACATACAGTATACATTTCAAGTGTTATGACAGTAAAAGGAACCTGTGACCACTGGAGGTACTCTAGTTTACTTACTAAAGTTTACCATTAGATATCAGTTTAATTTTTTGACAAAAGTTATCCAAAACCATATCCTGAAATAGTGTCTTGTTTCTCCACTATGCAGTGCCACAAGTTCCTCCAAAATCGTAAGACAACATACACACATATGTAATACTATCTAATGTAAATCCACCCGATGATGGAGGTCTAAACCTTCGAAACGCGTCGTGGAAAAAATAAAAAGGTGACTGGTAACAGCAAACTTGTTGTTTCATTTAAAGAAATTGATGCATTTTACCTATTTATTACTGATGGGATGATTATTTTTCCTTGTGTTAAAAATGTAAAACTAATTGCGGTGCAACAGCCGCAACGCGCCTCCTCATGGAAGTATGAAAGCCGCGCCCACCGATGGGTTATAATGGCTACGAGAAAGAAAATGTTGCACTCTGTTGTAAAAATGTACTGCTTCGTTGTCTTTCTCGCAGTCAGTTTTAATTATGATCGTCGAGTGGCACAAAAGTGGAGCGTGGTTGACAAGGGAGTGAGACAGCGCTGTAGCCTATACCCGTTATTATTCAGTCTGTATGTTGAACAAGCAGTTAAGAAAACAAAAGAAAAATTTGGAGTAGGAATTAAAATCCACGGAACGAACTAAAAACTTTAAGCTTTGCCGACGACATTGTAATTCTGTCAGAGATAGGAAAGGACCTGCAGTTGAACGGGATGGACAGCGTCTTGAAAGGCGGACATATGAAGAATGTCAACAAAACCAAAACGAGCGTAATGGAATGTAGTCGAATTAAATCGGGTGATGCTGAGGGTATTAGATTAGGAAATGAGACGCTTAAAGTAGTAAATGAGTTTTGCTATTTGGGGAGCAAAATAACTGATGATGGTCGAAGTAGAGAGGGTATAAAATGTAGACTGGCTATGGCGAGGAAAGCGTTAGTAAACAAGAGAAATTTGTTAACATCGAATATAGTTTTGTCAGAAAGTCTTTCCTGTTTGCGTCGAGTGTAGTCATATATGGAACTGAAACATTGGCAATAAATAGTTTAGACAAGAACAGAATCGAAGCTTTTAAAATGTGCTGATGCAGATGAATGCTGAAGATTAGATGGGTCAATCACATAACTAATGAGCAGGTACTGAACAGAATTGGAGAGATGAGGAATTAGTGGCACAACTTGACTAGAAGAAGACGTCGGTTGGTAGGTCACGTTCTGAGTACTGCAGGGAAGCGAAGGGGGGGGGGGGGTAAAAATCGTAAAGGGTTACCCAGCAGTTAATCGTACAAGAACGATCCTCGACGAGAAAACAGCTTACCCACCAGAATTAACACAGCTGAAGGCGAGAGCGGCAGACAGAAGACTTGGCACGGTGATAGGATGCAGACGATAGTATTCAGGCCTCAGCGCGGCAACACTGTCTCGAAGACGTAACAAAGCCCCAGTTGCGCTGCTTTCGTGAAGTCTCATACCACGTCATCCACTCACGAGCTTTGCCTCCGTACTCGGTGAAAACAAACTCCGGACTGGCACGGCCCACCACCGACCACAGCACGACCAGTACTGCAACGGTGACTATGGACAGGGTCACTGACCTCTCTCTGTGACCAGCGTCACTTCCACCGCGTCTCCCTCCGAATCGTTTCGCGCGCGCCTAAATAAGCTCAAAAATGGTTCAAATGGCTCTGAGCACTATGGGACTTAACATCTATGGTCATCAGTCCCCAAGAACTTAGAACTACTTAAAGCTAAATAACCGAAGGACAGCACACAACACCCAGTCATCACGAGGCAGAGAAAATCCCTGACCCCGCCGGGAATCGAACCCGGGAACCCGGGCGCTTAAATAGGCGATCGCGACCAATCTCACCTCGGCAAAGCGCGGGCACAAGAATGAACCGCCGTATTAACCACTCCAGAGATAAATTACGGGTCAGTGTCTTTATGCTAATACAAGTCGCTGAGGAATGAAATAAATAGGAAGTGCAGGGAAGCTAAGACGAAATGGCCGCAGGAAAAATGTGAAGACATCGAAAAAAAAAGATATAATTGTCGGAAGGACAGACTCAGTCAAAACAACCTTTGGTGACATTAAATGCAACGGTGGTAACATTAAGAGTGCAACGGGAATTCCACTGTTAAATGCAGAGGAGAGAGCAGATAGGTGGAAAGAATACATTGAAAGCCTCTATGACGGTGAAGATTTGTCTGATGTGATAGAAGAAGAAACTGGAGTCGATTTAGAAGAGATAGGGGATCCAGTATTAGAATCGGAATTTAAAAGAGCTTTGGAGGACTTACGGTCAAATAAGGCAGAAGGGATAGATAACATTCCATCAGAATTTCTAAAATCATTGGGGGAAGTGGCAACAAAACGACTATTCACGTTGGTGTGTAGAATATATGAGTCTGGCGATATACCATCTGACTTTCGGAAAAGCATCATCCACACAATTCCGAAGACGGCAAGAGCTGACAAGTGTGAGAATTATCGCACAATCAGCTTAACAGCTCATGCATCGAAGCTGCTTACAAGAATAATATACAGAAGAATGGAAAAGAAAATTGAGAATGCGCTAGGTGACGATCAGTTTGGCTTCAGGAAAAGTAAAGGGACGAGAGAGGCAGTTATGACGTTACGGCTAATAATGGAAGCAAGGCTAAAGAAAAATCAAGACACTTTAATAGGATTTGTCGACCTGGAAAAAGCGTTAGACAATATAAAATGCTGCAAGCTGTTCGAGATTCTGAAAAAAGTAGGGGTAAGCTATAGGGAGAGACGGGTCATATACAATATGTACAACAACCAAGAGGGAATAATAAGAGTGGACGATCAAGAACGAAGTGCTCGTATTAAGAAGGGTGTAAGACAACGCTGTAGCCTTTCGCCGCCCCTACTCTTCAATCTGTACATCGAGGAAGCAATGATGGAAATAAAAGAAAGATTCAGGAGTGGAATTAAAATACAAGGTGAAAGGATATCAATGATACGATTCGCTGATGACATTGCTATCCTGAGTGAAAGTGAAGAGGAATTAAATGATCTGCTGAGTACACAGTATGGTTTGAGAGTAAATCGGAGAAAGACGAAGGTAATGAGAAGTAGTAGAAATGAGAACAGCGAGAAACTTAACATCAGGATTGATGGTCACGAAGTCAATGAAGTTAAGGAATTCTGCTACCTAGGCAGTAAAATAACCAATGACGGACGGAGCAAGGAGGACATCAAAAGCAGACTCGCTATGGCAAAAAAGGCGTTTCTGGCCAAGTGAAGTCTACTAATATCAAATACCGGCCTTAACTTGAGGAAGAAAATTCTGAGGATGTACGTCTGGAGTACAGCATTGTATGGTAGTGAAACATGGACAGTGGGAAAACCGGAACAGAAGAGAATCGAAGCATTTGAGATGTGGTGCTATAGACGAATGTGGAGTTTCTACGCAGAATCGGAGAGGAACGGAATATGTGGAAAGCACTGATAAGGAGAAGGGACGGGATGATAGGACATCTGCTAAGACATGAGGGAATGACTTCCATGGTACTAGAGGGAGCTGTAGAGGGCAAAAACTGTAGAGGAAGACAGAGATTGGAATACGTCAAGCAAATAATTGAGGACGTAGGTTGCAAGTGCTACTCTGAGATGAAGAGATTAGCACAGGAAAGGAATTCTTGGCGGGTCGCATCAAACCAGTCAGTAGACTGATGACCAAAAAAAAAAAAAAAAAAGGAATGACTGAACACAAAATAAGCATTTACTCCCCGTACAAAGACGTGCGCGCACCCACAAGAGATATTGTTGTGCATCTGGTGGAACAGCTACGATGTGATGCACTGCGAATTGCGTCTCTGAGGTGAAACCATCACTACTGCCATTCGTTGTCAACAGCTGAGGCATCTTGCGGACGTAATCCAACGACTACGACCAGGAAGTGATGCTACTCGACAATAACGCCCACCCGCATTCTGATACACTGACGAAAAATGCTATACAGGAGTTGAGATTGGGGGGGGGGGGGCAATGCACACATCCTTTCCGGATGAAAATGCGCACCGAACATGGCCTGACGAGTTCTTCGCTTAAAAACAACGTGAGTTCTACAGCCGTGGGATCGAAAAGTTACCCCAGCTTGGCAGACTGTTGCAAATAGTGAAGGAGTATAGTATTGTTGATTTAAGTCTGTCTCTGTTATGCGTACCTATGGTGTTTTTTAAACTTACGGAATAACGCTACAAATTTAGTAGCAATGTAATACAAAAAGAGCTGAAATTCTTTAAATTTTCTTTTATATACTCCGTCAGTCCTATCTGTTATCTGAAATGAGCTAATCTCCAAACTAGTGGCGCTTCATAAAGATCAATTTGAAATACAGCTTGGTCGAACGATGTCTTACTTTAAATTCTACAAGGCTGTGGTTCCCACCGAGAAGAAACTGGCATTAGTTTTTCGAGAGCTTTTCAACAGTAGCATTCATCGGTAAGAGATGTACTCAGCCATTTTCATTGCGTGTGTTTTAATACCGGGCAGCGTTAAACTTTTCAAAATCGATTCGCGGAAGAACAATCGCAGTGGATATATTTGTAGGGTTTACTTGTGTGTATTGCAAAGAGCGCAGTGATTGCTTAGATCTGTACATGCCGAAGTATTGTCTGCTGGAAGCAACTGTGCCGATACGGCAGCAGATTATAGTCGGAACAATGTCGGGAGCTCTTTGTTTCGCGTCTGCAATCCGATACTGCGAATAACTCGGCACGCCAATGGCATTAGCCGCGCGTCAGTCAACGGAGGAATGAAGAGCGGCGCGCGGGCGAGTATAAGTTGCAGGAGCACAAGGCTGCGCGCTTCATTAGACCTGCGGCTGTGGCCGCTGCTGAAGAGGCGACCGCGGCGCGCCGCCGAAACGTGCGATAATGAAGAAGAGCCGAGGCGCTCTGGAGAACTGGAGCCTGCTGGAGCTGCCCGCGGCGGGCGGCCGCAAAGCGCTCTGATTAAAACTGCGCAGCTGCGCGGCTGCTGCGGGGAATAATACGTCTTGTTTAACAATGGAGCCATTGTGCGCGTGTTTCTTCTCTAATTACAGCCACTAGATACTGCGCGGCGGCCGCGTTCTCGCGGATTACTCCGGCGCGCCTCTGCCGGTGAATACCTTTTCCCCGCCGGTCTGCGGGCGTCGGAACGGGACGGGCGATAAAACTTCATTGCCACCTACACAAAGCCGGCGGCGCACATAAATATCGGGCCTTTATCGGGAGCAGTGATTGCCGGAGTCATTATATAAATCCGGTCGGCGCAGCCCGCGCTGGATGGCCGCCAAGCGGGCGCTATCTCCTCTGATTGGTAACACCTCGCGCCAGCGGCGTTCGTTACAAGCCGAGATATATCGGGTGGCGATGTCACGGGCCAGCCGGAAGGAATCGCTTCCGGAATTCCCCGTCCCCTATAGAGGCGAAGCACCGGTATAGAAACGTGCCTGCCAGAACGTCCGATTCATTCTCAGATACTGTTGCAACCAAAGCAATCTAAAAGTGTTCCAGCTTTCGTAGTTTCCGTAATGGTGGGCAGTGTACTGGACAAATACTGAACAAATAACCTACATACTACTGGTTCGCAGATTAAGGAGATGTCACGCGCTCAATATACGCTACTGGCCATTATAATTGCTACACCACTAAGATGACGTGCTACAGACGCGAAATTTAACCGACGGGAAGAAGAAGCTGTGATATGCAAATGATTAGCTTTTCAGAGCATTCACACAAGGTTGGCGCCGGTGGCGACACCTACAACGTGCTGACATGAGGAAAGTTTCCAACTGATTTCTCATACAAAAACAGCAGTTGACCGGCGTTGCCTAGTGAAACGTTGATGTAATGCGTCGTGTAAGGAGAAGAAATGCGTACCATCACGTTTCCGACTTTGATAAAGGTCGGATTGTAGCCTATCGCGATTGCGGTTTATCGTATCGCAACATTGCTGCTCGCGTTGGTCGAGATCCAATGACTGTTTGCAGAATATTGAATCGGTCGGTTCAGGAGGGTAATACGAAACGCCGTGCTGGATCCCAACGGCCTTGTATCACTAGCAGTCGAGATGACAGGCATCTTATCTGCATGGCTGTAACGGATCGTGCAGCCACGTCTCGATCCCTGAGTCAACAGATGGGGACGTTTGCAAAACAACAACTACCTGCATGGACAGTTCGACGACGTTTGCAGCAGCATGGACTATCAGTTCGGAGACCACGGCAGCGGTTACCCTTGACGCTGCATCACAGACAGGAGCGCCTGCGATGGTGTACTTAACGACGAACCTGGGTGCTCGAATGGCAAAACGTCATTTTTTCGGATACATCCAGGTTCTGTTTACAGCATCATGATGGTTGCATCCGTGTTTGGCGACATCGCGGTGAACGCATATTGGAAGCGTGTATTCGTCATCGCCATACTGGCGTATCGCCCGGCGTGATGGTATCGGGTACCATTGGTTACGCGTCGCGGTCACCTCTTGTTCGCATTGACGGCACTTTGAACAGTGGACGTTACATTTCAGATGTGTTGCGACCCGTGGCTCTACCCTTCATTCGATCCCTGCGAAGCCCTACATTTCTGCAGGATAATGCACCAGCCCATGTTGCAGGTCCTGTACGGGCCCTTCTGGATACAGAAAATGTTCGACTGCTGCCCTGGCCAGCACATTCTCCAGATCCCTCACCAACCGAAAACGTCTGGCTCGTCACAATATGCCAGTCACTACTCTTGATGAACTGTGGTATCGTGTTGAAGCTGTATGGGCAGCTGTACCTGTACGCGCCAACCAAGCTTTGTTTGACTCAATGCCCAGGCGTATTAAGGCCGTTATTACGGCCAGAGGTGGTTGTTCTGGGTGCTGATTTCTCAGGATCTATGCACCCAAATTGCGTGAAAATCTAATCACATGCCAGTTCTAGAATAATATATTTGTCCAATGGATACCCGTTGATCATCTGTATTTCCTCTTGTGTAGCAATTTTAATGGCCTGTAGTGTATATTACGCAATACAGCGTATTGGACAGTAATGCTCATCATATTTACTGTTTGCGCAACATATTAAGAGCTGCAGAGCTTTAAAAATATTGACTATCGTGCAGTATATTGCACAAAGTACTCTACCGTGTAAGAGTAAATAAATGGCAATGCCGTGTGGCTAGGTCCTCCCGTCGAGTAGACCGCTCGCGTGGTGCAATTCTTTCTAGTTGACGCCACGTCGGTGACTTGCATGTCGATGGGGGTGAAATGATAATGATAAGGACAACACAACACTCAGCCCCTGAGCGGAGAAAATCTCCGACCCAGCCGCGAATCAAACCCGGGCCGTTAAGTATGACATACCGTCGTGCTGACCACTCAGCCACCTGAGGCGGACACCGTGTAAGGGTGATGTACTATACACAGCAATTTCTGCCGAGACTTCACGATTTGTGGACAGGCAAACAACTAATACACATGCTCAAATGTGTGTGAAATCTTATGGGACTTAACTGCTAAGGTGATCAGTCCCTAAGGTTGCACACTACTTAACCTAAATTATCCTAACGACAAACGCACACACGCATGCCCGAGGGAGGACTCGAACCGCCCTGGGATCAGTCGCATAGCGTAATCAATTACAAACGCCAGTTTCCGGGAAAGTGATCCGATATGTGTGATCTGTCGCATGAAATCTTCGACAGTGTTAACGACGTTTCTTTATCGAGGTAGATCCATAAAGAGATGTCGCTGTTGCAAACTTACCTTCGTGTGATTCTTCCAACGGAATGCACCGAATCTTCCTGAAGAATAAAGGTAAGAATAAAATGTAAAAATTAAGAACTGATACAAGAATGAAATGTAAGAATATGATACATTTAAAAGATTGTAACCCCGGAAAATCTTCTGACATTGGTAGATAAATGAAAAAAAGTAAAATAAAATAAAGAAAAGCAATAATCAGGTTTCGAACACAGGACGCAAAAGTGAGAGGCCGCGACACTAGCGGCAATTTGTGCTCAACTTATTGCGCGCTAAAAGACATTTAAATTATGTCCTGAGAAACGATCGAATATCTACGGTAAAGCCGAGACCCGTGTTCGCTAATTTTGACTCCCCTTCATTTTAGCGAAGTTTGTGGGGAATCATATTATGGCACTTACCGTGTTGTCCTTGTCAGGATGCGTAACAACAGAACAAAACTTACATATATTGCAGTAGAGTTATTTTATAATTATGTGAGAAAGACGTAAACAATTGTTCGAAAATGAACGGACTCTTTCGAAACTAGTCGCCATTAAGGACTATGTATACAGTCGTGAAAGGAAAGTAAATAAATAATAAAATACAGTTGCTGATGCTTTATGCCAAAGACGACTCGAATTAGACAAATTTGTAAAAGTGTTCTCGATGCATCCTGTCACATTTAATGTAGTGAAATCTGTAGCGCTTCCGTGTTGGCTTGTTTCGTTTAGCGCACCACAAAAAATGCGATCATAGCTACGCCTTTACTTGGAACAACATCTAACTTCATTTTCGGTTGCAGGATACATTTTTTAATAAAAGGTGGAGAAAAAATTAACTTAATGGGCAACTGGGAACAGTGCTGCCATACAGTAAAAGACAAAGGCTGATTTTCATAGCACATTATCCTGTTATTGTAACAAGCAAGGAAATATTATTTTATCCATACTGGATCGTGGCCGTTAAAGATTATCTGTGAAGAGCGGAACTGAGGCCATAACTAACACGGAGAATATTGCGAAGTGTGTGTGTGTGTGTGTGTGTGTGTGTGTGTGTGTGTGTAGCAGCGGTTTGTTTAGTATGGTATGTGTTTTTTTATTACACTTCGGCGCTTTGTGCTTCACCCTGGAAACACATAATGACCAAAACAAAAGTAATCGCTGCCCAGTAGAACAAACATAAGTGTATATAACTCTTTCACTTTACATCGTAAAAATGTAGGCACTTTAGCATATTTATCCTATCCACACAACATATAAAGTAGCGCTAAATACTGGTAATACTCTCATGCAGTGCTACTGACGAATATATTACTGTAATTAAAAAGGTTCGGCATCTCAAGATGACTATCATAGCCGGAAACCGGTAATGGCATTAAAATAAAGAATTTGTTGCTTGTTGCAGTCTTCACTAACAATAAAAATAAATTAATGAACTCCGCCACTTGGACGCTTTTAGGTAACAGCTGTCGACTTAGCTGAAATGTAATTTCGATGAATTTGTTCTCCTCTTTTCGGACAGACTTTTGCAAACAATATGAAAGTACAATCAGTGACATCTGCAACATTGTGGCGAAAACTGGGCTCTTGTTTGCTAATATATTTTTGGTTCAAGGTGAAACTAAAGCAAGAAGTATTTCTTGTAGCAGAATCAGGCCTACGTTCCAAGAGGACATTAGAAAAGTTTAGAGCTTCTTTTATAATTATTTTGTTCATAGACACGCTGTAATTTCATGCAAAACGTGTTGGATTTGTCTTAGAAACTTGGAGCGGTTCTGTTGATGCATCATTCCGATTCTTCAACAAGGAAAGTGTTTGCAGCTTTCTTTCGTTCCATGTATACATAGAGAAAGTTGTCTTCGTAATTTGGTAAGCCCTTGGAAAGATAGATTATTGGTCGAATGTCGAATGCAGTTTACCTCTACCGAGTTCCAAAGCTTCTATTTACGTCTCCAGACAGTCTGAGTAAACGTTGTCCCTGTTTCTTTAAAAAGCCATGGTCGATATCTTGCTGGTCCGAGTGTCAAAGGTTGAGATGTAATTATAGTGCCATCGATTAGATGTACAAACGTGAGAATGAACATGCGCCCCAACCACACTAATAATTTATGAGGGGAAAAAGAGAAGCGCTAGAAGTCAGTCAAGTACTGGGAGTAAAATTGTGTAGACATCATCATAAATAACAATCCAGCACAGGAAAAGTAAACATGTACCTTAATTTCCATACTGCCATTCATTTATATCATATGGAACTGTTTTACGGGGCAGATTTACACATATACACAAAGCATTCATTGCACAGAAATATGCTTTAAAGTTAACATCTGATGACCATCTTTGAACTTCACGTAGGCAACCGTTTAAAAAAAATAAAAAATAAAAAAAGACCTTCTTGTGAAGTTTGTTGTCAAGAATCGGGCACACGTTTAAGATAATAACAGTATTCAAAACATTAGAATCCAAAATCTTACCCTTGCAGAGAAAGGAACGAAGTATACAGTCAGGAAAATACTTGATCGCCTTCCTGTTGAATTAAATGTGCTAGCAGATAATGAAAATTTTAGGAACAAAGTTAAACAATTTTGCGTTGAGAATTACTTTTGTTCCGTAGATGAATTTCTAAATACTTACTTGAATTATTTTGGTTAACATTAGTCAAATAAATAACTGATGAATGGATACTGAATGTAATTGGGGAAAAAATAAATTGGTGGTAAAACTTATCTGAAGGAAGGTGTGTGTGAACTCTTATGGGACTTAACTGCTAAGGTCATCAGTCCCTAAGCTTACACACTACTTAACCTAAATAATCCTAAGGACTTAACATACACACCCATGCCCGAGGGAGGACTCGAACCTCCGCCGGGACCAGCCGCACAGTTCATGACTGCAGACCCTTAGAACGCTCGGCTAATCCCGCGCGGCTCTGAAGGAAGGGATCGGTTCGTAAGAAAAATCGTGAGGCATCGAGGAAACATGTTTGGTAATAGAAGAGAATATAGCGAGTTCGATTTTACGAAGAACACACAACGGCATTGTTCCCTTACCAAGCTTGCATTTATCGTGACTCTCTCGCACAGCATAAAGTTCGAAGCGACTGGGAAAAAGCCAAGCTGACTCCAATATATAAGAAGGGTGGAAAAGAACAGACCCACAAATTTACAGACCAATATCCCTAACTTCTGTTTACTGAAGGATCCTTGGCAATATCCCTAACTTCTGTTTACCGCAGGATCCTTGGACATATTCTCAGTTCAAATATAATAAACTTTCCTGAGACTGAGAAGCTTATGTCCACGAATTAGCATGGTTTTAGAAAGCATCGTTCGTGTGAAACTCAACTTGCTCTTTTCACGCATGATATACTAAGAGCTGAATGAAGGGCAACAGGCAGATTCCACATTTCTAGATTTCCAGAAACCGTTTGACACGGTGACCCATTGCAGGCTGTTAACGAAGGTACGAGCTTATGGAATAAATACACAGATACACTCCTGGAAATTGAAATAAGAACACCATGAATTCATTGTCCCAGGAAGGGGAAACTTTATTGACACATTCCTGGGGTCAGATACATCACATGATCACACTGACAGAACCACAGGCACATAGACACAAGCAACAGAGCATGCACAATGTCGGCACTAGTACAGTGTATTTCCACCTTTCGCAGCAATGCAGGCTGCTATTCTCCCATGGAGACGGTCGTAGAGATGCTGGATGTAGTCCTGTGGAACGGCTTGCCATGCCATTTCCACCTGGCGCCTCAGCTGGACCAGCGTTCGTGCTGGACGTGCAGACCGCGTGAGACGACGCTTCATCCAGTCCCAAACATGCTCAATGGGGGACAGATCCGGAGATCTTGCTGGCCAGGGTAGTTGACTTACACCTTCTAGAGCACGTTGGGTGGCACGGGATACATGCGGACGTGCATTGTCCTGTTGGAACAGCAAGTTCCCTTGCCGGTCTAGGAATGGTAGAACGATGGGTTCGATGACGGTTTGGATGTACCGTGCACTATTCAGTGTCCCCTCGACGATCACCAGTGGTGTACGGTCAGTGTAGGAGATCGCTCCCCACACCATGATATCGGGTGTTGGCCCTGTGTGCCTCGGTCGTATGCAGTCCTGATTGTGGCGCTCACCTGCACGGCGCCAAACACGCATACGACCATCATTGGCACCAAGGCGGAAGCGACTCTCATCGCTGAAGACGACACGTCTCCATTCGTCCCTCCATTCACGCCTGTCGCGACACCACTGGAGGCGGGCTGCACGATGTTGGGGCGTGAGCGGAAGACGGCCTAACGGTGTGCGGGACCGTAGCCCAGCTTCATGGAGACGGTTGCGAATGGTCCTCGCCGATACCCCAGGAGCAACAGTGTCCCTAATTTGCTGGGAAGTGGCGGTGCGGTCCCCTACGGCACTGCGTAGGATCCTACGGTCTTGGCGTGCATCCGTGCGTCGCTGCGGTCCGGTCCCAGGTCGACGGGCACGTGCACCTTCCGCCGACCACTGGCGACAACATCGATGTACTGTGGAGACCTCACGCCCCACGTGTTGAGCAATTCGGCGGTACGTCCACCCGGCCTCCCGCATGCCCACTGTACGCCCTCGCTCAAAGTCCGTCAACTGCACATACGGTTCACGTCCACGCTGTCGCGGCATGCTACCAGTGTTAAAGACTGCGATGGAGCTCCGTATGCCACGGCAAACTGGCTGACACTGACGGCGGCGGTGCACAAATGCTGCGCAGCTAGCGCCATTCGACGGCCAACACCGCGGTTCCTGGTGTGTCCGCTGTGCCGTGCGTGTGATCATTGCTTGTACAGCCCTCTCGCAGTGTCCGGAGCAAGTATGGTGGGTCTGACACACCGGTGTCAATGTGTTCTTTTTTCCATTTCCAGGAGTGTATATGAGTGGCTCAAAGACTTCTTAAATAATAGGACCCAGAATGTTGTCCTCGACGGCGACTGTTCACCAGAGACAAGAGTATCGTCAGGAGCGCCCAGGGAAGTGTTACAGGACAACTGTTGTTCTCTGTACAGTATACACATAATGATTTGGTGGACAGGGTGAGCGTTAGTCTACGGTGTTTGCCGATGATGATGCTGTGGTGTACGGTAAGGTGTCGAAGTCGAGCGACTGTAGGAAGCTACAAGACAGACAAAATTTCTAGTTAGTGTGATGAATGACAGCTAGCTCTAAATGTCGGAAAATGTAATTTAATGCGGATGAGTAGGAAGATCAAATCTGTAATGTACAGGGTGATTCAAAAAGAATACCACAACTTTAGGAATTTAAAACTCTGCAACGACAAAAGGCTGAGCTAAGCACTATCTGTCGGCGAATTAAGGGAGCTATAAAGTTTCATTTAGTTGTACATTTGTTCGCTTGAGGCGCTGTTGACTAGGCGTCAGCGTCAGTTGATGCTAAGATGGCGACCGCTCAACAGAAAGCTTTTTGTGTTATTGAGTACGGCAGAAGTGAATTGACGACATTTGTTCAGCGTGCATTTCGAACGAAGTATGGTGTTAAACCTCTTGATAGGTGGTGTATTAAACGTTGGTATAAACAGTTTACAGAGAATGGGTGTTTGTGCAAAGGGAAAAGTTCTGGACGGCCGAGAACGAGTGATGAAAATGTAGCACGCATCCAGCAAGCATTTGTTCGCAGCCCAGGAAAATCGACTCACAGAGCTAGCAGAGAGCTGCGAATTCCACAATCAACTGTATGGAGAGTCCTACGAAAAAGGTTAGTTATGAAACCTTATCGTCTGAAACGTCAACTACCCGAGGCGATGGATCGGCCGCCAGGCAGCCCGTGACAGAGCACTTCATCACTGACCTCCAAGAAGCCCTGATCTTACCCCCTGCGATTTTTTCTTATGGGGGTATGTTAAGGATATGGTGTTTCGGCCACCTCTCCCAGCCACCATTGATGATTTGAAACGAGAAATAACAGCAGCTATCCAAACTGTTACGCCTGATATGCTACAGAGATTGTGGAACGAGTTGGAGTATCGGGTTGATATTGCTAGAGTGTCTGGATGGGGCCATGTTGAACATCTCTGAACTTGTTTTTTAGTGAAAAAAACTTTTTTAAATACTCTTTGTAATGATGTATAACAGAAGGTTATATTATGTTTGTTTCATTAAATACACATTTTTAAAGTTGTGGTATTCTTTTTGAATCACCCTGTATTACTAGTCTCTCGTTTGACACATTGAAGTCGTTAAATATGTGGGAGTAACGTTGTAAACCGATATGAGATAGAGCGAGCATGTGAGAGGTGTGGTAGGGAAGGCAAATGGGCGACTTCAGTTTCTTGGGAGAATTTTGGGAAAGAGACCGCATATAGAACGCTGGTACTACCTGTTCTTGAATACTGGTCGAGTGTTTGGGATCCGTACCAGGACCGATTAAAGGAAGATATAGATGCAATTCAGAGGCGGGCTGTTAGATTTGTTACCGACAGGTTCGAACAACACGTAAGTGTTACGGAGGGAACTCAAATGGGAGTCCGTGGAGGAAAGGCGTCAATCTTTTCGAGAAACACTATTGAGACAATTTACAGTATCAGCATTTGAAGCTGACTGCCGAACGACTCTACATCTACATCTATATCTACATCCACATTTTTACTCAGCAAGCCACCCAACGGTGTGCGGCGGAGGGCACTTTACGTGCCACTGTCATTACCTCCCTTTCCCGTTCCAGTCGTGTATGGTTCGCGAGAAGAACGACTGCCGGAAAGCCTCCGTCAGCGCTCGAATCTCTCTAATTTTACATTCGTGATCTCCTCGGGAGGTATAAGTAGGTGAAAGCAATGTATTCGATACCTCATCCAGAAACACACCCTCTCGAAACCTGGACAGCAAGCTACACCGCGATGCAAGCGCCTCTCTTGCAGAGTTTACTAAACATCTCCGTAACGCTATCACGCTTACCAAATAACCCAGTGACGAAACGCACCGCTCTTCATTGGATCTTCTCTATCTCCTCTGTCAACCCGACCTGGTACGGATCCCACACTGATGAGCAATACTCAAGTATAGGTCGAACGAGTGTTTTGTAAGCCACCTCCTTTGTTGCTGGACTACATTTTCTAAGGACTCTCCCAGTGAATCTCAACCTGGCACCCGCCTTACCAACAATTAATTTTATATGATCATTCCACTTCAAATCGTCCCGTACGCATAGTCCCAGATATTTTACAGAAGTAACTGCTACCAGTGTTTGTTCCGCTATCATATAATCATACAATAAAGGATCTTTTTTTCTATGTATTCGCAATAAATTACATTTGTCTATGTTTAGGGTCAGTTGTCACTCCCTGCACCAAGTGCCTATCCGCTGCAGATCTTCCTGCATTTCGCTGCAATTTTCTAATGCTGCAACTTCTCTGTATACTACAGCATCATCCGCGAAAAGCCGCATGGAACTTCCGACACTATCTACTAGGTCATTTATATATATATTGTGAAAGGCAATGGTCCTATAACACTCCCCTGTAGCGCGCCAGAGGTTACTTTAACGTCTGTAGACGTCTACTGCTGCCAACATACATTGCGCATAAGGACCAAGAAGGTAAGACACGAGAAATTAGGTCCCATACGGAGGCGAACAGAGATTCATTTTAGCCTTGCTTTATTTGCGGTGGAACAGTAAAGGAAATGGCAAGTAGTGTTACAAGTACCCTCTGCCACGTACCGTACGATGGCTTGCGGAGTATCTATGGTGATGTAGAATTTCTAAATATTTACTTGAATTTAAAAAAATAAATAAATAACTGATAAGAGTTACTGAATCTAACTGCGTAGAAAGTAAGTTTGTGGCACAACGTGTCCAAAGGAAGGGATCGCTTCATAAGACAAGTCTCGAGGCACTGAGTAAGCATCAGTCTGGCAACAGACGAGAATACAGTTGGCAAAAGTAGCAGTGACTGACGCTTGACTACAGTAAGCATTATGAAGAAATGAAGAAGCTTGCAGAGAACATATTGGCATACTGAGCTGCATCAAATCAGTCTCGTGTGCTGCCCTGCCCGTCTGGGACCCTTACAAGACAGGACTGATCGATGAAATAGAGAAGATCGGAAGAAGAAGAGCACGTCTGGTTACAGGAGCCTGCCATCCACAGCTGTTAATTTTGGCCCGCTGCATACGATTCTGTTCATTGCACATGAAAACAGTTGTGGATGTCATGGTACTTTCGGGACCTGTAGATGACACCTTGTGGTATCGAAACTGATTGCATGTGATAAAAAATGGTAATTGACATTACGTTCAAATACAGCAGCTGTTTCTGTTATCTTTACTCAATCACATTTATACCATAGCTTGTAACAAATTTGTAGCTGCGATCACAGCCTTGACAAAACTTTCGTAAATTTGTCGGTACGAAGATCGCACCACGCGAGCTAGGGACGTCACGTGACCGCTTTCCGATTTCAGCCGAGTGCCAGAAGTACTTCCTGAATTTAGCCACTCGCTATAAAGGCTCCTTTGAAAAAAATTAAATTTGTTTACTACTACTACTACTAGGCTAGTTACTGTTTAGCTCTACAGGACCTTTATACTGAAATGTTTACCACACCACCTAGTATTGTCTTTCTATGTGTGTGAGTAACTGTATGTTCACTGTTGTACACAGGGCGATGTGTGAAACTGATAGCGATTACACGCTTCCGCTGTTGTAAATATCTGCTCCAGTGCTGCAGATACCGTGTTGAGTTGAAAGTGGTAACCAAAGTACAGAGAAATATTCTTCGGGGCTCTGTTGCATAGCAAATCAGAGTGCTTTCAGTTCTGGGAAATGTCCAGGTACAATTGTGAATTTGAATGATCCATGAAGTGACTTCTTTTCCGAAGAAAGCATCGAACTATTTGGCTCTGAGCACTATGGGACTTAACAGCTATGGTCATCAGTTAGAACTACTTAAACCTAACTAACCTAAGGACATCACACAACACCCAGGCATCACGAGGCAGAGAAAAATCCCTGACCCCGCCGGGAATCGAACCCGGGAAACCGGGCGCGGGAAGCGAGAACGCTACCGCACGACCACGAGCTGCGGCCTCGAACTATTTCACAAGAACTGAACGCTCCCGTCGGAACTGTTCTCAAGCTGGTATTTATTATTAAATCACAATAGAAGTATACGCTGGTTGGACAATAACACGTACCTTCTTGAAATGAACAATATTTTATTGTTCTATTAACTGATTTCCTTCCATATACACATATATTTTACAATGTGAATAAAAATCTCGCAATGGCGTCGATTTTTACATCACAATAATGGCTCTCCTCATGTAAAATTGCTCTTAACAAGAACAAAAGCTATATCCTAAGAATAATTGTGTGTGCGCTGACCGCCACAGAGTAATAAACAATATCTTTGTCTCTCTCTCTCTCTCTCTCTCTCTCTCTCTCTCTCTCGCACTGTCACAGCAAGTTACGTAGTAATAGACGGCAAATCATCGAGTAAAACTGAAGTGATATCAGGTGTTCCCCAGGGAAGCGTCCTGGGACCTCTGCTGTTCCTGATCTATATAAATCACCTGGGTGACTATCTGAGCAGTTCTCTTAGGTTTTTCGCATATGATGCTGTAATTGACTGTCTAGTAAGGTCATCTGAAAACCAGTATCAGTTGCAAAGCGATTTAGAAAAGATTGCTGTATGGTGTGGCAGGTGGCAGTTGACGCTAAATAACGAAAGGTGTGACGTGATCCACATGAGTTCCAAATGAAATCCGTTGGTATCCGATTACTCGATAAATAGTACAATTCTCAAGGCTGTCAATTCAACTAAGTACCCGGGTGTTAAAATTACGAACAACTTCAGTTGGAAAAACCACATAGATAATATTGTGGGGAAGGCGAGCCAAAGGTTGCGTTTCATTGGCGGGACACTTAGAAGATGCAACAAGTCCACTAGACAGACAGCTTACACTACACTCGTTCGTCTTCTGTCAGAATATTGCTGCGCGGTGTGGGATCCTTACCAGATGGGATTGACGGAGGACATCGAAAGAGTGCAAAAAAGGGCAGCTCGTTTTGTATTATCACGTAGTAGGGGAGAGAGTGTGGCAGATATGATACGTGAGTTGGGATGGAAGTCATTAAAGCAAACACGTTTTTCGTCGCGGCGAGATCTATTTACGAAATTTCGGTCACCAACATTCTCTTCCGAATGCGAAAATATTTTGTTGAGCCCAACCTACATAGGTAGGAATGATCGTCAAAATAAAATAAGAGAAATCAGAGCTCGAACAGAAAGGTTTAGGTGTTCGTTTTTCCCGCGCGCTGTTCGGGAGTGGAATGGTAGAGACATAGTATGATTGTGGTTCGATGAACCCTCTGCCAAGCACTTAAATGTGAATTGCAGAGTAATCATGTAGATGTACGAGGTGCGGCTAGAAAAAATCCGGACTGATGCTGGAAAAAACATTAATTTACAATTATTTACAATTTCATGTTATCTCCTTCAATGTACTCTCCTCCTCGGTCTCTACACCGCTCCATACGAATTTTCCAGTGTTCATAGCAATGCTGCAGATCATTTTCGGTAAGTCCATACATTACTTCCGTCGCTTTTTCTTTTACTGCTTCAACAGTCTCAAATCTAGTTCCTTTCAAAGCTGACTTGACTTTAGGGAAAAGAAGAAAGTCACAGGGGGCCAAATCAGGTGAGTAGGGTGGATGATCTAAGATGGGAATGTTGTGTTTTGCCAAAAACGTCTTCACTGACAACGCACTGTGAGCTGGGGCATTGTCTTGGTGAAGGATCCATGACTTTTTTCTCCACAAATCGTTACGTTTTCTCCGTACTCGCTCACGTAGGGTAGCCAGGACGCTAATGTAGTAATGCTGATTCACTGTTTGTCCCTCTGGTACCCAATCAATGTGCACAATCCCTTTGATGTAAAAAAAAAAAACAATCATCATTGCCTTGAATTTCGATTTTGACATTCGTGCTTTTTTTTGTCGTGGAGAACCAGGAGTTTTCCAATGCATCGATTGGCGTTTAGTTTCGGGATCGTAAGTAAAAAACCACGATTCATCGCAAGTAATAACATTTTGTAAGAAGGTGGGATCACAAAATTTGATGTTAACACGCTGTTCTTTCTGTACACTCAACATTTTCCGAAGCACAGACAAAACGTCAACTACTTAAAACAGACGCCACGGGCAGACTGAGTGCAGGAGGCAGATGAAACTCGAGCAGTAGGCGGAGCGAGAGTCACGTGACAGGCCACGTGACTTTCAGCCTTATTGCATTCGTTTTATTGTTTCACCAGTACTAGTCCGGTTTTTTTCTAGCCACACCTCGTAGATGTAGATGACACATCATATCGTCCTACGGTAACACTCTGCTAGAAGGGAAGCACGTTATTCCGCAAAGCCTCTGTAGAACCGCACATCAGTCTGGACCACACATCGCTGCCGCCTCGACGGTCGGCACCTGACCGCTCCTTACGCAGAGCTCGGGTGCCACTGCCCCCTCGTCATCCGCGCTCCGCTGAGTCAGAGGACCTCTGGCGTAGCGCCCATTACGACCGGCCCGGCGTCAGGTTTACGAGCCTCCTCCTGCTGGAGCCTTTGTCCCTCTCCTGCAGCAGCGCCTCACCTCGCCTCACCTCTCCTCTGCCATCCTCCGGCGGAAGCCAGACGCGGGTGCTGCGTCGGCGGCTGCATTTAATATTCCCCTCGGTGATCCATTTTACGACTGCTCTAGAAGTTGCGGCGAGACTGTCTCCGATCGTCTAGCGTCCGCGTACGTAGCGGACAATCTGCAAACGGAAATACCGGCTGTGCAGCATACGTACTTGCACAAAAAACTCTCTGTCAATCGAGACTGAAATCTTGGAAATGATAATATGACAATATTCCTTCCCTATAAATGGTAATATGACAATATTCCTTCCCTCAGTATATCTGAGGGGTAGGAACACGGGGTCTGTCGAATGGAACGAACAGTCTAAGGAGACAAAATTGTTAAGGCTTTCGTAGCCACTTGTTGACAAACTGCCTATTGGCTTCTGTCTCGGGTTCTTCGGCCGACGTTCATCTAATGATTTTTCTGACGTTTCGCCAGCACGAGTGGCTGGCATTGTCAAAGCTTCACCCTCCATTGCCGGTGGTGAACTGGAGGCGAGCTCGCGGCCGCAGACTATATGTACCTGGCGCGCCAACGTCCGAGGGCTTCTCCGCGGTCATTTCCGGTGCGGTTCTCCTCTTGCTACCTGCGACGGTCGTTCGCTGCAGTACGGGAAGGCACGATCCGTTTACCTTAAGGCTTTCCTCTTTCTTGTTGAAACCGTTCGCGTGTTTTTTGGATTTCTACAGCTTCTCTGAACAAGCGCGTGTGATAGTGCTTCTCTACAGCCACAACTTACGTGTCGGCGAATTTTATTACGTGGTCGGTCTCATTCAGTGCGTGCTCTGCCACGGCCGATTTCTCCACCTGCCCCAACCCGCAATGTCGCTTATGCTCTTTGATCCTGGTGTTAATGGATCGTCCAGTCATTCCGACATAAACTTTTCCGCGTGTGCAAGGTATACGGTATATTCCCGACATTGCAAGTGGGTCTCTTTTCTCCTTCGCCGATCTAAGACACTCTTTGATCTTCCTTGTCGGTTTGAAAATCGTCTTTACGCCGTGTTTGCGCAATATACGGCCGATTCTGTCCGTCACTCTGGGAATGTATGGCAGAAAGGCCGTACCCGACATTTCTTCTTCTGGTTCCTTACTTCGCCGAGTGTTTGACTCTGTTACACTTCTAATGTAATTTGTGGAGTACCCATTGCTCCTCAGAACAGTTTCCAGGTGTTGCATTTCTCGTTTGAGGTGTTGAGGCTCACATATTCGTCCTGCTCTCGTTACGAGCGTACTAATCATGCCTCTTTTCTGGCTCGGGTGGTGGTTTGACAGTTTGTGCAGGTATCGGTCCGTGTGTGTCGGTTTTCGATACACGCTGTGTCCCAGGTTTTCGCCGTCCCTTGTGACCAGCACATCAAGAAATGGCAGTTTCTTGTCCTTTTCTACTTCCATGGTAAATGTTATGTTGGCATGGAGGCTGTTCAAGTGTCTCAGGAATTCACCGAGCTGTTCTTCACCATGGCTCCACACCACGAAAGAAGCCAATAGGCAGTTTGTCAGTCTAAGGAGAGCAGAATTTGGATTCAAAGCAGTCCAAGGCTAGACGATGTAACGAGTTGTAGCATACATCACTCTGGACATACTGCCTTGGATAGTAAATGACTGTTTCAGTATATCAGTTGTGGATGACGAACTGCGACTTTGATTTAAACTGGCGTTTATCTGGTAATAAATATGCAACCAGTCACTTTATACGATTTATTCAACCGTGAGCACGGTTTCGAACCACTGCAAGCGCATATTACCAGATAAGGGCCAATGGGTCGCTGTTCATGCTTAGAGGCGGTAAGGGCCACACGAGAGTACAAGTTCTTCTTTCTTCTTGTAGTGTTCAACCCTGATGTTGCGTTCGCTGTTTTATTCAGTGGTCTGGTATTTAACTAATTTGTAAATGAAAATGATAACCTTATTTTATTACATTCAGTAATTACTAAATAATTTTTCTCCCGGCTAAAGACTGGGTCAAGTTGCTAAAGAACTCCAAGTTAACGTTGTGTTAAAGTATTGTCTGTAAGTTGTGTAAGTGTCACTAAATCAGAGTTCATACAACAGATTCTATACAACTATTGATTATGATGGAAGCAGTTATCTTCAGCAGATCATTAAAACCACCGAATATCAGCCGCGCACAACACTGACGTATGTTACCTGAAACAATGTTCTTCGCAACTCGTGCTTCATTAATTTCGGCTCCATACATCAGCTAGAGAAGTTTGTTATAAGGATCGTGCTATGATTACTGTTTTTAAAGAACCAATCTGATTCGAATTATTTTCATTAATAGGAATTCCGGACCACCGGTGCACATTTATTTTTACACATTTGTATTACCTTCGGCATTTATGTCTCCATAGTTGCGTAATTTGAATTTGCCGCTGAGATAATTGTTAAGATGGCGGCAGACAATTGATAGAGACTTTCTATTGTTAGAGCAAATAGGATAAGTATTTGAAATGCTTATTAAACTTTACTTTCGTATTGTGCACTATTTAGACTTCATCAAGCAAACATATGATGTTTTTCTAAGGAAAACATAGACAAAAAACGCGATACAAATCGCTGTCATCAATGGCTGCGCTCCTTGCAGGGGAAAGAAATAATTAACACAGGTAATGCTTACTGAGAGAGGAATTAAAGTTACACATAATTATTCACTCATATTTATAATAATAATGAACTCTATTCTCAAGTAATAATTAACAAATAATTACAATTTCTTAACAGACCTCAGTTTGATATGCGTCCGCAACCTACAAAAGCCAACCAACAAAAGGTAAAAACAAAGGAAGACAAACGCAGATCATAAAAGGAATTTACAAGTATCACTGTCTTTGTATGATACACATCGATATGTCCAATTACATCATAAAATATTATATAAATAATTAATATTTATCATCGTTTTCACTGTTTTTTATATGTCGAATAGATAATGTTTATAACTGTTAGAGGCATAATTTCTTCTCGTCGCACTGTAGCTAAAATTTATCTCGTCGATGTTACACTGAGGTTGGTTTGCAGCAGAGCCCCATTCCACTCTTCTGTCTTCCTTCCTCTTCATTTCTACATATGTGTTACATCCAACTTCATTCATGATCTGTTGCATGTATGATATCCTTGGTCCCCCCCACTGATTCCTTCTCTCAATACCTCCTTCTACTATTGTTCCAATGATGTTGTTGTGTCGTAGGATGTGCCCTACAAGCTTGTCACTCCTTGTTTGGATGTGCCTCCACAGAGATCTGGTTTCCTGTAATCTTCCAAGCACCTCTTCATTTGTTATTTTGTCTGTCCAGTTGATCTTCATCATCCTTCTATAGCACCACATCTCCAGGGCCTCTAGCCGTCTTCTCTCTTCCAGTTGTCCAAGTTTTACATCCGTATAGGGCCACACTTCAAACGAAACCTTTCATGATACGTTTCCTTATTTTCAGACTGATGTTGCTTTCATCGTTTTCACTGTTTTTTTTTTATATGTCGAATAGATAATGTTTATAACTGTTAGAGGCATAATTTCTTCTCGTCGCACTGTAGCTAAAATTTATGTCGTGGATGTTACACTGAGGTTGGTTTGCAGCAGAGCCCCATTCCTCTCTTCTGTCTTCCTTCCTCTTCATTTCTACATATGTGTTACATCCAACTTCGTTCATGATCTGTTGCATGTATGATATCCTTGGTCGCCCCCACTGATTCCTTCTCTCAATACCTCCTTCTGCTATTGTTCCAATGATGTTGTGTCGTAGGATGTGCCCTACAAGCTTGTCACTTCTTGTTTAGATGTGCCTCCACAGAGATCTGTTTTCCCAGATAACGTTATCAAGTGCCTTTTCCATGGCTACAAAGACAGTATAAGTACAGATTAGGATGTTTTATTTATTTTATGTGGCCATTTTCAACCTTATAGGCGATATGGGTCACGCGAGAGTGTGTAGGTATGTTTTTTTTTTTTTTTTTTTTTTTTTTTTTTAAGTCCGGGGTGATAGGTTACAATACAGCATCACCGGTCTATTGCGGTCTAACTGTGTTGGTGAGCCAGTAAATTTCCACTGTGCAGTGACTGCGTCACTGAAATTCACTTTGGAGGTGTGGCGGTGGGACTCGTGGTCCCGTACCACCCTCTGACGGTGATAGTACTACATGAGTCAGGCAGAATTTATTGCCTGTGATGTAGGTATGAAGCCGAACAAGATATTTGAAGCGTAATCGCGCGCAACTGACTGCGAGAAATCAGGATTATCCAAGATATTTGAAGCGTAATCGCGCGCAACTGACTGCGAGAAATCAGGATTATCGCTGACGCTATCTCTATTCCTTGAACTAAGAGAGCTTTGTTTCGATGTTAACTATTGTGAAAAGACATAGTCTAGCTTCTGATCTTAATGAGTATGGACGAATGTATTACGGCTTAAGAGAGAAGGCACTGTTGCGAGACCACCATCTTTGATTGTGAGGCATTTTCTGACTTTGTGCGACAATAATAAGCCAATAAACCAATTTCTTGGCAACATAAACAAGGTGTGTATTGGGTAAATCATTCTCCATCTTCTGGTTTAACGTTTTCAAATATTTGTGCATGCCTACGAGACATTTCTTTCGATTGTGGAAGCCCAAACCTGCGAACTCTATACGGTCATTATTATGTTAAGACTTTTAAACAAATCCACTTTAACGGACAGACTTCCATAGAAAGGAGAATTGCATCGTAGTTAACGGAGACTAATATTCCTGCAGATTCAGCACGCAGTTCGACGACCGGCAGAGACATCGAGTACAGCTTACAGTCAGCATGCAACAGCAGATCTTTAGTCTACCATGCATAATCCCCTGAACATAAAAGTCGTCTAGTGAGATCTGTTTGGTTATTCATTCATTTCAAAGACCTAAACTCTTTTCCTAGAGAGAACTAATCCCTTGAATCAGTAATAATAATAATAATAATAATTAAATCAAAGCAGTAATTAAATTAATAGTAATAATAACGAGTTCCTCACTTCAAATATCTCGGTGAGATCATAGAACCAACAGGGTTGAAAGCACAGAAAGTTTTGTTACAAAAGCTCAAACCAGAATATGGGAGAACGCGTGAAATCTACAACAAGAAATGTATGTACGTTCATACAAAGATCAAACATTACAACACGTGATAAAGAATATTCCAAGGATAGACGAAGTCAAATATGACTTGGAAAAGTCACAGATAGGAACATCAGACATGCTAGACAGGAAACTTTACCTTCAGAAGATAAATAGATTGGTTGTAAAGCCAGAAAATGAAGTCCCTAAAAGATCAGGGACCAAGTGGTCAGAAGAAAGGAAGAAAGAACATAATGAAAGAATGTATGGGATATTAGAAAGGCGAATCATAAATGTAATGCGTGATCCGACAGGGTCCGTACGGACATAATAATAATAATAATAAAAGCTGTTCATCGAGGCTACTTTTTGTATCTGAAAGGAAATTTTTAACACAGATCTCCATACAATAACTGGGTTCAGGGTGAAGCAATGACTTCTCTCATGAATCATTCCATCTCAGTTAAATTATACCAATTTACCTTTCACCTGAGAGGGAGTTACAGTTCCATTAATTGTTATATTCGTCTCAGCACAATACATGTAACCGTTTCGACTAGCCAGTCGTCATCTTGAGACGGCTAATAGATGGAAGAAGCAAAGATTCACAGTATCTATGAAAAATACCAAGTAACCGCGTAAAGATTTTTTTGTCATTACATAGTTAGTTACGGCATCGTGAAATACTCGTCTGATATTGCTCAGAAAAATATAAAAAATACAAAGAAATGAGTTTAGCGATAAACCTAACACTAAAATTACTGACCACGTAATCGACTAAGTGAAGGAAGGGCAGTATTCTTTTTTTAAATTTATTTATGAATTTGGCCAGCTATGGACCTTTTTCTTCCATTCTTCCTAGTACTTCTTCATTTTCTCGCCAACTGCTCGTCTCTGCTCATCTGTCCACACTGTCTTGGGTCGAGGTTTTGGCTCATCTTCTTCATAGTTTGCGTTTCCTATCAGTAGCCTGAAGTGATTCCTGTCACGTATTATTTATTTCTTCTGTAACACCTATTTTGTTGGCGTCTTTCTTTACTGCTTCTATCCATCCTACAGTTTTTTTCAGCTTACTAACGTAATTAAAAATTTTCTTTGGAAAGTATTGTATGGTGGAAAAAGCAAGTAATATATAAGCAGCACACTAGCACACGCAAAAGTGTCATTCCTTGCTAAAACAAGTCTTCTAGTACCAGACATAGGGGGAAGAAATTACTGAGAACGTACGAGGGGCATTCGATAAGTAATGCAACACATTTTTCTCGGCCAATTTCAATTGGAGAAACGGTGAATTTTTTGTGTGACTTCCTGGAATATGATCGCTTCAGCCCCAATAGTTTTATGAAGTTTGTAACCTCCCCCTCACTTATCGACCTTAATGACAGTGAAAAATTAAACCACGTGTACCTAATGGAAATTTGGGAAAAGCAATCGTCACCGAAGTTAATCTGTCGGTAAAGAGGGAGGAAAGGGTTACATCTAAATGAAAGGAAAAATGAAATTAAACTGGTGGAAATTAATTTTGAAAAGGGGTAAAGTTAATAAAGAAAGTAAATGTGCGGCCGTTACGTTAACAATCAGCTAGCGGTAATTAGATATTTGAGATTTGGGGAAAATTACGGTCGCCAGTCCTATGGACAATTACTATAGTAACTGAAAAAGAATGGTTATTACACATATAATTAGCACTACAAGCGTGGCAACTGAAGGTTGACACGTGCAGTGTGAAAACTGAAAGTTTGTCAGAAGTAATAAATTTCGCTACACTCTGACTTAATTTAGCAAAAGAATTAATAAAACAGGAAGATCGAAAGTTAATTTAGTGACTGAAGTTAATGGTGAGCTTTCGTTCTGAAGCACATCGAAATTCAGTAAAATACGGTTAGTCTTGGACTACCTCAACAATCATTTCAAAAGCTACTTGAGTCTACGCAATTTAGAAATAAGAGATTTAGCTTTGAACTTGAATTAAATGATTCTGAACAATTAACAATAGTAAAATTTAGTACGTACCAAGCTGAGCTGCAGTCACAGGTAAGCTAAAATACGGTAACAAAACTCGCACTCTTAATTCGTGCTTGTGTAATCTGAATATAGTAGCCAGCTATGAATACTTTAACTGAACTTTGAAATTAAAGCAGCGAAATTGAATTATGTTACTTTAATGCTGGCGTTTGAATATCAACGATACTCGGGTTCATTTCGGAAAAGGAAGGGACCCTGCTTGGCAATGCAATTGGGACAATGAGCAACACAGGTTCATGCTAAGTTTCTGTAATTTTGTGATGCAACAATTTTAAAAGTTTGAAAAGCTGAGGTCTGCCATACAGTTCTAAAACTTAACGTGCGTCCAGTCTTCCTTGTTGGTTGATTGAAGGTTTGAAGCCGTCGATCGAGGAGGTGGCGACAGTCACTCATTGTCGGCCGTCGCTGTTGCAGAAGCTGGATGTTGGCGCGCCTTCTTCTCGACACGGTCACCAGACGAAACGGGCTCTTGATGTGCGCCAGCTAATGCTTCCCGTACGCGACACCATGTCAGAAACTATCATCGCAAGTCGAGCGCAATTACATGCTGCCAAACCCCGAAAGCGCGGCAACTCGCGGGAGCTTCACACAACACACCTGCTCCACTCGTTACTCCAGCCAGACTCCCTCTCTCTCTGCCCGCGCTCCACGCGACAAAGTTAACACTACCAAAGATCCTAAACACTCTGGTTCTTCACACGACCTATCGGCGTATTCGTTCGATAGCATAGTTTTCCCTAGGCAAGACCCAGCGTAAAAATACAAATAATATTTACAAAACAAACCAATTATACATAGACATAAATCCATAAATATATATATATATATATATATATATATATATATATATATATATATATATATATACATTCCTGGAAATGGAAAAAAGAACACATTGACACCGGTGTGTCAGACCCACCATACTTGCTCCGGACATCGCGAGAGGGCTGTGCAAGCAATGATCACACGTACGGCACAGCGGACACACCAGGAACCGCGGTGTTGGCCGTCGAATGGCGCTAGCTGCGCAGCATTTTTGCACCGCCGCCGTCAGTGTCAGCCAGTTTGCCGTGGCATACGGAGCTCCATCGCAGTCTTTAACACTGGTAGCATGCCGCGACAGCGTGGACGTGAACCGTATGTGCAGTTGACGGACTTTGAGTGAGGGCATATAGTGGGCATGCGGGAGGCCGGGTGGACGTACCGCCGAATTGCTCAACACGTGGGGCGTGAGGTCTCCACAGTACATCGATGTTGTCGCCAGTGGTCGGCGGAAGGTGCACGTGCCCGTCGACCTGGGACCGGACCGCAGCGACGCACGGATGCACGCCAAGACCGTAGGATCCTACGCAGTGCCGTAGGGGACCGCACCGCCACTTCCCAGCAAATTAGGGACACTGTTGCTCCTGGGGTATCGGCGAGGACCATTCGCAACCATCTCCATGAAGCTGGGCTACGGTCCCGCACACCGTTAGGCCATCTTCCGCTCACGCCCCAACATCGTGCAGCCCGCCTCCAGTGGTGTCGCGACAGGCGTGAATGGAGGGACGAATGGAGACGTGTCGTCTTCAGCGATGAGAGTCGCTTCTGCCTTGGTGCCAATGATGGTCGTATGCGTGTTTGGCGCCGTGCAGGTGAGCGCCACAAGCAGGACTGCATATGACCGAGGCACACAGGGCCAACACCCGGCATCATGGCGTGGGGAGCGATCTCCTACACTGGCCGTACACCACTGGTGATCGTCGAGGGGACACTGAATAGTGCACGGTACATCCAAACCGTCATCGAACCCATCGTTCTACCATTCCTAGACCGCCAGGGGAACTTGCTGTTCCAACAGGACAATGCACGTCCGCATGTATCCCGTGCCACCCAACGTGCTCTAGAAGGTGTAAGTCAACTACCCTGGCCAGCAAGATCTCCGGATCTGTCCCCCATTGAGCATGTTTGGGACTGGATGAAGCGTCGTCTCACGCGGTCTGCACGTCCAGCACGAACGCTGGTCCAACTGAGGCGCCAGGTGGAAATGGCATGGCAAGCCGTTCCACAGGACTACATCCAGCATCTCTACGATCGTCTCCATGGGAGAATAGCAGCCTGCATTGCTGCGAAAGGTGGATATACACTGTACTAGTGCCGACATTGTGCATGCTCTGTTGCCTGTGTCTATGTGCCTGTGGTTCTGTCAGTGTGATCATGTGATGTATCTGACCCCAGGAATGTGTCAATAAAGTTTCCCCTTCCTGGGATAATGAATTCACGGTGTTCTTATTTCAATTTCCAGGAGTGTATATATATATATATATATATATATATATATATATATATATATATATATATATATATATATATATATACAAATAGTAAAACAATTACAATATGCGAAGACACAGAAATGTTATATATTCAGGCAACAAAAATAAGGAAAACAAATTAATAGTACAATAGATGGAAATAGGAGGATATGCATTTCCGGCGTTACAAGTTCTGGCGAGTGGCGGCGTTTTTCGTAACCTTCAAAATAGGATCTGTAACGGAGGAGCGTTCCACGTACAGAGCTGTCATTACGTTTCTTTTTTAGCTGAAAACAGGAGCATCACAGATATTCTTAGGCGTTTGCAGAATTTCCACGATGATCCGGCAGTGAACAAAATCGCGGTGAGTCGTTGTGCAAGGGGTCTGTCATCATGGCAACGAGGTCATTCACTTGTCAGCTTGAATTTGTTTTAGAGATTTTTATATTTAATTAGAGTAATGTTTTTTTGAGAAACTTTGTCTTAAACTTTAATGCTGTGTGTTTCCTTTTAATCGTGAGCTCAGTCGTAGATGCCGGCTTGGAGTAAGACCAAAGATTATAATCTGTGGCCTAGTTATTTTTCTCGTTGAAGTACGAGGCTTATTGGATTCTGATTGCTTCGCTGGTGGTTGTTTAAATATTACTGCTTTGTAAAATATATTTTAGTCTTTTATTATTTTAATAGCTAGCCTAAAAGTTTAATGCTAAATGAGCTGATGTTCGTCTACCCTGGTTTAAGATCAAGTCTGGAAGCGCAATAACATATATATATTACCAAGGAATGAAACTTGCTCAGACAGTTATATTGTAATAAAGACAATCATGGCCGGCCGGGGTGGCCGAGTGGTTCTAGGCGCTACAGTCTGGGATTGCGTGAACGCTACGGTCGTAGGTTCGAATCTTGCCTCGGGCATGGATGTGTGTGATGTCCTTAGGGTAGTTAGGTTTAAGTAGTTCTAAGTTATAAGGGACTGATGACCTCAGAAGTTAAGTCCTATAGTGCTCAGAGCCAGTTGAAAGACAATAATGTTTGAGAATTGTGGCATAGTCCTTTCATTAACTGAGCCTTTCCTCTGCTAGCGTAAAGTTGCGCTACAACGTTGGTCCTGTTTAGATGCGTTTCTTAATAACATCGTCGACGTTCATTCTGCATGTTCCCCACAGTCGATAATGAACAAAATGAGAGCATATGGACTATCAGACCAATTGTGTGATTGGATTGAAAACCTCCTAGATAACAGAACGCAGCATGTCATTCTCAATGGAGAGATGTCTTCTGAAGTAAGAGTAATTTCAGGTGTGCCGCAGGGGAGTGTCGTAAGACCGTTGCTATTCACAATATACATAAATGACCTTGTGGATAACATCGGAAGTTCACTGAGGCTTTTTACGGATGATGCTGTGGTACATCGAGAGGTTGTAACAATGGAAAATTGTAATGAAATGCAGGAGGATCTGCAACGAATTGACGCATGGTGAAGGGAATGGCAATTCAATCTGAATGTAAAGTGTAATGTGCTGCGAATACATAGAAAGAAAGATCCTTTATCATTTAGTACAATATAGCAGGTCAGCAACTGGAAGCAGTTAATTCCATAAATCATCTGGGCGTAGGCATTAGGAATGATTTAAAATGGAATGATCATATAAAGTTGATCGTCGGTAAAGCAGATGCGAGACTGAGATTCATTGGAAGAATCCTAAGGAAATGCAATCCGAAAACAAAGGAAGTAGGTTACAGTACACTTGTTCTCCCACTGCTTGAATACTGCTCACAAGCGTGGGATCCGTACCAGATAGGGTTGATAGAAGAGATAGAGAAGTGCCAACGGAGAGCAGCGCGCTTCGTTACAGGATCATTTAGTAATTGCGAAAGCGTTACGGAGATGATAGATAAACTCCAGTGGAAGACTCTACAGGAGAGACGCTCAGTAGCTCGGTACGGACTTCTGTTGAAGTTTCGAGAACATACCTTCACCGAGGAGTCAAGCGATATATTGCTCCCTCCTACGTATATCTCGCGAAGAGAGCATGAGGAAAGAATCTGAGAGATTAGAGCCCACACAGAGGCATTCCGAGGAGTCAAGCAGTATATTCCTCCCTACTACGTATATCTCGCGGAGAGACCACGAGGATAAAATCAGAGAGATTAGAGCCCACACAGAGGCATACCGACAATCTTTCTTTCACGAACGACACGAGACTGGAATAGAAAGGAGAACCGATAGATTTACTCCAAGTACCCTCCGCCATACACCGTCAGGTGGCTTGCGGAGTATGGATGTAGATGTAGATGTAGATGTAGATGTAGCCCACGCACGTCGGAAAGGCACGAACGCTAAACTAATCTCTAGTCCACAGTTGCGCTACGTTCCATACACGCTGCAGCAAAGCGCTTAAACGGGAACTTTTTGATCGTCCCGCATAGAGCACTATGATCCGGACTGTTCTGTACAAAAAAATTATACAACAATATGTAATGGTCGCCTGGTCGTAGTTATAGCTAATTGCTATAATCGCACTATTTCACTCCCATTTACGGAGCTTGTTAGCACTTGATGTTAGGTTGGCGCCATTAAAATGCATTGTGTTGTGGTAATCGCTGCTACTTGCTGGATCGCTGCTGTCTCTCGATGCTGATGCCGGCTCTACATCTGGTTGTCTAGGGTTAAAAACATGAGGTCCCGTGTTTTCTATATGCTTTTGATGATAAAGAACGAGCGAAACCAACAAATATGTAAACTTCAAATATTTATTACTCTGGTGGCCATCTTAATTCCACTATCCACCAAAGACCATGACTCAACACAAAGTAGTACTTCCGTTACATGTTCTTTGCAGTGTTTATCCACCTCAAACAATAACACACAAACACACTTTACCAAAGTGACATTCCGACTGGCTCCCGACCGTTCTTGCTGCTTGTATTTATAACATTGTCAAAGAACTACTAAAAAGAGATATAGTTTACAAGTCACATGTACATCTGTTATCATAATTTGTGCAGAAAAGTTATTAATTTGCATCGAGTGACATAATTTAACATGTTATTAAAATGACAGACAGATTTGTTGACTTGACAGAATAATTCTTTGTTACCAAAAGGCCTTTTTTTAGAAGTTTGTCCATTGACTTCTCTAATTTGCATAAATAAGTAAATAACATGAATTATTAAGAACTACATTGGTTTTCGTCTAAAATAGGATTGATTTCGTGAATACTGAGTGAAAACGCTCCTAGTGAACAAATAGGTTTCCCTGGGTGATTTTTATTTAAGGAGATCCAAAATACCTAAGTTGGCCACTATTTTTCGTACTTCATATTAATTATTTAAGATGGACTTAGTGTTTTTACATGATGACATTTGCTGTATCAGTGATCAAGTGATATAAACTTTTGTGTGGGTCAGTTACTCAGTATAGTTTAATGGGTTGACTGTTTATGCAGACATGTTACGCAATCATTGTTAACATACACAATAACTTTTCTATAATCATAAATACTCGTTAAACTGGTTGAATTTGGAGGGTATCGCATACTTCGGTACAGTAAAGCCTTTAATATGGTCCGTTACAAATACCACTGTTATCTCGTGCGACACAGTGTCAACTTTCCGCGTGTTCTTATTCCCTGCTGGCGCATCGAGGCATCTGGCGGGAGGCTGTCCCTTCGTCCTTGTACGCGCGACACTGCAGATTGGGGCAGTTTCCGCTCCCCTACGCTGCTGACGAGATTGTTGGGAGAGCTGTCTGTTTTACGGGGACATACCTTGCGCTGACAGGGCCAGTTGTTGTGTGTGGGAGGGGTGAGGAGGGGGGGAGGGGGGGGGAAGCCAGGGGCTTACTTAATCTCGCGACGCCGTGCCTCACGGTTTAGCCAGACAGCCCGGCGAGCGAGGGCGATTTACTGCTTATGGCTTGGGCGGCGGCGATTGCCTGTGATGGAGCGCGCTGCTGCCGTTGGGAAGCACTAAGTGCTCTATACGAGTGTCCGTATATAACTCCATTTGGCGAGGACATCCGCTCCACGTGCCCACACTTCTTCATCCCGCACTACCCGAGCCCACGCGAGGGCGGGAGCCTCGCTTAAGCCATCCCCGTACAGCACACGCGACGAGTTTTACGTCTGCACCTGACTACACTCATCCTGTTTTTACCTCCAGCGTGTCCGCAGGACTGCAGGAAGAAGCGCCGCTCATAATCTACGTGTTGTTACGACTTGGTACTACACTACTGGCCATTAGAATTGCTACACCGCTTAGATGACGTGCTACAGACGCGAAATTTTACGGACAGGAAGAAGATGCTTGTGATATGCAAATGATTAGCTTTTCAGAGCATTCACACAAAGTTGGTGCCAGTTCCGACACCTACAAAGTGCTGACATGAGGAAAGTGTCCAACCGATTTCTCATACATAAACAGCAGTTGACCGGCGTTGCCTGTTGAAACGTTGTTGTGAAGCCTCGTGTAAGGACGAGAAATGCGTACCATCACATTTCCGACTTTGATAAAGATCGGATTGTGGCCTATCACGATTGCGGTTTATCGTATCGCGACATTGCTGCTCGCGTTCGTCGAGATCCAATGACTGTTAGAAGAATATGGAATCGGTGGGTTCAGAAGGGTAATACGGAACGCTGTGCTGGATCCCACCGGCCTCGTATCACTAACAGATGACAGGTATCTTATCCGCATGGCTGTATCGGATCGTGCAGCCACGTCTCTACCCCTGAGTCAACAGATGGGGACGTTGGCAAGACAACCATCTGCACGAACAGTTCGACGACGTTTGCAGCTGCATGGACTATCAGCTCGGCAAAACGTCATTTTTTCGGATGAATCCAGGTTCTGTTTACAGCATCATGATGGTCGCATCCGTGTTTGGTGTCATAGCGGTGAACTCACAGTGGAAGCGTGTATTCGTCATCGCCGGCGTGATGGTATGGGGTGCCATTGGTCACACGTCTCGGTCACCTCTTGTTCGCATTGACGGCACTTTGAACAGTGGACGTTACATTTCAGATGTGTTACGACCCGTGGCTCTACCCTTCATTCGATCCCTGCGAAGTCCTATATTTCAACAGGATAATGCACTAACGCATGTTGCAGGTACTGTACGGGCCTTTCTGGATGCAGGAAATGTTCGACTGCTGCCCTGGCCAGCACATTCTCCAGATCTCTCACCAACTGAAAACGTCTGGTCAATGGTAGCCGAGCAACTGGCTCGTCACAATGCGCCAGTCACTACTCTTGATGAACTGTGGTATCGTGTTGAAGCTGCATGGGCTGTACCTGTACACGCCATCCAAGCTCTGTTTGACTCAATGCCCAGGCGTACCAAGGCCGTTATTACGGCCAGAGGTGGTTGTTCTGGGTACTGATTTCTCAGGATCTATGCACCCAAATTGAGTGAAATGTAATCACATGTCAGTTCTAGTATAATATATTTGTCCAATGAATACCCGTTTATCATCTACATTTCTTCTTGATGTAGCAATTTTAATGGCCAGTAGTGGACTTCATCACCCACGTGACAAAGAACGTTCTGTGAAGAGTGTGATGCGCATCACGGCGGAAGAAGGGCCAGATGTCAAGTGTTCTTCACAGTCTCTCCGGTGCCCAGAGGTAGCCAATGATACTCAGTCCTCGTCCGACCGCTTCAGCGTGAGTAAAGCTTGTCAACGATAATATTGCTCTCCTCTCTCTGTAGACTGAGACGTGGCTATATTTAAATGGTGGCCAGATATTACTCATTGTCGCTCGAGGAAACACTTTGTACTGCAAATCAGCCGCTGGGAAAGTCGCTTCGTGTGAAATCCTAGACGATATCAATAAGACCAGGTCATAACATAAACAATCCGCACACCGATTCGATTTAAGTTCTACCAAACGTTCAGTTTCTCAATGAAAGAAATCCACACTTTGGTCACGGACATATTCGAGAACCGCTGTGTGAATTCCCTCATCGTTGGAAAATCTTTTGCCCCACATATTCTTTCAGCTTTCCGTAAAGATGGAAATTGCAGGGTTTTGATTTGGTGTGATTAGTGCAGGAAGACAAAACAACAGCGGTCCTAGCTCTCTGTTGGCCGCACTTAAACTGAGTTTACTGTGCAGTTTCTCATCCTGCGACTCTAATAATGCCAGCCAGTACATTTGGCGAGTACTAAGAGACCTTTTACTAGTTCTTATTTTGTTCTTTATTAGACACAGTTTCATCAGGAAAGTATTAACCTAATCTTCTGTGTCTTTTTGGCCTCCAAAAGGTTTCATCCCCCTCGCCACACAGTCTACAGTAACGTTCTTCTTTCTCTATGCCAGTCACACTCTAGTGTGTATGAAAATTCCCATGGCCATTCGTTAGCCCTACCATGAGTTTAATCTGTCTCGTGTTCAAGCCCCGGACTGCAGAACTTCTCTTGAAACATGGCTTCGGTTGGTTGGTTGGTTGGTTGGTTTTGAGGAAGGAGACGAGACAGCGAGGTCATCGGTCTCATCGGATTAGGGAAGGACGGGGAAGGAAGTCGGCCGTGCCCATTTAGAGGAACCATCCCGGCATTTGCCTGGAGTGATTTAGGGAAATCACGGAAAACCTAAATCAGGATGGCCGGACGCGGGATTGAACCGTCGTCCTCCCGAATGCGAGTCCAGTGTCTAACCACTGCGCCACCTCGCTCGGTCATGGCTTCGGCATTAGTAGCTTGCCACGATTTTGTTTTCGGATCTTAGTCCATTATTTGGCGTGCGGCCTGCCGATGTAGCTACGTCGTTTCGATTTTACCGTAACCTTAGCCTTAGTGGTGGTTGGAAACGGCCTTGCCGTAGCGGATACACCGGTTCCCGTCAGATCTCCGAAGTTAAGCCCCGTCGGGCGTGGCCGGCACTTAGGTGGGTGACCATCCGGGCCGCCATGCGGTGTTGCCATTTTTCGGGGTGCACTCAGCCTCGTGATGCCAATTGAGGAGCTACTGGACCGAATAGTAGCGGCTCCGGTCAAAGAAAACCATCATAACGTCCGGGACGAATAGGACCGGCTCCGTTCTAAGAAAACCGTCATAACGACCGTGAGAGCGGTATGCTGACCACACGACCCTCCTATCCGCGTCCTCAGCAGAGGATGATACGGCGGTCGGATGGTCCCGATGGGCCGCTTGTGGCCTGAAGACGGAGTGCTTCTTTTTAGTGATGGTTAGGACGGGGTCCGGTCCAACAAATGGAATCGTCGCTCCTGTCCATCAGTTTGTTCATTGTATGAAACGTCCCCTTAGAACAATTATACAAGACTGTGCTTAAACTGACAAACAATATTATTTAGCGCAACGCAATCTGACTTTCAAAAATCCCTACAAAAGAATGGCCCTGACTAACATTAACCTATACCTTTCACAAATCACTTACCTCACAATAATCTTCATTACTGGAACTACTGCAATACAGCGAGCGCCACTACTGCCAGCTAAATAAAAGATTCAACTACTGAAGGCACTAACTACTGATAGGGATAGTTAGCAAATGAAAGATTTTAATAGAGAAAAAACAATGTATTTACCTTAATAGTCATAATATATGATATCCAGTATTACAAACTTCGAAACTCCGCCATCTCTCTCCCCACATCCACCCCTGCTGGCGGCTCACCTCCAACTGCGCAACGCTACGCGCTGTTCACATCCAGCTGCCCAACACTACAATGGCAGACAACAATGCAAACTAGCCACAGACTGCACACAGCACAGCCAGTGATTTTCATACAGAGCGCTACGTAACGTTGCCAATAAGAAAACATAAACAGCCTCATACAGAGCGCTACGTAACGTTGCCAATAAGAAAACATAAACAGAATACTTACATAAAGAAAACATAAACAGCCTACATACAATTGTCACTAATCACCTGGTGCGACATCTAAGTTTCTGCAGCCTTGGTCAAATTGTTTGTATCACTTCACGACGGTTGGAAGCGAATCAGATTTGGTCCATATGCTGCCAGTATTTCGCGGAGAATCTGTGTGAAATTTAGATATTTTTCCCACGAGAATCGTGCTGTCCCGTGTACTCCAACTCTGAGTACGCTTCTAATTTCCGTAGCCGGCCGTAGTGGCCGTGCGGTTAAAGGCGCTGCAGTCTGGAACCGCAAGACCGCTACGGTCGCAGGTTCCAATCCTGCCTCGGGCAAGGATGTTTGTGATGTCCTTAGGTTAGTTAGGTTTAACTAGTTCTAAGTTCTAGGGGACTAATGACCTCAGCAGTTGAGTCCCATAGTGCTCAGAGCCATTTGAACCAATTTCCGCGCCATTTCACTGTCACACTGTGATAAATCTGTTGTCCGTACCGCGACAGAAATGTATCTACTGGAAACCTGGACTATGTACTATCTTCTGACATAGCGCCACTGCTGCTGTGCAAAGCGCTCGGCGACATGCGTATCTTACTTTTTGCAGTGTTACGAAATTATGTATAGACTACAGAATTTTAGAGGAAGTAAAAAGAAACTTTTTTCTTTGACAGCAGTATTGCAGTTGCATCAATTTCCTCGCTAGGGGTCTGTTAATGTTTCAAGGTCAGTGACGTACACGGAGTTGAAACTTCCGTGTGGTGAATAATGTTTTAGAGACGTTGCTGTAAACTTCTACCGTTTACGCTAAGGCACAACTGCCATCTGCATGTATTTGGCTGTCTAATACGTTCAAAACAGGCAGGGGTTTCACCAATGACACTGCATCTGCAGCCAAACGGCAACGAGCTGTTATGGAGTGTTTATCGGTATCTCTTACACTCAACGCTTCTCCTACCCGCAAACCCGTAGCAGTGAGACAACGTCTCTAAAATAACATTCATCACACGGCAGTTTGAATACAGTGTTTGACCAGCACCAGCGTCAAAAGATTCTTGGACTCACAGCGGGAAAACGGAACACTTGTAAAATTTTTGTCGCATGAAAATCTTTTTCCTTTTATCCTCTCTAAATACTCGAAAATTTTTAGTTTTTTTACACCCTGTATACTATACACGTACATACTGAATCCTTAATCTCGACCACACGAAAAAATTTTTGTTCAGAACTAAATTAAAGAATATATTAAACAAATGTTGTTCAGCTATCAGAAGGACATTAACCACCGTGAGTGCCTTTCTTATAACCTTGTTCGTTAAATAACATCTTACATTTTTTTTATCTGGCAATCCACGCACTCTGCAAAAGACCTCTTGAAAAACGAATTGCGCTGTCCCATTCGTGTAAACATGAAGTTATTTAAAATGTAACACGGAAGTGACAGATTCGAGGTTTAAGGGACATCCAAAAAAGTTTGAATGACTGAGAGTTCGATTTAATGAAAATGTCACTGATCCACGAGAACTCAAGAAAACGAATATAAGATTTCATTTGTCCTTACATTTAAGACGAAGGTCACACGTCATTTCCCGAAAATACCTAAGAAAATTTCAGTTGCAGTTTTCAGGGAAACCTATGATCTTTTTCTGTTTCAGTGATCTCTAGCGTGCACGGTCATGCGCATTTTCTGTGTGACCAAAGCTGAAAACACATCGCCGTCTGCCTGCATACTGATGATGTATGAGAACAACTTTTCCAATAGAGACTTCGCCACTGGTGTCACAGATTAAATAGAAACAGCTTCTCCTTCTTTTCTCCACTGATTCCCTCCGTACGAACGTATTCAGCAGTCTCATCTTTCTGCTTGAGGACCGTCTACAGCGAGGATGCCGGAAGCCCGAAAGTTTCCGCTACGTCCTTTACACACTCAACATTCCACGGTCTCGGCAACCTGTTTCTTTCCTGCGATAGTCACTCACTTGTTCTTCTTTGAAGTCATTTTCACAACTAATACGTGTTCTGCAGTGTACTAGACATTGTTAAGTAAACGGAGATGTGTCTCGAGCGGTTAAACGAAGACACAAGTACAGAGACAAATGACGAAGCAATTCGAATTTCCGAGTGCTAGAGAGCCGATAACTTCGTGGCGGGTGGCATGTCATGTCTTTAGCTTCTGTTTATCGGATGTAGCAAAATACATACGATTTCTTCGAATTATCAAAGGTTTCCTCGGTAATTTCCAAGAGGTCTGGTGGCGCGCGTTACGAGTATGTTTCAAGTTGTCACTAGAGGACGACAGAAGAAAAGCGTTAGAGAAGCACTGGTAAATTGAAAGGAGACGACTTACCTTAGTCGCCGTCGGTGTTGTCGTCTTGTGAGAGTTCGCTCGATGTATAAGCTGCAGGGACAAGTCCTTTTTTGCCATACCCGGGGTATACTCTGCCAATATCGCGTAGCAATATCGGCAGAGTGTCGCATGCGTCGACTTTCCCCTGGAGACGTAAGTTGTGAAAGTATAGGTACTGGAATAAATAGAGTTCGTCCCTCTGTCCTGTCTTTTTATGGTTGACTTGACAGACTTCCACAGGCGTTCTATGTTCTGGGTATGGACACTGGCGTCATGTGAAGAGACAAACTCGACAGAGTGGTTCACAAATTCGTGCTCGAACCCTTCAGCTTTGAGACTGTGGTATGACTGAAACCCGTCGATGATGACTTTAGTTCCTGGCAGTATGAAATGCTGTAAGTAGGCTGTTTAGGTTCTTATATGTAGGCTGTTTAGGTTCTTATATTGGTAACGCCACCGCCACGTAGCGCTCTCTGTATGAAAATCACTGGCTGTGCTGTGTGCAGTCTTTACGTAGCGCTCTGTATGAAAATCACTGGCTGTGCTGTGTGCAGTCTGTATGCTAGTTTGCATTGTTGTCTGCCATTGTAGTGGTGGGCAGCGGCAGCTGGATGTGAACAGCGCGTAGCGTTGCGCAGTTGGAGGTGAGCCGCCAGCAGTGGTGGATGTGGGGAGAGAAATGGCGGAGATTTGAAATTTGTAAGACTGGATGGTATATATATTATGATTATTAAGGTAAATACATTGTTTGTTCTCTATTAAAATCTTTCATTTGCTAACTATGCCTATCAGTAGTTAGTGCCTTCCATAGTTTGAATCTTTTATTTAGCTGGCAGTAGTGGCGCTCGCTGTATTGCAGTAGTTCGAGTAACGAAGATTTTTGTGCGGTAAGTGATTTGTGAAAGGTATAGGTTAATGATAGTCAGGGCCATTGTTTTGTAGGGATTATTGAAAGTCAGATTGCGTTGCGCTAAAAATATTGTGTGTCAGTTTAAGCTCAGTCCTGTACAATTATTCAAAGGGGACGTTTCATAAAATGCTTTATAAGACCCACTAGAGTCACCTTGTCTCGCGACAATACCCTGACAACGAAACACTTGCGTGACTCCCTTTCTATGCCATCAAAAACCCAAATATGATCTACTTCAGTTTTAGTAGGCCGCCCTCTCTGTTTCTTTCGCTTAGCAATGTGAGACTCGTCTACTTCCACTATTTTCTGCGGTTCACCAACTGCCACACTGTCGTTTGCCACTATGACGTAGCACACTTCTCGGCAAAATCCGAAGTAATCACAGACGGTATTCGCCGATAGCCCAGTTTCTGATGCTGTGGCTTGCAGAGTGTAATCACGAATCCAGCATGAGACAAGAATTATGCTCGTCTCAATCGATAATTTAGAGGACTCGAACACGTATTTTTCCTGATGCTGGTTTGCTTTCCACAAAGCCCGCAATGAAATTGCAATGGAATCTCTGTGCCCGCACACCTCTTACGCAGTTTCACAGACTGGGCAGCACCACAGTCAATACAGTCTCTCATGTCTTCATCGGGGAGAAGTCCATATTTCCGGGAAAAAGTCAAACATTTGTCTACACTGCTTATGCATGGGATGAGAGTTCTCCATGTGAGGCAATCCGCAGACGAAACTTGAGAAGCACCACTCATTACACTCGCTATGAAGGGAAAATGTCACAAACAATCATGGCCGGAACGTAATTTACTGTAACTGAAGAAACAACGCAAGACTGATACAAATGACGATCACAAGTAATTTATCATAACGAGCGCCACGATATGTATCGTTTGTAGCGCTCCAACTTCGATAGGCAATCATTCTTGGAAATTACCAAAGACACAAGTACAGAGACAATTAACGAAACAATTCGAATTTCCGAGTGCTAGAGAGCCGACTTCGAACGATAGCGTTGGTGAATGGCCTGTCATGTCTTTAGCTTCTATTTATCGAATGTAGCAAAATACATACGATTTATTCGAATTATCAAAACCTTTCTTTGTTATTTTCTAACGAGCGGACAACTATTTCGACTTCCCAAGTAATTTGAGTTTTCGTGGTCCCAGTCAGCAATGGTCGACTGTATATTGTTTCCAAAAAATGCCTCACTTCTGACGCGGAACGATGAGGCAACAAACGAATCTCGCGCTACCGCGCATTAGTGCGTAAGAGTGGACTGTACGGCCTGTTGGCGGACCGGCGGAGCGTCCAGAACCAGATGCGGTTGCTAAGCGACAGAAACAACAGCGGCGCGCAGCCGTGAACACCGGGCCGGCCCCGCGGCTATCTGCGGCCTTTGTCGCCCCGCTGCCAACACTCTAATTGCTTCGCAGTGGGACATCTGCGTGCTGCCATTGTTCCCTCCGAATGGCTGCCTCCGCGGCCCGCCGGATCAAAGGGATCGAGCCTGATTGTCTGCAATGAGCCGCCGGTATGCGTGTAGCCTCCAGGTGCCGCTGACGTCATTGGAGTATGATACCGGAGAACAGTTGCCGACGCTGATGATGTGGCTACATAACCTTCTGTCTCCGACAAGTGTCTGGGATGTTCCAGGAAACACAGTTTCTGATCATAGTGTGAAGGCTTTCACGACCGGATGACATATCTTCTGGCAAACCTTCCGGGATGTAAGGTCGTGGTCCATGAAACTCTTCAGCTCCTAACGTTTCGTCCAGAGCTGCGCTGGACATCTTCAGAGGGGTGTTTCTCCTCCTGTGAGTCTTGCCGACTGACGGGTCGGACAGTTTCTTCTCTCTACTCTCTGAATATCTCCGTAAACCCGCGTTTTCCTCTTCTTTAAAACCGTATTGTTGCTTCTGCTACAAGCAGACATACACTGCCTATTGAAAAAGGTGAAGCACTCAGAAGGAGAGGAGGAAACGACTTGGGACATGGAGAATACTTAGTATTGTAGAATACTCAGTATAATATCGTTTATTGAAACTGAACTACTCTTCTCGAACAATCACTATATACACACACAAACAAATAATTTATAGACGACCATTCATCAAGAGCGTCAGTGAGGTCCATCAGAGCTGCTCCTAGCTCAGCGAGGAACTGGCTGTACTGCTGCTGCGCTGGCCTTATAAAGGCGGCGGAGGCCGGCGGATTACTCCAACTTTCCCTGTGTCTGTGAGGCGACCTCTGCAGGAAAAGGTTCGCATTAGTCTCTGGCAAGTTCTGTTTGTTTTGAAGAACTGTTTTCCTCTTGGTTCCGCCTGCAAGTTCTTGTGTATGTTATATGGTACACAGGGATGTCTTGAGTGTAGTCTGCGTGGCAGGGGCCGTCTGTGGTAGACGTAACAGGAGGGTGTGTGTAGCCTCTTCGAGACAAACTGTCCCATAAATGAATCTTCCTGGCAGATTAAAACTGCGTGCCGGACCGAGACTCGAAATCGGGACCTTTGCCTTTCGCAGGCAACTTCTCTACCATCTGAGCTACCCAAGCACGACTCACGACCCATCCTCACCGCTTCGATTCTGCCTGTACCTCGTTTCCTACCTTCCAAACTTCACGGGAGCAAAACTTGCAGAACAAGCACTCCTGGAAGAAAGGATATCGTGGAGACATGGTCTAGCCACAGCCTGGGGTATGTTTCTAGAATGAGATTTTCACTCTGCTGCGGAGTTTTAATCTGTCAGGATGTTTCATATCAGCGCACATTCCGCTGCAGAGTGAAAATCTCATTCTGTCCCATAAATGTTATAACTGGGCCTTGATATCGCAGATAATGACACCCGAGCTTATCCCAAACATGTTTTACCAGGGCAGATCTGGGACCCATGCTGGCCACGGAAGTGCCTCAATGTCGCAGAGACAGTTAATAGAGACACGTGTCATGCGTGGATGAGCATTGTCTTGTTGGGAACAGGCATCACGGTACTGCTGCGTGTGAGGTAACATACTTGATGTCTTTCACGTACCGTTGTGGTCTCAGAGGCCTCTCAAGAAACGACCAGCCGTGATGTGAAATCATACCTGATGTCTCCCCGCACCATGACTTCGCTATATCTCCAGAGCATTGGAAGAATGGGACATCTCTCCATGTCGTCGCCACACTCGGCGACGATGGACATCCAGGGTAGTGCAGACCGCTGATTGATCACTGAACAGTATGCAACACTATTCATTAGCAGTCCATGATTCTCGGTCACGGCACCATTCCAAACGCAGCCGTTTATCTTGAGATGCTAGCGGCATCCTGTGCGTGGGACGATAATTCCATAGTCCAGCAACTGCTCGTCTCCGACCAATGGTACGGAATGACACGTAATGTTACAAGGCGTCCATTACTTGTTCTTGGATGATGGGCGTAGATGTGAAGGAGTACGATGTGCTTGGTGCACAATACAGCGATTGTCCCTTTTGGTTGTCAGATGTGGGTGATGTGGGTCTGCCGTCAGGTTCTCATGCCGTTCAACAAGGCGCCACTGCCACCATCCACCGCCCCACCAACAAATCTGGATGCTGCACGATTCGACGAGCCAGCCCAATGGAGACCCAAAAGGGACCACTTTCAAACTCTGGCAGGTGTTGACAACGCTGTGTCAGACGAGTATGAGGTTTCTCTGGGTCTTCCACAGTTATCGCTCAACATCTGATCCTATCAAGCCTTTTTTTCCTACCGGACCTGGTAACAATGATAAACACGAACGACAACAATGCACCTTTGTGACCCTTCTATCAGACATCGATAATTCCAAGTGATTACCAGTTGCTTCGCTCGTGTTGCCAGACAGTGTATTTGGACCTATGCTAAAATGGACCACAATTTAGTTGATTTAACTTTAATTCCGTGCTGCTATCCTCTTATTGGCCGTCGACTCTGACTACTCGTTACATCAGCCGTGCAACTACGAGACGTACGAGTGCTTTTGAAGTTTGAGTAAAACGGCAGACGGATGGCGCTACAAAATACAGACAGTATTATACAACACCCTATTGAGACACGAAACAAAACAGAACTGGTAACATAAAACCGAACTTCTACAACACAACTATATTAGTACGTGCCAAAAAGTTGGACCGAACTCGCGAACGACGCTAATCTCACAGCACAATGATATTACAACATATCGATCTCTGCATCTGAAGGTGAAGTCAAAAGTAAGTAATATATTATGTGATTTACATTACAGATATTTTCAAATTATCGTTCAAAGAAAGCCGTAGAAATAACAATAATTTATAACGTCTTACTGTAAATTTTAAACAACTTCTCTCACGACTATTAGTGTTTTACTTTTCAGTTTGAAATAACTACCTATTGCACGTTCTTATATTTGGATATAATTAAAACAATCGTTTGTTATTAGTTTAATCATAAGTAGAAAACCAAAACTTTTAGATCTTTAAGAAATTTTAGTAGAACAGGTAGTATATTTACTTGAATATATTGGGAAATAAATTAAAGGAAAAGAGTGTGGCTGACCAGGTCTGAACCGGTAAAATATGATCAACCGCCTTGAAATTAAACTGTTGGTTCAAAATCCGTAAAATGTAAACAACCCTCTGAGAATGAACATGTCAGTTGAAAATCGGTAACACGTGAACAATCGTCTGAGGATGAACCTGCCATTTCGAAACTGATAACATGTGAACAACCATCTGAGGATGAATCTGTCGTTTGGAAACCAGTTACAAGGGAACTGTCATCTGAGGATGAAACTGTTGGTTCGAAACCGGTAGCACACGAACAGCCATCTTAGGATGAACCTGTCGGTTCGAAACCAGTACATGTGATCCCATCTGAGGATGACCCTGTCTGTTCGAAACACCTGTTTGCTCCAAATAAGTAGCATTTTTAACAGTGGCTGGTTGCTGTTTTAACTTTATTGTAAGAACTAAGTGTATTTTCACGCATCCATAGTCTCACCATGCGAATTTTTGACGAAATAGACTTAAAGAACCGATTAAGGTGTCCAGTTGGGAGAGAGCGTCAATCTCGATTTTCGTTTCTGCAACTGACGGAAGCGGATAGCTAGCTGTTTTGGTGCTCCATTTGTGAATGAATCGGATTCACAGCACCTCCGAGACGCGAAGCAGTCTCTGCCATGCACTTCCGATGCTCCGCTGCGTAGGCGGTCGTCGTGGGAGCGTGACCGCTAGGTCGGCGGCCGCGACTTTTTGCCGGCCGAGAAGTCGCCGACGTGTTTACTCGGCTCGGCTCGAGCGCGGCCCACTTTGCCCGGCTTTTACGGTTTCGCGTTTGGAGTCCGCAGGCCTTCTGTATAAGCGAGTGTCTCCAGCGTGTGAAGACGGACACGGCGTAAATTTACTACCGCCGCTTCCACGTGGTTCCGCGGAAAACTTGCTCGAGTATCCATTGCCAGTTGTTTACGATAGCATTCGTGCCGACATCGGAGTTCCCCGAAGAGAAACTTTGTAGCATTAATGCGTAATAAAAACAGCAGTAAAATGTCGTTACGACTGCGTAAAATTTAATGAAAGCCTCGACTGTGTGTGCCGCCGCCTTGCAGACTGTCCTTTGTGTCGCTGGAGCTGGAGAACACTGCCCTCTGAAACAAATTAGCTGAAACTCGTAATCACATTACCGAACACGCTCGTTTCTGTTGTGCCCATTACATACACAAATATTTATGACATTAGAAGCTCGAAACCTTCCAATATTTGTACAGAACTACCTAAATCTCAGATGTGTGTATGGACTTCTAGGCAAAGTAAGACACAGTTTCGAAATGGGGCATTAATATGAAGCTCAATAAAGGAATACCCTGCAAGACTAGCATGAGTCTTGTCAGTGCAACGCTTTCTAATACATGCTTCCAACAGATCATGGGTAACAGATTGAGCCCTCAAAAGAAGCTGAACAATGTTCTTCCACAGGGATCAGTTCTGGGTCCCCTATTATTCAGCCTTTATATCGCGTGCCCAAAAGCTACATTGGGCCCTGGCAGTATGTTGTATAGATAAAGACGCTACTCAGGCCACCTTGAAAAACCAGCTAAAAGCTGTGGGGAAATATTTCGCCAAAGAGGACTGCAACTCAGTATTTACTCTGAGAACAAACTATTGTTTCCAAAGCGATACCGAAAAAATATTGTATCCTGTCAGGCGGTGCAGAGACCGCTACTGGGATGGGGAAGCTGTTTTGGTGTTTGTCAGGTGGTATTCGACTCCCACTCAAGGTCATCCTCGTTTCAGATGATGGCGAAGGAAACTGTAATGGCTGCGCACTGTAGCGGGCGTCGGAAGGGTTCAGATGATCGCGAGAGAGACTGTAAGGTCTCCAGATTGTAATGATTCCATATTGTAATTGGCATCTGAAGGGTGACTGTAGATAGATAAACAGTGTGAGGATAACATTTCTTTATTTATACATCTGATATATTATTCTGTCTGATTTGGACAATTAGACCGTGCGTTGTACCCATGTCTCTGCCTCGGGTTTGCGTTGTCTCATAGTATTTACACTCAGCTCAGTGGGTGTCACAGATGTAGTGTGCCGTCTGCAGCGTTCACACACAGATGGCAGGCAAGTTACTTATACTAAGAATGCCGTTCCGGCCGTCAGTAGAACGTTGTCGATCTCGTAGTAGCAGCAGCTGTCACACGACAGGCACCGTAAAGTAGCCCTGCCATGCTGCTGACCACGTGGAAGATGTTCCGTTTCCGTCGCTACATGGCAGATTATCCCCAAACTGTCACACCGCATTATTCATAATGTTGTATGAAAATCCCCATGGTCAATGTAGGCAACCGTTTAACTTAGTGAAGTAACCGCAGCCAACATTAAATATTGCCAGTGACTGCCCAGATAATTATCTTTTTCTCTTCCCTTCCTTTTATTACGGTGAGTGGTCTGACATTGGCTGCAGCCGTGGAGATCTTTTCCTAGCTGGCTCACAATATAGTTTACTTACAAGGACCAGGAAGAGTCATAAATTTGTTCAGAGTTTAAAGTTATCCTTGAAACCAGGCAGGTGAAGCAGAATCATTCCACGCCCACACACCTGGAGGCTCAGGCTACCTACCATAAAACAGCATTGTTCAAGACATAAGGAGGAATCTTTTTAGGAAAGATGCAGTCTAAGCCAGTGTAGCCTTTAGAAATGGTAGAGTATGAGACCAACCATATTTCTCTGTAGCTACGCCATGGATTTATGTCTCTTAAAAATCCTTGCGATGGGCCTTCTAATTGGCTTACAATATTTATTTGTGTAGAAGGCACACTTTACCACGTATGTCTACGTATTAAGCCCTTTGATTCACCATATGTAGAATCCTGTCATGGAGTGGAAGAGAGTTTCTGCTCTCCTCCCCATGCCATGGCACCGTTGGTCAATCATAACAAAATCCACGTGGCTAGGAGTTTATTTAACCTATTTACAAAATTATTACTGCTCGCAAGGATTGCTGCTATTGGCCGGTGAGATTCCTACACTGGCAGAAACAGTCACGTTTCAGAGGGTTGAGATAGGCAACACTTCCAGCTGGGAGACGGAAGAGTAAGTATTTGCTAGATAACCGATGAGATGGGACATAGCGCCTCACGGAAGGATGTCGCCACGTCAGTACTGAGTACAGAGGGCAATGTGGAACTGCCAGCTGTTACTGCCCCCGTCTTCCACATTCAAGCTGCAAGAATGAGTCCGTGATTGAGTCAGCAAGTCTCGAGGGGGACGTGATGCTAGTTAACTTTCATCAGGAGCGAAATGCACAGTTTTAACGTTCACAACAGGTTAATTACTTCCGTCATGCATTTTTGCGTGTCTGCTGATGTTTGTGTTAGTTTTTCCGATCTCTTTCTTTAAACCACTAACCATTCTTGCAGGCATTGGCAGTCTCGATGATTTATTCTCGTGGCTATGCTTTTATTGTGCTCACCCCCCTGTGGTAATATAGATGTCCCAATTATAATCCTTTGTCCATGTAGGAAATGTTGACTAACTCATCTCAGTCTGTATGATTCATATGCTGATCTTTTACAGTAGTAAATCTAATTGTTACATGTTTCATTGGACCACTAACTATTGTTTAATAAGATGTTTTCATTGCGAGACATTGATATTTAGTTAAAATTTGTCTGATCTTGTGGGGAGCTTCTCTTCTTTGTAGATCGCCAGGGATCGGACTTACAGCATCTTAAGGGTATGCTCAACAGCACAACCGGCACCTCACACTATGTCACGCGGGCGTATCTCAAATGTGGGCTAATGACAGAGGTCTGATGGCTGCCCCACTGTAGGGGGGATGAACTGCAGAAGCTCCCAGAAGGTTGATCACATTCCCGAACCCGGCCGTTGACTCGTGAAAGTTTGGCGCAGAAACATTTCGCTGTTGGCAGGTTGTTGACAATAATTCATAGTGGCGACCGTTCACTGGTTACGACTCTAGGCTGTGGTTGTGTTCTATACTGTTACAGTATCAAAGTGTCTCCCCAAATAGAACACTCAGCATCAAGAATCTGTCTCACACATAGCTTTCAAGTTTAGAACTCGCAACAACATCTTAGAGAAACTAACTAGCACTTTATGGCGTCTGTAGGTGCCACACAACGGGTTTCTACTTTGGGTCCAGTCATGCGGTAGCAGAATGCTGTTCGACGCTTTGGCTCAATAATACTCACACTAGTCGCATCGATGTCCAATTTAATCAAACTATGTATATGTAGAAACAGAAGAACAGCTTTAAACAACCAAGATCGCTGTTGTTCAGCATTTACTGTGGCAACCGGTTTCAGTAAACTACGTTACCACCGTGAGATGTGATGATGGCAGCGTAGTTCGCTGTTTCTAAGTCGCCTCCTAGCTTGATAATATCAGGCATATGTAACAAACTATGTACCTCATGACAGGCAGGCATCATTCGGGCTATACCAGACACAGCCCCAACGTCAGCGCACAATCCGCACTAAGAGCAGTATAGCTCCTCCCCATATGCGACGACAAAAATCACCCTTTAGAGAACTCGGAAAGATCGGGAGCAACCGTCCACTACAAATCCACCAAGGCAACCCTGACGTGTCAGAGGCAGGTTGCGCTCTGTATATCAACGCCTAAAGAGTGCAACATTTCTGGACGAAAATGGGTTCAGCCTAATTGATTTCCGGAAAGGGGAATGGACTAAATAGACAACCTATGGCTTTCCTTCCCCCACCACCACACCACACGGATTCGACAAGCCTCCTAAAATCTGATCTACCCTAGATTTCGAATTAAATGTGATAGATACTTTGACTCATTGTATAGATGGGAAACTACTTGCTGTACACACAATAGAATGGTTTTAATTTTTCCTTTGCGTGTGGAAGTATTCTGGAACTGTGCCATGATGGTTATCTTCCTATAATGAATAATAATAATGTGTCAATGATTTAAAGTTTAAATCAATTCTTGAGACATGTTATCCAAAACAAGTTCAAGAAATTGTGTGAGTAAAACCCGGTGAAAATGGATAATATATTCTCCATTCACGTCCCGTGATTGATTGGCGTAGAGGCGCTATTTTGAAAAATGGACAGACAGTATATAGATAACATGCGAACGTAACACCAAAAGACAAAGAGAAAACGCTTGTGTTCTAATAGTGAATTACTGTTAAAGTTTAGGAAAGAGTACTTTCTAATACCCCATCAGCTCTGCCTATTGGTTTGTAACAGCATAAAAACTATGCACTGAAATGTAGACATTTTGTTTGCAACTGTATCGTACTACATGAATTATTTGTGGCTCGGGTACTATGACACTGCAAATCCAATTAATCGAGAGGTGACAGGCACATGTTCGTATAAACCGGTTAGTTTACATGTACAGCGACACGATTAGATTTATCAATTAAGCAACGCAATTAGAATGCAGATTAGATCGCAGGCGTAACCGCAATGTAATTTGAACGCACGTTATAAGGCAATTTGATAATATACTTACACTACTAAAAACAGTTACTTGCATGTGTTTGCTTTCCTTTACATTAAAACCGTATGGCGCACATTTAGTTTTCGTTCGTGTTAAGGTGTATCTCATGAAGTTGCAGCTAATTAATGGGGTAAAAAAAGAATGAAGACTTAGGTACGAGCACAAGCGTTAGAAATCATGCTTTAACATGGCGCACAGACGCACAGTATGTTGTCAAAGAGACTAAGAATATTGTCACTAATTAACGTATTTTTGTGTTTATCGATATTAATATACTTTTTTTTTAATTTTTAGGATTCCACATTTCAAACGATAAATACAGAACCCTTACAGGAACACGCTGTTTCCGTCTCTCTGTCTATATGTGTGTCTGTCCGACTGTTAAGAAGCCTTTTTCTCATGAACGGTAGATGTATCGAGTTGAAATGTATGTCACATATTAAGATGTACAGCCCCTTTGTCAAGCAAAAAACCTATGCTTCTAAATAAATGCACTCAAAAGAAACGGTCATTTATATGCTACATTGGTGCTCGAAAACGCATCAGAACTTACAGGATACTTTCCATTCACCTAGAATCACGAAATTTGGAAAGAAGCGGGGTCTCGCAGTATAATTAAAGAAACATCATAACATTTTTGATTTTTAACTGTATCACAGGAAATTTTTTTATGTTATTATCTGTCGATCCGTCTGTAAAGATGCCTTTTTCTCAGGAACGGGTGTACACGTATCAGGTTGAAATTTGTGTCACATATTGAGGTGTTCGATCCCTTGGTGAGGGGTGAGAAACGTAAGCTTCTTAGTCAAAGTAATAAAAAGATACGATCATTTATGTCACATAATTTGATACTAGAAAACTCACTCGTCAGAATCTATAGAGTTCCCTAGAATCATGAAATTCGGCAACAGTTAGGGAATCACAGTACAGCTAAAGAAAGAAAACGAGAATTGTTAATCTATAACTATATTGCACGAGATTTTTTATTTTTATTTCATTCGCGAATTAGGATCACGCAACAATTTCATTTCTTCTTTGAAGTTTCCTCTTTCTCCAGTACTCCCTCATATGGACGCTGTGCTGTCCCTTCTTCTGTTCATCCATCCAGGCTCTTCCAGTCCTCTTAGTTCTTTCGACTTGAAATCCTTCCCAATTTTGAATCTTGGCCCGAAATGTATCGCTATTTAACATCGGAATTTCCTGAACGTTGAACCTTTCCAGATCTTTACGAGCTTCCTTAATCCATGTCTTGGTTACCTTAGTTTTCCACAGTTAGTCTAATATCCTTTTGGTTACTCTGGTTTTGTCCATTCTGTACAGCTATCCTAGAAATGACAACCTCCTCTTTTTCATGGTCTCCGAGATTTTCTCCACCTTTTTGTAGATTTCATTGTTGCGCCGAAGTTTCCAGTCAGTATTTTCATTTTTATTTACTACCTCTCTTTATCCGACTGTTTCTCTGTCCGCCGTCTGTTAAGACGTCTTTATTCTCACAGACGGTTACACGTATCAAGCTGAAGGACGGCTCTAAGCACTATGAGACTTAACATCTGAGGTCATCAGTCCCCTAGACTCAAAACTACTTAAACCTAACTAACCTAAGGACATCACACACATCCATGCCCGGGGCAGGATTCGAACCTGCGACCGTAGCAGCAGCGCGGTTCCGGACTGAAGCGCCTAGAACCTCTCGGCCACAGCGACCGGCTATCAAGCTGAAATTTATATCACATACTGAGGTCTTTGGTCCGTTGATGGTGTAAAAATGTTATTCTCAGTCAAAGCAATCAAGAAATACGACCATTTATGCCACATATTTTGACACTGGAAAAATTACTCATTAAAATCTATGGTGCATTTCCCGTTGTCTTAAAATCGTGAAATCTGGTATTAAAAACATTTCAAAGTGCAAGTAAAGAAAAAGAAACGGAAAATTGTTAATATTTGATTATATCACACAAAAAAATATTTCTTTTCCCATTTGTTATCCGACGTCAAATATAAAATTCGAACATTCCCAGGACCGATATCTTGCCACTATCAGAGTCGATAACAGGCAAGAATCAAGGAGATTCTCCACTCCCAGGAAGGATGAACTGTCTATGCACACTATTAAGTTTCCACGGAACACTCAAAGTGCCAGTCGTCCTCGCACCTTAGAAATTTTTCTTAATTATACGCACTGCATAATTTTAAAAAATTAAGGACAATCAAGATGGAAAAGTACATTAACCTTCCGCCCTGTGTAAACTATAGTCTCGTATTTAGAGAGGCACTTAGTACGTAATAGGTTTCTGTGTAACTGCACATGCCATGCGGAAGGAAAGTGGAAGCAAATCGCTTCAGAACAGAAACAATTACGGCGGCCACTTGTTCCGACAGGGAAGTCGAATGCAAAACGAGGACTGGGTGCACCTCTTTACCTCTCTGCGTGCGCTCGCAGGGCCCGGCGGTTATAACGGGAGCGAGAGGTAGAACCGCCCCCGCCACCCAAACCTCTCCAACGTCGGCGGCTCCTCCGATAATTGAAGAGGCTCGAGAAATATCGGCAAATGAGGCGCGGACGAGAACTTGGCGCTCGCAGCGGCGCATCATTATTTGACGTACTTCTGATTAATCGCTAATGGTGTCCGCTTCGGCCGTCCCTGCGCCACCCAGTTCGCCGTGGTCCTGAAGAGGTCGAGGAGCCCGCGTCCTAAATTGTACCGTCCCGATCGCAGGTAAAGTTGTTTTCCAATTGCACCCTCCACGGTGAACGGCCCATAACTGGAGCTGTTTAGATACCTGTTAGTTTTGCTGATCATCGCCGTAAGATTCCAGAAAACAAAATAAGACAGGTACAAATGAAAACGAGTTTAACAGATTACTTAAGGACCTCTAACATTCTGCGTGGTGTCTGTTTGTTCTATATCGTGTCTCCCTACCACTTTCGCGCAACGACGCTCTGAGCGTGTTTTTTAGGGAATTGACTAGTTTGAACCTGGGACCTGTTGCTGGTAAGGAGGCGCCAGACCACACATGACATGTAGAATTCAGAAGAGTTCAGTGAGACTAGCGATGATATAACCAAATACTTAATGATTTCATCGTCAGCTCCACTGCACTCCCTGTAAAAGAATCTTAATACTAACTAAATTTAGTGGAAGGGGTTCAAGGCTTTCCTATTTTTAGTTAGCTGGTAAAATAACGTCGAAAAAGCAGTTAAGTTTACCACTGGAAATTTTATTCTACTCACAAAACATTGTTTATAAATTGCACTATTGATAAAAGGAAATGTTTTAATACAGGATGGTAAAAACCAACTGCGGTCCACCAAATTGTGAACGAATATTCCCTGAGTGGGTTTCCAAGTTCTGCAATGGATCGAAGGATGACCTATGCCAGCCGGCCGGTGTGGCCGAGCGGTTCTAGGCGCTACAGTCTGGACCCACGCGAACGCTACGGTCGCAGGTTCGAATCCTGCCTCGGGCATGGATGTGTGTGATGTCCTTAGGTTAGTTAGGTTTAAGTAGTTCTAGGGGACTGTTGACCTCAGAAGTTAAGTCCCATATGGCTCAGAGCCATTTGAACCATTCTGAACCTATGCCATATCACATCTATAATCTAGGTTTAAATTAAGTTTCACAAAAGAGAAAACTATCAAAATGGTCTACAGTGACCCTCAATTATCTTTAATTACTTATCTAACTTGTCGTAAATTACAGTGGCTGATGTGGCTTCTCAATAACTATATAACAGAAAAATCATCGCGTTTCAGAATTTTACTTCAAGTGGCAAATGTGAACACCATGAGCTTTAATTGGATCGACACTAGTTTTAGGCAAAAAGGGGATGTAACAGATGAGACTTCTGCAGTTCTGAGTGAAGCCTTATGCGCTCAAAAATGCGGCATCGCGTGCGTTCATTACCTTGTCGGTGTTTGTCAGGGGGCGGCGGGCAGCACAGCTCCGCTCACCTCGCCGTCTCGCAAGCAACTCTCTCCTAACTTCTCCTTACTACAATTTACCGAAGTTGGTTTAAAAAACTATCTGGCTGTGTTTTCATCTCACCAATCAGGGTCTCAATGTTAACCTTCAGCTCCACCTACAAAAATTCTGTCCATCCAATGAGAAACGTTATACTTTTCGTGGTGGGGCTATGTTTTCAAAGTTTGCAACGTAACAGAGATGCGAAAAAGTCTCACGCTAAAACTTGCAGCTGGTGTGGTCCTTTTAGCGTTATGGTAAGATCTATACTGTTCTTCTGGAGGGCTCTATATTTTAGCATGGGCTGGGGGGTGGTCCTAACGTAACAGAGACGCGAAAAAGTCTCACGCTAAAACTTGCAGGTGATGTGGCCCTTTTTGTGTTATCGTAAGATCTATACTGTTCTTCTGGAGGGCTCTAGATTTTAACATGGGCTGGGGGGGTGGACCTAGCGGTTAGCTGGCGACGTGGGTGTCTGTCCGTCCCTTATCGTAGGGCCTTCCAGCTTAACACGGTTCTGCTCTCGGCTTCTGTTCTCGGTTCTCCCCTCGGAACTGCGTCTGTCTCACAGTGGGAAGGTATGACATGCATTTAGGCATTCTTGTGTTGGTCTGTGGTATTCCATTTGCTCACTCGTTACTCGTATTACTTTGGTTAATTTAATGTCACGATTTATTCGGAGCTATGTGTCATACTACTGGATCTGCTTATCATGTGAGGGTTTTCATGGAAGGTGTTGGATTTGCCTGACACCTTACAGACCCACAGTGATATTTCAGTTATATACTGACGAAAATGAGAAATGGTACACCATGAACACCTTCGCCGAATTAGTGTTCCGACGTCTGCGAGCTGCGTTGATTAAAAATTTCTTATACGAGTAACAATATCGGGGTTCAAAATCTTTTCATTCGTGTTTGCTTTAACGGTATGTATGTTTTTGGATAGGTGAAACGTCCCTTAGAAAATTATGTATTACTGTGCTGGTAAAGATCGTTCGTTATTTGTTTTTCAAACTGCTGAGCAAAACTGAACGTACTCAGACATTTCTCTCGTTACTTATTCTGATCATCACTAAACTGACACACAATATTTTTAGCGCAACGCTATCTGACTTTCAAAAATCCCTAGAAAAGAATGGCCCTGACTAACAATAACCTATACCTTTCATGAATCACTTACAAAAATCTTCGTTACTCGAACTACTGCAGTACAGCGAGCGCCACTACTGCCAGCTAAATAAAAGATTGTAACTACTGAAGGCGCTAACTACTGATAGGCATAGTTAGCAAATGAAAGATTTTGATACAGAACAATGTATTTACGTTAATAGTGTTCAAAAGTCATAATATATACATATATATCAGTTCATGATATCTAGTATTACAAATTTACTGTCTCTGATGGACACACGTCCAGATCATCCACTCTCAAAACTCCACCATCTCTCTCCCCACATCCACCACTGTTGGCGGCTCACCTCCAACTGCGCAACGCTACGCGCTGTTCCCATCCAACTGCCCAACACTACAATATTCCAACAATGCAAACCAGCCACAGACTGCACACAGCACAGCCAGTGATTTTCATACGGAGCGCTACGTGGCGTTACCAACATAAAACCCTAAACAGCCTACTTACATAGGGTCCGCCTTTAGCGAAGCACAATTTTATTTTTTAACCCAAACATGTTTCACTGCAGTTGCAGCATCTTCAGTGGGTTTTTATTTTTCACCTGTTAAAGACAAAGAGTGTTCTTTGCAGTTTGTATATATTAGCTATTAATTTTTAAATAGTAATTACAAATATTTGAAAAAAACACATAAATTACGAATTCATACCTTTTTACAACATGGTGTGGTTTTTCTGATGTGTTGTGTTTCTACAGTGACCATTTTGTTCCACAGTCTTATACGAGCTTATTTTCAGTACAAAAACGTCCTTTCGAGGAAGGATGATGCAATTACATGATGGCTTTCTGGATCTTTCCTGGAGGAGATCGCAATTGAGCATGCCCAGAAGACATCCAATTTACGCGTAACTGTGCATGGCATGTGGTTAATGTTCTATAAGGGACAATAAAACGAGACAGATGGAAAATAAATCCGGATTCACAAGCGACAAAACAGTGACCCGTATATGTAATAAGTTTCTTTTAATTTACGTCTATGGTCACAATCTTTTCTCTTTAACAGATTACCGGTTTCGGTCTTTAATGACCATCATCAGATCTGCAGCAAAAATGGGAAAGACATAAATACACTCGCAAACTATATACAGCTTAAGAACAATACATAGACCATAATGAAAAGTAGTACTGACAAAATTTACATTTTTGCGCTTTAAATATGAAGAGGCATACCTGTTGCATAAAAACATAGTCCTAAAGTACTGCAGCCATAGTGGCATCTCAAAAGTTAAATGCGGTATCAGCACCAGCATCGGCAAATAAATATAAATAACATCACATGCACGAGTCATGTTGTCAGTATTACTACTGTTCAAAACAAGCTGCCGTACATTAGCCACAAGACGTTTGTGTTGTAATTTCACCAGATGTCGCTAATGTCGGCATACACTAGTTTTCAATAATTAATTGAAACAGCGAAAATAAAGGAGGATACAATAGGTGAAGTCTGTAATAAGCTTATAACGTATAAAAGGCATTACAGTAATAAAAAGCAATAAAAAGAACACGACAACTGTAATATTGTTAAAAAGAGGAAGAGTTAAAAACAGTGGTTGACATGTGCTCTAGTGCCAATGTTCTAGATAATGACATAAATATTAAACACCGTTGATAGTGTACCGGGTAACATTAAACAACCATAAAACAAATCGCTAAAGGAGTCACAAATGAAAGAAAACATAGCGCTGCACATAATCATTAAAGACCGAAACCGGTAATCTGTTAACAAAAAGTTTATGGGCATAAATTGATGGAAACGTATTAAATAAATCCTAATAAGTGCAAGTAGGAGTATGGATACAGGCAGTTCATTCATCATGGGAATCGAAAACTCGGATATTTTTGCCTTTTGTCGATATCGATAGTGGGAAGATATTGATCCTGGGAATTCCACGACTTGGGAGAACCACAAAAAAATTCCCTGTGATGTAATTACAAATTAACAACTTTTGGATTTTTTTTCCTTTGCTTGTACTGTGAAACCTTGCTTCTTGCCTAATTTCATAATTCAAGATGAAAGGGATGTGCCCTGTACATTTTTATAGTGAGTTTGCGAGTATCAAAATATGGACATAAGTGGCCTAGTTTTTGATTGCATTGATTTAGATGTTTCAATTTCTTATACCGCCAAGGGATGGTAAACAGTATGTAACATAAATTTCAACTCGATACGTCCACCCATTCCTAAGAAAACGGGCTTTTAGCAGTCGGACAGACAAACAGACACACACACGATCAACAAAGTCATCCTACACTGAAGAGAAAAAGAAACTGGTAAACCTGACTAATATCGTGTAGGGCCCCCAAGAGCACGCAGAAGTGCCGCAACACGACCTGTCATGGACTCGACAAATATGGCCATACCTGTTTACAGAAAATGACAGTGTACATCTGATGTGTTACGACAGTGAAAAGAACCTGTGACCATCGGAGACAGTGCACAAGTTCCTCCGAAAAATGATAACACAACACACACATACACTCCTGGAAATTGAAATAAGAACACCGTGACTTCATTGTCCCAGGAAGGGGAAACTTTATTGACACATTCCTGGGGTCAGATACATCACATGATCACACTGACAGAACCACAGGCACATAGACACAGGCAACAGAGCATGCACAATGTCGGCACTATTACAGTGTATATTCACCTTTCGCAGCAATGCAGGCTGCTATTCTCCCATGCAGACGATCGTACAGATGCTGGATGTAGTCCTGTGGAACGGCTTGCCAGGCCATTTCCACCTGGCGCCTCAGTTGGACCAGCGTTCGTGCTGGACGTGCAGACCGCGTGAGACGACGCTTCATCCAGTCCCAAACATGCTCAATGGGGGACAGATCCAGAGATCTTGCTGGCCAGGGTAGTTGACTTACACCTTCTAGAGCACGTTGGGTGGCACGAGATACATGCGGACGTGCATTGTCCTGTTGGAACAGCAAGTTTCCTTGCCGGTCTAGGAATGGTAGAACGATGGGTTCGATGACGGTTTGGATGTACCGTGCACTATTCAGTGTCCCCTCGACGATCACCAGTGGTGTACGGCCAGTGTAGGAGATCGCTCCCCACACCATGATGCCGGGTGTTGGCCCTGTGTGCCTCGGTCGTATGCAGTCCTGATTGTGGCGCTCACCTGCACGGCGCCAAACACGCATACGACCATCATTGGCACCAAGGCAGAAGCGACTCTCATCGCTGAAGACGACACGTCTCCATTCGTCCCTCCATTCACGCCTGTCGTGACACCACTGGAGGCGGGCTGCACGATGTTGGGGCGTGAGCGGAAGACGGCCTAACGGTGCGTGAGACCTTAGCCCAGCTTCATGGAGACGGTTGCGAATGGTCCTCGCCGATACCCCAGGAGCAACAGTGTCCCTAATTTGCTGGGAAGTGGCGGTGCGGTCCCCTACGGCACTGCGTAGGATCCTACGGTCTTGGCGTGCATCCGTGCGTCGCTGCGGCCCGGTCCCAGGTCGACGGGCACGTGCACCTTCCGCCGACCACTGGCGACAACATCGATGTACTGTGGAGACCTCACGCCCCACGTGTTGAGCAAAACGGCGGTACGTCCACCCGGCCTCCCGCATGCCCACTGTACGCCCTCGCTCAAAGTCCGTCAACTGCACATACGGTTCACGTCCACGCTGTCGCGGCATGCTACCAGTGTTAAAGACTGCGATGGAGCTCCGTATGCCACGGCAAACTGGCTGACACTGACGGCGGCGGTGCACAAATGCTGCGCAGCTAGCGCCATTCGACGGCCAACACCGCGGTTCCTGGTGTGTCCGCTGTGCCGTGCGTGTGATCATTGCTTGTACAGCCCTCTCGCAGTGTCCGGAGCAAGTATGGTGGGTCTGACACACCGGTGTCAATGTGTTCTTTTTTCCATTTCCAGGAGTGTATTTCATACTAACAAATGTAAATCCACCTGTTTATGATGGAGGTTTACACCTTTGAAACGCGTCGTGGGGGTAAATAAACAGTAACTGGTTATAGTAAACTTGATGTTTCATTTAAGGTCTGATCTGGTTTTCTTCTAAAGCGATTATAGAGATCAGTGACAGCAGAGGGCCTATAGCACTTCCTGGGGGAGCGTCAGGTATGAATACTGTTTTACTCTACGACTTTGGGTCAGATACTACAAACTGTGACCTGTCTGACAGGAAATCACGAATCCAGTCGCACGACTGAAACAGTACTCCCATAGGCACACAAACTGGTTAGAAATCGCTTGTGAGGTACGGTGTGAAAAGTCTTCTGGAAATCTACAAATGTTGTTGTTGTGGTCTTCAGTGCAGACACTGGTTTGATGCAGTTCTCCGTGCTACTCTATCCTGTGTAAGCTTCTTCATTACCGAATAACTACTGCAACCTACATCTTTCTGAATCTGCTTAGTATATTCGTCTCTTAGTCTCCCTCTTCGATTTTCACTTTCCAAGCTTCCCTCATCTCTTGATGCCGCAGAACGTGTCCTACCAGCCCTTCTTCTAGTCAAGTTGTGCCACAAATTCTTCTCCTCTCCAGTTCTGTTCAGTACCTCATCATTAGTTACGTGATTTAGCCATCTAATCCTCAGCATTCTTCTGTAGCACCACATTTCTAAAACTTCTATTCTCTTCTTGTCTACACTGTTTATCGTCCAAATTTCACTTCCATATACGGCTACACTCCATACAAATACTTTGAAAAAGAACTTCCTGACACTCAAATCTATACTCGATGTTAGCAAATTTATCTTCTTCAAAAACTCTTCCCTTGCCATAGCCAGTCTACATTTTATAACCTCTCTACTTCTACCATCATCAGCTATTTTGCTCCCCAAATAGCAAAATTCGTTTACTACTTGAAGTGTCTTATTTCCTAATCTAATTCCCTTATCATCACCTGATTTAATTCTACTACATTCCATTATCCTCGTTTTACTTTTCTTGATGTTCATCTTATATCCTCCTTTCAAGGCATCATCTAAAAATATGGAATCAGTTTGACATCTTCTACCAACAACATTTATTCCTTCGTGAGGAGAAGCACCTAGTTGGGTGTCACAAGGACGAAATTTTCTGAATCCGTGTTGGCTGTTTGCCCATAAATAGTTTACTGTGTTCGAACATATCGCTGAGAGGTGAAGAATGCATGAAGGGTAGACTGACATTTTCCGTGGTCTGGCTGAGATTCGATCCCGCGACCGCGTGGTTTTCATTCACCGTAAGACCACCAGGTCTGTCTCGGTGCACGCTCTTCAGGGCATTTTACTCAACATGAGGTTTCGTAGCAGAAGAAGCCTACACGTTCCCATGTTGACCCAACGAAACCGTCAGTTACGATTGGACCAATAGAGACGTGTCGCCTGGTTGGTTGAATATACTAAGTGAACAGTCGTGCCCGTGCACGCAGCCATCCAAATAAACCGTTGCTCGAAACATGTACTGCGCCGCGGACTAAGGTCGATGGAAGAGTTTTGTGCTAAGGAGGCCGTTTAAGTGAGCTAAAGTGGGGCCTGTGGTACTAATCGAAGGCACTACTACAACTGTGGACTTCGTGCGGTTATTGCAGACCACTTGGATCCCTCCATGGTTAATGTCTTCTCCGACGCCGATGGAATCTTCCAGCAGGATAACAGTCCGCGTTGCAACGCTCGGGTGTGAGGAGCCTGATAGAGAAGCCACGTTGAAGCCCTATCTGAATCCCACGGAACACACCTGCATGGCTGTCTGGCGCCAGCTCCGCGGCGCCAAACCACCAGCCCGCAGTTCTGCGAGCACTGCGTGACCTGTGCCTAGACATCTGGTGCTATATGACTTCAGAAATTTGCCAACGGCTTATCGAATCCATGCCATGCAGAATCGCTGCTGTTTTGACATCAAAAGGTGCACTTACCTAAGCAAGTGCGTCATTATTTTTTGGGTTACCAGTACATGTATATGAGGAAAGAAGTGTGAAATTGTTGTATAGTTCTACATCTACACAGTGTAGTGTAACGACGTATAGATTTGTTTATAAGTGATTTTCTTTCGACATATGACCATGTGTAGACTTCGTCACCTACGTCAGTTACAACCCACTTCAAAATTATTTATATTCTTTTTAAATTGTCTCAGAATGGTTCTTGAACGAAACTGTAAAACATCATTTGAGTCGTATGCGCAGAATTACGTCACTCGGGCCAATTGGTTTGCGTAAACTTTTTCAATTTTTAGATGTCGTTTGTTTCTCCTCAGAAATTGTATTGATACACGTTATCCAATTTTATCGATATTAGAACCACATTGAATAAACTTTTGAAATTCAAAGTCGCGATGAACGCTGTCAAAATTCAATAATCTTGTCAAATATATTATTAACTCATTCACAGAATTTTTCATAAATAAATCCTCAGAACACGTATTTCAACTTTAGTAGCATCCACTAGTTTATTAGCTTCCTACATACAGACGTGAACCTGAGCCTTGACGAGACAAAACTAACATTTTCAATAAGATTAAACTTCCTATGATATCATTGTTGTACAAACATTACAAATTTTCATTTATTTTATTTTTTAGAAGCACGACGCAACAACTCGGTTCCAGGATCTTCTGTTGCTCTTTGGCTGTCGACCCGCGACGTATAGTGGCCAGCAATTTTCTCTCTGGTCCCGACAGCGAAGATGCTGTCTCCGTTCGTTGCGCCGCCCTCTCCGTACATGAAACATAAAAAAATACAAAAACTTTAGACAATTCACAACCATTACAAAATATTACAAAAATACATAAACAAAACTAAATTAAACTTATATTCACCTGCAAACTGGGCTGACACTGGTGGATGGGTGACGCTTCAATTTCGTCCCACTACAACAGATACTCTGCAAACCGCGGTACGGTGCATGGCTGAGGGTGCTCCATACCAATGCATTTCCTCTCCTGTTCTACTCACAAATAGAGAGAGAGGGGAAAACGACTGTCTATATGCCCCCGAAAGAGCCCTAATTTCTCGTATCCAATCTTCGTGGTGCTTACGCGCATTGTATGTTGGTGGCAATAGAATCGTTCGGCAGTCAGGTTCAAATGGCGGTTCTCTAAATTACACATATCAAAAAAAGTTTTGCATCTACCCGGTTCCCAGAACTCTTGAAGACAGACGTTGACTGTGGATGTTGTATCACAGAACACTCCATGTGACTGTTCAGAGATGTCACTAAACCCGCCCAAAGACGTAAACAACCATGCATGAAAACTATGGATCTGAGCACTATGGGACTTAATATCTGAGGTCATCAGTGCCCTAGACTTATAACTACTTAAACCTAACTAACCTAAGGACAACACACACATCCATGTCCGAAGCAGAATTCGAACCTGCGACCGCAGCAGCAGCGCTGTTCCGAGCTGAAGCGCCTAAAGCCGCTCGTCAACAGCGGCCGGCAACCATGCATGAGCAGCGCCTATTAGACGGAGGGGGTCTGATAGCCGATCAGTTCCAGGCATTCTACCAGTAAGGTGGTACGCGGCTCGTGTTGTCTGTAGTTCAACCATACCTAGACGGTCAATACCGCATTGTTACCTTTGTGCCAGGAAGGGGTCTCAACAAGGGAAGTGTCCAGGCGTCTCGGAGTGAACCGAATCTATGTTGTTTGGACATCGAGGAGATACGGAGAGACAGGAACTGTCGATGACATGCCTCGCTCCGGCTCCCCAGGGGCTACTACTGCAGTGGATGACCACTACCTACGGATTATGGCTCGGAGGAATCCTGACAGAAACGCCACCATGGTGAATAATGCTTTGCGTGCAGCCACAGGACGTGGTGTTACGACTCAAACTGTGCGCAATAGGCTGCATGATGCACAACTTCACTCGCGATGTCCGTGGCGAGGTCCGTCTTAGCAACCACGACACCATGCAGCGCGGTATAGATGTGCCCAGGAACATGCCGAATGGACCGCTCAGGACTGGCATCACGTTCTCTTCACCGATGAGTGTCGCATACGCCTTGACCCAGACAATCGTCGGAGACGTGTTTGAAGGCAACCCGGTCAGGCTGAATGTCTTAGATACACTATCCAGCGAGTGCAGCAAGGTGGAGGTTCCCTGCTGTTTTGTGGTGGCATTATATGGGGCCGACGCACGCTGCTTGTGGTCATGAAAGGCGCTGTAACGGCTGTACGATGGTCCGATAGTGCAACCGTATCGGCAGCCTATTGGCGAGGCATTCGTCTTCGTGGACGACAATTCGCGCCCCCATCGATCACATCTTGTGAATGACCTACTTCAGGATAACGACATCGTTCGACTAGAGTGTCCAGCATGTTCTCCAGACACGAACCCTATCGAACATACCTGGGGTAAATTGAAAAGGGCTGTTTGTGGACGACGTGACCCACCAACCACTCTGAGGGATCTACGACGAATCGCCGTCGACTAGTGGGATAATCTGGACGAACAGTACGTTGGGGAACTTTTGGATAGTATGCCACGACGAATACAGGCATGTAGCAACGCAACAGGACGTGCTACTGGGTATTAGAGGTACCGGTGTGTAGAGCAATCTGGACCACCTCCTCTGAAGGTCTCGCTGCATGGTGGTACAACATGGAGTGTGTGGTTTTCATGAGCAATAATAAGGGCGGAAATGATGTTTATGTTGAACTCTATTACAATTTTCTGTACAGGTTCCGGAACCCTCGGAACCGAATTGATGCAAAACTTTTTTTGATGTGTGTATCTGAATAGTGTTTCTCGAAAAAAACGTCGCCTTCCCTCCACGGATTCTCAATCGGCTTCAAATCCCGGTTCTCTAAAGTATCTGAATAGCGTTTCTCGGAAATAACGTCGCCTCCCCTGCAGGGATTCAAATTTGAGTTCCCGAAGCACCTCCGCATCACGTGTTGTTGAATCTACTGATAACAAATCTAGCAGTCCACCTCTGAATTGCTTCGATGTCATCCTTGAATCCGACCTGGTTCAAATCCCAAACACTCGATCAGTACTCAAGAATACGTCGCACCAGCGTCCTACATGCGGTCTCCTTTACAGATGAACCACTCTTTCCTAAAGTTCTCTCAATAAACCGAAGTCGACCATTCGCCGTCCCTGCCACAGTTCGCACATGTTCGTTCCATCTCATATCGCCTTGCAACGTTACGTCCAGATATTTAAACAACTTGACTGTGTCACGCAGGTTACAAGTAATGCTGTATCCGAACATAACAGGTTTAACCTTCCTAGTCATTCACATCAACATACATTTTTCCACAATTAGAGGTAGCTGTTATTCACCACACCAAATGGAAATTTTGTATAAGTCGTGTTGTATCTTCCTACAGTCACCCAACCTGAGAGTAAGATATTGTATTCGAGTGTGATTCTCATTACAATACACACTTTTACGCTGTAATCCAGCCCTTTGATCTATCAGTGTGGAATTTGTGCCTGTATCAACATGTTTATCCAAGTATGGTAACCAATATAACCACACTTTGCTGCAGGATTTTCTAATTGAACGACTATTGGGAGCCGGCCGAAGTGGCCGTGCGGTTCTAGGCGCTGCAGTCTGGAACCGCGAGACCGCTACGGTCGCAGGTTCGAATCCTGCCTCGGGCACGGATGTGTGTGATGTCCTTAGGTTAGTTAGGTTTAACTAGTTCTAAGTTCTAGGGGACTAATGACCTCAGAAGTTGAGTCCCATAGTGCTCAGAGCCATTTTTTGACTATTGGGAACTGAGTGCTAAATGGTTCAAATGGCTCTGACCACTATGGGACTTAACTGCTGAGGTCATCAGTCCCCTAGCAACTTAGAACTACTTAAACCTAACTAACCTAAGGACATCACACACATCCATGCCCGAGGCAGGATTCGAACCTACGACCGTAGCGGTCGCGCGGTTCCAGACTGTAGCGCCTAGAACCGTTCGGCCACTCCGGCCGGCGACTCAGTGCTCACGCCCTATAATAATTCCTCGCATCACAAGCTGCGACATCGTCGCGAATGGAATAGTGACCAGAAAATATAAAGTAAATTCCTTCTATTTCATTTGTATGGTCACAAACATGTACATCGTCAGACACCCGGTTTCGGTCAGTAATGACCATCGTCAGATTTGTTTTGAAATAATATGTCCTAATATACTGGAGCAATAGTGGCATCGTCAAAAGCTAAACGCAAAATCAGCGCCATCGTCGTCACAAATATATACGTGTATGGCTCCAATCTATTGCGACACGTTTTTATAAAGCAGAGTTGAGGATGGTCATTGCTGACAGAAACCGGTTATCTGAGGACCTACTAGTTTGTGACCACAAACGTGAAATAAAAGATATTAATTCCTCGTGTAGTGTTATAAGTAAGCTGAGCAGACGAGGTACGTCGCCGGCGTTCGATACGGCGTCGCGCCGCTGACGTTCGCCATAAATCATTCACGGAAATTTGAGAGCCACTCCCCTTGCACAGAAGCGTCCGCGGTCAGACGCACGAGCATAGCGAAGTGGCCACGGCACCGCTGGTCAGCCACGGGCCGACCGACTCCATAAATCACGAATCTCTGGGGCTGCCCCTGGGGCGGGCGTGTGTAAACACTGGCTTACGTCCCCCTTTGTCGGCTGATCGCTCAGCCCACCGTAGGGCATCCGAGGCAACAAGCCAACGCGTCAGGCAACGCTGCACAATGGCTGCACCTTCCTCGCTTCGTGAAATGCCAGTTTGTGTTGCAGTATTTACTCACCGTCTTCATTTCTGTGTTTCTAAACTGCAAGGGAAAGGAAACGGAAGTTTTCATAAAGGGCAGATCTCAAATCATCGCCATCATCATCATCATCATCGTCATCAACACCAACACCGCACTGTCGCCTGATAAACAAAATAAGAGCCTACGGAATATCAGACCAGCTGTGTTGCTGGATTGAAGAGTTTTTAGCAAACAGAACACAGCATGTTGTTATCAACGGAGAGACGTCTACAGACGTTAAAGTAACCTCTGGCGTGCCACAGGGGAGTGTTATGGGACCATTGCTTTTCACAATATATATATATGACCTAGTAGATAGTGTCGGAAGTTCCATGCGGCTTTTCTCGGATGATGCTGTAGTATACAGAGAAGTTGCAGCAATAGAAAATTGTAGCGAAATGCAGAAAGATCTGCAGAGCATAGGCACTTGGTGCAGGGTGTGGCAACTGACCCTTAACACAGACAAATGTAATGTATTGCGAATACATAGAAAGAAGGATCCTTTATTGTATGGTTATATGATAGCGGAACAAACACTGGTAGCAGTTACTTCTGTAAAATATCTGGGAGTGTACGTGCGGAACGATTTGAAGTGGAATGGCTCTGAGCACTATGGGACTCAACATCTTAGGTCATAAGTCCCCTAGAACTTAGAACTACTTAAACCTAACTAACCTAAGGACATCACACACACCCATGCCCGAGGCAGGATTCGAACCTGCGACTGTAGCAGTCCCGCGGTTCCGGACTGCAGCGCCAGAACCGCTAGACCACCGCGGCCGGCGAAGTGGAATGATCATATAAAATCAATTGTTGGTAAGGCGTGTACCAGGTTGAGATTCATTGGGAGAGTAATTAGAAAATGTAGTCCATCAACAAAGGAGGTGGCTTACAAAACACTCGTTCGACCTATACTTGAGTATTGCTCATCAGTGTGGGATCCGTACCAGATCGGGTTGACGGAGGAGATAGAGAAGATCCAAAGAAGAGCGGCGCGTTTCGTCACAGGGTTATTTGGTAACCGTGATAGCGTTACGGAGATGTTTAACAAACTCAAGTGGCAGACTCTGCAAGAGAGGCGCTCTGCATCGCGGTGTAGCTTGCTCGTCAGGTTTCGAGAGGGTGCGTTTCTGGATGAGGTATCGAATATATTGCTTCCACCTACTTATACCTCCCGAGGAGATCACGAATGTAAAATTAGAGAGATTAGAGCGCGCACGGAGGCTTTCAGACAGTCGTTCTTCCCGCGAACCATACGCGACTGGAACAGGAAAGGGAGGTAATGACAGTGGCACGTAAAGTGCCCTCCGCCACACACCGTTGGGTGGCTTGCGGAGTATAAATGTAGATGTAGATGTAGAACAACAACGACGACTACAACGAATTCGGGAGTGATCGTAAGTTGACACTCACTGCTGGATGAGTTCCCCTTCCAGACTTCTCCTTCATTGCACTTCATGTGTGAAGGGTTATTCGAAAACTAAGGTCACGAAATGTAAACCATAACGAAAATGTGATAAAGCTTTGCACAGATGTGTTGTGCAATGTCTCTAGTATGCCGGCCGGGGTGGCCGAGGGATTCTAGGCGCTACAGTCTGGAACCGCGCGACCACTACGGTCGCAGGTTCGAATCCTGCCTCGGGCATTTGAACCATTTGTGTTTCACAAGAACGATGTTTTCTAAACTCATGTTGACTTTGTGTCAATAGACAGTTTTCTTCGAGGTAATTCATAATGTTCGAACACAATATATGTTCTAAAATCCTGCTGCACATCGACATTAACGATATGCGCCTGTAATTAAGTGGATTACTCCTACTACCTTTCTTGAATATTGGTGTGACGTGTGCAACTTTCCACTCTTTGGGTTCAGATCTTCCGTCGAGCGTACGGTTGTATTATGATTGACAAGTATTGAGCTAATGCATCAGCATACTCCGAAAGAAGCCTAACTGGTATACAGTCTGGAACAGAAGACTTACTTCTATTAAGTGATTTAAGTTTCTCCACTACTCCGAGGATATTTACTTCTACGTTACTCGTGTTATGACCATTATTGTTAAACGTGTGTTTCGATTGAACTCATTCCACAGAATAAGTTGAAGTTCGTAATTTTTCGTCTCAATATATTGCAAAAATCAATATTGTATAATTTTGCTTTTGATGACCTAGTTTCGACGTGTTTAATAGTTTCATCTACCTCTCCGTCACAATTTTTGTTTAATTTTTTAGCAATATTTCACTATTATGTGTAAAACGGAAGTCCAATTTCATTATCAGCTGAAGCTACTTCTGTGTACGGACGTGGCTGGGACCCTCTCAGTGAGCGACTGAGGGGCGTTTTGCTTGAGTGACGGGTTATAGCCACTTCCGCTACATGACAGTCAGACGCCATTTAGCTACATCCACTACATTAGCGGTGCCGAGGAATCCACTCCAGCTTGCGGGTTGAGGGCAGATGGTGCTCCAGGCTGTCTCCTGCTAATCGCCGAAGAGGCTTAGCTACTTCTCGGTAGCTGTTGCCCTTAATAATGCTCCAGTGCGCTGAGCAAACCCATCAAGGATCCTTTAATGTCTCCTATGCTGCGATCGTTAATCCACTTGGTCGTGTGATCGAGTGCCTAAGGATTTTGGAAGCAAGTCAGGCAGTTCTTAATACAACACAATGGGAACAGATAAATAAATAAAACTCGTTGCCAAGAACGGCAATGAGAACTCACTCAACCACAATATTTTTACACTCCTGGAAATGGAAAAAAGAACACATTGACACCGGTGTGTCAGACCCACCATACTTGCTCCGGACACTGCGAGAGGGCTGTACAAGCAATGATCACACGCACGGCACAGCGGACACACCAGGAACCGCGGTGTTGGCCGTCGAATGGCGCTAGCTGCGCAGCATTTGTGCACCGCCGCCGTCAGTGTCAGCCAGTTTGCCGTGGCATACGGAGCTCCATCGCAGTCTTTAACACTGGTAGCATGCCGCGACAGCATGGACGTGAACCGTATGTGCAGTTGACGGACTTTGAGCGAGGGCGTATAGTGGGCATGCGGGAGGCCGGGTGGACGTACCGCCGAATTGCTCAACACGTGGGGCGTGAGGTCTCCACAGTACATCGATGTTGTCGCCAGTGGTCGGCGGAAGGTGCACGTGCCCGTCGACCTGGGACCGGACGGCAGCGACGCACGGATGCACGCCAAGACCGTAGGATCCTACGCAGTGCCGTAGGGGACCGCACCGCCACTTCCCAGCAAATTAGGGACACTGTTGCTCCTGGGGTATCGGCGAGGACCATTCGCAACCGTCTCCATGAAGCTGGGCTACGGTCCCGCACACCGTTAGGCCGTCTTCCGCTCACGCCCCAACATCGTGCAGCCCACCTCCAGTGGTGTCGCGACAGGCGTGAATGGAGGGACGAATGGAGACGTGTCGTCTTCAGCGATGAGAGTCGCTTCTGCCTTGGTGCCAATGATGGTCGTATGCGTGTTTGGCGCCGTGTAGGTGAGCGCCACAATCAGGACTGCATACGACCGAGGCACACAGGGCCAACACCCGGCATCATGGTGTGGGGAGCGATCTCCTACACTGGCCGTACACCACTGGTGATCGTCGAGGGGCACTGAATAGTGCACGGTACATCCAAACCGTCATCGAACCCATCGTTCTACCATTCCTAGACCGGCAAGGGAATTTGCTGTTCCAACAGGACAATGCACGTCCGCATGTATCCCTTGCCACCCAACGTGCTCTAGAAGGTGTAAGTCAACTACCCTGGCCAGCAAGATCTCCGGATCTGTCCCCCATTGAGCATGTTTGGGACTGGATGAAGCGTCGTCTCACGCGGTCTGCACGTCCAGCACGAACGCTGGTCCAACTGAGGCGCCAGGTGGAAATGGCATGGCAAGCCGTTCCACAGGACTACATCGAGCATCTCTACGATCGTCTCCATGGGAGAATAGCAGCCTGCATTGCTGCGAAAGGTGGATATACACTGTACTAGTGCCGACATTGTGCATGCTCTGTTGCCTGTGTCTATGTGCCTGTGGTTCTGTCAGTGTGATCATGTGATGTATCTGACCCCAGGAATGTGTCAATAAAGTTTCCCCTTCCTGGGACAATGAATTCACGGTGTTCTTGTTTCAATTTCCAGGAGTGTATATAGAATTATTAACCTATAAAAGGATTAAAACTGGTACTGGTCTTACACCGGCTGAATAATTTAATTGCTTGAAATGCACTTGGACAATTTTGCGGTAATACGCCACCAGTGTATCTGGACAAACTTCACTGTAAAATTAATTGATTGCAGCCGTTGCGTATGCAATCTATGACTGCGAGTACGACTAATAAGTAATTTTGCATCATGCCTGCTGATGCAAATATCACCACCGTTTACTGAATTTAGTCTGTCTGAGTCAGCCTAAGCAATAATTTTTACAGTATATTCTTAATACAATGGAACGTACTTTATTACTGTGAGACCGAATAACGTGAAACACGTCAGTACATTGATGTCAAAGCGCACTAACACTCACCTCTATACATGATCGGGTGGCAATGAAATTTACCTGTATCGCGCAGCTAGTTCGACTGTCACACCGAAAACCACCTCACAATCTGAAACTTGAAACTTCCTGGCAGATTAAAATTGTGTGCCGGACCGAGACTCGAACTCGGGACCTTTGACTTTCGCGGGCAAGTGCTCTACCATCTGAACTACCCAAGCACGCCTAACGCCTCGTCCTCACTGCTTTACTTCTGCCAGTACCTCGTCTCCTGCCTTCCAAACTTAACAGAAATTCTCCTGCACCTGACAATCTGTCAGTATCGGAAGTAGAGAACCTGAAGTACTGCGTTCACGTGAGTACAGCTTGCGCTCCGTTTCCATGACTCATGTCCTCTTTTTCCCATTTGGATGACTGGGGTTTATTGGGGCCACGGAAACCGCCAAAGTGTTGTCCAATTGAAAGAACTGCGCTTGGCCACTGAACCACACTAAGTTATTATTATTACTATTGTTGTTGTTGTTGTTGCTGTACTAGGGCTTAACACTTGCAGTGTCAGGAATCATCCTAACATTAGTGCTTTGGAGATCCCTAACACGCAGGGACAGTTTTCCAGAAGACAGACTGCCATGATCCGATCGACCACCAAGAGGTGACCCACACGCTCCTAGCGGCCGCGGGTCAGACCGATCTATTCTCTTCCACAAGATATTTGATCGAAAACAGCTCCTGCTGTATCCTAGCACAGAGGGTATTTTGGGGAGTGTTCAGGCAAGACCAGACCAGTTTGCTCTGAATGAGTTTTCTGGGCCAGGTGCCGATTCCGTGAGGATTCCATCAATCACGTTTCTCACTCTGGAGCCACTTCCATAACATCGCTGCCGTTCACGTCTGATTTCGCAATCCGGGAGCTGTCAACTGTGGACTTAGAGTAGCCTTGGCCTGCTTACCAAAGAGTATGAGGACTCTGTCGTCGTGGCAAACTTGCGTACTTGTAAATTTATTCCTGGGTTACTTTCAAATGGCTACACGCTGGGCATCGACAATTTTGCTCCCTATGGGACTTAAGCTTCGTTCATTCAGTTTAAGCTTTAACACTCAGCATGAGACGAAACTTCGATTTTTATGGCGTGTGTGTGTTTAATGAACGTAGCGACAATCTAAGCGGCATTCAGCCGTCAGAAGTTCAATTTCAAGAAGTGTTTTATTTTATATTTTGTTTCAATTCATGTCAGAACAGGTGTGCTAGTAATCTTTGACAAATAAACTTATTCAATCGTTGCTACCTGGATATTTTTGTGTCACTGTTGGCACACATATCAGTCATCATCAGTATTATGATTGGTTTCACGCGGCTCTACAAGAATGCATCTCCTGTGCCGGCTTCTTCATCTCATAGCCGTACTTCATCCAAAGTCCTCAATTATTTGTCGGATGTATTCCAGCCTCTGCCTCACCCTACAATTGTTACCCCCACAGTTCCCTCACATACCTTGTGTTAATGCATTTCCTCTCATCCTATCCCTTATTCTTGTCCCTGTGTCAGTGCAAGTTTCCTCATCCTTCTTCTTGTCAATTTTTTCCGTGTGTTCCTCTTCTCCTCACCAAGTTTGCAGAGGACCAACTCGTTTCTTATTTTATAGTTCTATCGAATTTTCAATAACCTGACAACACGCTTATATGGTGTAGCACCTTCTGTAGCCTTTAAATGACCACGCAGTTCAGTGAGAAAGAGAGCTGACAGTTTTCCTCGGGTATTCCATATCTGTCTGGAGCCACTCATTGATAACTAGATCTCGTAGAGCTACGAAATTATATGGGGTCATTTTTATGGAGGGGTATATGGGGTTAACGTCCGCCCTCGTGGTCTCGCGGTAGCGTTCTCGTGCCCCGAGCACGGGGTCCCGGGTTCGATTCCCGGCGGGGTCAGGGATTTTTCCTGCCTCGAGATGACTAGGTGTTGTTATGTCGTCTTCATCATCATCATTCATCCCCATTACGGTCGGAGGAAGGCAACGGCAAACCACCTCCATTAGGACCTTGCCTAGTAAGGCGGTGAGGGTCTCCCGCATAGTTCCCCTACGCTCTGTAAAGAAGCATGGGACTTCATTTCCATTCCCATATGGGGTTAACATCATGTCATTTAGTGGACCAGTGACGGTGCGATAGGACAACTTGATTTTCGTCAAAAGCAGGAACGTATGCGCTCCATCCTATGAACATGGCTGCTTTGTGATCCAAGTTCATGGTGACGTCCAGAGTATACTCGTTATGAGGGCGTTGAAAAGATGGCAACACTTGATCACCGATAATGTCGAAATATACATTCCTGGTTTATTTCGTGCGAAGTCATGACACGATAAATATCGCCAAAACATCACAGAAGCCCCTCGATCCTGAACTACAGCTTCAAGATAATGCGGGTTAAATGCCGCTCGGACCGACTGTGCGCCCGATGCCTTGTATCTTCCGAAACGGGACATAACTTGAAGTCGTTGAACCACATTACAAGTTTGGCCTACTAAAGATGCGCAGCCATGTCGAGGAATTACCTTTTGTGGTTTGGCCATGGTGCGGTTGATGGCGTCGCCTTTCGAATTCCTGGAGCCACTATCTCGATCTGTCGTGTGTTGTCCCTCTGGTTTGAGGCCACTAAGGTCTTAGCTCGAGGTAGTTGAAGGGGATGGGGCTTGTTGTGGCGTGGGATTGGGGAGTGAACCACGCTCTGCTGCCATTACCCAATCCCACGCCAAAACACGCCCCATCCCCATCAATATCGCCGAGCAAAGATATTAGTGGCCTCAAACCAGAGGGATATCACACGACAGATCCAAGTAGTGGCGCCAGGAAGTCGAAAGGCGATGCCAGCAACCCCGCCACAGCTCAGTGATGTACTCGAAGTCAAATGTCTCCTGTATTTCTTCCACAGCGTTCGCTCGGGAAGTAGTTGAGATGTACATATTTATTGACAACAGTATTTCCTATCAGGCCTGCAACCGATTCTTAATGACAAGACACTCCTCAAGATAGGAAAGAGATTAGTAAAGATGGCTTGAGCTATGCGATCACTGTCGTAATCCTCGTCATGTAAATGAAAGATAATGAGTTGATTGGCCTACAAATAATTTTAATGGGTGTCAGATGTGATTTGCGCATAAAGAAAATGCGAAGTATCAGGCTAGACTTGGTTTGACCTATCTCAACGTTGGACTGTCCACGTTGATGACGGATAAGTACATGCGCGATATGGTCACGGACGCACTCAAAACACGATAGCTCCTTGATGACATTATGTTCAAAAAAATGTTGAAATGTGTGTGAAATCTTGTGGGACTTAACTGCGACGGTCATCAGTCCCTAAGCTTACACACTACTTAACGTAAATTATCCTAAGGACAAACTTACACGCCCATGCCCGAGGGAGGACTCAAACCTCCGCCGGGACCAGCCGCACAGTCCATGACTATAGCGCCCCAGACGGCTCGGCTAATCCCACGGGGCAATGACATTCTGTCACGTTTCCACGTTGACCATCTTCCTAAGCTCATTTTGTTCAACCGACTGGCACATACTGACTATTTCACTGTCTTGACTTACATCAGCAAGGTAGGGCCACCTGACCCCCCAGCACCAGTTCTACACCGTGTGCAGGCGATTAGTATCCTCTTCTAAGGTGAACTTTCATACCTTGCTGAAGACCTCAAGGTCTCGCAGTTGCGTTCCTCTCTCCCCTCGCCTTTCCACCGGCAATGTTTCTTTTATTTTTTCGGCAGGGTGCAACAAAACGAACCATAAATAATCCGCCGGTCGTTCGGCAAGGCAAAGTAACTCCTTTTGTGTGGGAGCGACAGCAGTGAAGTCGAAAAGAGTGGGCAGTGCCCGTGAGGCAGTCAGAGGGAGACTGCCGCTGTGGAGTGGGAGATGCAGACGTGCTCCCAGACTGCTCATCGCCATGCGTCGGCCGGCGGCGCAACTTTCACGGTCCCTTGGTGCGGAAGGCCGCTGCTGATTGCCGGGGAGGGGAGGGGACGGCCGCACCTGTGCGGTGCAAGGGAGGGGGAAGTGACGCATATCCACGGGCACAGTGGATTCGGAGGGGAAGGCGCGCGCCGTGCGAATGCAGATCAGCGCCTCGAGCAAGCAGACCGATGCTATACCCGGGCGCTGAAACATTGCTCTTGACCAGGGGCGGGCAGGAATCCTGCACGTGTGCGGTGCACATGCACGTGTGCAGTTAACAGGCGTTCTGCGTGCACACAGGGGCAAGCTGGCCACCCGCTTCTCACCCCTCCCCACCATACCGTCTCTCCGCTTCTTCCTCTGTAATGCGTTTTGTTTCCTGGCCTGCTTTATTAAATGAAGGAATAAGGTTAGTAGGAGTGCTTGACAGAAATCATGGTTTGAAAGAGCACCTATTACCCACGATACGTTTTATTTAATTATCACAGGTGGAGTTTACAATACCTTTAATGTCTGGAACAAAATTTCTACATACAGACAACGCAAACAGTTACGTAAATTTTCATTACTGATGTTTGCTCTTAACCGAGACTTATTAATTTTCATAACAGAAAAAAATTTCTCACGAAAGTATGTCAAGCCCAACATTGACTATCTTCATGGCTTCACTATGGAGACGAGGAAACTCTTGCTGTGGAAAGTCGTGATAAAAATCTATTACACGTCTTGCCAAAAGGAACTTGTCTCTCAGACGAGAATTACACTGTAGATCTATTAATTCCATTTGCAAACTGAGATGAATATCATCTACATGAACTAGATTCTCTCGAGAACTATTCAAAACCTTGGGATAAGTAAGATATATCCCCAAATCGCTTGAGAAATTCCTCTTTTATTGCACTAAGAACGGTAACATACTGAAATTTAGTATACTGGCGTTCAATATTAAACTTCCGCTCACCAGCGACAATAGTGTCACATTTATACATTTCCAATTTTCACGTTTTTCCACAGAGAACAACGAATCTCCCATTCCTTTTTAAAAGATAGCAAATCTCCAATTCTCCGTTTCCTTGATTCACTCTGCATTTTCCGGTTACTGAAATACAACGTTCACTACGTAGTGGTCGCTTCGCTTCAACGTCCGCAGCTTAGCCTGGTACTACACTGCAGTAACCTGCAGGCTGTCGGCACTGTCCCGTTCGACGATTGCACGCGAGCAGCACACGTGCAGCGCTGTGTGCTCATGAGCCGCGTGCAGCGTTTGCCCGCCCCTGCTCTTGACGTTTACGTATGAAGTTGGCAGCGTAAAAGAGTAACAAGTGAAGAACGATAGGCGCTAGGCGTTCAGCGTGGGGCGCCAGCCAACCACAGCGCAGTGAGCACTGCCGTTACTCACGTGCTGTGACGTCAAAGTTCCCGCGTTGCCGGCTTTGTTTAGTGAATGTGTAAACAACGTCAATTGTATTTTGCTTACCGCGTGTTTTCGTTGTACTGTGTGCTATATCGTTGTGACTTTTGTTACCTTGTGAGTTTACATACTTGGAAAATGCCACCGAAAAGACTTCGTTCACATAGTGACAATCCTTTGCGTCGAGGGGTGCCGTTAAGGGGCTCCGGAACGCCCTATACTTGCAATGTTAAAATAACGCTTAGAAATTGCATCTTTCCTCACAAAGTATTTGAGGTAGGAAGTTGAACTTTTTACAGATTATTTATTGGTATATGGGCTACAACGTAACACAGGGATTTTACAAAATTTTAGTTCAGTTATTAAAGCTGATTTTTTTTCAATTGTAATGAAAATTCACAACATTTTTTTGCAATTTTTTATTTATATATTCAAAAATATACAGTTTTTTGGAAAAAGGCTGTGTTAAATTATGCAGAAGGTACTGTGTAACATTTACTGAAAGTTTGAAACAAATATGTTTGGAAGATCCTTAGAAAACATGTAATTAGTATGAGAAAATAAAAGTTTTGGTAATCGAGCGACAAAGATAGGATTAACTTTTTAGTGCATTCCAGGTCCATAGGATGGATTATCTTTATCCTCTGCAAACTCCTCCTCCAGCTTCCTCTTGTTCCTCCTCCTGTTTACTCTTGCTTGTATTTCTAGACTCTTTACAGCCCTGTCTGCAGCCCGAAGGCGTTCCTTGTCTAAAGCAAGCATCGCTCGTACCATGTTAGAACCTATCTTCATTCCCATATTTCTAAATAGCTTGCACCTTACAATCTTGCCATCATTGAAAGTCGCAACAGCATCATACACACCAAAGTGAAGTGTTTCTATTCCAACAAATACAGTCTTGGCGATTCTCGACCATATAACACTATTTACACGTTCATTGGGGTTTTGAGTTTTTCCGTGAATACACTTTTTCAACAGTTCAGGTGCTGCTAAGTCTCTGAAAATAGGTTATCCACAACACATACTTTATCTCACATCACTAAAATGTACCTGATGAACACGGACGTTAATAATAACACCATTTGACAGCAGTTTAACAGCGCCACAGTGGGTCACGCCCATGTAGAACACATTTCAAATTTTTTTAAAGATAGTTGTAGTCTTCGGAATTGAATAAATTATATATCTATTAAAAGGTAATAGTCTGCAGATTCAGAAAACGCAAAAAAGTAAAAATTGAACTTTTCATGATTTTGAGCCTTTCCGGAGCCCCTTAAACAGCCAGGCACTGGAGTTACTACGCAGAGCTCGTGACTTTTACGAGCAGGAGAAAAACTACGTAAGCATTCATGGACAGCCATCAATTCCTGCCGATAGAGTGGTGGAACGTACGTCGAAAACTCTTGGAATTAGTGCAAGAACCGCAGTAATTACAAAACTTGGAAGATACTGAAGTGAGCCGTAAAGATTCCGAGCTGTCTGGATCAAATAATACATTTTTAACAACCCCGGGAAAGAAGAAAAAGCAGCCTAGTCCTATCACAGTTTTAGATTCTTTCCAGACTGATGCAATTCGTAGGCATGTTTATGCTTACTACAGCAGAAAAGTGTATCCGACTGTAGCTAAGTTATTAGTTAGCCTCTTTAAAAGAAAGTGAACTCTTCAGGGGTGGTAAAACACCACTAAAAATTGTGCTAAAAGTATAGGTTTCCGTTACAAAACGCTAGACGGACGCAAAGTACTGTTAGAGAGGGCACATATTGTTACGGCTCGTAGCATTTTCTTGCACAAAATCGTGGGCAGAGACATTCGTTCCATAATTTGGCTAGACGAAACGTGGGTTAATGCCGGGGAAGCTGTCAGTAGATGCTGGACGGACTGCATCCAGCAGTAGCGGCCATCAGCGGACGGGAAGAGGAGCTAGATTAATTGTGGTCCATGCAGGCTCCTCCAGTGGTTTTGTCCCTGACGCACTTTCAGTTTTCAGATCAAAAAAGACTGGTGATTACCATGAAGATATGGATCACACACGATTTGTTGAGTGGTTCAGGAACCTTTTAAAACAATTTCCTGTCCCTACAACAATTGTAATGAACAATGCTCCATATCATTCGGTGATACAGAACAAAGCCCCAACCACAAATGATCGGAAAGAAGTTATGGTGCAGTGGTTACAGGCTCAAAATATTGCAGCGGAAATGAGTATGACAATGGTTCTATTATATTCTCTTGTTAAAGAAAATAAGCCCACGACACCTACATATGTAGTAGACGAAATTGCCAAAGAGCAGGGTCATACTGTAATAAGGCTGCCACGATATCACTGCCATTTCAACCCTATTGAGTTAATATGGAGTGATGTAAAAATGTATGTGAGGAACAACAACAAATCCTTTACAATAACAGAGGTGGAAAAGCCGTTGCGTGAAGCTCTTGTGACAGTGGATGCAGCCTCATGGAGAAAAAAAGTAGAGCATGTCAAGCTTATACGAGCAGCAGAGACAATAGAAGGCATTATCAGTGGCCATGAACAATTAATGATTTGTCTTGCTGATGACGACGATGAAGACGGTTTTGGCAATGAAACGGACAACAGTGGCGATGGCGAGCAGGATGGAATTGCGCCATTATCGCTGTAAATTGGTGAGTGAAAAATTACTAATATTGGTTATTTATTGCAATCTCGGTTATTATTTATTTTGTAAACTACGTACATTATTCATTTTAAAGTACCAGTCGTCAGATGCTTGTTTTTTGTATTTCTTTGCTCCGTTATCGAAAGGGTGTGCATTGTTATGCTTTTATATGCATTATTATACGGTTGCTTACTTCCTGTCATTGTAGTACAACTAAAAACGAGTTTTTATATACACTGTAATTGCTCAATTGCTTGCAATTACGAGACGGGACGGAAAACTGTATCGTCTGCTGTGTGTATAGAGGCTGCTGTTGCAACATCGCTATTACAGTATAGCCAACCTAACTAGACAAAAAGCGAACTGTCAAGTGCAATGTTTCGCCGACGCGGGTATAGTGCTGCGTAAAGCCGCCGGCACACGGACAGTGCTGGCGAACGTTGAGCGCTGAGCGTGCCAAATTTCTGACGTCATATCGTGGAATAGCACGTTGGGAAGTCTTTTCGAATGTGCAGAGCAATATCTAGCATGTCAGATATTGTGTATATGCGTTTGAACGTTGACCAATGAGACGGCAGAACGCCACCTACGTCACATGCTCGCCATCGAGGCCTACAGCAAGACAGGCCGCGGCGAGTACGTCACGAAGACAGTCCTGCGCTCGTTCGCTCGCTCGTTCAAATCAGCAGACAAACTACGTTACTACACCTGTTATCTCGTAACTAGGCATGTCCGTACAAACGAAAACTGAACCTTCTATTGTAATTCGCTATTATGGACTCTTACTGTTAATAGTCCTATAATGATGGGAAGTCCATGGGTCTACTTATAATTTGTTACGGATGTACTGGTGTACAATAAAATAAAATCATGCTAAAATGATTATCAGTTGCATAAGGCACCACTTCCAGCCTGTAATGAGTACTGTTAAGCAGAAGAGACTGAATGCTATAAACAAGCCGTTATACCATTTATATCGAGTATTGATCTTCAATTAAATTTTGCTGTGGTACTGTTAATTAGTAAGACTTCATAATAGCAGATTCCAGTGGAAGATGCAATTCTCGTTAGTACTTACACGCTCAGCTGCGAGTTAACAGGTTTAGTAACGCATTTTGTCTGCTGAGCTGAGCGAGCGACCGAGTTTACCTTCGTGACGTACGCGTTGCGGCCTGTTTTTCTCGTGGGCCTCGCTCGCCATCTCCCATCGGTGCAGGCGCCATTTTGGGTTCCAAATTCATCTGAGTTCATCAGTCCCTTAGAACTCAGAACTACTTAAACCCAACTAACCTAATGACAACACACATCCATGCCCGAGGCAGGATTCGAAACTGCGACCGCAGCGGTCGCGCGTTTTCAGACTGAAGCGCCTAGAACCGCTCGGCCACAACGACCGGCTGTTGGGTTCCAGTTGAAGCCCGTATGTATATGTGCCGTTTCTGAGCGCCAGAAAACAGGGGAGGTCTCGAAATTTCTCCGTTAATTGTATGATTCGCTCTACTAAAATGACAAGAAATGTCATATACGTGGTAAATGATTTATTGAAACTTGCGTATTATAAGAGTCGGCCATTTGAAATAAATAGCTTGTTGAGGATCCACTAAAAACGCATTGCCCTTGGTGCAATTTGTTATAATTAAATTTAGTTAGTAATACAGCTGCAATTAAGGCTTTCAGGAAATGGTACAATGCTAGATATGGTCGCCTTAGTAATGTTGTCGCAGTAGTGCAATGAGTAGCATCGGTTTCGTAGCGAAAATTAGATGTGTTAGTGGTTCAGTCCCGCTGCATGTACATTTTTTTTTCTTCAAACCTTCGCATTTTTTATAGGTTCTGATACTTTCTTATTTCGTTGCATATAACTATATGCTAAAATATTCGATGTTATGTAAATAAAAGAGAGCAATTTTTGAGGGGTTAGTTTGTTCGATTGGCTTAATCGACGGACACCTTGCACTACTTTTAGAAAGATAGTTTGCCCTTTTCTTTTAATTTTTGTAATTCAAATGTAGAAATTCTCCTACTGAGGAGGAACAGTGATCAAGTAATGATGATGATGTTTAGTTTGTGGGTTGGTCAACTGCGAGGTCATCAACGTCCGACAGTGATCAAGTAAGAATGAACTTAGGGTTTTACTAAAAAGTGAGAATGATGAAGTGATGTTTATCTTACGTGGAAAACTATTGTAAACTTACATCGTTCTATTTGTAATGGAACTTATATAAGCCAATGTCCTCATTGACAGGATATGGTACTTTCCTTTCCGCCTTGTAACATTTTCACGGATACTGAAGTTTCTATTTATATATGCTACAGACAGAATAGGGCTCGTATAGGAATTTTATGCCTGACTATTTCGTAAAAAGTGTGATTTGCGAGCCAGATACAGCCGACAACTGTCGCTGGACACTGGACTCGCATTCGGGATTACGACGGTTCAATCCCGTCTCCAGCCATCCTGATTTAGGTTTTCCGTGATTTCCCTAAATCGTTTCAGACAAATGCCGGGATGGTTCCTTTGAAAGGGCACGGCCGATTTCCTTCCCCATCCTTCCCTAACCAGAGCTAGTGCTCCGTCTCTAATGACCTCGTTGTCCACGGGACGTTAAACAACACTAACCTAACCTAACTGTCGCTGGAGCGCGTTGCGATCGCATGTACCACGTTGGGGTCCACGTACCGTGTGCACAAGTCGCATCGTTTCTGAGCGTTCCTAAGCACGTCCAACTCAGCACGCTCAACGTTGACGTTCGACAGCACGGTCCGTGTGCCGACGGCTTAAGCGACAAGAAACACTGTACTTGTTCATCATGAGAATAAACCTGATGTAAATATTACACCATGTATTCTTCCGCGTTTGCTTGAATCTCAGTGGATTTCGTTTCACGTGGAGCTGAAGCCAAGCTGTGTCAGAGCAGAAACCAAACTGTGTCGACTACAGTCAAGCACGATCATAAGGATACGTTTTATGCTGTGTTACACGCTCATAGACTGAGCGATAGTGCGGGACAACAGCTTTACCGGCGCACTGAACTTGGACAGCACTGGCCAGCCAGCTGTTCCAACTAACCTGCAATGATGTGAACTGTTGCAGTTCAGACAGAAAAAGAGACGAACAGAGAAAACAACACAGCTTCAAATGTGATTCAATTTTTAAAGTGAATGAAATAATATTCAGCAAAACTCCAGCACTACCGCGCGCTTCTTAGGTGACTAGGGCACTGCAAAAGCATACTGCAGGAATTTTATCGTATTGTTGAATACTGACACCACTGAAGGTATTACTTACAGTCAGTCGTCTGGTAATCTCTAAGCTCCTTCCTTATCCTAATCTGTAAAAATCTGGAACTTCTGGAACTCTCGTCTGCTACGTCGATAACGAGTCGATCAACAACAGAATCTACAAAGCCAACTACGACCCGTATTTTCTCCTCTTCTTTTATGACGTGCCCTTCTATATCACACCAGAATTCGGCATTGACACGTGAAAAAGCTGCGTCTGTTTGTTCCAGTAAGTCTGGCAGCTTAACAGTCATGTTATTTCTCGAGCCACATCCCTTAAATTGGCTTCAGATCAGTTCTGTTGGGTTCATATTGTAATGGTACAGTGGCAAATGTAAAAATGCAGCCTTTCTACAGTGTGCTCTATGCTGTAAAAACTATTGTTTCTATGACACTGATCACTCTGGTTCGTGTGGGACTCCATCTGTGGTATAAAATACTGAACATAGTCCAAATGTAGGGTACTTCTGTAAGTAGGCTGTTTATATTTTCTTATTGGCAACGTTATGTAGCGCTCTGTATGAAAATCACTGGCTGTGCTGTGTGCAGTCTGTGGCTAGTTAGCATTGTTGTCTGCCATTGTAGTGTTGGGCAGCTGGATGTTAACAGCGCGTAGCGTTGCGCAGTTGGAGGTGAGCCGCCAGCAGTGGTGGATGTGAGAAGAGAGATGGCGGAGTTTTGAAATTTGTAATACTGGATATCATTAACTGCTATATACATTATGTCTTTTGAACACTATTGAGGTAAATACATTGTTTGTCCTCTATTAAAATCTTTCATTTGCTAACTATCCCTATCAGTAGTTAGTGCCTTCCGTAGTTTGAATCCTTTATGTAGCTGGCAGTAGTGGCGCTCGCTGTATTGCAGTAGTTCGAGTAACGAAGATTTTTGGTGAGGTAAGTGATTTGTGAAACGTATAGGTTAATGTTAGTCAGGGCCATTGTTTTGTAGGGATTTTTGAAAGTCAGATTGCGTTGCGCTAAAAATATTGTGTGTCACTTTAGTGAATGTTTTAGTACGTTCAGTTTTGCTCAACTGTTTGAAAAGCAAATAGTGTAAGAGGTTTATCAGCACAGTAATGCAGAAATTGTTCTAAGGGGACGTTTCACTTCGTTCTTCGTTTTTGTCAGAAAAAATTAAATTGTTATGTTTCCTTAATTTAAGCAACCTTTATTAACAATCTTTCATAAAATATAGATAATTAAGAATTTACTAATATATTTTAAATGAAAACAGGAATTTTGAGTGCAATACGTAATTAGAAACAAGAAGACGCGCATTATTCCTACAAAATGTTGATGAATTTTACAATTAAGAGATGTATGTATTTCAAATTGAACGAAAAACAAGTTGACCAAGGCGTCAAAAAAACCATCAATATTACGGCAAACGCTGACCTTCCTTCTAATTTCACGTATATGGTCGTTGTACACCCAGCACCCTATGGAGTCGCCAATCAACTAAATAAGGCTCTGCCTCCCGAGAAAGACGTCTGTTCTAATCGACGTCTGGATCACAAGAGAGAGAAGCAACTTTGTTGGGCACTGCAGAATCCTCCAGCGTCCAGCCGAGTCACCTGTAGCCCACGCACTCTGTTGGCTAATACCGATGGCGTGGATTCGCTAGCAATCTCAGCAGAGGACTGAAGGCGTCTCGTGTCAGCAGCTTTAAGCGGACAGAACTGCCGGTGTTCTGAAAGTCAGCCAACTTGTGTCATGTAGGCGCAGCCGAAGTTGCTCTAGGAGAACACTTGTAAAGATTTGACTGCGGCTTCGAAATAAAATTTTTTATATATATACTAAAATGGTATCTGTTCTTTCGCACATGTCCGAAAGAACAGATACCATCTTAGTATACATATATCTAAGGCTCACCGGCCACTTGACCATCTACTTCTTCTGTGCGAATGCACAAACAGTGCCCGAACTTTTACGGGAATCGCCAACGCGCCGCAAGTAATGAGTATAATGGGTGGGGGCACTACGAATGTAGTGCGGGACAATACGTTGAAAAGGTGGGTTTTGCGAGAGGCGTACAGAGATAAATCCCTGCAGTCGCGCTATGATCTGTGTCCTCGGTGGCTCAGATGGATAGAGTGTCTGCCATGTAAGCAGGAGATCCCGGATTCGAGTCCCGGTCGGGGCACACATTTTGATATGTCCCCGTTGACGCATGTCAACGCCTGTAAGCAGCTAAGGGTGTTCATTTCATTGTAAAAAATTTTATGCCAACTCTCCAAATACTCCTTGACTGGCTTGCCAGTCTGTACACAAGCAAGGCTACAAATGTCATTGCTGCTCTAACCTGGAGCCGAGCGACCGTTACGGTCGCAGGTTCGAATCCCGCCTCGGGCATGGATGTGTGTGATGTCCTGAAGTTCTAGGCGACTGATGACCTCAGAAATTAAGTCGCATAGTGCTCAGAGCCATTTGAACCATTTTGATTTTGCTCTAACCATACCTCTCGGAAATCGCGATGTATTCGGAAAAAAAACAGCCATAATTTCGAGGCAAACAAGAATGCAAATGTCTATGTTGCTAGGTTCACTCAAATAAATTTAATGTTCTGTTTTCTTATTAGACTTAGAAAGCTCTCAAACATGCCTATAAACTGTGTGTATAGCCTGTACTAATCCTGGATAAAATGTGAAGGAATGGTTCTGTTACAATACGGTAGGAAAAGCCATGGCTAAGCCGATCAGTATTGCAGCGAGGTGTTTCCGATCGGAGCCTCCCCCACTGTTGCGGCTTCCTTCGACGATCGGAAAAGCCAACGTTAAAATATTCGTGGTCAGAAATACCACGTTGACGTCACGCGTCGCGAAGTTGACGGTCGTGAAACCCGCGAACCCGCTCTCTCTAACAGCGACTGTTGTGAAGCGCTGCTTCCGACGGCGCAGTACACTCGTACGCAAACAGCCGCCGCTGCGCCGGCGCGCACGTCTGCCCATGCGACCTTAAGCCGTCGGCACACGGACCTTGCTGCCGAACGTTAACGTTGAGCGTGCCAAGTTCAACGTGCTGCTGAACGCTCAGGAACGGTGCGAATTGTGCATACGGTACGTGGGCCCCAGCGTGATATACGGTACCGCGACGCACTCTAGCGGCAGTTGTGGGATGTTTCCAGTTCGTAAATCACACTGTTTACTTAACGGGCGCGCGTAAGATTCCCACGTTGGCTCTATTAAAACGCACATTTCCTGCATCGTCCACGAAAAGGAAAGTACAATGTCCAATAAATAAGGACACAGGCTTATAAAGGTTCCCATTACAAACAGTGCGGTACTAATTTGGTTCTTGGTTATTTCATCATTCCCACGTTTCAGTAAAACCCCAAGGTCAGTCTTACATGAGGACTGTTCCTACCCCCCAGTTGCAGAACCTTTGCAACATGTGAATTACGAAGCGTAAAAGAAAAAAGAGCAAAATATATTTATATAAGTAGCGCAAGCTGCCCTGTAGATTAAGCCAATCGAACAAAGTCACCCCTCAAAAATGGTTTACGTAACATCAAATATTATAATATATACTTATATTAAACTAATAATAAAGTATCAGAACCCAATTAAATCGCGAATGTTAAGAAAAAAGAATATGCAGGCGTCGAGACTCGAACCGCCGCCGCAATTAACACCTCAATACAGGACACTGACGCTACTCATTACGCTACACGCAAAGCATACGAGAGACCTCCAATTATTTTATGTTAACTGTTGCTCACAACCTTAATCGTAGATATGTTACTAACTGAAATTTAATTATAGGAAGTTGTACCAAGAACGATGCGTTTTGGGTGGATCTTCTGTGCGTCGCTGCCTTCAAATAGCCTACTCTCATAATACGCAAATTACAATACGAATATGATGTTTCCCATTATTTTATTGGAACGAATCACACAGTTAACAACGGGTTTTCCAGAGATTCTCAATTTGCTGGTGTCCAGAAACGGCATACATACGTATAGGCTTGAAATGAATGCCAATATGGCGCCTCACAACTCTGTACTGAAGGGAGACGGCGTGCGTGTGACGTAGATGACGTTGTGCCATCTCATTGGTCAACGCTCAGACGCACGCTCAGAATATCTGACATGCCAGATATTGCTCTGCACGTTCAGAAAGACTCCCGAACGTGCTATTCCACGCTATGACGTCAGAAACTTGGCACGCTCAACGCTCAACTTTCGGATGCTCGGTCCGTGTGCCGACTAGAGATGGGGGATCCGCTCTTGAACTAATTCATAGAGTTGAATCTTTCAAAGGAGTGAACAATCAGTGATTCAGAAAAAAAGAACGGTAGCTCCAAACGTTTCCCATGGCAGAGAGAGAGAGAGAGAGAGAGAGAGAGAGAGAGAGAGCATATCAGCAGCGCCTCTGCTGGTCAGAGCACAGTGCACGCCACACAACACAGCCAGCGCCGGCCTCTGCCCTGCTTCTACCTTGGCTGCCTGCATTGTGCAGTGCCCCATTGGATTTTGTGTTTCACATATGCCGTGCCGTCTCTGTGCGTCGTCTGCCGTGTGCAGTGTCTGGCGCAGCTTAACTTCGCATCGCACTCTGTCGGCGATCGTTTCAGTCGCACGTCCTGCCCTCTGGGCAGTTGATGCGAGCAACAGGACAGAGAGCCACCTAGCGGATAACATAGGAACTACTTGCAAAAACCTGCTCGCAAGGGAACGGACGATTTGTCTCGGAGCAGGTGAGTTCACCGCTCCCCCCACCCTCGGAACTCGCCCGCTCAACGCTCACCCCACCGTCTCGACTCTAGCCAGAGCGTCGAGCAAAGCGACTTAGGTGTCACTCTGGTCTCTGCGGTCTCAGCTCACACAGTAATACAGCTCGCGGCTCGACCTGCTCGACTCAGCGCCTCTGCATCAGAGTTCGTCCCCACTGGATATTGTTCTTCGTAGTAATACCGCTATGTATATTACATTATTATGTTATGTATACATCAATTGTTTTTATTTTATTTTTATTTGTTTAAACTGATTAGATTAGGTTCCTGATGACTCCTCTTACTATAGGATTTTTATTACGGACACTCGAATTTACGCTTTAATTACGAGCGAACCGATAAACATATCGCAAAATGTGATACACCAATATTTTCCTTGTTTTATTCTGCGTAAGGCTATATGCAGCACTTTCGTTTTACAGTCAAATTTATATATTTTTTTTCTTATTCTGGTACGGATTTTGCGATTTTAGGCGTCTTCGGAAGGAAACGTTCACTTTAAAAATATATGGCTTGCGATGTATTTGTATGAGGTTAATGAAATTTTAATACATTATAGCCAAATATATTGTTAATGTAAATCTCAAGTTACAACATTTTCCGATCACCCAAAAAACCACGATAGTGCAAAATAAATCAATAATCAAAAACTTTGTCATATCGTGGAAATTTCAATAAACAATACAAAATTCTTACTCATTATCTGTGTTACTTCAAAATAGGATCAAATAAGATCAAAATACAGGTATAGTACTGGAATAAACCAAGTTTAAAGGGCAATGTGCCTTCCATTTATTTTCTATTGTAAATGAGTGGTGAGTCATGAAAAAGAGCTAATTCATTTCAGGGAGTGAACAGTTCTGATCCGATCTCTGAAAAGAACAGTTTTGCCCATCTCTAGTGCCGACGGCTTTAACGCGAGCACCCCGCCGCCCGCCGCCCGCCGCCCACTTTGGCTGTGCGCATGCGCAGTGGGCCGGTGGCGGTGGCGCTGCCGCTCGGTCACCCGAGACGCGGCCGTCACGGCGCTGGGCCGCCGCCTCCGCCGCCTCCGCCGCTGGCGGCGCGCCGCATTCCCGCCGCCTCGGGTTACTCGGCAAATAAAAACCTATTAGCCAGCCGGGTGGCCGCGCCGGCCGCACCTGTGTTTGTCCAGACGGCCGTTTTTACGGCTCAACCCTTTTGAGTGGGCGCGGGGCTGCCCCGGCCGCGTATACAAGAGGGCGCCGACGCGACGGCCCGAGAACACGCCTGCCACCGAGCGAGCCCTGCGCGGCAAATGACTTTCTAGGGTGCTGCCCGGCTCCACTTCCGAGAGATGCTGCACATTCAAGGGGCCCCGGAACGACCTATACTTGCAATGTTAAAATAACGTTTATAAATTACATCTTTCCTCACAAAGTATTTGAGGTAGGAAGTTGAACTTTTTACAGATTATTTATTGGAATATGGGCTACAACTTAACACAGGGATTTTACAAAATTTTAGTTCAGTTGTTAAAGATGATTTTTTTTCAATTGTAATGAAAATTCACAACATTTTTTTGCAATTTTTTATTTATATATTCAAAAATGTACAGTTTTTTGGAAAAAGGCTGTGTTAAATTATGCAGAAGGTACTGAGTAACATTTACTGAAAGTTTGAAACAAATATGTTTGGAAGATGCTTAGAAAACATGTAATCAGTATGAGAAAATAAAAGTTTTCGGAATCGAGCGACAAAGATTGGATTAACTTTTTAGTGCATTCCAGGTCCATAGGATGGATTATGTTCATCCTCTGCAAACTCCTCCTCCGGCTTCCTCTTGTTTCTCCTCCTGTTTACTCTTGCTTGTATTTCTAGACTCTTTACAGCCCTGTCTGCAGCCCGAAGGCGTTCCTTGTCTAAAGCAAGCATCGCTCGTACCATGTTAGAACCTATCTTCATTCCCATATTTCTAAATACCTTGCACCTTACAATGTTGCCATCATTGAAAGTCGCAACAGCAACTTTACTTTTACTCATTATTATACTTCAACAAAACAGATACTCAAGAATCAGAATTAATTACGAATATTTTCGAGATAACGACAGAGTAAATAAACATGAAACAATCGACAATCACACCAGCGATATATATTGAACCATCACAGGTTAGCCACAACACATACTTTATCTCACATCACTAAAATGTACCTGATGAACACGGACGTTAATAATAACACCATTTGACAGCAGTTTAACAGCGCCACAGTGGGTCACGCCCATATAGAACGCATTTCAAAAAAAATTTAAAAATAGTTGTAGTCCTCGGAATTGAATAAATTATATATCTATTAAAAGGTAGTAGTCTGCAGATTCAGAAAACGCAAAAAAGTAAAAATTGAACTTTTCATCATTTTGAGCCTTTCCGGAGCCCCTTAAGTAAGTTTCTAAGAAAGGAGCCACGAAAGGAGAGACCACGGTGTCCTTAATGAACAAGACATTCTGAGAACGGTTCAGTCACGTCCATAGCTGACGTTTCAACGCGTTTAACCGGAACTTCTTCAGCTTTTTCGCTACTGTAAATTGGGTAGGAGGGGGAGGAATTGTCCGGTAAAGTAATAAAAGACACTGCAGTTAATATCGAAGATGTAGGCGATCTAGTATCAAATCAGAATTTAGAAGGGCTCTGGAAGTCTTGAGGTCAGGTAAGGGAGAAGAGATAGTCAACATTACCTCGGAATTTTTAAAAATCGTTAGTGGAAGAGGCAACAAAACGACTAATCACACTGGTGTGTAGAGTCTATGAGACTGGCGATATACCATCAGACTTTCGAAGAAATATCCTCCACACTATTTCGAACTGATGATGATGATGATGACGATGATTGGTTTGTGGGGCGATCAACTGAGCGCTCATCAGCGCTCGTACTAATTCCCAACCTTTGCTCAGTCCAATCTCGCCACTTTCATGAGAGATGATGAAATGATGAGTACAACACAAACACCCAGTCATCTCGAGGCAGGTGAAAATCTCTGACCCCGCCGGGAACGCTATTTCGAACTAATCTAGGGAAGATAAGAGGGAGAAATACAAGACAATACGTTTAATAGCTCATGCAGCCAAACTACCGACAAGGCTAATACAAAGAAGAATGAAAAAGAAAATTGAAGATCTATTAGACGACGATCAGCTTGGCTTTAGGAAAGGGAAAGGTACCAGAGAGGTAGTTCTGGTGTTGCGCTTAATAATGGAAGCAAGACTGAAGAGAAATCGAGACGTTCATTGAACATGTTGATAGAAAAACCCTTCGAAACTGTAAAACGGTGCAAGATGTATGAAATGGCTCTGAGCACTATGGAACTTAACAGCTGTGGTCATCAGTCCCCTAGAACTTAGAACTACTTAAACCTAACTAACCTAAGGACATCACACACATCCATGCCCGAGGCAGGATTCAAACCTGCGACCGTAGCAGACGCACGGTTCCGGACTGCGCGCCTAGAACCGCGGCCGGCGAAGATGTATGAAATTCTGAAACAATAGGGGTAAGATGTAGAGAAAGGGGGTAACATACAACATGTGCAAGAACCAAGAGGGAACAATAAGAATCGGAGATCAAGGACGAAATGCTCAAACTGAAAAGAGTGTAAGACAGAGGTGCATTCTTTCACCTCTTCTGTTCAATCTATAAATCTAAGAAGCAATGACGGAAATAACCGAAAGATTGAGAATAGCGAGAAACTTAATATCAAAATTGGTAGTCACGATGTAGACGAAGCAAAATATCTCGTGTTGGACGAAAGCAAGGAGGGCATGAAAAGCGGACTAGTATGGACAAAGAGGATATTCCCGGCCAAAAGACGTCTACTGGTGTCAAACACAGGCCTTGATTTGAGGAAGAAATTTCTGAGAAAGTGCGTTTGGAGCACGACATTGCTTAGCAGTGGACAGTGGGAAAACCGGAACAGAGTGGAGTCGAAGCGTTTGATGTGTTCTGCACAAAAGAATGTTGAAAATTAAGTGGGCTGGTAGGGTGTGGAATGAGAAGGTTCTCCTTAGACTCGGCGAAGAAAGGAACTTACAGGAAACACTGACAAGAAGAAGGGACAGGGTGACAGGACGTGTGTTAAGACATCAGGGAATGACATCCATGGTATTGGAAGGACGTGTAGAAAGTAAAAACTGAAGGGGTCCGAACCGCACAATAACCCTGGGTTCGGTGTGGGGAATGGTGCGGTGGGTTGACTTCTGTGGCCTGTTTTGGGGTGGTGAACCACTGAGGGCTACGGCGGGACGAGGCCTCTCCGTCGTTTCTTGGTTCAAATGGCTCTGAGCACTATGGGACTCAACTGCTGTGGTCATAAGTCCCCTAGAACTTAGAACTACTTAAACCTAACTAACCTAAGGACATCACACACATCCATGCCCGAGGCAGGATTCGAACCTGCGACCTAGCGGTCGTGCGGTTCCAGACTGTAGCGCCTTTAACCGCTCGGCCACTCCGGCCGGCCTCGTTTCTTGCTCCCCGGTTTCATACATGCATACATACATAGTGAACCTTCCCGTCTCCTCTATATCTCTTTTGTTACGCAACCTTCCCTTCTACAATAATCTATGAAACCTTCCCTTAGGATTTCTATCTCTTGCTCAATAATAACAAATGACATCTTCCCTTTGAAATTAATTCTCTTTCTCAATATTCGCATACAAATTTAAATGCTGTTTATTAAAAGTGATTTTCCGATTATTTCGACGAAACATAGAATGTGTCGTCGTCGTTGTGGCCCTCAGTCGTTACCTGCAATAACCCAAAACTGTTCATGAATATACTTACTCTGTTTTACTATATTCTATTAGCTGCTGGTGGGCTGTCATAATAAGTGGCTGTATTTATTACCAAAGCTGACCGAGGTGACCGAGACGTGTAACCAATGGCACCCCATACCATCAAGCCAGGTGATACGCCAGTATGGCGATGACGAATACACGCTTCCAATGTGCGTTCACCGCGATGTCGCCAAACACGGATGCGACCATCATGATGCTGTAAACAGAACCTGGATTCATCCGAAAAAATGACGTTTTGCCATTCGTGCACCCAGGTTCGTTGCTGAGTACACCATCGCAGGCACTCCTGTCTGTGATGCATGGTCTCCGAGTAGATAGTCCATGCTGCTGCAAACGTCGTCGAACTGTTCGTGCACATGGTTGTTGTCTTGCAGACGTCCCCATCTGTTGACTCAGGGATCGAGTCGTGGCTGCACGATCCGTTACAGCCATGCGGATAAGATGCCTGTCATCTCGACTGCTAGTGATACGAGGCCGTTGGGAAGCAGCACGGCGTTCCGTATTACCCTCCTGAACCCACCGATTCCATATTCTGCTAACAGTCATTGGATCTCGACTAACGCGAGCAGCAGTGTCGCGATACGATAAACCGCAATCGCGATAGGCTACAATTCGACCGTTATCAAAGTCGGAAACGTGATGGTACGCATTTCTCCTCCTTACGCGAGGCATCACAACAACGTTTCACCAGGCAACGCCGGTCAACTGCTGTTTGTGTATGAGAAATCGGTTGGACACTTTCCTCATGTCAGCACTTTGTAAGTGTCGCAACCGGCGCCAACCTTGTGTGAATGCTCTGAAAAGCTAATTATTTGCATATCACAGCATCTTCTTCCTGTCGGTAAATCTGGTATCTGTAGCACGTCATCTTCGTCGTGTAGCAATTTTAATGGCCAGTAGTGTAGATGCTGATGTACGTCTGCACAGAGCTTTCTTTTCAGTTTAATTCCCTCAATAGTTTCGTTCTCAGAGTAAACATGTTAGAACTAGGAGCCGCTATACAAACTAGAGGTAATGTACAGTGATACGATCTGCGTTAGTCAAGGAAACTTCACGTGCAGCGATAAAGCGCCTTCAATACGCGCAGCTTCTGTACCTGGGCCCGTGCCACACGTCTTTGCGAACGGGCGCGACGCCCGCCTCGCGCAAGCGACCGTGCGCGCGCTGCGTTGTCCCTCCTTTGGCACGGCGACACACGCATTTCATTTTCCGGGGCGTGCCGGCGCTCCCCGCTTTAATCTCGGTCGGAAGGCCCGGCGTAATCACGGCGCCGGGTGGCGGAAGTCGTCCTGCAGCGGCCGTGAACTCCCGCGGTCCGCTATCTGCCATCTCGGCCCTCCGATGCGCTCAATGGCGCCGCAGCGGCCGTCCGTCTGATAAACCGAGAGGTGGGGCGCGCCGGCCGCTTTGAGGCCGCCTCACAGGAATTCCGGATTCCGACAGCCGGCCGGAGCCACCCGCTGCCGGCACGGAGCGCCCCGGGCACCATCCTCTGACGGCAGTGGTGCACCTGCTGCAACTGTGTCCGAGTCCTGTTAGCTTCTACCGAGTTATACAGGGTGTTTCACAATCCATGTTACACACCTCTACAGTAGAGGGGACATAGTAGATCAAGATTTACGTAGGAACCCAAGTCCGGAAACGTCACCCAACGACGCTACAGGGCGCCGAAGTCATAGCCGCCGGGGCCAGTGGATGTGTTTATATACGCAGGGTAATTCCGTGATGATGATACAGGGTGTTTCAAAAATGACCGGTATATTTGAAACGGCAATAAAAACTAAACGAGCAGCGATAGAAATACACCGTTTGTTGCAATATGCTTGGGACAACAGTACATTTTCAGGCGGACAAACTTTCGAAATTACAGTAGTTACAATTTTCAACAACAGATGGCGCTGCAAGTGATGTGAAAGATATAGAAGACAACGCAGTCTGTGGGTGCGCCATTCTGTACGTCGTCTTTCTGCTGTAAGCGTGTGCTGTTCACAACGTGCAAGTGTGCTGTAGACAACATGGTTTATTCCTTAGAACAGAGGATTTTTCTGGTGTTGGAATTCCACCGCCTAGAACACAGTGTTGTTGCAACAAGACGAAGTTTTCAACGGAGGTTTAATGTAACCAAAGGACCGAAAAGCGATACAATAAAGGATCTGTTTGAAAAATTTCAACGGACTGGGAACGTGACGGATGAACGTGCTGGAAAGGTAGGGCGACCGCGTACGGCAACCACAGAGGGCAACGTGCAGCTAGTGCAGCAGGTGATCCGACAGCGGCCTCGGGTTTCCGTTCGCCGTGTTGCAGCTGCGGTCCAAATGGCGCCAACGTCCACGTATCGTCTCGTGCGCCAGAGTTTACACCTCTATCCTTACAAAATTCAAACGGGGCAACCCCTCAGCGCCGCTACCATTGCTGCACGAGAGACATTCGGTAACGATATAGTGCACAGGATTGATGACGGCGATATGCATGTGGGCAGCATTTGGTTTACTGACGAAGCTTATTTTTACCTGGACGGCTTCGTCAATAAACAGAACTGGCGCATATGGGGAACCGAAAAGCCCCATGTTGCAGTCCCATCGTCCCTGCATCCTCAAAAAGTACTGGTCTGGGCCGCCATTTCTTCCAAAGGAATCATTGGCCCATTTTTCAGATCCGAAACGATTACTGCATCACGCTATCTGGACATTCTTCGTGAATTTGTGGCGGTACAAACTGCCTTAGACGACACTGCGAACACCTCGTGGTTTATGCAAGATGGTGCCCGGCCACATCGCACGGCCGACGTCTTTAATTTCCTGAATGAATATTTCGATGATCGTGTGATTGCTTTGGGCTATCCGAAACATACAGGAGGCGGCGTGGATTGGCCTCCCTATTCGCCAGACATGAACCCCTGTGACTTCTTTCTGTGGGGACACTTGAAAGACCAGGTGTACCGCCAGAATCCAGAAACAATTAAACAGCTGAAGCAGTACATCTCATCTGCATGTGAAGCCATTCCGCCAGACACGTTGTCAAAGGTTTCGGGTAATTTCATTCAGAGACTACGCCATATTATTGCTACGCATGGTGGATATGTGGAAAATATCGTACTATAGAGTTTCCCAGACCGCAGCGCCATCTGTTGTTGAAAATTGTAACTACTGTCATTTCGAAAGTTTGTCCGCCTGAAAATGTACTGTTATCCCAAGCATATTGCAACAAACGGTGTATTTCTATCGCTGCTCGTTTAGTTTTTATTGCCGTTTCAAATATACCGGTCATTTTTGAAACACCCTGTATAAACTTTTTAGGATGACGGAGTAGGTAAGAGTCCCTGTACCGGAAACGAACGAGTTTAAAATCGTAAGTGGATGCCGAACTGATACGTTTGACAGTGGAATGCACTTACCGGTGCTGTTATTCCTAAGTTTGTAGGAGGGGCAACTTTCAGAGTTGGTAATATGGACCGAAACAAACAAGGGCTGTAAAATGCATACCTTAAGAACTATGACCACTTGTTCAAGAGAGGAGATGTGATTCACAGTAGCGAAGATGACAGACGCTTACAGCTTCAGAGGTATGCCTTTTTAGCCCATATTTAATGGACATTTTTCACATTTTCTGGTCCATATTACCTCTTCTGAAAGTTGCCTACCTTACAATCGTAGCAGCAACAACATCAGTACGTGTATTCTACTATCAGAACGGTTACCGTTTATAACTTTAGACTCAAATTGCTATACTTTCCTTCTCTATCATCCTAGAAAGTTTGTAACACACCACGAAATCGCCATGTGTATATATACATTTACAGGCGCGGGCACCATTGACGCTCTGTAGCGTTGTTGGATGACGTTTCCGGACATGGGTTCCTATGTAAAACATGATCTACAAAGTCCCCTCTAAAACCCGTAGAGAACTGCAACGTTAATTCTGAAGCAACCTGTATATACATACACATACATATGTACAAATCTGAGATTTAGCGCTCCGCAGATGTCGAATGCATATTGTGAAAGTTCAGACGCTAATGTTTTAGTATCACTAATGAAATCTTCTATACATCGAAACATCGATGTTGGAATACTTACATGGATATGGTGTCTGTTCTTTCAGACATGTCCGAAGGAAGAGACACCGTATCCATCTAAGTATATAGTTCTGGCAATACCGATCATGACCTTCTTCTGTGCGGATGCACACATATTCCCCGAACTCTTACGGGACTTGATAAGAATGTCTTCCACGAGTAATGAGTGTGTTGGGGTGGCACGCTACGAATGTAGTGTGTGGAAATACAAGGTGAGAATGTGGGCCTCCCTGGAGTCCCTGCAGTCACCCTCGGTGGCTCAGATGGAAAGAGCGTCTGCCATGTAAGCAGGAGATCCCGGGTTCGAGTCCCGGTCGGGGCACACGTTTTCACCTGTCCCCTTGATGTACTGTATATCAACGCCCATCAGCAGCTGAAGGTATTAATATAACTCTAATTTCGATGTTGGAATGTCTTTCTGCACTGTGGTTACAAATCTGACTTAGTCTCGTAGTACGTACTTTACCTGACTTACGATAAAACTTCGTTATGAAATACATGAAATGTATTCGAAGTTGCGAATGTGGACAGTGAAATTACGGCAATGAAAGCTTACGCCGGACTGGGATTGGAACTGGGATTTGCCGGTTATGACGAGCGGTCGCCTTACCATTACGTTACCCATGAACACTTCAGAGCGACACGCAAACTTCTATATATCGTCAACCACATGTCTACAAGTTGCACTCTTGTTTCCGTTACGTATATTTCCGTAGAGGGGAGACATTTTAATTGAAAGTCGCTTACCCGGTTTCAGAAAATTAATACGATACTGCAGTGCCTGTGTTGTTCAAAAGTATGATGCTAACCAAAACATATATAAACAAGTTACGTGGCAGAACAAGTAAGCGGCGATCTGCTAAGAATATGGATCGTGCTACCGCAATTGCGTCATTTACATTTCCCCAAAATAAGCTCGTCTGCAGCAATCAGTACCAGAAGGCAGCCAGAAGACGAAAGGCCCCAGCAGTTCGCAACCTTGAACTCCCGAACTTTTAAAAAACTCCAGACGGAGGGAGCGACTCAATGCTACTGACAATGTCAAGAAAGACGAAATTTTTCCACTCTATGCATGCATATGCACATTAGCAATGAAGAGATTGGTGCTAGCATGGAGCAGTGGCCCACTGATTTATCATCCTCTTCTCGCCAAGAACGATGGTGGAGCGACATATTCGGCTGGAAAATTATGGAACAAAACCAACCGATTTTCTCACATTAGTCGGGCTGCTCCACGGTGGGCTACCCTTCGACGTCCGTATAGACTAGGCAAAGTAATCGTGCTCAATTATTCTCTAGGGACTTGGCAGTCGATGTCTCCAGTGAGCACAGGCGTCGGCTGTTGTCAACAAAAGCACAGAACGGACTGCGGCTCCTATTCTGGTTGGTTGGTTGGTCGGTTGGTTTGGGGAAGGAGACCAGACAGCGTGGTCATCGGTCTCATCGGATTAGGGAAGGATTGGGAAGGAAGGCGGCCGTGCCATTTCAGAGGAACCATCCCGGCATTTGCCTGGAGTGATTTAGGGAAATCACGGAAAACCTAAATCAGGATGGCCGGACGCGGGATTGAACGTCGTCCTCCCGAATGCGAGTCCAGTGTCTAACCACTGCGCCACCCCGCTCGGTTTCCTATTCTGGGAAACTACTCAACTTCCCGGGTTTCGCTCACGTCTGCTGTTGAGACTCACTGGTGCCAAGCACCAGCTTGAGACCGCTCCGATAGTGAGCCATCCCAGTGAGAAATACTAAAAAAATTCCTCCCCAGTTAAGATGTAGTGTACTATTAGTAAAATAACCACGGAATGCTGGCAGAAAATGAAACGACACCGCATTGCTATAACTGACAGTCGTATCACATGAACCGTCTCTGTTATATTCGTTTCATCTGTTTTTCGTGCTGTCAGCCTCAGGTATTTGTAACTAAGTTTTGTACTTCGTGTTTGTCCCCATTCAGTGGCACACAGTTATATTAAAGTATCAATTTGCCCAGTAAGCATCTAAACTTACGTACAGCGCCTACGTTTTGTGCTCCCAAATTTCCTTTCTCTCTCTATCATCTGCATGAATGAATGAGTGAGTGTGTATATTGAATTTGTCTTATATGTGGTAGCAGTACAGCATCTGGCTGTCTGCTGTGTAGCAACAGTGTAGCCAACGTGGATTTCTCGTCAAGGCATATTTTTTAATGGATCTGATTCTTGTAATTACCGCAGCTAAAGTTAACGTTAATCTTTAGCAAAATTTCGTTTCCGAAGTGCACGTCCAACGCGCTTACAGACAATGGCAATCAACGTTCGTCAAAGAACTGACCCACACCAGATAGAAACTTAATGCACCGTACATTATAAACTTAATTATTTGAACTTTCTTACATTTCATCGAAGTAAAAAGCGTAAGTTGCTCTAACGTAAATATCTCAGTGGCAGATTGAAAAATCACAAACGCGAACACCACACACACAACAGTTACAATACTTGAAATTGACAAGCAGTTAACTTGGAACCTCAATGAATAATCAGCAACGCAATAGATAACGAGCCAATTCACAGTGAATAAAAAGCAGTAGTGAGCTTTTTCGGATTCTGCAGTGTTTCTCAGTGGCCGAGCGGTTCTAGGCACTACAGTCTGGAACCGCGGGACCGCTACAGTCACAGGTTCGAATCCTGCCTCGGGCATGGATGTGTGTGATGTCTTTAGGTTGGTTAGGTTTAAGTAGTTCGAAGTTCTAGGCGACTGATGACCTCAGAAGTTAAGTCCCATAGTGCTCAGAGCCATTTTGCAGTGTTTCTCAGTTCATGATATCCAGCGAGTGGCTAAGAATTACAGCAAAACAGACTACATATCTCTGAATATAGCTGATTTGGAGCTCACGACTACAAAACAAAGATAAAACCATGTTTAAGCAGTAACGCGAAGCGCAAAATCTGAAAAGATACGTTATAACACGTAATTTGCCGGAGTACGAAGTACCTTGAACGGTGAAAACTTTCTTGAATGTTTACTGAACTTTAAATAAATGTACACAAGTGGCGAAACAACTAGAAGTAAAAGTAAGCAAAGCTATTAAAAGTTTCTAAAGCTACTAACACAAAATTATAGAACCTGTAAGTAGGCTGTTCAGGTTTTTATATTGGTAACGCCACGTAGCGCTCTGTATGAAAATCACTGGCTGTGCTGTGTGCAGTCTGTGGCTAGTTTGCATTGTTGTCTGCCATTGTAGTGTTGGGCAGCTGGATGTGAACAGCGCGTAGCGTTGCGCAGTTGGAGGTGAGCCGCCAGCAGTGTTGGATGTGTGGAAGGAAATGGCAAAGTTTTGAAATTACATATATTATGACTTTTGATGATATTAAGGTAAATACATTGTTTGTTCTCTATTAAAATCTTTCATTTGCTAACTATCCCTATTAGTAGTTAGTGCCTTCCGTAGTTTGAATCTTTTATTTAGCTGGCAGTAGTGGCGCTCGCTGTATTGCAGTAGTTCGAGTAACCAAGATTTTTGTGAGGTAAGCAATTTGTGAAACGTATAGGTTAATGTTAGTCAGGGCCATTTTTTGTAGGGATTTTTGAAAGTCAGATTGCGTTGCGCTAAAAAATATTGTGTGTCAGTTTAAGCACAGTCACGTATATAATTTTTCTAAGGGGACGTTTCAAACCATACCGCTAAGTATGACGACTGCACAGTGGCATTTTCTTCCGCGATGTTTGTTTATCTTGTTGCTGTGCTCGTAGTCTTCAGCACGACACAGTAAAATTGATTGTTTGAGTTACTCTCATCGTTTCGCTCTCGTCAAAGAGTTTAAAAAGAAGAGCCTTTTTCTTGGGCTGCGTGTACTGAAAGCCTTTTGACGGCAGTTGTAACTGGCTGCAGTCTGCAAATAGCCCAGCGCGCCGGCTGCGGCGGCAACCCGGAGCACAAAAGGCAGCCGCCATCGCTTTTATCCTGGACAATCCACACACAGCTGCCGTCCGACATAGACGAAGCGGCGCGTTCATTGGCTCAAATGCTTTCTGTTTTCGTTTACGTTCCTTGAGAACATAGTGAAGACTCACAATCTATTGCTTCAGCGAATCTGATACATTGCATTTGAGATTGATTCGACACGAAATAACTGGGATGTACAAGCTGTGCGGAATAAACATACGACAGTCAGTATAATGCCAGTAATCATCAGTTACAGTAATTATATGAGATACTTCCTCTTGATATATATTAATTTTGTAAAATGGTTGTGTGGAAGTTACAATATAGCCACAATAGCCGTGATAAATTAATAAAATTCTATGTATCGAGCAAAACTCAAAGTCTTAGGCACTGCATGGAGAGTAAAGAAAATTATCACCATTCGTTATTAGTCGACTAATTTCCAATTTCATTAATACGCAATCACATCAACTATAAAGCCCATACGTTCAAATATTTCCTTTTTTCTTTTCCTTTTTTCACTTATTTCATTCAGTTAAAAGTAATAGGTTTAATAGTTCGCCCGGTTAGCCGTGCGGTCTAACACACTGCTTTCCGAGCAGGAAGGCGTGCCGGTCCCCGGCACGAATCCGCCTGGCGGATTAGTGTCGAGGTCCGGTGTGCCGGCCAGTCTGTGGATGGTTTTTAAGGGGCTCCGGAACGCCCTATACTTGCAATGTTAAAATAACGTTTATAAATTACATCAGTCCTCACAAAGTATTTGAGGTAGGAAGTTGAACTTTTTACAGATTATTTATTGGAATATGGGCTACAACATAACACAGGGATTTTACAAAATTTAGTTCAGTTATTAAAGATGATTTTTTTTCAATTGTAATGAAAATTCACAACATTTTTTTGCAATTTTTTATTTATATATTCAAAAATATACAGTTTTTTGGAAAAAGGCTGTGTTAAATTATGCAGAAGGTACTGTGTAACATTTACTGAAAGTTTGAAACAAATATGTTTGGAAGATCCTTAGAAAACATGTAATTAGTATGAGAAAATAAAAGTTTTGGGAATCGAGCGACAAAGATTGGATTAACTTTTTAGTGCATTCCAGGTCCATAGGATGGATTATCTTCATCCTCTGCAAACTCCTCCTCCAGCTTCCTATTGTTCCTCCTCCTGTTTACTCTTGCTTGTATTTCTAGACTCTTTACAGCCCTGTCTGCAGCCCGAAGGCGTTCCTTGTCTAAAGCAAGCATCGCTCGTACCATGCTAGAACCTATCTTCATTCCCATATTTCTAAATACCTTGCACCTTACAATGTTGCCATCATTGAAAGTCGCAATAGCATCATACACACCAAAGTGAAGTGTTTCTATTCCAACAAATACAGTTTTGGGGATTCTCGACCATATAACACTATTTGCACTTTCATTGGGGTTTTGAGTTTTTCCGTGAATACACTTTTTCAACAGTTCAGGTGCTGCTAAGTCTCTGAAAATAGGTTTAGCCACAACACATACTTTATCTCACATCACTAAAATGTACCTGATGAACACGGACGTTAATTTATAACACCATTTGACAGCAGTTTAACAGCGCCACAGTGGGTCACGCCCATGTAGAACACATTTCAAAAAAAAAAAATTAAAAATAGTTGTAGTCTTCGGGATTGAATAAATTATATATCTATTAAAAGGTAATAGTCTGCAGATTCAGAAAACGCAAAAAAGTAAAAATTGTACTTTTCATGATTTTGAGCCTTTCCGGAGCCCCTTAAGGAGGTTTTCCACCTGCCTCGGCGAATGCGGGCTGGTTCCCCTTATTCCGCCTCAGTTACACTATGTCGGCGATTGCTGCGCAAACACTGTCTCCACGTACCTGTACACCATAATTACTCTACTACGCAAACATTTGGGGTGACACTCGCCTGGTGTGAGACGTTCCCGGAGGGGTCCACTGGAGGCCGAACCGCACAATAGCCCTGGGTTCAGTGTGAGGCGCCGGACGCTGTGGCCGAGTAGGTTCTAGGCGCTTCAGTCCGGAACTGCGCTGCTGCTACGGTCACAGGTTCAAATCCTGCCTCGGGCATGGATGTGTGTGATGTCCTTAGGTTAGTTAGGTTTAAGTAGTTCTAAGTCTAGGGGACTGATGACCTCAGATGTTAAGTCCCGTAGTGCTTAGAGCCATTTTTCGGTGTGAGGCGGCAGTGGGGTAAATGGACTGATGTAGTCTGTTGTGGTATTGAGAACTACTGAGGGCTACGGTGGCGACGAATTCTCTCCGTCATTTCTAGGTCCCCAGTTCAATACAATGCATTAGGGTTAATTCAACTAAAAATGTGGAATTTCTGTAAAAGAACTCCAAAAATAGTAATACACACTGTAACCAAACTACACGGTTTTCTAGTTTCACATTCTACAAAATATTTTTAACTGATCTGAACACCAAAGAATGACTTAGATTTATTAATTTCGCTATCTTTCTACTATTAGTTCCACCTCCAAAATCAGTAAAATATCCTGAATGAAGTCTTGAATGGTGTGTAGCTTCGTATAATTGATACAAAAAGTGGGCTATGAAACAACTGACGACTTTTCAAGATGTGGCTGTTTGATTTCGTTATTTCTTGCAATAGTTGTGATTATGAGTGACTTCGTATTTACATTTTTAATTTTTGTATTAGAAATCCGAAATCGTGGTAATCGATATATAGTTGAGTTTCACGACTTACCTGACACGTAATGTAACTTCTAGCACCCGCGAAAATTGCTAAGGCGATAAGTTTTAGTCGAATTGTGTCACAACACAATATTCTACTTTTGAAATAAATGTTTATATGCCTTCAAAGCATACACAAAGACTCAGTTACATAACTTGTTTCAGTTGTTGAGCAACCATATTCACATCTACAGAAAGCAAAGGGAAACGGTTATCAATATGGGAAAGGTCACTGGTCAGAGCACAAGACATGAAAAAAATAAATTGTTTTGAACAGGATAATGTGCCGTAACTCTTAACGTAACAGGTATCACAAAACCAGTTTGGGACTTACTCAATATGTGAAAGTAAGCAAAAATAAAAAGTACCTCATATATCGGAGAGCGTAATGTACGGAACCACTTGGTAGGTGAAGGAGTAAAAACTTTGAACAATAGATGGCGTTAAAAACCCAAAAATAAAACTGACTGCAGATATCAGACTTCGAAAATTAAATAACGTAATCACACTTTTCTCACAATGTATGCAGTGAGAAAAGTACACTTGAGGAAGTGAATTAAGAAAGTTTAGATTTCCTGTAGGCGACGAAGTAAAAGCGCAAAACCACAAAGGCAGTTCGTCTCAGCCGGCAGAGGTAGTTCAAAACAGTACAGCAGATCTTCACTTACTGTTTCCAACTCCCGGCTAGGCACAGTCACACGCGAAACGTCGATGGGCCACTGCGACACCAGTCCCACTGTGTTAGCTGTATGTTCATTCCAACCTTGATATCCATTCATACCCAGATCAGAGGAGAACAGCGTTTGTTCAAAGTAAATCATCAAATATATTAAAAACAAAATTCACTCAAGTGCACAGATCTTTTTACTGAAGATTTCAATCTTTTATAATAATTCGAGCAATCCTCTGTAACACCCCACCCGTCACTTACCTGGTTTTGGCGTGTGTTCACCCCTTCTAATTGACTAACAGATCAACAGAGAGTACAAAACTGCCGCAATATCGGATAACGCAAAGAAAGTAATAAGGCCCTGTGACTCCTGATTGAACTGCGGTGGCAGTGTTGACTTTAATTGATTCAGAATTGATCACTTTTAATTAAGAAGGGGTGCACATTGATGTTATATGCAGCTGTTGGACACCAGATGCAAATGTTGAACATAAAATTAATTAAGAAAGTGACTTGGGATTTCAACTACTTGGTTGAAAACACATGCAGTCGATTATCACAAATTTATTTTAACTCACGACCTTCAATCATCAAATTACATGACTCTCCTACCAGGCAGTGGTAATAAATTGCGTTTGCGTGGAGTAAAGCTCGATAACTCAAAAGTAATTCCTATCGACTGACCCAGGCGTAATGCGAAGTAAAGAATTCTACAGTACAAGGCCCATGAAACCCTCGTGGAAACTTTGCCGACGTGATCCAACAAATTAATCAGTGGCCGGAGCGGGCGCAATATCACCGAATACAGCGTGGCGGAGCGGCGCCGTTGTGTGAACGTCGGCCGACCTCGTGGTGCTGCAAGGGTGCGCTCGTCTATTTACTCCTAGCTATCTTGCTCAGTACGTAGCTGAACCAAAACTTTCTATCTCCAAGCTCAATCGTTCCATTTGCTAAGTCCTAAACTGCAGAGATGCTCACTCTTTCTCAGGCAAGCTGAGTAAAGAACGCCACATCCACACTCTAGGCAAGCTGGGAATGGAAGACCTCTATGGGGACTTCTCCCAGTCCGCTCTTCGCCTCGGTTTCCCCTCCAGCAAAATCACTTACGCCAATTGCAGCGCAAGTCGCGTTAATTATGCGTCGCTTCCCAGTGCCGACCAATGCCTGCTCTGGGAAGTAAACAAATTCCCACAAAATTTCCTTCCTCTCAACTTCTTCTATTTAGTTCCCACCAGGCCACCCATCAAAGTTAACGTCTGCACAAACACCAAGTTTTTCGGAATTCTGACTCCCAGGAGAGTATTTCAAATTCCTTGGTCCTACGTTCCCATCGGAGGCCGGCGTATTTCATCCTGTCGCTCTTCACCTGATTTCCTTCAGGCTCTGTGGACCGTGAATTCACCGTGAAGTTGCTATATTCACGAACACGCATATTTTGACCTCTGTTGACCACTCCACCGTAGCTTTGCGCAGCTTTCTCGCATGTTTCACAGAAAACGGGATGACGGACATTTATCAACTGGTGTAAAGTTCTCTGTCTGTTTCCCGGTACAGCAGCATGGAGTCAGGGTCAACCACCCACTCACTGTCACTCATCTTAAGGCGGCTGGAGGCTGTGCACCATTACCATTTTCTTTTCTCACAGCTTGAGCCGCCCTAAGCTGCCTATTGTCGCTTCCCTTAGCCGCTCCCCTGGCCAGGGGGAGCACAAAGTTTTCATGTGACTTACTTTAAAACCACCACCCGACATTAATTATTCCACTATGTCCATGCACACAAGGCACACTCAACTCTAAATGCTTCCCTGGGGTAAACTAGCGTCCAGTAAATCAACTCGTTTCCACAAAGTTTTCATGTGACTTACTTTAAAACCATCACCCGACATTAATTATTCCACTACGTCCATACTATACCCTCTACAAGGTGCATTGTGCCTTGTCAGTCATTTTTGTTCAGCCCTAGTGCTCGCTCAACGTGAGTTAGGTGATCTTTAATGACTTCATGTAAGGGGCATAGTTCTTGCCATCTTACACCTCTCCCATCCTCTTTTGGTGCAATGTACAAAATTTCCGTATTACAGCCGACGTCCCAAAAGAATAATTTTTCGTGCAAGTATGACTCCCAAACAGTGTAAAATCGCGTCTCAAATGTGCTTCCCATTTGGCCAATATAATGCCACATACACTTCACTCTGGAATTGGGAAACTTACGACTCTTTGGACCGATTTTGTTCCTTACCCAAAATTACAGAGTCTTTTGGGTTTGGAACATAATCTAATATTTGATGCTCGCGCAGGCTACTGTGGAGAGAATTTTTTTATACCTATAAAGTGTCTTTGTGAACGTAGCAAGTTGCGTGTCATACACCAAGCTGGAACCATTTCTGACAGTTCTATACAGGGCAGCCGGACTAGCTCCTGAGGATGAGAAGGCGTCTTTCTAACAGCTACGGTCATTCCAGCATCCCCTCCGCCACTTCAGAATCCGACTATCTCCGCTCGAGTGAGTCCTTTACTCAGCTGACTAAACACGTTGGCTGCAGCAAACATAACTTTGAGTGAGACGAGAGCGGTCACAATGACACGCAGCTGCCAGCTGCCATACACACACCCCGACCCTTCCACCTGGTCGGCCAAACAGCACAGTCTTCCACACCACCTCGGTGTGCCCTTGAAGGGCGTCCTGGTGCCGCTTTTGGCGCGCTCCTCGCATGCTCCGGCGATCACTGGAAATAGCACCGACCCGGCCCGTCTTTTCACGGAAGTGCTGTGATTGATGAGGCTGCCTGGCGCCCATTCGCGGCCTGCAGTGGAGGGGGAAGGGTGGGTGGGGGATGGGAGGACAATGCCAGATGCGGCCCAGCAGGGGCGCCCAGTATACCTGCCGTCTGGATAGCGCTCTGCGCATCCACTATTATTCCAGCGAGGTCTGTATTGTTTGTATAAATAATGAGGGGAGGTGTGCCACGCTACCGTGTAAACAATAATAACAATGAAAGCACTATCTCCGTACCTATGACCGCTTAAAGGTCCTGGCGCAATTGTGCTCTACCGAGAGGTCACCCTTTATAAAAACTCCAGCAGATTTCATCAAGAATATTGAACCAAAACTTAGAGAAAGGACTCTGTCAGTCCCCCTCAGCTCCTCAGAGTATGTCCTAATACACTCCCTCAAATTCTACATCTGCACCTACATTTAGCTACGAGTGTTGTACCTGGAGTATAGTGCACCTAAGAGCACATGATTGTTTCCAGCTCATTGTTTCAGTCTACTGACCGATTTTAGCGTCACAGGAAGGAACACGCACTACAGACCGTCATAAGCAGCTTTCGGCGTATTATACCTTATGTTGTTTTGACACATGCAGCTGTGTTTGTGCAGTGTTCGTTAATATTGTGTTGTGGTCCTGAGTCCAGAGATTGGCTTGATGCAGCTCTCCATGCTGCTCTATCCTCTGCAAGCTTCTTCATCTCCAAGTAACTACTACAATCTACATCCTTCCGAATCTGGTTAGTGTATTCATCTCTTGGTCTCCCTCTGCGATTTTTACCCTCCACGCTGCCTTTCAATACTACATTGGTGATCCCTTGATGCCTCAGAACATGTCCTACCAACCGATCCCTTCTTCTATTCCATTTGTGTCACAAAATGCTCTTCTCCCCAATTCCATTCAGTACTTCATTATTTACGTGATCCACCCATCTAATGTCCAGCCATCTTCTGTAGCACCACATTTCGAAAGCTTCATTTCGAAATCTTCTAGTCCTTTCTTGTCTTAACTATTTATCGTCCATGTTTCACTTCCTTAAATGGCTACACACCATACAAATACTTTCAAGACTTCCTGACGCTTGAATCTATACTCTATGTTAACAAATTACTCCACCTCAGAAACGCTTTCCTTGCCATCGCCAGTGTACATTTTATATCCTCTCTACTTCGGCCATCATCTATTAATTATTTTGCTTCCAAATAACAAAACTCATGTACTACTTTAAGTGTCTCATTTCCTAATGTAATTCCCTCAAAAAAAAAAAAAAAAAAGCACTCTGTCTTCAGGCAACAAGTAGCCCATCGGGACCATCCGACCGCCGTGTCATCCTCAGCTGAGGATGCGGGTAGGAGGGGCGTTTGGTCAGCACACCGCTCTCCCGGTCGTTATGATGGTTTTCTTTGACCGGAGCCGCTACTATTCGGTCGAGTAGCTCCTCAATTGGCATCACGAGGCTGAGTGCACCCCGAAAAATGGCAATAGCACATGGCCGCCCAGGCGGTAACCCATCCAAGTGCCAGACACGCCCAACAGCGCTTAACTTCGGTGATATAACGAGAATCGATGTTTCCACTGCAGCAGGGTCGTTGCCTAATTCCCTCAGCATCACCCGATTTAATTCGTCTACATTCCATTAACCTCTTTTTTTGCTTTTGTTGATGTTTCTCTTATATCCTCCTTTCAAGACACTGTCCAATCCGTTCAGCTGCTCCTCCACGTCCTTTGCTGTCTATGACAGAATTACAATGGCATCCGGAAACAGCAAAGTTTATATTTCTTCTCCGTGGATTTAAATTCCTACTCCAAATTTTTCTTTTGTTTCCTCTACTACTTGCTCAATATACATAATAATCATCGGGGAGAGGCTACAACCCTGTCTCACTCCCTCCCCAACCACTGCTTCCCTTTCATGCCCCTCGACTCTCATAACTGCCATCTGGATTCTGTACGAATTGTAAATAGCCCTTCGCTCCCTGTATTTGATCCATGCCACATTCAGAATTTGAAAGAGAGTTTTCCAGTCAACACTGTCAAAAGTCTACAAATTTTAGAAACGTAGGTTTGCCTTTCCTTAATCTATCTTCTGAGATAAGTCATAGGGTCAGTACTGCGTCACGTGTTCCAACATTTCTACGGAATCCAAACAGATCTTCCCCACGGTCGGCTTCTACCAGCTTTTCCATTTGTCTGTTAAGTATTAGTGTCAGTATTTTGCAGCCTTGACTTATTAAACTGATAGTTCGGTAATTTTCACATCTGTCAACACCTGATTTCTTTGGGATTGGAATTATTATATACTTCTTGAAGTCTGAGGGTATTTCGCCTGCTAATATTACAAGCATTAAATGTTTAAGGGCTGTATAATATATTAAAGCTATTTGGAAGATATTTTCGTTTCTTCAGTTATAGAGTTTTATGTAGATAAAATTCTGTATATTTTTGAAACTATTTACATAAGATATAGACAGTTAAGCCATACTTCGTCGCTCTTGCACCATCCTGTACTTGCACCATTCACGGATGGAACAGGGAAGGGAGAAAAAATTATTAGTACGAGAAGTACCCTCCGCCACATACCGTATAGTGAACTTATGAAACGTATATATAGATGCAGAGGCTGCATTAAGATTTTTCGAGCTGACGTGTACATGTGATGGCCACCTTCAGTAACTATCTACAATTTGAAACTTCCTGACATTAAACTGTGTGTCGGGCCGGAACTCGAACCTACCGCCTTTCGTGGGCAAGTGCTTTACCGATATTGCTCTCTGAACACAACTGTCGACCTGCTCTCCGAGCTTCACGTCCGCCAATACCTCACCTCCCTACCTTCTATGCTTCATAGAAGTTTTCCTTCATATCTTGCGGGACTTTGTTTCAGGAGTGAGAGTCTTCCAACGTGTACATATGTTCGCCTCGGTAGCTGCGGCATCAGCGCGGCTGATTTGCTAACCGAAGGAGCCCTGGGTCGGTTTCCGGCTGGATCGAAGATTTTCTTCGCTCGGGCACTGGGTTTGTGCTATCCTCGAGTGCGTATCGTCATGATTAAGGTTCCACTGTTGTGACCGCTGTGTGGGCGCGTCCCGGAACAGAGGCTGTACTAAAAACGGCGCCCACAGAAATTTGCGACCACTCCAATTTTTGCCCAGAAAGGGTCCAGGAAGGATCCACTAATCCCCGGCAGGTGAAGAACTGAGAGACGCAATCTAGAGGTTTCCGAGCTCGCATTTTCAAGCCATACTATACAGAACACCGGGAACGAGAAACTCAGTGTTTATATCGACACTTAATATACAAGACATCGATACATGTTGCAAAACCTTGGCTGGTGTATCAAATGCTGTTTTAGATCCTAGTCATTTGAATCAAAATCCAGAAACGAAACTTCCCACGGCTGCACAAAAATCAGTTGACAATTATCATGAGATTCCTGCAGACGGTATCCTTTCACAAATTTCATGACTAAGAAGATTTTGCCTGAAATGTTCCCAACTTAATTTTGGCTCTAAGATTTGTGTTTCGATAGCGAGAGAATTCTTTTTTTCAAAAGTCAAATTTATTAAGAATTATCTTCGGTCCACTACGGGTCGCCGGCCGTGGTGGCCAAGCGGTTAAAGGCGCTACAGTCTGGAACCGCGCGACCGCTACGGTCGCAGGTTCGAATCCTGCCTCGGGCATGGATGTGTGTGATGTCCTTAGGTTTAATTAGTTCTAAGTTCTAGGGGACTGATGACCTTAGAAGTTAAGTCGCATAGTGCTCAGAGCCATTTGAACCACTACGGGTCAAGTACGACTGTCTAATTTAGCAGCTGGTCAATAAAAAATGGGCTAGCCAAAGATATCGATATTGATGAGGCTGTTTCGAAATTTGCAGCCGAAAAAGAAGGAAGAAATTCTAAGCTACGTGCTAGTCACTTGTCTCTAAGGAGATCTTCGGTTGCTTGTTCTGTCTCCTTAATAATCAGTTAAACTGTGTGTACTTTTTCTAATGCGTTGTACTTATTCGCTTTCATCCTCAAAAACTGTTTGCGAAGTGGTTAACATTATACTTTGATTACTTAGTCAGGCACACACATGTTGTATTTTATACTTTAGTGTGGTTGGCATGTTGAGGGGGGTGAGGGGTGGGAGAGGGTGACAAATTAAGTCTGCACCGGGTACCAAACCATCTACCGACACCACGTCAGTCTGAATGGTCGTTGAGACTTCCATATCGGAACTATTATCACAGAATCACCCAAGACGCAAGACATCGACCCTGTGAAAGCTAGAGCGGTAAAAATGCTGTTTGTTCAGACAGGCGGCTACACTGATAGAGGTGGTCTATCGGGCGCAGTCCGGCCGTGTCTGAGTAGCAGGTAGTTTAGAGTCGGGCGCAGGTAAGCCGTGACACAATCGGAGTAGGTATTGGACGCAGATTTCACAGAGAATGGCTCTGAGCACTATGGGACCACTGCTGTGGTCATCAGTCCCCTAGAACTTAGAACTACTTAAACCTAACTAACCTAAGGACATCACACACATCCATGCCCGAGGCAGGATTCGAACCTGCGACCGTAGCGGATCTACATCTACATCTACATTTATACTCCGCAAGCCACCCAACGGTGTGTGGCGGAGGGCACTTTACGTGCCACTGTCATTACCTTCCTTTCCTGTTCCAGTCGCGTATGGTTCGCGGGAAGAACGACTGTATGAAAGCCTCCGTGCGCGCTCTAATCTCTCTAATTTTACATTCGTGATCTCCTCGGGAGGTATAAGTAGGGGGAAGCAATATATTCGATACCTCATCCAGAAACGCACCCTCTCGAAACCTGGAGAGCAAGCTACACCGCGATGCAGAGCGCCTCTCTTGCAGAGTCTGCCACTTGAGTTTGTTAAACATCTCCGTAACGCTATCACGGTTACCAAATAACCCTATGACGAAACGCGCCGCTCTTCTTTGAATCTTCTCTATCTCCTCCGTCAACCCGATCTGGTACGGATCCCACACTGATGAGCAATACTCAAGTATAGGTCGAACGAGTGTTTTGTAAGCCACCTCCTTTGTTGATGGACTACATTTTCTAAGGACTCTCCCAATGAATCTCAACCTGGTACACGCCTTACCAACAATTAATTTTATATGATCATTCCACTTCAAATCGTTCCGCACGTATACTCCCAGATATTTTACAGAAGTAACTGCTACCAGTGTATGTTCCGCTATCATATAACCATACAATAAAGGATCCTTCTTTCTATGTATTCGCAATACATTACATTTGTCTGTGTTAAGGGTCAGTTGCCACTCCCTGCACCAAGTGCCTATCCGCTGCAGATCTTCCTGCATTTCGCTACAATTTTCTAATGCTGCAACTTCTCTGTATACTACAGCATCATCCGCGAAAAGCCGCATGGAACTTCCGACACTATCTACTAGGTCGTTTATGTATATTGTGAAAAGCAATGGTCCCATAACACTCCCCTGTGGCACGCCAGAGGTTACTTTAACGTCTGTAGACGTCTCTCCGTTGATAACAATATGCTGTGTTCTGTTTGCTAAAAACTCTTCAATCCAGTCACACAGCTGGTCTGATATTCCGTAGGCTCTTACTTTGTTTATCAGGCGACAGAGCGGAACTGTATCGAACGCCTTCCAGAAGTCAAGGAAAATAGCATCTACCTGGGAGCCTGTATCTAATATTTTCTGGGTCTCATGAACAAATAAAGCGAGTTTACTCTCACACGATCGCTGTTTCCGGAATCCATGTTGATTCCTACATAGTAGATTCTGAGTTTCCAAAAACGACATGATATTCGAGCAAAAAACATGTTCTAAAATTCTACAACAGATCGACGTCAGCGATATAGGTCTATAGTTTTGCGCATCTGCTCGACGACCCTTCTTGAAGACTGGGACTACCTGTGCTCTTTTCCAATCGTTTGGAACCTTCCGTTCCTCTAGAGACTTGCGGTACACGGCTGTTAGAAGGGGGGCAAGTTCTTTCGCGTACTCTGTGTAGAATCGAATTGGTATCCCGTCAGGTCCAGTGGACTTTCCTCTGTTGAGTGATTCCAGTTGCTTTTCTATTTCTTGGACACTTATTTCGATGTCAGCCATTTTTTCGTTTGTGCGAGGATTTAGAGAAGGAACTGCAGTGCGGTCTTCCTCTGTGAAACAGCTTTGGAAAAAGGTGTTTAATATTTCAGCTTTACGCTTGTCATCCTCTGTTTCAATGCCATCATCATCCCGGAGTGTCTGGATATGCTGTTTCGAGCCACTTACTGATTTAACGTAAGACCAGAACTTCCTAGGATTTTCTGTCAAGTCGGTACATAGAATTTTACTTTCGAATTCTGTAGCGCCTAGAACCGCACGGCCACCCCGGCCGGCCAGATTTCACACGTTTCTGGGTTGAGCGAAAATTTCACTGGGCGCAGTTTCCATAGATTCGAAAAAATATGAAGGTGAATTTCGTGGAGTTTGGGAGGTAGGAGATGAGACTGTGAACAAGTTTTGGATCAGCACACAGTCTACTGCACACTGGATGCGTTCTCTCTCTCTATCTATCTGTCTTTCTCTGGCTCACACGGCCATTTGTACATATTTCGTCAAAACATCAATGTGGTGTAGCCGAAGTACAACATGGTCTGTAACACAAAAGCAGAACAGAATTACCGTAAAATACCTTTACGAAGTCCACTATCATTTTCCTCAGTGAATTACTAGAGTTCTGTTGTGCTGAAATTTCTGTTTCGCAAAAAGGCTAGTTAACGTTCAGTGCTTGTCAAAGTATTTTTCTTCTCTCCGTTCGCCTCTCCATTCCGTAGTTGCTGCCTGCATCCCTTCAACGAAAAGTGATTTCTTGTTCCTTCTGTCGGAAAACAAGATAAAAGCGCCTAAATCGTGACGCCGGCCGTTAAGAATTCCGGCTGGTCCGCGCGCGCTTTTCATCCCACCGGAGGCCTCTTTTTTTTTCCCACGTAAATTATTTTCCCTCGGCCGGCCAGAACGGGGCGTTTCCACGCGCGCACCCGGGCCTCGTCCGCTCTCCAGCGGCGGCTGACGTGAAGAGCGGCGAGTTCTGGCATCATTAGCTCCGACAAAGCCCACTCGAATCTGAATGGCCGCGCCGAAAACAGCCGGCGTAAACCCGGACCTGGGGAAGAGCAAAGAAGAGTGGATGGCAGCGGGTGGAAGCATTCGTTCCGCGCCACCGCCCCCGAATAAAACGCCTAGCCGCCCCATCCCCCCCTCCACGACCCCCTTTTATCCTTCTGGCTTGCCAGAGCTTTCCGTTAGGCCGACTGCAGCGCCTCCCCCCACGGGTGCGGTAACGTGGCGTAACTCGGGTGTTTAGTCAACTGGGCCAGCGCACAGGTAGCAGGCCGGCAGTTGTGCGGGGGGCGGGGTGGGGGGGCGGTAGGAAGGGGGGTAAAGACGGCGCCCCGCGGTGCGAGCCAACACAAGTCACCGGGGGGTGCGGCTTCTGCGGACAATAGCGGACCCTACACAGGGCTACACATGTATCCGAGAGCGTCCACCAGGGCAGCCGCGCCCGTCCAAAGCAGAACCCGGCTCCTGAGTTATGAAGGGGCGCGGAGACAGAGCTCGGCGTTACCCAGAATGCAGCGCCCACCCTCCGCCTGTACAGTAATGTGGCGCGGAGGCGACAACCATTGATTTATAGATTGCTTTCAGGTCGCGTCGGTTTAGTGTCCCATATTGTACAATCTGGAATGTCGATACAATAACGGTAACCAGACGCTAGACTACGCGATAAACTACCGGAGGCTCTGCGAATGGAATACGCCGGTATGCTGAAATAAATCACGAACGACAAAGAATAGGCCCTCTTGGATTGCCATTCCTCTCATATCCTGCTCTTTAAGAGCTGTCCTCCGGAATCTACGTGGTGCTATATATACAACAGACTCTTTTTACAGTATATCTCAGCAGTGTCGAGGTCATTCGTGGTTAAACATCCACTTTTGTGACGAAAAAAAAGCAGTAAATCTTTCCGCATTGATACTCGACGGAGAATGTATTACATGAGAACCTGCACCACGTTTCCCCAAAGGGCGCACTCCGCAGATAATGAAGCGTGGTTCGTCCGTATTTTACGAGGGCAGTTCAATAAGTAATGCAACACATTTTTTTTCTCGGCCAATTTTGGTTGAAAAAACCGGAAATTTCTTGTGGAATATTTTCAAACATTCCCGCTTCGTCTCGTATAGTTTCATTGACTTCCGACAGGTGGCAGCGCTGTACGGAGCTGTTAAAATGGCGTCTGTAACGGATGTGCGTTGCAAACAACGGACAGTGATCCAGTTTCTTTTGGCGGAAAACCAGGGCATCTCAGATATTTATAGGCGCTTGCAGAATGTCTACGGTGATCTGGCAGTGGACAAAAGCACGGTGAGTCGTTGGGCAAAGCGTGTGTCATCATCGCCGCAAGGTCAAGCAAGAATGTCTGATCTCCCGCTTGCGGGCCGGCCGTGCACAGCTGTGACTCCTGCAATGGCGGAGCGTGCGAACACACTCGTTCGAGATGATCGACGGATCACCATCAAACAACTCAGTGCTCAACTTGACATCTCTGTTGGTAGTGCTGTCACAATTGTTCACCAGTTGGGATATTCAAAGGTTTGTTCCCGCTGGGTCCCTCGTTGTCTAACCGAACACCATAAAGAGCAAAGGAGAACCATCTGTGCGGAATTGCTTGCTCGTCATGTGGCTGAGGGTGACAATTTCTTGTCAAAGATTGTTACAGGCGATGAAACATGGGTTCATCACTTCGAACCTGAAACAAAACGGCAATCAATGGAGTGGCGCCACACCCACTCCCCTACCGAGAAAAAGTTTAAAGCCATACCCTCAGCCGGTAAAGTCATGGTTACAGTCTTCTGGGACGCTGAAGGGGTTATTCTGTTCGATGTCCTTCCCCATGGTCAAACGATCAACTCTGAACTGTATTGTGCTACTCTTCAGAAATTGAAGAAACGACTTCAGCGTGTTCGTAGACACAAAAATCTGAACGAACACCTCCTTCTTCATGACAACGCAAGACCTCACACAAGTCTTCGCACCCGAGAGGAGCTCACAAAACTTCAGTGGACTGTTCTTCCTCATGCACCCTACAGCCCCGATCTCGCACCGTCGGATTTCCATATGTTTGGCCCAATGAAGGACGCAATCCGTGGGAGGCACTACGCGGATGATGAAGAAATTATTGATGCATTACAACGTTGGCTCCGACATCTACCAGTGGAATGGTACCGTGCAGGCATACAGGTCCTCATTTCAAGGTGGCGTAAGGCCGTAGCATTGAATGGAGATTACGTTGAAAAATAGTGTTGTGTAGCTGAAAGATTGGGGAATAACCTGGTGTATTTCAATGCTGAATAAAACAACCCCTGTTTCAGAAAAAAAAATGTTGCATTACTTATTGAACTGCCCTCGTAATTGCGAAACGGGCCGAATGGCAGTGTTTTTAAAAATAACACACCTTACTGCGAACTCACATTGCAAGTAACACCATTTTTCCACAAAATCTCCCACTCAGTAGTGATGGGACAACCGACTGCTTGTAACAAATGGCTCTGAGCACTATAGAACTTAACATCTGAGGTCATCAGTCCCCTAGAACTTAGAACTACTTAAACCTATCTAACCTAAGGACATCACACACATCCATGCCCGATGCAGGATTCGAACCTGCTACCGTAGCGGTCGCGCGGTTCCAGACTCCAGCGCCTAGAACCGCTCGGCTGTCTACAAGAGAGAATGCGTGTAAAACACTTGTAAAGTCTGCACTTGAATGCTGTTGAACTTAATCGGGAGCCGGCCTCTGTGACCGAGCGGTTCTAGGCGCTTCAGTCTGGAATCGCGCGACCGCTACGGTAGCAGGTTCGAATCCTGCCTCGGGCATGGATGTGTGTGATGTCCTTAGGTTAGTTAGGTTTAAGTAGCTCTAAGTTCTAGGGGACTGATGACCTGAGAAATTAAGTCCCATAGTGCTCAGAGCCATTTGAACCATTTTTAATTTTTGAGTAGGTTTTTTCAGACGAATGAAACTTGTCCCTGCTGCCATGTCAGGTATATGAATGTGTTCACTGACTCGACTGGTTTAAGTGGGTACACTTACTCTGACACAACCTTCGGACAAGCCTCTGACACTTACGGCAGTTATATGTATGATTGTTTTTACTCTGCAGGTTTGGGTGCTTTCATTTACAATAATTTTACACCCTTCCGGTTATTAGTGAACCATGACTACGGTTGCCAACTATTTTAGAGACAAATAACGTATCTCATTTCACGGACGGGAGATTAAAAAGTATAGCTTCAGGCAAAAATCGGGATGGTTTCTTTGAAAAGGCACGGCCGACTTCCTTCCCCATCCTTCCCTAATCCAATGGGACCGATGACCTCGCTGTTTTGTCCCTTCGCCAAAATCAACCAGATATGATTTCCAAACTTTTTCTATTTATTTAGTACTTAAATACTTCAGGCATTAAACATTGATTTTTGGTTGGCTTGAAACGATTAATAATCAATGCTAAATTATAAAATTGTGCTTAAATAAATTAAACTTCCTCTCTCTTCCCGATGGTTTGCACCCATTCTATTCCGGTAAATGCTTAGGTAACGTGAACAGAAAGCATGCATGACATAATATTTTTAATCATTAAGTGACAATCACTTGCTTTTTAAGCATATTCTGTCACTTGGCGCAAGTATTTTTGTGCGAGAACTACTTGTCATCATCCGTTACTTTCTTTTAATTTCTTTAATTAATATAGTTTCGCAATATGAATCATCCTTGCAGGTAACATCTCGCACTGAATATATCTTAAGGATCACTTATTATCCAGTCACATGATTTTTTTTCCATTCCCACGTCACTGAGCGTTACGGCATTCTCGTACAGACACCATACACATAGACGAGAAAACTGAATTGAAAGCACTTATTGGCACTCAACAAAAAGCAAGTATCGGAACAGCAATGACAGTAACGACAGGCAATAACAGAGTGCAGTCAACAATAATGACGGCAAAACGATCGAATGCTTCCTTGTAGAAATGAATGCGCCGGACTGCGTTGACTGAATTCGATTGCTCCCACGGATTGGATTCACTCGATAGAAATAAATGAAAAATAATCCCACGGATACTGGTAGATACAACTACAACCGACAGAATCGACCGATTACATTCGCTTGCATCCAAAGACTGCTTTCACTCAAAAGATCAAATTAATAATTCGATCAACATTTAAAACTACAAGCTAAAGAATAGGTTGATTCCTAGCAAACGACTGAATCGATTGTTTTCACTTGGTTATTCCCTTCGCCACTAGTCAGCCAGCATGAACGTTGTTCATCTCTACGGGAACTTCCTAATTCCGACCTGGATGTAGCTTTGTTGTGACGGGCACCCACCCTTGACAACGAAAATTTGGATTCACGCAGGTACTCCTCCACTGGACCAAAAAGGTGACAAAGAACTTGGAGCTACATAAGAGCTGTGGGTACTACCGTAGCTCAAAACCAAAAATGCGAATCCACAGCATCGGTTGCCCAGCTGCATGGATGTGGTCACTTTCCACAAACAAAGTCATACGATTCGAAAGCTTCCCTCTCCTCTCAGTTTAGAATTTCGGTTTTCAGATCTCACGGTAGCTGCCACTAATCCCTGTTTGACCTTTAGGAGTGTAATGAATCACAACTGGATCTTTCAAGCCCAGAACTATAAACTTACCTACCGAAATTTTGCTTCTTTCGCCATATATACCTGTCGCTTACTCTTTGGGTCAAAGTGGCGGATCCATGTAACATCAGTGGTTACTGCTCAACTGGCAAAGTCTTCTTCTTCACAATGCCTCAAATGAGATTTCGGCATTTCCGTTTACGTTTAACCATCTACAAGGTACCCAACGAGATGCATAGACAATTTCAAGTGCTGCACCGTGCCCAACGCTCAACTCATGCGCTATATTATCAGTTCTGCACAGCTATCACTACGAATATTTTCTCAGGTCTCTCGGTGGCCCTGTCAACTGTCGCGTTGGATGTTCTATCAGAAGGCTCTTTTCCGCAAGCAGATACACGACCACTTTTAAGGCGATTGTTCCATTAGTAGTTTTTCTTAGTCTAAGGAACAGAACTGCATTATGCGAATAAATTCCGCAGGATTAGTCCGTTCTGGGTACAGGATACAAATCACTCCTCTCGTTTTTTCCTTATTGCATACGAACGACGGGGCACGTAATAAAATGCTCAGAAACAACTACGATTACACACAGATGACGCACAAGAACAACAGTGAAGTTAAGGCACAGCATTGTTCAGTTTTCCCTATTATTATCGTTACACCTTTAGTAGAAAGTCCATAGGCCCAGTTCACTGCAGTCATTAACATTATAACTTTACAAAAAAACTGGAAAAACGAAACATCCACAGTGAACACGAAAGAGAAGTGTAAGCTACTGACAGCATCTGCCGGCCGTTGTGGCCGTGCGGTTAAAGGCGCTTCAGTCTGGAACCGCGTGACCGCTACGGTCGCAGGTTCGAATCCTGCCTCGGGCATGGATGTGTGTGATGTCCTTAGGTTAGTTAGGTTTAATTAGTTCTAAGTTCTAGGCGACTGATGACCTCAGAAGTTAAGTCGCATAGTGCTCAGAGCCATTTTTGACAGCATATTTTGAAATGATATTGCAATGTGAAAAATCCAACCAACCAACAGGAATTCCATGACAGTATTCCAAATGAAAATTCAAGACCACCGGTCATCGATACGATTAGAAGTTACAGCAACCATTTGAAGTACAAGGAAGCCCCAGGTGAAGATGGCCTCACAGCAGACGTTCTTAACGAAAGCTCTCCTAGTCACATTAAATCCTCAGTCAGATAAACAAATTGGAAACTATACAGCTGGGTTTTGAAGTAGAATATCCCGTCCGGCGTATATTCTAAACCGTAACCGAAATCATGGTCTTGGGATATTTGCTACACTTAAGCAGCGAGAGGGTACAGCTGTTTGGACTTCGATCTCGCACTCAGAGAAACAACGTAATTTAAATGTAACACTGTTTCTATAAATAATTTCGTGCGAATACTGGAATGGCTGCCTTAGAACTGTTGAGAACTGTTTCATTTCGTACTGAGTTCTTGCCCCGTATCGAGAGTGTGTGCTTTCGGCCAGTAAAAATCTTATATTTATTCTTCCTGTTCTTCCCTCTCGTACAGTTTGTCAAGTCCGACGCTCCAGTCTGTGCTATATCGGTACCGCTGTATTGATTTTGAAATAACCTTTCAGTCGGCATCAATAATTCTGGCGTAAATTGCTTTTCAGTGTTTACTGTGTGCTGCGTACAAACCAGGGGTGGTAATTTCGTTCCGTCTGGTGGTATGTTTATGTTTTCATCACTTCCTTCTTCTGCCTTTAGTACCGCATGTATTGTGTCTCGAACTATTCCACGTAATAAGCACCTAATGTGCTTGAAACAGGAAGTTCCACGTAAATACGTAATCTCCTGCAAAAAGCTTGTTTTGAAAGCCACGAGAAATTCTTCTCGGTACTACAGCTTGAGAAATACGTGTTGCAATTTTTTACACACGAGCACAGCAAATTTTATACAGAATTCGCGGTATTACGACTACCTAAGTAACGCACAAACGAATTTTCTGATTGGTCATATTATCGAAGCCACGACAAGATTTAAATACCTCGTCGTTGTGCTTGTATTACTTTTTTCATATCAGCTTTTCAAACACGTAATGTGTAGATCTTTATTTTACTAGTCTCCCAGCAATTACATATCACCCTTAACGTATCCCCATAAAACTGCACGCAGACTTAAAACAACAATTTTAATCACTGCATCTGCTTCCCGGATCAGAGACTCGATGTTTAAGAGCACTCTCAGGAACAAAAGAACTGGAGGTCGATCTCCGATGTGCTAAGATCCCTGTCTGTCACTAATCACTTCTTTCAATTCTGCCACTGCTTTTAACGTGAAAAATGTCGAGTTGCGCCGTGGTTTGGAGTGTGCGTTGAACTATAGTCCTCCTGTAACTGGTATTTTGAACGTCGAAGGAAGATAAAGGCTTGAATCCTTCAACAGGATTATCCTTAGTAAGGAACTTTGGTGTTTGAAGCAAACTTAGGATTGAAGACAGCTTCAACAATTCTTTTTTCGGTGTTCTTACCACTGCGGACTTGTTTTAAGCTGTTTTCCTCTACGCCTCTGTTCCAGAATTTCACATCTTTTCTTATAATTTTGGCGCGTTATTCAATCAACCACTTGTATGAATATAAAGAGGTCAGATGGAAACTCAGTTCTAAGCAAAGAAGAGAAAGTTGAAAGGTGGAGGGAGTATACAGAGGGTCTATACAAGTTTGATAGATCACTGAAAGACCTAAGTCGAAACAAAGCTCCGGGAGTAGACAACATTCCATTAGAACTACTGACAGCCTTGGGAGAGCCAGTCCTGACAAAACTCTACCATGTGGTGAGCAAGATGTATGAGACAGGCGAAATACCGTCAGACTTCAATACAAATATAATAATTCCAAAGAAAGCAGGTGTTGACAGATGTGAAAATTACCGAACTATCAGTTTAGTAAGCCACGGCTGCAAAATACTAATCCGAATTCTTTACAGACGAATGGAAAAGCTCTTAGAAACCGACCTCGGGGAAGATCAGTTTGGATTCCGTAGAAATGTTGGAACATTCAGGCAACACTGACCGTACGACTTATCTTAGAAGATAGATTAAGGAAAGGCATACCTACGTTTCTAGCATTTGTAGACTTGGAGAAAGCTTTTGACAATGTCAACTGGAATACTCTCTCTCAAATTCTGAAGGTACGGGTAAAATATAGGGAGCGAAAGGCTATTTACAATTTGTACAGAAACCAGATGGCAGTTATAAGAGTTGAGGGACATGAAAGGGAATCAGTGGTTGGGAAGGGAGTGAGACAGGGTTGTAGCCTATCCCCAATGTTATTCAATCTGTATATTGAGCAAGCAGTAAAGGAAACAAAAGAAAAATTAGGAGTAGGAATTAAAGTCCATGGAGAAGAAATTAAAACTTTGAGGTTCGCCGATGACATTGTAATTCTATCAGAGACAGCAAAAGACCTGGAAGAGCAGTTGAACGGAATTGACAGTGTCTTGAAAGGAGGGTATAAGATGAACATCAACAAAAGCAAAAAGAGGATAATGTAATGTAGTCGAATTGAGTCGGGTGATGCTGAGGGAATTAGATTAGGAAATGAGACACTTAAAGCAGTAAAGGAGTTTTGCTATTTGGGGAGCAAAATAACTGATGATGGTCGAAGTAGAGAGGATATAAAATGTAGACTGGCAACGGCAAGGAAAGCGTTTCTGAAGAAGAGAAATTTGTTAACATTGAGTATAGATTTAAGTGTCAGGAAGTCGTTTCTGAAAGTATTTGTATGGAGCGTAGCCATGTATGGAAGTGAAACGTGGACGATAAATAGTTTGGACAAGAAAAGAATAGAACCTTCCGAAATGTGGTGCTACAGAAGAATGCTGAAGATTAGGTGGGTAGATCACATAACTAATAAGGAGGTATTGAACAGAATTAGGGAGAAGAGAAATTTGTGTCACAACTTGACTAGAAGAAGGGATCGGTTGGTAGGACATGTTCTGAGACATCAAGGGATCACCAATATGGTATTGGAGGGCAGCTTGGAGGATAAAAATGGTAGAGGGAGACCAAGTGATGAATATACTAAGCAGATTCAGAAGGATGTAGGTTGCATTAGGTACTGTGAGATGAAGAAGCTTGCTCAGGATGGAGTAGCATAGAGAGCTGCATCAAACCAGTCTGCGGACTAAAGACCACTACAACATTCAATCTCACGCTGTGCTACTCATCACAAGATCTGTAATTTGTGAATGAAATTGATGTATTACTTGATACTACTTGAGCGCATCGGATGTTAATAATTTAATGAAATGGAATTAAATTTTGGCATGCGTGTATTTAGTTGTTGATTTGTGTTATAATCTCCGAAAGGGAGCACCACAATGTCGTATTGAGGGAAGGAATATGTCGATCACTCGTATATCTCGACGGCGTGTGTCTGTGTAATTGATGAAAAACTTCGTCTGTGTTGCTACGAGACATGTCCAGGTAGTAACAGTAGTGAACCTCCTCCGCTCAAAGGGCTGTTTCGTCTACAAAGTTGGCACTATAACGATCTGCTGGCAAGTTGTTGGCAGTAGAATGCTCCGCTTGTTGAGCGACTGTCCAGAATGCCGCCAGGTGCGTGGTGAGGAGGTAATCCGCTTTCGTCTTTCAAATGGAAGCGTGCCGTTCCATATTTTTGACGAATCCAGATTTTTAGCGAAACCGGAACTGTTCATGGGACTGTCTTGATGAACCGTACTAACGCGTAGAAGAGGTGTCGCAAGTTTAAATCTGGAACAACGAATGTTCTTGCTAAACAAATGACTGAGAGGCCCTCTATCATGGCCGGCCGGGTTGGCCGAGCGGTTCTAGGCGCTACAGTCTGGAACCGCGCGACCGGTACGAATCCTGCCTCGGGCATGGATGTGTGTGATGTCCTTAGGTTAGTTAGGTTTAAGTAGTTCTAAGTTGCTAGGGGACTGATGACCTTAGAAGTTTGTAACCTCCCCCTCACTTATCGACCTTAATGACAGTGAAAAATGAGACGGCGTGTACCTAATGGAAATTTGGGAAAAGCAATCGTCACCGAAGTTAATCTGTCGGTAAAGAGGGAGGAAAGGGTTACATCTAAATGAAAGGAAAAATGCTAATGAAACAGGTGGAAATTAATTTTGAAAAGGGGTAAAGTTAATAAAGAAAGTAAATGTGCGGCCGTTACGTTAACAATTAACTAGCGGTAGTTAGATATTTGAGATTTGGGGGAAATTACGGTCGCCAGTCCTAAGGACAATTACTATAGTAACTGAAAAAGAAAAGTTATTACACATATAATTAGCACTAGAAGCGTGGCAACTGAAGTTTGACACGTGCAGTGTGAAAACTGAAAGTTCGTCAGAAGTAATAAATTTCGCTACCCTCTGACTTAATTTAGCAATAGAATTAATAAAACAGGAAAATCGAAAGTTAATTTAGTGACTGAAGTTAATAGTGAGCTTTGTTTCTGAAGCACATCGAAATTCAGTAAAATACGGTTTGTCTTGGACTACCTCAACAATCATTTCAAAAGCTACTTGAATCTACGCAATTTAGAAATAAGGGATTGAACTTTGAACTTGAATTAAATGATTCTGAACAATTAACAGTAGTAAAATTTAGTACGTACCAAGCTGAGCTGCAGTCACAGGTAAGCTAAAATACGGTAACAAAACTCGCACTCTTAATTTGTGCTTGTGTAATCTGAATATTGTAGCCAGCTATGAATACCTTAACTGAACTTTGAAATTAAAGCAGTGAAATTGAATTGTATTACTTTAATGCTGGCGTTTGAATTTCAACGACACTCGGGTTCATTTCGGAAAAGGAAGGGACCCTGCTTGGCAATGCAATTGGGACAATGAGCAACAAAGGTTCATGCTAAGTTGCTGTAATTTTGTGATGCAACAATTTTAAAAGTTTGAAAAACTGAGGTCTGCCATACAGTTCTAAAACTTTACGTGCTTCCGGTCTTCCTTGTTGGCTGATTGAAGGTTTGAAGCCGTCGATCGAGGAGGTGGCGACAGTCACTCATTGTCGGCCGTCGCTGTTGCAGAAGCTGGATGTTGGCGCGCCTTCTTCTCGACACTGTCACCAGACGAAACGGGCTCTTGTTGTGCGCCGGATAATGCTTCCCATCCGCGACACCATGTCAGAAACTATCATCGCAAGTCCAGCGCAATTACATGCTGCCAAACCCCGAAAGCGCGGCAACTGGCAGGAGCGTCACACAACACACCTGCTCCACTCGCTACTCCAGCCAGACCCCTCTCTGCCCGCGCTGCACGCGACAGAGTTAACACTACCAAAGATCCTACACACTTTCATTCTTCACACGACCTATCGATGTAATCGTTCGATAGCAGTTTTCCCTAGGCAAGACCCAGCGTAAAAATACAAATAATATTTACGAAACAAACCAATTATACATCGACATAAATGCATATATATATATATATATATATATATATATATATATATATATATATATATATATATACATAGTAAAACAATTACAATATGTAAAAAGACAGAAATGTCCTATCTTCAGGTAACAAAAATAAGGAAAACAAATTTATAGTACAATACATGGAAATAGGAGTATATGCATTTCCGGCGTTACAAGTTAAGTCCCATAGTGCAGAGTGACTGATAAGATGGTGAACAAGGTCTATGGAATGAGTAGCGGTGACAGTCGGATAACAGTGGACGCGATAAACTCATTGCTTCCAGAAATCGCCTGATCTTTTCTGCGTGAAATCAACACTGAAAGAACATTTATTTTCGAAAACTGTGTGTGAGGTGGGTACAAAACAGCTCACAACAGAACTGCGTCTTCCCGGGAATTCTCGAGCGCTTCGAACTGAAACAACTCCTTGACTCCACTGCGACTGTCAGCAACAAAACGTGGGTCACGTAGTACACCCCAGAGACGAAAAGACAATCAATGGAGTGGTTCATCCCCATTTAGCATCATCGTCTCAGCCCGATAAATCATGATCTCGGTCTCTATGGCTTATAAAGGTTTCTCCTCATTGAAATTTTGCACCAGGGGGAAATACCTAATGATCCGAGATTCTGTGAAACCTTAACAGACTTCGATCGCGATATAGGACAAAAGAAGGGAAATGTGAACGAAGAGACTGCTTGCCGCATGGCAATGCGGATCAGAGCCAACGGCACAAAGCAACTCTTGGATTGATTCGGTTGGGATATTGTCAACCAGCCCAATCGCAGCCCAGATCTGGCACATGTCTGAAGTTGTTTATTGTTGGCAAGACGATGAAGTCCAGAGTACCGTCAAACAATGGCCCAGAGAGGTGTCGGAAAGCTCACAGAGTACTATGAGAATAAAGTTAACAACGTCAAAAAGTAGTCAGATGTACAACTGAAAATTTGTAAATTGTTCAGCCGGACATTGCCCTTAAGAATCTACATTCTCACAGTGCTTTATATACGAGGGCAGTTCAATAAGAAATGCAACATTTTTTTTTCTGAAACAGGGGTTGTTTTATTCAGCATTGAAATACACCAGGTTATTCCCCAATCTTTTAGCTACACAACACTATTTTTCAACGTAATCTCCATTCAATGCTACGGCCTTTCGCCACCTTGAAATGAGGTCCTTTATGCCTGCACGGTACCATTCCGCTGGTCGATGTCGGAGCCAACGTCGTACTGCATCAATAACTTCTCCATTATCCGCGTAGTGCCTCCCACGGATTGCGTCCTTCATTGGGCCAAACATATGGAAATCCGACGGTGCGAGATCGGGGCTGTAGGGTGCATGAGGAAGAACAGTCCACTGAAGTTTTGTGAGCTCCTCTCGGGTGCGAAGACTTGTGTGAGGTTTTGCGTAGTCATGAAGAAGGAGAAGTTCGTTCAGATTTTTGTGCCTACGAACACGCTGAAGTCGTTTCTTCAATTTCTGAAGAGTAGCACAATACATTTCAGAGTTGATCGTTTGACCATGGGGAAGGACATCGAACAGAATAACCCCTTCAGCGTCCCAGAAGACTGTAACCATGACTTTACCGGCTGAGGGTATGGCTTTAAACTTTTTCTTGGTAGGGGAGTGGGTGTGGCGCCACTCCATTGATTGCCGTTTTGTTTCAGGTTCGAAGTGATGGACCCATGTTTCATCGCCTGTAACAACAATCTGTAACAACCCTCAGCCCCATGACGAGCAAGCAATTCCGCACAGATGGTTCTCCTTTGCTCTTTATGGTGTTCGGTTAGACAACGAGGGACCCAGCGGGAACAAACCTTTGAATATCCCCACTGGTGAACAATTGTGACATCACTACCAACAGAGATGTCAAGTTGAGCACTGAGTTGTTTGATGGTGATCCGTCGATCATCTCGAACGAGTGTGTTCGCACGCTCCGCCATTGTAGGAGTCACAGCTGTGCACGGCCGGCCCGCACGCGGGAGATCAGACAGTCTTGCTTGACCTTGCGGCGAAGATGACACACGCTTTGCCCAACGACTCACCGTGCTTTTGTCCACTGCCAGATCACCGTAGACATTCTGCAAGTGCCTATGAATATCTGACATGCCCTGGTTTTCCGCCAAAAGAAACTCGATCACTGCCCGTTGTTTGCAACGCACATCCGTTACAGACGCCATTGTAACAGCTCCGTACAGCGCTGCCACCTGTCGGAAGTCAATGAAACTATACGAGACGATGTGGGAATGTTTGAAAATATTCCACAAGAAATTTCTGGTTTTTTCAACCAAAACTGGCCGAGAAAAAAAATGTGTTGCATTACTTATTGAACTGCCCTCGTATTTTACATTGTTTCTGAGGACTTCAGGCACACTGGAGTGTCTTTCAACTGCCCACACGAATTACCAAGCATTTTCTGCACCACTTCCAAATCTGCAACAATGTGTTGTGTCGGTGGACAGAGTCCGGTCTACTTACTTTTGTAATATTAGTCCTGGAGAGCGCTGTAAGCTACTTATCAGCACGTGTTTCAGAGGGTCGTGAATAATTCATTGCCTTCTTGCAGACGACTGGTCCGCACGTGTTTTCACTTACTGTGTATTATGCAGTACCTGCCATTATCGCTAATTTAAACATTCAGTGTTAGTAGTGTTTCCTCCGAGATACTAGCAACATCTCGCTGTATCCGTTACTTCCCCCTCTCCTCCCCGCGCCTCCTATCCCTACCTCCTTCCCCCTCCATCACTGCTCCCGAGCGCAGCTCAGGCGACCCCTATACTGACAGTGAGCAGCAAGCAATGTCCAGACGGCAGTGGGTGATTTAGATAAACAACTTCCTTCACGCTGAAAAATAGAAAACTTTTACATTGCTTTAGTTTTTCCAAAGTGCATATACTCCATCTGTTTCCTAAGTGGGAATCATTCTTAGTAAGCCCAAATAAGTATGCATTTTCTTGAAGCTAGGCGTGGTTACGCATGTTTCCTGTGATGAACGATATGAACATCATACCTAACCGCAGTGCAATCTATGAATAAGGTAAAGCATATCGTGAGAATTTTTGTAAAGTAGTATTTTTGGTCTCAGTTGTTAAGTGCCTCACTACAAACCTAAAGACATAGAATTCGATCACAGGTCGTTTTTATAATTTGTTCGCTTCCACCTTTCGCTCGGTACAATTCTGGCAATGATTTGCTAATATAAATAATATCACGAGGCTTGCAATTCTACTTTGAAGAGTAGTTCCACATAGCCAGCTGGTTATTGGTAGCTGGTTATTGGTAGCTGGTTCTTAAGGTCACTATTACCCCTAGGACGGAATTTGTGTGTCCTGACCGTCTACATCTAGAGTAGATCGCCTGCCCCGTATTTACCTACATGTAGGAAAACGCCTAAAAACCGCATGCATACTGGCCGCTCACCGGCCCTCATCGTTAATCTACGAGGCGGTAGGATGTGAGGAAGGCTCAGCTCTCCCTATACCAGGAGCGGCGCGTTTACGCGCTCGGTTGTCTGGACAGATTAGCTTATTGATTATTGTTGTTGTTCTTGTTGTGGTCTTCAGTCCTGAGACTGGTTTGATGCAGCTCTCCATGCTAATCTATTCTGTGCAAGCTCCTTCATCTCCCAGTGGCTACTGCAACCTACAACCTTCTGAATCTGTTTAGTGTATTCATGTTTTGGTCTCCCTCTACGATTTTTACCCTCCACGCTGCCCTCCAATGCTAAATTTGTGATCCCTTGATGCCTCAGGACATGTCCTACCAACCGATCCCTTCTTCTAGTCAAGTTGTGCCACAAACTTCTCTTCTCCCCAATCCTATTCAGTACATCCTCATTAGTTACGTGATCTACCCACATAATCTTCAACATTCTTCTGTAGCACCACATTTCGAAAGCTTCTATTCTCTTCTTGTCCAAACTATTTATTGTCCACGTTTCACTTCCAAATTCGTTTCACTATACAAATACTTTCAGAAACGACTTCCTGACACATAAATCTATACTCGATATTAACAAATTTCTCTTCTTCAGAAACGCTTTCCTTCCCATTGCCATTTTATATCCTCTCTACTTCGACCATCATCAGTTATTTTACTCCCCAAATAGCAAAACTCCTTTACTACTTTGTCTCATTTCCTAATCTAATTCCCTCGGCATCACCCGACTTAATTCGACTACATTCCATTATCCTTGTTTTGCTTTTGTTGATGTTCATCTTATATCCTCCTTTCAAGACACTGTCCATTACATTCAACTGCTCTTCCAAGTTCTTTGCTGTCTCTGACAGAATTACAATGTCATCGGCGAACCTCAAAGTTTCTATTTCTTCTCCCTGGATTTAAATACCTACTCCAAATTTTTCTTTTGTTTCCTTTACTGCTTGCTCAATATAAAGATTGAGTAACATCGGGGAGAGGTTACAACCCTGTCTCACTCCGTTCCCAACCACTGCTTCCCTTTCGTGTCCCTCGACTCTTATAACTGCCATCTGGTTTCTGTACAAATTGTAAATAGCCTTTCGCTCCCTGTATTTTACCCCTGCCACCTTTAGAATTTGAAAGAGAGTATTCCAGTCAACATTGTCAAAAGCTTTCTGTAAGTCTACAAATGCTACAAACGTAGGTTTGCCTTTCCTTAATCTTTCTTCTAAGATAAGTCGTAGGGTCAGTATTGCCTCACGTATTCCAAAATTTCTACGGAATCCAAACTGATCTTCCCCGAGGTCGGTTTCTACCAGTTTTTCCATTCGTCTGTAAATAATTCGTGTCAGTATTTTGCAGCTGTGACTTATTAAACTGATAGTTCGGTAAATTTCACATCTGTCAACACCTGCTTTCTTCGGGATTGGAATTATTATCTTCTTCTTGAAGTCTGAGGATATTCCGCCTGTCTCGTACATCTTGCTCACCAGATGGTAGAGTTTTGTCAGGACTGGCTCTCCCAAGTACGTCAGTAGTTCTAATGGAATGTTGTCTACTCCCAGGGCCTTGTTTCGACTCAGGTCTTTCAGTACTCTGTCAAACTCTTCACGCAGTATCATATCTCCCATTTCATCTTCATCTACATCCTCTTCCATTTCCATAATATTGTCCTCATGTACATCGCCCTTGCATAGACCCTCTATATACTCCTTCCACCTTTCTGCTTTCCCCTCTTTGCTTAGAACTGGGTTTCCATCTGAGCTCTTGATATTCATACAAGTGGCTCTCTTTTCTCCAAAGGTCTCTTTAATTTTCCTGTAGGCTGTATCTATCTTACCCCTAGTGAGATAAGCCTCTACATCCTTACATTTGTCCTCTAGCCATGCCTACTTAGCCATTTTGCACTTCCTGTCGATCTCATTTTTGAGACGTTTGTATTCCTTTTTGCCTGCTTCATTTACTGCATTTTTATATTTTCTCCTTTCATCAATTAAATTCAATATTTCTTCTGTTACCCAAGGATTTCTACTAATCCTCTTCTTTTTACCTACTTGATCCTCTGCTGCCTTCAATACTTCATCCCTGAGAGCTACCCATTCTTCTTCTACTGTATTTCTTTCCCCCATTCCTGTCAATTGTTCCCTTATGCTCTCGCTGAAACTCTGTACAACCTCTGGTTTAGTCAGTTTATCCATGTCCCATCTCCTTAAATTCCCACGTTTTTGCAATTTCTTCAGTTTTACTCTACAGTTCATAACCAATAGATTGTGGTCAGAGTCCGCATCTGCCCCTGGAAATGCCCTATAATTTAAAGTCTGGTTCCTAAATCTCTGTCTTACCGTTATATAATCTATCTGATACCTTATAGTAACTCCAGGATTCTTCCATATATACAATCTTCTTTTATGATTCTTGAACCAAGTGTTAGCTATGATTAAGTTATGCTCTGAGCAAAATTCTAACAGACGGCTTCCTCTTTCATTTCTTAGCCCTAATCCATATTCACCTACTATGTTTCCTTCTCTCCCTTTTCCTAATGTCGAATTCCAGTCACCCATGACTATTAAATTTTCGTCTCTCTTCACTACCTGAATAATTTCTTTTATGTCATCATACATTTCTTCAACTTCTTCGTCATCTGTTGAGCTAGTTGGCATATAAACTTGTACTACTGTAGTAGGCATGGGCTTCATGTCTATCTCGGCCACTATAATACGTTCACTATGCTGTTTGTAGTAGCTTGCCCGCACTCCTATTTTTTTATTCATTATTAAACCTACTCCTGCATTACCCCTATTTGGTTTTGTATTTATAACCCTGTATTCACCTGACGAGAAGTCTTGTTCCTCCTGCCACCGAACTTCACTAATTCCCACTATATCTAACTTTAACCTATCCATTTCCCTTTTTAAATTTTCTAACCTACCTGCCCGATTAAGGGATCTGACATTCCACGCTCCGATCCGTAGAACGCCAGTTTTCTTTCTCCTGATAACGACGTCCTCTTGAGTAGTCCCTGCCCGGAGATCCGAACGGGGGACTATTTTTACCTCCGGAATATTTTACCCAAGTGGACGCCATCATCATTTAACCATACAGTAAAGCTGCTTGCCCTCGGGAAAAATTACGGCCGTAGTTTCCCCTTGCTTTCAGCCGTTCGCAGTACCACAACAGCAAGGCCGTTTTGGTTAATGTTACAAGGCCAGATCAGTCAATCATCCAGACTGTTGCCCCTGCAACTACTGAAAAGGCTGCTGCCCCTCTTCAGGAACCACACGTTTGTCTGGCCTCTCAACAGATACCCCTCCGTTGTGGTTGCACCTACGTTACGGCTATCTGTATCGTTGAGGCACGAGAGCCTCCCCACCAACGGCAAGGTCCATGGTTCATGGGGGGAGGTTATTGATTATATTATTCATAAAACAAAGCGCTTCGCTTCACTGGAGTTGCAGAAAAGGCGGAAGGTGTTAGAGGAAGAGAAGTAGAGCGTCTTGGAGAGGATGTGAGAGGGAAGAAAAACTTAAGTAGGGGAGGGGGGTGGGGGCAGCGACACCATGACATGATCGGGAAAAAAACCTGTTGAAACGGGAAGGAATTTAGATGTCAGACTGGGGGAGGCGGTTAAAGTCTGGGATAGGGTGTGCAAAGCAGGTAGGTGCGAAGTTGCGGACATGAAGCGTTGGTACAAGCGTGGTGGAATACGATGATAAAAATCAGGGATGAAACTGTAGGGTTGTTGGGGTCAAGATTGCGAAAAGTGCAGGTGATGTTGGTACAGGACACAACATGTCGGATTACAAATTTTTTGGTGGAGTGATACAGTCCTTATGTTCGGCCGATAAGTAGTTTCGGTCTACTATGCTTTTTCTGGATGCTTGCTCGGTGCGGTTGCCGTGTTAGTTTAATTCCTGTATTTTAGTGTGTTAGCTCATACGATAGGTTGGTGAGGTAGACGCCATGGGAGGCGGAAATTACATGTGGTTCCTCCTATAATTATTGCTTGCCCCTTGGAAGGATCGATTTTGAAAAAATGGTTCAAATGACTTAACTTCTGAGGTCATCAGTCGCCTAGAACTTAGAACTAATTAAACCTAACCAACCTAAGGATATCGCACACATCCATGCCCGAGGCAGGATTCGAACCTGCGACTGTAGCGGTCGCTCGGTTCCAGACTGTAGCGCCTAGAACCGGACGGCCATCGATTTTGAAAAGTTCCTGCTTGCAACAAGAGGTAAATGGTTAGAAATGGAACTGAAAGCATCATTAGGATTTCTGGTTCAAATGGCTCTAAGCACTATGGGACTTAACACCTGAGGTCACCAGTCCCCTAGACTTAGAACTACTTAAACCTAACTAACCTAAGGACATCATACACACATCCATGCCCGAGGCAGGATTCGAACCTGCGACCGTAGCAGCAGCGCGGTTCCGGACTGAAGCGCCTAGAACCGTTCGGCCACAGCTGCCGGCAAGATTTCTGAAATGTGGGATTAGGGCTAGGCAAGCGGCATCTTCGGTGACCTGGAGGAGACAGGATCCAGGCATAACGGAAGTGCAGAGGATGTACAAGAGTGGAGAAAAGGTAGAGCTCAAAGCCGCAGGTGCAATGGGCCGAAAAATACGGGAGTTGGTGTTGTTTATAATTAAATGGGACGGGAGGTTGTGAAACAATTAGTTGAGTCTACGATTTTTTAACTAAGTTCACTTCGAATTTGAGAATACGTTCGAACTATTGCGTCAGCTCGTTGAGTACAGTTTCCGAGGCTGATGCGACGGTCCTGCTGTCGGTTCTTCCGCCCTCTCGCGTCATGTAGCAAGTGTCCGCTCAGATTGATCAGCGTATGTGGGCCAGCGCGGCTCTGCCTGTTTGTCTGCGCGCATGCGCAGCAGACGCAACGCATAAATCACGCTGGCCTTCTGAGGCGCTGCCTCTTGCCGTCACGTATCCAGGTCAGGCGGGTTGTAAACGTTTACCTCCGGCGACGTCGTAACTCGGACTTTGCTGGAAAACGGTTCTTCCAGAGCACGTTGCGGACCCAACTCAAAGTACCCGCATCTGTCCTTTAATATGTGCGTTATGTCTTAGTTTTGTGGCCCTTCAACCCTGCATTTCCATGAGTCTCATAAATTTCGTCTCACTTACACTCTCAACATCATCTACGAATGAAATTCAAACCTTGTTCTTCTCCAAGGCAAACAAATCCGTCCCCACATTTACCCATCCTACCAATTGTAATTCCGCCCCATCCATAAAACCTCATCAAGGCTCTCTGTTCCCTTCCCGCCCCATCTTTCTCCACCCCTTTTTCCCTCCCTCCTCCTCTTTTCCTAACTCTTTTCCCACATTTATACTATTGCCTACCGACACCTCCCACTACTTCTCTCTTCTTGTCTACCTAACACACACTCCGTCCCTTTGGATATTACCCTCCCGTCTCCCACACTTACGAGTACACCCACACCGTCCTACCATATTAAAAGCCTTACATTTATCCCTTCCACAACAATCCTGTTTTCGGGCAGACCCTTCAGCCCTCAGTGACAATGCACTCCTTCATTTTTAACATTACAGCTTTTACATAATGTTTTAAATGTACTTTAAATTTATTCTCATTATTTTGTTTTAACTTGCACGTTTCCAGTTTTAATTTTTTTTAAAAAAAAGGAGGAAAATCAAGTGGTTCACATGGCTCTGAGCATGTATTTTTTTTCCTCTATCTACGTAATTCTGTAGCTCTCAATTCGTTCGAGCAATCAATCATTCATGATAGGAAACACAGTCATAGCTCAGTCACTCCAAAATGATTCTGAAATTTTACTTGTTAGAATGAAATCAGGCGATGATTCTTCTTCTCTGCAGGCTCGTGCTTTGCGGCAGTCTGCTAATCTTTTTTTTTTTTTTTTTTGAAGGAGCAATATATATATATATATATATATATATATATATATATATATATATATATATATATATTTCCGTTTTAATCGTACAGTTCGCATCAGTTATCTTCTGTGAAAATCTCAATAATCAGATCACAGTTCTTCCAAACCAAGCTCATGCTAATCGGCACGATGACAATCTTGGAAGCCCCCTTTCTTTTTTTTCTAACAACCACCAGAGAGAGTACTACAAAGAATACTTATGGCTCATGGCATAGCTATTGTATGAAACTATTTTGCGCATGGATTCTGCGAGTATGAAGATAGAAAATTTGTAAACGTCATTCAAGGGTAGAATTGTATCAGAATAAATCATCGAATATAAAGAGATATTACAAGCACTATGGGACTTAACTTCTGAGGTCATCAGTCCCCTAGAACTTAGAACTACTTAAACCTAACTAACCTAAGGACATCACACACATCCGTGCCCGAGGCAGGATTCGAACCTGCGACCGTGGCGGTCGGGCGGTTCCAGACTGAAGTGCCTAGAACCGCTCGGCCACACCGCCCGGCCGAAAATCAAGTGTTTCACATCATGTCCTTGCTGCGGTGCTGCCTTGCCTACAGGTGCCACCGCATCTCTGTGGGAAAACCGGAACAGAAAAAAATCGAAGCATTTGTGTTGGTGCTACAGGCTAATGTTTAAAATTAGGTGGAGTGATAAGGTGAGGAATACGGAGGTTCTACAGAGAATCGATGAGGAAAGGAATATGTGGAGCCGACCGCTGTGGAAGAGCGGTTGTAGGCACTTCAGACCGGAACCGCGCTGCTGCTAAGGTCGCACATGTGTGTGATGTCCTTAGGTTAGTAAGGTTAGGTAGTTTTAAGTCAAGGGGATTGATGACCTCAGATGTTAAGTCCCATAGTGCTTAGAGCCATTTGAACCACGTTTTGAGTATGTGCAAAACACTGAGAAGTAGAAGGTGCAGGATGATAGGACATATGTTAAGATATCAGGGAATAACGTCGAATGTCCCAGAGGGAGCTATAGAGGGCAAAAACTGTAGAGGAAGACAGAGACTGGAATACATCCAGCAAATAATTGAGGACGTAAGGTGCAAGTTCTACTCTGTAATGAAGGGATTGGCGCAGGAGAGGAATTTTGACAGGTCGCATGAAACGAGTCACAAAACTGATGACTTAAAACAACAAAACAAAAATCTGATTCTTTAGTACCCGACCCAGACTGTGTCGTGTCATGAAGAGACCCGAGCATCATACCGCGGCCGCAACCCGTTCACGCACAGACTGGAGCTGCAGGCGCAGGCATGTACCATAGGCCCGTCCACTAATGCGAGAGTGCTGGAAAATACCGCGGCCCTGCAATTGTCCGGCAGTTCTCGCTGTTGCCTGGGGCTTTCACTATGCGCCATGGAGCCATTGGCGGTAGAGTGATCGATCTTGCGCCTGTTTACTTTTTTCGAGTCGAATCGCTCCTTGCTTTGCGCACGCTTGCGAATCCTTTCCGTATGTACTAGACTTTGTTTCTGGCTAGCCGTTCACTTCAACACTCTCGTCATCGACCAGGAGTAAGTGCCTATTCGTTGTAACGACCTCTGGGTCACCGGCAGTGCGAGTGGTCACAAACAGTGTTCTAACTATGGAAAGATGGACAGAAAAATGTGTTAATAGTAATTTACTGAAGGAAGATTTCTTTTTCTTGGTCAATGTGGTGTCACCGCCAGACACCACACTTGCTAGGTGGTAGCTTTAAATCGGCCGCGGTCCATTAGTACATGTCGGACCCGCGTGTCGCCACTGTCAGTAATTGCAGACCGAGCGCCACCACACGGCAGGTCTAGAGAGACTTACAAGCACTCGCCCCAGTTGTACGGACGACTTTGCTAGCGACTACACTGACGAAGCCTTTCTCTCATTTGCCGAGAGATAGTTAGAATAGCCTTTAGCTAAGTCCATGGCTACGACCTAGCAAGGCGCCATGAACCATTTCTAGAGAGAGTCTCACTTGTATCATCAAGAACGCTGTATACAAATGATGGATTAAAGTTAAGTATTCCAGCAGCTACGTACTTTTCTTTATAGCATTCATTACGTATCCTGTTTCAGACCTAACGCCAGCCTGCGTGAGTTGACGCGTGCATTTCGGCCTCCTCTCTCAATTAGTGTGCGTTGTGTTGGCTAATCTGCCGACACAACAAGAATCATTAAGAATTGTAGAAAAACCGAAGGTTGCTTTCTAAGATCAATAGAACGGCTCAAATGGAGTCTTTTTCTCACCGTCACATCCCAGACGTCAACCAGAGAGCACAGATTACTATAGCAAAATTGAAAATGCAAGTTGACAAATGATACAGGCAGCTTTCAAGGTATCGAGTTCTGCAAGGAGGACCTGACTGTAATCAATGCGTTATCTAATGGCAACATACGATGTTTACTTGCAGCTACACACGTCCATATCTTGTATTTTGGCCTCTGCTCGGGCGTTTGTACACAAAAGGGTTCTCCTCCGCATTCGTAAAAATTCCTCCGACGGCAGCGAGCTCCCAGTGGCAGCGAAACGGTAGTCGTACTTGCTGCGGGGGAGGTAAAAGTTTCATTACAACAAAGACAATGCCGGAAACGGCGACGAAAAATGTGGGGCGGCGTGGCGTGTGATGGAGCAGCGGCGGCCGCGGCTGCGCCCCCTGGCGGCGCGTGATGGATTGCCGGCTCGTAACTGGAGCGCCGGCTCCTGCCGTCTGACGTCACGCCGACGTCACGCAAAGTGTGGCACTACTGGGAGCACCCGCTGCTGGCTCTTCGGCGCGAGCGGTCTGTCTGCGCCGGCCGCGTCCTTGACACCGAGACACCTACTACAGTCTGGAGATGGGTAGTTCGCGAACGAACGGGTGCAAAGGAACGGTTCACCAAGATGAACGAAAGGACCGAGGAACGAATTCCAAGGAACGATCGGCTCATAGTTCATTTCGGTCGCGGCGGTCTACTTTTGGTTCCCAGGAACGAGAAACGATCGGCTCATAGTTCACTTCGGTCGCGGCGGTCTACTTATAGTTCCCGGGAACGAGGAACGATCGGTTCATAGTTCACTAGTTCACTTCGGGCGCGGCGGTCACTTCGGCAGTTCTCGTTCCAGCCTCGGTCGCGTGCTCGTCTCGGTCTCCGTCTCCCTCGGCCGCACTCGTCGTTCTTCGCATGACCACCTGTCTCAGTTCCACTGCCGACTGCTCCTAGTTATTTCAGTATCCAGTTGTTCGTTTCGTTCACTGCGCTCGCCCGTTTTACATCTGTTCCACACTGTTCTTGCACTTGGGTCTGGCTATTCAGCGTCCACTACCGGTAATCAAAAAGTATTTTATAGTTACGTAAATTATATAAAAATTAAGTTGTATGTAATAGGTACGTCATATATCAGCTCACTTCATTTTATCGATGAACAGCAGAAGACATACTTATAACAGGGCAAGTCTTTTTTTTTTTTTTTGTTATTCATATATTTTTTTGGTTTCATCGACTTGATTTAGCAACTAACTTTCAATAATTTGCTTAATTTTTAGTGTAAGAAAATTCATATAAAACGATTTTCGTGTATCTTTCATGTACAAAACATTACAATTAGAAAGGCTCTAATTATTTTTAAGTTTGGTTGTTTCCAATTTGCATTACCTGATAGTTTGGTTTCTTTGAAAAAAAAATTAGGTTGTGGGTCATTTTGGCTCAGTAGGAAAAGCGGGGCCTTTCCATTTGAAAAGACATAGATTGCCATAAAACTGTATTTACTTATTATCTCAAAAACATTTGTTCAGAAGGAGCCTTCAAACCAAAAACTTCATTACTGCGATCTTAATTATTATTATTATTGCTGGATTAACTTTAACAATGCAACACATAAACCTAATTTTTACTAAGCGTGTGACGCAAGTATGATGAGAAAACCACATTTTATTTTATGCTTCCATAAAGTCTACTTCGCCTACGAACTCCGAGAACAACGTGAAGTATATATAGGGTGTAAACGATTATTGTTAACAACGTAGCATAGCTATGTAGTGGAAGTCGAAACGAAGAATTTTATACAAAACACTTGTGGTCTGTTAATTTGGGAAACAGCCACCAACAGGTTTACAAGACCCATGCGCGTCGCGTGAGATTTTCATGTTCTCTTCTCCAGCTCTCTACACATCGTCATTGATTGTTTCGCCATTGTTGTTTGCATTAGCTTGTTATTTATTCACTGCCTAATTATTACATGTTGGTCCGTTTGTTTTATCTACTCGTAACGGGCAACACATCGTCCGTAATTGGGGAGCAGTCTGTACTCGGGCCTGGTTTTCCGTGAGCCACCCAATATTATTTCCCTGCGATCAGCCACGCAACGCTACAGTTGGCTAAACGAGAGGTTCTGCAGAATCACAGAAATTACTTATAAAAGTGTGTAAGAATTCTGTAATGAATAAAAACTCTACTCCAGGGCGGAGGCAAGTGCCCCCTCTTGGTGCCCTCCATCCTTCAGTCACCTACACTACTAGTTTTCAGTTTTTCATAAGAACCATATACCAAGCACAAATGAACGGTGAACGAGTAAAAATGAACGGTTCCCAAAAAGGAACGATCAGCAGTGAACTAGTTCCCAAGGATGAACGAGTTTGCCCATCTCTACAGTACAGCCGGAGACAGCGCGGCAAGATGGGTATACACAGGGGAAGGGATATTACGTTTTACGTCCCGTCGGCGATGACTTGTATTAGACATGGAGCAGAAACTCACACTGTGGAAGGATGGGGGAGCCAGTCAGCCATGTTCTCACCAAAGATCTGTTTCGGCGATTGCCTTTACTGTATTGTGGAAACCTAAATCTGGAAAACATATATTGTGTTCGAACATTATGAATTATCTCGAAGGAAACGGCTATTGACGCACAGTCAACATGGGTTTAGAAAACATCGTTCCTGTGAAACACAACTAGCTCTTTATTCACATGAAGTGCTGAGTGCTATTGACAAGGGATTTCAGATCGATTCCGTATTCCTGGATTTCCGTAAGGCTTTTGACACTGTACCACACAAGCGACTCGTAGTGAAATTGCGTGCTTGTGGAATATCGTCTCATTTATATGACTGGATTTGCGATTTCCTGTCAGAGAGGAGGTTCGAGACCTCCCTCGGGCATGGGTGTGTGTGTCTGTCCTTAGGATAAATTAAGTTAAGTAGTGTGTAAGCTTAGGGACTGATGACCTTAGCAGTTAGGTCCCATAAGATTTCACACACATTTGAATTTTTTGTCAGTGAGGTCACAGTTCGTAGTCATTGACGGAAAGTCATCGAGGAAAACAGAAGTGATTTCTGGCGTTCCCCAAGGTAGTGTTATAAGCCCTTTGCTGTTCCTTATCTAGATAAACGATTTGGGAGACAATCTGAGCAGCCGTCTTCGGTTGTTTGCAAATGATGCTGTCGTTTATCGACTAATAAAGTCATCAGAAGATCAAAACAAACTGCAAAACCATTTAGAAAAAATATCTGAATGGTGCGAAAGTGGCAGTTGACCCTAAATAAAGAAAAGTGTGAGGTCATCCACATGAGTGCTAAAAGGAACTCGTTAAACTTCGGTTACACAATAAATCAGTCTAATTTAAAAGCCGTAAATTCAACTAAATACCTAGGTATTACAATTACGAACAACTTAAATTGGAAGGAACACATCGAAAATGTTGTGGGGAAGGCTAACCAAAGGCTGCGTTTTATTGGCAGGACACTTAGAAAATGTAACAGATCTACTAAGGAGACTGCCTACACTACGCTTGTCCGTCCTCTTTTAGAATACTGCTGCGCGGTGTGGGATCTTTACCAGGTAGGACTGACGGGATACATCGAAAAAGTTCAAAGAAAGGCAGCATACTTTGTATTATCGCGAAATATGTGAGAGAGTGTCACAGAAATGATGCAGGATTTGGCCTGGAAATCATTAAAAGAAAGGCGTTTTTCTTTGCGACGGAATCTTCTCACGAAATTGCAATCATCAACTTTCTCCTCCGAATGCGACAATATTTTGTTGACACCGACCTACATAGGGAGAAACGATCACCATGATAAAATGAGGGAAATCAGAGCTCGTACGGAAAGATATAGGTGTCCATTCTCTCCGCGCACTATACGAGATTGAAATAATAGAGAATTGTGAAGGTGGTTCGATGAATCCTCTGCCAAGCACTTAAATGTGATTTGCAGAGTATCCATGTGGATGTAGATGTAGACCGGACGGTGATTTCAACCACAATCCTGCTGAAGACGGTTACGATCACTCAGGGTATGTGGTATAACGTATAGAAACTTGTGTTAAGATGTTCGAGATGACATTAGTGCAGAGTCGGTGCTGTATGCGTTGTTCGCCTGCCACGTGAAAATTTACACGAATGTCAACCTAACACTTACGCAGTACGCAGACATTCACATTTGTTAGCATATTAAAAAAAAAAAAAAAAAAAAAAAAAACACAACACACACACACACCACAAAACGCAGCTACCTATGAGGCTGCAAAGGGATTTGCAAGAAATGTCGTAAAATGACTCCTTCCTCACTATCAGTACAATTCGAAATTTAATGTCAATTACTTACGCAATGATTCGTACAGTTAAGACAGGAGCGTATGTATTACCCTTTTCTACTTACGTCAAATTCTGGTATTGAAATCAAAGTTTTTGTGCTTAAAATCTTGCCAGTAATATCTACTCCATATTTTAAGCACCTGTTGCGCCTTAGAGTCCGCTGTCAGTTTTAAATATACCGAAATTTAAAAAGTCCGCGTAATCGCGAATCAAATAGCTCTTATATTCCTTTTCGCCTCCGCAGCAGATGTGCTAAATTGCTGGAAAATCTCAGATAAGTGGCAACTGGAGGGTATTATCTAATAAGAAGTCTCATTACTATATTGTCGCACCTAGTAGTATGTGCATGACGCTAACCCATGACTTCTGTCACCACAATGTATTACGCGATCGATGGTATTAGATTCAGTTACCCATTTACTCTAGCGTCGTTCTTTCGCAAGCGATAAGGCTCTTAAGCCACGAGATTATCCCGCCGGACGCTTCCGCGTGCGCCCATTGCGGAGATCTCCTTCCTATCGAGCCGCGACGATTTATGTCCGAGCGCTTGTCACAGAGACACGAGAAACACTTCTTTTTTTGTCTCCTCTCTCCCCTTTCTCCCACTCGCGGAGAGGCGGAGAGCAGAAAAAGCCGGAGGAGGAGTGGGCGATCTTTCCGCCTGCCGTCCACTTCCGCGAACGCGCTCGGCAGCCGTAGAATTTCCGCGGCCGCTAATGGAGTCTGAAATATCCGCCCGCGCGGGAGGTTGGCAGCCCTGGACCGGCAGGTAGCGGCCGGCGGCGGGGAAAAACCGCGACGGGGCAGCCGCCGGCGTCCCTTCCGGTAACGAAGATGTATGTGCCGCGTCCGGCACGGACTCCACGGCGCCTCTCTGCGGCCGCCACAGATACCGGCCCGCGCGCTTCCTTTTACTCTCCCTTTTTCTTTTCTTTCTCTGCTCCTCTCTCGCGGTCCTCCTCCCTTACAGCCGTGTAAATGTATTGCTTTATCGCTGTAAGTAGCGACGCCGGCTATTTGTTAACCTCGACGCTTTAAGCCGCGCCTGTCTTCACGTGGACCCAACATTTCTTTCTTTTACGTCTTCGCCCGTGACGACCGCCGTACAATTTGGATAATTGGTTCTTGTCCTTTCCTGTCGGCGCTATCTGCTGATTCTGGTGTCAGACCCTCTCCTGGACCTGAGAGAAACGTGACACCGACAGATGGAAGCGAAGGTAGTCCCGAGATAGCTTTTAGCTTTCTTCGGTAGAACTGAGAAGCAATCTATCAGGCGATAACACCGAATAGCGGTATTATCTAGAACATCAGTGTAAGACATAATCAATAAGCTTTTTCAATGTCTTAATTGTCGACAGAGATGGGACCATTTCATTAAACTATATACTGGAAAACAAGTGACACAAAGGATAACACTTACTACTTGCTGTTCCATTAACAGCTATACAGAACACTAGCAGTTTATGCTACCTCTATCGCGTGTGAACACAAGAGTTTGCGGTCAGTGAAGCAGTCGTAACGGCATTAGAGACAACATGGTATCTAGTATAAACTCTTGATGAAAGCTAGCCCATATGTGCTAGTAACAAGAATCGCACAGTAAATTCGTCCGCACCTCGTGCTGTAGTGCCTAGCATTGCTGTCTCTGGGTCCCGAGGTCACGGGTTCAGTTACCAGCCGGGTTGGGGATTTTCTCTGCCCGGGGACTGGGTATTTGTGCTGTCCTCATCGTTTCATCATCATCATCACTGACAGTGGCTAGACTGGATTGTGTAAAAATTGGAGTATGTCGAAATTGGGACTTTGTACGGGCGCTGATGACTGCGCAGTTGAGCGCCCCACAAACCAAACATCAACACCACAGAAAATGCGCCAAGAAAATCAAATACATTTTTGGCGGAAGTGGGACCTGAGGATGGCGTTAATGTGCCTCCGAAACTAGTCATTTGATAGAATAAAGATATTCTCAAGATACAGCTGTGGTGGTACTTTTTCTCATATTACGGCAAGTTGAAAGAGACTGTGTGTGTGTGTGTGTGTGTGTGTGTGTGTGTGTGTGTGTGTGTGTGTGTGTGCATGCGTGTGCGAGAGAGAGGCAGACAGACAGAGGGGAGGCGGGGGGGGGGGGGGCGTGGGGTTATATGCGCATATCTGATAAACCCCTTCCTTCTAAAATTTCTCTCCTTCAAGCCTCCTCTGTGTTAGCACAGATGACGTACCACTGATCTCATTTGTACTAAGACTGCAGTACATGCGAGATGTCTATTTGCTTCCACCGCCTTGAGTGGAATGCATAAGTCCTAATTAATGTTCACCAACCTGCAGTCTTCCACAGTTGGGCAGAGAACAGTATGTAGGTGGTAAATGCGTTATCTTAAGGCTGTAAGAAACTCTTAGCGAGGAACTGAGATTACATGACTAATTAAATTTTCAACTATTTTGTTTATATGGAATGCCAGCCGCTTTTTATTAGCAGAACAAGAGAAACTGATCAATTACATTCCACTTCAGGGTCACAAATAATTTCCATTCTTCAACAAAATTATACACTGCGTATTTCCGTAATTACTGTGAAACTGTTCTCAACAATACGTCCAAATAATCAGTGTTTGCTAATAAAGTCTTGACACCGACTGCAGCAGACAAAGTGTCTACTCCTAGGCCGCCCAATCAGCTGTCAAACTTACAAACTAGACATTGCAAATTAAGTGTTAACTGATACCGACCGCAGCAGACATCATGTCTGTCCTCCGAAACTGCCGAACCAGGTCTGATCTTACAGCCGAACCATTTCACCCGCCATCCGAGTTAAGACGATCTCCGAAATGCTTCGTCTGCCTTTTCATTTAGCAATTGTTTACTATTCTGCTGTTTATAAATACTTGTGAAATAATGGAATGATAACACGCTATCGAGAAATGCAAGTAAATACACTGTTTACTTTTTCTGATATTAATAACAGAAAATTATCATTCTGGCTCGCAACTTCCGAACGCAGCAGCCGATCGCGAAGAAGGACCACAATTTAGGCTTTCTCACGGTACTCGTGCCGAACAAACCATCTGTCATGGGTACTTCACACCACATGAAGTTATCTTGCCACTACTGCCTTCACAACTGCTCTAAGAAGAGCTTCTAGTAACTGAATATGATGGCTGCAAGGCCAGAAATATTAAAACATTGACTGAAGAGCCAAAGAAACTAATACACCTACCTAATACCGTTTAGGCCTCCCGCGAACACGTGGAAATGCCGCAACACAGCGTGGCATGGAGTCGAATAATGTCTGAAGTAGTGCTGGAGGGAACTGACACCATGAATCCTGCACGGCTGTCAATAAAGCTGTAACAGTACGAGGGGGTGGAGATCTCTTCCGAACAGCACGTTGCAATGCAACCCAGATATGCTCAATAATGTTCATGTATTGGGGGGCTCTGAGCACTACGGGACTTAACATCTACGGTCATCAGTCCCCTAGAACTTAGAACTACTTAAACCTAACTAACCTAAGGACATCACACAACACCCAGTCATCACGAGGCAGAGAAAATCCCTGACCCCGCCGGGAATCGAACCCGGGAACCCGGGTCATGTATTAGGACTTTGGTGGTTAGTGCAAGAGCTTAAACTTCGAAAAGCGTTCCTGGACCGTCTCTGTAGCAATGCTACATCTACATCTACATGATTACTCTGCAATTCACATTTAAGTGCTTGGCAGAGGGTTCATCGAACCACAATCATACTATCCTCTACCGTTCCACTCCCGAACAGCGCGCGGGAAAAACGAACACCTAAACCTTTCTGTTCGAGCTCTGATTTCTCTTATTTTATTTTGATGATCATTCCTACCTATGTAGGTTGGGCTCAACAAAATATTTTCGCATTCGGAAGAGAAAGTTGGTGACTGAAATTTCGTAAATAGATCTCGCCGCGACGAAAAACGTCTTTGCTTTAATGACCTCCATCCCAACTCGCGTATCATATCTGCCCCACTCTCTCCCCTATTACGTGATAATACAAAACGAGCTGCCCTTTTTTGCACCCTTTCGATGTCCTCCGTCAGTCCCACCTGGTAAGGATCCCACACCGCGCAGCAATATTCTGAGGACGAACGAGTGTAGTGTAAGCTGTCTCTTTAGTGGACTTGTTGCATCTTCTAAGTGTCCTGCCAATGAAACGCAACCTTTGGCTCGCCTTCCCCACAATGTTATCTATGTGGTCTTTCCGACTGAAGTTGTTCGTAATTTTAACACCCAGGTACTTAGTTGAACTGACAGTCTTGAGAACTGTACTATTTATCGAGTAATCGAATTCCAGCGGATTTCTTTTGGAAGTCATGTGGATCACGTCACACTTTTCGTTATTTAGCGTCAACTGCCACCTGCCACACCATACAGCCATCTTTTCTAAATCGCTTTGCAACTGATACTGGTCTTCGGATGACCTTACTAGACAGTAAATTACAGCATCATATGCGAACAACCTCAGAGAACTGCTCCGATAGTCACCCAGGTCATTTATATAGATCAGGAACAGCAGAGGTCCCAGGACGCTTCCCTGGGGAACACATGATATCACTTCAGTTTTACTCGATGATTTGCCGTCTGTTACTACGAAGCAACCTTCCTGACAGGAAATCACGAATCCAGTCGCACAACTGAGACGATACCCCACAGGACCTCACCTTGATTAGAAGTCGCTTGTGAGGAACGGTGTCAAAAGCTTTCCGGAAATCTAGAAATACGGAATCAACTTGAGATCCCCTGTCGATAGCGGCCATTACTTCGTGCGAATAAAGAGCTAGCTGCGTTGCACAAGAACGATGTTTTCTGAAACCATGCTGATTACGTATCAATAGATCGTTTCCTTCGAGGTGATTCATAATGTTTGAATACAGTATATGCTCCAAAACCCTACTGCAAACCGACGTCAATGATACAGGTCTGTAGTTAGATGGATTACTCCTACTACCCTTCTTAAACACTGGTGCGACCTGCGCAATTTTCCAATCTTTAGGTACAGATCTATCGGCGAGCGAGCCGTTGTATATGATTGCTAAGTAGGGAGCTATTGTATCGGCGTAATCTGAAAGGAACCTAATCGGTATACAGTCTGGACCTGAAGACTTGCCCGTATCAAGCGATTTGAGTTGCTTCGCAACCCTTAAGGTATCTACTTCTAAGAAACTCATGCTAGCAGCAGTTTGTGTTTCAAATTCTGGAATATTCCATTCGTCATCCCTGGCGGGGGAATTTCGGATAACTGCGTTCAATAACTCCGTTTTAGCGGCACAGTCGTCGGTAACAGAAGCATCGGCACTGCGCAGCGAAGGTATTGACTGCGTCTTGCTGCCTGTGTACTTTACATACGACCAGAATTTCTTCGGATTTTCTACCAAATTTCGAGACAATGTTTCGTTGTGGAACCTATTAAAGGCATCTCGCATTGAAGTCCGTGCCAAATTTCGCACGTCTGTAAATTTTAGCCAATCTTCGGGATTTCGCGTTCTTCTGATCTTTGCATGCTTTTTCCGTTGCCTCTGCAACAGCGTTCGGACCTGTTTTGTGTACCATGGGAGATCAGTTCCGTCTCTTACCAATTTATAAGGTATGAATCTCTCAGTTGCTGTTGCTACTATATCTTTGAATTTGAGCCACATCTCGTCTACATTTGCATTGTCAGTTCGGAAGGAATGGAGATTGTCTCTTAGGAAGGCTTCTAGTGACACTTTATCCGCTTTCTTAAATAAAATTATTTTGCGTTTGTTTCTGGTGGATTTGGAAGAAACGGTATTGAGCCTAGCTACAACGACCTGTATCAGTCATGATGCTCTCTATTAGGTCTGGATTGTTTGTGGCTAAGAGGTCAAGTGTGTTTTCGCAACCATTTACAATTCGCGTGGGTTCGTGGACTAACTGCTAGAAATAATTTTCGGAGAAAGCATTTAGGACAATCTCGGAAGATGTTTTCTGCCTACCAACGGTTTTGAACAAGTATTTTGCCAACATATCGAGGGAAGGTTGATGTCCCCACCAACTATAACCGTATGAGTGGGGTGTTTATTTGTTACGAGACTCAAATTTTCTCTGAACTGTTCAGCAACTATATCATCGGAGTCTGGGGGTCGGCAGAAGGAGCCAATTATTAACTTAGTTCGGCTGTTAAGTATAACCTCTACCCATACCAATTCGCACGGAGTATCTACTTCGACTTCACTATAAGATTTACCACTACTGACAGACACAAACACTCCACCACCAATTCTGCCTAATCTATCTGTCCTGAACACCGTCTGAGACTTCGTAAAAATTTGTGCAGAACTTATTTCAGGCTTTAGCCAGCTTTCTGTACCTATAACGATTTCAGCTTCTGTGCTTTCTAGTAGCGCTTGAAGCTCAGGGACTGTCGCAGCACAGCTACAACAATTTAGAACTACAATTCCGACTGTTCCTTGATCCAAGCACGTCCTGTATTTGCCATGCCCCCTTTGAGATTGCAGCCCACCCCGTACTTTCCCGAGGCCTTCTAACCTAAAAAACCGCCCAGTCCACGCCACACAGCCTCCGCTACCCGTGTAGCCGCCAGCTGAGTGTAGTGAACTCCTGACCTATTCAGCGGAACCCGAAACCCCACCACCCTATGGCGCAAGTCTAGAGGTGTGGGTTGTCCCATTGTCCTGCTGGAATTGTTGAAGTCCGTCGAAATGCACAGTGGACACGAACGGATGAAGTGATCAGACAGGATGCTTACGTACGTGTCACCTGTCAGAGTCGTATTTAGACGTATCAGGGGTCCCATATAACTACAATTGCACGCCTCGCACACCATTATAGAGCCTCTTCCAGCTTGAACAGTCCTCTGCTGACATTTATGGTCCATGGTTTCATGAAGTCGTCTCCATACCCCTATACGTCCATCCACCCGAGACAATTTGAAATGAGACTCGTCCGACCAGGCAACATGTTTACAGTCATCAACAGTCCGATGTCGCGTTGACGGGCCCAGACGAGGCGTAAAGCTTCGTGCCGTGCAGCTACCGGAGGTACACGAGTGGGCCTTCGTCTCCGAAAGCCCATATCGATGATATTTCGTTGAATCGTTTGCACGCTGACACTTGTTGATGGCCTAGCATTGAAATCTGCAGCATTTTGCGGATGGGTTGCACTTCCAGTTCTTGCAGGATATTTTTTCCGGCCGCAGCGATACATGAGATTTGATGTTTTAACATATTCCTGTACGCTCGTGAAATGGTCGAACAGGAAAATCCCCACTTCATCACTACCTCGGAGGTGCTGCGTTCTATCCCTTGTGCGCGGACTATAACTCACTTAAATCTTGAACACCTGCCATTGTAGAAGCAGTAACCGATCTAACAACTGCACCAGACGCTTGTTGTCTTATATAGGCGTTGTCGACCTTAGCGCCGTATTCTGCCTATTTACATATCTCTGTGTTTGAATACGCATGTCTTTAGCAGTTTCTTTGGCGCTTCAGTGTGTATCATCAGCTGTAGTCTATCGTCCATGCAGTAATATGGACATTCATAAATCAACACTAATTTACTAGAATGAGATTTTCACTCTGCAGCGGAGTGTGCGCTGATATGAAACTTCCTGGCAGATTAAAACTGTGTGCCGGACCGACACTAGAAATCGGGACTTTTGCTTTTCTCGGGAAAGTGTTCTACCATCTGAGCTACCCAAGAACGACTCACGACCCGTCCTTACAACTTCAATTGTGCCAGAACCTCGTCGCCGACCTTCCAAACTTCACAGAAGCTCTTCTGCGAACCTTGCAGAACTAGCTCTCCTGGAAGAAAGGATATTGCGGAGACATGGCTTAGCCACAGCCTTGGGGATGTTTCCAGAATGAGATTTTCACTCTGCAGCGGAGTGCGCGCTGATACGAAACTTCCTGGCAGATTAAAACTGTGTGCCGGACCGAGACTCGAACTCGGGACATTTACCTTTCGCGGGCAAGTGCTCTACTATCTGAACTACCCAAGCTCGACTCTTGACCCGTCCTTACAACTTCAATTCTGCCAGAACCTCGTCTCCGACCTTCTAAACTTCACAGAAGCTCTTCTGCGACCCTTGCAGAACTAGCTCTCCTGGAAGAAAGGATATTGCGGAGACATGGATTAGCCACAGCCTTGGGGATGTTTCCAGAATGAGATTTTCACTTTGCGGCGGAGTGCGCGCTGATACGAAACTTCCTGGCAGATTAAAACTGTGTGCCGGACGGAGACTCGAACTCGGGACCTTTACCTTTCGCCATCAGAGCTATCCAAGCACGTCTCACGACCCTTCCTCACAATTTGAATTCTGCCAGTACCTCGTGTGCGTGTCTCATTAAACTTATCAGTATATTCTCGTACACAATGCAGAAGCAGTTGCAGCTTGTGCTACAGGACAACGTTAGTTTCTGAAGTGTCGGCAGACGTGCCGACAATGTTTTTAGAGAAGGAGGCCGAAATGTACGCGTCAAATCACGCCGGCTTGCTTAGGTCTGGAACAGGATACGTAATGAATTCTATAAAGAAAAGTACGTAGCTGCTGGAATACTTAACTTTAATCCATCATTTGTATACAGCATTCTTGATGATACAAGTGAGACTCTCTCTAGAAATGGTTAATGGCGCCTTGCTAGGTCGTAGCCATGGACTTAGCTGAAGGCTATTCTAAATTTCTCTCGGCAAATGAGGGAAAGGCTTCGTCAGTGTAGTCGCTAGCAAAGTCGTCCGTACAATGGGACGAGTCCTAGTACGTCTCTCTAGACCTGCCGTGTGGTGGCGCTCGGTCTGCAATTACTGACAGTGGCGACACGCGGGTCCGACATGTACTAATGAACCGCGGCCGACTTAAAGCTACCACCTAGCAAGTGTGGTGTCTGGCGGTGACACCACAGTTTCGTGCGACGCAAGACCGAAAATCATTCGTCTAGCGGGAGTAGGCAGGTGTGGTGTGTCGTGTTCGCCGGAGCCAGTGCGGCCCCTCCCCCTCGCGTGGCCGCGGCTGGGCTGAGTGCCTCAGCCGCACCCCGGAGGTCGGTGCGTGACAGCGCAACGCAGTTCCTCCGCCACTTCTGCTCTCCACTCCTCTCCACTGCGCTGCGCCGGGGAACCCCCGCCCCGTCTCCACAACAGTGCGCGTGACTCCGGCAGAGCAACTGCGGCAGCGCGCGTCTCGCTCTGCCTACTCGAACACTACATCACGTGGACCCAAACAAGTACACAGGTCAGCCGTACCGCAGGGGCGGCGGCATACGTAGGGCCCCGTGAGGGACACCGACACGGACGTGGAGCAAAAGCTGTCCGAGGAAGAAATACGGTTCAAAAATTAATCAAGAGAGTTAGCTGACTTCTAACCTTCATCTTTGTACCTTCTGTGTAGAGAGGAAGCATTTCCGCCCGCTCGCGGCTCTAAACGCAAGTTGAGAGGTGGCATGAGCCCCCTCTCATATTTCTATCTTACGATTCTCCTCTCTAATTGCATGCGGTGGAAAGTTGCTATTCCTTCACACGCGGACTTCCCACGCAGCGTCTCTCGTCACCCGGGTGGTCCGGTGACAGGCGGGCACTGCCGATCTGGAAAGCGTTAAGCCGACGGGTGTGAGGAAGTCGAGTGAATGCTTTGCAGACGCCGACATTGTCAAATGACACGTCCGGAGGGGTCTGAAGTAGCGGCTGGGCTAGAGGTTCCGTTACTTCGCAGAAACTTAGCGAAAACACTTTCTGGCGGGCTACCAGCGAGGCGTGGGAATGACTTGTGTACCCAGGCAGTTGTGGCGGGCAAATTCCCGCGCTTTCTGCAAAATCGTAACTGTGTTGGCTTACTCAGGGCATAGCTCCGTGACGTAGCAAAATCGGCGCAGAAATTGGCGCCAAGAATCTCCATTGGTGGAATGGTAGTGTTCCGGCAATGGAGTGGAATTTTCCGCCGGTTTTCGAGTTGCTGATTGGAACGGTTAACCACGGCCACTGTCGTGGGGGCAGGAATGTTCTGTGTTCGGTTTTGTACGGGTGGTCTTGTGGGGTAGTCGGCTCTCGCCTTTCGGTCGAGGACGTCGAAGCAACCAGCCATCGCCTCCGGTACGCCAGATCGTGTTCTGGCAGTTAAGAAGACAGTTTGGTAATGTATGTCCGCAGCACCGGCAGATAGGGATTTTCCTAGGTAATAATCAGAGCTCAGCAGAGCGCGCCTGTTCGTCTTTTTTTCTAACCTTGTTCTGTCATGGGTAGCAGCAATTAATGTTGGGTTGGCTATGTGTTTTCTCTAAGATTTGAGTTGCAAGGAATTGGCTGCACATACCACTTCGTCCTAATCCTCACAATCTAGTTTAGGGACAACTTCACATTCACAGCGTTTGTTTGAGTCTCCAATTTGAGCCAATTTGATGTATTGTAAATGTTTCATGTGTTTGTGTTTATTATTTTGTGTTTAGTCTTAATAAATCATATTGTTATTTTGGACAGAACTTTCATTCTGTTAATCGGTAGAGCAACCCTATCATTCCTCACTATGTTAATGAAACCTTCGTTTATTTAACTTATTTATCAAATTAAATTATTGCAGGTGCCAAACTCTCTTCTACTCCACTGGCAGGGTTGATTAGAGTCAGTTCGCGTGTTTTTTTTTTAATCCTTGTGCAACAGCAAAAGTCAGAATTAGAATAGGGGAGGCTTAGAGCATCATTTACATATGTAGATTCTAGAAGAATTTAGTGTTAAACACACTGCTTGCCCCGGCACCTCGCAAAGTTTTAGGAACAGTGTCATTTCTAAAGAGTCACTTCGTGCCAGTAACATCTGAAACAAACCACAGGAACTGATCAAAAGTATCCGGACTCAGCCGACCCGGCTAGCCAGCGTGGTCTAACGCGCTGCTTCTCGAGCGAGAAGGCGTGCTGGTCCCTGTCGCGAATCCTCCCGGCGGATTAGTGTCGAGGTCTGGTGTGCTGGTCAGCTTGTGAATGGTTTTTAAGGCGGATTTCCATCTACCTCCATGAATGCGGTCTGGTTCCCCTTATTCCGCTTCAGCGACTGCTGCACAAACACTGTCTCCAAGTACGCGTACACCATAATTAATTACTCTACCACGCAAACATTTGGGGTTACACTCGTCTGGTATGAGATGTTTCCGAGGAATGGTGGCGGAGGGGGGGGGGGGGGGGGAATCCACTGGAGGCTGAACAGCGCAATAACCCTGGGTTCGGTGTGGGGCGGCGGTGGGGTGGGTGGACTGCTGTGGCGTGTTGTGTGGTTGTGAACCACTCAGGGCTACGGTGGGGACGAAACCTTTCCCTCGTTACTAGGTCCCCAGTTTACTACACAATAGAATCCGGATACAACCATATAGCGTGGTATTCACCACCAGATGTCACATAAGGTGTAAGTGGGCTGTTTATGTTTTATTATTGGCAACGTTACGTAGCGCTCTGTATGAAAATCACTGGCTGTGCTGTGTGCAGTCTGTGGCTAGTTTGCATTGTTGACTGCCATTGTAGTGTTGGGCAGCGGCAGCTGGATGTGAACAGCGCGTAGCGTTGCGCAGTTGGAGGTGAGCCGCCAGCAGTGGTGGATGTGGGAAATGAGATGGCGGATTTTTGAGTACAGGATGGATATTATGAACTGCTATGTATATTATGCTTTTTCAACACTATTAAGGTAAATACATTGTTTGTTCTCTATTAAAATCTTTCATTTGCTAACTATGCCTATCAGTAGTTAGCGCCTTCCGTAGTTTGAATCTTTTATTTAGCTGGTAGTAGTGGCGCTCGCTGTATTGCAGTAGTTCGAGTAATGAGGATTTTTGTGAGGTAAGTGATCTGTGAAAGGTATAGATTAATGTTAGTCAGGGCCATTCTTTTGCAGGGATTTTTGATAGTCAGATTGCGTTGCGCTAAAAATATTGTATGTCAGTTTAAGCACAGTCCTGTATAAATGTTCTAAGGGGACGTTTCAAAGGGACACCCTCCAGCACTGGAAGAGGTGGAGGGAGGAGTATTGTGTTGTCAGTAGAGATGCAGCTAGGATCTGTGACTTTGAATGTGGAGCAGTCATTGCATGAGCAACAAATCCATCAGGGAAATTTCAAGCTGCCAGTTCGATTGCTGGTGATATGACGGCAAAGGAACAGCCATCCCGTAACTGGGACCAGACAGACCTCATGTACTGACGGGCAAGGACTGTCGAGCATTACAGATAGTGGTTCTAAAAGAATAATCACTTGAAATCAGAGGAAGAAAAGACCTGATGAGTTCTAAAGTGCTACCAGAAGTCCGGCTAGTACAATGGTTGCGTAGGGAGTTAGAAAGAATAGGGTAGAATGGTCAAGCAGCTTCTCATAAGCCACACATTTCAGTAGTCAATGATAAGCGACGCTTGAGTTGGTATAAAGAGCGATGGCATTAGCATTACTCGAAAAGTGATACCAGGCATTACTCCCTTAGTGAAAGGCAAAATAAGTAATATTCACTGAAATTCTGTGTTTTTATGTTTAACATTTACGTTCAAATAAAATCGTAACGAAATATAATTTTCTCAGTACATCGTATATGAATATAAAGGAGACTGACATTGTCACGTACGTCTTGTAAATAATTGTTAACGCTTATTGCATGAAAGGTCACGGAGTGTCTTTATTATAAAAACGGCGTAATGAATGATTGCCTATACTAATAGAGGTTGGAACGCCAGTGGAGATGAAACGACAGGCAGAACTCAAGCTCTGGATGGAAGGCCCACACAGGTGTATTGGTCCTGCTTAAACACAGGGAATAGCGAGGCGGACGTCGTAGCACCTAAGCGTTGGAGCACAATAGAGTCGCGACCGGCCGAGGTTGTAGCCGAACCGGAAGGATTATACTTCGGAAACTACGAAAATCTTGGAGACAGGTAAGAGGAACGAAGAAGCGGCACCTCGGAAACTACGGAGGCTGGGTTGTTTCCAAGGATTTTTACTCAGAAGCGCACCATTGTACGAGTATAGGTTTTTCCTCGCAAACTTTCCGCGCTGGACGATAAAATACTTAAGGGGCTCCGGAACGCCCTATACTTGCAATGTTAAAATAACGCTTATAAATTACATCTTTCCTCACAAAGTATTTGAGGTAGGAAGTTGAACTTTTTACAGATTATTTATTGGAATATGGGCTACAACTTAACACAGGGATTTTACAAAATTTTAGTTCAGTTATTAAAGATGATTTTTTTCAATTGTAATGAAAATTCACAACATTTTTTTGCAATTTTTTATTTATATATTCAAAAATATACAGTTTTTTGGAAAAAGACTGTGGTAAATTATGTAGAAGGTACTGTGTAACATTTACTGAAAGTTTGAAACAAATATGTTTGGAAGATCCTTAGAAAACATGTAATTAGTATGAGAAAATAAAAGTTTTGGGAATCGAGCGACAAAGATTGGATTAACTTTTTAGTGCATTCCAGGTCCATAGGATGGATTATCTTCATCCTCTGCAAACTCCTCCTCCAGCTTCCTCTTGTTCCTCCTCCTGTTTACTCTTGCTTGTATTTCTAGACTCTTTACAGCCCTGTCTGCAGCCCGAAGGCGTTCCTTGTCTAAAGCAAGCATCGCTCGTACCATGTTAGAATGTTATTATTTACAGTAATAACACATACCTTTGGTTTTCCAACATTTCTCCTTTTCTTAAAAGCCTTCAGAGGATTTCTAATAACTTTACTTTTACTCATTATTATACTTCAACAAAACAGAGACTCAAGAAACAGAATTAATTACGAATATTTTCGAGATAACGAAAGAGTAAATAAACATGAAACAATCGACATTCACACCAGCGATATATATTGAACCATCACAGGTTAGCAACAACACATACTTTATCTCACATCACTAAAATGTACCTGATGAACACGGACGTTAATAATGACACCATTTGACAGCAGTTTAACAGCGCCACAGTGGGTCACGCCCATGTAGAACACATTTCAAAAAAAAAATTAAAAATAGTTGTAGTCTTCGGAATTGAATAAATTATATATCTATTAAAAGGTAATAGTCTGCAGATTCAGAAAATGCAAAAAAAGTAAAAATTGAACTTTTCATGATTTTGAGCCTTTCCGGAGCCCCTTAAGTATGGTTGGTCGGCGTTCGGAAGACTCTGTAGAGAGGGAGAATATTCCGTGGTTTCTGAAATATGATTCGTTTTCGGAATTACGGTGGTGGGGAGCCGAGCCTTGCTGGGAAGACAGCAATGGAGAGACGAGGTCTTCCGTTGTGAGTGCCCGTGTGTGATGGTCGCTCGATATCAGCTTTGTTAGTTCAAATGGTTCAAATGGCTCTGAGCTCTATGGGACTTAACTTCTGAGGTCAACAGTCCCCTAGAACTTAGAACTACTTAAACCTAACTAACCTACGGACATCACACACATCAATGCCCGAGGCAGGATTCGAACCTGCGACCGTAGCAGTCGCGCGTTTCCAGACTGTAGTGCCTAGAAACGCTCGGCCACTCCGCCCGGCAGCTTTGTTAGTACGACGGACTTGCTGTCTTTGCTCCTCAGGACAGTTTACAGTTAGAACAGTTAGGCACTGTACTGTTGCAAACCTATACGATTCTGGACTTCACCTCCGGGTTGGAAGAAAGTCGTCGTTGAGTACGCAGCGTTCAGTGATTGAGAGCACTTCTTCTGCCTATACTTACGTTGAGACGTTATTAGAACTCAGTCCTTGTGGCTGGGAGTTCGCGTTTCTCGTCTGTAGAACACAGAGAGGAGAAGACAGTATTAGAGTGTATTAGCCAGAGGACCGCCTTCTGCCGTCCTAGTGTTTGAAAGAGTTTATCTGTGGCTGTACGTGTACGAGAACCAGCAAGCCGACGCACCAGACGCAGTACATACGGTGATATCGCAGATTGCTTCGGCTTATTAGGACTATAAAGCTAAACAGCTGTGATCACGTTAGTTTATTTCCACTGATGTTCCACACCACCGTATATCATCTTTGAAAGTAGTGTCTTCTAGTGTTTGGTTCGTAGATGATGTCAGTCATTTCGCGTTATTGAAACTAGATCGCGCAGTCATAATAAGGGGCAAAGTTGAGCAATTGATTAGTAATTTTAGTTAGGAAATGTAAACTTTGTAATATAAAGGTTTTTTTTAAATCAACAATAAATACATAGGCAGGAACAACGTTTACCATTTAATGGTATTAGTTACATTAATCATTCATTTATGTTTAGGTTGTAATTTATATGTTGAAGTCCATTAACAGATCCTAAGGTCTGCTTCAGGGGTAGTCAGACAGGGCCAAATTTTCATTTTAGTGTTTATTGTTTTCTGTTGCGCACATTTATTTTTACACCCGCTTGGAGTAGTATCTTGGAACATACACTCCTGGAAATGGAAAAAAGAACACATTGACACCGGTGTATCAGACCCACCATACTTGCTCCGGACACTCCGAGAGGGCTGTACAAGCAATGATCACACGCACGGCACAGCGGACACACCAGGAACCGCGGTGTTGGCCGTCGAATGGCGCTAGCTGCGCAGCATTTGTGCACCGCCGCCGTCAGTGTCAGCCAGTTTGCCGTGGCATACGGAGCTCCATCGCAGTCTTTAACACTGGTAGCATGCCGCGACAGCGTGGACGTGAACCGTATGTGCAGTTGACGGACTTTGAGCGAGGGCGTATAGTGGGCATGCGGGAGGCCGGGTGGACGTACCGCCGAATTGCTCAACACGTGGGGCGTGAGGTCTCCACAGTACATCGATGTTGTCGCCAGTGGTCGGCGGAAGGTGCACGTGCCCGTCGACCTGGGACCGGACCGCAGCGACGCACGGATGCACGCCAAGACCGTAGGATCCTACGCAGTGCCGTAGGGGACCGCACCGCCACTTCCCAGCAAATTAGGGACAGTGTTGCTCCTGGGGTATCGGCGAGGACCATTCGCAACCGTCTCCATGAAGCTGGGCTACGGTCCCGCACACCGTTAGGCCGTCTTCCGCTCACGCCCCAACATCGTGCAGCCCGCCTCCAGTGGTGTCGCGACAGGCGTGAATGGAGGGACGAATGGAGACGTGTCGTCTTCAGCGATGAGAGTCGCTTCTGCCTTGGTGTCAATGATGGTCGTATGCGTGTTTGGCGCCGTGCAGGTGAGCGCCACAATCAGGACTGCATACGACCGAGGCACACAGGGCCAACACCCGGCATCATGGTGTGGGGAGCGATCTCCTACACCGGCCGTACCCCACCGGTGATCGTCGAGGGGACACTGAATAGTGCACGGTACATCCAAACCGTCATCGAACCCATCGTTCTACCATTCCTAGACCGGCAAGGGAACTTGCTGTTCCAACAGTACAATGCACGTCCGCATGTATCCCGTGCCACCCCACGTGCTCTAGAAGGTGTAAGTCAACTACCCTGGCCAGCAAGATCTCCAGATCTGTCCCCCATTGAGCATGTTTGGGACTGGATGAAGCGTCGTCTCACGCGGTCTGCACGTCCAGCACGAACGCTGGTCCAGCTGAGGCGCCAGGTGGAAATGGCATGGCAAGCCGTTCCACAGGACTACATCCAGCATCTCTACGATCGTCTCCATGGGAGAATAGCAGCCTGCATTGCTGCGAAAGGTGGATATACACTGTACTAGTGCCGACATTGTGCATGCTCTGTTGCCTGTGTCTATGTGCCTGTGGTTCTGTCAGTGTGATCATGTGATGTATCTGACCCCAGGAATGTGTCAATAAAGTTTCCCCTTCCTGGGACAATGAATTCACGGTGTTCTTATTTCAATTTCCAATAGTGTATATGCGAATTCTGTAGGCCACATGATTTCCATTCGATTTCTGCTGAAATGACAATGCTATTGTCATATAAGCTATACATTTTGAAGACGATGTTACTTTCAAATTTGGTTTGATCTGAGAAAATAGTTTTGAAGTAATGCGTACCAGTACTAGTATAATCAACACTAGGAAATACGCTAATGACCGGGTCTCCGAAAGTGCCATCTTGCGGACCTTCTTCCCTAAGGCTTTCGTGAGTACTTTCTAATCGGTCTGCACTTATATTTCAAGTCATTAAGACTGAGAAGATACTCTCAGTGTACATATGTTGGACAGATTCATACTTACTATTTCTTTAATCTGTAAGATATTGTGTGTTACATATCTGATAAGTGTTAATTTTCGTTCGCGTGTGATGGTGTATTTATTGTTATGCCATGTCATATGTTTCTCATGTATACCGTTGTATATCCTTTGAAAATGGCGAAACGCTGCAACACGTAGGGTGTAACAGTCACTAAAAACTGAGGTCAGGACGTAAGTGTTACTATAACACAATATAATGATTTATACCACAAGGGAATTCCAGATTTTTTGACTTGACTGTCGTAGGAGTTGAAGACTTTAAAGCAATGATCTGAGGAGAGGGGAGCACTGTGGCAGCTGAAGAGCGTATTTCGCGACAATGCCGCAACTAACTTAGATTTTAATTCGCTGCTAAATTCCTTAGAACCGAACACGGACTTTGTCAGTCTCTTTTTAACGTCCTGCTCATAAAACAGTCTGAAAGAGTAACCAGCCTTTTTTGCTGCGTTGTTACAACTAGCAGGAATGTTAGTCGCAGCGGAGACAACAGCTTAGAACTCGTATAATACCTTTCCACGCAGCAGAGAGCTCTGTTCTTTAAAATGGTCTGGAACGCAGTAAAAGTGCGACACTTAACGTTTTTTTGTCGTTGTTGTTCTTCGCCCGCGGAGTCGCCATCACGGGCTGTAACTAGCAGCGACTGTTTGCCGGCGAGACACCACCGCTGCGAGCCGAGCGGCCAAATCCGGCGGCTTACCACCGCCGCAGAAAGTTGCCGGCAATTCCGGGGATTAAATAAGGGGATCCCGCTCGAGGGTGTGCGGCGAGGGTTACGGGCGGAGGGGAGGGTACGGCCCGCTCGTTGAGGCGGAAAGATACGTGAACGGAATAACACGCCGCGGCTGCCGCCGACGCTGCTACCAACTTCTTTCCGTCCGGTCGGCGACGCTGTGAGCCCGCCGTCAACGGTGCTTAGCTCCCGCGAGTGCCACCCGACAGTACGCACTTCGCAGCTCTGACTTCTTACAAGGGAACCTCCCCATCGCACCCCCCTCAGATTTAGTTATAAGTTGGCACAGTGGATAGGCCTTGAAAACCTGAACACAAATCAATCGAGAAAACAGGAAGAGGTTGTGTGGAGCTATGAAAAAAATTACTAAAATATACAAACTGAGTAGTCCACGCGAAGATAGGCAACATCAAGGTGAATGGGTGTCACGGAGCGCCGTGGTCCCGTGGTTAGCGTGAGCAACTGCGGAACGAGTAGTCCTTGGTTCAAGTCTCCCCTCCAGCGAAATGTTTTTGCAAAGTTATGATCTGTCCATTCGTTCATTGACGTCTCTGTTCACTGTAATAAGTTTAATGTCTGTGTTTTGCGACCGCACCGCAAAACCGTGCGATTAGTAGACGAAAGGACGTGCCTCTCCAATGCGAACCGAAAGCATTCAACCGATTCCTCCACAGGAAAACACGTCTGATATATTCTATACGACACTGGTGACGGCATGTGCGTCACATGACACGAATGTGTTGTCGACCCACCTAACTTGTACACTTGGCGAATGGGTAAAAACATTCTTCTACGTTTCCCGATTTAGGTTTTCTTGTGGATGTGATAATTACTCCCAAAAAAGTGATGAAAACATAAGAGTTTGTCACATAAACTGCAACAAATGAATCCAAAAGTTTCGCAGTCAGTCACTTTTCCCTGTGCTCTGTCAAAACATATGTTTCAAATTTTTGCATGTATAGACCGTCAAATCCTGCCTATGTCCAAGCAAATCTGAACATGTCCTGGAATTTTCGAGAGCGAAGTTGATTATGTGTGAGTGCCTGAACGTTGATAATTGTCTGAAAATAAAAAATTCAACTTTTCGCTCGAAGGGATACTTGAACCTAGGACCTCTCGTTCCGTAGCTGCTCACGCTAACCACGGGACCACGGCGCTCCTGAGTTCAATTTATCGTTGATGTTACATATCTTGCACATCGACTACTCGGTTTGTACATTTTGCTTATTTTTTCATAGTTCCACACAACTTCTTCCTGTTTTCTCGATTGATCTGTGTTCAGTTTTTCGAGGCCTATCCACTGTGCCAACTTATAACTAAATCTGAGGGGGGTGCGATGGGGAGGTTCCCATGTTAGCTCCCGCGAGTGCCACCCGACAGTACGCACTTCGCAGCTCTGGCTTTTTAGTAACCGGAAATCGACAACAGCGCGCACTTGGCTGCAACGACAGGTTACGCTGCAGTCCCGCCCCTGGCGGCAGCTTTAAGAACCATTGTACAGTTTGGTCTCGTCACTGAGAGAGAGAGAATACATAGAGGCTGTGACTCGTTATTCAACCCTCCCTGCGGTGCTGCGCGCTACTATTAGCCGTCACACTTTTTATGGTCATTCTGCAATTGTTCTGAAAGCGAGAAACATAATCTGCGGTCACAGTGGCGGCGTCACCGGTGCATTCTGTCGACGACTGACTTCGGCCGGAGACAGCCGATTTTTCCAAATGAGTAAGCCAGTAAGTGAGCGATCACATTGCAGCCGAGTCCCGAGATGCCCGAACACATACACTATGTTCATTAAAAATGCTACACCACGAAGATGACGTGTTTCAGACGCGAAATTTTACCGACAGGAAGAAGATGCTGTGATGTGCAAATGATCAGCTTCTCAGAGCATTCACACAAGGTTGGCGCCGGTGGCGACACCTACAACGTGCTGACATGAGGAAAGTTCCATACCGATTTCTCATACACAAACAGCAGTTGACCGGCGTTGCCTGCTGAAACGTTGTTGTGATGCCTCGTGTAAGGAGGAGAGACGCGTACCATCACGTTTACGACTTTGATAAAGGTCGGAGTGTAGCCTATCGCGATTGCGGTTTATCGTATCGCGACATTGCTGCTCGCGTTGGTCGAGATCCAATCACTGTTAGCAGAATATGGAATCGGTGGGTAATACGGAACGCCATGCTGGATCCCAACGGCCTTGTTTCACTAGCAGTCGAGATGACAGGCATCTTATCTGCATGGCTGTGACGGATCGTGCAGCCACGTCTCGATCCCTGAGTCAACAGATGGGGACGTTTGCAAGACGACAATCATCTGCACGAACAGTTCGACGACGTTTGCAGCAGCATGGACTATCAGGTCGGAGACCATGGCTACGGTTACCCTTGACGCTGCATCACAGACAAGAGCGCCTGCGACAGTGTACTCAACGACGAACCTGGGTGCACGAATGGCAAACCGTCATTTTTTCAGATGAATCCAGGTTCTGTTTACAGCATCATGATGGTCGCATCCGCGTTGGGCGACATCGCACATTTGAAGCCTGTATTCTTCATCGCCATACTGGCGCATCACCCGGCGTGATGGTATGGCGTGCGATTGGTTACACGTCTCGGTCACCTCTTGTTCGCATTGACGGCACATTGAACAGTGGACGTTACATTTCAGATGTGTTACGACCCGTGGCTCTACCCTTCATTCCATCCCTGCGAAACCCTACATTTCAGCAGGATAATGCACGACCGCAAGTTGCAGGTCCTATACGGGCCTTTCGGGATACAGAACATGATCGACGGCTGCCATGGCCAGCACATTCTCCAGATCTCTCACCAATTCAAAACGTCTTGTCAATGGTGGCCGAGCAACTGGCTCGTCACAATCCGCCAGTCACTACTCTTGATGAACTGTGGTATCATGATGAAGCTGCATGGGCAGCTGTAGCTGTACACGCCATCCAAGCTATGTTTGACTCAATGCCCAGGCGTATTAAGGCCATTATTACGGCCAGAGGTGGTTGTTCTGGGTACTGATTTCTCAGGATCTATGGACCCAAATTGCGTGAAAATGTAATCACATGTCAGCTCTAGTATGATATATTTGTCCCATGAATACTCGTTTATCATCTGCATTTCTTCTTGGTGTAGCAATTTTAATGGCCAGTAGTATATATACTTCGGGCGAATATCATTGAAATCCATTGTTTTCGTCGGTCGAATCGGCTTATGTTCTCACACGTGAAATATGGACTGTCAGAAGCTGATTCGTCTAGTCCAAGAAAGAAGTAATTCTTCCAATAACTGAGGAAAGAGTGACAGTACTTGCCACGGTCTTTTCGATACAGATATAGCTCATTGCCGTGCACTTGACGTCTTTTTAGTAACAAGAGTCGGAATGCAACACTCGTCTCCATGCCTAATTCATCCTGCCAATAACTGGCGAGAGAGATCGTAAGTACTGTGTCCAAGCTGTCGGCCGATGTCATCGGGTGACCTCCGCCGTCTGGCGACCGTTGTCAGCGCCAGTGGGAACGCAGCCATAGTGCACGGTTTTGTAAGCTACATAATCGCTGAATTTCTTTTCGGAATCGTGCCTACTGTGTGCTCAAGGTGTAAATGCACTCACATATCTGGTAAAAAGATTGAGGTACATATTTTTAAACGCGTTTTGCATCTGTGCCGTTATTTGCGTACATTGGTGTGTTTGTTTACGAATGCAGTAAAGTGTCTCTTACGCAAGTACTCCTTGCTGTATGCCTTAAGCCATACGGTAGTCGAAGAATTTTGTGACGCTGGAGAGTCTTGAAAAACACTTGAATCATACTTTGTAACTTTTTCGAAATGTAACAAGCATAAGATCGTAAATTTTTGTTGCAACTGAAAACTATTGTTAGAAGGTATAGTGAATTACGTCTTTTTTTGCGTGAGTGTTGTAAATGATTCAGTTCTCGACAACTGCAATAGGCATTACTCCAATAATTGTTTCTAATCATATGGATTACAGACAAAGGGATCAATAATTTCCTGGTCGGAGACAGTTACTTGTGTTGTATTAAAACATGAAATTATAGTAGGAGCCCATTGTGTGCGAAGTTAAAAGTGCAAGTTTCTCAATGAAACGGTGTTGTTATCTTTTTGTTCATGGGTAGCTACTTGGGAAAGTTTAAGTCTATGTAATGAGCAGATTACATACTAATGCTGTAGCAAGTTCATCCTACATCTTCGCTGCGCAATCGACTGGCTGGGTATGTATATTATCGCAAACTCGAACCTAAGAAAAAGAGATGAACGACGAATTGAAACAGCTGAGATGAGATTACTCAGGTCACTTCTTGGACTAACGCGAAGAGTCATAGTGCGCTGTAATGATATATGACGACAACTAGACGTAATAACAACAGTGACAGAGGAGATTAGGCACTACCAAAAAAATGGTATGACCACATAAAAAAGATGCCACCTGAGTGCCTGATATGGGAAGCATTGCATTTCAACCATACTGGAAAACGGAATTCTGGCAGTCAATGAAGAGATGGGCGCAACGGTTTTGTGAAATTACTTTTTTCGGAACAGCCAACACCCAGTCTGAAATGGAAGAAGAAGAAGAAGAAGGGTGGGGTAAATGGTACTAGTAACGATAATGGGAACAGATCCATATCTTGAGTTTCTATATTTAACCCATATAACACACAGTTTATTTAATTTATTTCAAACTCAAATACAAATTTTACCAAATGCTACATACAGTTTGAATTAAAGCAAACTTTTTCTAGGACATTCCTCTCTTAACTCGCCTCTCCGAAACTGTAGGGTTACACGTATCTACAACAAATTTTGTAATTTTTCTGTACTAGATGTATCTTATGTATAGCAAAGGGGCCCCTAAACGGGATCTTTCAGACCGTGCCTTCTCCTTCTGAACGTTAAACAGCAGGTCGTCTGGGACTAGAGTATTCTTATGTTTGTGTTAGATTCACTGCTGAAAGGTAACATACAGGGTGTCCCAAGAGGAATGGCCAATATTCAGGAGTATGGCAGGAACGATCGTTCAAAAAAAGAAAGTCCAGTAAATATAGGCTCTAAAATGCATACCTTAAGAGCTATGAGCACTTCTTCATCTTCGATACTGTGAAAAAATCTCTTATATTGTGAAAAAAAATCTCTCGACAGCAAGTGTTTTGCTTTCCACATTTTGAGAGGTGGTAGTACGGACCAAAACAAGTTAAAAAGTTCGGTAAACATGGGCTCTAAAGTGCATATGTTAAGAGCTATGAGCACTGGTTCGTCCTCGCTACTGTGAAACACATCTGATCTGTTGAACAAGTGTTCATAGCCCTTAATGTATACATTGTAGAACTCATGTGTACCAGACAAATTGTTCTTGTCGTGGTCCATACAACCTCACCAAAAAATATGGAAAGCAGTGAGCTTGCAGTAGCAGAGGTTTGTTTCGCAGTATCGTAGATGAGTAAGTGTCCACAGCTCTTAAGGTGTGCATTTCAGAGCCCACGTTTATTATACATTTTTGCGTCGAATGATCGTTGTTGACCATGCCTCCTTGGTCAACCTGTATAACAAGTGCTCGTTTGTCATAATTAGGGGTAATTTCGTTTCTGGCTCTATCTGCTAAAATTTGACAATTGGATTTTATATCGTAGCTGCTTGACACATTATCTACAAACACCCTATACCAGGCCCATTTATTTTGACAACATAAAACAAGGTAAAGGCTTCTTCTACTTTTCTGTCGTCACGATGTTTCCTCTCGAAGATACTGTATCATTTTGGTTTTGACATGAGCCGCTTAGCTGTTTTCCTTCATTTCCGCTTTTTATGTTAGCCATTTTTGTGTGTTAAACAGAACAGGACGTCTGCTGAAATGTTTTCCAGTTATGCTTATCGACTTCTATTTTACAAAAACCGGGTGAGTTATTTTCATGATACGCATTAAGTTTTTCAATTGTGAGTCGACATTGCAGTTTATCTTCTGAACACCAGGATTTCTAATATAACACAAATCAGGCTAATAAATACTGTGATCTATGTGTGCTAAAGCATTAGGTCATAACCAGAATCTCGGCTGTCAAGCATTTCCGCAAATATTTCAGAACAACTCATTCAGCTTTTATAAAAATCAACAGCTGAGGCCTCTTTGTTTAGCACGACATCTTAAAAGTGCGTGAGTTTTTATAATTAAGGTTTCATAAAGAGCAGTAACTGCGACATGAAACAAATTCTGTAAGTTGTTTATCTTTTCCTAAACTCACTAAGCTCTTATTTTCAAGGCAGTTATACGGTGAAAGCATTGAAAACGCAACGTTAATAAGCGGAATGAATGTCTGAATGTGTTAATTCATGGTTTTCATCATTCTGTAAACGAGATTTACATATTGTGGACATACAACTTACTCCACTTCTGTTTCTTTTATTTCAGGTGAGTCACAGAGCGTCAACACATACCAATTTTATGACTGTGGATGTGGAGTCGTCTGTACACGAGGTAAGTGCTGATGTTCATCTAACGTTTGCATATATCCTCGCATCTAACAATCGACGGATGATGAGCATCTGCCATTCCTCAAACTTCTGCATCTACGTTTACACTTCGCAAATTTTCTGGCGTGTAGTGGAGCGTGTTTCAAACAGCATTACTATTTCCTCGGTTTCCTGTCCCATTAGCAGACTACTCTGTTCCGTTGTTTCCAACGACAAGTGTTGATTCTCAGTACTTATTGGATCGAAGGAGCAGGAGTATTACGTGGAGTAAAATAGTAACTCTCCATTGTGTAAGAGAGAGAGTTTCCATTACGGCATCTTGGCCCTAAAATTCCCGCTGCTTATATTTACCTATAAATATACAGGAAAAGTTAGTATTTCATTAATTACGTCGTCGTACTAGTGGAACTAGTGGTCAGGACTTGTGATCCAAAGATTGGGTTCAGCTCAGTTACTCTTTCCTATAAAAAGGCATTTGTGCAAATTTCCTTTAAATGCTCATGTGCCGATAGTCCCATTTCATTATCTTGAGCTTTTATTATTTATTTATTTATTTATTTTTGTTGCAGACTTGTGGCCCCCTGGCAGACACGCTATAATATTTGCCATGTATGCATAATAAATGGTCACTGAATATTTACTTATTTGCTATACTGCCAGAACCTCCAGCTATCCATAAGATAATATTTCTTTTTGTATATTCTTGTTTTATATATATGAAACAAATTAGGTACAACACAACGAAGTAAGTAACGCAACTAAGTACATACACAAACTCACGTTTTCCGCAGTATCGTTCATAACTGGCTGGATATGTCACATCTCTTTGTTCCTTTTTACTGTTTCAATCAAAAAGCCAAACATCCTAAATTACACGTCAGATCGTTATGCATAACAGAAGTGCAATGAATAATATATCTATTAACGACCGCTTTTATGATCTGGACCAACGAATTCTGTCATAATACACAAAAACCCAACCAGCTGTAACAACACAATAGAACGGCTATTCTTACAGAGATGGTAACACATGAATAGACATTGTGATGTTAAGGAACAAAGTGTTCCAATTACACGTCCCTCACAGTATCTTTGGCAATCTGTGTCACCGTGATAATACTTCTGTCTTTACTGTCTCGAAAAAATTCATAAGTTCTTACCTACGCAAAACCTTGATCAGAACGCTATCGAAAAACTTTCGGAAGAACTGTGATTTACATGCATACATACATTTACATACTTACATTTTCATACATAATTAAGGAACAATTCGTCCATAAACTTGATAACAGCTGCCCGCCATGTTTCAGAAACAAAGGAAACAAACTTTACTTTCAGTGTTTCGGTGGTAAGTTGAATGCTGTCACCTAAACACGGTAAAACTAGAAACACGGTGTTAGTTATACTCATACTTTCATACCTCGTGTCTCTGGATCGAACAGAATTTTTGCAGGCGGAAGTTTGACTACGTAGTGTAGCTAATGGAATAACAAGCGCAAAATGGGGGAAAATACCAGTAGAAGAAGAAAGATTGATTCACTGTTTGGAAAAACTTTTTAATTAGCACCACATCATCGCATTCTACATCTACATCTACATGGATACTCTGCAAATCACATTCAAGTGCCTGGCAGAGGGTTCATCGAATCACCTTCACAATTCTCTATTATTCCAATCCCGTATAGCGCGCGGAAAGAATGAACACCTATATCTTTCCGTACGAGCTCTGATTTCCCTTATTTTATTCATCTAAATTCTAAACAAGATACGTTCCTACTCAATTCCGTGACATTATCTAAAATCTCGTGACAGGTAAGATATAACACTTGACCGTTGATGTAGATTCATCTACAGAGAGTGAAGTGATAGTATCGTTGCTGTTCATGTTAAACATTAATAACACAGCGGGTTCTCAGACTTTTAGAGATAATCCCGTTGCGAGGAAATGCTATCCAATAAAAACTGCAGTATTACTCATTTAGATATCGACAACTTGTCAGCATGGAGTTACTATTGACAATGAGGAGAAATTACAAAGTTGCGCACTGCACGAAATGTTAGTGCACAGCATCAGTTGATAAATGATTCACGCTAGAGTCAGTCGTATCATACATACAAGGTGGGCAAAAGAAAACTGGTCAGAAAATATTTCCTGACCCTTAAGATAGTCAACACAAGTGATATTTGCCGTGAGTGTAGAAGATTTGGGTACGGTATCCTATTTTAAGGTGCGCGAAATATATTCCGGGTGAATTTGTTTTTTCCCACCCCGTGTAGTTGGGAGTAGGAATATGTAGAGGTATGGAAAACCATCAGCTGAGCTTCCTGTACCTGGTGGGTAATTAAACTGACGGTGAAAAGAAACTTCCTGGCAGATTAAAACTGTGTGACCGACCGAGACGCGAACTCGGGCCCTTTTGCCTTTCGCGGGAAAGTGCTCTACCATCTGAGCTACCGAAGCACGACTCACGCCCGGTACTCACAGCTTTACTTCTGCCAGTACCTCGTCTCTTACCCTCCAAACTTTACAGAAGCTCTCCTGCGAACCTTGCAGAACTAGCACTCCCGAAAGAAAGGATATTGCGGAGACATGGCTTAGCCACAGCCTGAGGGATGTTTCCAGAATTCTGTAAACTGACGGTGTTCCAACTGCTGCATTGCAGGCTGTATACATCACAGGACACTGAAACACCGTACGTATGTTCATTAATCTGTGCGGTCGCAGAGTATGCTGAAAGAAAAGTAATAGCTTCCCTCTGTGACAACAAATAAAATATGGCACCGTAAGCAGTCAGAATGTGAAATGCTTATTGTTTTAACTTCAAAATGCTGTTTGTCGCTTAGCAAAGCGAGTTGATTTATTTTCTGAAGTGACTGTTGTTGTAGACAAGTTAGGAATATTGAAATTTCCCATTCGAAATGCAATGGCTATAGAAAAGAAAGACTGTGTAGTGTCGGTAAAGTTGTTTTATCAGAATGGCACCAATAGGAGTGCTGTATTGCGGTAATGTCACTGACAGGAACAGCTGTGAGGGGTTATTACTTCGATAAATAGGTTAAAGAAGATGATCAAGAAATCTGAAGAAACGAATTAGGCCGTTCTGTTGGGGGCGGCCTTTGTCCAGGGCATTTGGTGTTGAATATGCTGTAGCTGTAGTCGACCGTGCAGCACATGGCACAAATTCTGCAGCCAGTGCTCGAGGTGAGTCACGGGACTTGTCTCTACCATGGTTAACAGTTCAAGTGATTTTGAAGCAATTTCACACTTGTATCCCAACAAGATTCAGATGTACACCCCGGCCGCTGTGGCCGACCGGTTCTAGGCGCTTCAGTCCGGAACAGCGCTGCTGCTACGGTCGCAGGTTCGAATCCTGCCTCGGACATGGATGTGTGTGATGTCTTTAGGCTAGTTAGGTTTAAGTAGTTCAAAGTCTAGGGGACTGATGACCTCAGATGTTAAGTCCGAAAGTGCTTAGTGCCATTTGAACCATTTTTTTTTTAGAATGTACACCGAATTTCCCCATAACGGCTACACTGCCTTTCGTTTTTTGGCAGGCGTGGAAATGGATGGCATGTGGCTGGGGAACACTCTGAAACGTCCCCTTTGAAAAATAATACAGGACTGTGCTTAAACTGACGCACAATATTTTTAGCGCAACGCAATCTGACATTCAAAAATCTCTACTAAAGAATGGCCCTGACTAACATTAACCTATACCTTTCACAAATCACTTACCTCATAAAAATCTTCGTTACTCGAACTACTGCAATACAGCGAGCGCCACTACTGCCAGCTAAATAAAAGATTCAAACTACGGAAGGCACTAACTACTGATAGACATAGTTAGCAAATGAAAGATTTTGATAGAGAACAAACAATGTATTTACCTTAACAGTGTTGAAAAATCATAATATACATAGCAGTTCATAATATCCAGTATTACAAATTATCAAAACTCCGCCATCTCTCTCCCCACATCCACCACTGCTGGCGGCTCACCTCCAACTGCGCAACGCTACGCGCTGTTCACATCCATCTGCCGCTGCCCAACACTACAATGGCAGACAACAATGCAAACTAGCCACAGACTGCACACAGCACAGTCAGTGGTTTTCATACAGAGCGCTACGTAACGTTGCCAATAAGAAAACATAAACAGCCTACTTACAACTCTTTGGACGGACGAGGCACATCTTACTCTGCACGATGCCGTGAAGGTACAGAACAGTCGCACGGGGCTCTACTTCGTCACATGTTGTGCAGGAGCATCCACTGCACTCAGCTTATATGACTGTGTGGTGTGATTTCACAAGCTCCTTCGTTCTCGGGCAGTTTTTCTTCGAGAGAAAGACACCTCGCGGCCCTGTTAAGTGTACAGTGACATTTGCACGTTATAACTTTCTCCTTGTGAAACAAGTGACCTCATATTTACGATAAAGCAGCTGTGTCCACACCACTACTTTCACGCAATATGGGGCGTCACCATATGTCGCTTGCCAGATGAAAGATTTGCTTCGAGAAACCTTCGGTAACAACCACGTCATCTCTAGGCAATTTCAAGATGCGTGACCTTCCATATCCCCAGACATAACTTTAAGCGACTTCTGTTCGTGATCTGAATGATAGCATATGATAGCACATGACGACAAATGGCTCGGACTGCACCGGATATGCTGCGAGCGATGTTGACTGTGTCCTGCTACGGATGCAGCTTGTTGTTGAGTTGGGAGACTATACTGAACAGATGTTGCAATTTGTGACTTTATCCTAATAAACGTGCCAGAACCACAATTATCATGTGTTTCGTCGTGTCCGCCCTCCTCCCCCCCCCCCTCTATTTTTTATTTTTATTTTATTTTTATTTTTATTTATTTATTCATTTATTTATTTTTTGCTCCTACATCACTTTCAGACTGATTACAGCGCCATATATTCACCTGGTGCCAGAAAATGGAATTACTATTCTTCTCAGCATATTCCACGAGCACACCGGTTGAAGAACATACCTAAGATGTTTCAGCGTCCTGTGATGTATGCAGCCCGCACTGCACCACTGAGAACACCGTCAGTTTAATTATAACAACTCGGAAGGTAAAGCAAGTAGCACGCTATATTGGTTGTTGGTTGGTTGGTTGGTTTGGGGTAGCGGGCCGAACAGCGAGGTCATCGGTCCCGTCGGATTAGGGAAGATTGAGGAAGGAAATCGACTGTGCCCTTTCAAAGGAACTGTTCCGGCAATTGCCTGAAGCGATTTAGGGAAATCACGGGAAACCTAAATCAGGATAGCTAGACGCGTGTTTGAACCGTCGCCCTCCCGAATGCGAATCCAGTGTGCTAATCACTGCGCCACCACGCTCGGTATGCTATATTAATGGTTCAAATGGTTCTGAGCACAATGGGACTTAACATCTGAGGTCATCAGTCCTCTAGACTTAGAACTACTTAAACCTAACTAACCTAAGGACATCACACACATCCATGCCCGAGGCAGGATTCGAACCTGCGACCATAGCGGTCGCGCTCTTCCGGACTGAAGCGCCTAGAACCGCTCGGCCACAGCGGCCGGATATATTAAAGGGGTACTGAGATACTCCAGACTGTCTACAAAAGAGGATACATATAAAATACTTGTAAAGCCTGTACTTGAATGCTGTTCAATTTTATGAAGACCGTATCTGGTCGGACTGGAAGATGACATGGTGCATATACTAACAAGGGTGATGCAGATGATCAGAGGCTTATCTGACTGACGAGACAGTGCAATATATTCCTTCCCAAATTTCTCTGAAACTGGGTGTTTCGGTCCCATCTTCTGTGATTTTCTTCATAGTCTTTCTTGTGTCCCTGGGCAGATGAACGCAGTGGAGCGTTCAGCCGCCACAGGATACCAGAAGACTCCTGAAGAGAAAGCCGTGACAGAGGTCGTTTTGTATTCATACAATGCGCCGTTCTAGGAACAGCTGCAGGAGTTTTATTTCTTGTAAGTTTATGTTGTAAATTTACTTAAAACAGTTTACTGCAGACGCGCTATTCATTCCTATCAAGACTTGCCGGGGATACTTGTAGTATGTTTCCCTTACATTTAGCAAGCTATGCAGAAAATCAAGGAGAATTTTCGAAAGGTTATACGGTAAGTAATGTTTTGGGAGAAGACATTAAAACTTTGAGGTTCGCTGATGACACTGTAAATCTGTAAGGGACTGCAAGGATTTGAGAAAGCAATTAAATGGAATTAATAGTTCAAATCTGTGTGAAATATTATGGGACTTAACTGCGAAGGTCATCAGTCCCCAAGCTTAGACACTACGTAACCTAAATTATCTTAAGGACAAACACACACACACCCATGCCCGAGGGAGTACTCGAACCTCCGCCGGGACCATCCGGGAATTAAGTGTTTTGAAAAGATATTATAAGGTGAACAAAAGGAAAACAAAGCTAGCGGAACGCAGTTGAATTAAATAAGTTGATACTGATGGAACTATGTAAAGAAACAAGACACTGAAAGTAGTAGATGAGTTCTGTTATTTGAAAAGCAAGGAAGTGACGATTAATGAAGTAGAGAGGATATAAAAAGCAGCACGGCAATATGAAGGAAAAGCGTTTCTGTGAAAATAAACTTAAGTAATAGGAAATGTTTGCTGTAGGTATTTGTCTCAATTAAGGGGCTCCGGAAAGGCTCAAAATCATGAAAAGTTCAATTTTTACTTTTTTGCGTTTTCTGAATCTGCAGACTATTACCTTTTAATAGATATATAATTTATTCAATTCCGAAGACTACAACTATTTTTAAATTTTTTTTGAAATGTGTTCTACATGGGCGTGACCCACTGTGGCGCTGTTAAACTGCTGTCAAATGGTGTTATTATTAACGTCCGTGTTCATCAGGTACATTTTAGTGATGTGAGATAAAGTATGTGTTGTGGCTAACCTGTGATGGTTCAATATATATCGCTGGTGTGATTGTCGATTGTTTCATGTTTATTTACTCTGTCGTTATCTCGAAAATATTCGTAATTAATTCTGTTTCTTGAGTCTCTGTTTTGTTGAAGTATAATAATGAGTAAAAGTAAAGTTATTAGAAATCCTCTGAAGGCTTTTAAGAAAAGGAGAAATGTTGGAAAGCCAAAGGTATGTGTTATTACTGTAAATAATAACATTCTAACATGGTACGAGCGATGCTTGCTTTAGACAAGGAACGCCTTCGGGCTGCAGACAGGGCTGTGAAGAGTCTAGAAATACAAGCAAGAGTAAACAGGAGGAGGAACAAGAGGAAGCTGGAGGAGGAGTTTGCAGAGGATGAAGATAATCCATCCTATGGACCTGGAATGCACTAAAAAGTTAATCCAATCTTTGTCGCTCGATTCCCAAAACTTTTATTTTCTCATACTAATTACATGTTTTCTAAGGATCTTCCAAACATATTTGTTTCAAACTTTCAGTAAATGTTACACAGTACCTTCTGCATAATTTAACACAGCCTTTTTCCAAAAAACTGTATATTTTTGAATATATAAATAAAAAATTGCAAATAAATGATGTGAATTTTCATTACAATTGAAAAAAAATCATCTTTAATAACTGAACTAAAATTTTGTAAAATCCCTGTGTTAAGTTGTAGCCCATATTCTAATAAATAATCTGTAAAAAGTTCAACTTCCTACCTCAAATACTTTGTGAGGAAAGATGTAATTTATAAGCGTTATTTTAACATTGCAAGTATAGGGCGTTCCGGAACCCCTTAAAGCCTTGTACGGAACTGAATCATGAACAATGAACGATTCAGACAGGAGGAGAATAGAAAGAGTTGAAAAGTATCTCTACTGGAGGAAGCTTATTGGATGGGTTAGTGGAGGTATTAATTCGAATATAGGAGAAAATAAATTTATTGCACAACTTCACAAGAAGGAATCGGTTCACATGACACGTCCTGAACCATCAAGGGATAGAAATAGTTGCGAGTAAAAAAATGTAGAAGAATGCTAACGTTCGAGTGCAGTATAAACGTTCAGATGGAAGGATGTTGTAATAGCCGGGCGAAGATGAAGCAGCTTGCACTGAGTAGAGCAGCGTAGAGAACTCCATCGAACCACACGTCGCACTGAAGAGTCCAACAACAAAAACAAGTTTAGGTAACTTCATGAAATGCACACGCCAAGTCCGGTGGTACCTTTCAACAGTGCTGGCAGCTCTTGTCGGAATAAATCCACTCAGTAATAATTTACCGGAGCGAGGGCCAAGAGGATTACATTTTGCCGTGCCTCCGCGTGACGCTTATGAATTGTGACGAGGTTATGATGGCGCTATCGCTGTTCGCAAGTAAGGGGGGCGGCCGCGGACGAGTGGCGCAAAAAGGGTTTTGACAGAGAATGCGGCCGCCGGCTTTTTGCTCGGACCTCGGTCTGTGGTAGGAGGAGGCCGGCGCACGTTTCGGATGGACATTACTGGCGGGTCCGCTTCCCGCCAAATAAATCCCGGAGAGCCAGCTGAGTGCACTCGTAATGCTTCTTCTGACGTCGCCAGGAACAAGCGGGGACACAGTATAAAAAATGCCTCTGATGGAAACATAGCGAGTGTGCTCCTTTCACCAGAAATGTAACGATCGACCAAAGGCAACATGCGAAAGAGCAGCTAAAACCCACTAGGTGGTCAACTAAAACAGTTGTTATCGAAGCATGCGTATCTGTGTTCTTGTCTAGCTCTCCAGTCCAAAACACCATTTGTTTGCCATCTATGCGAAAATAAAGGATTATTTTTTGGCTGCACTAAATCAAAATCGGTGCTATAAAACGGATAAAGACAGAAATTACAACAGCAGAATGGAATGAGGAAGAGGTCGTCTTGTAGTGATAATGTACTACTGTAAGACAAAACTTAGAGGCAAGGAGGGAAATTGATATGGCAACGTATATTGGTCTTACAGACTAGAGATGGGCAAAACTGTTCTTTTCAGAGATCGGATCAGAACTGTTCACTCCCTGAAATGAACTAGCTCTTTTTCATGACTCACCACTCATTCGCAATAGAAAATAAATGGAAGGCACATTGCCCTTTAAGCTTGGTTTATTCCAGTACTATACCTGTATTTTGATCTTATTTGATTCTATTTTGAAGTAACACAGATAATGAGTAAGAATTTTGTATTGTTTATTGAAATTTCCACGATATGACAAAGTTTTCGATTATTGATTGATTTTGCACTATCGTGGTTTTTTGGGTGATCGGAAAATGTTGTAACTTGAGATTTACATTAACAATATATTTGGCTATAATGTATTAAAATTTCATTAACCTAGTACAAATACATCGCAAGCCATATATTTTTAAAGTGAACGTTTCCTTCTGAAGACGCCTAAAATCGCAAAGTCCGAACCAGAATAAGAAAAAAAATATATAAATTTGACTGTAAGACTAAAGTGCTGCATATAGCCTTACGCAGAATAAAACAAGGAAAATATTGGTGTATCACATTTTGCGATGCGTTTATCGGTTCGCTCGTAATTAAAGCGTAAATTCGAGTGTCCATAATAAAAATCCTATAGTAAGAGGAGTTGTCAGGAACCTAATCTGATCAGTTTAAACAAATAAAAATAAAATAAAAACAAATGATGTATACATAACATAATAATGTAGTATACATAGCAGTATTACTACGAAGAACAATATCCAGTAGAGACGAACTCCGATGCAGAGGCGCTGAGTCGAGCAGGTCGAGCTGTGAGCTGTATTACTGCGTGAGCTAAGACCGCAGAGAGCAGAGTGACACCTGAGTTGCTTTGCTCAACGCTCTGGCTAGAGTCGAGAACGGTGGGGTGAGCGTTGAGATGGCGAGTTCCGAGGGTGGGGGGAGCGGTGAACGGCCTCCACTCACCTGCTCCGAGACAAATCGTCCGTTCTCTTGCGAGCAGGTTGTTGCAAGTAGTTCTTATGTTCTCCGCTAGGAGGCTCTCTGTCCTGTTGCTCGCATCAACTGCCCAGAGGGCAGGATGTGCGACTGAAACGATCGCCGACAGAGTGCGATGCTAAGTTAAGCTGCGCCAGACACTGCACGCGGGAGAGGACGCACAGAGACGGCACGGCATATGTGAAACACAAAATCCAATGGGGCACTGCACAATGCAGGCAGCCAAGGTAGAAGCAGGGCAGAGGCCGGCGCCGGCTGTGTTGTGTGGTGTGCACTGTGCTCTGACCAGCAGAGGCGCCGCTGGTATGCTCCGTCTCTCTCTCGCTCTCTCTCTCTCTCTCTCTCTCTCTCTCTCTCTGCCATGGGAAACGTTTGGAGCTACCATTCTTTTTTTCTGAATCACTGATTGTTCACTCCTTTGAAAGATTCAACTCTATCAATCAGTTCAGGAGTGGATCCCCCATCTCTACTGGGTACATGGAATGGACTGCGTCATCTGGTCCTACTGAACCGATCATTGACTCGAAATGTTTATGGTCGGATACTTGGAGACCATTTGCAGTCACTCATGTTCCCAAACAACGATGGAACTTCTGTGGATGTCAATGCATCATGTCACTGGGCCACAATTGTTAGGACTGGTTTGAGGAAAATTCTGCACAGTTCGGGCGAATGGCTTCGCCACGCAGATCTCACATGATACCCATCGAACATTTGTGGGACATAATCGAGAGGTCAGTTCGCGCGCAAAATCCTGCACCACTTTACCCAATTCCGGTCGGCTATGGAGGCAGCATGGCCCAGTACTTCTGCAGAGGACTTCCAACGAAGTCCATGCTACGTCGAGATGCTGCACTACATCGGGCTAAAGGCGGTCTGATACGATATTAGGAGGTATCCCTTGACTTTTGTTACCTCAGACTATGTCGTCAACAAACGGAAGTATGATTTATTCTTGCAGATTGGTTGAGTTTATTCCTTCCCCTTTTTTTTATTTTCGTTAATTTTATGTGTCGCTAAGTGTTGTGTTTGGTTGTTTTCTTTTTCTCCTTTTTCTGCTTCACTTCTTTTCACTGTTCCAGTCTTACTCTAACCATCGGCTTCCTGATTTCCCGAGACCTCTTTTTCCTTGAGTTATTTATCTGAATACTCGTTTTGTTGTTATTCTCTGTGGGCTCCTATACACGGTCAACATCAATAAAACCGAAAAACTGCAGGGACGGATTGCTGACTAGAAATGGCGAAGAAAAGGTGCTATGAACATGTGTTCAGAAATGGACGGTGTGCGTGCAATGATAACAAATCTTCCCCGAACACAGTACAGAGCTGTATCGCATCGACGCTACAACAGATGTTCAGAGAGGCGTCTATGGAATTTCAGGGGACAGGGATAGTAGCGGTTGTCACGCAGGGTACACATGATCGTCCTTAGCGGGCCACTTGCCTGGAGCTTGTACTGGGGTTCGTCTCAGTATCCTGTAGAACCCGGTTCTCAAATATGGCCGACATACAGTTCTCCGTCTCCCTACAAGTTCGTTCGTCTGAAAGCCGTGCTGCCTCTAGACCGTTCCCATCTGCTTGACTGTACGCAAACACCATCTCGGCTTGTTCCCGGCGTGTGTGTGTGTGTGTGTGTTGGGGTTTATGGGCGCTCAACATCGAGGTCATCAGCGCGTTCCCGACGTGAGCACCGGATCTTTCTGCTAATTACAGTACGCTGCGTCAATCACACAGCCTGAAATACTCAAGGAACACACGGTCAGAGGAACTCTCATTTGTCAACGCCATCTACCGTAGCAACGATGCATTTCCGGACACATGTTCATAGGACCTTTTTTCCTCCATTTCTAGTCAGGAATCCGTCCCTTCAGTTTGTCGGTTTCTTTTAATGCTCATCCTATATATAAGCTCTAGTCATTTTACTCTACTTTTATTAATTTGTTAATTGAATATACTCTAAACCCATCTGGTCTTCATTCCTATCTGATTCCTCAGGCTGCAACCTACTGTGTGTTGCATAGATTTCATTTTAGTACGCTGACTTCGTTTTCTTAATACTCTCGAGTCAGATCTGAATCTGAAACAAGGTGTAGGCGCTACGTACATTAAAAAACAATTGTATCTTTCATCACTTTATGTCATTTTCAGTCTGGTATGGTAGTTTATGTCACAAACTACGAGTCTAAAACGCTAAACTTTTTTTCCAAAACGTGACTGTTTAGTACTGTTTTGGAATTTACAGAGTCCTTTCCTTTAAAAACATTAATCTTAGTTTCTTTGTAAGAAATATTAGTGTAGTAGTCCTTGAATATCTGTCCTAGCCCACATATTCACCCTTCGCATATCGTCCACGCCGTCTTAAAGAATTCCGCGTTTTTCAGAGAGCGTAATTGTGTTTGTCCAATGATCTGCCTTATTTTAATGCCTCGGTCAGCCTTTGCTATCCACTTCCTAACAATATCATCAACATATATATTAAAAAATGTCGACCATAAGATAATATGTCCCATGCGTGCAGCTCCAAGCAAGATTCCACGTTCAAAGTCTTTAATTCCCGTTGTGCGGCCATGATCACGTCGGAAACTTTTTCACATGAATCACCTGAGTAAGAATGACAGTGCCCCTTTGTACCTTCTGTACGCTATGCTACCTTTATCTATTTATATGCATATCGCTATTCCATGTCTTTTGTCACCTCAGTATATATTCAATGAAAACCTAACAAAATAGAGGTACTGGGCCACCAGCGAAGCAGATTCTTGGAATAATGAGGTGCGAGTATTTCACCAGGTCGTGACAGCAAGCCTCACGTGAATTCTGTACACGCTGACGATTGAGCTTTCACTCCAAAACACGTACCAGGAACAGAAACGTAAAAAGGTGAAATGCAGTCGATGGACTTTCATTCATAAAATATGTCTTCCACTGTTTCTGTATAGTCCGCAGTTCGTGGTCGTGCGGTAGCGTTCTCGATTCCCGGCGGGGTCAGGGATTTTCTCTGCCTCGTGACGACTGTGTGTTGTGTGATGTCCTTAGGCTAGTTAGGTTTAAGTAGTTCTGAGTTCTAGGGGACTGATGACCTCAGATGTTAAGTCCCATAGTGCTCAGAGCCATTTGAACCATTTGTTTCTGTGTACAACATTAAACCATTGTGGCTCCGTAGGTGGAAAATGGCCTTAGATTGGAATTAAATTGTTTTCGTCTTATTATATGATGTTTGACTTAATTCCGCAACGAGATGCGGGGGGGGGGGGGGGGGAGTGGTGCTGTGGTTCCCTGGTTTTACAGTGTTCGTTATTGACAGACTGGTAAATAAACTGCGCACGGATTGGATGTTTATTTATCAAGTGCGCCTACTGATGAGGCAAGGAGGCTCAAACTCTATCACAGTGTAATGAAAACCATTTAACTGCTGTCTGAGCTATTTTCTTTATCCCACTTGTCCCTACAATTGCATACTCCTTAACTCCATCAACGACAGAGAAATTAAATACATTATCGAGTCACTAAAGGTAAAAGAGGAAGGAATGTGTTTATCAAACATATCGCCGCTAAAACTGAAATGTGGAACAATCGCATAAGAGAGATCTCGAGCGGCCAGCTGTATGGGAAAAGTACTTAGAGTTACTTTGGAACTGCAGCTTCTACAAGCGTGGACAGAAATGGGTCATTACACACACACTATGGGAGGTCCATCACGCGCGACGTTTATTGTATTAAGGAGCGCCGAAGAAATATTTCTAGAGCTAGGGAAGGCTGCGCGCGGTGTTTGCTTGTACTCCTAAGAGGGCCTTAATAACAGGCGAGCGGCGACAGGCGGAGAGAGGGGAAACCCCGCTGTGCGCAGGGCTGCCACCAGACGCAGGGCGGCCAACCGCGCAGCGTCTTGCCCAATATTAATCAACGTCCGGCCTGTCGGATGGTCGTGCGTAATTTATCTCTCCCTGGAAACACACGGAACATTTTTGATGGCGAGCGCGCGGGCGCAGTGGCCGCTGCCCAGCCGGCCCGCTACGAACAACATATACGCGCACGCACATACACGTATGCAGGAACGCGCATTCGCAGACAAAATTCCGCAGAGCCCGCCGTCTCGCCCGCTTTGTGTTCCGGGCGGCGTGATATATCAAAACGCGGCCGTTCCGCCGAGTTTGCCCCCGCTCGTCTGTCTTTCCGTCCCAGCACGCGCTCACAGGGTGGAAGCCCGCCACGAAGTTATCTCCACGCCAAAATTTTGACGTTGTTGTTTGGGACGCATATTTCCGCAAATATTATCATTATTTTCAGAGCAGGACAGAATAAACGGGAAAGTAGTTGAATATTTCATCAGACGTCATGAACAATAGAAACGGGATAAAAAATTTTTAGACGAGCAAAGTTCATGGCAGAGGTTACTTTTGTGTTACGTGTTAGGGTTACTTCTCATTTAGTTCGCTTACGATGCTTGGCGGACTGGTACATCTAGCACTTCTGTCTTTGAACCCTGTTCCATTCTGAAATGGGAGGAATATTGTCGATAATCCTCGTATGTGTACTAATTTGGCATATTTTCTCGTTGCGCTCGTTTTGATAGACGTATGTAAGGGATGTGATACATTCTAATATAAAGAAAACAACGAAGAAATTATCTGAATGGGACCGAAATGGATAGTTATGATGTACAGTCGTGGACAAAACGAGCGAGACCCCTCGCCTTTTCGTTATGCTGATCCGCACAGCTTTAAAGTCTGTTACACAGCATAACAGGCAAGGCGACGAAGTGCTACTAACATACTATGCACAGGCGTGAAATTGACAAACTATCCGAATTTTCTCAGACTGTTTTCAATCATTTGTATGACTATATTAATGCTGATTAGATAGATCCAAATCACGTTTACAGGAATGCAAATAAAATCCATTTGCCTATACACGTGGTAATTCAGATCCCAGTATTGATGCCACCGCGTTTTACAAGTGCAAGCATTCCCATTGCCAGGCAGCTTAAGAAACACTTCGGTTAATGAACGTTTTCTGGCTGTGGCGAGTCTAATGGAGAATTCTAAACATTGTAGAATACGTTTGGCAGCTATGTAGCCGTATATTCCCTGGGGTGGTGCAGAATTATCCTACTAAATTTACTAGCTAATAACTGTATTTTGTTACTTCCATAAACATCCCGAATGATTGTCACATAAGCAGTGACGTAAAAGTAGAAAATTCTTGTTTTTGAGTCCAGAAAGCTCTGTGCAACGGAAATTGCAGATCGTTTTGTCATTTTCATTGAAAAATTGCCGGCTTATTCAGGTCTGGGGTAATGATAGAGGGCTGTTTGCCTGGGTTGTCTGCTAGCGTAGTGAATGGTGTTTGCTACTGCAAGGGAAGTCTGGTTTGTTTTCGGTTCTAATCTCGATGGAGGCAGATAGACTGGCAGGAAAGCAATTTTAAGAAATTCTCGCGCCCCCAATACGTTTTCTTGCTACCTTTATTCTGTACCGGCGTCCTGTGGATGTAAATATGAAGATCTTGTAGAATTTCATACTTCTTACTGATTACGTTTTCCGCTTCTGTCACTAACTGAATTGACTTACGTGTGGCACTGATTGATTTTTGACTGAATTTCGTTATGAATCTTCATGCATTGCTAAATTTGCACATTTTCATGGTAGGTCAGCAACGGTAATCCAGTATGACTGGTCTGAACGTTTACACAGACCGTTTCGTAGCCGAATACGCAAAATATTTTGCTAATTCGTAACGATCTGGGGTACTTTGTCTTACTAAAACAGTTATGTTATCTCGATAAGCTGAAATTTATTTTTATTAGTACAGTTCATACTAACTAGCTTTTCTTCTTTCATTTACATGTTATATTTACGCGTTGTGTTTAACACACTAATCAGCATAGTCATACACATGACTGATAGCAGTCTGACAAAGTTCGGATAGTCTGTCAATTTCACGCCTGTGTATAGTATGTTGGTAGCACATCGTCGCCTTGCCTGTTATGCTGTGAAGCAGACTTTAAAGCTGTGCGGATCAGCATAACGAAAAGGCGAGGGGTCTCGCTCGTTTTGTCCACGACTGTACGTGTACACACAAACAAATAACTACAATTTCAGAAAAAAACTGGATGTTTTATTCGAAACAGTTTCAAAAATTCAGCAGGTCAGTAACGGCTTGGTCCACCTCTGAAACTTGCTGCCTGTGGATCACGGGGTCCCAGGTTCGATTCCCTGCCGGGTTGGGGATTTTCTCTGCCCGGGGAGTGGTGGTTGTGTTGACCTCATCATTGCATCATCTTCGTCATCCGTTCAAAAATTGTTCAAGTGGCTCTGAGCACTATGGGACTTAATTTCTGAGGTCATCAGTCCTCTACAACTTAGGACTACTTAAACCTAACTAACCTAAGGACATCACACACATCCATGCCCGAGGCAGGATTCGAACCTGCGACCGTAGCGGTCGCGCGGTTCCAGACTGCAGCGCCTAGAACCGCTCGGCCATCCCGCCCTGCCGTCATTCGTGGCATTGGATAGATCGGACTGTGAAAAAAAACATTGACCTGTGCAAAAATTGGGCGCTGATGGCCGTGCAGTTGAGCGCCCTAGAAACCAAGCATCACATCGCCAAGCGTGAACGTGAATCTATTTCCTTTCAATTCGTACTGTAAGGAGGGGTAGGCATACTGCTAGTAATAAATCAGGACTAACGTATATAGCTCTAAAACCAGCAGTATTTTTAGAACGTGCAGCCGATATTTTTATATGCAAGTACGTCGATATCTCTTCCGTCGATGCATCAATACGTTTTTCCTATGTATCGAGAGCCGATATTGATATTTTTTAAATATCGGTGTATCGGATACCAGTCATTTTTAAAAAGTTACATTATCCGCAACTCCAGACACGTCTTCGGCCTGAAACCTCAGTGACTGAAGTCAAATTGTCTTCAGTTCTAAGTCCCGCATCGAACTGACAACGATGACCTGCGACCCGTAAGAGGAAGAAAAGAAGTAACTTTGTAGAAGAATGAGTAGTGTTCCAACGAAAATGTTCTTTTCTCGTCAAATTTGCCTCAGACGCTTAGTAAATACTTGGTCTGTAGGCTGTATTATTAAAGTCAGTGCATCAATAAAGTATTGTTAATTACGTTGAAAGCAATAAAATTTTTTTGCTTAATTTTCATTTTTTTAAATAAAAACTAAACACGTTTTTAAACCATTTTACGATTTTTCAAATGGTGAGGCACCCCTTTTCGTTTTCCCGCCGAGCTGAAATCATGAGCAACTGATAAAGAAATAACCAAACTCGAAATATAGGAGCTTCCCAAAGTGTTATGTTTTATTTTTGGAAGACATACAAAAATCGCTATTTTTATGTAACCTTTCTTACACTACAATAAAAAAGATTAATAGTTATCTTAAAAATACAAGTTAAATCAAGCAGATGAGACCTAAAAACGTCTACGAATAAAGAAAAGACGTGCCTTGCGATAAGTGTGTATTCTACAGCTCATCAAAGCGACGAAGAGATACGTAGATTTCGTCGTTTGCTGCCTGAAAAAAAAATTATGTTTCACACAACTGAATTTTTGCATAAGTTACATAATCACAAAAATGTCGAAATGGGACGTAGAACGAGTTCTCGAAGGAGAACGAGACCGGCCGCGACCGAAGTGAACGGTTAACGACCGTTCTTAAGAAGCCGTTCGCCGTTCCGTGATCCATCCGTTTACTTCAGTGAACTGTTCTTTGCACCCGTTCGTAGGCGAACGACCCGCCTCTACTAGACTGTAAACACCGGTATAGCCATTAAACGATTTTGTGAGCATTGACTGAAACGATCTTGTTGTTCCGTTACTCATTCTGTTCATTGGATGCAGCTGTCCCCCCAATCCTGTGCAGGAGTCTTCCCTGCATGCATCTGAACCTGCGTACTACTTTTTCCATTAGGAAATTGATGATTTGCTGGTCCCTCAGAATGAATCCTGTCAACCGATACCTTCTTTCAGTCAGTTTGTGCCATAAATTTCTTTGTTGCCCAATTCGATTCGGAACCTCTTCATTAGCTACTCAATTCAACATTCTTCCGTTGAACCACATTACCATAGCTTAAATTTTCATCTTATCTGAACTGTTTCCCGCCCACCTTTCACTTCCGCTTAACTTTACACTGCAGAAAAATCTTTTCAGAAAAAGCTTCGCAACTCTTGATTTTATACATAGTGTTAACAAATTTCTCTTTTACAGAAATTATTTTCTTGCTACTGTTAGTTTGCTACTGTTAATTTTTATTGACACATAGTCAGCACGGATTCAGAAAATATCGTTCTTGCGGAACACAACTAGCTCTTTATACACATGAAGTAACTAGTACTATCGACAGGGGATATCAAATTGACTCCATATTTTTAGATTTCCAGAAGGCTTTCGACACCGTTCCTTACAAGCGTCTTCCAACCAAACTGCGTTCCTAGTTATATACAACAAAAAAACTCGCTAATCAATCACGACTGAAGAAAAACCGCCGATTCCTTCGTAATAGCAAGCCCTATACGATCGTGAAGGATGACGTCGGGTAAAGATTAGCCTCCACTTCGCTCCATAAATACCCCAGCAGATTAGCCAGTAAGACAGCTGGGTTGACAGAGGAGATGGAGAAGATGGAGAAGATCCAAAGAAGAGCGGCGCGTTTCGTCACAGGGTTATTTGGCAAGCGTGATAGCGTTACAGAGATGTTTAGCAAACTCAAGTAGCAGACGCTGCACGAGAGGCGCTCTGCATCGCGGTGTAGCTTGCTGTCCAGGATTCGAGAGGGTGCTTTTCTGGATGAGGTATCGAATATATTGCTTCCCCCTACTTATACCTCCCGAGGAGATCACGAATGTAAAATTAAAGAGATTCGAGCGCGCACGAAGGCTATCCGGCAGACGTTCTTCTCGCGAACCATACGCGATTGGAATAGGAAAGGGAGGTAATGACAGTGGCACGTAAAGTGCCCTCCGCCACACACCTTTGGGTGGCTTGCGGAGTATAAATGTAGATGTAGATGTAGAGCTGGCTGAAGGCCGCTTAAAACACGATTCCTTGGCGGGGATTGACAGACGATGCCAACCAGGAATCAATATAGTACCTGTACTTTTCTGGAAACTGCCGTGGTGTCGCGGTACAACCGGTGCCCGGGACCATCGCAAGTGGCGAACCGCGCGCGCAGCAGCCATTTGAAATGAAGTGGACAGTGTTGGCTAAAGGCTGCTAAAGACGAGAAAGGGCATACACAGACGATGACAACCACGAGTCAAGACGCTAACTGTATTTTTATGGAAATAACTAATTCTGCATCCTCTTTCACTGCGGCCACCAGCGACTTTAGGTCCCACAGTTCAGTACCAGCGATCCGAGGAAAACTGGCAAGGAAAGTGCCTTCAGACCCAGAACCAACTCTACTTAAACCTTCCCAATAGCCGCCTCTTGCAGGGAGAACAAAGATCGCGTAACGACCTGCCGGACCGTTCATTTCATTTCCATCAGAGTTGTACAGCGTTACGTGGAAAGCCCTCTACAGCGAAGTTTCGCTTTGCGTTCTACAGCAAGCGATTACCGAGCGCTGGAACGTACCAATTGGCTTTGGTCCGCGAGTAGAGTCAATGAAGAGCATTAACCCGGCGTGTAGCGGCGTTCGTTGCCCGGAGAGCAGTCCAGCGCCCCGAGCTTCGCAGCTGCGGGGTTAGGGCGGCGCCTCGGCGGCGATTCCCGGCGCGCCTCGGCGCGGAATGAAGCCCGGGGCTCCGCCGGTCTAAAGCTGGCCCCGCTGCGGTCATTCCAGTGCCGCCACATTCACAACGCGGGATTACTCGCTCGCACGCGGAGATTCCGCGGATCTTCATTTGCATGCGCTAAGACCGGCCGAATTCCATTCCACACGGATCTGCCGTAAGCCGTGTGCGATATCCGGATTTCGGCGCCGACTCCTGCGACTTGCTGGCGGCGAGCACTGGGTGCCAGAAGGAGAGGCTGATAGGTGTCCAGTGGCGCTCAAGAGGGAACTCGTGCTTCTGGCTTTTCGCTGCGACTCTGATACATTTCTTATCTTTCCACGCAAACCTTGCTTGTCTTACAACGAATGCGTACTGAAGTGCCCTGATTAACCCACAGGACAGGGCAGATAGAATAAATTGTGGAAAGGGCAAAATAAGGATCTGTCAGTTGCACTCGAACATACAACTTTATTATTTGATCAAACATTACATCATCATCAGTGTTCTGCCCAAAGGCAGATTTTCACATGGTAGTTCTCCAGCCCGCATCTCGTGGTCGTGCGGTAGCGTTCTCGCTTCCCACGCCTGGGTTCCCGGGTTCGATTCCCGGCGGGGTGAGGGATTTTCTCTGCCTCGTGACGGCTGAGTGTTGTGTGCTGTCCTTAGGTTAGTTAGGTTTAAGTAGTTCTAAGTTCTAGGGGACTTATGACCCCAGCAGTTGAGTCCCATAGTGCTCAGAGCCATTTTTTTTTTTTTTTTTTTTTTGTAGTTCTCCAGACTGTCCGGTCTTCTGCCATCCTCTTCAGGTCTGCATAATTTCCTCTTCCCTTTATGTCGTCTATCACCTTGTATCTCCTTCTTCCTCTCAGTCTTCTCCCTCAAACCAATCCTTCCAAAGCATCTACTAGCAAGCACTCCCTTCTCAATTAATGTCCCAACCAGTTCTTTTTCCTTTCTCGTACAACCTTCAGCAGACATCTCTCACAAACCCTTTCCAATACTTTTTCATTACTCACTCTTTCCATCCAGCTTATTCTCTCCATTCTCCACCACATCCTCATCTCAAATGCTTCTAAACTTTTTTCATCCTCGCGTCTCAGCGTCCACGTTTCTGCCCCATATAGTGCCACAAAAAAAAAAAAAAAATGGTTCAAATGGCTCTGAGCACTATGGGACTCAACTGCTGTGGTCATCAGTCCCCTAGAAATTAGAACTACTTAAACCTAACTAACCTAAGGACATCCTACACACCCATGCCCGAGGCAGGATTCGAACCTGCGACCGTAGCAGTCGGACAATGGGAGTCGTCTTGTAGTTGTCTGACTGAGCTAAAATTTTGCACATAACGTTGCTTTATTGATTGGAAGAACATTGGGGAATGGGGAGCCAAACTTTTAGGAAGTCGAAAAATAAGGGTCACCCTAGTGCCCTAAAAACGAACGTTATTACTCTAGGTGGAAGCAGTTAACGTTCTACTTTTCTCATACAGGCGTACAGACGGCATTATTAGGCGGGTTAAAGTATGATAACCGAATGGGAGCCACGGCAGCTAACGGGTTATTTCTGTGGAAAATCTAATTTCTTCCTTTACAAAATGCTGATATTCCCTTGTAGAGGACCAAGTTAATTAAAAAAAAATTAGCGCTAGCCACGAATATTAACCATAGAATAATATAGTCAGATTTCGGCCTCTATGTTAGCCATTTTATTGGATGTCAGAGGTGTCGATGGTATGTGAGTCTGGCTACATAATTTTCGTCGCAGTGGTCCTGCCTTATAACGGCAGAATCGACTGAGGCTGGCGTCTATTGGGTTCAGTGTCAGGGTGTAGTTGCAAACGTCTCGACAGTGCATTAGTCGCTGGACGCAGAAATATAGACGCCCCATAAATAAATATAGAAACAGCGAGCAGGGCCGCCATGGGTGACACCGGGGAATCCCCCGGCTCCCTGCCCTGTTGCGTGGCCGCCATTTACAACGCTTTATCGAAGCCGTGTCCCTCCCTCTCCCAGCTGCCGCGGCTATTCGTAGCCGGACGTGCCGTCGCTCGAAATTTATCTACTCCCGGGTCATTATTTAGGACATTCGCCAGAGAGAGACGCAGAGAACGGTCGTGTCAGGGCAGGCTAAAAAAAAAAAGAGAAAAAAATGAACCGAGAGGTCCACCGAAAAAAAAAAAGAATCGAACTGGGTAGCACCAAAAAAATAACTCGGGGTCGCAGTGAATTTGAGGGCACAATCACCGTATTTTTGGGTCGACCGCCGGGAGGCTGGCGGCGTGGCTGTTTTATCTGTTAATAAATTCCGGCGGTCGCAGCGGCCGCGGCGAGCTCTCGCTTTCTACATCGACAAGTGATCGATACCGCGCGCGCCACCGCGCGATGCCTCGTGAATACCAGCAGCGGCCGCCACCGCCGAACCGCAAAAATCTTCCCAAGCCGGAGCGGCGGAGCGTCCGTCCAGCGCGGTCGCCCGCAGCTGTCTCTTCCCACCTACAATTCATGCCGGCCGGTTTTTTTTTTTTATTTCGCTCGGGCCCGAATTCAACTCACTAGGACAATCTGTTGTGGTCATGCGGCGCCCGAGGTTTTGCGTGCACTGTACCTCCGATAGTTTGCTGTTGATCGCTTAGAATGCGTTTTTCATCTTCGAAACCGCTGGTGTTACGTCAGATTTGTCGTAGTATTGCCGTTTTGGTACGCTGTTAGAAAAAATGCGAAACGCATCCTCATGATTAAGCTTAAAATTTTACTAACGAAAGAGGGCGTATGAACCAGAACACACTGTAATAATTCTACCGGAACAGCGGCTATAATCTTAATTTAACGAAATTAGAATTATATTGATACCGTCAGCTGCTCACGGGCGTTGATATACAGGGTGATTCAAAAAGAATACCACAACTTTAAAAATGTGTATTTAATGAAAGAAACATAATATAACCTTCTGTTATACATCATTACAAAGAGTATTTAAAAAGGTTTTTTTTTTCACTCAAAAACAAGTTCAGAGATGTTCAATATGGCCCCCTCCAGACACTCGAGCAATATCAACCCGATACTCCAACTCGTTCCACACTCTCTGTAGCATATCAGGCGTAACAGTTTGGATAGCTGCTGTTATTTCTCGTTTCAAATCATCAATGGTGGCTGGGAGAGGTGGCCTAAACACCATATCCTTAACATACCCCCATAAGAAAAAATCGCAGGGCGTAAGATCAGGGCTTCTTGGAGGCCAGTGATGAAGTGCTCTGTCACGGGCTGCCTGGCGGCCGATCCATCGCCTCGGGTAGTTGACGTTCAGGTTTCATAACTAAACTTGTTCGTAGGACTCTCCATACAGTTGATTGTGGAATTTGCAGCTCTCTGCTAGCTCTGCGAGTCGATTTTCCTGGGCTGCGAACAAATGGTTGCTGGATGCGTGCTACATTTTCATCACTCGTTCTCGGCCGTCCAGAACTGTTCCCTTTGCACAAACACCCATTCTCTATGAACTGTTTATACCGACGTTTAATACACCACCTATCAGGAGGTTTAACACCATACTTCGTTCGAAATGCACGCTGAACAACTGTCGTCGATTCACTTCTGCCGTACTCAATAACACAAAAAGCTTTCTGTTGAGCGGTCGCCATCTTAGCATCAACTGACGCTGACGCCTAGTCAACAGCGCCTCAAGCGAACAAATGTACAACTAAATGAAACTTTATAGCTCCCTTAATTCGCCGACAGATAGTGCTTAGCTCTGCCTTTTGTCGTTGCAGAGTTTTAAATTCCTAAAGTTGTGGTATTCTTTTTGAATCACCCTGTATATCAACGGGGACAGGTGAATGTGTTCGCCCCGACCGGGACTCGAACCCGGGATCTCCTCTATCCAGCTGAGCCATCGAGGGCACAGAGGATCGTGCGACTGCAGGGATTTATCCCTTGCACGCTCCCTGTGAGACCCACATTCTCACCTTGTATGTCCACACACTACATTCGTAGTGTCCCATCGCAGCACACTCATTACTCGCGGAAGACAATCTTACCAAGTCCCGTAAGAGTTCGGGAATGTGCGTGCATCCGCACAGAAGAGGAAGGTCATGGCCGGTATTGCGAGAACGATATACTTATATGGATATGGTGTCTCTTCTTCCGGACATGTTACACGTGAGTGAGTAGGGGTGAGACATTACGAATGTAGTGTGTGGACCTACAGTCGCACCATCCTCTGTGTCCTCAGTGGCTCAGGTGGATAGAACGTCTGCCATATAAGCAGGAGATCCCGGGTTCGAGTCCCGATCGGGGCACACATTTTCACCTGTTCCCGTTGATATACATCAACGCCCGTGAGCTAGTTTATCGAAGCAAGATGCCCAAATTATGCACTCAGGACAACAAGAGATTCCCTCTGTTGGCTAACTCCCAAATAAGACTGACGTCCCCTGTATGCTACAGATCGTTAGGAATATGCACGATGAATGGATATTTTTGTAGATTAGACCATATATTTCAAACGCCTAAGTAATTAAAGAACTTGAAGATACACAATAAAGATAAACTGATTATAATTTTTACAGCCAAAGGCAAATTTATTCCTAATCTCAATTCGTTGAATTATTTACGATCTAGTGGTAGTGGTCCAAGCACCAGCGTCCTTCCATCGCAGTTGTCGACACGAACCCTGCCAACAGGACGTCACGGTGTCGTATTTCTACCAGTCACAGTCCCACTGTTCGACATAAACGACCACCACCGTAGCAGTTACCACTCTATTCTACTTGTACCTCACACTTCACCCATCATAAACAGTTTCTCCCCTCCCAACTTGTCGCTTCCAGATCTTCCCTTCTAGATCATTCCTCCAAAATTATCCAATCCTAGAACACCTCCTTCCCGTTGTATAGCTGTGAAGTCTCCATCGTTGCATTTCTCAGCATTTATTTTGAAATATCAATGTGTTGTAAACATTTCAATAACCTTGTAAGTGTTTCATCGTTTTAGTATATTCAAACTATTTCAGTATACTTGTTCGTGGCTACAGAGTGGCATGTTGTAACGATTTTTTTTCTTTTTTTCACTAGCTGCTTATATGTTATGACCCACCGTCTAATTTCTTATGGTGGGTCGTATATTGCCACTTATCCGCTGTGACTGGGTCCGGGGTCCGCAGTGACTGAAAGTAACACCACACCGGCTCCCGTCCCCACTCACACCGTTGCCCGTGTCCCGCCACGTGGAGGCGGGCTCTGTTTAGATCCATTTGATATCTTTTTTTTTGTGCAGCATTAGAAAAACGTATAACTAATACAAAATCAAGTAAGATATTAATAAACAAAACGAAATTAAATATTTAGAAAGAAGGAAGGAAGAGAACTGAATAGAGAAGTTATAGGTATAATATTGCCCGTCACCAGGTTGTGGGCGGCGGCCCGGGTCTTGGAATGAACCTCAAGACGCTGGCCGTTGCTCACCATGCCTTTAACATCTACTATCCTAAAAACTACCTTAACTAGAAGAGATTAGGGTACGTTAAAGCTAGAAACTAAGACTAAGACCTCCATGTCCAGCCTACTAAACTATTTACGATATACAATAGAGAGGTAACTGATTTTGTGCTTGGCTCAAAGTTGTTAATGAAAGGGTACTCGTAGTAAAAGAAATAAGGTAATGACGCTAACGGTTTGTGTTGAGCCTACAAGGCTCCTAGTAGAGTACATCAGGCGCAAGCACCTCCCGGCCCCGCCGACAACACGACCTGAACGGTGGTTTTCCCCGATCTACCATAGGTATCCGTCGGGTTGGGCTCAAAAGAGAGGAACCACAGTTAAGATCCTTCCATCCAGGACGTGCGCTGCCTCTTACCAGGGGGGCGTGGGTCCCTTGAAGAGGTGCCCAACTTTAAGCTTCAGATGAGAAGTTCTTAGTATAGTGGAGGTTGAGGTATAGGCTGTGTAGGTTAGTTGTACAAACAGTTCACACTGAGCCAATGAGACTTACAATGATACGTGGTGTGGCAGTTAGCACCTTCCGGCCCCGCCAGCAACACAGCCTGAGCGGTGGTTTTCCCCGATCTACCATAGGTATCCGTCGGGTTGCACCAGTTCCTCGTCGACAATGGACGAGCAAAGGAAAGAACAATAAAGCAAAAAAGAGAGAAGTGCGTAATATTCAATGATGACGCCAGTTCTGCGTATTCTCAGGGCGGATGCAAATGGGTAGGCGACTTGACTTTCACACGCTGTTTTCTTCATTAGTTTCCTAGTAACTGCTGCCCTCGCTACCTCTCTTCACATATAAAGTAACTATTGTCATTTCATAACCTGCAATGCAGATGGGATACGTCCAGCACTTTCGCTGTACCTTTGTCTAACAATAAACTTTCTTCCATCTACGTCTCCATTTTAATCACACTACTTTGAAACAAACTACCATGTGTAATCAACCCCTCCCTTTCTTGTTGTTGCTACTATTCACGTTGGTGAAGTCTTCACAGAGGATTCGAGAGAAGAAACATTTTCAATAAACTTCTTACTTTTCTCGCACAGTTCGCTCCAGTTCTTCATGTCTAGGGGTCTGATTCTTGAAGCTGAAATTCTCACATTTTATGTTCTCATGGTTCAATTGATATAAATAATTTTGAAGAAAGTCTTTGCAGAATTTTTGTTTTTACGATAATTTATTGTTTCACATTGTACTACATCACACGGTCTTTCGAGTTTTCACATTAACAAAGCCGAAATTACACTGTTAGTCCAAAATACAAAAATACGTCTGATCACATCAGAGGCATGCTTACTACACTTAACTCTGCGGTAATAACAGTATTCCAAAGAGTTTACAGTTTTTCTTGACAACTTTATTTATATTAGTTTAGGTTACTATTTTATAAATGAATCCAGAAATAAACATAACAAACAGTACTAGATAGCGTAATTAATAATAGAAATTTTAAGAGTGCCAAATATTTCGTAATTTCAAATGTTTCTAAAAAAGCTATTTTAATTGTACATTCAGAGCAGTACATATCGATTGTAACAACGAAAACAAAGCAATTCCTTTTCATGTTCAGCTAAGTATGCTGTCCTCCAGGTACAACGCTATCCCCTACAATCCGCAAACAGCCGCCTCAGCGCTTCGTCATCCATGGCGATAGAAACTCAATTTAGTGTCTCTCTCTCTCTCTCTCCTACAAAAAACATATAGAAAATCTAAAATTCGTTTATAGCATAAAACCTTTACGTTAAAAATGTCGAAAATACGTTCTTAATTTCAACTGGGGTCAGAATTATTTAAGTAATTTTGAATCTGACGAAATTTTGTCGTCTGGAAAACAGCTTCAAACTTACCACAACGTATCTTGAAAATTATTAAACTCAATGAAATACTTTCTTTCTCTGTTATTACCAAAATAGTGTGCTCGATAACAAATGCTTACAAAATTGCTTTGATTGTTATGTACTTATATTTTACGAAAACAGCGTTTCCTTCCTTTTTTTTCAATTCACTCAGTATTTAAATAGTAACAGGTAGGAAGTTCAAAGGCTCTGCCTTCTGCAGAAATCACGTAAAAGTTCTTAAATTGGTTTACGGGTTCTATGTATGCATGTATGTATCGAACAGGGGACCGAGAAAAGACGGAGCGGCTTCGTCCCGCCGTAGCCCTCATATCCAAGAGTGCAACCTGCAGGCTTGACTAGCATTTACATTTGTGTTCAAGCATGCATTCCGGCGCCGTTCACATATTTTTGTCCAGCCCTGTGCAGTGTATATCGATATCTGTATCCTTACAAACTTTGGTTTCGAGAAATTGTAAAAACCAATTGCACTGCTCTCGCACCAGGCACTTCGTGACACGAGACAATCAGCCGCGATCCGAACGGCAGTTTTTTTTTCAGTACCTGAGGATGACAGCAGAGACAACGTCCGAAACGTTGACGCGTTTTAGCGGCGCGTGGGACGGGAGAGACGTTGTTGTGGCCGCAGCGTGTGTCTCCGGCTGCCGGCGTGTGTCACTTTGGGGCGTTACCGCGGGCAGCGGGCGATGCGTTTTAATTACACCTGCCCCCTGCCAATCAGGCCGCCGCTTCGACGTGACGTCGCGGCTCCTTTTGTTCCTGGCAGCTCGCGGCCCGCGACTGCCGCTGTTGGAAATTGTGCTAGCGGCTTGGACCAGCCAACGGGCCGAAGCGATGCCACGGGATATGCATATTCAATTGCCGCGCAGCGACACGCTGATGAATCGATAAATTTCAATAGAGCACCGATGCATTCCAGCCCGTTTCGGGAACGCGCCACCCGCGCGCTCGCGCCGTTGTGTTCGGAATGTTCCGCCATTCCCCGCGGCGCACAAAACCATTTAAAACCGTAATGCGAAATATATCACCAAGAATTCAAATTAAATGCCCCGTACCTAACACTAAAACAATTCGTCATTCGACATTAAAAGCGGGGAGCGTCTCACAGAGGTGGATTGGGACAACTCGATGAGCGGAACTCTGGAGACGGGTGGTATGTAATTAGATTAATTCAACTAAATTGGGGAAGATAATGGAAACGTTTGAGATGAGGAGGACTGATAAGAAATGACGAAGACCCCCACAGAATCGACGAGAAGGGGAACATGAGTTAAGGCGTGAAGGAATAACTTCCACAGAACTTGAAGGACCTGCAGAGCATAAAAACTGTTGAGGTAGACACAGATTGGGGTGTGTATCCAACAAATAACTGATGACGACGGGTGAAGCCGGAACAGAATTCGTGACATGTCGCATGGTATCACGCAGAAGGCTGATGGAATAAAACAAAAAAGTCTTCTGTACGACATGTTTCAGAATGAAAAACGGGAGACGCCGTACAGAACGTTATAACATATTGCGCAACCAATAACCAGGTGATTACGTGGTAGAGAAGCCGAACAGCGATCTGGTATTATTCACCACATTTTCCGTCCCTTTTGCGAAGAGTTCCACTGTAAACTATAACAGACGTTCCATACTAAGATGTGATCGGGCTGGCAGTAGACAATGACAGCCGTTAACCCAAAATGTTCACAATATAGCAATGATGAAACTTAAAAAAAAACTGAAAATAAGATGATAGTAGTGCATTTAAAGCTATACAAGAAACTCGTACACATTCGCATGAGAATATTCGATTCCTCTGCACCATGCGGAAGCACCAGAAGAATCCTGAAAAAAATCTCAGTAGATGGGTCAAAACGTCGGTCGTCCTAGAAGTTTGAAAACTGCGTGGCCGAAGTAGGACTTTACCATCAACTAAGATTATACTATCAACGACGCGGCCACAGAATCCTGCAGATTTACGTAACGCGTATTATTTATAATGTAAAATAAGAGAATTTCATGTGTTATTAAAAAAAAGCTATAGTAGACTGCTTACACATTAGCTAAACGTGCATAAGGACGATGTTGATTCCGCTACGATATGATGTTTACGATGGGATGAAAACATGACTGCTGCAATGGGCTCATGAAGGAATCTTAAGATGTGGTTACAGCAATGGAGGAATAGCGGAAGGTATGAATAGATGCGCTAAGATAACTACGGCTGATATGAACGGGAAGGATTTGATGGTTGGAAAATGGGAGAAGGTTGAATTTGCATACTCCATAATGGAAATGACATAGAGGTGCATGGAAGGTTAGATATGGGTGTAGGTACTGCTTTATAGTTAGCCCATTTGCTCACTTATGTATTTATTTCACCTGACACTCAGGCCTTCTCTGACATCTAACTAGACATTCTTAGTGAGTCAACATTAAAATGTGCATAGCATATGAGCAGATAATAATAATAATAATAATAATAATAATAATAATAATAACAAACCTAGGAACCAACACAACTGGATACAGATCACAAGTATACACAACATTTATTACCAGATGCCCGGAATTAAAATTTTTAACAGAACAACGACTAGCTGATCAGATCCGTGTAATAATCAAAAATAACAGGATACCCCAGTCAGAACCAGAAAACATCAAACAACAAGTACAAAAAATACTGGAACAAAATAATGTGCAATTAGAAGAAGAAGGAAATACAGTAATGGTGTAACTAACCTGTTTCTACGGGTTATTACGTTATTATTGGGAATGTAAATACTTATTGCTTCGGAAGTTAACGTGAGAAGATTAGGGTCGCCACCGACTCTAACCATACAACTAATCGAAGGTTTGGTCGAGTCGGAAAACAAATTAATTTGATCACAGACCAAAAACTCACAAAAATGCATACGTTGTGATGTCGCTCATAGTGGATACAATGTAATTAATAATATTGCCCGCGCACTGTTCACGACATTCAAACATTTAAAATAAAATAGAAAATGCATGAACACTGCATAAGATCAGCTCCCAGAACACACCTGAAAATAAGACTTAATCTAAAGCACTTGTTTTAAAATAAAAAAGAAAACTAATCACTGGACCTGTGCGTAAGGAAACGCGTTGGATGTGCTAACGGGAAAGCTATGAGGTGAGTGGCTTAGGTGCAAAAACGTAACCTCGGAACACAAGAGAAAATTGTGGATAAAGTCATTTATTCCTAAGACATTAAGGAAAAGCATCGATACATTCACCGTTATAATCTACTCCTAAAATCATTGGTGTGAGTCATTCATACCACAGCTGTTGCCTGATCGCAATAACTCGTAAAGCGGTACACGTTTCGCAGTACACCCGCGTGCCCACGTGGTTTGTGGAGACGCACTTCGTAGGTATCGTGTCCAAGTTGCAACAATATCACATCACACAATCATGAGCGGATAAAGTTCTTTAAAACAAGCATGAGACCGGACAGTTAGTGATGACGGTAGCCCAACAAAACTTTAATGTTCGACCACGTGGTCGGCTCCCCACGGACGAAAGATACATTAAGCAAGGCAAATTTACGAGAAGGCAAAGCTATTAATATTTAGAAAAATGAAAGCTTATACAGGCACAGCTGAAGGCAAACAGACATTCATACAGGAGCGAGTGCTCACTTCTTATCGACACCTTTGTGTGGCGCTCTTCCGGTGGATCCAAGTCTGCTATAGAAATTTACTAAGTGAAGCATCTGCCAAAGTTTTGCATTCCTTGCTGCGACAAGGCAAAGCAATCTTTCAGAGTTGAAAAGCGAGACCAAAAGCTAACAGCTCTCCCCTCGCCAAGTAACAACGCGCCACGCGGTCAGTCTAACTCACCCTTCTTCGACTGGAGCACAGCTGTGGACGCTTCCCGTACCGGCGGCAGACTGCCCCCATTTTCCTCTCCAGCCTCCTCCACGCTCCGCGTGGACCGGAAAGCCCAAAGATGCCATTTCCGCCACTAACCTAACGCAGGTGGATTTCTCACAAGGAGCGCAAACCTCTTTGCCTACTTGACCACTACGAGAGTTGGCTATTCTGTACCAGTGCTTCTGAATCTGTACGACTATCGCAGACTTTCTGCAACAGACTACGCCACCGTCTAGCAACGTGACACACAACCACATTCATTCAATCACGCCACTATGAGAGTAAAGAGAAAAGAGAAACAAAGAAAAGAAAGAATAATACTTGTGAAATTGGGCTACCGGACTAATGAAAGGTGGCTACAGGACCCTTTCAATGGACTCAAACATCCCAGAGAAAACAAACAAAGAACAAAACGCGTCAATTAAACAATCAGAGGAAAACGAAATCTTAAGACAGCCACCAGAACAAGCACAAATAGAACATGAAGTGACACACATGTTAGATATAGAAGAAAAATTTCAGTTGACATATATAGAATACATAGACACAAATACAGACATTAGACAATTCTTGCATAGACCACCAAATAACCCACAAGTCGAAACAACAATAACAACTATCAACACAATCATACACAACAAAATAAATGAAAATACAACTATGGAAAAGTTACAACTACTGGTTTATGTAGGAGCACTCACTGCACTAAATATACACACTAGGCAGAGATCAGAACCAACCAAAACACAGAAGAAACCCACAAAGCCAGCATGGCAACACAGGATACAGATCAGAATAGAAAAACTGAGAAAAGACATCGGACAGCTAACACAATTTATAAAAAATGAAATATCAGACGAAAAACGAAAAAGGTTAGGTAAAATCTCACAACAAGAAGCAATAGAGCAATTAGATGAAAAGAAGCAGAAATTACAAGCATTGGCCAAACGACTTAGAAGATACAAAAAAAGTGAAAATAGAAGGAAACCAAACCAAACATTCAACACAAACCAAAAGAAATTTTACCAAGCAATAGATAACACACACATTAAAATAGACAATCCACCAAACATAACAGACATCGAACACTTCTGGAGCAACATATGGTCAAACCCGGTACAACATAACAGGCATGCACGGTGGATACAAGCAGAAACAGACTCATACAAGATGATACCACAAATGCCTGAAGTGATAATCTTGCAACATGAAGTCACCCGAGCAATTAATTCTACGCACAATTGGAAAACCCCTGGAAATTATAAAATAGCAAATTTCTGGCTAAAGAAGTTCACCTCAACACATTCACATCTAACTAAATTATTTAACTATTACATTTCAGACCCATACACATTCCCTGATACACTTACACATGGAATAACTTATCTAAAACCTAAAGATCAAGCAGACACAGCAAACCCAGCTCAAAATCGCCCCATAACATGCTTACCAACAATCTACAAAATATTAACTTCAGTCATTACACAGAAATTAATGACACATACAACACAGAACAAAATTATAAATGAAGAACAAAAAGGCTGCTGCAAAGGAGCATGAGGATGTAAAGAGCAACTGATAATAGATACAGAGGTGACATATCAAGCTAAAACTAAACAAAGGTCGCTAAACTACGCATACATTGATTACCAAAAAACTTTTGATAGTGTACCCCACTCATGGTTACTACAGATATTGGAAATATACAAAGTAGATCCTAAATTGATACAGTTCCTAAACATAGTAATGAAAAACTGGAAAACCACACTTAATATCCAAACAAATTCAGATAATATCACATCACAGCCAATACAGATTAAGCGTGGAATATACCAAGGAGACTCATTAAGTCCTTTCTGGTTCTGTCTTGCTCTGAACCCACTATCCAACATGCTAAATAATACAAATTATGGATATAATATTACTGGAACATACCCACACAAAATCACACATTTACTGTACATGGATGATCTAAAACTACTGGCAGCAACAAATCAGCAACTCAACCAATTACTAAAGATAACAGAAGTATTCAGCAATGATATAAATATGGCTTTTGGAACAGACAAATGTAAGAAAAGTAGCATAGTCAAGGGAAAACACACTAAACAAGAAGATTACATATTCAGTATCCACAGTGACTCCATAGAAGCGATGGAAAAAACATATGCCTATAAATATCTAGGATACAGACAAAAAATAGGAATAGATAATACAAATATTAAAGAAGAACTAAAAGAAAAATATAGACAAAGACTAACAAAAATACTGAAAACAGAATTGACAGCAAGAAACAAGACAAAAGCTATAAAAACTTATGCTACACCAATATTGACCTACTCATTTGGAGTAGTGAAATGGAGTAACACAGACCTAGAAGCACTCAATACACTTACACGTTCACAATGCCACAAATATAGAATACATCACATACATTCAGCAACAGAAAGATTCACATTAAGCAGAAAGGAAGGAGGAAGGGGATTCATCGACATAAAAAACCTACATTATGGACAGGTAGACAATTTAAGAAAATTCTTTCTAGAACGAGCAGAAACTAGCAAAATACACAAAGCAATCACTCATATAAATACATCGGCTACACCACTGCAATTTCATAACCACTTCTACAACCCTTTAGATCACATAACATCAACAGACACGAAGAAAGTAAATTGGAAAAAGAAAACACTACATGGCAAGCACATGTATCATCTAACACAGCCACACATCAATCAAGACGCATCCAATACATGGCTAAGGAAAGGCAATATGTACAGTGAGATGGAAGGATTCATGATTGCAATACGGGATCAAACAATAAACACCAGATATTACAGTAAGTATATTATTAAAGATCCCAATACCACAACAGATAAATGCAGACTTTGCAAACAACAAATAGAAACAATAGATCACATCACAAGTGGATGTACAATACTAGCAAATACGGAATACCCCAGAAGACATGACAATGTAGCAAAAATAATACATCAACAACTTGCCATAAAACATAAACTAATAAAACAACACGTTCCCACATACAAGTATGCACCACAAAATGTACTGGAGAATGATGAATACAAATTATACTGGAACAGAACCATTATAACAGATAAAACAACACCACATAACAAACCTGACATCATATCACCAATAAAAAGAAGAAATTAACACAACTAATCGAAATATCCATACCCAATACAACAAATATACAGAAGAAAACAGGAGAAAAAAATTGAAAAATACATCCAACTGGCCGAGGAAGTCAAGGACATGTGGCATCAGGATAAAGTTGACATTATACCGATTATACTATCAACTACAGGAGTCATACCACACAACATCCACCAGTACATCAACGCAATACAGCTACACCGAAACGTATATATACAACTACAGGATCCGTAATTATTGATACGTGTTCAATAACCCGAAAGTTCCTAAATGCAATGTAACATATACCGTACAGTTAAAAGGAAGTCACGCTTGATCAAGGTCCGCGTCACTTTTATTTTTGACCAGACATAACGTCTGAGGAAAGAAAGAATAATAATAATATATAAATTTTGAGTTGTCAGTCTTATTAACTTTGCATTAACCAGTTTCCTCATTACATTTCTGTCGAATGTAAGTAATAATATCTAACATAAGTGGCATCAATGCAGAAAGAGTAGTTGTTGTAGATGATTTCAAACAACAGGAGGAGGGAGGAGTATGCGGTTGTAACACCTTTCGCGTTACAGCTGTCACGTAAGTGTACATTTTAAAAAAAAATCCTTGTTTTTAAATGTGTATACGTTTTTCTAGACTTTCCAGAGGAAGAGCAAAAAATATATAAGATCAGCAGAACAGAGGGCGGAAATAAAACAAATCGATAGGGATGAGAAATGCATGGACCACTCATTGTGACGAAAATATTGAGTCCCCACTGAACAATAGCAAAACAGTTGCATTATGCCGAGAGGGAAACTACGCCGATGATGACCGAATAGGCTTTGCAGCTCCTCCTTAATGAACAGTGGTTTTGGATGAATACAGGTAACATGTATAAAGGGACATTTTCCTCTAGCATTACTTTTTCTCAACAGTAGTAGTCGATACCAGAAATATTTTTCGAACATTTGACGGATCAATATTAGCTGTTTCTTCTGAAAAATTTCATATAATTTTATACACAATATGTTATATTTCAATACAGATATCGATATACACTGTACAGGGTTGGAAAAAAACATGTGAACGGCGCCGGAATGCATGCTTGAAAACAAATGTAAATGCTAGTCAAGATTGCAGGTTGCACTGTTGTATATGACCACTAGGGGCTCCGCTGAGCGGAATTAGCCGAGCAGTCTAAGGCGCTGCAGTCATGGACTGTGCGGCTGGTCCCGGCGGAGGTTCGAGTCCTCCCTCGGGCATGGGTGTGTGTGTTTGTCCTTAGGCTAATTTAGGTTAAGTAGTGCGTAAGCTTAGGGACTGATAACCTTAGCAGTTAAGTCCCACAAGATTTCACACACATTTGAAATCCACATGGGGCATCAGTGCAGTCTCCTCCATACATTACATTGTCAGAACAGTGTCCTGTGTATTTTTGAATGCATTATATCGGAGTTACCGATTCCAGCTAATCAAAATCAGATACTTTTCATTTCCAAAGACTGAACAGTCTTATTGATGTACATAATTTTTCTTTTAACAATAAGCTATTCTGGATGTTTATAGGATGCAATGCATTCAGTTCACCAGTGATTCTTTGAATGTGTTGGAAATCTTTTGTGTACAAGACTGTGCTTAAACTGACACACAATATTTTTAGCGCAACGCAATCTGACTATCAAAGATCCCTGCAAAAGAATGGCCCTGAGTAACATTAAACTATAGCTTTTACAAATAACTTACCTCACAAAAATCTTCATTACTCGAACTACTGCAATACAGCGAGCGCCACTATTGCCAGCTAAATAAAAGATTCAAACTACGGAAGGCACTAACTACTGATAGGGATAGTTTGCAAATGAAAGATATTAATAGAGAACAAACAATGTATTTACCTTAATAGTCATAATATATATAGCAGTTCATGACAAATTACAAAACTCCGCCATCTCTCTCCCCACATCCACCACTGCTGGCGGCTCACCTCCAACTGCGCAACGCTACGCGCTGTTCACATCCAGCTGCCGCTGCCCAACACTACAATGGCAGACAACAATGCAAACTAGCCACAGACTGCACACAGCACAGCCAGTGATTTTCGTACAGAGCGCTACGTAACGTTGCCAATAAGAAAACATAAACAGCCTACTTACATAGCCCCCATGCTCCCGACAAAAAATTTTACAAAATATTTTTGGGGAGTGGCCAATAATGATTTGAAAAAAATTTTCATAATTACAATAACAAATATATCAAATGCACACACTTATTTATACAATGTTGGTCAAAAGCTAAAATTTTCTCACAGTCCATAAAGACAGTCCTGATCATTCATCACAGTAAAACGGCCGTTTCTTTTATCAAAGTCTGAGCAGTAAAAGACAATGCACACGGAAGTAGTGGATGTCCATGCAGTCTTGGAGAAGTAGTGTTGTCCTTCCAACAGAAAGACAGTGCTGACTCTTGACATGCTGACAGGTAATGGGCCACAACAGAGCAAACCCACAGCAGAGTCAGTCGAAGTTGATGAATATTGGTAGGTAGGTCATCACAGAGTAGACCCACTGTAGTCCTGGTAGAGATTGTGGTATTGGTGGGCCACCAGAGGAGCAGACCCACTGCAGTCCTTGTAGAAATAATGGTACTGGTGAGTCAGCAAAGATGCAGACTAGCCACAGACTGCACACAGCACAGCCAGTGATTTTCGTACAGAGCGCTACGTAACGTTGCCAATAAGAAAACATAAACAGCCTACTTACAAGGGCTCCGAAATCTTCTAATCTTCAGAGACTTTATTTTTTAGTTTTTGTTAAAATTTTTGCTGTTTGGGAAATTTATGTCTGGGCACTTACCTTGAAATCCTTAAAATGTTAGTCCCCTTGTAGGGCATTGCTGCTTCCGATCAAGAGAGATATAGCGCAGTAACTAAGGCATTGGATGTGACAGGAGAGGAGTTCAAATCTCGGCGTGGATTTTGAAACTACTGTGCCTGTCATGTCAAGGTATATTACAGTAAATTTCCTGTCCACTAAACTCGCAATGCTAAAAAACTGCTCAAACGGTTTGCTATAATTTCACTAGATGTGTTCCATTTTGGCACAGCTGTCCTGAAAATATCTGTAGACTCATTCTGGCTCAGATTTATGTGAATATATGGTCGGAATTCGGAATCACATTTTCCGGTATTGTATTCTAAATATAGGCGGCCATAACATAAATCCGCCAGCGGCCGCGTGCCTCTATCATACACATGCGAAATCGTTTCAGTCCGAATCGCTGCAGAACACGAACTCTGACTACTTGCCGCAATACAACAGTGAGGCGTGACGCGAAAGCAGAAGTATTTAATAGGCTGTGTGTGGAAAGAACTGCACGTAAGTCCACACTAAATGCGGGGCACTGCACGGTACGGAGAGGAAAAAAAATGTAGCTGTTTAGAGTTACGCTGTCTTAAACCGCACGCATCACTGCACGTCGTAAACACGGATAGATGAAGCAGATCGATGCCATATTTGTTAAATGAGAAGTTCCATCATAAAGAATTTTGGTAGGAACTTGGTATTAAGTCGGAACTCATCAAATACAGTGGAATGTCAGGTCTTAAATGGCTACACAGGATAATTGAAATGGCCTGGTAGTCGGGACAGGTTCCATCAGACTGGACAAAAGCAGTAATCACACCAATCTTTAAACATGGAAACAGAAAAGATTGTAACAACTACAGAGGTATCTCTTTAATCAGCGTTGTGGGTAAAATCTTCTCAGGTATTGTTGAAAGGAAAGTGCGAGTATTAGTTGAGGACCAATTGGATGAAAATCAGTGTGGGTTTAGGCCTCTTAGAGGTTGTCAGGACCAGATCTTTAGCTTACGGCAAATAATGTAGAAGTGTTATGAGTGGAACAGGGAATTGTATCTATGCTTTATAGATCTATAAAAGGCATATGACCGGGTTCCTAGGAGGAAGTTATTGTCTGTTCTACAAGATTATGGAATAGGAGGCAAACTTTTGCAAGCAATTAAAGGTCTTTACATGGATACTCAGGCAGCAGTTAGAGTTGACGGTAAATTGAGTTCATGGTTCAGAGTAGTTTCAGGGGTAAGACAAGGCTGCAACCTTTCTCCACTGTTGTTCATATTATTTATGGATCATATGTTGAAAACAATGGACTGGCTGGGTGAGATTAAGATATGTGAACACAAAATAAGCAGTCTTGCATATGCGGATCACTTAGTTGTGATGGCAGATTCGATTGAAAGTTTGCAAAGTAATATTTCAGAGCTAGATCAGAAATGTAAGGACTATGGTATGAAGATTAGCATCTCCAAAACGAAAGTAATGTCAGTGGGAAAGAAATATAAACGGATTGAGTGCCAAATAGGAGGAACAAAGTTAGAACGGGTGGACGGTTTCAAGTACTTAGGATGCCTATTCTCACAGGATGGCAACATAGTGAAAGAACTGGAAGCGAGGTGTAGCAAAGCTAATGCAGTGAGCGCTCAGCTACGATCTACTCTCTTCTGCAAGAAGGAAGTCAGTACCAAGACTAACTTATCTGTGCACCGTTCAATCTTTCGACCAACTTTGTTGTGTGGGAGCGAAAGCTGGGTGGATTCAGGTTACCTTATTAACAAGGTTGAGGTTACGGATATGAAAGTAGCTAGGATGATTGCAGGTACTAGTAGATGGGAACAATGGCAGGAGGGTGTCCACAATGAGGAAATCAAAGAAAAACTGGGAATGAACTCTATAGATGTAGCAGTCAGGGCGAACAGGCTTAGATGGTGGGGTCATGTTACGCGCATGGGAGAAGCAAGGTTACCCAAGAGACTCATGGATTCAGCAGTAGAGTGTAGGAGGAGTCGGGGCAGACCGAGGAGAAGGTACCTGGATTCGGTTAATAATGAATTTGAAGTAATGGGTTTAACATCAGAAGAGGCACCAATGTTAGCACTGAATAGGGGATCATGGAGGAACTGTATAAGGGGGGCTATGCTCCAGACTGAACGCTGAAAGGCATAATCAGTCTTAAATTATGATGATAATGATGATGATGACTTGGTATTAACGAATGGAAGACCAGACTGTACAAAATGTCTACAATTGTCGGAGGAATTTGTCGACCCATCTTTGACAGAAAAACCATGGCTACTGTATACCAAGTCGTGTGAATATAACAGTCGAGCATGGTGGTGTAAAGAGCGTGCCTAAGCATTGAGAGATTGAAGGATCGAATCCCAGCCAGAGCACAGACGCTTTCAGTTGGTCTCCCATCTTGCCTTCGTTTCGTGTCCAGAAACGACACAGTGTACGGATTCCACGTTAAACTATAGGTCACCTTTTCCCATTGGGTTACTGAAGTAGACTAGCGGCACACAAGCCACTGAGGTGTCGTTCAATTAAAAGAATAGGACGGGGCCATTGACCCACACGTAATTACTATTATCAGTATAACAGGGAATAGTGAGAGAGGATATATCATGGAAAGGCACTGAATCTGACATAGGTCGTTGGCTCCCTGTACCGTGCATTTGTCTCCATCCAGTCCAGAGACAAAAGGCCTCCAAAACGTCGACTGTTGATCGCTCATATGTGGAAGAGAGGTGACACCCATTCACCCATTCGTCATAGCGAATACACTGTACAAAAGCACATTCCGCAAGAGGAGGTTTCTTTTCTTTCTTTTTTTTTTTTCGCCATCCATCAGTCTTCTGACTGGTTTGATGCGGCCCTCCACGAACTTCTCTCCTGTGTCAATCACTTCATCTCAGAGTATCACTAGCAACCTACGTCCTCAGTTATTTGCTGTATGTATTCCCATCTCTGTCTTCCTCTACAGTTTTTGCCCTCTACAGTTCCCTCTAGCACCATGGATGTCATTCCCTCATGTCTTAACAGATGTCCTACCATCCTGTCCCTTCTTCTTAACACTGTTTTCCACATATTCCTTTCCTCTCCGCTTCTGCGCAGAACCTCCTCATTCCTTACCTTATCAGTCCACCTAATTTTCAAGATTCGCCTGTAGCACTACATCTCAAATGCTTCGATTTTCTTATGTTCCGATTTTCCACAGTCCATGTTTCACTACCATACAATGTTGTACTCCAGACGTACATTCTAAGAAATTTCTTCCTCAAACTAAGGCCTATGTTTGATACTGGTAGACTTCTCTCAGCCAGGAAAGTCCTTTTTGCCACTGGTAGTCTGCTTTTGATATCCTCCTTGCTCCATCCATCATTGGTTATTTTACTGCCCAGGTAGCAGAGTTCCTTCACTTTGTCTTCTTCGTGACCATCAATTCTGAGGTTAAGTTTCTCGCTGTTCCCGTTTCTGCTACTTCTCATTACTTTCGTGTCTCTCCCATTTACTTTCAATCCATATTCTGTACTCATCATATTACTCATTCCGTTCAGCAGATCACGTAATTCTTCTTCACTTTCACTCAGGACAGCAATGTCATCAGCGAATCGTATCATTGATATCCTTTCACCTTGAATTTTCACTCTACTCCTGATCTTTTCTTTTATTTCCATCATTGCTTCTTCGATGTGCAGATTGAACAGTGGGGGAAAGACTACAGCCCTGTCTTACACCCTTTTTAACCCGAGCACTTCGTTCTTGGTCGTCCAGTCTTATTATTCCCTATTGGTTCTTGTACATTTTGTATATTACCCGTCTTTCTCTATAGCTTACCGCAAATTTTCTCAGAATTTCGAACATCTTACACTATTTTACATTGTCTAAGGCTTTTTCCAGGTCGACAAATCCTATACACGTCTCTTGATTTTTCTTTAGTCTTGCTACCATTATCAACCGTGAAACGACCCATTAGAAAAATTAGTGAATTACTGTGCTGATAAATCTCTTACATTATTTGATTTTCAAACAGCTGAGCAGAACTGAACGTACTCAGACATTTCGCTCTTTACCTATTCTGATCAACACTATACTGACACACAATATTTTTAGCACAACGCAATCTGACTTTAAAAAATCCCTACGAAAGAATGGCCCTGACTAACATTAACCTATACCTTTCACAAATCACTTACCTCACAAAAATCTTCGTTACTCGAACTACTGCAATACAGTGAGCGCCACTACTGCCAGCTAAATAAAAGATTCAAACTACGAAAGGCACTAACTACTGATAGGCATTGTTAGCAAATGAAAGATTTTGATAGAGAATAAACGATGTAGGTACCTCAGTAGTTGATTGGCGACTCCATGTTGTCTTGTGCACTACGACCAGATAACAGGTATACTTGAAAAAAGAGACAGCATTGGTCGTATATTTTTTACTATCGCAAAATGTGTGCGATAGTAAAAAAAAAAAAAAAAAAATATACGACCAATGCTGTCTCTTTTTTCAAGTATACCTCAGTAGTGTTCAAAAGTCATAATATATATAGCAGTTCATGACATCCATTCTTACAAATGTACTGTTTCTGATGGACACACGTCCAGATCATCCGCTCTCAAAAATCCGCCATCTCACTTCCCCACATCCACCACTGCTGGCGGCTCACCTCCAACTGCGCAACGCTACGCGCTGTTAACAGCCAACTGCCCAACGCTACAATGGCGAATATTCGAACAATGCCACCCAGCCACAGACTGCATACAGCACAGCCAGTGATTTTCATAGAGAGCGCTAGGTGACGTTACCAACATAAATACCTAAACAGCCTACTTATAACCGCAACGTCGGAATTGCCTCTCTCGTGCCTTTACCTTTTCTAAAGCCAAACTGTCCGTCCTCTAGCACATCCTCAATTTTATTTTCCATTCTTCTGTATACTATTCTCGCGAGCAACTTGGATGCAAGAGCCGTTAAGTTGATTGCGCTATAATTCTCGCGCTTGTCAGCTCTCGTATACTTAAAAAAGCCTGGATACACGAAAAGATTCCAGCTATATTGCATCGTGATGAGACAGAGTGACCTAAATCAGATAGTGGATTGCAAGCAAACCAGATATAGGGTCAGAGAACGATATAGGAATGGTAATGAGTATGCAGAAGTTCAGGACTCAATGTGGCGTGACATGACCCTCACATATCCCTATGCTATACTCTTTCATCCTCTGCTATTATTCCATCGTTATTATTTTGTGAATACTGGACCTGTGTTCTTGCGAGAAACGTTTTGCGTTTATCACACTAGGCCGGTGCACTACACGTCTGGCCTCGGGGCCCTGTTGTTGGCAGAAGGCAGTCAGTGAATCTCATTAGCAGAGTTTGCGAGGTGCCGGGGCTAGCAGTGTATTTAACACTCAATTCTTCTAGAATCTACATATGTACATGATGCTCTAAGCCCCCCCTATTCTAACTCCAACTTTTGCTGTTGCACAAGGATAAAAAAAATACGCGAACTGACTCTAATCAACCCTGCCAGTGGAGTAGAAGAGAGTTTGGCACCTGCAATAATTTAATTTGATAAATAAGTTAAATAAACGAAGGTTTCATTAACATAGTGAGGAATGATGGGGTTGCTCTATCGATTAACAGAATGAAAGTTCTGTCCAAAATAACAATATGATTTATTAAGACTAAACACAAAATAATAAACAAAAACACATGAAACATTTACAATACATCAAATTGGATACTCAACCAAACGTTGTGAATGTGAAGTTGTCCCTAAACTAGATTGTGAGGATTATGACGAAGTGGTATGTGCAGCCAATTCCTTGCAACTCAAATCTTAGAGAAAACACATAGCCAACCCAACATTAATTGCTGCTACCCAAGACAGAACAAAGTTAGAAAAAAGACGAACAGGCGCGCTCTGCTGAGCTCTGATTATCACCTAGGAAAATCCCTATCTGGCGGTGCTGTGGACATACATTACCAGACTGTCTTGTTGACTGCCAGGACACGATCTGGCGTACTGGAGCCGTTGGCTGGTTGCTTCGACGTCCTCGACCAAAAGGCGAGATCCGACTACTTACAAGACCACCCGTACAAAACCGAACACAGAACATGCCCGCCCCCACGACAGTGGCCGTGGTTAAACGTTCCAATCAGCAACTCGAAAACCGGCGGAAAATTCCACTCCATTGCCGGAACGCTACCATTCCCTCCAATGGAGATTCTTGGCGCCAATTTCTGCGCCGATCTTGCTACGTCACGGAGCTATGCCCTGAGCAAGCCAATCACAGTTACTATTTTGCAGAAAGCGCGGGAATTTTCCCGCCACAGCTGCCTGGGTACACAAGTCATTCCCACGCCTCGCTGGTAGCCCGTCAGAAAGTGTTTTCGCTAAGTTTCTGCGAAGTAACGGAACCTCTAGCTCAGCCGCTACTTCAGGCCCTGCGGGCGTGCCTCTTGACAATGTCGGCGTCTGGAAAGCATTCACTCGACTCCCTCACACCTGTCGGCTTACCCTTTCAAAGTCAAACAGAGCCCGCCTGTCACTGGACCACCCGGGTGACAAGAGACGCTGCATGGGAAGTCCGCGTGTGAAGGAATAGCAACTTTCCACCGCATGCAATTAGAGAGGAGAATCGTAAGATAGAAATATGAGAGGGGGCTCATGCCACCTCTCAAGTTGCAGCAGAGAGGCAGCAGTTTTCGCACCAGTGAGGCTGCTACTTGCTTCGTGATTTTGCGGACAGAGCAGGCGCCATGGCCTAGCTGTTGGGAGGATATTTCTCTTATCGAATCGAACTGAGTCGCACCCCCCCCCCCCTTGACTTCTGAAGTCATCAGTCCCCTACCACTCACAAGGGAACCTCCCCATCGCAACCCCCTCAGATTTAGTTATAAGTTGGCACAGTGGATAGGCCTTAAAAAACTGAACACAGATCAATCGAGAAAACCGGAAGAAGTTGTGTGGAACTATGAAAAAAATTAGTAAAATATACAAACTGAGTAGTCCATGCGCAGATAGGCAACATCAAGGTGAATGGGTGTCACGGAGCGCCGTGATCCCGTGGTTAGCGAAAGCAGCTACCAAACGAGAGGTCCTAGGTTCAAGTCTTCCCTCGAGTGAAAAGTTTAAATTTTTATTTTCAGTTTATGTGACAAACTCTTATGTTTTCATCACTTTTTTCGGAGTGATTATCACATCCACAAGAAAACCTAAATCGGGCAAGGTAGAAGAATCTTTTTACCCATTCGCTAAGTATACAAGTTTGGTGGGTGGACAACATATTCCTGTCATGTGACGCACATGCCGTCACCAGTGTCCTATAGAATATATCAGATGTTCTCCTGTGGAGGAATCGGTTGAACTATGACCTTGCGATCAAATGTTTTCGGTTCCCATTGGAGAGGCACGTCCTTTCGTCTACTAATCGCACGGTTTTGCGGTGCGGTCGCAAAACACAGACACTATACTTCTTACAGTGAACAGAGACGTCAATGAACGAACGGACAGATCATAACTTTGCGAAAATAAAGAAAGTAAAATTTTCAGTCGAGGCAAGATTTGAACCAAGGACCTCTCGTTCCGCAGCTACTCACGCTAACCAAGGGACCACGGCGCTCCTTATGCTACGATCTCCTTGATGTTGCATATGTTGCACATGGACTACTCAGTTTGTATATTTTACTAATTTTTTTCATAGTTCCACACAACTTGTTCCTGTTTTCTCGATTGATCTGTGTCCAGTTTTTCAAGGCCTATCCACTGTGCGAGGGGGGTGCGATGGGTAGGTTCCCTTGTTAGAACTACTTAAACCTAACAAACCTAAGTACATCACACACATCCATGCCCGAGGCAGGATTCGAACCTGCGACCGTAGCGGTTGCGCGGTTCCGGACTGAAGCGCCTAGTCTTTTTAGTGAGCGTTTTGTGGACCAAGAATGGGAAGTCTGTTATGTTTTCCTGGGTTTTTTTCGTGAAATAAGCGATATTCTCTTCTGTCATATTGGCAACAGCAATGAGTCGTCCCCTATATGAGAAAAATGTAGAATGTGGAGGGACTGTTGATTTAGTGTTGGGGTCTGGGAATTTATTTACAGGCCTTTGTTGAGGAGTAGTTGTCTCCTAGCTACGGTCTATTGCTGACTGGCGCATCCTAGCTGGTTTGGAGTACCGTAAGTGTGTGGATTGAGGTAGCGCTGTCTAAATTTCTGGGCAGCTCGTCACTTGCTTACTTCGTCACGCAAATTTTGTTGCTTAATTTACTTATAACTTGTGGGTCCTTGTTGTATTGTTAACTATAGCTTTATGAGCTCCACAGATGAGCAGATATTTTTTTGTTTTATCCAAGCAGTTTTCCATACTTTATGGTCCTTCACTGCAGTGTTAGGGTCATTTTGTGATTTGATTTAAGTCTTAGAGAACTTCGCACTATGCTTATTTTACTGCGATTTCTGTCAATCATTAGAGAAAATAAATAGATGTTAATCTCAATATTCACATGTCGAAATCTCTAACTGTCCTACGACTCTTCTACGGTTAGACGACGCACAAATAACAAATACAACCTGTTGTACAACCAATTCGTCGTACTCACTGTGATGGTGTTTTCGTTGAGTGCAGTGACCAAACTCTAGGATTATTTACATTAATAATTTAAAGAAAAGAATGAGAATTGTACTCGCTCGTATGATCAAAGATTTGTTTCATATTGTGCATGCAGTCGAATTCTTCGGGTCAGATATGGGACACACCAAGCAGTTATGCATCGGACTGATACATTATTTATTTATTTTGCAACAGTTGTTACAGTAATCAAGAAAAGAGTTACAACGTTCATTTGTTTAATTTGTAATTATTTTTATTTACGAATGTATCCTGCCGAATGAGCCCCTCCCCCGCTGAAACATTTACTGGATGCTTTTCTGATTTTCTCCGCCAGTTCTGCATAATTTCTACTTTTGTTTTGTCCGCCCCCGGTAGCTGAATGGTCAGCGTGGTGGATTTTCAATTTTCTGGGCCCGGGTTCTATTCCCGGCTTGGTCGGGGAATTTTCTCCGCCCAGGGATTGGGTGTTGTGCTGTCTTCACCATCATTCTATCATCCTCATAGACTGCAGGTCGCCGAAGTGGCGTCAAATTGAAAGACCGGCACCTGGCGAACGGTCTGCCCAACGGGGGGCCCAAGGCGTGTGTTTTGCAAAGAAGCAGGTCAGTCGCAATATGTACGAGTTCCACATCGCTGAGGGCCGACAGGTTCGTTATGAAGTCGGAGTTATAACTGACTCTTTATGGACATGCTGTATTATTGTGCCGTTCTTGGCCTTGAACTTCAACGCAACATATTGACACTTTATTATCGTTTCAATAATACAAAGCGCGTGTGGGCATCTTGACAACATGACGTAGTTTACACTGCACGGGTACTTTCCGCTTTTTCACGGAAATTTTTTGTCTTTATCAGTTACCTCCCTGTCAGTCTACTAATGGAAGTAGACCTCTGTACCTCCCTGTATCCTTTAGGTACCTATATGTGCCTCTGTCGCAGTACAACGAAGTTATGCAAACACGGGCCGAAAGGCGGGACAGTGAAAGAGTCACAGACAGAGAGAGAGAGAGACCGACAGCAAATACTGGTTCTGTCGGGAGCTTAAACGCGAGCGCGCCTGCGCAGTAAGCCACCGGCATCATAAATATGGATAAAGAGGAATTACGCGAAACAGGGAAACAGCGGGACAACGCCCATTGACGGCGAAAATACGAGCGCGTAATCAATCGTGCGTGGTATTGCTTGCGATTGGACTTTACGATAAACCCTTTGGATGTCAATGTCAACAGTAATTCGCGCGTCACAAAACACGGGCGGCATTTTTGCAGGGCGTGTTTGTTCGCGTCGCTACAATTACCGGGCGGCGCGTGCGCCGGTTATGATACGGCGCTCGCGACGCGGGCGGGCTTTTCACGTGCGCGCCAGGTCACCCCGCCGGTGCCAAATCCACCCGACAATTACTTGCCACCTTTGTGCGCACGCCCCACCGCCGTCGGCGAGAGTTTGTCTGTCAGTCCGCACAGAGGGCGCGCTGCAATTGTAATGGAATGAAACTGATTGTGCAATCAAACGCCGTTTTCAGCTCCGGCGATCCATTTTTGGGATGTCTCGTTTGTCACCGAAGCCGAGTCAGCAAGTCAGGTCCATAGGTAGCCGCCCCGATGGGGTATCTGCGTAGAGCAGTGGCCTGCACCGTGAATTCGTTTCTCCGCGGCAATCGATTCTTACGCAGTAACTTCTGTTTTCGGAGCGACTGTTTTGACAGCACCTCGATTACGAGTTACGTCCTATTGTTTTCCCGCGTAATCGTCTGTTTTGCGACCAAATTTCTCACAAATGCGGTCTAGGGCCTTGACAATGTATTCAGTACGTAAATTCACATTGTTTCGCTTGTCAGTTTTTCACAGGAGCCATATTTTCAAAGTCTGTTGCACACGAACGCTACAGTTCGTTTATTTATTTACGAGGGTTGCTCAGAAGGTAATAATCGCATTTTTTTCTCAGCCGGAAACAATGCTACGAATGGGGAAACGTTATGTACCCTATTATCTGAACTGTCATATTGAATGGACCGATTTATTTCCGTGGATGTCGAGTAAATTTCAGTCTTGACGTTGCCACAGGGACTACTGGAAGTGGATGGTTTACTCTCGCTATCGTCCGATGTGAGAATGCCTCGCTACCTGGATTGGAATCATTTGCCGACCGAGATGTCATCGCTTACAACACCTGGCATTGTGGAATAGATGCTAAGACCCAATCTAGACCTAGTTATGCATATAGTAATATGCCTTTTACATTGTATACCCGCTTTTTTCGTAAGATTAGTAATGATGAAAAAATACATGTATGGATGAAAGGACTTGGTGTACTTGCTGTGAATGTAACTGTAACTGTTGATGTAACCCTGTACTATAATTATTAATAAAGTCTGATCTGTAGCGTCAGCCGCCTATCGCTAGACGTACATCTGGTGAACGGGGACTCAAGGATGCAACAATTTGAAAAAAAATCGAAAACATAGTGCCGCGTTGTTCGCTGAGAGCCTGCGAGACTGCATGATGCAACCCGCTTGGGCCGGCTCGCTAGCGGGTACGCGCCAAGTTTTCGTCACTTCCGACAGATAGCGCAGCTGCAGGACTCTTTCAAAAAGGCGTCTGTACTTGATGTACTTTGCAAGCAACGTGCCGTCATTGAATTTTTCATTGCAGAGAAAGAAACTGTGGGGAATATTTACAAATGCTTGTGCAAAGTCTATGGAGCATCTGCTGTCGGACGTACAGTTAGCCGCAGGGCACGGAGGATGAGATCATCAAAAGGCGGTTCGGCGGAGCTCCACGATTTGCAGCTGTCGAAGATAACATCCAAGGCAGTCCCACGTGCCATGGGGCAGCGAGCTGATGTCATTCGCGAGGACAGATGAGGTACTTGGCGCTGCATCTGGAGAAAAGAAAAAAAAAGATGGCTCCTAGCACTATGGGACTTAACATCTGTGGTCATCAGCCCCCTAGAACTTAGAACTACTTAAACCTAACTAACCTAAGGACATCACACACATCCATGCCCGAGGCAGGTTTCGAACCTGCGACCGTAGCGGTCACGCGGTTCCAGACTGAAGCGCCTAGAACCGCACGGCCACACCGGCCGGCCATCTGGCAATCAGCGGAGGAAGTGTGGATGCAATTATTCGCACTCTTGGATACTCAAACGCGTGCGCAAGATGGGGCCTGCGGCGTCTAACGGTGGATCACAAATCACACACACACACAAATTGTCTTGATTAGTTACAACGTTTTGAAGCTGCGAGGGAGGCCTTCTCCCCCCGGATTGTGACAGGTGATGAAACCTGGGTTCACCATTTTGATCCAGAAACAAAACGACAGTCGATGGACTGGCACCATTCTCACTTCCCACAGAGGAAAAAATTCAAAAGCAACTGCTTCCGCGCTGGTAAGGTGATGATAACCGTATTCTGGGACTGTGAAGGTGTCATTCTCATTGATTTGATGTCAAAGGGGGGTACCGTTACTTCATAAGCATATGTCAACACATTAACAAAACTCAAGACATGCTTCCTGCGACTTTGGCGCCTCAGCAACCCAGGAGATGTTTTGCTGCAACACGATAACGCTCTGCCCCACACTGGTCTGAGGACTGCTCAAGACATCACAAAACAGGATTGGACAGTGTTACCTCATACACCTCCCCGCCCCCGGTAGCTGAATGGTCAGCGCGACGGATTGTCAATTCTCTGGGCCCAGGTTCGATCCCCGGCTGGCTCGGGGAATTTTCTCCGCCCAGGGACTGGGTGTTGTGCTGTCATCATCATCCTATCATCCTCATCGACTGCAGGTCGCACAAGTCGCGTCAAATTGAAAGACCAACACCCGGCGAACGGCCATGACCTAGCCCCGTTGGACCTCCACTTGTTTGGGCCATTAAAGGATGCCATTCGTGGAAGACATGTTGTGGACGATGAGGATGTGATTCACACAGTGAAGCACTGGCTCTGCCACCAGGACCAGAATTGGTAATGACAGAGCATACACGCTCTTGTTTCGCGCTTGAGGAAGGCCATAGAACGGGACGTAGATTACGTCGAAAAATTGGGTGTATAGGTAAAACACCATTCTTTCGTATGTGCAATTCTCGTTATTTTCAATAAAGAATCGTTGAAGAAATAAATGCGGTGATTTACTTTCCGGGCAACCCTCGTATTTACTGATTTAATTCTTTTTCTTTCTTTTTTTTTGAGGGGGGGGGATTAATACGAGGGTTGTCCAGAAAGTAAATTCCTATCGGTCGCGAAATGAAAACCACTGGGAAAATCGGGTAAAACTTTGCACAGATGTGTTGGGCAGTGTCTGTAGTATACCCGTCGATCGTGTCACGTCGCTCTTTTCAGTTTTGAGTGAAAAGTGAGTACGTAAAGTTGCGTAGGGAATAGCGCCTTCCGGCAAGTATGAGGGCCTGGTTAGAGATTTCGCCTGTGTCATGCAGCCCAAATAACGCAACAGTCAAGCAGTTCCTTCTTCATGCCAATTTTCCGCCGCACACTGCAGGGTCAATGAAGGCGCCCCTGCAGAGTTTCCGAAGAGAAGTGTTTGATCACCCCTAATACAGTCCATAATTGGCTCCCCCTGAGTCTCATCTCTGGTCACAAGAACAGCTGGCTACGAAGAGAAAAATTTTCCACAGGCAACGAGCTGCAGACCAGTGCAGATAACTGGCCGAAAAAACAAGCGGCTGCTTTCTATGACGAGGATACTGGAAAGTTGATACAACACTACGACAAAATTCGGAGTTGGAGCGGCGACTATGTAGAGAAGGTGGAAGGTGTACCTAACTGATGCAAATAAAACGTTTCTGGTCTTTACTGTCGTTTCCATTTCACGACCGATCGGAACTTAGTTTCTGGATAACCCTCTTATATGGGTGCCAAGGAGAACAGCTACTACATCAGAATTTGGCATCTCTGATATAAACCATTCTGTGTTGTCTTCTTTGGGATAGTGTACTATCCTGTTGCACGAAAAAAATCCTATGCAATACTTTGCCGTTTTTTGTTACTTAGGTACAAAGGAAGATTCATATAACGTACTGCAGAACAGAATTAAGAGATCATGTTTCCGAAACCTTGAAATTTCCACCCATTGCGAAATGTGAGTTTCAAATTGATCCAAGGTGCGTACAACCTTCTTCTGTAGTAGTGCAAAAGCGTAGCGCCCTGCGACGCCACTCTCCAGCTCAACGCTTCAGCCAGCAAGGCAAAGAACGTCAGACCTCACAGGTTCACGTGACCTGTCATATTGGCACCAAATTACACCACAATTCAACGCCAAGCGTTGAAATCACGCGTTTTTCTTATGAGTGACCGAGGAAAACGTTCCACACACACCGTCGCTCATAATCGGCACGAAAAGGCCGCAGGGGATGTCATAAAGGATGTTAATGAAACCATCCCTTTCTCTAGGGCGGTGATTCGAACACACTTTGCGGTAGGAAAAGGCAGTTGCCAGAATTATGAGCAACAGAAAGACGTTCTTAACAACTTTTTACCATGCTGACACCGTCAGGCGTTTCAACCGTTCTCTAAGGACATTGTGGAGCTATATCCCCATGGAAAGTGACCGCACCTGTTTGGAACTCAGACATCAATTTTTGCTTTCGTGTCAGGATGGAACCACTAGGGACCGTTCAAAACTATTCGACGAAATTTCAGCGCTCTTATTTTGTGTGTCCTCTTGTGGCGTGGTCACAGGAGGATGTGATATTGATGCATACCTGATTGAAACGGCAAAGGGTCCCTCTAAGACCCTCCGTTTCAGTAAAACTCTCGGTCGCTCTCGCCCATCTTTATTGGGAATTTTGAAAATGTACCTGTACAAACAGAAATCGCGACGGGAGTACCAAGCACCTGCAGGCAGGCTACACTGCTGCTCTTTCGCCGCTGCAATGTTGCTAGTGCGCCTGATTGTAGGCCAACTGGAATCGTAGCGTGTCAGAGGGGTTGCCGTTCTGCAAGCACTGGGACTGAGTTGCACGTACAAGGGGAGGTCACTACATTGGGATCACGGATTTACCTCAAACTACGTACACCTTTCGTAGGCCATTAAGACAACATAATGTGAAAGTAGTAAGGTGCACTATGGCAGTCCAGAGAAAATCGCGAGAGCAGTTTTATGCTTCTACTATGTACGCATGTAATTGTGCAAAGATGCTGGCTGTAAGAATTTATTGTGGTCATGTGGTTAGAGTTCACGATTTGCAAGAACATTGTGGATGAGGTGACGAATCGAATCCGTCTAACACTTATTTTTTTATTCTATATTTATTTCGTCACTGGTCTCATTATTTAATTATTTATGACGTTTGAGAGGTAATGCAATGAAAAAACACATGTGTTTGCATGAAGTTTCAATTTATGATTTCCATGTCTGTGTGACAAAGAGACGAAAGTAATGAGGCTTACCAAAAATGAGATTAGTGTTAAATGTAACTTCAGAATTGGTCACCACGTGATAGATTATCTTGGAACCACGTAAAAAGTTTACTAGCACAGCAAAGAGACCTTTCTTGGCCAAAAGACGTCTGTTAAACACCGGTTTTTAAACGACGAAAACATTTGTAGGAAAGTGTGTTTGGAAGAATTGGAGAATTGTATGGAAGTGAATCATAGACTCCATGAAAGCCAGGGCCGATTTAAGCACCGAGCGGGTCCTTAAGGCACCAAGCTGAGTGGGGCGCGAGAGCCGATCGGTTCTAAAATTTGTACATAACGTGTATCAAAATTAGTAGCGAAAGTAATTCACACCCACGCTCACTATAATTAGATTTACACCGATCAGTTGTAAAATTTGTACATAACGTGTATCAAAATTAGTAGCGAAAGTAATTCATACCAACGCTCACTAAAATTAGAAGAGCCGAATAAACTGGTACACCTGCCTAATATAGTGCAGGGCCCCCGAAAGCACGCAAAAGAGCCGCAACAAAACGTGGTATGGACTCGACTGATGTCTGAAGTACTGCTGGAGAGAACTGACACTATGAATCCTGCAGGGCTATTCCTAAATCAGTAAGAGTTCGAAGGGGTGGAGATCTCCTATGAACAGCACGTCGCAAGGCATCCCAGATATGCTCAATAGTGTTCATGTCTGGGGAGTTTGGTGGCCAGCGGAAGTGTTTGAACTCAGAATAGTGTTCCTGGAGCCACTTTCTGAACGTTTGGGGTGTCGCATTGTCCTGCTGGAATTGCCCAAGTCCGTCGAAATACGCAATGGACACGAAAGGATGGAGGTGATCAGACAGGATACTTACGTACGTGTCACCTGTCAGAGTCGCATCTAGACGTATCAGGGGTCCCATATCACTCCAACTACACGCCCCAGTGTCCACCAGCCTGAACAGTCCCCTGCTGATATGCAGGATCCATGGATTCAGGAGAGGTTGTCTCCATACCCGTACACGTCCATCCGCTCGATAAAATTTGAAACGAGACTCGTCCGACCTCAAGCAACATGTTTATAGTCATCAACAGTCCATTTTGGTGTTGACTGGACCACGCGAGGCCAGCTTTGTGTCGTGCAGTTATCAAGGGTACACGAATGAGCTCTGAAAGCCCACATCAATGAAGTTTCATTGAATGGTTCGCACGCTGACACTTGTTGATGGCCCAGCACTGAAATCTGCAGCAGTTTGCGGAAGAGTTGGACTTCCGTCACGTTGAACGATTTCTTCAGTCGTCGTTGGTCTCATTCTTGCAGGATCTTTTCCCGGCCGAATCGATGACGGAGATTTGACGCTTTCCGGATTCCTGATATGCACGGCACGCTCCTGAAATGGTCGTACGGGAAAAACCCATTTCATAGCTACCTTGCAGATGCTGTGTTCCATCTCTCCTGCGCCGACTATAGCACTACATTCAAACTCACATAAATCGTGATAACCTGTTATTGTAGCACTAGTACCCGATCTAACAACTGAGCCAGACACTCGTCGTGAGATATGGGCGTTGCCGACAGCAGCGGCGAATTTTGCCTACTTACGTATGTATTTGACTACGTATGACTATACCAGTTTCTTTGGCGCTTCAGTGTATTATCAAATGTCTTACGAAGGGCCCAAGGAATTGCAGGTAATGTATGGGCCAGGGATGGAGTGGAGATGAGGGAGCGTCTAATGATACGTCAATGGTGTGGAACAACTCGAATCGGCCGGAAAAAAAAAACAGAAAAGAAGAGAGTCAAAGAGTACGAGATGTGATACCACACAAGTGTGCTGAAAGTTAGGTGGGCTGGTAATGTGAGGAGTGTGGCGATTACATAGTTAGGTGACCTGATAAGGTGAGGGGGTTCAAAATGGTTCAAATGGCTCTAAGCACTATGGGATTTGACATCTGAGGTCATCAGTCCCCTAGAACTCAGAACTACTTAAATCTAACTAACCTAAGGACATCACACACATCCATGCCCGAGGCAGGATTCGAACCTGCGACGGTAGCAGCAGCGCGGTTCCGCACTGAAGCGCCTAGAACCGCTTGGCCACACCGGCCGGCGGTGAGGGGATTATAGGTGGACTTTTTCATGTGACGTGTCAGGAGGTTCTATACAGTTAGGTGGAGGTTATGATGCTTAGTGGACTGACAAGGTAACTACCCACTTTCGACACGCAGCACATCTATATCTCACCACTTACTTCTAGTATCAGCCACACACAGTTGACGTCAACAAGTATATGGACCTGAAGATGACGTTCTTACAACGTTGAAACTAGTTGCCAAAATAAAATCGACACCTTAAATACAGCTGGAGGATTTTCTTCATTTTTAATATAAATTAATACCAGCTGACGTCCCACTGTCCTCCATTTCAACTACGGATGTACGAAGTTTTAAAATTAGGTGGACTGATAAGGTGAGGAGTAAAGAGGTTATCCGCAGAATCGACGACGAAAGGAAGATATGCAGAAAACTGACAAGAAGAAGGGAAAGAATGATTGGACATTGTGTTAAGGCATAAGGGAAAATAACTTATGTGGACCTAGAGGAAGCTGCAAGGAGTAAAACCTGAAGGTGAAGACATAGATATATATTCAGCAAATAATTGGTTGCAAGTACTACTATGAGATGAAGGGATTTTTGGTCAACAAAAAGTATCATAAACATTATTTTGATTTTTATAGTACAGATGTAGATGTATAACTAGATCTGGCAGTGGATTGTAAGAGAAAGGCAGAAAAAGCCGATACTCACCAAAAAGTGTATTATGATACTGACGGTTAAAATACTAAGATAAGATCTGAGCTATGAATAAGAATTTAAAGAACACAAGGTATTTATAAACCACTGTACAGTGGCAATAATCGGTAATATTTCTGTATCAGATTTAACGTTTCATGTTCAGAGTTCTGTCACACAATCTGTGATACGGCAGGTGCACTAGTTGTTGGCATTTATGCTCTCTCTCCTGCGTCATGAACTTGTCTTCCAAGTGACAGCCAAGAATGTGTCGCGTATTGATGGGAATTCCAATAACAGCGGCTCCTTGTCGATATTACTGCCCCCGGCGGCGACGTCTTATAAACAAGGGGAGACAAGCGGGCGCGCGGTGGATTTAATCAGAGACTCTCTGTGGGACACCTGTGAAATATTCATAGCCTCAGGGTGCCGGTTCTCGAGACGCCCTCTCCATTGTGCACCCCCGCGGAGCACGCGAATGAACGCGCTGGCTACAGGAGGCGGGGGGGGGGGGGAGGCAAGTTTGCGTATCGGAAAACTGCGCCGCCGCCGATATGCGACTCCCGGAGCGATGAAATTCCGCGACCGCCGCACGGATTCCATTCCTCGCGCTCTGTGTTCTTTAATATTCCGCCAGATGTGAAAAATAAATTAAATCTTTCTCCTGAGCTCCCCCCCCCCCCCTCCCACTTTACCTCCACTGCACCGACATTACAGAGATGAGCGTCACGCTTGTCTTTTGACGTACAAGTTTCCCCTACACTTTCTCTTCATCTCCTAAGACGAAACGCAGGGGGAAAAAATTAAAAAGAAAACCAGCAGTGACAGAGAAGAGCTGAAATGTCAGATCATGCCACTGCATACCAACGAGAGGAAAATAAGAAGGGGCTTTGCAGTTGACGCATCGATCACTACTTATGTTTCATTTCAAACTATGTCCGCCCCTGGTAGCAGAGTGACCAGCGCGACGGAATATCATGCCTAACGTCCCGGGTTTCCAATGGGTCAAATGGCTCTGAGCACTATGGGACTCAACATCTTAGGTCATAAGTCCCCTAGAACTTAGAACTACTTAAACCTAACTAACCTAAGGACATCACACACACCCATGCCCGAGGCAGGATTCGAACCTGCGACCGTAGCAGTCCCGCGGTTCCGGACTGCAGCGCCAGAACCGCTAGACCACCGCGGCCGCGGCCGGCAATTACGTGTCAGTGAAGTCAATTCAGGCGTCATCAGTTATACGAGGGCCGTTCAATAAGTAATGCAGCACATTTTTTTTTCCTGAAAGCAGGTTAGTTTTATTCAGGATTCCAATTCAGTACATTATTCCCCACGCTTTTGGCTACAAAACTCTCTTTTTCAACACGATATCCGTCCAATGCGACGGCCTTACGCCACCTTACTGTACGCCCGCAGCACCACTACATTGGTTGAAGTCAGAGCCAATTTCTTGCTACATCAGTAACCTCCCAATCTTCCACGTACTGCTCCCCCACCGAGTACGTCCTTCATTGGGCCAAACAGACTGAAAGGTGCGAGATCCGGCCTGTAGGTGGATGAGGAAGAACAGTTCAGTGAAGTTATGTGAGCTCCTTTCGAGTGCACAGCCTGTGTGAGTTGTCATAGCTAAATTCGTTTACATTTTTTTTATAGCGACGAATGCATTGCAGGAGTCACGGCTGCGTGCGGCCCGGCAGCATGGCGGTGATCCGACGGGTTTGCGCGACTTTGTTGCGATGTTGACCGATGCCTCGCACGACGACTCAGCGTGCTTTTATTCACTGCCAGTCTCCGTAGAAATTTTGTAAATGCCTACTAGTACTGTGATGCTTTGATTTTCCGCTAAAGGAAACTCAAAACTCGCTTCTCTGTTTGGAACGGAGGATGCTAAGTTCACCCAACCTGCATATGATGTGACGTCATTATGACGTATATACACTTTAGTCGATTAACACACCTATCGACTTTTACGAACGTTCGAGATTCTAAACTGTCGTCAGCTAGTGGTTTGTTTTGACACGTCCGATTCTGATAACAGCTCAGTGTGGCAGCGTATATGTATTTCGCCAAAATAAAAGTAAAAGAGCTGGATATTAATAGAAATATTCCTGACCGTGGCCTTGAAAACACCACGGACAACACGTTTCGTAAAAAAGTGAAGTCTTCTTATGTCCCGACCAGATTAGATTGTGTGATTGTTGTATTGAACGCTTACGCCGAAAATAATACTTATTTATTATCAATATTTTAGTATGGTTTCATACAATTGGTCTTGTCAGTACATATTAGATTGTAGCAGCATACTCTTGCTGACTTTCTTTTCTTAATTTATATAGCTGAAAGAGAACTCGCGCAAGTTTGTTAGCTAAGTAATTTATATGTCCATACCAAGATAGTCTTTTATCAACCATAATTCCAAGTAATTTTACACTCGGACCGCAGAGGCAGGTACCTTAGTGTACAGTAATGACTGTTGTGTAGAATGATTGAATTTCGAACTTAAAAAGAAAAATATGAGGCAGTGTTGAAGAAAAATCGTCGACCGGAGATGAAATACGAGGGGAAGTGGATTTCTCAATGTAATCTTAACCAAAGGTTAGTGTCTTGACGCTTCTAAAGATTTTGGCTGCTGAGTGCTTCTTCTCACCGAGAACGAATAACCAACGCACTTCAGCTGGGTCAGAAGTACATCAATTTCTGCTTGAGATTCACAGTAACCACGCAATTGCCCGTCGTCATCGATGCTGAACTCTTTCAGCTTTTCTCTCATTAGTCTCTCGAATGCTGAACACATAATTAGAGACAAGCAAACGAAAAACAACGCACAGGACACAAACACAGTACAATACACGATTTAAACGCAAGGAACGCAAAACACATCTAAACGAACGGCGCAGAGCACAGCGCTACCCTGTCACAACCTCTCGAAAGTTCACAAAAGTCGAATAGTCGATATACGGTTTATATCGTTTTCGATGTAGCGTGTATACGTCATAATGACGTCACATCGTATCCAAGTCCGGTGAACTTAGCATCCTCCGTTTAGAACACACTCCACTATAGACGCCATTTTGGAGGCTACGTATAGTGTTGCCATCTATCGGTACTTCATGGACCTACGGGGGCTAAAGTGGAAATATTCCACGATGTTTCACAACAGGCTCCGCATTTTTTCAGTCAATATTAGCAGAAAAAATACACTGCATTACTTATTGAAAGCCCTTTGTAGACGAAAAGAGTTGTTGGGTTTCGAATCGTGATTTAGGTCACTCCACTGTAAAAGATGTAAGAAGAGAGAGACAGACAATATAAATATGTTAAGCTAGGATTTCAAATGGTAAATTTGAGGGTGGGAAAAATAAATGAATCTAAAACAGTAAATAAAACAGATAAGTAAGTGCTGGTATGAGAGAAGATGGAAACATGAAAGGGGACCAAGGTAGATGGAACAAGATACAGAAAACGATGAAATAGGCAGAAAAATGACAAATTATATGTGCAAATTATCGAACGAAGAATGAAGAGTAGCTGTAGACAATAGATGTACAACAAGACCGAAAATACTACAGAGGAAGAGACAAGGAGACTGCTGGTGTACAAACAATTACGGTGAAGTGCTCGTAGATTATTTAAGAAGAAGAAGAAATAGGGCAGGTAAGAACAGAAATAGTAGAGGTGGCTGAATGTTTTAGTGGAAGCGTGCGCTGTGAAGCATCGAGTCGGTTCTGACTTTACGTGATATGATTTAATATCTCCCTTAAAACATTCATGGATTCTGCGCTGTTGCTTCGTTCTTCCGAGGACATTGTAGTTGTACCTCTGATGTCGTCCATCCAAACTCTCCTTTGTTAGGTACATATTTACGGGGTTAAGAGTTCAGGATATCCACAACAAAAAGAGGATACATACATCAAACAGAATAGGGAAGATACGCAGAAAAAAACAGTGCGATCGATGAAACCAATCGAATATAATTCGAAAAATATCTGAGCATCTGTAGGAAATATGGCTAACATGCATTCATAACACTTCCGGTTATAAAATCACACCCAGAGGAATGAAAAATGTATTAATACACCCAATACACAAAAGGAGGAGAAACGTTGGAAGCTAAGACATATGGAAAAATTATTTTATCGAGTAGGGTCTACAATTCATCTAAAAGCCTAATGAACGTAAGAATCTTCGCAGACAATTACGAGTAGCTTCACCAACAAGCAGAAATTGCGAGACGCACAGTATTTGTGGCGTTCAGATGAAGCCCATATTTGGTGGATTCGCAGTTAACTTATACCCTATAAACGTATGCTGTTTCTAGGCACCAGCATGTTGAATCTCTCTGGAACACATAGTTATTGGCACGATTTGTTGTAATAACGTTGACGGAAAACATCATGTGGTGGTTAAATAATTTTCGAATCGTTACACGCAGAATTGCGTTGGCTTTTTTTTTTTGTTTTTTTTTTTTTATGCGGAGGGAGGGGGTGGGGGAGTGTGTCATGGTGCTCAGTTCCTATTTGAGCTAGGAACACTGGGTAAAAGACCCGATATAAGCACCGTGCTTTAAAAAAAAAAGTATACCGGATCAGACGTTGCCCGAATCAACAAAAATCTACATCGGTTACCAAGCTGTGGCAGCTACTGTCAGAATTATGGTAGGGTTGAAACTGGGAACCAGAGTGAAAAATGCTCCTTTCATAGCATAAAAAAGGGGAATATATGCCGGCCAGAGTTAGGGATATAAAGAAGGTTACTAGCTTCTCGACGTATCGCTTTCAAAGACATTTAAATCAAGACTTCTTGACATATTCTCGCTTTTTTACGAGCTAACCATAATTCCCCATCTCAATGAGCTCTCTTAGCTGCAAGGTGTTGGCACACCTGCACCTTGCAATTTGTTGACTGAAGTCGCGGATCCCATCCCTAAGATTCATCAGTCATAGTAAACCATGTATAATATAATAAGCAACTTCAATGACACGTTGTGCCGTATTGCACGACATGACAAATGCCATGTTACTGCTATGATAGCATGCGTCATGTTATACTACATGACATCGTATAATATGTTCCTGTAGTTGACAAGGTTCATTGTACAATATGACATGGGTACTAATACCAACAAGTGAAAAGGGGCAATATGTCAAGATGTTTTGATTTAAATGTCTCCGAAGCTGGCATGTAAGTCAAAAGCTAATTCCCCTCTTTTACATCCCTAACTCTGTCCAGAACATAATCACCGTTTTTTGTTATGATAAGAGCATGTTTCATTCGGGTTTACTTATTTATTTGTTTAACTCACATGTTGTGAAATTACACCAAAGCAACGGCACATTCAAGATTCATCAAAAACTTGTCGTTTTTGGTAGGATTTGCATTAATTAACTGTCAGTTAATATTTATGGCCGATTAAAGCCTGTGGAAGACTGTAAGATAAAATACAAGGTCGCTCACAGCAGAACCCAGTGTAGCGTAGTTAGTAAGGGCACGATGTTACAGAACAGCGAGTAGTGGGTTAGCTTCCTGCTGTATCAGGGGCATTTTTATTAAATTAATTAAAATGATGTCTTTAATATTTGATGTCAGGTAAATATAAGTTCGGTCTTAGTCAGGAAGGTCTTCATTCGATTTTGTGATCTTTCATTAAGTTGATGTCCTCAATGATTGGATGTGGAACACTCTTTGCTGTCTTATAACATGTTCATTAAGTTGATGTCCTCAATGATTGGATGTGGAACACTCTTTGCTATCTTATAACATGTTCATTAAGTTGATGTCCTCAATGATTGGATGTGGAACACTCTTTGCTGTCTTATAACATGTTCATTAAGTTGATGTCCTCAATGATTGGATGTGGAACACTCTTTGCTGTCTTATAACATGTTCATTAAGTTGATGTCCTCAATGATTGGATGTGGAACACTCTTTGCTGTCTTATAACATGTTCATTAAGTTGATGTCCTCAATGATTGGGTGTGGAACACTCTTTGCTGTCTTATAACATGTTCATTAAGTTGATGTCCTCAATGATTGGGTGTGGAACACTCTTTGCTGTCTTATAACATGTTCATTAAGTTGATGTCCTCAATGATTGGGTGTGGAACACTCATTGTTGTCTTATAACATGTTCATTAAGTTGATGTCCTCAATGATTGGTTGTGGAACACTCTTTGCTGTCTTATAACATGTTCATTAAGTTGATGTCCTCAATGATTGGATGTGGAACACTCTTTGCTGTCTTATAACATGTTCATTAAGTTGATGTCCTCAATGATTGGATGTGGAACACTCTTTGCTGTCTTATAACATGTTCATTAAGTTGATGTCCTCAATGATTGGTTGTGGAACATTCTTTGTTGTCTTATAACATGTTCATTAAGTTGATGTCCTCAATGATTGGGTGTGGAACACTCTTTGCTGTCTTATAATATGTTCATTAAGTTGATGTCCTCAGTGATTGGTTGTGGAACATTCTTTGTTGTCTTATAACATGTTCATTAAGTTGATGTCCTCAATGATTGGATGTGGAACACTCTTTACTGTCTTATAACATGTTCATTAAGTTGATGTCCTCAATGATTGGGTGTGGAACACTCTTTGCTGTCTTATAACATGTTCATTAAGTTGATGTCCTCAATGATTGGTTGTGGAACACTCTTTGTTGTCTTATAACATGTTCATGGGCACTAAATTTTTTATTTGTGCATCAGCATACACTGACGTGACAAAAGTCATGGTATATCATCTGATAACGTGTCGGGCCTCATTCCTTACCTTATAAGTGCACTAAATTTTCAGCAATCTTCTGTAGCACTACATCTAAATTGCTCCGATTCTCTTCTGTTCTGGTTTCCCATACAATCCACGTTTCACTACCACACAACGCTTCAAACGTACATTCTCAGGAATTTCTTCCTCAAATTAAGACCTATATTCGATACTAGTAGACTTCTGTTGGCCAGAAATGACCTTTTTGCCAGTGCTAGCCTACTTTTGATGTCCCCCTTGTTCCGTCTGTCACTGGTTATTTTGTTGCCTAGGAGCAGAATTCCTCCATCAGTCCTAATGTTAAGTTTCTCGCTGTTTTCATTTCTGCTGCTTCTCATTACTTTAGACTTTCTGCGATTTGCTCTCATTCCATATTCTGTACTCATTATACTACTCATTCCATTCAGCAGATCATGTAAGCCTCCTTCACTTTCAATCAGCCTAGCAATGTCATCAGTTAATCTTCTCATTGATATCTTTTCGCCTTTCTTTTATTTTCATCGCAGACTGAACGGTAGGTGTGAAGGGGTACACCCCTGTTTTACACCCATTTTAATCCGAGCGCTTCGTACTTGGTCGTCCACTCATGATTCCCTGTTGGCTCTTGTACATATTGTGTACTACCCGTCTCTCCTTATAACTTACCCCCATTTTTCTCAGAATTTCGAACGTGTTGCACCATTTTAGACTGTCATACGCCGTTTCCACGTCGACAAATCGTATGAACGTGTCTTGATTTTTCCTTAGTCTTGCTTCCATTATAAACTGCAACGTTAGAATTGACTCTCTGGTACCTTTAACTTTCCTAATGCCATACTGATCTTCACTTAACATATCCTCTATTTTCTTTCCATTCCGCTGTATGTTTTTCTTGTCAGCAAATTGGATGCATGACCTGTTAAGCTGATTGTGTGATGATTCTCTCACATGTCTGCTCTTGCAGTCTTCGGAATTGTGTAGATGACATTTTTCCGGAAGTCAGATGGTATATCGCCAGACTCATACATTCTACACACCAACGTGAGAAGTCGTTTTGTTGCCACTTCCCCCAAACATTTCAGAAATTCTAACGAAATGCCATGCATCCCTTGTGCCTTATTTTATCTTAGGTCCTCCAAAGATCTCTCTAATTATGATTCTAATGCTTGATTCCTTGTCTCTTCTAAATCGACTCCTCTTTCTTCTTCTATCACATCAAGAATATCTTCCCTCTCATAGAGGCCTTCAAGGTACTCTTTGCACCTATCCGGTCTCTCCTCTGTATTTAACAGAGGAATTCCCATTTCACTCTTAATAATACCACCCTTGTTTCTAATTTCACCGAATGCTGTTTTGACTTTCTTATATGCTGAGTCAGTCCATCCGATAAGCTTTCCTTTTTCGATTTCTTCACATTTTTCATGCGGCCGTCTCATCTTAGCTTCCCTGCACATCCTACTTACTTCCTTCCTCATCGACTGGTATTTGTGTATTCCTGAATTTCCTTTACATTTTTGTACTTCCTTCTTTCATCGGTCAACTGACGTATTTCTTCTCCTACCCATGGAGTTACCTTCTTTGTACCTAAGCTTTTCTTTCCAGCTTCTGTGCTTGGCCTTTTTAGAGATGACCATACCTATTCTGCTGTACTGTCTACTGAGCTATTCCTTATTGCTGTATCTATTATCTTAGAGAACCTCAAGCGCATCTCATCATTCCACAGTACTTCCGTATCCCACCTCATTGCTACCTCTACAGCCTTCTATAATTGCGAAAGTGTTGACGGTGCAGGATTTTGTACAGAAAATGACCTCTAGATTATATACATAAATATTCGATGGGATTGATGTTGGGCGATCTGGGTGGCCAAATCATTCGCTCAAATTGTCTAGAATGCTCTTCAAATCAGTTGTGAACAATTTTCGCGCAGCGAGAATTCAATCGTTGTTTGGGAACATGAAGTCTATGAAATGGCTGCAAATGGCCTCCAAGTAGCTGAACGTAAACATTTCGAGTCAATAATCCGCTCAGTTGGACCAGACGATCCAGTCCATTCCATGTAAACACAGTCCACACCATTAGAGTCACAACCAGCCTGCACAAGGCCTTGTTCACAACTTGGGTTCACGGCTTCGTAGAGCCTGCTCCATACTCTAAGAGTACCACCAGTTCTCACTAACCGAAATCGGGACTCATCTGACCAGGCCGCTGTTTTCCATTCGTTTAGGGTCCAACCGATGTTTTCACTAGCCAAGGAGTGTGACTGCAGCTGCTAGCAAAGGCATTTCTGTTTTACCGCATTTCCCTGATTATTTTTTGTATTGCCTACCTTCGTCGGTCCGGCGAGAGAACCGATTTCATAACCTTGACCCGAAGTCCCTGTAGCGGCTGACTCACAGCATCCGTCGCGCTTAGAACCCGACCACAGAGCTCTGATCGGTGGATTTTATCGTTAGACCGCCACGTGGCCCGCAGTGAAATATTGACCGTGACGCCATTCTCGATTCCGGCTTAGCCCTAGAGGAACCTTCTTTTTTTTCTGAACCACTCAAACCTAGCGGGGGGTTGGTGCTCTTTGGGGGTCACGGAGGCGGAACGCCTGCCTGCCCTTGCAGCTGCTTTGGTCGAACTTCAGCCCTCGATAGCCAGGTTCACGGTGCTCTTCGTGACATCTGCCGTGGAGTGGCGTTGTTTATGATAACTGTGGTGTCACCGCCAGACACCACACTTGCTAGGTGGTAGTTTTTAAATCGGCCGCGGTGCGCTAGTATACGACGGACCCGCGGGTCGCCACTGTCAGTAATTGCAGACCGAGCGCCGCCACACGGCAGGTCTAGAGAGATGTACTAGCACTCGCCCCAGTTGTACAGCCGACTTCTCAAGGAACGGTTCACTGACAACTACGCTCTCATTTGCCGAGACGATAGTTAGCATAGCCTTCAGGTACATTTGCTACGACCTAGCAAGGCGCCGTATTCAATTGATAGTGAGATTCTATTAATGTATCATCAAGAGCGATGTTCTACAAATGTGGATTAAAGTTAAGTATTCCAGAAGCTATGTACTTTTCTTGATGGCATTCATTACGTATCCTGTTTGAGACCTCTTGCCAGCCTGCGTGAGTTTAAGCGCGTGCCTTTCGGCTTCCTCTCATTGTCTCTAGGCTGTCTTGTCTAGACACAACAATAACACCTAGTTTTCTTAAGGTGCAAAAACTGTGACGAAACAGCCGCAAGGCTCTGCAGCTATCAAGCGAAAACTTACTGTGGAATTCATGCCTACTGATCGACCAAATAAGTGAAGCAGCAGGTAAGGAAGGAGGAAACGGAAACCAACTTCATTCTCTCAGTATGTGATGCTATTTTGATGAACACAAAACCGAGTAAAATTTACAAAGAACTTGGCAGTATGAGTCCGCTTATCAGTATGACGTCGCACCTCTCTGCTCACTACTGTTGATAAAATATCGACATGTCGTTATATTCCACAAATATCGATATATGTATATGTCGGCGCTGTCTCTTCTATGCATATATCGATATCAAAATGGCTATATCGAGTGCCGTTATTTTTATTTTATACAGGATTATTACAAATGAATGAAGCGATTTCACAGCTCTACAATAACTTTATTATTTGAGATATTTTCACAATGCTTTGTACACACACACAAAAACTCAAAAAGATTTCTTTGGCATTCACAAATGTTCAATATGTGCCCCTTTAGTGATTCGGCAGACATCAAGCCGATAATCAAGTTCCTCCCACACTCGGTGCAGCATGTCCCCATCAATGAGTTCGAAAGCATCGTTGATGCGAGCTCGCCGTTCTGGCACGTTTCTTGGTAGAGGAGGTTTAAACACTGAATCTTTCACATAACCCCACAGAAAGAAATCGCATGGGGTTAAGTCGGGAGAGCGTGGAGGCCATGACATGAATTGCTGATCATGATCTCCACCACGAGCGATCCATCGGTTTTATAATCTCCTGTTTAAGAAATGCCGACCATCATGATGGAAGTGCGGTGGGGCACCATCCTGTTGAAAGATGAAGTCGGCGCTGTCGGTCTCCAGTTCTGGCATGAGCCAATTTTGCAGCATGTCCAGATACACGTGTCCTGTAACGTTTTTTTCGCGTTCAACCGTTTCTTCGCTCACTGCAGGCCGACCCGTTGATTTCCCCTTACAGAGGCATCCAGAAGCTTTAAACTGCGCATACCATCGCCGAATGGAGTTAGCAGTTGTGGATCTTTGTTGAACTTCGTCCTGAAGTGTCGTTGCACTGTTATGACTGACTGATGTGAGTGCATTTCAAGCACGACATACGCTTTCTCGGTTCCTGTCGCCATTTTGTCTCACTGCGCTCTCGAGCGCTCTGGCGGCAGAAACCTGAAGTGCGGCTTCAGCCGAACAAAACTTTATGAGTTTTTCTACGTATCTGTAGTGTGTCGTGACCATATGTCAATGAATGGAGCTACAGTCAATTTATGAAATCGCTTCAATCATTTGTAATAGCCCTGTATTGTACTTTTTAACAATTTTCGGTAAATATTTGATGATGTACTTTTGAATTTCTGGTAGATCATTATTTTACTTTCACTGTGTGAATGAGTCTTACTATTTTTGAGGTTTCATCCCGTCCAATCTTTCTCTTCGACGTGGCGCATAAGATGTCCGACTATGCTGGGGAGTGGCGGTGTGAATGGAATAACAATATTTCCGATGTGAAGAAACAGCACACCAGCTATTTCTTGACATCGGAATTCTTCAAAAACAGTTGCTGAAAACTATGAACAACAATCTAAATGGCAAGACTGGTCTTTGCGGCGGACACAGTAGGAAATGCTGACGTAAACGGCGCTCGGCTCTATCTACGGGAACTGTAACGTTTAGCTTCACCACGCAATTTTGGCGCTGCAGGTACTACGTCGCCGGCGTTGTCAGAGTTGAAAAGAAAAAGGGATAAACTTCCTTTATGTCACGTCTATGGTAACAAATTTTTTGTCATCAGACTACCAGCTTTGCTCTGTAATGACCATCTTCAGATCTGTTTTTAAAAACATGTCCTAATAGCCATAGCCATAGCGACTCCACTATATTAGGACATGTTTTTATAAAAAAGATCTGGAAATGGTCATTACAGGCCGAAACCGGTAGTCTGACGACAAAAAATTTGACCATAAACATGACATACAGGAAATTTATTCTGTTTTCGGGCCACTGTTCAGTTCGCGACCATATCGCAGCTTGTGGAAAGAAACAGGGCAGCCGACATGAACTGTTCTGGACAAATCCGATATGTGACTGACAGACCCATTGGACAGTTTTTATTGTGCCATTTGCATGCATTTACCATTGGTAGCGAAGTGGTAGCGTGAACGTGCATCGTTTTCCTTTCACTACTTGCTCGAATGGGGATAGGAAGGCTGCTACCTTGTTGACGTAGAAAATATCTAATAATAAATCAGTTCTTAAGTATGCAGCTCTAAAGTCAGCAGTATATTTACAATATGCAGCCGATACTTTTATAGGCTAGTACATCGATATTTCTTCCTCGATGCATCGATATTTTTTGAAATGTGCAGACCCGGTAGCTATATTTTTTTTTAAATATCGATATACCGGCTTCTCGAAATTTTTTCAGAATATAAGCAGTGGCCATGTGACCTGGATGAATGCACTGATTCGGTTAGGAAGGGTGTCATAAAGCCGATGTATCCTCTCCCAAGGCAAGCTGGGCCATTAATGTTGGAACTTCCCTGTGTGTCCTGGGACGGAGGTGGCGTCCGAGCTGGTACCATACGTATTGTATCGGCGATAAATGAGATTGAGATACATGCGACTGTGTGGACCACCGTTGTCCTGTTGAAGAGTAGCACCACGATACAGTTGCATGAATGAGAATTTGATGAATGAGAGCGCAGGATTCCCGTAATGGGTAGCGTTGGAACTGCGGCTGAGCTCAGACTAACGTTACGTGGTGAAATAGAATGTTGCAGGGAGTCAGTTACTCGTTCTCGGTTGGCTGGCACAGATGCGAAGACATTACCATGTGCTTGGTATGCAATGCGGAGACCCTCCCTTGTGCGGATCAGACGCGTTCGACCGGAACCTTGATGATGGGTATAGCTGTCCTCACATACCCGTGCACTTCGACATCGGGTCACTGTCGCATCCGAATATCCGAGAAATCTGGATATTGCACGATTCGACCAGCAGGACAAAAGGAGACCCACACTGAGGCCCATTCTAAATAAATTCAGGTGCTGATAACGCTGACTCACACGGGTACCGGTACCTCCGTGTCCTTCGCAGTGTTCACGCAACATCTGATACTGATCACGCCACTTATGTACACTACCATGATTCTCTGGTGGCCGTTCTGCCTCTTATAGAGAGTTGTAACTCGTTTAACGACTTACATGCCCGCCCCGTGTCTATACATACGACCGTATCTTCTGGCTGTTTCAGTTCTTCCGCCCGCATCTCGTGGTCGTGCGGTAGCGTTCTCGTTTCCCACGCCCGGGTTCCCGGGTTCGATTCCCGGCGGGGTCAGGGATTTTCTCTGCCTCGTGATGGCTGGGTGTTGTGTGCTGTCCTTAGGTTAGTTAGGTTTAAGTAGTTCTAGGGGACTGATGACCATAGCTGTTAAGTCCCATAGTGCTCAGAGCCATTTGAACCATTTTTTTTTTTCAGTTCCTCCTGTCAGGCTTTGTAAAAGTCGTTATATCACAAACCACACGAAAACATTAACTCAGTAACTGAAAATAGTAGTGCAACACTCCATTGAACGTTATTGAATTCGGCTGCTTAAGGCTGATTCATATTAGACGCCAACGGAATATAACGGACCGAAACGTAAGATGACGTTACCGTTAAATGGTGGTGTTCCCACGACGTCAGTTCGCTTACTCCTCAACCGAACGTTGAAAGTGGGGCTTTGAGATACAATCCTTGACGTAAAAAGTGAGATTATGGTATTATGCTAAGCTGCTGTGAAGTGAAACTACATTTCTAAACATCGACATTTATTTGCTAGCAAATACATACACTGAAGCGCCAAAGAAACTGATAAACTGATATAAGTATCCGTATCGAAATACAGACATATGTAAACAGCCAGAACACGGCGCTGCGGTCGGTAACGCCTATGTAAGACAACAAGTGTCTGGCGCACTTGTTACATGGGTTACTGCTGCTACAGTGGCACGTTATCAAGGTTTGAGTGAGTTTCAACGTGGTGTTATAGTCGATGGGACACACCATCTCCGAGGTAGCGATGAAGTGGGGATTTTCCCGCACGACCATTTCACGAGTGTACGGTGAATATCAGGAATCCGGTAAAACACCAAATCTCCGGCATCGCTGCGGCTGGAAACAGATCCTGCAAGGACGGGACCAAACACGACTAAAGAGAATCGTTCAACGTGACAGAAGAGCAACTCCTCCGCAAATTGCTGCAGATTTCAATGCTGGACCACGAACAAGTGTCAGCGTGCGAACCGTTCAACGAAATATCATCGATATGCGCTTTCGGACCCGAAGGCCCACTCAAAACTTTACGCCTGACCTGGGCACCTCAACACCGACATTGGACTGTTTATGACTGCAATCATGTTGCCCGTTCTGATGAACTCCGTTTCAAATTGTATAGAGCGGATGGACGTATACGGGGATGGAGACAACAACGTAATTAATCCATGGACCCTGCATGTCAACAGGGGAATGTTCAAGCTGGTGGAGGCTCTGTAATGGTGTGGGGCGGACGCAGTTGGAGTGACTTGGGATCCCTGATACGTCTACATACGAATCTGACAGGTGACACGTACTTAAGCATCCTCTCTGGTCACCTGCGTCTATTGATGTCCATTGTTTACTCCCACGGACTTGCGCAATTCCAGTAGGACCATGCGACACCCCACACGTCCAGAATTGCTACAGAGTTACTCCAGGAACACTTGTCTGAGTTTAAATACTTCCGTTTGCCACAAAACTCCACAGACATGAACATTACTGAGCTTATCTGGGATGTCTTGGAACGTGCTGTTCAGAAGAGATCTCAACCCTCTTGTACTCTTAAACGGATTTACAGACAGCCCTGCAGGATTCATGGTATCAGTTCCCTCCACCACTACTCCAGACACTAGTAGAGTCCATGCTACGTCGTGTTGCGGAACGTCTGTGTGCACGCGGTAGTGTTACAGGATATTAGGCAGGTGTATTAGTTTCTTTGACTCTTAGTGTATATGTTGTTGTTGTTGTTGTTGTTGTGGTCTTCAGTCGTGAGACTGGTTTGATGCAGCTCTCCATGCTACTCTATCCTGTGCAAGCTTCTTCATCTCCCAGTATCTACTGCAACCTACATCCTTCTGAATCTGCTTAGTGTATTCATCTCTTGGTCTCCCTCTACGATTTTTACCCTCCACACTACCCTCCAATGCTAAATTTGTGATCCCTTGATGCCTCAAAACATGTCCTACCAACCGATCCCTTCTTCTAGTCAAGTTGTGCCACAAACTTCTCTTCTCCCCAATCCTATTCAATACCTCCTCATTAGTTACGTGATCTACCCACCTCATCTTCAGCATTCTTCTGTAGCACCACATTTCGAAAGCTTCTATTCTCTTCTTGTCCAAACTAGTTATCGTCCATGTTTCACTTCCATACATGGCTACATTCCATACAAATACTTTCAGAAACGGCTTCCTGACACTTAAATCTATACTCGATGTTAACAAGTCCTCTTCTTGAGAAACGCTTTCCTTGCCATTGCCAGTCTACAATTTATATCCTCTCTACTTCGACCATGTAATAGCACAAAAAACAATGTTTACATTATCCATTACTAATTACCGTCAGAAATATTATTTTTCTCTGCCAATAAAGCTTTTACAGTTAAAAGAGGTTGTTTATTGAAAAATGCCTCTTCAGTTTATATTCTTATTTACACACAATATGGGCGTCAGCTGTGTTCAGTTTTTGTGAAACCGAAACTAGTTTTCATTTTCTTGTTGAAGAAGACTTAATGTAAAAAACGCTCAAGACGACGTGGAACATTTGCTGTGTACCACGAAAAGTAAGCCGTGGAACATTTGCTGTGTACCACGAAGAGAAAGCCGAATAAAAAAACCAAAGGCTAAGAAATCGAAAAATCACTAGATCCACTCTTCTAAGACGAATGAGGGCGGCGAAAACAGGTTAAGTTTCGACGTCAGCAGACACCGACACCCTTCCCCTCAAACAGCATTAACTTTCTTCCCGTTCTCTTCCGTTTGCGCTGTTTGAAATGCATTTTGGAATGCTTTGCTTTTACTTACGTCCCGTTCCGATCCGTCACGTATAAAACTACTTTTGCTGAGAAAACTGAAGAAACAAATAAAATTGAACATTTCCATGGTTTTCTGAGCAATACTGCATCTGCGATCACTCTGAAATGATATGTTCTCTGGCAATTGTCACAAGACGTGCGTAGTTCGTTTTTAAACGGTAATCAGTATTCGTGATCCATGTCCTCCACATCAAAATGGTAGGTTAAGCTTTCCTCGAGCTTCTGTTTTGCTTTATGTCCGCCAAAACATCCTTTCTCAAGCTTCCTCATGACTGTTATCAAGAAAATAAGTCTTTAGTCTTTGTTACAGTTTAAGAATCATCTGGCGCCACATTTAAAAAAAATTAAAAAAAGCTGCTTACAAATACTGAACCTGTCAACCAAGTTTTCCGTCTAATGGATACGGTAAAAGAAGTCCTACGAATACTACACACTTTTTGATTCTGGCAACGGTGTTTTTTTATATTCTCTTAGTGCAAGATACAAGTACACGTGTCACGACTCCTTTTTTAATGCCTCGTGTGGGGAATCTAAACAGGCTTAATCTCAACGGTATGAGAAACCTGGAGGTGTTTGATGTCACTCACTCGATATGATGTAGAAGAAAGGTTAAAAAAAAGGCAAAGCCCCACCTGTCTGATCGCAGACGGGTCATTCGGTACCTGCCGACCGCCAAGTCATCCTCAGCCAATGGCGTCATTTGGCTGCGGTATGGAGGGGCTTGTGGTCAACACATCGCGCTCCCGGTCGTTGTATGGCTCAAATGGCTGTGAGCACTGTGGGACTTAACATCTGAGGTCATCAGTCCCCTAGAACACACAAATCCATGCCCGAGGCAGGATTCGAACCTGCGACCGTAGCGGTCGCTCGGTTCCAGACTGAAGAGCCTAGAACCGCTCGGCCACCCCGGCCGGCCTGTCGTCGTAGGCTGTGTACACCTTAGAGCCACCACTTCTCAGTCAAGTACCTCCTAATCTGGCCACACGAGTCTGAATGGGCCCCTTTCTAGTCCTCCCTCAAAGAAAAATTTCGTGGTAATATCGGGAACTGATCCCGTTTCCTCCGTATGGCAGTCACCTGCGTCGACAAGTCAACTGTATAGGTGGACTGAGAGGAAGTACTCAACTGGAAGGTTATTCTAATGGTAAGTGGACACTACAATATTCTATCAATATAGAGTGTAAAAGAAGCAAGAATGTCAATGATATATTGCTGATATTGTTAGTTCGTTAGTGGTGATTGAAAACATATTTACGATCAAATAACTCATATTTTTAGACTTACTCTTCTGGATAACAGTCCACTTGAGATACTTTTGTGATACATGCTTCTCTTCCTCTTTTTCATAAATTTAGATTCCAGGCAATCTTTTGCATAAATGTCTTACATGAGACTCCTTCCGGCTGAAACAGAAACATTTAGCAGTTGCTCCCAAAAAAGAGGATATCTGTCGTTAAAGAGTTAAACGTGAGGGAGAGAAAAGAATGCTACGAAAGATTCTTGCAGGATTTCAAGGGACTTGCAGAATTGCGGGAGTCGTAAATCGAGGCAGTCTTGGCATATATTATAATGGGGCGCATGAGCGATTTATGGATGACAATAACGGTAGAAGGATGTAGATCCCCAGGTGGGGTGTGTTAGTAGTTTTAGTCAGTTTCGGGCTTTATGAAATGTAGTAAAGAACTGAGCATTCTGTGTCAGTTTTCCAAAAAATGGTTACTCTTAAGTACTTTTCCGTGTTAGTCAGAGGGATGGAATGTTTGTAGATGGAGATGTGGAAATCTGAATGTGGTGTCACCGCCAGACACCACACTTGCTAAGTGGTAGTCTTTAAATCGGCCGCGGTCCATTAGTATACGTCGGACCCGCGTGTCGCCACTGTCAGTGATTGCAGACCGAGCGCCGCCACACGGCAGGTCTAGAGAGACGTCCTAGCACTCGCCCCAGTTGTACAGCCGACTTTGCTAGCGATGCTACACTGACAAATACGCTCTCATTTGCCGAGACGATAGTTAGCATAGCCTTCAGCTACGTCATTTGCTACGACCTAGCAAGGCGCCATTATCAGTTTATATTAAGATTGTTATTAAGGTACCGTCAAGAGCGATGTACACCAATTATGGATTAAAGTTAAGTATTCCAGAAGCTATGTACTATTTTTGGCTACTATAATCCAATGTACTTTGCACGCGTGCATTTCGGCCTCCTCAAGCTACACGATGTTGGCTCTTCTGCCAACACATCACTGAACGACCGAAAAACCAAATTCCCGCTTCGTTGCTTACAACTGTCTCTGCTCCGTTTATACAGCATGTTAGGGGAATAAGTTCAAAAATGGTTCAAATGGCTCTGAGCACTATGGGACTTAACATCTATGGTCATCAGTCCCCTAGAACTTAGAACTACTTAAACCTAACTAACCTAAGGACAGCACACAACACCCAGCCATCACGAGGCAGAGAAAATCCCTGACCCCGCCAGGAATCGAACCCGGGAACCTGGGCGTGGGAAGCGAGAACGCTACCGCACGACCACGAGATGCGGGCACGGGGGGGGGGGGGGGGAGATAAGTGCAGATATTTCTAGTGATGACTGAGGTAAGCTGGACAGCATTAGATCAGTATTTATTTCATTCGCTGACTAATAATGATGGCTGTTACGAGTATATGGTTTTATCGTTAGTACATGGCACAAGCAAGCCATTAACGTTTTTCAGTCTTCTGGCTGGTTTGATGCGACCCTCCACGAATTCACGAATTTCTCTCCTGTACCAATCTCTCCATCTCAGAGTATCACTTGTAACCTACGTCCTCAGTTATCTGCTCCATGTATTCCAGTCTCTGTCTTCCTCTCCAATTTTTACCCTCTACAGCTCCCTCTAATACCACGGACGGTATTCCGTGATTTTTTAACAGATGCCCAACCATCCTGTCCCTCCTTCTCGTCAGTGTTTCGCATATATTCCCTTCCTCGCCAATTCTCCGAAGAGCCTTCTCATTCCTTATCTTATCAGTCCACACGTGCCCCTAACAACCTGTATATTTGCCTTTCTGTGTCACGCGCTTGCAACACCCAGGCGATGGACAGTAATCACAGTCTTTTGACTCATCAATGTAACTCTCGCAGTCTTGAGCGAAATTTTGGTTGTTTCGTTCACAGTGCTCGCTAGGCCACAAAATTAATCCGTCTGGCAGAGGAGCGGAAGACGTAGTTCAGTAAATCCGAAATATTTTCTGTGCCTCCTAGTACGAATCCTGTTCCTATTTTACTCAGTCGTTATAGCCGGACCGTCCAGTCAATCAATAGTCCGTATCAGATTGCAGAAGATTTTTTCAGCCAGAATGGTCGACTTTTTTTTTTCCAGCAGTAAGATTCCAAGCGGCTACTGTAGGATCGATTGCCACCGCAGGCACCAGAGCAGCATATAAGATTTTGAAGAAGTTTTAACAGTCTGAAACACAGACTAACTCCCAAAACATTCAAATTATCGCGGACAGCATAGTGAGTTGTCTTCCATCGTATGATCCATACCTAATTAAAGAGATCTCACTCGCAGTGAAGGAAGGAACTTTTGAAACAAGGTGTTCCCTGACGTGCTAGCGCGCTGTGTTCTGATAATTTTGCGACCCAGAAATTAGTGATTATCCGAAAAAGGGAAAGGCGATGCCTCAAGGGTAAAAGTTATTTTCCGTTAGAAAAGTATAGGCTGCCGTCTCCCGTAAATTTCTTCGCAGTGTTCTTTTATAGCTGCTTCGGCAGCACCTCGCACGCTTGTTGATGTCTACCCAAGTTCACGACTGTGAACTTCGATTAATAAAACTTTTCTTTTTTTTTTTTACGATGAACGCGTAGCCTAGCGTGTTTGGGTTATGAAGGAGAAAAGTTTCCTTTACTTCTTCCATCAAAGGGGCAGATTACCCACAGAGCATGTTGTTATTACTGGAGGCTCCGTGTTTCTGAATTTCCTCTGGAATTCGCCGAGTGTTACGGCGGAAGATCACGAAGAGGTGAATAATGCGAAGCGTCTCTGGTTTCACGCAGACTTCTCAGGCGTGAAATTTCAGGCTGCCGAGGCAGTGATCTCTCCGGTCCTTGCTATTTCAAGAATCTGAGGCATTTCTAAGTCAACTGAAAGTGAAGATTTTAGAAGAAGAAGTCGAGAATGCCGTCTTCAGCATTGCTCAATATGTACACCGTGTTTCACAGAGTTTTGACGGTTTCAGATATGAATGACGCTTGTTAAAAACGAGATACAGGGACGGTGGCGCCGTCTATTGGTAGTTTGGAGTGTGAAGCTTCTTTCCACACACATGTCAGTAATCATGTCATACTGGTTGAAGCAACATCGTACGCTCGCTGTGGAGTGCTATTTTTGCTGCTGTGAATCTGTCGCGTGCGTACAACGTGCCTTTCGTAAGCGTTTCAAGATTCAGGCACCATGTCCAGTTCCCGCTCATAGAACAATATTTAACAGGCTAACAAACTTCCGTCAACTGCCACTGCTTCGAATCGAGAGACAACCGGCCCTCGGAAAACCGCCCGAACTCCTGAGAACATCGAACGCGTGCGTAGCAGTATTCGAGCAAGTCCTCGTCGATCGTTACTCAAATTTGTTCCCGACAACACAGCGCGACATGCCACACACCCAATAAGACCTTGGAAATTCTCCGTGAAGCGTTTGGCAATTAACAAACCCGTGTCGAATGGCTGCCTCCCCCGCCCGATTTAACTGTGCCAGACTTTTACCCATGCGATTATTTGAGAGCGCGAGTGTGCCCCGACCGGCCTAGACGCTTGCAACGGTTAAAAGATTCTCTTCGGAAGTCGAGTCCTCCCTCAGGCATGGGTATGTGTGTTGACCTTAGCGTGTTATTTTAAGAAAGATTAAGTAGTGCGTAAGCCTAGGGACCGATGCCCTCAGCAGTTCGGTCCGATAATCCTTAACGCAACTTTCCAACTTTCCATCACAAAATGACACAAAATGAATCTGGTGACCTGTAGCCGTGGACAACCAAAAGGTAAGGATACCTTCAGGAGTTGTTGATTCGATAATCATGTGATGGGGGTTGGCTTTTTATAAGCCATTATTAACTAAACAACAAAGCATAGCCACATATACATTATAACTAAATGCATAACTAAAGGCTCTGATATATGATACACGGATGAAGCACAAAATTTTACACTTTTGTTGTTTATGCTCTATTGAAAAATAGGTCTTCAGCACTACTTTTGAAAAGTAAATATACTCTTAGTCTTCCCTCGCATGGCGTTGTAAGAATTTACTGCTGTCAGTGCATACGTAACACATCCTGCTTAGTATTTCCTGTGCAACCAACGAACTGTTTTCTATTTTGCTGTTTTTCTTTATTTTTTTCGCTTCCGATTGAACTCACTACACCAAAATACATTTTTAAAGAATTACTTACAGTTGTGTGAGGTAAATAGTGTAATAATACAACTACGCCATTTTCCAAAATTGCGTAATAGAGCTAATACTCAACATCAGTGTCATAGCCTGTAGTCATACACGGCGTTTAAAAGTCTTGGCATTATACGTCTAGAGATGATATAATATGTCACGGGGAACGATGTTTTTATAGACAAAATGTTCGCCGACGCTTACTGGCGACGACAGGCGTGTTTTTTTTTTTTTGTATTGATTATGCCCCTCAGAAGCGGTAGGGGGGAGGTACTTCGCGTGCGTGTGCCTTGTACGTCGCCTATAATACAGTCATCTGCTCTGTGTGAACAGGATTGGGCCCAGCAAAATTATATTTGTTGATACGCTTCTAAAACATATTTTTCACTTAGAAACGCTCATTGGTAAGGTTTTCTGGTTGTGGCCGAGCGGTTCTAGGCGCTTCTGTCTGGAACCGCGTGACCGCTACGGTCGCAGGTTCGAATCCTGCCTCGGGCATGGATGTGTGTGATGTCCTTAGGTTAGTTAGGTTTAAGTAGTTCTAAGTTCTAGGGGACTGATGACCACAGATGTTAAGTCCCATAGTGCTCAGAGCCATTTGAACCATTTTTTTTTTTTTTTTTTTTTTTTTTTTTTTTTTTTTTTTTTTTTTTTTGCACAATAGGAATGAATGGATGCAGGTGATCAGACAGGATGCTTGGGTGTCACATGTCAGAGTCGTATCTAGACATATCAGTGGTCCCACACCACTCTGACTGCACATGCCCAGCACCATTAAAGCGCCTCCACCAGCTTGAACAGTCCCCTGCTGACATACAGGGTCCACGGATTAGTAAGGTTATCTCCATAACCGTATGCGTCCATCCCCTCGATGCAATTTGAAACTACTCGTCCGACCAGCTACATGTTACTAGTCATCAACAGTCCAATGTCGGTATTGACAGACCCAGGCGAGACGTAAAGCTTTGTGTCGTGCAGTCCTCAAGGGTACACGAATGGACCTTCGCCTTCGAAAGTCCATATCGATGATGTCTCCTTGAATGGTTCGCAAGCTGACACTTGTTGATGGCCCAGCATTGAAATCTGCAGCCCTTTGTGGTAGGGCTGCACTTCTGTGACGTTGAACGATTCCCTTCAGTCGTCGTTGGTCCTGTTCCTGCAGCAAGTTTTTCCGGCCGCAGCGGTGCCGAAGATATGATGTTTTACGGGGTTCCTGATATTCACAGTACACTCGTGAAATGATCGTACGGGAAAATCCCCACTTCATCTCTGCCTAGGAGATGTCGTGTCCCATCTCCCGTGCGCCGACTGTAACATCACGTTGAAACTCACTTAAATCTTGATAACCTGTCATTGTAATCGCACTAACCAGTCTAAACAACTACGCCAGACACCTGTTGTCTTATATGGGCGTTGCCGACCACAGTGCCGTATTCTGCCTGTTTACATATATCTGAATATGAATGTCCATACCAGTTTCCTTGGCGCTTCAGTATGTTGAATAAGCTTTAAAGAGCATCCACATTTAAAAAACTTCGGAGGTATTACTTTTCAGCATACCCTCGTAATAAATTAGAACGTAGTCATGACACAGTATATCTATATTTCGACCTTGTTTATCGCTACTGTAATTTCAATTCCTGCAAAATTCTTTTCATAGATACTGTCGGAAGTTCACTTCAGCAGTATCAGAGTTTTCAGAGTTAATTCACAGAACGTGTACCCCAGATAGCCTGTTTGCGAATAGGCGGTGGTTGTGACTTCCAATATATGTTAGCAAAACTGGGGACAATTTCTTAAAAAATTGCCCAAATGTGAGTAGGAATCGCACCCTAAGGGTTCCGTACAAACTTAATTACCTATATAGACAGTTCATCCAACCCATGAATCAAGAATCTTGACGATTTTTGCCTGTTACCGAAAGTGGTACTGATAAGATTTCGTTCCCGGTAATATCAAAACTTTCGAGAATGTTTACATTTTAAGACTGTAGTCGGATAACAAAGGACAAATTTTTTTTCGTGTCATACAGTTACAAACTGACACTTTACATATTTTTCCCATTACCTTGCTTCTTGCCAAATTTCATGATTCTAGGTCGACGATAAGTACCCTATAGATTTTGATGAATGAGTTTTTAGGTACTAAAATGTGTGACATAATGACCGTATCTCTTCACTGTATTGACTTAGAACTTATATATTACGCTGCTAAGGAATTATAGACCTCAGTGTGTGACATAAAATTCAACTTGATACTTCAATCCGGTCCGGAGAGAAACGATTTTGAACAATCGGACGGACAGCTAGACAAATAAATAGACTGATTGACAACGTGGTTATCCTGTAGGAGTTCCGTTTTTACAGATTCGGGTACGGAACTCCAAAAAGGGAAACTAAATACGAAAAACTGAACCACAAAATGAAAGCTTATGAAGTAAATGCAAGCAGAAGGATCGATATGGAAAGAGAAGGATAATTTTAAGCAGTTTTCAGGTTGTGCCCAGAGGTGTCTGTTATCTTCACTAAATGAAAATTTAGATTTAAGTATGGCGAATAAAGGGTCTTCCTCCCGAAGTAATCGGTTAGGAATAGAACGAGTAGCGGCAGTCTATCTCCAAAGTATCAAAGGAGCAGTGAATTTCATATAACTTCATCGCAATGTATTAACGTAAGAGACTAGAGTAAGCCACACCGATTATGACTGCGTCCCACACCGTTATTTAGTTTTCTTATTTTTCATCTTTTCGGTTTCCGTTTGTACTAATATTTTTTTTACTTTCTGTAGAACAATGATTTTTAATGTCGTTTAACAATGTGTTTCTCCATAGTCAATGAGTGATTTTAAAATCCATTATAAATCACTGCTCTGCGTGTTTTCGGGGCGAAATTATTTTTCTGACACCATATGTACTCTAAAGCGCCAAAGAAACTGGTACAGGCATGCGTATTCAAATACAGAGGTATGTAAACAGGCAGAATACGGCGCTGCGGTCGGCAACGCCTGTGTAAGTCAGCAAGTGTCTGGTACAGTTTTTAGATCGGTTGCTGTTGCTACAACGACAGATTATCAAGATTTACGTGAGTTTGAACGTGGTGTTACAGTCGGCGCACGAGCGTCATAGCATCTCCGAGGTAGCGATGAAGTGGGCATTTTTCAGTACGACTATTTCACGAGTGTGCCGTGAATATCAGTAATCCGGTAAAACATCAAATCTCCGACACGCTGGGACCGGAAAAAGATCGTGCAAGAACGGGACCAACGACGACTGCAGAGAATCGTTCAATGTCACAGAAATTCAACCATTCTGCAAATTGCTGCAGTATTCAATGCTGGGCCATCAACAAGTGTCAGAGTGCGAACCATTTAACGAAACATCGTCGATATGGGCTTTCGGAGGCGAAGGCCCTCTCGTGTACCCTTGAGGACTGCACGACACAAAGCTTTACGTCTCGCCTGGGCCAGTCGGCACCGATGTTAAACTGTTCATGACTGGAAACATGATGCCTGGTCGGAGGAGTCTAGTATCAAATTGTATCGACCGAATGTGTAACGCCGGAAATGCATATAATCCTATTTCCATCTATTGTACTATTATTTTTTTTCCTTGGTTTGTTACCCCAAGATATGACATTTCTGTCTCTTTATATATTGTAATTGTTTTACTGTTTGTATATATATATTTATACATTTATGTCGATGTATAATTGGTTTGTTTCGTAAATATTATTTGTATTTTTTCTCTGGGTCTTGCCTAGGGAAAACTGCTATCGAACGATTACATCGATAGGTCGTGTGAAGAATCAAAGTGTGTAGGATCTTTGGTAGTGTTAACTCTGCCGCGTGGAGCGCGGGAGAGAGGGGAGTCTGGCTGGAGTAGCGAGACGAGCAGGTGTGTTGTGTGACGCTCCCGCGAGTTGCCGCGCTTTCGGCGTTGGGCAGCATGTAATTGCGCTCGACTTGCGATGATAGTTTCTGACACGGTGTCGCGGACGGGAAGCATTAGCTGGCGCACATCAAGAGCCCGTTACGTCTGGTGACCGTGTCGAGAAGAAGGCGCGCCAACATCCAGCTTCTGCAACAGCGACGGCCGACAATGAGTGACTGTCGCCACCTCCTCGATCGACGGCATCGAACCTTCAATCAACCAGCAAGGAAGACTGGAAGCACGTCTAGTTTCAGAACTGTATGGCAGACCTCAGCTTTTCAAACTGTACCATTTTCGTAACTATAATTACAGCAACTTGCTCATTGTCCCAATTGCATTACCAAGCAGGGTCCCTTCCTTTTCCGGAACGAACCCGAGTGTCGTTGAAATTCAAACGCCAGCATTAAAATAATAATATAGCATTTCACTGCTTTAATTTCAAAGTTCAGTTAAGGTATTCATAGCTGGCTACAATATTTAGATTACACAAGCACGAATTAAGAGTGCGAGTTTTGTTACCGTATTTTAGCTTACCTGTGACTGCAGCTCACCTTGGTACGTACTAAATTTTACTATTGTTAATTGTTCAGAATCATTTAATTCAAGTACAAAGTTAAATCTCTTCTTTCTAAATTGCGTAGATTCAAGTAGCTTTTGAAATGATTGTTGAGGTAGTCCAAGACTAACCGTATTTTACTGAATTTCGATGTGCTTCAGAAAGAAAGCTCACTATTAACTTCAGTCACTAAATTAACTTTCGATTTTCCGGTTTTATTAATTCTTTTGCTAAACTAAGTCAGAGTGTAGCGAAATTTATTACTTCTGACAAACTTTCAGTTTTCACACTACACGTGTCAAACTTCAGTTGCCACACTTCTAGTGCTAATTATATGTGTAATAACCTTTCTTTTTCAGTTACTATAGTATTTGTCCTTAGGACTGGCGACCGTAATTTCCCCCAAATCTCAAATATCTAATTACCGCTAGTTAATTGTTAACGTAACGGCCGCACATTTACTTACTTTATTAACTTTACCCCTTTGCAAAATTAATTTCCACCAGTTTCATTTGCATTTTTCCTTTCATTTAGAGGCCGGCCGAAGTGGCCGTGCGGTTAAAGGCGCTGCAGTCTGGAACCGCAAGACCGCTACGGTCGCAGGTTCGAATCCTGCCTCGGGGCATGGATGTTTGTGATGTCCTTAGGTTAGTTAGGTTTAACTAGTTCTAAGTTCTAGGGGACTAATGACCTCAGCAGTTGAGTCCCATAGTGCTCAGAGCCATTTGAACCAATTCATTTAGATGTAACCCTTTCCTCCCTCTTTACCGACAGATTAACTTCGGTGACGATTGCTATTCCCAAATTTCCATTAGGTACACGCGGTTTAATTTTTCACTGTCATTAAGGTCGATAAGTGAGGGGGAGATTACAAATGGACGTGTAGGGGTATCGAGACGACCTCATGAATTCTTGGACCCAGCATTAGTAGCGGACTCTTCAAGCTGGTGGAGGCTCTGTAATGGTGTGGGGCGTGTGCAGTTGGAGTGATATGGGACCCCTGATGAGTCTAGATACGACTCTGACAGGTGACACGTATGTAAGCAACCTGTGTACATTTACATGGTTACTGTGCAGTTCACACTTAAGTGCCTGGCAGAGATTTCATCGAACCATTTCATTCAACTTCTCTACCATTCTACTCTCGAATGGCACGTGGGAAAAAGGAACACCTAAATCTTTCCATTCGAGCTCTGATTTCTCTTATTTTATTATGATGATCCTTTCTCCCTACATAAGTGGGTGTCAACAAAATATTTTCGCGTTTGGAAGAGAAAGCTGGTGATTGACATTTCGTAAATAAACCTCGCCGCAAAGAAAACCGCCTTCGTTCTAGTGACTGCCACCCCAACTCGCGTATCGTATATCATATCAGTGACAGTCTCACCCACACTACGCGATAACACGAAACGAGCTGCCCTTCTATGCACTTTTTCGATGTCCTCTGTCAATCCTATCTGGTAAGGATTCCACACCGTGCAGCAATTCCAGCAGAGGACGGACAAGTGTAATGTAGGCTGTCTCTTTAGTGGGTTTGTCGCATCTTCTAAGTGTTCTGCCAACAATGCGCAGTCTTTGTTTCGCCTTCCCCACAATATTATCTGATCACCTGCATCCATTCATGTCCATTGTGCATTCTGACGGACCTGGGAAATTCCAGCAAGACAATGCGACGCCCCACACGTCGAGAATTGCTGCAGAGTGGCTGCGGGAACAGTCTGCTTAGTTTAACCACTTTTGGTGACCACCAGACTCCCCAGATATGACCATCATTGAGTGTATCTGGGATACCTTGCAACGTGCTGTTTATTAGAGACCTCCCACCCCCTCGTACTCTTATGGACTTATGGATAGCAGAAACTTCCTGGCAGATTAAAACTGTGTGCCCGACCGAGACTCGAACTCGGGACCTTTGCCTTTCGCGGGCAAGTGCTCTACCAACTGAGCTACCGAAGCACGACTCACGTCCGGTACTCACAGCTTTACTTCTGCCAGTACCTCGTCTCCTACCTTCCAAACTTTACAGAAGCTCTCCTGCGAACCTTGCAGAACTAGCACTCCTGAAAGAAAGGATATTGCGGAGACATGGCTTAGCCACAGCCTGGGGGATGTTTCCAGAATGAGATTTTCACTCTGCAGCGGAGTGTGCGCTGATACGAAACTTCCCGGCAGATTTAAACTGTGTGTCCGACCGAGACTCGAACTGGGGACCTTTGCCTTTCGCGGGCAAGTGCTCTACTTCTGTAAAGTTTGGAAGGTAGGAGACGAGGCACTGGCAGAAGTAAAGCTGTGAGTACCGGGCGTGAGTCGTGCTTCGGTAGCTCAGTTGGTAGAGCACTTGCCCGCTAAAGGCAAAGGTCCCGAGTTCGAGTCTCGGTTGGGCACACAGTTTTAATCTGCCAGGAAGTTTCATATCAGCGCACACTCCGCTGCAGAGTGAAAATCTCATTCATTATGGATAGCGGAGTTCACGATGTCGGTTCCTTCCAGCACTACTTCACACATTAGTCGAGTCCTTGCCACGTCGTGTTGCGCGACTTCTACGTGCTCTCGGGGGTCCTACACGTTATTAGGCAGGTGTACCAATTTCTTTGGCTCTTCACTGCAAATATGTAGTTGGGTCGTTAAGATGCACTTTCTCGAGAAATGTACCTGTCACTACTAGTGCTTTTCTCTTATCCGTCATCTGCCGAATTGTTCTTCATTGTTATCTACTTTGGCAGTCTTGATTGTTAGCAGTAGGAGTGTGAACCAGTTTCTGGTCGTAGGCTGGCAAGAACTCTGCGCCTCCAATAGGACTATGGCAACTAAACCAGTGTGGTGACCAGACGCGCCGTTTTGCTGCCGTCTGACGTTTATCTCCCGCATACCATCGCGGGATATTTTGTTCGATGCCTTTAGCCCGCGCCGCACTATGACGTCGCCCGTTAAATATTTTCTTGTTAGCACTGCGCCGCACTCCGGTGATGGACTCGGCGGTGGCTCGTCGCATCTCGCGTCGCCGCTTATTCTGCCGACTGGCGGTGGTTTACGGGCGGCCGTCATCTCCACACCAGATGCCCCGGGGAGGCCGTGCGGGGAGCTCTAAATATACGGGCGGCGGGCGGAAACAGGCGCTGAAAGCAGACCGCTACACGGGTTGACGTTTTGGGGCCAGAGACAACAGTCTGTCGTTCCGATGCTCGGTGCCGGCTTTTTCTCGCAGGCGTTGACGTCGACACAACCGGGGACTGCCGAAGGTCTCCTGTAAGGAGACCCACACACTAAGTTCGCACTTTCAGAACCGCGCTACACAACTGGGGCTTCATTTCAGTTTTATACTACGAGAGCTATCAGAAAAAAAGGTCCGATGAAGTGCGAAATGGAAACCACAGCTAAGATCGGCTGAAGCTTCGCATAGTTGGTCAGCATCTCTAATATGCCCGTCGGTCATATGACGTCAGTCTTTTCGGTTCTGAGCGCACAGTAAGCACGTAAAGATGCCTATAAAATAATGTCTACCCCCTGTATGGTAGTGAGGCATGGACTGTCGCAAAACCGGAACAGAAGAGAATCGAAGTATTTGAGATGCGGTGCTAAGGACAAATGATGAAAATTAGATGGACTGATAAGGTAAGGAAAGAGGAGGTTTTGCGCAGAATCGGAGAGGAAACTGAAATAAATTAGACTTAACCTTACATAAGGAATTTAAAACATTATTAGCACCAAAATCATTTATTGGAAAGCACTGACAAGGAGAAGGAACAGAACGATAGGATATCTGTTAATACATCAGGGAACGACGTCCACAGTACTAGAGGGAGCTGTAGAGGGTAAAAATTGTAAAGATAGACATATATTGGAATACATTCACAAATAATCGAGGAGGCAGGTTTCAGTTGCTACTCTGAGATGAAGAGGTTGGCTCAGGAAACGAATTCGTGGCGATTTTTTTTTGGTCATGTCTACTGACTGGTTTGGTGCGGCCCGTCACGAATTCCTTTCCTGTGCTAACCTCTTCATCTCAGAGTAGCACTTGCTTGACGTATTCCAATCTCTGTCTTCCTCTACAGTTTTTGCCCTCTACAGCTCCCTCTAGTACCATGGAAGTCATTCCCTCATGTCTTAGCAGATGTCCTATCATCCTGTCCCTTCTCCTTATCATTGTTTTCCACATATTCCTTTCTTCTCCGATTCTGCGTAGAACCTCCTCATTCCTTACTTTATCAGTCCACCTAATTTTCAACATTCGTCTATAGCACCACATCTCAAATGCTTCGATTCTCTTCTGTTCCGGTTTTCCCACAGTCCATGTTTCACTACCACACAATGCTGTACTCCAGACGTACATCCTCAGAAATTTCTTCCTCAAATTAAGGCCGGTATTTGATATTAGTAGACTTCTCTTGGCCAAAAATGCCTTTTTTGCCATAGCGAGTCTGCTTTTGATGTCCTCCTTGCTCCGTCCGTCATTGGTTATTTTACTGCCTAGGTCGCAGAATTCCTTAGTTTCATTGACTTCGTGACCATCACTCCTGATGTTAAGTTTCTCGCTGTTCTCATTTCTACTACTTCTCATTACCTTCGTCTTTCTCCGATTTACTCTCATATATATATATATATATATATATATATATATATATATATATATATATATGACAACTTTTGGGAGATTTTGCGTGATTTCAAATTTTTGTATTTTATGTATTACATGTACAGATACGACTGATGCATGACAATTAAGGGACAATGGGTATGTTACGAATGATTTGATTTTCCGTCTTTCTTGACATTATGTGAGATAATACCAAACCCCGGTCTCTTCAAACAGAGGGTTACCAGTTACTAAACGTGCCAGCAGCAACTGTCGATAAGATGAGGGAATGTTTCACAAAATGGCTCTGAGCACTATGGGACTTAACAGCTGTGGTCATCAGTCCCCTAGAACTTAGAACTACTTAAGCCTAACTAACCTAGGGACATGAGACACATCCATGCCCGAGGCAGGATTCGAACCTGCGACCGTAGCAGTCGCGCGGTTCCGGACTGCGCGCCTAGAACCGCGAGACCACCGCGACCGGCGAATGTTTCACACTCAGTCCAATAGAATCAAGGGTCAGCGCAAGCTACGAACTTGGAATACCGCGGCGATCTGTGCAGACCGTGCAACAATTAAAACAAGAAGATTATGGATGATGCCTTCGATTTTGCATCAGAGATCAGAAGCCACGTAGCGCACCGTATTGTAGTTGCGCTACTACAGGCGCACCGTTGGGAAGTGTTGCATTCAGGTACAGTAAATGACTGGCACTGGACGTGAGCAAACATACTGTTGGGCGGTGTGTGCTGTCGCCACAGGCTCCTCATTGGAATCGCAAATTCACAAGCAATCTACGAAGCTATGACGCAAAGCAATGAGCAGAGAAAATAAATTACTGTTTTAAGTTTGTTATCTAAAGTTAAGTATATTTCAGGTAGTACTAGGTGAGTTCAGCAAGTAATGCAACAATTTTTTTCTGAAAGAATGTTGGTTTTATTCAGGATTCCAGGCCATATTATTCCCCACTCTTTTCGCTACAAAACCCTACTTTTTAACATAATCTCCGTTCAATGCGACGGCCTTATGCCACCTGACTGGGAGGGCCCGTATAACCGCATAGTACCTCTCTAGTGATCTTTGTCGTAACCAGCCCCTTGCTGTACCAATAACCTTCCCATCATCCACGTACTGCTTCCAACGGAGTTTTTCATTCATTGGGCCAAACAGATATAAGTCTGAAGGAGTTAAATCCGGGCTGTAGGGTGGGTGACGAAGAGCAGGCGAGTGAAATTTCGTGAGGTGCGCAGACTTGCGTTGTCATGGAGAAGGAGAAGGAGAAGTTAGTTTGCGTTTTTGTGGCGTCGAAGACACTGAAGTCTCCAGAGGGTTGCACAGGACGCTTCGGACCTGCTCGTTCACCATCGCGGAGAACTTCAAAAATGGTTCAAATGGTTCAAATGGCTCTGAGCACTATGCGACTTAACTTCTGAGGTCATCAGTCGCCTAGAACTTAGAACTAATTAAACCTAACTAACGTATGGACATCACACACATCCATGCCCGAGGCAGGATTCGAATCTGCGACCGGAGCGGTCGCTCGGTTACAGACTGTAGCGCCTAGAACCGCACGGCCACTCCGGCTGGCGCGGAGAACTTCAACCAGAAGAATTGCTTCACAGTCCCAGAAGACCGTCACCATTACTTTACCGATTGATATTGCGGCTTTGAACCTTCTCTTCGGAGGAGAAGTGGTGCGGCACCATTCCAAGGATTGCTGTTTTGTTTCTGTTTCTAAGTGATGAACACATGTTTCATCAGCGTTCACAGTGATCGACAATGAATTGTAGCGATCAGATTCGTACTGCTCATGCACTTCCGTACAGATGCCCTTTGTTGCTCTTTATGCTCCTCTCTACCCAGAGAGGAAACTAGCGGGCACGTACTAAGTAACCTGGTAGATGGACGAGTGAGACAGCACTACAGACAGAGTCCTCTACTTGTGCAGCGAGGTCTTTGATTGTGATTTGTCGATCACCTCGAATGAGAGTGTCTGTAGATTCTGGAATCTACAGAAAATTGCAGGAGTCACAACGGTCTGCGGCTGGCCGGCACGTGGGAGAAGGGACAGTTTTGCGCGACCCTGTTAGGATGATAACACACACCTCACCCAACGACTCACCGTGCTTTTGTTGGGTACCAGGTCTCGATAGACATTCTGCACGCGCCTATGAATATCTTCGATTGTTTGGTTTTAAACCAAAAGAAATTCAGTGAAAGCTCACTGGTTGGAATGCACCTCTCTGGCAGACGCCATTTTGAAGGCTACGTATAGCTCCAGAAATCGGAACTTTTGGAAATTACAGGGGCAGAAGCGGAAATATCACACCATGCCCCACCAAAATTTCCGCATGTTTCAACTGAACCTGAGCGAGAAAGAAACAAGTGTTACGTTACTAATTGACCGCCCCTCGTATTAATCCGTCAAAGCATACCAACTTGCTATCATTAAAGACTTAGCGCTTGCTAAGTTCCTGAAGGAAATTGACGATAGTCTTCTTTAAAGTAGCATCGAGCATTAATCTTTGAGATATAAGGAATCCGCCGAAGACTTTAAGACTTGTGGGCTATTTGACGTGGTAGTAATTCTCCTGTGAAACTTCCTGGCAGATTAAGCCATGTCTCGGCAATATCATTTCTTTCAGGAGTGCTAGTTCTGCAAGGTTCGCAGGAGAGCTTCTGTAAAGTTTGGAAGATGGGAGACGAGGTACTGGCAGAAGTCAAGCTGTGAGGACGGGGCGTGAGTCGTGCTTGGATAGCTTAGATGGTGCCGACACTGTAACTCAGAGTGTTCGCTCAGAGGGTTAGCTGCCCTCTGTAATAAAAAAAAAAAAAAACTGAGTTAATGGATCAACGACGAAGTGAAACGGGTGTCTTGCAACGTCCGCCCCGAGCAGATACAAAGAACGAAAACGAACAAAATGAGACATTAAAAAAAGACGATAGAGCGCTTGCCCGCGAAAGGCAAAGGTCCTGAGTTCGAGTATCGGATCGGCACACAATTTTAATCTGCCAGGAAGTTTCATATCAGCGCACATTCCGCTGCAGAGTGAAAATCTCATTCTGGAATTCTCCTGTGGTTAATATACTGGACGAAACTACCGTAACGTTAATCCGTAACAGTTCGGTAGTTTCGATTAACTGAATAAATACAGTGGACATACTTGTTATTTATTGCAGTTTACGGTGGAGGAGCAACTATCCACACCCCAGTTGCGTCTGACGATGTCTCCCGTAGCATGAGACAATCGTGAGAATCAACAATACGGCACAGGCTAGATCCTAATTCCCGGCAAACTGATGTCGCTACGTAATTATAGTCAGTGTTGAGATCCCTCTCAGTTGCACGTTTATGATTCCACGCCACACGCCACAACATCATAATTCAGACGTCTACGTCAATATCAGGTACCATTACCGAACAAATTACTCAGCATCATTACGAACTACTTGGCGACGTAGTAACTTTCCTCGACAACATTTTTACGCATTTAGCAAGATCTGATGATGGTCGATAGTCACCCATCCATTATTTATAAACTACTCTTAATTTTAAATCTGTGCCTGGACACTTTTCATGTCGAAGCCCTCATCAGTTTTCATAAGAATAGAAAGTTTTGGATCGCATCTGTCTTTCATCCCTATAAACTTTTTTCCGTGTATATTCATGATTACAGGATCGCAGGATCCGTACATGAAACATAAGAAGTTTAGACACATTGTGGGAGCAGTACAACGAGCACTGGGCCACAAATAGGAATAAAACGACACAAAAAATTCTTAACATGTTTAAAACGTACTTACTTTGTTAGTATTTCTGTATCAGATTTGAAACTGGACACTAATATTTGTCCAAGTGAAATAAAGTCAACCGAAACGAAGTTATCATATATTTTTTTAAGAAGCATCTAATGGCTTCTCTGGCCATATTTGGGCGACAACTAGTTGTGTTTACAGCAGATAAATAAGTATGGGACAGACAGCGGTAAAAGGTAATATAGACGCTAAAATATTTAGAAAGAGAAAATTGATCTGAAACAGAGGCTTTGTTTTCACATAAAACTATTACTTTAAAGAAAGGTGATCCAATAGTTTGCTACACCACTCAGAAATGGGTAACTTTACACTGTAAAAGGCAACACTTTTAGCGCAGCAGGTACGATAAGATAAGATTAACATGACATAAGATGTGATGGGTGATGGGTTCAATCTCAACGATATTATTCCATTAAAATAACTTTTGATTGAAGTAACATTATCTGAGAAACAATGGAAAATAATGATAACGACAGAAATTTAAGTGAAAATTCAATTAAAACAGTGTCTTAATGACATTAGAAACACTCTGTTGCGATTACTTACCAATAAAACTAGCCATGATTCTTTATTAAAAATGCACTCTGACCGTCCCAAACAAGTGTAAAAGCGACGGTAGATCAGGCGTGACTAAAGTCCTTGGTTCCATTTTTGCGTGCACAGTGCTGCCGTAGTGAAAGTAATTACGCGGGCAAGCGACCTATCGAGATAAAAAGTGAGTTATGGGTCCCTCTCCGACGAAGGGACAAAGCACGCAGGCGTGATGGAGTGCCGCCAATACAATTACACCTGGCCGATCAATTTGGCTGCGCTTTGGCGGATGGATTACAGAGTATTTTGAGCTCAGTACGTACATTCCGACGGTCAGCCTTTAAGCAAAGTAGGATTTTTCGTAGTTCTTTCTGTGAGCGAAACGCAAAGATTAACATAAACATAATTTCTAAATGTATGTTTCTAGATCCATATTGTGTTATCGGACGGCAATAATCTGTAGACGTAAAAATTCACAGTTCAGTAGGGAAGAACGTTTTCCGTAAAAGGCAAAGATGGAGGTTTCGTAGAACAGTATTCTTATTGCTTGTATAGTGCTGGAAGTACTGGGGATGTCAGATGCTAAATATCTTACTAAGGAGAAAAACACCCATGTATTCTCTTATTATTACTAGACAGATATAGTCGCACTGTAACCACATCAAATGATGGTGGCTTACAATTACCTAAATTACTTTCGGATACGAACGATATCCTTACCACAGCAATGTGCCTTAAAATCAAGCCTTAGAGTCACGGAAAATACAATAAAATGTAGCACAAACAAACAATAAATGCAGATAGCTGGAGAGGAAATAAGAGAACAGACAACTTCTTTTCTCCACAATAAAATAAGAAAAGGACTTTTGATAACAGGAAATTTCATTATAACGTGCATTCTGCACAATGAGGGGTTCATTACAGGTCGTACGTGACAGACTTACGTTGCAAGAAAACTTGCCTCTGCGCGAAGGTACAGCAAAAACGGCGGGAACTTCCGATTGGAAGCAGTACCCTATACTGTTCACTAGGTGGTAGCACCGTACAGAGGTGGGAACTGTGAATCCCACGGGACTAGGAGCGAGTTCATCGTAGTGGGAAGCATGTCTCCCACGGCTCACGAAAGGGTTAAACCGAACTAACCTAAGGACATCACACACATCCATGCCCGAGGCAGGATCCGAACCTGCGACCGTAGCAGTCGCAGCGGTTCCATACTGAAGTGCCTAGAACCGCTCGGCCACCACGGCCGGCCAGTCTTTGGGTTCGGTTCTTTCGTCGAGCAGTAGTTATTCGGAGATGCAGAGGCTTGCACAGGACTGAGTAGCATGGAGAGGTGCATCAAAGCAGTCTTCGGACTGAAGATCACAACAACAACAACATCTGTTTGAAATGTGGGCGTGTCGACGATGAACAGTATGTACTTCCCTGTGCCAAATGTGGTGTCACCGCCAGACACCACACTTGCTAGGTAGCTAGGTAGCCTTTAAATCGGCCGCGGTCCGTTAGTATACTTCGGACCCGCGTGTCGCCACTATCAGTGATTGCAGACCGAGCGCCGCCACACGGCAGGTCTAGTCTAGAGAGACTCCCTAGCACTCGCCCAAGTTGTACAGCCGACTTTGCTAGCGCTGGTTCACTGTCTACATACGCTCTCATTTGCAGAGACTACAGTTTAGCATAGCCTTCAGCTACGTCATTTGCTACGACCTAGCAAGGCGCCATATTCAGTTACTATGAATGTATTCTGAACAGATGATGTTGTGAATCATGTACCGTCAAGAGCGACGTTCATCGTTAATGGATTAAAGTTAAGTATCAAACTAATTACGTCCGCTTTCTGAATTCTCATTCTTTGTCATGTTCCAGACCTCACGTCAGTATAGTTCTTCCCTCCTCACGCCAGCCTGCGTGAGCTCAAACGCGTGCATTTCGGCCTCCATTCGTAACACCGTGTTGGCTCTTCTGCCAGCACAACACCAAACACAACAGTGGCGTGTCGTCACAGGCTGGGAACACGAGCCCCTCCGCGAGGCAATGCGACCGCCACAGGACGAACCGCGAATGCGAAACAGCCGTGGGGCTCTCTGCCGCTCTCTTCATTCAGAGCGAGCTGTGCCCCGAGATTGCCGGCAATCCTTCCTTCCTCTCGTCCTCGACGACGCCGCCAACGGACGCTTCCTGTTTCCTTCCCCTTATCAGGCACCCAATCTTCCGCCCGCCCGCGCCGCTGTCGGCCAATCCCAGAAGCCGCCGCCGCCGCCGCCGCCGCCGCCATCGCCTTTTCTAATCCATAGATTCATAGCGTTCTTTTCACTGCGCCGCTGCATTGTCCGCTTAGTTTCCCTATCTAGATTGCTTCCTTCTCCATCTCTCACTCTCCCACCCCTCCCCCCTCCGGTCCTTTCTCACCACTGTACCTCACAGCCGCTGCCACCCAGTACTACCCTAAAGCATCGATGCACGGTCCACTTTTTTTTTTCCTCGTTCCTGGCATTTCCATTCCCCTGTCATTGTTCGCCCCCCGTACTCGCGCCCCGCCCTTCATTTTCTTATTATTCCTTTCTGCCCCGCGCGACTCCACCTTAGCACATAGCTCACACGTGCCTCTCGTACGGCCAGAGATCTCCGACAAGACCCGTAAATAGCCTTTGTTGTCGGGCTCGGTAGCTGCGCGCCGCGGTCGCTCCAGTCTTGTTTGTGGCGGTAACCACTCTATGAGTACTTAACTGCGGAGCCGACAGCAGGATTCAATATCGCCGCCTCGGCCCTCCTGCCTTTCACAATGGCTCAATTAGCCCTTATCTCCTGGCCAGCGGCGACAAAAGGCCCATAATTCGGCCCGCCTAACGCAGTCACAAGAGGCGGCCAAATTAGATTCGTTACTGCGACGGCGAGAGCCTCGCGCAAAGGAACCCAGGCCGGCGCTCTTTCTCCGGAGAAAAGTGAATTGTGAATTCAATTCTAGATTCCCGTTATGTATTTTTGAATAAAAGGTATACAATGCGCTGCTCTTCCTCGCTCACCCAAGGGGAAAATTATACGTCTCTCTGCAGTTCCTTACGGTGAAGCACGATGGAACTTTCTTAAACGACCCTCTTCTTTATATTTTTTAATTTTTTTTTCATGGTACCATATTGGCTCATTCTACAGGGTGGTCCATTGATCGTGACCGGGCCAAATATCTCACGAAATAAGCGTCAAACGAAAAAACTACAAAGAACGAAACTTGTCTAGCTTGAAGGGGAAAACCAGATGGCGCTATGGTTGACCCGCTAGATGGCGCTGCCATAGGTCAATCGGATATCAACTGCCTTTTTTTAAATAGGAACCCCCATTTTTATTACACATTCGTGAAGTACGTAAAGAAATATGAATGTTTTAGTCGGACCACTTTTTCCGCTTTGTGACAGATGGCGCTGTAATACTCACAAACGTATAAGCACGTGGTATCACGTAACATTCCGCCAGTGCGGACGGTATTTGCTTCGTGATACATTACCCATGTTAAAATGGACCGTTTACCAATTACGGAAAAGGTCGATATCGTGTTGATGTACGGCTATTGTGATCAAAATGCTCAACGGGCGTGTGGTACGTATGCTGCTTGGTATCCTGGACGACATCATCCCAGTGTCCGGACCGTTCTCCGGATAGTTACGTTATTTAAGGAACAGGAAGTGGTGAGCCACATGTGAAACGTCAACCACGACCTACCACAAATGATGATGCCTAAGTAGGTGTTTTAGATGGTTAAAAAGACTCAAATTATTGACAGGTGAAGAATATGGACAGTGAACGGCACCGAAGTGATAATACTTGATATTTCCTTTATGGATTTTAACACACAGGATATTATGCTCATAGGCAGTAAATTGTTAGAGTGATTTTCGAAGGGAATAACTTCGAGGGAGATAAATCAGTTCAGAACCTTATTAATAGCCGGCCGGTGTGGCCGTGCGGTTAAAGGCGCTTCAGTCTGGAACCGCGTGACCGCTACGGTCGCAGGTTCGAATCCTGCCACGGGCATGGATGTGTGTGATGTCCTTAGGTTAGTTAGGTTTAATTAGTTCTAAGTTCTAGGCGACTGATGACCTCAGAAGTTATGTCGCATAGTGCTCAGAGCCATTTGCCATTTGAACCTTATTAATACAACTGGAAATAAATAAAGTGCTCCATTATACAAGAGGCTTGGATAATAATCGGTACAGCTTGCTGTGTAGCGCCGTGCATCGTGAGTTTGTGTGCGATTCACGCGCATTTTAAAACATCTTGCTTAACGCTACGCAAAGTGAGGATAGAGTAGTGTCCAGTTCTCCACCAACTGCACGGGAACCGGGGTGCCCCCAAACAAATACACAGCCAATCCGTTATCTTCGGAAAGAAAGCAAGAACCTCATACGTAAAATGTGACCGCCATACTACTACAAAAAACAGGAGGATCCATTCAACTTTGATGACGTTCATCAGGCCATAGTCCGGTGATAAGATTCGGGTGGCTTCACTCTGGGAAGAATCTTCCGATAATTGGGAGAGGACGAAGCGTGGCAAGTGTAGTCCAGTGGTTTCGTATTGCTCGCAGCGTTGTTTCACATGCATGGGGAATGTTCCGAACCAAAGGTAGTGCTGCCCGAAGGTGAGGAGGTAGTCGAACACGGTCAATTACAGTAGCAGATGACCGCTACGTCGTACAACAGCAAGAAGGAACCCAGGTGAAGGCTTGTACAATTGTAACTACATTTAACGGCACTGATAGGCAGGCAATCTCGTGTTCAACAGTGGCACAGAGACTGCTTGCGGGTGATCTCTCTGCTAGACGACCAGTACGTTCTGTCCCGTTGACACACGCATCTCGGCGGCACCATTTACAATGGTACCAAGTGCATAGGGACCTTTTTTTATTTTCTTTTTTTCTTTTTTTTATCCACTGCTACTTGCCATTAGACCAACTGCCTTTATAATATAGGTAGCCGTATTAACTACTGCTGGTCTGTTAGCCGTCACGTCGGTCACCCAACACTCCCACATAAAAGACCCTTCCACCACACCGAACAGACGAAAAGGCAAATCAACTCCCAAATATTCTTACCTGATTTACCGATGGGCGCTGTCCGTGGACAGCCGGGCGCAGGTGGGCCAGCGTGTAGTGACGTGGCAATATTTATATCTTGTTTGAAGTATTTTGATACTTGGAAAATAAAACATAATACGGTAAATCAGGTAAGGGAAAGTGACGGAGTAATTACAATTGTTAATAGGTAAAAATGTTCAAATGAAATGTGCCGTTCATCAACTAGTCCGAAACGGAGAAGCCTCGGAACACTCCTCGAGCGTTACCTCATTTGACCTAGAATTAAATGTAATGTAAGTATTTTATTAACATATAAATTTCTACGTTTTCATATAAATGAATCTAGTGTGTTTGACCAATAATGACACTCACGTTATACACTGACATTACATATCCAAACATCACTAAATGTAAAATTCCATATGTCCTGGTATAAGGGGCAGGGCTCAGAATTATAGTGTCGGGCTTTGGCCCTCTTACCAGCAATTACTATTCTGTTTCTACATCAAACAACTACTTTACATCTTTATCATTCCACTTATTGTGTACATTATTGTTATTTTTACAAGTTATGGTTTTGTTTTTTCTCTTTATTTTATTACTAATTTCACATCTAAATTCATTACATTTTTACATTTCTACTACATTTTTACTTCAGATTATCATGTTTAAATTCATTACGTCTTTCTACTACGTTGTACCATGCGTTATAAGCATGGCCCGTTACACTATTCATATCTGAGTGTGTGTCATTATCAATAGTGTCATCACCTACATCTTCGGTTGATTGGGTATCCCTGTTGTCTATGTCTGTGTCTCCAAGGTCTGTCTCTGACTTACTTTTTTTGTAACCTTGTAGAGATTTTGTCAGTTGTGTTATCTAGCTCAGTCCAAGCGGCTGGGTCTCTAATACAATTGTAAATGTTATCATGCCTCAAGTCCAGTTGTCTTGCATGTGTGCATATGTTCTGGGGTCCCAATGTCCCCACATGAACATGTATCACTTTCCCTCAGATTCCTGCGGTGTAAATGTGTTGAGTAGTGTCCGTGGCCGGTCAAAAGTGTTGTTCTCATCCACATTTAAAGCTGATAATCATTACATATAGTGGACATACAATTCATGGAGAGCTGTTACAGAATTGTAGATGCTCTCGTTTTTATGCAGTCGAAACTGTCTAGTAATTCTCTGTCCTATCTTTTGGCTCCATAACGTTCCATTCGCGCAAGACTATCAGACTGTATCACCCCCTTTAACGGACTCAATCACTATCTTCATTTCCTCATAAATCCTCATAATATCCCGCGTCCGGCCATCCTGATTTAGGTTTTCCGTGATTTCCCTAAATCGCTCCAGGCAAATGCCGGGATGGTTCCTTTCAAAGGGCACGGCCGACTTCCTTCCCCGTCCTTCCCTAATCCGATGAGACCGATGACCTTGCTGTCTTCCCCAAAAACAACAACAAACCAAAGTGAATCGTAACAACACTGTACGTTCTTTGATTACTGTTCAAGATTAAATTCCCATTTCCTTTCTGTGGAGAGGAATTCCGTGTTATTCCGTTGATCTCCCTGCACGAACTAGACATTGAGTGACTGGTGCATGAACGTGGAGCGCCGGATGACAGACTGCCAGCTGAGGACAAATGAGGTGCCTGGCAGGTCCCCCCCCTCCTCCTCCTTACGTGACGCCCCCTCCTCCTCCCCCCCCCCCCCACCACCGCCCTGCCAGTCGGTGACGCGCACCACGTCAGCAGCAGCCGGTTCCTCCCCTGCTGTCTCGGCCCCCACCGACACGTCTTGTCGCTCCCACATGCTGCCACCTTCCAATTTCTTCCTCCAAATTTCCCCCGGAATTGTCTTGTATCGGATTGATTTATTTTCATTTTCCAATAAACGAGTTACGAGGAATTTCCTCCTGCACGTCTCTCCGGCAGCAGCGGCTGCCCCTCAGATCTGCGGTAGCTGACTGACGCCGAGAAGGCTCGCAGAGTCGCGGAGAACTGCTTCGTGTGCATCTGCCTGCCAAGCACACAGTTTGTGGCGGGAACTCATTGTGTGAGAACAAACGTAGCATTAGAAAACTTTCCATTACTGAATGTCAAACTGATACTATTTGCATAGTCACAGTATACGATGCTCATTAGCCGAACTCAGTGCTTTACTTCGTTGCAATTCTTACGGGGACGTCAGGACATTGAATTTTAACAAAAGCAGGAAAAGTGTGGCTCAGTGGTAAATTGCTGCACTACATAAGCAAAGGTCTCGGTTTTGATCCCCAGTCAATCGAAGGATTGTTTCCTGCCACATTTCACTTCTTTGAACTATACCAGTGGTTGTTAATTTTAAATATACGGAATTGCACCTTGGTTAAGGATGCATAGATAGACCATTAGGATAAAATCAGAGAGATAAGAGCCCACACAGAGGCATACCGACAATCTTTCTATCCACGAACAATATGAGACTTGAATAGAAGGGAGAACCGATAGAGATATTCAAGGTACCCTCCGCCACACGCCTCAGGTGGCTTGAGGAGTATGGATGTAGATGTAGATGTAGCGTGGTATATAAAAGATGAAAACATGTCCTTGAGACGTAATGAAAGTGAAATCAATGACTATGAGTAATAGCACAACTGAAGTGTAGCACAACTTCAGCAACAAGTTGAGTAAAATATATTTACTGAAAGTGGACATGTGTCAACTAATCTTTTGCTTGCCTGTCCAGATTCCTATGGCGATAGATTACCTTGGCCACCTCTCACCCATTTATCATTAGCAACAAGGGCATACCATTTGGCTTCTCGGAACATAACGGCCGACCTGGCGTGGCGTTTACGCTTCGGGAGACATCTATGCATCATGGACAGAAACGTCCCTGAGCGCATACCGTGTAGAGATGGGGGATCCGCTCTTGAACTGATTCATAGAGTTGAATCTTTCAAAGGAGTGAACAATCAGTGATTCAGAAAAAAAGAACGGTAGCTCCAAACGTTTCCCACGGCAGAGAGAGAGAGAGAGAGAGAGAGAGAGAGAGAGAGAGAGTGAGAGAGAGAGAGAGAGAGAGAGAGAGAGACGGAGCATATCAGCAGCGCCTCTGCTGGTCACAGCACAGTGCACGCCACACAACACAGCCAGCGCCGGCCTCTGCCCTGCTTCTACCTTGGCTGCCTGCATTGTGCAGTGCCCCATTGGATTTTGTGTTTCACATATGCCGTGCCGTCTCTGTGCGTCGTCTGCCGCGTGCAGTGTCTGGCGCAGCTTAACTTCGCATCGCACTCTGTCGGCGATCGTTTCAGTCGCACGTCCTGCCCTCTGGGCAGTTGATGCGAGCAACAGGACAGAGAGCCACCTAGCGGATAACGTAGGAACTACTTGCAACAACCTGCTCGCAAGGGAACGGACGATTTGTCTCAGAGCGGGTGAGTGGTGGCCGTTCACCGCTCCCCCCACCCTCGGAACTCGCCCGCTCAACGCTCACCCCACCATTCTCAACTCTAGCCAGAGCGTTGAGCAAAGCATCTCAGGTGTCACTCTGGTCTCTGCGGTCTTAGCTCACGCAGTAATACAGCTCGCGGCTCGACCTGCTCGACTCGGTGCTTCTGCATCGGAGTTCGTCTCTACTGGATATTGTTCTTCGTAGTAATACCGCTATGTATATTACATTATTATGTTATGTATACATCATTTGTTTTTATTTTATTTTTATTTGTTTAAACTGATCAGATTAGGTTCCTGACGACTCCTCTTACTATAGGATTTTTATTATGAACACTCGAATTTACGCTTTAATTACGAGCGAACCGATAAACGTATCGCAAAATGTGATACACCAATATTTTCCTTGTTTTATTCTGCGTAAGGCTATATGCAGCACTTTCGTTTTACAGTCAAATTTATATATTTTTTTCTTATTCTGGTACGGATTTTGCGATTTTAGGCGTCTTTGGAAGGAAACGTTCACTTTAAAAATATATGGCTTGCGATGTATTTGTATGAGGTTAATGAAATTTTAATACATTATAGCCAAATATATTGTTAATGTAAATCTCAAGTTACAACATTTTATGATCACCCAAAAAACCACGATAGTGCAAAATAAATCAATAATCAAAAACTTTGTCATATCGTGGAAATTTCAATAAACAATACAAAATTCTTATTCATTATCTGTGTTACTTCAAAATAGGATCAAATAAGATCAAAATACAGGTATAGTACTGGAATAAACCAAGTTTAAAGGGCAATGTGCCTTCCATTTATTTTCTATTGTAAATGAGTGGTGAGTCATGAAAAAGAGCTATTTCATTTCAGGGAGTGAACAGTTCTGATCCGATCTCTGAAAAGAACAGTTTTGCCCATCTCTAATACCGTGTAGACAAGTGTGCTGGCCCCTGGGACGCGGCAACCCGGCGAGCCACCTGGCAGTATTTACGGGGCGGCGCCTCTTATCGGACGGAGGGCGCGTGCCTTGGGCAGCGGCCCGGGAGATTAGGTCGAGCGGCCGGCAAACAGGACATGCCCCTCTACAGGGGAGCAGCCTTACCTCGCCACCGGGGCGTGCCGCCTGCGCGAGGTCCTCCACTCCGCCCTCTACCTCGCTGAAACGAGTGAGATAACAGGTTCGTTTGAGCAGTTAACAGGAAGCGCCAGACAACAGGCTGTAGTGCGCATGCGCAGCTACGATGACGTAGGCAGCCCGTGCTTGGTGCTTGCTCTGCTCATACGCTTTTCGTCGTATTTCTGGTGGGGCATCACGTGACCATGTGTAGCCGTGCGGCCCGTGCGGCATGTTGTTGAGAGGACATACGGAATTGTACTTAGAGCAATTGTGTTATCATATCCCACACAGATAAAGGATGCAAATAAGGAAGCAGTTCTTGGCAAAATATCATTTCAAAATTAGACTCCACAGCTCGAAGTACCATAAGATTTTGCTAAGGGGTGACTTTGACAGATTTTTTTTTTAAATTCGTACTCTGCAATATTGTTATGTAGCATTTCCAACTGGTTTACATCTACACAGCACCGCAAAAAGCTTCTAGGATGGAATAAAAATTACTTGCAACAAAAAAAGAGAGTTTCTTGTGTAGCTTACACCGGAATAAAGGACAATAAATTTCATAACTATTTCAAAATGTGAAAAAATTAACATGGTGGTCAGTGAGGCAAAGAAACTGTACAACTGACAGTTTATATTCTATTCTACCAACAACTATGAAGCCATGTGGGGAGTTAAACCGATAAAACATGGTATGCTGCCAGTCTAAAATTTAGCATGGAATGGCATTCTATAAATTTAAGACGTAAACACAAATTAAGAAATAACTTCAGGCCCAGAAGTAGTACTAGACAAGTGACTTGTGATCGAAAAACACTTTCACAGAAGGCAGATCTATAAAATTCTGCTACAGCTGTCATTACATTTGAAACAAAATATTTAGTTCAAAACTATTGAGCAAATTTGCCTACTTAGCTTCAAGTCAATGTTTAGGTATGTTCATACGTATATAGAATTAAGAGATCTTACAGTGTCATAAAAGGAACAGGGCATCAGAGACTACTCCAGCAGCATCGGAATTTCATAAACCATACTAAAATGCTTCATTCCGCTCTAATTGCACATTTCTATGTCCGGATGGACTCTGAAGTACCTGATATTCAGCGTTTCATGTGGTTCTCGTGATACTAATTTTCTTGGAGGTCCAGTACTGAATTCTCATGTTTGGTTCTTTATTATGGTATAACGTTATTCGTCCCAGAAGATGAAAATTTGCACTTTAAACTGAACGAGGCTGAAAGTAGCCAACAGCGCGTAATGAAACACTTCGTTTCAACTAAACTAACTGCCTCAGCGGAAAAAAAAAATTAACTGAAGCAAATTTCTCTATAAAACGGACAGAAATAGCTTCACTAAGACATTGATGGTTGATTGCTAATAACGTGGAAATAATATAAAATCAGAAAATTGAAACTACTAACTTATTTTAGTCTTTCATGGTTATGAGAACGTATATTAATTCACATGATGGCTCCCAGCCACAGAAATCTGTTTTGTTTTCATTTGACGTGGGAGCTGTAAACGAAGACACGGCCACGGGTCACGTGGGGAAGGACCGCCCACTATAACTCAGCTTGCTCTGCGCATGCGCGGATCTGGCAGCTTGGGCGCGCCAGGAAAATTTCTCCGGGTACCTTCTGGCTGCTTGCTGCTACTGCTCGTACACCAAACAGCCACGCTCCAAGTAGCCAGAAGCGGGAGGAAGGCACTGCTCGTACGCGAATTCAGCTCTGCGCATGCGCACGAGCCCGCTGGCAACTGCTCATACGAACCTGATCGTCCTTTGGAGGTCCTACCAAGACACAGTGCCAGCTGCGTAGTGCTCATTCGCCAGGAATAAGTCGTAAACCTTCTTACAGGGTTATTCATGATCACTTCCGAAAGCTCGGAAGATGACTGCGCGAGAACTACGAGACACTAAAAGAAAACGACACCTGTTAGTGTATAAGCGTGTTGTCATATCGCTAGCTTAGTTGTGGAGTATCTTTGCGGGCAGCCGCGACTGTAGTGAGTCGAGCGCGGGACACGGAACTGTTATGTTGTGTAGTGTGTAGCTCTGCATGTGAGAGGCATTGTTAGTATGGAAGTTGAAGTGTTGCTACAAGGGCTATTATAGTAAAGTGATGAAATATGGAAATGGTTCAGAGGAAATTGCGTCAAGAAGTAACTTAAAAATGAGCAGTGCTGCTGATAACGTATTTGGGTATCCTCTCGTTACGTGTCGTACCGTACTGTATCAATCATCCGCGCCGTGTTCGGTCTCCCAGAAGGAACCAAGGTGAATCAGTAAAAATTAGTTACCAGAAAAGAGTGCAGTCAAGTGCCAGTGTCTCGTAGCGAACGTGAGGACGTGCTTTCGGTCATAGCGTTTCGCATTTATCAACAATCAGCCGCGCCGCGACGGTTACGCGCACGCTCGTACAAGGGTGAACTGAGAACTGAAAAATTAACTTTACGAACGATACAAAATTGTTAAGGCTTTCTGTGATGTCACCGCCAGACACCACATTTGCTAGGTGGTAGCTTTTAAATCGGCCGCGGTCCGCTAGTATACGACGGACCCGCGTGTCGGCACTGTCAGTAATTGCAGACCGAGCGCCACCACACGGCAGGTCTTGAGAGACTTACTAGCACTCGCCCCAGTTGTACGGACGACTTTGCTAGCGACTACACTGACGAAGACTTTCTCTCATTTGCCGAGAGACAGTTAGAATAGCCTTCAGCTAAGTCCATGGCTACGACATAGCAAGGCGCCATGAACCATTTCTAGAGAGAGTCTCACTTGTATCATCAAGAATGCTGTATACAAATGATGGATTAAAGTTAAGTATTCCAGCAGCTACGTACTTTTCTTTATAGCATTCATTACGTATCCTGTTTCAGACCTCACACGAGCCGGCGTGAGTTGACGCGTGCATTTCGGCCTCCTCTCTAAATTAGTGCGTTGTGTTGGCTAATCTGCCGACACAACACTTTCGTCGCCACTTGATGACAAACTGCCTATTGGCTACTGTCTGGGGTTCTTCGGCCAACGTTCATCTAATGATTTTTCTGACGTTTCGCCAGCACAAGTGGCTGGCATTGTCAAAGCTTCACCCTCCATTGCCGGTGGTGAACTGGAGCCGAGCTCGCGGTCGCAGACTATATGTACCTGGCCGATACGGAAGTTCTGGCTGTAGAGAAGCACTATCACACGCGCTTGTTCAGAGAAGCTGTAGAAATACAAAAACACGCGAACAGTTTCAACAAGAAAGAGGAAAGCCTTAAGGTAAACGGATCCTGGCTTCCTGTATTGCAGCGAACGACCGTCGCAGGTAGCAAGAGGAGAACCGCACCGAAAATGACCGCGGAGAAGCCATCGGACGTTGGCGCGCCAGGTACATATAGTCTGCGGCCGCGATCTCGGCTCCAGTTCACCACCGGCAATGGAGGGTGAAGCTTTGACAATGCCAGCCACTCGTGCTGGCGAAACGTCAGAAAAATCATTAGATGAACGTCGGCCGAAGAACCCGAGACAGAAGCCAATAGGCAGTTTACGAACAGTGTTATATCATTACTAGTGTCAAGGAGGACTATTACCAGACATCAGTATGTGTGACGAGCGTAAGAACTTTCGTTCCATCATTCGGCTTCCGCATCATCAACAATCACCCGCGTCGTGTCGGTTACGCGTACGCTAGTCTGAATGATATTGTGAACAGATAAACAAAAAAAATGGTTCAAATGGCTCTGAGCACTATGCGACTTAACTTCTAAGGTCATCAGTCCGTTAGAACTCAGAACTACTTAAACCTAACTAACCTAAGGACATCACACACATCCATGCCCGAGGCAGGATTCGAACCTGCGACCATAGCTGTCGCGCGGTTCCAGACTGTAGCGCCTGGAACCGCTCGGTCACTTCGGCCGGCAACAGATAAACATAAAGACTGTCAGTTGGGATAAATATTTACGACTTACAGTGTAAACAGTGCAACCTGTGATTTGCATATCGTCTCAGAATATAGATGTCCATGTCAGATGTAGAAGAGTGTTGTGCTTAACGTTGAGTGGCTCCCCTTACTCGCTTGCATATTTCGATAAATAATATCAGGCAAGCCAGCAGCAGCGTGGAGCAGCACAGTACTACCGCCGCGGGATTACCAGGTACGTGGTGTGGACAGGGCGCACGGCCAAGAAAAGCAGGAACGACAACCAGTTTAAGGGTCCCCCACCCCCATTTGTACTCCCGGGCGTGTTACAAGTGGACAGAGCAATTTCGCCAAGTTCCGCGCCGAGGCGTAGTTGCACAGCGCATCACTTGGTCGCAGGCTTGTCAGAAAATGGCGTGTAATTGAGTGATGCGTTCTTTTTCTGTTCTAGAGTTCGTGAAAGGTGAGTCAGTGCGACGGTTTAGCAACGATTTCGCACCGGAAATCACTGAATTTCCTCATTTTGAGAACTCAGAAGGCGCAATTTATGTTTCATTTGGGAAGAAAACTTTCAATAGTCAAATCGCATAAATTAGTCTTTACTGTTGACAATCGGTTTCGACAACTGAAACAGTCATCTTCTGTTTTTCAAAAAAAATTTACTACAAAACATGTTCCTTTGTGAGTTAGTACCTTACGCCAAGTTGTCGACAAGCGGATTGGAATTGCAGTGAGAGACAAAATCCAATTTTGTCCACAAATAAGGGGTCGTTATTAAAATGAATCACCCCTGCATCCACGGAATCCAGATACTGATGGCTCCAGTTGCGCAGCTATTGATATATCTGACTGTCTGTACTTGAAGCGCATAGGAACCTGAAGATGGCATTAATGAGATATCGAAACTGGTCGTCTAAATAACTTCTCTAAAAATACGGCTGTTGGGAGATTTTCCTTGCTATACATTTGAAGGGCCACTGTCCCGTGTTCCCAATGGATCAACAGAGCCTTGTAACATAGTTAAAAACCTGGGGAGACTGCGACTTGTAACAAAATATCGCTGTGATCCCGCAAAGAGATCTACTGGGGACCAGTATTTGCTCGACGTTTTTGTTTCTGTTGTCTTATATTTAAAGCAGTGTCAGCTTTTTCTACGAATTATGGTACACTCCATAGATGCGGTATACGCTACCAGTCCTTTAATACCTTGAGGTATTGTATATACCCAGTTAAGGTGAAAGGGTACAGTAGGGTACAGTACCGCCCGACATTGAAAATAGGTACAACATTCTTCGTTACTCTTGTCAGTACAACATATTTTTTGTAAAAATAACTCAATTTCAATTAATACAGCAAAGCCGGATACCAGTGTGGGAAAGAATGACAATTTATTTATTTAATTGATCACATGTGCACTCCCACAAAATAAATCCCTACATCCAGTTTGGGGAGATCTGTGAATGAATGAATGTATGGTCGTCTGCTAACCGCAGATAGTGAATGTGAATATATGATCATCTTTGAGACGATCCTTTGGCCACCTTTGGTGGGACCAAAGAGATGAAATTTACCGGAGCTTTGAGCGCCTGAAATGTGGCTGACCAATGGGTAGCATGGTCTTCCCCCACCTCGACGGAGGTGCGAGATGGCCTGAAGAACGGCCATGTTTCAGCACTCTGCCGCTGGATCTAGTGTTGGTAAGACCTGTTTTAGGCGTGCTCCGTAAGGACAAAAGAGTGGAGACATGGTATGCATGTGAAATACTTAAGAGTAGTTTAGAATAATAATTTCTCTATTTCAGGAACTTTTGTGGTGAGAATTAAATGTCAGGTAGGTAATATTAATGGGATCGTAGTAATCTTCGGAAGTGACCAACGGTCACAATGAAACCACGTGTAGCAATAAGTTGAAATACTTCCGAGTGCCTAAGTTAAGCTGAATTACTAGCGTGTGTACTATAAGTTGGAAATATTTAAGAAATAGCGTGTGCAGGACTTGAAATTAGAGACGAGTACTTCCACGTGGTGAGTACTGTGTGAGTCTCAATCTGTGTATGAGACAAAGGATAAAGAGAAGTGCAAAATGGTTCAAATGGCTCTGAGCACTATGGGACTCAACATCTTAGGTCATAAGTCCCCTAGAACTTAGAACTACTTAAACCTAACTAACCTAAGGACATCACACACACCCATGCCCGAGGCAGGATTCGAACCTGCGACCGTAGCAGTCCCGCGGTTCCGGACTGCAGCGCCAGAACCGCTAGACCACCGCGGCCGGCCGATAAAGAGAAGTACTCGTCCATGGTATCAGTTGAGGACTCGCGTGTGTGATGAATATGTTCTTAATATTACTTTGCGTGTTATGTTTCCGTGTGACGCTTGATTCAAACTCTAATACTCTGAGAGAGAAGCAAGGTGAGTCAGCCATCTATCCAGCAACGCCACTTGGCTTGCATTGCACAGGAAGACGTGCATATAACGTCCAGAGTTCGTAGTAGAAAAGAAAAGTTACGAAGTGGGGCAGTGTCGTGTGGACCTGGGATGAATACTAATTGAAGTGGGAAAGCTGAAAGTGATGTGATTATAATGTTGTGACTATTCCTTATGTCGTATTCCATGTTGCAGTGTGGTGTATGTCATGTAATTTAAGTATGTGTGGTTTGCATGGGAGAGTAGCAAGGTAGTTTCAGAGGTAGTGGGTTATGCATGTTCCTTTTGTACTGCTCGGTCTGGAGGAAAGTTTCGTGATGATGGTTGTGAGAGTAGAAGGGTGAGATATAGAAAAAGATCCACCATCCTATCCAGAAAGTGCACTGTAGCATTAAATAATTACGAGACCATAAGATAGAGAATCACCAATGTAAAGCCATGCCCACTGGGCGGAATTTCTCATGTGTTACTGTTGTAGGTTATAGAATTCGTGTATTTAGGTTATAGAATTTATCGGAATAAATAAGATAGTGAAAAGAAAAAGATTGGTGGCCTTTTCCTTCGAATTGTATGTTGTCATGATATCCAGAATTTACAATGTGTGCGCCATTCATATTCAGTTCGATGGCCACGTGTTGATAAAAGCCGTTAAATAAGAAAGAAAGAAAGAAAGAAAATGTGGCATTGCCAGTGCGTAGTGAACAGTCAGTGTTGTGTAAATTACTAACAGTCAGATGTGCGTTATCCGTTGCGTAATATTCAAACAGAAGAATAATTTGTAACTTAATTGTGAGTACTAGAGTTCATGTTACTCGATAAATAGGAATGAATCCACTCGCTTGGTAGACCACTCATCTTGCAGGCCTGACTGCTTGATGCCACAATATGAGCAAGGCAGTGGGTGCCTCTCATAATTTCGACCCTGCCAGGATTTTGCTGTTAGGGTTTGCTGTTAAAGATTTTTTTTTATGGAATATATTGTGATAGCGCTAAGAAGTAAAATTTTTTTGTTTGCAATTTCTTTCTGGATTGGTGAGGATCTTATATTTTTTTTAATTAATTGCCATATCGTCCAAGGCTGGAAGATCGTTGTATGATTTTTTTTGCGAAATGTCCGTAGTAACTAGGTCGCAGTCGAAAAGTGTAGTCACCATGGAGGAGAGTGATTCTGGGGTAAACGTGGCAGTGGAACAGGAAGTAGGTGTCGACCTTGGGTTAATGAGTGAGAACGGCAAACACTCGGAAGGGGCTGAATTGGTCAGCGGACCACGGCTAGGTGATCCTTTACGTGGCGGGCTTTGACCACAAACGGGGGCTTTTCCCTACGACGCGGACGAGCCGGGATTAGGTCAGGTATGCAGTGAAAGTGTATCTACCCTTAGCGAAGCTACGGTTTCTCAGGCGAACGAGGTGAGCGCACCGAAAGTAGCAAATGACAATGTGCTACTGCAGTTTTTACAGAGGATGGATAGAGATAATAAGGAGAGAGATAGGGAGAATAAGGAAAGATTGGAAGCGATGGATAGGGATAATAAGGAAGGATTGGAAGCTATGGATAAAGATAGTAAGGAAAGATTGGAGGCAATGGGTAAGGGAAATAAAGAGGCAATGAGGATGATCCCTCATGGTGTGTGCAGAGGTTATGTTGACAACTCGAACACCTCTTCATAAAATTGTATGGTAAATCGGCAAGGTTTAACTGCCGTCAGGTATCGTGAAAAGATCTTGTGACCACATGCACGGTTGTTGAGACGTGCTATGGGCCCAGACTTCGTACTGCTGGACGAGAATGCTCGAACTCATAGAGCACGCGTGGTTGATGTTTTCTTGGAAACCGAAGATATTGCACGCATGGAGTGATCTGCTCGCTCTCCCGATTTGAATCTCATAAAACACGTCTGGGGGACACGAGTTGCATCAGGTCAGCATCCACTGTCCGCCACCGGTAGCTGAGTGGTCAGCGCGACAGAATGTCAGTCCTGAGGGCCCGGGTTCGATTCCCGGTTGGGTCGGAGATTTTCTCCGCTCAGGGACTGGGTGTTGTGTTGTCCTAATCATCATCATTTCATCCTCGTCGACGAGCAAGTCGCCGAAGTGGCGTCAAATCGAAAGACTTGCACCCGACGAACGGTCTACCCGACGGGAGGCCCTAGTCACACGACATTTACATTCAGCATCCACCGACCACTCTCCAAGACTTGCGAGCCGCGCTGCAGGAAGAATGGGCCTTATTTCCTCAGCATAAGATTGATGACATCATTCACAGCATTCCCCGTCGTTTATCAGCTCTGTATTGCTGCCATACTGAGGGCATTAACCAACAGTCGGAATGTGCATGTAAAATTTGGAAAAACACCAAGAATACTTTTGCCTACCGTTACGCATGTCGCAGTTCTTTATGTTCGGTATTCTTTATACCGTTTCTACTTTAGTATCAGCTGATTCTACTGCTACGTGGAAAAATAAACGCAACCTTGCAAAATTTCAGTTTCTTTTCTTCCTTTTGCTACCGCCTTTATCCCGCATCGTGCGCAGGTTCGGCAGAGTTAAGTACGGAATTGGCATGGTTAATGCCGCCACCTGCCGCCACCCCATACCCCCCATGACGGAATTAGTGAACACCAGCTGTCTGCGTCTAGCGTAAATCGTGAAATAGTATGAATGTAAAATATGGAGTTTCAGTCTTCGATCGCTATTCTTTATTTTCAATTACCGGTTTCGGGCTAGCTGCCCATCTTCAGATCTGTTAGACAATGTTAAAAATGTAATTAATAAGAGAGATACAGTTAGTGAAAAACTATCTTAGTTTACAAATGAAATTTTGGAACATATAAAATGCCAACACACCATATGTTGTAGTTACAGAGTAACTTGTCCGTACAGAACACACTGTTCACTGTCATAAGTAAAGTAAATTTCAATCTGTTAAAACATTATATCGCAGTATTTAAGAGTAATCTGATTGGTAACAGTAAAAAGTGCCCTCTACCTATAACAATTGTGCATCTGTTATTATTTCGCCGTATATATTATTGGCGAATATTCTTTTTAATAAAACAATTTTTAAGGTAATAACAAATGAATAATCTTTTTGAGTGGACCATGAAACGAAAATTTTTTTTTTACATTAATTTAGAATTTCTATATAAAGAAACATGAACGCAGCAGCACGCCCCAGTAAGAAACAGCTACAGCGGAACGACCCTCAGCGTACTGGCGGCGAGGTGAATTGAGCGCGGCGCAAGACAACTCGGCGTGGTGTTGTATACGCTCAGGGGTAGGGAAATCCACTCAACCACCAATCAAAAACAAAGAAGAGTAAACGCACATTTTCGGAAGGATATCTACATTTTAATTATATTTTATGTTTCTTTATAAAGAAATTCTAAATTAATGTAAAAAAAAAAAATCTTTTCATGGTCCACTCAAAAAGATTATTCATTTGTTATTACCTTAAAAATTGTTTTATTAAAAAGAATATTCGCCAATAATATATACGGCGAAATAATAACAGATGCACAATTGTTATAGGTAGAGGGCACTTTTTACTGTTACCAATCAGATTACTCTTGAATACTGCGATATAATGTTTTAACAGATTGAAATTTACTTTACTTATGACAGTGAACAGTGTGTTCTGTACGGACAAGTTACTCTGTAACTACAACATATGGTATGTTGGCATTTTATATGTTCCAAAATTTCATTTGTAAACTAAGATAGTTTTTCACTAACTGTATCTCTCTTATTAATTACATTTTTAACATTGTCTAACAGATCTGAAGATGGGCAGCTAGCCCGAAACCGGTAATTGAAAATAAAGAATAGCGATCGAAGACTGAAACTCCATATTTTACTTATTGAACGATCGCGGAATTCCCAGTGAGACAACTATGTCTAGTTTTGATAGTATGAATGTGTTTCAAAGGTCTGCGAGTCGTGTAACTAAGGCGGGACGTGGGGACCAGCCCGGTATTCACGTAGTAGGATGTGGAAAACCGCCTAAAAACCACATCCAGGCTGGCCGGCACACCGGCCGCCGTCGTTAATCCGCGGGCGGATACGATTGGGGCCGGCGCGCCTACCCTTCTCCAGGAAGCAGTGCGTTAGCGCTCTCGGCTACCCTGGCGGGTTTGCAAAATTTCAGTTTGTTGCTTTAATTTTGGACACCAGTGCATTCAAACCTGTATTCTGTTCACTAAGCGAAGACGTGCATCAACCTGCTCACGTTGGAGGAACAGAGCGGGCCGAGTGGCATAAGACGCCATCAAGTTTACCGCGCTATCAGTTAGTCGGGGGGGGGGGGGGGGAGTACTTCGCCGGTTCTGGCACAGTGACAAATGATTCACGGCTTTGCCACCACCGTGAATTTGTGTCGCTCTCATCAGCCACCCGGTCGCAAAGAGGATCACGCCCGTAATTTTAAGTATCGGCGCGAGGTGCTGCCGCATTAGACGCGATCTCTCAGCAGGAAAGCCGACAGCGATCAAGTCAGGCCCGCTTGGCGTGACGTAATTCCTTCAGCCTCGCCTCCAATAAGGGGGCGAACTGCTTTCTCTCCGCCGCCCCCTTCAGCGCCCTTTCGCCCCTTTCGTCGCCGGGCGCTCCCTCGCCGATGCCTTGACTGCCAGCCCGCGGACGCCTGCGACAGCTCCGAAGTGGCGACCGTGTCGCCGGAGAGAAAGGGAGAGGAGAGGATTGGAATTGCGTCCTATCCGGCGAGAGACGAAATCCAATCTGTCCACAATTAAATTACGGGCCGTTATTAAAATTAGCCACCCCCCGCCCCCCCTTGCCGCCCTCGGCCGTGGAGATTAACAGCTTTGGAGAATGCGGCGCACGATAATAACGGCTCGGTGAAGTCTCGGAAATAAAGGCCGGTGATGGATGCAGCCGCCCGGCGCCGTGCAGTATCTGCGACCGCCATCTCGGAAGACGGCGCCGTCGGTGTCGGCGTCTGCGTGGCTGGCGCCGCGGCTGCGAATGCAGTCGGGGAGGAGACACCGCCCGAGGATTTCCACCAAAATTGCCTTCCGCGTCGGAGCTCCAGTCCAGTACAGTCGTAAATTAAAACGGCTGCTTATAGTCTCTCCTCCAGACGATAACCACCCGTCTGCCCGAATCTCTCACTTCGTTAAGAAATTGTTACTAGGGAAATGAGAAGTTTCCTGCTGCAAGCCGTTGCCTGTTAAGACGTAGTTATTTTTAGTCACGTGCATCTACGTACAGTGCAACTTGTAACGTATTACTATGTTTACTTGAATAGAAGGTTATATGGCAAGCTGGATAGAGGGGTTGCAGAGGAGCAGTTCGGATTTAGAAGAGGAAACGGAACAAGAGATGCTATTGGCCTACTAAGAACTATAGGGGAAAGATATATGGAAAAGGGTAGAGAAATCTTTCCTGTTTTTATAGATTTAGAAAAGGCTTTTGACAGAGTTCAGTGGAACAAGCTCATGGAAAGGAGTAGATTGGAAAGAGAGACGACTGATACAGAATCTATATTTACACGAGAAAGTAAGGATAAGGATTGGAAATGAAATGTCAGAAGGAAGCAGCATTGGACCAAATGTTAGACAAGGTTGTTGTCTTTCCCCACTGTTGTTTAACGTATACCTTGAAGAGATTATTGCGAAAAGTTTAGATGGGAAAAGAGGAATATGTATTGGTGGAAAGAGAATAGAATGTATAAGATTTGCTATGACATGGTATTAGTGGCAGAAAGTGAGCGGATAGTGAATAACATGCTCAGAGATCTGAATGAAGCTTGTGTGGAATATGAGATGCAAATGAACACAGCAAAAACAAAGAGCATGGTCATCAGTACAAGACGCAGACGGTCCAATATTAAAATAGGACAATCTACCATTAGCCAAGTAAGTGAATTTAAATATCTCGGAAGCACAATAACTGAAGACTTGAGATGTCACCAGGAGGTGAAAACTCGAACTGCCATAGCGAAGGATTCCTTCAACAGAAAGAAGAGTCTCTTATGTGGCAAATTAGATAAAGAACTAAGGAAAAGGCTTGGAAAATGTTTTTTTCTGGAGTGTGGCACTATATGGGGCAGAAACATGGACACTGAGACGAGAGGATGAAAAAAAGGTTAGAAGCATTTGAGATGTGGATGTGGAGGAGAATGGAGAGAATAAGCTGGATGGAAAGAGTGAGTAATGAAAGAGTATTGGAAAGGGTTGGTGAGAGAAGATGTCTGCTGAAGGTTGTAAGAGAAAGGAAAAAGAACTGGTTGGGACATTCATTGAGAAAGGAGCGCTTGCTAGTAGATGCTTTGGAAGGATTGTTTTGTGGGAGAAGACTCAGAGGAAGAAGGAGATACAAGGTGATAGACGACATAAAGGGAAGAGGAAATTTTGCAGGCCTGAAGAGGATGGCAGAAGACCGGACAGCCTGGATAACTACCATGTGAAAACCTGCCTTTAGGCAGAACACTGATGATGATGATGATGATGACTATGTTTACGACGTTTCTCATCAAGCCATATACGTTATCTCGCATTTCTAGCTGCTTCTCTCACACAAATAATGATAAAAATTCAGAAATTCAGGGTCCCCACCAGCCCAAGCCCTTCCTAACCATTTAGAAAAGAACGGAGCTGCAAAAATATTAGTTTAATTACTTTAATAATTTAATTACAGTACGAAAATTTCTTTAAGCAGCCAGATAAATAGCACTCCATGTCGTGTATGAAGCAACTTGATTAATTCAGGATTGGAAACCGGAGTAAGGGGTTAAGATCGACACCAAAGAATTTATCTTTCATCTAGATTATTTATTGTAACTAAATATTTGGTGGCACCTCCTAACTACATATAACTGGTGCCTGACTCGAAATATTTAAATAAGAATTATGTGAGAATGAAACAGAGCACAATTTAACTACAGCAAGAAGAAACACAGAAGACGGGGGTGGGATACAATTATACTATCATCTCCTTTGCATTAATACTATAAAAATATCTCAGTGAGATTTGCATTACGATTCTACGCATGCACTATTCTGGACAGAGGTTTAACCAATACACGAGGCTGTACAATAATTACCAACTCAGCGTCTCCCACAAAACAAAACCGAAACCCACATTAAAACACACATATAATAATCAATAGGGCTTATTTGAGTGTGCTCAGTCTTTCTGGAAGAGTTCATGAACTGAGCTAAAATCAGGCAGTAATGTGAATACGTTGTACGGAATTCGACAAGCGTCTTATGAAATGACTTCACAGAAACGTTTCAAACTTCATGTAGGAATTCAGTTGTACATAGCACTGTGGCTCTGCCACACTTCAGACATTACGTGAGGTACTGCCTGAAACGTGGTGGTACTCAAGGGAAGGCAGGATTCAGTTACGATTGTGGACGGGGCCGTAATCAGTTACTAGTGGTTACCTTTTACAGTTACACACAATTTACTTAAAATCAGCCATTCCAGACTCAACAATAAATAAAAAATACCACGCGTTATTAATGGGGGGATAAACAACAGTGTAAATAATAGTGTTCTCAGCGAGTTACAATTCAGCAAATCACCATTAAATACTGATACAACAGATAATGTTTTAAAAGCAAGCCACTGTGATCTGGGCAGAAGGCCTTACACGCCAGGAATGGCAGTAAATTAAGAACTGTTTAAGACTCGCTGCAACTTACAAATTACAGGTATTGAAATATTAAAGGAAAGTCGCCACAAACACAGCATAAGGCATCAGACGCCAGGATTGGTAGTAAATAAGGTTTTAAGGCTTACTGCTAAAATACGAATACCAGTTAGAATTTTAAAGCAAATGACCACAATCACGGCTGAAGGCCTTACACGCCAGAAACGGAAATGATATAAAAAAAATTTGAAACCTGCTGTAAAACAGCAAATACAATAGCAAAAGTTAATTAAAAAAACCAGCAACTGATCCAGACGGTGCACCTGGAATCGACCTCTGAGTAGGTCCGACAATAAACACTTTCGAGAGCCATGAGATAGGCAGCCAAGTGTTGCATTCACTTCACAAGATGCTAACTCAGACTAATGGCAGTCTAACGAATTACTAACGATAACCTTGCTGAAGGTACGTGACGTCCGATAAACCAAATGCAACAATGTAAGAATACGCCAAAGCCGGAACAGGCGGTCTGCACTACGTACAGAATACTATGCTTAGAGCCCCCAGAACGAAAAAGGAATCATTACCACCAGAGTACAGGAATCACCAAGCGGACTACAATCAAGAAATCTCTCGAAAGTACACGCCTTACCGGACAGCAGCTGCGAGGCGACGAAATGTACACTGCCGTTACATACACTAACCCCCTGGGCAGGTAACTGGGGCGTTGGCGGCCACCAGGCAAGAAAAATTACCGATGGTTGAACTTACGAGCCGGCCTCTGTGGTCGAGTGGTTCTAGGCGCTTCAGTCTGGAACTCTGCGACCACTACGGTCGCAGGTTCGAAAACTGCCTCGGGCATGGATGTGTGTGATGTCCTTAGGTTAGTTAGGTTTAAGTAGTTCTAAGTTCTAAAAGACTGATTACCTCAGATGTTAGGTCCCATAGTGCTCAGAGCCATTTGAACTTAAGAAATTGTAACAAGCTGAACGCAGTAAATAGTAATAAGTCGAGGAAAGCTAAGCAGATCCGCCTTCCCCGAGAATTCCACTCGCTGCTCGGGAGGACGACGGTTCAATCCCGCGTCCGGCCATCCTGATTTAGGTTTTCCGTGATTTCCTTAAATCACTCCGGGCAAATGTCGGGATGGTTCCTCAGAAAGGGCACGGCCGACTTCCATCCCCATCCTTCCTTAATCCGATGAGACCGATGACCACGCTGTCTGGTCTCCTTCCCCAAACAACCAACCAACCAACCACTCGCTGCTCTTCGCCTCGGCGACACTACGAGCAGCAACACGAACCCAAGTCACTGGAGATCGCGAGATATCACAGTGGTGGAGGTTTCTCTACTTGGATTGAAATTCACTGATCTTAAAGCTTGCTGGATCCGGTTTACGACGAAGTCGTGCACCGTGGCCACTACAGCCCTTCCATGTGGCAGTCCATGCGGGCCGCCAGCGGTCCCGGCGTGTTGGCACTGTGCGGACCTGGCTCCTCCATAGTCCCCAACCGACCTCACACACTCACACGACCCGGACAAACAACGACGTCGCCTCATAGATAGGGCAACAGTTACCACATATCGATAATCGCCGCTGATGCCACTAGCGGACAGGCAACGCTTGGGAAACCGAGTGGAGGCAGTCAACACGAGAAGAAGACAAACAACAGCAAACGTGCCAACTAAACGATACCGTGTGGCCTCGAGCAGAAGACGGAAACCTACAAACAGCATCAGTACGAGCCACCGTCCGCGTGAATCTCTCACTCCGTTAAGAAATTGTTACTTGGTTTTCCTGCAGCAAGTCGTTGTCTGTTTCTGTCAAGACACAGTTATTGTTCATCAGGCGCATCTACGTACAGTGCAATTTTATATAGGACTTCAGATGTACATCGCACTATGGCTCTGCCACACTTCAGACATTACGTGACGTATTGCCTTAACTTTATTTTCGTACCACTGAAAAGATAAGCGCTACAGATGGCTTTGAGAAAGAACTGAAATCATATTGCGCTGAGAAATAACTGAAATCTTTAAAACTGAATAAAGTCACAGTGCCCGATAGAACGGCCATGATATTCTATGCCTAATTTGCAGCTGAGTTAGCCCCTCTGTTAACTATAATCTATCATAGACCCCACGAAAGCGTGCGCAGTTGTTGGAAGAAAGCATGGGGCACATTCGTAAACAAGAAACTGGTCTCCCTTTAAACATTGGTATACAGGGTGATTCAAAAAGAATACCACAACTTTAAAAATGTGTATTTAATGAAAGAAACATAATATAACCTTCTGTTATACATCATTACAAAGAGTATTTAAAAAGGTTTTTTTTTTCACTCAAATACAAGTTCAGAGATGTTCAATATGGCCCCCTCCAGACACTTGAGCAATATCAACCCGATACTCCAACTCGTTCCACACTCTCTGTAGCATATCAGGCGTAACAGTTTGGATAGCTGCTGTTATTTCTCGTTTCAAATCATCAATGGTGGCTGGGAGAGGTGGCCGAAACACCATGTCCTTAACATACCCCCATAAGAAAAAATCGCAGGGGGTAACATCAGGGCTTCTTGGAGGCCAGTGATGAAGTGCTCTGTCACGGGCTGCCTGGCGGCCGATCCATCGCCTCGGGTAGTTGACGTTCAGGTTTCATAACTAACCTTTTTCGTAGGACTCTCCATACAGTTGATTGTGGAATTTGCAGCTCTCTGCTAGCTCTGCGAATCGATTTTCCTGGGCTGCGAACAAATGCTTGCTGGATGCGTGCTACATTTTCATCACTCGTTCTCGGCCGTCCAGAACTTTTCCCTTTGCACAAACACCCATTCTCTGTAAACTGTTTATATGAACGTTTAATACACCACCTATCAGGAGGTTTAACACCGTACTTCGTTCGAAATGCACGCTGAACAACTGTCGTCGATTCACTTCTGCCGTACTCAATAACACAAAAAGCTTTCTGTTGAGCGGTCGCCATCTTAGCATCAACTGACGCTGACGCCTAGTCAACACCGCCTCAAGCGAACAAATGTACAACCAAACGAAACTTTATAGCTCCCTTAATTCGCCGACAGATAGTGCTTAGCTCTGCCTTTTGTCGTTGCAGAGTTTTAAATTCCTAAAGTTGTGGTATTCTTTTTGAATCACCCTGTATTTCTAAATTTAGCGAACCATTAACATGTTTCTGACGGCGACTGTAGATGAGTCCAGAGACACTCGCTGAGACACTGCGCTGAAACTGCTTGAGAAGAGCCGTGTGTCTGCTAGGGTCCACGTCTGGCGGATAGATATCCACTTGGAACTGTGTGATGTATGTGGATGCATTAGCCGTTGTCGTGTGCGCACTCTCTCTGGGGCCTAACATTAACTATGTTGCGCCCGTGGAGCACAGTGCGGTAGGTCCCGACCTTAACCCACTGAGAAGGTCTACATAGAGCCCCCACTCCTCCAGATACTGGAAACCAGCTCCGACATCCGCAGAAACCAAGACAACGGTGTAGGCTGGAAGGATATGTTGCAAAAGCAGCTTACGGGTAGGGGTAGGCCAAGTGTATACCACCCTCAATAAGAACGTGCCTTATGAGGCACGGTGGTCTTCAAAACAACATCAGAGTTGAGGACATTTTACTTACTACATCGTCAAGTACTGAAATGCCGTTATCAGCACAGAAATAGGAAACTGTAATCCTATAAGGAACCTTAATAGAAATTCTAGAACGTTCGAGAACGCTGAGAGCCTCTTCGTATACTTACAAAGGACTTTGAGAATTACACGCGAATTATCTTTTAAAGGCACTCCGCTCGCTCCACTTTAAGCCGGTGTTCGCGGAAGAGTTTGGAGGCGTTGGCGGGTCCGGGCTTTGCGCCGCTACTTTATGGGAAACGGCGCGGCGAATTTCTGACTCGCAGCGGCGGGTTTGCCGGGAGGAGGAAGTCTTACACGGACGGGATTCTGGCTGCTCGTTCCGAGGCCGCCTTTCGCCTTGTTGAGGATGCAGTAGACGTGCCTACGCTGCGGCCCGCTTGTGTCTCCGCTGAGATATTACGGCAGGTAATGCCACGCCGTATAATGCAGCGGCTCATTCCGGCGCGGTTAGCGGGCTCCTTTCTGCTCGCAGCTTCCGCACTGTGACGTCACCTTCAGCAGGTAGCACACTCTTGGGACGACAGTGACGATGTGTCGTCGTCATGAAGATTCTTACTTTGCTGACATCGACATGAGGGTCTGCGGATTCATCGACGAGATCTCGGGAGGTTGGGGAAATACACTACCGCCCATTAAAATTTCTACACCAAGAACAAATGCAGATGATAAACGGGTATTCATTGGACAAATATATTATACTAGAACTGACATGTGATTACATTTTCAAGCAATTTGGGTGCATAGATCCTGAGAAATCAGTACCCAGAACAACCACCTCGGGCCGTAATAACGGCCTTGATACGCCTGGGCATTGTGTCAAACAGAGCTTGGATGGCGTGTACAGGTACAGCTGTCCATGCAGCTTCATCACGATACCACTGTTCATCAAGAGTAGTGACTGGCGTATTGTGACGAACTAATTGCTCGGCCACCATTGACCAGACGTTTTCAGTTGGTGAGAGATCTGGAGAATGTGCTGGCCAGGGCACCAGTCGAACATTTTCTGTATCCGGAAAGGCCTGTTCAGGACCTGGAACATGCGGTCGTGCATTATCCCGCTGAAATGTAGGGTTTCGCAGGGATCGAATGAAGGGTAGATCCACGGGTCGTTACACATCTGAAATGTAGCGTCCACAGTTCAAAGTGCCGTCAATGCGAACCAGAGGTGACCGAGACGTGTAACCAATTGCACCCCATACCATCACGCTGGGTGATACGCCAGTATGAGGACGTCGAATACACGCTTCCAATGTGCGTTCACCGCGATGTCGCCAAACACGGATGCGACCATCATGATGCTGTAAACAGAACCTGGATGTATCCGAAAAAATGACGTTTTCCAATTCGTGCACCCAGGTTCGTCGTTGAGAACACCATCGCAGGCGCTCCTGTCTGTGATGCAGCGTCAAGGGTAACCAAAGCCACTGTCTCCGAGCTGATAGTCCATGCTGCTGCAAACGTCATCGAACTGTTGATGCAGATGGTTGTTGTCTTCCAAGCGTCCCCTTCTGTTGACTCAGGGATCGACACGTGGCTGCACGTTTCGTTACAGCCATGCAGATAAAATGCCTGTCATCTCGACTGCTAGTGATACGAGGCCGTTGGGATCCAGCACGGCGTTCCGTATTACCCTCCTGAGCCCACCGATTCCATATTCTGCTAACAGTCATTGGATCTCGACAAACGCGAGCACCAATGTCGCGATGCGATAAACCGCAATCGCGATAGGCTACAATCCGACCTTTATCAAAGTCTCAACGTGATGGTACGCATTTCTCCTCCTTACACGAGGCATCAAAACAACGTTTCATCAGGCAACGCCGGTCAACTGCTGTTTTTGTATGAGAAATCGGTTGGAAACTTTCCTCATGTCAGCACGTTGTAGGTGTCGCCAGCGGCGCCAACCTTGTGAGAATGCTCTGAAAAGCGAATCATTTGCATATCACAGCTTCTTCTTCCTCTCGGTTAAATTTCGCGTCTGTAGCACGTCATCTTCGTGGTGTAGCAATTTTAATGGCCAGTAGTGTATATTGCTGCATAAGTGGCTTTGACCTCTATACAGTTTGTGTTTAAAAAACTTTATGATGATCTAACCGGTCTTCAGCTACCAGAAGTATTATTGTTCTGTTTCAAGAAGTGATTCACCTTGCTTTTTGTTTCATCCGCAACGGAGTAGATGCTCTGTTAATCTTTGATAGATAAACGTGTTTCTTTATTATTACCTGGATGTTTTTCCGACCGACGGACCACCATCAGTAGCATCATACGCTCTCATTCCAGTGAGACACTACGGAGTGGTATGGCATTTAGTCTAGAACAGTGGTACAGTCTGTTGACCAGGAACTTCACGCCTGAACCTTTCCTCCCGTTGTTGACCAGATGTTGGCGAAACTTTCTTACACCACCGGGATACGAACCGGACACCTTTGAGTCGATCACCAGCGCACAGGCGTGCCCTACCGATATCAGCTAGGGAGGCTAGTATTTACAGCAAAGAAAGGCAAAATGCGTCAGTGACGTTTATTTATGTAGAGCATTAAATTAACGTGCAGCATTAAACATTTACACGAGATTTGCCGTGTACACTTGAAAGGTCTCTGTTGGATTCCTTTCATGTTAATTTCTTAAATCTGTTGTCATTTACGGCATAAATTCCTCTTCTAAATTTACTGTGGTGTTTCTGACTATCTGGGTGGAAACTGAGTAGTGGAACGTGTTACTTTTACACATAAACAAGAACGATCTGTCACACTACTACACTTTAAAACACAGTTTATATGTAATTCATGTCACACAGTCTCATATGGAACCTACATCCGCTTTCTTTTATATACTGTATATGATAAGATACTGTCATTCCCCTTCCCTTCTGTGTGAGAGGATGAAGAGCAAATGTATTTCTAGTTGCATGCTTGAGGGTAGCAGACAAGCCTGTCTGCTAGAGAACAGTAGGACCAACGTCAGAACAGGTAGCTACGCTTTCTAAAAGCAGAGAGGTTTCTATGCTTAGTATAATCCGTATAATCCCGTCCGTCCGTTGTCATGTTGGTATAGGAAGCTGCCCCTCTGGTCACTTCCGTTTGTATTTGGGAAGCACGCTCGGTAGGAGCGCAGGTCAGTCGGTCCGTGGCGAGCGTCTGAAGTGGTAAGATCTCCGGCTAAGCGCGTGTCTGCTAAGTCCGTAGGACAATGGATTTCTTAAGTTCAGCCTAACTGAAAATTTAATCACCTTTATTTCAGGTTTAGCTCTGAAATATCTAATGTTATCTTAAATTGCAGCGCAGTGTAATTCTTGTGTGAAGTTCAGATTATTTTCCGGTAGTTGCTTTGTCACTACTTTGTGAGTAAAGTGGAACCACGTGTTGATCAGTAACTCTAACTAAGATCAATCTTAAATGCGAATGCTTGTGTGATTATAACGTCTCGTCTTGACAATATTTTTCAGTACAGCAACTTTTCTTTATGTTCAACCCACGTGGGGTGTACTTTGCGAGACCAGTACCATGTGCTTATATAACTGTTTGACCCGTCAGGTTAACAGTAAGACGTTAGTAACCAGTTCGAGGTTTATCTTTTGTAAATTGCTTTTCGATCTAATTTATTTTAATTATCAAAATTATTGTGGAGTTACACTCTTTGTGTAAACCAAGTTGACCACGTGAAGCAAGTGGTGTAATCATCAAAGTAGCCCTCAGCTATTCTTTTCGCGAAGATTTCACAGAGTTAATATGAATTTAGTATACCAGTGTGTGGTAATTACATGACGGACAGGGTTGTGCTACGAACGTATCTTCTTTGGGTGAAAATTTGAATCTGTTGGTAGTGGTTAACTTTCTCTTGCATACGTTTCAACGTTCTTTGTGTGTTGTTTTATGAATGCAGTGTTGTATGCAGTCTCCCGATGTTGACTCCATATTTGATGTGTTCCGTAAGATTGCAAAATCACATTTTCACAGTCCTAAATAAGGCACCAGCTCAGTTATAACTCACGTTTAATATGCTGAAATTTCAATGGTCAATGTTAAAATAAATTTCCAAATATAAACTGATTTATTTCTTTTTATTTAAATTCACTTTTATATATATATATATATATATATATATATATATATATATATATATATATATATAAATCACCGTTTGTCGTATGACTATTAAAAGATTATAATTAATGTTAGTCTGGTTGGGAATTTGGTAAGCTAGACTGGATACCTGGTGAAACAGTTGCGCAGTAATGCAAGGTTAACTTCCCCAGGCAGCTCACAGCTTTTAACCCGCTTTTATTGTCCATCAGTACCGCTTTCATCATAGCAAATTAAAGTAACAATATTACACACTGTAGGCCGGCGGCAGGCACCAGATACACACACGCGGTATCCCCGCAGCCTCAGCAGAGCTGCGTCGGCTGGTGAGGGAGGTCGCAGATAGCGCCGGCGGCTGCGGGGGGCGGTGTTTCCGGACACTTTACAAATAGCCGCGGCGCTCTTCCGCCCCCGGACTTACGCCCCCACCTGATTTGTGGGCCGCACCTGGCGCCGAGCGCCGGGCTCCGGCAGCGTTCAGGCAGAGAGAGCTCCGCAAATGCGTCGCTGAGCCCGCGGGGGCCGCACTACATCACCGGCCGCGCTCCGGCGGCGAAAGGACGCAATTGATTCCTCGTGACACTCTGAACGATCACTCTTCGCTAGCGTAGGTCATTTGCAGGGAAGTAAATGCGAAGAACAGCCTTGAAGACGTAAGAACAAAAGCCAGCAGCAGCATTATCCTACACGTAGGACCTGCAGCGTTGAACATCTTACGAGGCGTATATTGATGATTTTTACTTTTGAACCGTCTAATTACCAGTTAATAAACCACAATTTTCGTGCCATACCTGTTTCGTCCTTACTCTTTGCAAGGCATCTTCAGTGGTCTGAGATATGTGCATATTTTTCTTTATACCATTTAGTTTACCGTTTGGGAAGATGGCTTTTCTGTGATGTAACAATAATTTAAAGTTCTGCTTATAGGTTCCATAGATGTTCTACATGTTTTGTTTTTGTTTCATTTTTGGCGCTGTTCTTCTTCGTTTAATTTCCATGTGAATTTTTTTTTCAGACTTCACTTCGTGGTTCATGGTGTGGGTTCCTGTAGTCATGTCCTAGTTCATGAACCACGGGCAACGTATGAGTGGCCAAGTAAGTGGTCCCGACAGTCGGGATACCAGTTACTTTGGAATAAGGCTGGGCATCTCGGACATATTCTGAGTCGTGGTCACCTTTGTGCTCATACGGCAAAGACTACCAAATCCACCGGTTAGTCCCTCAGCCGTTAGGGGTAAAACCCAATGGGACTCGGGGCAAGTAAGGCTAGCAACCTGCTTCCCTGGTACTTTAAATATGATGCTGGCAACAATCAGAGCAAAATGCCTCGGACCTTTGGAGGTGACGGAGTCCCACCTCTAACTGACAAACCAGGGACTCCTAAGATATGACTTGGCAAACAAATGGTAATGAGATGGGGAGCTATTAATATCAATGGGGGCTACTCTGGGAAGAAGGTAGAGCTGGCAGAGGCTGCAAGTAAGATGGGGCTGGACGTTTTAGCTGTTAGTGACATTCGGGTAACGGGTGAGAAAGAAGAGGAAGTGGGAGAATACAAGGTCTACCTGTCTGGAGTCAAAGCAGGAATAGCACAATGGGGTGTAGGGCTTTACATCAGGAAAGAAATGGAACCCAGCGTAGTTGCAATAAGGTATGTAAACGAACGACTGATGTGGATAGATTTGACAGTGTCTAGCAATAAAATTAGGATTGTATCAGTGTATTCGCATTGTGAAGGGACAGATCAAGATAAGATGGATAGTTTTTATGAGGCACTCAGTGATGTAGTTGTTAGAGTAAAAGACAAGGACAGTGTTCTGCTCATGGGTGATTTTAACGCCAGGATTGGAAATCGAACAGAAGGGTATGAAAAGGTTATGGGTAAATTTGGAGAGGATATGGAGGCCAACAGGAACGGGAAACAACTCTTGGATTTCTGTGCCAGTATGGGCTTAGTAATCACAAACTCCTTTTTTAAACATAAGAACATTCACCGGTATACTTGGGAAGGCAGGGGAACCAGATCTGTCATTGACTATATAATAACAGATCATGAATTCAGGAAGGCTGTGAGGGACACACGTGTATTCAGGGGATTCTTTGATGACACTGATCATTATTTAATCTGCAGTGAAATTGGGATTGTGAGGCCGAAAGTGCAGGAGGTCAGGTCCATATGTAGGAGGATAAGAGTGGAGAAACTTCAGGATAAGGAAATCAGGCACAAGTACATAACAGCGATCTCAGAAAGGTACCAGTTAGTTGAATGTAGCCAATTACAGTCATTGGAAAAGGAATGGACAAGGTACAGGGACACAGTACTAGAAGTGGCTAAAGAATGTCTTGGAACAGTAGTGTGTAAAAGTAGGATGAGGCAAACAGCTTGGTGGAATGATACAGTCAAGGCAGTCTGTAAAAGGAAAAAGAAGGCGTATCAAAAATGGCTACATACCAGAACCCAGGTAGACAGAGAAAGTTATGTTGAAGAAAGAAACAAAGCCAAACAGATAATTGCAGCATCCAAGAAGAAATCGTGGGAAGACTTTGGAAACAGGTTGGAAACTATGGGTCAAGCTGCTGGAAAACCATTCTGGAGTGTAATTAGCAGTCTTCGAAAGGGAGGTAAGAAGGAAATGACAAGTATTTTGGACAGGTCAGGAAAACTGCTGGTGAATCCTGTGGATGCCTTGGGCAAATGGAAGGAATATTTTGAAGAGTTGCTCAATGTAGGTGAAAATGCGATCAGTAATGTTTCAGATTTCGAGGTAGAATGGGATAGGAATGATGATGGAAATAGGATCACATTTGAGGAAGTGGAAAAAATGGTCAATAGATTGCAGTGCAATAAAGCGGCTGGGGTGGATGAAATTAAGTCGGAACTCATCAAATACAGTGGAATGTCAGGTCTTAAATGGCTACACAGGATAATTGAAATGGCCTGGGAGTCGGGACAGGTTCCATCAGACTGGACAAAAGCAGTAATCACACCAATCTTTAAACATGGAAACAGAAAAGATTGTAACAACTACAGAGGTATCTCTTTAATCAGCGTTGTGGGTAAAATCTTCTCAGGTATTGTTGAAAGGAAAGTGCGAGTATTAGTTGAGGACCAATTGGATGAAAATCAGTGTGGGTTTAGGCCTCTTAGAGGTTGTCAGGACCAGATCTTTAGCTTACGGCAAATAATGGAGAAGTGTTATGAGTGGAACAGGGAATTGTATCTATGCTTTATAGGTCTAGAAAAGGCATATGACCGGGTTCCTAGGAGGAAGTTATTGTCTGTTCTACAAGATTATGGAATAGGAGGCAAACTTTTGCAAGCAATTAAAGGTCTTTACATGGATAGTCAGGCAGCAGTTAGAGTTGACGGTAAATTGAGTTCATGGTTCAGAGTAGTTTCAGGGGTAAGACAAGGCTGCAACCTGTCTCCACTGTTGTTCATATTATTTATGGATCATATGTTGAAAACAATAGACTGGCTGGGTGAGGTTAAGATATGTTAACATAAAATAAGCAGTATTGCATATGCGGATGACTTAGTTGTGATGGCAGATTCGATTGAAAGTTTGCAAAGTAACATTTCAGAGCTAGATCAGAAATGTAAGGACTATGGTATGAAGATTAGCATCTCCAAAACGAAAGTAATTTCAGTGGGAAAGAAATATAAATGGATTGAGTGCCAAATTGGGGGAACAAAGTTAGAACAGGTGGACGGTTTCAAGTACTTAGGATGCATATTCTCACAGGATGGCAACATAGTGAAAGAACTGGAAGCGAGGTGTAGCAAAGCTAATGCAGTGAGCGCTCAGCTACGATCTACTCTCTTCTGCAAGAAGGAAGTCAGTACCAAGTTATCTGTGCACCGTTCAATCTTTCGACCAACTTTGTTGTATGGGAGCGAAAGCTGGGTGGATTCAGGTTACCTTATCAACAAGGTTGAGGTTACGGATATGAAAGTAGCTAGGATGATTGCAGGTACTAGTAGATGGGAACAATGGCAGGAGGGTGTCCACAATGAGGAAATCAAAGAAAAACTGGGAATGAAATCTATAGATGTAGCAGTCAGGGCGAACAGGCTTAGATGGTGGGGTCATGTTACACGCATGGGAGAAGCAAGGCTACCCAAGAGACTCATGGATTCAGCAGTAGAGGGTAGGAGGAGTCGGGGCAGACCGAGGAGAAGGTACCTGGATTCGGTTAAGAATGATTTTGAAGTAATAGGTTTAACATCAGAAGAGGCACCAATGTTAGCACTGAATAGGGGATCATGGAGGAACTGTATAAGGGGCTCTATGCTCCAGACTGAACGCTGAAAGGCATAATCAGTCTTAAATGATGATGATGATGACTTCACAGAACTAGGAACGGAATGCTTCTTCTGATGCTATGTTTTGGTTGGTGTTGCCGGCTGTCGAATGTTGTTGCGAAAGACCGAATGTTATTGCTGAAGATCGAATATTATTGTCAACTGTTTGGTATAATTTATGATATGACTGTGTGTGTGTGTTCAAATGGTTCAAATGGCTCTGAACACTATGGGACTTAACTTCTGAGGTCATCAGTCCCCTAGAACTTAGAACTACTTAAACATAACTAACCTAAGGACATCACACACATCCATTCCCGAGGCAGGATTCGAACCTGCGACCGTAGCGGTCACGCGGTTCCAGACTGTAGCGCCTAGAACAGTGTGTGTGTGTGTGTGTGTGTGTGTGTGTGTGTGTGTGTGTGTGTGTGTGTGTGTGTATGTAAGCTGGAATTTGTTTTGGTATGATTAGATCATCTAATGGTACCAAAGCAACACCAGTTACATACACACAAAACAGATCACTAAATTACAAGCCGGCCGGTGTGGCCGAGCGGTTCTAGGCGCTTCAGCCTGGAACCGTGCTACTGCTACGGTCGCAGGTTCGAATCCTGCCTCGGGCATGGATGTGTGTGATGTCCTTAGGTTAGTTAGGTTTAAGTAGTTCTAAGTTCTAGGGGACTGATGACCTCAATGTTAAGTCCCATAGTGCTCAGAGCCATTTGAACCATTTGAACTAAATTACACTCACTAGTTGACATTAACATTGGATCTTTGGAAATAACCCACGACAGTCGGCAACACCAATCAAAACATAGCATAAAAACAACTGTTTTGTTCCTACTGTTGTGAAGTCTGAGAAAAAAACTAGATAAGGCACATATAAGAAGAAGAACAGCGCCAAAAATGGCATTAAAAGACAACACATTGAACAACATGCAAGGAACCTGTAATTATAATTTTAAATTATTACTACATCATAGAGGAGCCAACCACCAGAACTGTTTACAGCGTGTATATACATCGTCCCAAAACGTAAACTAAATAGTAACAGAAATATGTACATATTCCAGGCCAATGAAGATGCCTTGTAAAGAATAAGGGCGAAACGCGCATTGCACGAAAATTGTTTCATTCAGTTGTACCTGGACTGTCCAAAAGCAAAAATTATCAACTTATTTTAATATTACACCAAACTGAGGACTATATAACTATAAAGTTTAAGATGTTCTCACGAGGGCTTGCAGTATATAATGCAGCACTTTTTTCTGAAAGTACGTTGTTTTTATTCAGGATCCCAATACACCGTATTATTCCTCACTCTTCCGGCCAGAAAACTCAACATATTCTCCGTTCAGTGCGACAGCCTTACGCCACCTTACTGGGAGGGCCTCTATGCCGCCATGGCTCTACTGGTCGACGTCGGCGCTAACGCCTTGCCGAAGTTGTCCTAGAAAAAAATGTGTTGTATTACTTATTGACCGCACCTCGTACATTGATGAAGTTTTCACGGCCGTTATTTGCATCTATTTGTCATCTGATTTATATGGACATTAGGGCAGGTTACATATCATGTTCCTGTGTCTAACATTTCGCCTTCTAATGCTGGAGACATCACCAGGGACCATGAAGGCTCAGTTAGTAATTGCACACTTAAAAAAGTTCAGAAAGTCCAACTGGTTGTGTGAATCGGCTAAGCTTGTTTAACCTTAGAATAGCTATGCAGACGGTACTCAAGACAGAAGAAAGCAACCTTGTTATAACCAGGGCTCTAAAGTTAGTTGACTACATTAATACATTTTGCAGTTGATGGCAGAGGCGTCAATAGAACTGTGGGCAACAAGGACTCTCATTGACATTAGTCTCTGTGTCTACTGTTGCATCTGACTGACACAACCAGATGCACAATCAGGTAAGGCAGTGGACACATAGACTAATGAGAGTAAATGTTTAACTTCCAGAACAAAAGCTATTCGTGCCGTCTGGCACCACATTGTATAACTTGTTACGGTTAATAGCGAGGGGTGTGGTTTGGAAAAGGGCGTGGCAACCCGAAACCGGTAACCACTGCAGCGTAAATTGTTTATCAGTACAGCTGAGAGTGACGAAATAAAAAAAAAATCTAACTTCCTTAGGAGCACATAATACCGTGAAGGCAGAGGCTGTGGAGATGGGGATCCAGGCAGAACACGCAGCTGTACACGAGACCACCTGCCTGAGGCCACGGGCTGGGGCGCTGAGGCAAAAAGGGCGTCTCTGAGCTTTCTCCGAGGGCGATGACAGCCGCGGCTGCGGCTGCGGCAAAAACACCCGCTCGGCCCAGGCGCCCCGGCAACCCCTCCCAGTTCAGGGGGGCGCACTGTGTTTCTGAACACGGGAAGCCGAGGAAACGTATGTATCGCATGTTGCTGCAACACGACACTGTCTCGTTACTGACAAGCCGCTGAAGGAATCCGACCATATACAGGGTGTTTCAAAAATGACCGGTATATTTGAAACGGCAATAAAAACTAAACGAGCAGCGATAGAAATACACCGTTTGTTGCAATTGGCTTGGGACAACAGTACATTTTCAGGCGGACAAACTTTCGAAATTACAGTAGTTACAATTTTCAACAACAGATGGCGCTGTGGTCTGGGAAACTCTATAGTACGATATTTTCCACATATCCACCATGCGTAGCAATAATATGGCGTAGTCTCTGAATGAAATTACCCGAAACCTTTGACAACGTGTCTGGCGGAATGGCTTCACATGCAGATTACATGTACTGCTTCAGCTGTTCAATTGTTTCCGGATTCTGGCGGTACACCTGGTCTTTCAAGTGTCCCCACAGAAAGAAGTCACAGGGGTTCATGTCTGGCGAATAGGGAGGCCAATCCACGCCGCCTCCTGTATGTTTCGGATAGCCCAAAGCAATCACACGATCATCGAAATATTCATTCAGGAAATTAAAGACGTCGGCCGTGCGATGTGGCCGGGCACCATCTTGCATAAACCACGAGGTGTTCGCAGTGTCGTCTAAGGCAGTTTGTACCACCACAAATTCACGAAGAATGTCCAGATAGCGTGATGCAGTAATCGTTTCGCATCTGAAAAATGGGCCAATGATTCCTTTGGAAGAAATGGCGGCCCGGACCAGTACTTTTTGATGATGCAGGGACGATGGGACTGCAACATGGGGCTTTTCGGTTCCCCATATGCGCCAGTTCTGTTTATTGACGAAGCCGTCCAGGTAAAAATAAGCTTCGTCAGTAAACCAAATGCTGCCCACATGCATATCGCCGTCATCAATCCTGTGCACTATATCGTTAGCGAATGTCTCTCGTGCAGCAATGGTAGCGACGCTGAGGGGTTGCCGCGTATGAATTTTGTATGGATAGAGGTGTAAACTCCGGCGCACGAGACGATACGTGGACGTTGGCGTCATTTGGACCGCAGCTGCAACACGGCGAACGGAAACCCGAGGCCGCTGTTGGACCACCTGCTGCACTAGCTGCGCGTTGCCCTCTGTGGTTGCCGTACGCGGTCGCCCTACCTTTCAGCACGTTCATCCGTCACGTTCCCAGTCCGTTGAAATTTTTCAAACAGGTCGTTTATTGTATCGCTTTTCGGTCCTTTGGTTGCATTAAACCTCCGTTGAAAACTTCGTCTTGTTGCAACAACACTGTGTTTTAGGCGGTGGAATTCCAACACCAGAAAAATCCTCTGTTCTATGGAATAAACCATGTTGCCTAAAGCACACTTGCATGTTGTGAACAGCACACGCTTACAGCAGAAAGACGACGTACAGAATGGTGCACCCACAGACTGCGTTGGCTTCTATATCTTTCACATCACTTGCAGCGCCATCTGTTGTTGAAAATTGTAACTACTGTAATTTCGAAAGTTTGCCCGCCTGAAAATGTACTGTTGTCCCAAGCACATTACAACAAATGGTGTATTTCTATCGCTGCTCGTTTACTTTTTATTGCCGTTTCAAATATACCGGTCTTTTTTAAACACCCTGTATTAACCCGGAGGTACATCTCCAGGAATGTAATGTCGTGTGACTAGGACCTCCCGTCGTGTTGTCGCGTCCCGGAACAGCCTCGGTATACCAGAATGAAGTCATTGCGAACTGTGCAGCGCAATCGGGAGGTTAACGACAATGGGTTAGTTATAAATTGCTGTCAACCTTTATATTGGAGATGAGAGGGAGAGAATCTCCTTGGTTTGAAGCAACTTGAAACGTCCCCTTAGAAAAATTATAAATGACTGTGCTTAAATTGACACACAATATTTTTAGCGCAAAGCAATCTGACTTTCAATAATCACTACAAAAGAATAGCCCTGATTAACAATAACCTATACCTTTCATGAATCACTTACCTCACAAAAATTTTCATTACTCGAACTACTGCAATACAGCGAGCGCCAATACTGCCAGCTAAATAAAAGATTGTAACTACTGAAGTCACTAACTACTGATAGGCATAGTTAGCAAATGAAATATTTTGATAGAGAACAAACAATGTATTTACCTTAGTAGCGTTCAAAAGTCGTAATATATATATATATCAGTTCATGATATCCAATATTACAAATTTACTCTCTCTGATGGACACACGTCCAGATCATCCGCTCTCAAAACTCCGCCATCTCTCTCCCCACATCCACCACTGCTGGCGGCTCAGCTCCAACTGCGCAACGCTACGAGCTGTTCACATCCAGCTGCCCAACACTACAATAGCAAACAACAATGCAAACCAGACACAGACTGCACACAGCACAGCCAGTGATTTTCATACAGAGCGCTACGTGGCGTTACCAATTAAAAAAAACCTAAACAGCCTACTTACATAAGTTTCCTGAAAATAGGTTACTGAATTGCAGTAGCCAGAAAAAATTGGTTAGTTTCTATCGAGTTTATTCTCACATGTACTTATATGAGGTGTTGGACCATAAACCCCTTAGTAAGATTCAGTCTATTTATTCCGACTTGCTACTTCAAACCTAATTGCCGGTACATATAAGAAAGAACTACAAAGGAATCACTTGTTCTTGGTTAGCGCTGAAATCTCTTTAAGTAACTGAGAGAAAGACTAATAGCCTCTGTTCAACACTGTTCCAATGAAACTCTAAAAATCCTACTTCACCTGCAGTTCCTGAGTGTCCACCAGAGTCTATCACCATCTTCTCGTGGTTGAAAACTTTATCACTTGTATCGGCTGCTATGGGCCTACTCGGCCCCGCTGGCGTCTCGCTGCGGAATCCCCAAACTGCCGGCACTGGCTCTGAATCTGCATCTGAATCTCTGCTTCTAGCTATGACGCTGCCCGGCCTTTTATTTCGTTTCTCATGTACTTGGGTGCACACGAGTTAATTTGTTTCACACGACTCTTTCATTTCTAAGTGATGGTTCAAATGGTTCAAATGGCTCTGAGCACTATGGGACTCAACTGCTGTGGTCATAAGTCCCCTAGAACTTAGAACTACTTAAACCTAACTAACCTAAGGACAGCACACAACACCCAGCCATCACGAGGCAGAGAAAATCCCTGACCCCGCCGGGAATCGAACCCGGGAACCCGGGCGTGGGAAGCGAGAACGCTACCGCACGACCACGAGATGCGGGCTTCTAAGTGATCGGATTGCACAACAATGCCTATGGTTCCACACGACACTCTCGTTTCTAATTGGCCGGATTGAGCAAGAATGACTTTGGTTCCACACGACACTTTCGTTTCTAGCTGCACACAACTTTATTTGGTTCCACACGAGTCTTTTCCGCATGTGGCTGACACTCTCTCTTGCTGTATACCGCCCTGGTGTTTGCGTCTTCCATTGCGCAAGTTTGATTCATGCTGCTTCCTCTGGCAGGAAATCAAACACTAAGTTATTTGATCAACAAGCCATACTTGGCAGCCTCTGCCACTTATCTTGTCCCTACGTCCCGGTGGACTATTTCTTAATGTCGGCTGGCTGTTTGCCTATGGAGCCTGGACTCTTGTTATGCTCACGAAAGCAACAATAAAAATTAAAATTTTCTTCGGTCACAACAGGGTAGACCGTTCGCCGTGTGCAAGTCTTTCTGTTTGACGCCACTTCGGCCACATGAGCGTCGATGGGGATGAAATGCTGATGATGAGGATTACACAACACCCAGTCCCTGAGCGGAGAAAATCTCCGACCCAGCCGGGAATCGAACCCGGGGCCTAAGGATTGACATTCTGTCGCCCTGACCTCTCAGATACCGGGGGCGGACATCTCCAGGAATAATAATCGAGGACCGAGACAGAAGCGAATCGTAGAAGCGGTGACGGAAATAAAAGATCAGCACTCCGATTACAGTTCAGGGCGAAAGGACGTCAATGATAAGCTTGAAATCGTGAAAGCTTTTCATGTTTTTTAAAATCAGTCATTAGTTTATTGCAATATACAGGGCTATTACAAATGATTGAAGCGATTTCATAAATTCACTGTAGCCCCATTCATTGACATATGGTCACGACACACTACAGATACGTAACTCATAAAGTTTTATTTGGCTGAAGCCGCACTTCAGGTTTCTGCCGCCTGAGCGCTCGAGAGCGCAGTGAGACAAAATGGCGACAGCAGCCGAGAAAGCGTATGTCGTGCTTGAAATGCACTCACATCAGTCAGTCATAACAGTGCAACGACTCCTCAGGACGAAGTTCAACAAAGATCCACCAACTGCTAACTCCATTCGGCGATGGTATGCGCAGTTTAAAGCTTCTGGATGCCTCTGTAAAGGGAAATCAACGGGTCGGCCTGCAGTGAGCGAAGAAACGGTTGAACGCGTGCGGGCAAGATTCACGCGTAGCCCGCGGAAGTCGACGAATAAATTGGCTCATGCCACAACTGGAGACCGACAACGCCGACTTCATCTTTCAAAAGGATGGTGCTCCACCGCACTTCCTTCATGATGTTCGGCATTTCTTAAACAGGAGATTGGAAAACCGATGGATCGGTCGTGGAGGAGATCATGATCAGCAATTCATGTCATGGCCTCCACGCTCTCCCGACTTAACCCCATGCGATTTCTTTCTGTGGGGTATGTGAAAGATTCATTGTTTAAACCTCGTCTACCAAGAGACGTGCCAGAACTGCGAGCTGGCATCAACGATGCTTTCGAACTCATTGATGGGGACATGCTGCGCCGAGTATGGGAGGAACTTGATTATCGGCTTGATGTCTGCCGAATCACTAAAGGGGCACATATCGAACGTTTGTGAATGCCTAAAAAAACTTTTTGAGTTTTTGTATTTGTGTGCAAAGCATTGTGAAAATATCTCAAATAATAAAGTTATTGTAGAGCTGTGAAATCGCTTCAATCATTTGTAATAACCCTGTACATTGGCATTGACACTAGAGAATGAATAAATAAGTTTTATCAAATGGTTCAAATGGCTCTGAGCACTATGCGACTTAACTTCTGAGGTCATCAGTCGCCTAGAACGTAGAACTACTTAAACCTAACTAACCTAAGGACATCACACACATCCAAGCCCGAGGCAGGATTCGAACCTGCGACCGTAGCGGTCACGCGGTTCCAGACTGAAGCGCCTTTAACCGCACGGCCACACCGGCCGGGTAAGTTCTATCCCTGAGAGACGACAGTTAAGTTTTGTCTCTGGCAAGGATCGTCACTGCCGATCCCGTGTAAACTACGGCGTACCGTTTTCACGAAATTAATGTCGGAACAGTCATCACCGACTAACACAATTTTTTTTATCATCATCATCATCATCATCATCATCATTTAAGACTGATTATGCCTTTCAGCGTTCAGTCTGGAGCATAGCCCCCCCCCCTTATACAGTTCCTCCATGATTCCCTATTCAGTGCTAACATTGGTGCCTCTTCTGATGTTAAACCTATTACTTCAAAAGCATTCTTAACCGAATCCAGGTACCTTCTCCTCGGTCTGCCCCGACTCCTCCTACCCTCTACTGCTGAATCCATGAGTCTCTTGGGTAACCTTGCTTCCCTCATGCGTGTAACATGACCCCACCATCTAAGCCTGTTCGCCCTGACTGCTACATCTATAGAGTTCATTCCCAGTTTTTCTTTGATTTCCTCATTGTGGACACCCTCCTGCCATTGTTCCCATCTACTAGTACCTGCAATCATCCTAGCTACTTTCATACCCGTAACCTCAACCTTGTTGATAAGGTAACCTGAATCCACCCAGCTTTCGCTCCCATACAACAAAGTTGGTCGAAAGATTGAACGGTTTTTATCTTTGCGACAAATAGCTGTCACCCAGAAACCATCACCAACACATACGGAGGAAGAAAATAAGTTCTGAACGATAAGAAATCCGTCCCTTCGACCATCACCGTCTTTCGGTGTTTCGATAAAAGCGCTGCGGCTGCTATCGGAGGGTGTCTGTGTAGATAGCTGTCTGTCTCGAGGCCCACCACTGGGTTCAGAAGAAGCTTCCAGTCGCACAGCTGTAAGCAAAGCGTGGACCTCCCGCTAGAAGCGGAGTATCGCTATCCGCCGCAGTGGTCTGTTTAGCGAGCGGTAACCAGAGCTGGCGCCGCAGGCAGTCCAAGACGCCTGTGCTGTGGGCGCCACACGCGGGCACAGTTTGAAAAGTTAAACGCACCTAGCCGCGCCTGTTTACGCGTCGTTAATATTTACCTTTCGGTCCCTTATACAGACGTTTGCCTCGCAGGCCGCTGCGCTGCTGGGAATTTTTGGGTCGAGTTACCGAGAACGAAAGGAGGAGGAGGAGGAGAAAAAAGAAGAAGAATTGCCGCGGTAGGTGACTATTGTGTACACGACAGGCCGGTAAACACGGTGGTTACATACGGAAATTTGTGTGCGCCGTGTAAGGAGCATTGTTCTCGGATGTAAGGCGATCGTACGCCTGTTTACGGGGCGGGCGCGGCCGCGAGGCTGGGTCCTTTGTGTCTTCATTTCCGTCCGGAGAATTCCCTCCTGTGTTTGACACCTGTCCCAGCCGTGAGAAACAACTGCTCTTTTGGGCGCCTTTCCTGGACTTTAGCGCTACGAGAGTAAACGGTTTCCACGAAGGAGAGGCTGCTTCGCGGAAAGTAAGTTGAGGCTGCAGTTACTGTCGGGTGAGGTTTCTGCAGTGGTTACACAGCTTTTTAGATCCATGTGATGCTGGTGTATTGTCTGTTCTTTAGCCTAATAGTTTCAACCAGTCTTAATAATTCGTGTTACCAAATCGCGCACAAAAAGGCGTATTTTCACTCCGTGTTGCGTCGGGTATTTAGCTTTCCGTCAGACATGAGATTGATAAAGAATTGATAATTTTCCGACAGATAGTTCAGAACAACAGTTTCAGTCCACAAGGAAAAGCGATTATGTAGAAAAAAAATACCTTAAGACTCTAGGGCTTAAGAGTGTACTTTTAAGACGTATATAATAACATTTGTTTTTTTCCATATTGTTAATTTGTATTTATTATTAATTATTTAATTTATTTTTATTTATTGTTAATTTACTTTTTATTTATTGTAATTTTTTAACTTCGGAAAAATATCACCCACACCATTCCGAAGACAGCGTGAGCTCACAACTGCGAGAATTATCGCACAGTCAGCTTAACAGCTCATGCTGACAAGAATAATATACAGAAGGATGGAAAAGAAAACTGAAGATGTGTTAGACGACAACCAGATTGGCTTTAGGAAAAGTAAAGGCACCAGAATGGCAGTTCTGACGTTGCGGCTGATAATGGAAGCTAGACTAAAAAAAAGTCAAGACACGGTCATAGGATTTGTCGACCTGGAAAAAGCTTCCGACAATGTCAGATTACGCAATATGTTCAAAATTGTGAAGAAAATAGGGGTAAGCCGTAGGGAGAGACGAGTAATATGCAGAATGAACAAGAGTCAGGACGGAATAATAATAATAATGGAAGACCAAGAACGAAGCGCTAAGGTTAATAAGGATGTACTCCAGAGATGCAGTCGTTCGCCCCTATTGTTCAATCTGTACATTGAGGAAGCAATGATAAAAATTGAAGGTAAAGGCATATTAATGATTAGATTCGCTGATGACATTGCTATCCTCTGTGAAAGTGAAGGAGAATTGCAGGATGAACAGTCTACTGAATACAGAATATGGATTGAGAGTAAATCGAAGGAAGACCAGAGTCACGAAAAGTAGCAGAAACGAGAAGAGTGAGAAGCTAAACATCAGAACTGATGATCACGTAGTAGATGAAGTTAAGGAATTCTGCTACCTATGCAACAAAATAACGCATGACGGACGGTGCAAGCAGGACATCAAAATCAGACTAGCACTGGACAAGAGAAGTCTACTAGATTCGAACATAGGCCACAATCAGAGGAAAATATCCTGAGAATGTAAGTTTGGAGCACAGTATTACATGGTAGTGAAACATGGACTGTGGAAAAACCGGAACAGAAAAGAATCGAAGGATCTGAGATGTGGTGCTACAGACGAATGATAAAAATTAGGTTGATTGATAAGGTAAGGAATAAGGAGATTATGCGCGGAATCGTACGGGGAAGGAATATGTGGAAAACACTGACCAGGCGGAAGGAAAGATGATAAGCCATCTGTTAAGGCATCGGGAAATAGCTTCCACGGTACTCGAGAGAGCTGTAGAGGAAGACAGAGATTTGATTACATCCAGCAAATAACTGAGGAAGTAGGTTGCAGATACGTTGAAAGGTCTCTGTTGGATTCCTGTCATGTTAATTTCTTAAATCTGTTGTCATTTACGGCATACATTACACTACTAAATTTACTGTGGTGTTTCTGACTATCTGGGAGGAGACTGAGCAGGGAACGTGTTACTTTTACACATAAATAAGAACGATCTGTCACACTACTACACTTTAGAACACAGTTTGTATGTAATTCATGTCACAAAGTCTCATACGGAACCTACATCCGCTTTATTTTGTATTATGAGGCACTGTCATCCCCTTCCCCTTCTGTGTTAAAGGATGAATGAGCAGATGTATTTCTAGTTGCATGCTTGATGGTAGCAGACAAGACTGTCTGCTAGAGAACAGTAGCACCAACATGGGATTTGCACTCTGCAGCGGAGTGTGCGCTGATATGAAACTTCCTGGCGGATTAAAACTGTGTGCCGGACCGAGACTCGAAGTCAGGACCTTTGCCTTTCGCGGGCAAGTGCTCTACCAACTGAGCTACCCAAGTACGACTCACGCCCCGCCCTCACAGCCTTACTTCTGCCAGTACCTCGTCTCCTACCTTCCAAAGGTCCCGAGTTCGAGTCTCGGTCCGGCACACAGTTTTAATCTGCCAGGAAGTTTCAGTAGCACCAACGTCGGAACAGGTAGCTACGCTTTCTAAAAGCAAAGAGGTTTCTATTCTTGGTATGGTCCTGTCCGTCCCTTGTCATGTTGGTACAGGAAGATGCCTCTCAGTTCAGTTCCGATTGTATCTGTGAGGCACCCTCAGTAGGGGCCCACGCCAGTCTGTCTGCGGCGAGCGTCTGAAGTGGTAAGATCTCCAGCTAAGTGCGTCTCTGCTAAGTCCATAGGACAATGAATTTCTTAAGTTCAGCCTAACTGAAAATTTAATCACATTTCTTTCGGGTTTAGATCTAAAATATCTTATGTTATCTTAAATTGCATCGCAGTGTAATTCGAGTGTGATGTTCAGAATATCTTCCAGTAGTTGCTTTGTCAATACTTTGTGAGCAAAGTGGAACCACATGTTGATGATCCGTAACTCTAACTAAGATCATCAATCTTAAATTGCGAATGTGCGTAAGATTATCACGTGTCGTCTTGACAATATTTTTCAATATAGCAACTTTTCTTTATGTTCAACACACGTGGGGTGTACTTTGTGAGACCAGTACCACGTGCTTATATAATTTTTTGGCCCACCAGGTTAATAGTATGACGATAATAACCAGTTCGAGGTTTTTCTTTTGTAAATTGCGTTTCGGTGTAATTTATTTTAATCATCAAAATTATCGTGGAGTTACACTCTTTGTGTAAACCAAGTTGACCACGTGAAGCATGTGGTGTAATCATCAAAGTAGCCCTCAGCTATTCTTTTCGAGAAGATTTCACAGACAATTAGTATGAATTTAGTATGCCAATGTGTGGTAATTTCGTGACAGACAGGATTGCGCTACCACCGTAACTTCTTTGGGTGAAAATTTGAATCTGTTGGTTGTGGTTAATTTCCTCTTGCATATGTTTCAACGTTCTTCGTGTTTTATTTTATGAGTGCAGTGTTGTATGCAGTCTCCCAATCTTGACTCCATGTTTGATGTGTTCTGTAAGATTACAAACTCATATTTTCACAATCCTAAATAAGGCACCAGTTTACTTATGAATTAAGTTTAATATGCTGAAATTTTAACGGAACAATGATCAGTGTTAAAATAAATGTCCAAATATAAACTGATTTATTTCTTTTTATTTAAATTTTCTTTTTATATGTATATCACCGGTTGTCGTAAAATGACTATTATAAGATTATAATTAATGTTAGTCTGGTTGGTAATTTGGTAAACTAGACTGGACACCTGGTGAAACAGTTGCTCAGTAATGCAAGGATAACTTCCCCAGATATCTCACAGCTTCTAGCCCGCTTTATTATCTAGAATATCAGCACCGCTTTCAGAACAACTTAAGGGGCTCCGGAGCGCCCTATACTTGCAATGTTAAAATAACGCTTATAAATTACATCTTGCCTCACAAAGTATTTGAGGTAGGAAGTTGAACTTTTTACAGATTATTTATTGGAATATGGGCTACAACTTAACACAGGGATTTTACAAAATTTTAGTTCAGTTATTAAAGATAATTTTTTCAATTGTAATGAAAATTGACAACATTTTTTTGCAATTTTTTATTTAAATATTCAAAAATATACAGTTTTTTGGAAAAAGGCTGTGTTAAATTATGCAGAAGGTACTGTGTAACATTTACTGAAAGTTTGAAACAAATATGTTTGGAAGATACTTAGAAAACATGTAATTAGTATGAGAAAATAAAAGTTTTGGGAATCGAGCGACAAAGATTGGATTAACTTTTTAGTGCATTCCAGGTCCATAGGATGGATTATCTTCATCCTCTGCAATCTCCTCCTCCAGCTTCCTCTTGTTCCTCCTCCTGTTTACTCTTGCTTGTATTTCTAGACTCTTTACAGCCCTGTCTGCAGCCCGAAGGCGTTCCTTGTCTAAAGCAAGCATCGCTCGTACCGTGTTAGAACCTATCTTCATTCCCATATTTCTAAATACCTTGCACCTTACAATGTTGCCATCATTGAAAGTCGCAACAGCATCATACACACCAAAGTGAAGTGTTTCTATTGCAACAAATACAGTCTTGGGGATTCTCGACCATATAACACTATTTACACTTTCATTGGGGTTTTGAGTTTTTCCGTGAATACACTTTTTCAACAGTTCAGGTGCTGCTAAGTCTCTGAAAATAGGTTTAGCCACAACACATACTTTATCTCACATCACTAAAATGTACCTGATGAACACGGACGTTAATAATAACACCATTTGACAGCAGTTTAACAGCGCCACAGTGGGTCACGCCCATGTAGAACACATTTCAAAATAAAATTTAAAAATAGTTGTAGTCTTCGGAATTGAATAAATTATATATCTATTAAAAGGTAATAGTCTGCAGATTCAGAAAACGCAAAAAAGTAAAAATTGAACTTTTCATGATTTTGAGCCTTTCCGGAGCCCCTTAAAGCATCAACTTTACAAGGTACTCCATCAGTTTAATTCTATTTCCAACAACTCGATGATTTCAGTAACCGTCCTGGGAACTGTATCGCGTGTTAGCAAGTTATACCGCCTAGTCCGCCTGCCCTGGTGAGCCCCACAGCCGGGCGCCGGCTTGCGTGCCGGTGAGGCGGCGTGTTATACAGAGGAGCCTCGGCGCTGCCTACACGTGGCGGGCACGCCGGCGGCTGGCAGCTGGCGGCCGCATTCCTCGCTCTGGTTATCGCGGCCGTAAAGTGAGCCGCGACAACAGCCCGTTTCATTAGCACCGCGCCGCCCCCTCCTCCCACCTCTTAGCGCCGCGGCCTAACTCCATTTGCCTTGTGTCGCGCGGCGTTCGCCTCACAGGCCGCTCGCTGCCTGCAAGCCCGCTCCGACACTCTGCTCTGACGTCACTTGGGTTACGCAAAGGAGCCGTTATTGTCAGTTATGTCTCTGCCCTGATATACCCGGCCTATTGCTGTATACATCACGTGTGGTGTACGATACTGTATACAGGGTGTTTCAAAAATGACCGGTATATTTGAAACGGCAATAAAAACTAAACGAGCAGCGATAGAAATACACCTTTTGTTGCAATATGCTTGGGACAACAGTACATTTTCAGGCGGACAAACTTTCGAAATTACAGTAGTTACAATTTTCAACAACAGATGGCGCTGCAAGTGATGTGAAAGATATAGAAGACAACGCAGTCTGTGGGTGCGCCATTCTGTACGTCGTCTTTCTGCTGTAAGCGTGTGCTGTTCACAATGTACAAGTGTGCGGTGGACAACATGGTTTATTCCTTAGAACAGAGGATTTTTCTGGTATTGGAATTCCACCGCCTAGAACACAGTGTTGTTGCAACAAGACGAAGTTTTCAACGGAGTTTTAATGTAACCAAAGGACCGAAAAGCGATACAATAAAGGATCTGTTTGAAAAATTTCAACGGACTGGGAACGGGACGGATGAACGTGCCGGAAAGGTAGGGCGACCGCGTACGGCAACCACAGAGGGCAACGCGCAGCTAGTGCAGCAGGTGATCCGACAGCGGCCTCGGGTTTCCGTTCGCCGTGTTGCAGCTGCGGTCCAAATGACGCCAACGTCCACGTATCGTCTCGTGCGCCACAGTTTACACCTCTATCCCTACAAAATTCAAACGCGGCAACCCCTCAGCGCCGCTACCATTGCTGCACGAGAGACATTCGCTAACGATATAGTGCACAGGATTGATGACGGCGATATGCATGTGGGCAGCATTTGGTTTACTGACGAAGCTTATTTTTACCTGGACGGCTTCGTCAATAAACAGAACTGGCGCATATGGGGAACCGAAAAGCCCCATGTTGCAGTCCCATCGTCCCTGCATCCTCAAAAAGTACTGGTCTGGGCCGCCATTTCTTCCAAAGGAATCATTGGCCCATTTTTCAGATCCGAAACGATTACTGCATCACGCTATCTGGACATTCTTCGTGAATTTGTGGCGGTACAAACTGCCTTAGACGACACTGCGAACACCTCGTGGTTTATGCAAGATGGTGCCCGGCCACATCGCACGGCCGACGTCTTTAATTTCCTGAATGAATATTTCGATGATCGTGTGATTGCTTTGGGCTATCCGAAACATACAGGAGGCGGCGTGGATTGGCCTCCCTATTCGCCAGACATGAACCCCTGTGACTTCTTTCTGTGGGGACACTTGAAAGACCAGGTGTACCGCCAGACTCCAGAAACAATTGAACAGCTGAAGCAGTACATCTCATCTGCATGTGAAGCCATTCCGCCAGACACGTTGTCAAAGGTTTCGGGTAATTTCATTCAGAGACTACGCCATATTATTGCTACGCATGGTGGATATGTGGAAAATATCGTACTATAGAGTTTCCCAGACCGCAGCGCGATCTGTTGTTGAGAATTGTAACTACTGTAATTTCGAAAGTTTGTCTGCCTGAAAATGTACTGTTGTCCCAAGCATATTGCAACAAACGGTGTATTTCTATCGCTGCTCGTTTAGTTTTTATTACCGTTTCAAATACACCGGTCATTTTTGAAACACCCTGTATAAACACCATGTTGCAGGTGTAGTGTAACGACGTAAGTTTCTTATAAATGATTTTCTTTCGACATATGACCATGTGCAGACTTCGTCACCTACGTCAGTTACAACCCACTCCAAAATTATTTATATTCTTTTTAAATTGTCTCAGAATGGTTCTTGAACGAAATTGTAAAACATCATTTCAGTCGTATGCACAGAATTACGTCACTCGGGCCAGTTGGTTTGCGTGAACTTTCTCAATTTTTGACGTTGTTTGTTTCTCCTCAGAAATTATATTAATACACTTTATCTTGATTTAATCGATATTAGAACCACATTAAATAAACTTTGAGATTCAAAGTCGCGATGAACACTGTCAAAATTCAATAATCTTGTCAAATATATTATTAATTCATTCACATAATTTTTCATAAATAAATCCTCAGAACGCGTATTTCAACTTTAATAGCATCCACCAGTTTATTATCTTCCTACATACAGACGTGAACCTGAGCCTTGACGAGACAAAACTAACATTTTCAATAAGATTAAACTTCCTATGATATCATTGTTGTACAAAACATTACAAATTATTCATTATCAATTTTTAGAAGTACGACGCAATAGCTCGGTTTCAGAATCTTCTGTTGCTCCTTGGCTGTCGACCCGCGACGTATAGTGGCCAGCAATTTTCTCTCTGGTCCCGGCAACGAAGATGCTGTCTCCGTTCGTTGCGCCGCCCTCTCCGTACATGAAACATAAAAAATAAATACAAAAACTTTAGACAATTCACAACCATTACAAAATATTACAAAAAATACATAAATTAACTTATATTCACCTGCAAACTGGGCTGACACTGGTGGATGGGTGACGCTTCAATTTCGCGTCCCACTACACAGGATGAGCGTGAAGTCTTTCCCAGAGTAGAAAAACACTAAGCTGACGGAAAAAGATCGCGGCAGCAGGAAAGAGTCAACCGACGTAAACAAAAATCTCAAAGATGATATACAGACTGAAAAGTATTTAAACCGACAAACTCTGGGAGGTTGTAGGTGATATCAAAACAAATATTTTTCCCTAATGTCATTTTTTCCTATAAGGATTATTTAAACCGGTGGAGGCCATATTACGCTCTTCAGTTGTTAGAGGCCATATTACGATCTTCAGTTGTAGGCAACTGCTGTCCACCAGTGTAGTAGTGCATTGTCTCTGTTTACTAATGGAGCGATACACCTGGAGTGAGTACACTGATGTGGTTTGTGCGTACTATGTAAGGCACCACAACGGACGAGCTGCACAGCGAGTTTATCAACAATAATATCCTAATCGCAGTATCCCGCATCATACGACCTTTGCTGCTGTGTACCAACGTCTGCGTGAGACCGGGTCATTTAGCAGATTACCTGGACAGGGACGCCGTCGCACGGTAAGAACGTTGTAATTTGAGGAAGTTGTCTTGCAGCATGTGGAGCGGGATCCTTCAATCAGTACTCGTACAACTGCATGTAACATGGGGACGAATCAGACGAATATAAGAACAGTCCTTCCAGAGCAATTGTTACGTCCATTTCATTTACAGCGTGTCCACAACCTGGAAACAGTTGATTATCCACTCAGAGCACAGTTTTCGCAGTGGTACCTGGAACAGTGTGAAATGTATCCTACATTTCCAACCTCTGTTATTTACCGATGAAGCAAGCTTCTTCAAAACGCACAATTCGCATCTTTGGAGTGAGGATAACCCACATTCCAGAGTTACTAGCGCTCATCAAGTGTGGTTCTTCGTTAATGTGCGGGTCGGTGTTGTTGAGGACGGTTTAATTGGGCCGTATCTGCTACCTAGGCCATTAAATGGCAGGCACTGTTACAATTTTCTCGCCAGAGCATCGTCAGAAATGCTGGTAGACGTCCTGCTCCCTACAAGATAACGCATGTGGTTCCAACATGACGGGGCGCCGGCACATTTCAGTCGTCGAGTGCGTCGATTCCTGGACCGACGGTTTCCAGAAACGTGGATTAGCACAGGTGGTCCTGTACCATCGCCTGATCGATCCCCAGATATTTCCCCTCTGGACTTTATTGTGTGGGGAGAGATGCGCAACCTTGTTTATGCAACTCCTGTTACATCAAAGAGGACCTGGTTGCCCGGGTAGAGTAGCAGCAGCAGGAACAATTCAGGATACTCCTGGGGTTTTTGCCCGTGTCAGAAAGAACATGATCCGACGGTTTAACCTTTGTTTACCTGTCAATGGAGACATTTTAGAAAATCTACTGTAATTGAAATTGGGTTGTGTTAATGTGTTGCCTCTTGGTCATAAAAAAATGGAAAAGTGTTTGTTGGTTTAGTTAATTTGCCACCGGAGAAATCTTCCTCTACCGGTTTAAATATTCCTCATAGGAAAAAATTGCATTAGGGAAAAATATTTGTTTTGATGTCCCCTACAACCTCCCAGAGTTTGTCGGTTTAAATACTTTTCACCCTGTATATTCAAATTTCGCGCCACTCCCGTAAGAGTGGCGCTGGTAACGTCACTCTATCTCTACCACTTGCGCCTTGTCCCGCGGTTACGCAGGGTCGGCCATGGTTAACCGGATTTGGCATGTTAATTGTAAGGCGTGGCCGGATGCCCTTCCTGCCGCCCCCCCCCCCCCACTCCCCCCAGGACGGAATTAGTGTAGCCCAGCTGTCTGCGTCTAGTATAAATCGTGAAATAGTGTGAATGTGTTTCAAATGTCTGGGAGTCGTGTAACTGAGGCGGGACGTGGGTACCAGCCCGGTATTCACCCAATAGGATTAGAAAAACCGCCTAAAAACCACATCCAGGCTGGCCGGCACACCGGCTGTCGTCGTTAATCCGCCGGGCGGATTCGATCCGGAGCTGGCGAGACTACCCGATTGCAGGAAGCAGCGCGTTAGCGCTCGTTTTTTTTTTTTTTTTTTTTTTTTGCCCCAACCGGGACTCGAACCCGGGATCTCCTACTTATGTAGCAGACGCACTATCCATCTTTTTTTTCTACCCTTTTTTTTCTAAAAAAATAAAATAAAAATAAAAACGCGGTTCCTCCGCTTTATGGTCCAACAACGCGACCACTTTTTTGGGAACAGGGAGATAGGGTAAACAAACAATCTTTATTCGTGCAATTGTGCTGTCCTAGGGATAAGAAAAGTATCGAGACAGCAAAAACAATCTGGAAACCATAAAATGAAAGCAAAGGCCGCCCTTTTTTTTTTTTTTTTTGTAACAGGAATAAAGTAAATGACAATCCTAGTCACGGGCGGGAGTGAAAATGAAGTTATCATCTGCATCACAATCCCTGCAGCACGCGGTGTCGCATCATAAACCTGGCAGAAAGCCATATAATCTTGACCATTTCTGCCAGTGTGGGCGGTATTTATTTCTCCTGCGTCGACCATTCGAAGGACCATTATCTGAGGTGGTTTCGGTGTTTACCATCGTTGTGTGTGTGTGTGGTTTTTTTTTCCGCGTTAACATAATGCAGTCATAACTGGCACCAACAGGTAGGGGCCAGTTTTCTTCTCAGTGTGCTATATGCCAATATAATTGAACCGCGCAGTGCTGTCTCTAGTCGTTCTGCTGCAGGAGTCTTCCCAGTTCTGGGGCACCCCAGCTGTCGGGCGGATTGTGAAAAACACTGCCTAAAAAATTGGAAAAGTAAGTCCTGTATTTCGTATGACTCCGTATGAGCTCGTGTTGTTCTTGTAAATACATCCAATAATCCATCACGGACTTAATATCGTACGAATACAAATATTCCGTCGCATGTCCAGCGATCCAATTGACCGCATACGTCTTTTGTTTGGGAAAAAAGGTCTTGTCCGGTAGAAAAAGTACATCCGATGTGATTTCTGTGTAGTTAGTGCGCCGAAGGAAGGCCAGTATTCGACGCGTCAGCGTCCAGACGTCCCTCGCTGCGCCACACACTAAACCATGTTCTTCCGTTGCTAACAGTCCACAGTTTGTGCAAAGAGGAGAATCGACCATATGAATTGTATGTAATCGACTCCTGGTCACAAGTTTACGGTTTATAAGAATATGCCACATCGATCTCGCTGCTGTTGACAGTAATGGAGTATGCACTGCACACCAAATGTGGTTCCACGTTCTCGACGGGTATTCGAATTCCATTATGTTGCGGCCATGGTGATGCATCAAGCATCTATAGATCTCCCGTCTCTCGGCTATCCTGGCGGGTCGCTAGTAACGTCACTATAGAGATGAAAATCAGGTTTGCTTTAAATATATGGTGTAACGTTTGCAAACGTTAGCTACCTTCGAGATTGGACGAGGCCCGAGTTGATGTTACTCAGGAATGCCATTGAGGCAACAGAGACGTCTGATCAACAGCTCTCTGAGTATGAGCGAGGTCGCGTAATAGGGCTACAAGAAGCTGGATGTTCCTTGTCAGATATTGCAGAGTCTTGGCAGAAGTGTAGCCACTGTGCATGATTGCTGGCTGCGGGGGTGTCGAGAATATACGGTTGCAAGGAGACCGTGCTCCATACGGTCCCGCGGCACTAACGAGAGTGAAGACCCCCGTGTTCAGAGTGGGCCTCTGGTGCCCCGTAATGCATCTGCAGTAGCAAATTGAGCAGCAGTTGGTACCACAGTAGCCGGCCGCTGTGGCCGAGCCGTTCTAGGCGCTTCAGTCCGGAACCGCGCTGCTGCTACGGTCGCAGGATGGATGTGTGTGATGTCCTTAGGTTGTTGTTGTTGTTGTGGTCTTCAGTCCTGAGACTGGTTTGATGCAGCTCTCCATGCTACTCTATCCTGTGCAAGCTTCTTCATCTCCCAGTACCTACTGCAACCTACATCCTTCTGAATCTGCTTAGTGTATTCATCTCTTGGTCTCCCCCTACGATTTTTACCCTCCACGCTGCCCTCCAATATTAAATTGGTGATCCCTTGATGCCTCAGAACATGTCCTACCAACCGACCCCTTCTTCTGGTCAAGTTGTGCCACAAACTTCTCTTCTCCCCAATCCTATTCAATACTTCCTCATTAGTTATGTGATCTACCCATCTAATCTTCAGCATTCTTCTGTAGCACCACATTTCGAAAGCTTCTATTCTCTTCTTGTCCAAACTATTTACCGTCCATGTTTCACTTCCATACATGGCTACACTCCATACAAATACTTTCAGAAATGACTTCCTGACACTTAAATCTATACTCGATGTTAACAAATTTCTCTTCTTCAGAAACGCTTTCCTTGCCGTTGCCAGTCTACATTTTATATCCTCTCTACTTCGACCATCATCAGTTATTTTGCTCCCCAAATAGCAAAACTCCTTTACTACTTTAAGTGTCTCATTTCCTAATCTAATACCCTCAACATCACCCGACTTAATTCGACTACATTCCATTATCCTCGTTTTGCTTTTGTTGATGTTCATCTTATATCCTCCTTTCAAGACACTGTCCATTCCGTTCAACTGCTCTTCCAGGTCCTTTGCTGTCTCTATCCTTAGGTTAGTTAGGTTTAATTCTAGGCGACTGGTGGACTCAGATGTTAAGTCTCACGATGCTTAGAGCCATTTGAATTTGGTACCACAGTGACACCACTCGATGAACTGTTACAAACCTATTACTTCAAGGACAGCACCGAACCATACACCCGTAGAATACATTCCAATGATCCCAATCCACAGTAATTTACGACTTCAGTGGTGCCAATCGATAGCTCATTGGAGAGCAGGGTGGAGGTCTGTTATGTTTTTTAATGAAATCTGGTTCTGCCTCAGTGCAAGTGATGGCCGTGTGTTGGTTAGAAGGAAACTGGTTGGGGGCCTACAACCAACCTCCTGCGTGCTAGACAATCTGGATCTGCATGTGGAGCTACTGTCTAGGGTGTGATTTGGTATGACAGACAGCAAGAGCACTCTCATGGTTATCCAGTGGACGCTGACTGAAAGTTTGTACGTCAGTCACGTGATTCGACCTGCTGTGCTGCCAGTCATGAACAGTATTCCAGCCTGCCGCTGTGACCGAGCGGTTCTAGGCGCTTCAGTCGGGAACCGCGCTGCTGCTACCGTCGCAGGTTCGAATGCTGCTTCGGGCATGGAAGTGTGTGATGTCCTTAGGTTAGTTAGGTTTAAGTAGTACTAGGTCTAGGCGACCGATGACCTCTGATGTTAAGTCCCAGGCTTGGAGCCAACAGTATTCCAGGAGGTGTTTTCCAACAGAATGACGCTTACCTACATATCACTGTTGCAACCAACATGCTATACAGACTGCCGACGTGTTGCCTTGCCCCTCTATTACCGGATCTGTCTCCCAATTTGGGGCGTCGTCTGGCGACAACTCCAACGTCATCCACAAACCTTTAACGTTCCCTGTATTGACCAACCAAGAGCAACAGGCGTGGAGCTCCAGCACACAAACTGACATCCAGCACCTGTACAACACAATGCATGCACGTTTCCTTCCTTGCATTCAACATTCTGGCGGTTGCACTGGTTATTAATAAACCAGAATTTCACATCTGCAATGCCTTATCTCACGCTTACATTAACCTGCGGTCTTGCGATGTTAATCATTTAAGTATGTTACCTAGAAAATGTATTCCAGAAATTTCATGACTGTATAGTAATTATTTTTGATGTTACGATTTTTTTTTATCGTGAGTGCAGGTACAGTTATGCGACTTATTGCAGCTGGTAGCTGCACTCACTTTGGACCGTTGACCTCAGCAGTTCGTCCCATACGACCTTACCACTATCTACCGCACTCATTACGTTATTCTAAAGCTTCCACAAGGACCCCATTCCTGTACCGTAGAAGGTCTTGGGGATACTCAGTTTCTCTGCAAGCCTTTGCCAAATCTCTTCCGCCACTGCCTCCACGTCATCTTGTGTTCGTGCAGAGTTTGCACATCAAGAAACGGTAAACTGAAAACTTCATCCTTACCGTAACCCCACATAAAAGTCAAGAGTGCTTATGTCTGGTGAACGAGGTGGTCATGATATTGGATCGTCTCTACCAGCCCGTCTGTCGGGGAATGTCTCATAGTATGGCAGTGCACCAAATTGTTGAAACACTAACCGTGGTTAAAATGACAGTGACTGAGGTGCAACGACCCGCGTCCGGCCATCCAAGTTTAGGTTTTCACCATTAGCCAAAATCGCATCTGGCAAATGCCGGGGTGATACCTCTGAAAGGTCACGGCCGATTTCCTTCCCCATCCTTTACACAAATCCAGCGTGTGCTACGCCTCTAATGACCTCGATGTCGACGGACGCTACACCAGATGGTGTAATAATTGTGCATGAAGCAACACCAAATAACACCACACATTCACTATCGGGCTGTCCCCGATCTGCTGTGCAGCAATATGAGGGCTCTCCGACGAGCAGATTTAGATATTATTCCCGTCTAATATCCCGAAGAGTGCTCTGAGGCACGCCTGTTTCTCTAGAAATAAGTCGCGTCGGTTTTTGCGGTTTGCTTTGAAATTCTGTACGTACGGTGTCAACAGAGTCGTGACTCAAAGTTTACCGCTTGTTGCCTTGTCACCGACACTACAAGTGTCCCTAAAGTCGTCATACCATCCTCCTTTACATCTGGAGGATCTCGGCCGGAACTATAGCTGAGCTGTAATAGGCGACCGTGTTTCCTGAAACCACAAGAGAAATTGGACTTTCTCCTGCATGGACGCCGTTGTGACTGCAGCAGTCGTATATTACAAAACCTATAACAAAAGACAGAGAAAAGAAATCAAACGCTGTCGGAGCATTTGCAGAAGGGAAACCGTAATAACTTCGTGATTTCAGTTGCCATTTGTAAAAAATAAAAGAAAGGCACAGGTATGTGGAAGAGTATCCTCAAAAACTGAATGAGCTAAGTTACCATCATCTACAAACCACATGACAGTATCTGCGCGCGCGCGTGTGTGTGTGTGTGTGTGTGTGTGTGTGTGTGTGTGTGTGTGTGTGTGTGTGTGTGGGTGGGTGTGGGTGGGTGGGTGGGTGGTTGGGTGGGTGTGTATGTTTGTGTGTGCATGCAATGCATGCATTCGGTTTTCGTAAAATTATAGCGGTGGATGTGGCAAATTTTCTGAAGAAAGAAAACACAAGTTATACCGTTTCTAAGAAGAGTCGTGGAGCTGCATATCAAAAGGATTTGTTATCCTTCATATCCAGTCCAGAGGGAATTCAAAAATCTATGTATGTTGTGGCTGCTTTTGGTTTTCTCTTCTTGTTGTCATCCGTCTTCTACGTGGTTTGCAGATTCTCTGTACAGCCCTTTCTTCGGCGATTATGCGGAGAAATCCTCCACCCTTCCACGCCTCCCCCTCCCCCCCCCCCAACACGAACATTTCTTATCCGTCCTAATTTTCAACACCCTTCTATAATACCATACCTCAAACGCTTCGAATCTGTTGTGTTTACGTTTTCCCAGTCTATGACTCGCTACCATATACCGCTGTGCTCGAAATACACATTGTCAGAAATTTCTTTCTCAACTTAAGGGCTACATTTGACTTATAGTAGACTTGTCTAGACTAGGAATGCCATCTTTGCATTGGCAAATATGCTTTTTATGTCCTCCTTGCTCCCTCAGCGCAACATTCCTTTACTTCGTGGTTACCAATTTTAATAAACTTATCTCTAATCTCGTTGCTGCTCCTCATTACTTTAGACTTTCTCCGGATAACTGTCAATCTTTAGTGTGTTCACACTTGACTGCTCGTTCCATTCAGCATGTCCTGCAGTTCTTCCTCCATTTCAGCGGCGGCAGCAACGTCAACAGCCGTCCTCACAGTTATTTCCTCAAACGTTACATTCTCCGAGTGACTCTGCGGAACAAGTACTCACTTTCCGTGCTGATTAGAGACACTATGTCGCGTGTTAGGTCCGTAAGTTTTCAATTCAATTTACTTTACCAACAGCTGTACACGTTAAGATATTTTATTTTATTCTGGAAGCAACCAGTTTTGGAAATTCATTTTTCCATCTTCAGGCCCCAACGAACTTATCGTATAGCGCCATAAAACTGGCGCTAGGTAGGTGGGCTCAGCTGTTGACACACTTTCGCATGAAGCAGCAGCACTACGATTGGAATTCACGATATCCAGTTTTATGGCGCTATTCGATCAGTTCGTTGATCTCAAAAAAGCGTATGGGGCCTGAAGATGGCAAAATGAATTTCCGAAACTGGTTGCTTCCAGAATAAAATAAAATATCTTAAAGTGTACGACCGCTGGGGAAGTTTACTGAATTGAAAAGTACGTACCAGCTGATATCCCCTGGCCGTAATGGACCAACAGAGAGATCCGTAACTGGTCAGTACTGAGGAAACTGATCAGTTGTTTTTATATTTCGTACGTCTCAGTCCCATTGATACACAATTTTTGCTGCAGTGGTTACCGGTTTTGGGCTGACAGGCCCATTTTCAAACACACACATTGTTGTTAACCGTAACTAGTCATACAATATCGTGCCAAAAGGATCGAATGTCTTCAGTACAGTAAGTTAAACTTTTGGCAACAAGTTCTCTCAATGATATTAGCCTATGTGTTTGCTGTCACACCTGACTGTCCCGTGGGAACATGCCTCGAATGTGACTGCGCCATGCAGGTACAACCGTGGACACACAGGCTAATAACAATTTAACTTTCTGTACCGAAACTATTCGTGCCTTTTGGCACCAAATTGTATGAGTAGTTCTGTGAGTGTGTGGGTTTTGTTTTGTCAAGTTGCACAATGGATTGATCCAACAAATACCCTTTGGCTCCTGCAAGAAACAATTTCCACCTCACATTACTACAGAAGTCAGACAGACGCTCCTAATGTACCAACAAGTACTGCTTGAAAAACATTCAACAACAACTATCTTCTGGAGTCGTCCGCTGTAAGGATAAGATACAAAAATATTCTATATTCTTACGTAACTAGTGGAATCTTGGTTACTGGAGTATTGCTAGTAACTGTAAGAAAAGCATTAAACGAACGAAAAAATATTATTTATTGCAAAAAATTCTGAGAAATCAAGTAAAAACTTTTCTTATAAAAAAAATAAATTTCCGGGTTCTTTTCGGAACAGTAGATTGCCTCTTATGGATAGGAATGCTATTATTATACAAAGTATGCGAGGTTCTTTTCTTCCTTTCCTTTAAGACTGTTATTTACTCGGCAGAATGGCTGACAGCCGCGCCTACACAACTTGAATAACTTTTCTAGGTACAGTCAAGGCTGTCGCATGAGAAAAATAATGGAGTGTACTGTTATGGAGGACATACGCTGTAGCGCTCTATACTGTGAGCTGCGACGACTGCTACCTGCGTCGCTCGCTGCTGACAAATAACACAACTATCTCTTTCTATCTGGATTGACCTTCACCAATCAAACTCTGCCTATGCCTTGATGAAGTCAAGGACTCCTATCTGCCCCTAGTCTAACTACTGGCGTGGCACACCGGTCAGATAACCAGTCCACTGTGATGCCACTCAATACTCGCTTGCAGGCGTTTAACTAGTACACTGTCCGTATTCACACCACACAATAAGTGTGGCGGCCAACACAGTCAACAATGCTTAATCGCGAGCTATTCAATATAGAGTGTCACTCCTGTTTGCTAATGACAGAGGCGCTCTCCCAGTGAGGTACTGAGGTGAGGCTTTTTTCCTTGCTCTTTGCGCACACGTACGAGCGCACTCGTTCTTGTTACATGTCCTCGCTCCAAGAGCGACAACGGAACGGCCCCTTTTTCTGGAAAAGTTGCAAGGGTATATCATCCGCTGTCTTCCCTCACTCCTCTGACTCTTTGCATCATAAATATTCCGCCAATCCGCGTTGCTCTTTCAAACGGAAGAATGACGTGTCGTTTAAGGCGACCAATGCAGAAACCCGTAACATTTCCGTGAGGCGTATACTGTCCTCCTGTGAGAACTGCGTAACTAACTACGCAGTCGATCCGTGAAAAAATGCGTCTTCTGGGCGCTTCCACACAATGTAGCGGAATTTGCTTTTAATTCGAACACAGGGGTCGTTATCTCTTCGCTCTGGCGAAAGCTGTCTTCTCTCTGGGCAGTCGCTCTGGCCGAAGTAGGTGTGTGTTGACTTACCCCTCTGAAGGGACGGTCTTCCCAGCAGGTTCGTTTCCTCTTTAGAACGAAATTACCTGTGGCTGTCATGTTGTGTATGCCAGCCTCGACTTTTTCAACCTCGGTGTGCACTTGCGATTTACTTATTAGATTTGCATATCGCTTACATGAATTCACACAAAATTGACTCTACCTTATCAAGTTTGGGTTCGAATGAAGCGTCTTGATGTGCAGAATACGATTGTGAGGACGGAATATCTAAGAAATGAAGGTCAGGAGACCATGCCATCTTACATAATTACGGTTAATAACAAGGCGTGTATGGTTTGAAAATGCGCATGTCAACCCTAAACCAATAACCACTGTAGCAAAAAAATGTATGTCAGTGCAACTGAGACAGGCGAAATAAAAAAGTTTTCCAATTCGCTCACTTCCACCCTCCCCCCCCCCCCCCCAATTAAACTTCTTTGTAGGAGCTTTTAGTGCACTGCGTTGTAAAAAGATATCTGAAACTTCCTGGCAGATTAAAACTGTGTGACCGACCGAGACTCGAGCTCGGGACGTTTGCCTTTCGCGGGCAAGTGCTCTACCATCTGAGCTACCGAACCACGACTCACGCCCGGTCGTCACAGTACTTCTGCCAGTATCTCGTCTCCTACCTTCCAAACTTTACAGAAGCTCTCCTGCGAACCTAGCAGCACTAGCACTCCTGAAAGAAAGGATATTGCGGAGACATGGCTTAGCCACAGCCTGGAGGATGTTTCCATAATGAGATTTTCACTCTGCAGCGGAGTGTGCGCTGATATGAAACTTCCTGGCAGATTAAAACTGTGTGCCCGACCGAGACTCGAACTCGGGACCTTTGCCTTTCACGGGCAAGTGCTCTACCATCTGAGCTACCGAAGCAAGACTCACGCCCGGTCCTCACAGCTTTACTTCTGCCATTATCTCGTCTCCTACCTTCCAAACTTTACAGAAGCTCTGCTGCTTGACGAGATACTGGCAGAAGTAAAGCTGTGAGGACCGGGCGTGAGTCGTGCTTCGGTAGCTCAGACGGTAGTGCACTTGCCCGCGAAAGGCGAAGGTCCCGAGTTCGAGTCTCGGTCGGGCACAGAGTTTTAATCTGCCAGGAAGTTTCATATCAGCGCACACTCCGCTGCAGAATGAAAATCTCATTCTAAAAAGATATCTTCTTGAGGGTAGTGTTAAAACTACCTCATTCTCAGTCTCCCAACCGACATAAAAGGTTTCGATGTGCAGCGAGCCACAGTGCAGCAGAGCTCTTTAATTAGGATAAGTAAAGTTTAGGCTCGCCGTGCGTATCTTTCCCAGTTTCTACGCCAGCGGCCTCCGTGAGGTGGGCGGCCGGACGAACAAATCTGTAGCAGCGACTACAGGCGCGGTAATTAGGACGGCCTATCGACCGGAGTACTTGCCGGGCGGTGCCGCAGTACCGCCCCCCTCCCCCCCCCCCCCTGTCGTTACGGGGGAAGACGAGCGGGCCACGTGTAGCACGTGTTTGTGTATTTACATCGATAGCGCGGGGCCGCGCCGGCCATGAATATTCAGCCGGGCGCCGGCCCGCCCCGCGACGCCCACTGCGACGGAATGGAAGGCGCCCGCTGCCCGCGTCACGCCGACCGGAAAAAAAGCTAATGTTTCCGAGGACCGCGTGCTCGCGCCGGAAAAGTGCCTCCGGTAAACTCCTCGCTGCTGTTTATTCAACAGCGTATCCTTGCAGGTACATGAGCGTCTACCGGGACGTCGTTACAACCAGATTAATATCTCCTTTTTCACTTTTTTTTCTTTTCCGAGTTGTTATTCTGCTGAGATGAACCATTTCTCTGTTTATTCCCGTCCTATCGAGTATTTTAACCAATATTAAGGGGCTCCGGAACGCCCTATACTTGCAATGTTAAAATAACGCTTATAAATTATATCTTTCCTCACAAAGTATTTGAGGTAGGAAGTTGAACTTTTTACAGATTATTTATTGGAATATGGGCTACAACTTAACACAGGGATTTTACAAAATTTTAGTTCAGTTATTAAAGATGATTTTTTTCAATTGTAATGAAAATTCACAACTTTTTTTGCAATTTTTTATTTATATATTCAAAAATATACAGTTTTTTGGAAAAAGGCTGTGTTAAATTATGCAGAAGGTACTGTGTAACATTTACTGAAAGTTTGAAACAAATATGTTTGGAAGATCCTTAGAAAACATGTAATTAGTATGAGAAAATAAAAGTTTTGGGAATCGAGCGACAAAGATTGGATTAACTTTTTAGTGCATTCCAGGTCCATAGGATGGATTATCTTCATCCTCTGCAAACTCCTCCTCCAGCTTCCTCTTGTTCCTCCTCCTGTTTACTCTTGCTTGTATTTCTAGACTCTTTACAGCCCTGTCTGCAGCCCGAAGGCGTTCCTTGTCTAAAGCAAGCATCGCTCGTACCATGTTAGAACCTATCTTCATTCCCATATTTCTAAATACCTTGCACCTTACAATGTTGCCATCATTGAAAGTCGCAACAGCATCATACACACCAAAGTAAAGTGTTTCTATTCCAACAAATACAGTCTTGGGGATTCTCGACCATATAACACTATTTACACTTTCATTGGGTTTTTGAGTTTTTCCGTGAATACACTTTTTCAACAGTTCAGGTGCTGCTAAGTCTCTGAAAATAGGTTTTATCACCTCCATTATTGCATGAGGCAGACTATGCTTATGAGTGTACACTTCACCAGTTAGCAATCCTTTGTTATATTTACACCAACTGTCTTCTTCTTTGGGATTCAAGCTATGTTGGGGATTTTCATCGGTTGAAGAAGTATGAAAAAAAAGAGCCCAAACAGCCTTCTTCATTTTGCCTAATAGCCATTCCATAATAGTTCTGTATTTTGTCAAGAAACAGAATTAATTACGAATATTTTCGAGATAACGAGAGAGTAAATAAACATAAAACAATCACACCAGCAATATATATTGAACCATCACAGGATAGCCACAACACATACTTTATCTCACATCACTAAAATGTACCTGATGAACACGGACGTTAATAATAACACCATTTGACAGCAGTTTAACAGCGCCACAGTGGGTCACGCCCATGTAGAACACATTTCAAAAAAAATTTAAAAATAGTTGTAGTCTTCGGAATTGAATAAATTATATATCTATTAAAAGGTAATTGTCTGCAGATTCAGAAAACGCAAAAAAGTAAAAATTGAACTTTTCATGATTTTCAGCCTTTCCGGAGCCCCTTAACTCTACATATTTAAATAGTTAATTAGTATTGTTATTATAACAATAAAGGCAACATCCTTTCCGCAGTGGATACACCGGTTCCCGTGAGATCACCAAAGTTAAGCGCTGGGGCGTGGACGGTACTTGGATTTGTGACCATCCAGGCCGCCATGCGCTGTTGCCATTTTTCGGCGTGCACTCAGCCTCGTGATGACAATTGAGGAGCTACTCGACCGAACGGTAGCGGCTTTGGCCAAGAATACCATCATAACGACCGGGGGAGAGCGGTGTGCTGACCCCACGCCCCTTCTATCCGCATCTTCAGCTGAGGATGACACGGCGGTCGGATGGTCCCGGTAGGCCACTCGTGGCCTGAAGACGAAGTGATTATAACAATAAATTCACCAATGGGATTACTGTGTTCGATTTCGTACTTTATCACTGATCAGTACACTTCCCGACCGTCTAGGACTGTGCGCTGTTGTACATATACCTCGTAATACATCTACATCTACGTGATTACTCTGCTATTCACAATAATATGCCTCGCAGAGGGTTGAATGAACTACCTTCAAGCTGTCTCTCTACCGTTCCACTCTCGAACGACGCGCGGGAAAACGAGCAATTAATTTTTTCTGTGCGAGCCCTGATTTCTCTTATTTTATCGTGATGATCATTTCTCCCTATGTAGGTGGGTACCAACAGAATGTTTTCGCCTTGGAGGAGAAAACTGCTGATTGAAATTTCATGAGAAGATTCCGTCGCAACGAAAAACACCTTTGTTTTAATGATTGCCACTCCAATTCACGTATCATGTCTGTGGCACTATCTCCCCTATTTCGCGATAATACAAAACGGACTGCCCTTCTTTGTACTTTTCGAGTTCTGGTATTGCGAAGGCTATCCACACATACAATGAAAACGTACATAATTGCCGGCCGCGGTGGTCTAGCGGTTCTAGGCGCGCAGTCCGGAACCGCGCGACTGCTACGGTCGCAGGTTCGAATCCTGCCTCGGGCATGGATGTGTGTGATGTCCTTAGGTTAGTTAGGTTTAAGTAGTTCTAAGTTCTAGGGGACTGATGACCACAGATGTTAAGTCCCATAGTGCTCCGAGCCATTTGAACAATTTTCGTACATAATTCATTAGACAATAAATTACAGGCTGTTGATATATTTTGTGATCTGTCAAAGGCATTTCACTGTGTAAATCACAATATTATATTAAGTAAATTAGAATATTACGTTGTAACAGTAAATACTGCAAAATGGTTCCAGGACACAAAGGACGTCATTAGGAAACGGAAATGAATTAAGCTATCAAGTGTCAACCAACTGGGAACTAATTACATGTGGCGCCCCACAAGGATCCGTATTAGGACCTTTGCCTTTTCTTGTGTATATCAATGACCTTTGTTTGCAGATGATGCTAACATTTCAATAAGTAGTAACTCAAGTGTAGTCTCACAAAGATTGGTTAAGGAAATTTTCATGGACATTAATAAATGGTTCCTAGCCAATTATTTGTCACTTAAATATGAAAAAAAAACACACTTCGTGCATTCAGAAGTTGTAAGAGGTTTGCCGAGCGGGGTAGCCGTTCGGTCTCGGGCGCCTTGTCACGGTTTGCGCGGCTGTCTCCCGTCGGAGTTTCGAGTCCTCCCTCGGGCATGGGTGAGTGTGTTGTCCTTAGCGTAAGTTAGTTTAAGTTAGATTAAGTAGTGTGTAAGCCTAGGAACCGATGACCTCAGCAGTTTGGTCCCATAGGAACATACCACAAATTTCCTTTTTTTAATTTTGTAAGAGGTTTCTCACCATTATATGGCGAAATGATGATTACAAACAGACAGAAAAAATGGACAGTGTTAAATTGTTGGGATTACAGTTTGATAATAAATTGGGAGGAGGATACTACAGAACTGCTAAAGTGCTTGAACAAATCTCTATTTGCAATGCGAACGTTGTCAGGCATAGGGAATATAAAAAGGGGATTGAAAAAGCTAACATGCTATGCTACTTTCATTCCATAATGTCGTATAGGCTTACTTTGTGGTAACTCACCAAGTGTAGCTAGAGTTTTGTGGGTACAAATGCGTGTAACCAAACGTATTTGAGAAGTGAACATAATAACATCCTACAAAGGCCTGTTTGGGGAACTAGGGGTGTTAATTATTGCTTCCAAATATATTTATTCCTTAATGAAATTTGTCATTAAAAATATCTCTTATCCAAACAAACAGTTCAGTTGATGGAACCAACACTAGAAATAAGAATAATCCTCACAAATATTTTATGTACATATTTTGGTCCAAAAAAGGTAGCCATTATTCAGGAACACACATTTTCAATAACTTGTCCGCAGCCATAAACAGTTCAACTACCAATGAAGCTCAGTTTAAGAAGAGCCGTTCTACTCCATTGATGAATTTCTTAGTAGAAATAGCCGATTCTCTCTCTCTCTCTCTCTCTCTCTCTCTCTCACTCTCTCTCTGTGTGTGTGTGTGTGTGTGTGTGTGTGTGTGTGTGTGTGTGTATGTGTGTGTGTGTGTAATAGTATAAAATCATATTAATATTAGTACAATCTGACATCCAAACAAATTCAGTGCAGTAACACGATAACTTTAAATAAGTGTTGTAAAATCAATCTTCTATTCAGTGTTTATTATCTCATAAATGAAAATATTTTGTAAAAACTTTTTGACTCATTCCACACCCATGACTATCATTCCACTTCAGATCTGTGGAAGGTAAATTAGCGTGCTTGTATTTGTTTTTGTTGTTAAAATTTATTGTGTATTCTGTTTTCCTGACATGTTCTACATCGTAGGCGAGATCCTCAGGGCCGGCCGGGGTGGCCGTGCGGTTCTAGGCGCTACAGTCTGGAGCCGAGCGACCGCTCCGGTCGCAGGTTCGAATCCTGCCTCGGGCATGGATGTGTGTGATGTCCTTAGGTTAGTTGGGTTAAATTAGTTCTAAGTTCTAGGCGACTGATGACCTCAGAAGTTAAGTCGCATAGTGCTCTGAGCCATTTGAACCATTTGATCCTCAGTATGAATTAGTTGCAAGAAAAGTAAATCCAACCTAATCTGATCTAAGGTCTATATTTGATACTAGCAGAATTCTCTTGGCCAGGCATGCCCTTTTTGTCAGTGCTAGTTTGCTTTTTATGAGCTCCTTTCTCCCTCTAACATGGATGATTTGGCTACCTGCGTAGCAGACTGCTTACCTGCGCCCACTTCGTGCTCCACAATTCTGATGTTAAGTGTCTCGCTATTCTCATTTCTACTGCCTCTCATTACTTTTGTCTTTCTTGGATTTACACTCAGCCCATATTCTACACTCATTCAACTGTTCATTCGATTCAACATACGTTGTAATTCTTCTTCACATTCACGTACGATAGCAATGTCATCAGCGAATCTTATCATTGATATCCTTTCATCCTGAATTTTTTCCCACTCTTGAACTTTTATTTCGGTCATTGCTTCTTCGATGTACAGATGAAACAGTAGGGCCAAAAGACTAATCCATTTTTAATCTGATCACTTTGTACTTGGTCTGTCAGTCTCTGTATTCCGTCTTGGTTCTTATACACACTTACTGAGTGGGGCAGCACAGTGGTTCATGCACTGAAGCTCTATTCTCTGTCTTTCCACCATTTTGCCGATTGGTTCGGAGCGCGAGAGCACCGAACGGTCTTGTTTTCGAAGGAGAACCCCAACATTATTCTGTAAACATTTCAGAAACGATGCCGAATGGTCTTAGCGAACGGAAACGTTGTCAATTCTCCTAGCGCCAACCGTCAACAGGAATCTGCCTCAGATTCGCGCATGCGCACTGCAGCGCCACAGCGGCACGAATCCGAAGCGGCTAGCAGCCGACACAGGCTGATTCATAGACAGCTTTCTGCAGGACAGAAAACTGTATGTCCGAGTCGACGATAAAAACTCCGAAATGAAACTGATCTCCGCAGGAATTCCGCGGGGCTCTGTCATTTCGCCTCTACTTTTCAACTTATATATAAATGACATCCCAACAGTCCCCCTTGTTACGGCGAGTTTTTATGCGGACGATACGGCCTTTCTGACAACTGGACGACACTCGGACCAGCTAATCTCTAGGATGCAACGGCAACTTGCTGTAATGGAACGCTGGGCGCTGCAAAATAAGATAACGATCAACCCGACGAAGACGGCAGCAGTTCTATTCACACTGAGGAAACCCGTTCTGAACGACAGACTCCAAATAGCTGACCAATTTATCCCATGGTCACCGGGAGTGAAGTATCTCGGTGTCTACCTTGACAAAAAATTACTCTTTACGCAGCATATTGACGACAAGAAGACGGCAGCCCAGAAGATGGCCAGGTCGTTGATTCCGTTCCTGAAGAGTAAGGATCTCAACCCTAAGACTAAACTCCAATTGTATAAGGCAACGGTGGAACCCACAATGTTGTACGGCTCCACCTCGTGGGGAACTACGTGCGTCTCCAACTACAACAAACTCCGAGCGCTGCAAAACATTTGCTATCGGTGGATCACAGGAGCTCCATGGTGGACAAGAAACGTCGACATCCGCACCGCACTCCACGAGACCACTATACAAGAGAAGGTCCGTGACAAGGCTCTACGAGTTTTTGACAAGATCGGTGCCCTTAGGGACGAAGTTCGACAATTACAATCGGTAGGAACAGTAAACCCTGCAAGATGGCACAAGTATCGCGTACCGAAGTCAATAACGTTTCACCCCCCATAGGCAATCTGTCATAACCCGAGGAAGCAGTCACACATAACAGCCTTGACACATTTCACCCTCCACAGGAGATAGACATCACCAAAGACAGCAGGCTAAAGGACCCATTGCGTGCCCAAGCCTAACTGAATGCGTAATAAATAAAGTGTTTTCCTTTTATCCTTACATCCCATCCTAGAAGAATAAGTCATCAAGGATGATCTCTTCAGTCCACACTACACAAAAAAAAAAAAGCACGCTGTTCTTCGCAGTACCGAAAAGTGTCGTTAGAGTCCGTAATACTGTTCAAATTTCGCTGAGCACGTGCTTCCACTAATGCATGATAACGATGGAATATTGACTGTGTTCTGGAAACTGTCATAAATGTCACATTATGTCATTTTATTCACATTCACATCGACGTCTTGTTTCGGATTTTACGTGTCGGAATATAAGTTATGAATGCAGTGTAATACCACTGTGTACAAATACATGTATATAAACACCCGAATAATTCGTCTTTTTTTCTGTTTTCCGTCGTTCATTAGTTGCTTCAAAATTCATGGAGGCACATCCTGTCTATGCAACTAACTGAAAGCAGTTTGTTTATTGCCATACGCGTTTCACTTCTTTCATTTGTGAAGATGCTTCGTCTGTGCAACTAATTGAGAGCAGTTTGGTTGCTGCCATACGCGTCTTGCTTCTTTTATTCGTGAAGGTGCTTCACAAATAAAAGAAGCGAAGTTCTTATTGCAATAACAAAACTGCTTTCAATTAGTTGCATATACGAAACACATCTCCACAAACCTGTAAAATTGTTTAACCGAGGGTGTCAAAGAATAAGAACAAGTATAGAATGTGGTTGTAACTCGCTCCCAAATGATGAAGTAGCCTACTTCCCTATATTATACACAAACGATTTAGTTCATAAAAACAAATTTAAAACAAAAACGCGTTTTCGAGAGCGTGTGGCAAGTGCAGCTATAGAAGTTCGTTATAGTTTATAATAAGAATCTGATGAATCAAAATGTTTCGTATATGGTGATACAGTCTAAAAATATTGTGGCAGGAATCTTTCATCTCTGTCTACAGTTGTTAAGGATTCGATCGCAGATAAATACTTGTGACAAGCCGAAGTATAAAGACAATTGCTGACACTTTCATTCGCAGTAATTTAAGTTGCGCTCTTAGATTCCTGTCTGACCATACACTCGGAAATCGCTATGTATTCAGAAAAAAATGGTAAATTATTTCTGACAGTAAGAAGTAGAAATGTCATTGTCAGTTGTTTCATACACACCAATTTCATCTTTCATTTCTTAAACAAACGGAAGTCACGAAGTCGAAAATACTCATTACTGAGAAAGCGCGTTCTTACGTCTAAATAACAACTAATATATCAGAAATATGCTTAACTTTGACGAATAACTAAATCTCAGAATGTGTTAAAACACGAAGAGGGGAAAAAATATTTTGGTACCCATTTGCATGCGAACCAACAATCTTTGACACGGCAGTTCGCTGCCTTACCCACTGCACTACCACAACTCGCTTGCATAGACTGTTTTAATCCATAGATTCGACTGAAGAGAGACGCAGCCTGACTTCGTTGCCGAATGGCCGAAGGGCGGGGTAACAGAATATTTTCGCATTCGGAAGAGAAAGTTGGTGACTGGTATTTCTTGAGAAGATTCCGTCGCAACGAAAACGCCTTTCTTTTAATGATTCCCAGCCCAAATCCCGTATCATTTCTGTGACACTCTCTCCCATATATCGCGATAATACAAAACGTGCTGCCTTTCTTTGAACTTTTTCGATGTACTCCGTACTGGTAAGGATCCCACACCGTGCAGCACTATTTAGATTAGACTGACTTATCGTGTAACCGGAGTTTAACGAGTTCCTTTTAGCACTTATGTGGACGACCTCACACTTTTCGTTATTTAGGGTCAATTGCCACTTTTCGCACTATTCAGATATCTTCTCCAAATCGTTTTGCGGAAAAAAGTACGCGAGGTCACTAGTAATTTCAGCTAACACTCATGTGATATACGTAAACAGAGCCGACCTTCTGAAATTTAATGATTTTTAAACTATTAATTACGTAAAATAATAGGTATTTTGTGATAATATTGGGCCAAACTTTTTTTTCATGTTATAATCATTCACAGTAACAACAATACAAGCCATATTTCTAACAAAGGAAAGCAGTCTATTACGAGCTCACTTTCCACCCGGATGCTTCGTGGTGATTCTTCAGTAACACAATCACTAAATCCGACGCTAAAACCACTCAATATGTTTAAAATAACAAATTCTAGGTGTACATAAATCACACCAAACCGAATCAGAGGGCAATACCGAAATCCAAAACCTCTCGGTACAGTTGTCGAATAACCGGTAGGAGGACCGATCGGTAACAGGTCTCAGAAGCTTACAGAATAGTAACTTCGGATAAAGAACCGAAAATGACGTCACTACCAAGGCTGACCTATTGCACCGATCGGTATGAACGATACAGAATAGGGCCTGTGGACTCGCATTCGGGAGAACCACCAATCAAACCCGCGTGCGGCCATCCTGAGTTAGGTTTTCCATGATTTCACTAAATCACATAAGGCAAATGCCGAGACGGTTCTGTCGAAAGGACACGGCCGCTTTCCTTCTCCATCCTTCCCTAATCTGAGCTTGTGCCCCATTTGTAATGAACGCATTGTTGACTGTACGTTAACATTAATCTTCTCCTCCTTCTCTCCTTGTACACATTGTAAACTATCCGTCTTTCCCTGTAGTTTGCCACTACTTTTCTCATAATTTCGAACATCTTGCACCATTTTACGTTATTGAGCGCTTTTTTTGTCCTATGAACATGTCTTTATTTTTTTCCGTCTTGCTTTGTTATCAGACGCAACCTCGGAACCGCTTCTCTATTGCCTTTACGTGTCCTAAAGCAAAACTGATCGTCATCTCACAAATTTTCAATTTTCTTTTCCGTTCTTCTGTATATTATTTCTGTCAGTAGCTGGGACGTGTGAAATGTTAAGCTGATTGCGCGATAATTCATGTACCCCACTTACAAGTTGCATAAGCTCAAGAGGGCTGCCTCTGAAGAGTGATATAGAATGCGTTTAGCCTTCCTTGTAGAAAACATGACGTGGAGATCCAAACGCAGTGCAGTGCACAGGGTCATGCAGTAGCAGGCAGCATATTAAGGTTTTAGAGATGCTCAAAGATGTACTCTTTCTAGCGGACTATATCTATTTTGGTATTGTTTCGCTTTTACTTATCAACCTTTCTTTAGTTTCATAAGGATTACGCTTTCTGTCTCTGCTCCCTTTGGATCTGAGCCCACACACGTTCACAGATATACAGGTGAGTAGCTTCCATTTCTATCTACCACAAAAATTACTTTCAAGTGTGCTGCCTATTCAGTCTCCACTATTTGACTTTGAGAGACGCAGATTTTATTGTCATTACGTTCCTCTCCAGCCGTAATGAACATCTAACGCTCCAATCGGATAATTTAGATTGACGTAATACAGGGCTCACAAATTTTTCACTATCTCTCTCTCTCTCTCTCTCTCTCTCTCTCTCTCTCTCTCTCTTATATTTTTGTTTATCAACATTTACTGTAGAAGAGGTGGACGAGATCATCAGAAGGCTGAAGAAAACAAAGCACCAAGAGCGATCGGAATTGTGGCCAAACTACTGAAAGAAGAAAGGAAGGAAGGATGGATTCAACGTCCCGTTCACAACGAAGCCATTAAATACTGGACGCAAGCCCGTATTGGAGATTATGTTCGTATGATTTTCAAACTTATCCTCCTAGTATCTGCATTGAGTGAGATGGGGAGTTATGGAAAACGTAATCGTGGTTGGCCGGTCAGGGTTCGGAATCGCCATCCTCCTACCGTGTCTTGTCACTGCGGCACGTCGGTGAAGTCTGAAACGAGGACAAAGTACTGCGTCGTGAATTATGGCGTCTAGTGCGTAGCATATGGAACAAAGAAAGTTTGCCTGAAATCTGGAAAAGACCTGATACGTTAAATTTCCAAAGAAGACTAGGAAGTTCGACGTGTTGCCTTTATATATGCAAACGTCGGCTGTACTACGTCACAGACTTAATGAAACCTGAACTGCGAAGGTCACGACGGAACGCAGCATTTGTCAACGTAAATAATTCAGTGACACGCTGGTGAATAATCGTTTCTACAGCGTACAATAATTACCACTGCCTGATTGAATCGGGACCAACAGCTGCATTATTGTGTCTCGACTGCCGTCTATTCTCGGTTCCTGTTCTCTAATTGCAGCGTTATCTTTACGCCGCTTCGCCTTTTAGATCGATAATATCGAATGTATGTTTCTAGCTGTTTGGATGTACTTTTTGCTTTTATGGCTACCGATAAAAGTTGTTTTCGATTCCGTAGGTTAAGGACGCGAAATTGAACTCGTGCACACTGATTTCTTTCAGGTAGAAAAATCGCTATTAGAAGAATGTCAACGTAAAAAATCGTTCTCGGTAGTAACTTCTATTGCTTCTGTGGTTGATGCTATCCCCCTTTATGTCTTTACTTCTTTCGTGAACACACACATACATACACACACACACACACACACACACACACACACACACATATGTCTAGTAAGCAGGAGAAATGAGTTGAAGTCCCGGCGTTGTTGCAAATTTTAATACATTGTTTCTGTTTCTATCCTGTTGAGACTCATTTATCGCCAGGAATATGCGATTCCGTCATATCAATAAATCAGAAGTTCCTCGCTACGAATTTCTTATTACTTTTTTAAAACGGCATTGGACCTATTAAGGAAGTGCAGATCAGCTCAGTTTGCGTAGACAAATCGAACGTGGTATTATTTGACAAATGATATTCATTGAAAGCATTCTCCGTAAACAATACATGTTTTGCACACAGATTATTCCTACGAAGACAGTCATCATCATCATCATCATCATCATCATCATCATCATCATCATCATCATCATCATCATTTAAGACTGATTATGCCTTTCAGCGTTCAGTCTGGAGCATAGTCCTCCTCATAAAATTCCTCCATGATCCCCTATTCAGTGACAACATTGGTACCTCTTCTGATGTTAAGCCTATTACGAAGACAGTAAATAAATCAAGTTTTACAAGTAGCGGATATTTTCACTGTCTCTTTGTCTTCTATCTGCAGTGAGTCTGAGGGAGACACTTACATGTACATGCGGGGAAGAAGGTTCCCCAGAATACACTGTCTCCTTCCGTGGGCATTACGCGAACAATAGAAATATACCATATTTAGACTGCACAGAAACAGAAACACATGTATACACAACAATAAGATATCAAGAAAACTGGCCACAATTAAATGCATTAACAGGTAGTATTTGAAAAATGAAGAGTATCTGTGGACACGACATAATAAACATTCTGATATACAACATAACAACAATCTCCAGAGGGTTGACTGCGAGCCCCTCAGTGACAGCGACAAATAGTGATACTGAAGAGGGAGGAGGGGGATGAGGAAGATGAGATGTAATAGAAAATAAGACACCTAGAATTATGAATCAGACATAACAAGCCAAATTCCACTGAGAAATTGTCCCTATCAGGCAAATAAATATTAAGGATAGCGAATAATAAAGTAGGTGTACTGTAAGATACTGGCAATCTAGCCAAGAAAGCACTCCATCTTGAACGTGGATGAATACCTAATGTTAATGCGTAGGATTAACAACATCATTTTATCTACTACTAACAGTACAATCTACATCTACGTGATTACTCTGCTATTCATAATTAAGTGTCTGACACAGGTTTCAATAAACCACCTTCAAGGTGGCTCTCTACCGTTCCACTCTCGAACGGCACGCGGGAAAAACGAGCACTTAAATTTTTCTGTGCGAGCCATGTTGTCCCTTATTGTATCATGATGATCATTTCTCCCTATGGAGGTGGGTGCCAACAGAATGTTTTCGCAATCGGAGGAGAAAACTGGTGATTGAAATTACATGAGAAGATCTCGTCACAACGATAAACGCCTTTGCTTTAATGATTGCCACTCCAACTCACGTGCCATGTCTGTGGCACTATCTCCCTTATTTCGTGATAATACAAAACGAGCTGCACATCATTGAACTTTTTCGATGTCATCCGTCAGTCCCACCTGATGCGGATCCCACACCGCACAGCAATACTCCAGAATTGGGCGGACAAGAGTGGTGTAAGCAGTGTCTTTGGTAGATCTGTTGCACCTTCTAAGTGTTTTGCCAATGAATCGCAGTCTTTGATTTACTTTACCCACAACATTATCTATGCAATCATTCCAATTTAGGGTATTTGTAATTGTAATCCCTAACTATTTAGTTGAATTTACAGCCTTCAGATTTGTGTGACTTGTCACGTAATCGAAATTTAGCGGGTTTCTTTTAGCACTCATGTGAATAACTTCACACTCTTCTTTATTCAGGGTCAATTGTCACTTTTCGCACCATACAGATATCTAAATCATTTTGCAATTCATTTTGGTCATCTGATGACTTTATAAGACGGTAAATGACAGCATCATCTGCAAACAATCTAAGACGACTACTGAGGTCTTCTCCTATGCCGTTAATATAGATCAGGAACAATAGATGGTCTATAACACTTGCCTGGGGAATGCCGGATATTACTTCTGTTTTACTCGATGACTTTCCGTCTATTACTACGAACTGTGACCTTACTAACAGGAAATCACGATGCCAGTCGCACAACTGAGACGATATTCCGTAGGCACGCAGTTTGGTTAGGAGACGCATGTGAGGAACGGTGTCGAAAGCCTTCTGGAAATCCAAAAATATGGAATCAATTTGACAATGACAGTCGATGGCACTCATTACTTCATTAGTATAAAGAGCTAGTTGTGCTTCGCAAGAGCGATATTTTCTGAATCCGTGCTGTTTATGTGTCAGTAGATCCTTTTCTTCGAGGTACTTCATAATGTTCGAATACTGTATATGTGCCAAAACCGCAAATCGACGTTAGTGATATGGGCCAGTAATGCAACGGATTACTCTTACTTTCCTTTTTGGGTATTGGTGAGACTTGAGCAATTTTCCAATCTTTAGGTACGGATCTTTCTGTGAGCTAGTAAACTATTTTGTTATGACTGGCGGTCAACAGATCGAAGCAGCAAATGTCTCCTCTATCCCATTTTCTTTTTACATTCCTCCTAAAAACAAAAAAGTATTTATAACGTATTTCAAACACAAATTATTTGAATTTAAAAAAAAAAGAATTTATTCCGTGTCAAATTTTGCAAATAAAAAACAAAAAACTACAAAAAATACTGCAATATGCAAGACCTCTTTCTAAATATCAGGTAATAGATATGTAAATTTGCGACGAATAAAATAAAAAATAATAAATAATAATTCACAGTTTAATGTTGATGGAATTAAATGAATTTCACTAATCAGTACTGCTGATTTTAAGGTAATAAGAGAACAAATAAATTTATAAAACAACGTAATTTTCATCCAGAAGAATGTTGTAAGTAGGCTGTTTAGGTTTTTATATTGGTAACGCTACGTAGCGCTCTGTATGAAAATCACTGGCTGTATTGTGTGCAGTCTGTGGCTAGTTTGAATTGTTGTCTGCCATTGTAGTGTTGGGCAGCTGGATGTGAACAGCGCGTACCGTTGCGCAGTTGGAGGTGGGCCGCCAGCAGTGGTGGATGTGGGGACAGAAATGGCGGAGTTTTGAAATTTGTAAGACTGGATGTCATGAACTGCTATATACATATTATGACTTTTGATGACTATTAAGGTAAATACATTGTTTGTTCTCTATTAAAATCTTTCATTTGCTAACTATGCCTATCAGTAGTTAGTGCCTTCCGTAGTTTGAATCTTTTATTTAGCTGGCAGTAGTGGCGCTAGCTGTATTGCAGTAGTTCGAGTAACCAAGATTTTTGTGAGGTAAGTGATTTGTGAAAGGTATAGGTTAATGTTAGTCAGGGCCATTCTTTTGTAGGGATTTTTGAAAGTCAGATTGCGTTGCGCTAAAAATATTGTGTGTCAATTTAAGAACAGTCATGTACAATTTTTCTAAGGGGACGTTTCAATGTTACTTGCTCCACCTGGGTTTTAAACGCAGTAATTAAAATTCCACCTCATTAATTCCATCCGCATTTACATTGCTATCAATTAGTGGCAAGTAGTCCGTCGTTTCCAGAAATCCTGACTTTTAGAATTAGTTACTTATTACTGCCACGTGGCAAACCACAGACCAGTACCCATCCGTTGAACCCCCGCAATAGTGCTCAAGCCAGCACCGATGACATATAACGATGTTGCAAGCCAATACACATGTTAAAATGTCTGAAGATGGCGAACTAATCTTCGAATATGGTAGCATCGTTATACGGCGTTCCTCGCAAACATAAAAATTACGATCGTGGCTGAATACAATGTACGTCAGTCATCAAAGCGAGTGTATTTGCAGTTTCGTTCTCTGCGGCCGGCTGTTGTGACCGACCGGTTCTAGGCGCTTCGGTTCGGAACCGCGATGCTGCTACAGTCGCAGGTTCGAATCCTGCCTCGGGCATGGATGTGTGTGATGTCCTTAGGCTAGTTAGGTTTAAGTACTTCTAAGTCTATGGGTCTGATGACCTCAGATGTTAAGTCCCATAGTGCTTAGAGCGATTTGAACCATTTTTGATGCTTATGTTGATCTCTGTTCCAATTTTCTGTACAGGTTCCGGAACTCTCGGAACCGAGTTGACGCCACACTTTTTTTACGTGTGTATCTACAGCTTCATGTTAGGCGAACTACACAATCACTGCCGGCAGATGACGAAACCAATCATTATATATACAGGGTGTATCATAATTAATGTCGTAAACGCATACAGTTGAAAGTACACGATACTAGAAGCAAAAAAATTCTTCGTAAACATAGGGTCGAAAATGCATACCTTAAGAGCTACGAGCAATTTTTCATCTTCGATACTGTGAAACAAATCTCTTCTACTGCAAGTTTTTTGCTTTCCATATTTTGGGAACTGGTAGTATGGACCAAAATAAGAAAAAAATATCCAGCAAACACATGTCCTAAAACGCATACTTGAACGGGATACACTTAGAGTGCTGCGACACACACACACACACACACACACACACACACACACACACACATACACTTATATATATATATATATATATATATATATATATATATATATATATATATATATATATATATATATATACAAATGGGTCCCAGCTGGAGATGTGAAAGTCAAGGACAGTCTACTAGAAGAGGTCAGTGAATATGTCTACCTTGGCCAGATTATAAATATGAAGGGAGACATAAGACCAGAAATCTATCGACGCATCAAGCTTGGTTGGCAAGCATTTGGGAAGAATTCATTAGTATTCAGATCAAAAATGCCAGTAAATCTGAAGAAAGCAGTATTTGATCAATGCATTCTTCCTGTGATGACGTACGGATGCGAGACATGGACACTGAACTCATTCACAAAAGGGAAACTTAGGACAGCACAGAGAGCCATGGAGAGATCAGTGCTGGGCTATACAAGAAAGGACAGGAAAAGGGCAGACGACATCCGGTCTGTGACGAAGGTTAATGACATCTTAGAGAGAGTAGGTTCCTTGAAATGGCAGTGGGCTGGCCAAGTCGCAAGAAGAAAGGACAACAGATGGACGAAGCTAGTACTGGAGTGGAGTCCGAGAGAGCACTGGAGGCCTAGAGGAAGACCACCAGACAGATGGGACAAAGACATCAAGAAGATCGCTGGTAACACCTGGCAGAGAACTGCCCAAGACCGTCCCACTTGGAGAAGACTTCTGAAAGCCTACCTGAATCCACGACTCGAAGAGGCCACATCATTTAATGATTGAATTGGCTGATGATGATGATGATGATGATATACTCTTTGGGCTTATAAGTTATCTGCGACTCTGCTCCGAATGTTACAGAGGACAGCAAACCAGTTGTATCGTTTATGAAGAAGCAAATTCTTGTTTGCCACATTTTCATCGGCTAACTCCTCTCTACAACTGGAAAATCAGTTGGAGACCCAGTAGAGAAAAGGAGACAAAAAACAAGAAATCAGAAGAGAGAATTGAAAAGGGTCCTGAGTGCAAATCTGGCGCCTTCTAGGATGATGACACGAGAAAAAAACGTTAGATTGTGCCTTAAATTTCATTTCCTGTAAATTATTATCAATATTTAAGTTTGTGTATCTTTTTCGCATTGTCTATGAATGTTAGAATTATGAAAACCTGTACACTTATTTCTATAAACCCAATTAATGTTTTCTTAAGAGTAAATATTGAAATTCTGAGGTAATTTGAGATATTTGGCCAAGTGTTCGGAATTTTGCATGAATTTTACATTATACTCACAGAATTATAATAAAAATATTAAAATCCTCCCATTAGATATGTAAAAAAAACCTGCCGAGAGAACCTTATCATATGCAAAAAGATTAAACGGAGAAAATTTTGTAGAAATCTCTTGAATAGTTTCTCAGGAAAGCGTGCATAATATTATATTCTGAAAATAAAATTTTTAAATTCCATAAAAAAAGTTATATGTGTATAATCCAAAGAACTTAATAATAACTTTTTTAATTTCATGAAAGCAAGGTACATATGTTAATTGGCGCGTCTTAAATATTGTGTGTTTTTCGTGTACGTTCACCCCTAATTTAGTGAAAATTAATGAACAAAAATATGAGTTTTGACGTGCTGGTGCGAAGGTAATCCTACAGTGAATCACATCACAGTTCATTTCAGATCGCACCATTTCTCAAGATAGTTGTAACTGCAGTAGCGTCTTTCATTCCTACCTCACTCCATACTGCGATGTCGTGCGTCAGCTATCGAGGCCCACGAGAAAGACAGGCCGTGGAGCGTACGCCACAGCACGAGACAGTGCAGGTTTGTGAGTGCCAGCAGTCGCCTATAGCGGGAAGCGACTAGTTTAAGTGAGATTCATAATTATTAACTGCAAGTACTGGATCGAAGACCACAAAACTGAAACCTTTAGTAGGCACCTTTTCAATTAAATGTTGATTTCCCGTGTGCCCTGCACTTAGCCCAACGTTCCCAAAGACAAGCCTACTAGTGTGACGACACAAGTTCGTTGCAGGGCACGTGTATCTCGTCGCCCCCGTCAGCTACTATGCCTTCGCTCGGCTGAGATGCGAATCGCAGGAATAAAATTTGTGGTGCCAATAGACAGAAATGTTGTTGTTGTTGTGGTCTTCAGTCCTGAGACTGGTTTGATGCAGCTCTCCATGCTACTCTATCCTGTGCAAGCTTCTTCATCTCCCAGTACCTACTGCAACCTACATCCTTCTGAATCTGCTTAGTGTATTCATCTCTGGGTCTCCCCCTACGATTTTTACCCTCCACGCTGCCCTCCAATACTAAATTGGTGATACCTTGATGCCTCAGAACATGTCCTACCAACCGATCCCTTCTTCTGGTCAAGTTGCGCCACAAACTTCTCTTCTCCCCAATCCTATTCAATACTTCCTCATTAGTTATGTGATCTACCCATCTAATCTTCAGCATTCTTCTGTAGCACCACATTTCGAAAGCTTCTATTCGATTCTTGTCCAAACTGGTTATCGTCCATGTTTCACTTCCATACATGGCTACACTCCATACAAATACTTTCAGAAACGACTTCCTGACACTTAAATCTATACTCGATGTTAACAAATTCCTCTTCTTGAGAAACGCTTTCCTTGCCATTGCCAGTCTACATTTTATATCCTCTCTACTTCGACCATCATCAGTTATTTTGCTCCCCAAATAGCAAAACTCCTTTACTACTTTAAGTGTCTCATTTCCTAATCTAATACCCTGAACATCACCCGACTTAATTCGACTCCATTCCATTACTCTCGTTTTGTTTTTGTTGATGTTCATCTTATATCCTCCCTTCAAGACACCATCCATTCCGTTCAACTGCTCTTCCAAGTCCTTCGCTGTCTCTGACAGAATTACAATGTCATCGGCGAACCTCAAAGTTTTTATTTCTTCTCCATGGATTTTAATACCTACTCCGAATTTTTCTTTTGTTTCCTTTACTGCTCGCTCAATATACAGATTGAATAACATCGGGGAGAGGCTACAACCCTGTCTTACTCCCTTCCCAACCACTGCTTCCCTTTCATGTCCCTCGACTCTTATAACTGCCATCTGGTTTCTGTACAAATTGTAAATAGCCTTTCGCTTCCTGTATTTTACCCCTGCCACCTTTAGAATTTGAAAGAGAGTATTCCAGTCAACATTGTCAAAAGCTTTCTCTAAGTCTACAAATGCTAGAAACGTAGGTTTGCCTTTCCTTAATCTTTCTTCTAAGAAAAGTCGTAAGGTCAGTATTGCCTCACGTGTTCCAGCATTTCTACGGAATCCAAACTGATCTTCCCCGAGGTCGGCTTCTACTAGTTTTTCCATTCGTCTGTAAAGAATTCGTGTTAGTATTTTGCAGCTGTGGCTTATTAAACTGATTGTTCGGTAATTTTCACATCTGACAACACCTGCTTTCTTTGGGATTGGAATTATTATATTCTTCTTGAAGTCTGAGGGTATTTCGCCTGTTTCATACATCTTGCTGACCAGATGGTAGAGTTTTGTCAGGACTGGCTCTCCCAAGGCCGTCAGTAGTTCCAATGAAATGTTGTCTACTCCGGGGGCCTTGTTTCGACTCAGGGCTTTCAGTGCTCTGTTAAACTCTTCACGCAGTATCGTATCTCCCATTTCATCTTCATCTACATCCTCTTCCATTTCCATAATATTGTCCTCAAGTACATCGTCCTTGTATAGTCCCTCTGTATATTCCTTCCACCTTTCTGCTTTCCCTTCTTTGCTTAGAACTGGGTTTCCATCTGAGCTCTTGATGTTCATACAAGTGGTTCTCTTATCTCCAAAGGCCTCTTACTACTCTTACACTTACTAAAGGATAGTGTGTCACAGTCGGATTTTCATTTACCACATTTCACCTCCTGCTGCGCCTGTCTCATAGAGCGGGAGAAAGACGATCGCGAATTTCATCTGGCGGTAACTGCTAACAGACTGCTCACCAGAATGACGAAAACAGTTATCGAAATAGATGAAAGGGACGGACAAAGATCCGTTAACGGGCAGACATTGCAAGCTGACGGGAGGGCGTTGCGTCGCTTTCTACGGCAGCAGGTAGATGGCACTTATTACGGACAGAACACACGACGCCGACGCTACTGGAGGGTTGCTGGAACCGCCAGGGCGACGAGCGGGCGGAAAGCAGAACGGCCAGCGGCTCCAGAAATTATGTTATAATCTCCTTCAAAGGGGGTTCTGCGCTCCCTGCCCCGCCACGCTGAAAATTGCAATACTGCACACGCTCGTCCGCCCAACTGAATTTACGGCGTAATGAATTCCCCCGCCTAGTGAGCTTTTTTTTTTTTTTCCCCGCGTGTCCGACGAAGCTCGCTAACAGCCTTTTCTCAGTAAAATATTGACACTGGCCGGCGACTACATTACGCCCCGCGGCGGCTGCCAAATAGCTGTGTTATTACACGCGCTGCACCCGGGGACCCCATCACGGAAGCCATATTTGTTCAAAATGGGCTGCTTTAACGCCTTTGAGCTCAAGGAAAAAAAAACCGCGCCACTTGGCTGCCCCTTTTACAAACTCCCCACGTCTGTTGTTACGCACAGATTCGTTACGGTTCATTACCGAGAAAAAACTACGTTGTTCCGAAATCTATATATCTAAACTGTAAGGGAGACGCGTCTTTAATACGGCTGCAGTAACGAGTTTCTTGACGTCATCTCGAACAATGAGACAGACAGTAGAGCGGTTATGGGGGCTCACACACAGTGGGCCATCTAGACTCATTCGAAGGTTGTCCCATCAGCAAGGAATGGCATTTTCCATCAGACTCTCTGCCGCCACAAAAGAACACCCCAGCCCGACATGGACACGTCAGCGTGGTGCAAAGCTTTCTCTTGTAGCACACAGTCCGAGAGACCACCACTGCAGTGGCGAAATACAGGCCACGAAATACAGGGTGATTCAAAAAGAATACCACAACTTTAAAAATTTGTATTTAATGAAAGAAACATTATATAACCTTCTGTTATACATCATTACAAAGAGTATTTAAAAAGGTTTTTTTTCACTCAAAAACAAGTTCAGAGAAGTTCAATATGGCCCCCTCCAGACACTCGAGCAATATCAACCCGATACTACAACTCGTTCCACACTCTCTGTAGCGTATCAGGCGTAACAGTTTGGATAGCTGCTGTTATTTCTCGTTTCAAATCATCAATGGTGGCTGGGAGAGGTGGCAGAAACACCATATCCTTAACATACCCCCATAAGAAAAAATCGTAGGGGGTAAGATCAGGGCTTCTTGGAGGCCAGTGATGAAGTGCTCTGTCACGGGCTGCCTGCACAAACACCCATTCTCTGTAAACTGTTTATACCAACGTTTAATACACCACCTATCAGGAGGTTTAACACCATACTTCGTTCGAAATGCACGCTGAACAACTGTCGTCGATTCACTTCTGCTGTACTCAATAACACAAAAAGCTTTCTGTTGAGCGTTCGCCATCTTAGCATCACCGACGCTGACGCCTAGTCAACAGCGCCTCAAGCGAACAAATGTACAACTAAATGAAACTTTATAGCTCCCTTAATTCGCCGACAGATAGTGCTTAGCTCTGCCTTTTGTCGTTGCAGAGTTTTAAATTCTTAAAGTTGTGGTATTCTTTTTGAATCACCCTGTAAATTAAAATCGCACAGTGATTTGTGCCAGTAATGTCACAACATGTCTCTGTTAAACACTGTTGAGCTAACAGTCACTTGGACACAATCACGGAAACATAAAACGGTATTCGTAAATCGAACAATGTTAACTACATATTGTTTCTGCATCAAATTCACTTGCAGCGGTGAGGAGTGATCCAATGCTTTCCGGAGCACATGCTTGATAATCACGAAACAGTTGCCCAGACAATATTCTGTTTACCAAGAATCGAATTTCTGGATTATGAGTCGCGAAATAGAAGATCTACTCCAGCCACACCGCTCAGACATTTGTAACTGCAGCAGACGCAAATACATTGTCGAATATTACCTCATTCAGCATACCCCGAGATGGAGAAAACACCCCGAAAGTAAACCTCCAGACCATCAGAGACAGCGGTACGTCTGACAAGAAGCAAGACAGCAAGTGACGTCAGCTACCTGTAACAGCATTAAATTTGGTACCCCGAAGAGATCTCCTCCGCAAAGAGGACAATACTCCCTGTGGCAAAGATTACAAAACTATGTTACTTCTCCTCACGCAGACAGCTTTCAAACTTTATTACAACAACAAATATACGAGGCGTAGTCAAGAAGTTACTTTGAAAACTCAGGTCCTCAAAAACCCCCAGACGGACGGTCTTATTCTTTACTATCGCCGACACGACGACTGGGAAATGTTTTTCTCTACAAATTCACGCGTCAACGAATTTTTTTGGAACGATAGACGACTTGGTGGAGACCTTGGTTGTAAACATTGGATTTAGGCTGCTTAGAAATCGTTCGACATCGAAAATCACATTGTTGACCTTCAGCAAATGCCCACCAACCAATCCTTCTTTATCGAAGGAAAGAAGTCACTATGTGCCATTTTAGGGGAATATAGGATGTGAGGAAAACTTTTCATCCAAAGAAGCAACGTATGTGACTCCATCCTGTGCAGAATTTCAGTAAAATTTTTTTAAAATAATTTTGTACTTTTGATACCGTAGTAGGAGTGGTACCGTATACGCTGCTGTAGTAATTTTATCTTGCTGATGATGACCGTTTGCATTGAAGCTGGTACCGAATAAGGGTTTATTTTATCAGCAGCTCTTTGTGGTATATAAATATGACTGTTGTTACATTAGACGGGCCACAAGTAATTGTAACATTTTAGATTCCCAAGTACTAACGAATTCTAAATGTTTCTATACAGTAACGCAGTAGAAGATATCATCTACTTCTTCTTCTTCAAGTAAGGATGAGGCCTTAGTCACATTTTCTGACTTCACTGGATTGTTCCTCCCACACTTCTTTTGCGACTGGCTTATGTCTCCTTACTGCTTTCCGTAGTCTTCTTTTACTCATACGTTCTAGATACTCTTTTCATTTACTTTTATGTAGCTGTATTTTATCGTTTAGGTTCCATACTTGCAGCTCTTTTCCAAACTCTTCACTTCTACAGCGATCACCTTTAGAACAACATTTTAGAGGCCTTAGAAATTTCATTTCCGCTGTTTGTATGCAGTTTTTATGTTTCTCTTTCGTCATCCACGCTCATTTGCATAAAGCAGCAAAGTGAAAGCCATTACATTACAGAATCAGGGAGGGGCATTCTTCTTATGATGCTGCATATCTATTGGAATTTATTTAATATCTATGTCTCTGTTGTCATCAAAACATACAGAATGACAATTATTGAAATATATGAAATAAATCGTCATAACTTCTGTTCGGTTTGCATTAGGACGTTCAAACTGCACATTTGGCGGCGGGACATGATTGGAATTAGTATGCATGTGTGGTTTGGTTTAGCGACGAATCCTACTTTCATGTGGATGGGTTCGTCAATGAGCTAAATTGGCATATTTGGGGGTCTCGGAATCCACATTTCACGATCGAGAAGTCTCTTCACCCTCATCGGGTGATTGTCTGGTGTCTAGTGTCCATCCACGGAATAATCGGAGCGCTATTCCTTCATGGTGACGAACGTAACGTGAAGGTTTTGGAAGATGATTTCATCTAAATCTACATCTACATTTATACTCCGCAAGCCACCCAACGGTGTGTGGCGGAGGGCACTTTACGTGCCACTGTCATTACCTCCCTTTCCTGTTCCAGTCGCGTATGGTTCGCGGGAAGAACGACTGTCTGAAAGCCTCTGTGCGCGCTCTAATCTCTCTAATTTTACATTCGTGATCTCCTCGGGAGGTATAAGTAGGGGGAAGCAATATATTCGATACCTCATCCAGAAACGCACCCTCTCGAAACCTGGCGAGCAAGCTACACCGCGATGCAGAGCGCCTCTCTTGCAGAGTCTGCCACTTGAGTTTGTTAAACATCTCCGTAACGCTATCACGGTTACCAAATAACCCTGTGACGAAACGCGCCGCTCTTCTTTGGATCTTCTCTATCTCCTCCGTCAACCCGATCTGGTACGGATCCCACACTGATGAGCAATACTCAAGTATAGGTTGAACGAGTGTTTTGTAAGCCACCTCCTTTGTTGATGGACTACATTTTCTAAGGACTCTCCCAATGAATCTCAACCTGGTACCCGCCTTACCAACAATTAATTTTATATGATCATTCCACTTCAAATCTTTCCGCACGCATACTCCCAGATATTTTACAGAAGTAACTGCTACCAGTGTTTGTTCCGCTATCATATAATCATACAATAAAGGATCCTTCTTTCTATGTATTCGCAATACATTACATTTGTCTATGTTAAGGCTCAGTTGCCACTCCCTGCACCAAGTGCCTATCCGCTGCAGATCTTCCTGCATTTCGCTACAATTTTCTAATGCTGCAACTTCTCTGTTTACTACAGCATCATCCGCGAAAAGCCGCATGGAACTTCCGACACTATCTACTAGGTCATTCATATATATTGTGAAAAGCAGTGGTTCCATAACACTCCCCTGTGGCACGCCAGAGGTTACTTTAACGTCTGTAGACGTCTCTCCGTTGATAACAACATGCTGTGTTCTGTTTGCTAAAAACTCTTCAATCCAGCCACACAGCTGGTCTGATATTCCGTAGGCTCTAATTTTGTTTATCAGGCGACAGTGCGGAACTGTATCGAACGCCTTCCGGAAGTCAAGAAAAATAGCATCTACCTGGGAGCCTGTATCTAATATTTTCTGGGTCTCATGAACAAATAAAGCGAGTTGGGTCTCACACGATCGCTGTTTCCGGAATCCATGTTGATTCCTACATAGTAGACTCTGGGTTTCCAAAAACGACATGATACTCGAGCAAAAAACATGTTCTAAAATTCTACAACAGATCGACGTCAGAGATATAGGTCTATAGTTTTGCGCATCTGCTCGACGACCCTTCTTGAAGACTGGGGCTACCTGTGCTCTTTTCCAATCATTTGGAACCTTCCGTTCCTCTAGAGACTTGCGGTACACGGCTGTTAGAAGGGGGGCAAGTTCTTTTCATCCTCATTATCCAAAGTTATCCTGATTTCGACACAACGTGGTTCATGCAAGACGGAGCTCGATCTCATTGAAGCAGGAAAGTGTTGGATGTCTTGGAGGAGCACTCTGGGGACCGCATTCTGGCCCTGGGGTACCGAGAGGCAACTGACTGGTATGGGTTACGATTGGTTCCATATTCTCCGGATCTGAACACATGCGACTCCTTCTTGTGGGGCTATATTCAAAGACAATGTGTACAGCTATAACCCCAAAACCATTGCTAAACTAAAATCAGCCATTCAGAAGGTCATCAACAGCATCAATGTTCCGACACTGCAGCGGGTCAAGCAGATGTTTGCTATTGTCTGCGCCACATCATCGCCAATAAACGAAGGCGTATCGAACATGTCAAAACCTAAATCCGAATGTGGTTCAAATGGCTCTAAGCACTATCGGATTTAACCTCTGAGGTCATCAGTCCCCTGTAACTTAGAGCTACTTAAACCTAAGGACATCACACACATCCATGCCCGAGGCAGGATTCGAACCTGCAACCGTAGCAGCAGCGCGTTTCCGGACCGGAGTGCCTAGAACCGCTCGGTCACCACGGCCGGCTTAAATCCGAATAACGTTTACACGTTGAATAAAGTGTGTGCACGCCGTAGTCTGCAACTAATTTACGATTTTTTTTCGTGTGGTTCAATAATTGTCGCTCCGTATATCGAAGGTAGCTAGAGACTTCTTCAATAAGCTTGGTATTGTTCATTATTTTAGCTCTTTGGAAGTTTCTTCCTAAGAAAGCCACCACCTTTGTTTTGTTTACGGAGAGATTTAGATTATATTGAGCGGAACACAGCTGCAATCACTGCATGGGTTCGACAGACCTCATAAGCCACGGTGAAAACAGCGTGTCTAAGGAAAAGAGACTCTAGTGTAAAAATCCCTGGTATATAGGTTGGTGGTTTGTGAGATGGTCTGGTACCTTGTCTCTGTAGATCATTAAAATACTCTTAGGTTGCATAGGGAAAAAATGGACGCATCTAATGGTAAACAACCAAGGCAAGGAAAAAGGCAAACAATTTGGCAAAATAGATGCACTGCCGCAAGAGATGTAAGAGGTCTCTACACAAAGCGGGTTGTGTTAGAAAGACTGATAAAAGCTAAAAACATACATAAGGCAGTGATTAGTGAAAACAATAAATCAGCAATAATAAGGTTGCTATACATGGCGTTGCGGTGATAATAACAAAACTCTCGTGTATGATGATGATGATGAAGAAGATTAAGTTTATCAGTTTGAGACAAGAACCTAGAAAAGGAACTCCTGATCCGCAAACATTTCATTCGAAACTCCAATGGACGCCTGAGTGAAAAATAAAATTTGCTATGTTCTATTCTTACTTTCACACTTACGTATTTCTCTTTGTTTATTGCTTGTCATACCAATAGCATGGGTGAAAAAATCGTTTTACTATAGTTGTTAGAATATCCTAACAATAGAAAATTATAGTTACGAGGGAATTTGCATTCCAGTGATTTGTATTCCAGTGATTTCTTCAGCAAAAAAAGATGTTCTGACTCTTACTGTGGAGCAGCTGGGATTTTGAGAAAAACCGGACCGTGCCCACGGTGTACACTTTCATTGCAAGTAGCACGAACGGAACACTATAGCCGGATGAAGCAAGAGAATCTCAGCAAAGCTAAGGGGCGTCAATAATATTCTTCTCACGCAGTACCATTATTTCCATATGACTCGAACATTAAAAGGTGGAGTTAACTGAAGAATATGGGAAGTACGTTGCTGAAAACGAAGACGAGTACATTAGCATGACATGTGCTCATAGCGAAGGAAATTATGTGGTTTCGTGAGTGTCCTGTATAGTGTTAATGTAAGGTATTAGAACCCCGTGATATGATTCGATTGATCGATGTTCGAATTAACTGTTTGATCCACGCCTGAAATTAGGTTCAATTTAGACGCCGAGCGGTTCTTGGCGCTACAGTTTGGAACCGCGCGACCGCTGCGGTCGCAGGTTCGAATCCTGCCAGGGTATGTCCTTAGGTTAGTTAGGTTTAAGTAGTTCTAAGTTCTAGGGGACTGATGACCTCAGCAGTTAATTCCCAAAGTGCTCAGAGCCCAGCCAATTTAGACGTTTGCAAGCGGTTCCACTTTAACAAGTGGTAGGAAGGCGAGGTGGGCCACCAGAAGGTGTTCAGGACACATGGAACTAGAACGAAGAATGCTCCTACCACAGCACAGTAAAGGCGAATGTATCTTGGGCAGAGCTAGGATATAATGAAAGAAAACTTGATTTTCGGCTTCTCTGGCAGCTTCTAAGATATTTAAATCAAAATATCTTGACATATTCGTGATTTTTGCTCGTTGAAATTAGTACCCATGTCATTTAATATAATGCATCGTGTAAAGTACAGTAACATTTTACATGATGTCATGTCATATAACATGACAAATGCCATCTTATCATCCAACATGCCGTGAAGTGTGACACAACGTGTCACAAAAGTTCGCGATGATACTCGATATTGTTTACTATAGATGGCGAACATCAGGATTTTCGGCACAGGACTTTAGGCTATAAATTGCAAGATGCAAGTGCGCCGAAACCTTGCAGGCAAGGGAGCTCACTGCGATAGAGAAGGAGGGTTAACTCGTAAAAAGGAGCGAATATTTCAACAAATAACTTTGAAGTTGCCATATAAGTTGAGAAGCCACTTCTCTACTTTTATGTCCCTAGCTCTGCCCATGACATTATCGCATTTTTTGTGCTGTGATTGGAGCATTTTTCATCCTGGTTCCCAAGTTTTACTCTGCCATAAGTTTGAGATTACACCACCATAGCTTGTCATCTAGATTTTTTTTTACTCGGGAGACGACTGATCCGGTTTAAGTTTTTTTATTGTCTTTCGAACCATGTTGCTTACAACGTGGAAACGGATAACGCTGGATGACGATTAATTACATTTATTTGTCTACCTTCTTACAAAATCTGAACCGTTTCGCACAAGTACGAAACATAGAGATGACGCTCGTTAAAAAAAGAAAAAAAAAAGCCACGAAAAACGTGTTTCTTGCACGTAAAATTCGTGTGAAGCTAAACATATTAAAGCGGGTTTTGAATTTTATTTTAAGAACGCGTTTTTCTTATTTGCTTCACTTTAAACCGTTTCTGTGCATCTAACTGAACGAATTTTACGTGTTACACTTTGGTCGACTTTAAACCATCGTATCTCGACAACGGAGCATTAATTTCAGGTCGATTAAAATCTTAATCAGAATTAATCGATTCGCACAATTTTCCTGGGCGCCAACTCCGGTTCGTCGTTCCAAACCTGCTTAATATGCAGCAATATAGCTACAGTTAGACAGATGTTTGAATGTCGTCCGCGCTGTAACGATAATTTACGGGTTAAAACATAACAGCGGAAAGAACTGTGTATTTATAACTTCACTAGTACCAGTCCAAAGACTGGAATTACATTGAGGATCGGAAATACGTCTTTATTTCGTTACGGCTAGTCTCGTGTGGTACATCGTCTTAAAGAAAAAACAAACACCGTCCGAACTGGCCATGAACGCCCGACGGTACCTCCGGCCGCCGTGTCATCCTCAGCCCGTAGACGTCACCGAATGTGGTCAGCGCACCGCTCTCTTGGTTGTCGTCACCGATGCCGCTACTTCTCAATCAAGTAGCTTCTCAACTGGCTTCACAACTTTAGGGTACTATTGGGGTTGCTTGGGCGATTCATACAGACATGGTTCAAATGGCTCTGAGCACTATGGTACTTAACTTCGGAGGTCATCAGTCCCCTAGAACTTAGAACTACTGAAACCTAACTAACCTAAGGACATCACACACATCCATGCCCGAGGCAGGATTCTAACCTGCGAACGTAGCTGTCGCTCAGTTCCAGACTGAAGCGCCTAGAACCGCACGGCCACTCCGGCCGGCTCCAGGTATTCCCCTTAGACATATGTTGTTGTTGAACGACCAATAATCCTTGCTGACGCTGGAATTCAGCAAGATCCAGCATGTATAAAATATCTTGTGTAAGATTCGACTTCATCTTCAGCTGCCACAGAGTACGGTCGTCTGTGTGTGAGTGGCGTTTGTGGTTCCTGTCATATCCCTGACTACTGAGCTTTCCTCCAGGTATTCAGAAATGGCTCAAATGGCTCTGAGCGTTATGGGACGTAACATCGGAGGTCATCAGTCCCCTAGAAGTTACAACTACTTAAGGGGCTCCGGAACGCCCTATACTTGCAATGTTAAAATAACGCTTATAAATTACATCTTTCTTCATAAAGTATTTGAGGTAGGAAGTTGAACTTTTTACAGATTATTTATTGTAATATGAGCTACAACTTAACACAGGGATTTTACAAAATTTTAGTTCAGTTATTAAAGATGATTTTTTTTCAATTGTAATGAAAATTCACAACATTTTTTTTTACAATTTTTTATTTATATATTCAAAAATGTACAGTTTTTTGGAAAAAGGCTGTGTTAAATTATGCAGAAGGTATTGTGTAACATTTACTGAAAGTTTGAAACAAATATGTTTGGAAGATCCTTAGAAAACATGTAATTAGTATGAGAAAATAAAAGTTTTGGGAATCGAGCGACAAAGATTGGATTAACTTTTTAGTGCATTCCAGGTCCATAGGATGGATTATCTTCATCCTCTGCAAACTCCTCCTTCAGCTTCCTCTTGTTCCTCCTCCTGTTTACTCTCGCTTGTATTTCTAGACTCTTTACAGCCCTGTCTGCAACCCGAACGCGTTCCTTGTCTAAAGCAAGCATCGCTCGTACCATATTAGAATGTTATTATTTACAGTAATAACACATACCTTTGGCTTTCCAACATTTCTCCTTTTCTTAAAAGCCTTCAGAGGATTTCTAATAACTTTACTTTTACTCATTATTATACTTCAACAAAACAGAGACTCAAGAAACAGAATTAATTACGAATATTTTCGAGATAACGACAGAGTAAATAAACATGAAACAATCGACAATCACACCAGCGATATATATTGGACTATCACAGGTTAGCCATAACACATACTTTATCTCACATCACTAAAATGTACCTGATGAACACGGACGTTAATAATAACACCATTTGACAGCAGTTTAACAGCGCCACAGTGGGTCACGCCCATGTAGAACACATTTCAAAAAAATTTAAAAATAGTTGTAGTCTTCGGAATTGAATAAATTATATATCTATTAAAAGGTAATAATCTGCAGATTCAGAGAACGCAAAAAAGTAAAAATTGAACTTTTCATGATTTTGAGCCTTTCCGGAGCCCCTTAAACCTAACTAACCTAAGGACATCACACACATCCATGCCCGAGGCAGGATTCGAACCTGCGACCGTAGTGGTCGCGCAGTTCCAGACTGAAACGCCTAGAACCGCTCGGCAACACCGGCCGGCCATACACACATCCTCAACAAGGGCGAATTGTTTTCATTTACATTTTTTTGTCTGTTTCTGTTGTTTGCACGATGCGTATTACTCCATCAGGAAGTTGCGTCGTTTATAAGACCAAACTGCACCGCGATATCTTATCGGTTTGGAATTCCGTCTTAGTTGCCACTGGCTGGCAACGAGAGCCACTTACATAAAATTCAATGTCAAATTCAAATGAGCGGACGAAATCGGTCCTGTCGCCAAGACCTTGTCTGCTAATTTCGGTATTTTATGCAGGTGACTTCCCGCGTGGACCCGCTCTGACGGGATGATTGCGGCGGTAACGTCGGAAGGAGTCCATTACGTGGCCTCCTTAGCGCGGGTTACTCGTAAAGCGCTCGGCCCGCGTCGACAAACAGCTGCCGAGCGCTGTTACGAGCAGTTGCGCTGCGTAATGGGAGCGATTAAGACGGCCAGGGCGGGCGTTCGGCTCGCTTCTGGGCATTGGGCGGTCAATACCTGATGCTCCTCGACCAATTCGCCCACAAACTTCGAGAACTTGTCCGCTTCGCTGCGTGCTCTAAATCAATAAAATTATACGGCAAGTATGAACTAATGACAATAACAAAGCAGGCGATTCTATCAGCTCCAATACGTTGTCAGAATAGGGAGTCGTTCCTAAAGCAGAAGTTCCTGTCAGGCAGAATACATTCCCCGATCGAAGACGCATACGTCTGAGGCTGAATTTCTTCGTAAGATATACAATTCCAGTTTGTAGTAGTTGTTAGAAGAGTACGAATGTTAATTAGAATGCCGGCCGGAGTGGCCTTCCGGTTCTAGGCGCTACAGTCTGGAACCGCGCGACCGCTACGCTTGCAGGTTCGAATCCTGCCTCGGGCAGGGATGTGTGTGATGTTCTTAGGTTAGTTAGGTTTAAGTAGTTCTAAGTTCTAGGGGACTGATGACCTCAGCAGTTAAGTCCCATAGTGCTCACAGCCATTTAAATACACTCCTGGAAATTGAAATAAGAACACCGTGAATTCATTGTCCCAGGAAGAGGAAACTTTATTGACACATTCCTGGGGTCAGATACATCACATGTTCACACTGACAGAACCACAGGCACATAGACACAGGCAACAGAGCATGCACAATGTCGGCACTAGTACAGTGTATATCCACCTTTCGCAGCAATGCAGGCTGCTATTCTCCCATGGAGACGATCGTAGATATGCTGGATGTAGTCCTGTGGAACGGCTTGCCATGCCACTTCCACCTGGCGCCTCAGTTGGACCAGCGTTCGTGCTGGACGTGCAGACCGCGTGAGACGACGCTTCATCCAGTTCCAAACATGCTCAATAGGGGACAGATCCGGAGATCTTGCTGGCCAGGGTAGTTGACTTACACCTTCTAGAGCACGTTGGGTGGCACGGGATACATGCGGACGTGCATTGTCCTGTTGGAACAGCAAGTTCCCTTGCCGGTCTAGGAATGGTAGAACGATGGGTTCGATGACGGTTTGGATGTACCGTGCACTATTCATTGTCCCCTCGACGATCACCAGTGGTGTACGGCCAGTGTAGGAGATCGCTCCCCAAACCATGATGCCGGGTGTTGGCCCTGTGTGCCTCGGTCGTATGCAGTCCTGATTCTGGCGCTCACCTGCACGGCGCCAAACACGCATACGACCATCATTGGCACCAAGGCAGAAGCGACTCTCATCGCTGAAGACGACACGTCTCCATTCGTCCCTCCATTCACGCCTGTCGCGACACCACTGGAGGCGGGCTGCACGATGTTGGGGCGTGAGCGGAAGACGGCCTAACGGTGTGCGGGACCGTAGCCCAGCTTCATGGAGACGGTTGCGAATGGTCCTCGCCGATACCCCAGGAGCAACAGTGTCCCTAATTTGCTGGGAAGTGGCGGTGCGGTCCCCTACGGCACTGCGTAGGATCCTACGGTCTTGGCGTGCATCCGTGCGTCGCTGCGGTCCGGTCCCAGGTCGACGGGCACGTGCACCTTCCGCCGACCACTGGCGACAACATCGATGTACTGTGGAGACCTCACGCCCCACGTGTTGAGCAATTCGGCGGTACGTCCACCCGGCCTCCCGCATGCCCACTATACGCCCTCGCTCAAAGTCCATCAACTGCACATACGGTTCACGTCCACGCTGTCGCGGCATGCTACCAGTGTTAAAGACTGCGATGGAGCTCCGTATGCCACGGCAAACTGGCTGACACTGACGGCGGCGGTGCACAAATGCTGCGCAGCTAGCGCCATTCGACGGCCAACACCGCGGTTCCTGGTGTGTCCGCTGTGCCGTGCGTGTGATCATTGCTTGTACAGCCCTCTCGCAGTGTCCGGAGCAAGTATGGTGGGTCTGACACACCGGTGTCAATGTGTTCTTTTTTCCATTTCCAGGAGTGTAGTTACAATTGAAAGAAAAACAGCCCTCGGTCACTATATTGAAACGAATTAACCGGGTTTCAATACTGCTAGTGGTGTCTTCCTCAGAATTTAAATCAAAGAATGGTCTATAGCCTATAACATGATCACAGAATTATGACTAAAAACTTATGATGGAGTATAAGTACGGAATTATCGTACTTATACGTCATTTATAAAATAATAAATGTCCCAAAAGGGCATTAGTCACAAAGATATTTAAGATAAAGAAAACTGTAATGGCGAGCCACTAAGGGCTGCTCGTTACTTGCGTGGTGCAGGTTGCAAAACTAACTGAGGTGCCCGCGTTAACAAATGCGGCCAGGTGCACATGGCACTGCAACGAGCGCCCCTTCTAGTAGCCGTAGATACAATTAGGCTACTTCACATTGAAATATAGGCCGTAATGATTATAAATGAGTAGTATTTGGTACATAATGGAGAGCAATGTTTGTTTGATAGCAGCGTACAACATATCATTTTGTCCACATCAAAGCTTATTATTTTATAAATGACATATAAGTACGATAATTCCGTACTTATACTATATCATAAGTTTTTAGTCATAATTCTGTGACCATGTTATAGAATATAGACCATTCTTTGATTTAAATTCTGAGGAAGACGCTCCTAGCGGTGTTGAAACCCGGTTAATTGGTTTAAATATACTGACCGAGGACTGTGTTTCTTTCAATTGTGTCTTGCATTTGCAGATGATTTACCTATACTTTCCGAAAATGTGGCATCTCTTACAACACAAATAAATTTCCTGTAAGAAATAGCCAGTACATCTGGCTCAGGAATTCCAGTGGAATGCACAAAATTTGTAACAATCGTTAAGTATGATCCAAACTTCCTGAAAACAGATATTCGCCAAATAGAGAGGGCAGAAAGATTCAAATATCTAGGGGAGATAATCCAAGACAATGTTTTGGAAAAATCTGCAGTAGAGGAAAGGTTGCGTAAAATGGGGAGAACCTGTGATAACAGCAAAGACCTCTGCCATAAAAAGTGACTATCCAGACAGGCAAACATTTTTGAAATTTGTGGTAAGTTCCTATGGGACCAAACTGCTGAGGTCATCGGTCCCTAGGCTTACACACTGCTTAATCTCAAATTAACTTACGCTAAGGACAACACAACCTAGCCACCAGCAAGATTGAACCACCTGAAGATATCGGACAATTTCTCCGAGGAAATATTGTGGAATTTGCACAACGTGATCCGGCGGCAAACCCGTGAAGACTGTTTACAACACATCCGCCGAGAAAGCTTCAAGAGTTGTCAATACTTATCCTTCTTCGGTTGCATGGGTTTACGAACCTTGATGATCCTTTTAGTACCACAGAAGAGATCAGAGTTGTACACCAATATAGTCTTCTGCTGTGAACATTGGTCACGAGGCACCTAATCTTCCTTTTGCCTCTCCTTTTCATGACTTTAATGAAAATATTAATAAATACAACAAACTGAGCATTATTTCTGTTTATTTTCAGTGTAAGCAACGTAAAAATTGAGAACAAAAAAAATGTTTCCCCGATTATCTTGTGTTCCTGGAGACTAAGCTAATACAAATGGCACATTCCTCCTCCGACTCACGCCAGAAATGCTATTTCTTCGAAACGCCTGGTCATCTTGAGGTTCAGCTTCTGTCACATACATTTCTGGCCAACCCTCGTATGTTCAATAAATCTGAACGAAATCAATGATGACGGGTAGATGCATTCCCGTTGATAGTTTGACGTCAAACTTTGTTGCGTACTATTTGGGTTAGAATTATTACAATATTTTATTTATTTATTTTGAGTCATCGATCTTCAGCCTTCTGAATGGTCTGATGCGGCCTGTCACGAATTCCTCTCCTGGGCCTACTCTTTTCATCTCAGAATGGCACTTGCAACCTACATCCTCAATTATTTGCTGGATGTTTATCAACCACTGTCTTCCTTCACAGTTTTTTTCATCTACAGCTCCCTCTAGAACCGTGGAAGTTATTCCTTGTTGTCTTAACAGATGTCCTACCATGAAGCCTCTTCCTCTTGCCAATGTTTCCCATATATTCCTTTCATCGCCGATTCTGCGCAGAACCTTGTCGTTCCTTACCTTATTAGTTCACCTAATTCTCAATTTGTTTTGTAGCACCACATCTCAAATACTTCGATTCTCTTCTGTTCCGGTTTTCCCCCGGTCCCTTCCTCCGTCCGTGATGAGTCACTTTTCTGCCTAGGTATCAGAATTTTTTAACTTCATCTACTTCATTATCACCTGATTTTAAGTTTCTAGCTGTTCTCATTTTCGCTAATTCTCATCACTTTCGTCCTTCGATTTACTATCAATACATACTCTGCAGTCCTCAGACTGTTCAGTCCATTCAGCTGACCCTGCAGGTCTTCTTCACTTTCACTGAGGACAGCAATGTTATCAGCGAATCTTGCCATTGATACTCTTTCACCTTGAATTTTAATTTCACTCTTCAACCTTTCTTTTACTTCCATCATTGCTTCTTCGATGTACAAGAAAAACAGTAGGGCGATGAACTACACTACTGGCCATTAAAATTGCTACACCACGAAGATGACGTGCTGCAGACCCGAAATTTAACCGACAGGAAGAAGATGCCGTGATATGCACATGATTAGCTTTTCAGAGCGTTCATAAAATGTTGCCGCCGGTGGCGACACCTACAGTGTACTGACACGAGGAAAGTTTCCAACCGATTTCTCATACACAAACAGCACTTGACGGGCGTTGCCAGGTGAAACTTTGTTGTGATGTCTCGTGTAAGGAGGAGAAATGCGTACCATCACGTTTCAGACTTTGATAAAGGTCGGATTTTAGCCTATCGCGATTGCGGTTTATCGTATCGCGACATTGCTGCTCGCGTTGGTCGAGATCCAATGACTGTTAGCTGAGTATGAAAGCAGTGGGTTCAGGAGCGTAATACGGAACGCTGTGCTGGATCCCAACGGCCTCGTATCACTAGCAGTCGAGATGACAGGCATCTTATACGCATGGCTGTAACGGATCGCGCAGCCACGTCTCGATCCCTGAGTCAACAGATGGGGACGTTTGCAAGACAACAACCATCTGCACGAACAGTTCGACGACGTTTGCAGCAGCATGGACTATCAGCTCGAAGACCATGGCTGCGGATACCCTTGACGCTGCATCACAGACAGGAGCGCGTGCGATGGTGTACTCAACGACGAACCTAGATGCACGAATGACATAACGTCATTTTTTCGGATGAATCCAGGTTCTGTTTACAGCATCATGATGATCGCATCCGTGTTTGGCGACATCGCGGTGAACGCACATTGGAAGCGTGTATTCGTCATCGCCATAGTGGCGTATCACCCGGCGTGATGGTATGGGGTGCCATTGGTTTCACGTCTCGGTCACCTCTTGTTCGCATTGACGGCACTTTGAACAGTGGACGTTACATTTTAGATGTGTTACGACCCGTGGCTCTACCTCTCATTCGATCCCTGTGAAACCCTACATTTCAGCAGGATGGTGCACGACCGCATGTTGCAGGTCCTGTACGAGCCTTTCTGGATACAGAAAATGTTCGACTGGTGCCCTGGCCAGCACATTCTCTAGATCTCTCACCAACTGAAAACGTCTGGTCAATGGTGGCTGAGCAATTAGCTCGTCACAATACGCCGGTCACTACTCTTGATGAACTGTGGTATCGTGTTGGAGCTGCATGGGCAGCTGTACCTGTACACGCCATCCAAGCTCTGTTTGGCTCAATGCCCAGGCGTATCAAGGCCGTTATTCCGGCCAGAGGTGGTTGTTCTGGGTACTGATTTCTCAGGATCTATGCACCCAAATTGCGTGAAAATGTACTCACATGTCAGTTCTAGTATAATATATTTGTCGAATGAATACCCGTTTATCATCTGCATTTCTCCTTGGTGTCGCAATTTTAATGGCCAGTAGTGTACATCCCTGTGTTACACCCTTTTTTAATTGTAGCACTTCGTTCTTGGTCTTCCTATTACCCGTTTTTACCTGTAGTTTACCCCTATTTTTCTCAGAGTTTCGAAACATCTTACGCCATTTTACATTGCCGAACGGAAGTAGACAAATTATTTCATTCAAAAAGGCGAATCATTGTCCTAGACACATTTGCTGATGTATAGTTTCCTGAGCCGCCGGCGGTCGCCTGGAACAGCGAGATGTGGCTCCGTAAACACGAGGGCGGCATCCGCTATGCTATTCACTTAACCTCGAGACATGGCGCGCGCGCCCGGGCACTTTAAAGGTCTCGCGCAAGTTTTTAAATATTCACCAGATTAAGAATTTAAGGACCGAAGTTGGGCCATTTTTTACACTTTGCTGTTTGCAGACGCGCAACTCCATTGCCGGTGAGAATTTAATTTTGTAGAGAAATAGTACGAAGGAGGGGGAAAAAGTGTCGAGGGCGGAAGTTAGCACGCAGATTAGCCGACGGAGCTCTGAATGTTTAATGCTGCCCGCCTGATAGCGACGACTCGCCAAGACGCACTACCTCGTCGCGTGGCTTCCCCTATGGCTGTGCGCTGGCCCCAAACTGCGCTGATCTGTCGTACAACAATCCAGCAGGATCAAGCAGCAGCCATCACACCCAGCAGGCAGTGACGGTGCAGCTCTACACAACACCAGTCACTAATGACGTCAGCGTAGACGGGACGTTGAGCCTTAATTTTCCTTTATCTACTGAACTTTAAATAACGCCATTGATCCTTGCAGACGTTCGTGATACAGACAACGAGTCTAGATTAAATTGCAACAATCTGTTTTTTTGCACAGGCTCAAAGCAACATTAAATTTCTTGCGCGAAGTCATTTTTCGTTAGTTAGACAATTTCGGCCTTTTTTTTTTTAAAATTAAGAATTCTATGCTTCGCCAGCCATCGTACATCATATACTGTGCGATGGACTGTACGTTTACTACCACCGCTCAACCCCCTCCACCGCCTGAATCTATCCTACTTTTAACTTTTAACTGGCCTCATCGATTAGACAACAACGATATCCTCACATTGGACACACAATACTCTAACCTTATTTGTCCGTCGCTGACACAGAAGACTGAAAACCTTCTTTCCTTCCCGTCTGGGCAAGCTGTGCAGTGACTAGAGTACATGTAAAACTTACTGGGATAGGATAAATGTTAGCTACAATGAAGTCGATAATTCTATTATAATTTGGCATTTTAATTTGATATTCCCCACAACTGACAAAATTTACAAAAAAAGTGTGAATTTCTTTGTCCACCCACACACTCCTGAGAATGTACAATTAACAATTTGCAATTACGCGCCCCTATTACCGTCAGCTGCGTTGATAAATGCTGGGCACCTCGCAAGGATAACTACCAGATCAAGAATATTAGGTAAGTTGTTGGGAGTGGTTAAGCGTTGGTGAAAATCTCGCTTCTCAGCACACAAAGAGCTCAAACCGCAGAACTCTGCACGGACCACGCGTTGGTGCAGTGCTGCGAAACTGACCGTGTATCTCCCTTCGAAGACGGTGGCCAAGACGCCGTCTCCAAGTCCGTACCGCTCGATGGCTGAAGGCGAAGTCCTTCTCCACAATTTTAGGTTCCTTTGAGCAGTTACCAGAAAGCGCCAGACAACAGGCTATAGTGCGCATGCATACGATGACGTAGGCAGCCCGTGCTTGGTGCTTGCTCTGCTCATACGCTTTTCGTCGTATTTCTGGTGGGGCATCACGTGACCATGTGTAGCCGTGCGGCATGTTGTTGAGAGGACATACTGAATTGTACTTAGAGCAACTGTTTTATCATATCCCACACAGATAAAGGATGCAAATAAGGAAGCAGTTCTTGGCAAAATATCATTTCAAAATTAGACTCCACAGCTCGAAGTATCATAAGATTTTGCTAAGGGGTGACTTTGACAGATTTTTTTTTAAATTCGTACTCTGCAATATTGTTATGTAGCATTTCCAACTGGTTTACATCTACACAGCACCGCAAAAAGCTACTAGGATGGAATACAAATTACTTGCAACAAAAAAAAGAGTTTCTTGTGTAGCTAACACCGGAATAAAGGACAATAAATTTCATGACTATTTCAAAATGTGAAAAAATTAACATGGTGGTCTGTGAGGCAAAGAAACTGTACAACTGACAGTTTGTATTCTATTCTAGCAATAAATATGAAGCCATGTGGGGAGTTAAAACGATAAAACATGGTATGCTGCCAGTCTAAAATTTAGCATGGAATGGCATTCTATAAATTTAAGACGTAAACACAAATTAAGAAATAACTTCAGGCCCAGAAGTAGTACTAGACAAGTGCCTTGTGATCGAAAAACACTTTCACAGAAGGCAGATCTATAAAATTCTGCTACAGCTGTCATTATATTTGAAACAAAATATTTAGTTCAAAACTATTGAGCAAATTTGCCTACTTAGCTTCAAGCCAATGTTTACGTATGTTCGTACGTATATAGAATTAAGAGATCTTACAGTGTCATAAAAGGAACAGGGCATCAGAGACTATTCCAGCAGCATCGGAATTTCATAAACCATACTAAAATGCTTCATTCCGCTCTAATTGCACATTTCTATGTCCAGATGCACTCTGAAGTACCTGATATTCAGCGTTTCATGTGGTTCTCGTGATACTAATTTTCTTGGAGGTCCAGTACTGTATTCTCATGTTTGGTTCTTTATTATGGTATAATGGTATTATGGTATAACGTCATTCGTCCCAGAAGATGAAAATTTGCACTTTAAACTGAACAAGGCTGAAAGTAGCCAACAGCGCGGAATGAAACACTTCGTTTCAACTAAACTAACTGCCTCAGCGGAAAAAAAATTAACTGAAGCAAATTTCTCTATAAAACGGACAGAAATAGCTTCATTAAGACATTAATGGTTGATTGCTAATAACGTGGAAATAATATAAAATCAGAAAATTGAAACTACTAACTTATTTTGGTCTTTCATGGTTATGAGAATGTATATTAATTCACTTGATGGCTCCCAGCCACAGAAATCTGTTTTGTTTTCATTTGACGTGGGAGCTGTAAACGAAGACACGGCCACGGGTCACGTGGGGAAGGACCCCCCCACTGTAACTCAGCTTGCTCTGCGCATGCGCGGATCTGGCAGCTTGGGCGCGCCAGGAAAATTTCTCCGGGTAGCTTCTGGCTGCTTGCTGCTACTGCTCGTACACCAAACAGCCACGCTCCAAGTAGCCAGAAGCGGGAGGAAGGCACTGCTCATACGCGAATTCAGCTCTGCGCATGCGCACGAGCCCGCTGGCAACTGCTCATACGAACCTTTTGTCTCCCACGCGTACGTAAACGCGGCGGAAGAATACTCTTTTTCGGCCAATGTCGAACGCTCTGTCATCGCCGAAATCCGTCCACTGAGATCTGCCCAATGATCGAGTAGGTCATAACGCCCCTAGGCAGACGAAATTCCCGTCTTCGCCACGTGTTGCCCAGCACAGGTGGCTCCGGATGCCGGGCTACCCCCAAAAGCGCCGTATTGTCCCGCGTTTCCGGTAGTGAAGTCTGTGTGATGCTCATACCAGTCTTGAACAAACAAGAGCCAACGTAGCTAAAAGTGTACCTGAAGGAGTATTTTTGTACACCTGCTTCTTGTGCAGCAAGCCACCAGATAGTCTGTGACGGAGGGTTAGTCTGGTACCATCATCACTTCCACTTTCCCTGTTCCGTGGTACGTGGGAAGAATGTCGTATGAGGCTTAATGTCACCGATTTTCCTATCGTGTTTATTTCCAGGGATGCATGTTGGAGCAAGTAGTGTTTTATGTGACTTACTAGAACGGGTGCACTCGGAATGCTAATAGTAAAGTACTTCGTGATGCGCAAAGCTTCTTTTGTAGCGTCTGCCACTTGTCTCTGATGAGAAACCCAGTAACGTTATCGCGCTTGCTTAACGAACTTCTAACGAACCTTTGCGCTCTTCTCTTTCTCGTCTGTTAATTCTACCTGGTAAGTGTCCTAGGAGACGAGGAATATTCGAGTCGCTATCTAGGGTGTGTTCTGTAATTATATGAGGGTTCAATGTTCGACACAGCACCCTGGAATATATTAAGATGTTACTACGTCGCGCATTAGCATCAAATCGGCGAATTTGCAACGAAGATAGGTCAATAACTACGACGAGAACTCAAAACCACAACCACTACAAATAAAACACAAGCTGTGACATTGTTGCTAATAAAACAGTTACCCGTATATACAATAAGTTTCCTTTAATTTACGACTATGGTCGCAAACATTTTTTTAACAGATTACCGGTTTCGGTCTGTTTTATAAACAGGTCACATGATGGTCATTATGGACCGAAACGGGTAACATGTTAACAAAAATTTTTGTTAGCATAGACGTAAATTAAAGGAAACAAATAACACAGTTTCTGCGTCAGTCACTTGTGCTTATATTGTCACTAGTCGTTTGCGTGGTCCGCACCACAATCTTCCGGTGGAAAATTGTTTATTTACATGGCTGGGCCGTCATTTATGAACGAAATATTCATTCAAAACCACAACCCATATTCGGGTCTAGTCAGTACTAGCACACACAGTATATTACGCTGAAATACGTTGAATTAAGTCAAAGCACATAAGATTTTTAATGTAATGTGTACGCAGTAGATCCAAAAAGCAGAAAAATAATGTATCTCGCTGAAGTGGGAAAACGCCAAGACGAAGAAGCGGCAGCACTGTAACAAGAAAATAAGTACATTCAGTAAAGGTTGTTCTTAGCCCGGAAGAGGTCTAACAGAATTAAACACGGTTTCAGTTCAGTTGAATTCTGTGTACGTCACTGTTTAAGCGTTTTTTAATTCTAAATCTGCGATGTTGATACACATTTTTATCCAGAGGCTATTTCAATGGACTATTTCTACTTCCTCGGGATGTCTTCCATATACCAAACTTCCCGAAAAACTCGCAGTTCTTTTCTTGCCGAGCGTCCAGATCGCTTCCGCAATTCCTCCAGAATTAAAGCTTTTACAGTTGTTCTAGTGATCCTCACATTTCTATTATTATTTCCAGTTTTACAATGTATTTCCATTTTCTGGTAACCCAAGGTTATACATCAGACACAATTTCCATTCTTTATTTGTACCTATGTATCTGCAGATGTTTTTCAGTATTTCTTCTTCTAATTAATGTCTGAATTTCTTGTAACCGTGAGTCCAGTTGTCTTCCTCTTTGCTTCTTTTGTGGCGGATGTCAACCCACGATCTCTCTTGGCCATCTCTCCTCAAACATCCTCCTCCAATAAGTATGACTTGATTTTCTTCCACAAAATTAGTAACAGAACTTGAGACATTAATCTTCTTCCTGATGGCTTCATTTCTGACCTTTCCCACTGTGATACCTCTGCAGATTGTCTCGAAAAGTCCATTTCGTTACGTTCAACCTTTTCATTAACTGCAGTTTAACTGTCTGCATTTCTGATCCGCTTCCATTAATTGTTTCGGATACTTTTTTTCGTTGTGGTGTTGCTACGGTGGTGGCGTCCAAAGAGAGAGGTGCCGAAGCAAGGTTGTTAGCTGGCAACGTTGCCACAACAGACGATAAGTGTAAGTCCATCCTGAGCTCAGTAGCGCGTGGGACAGTGGCTGGTCAATGAAAAGTAATAATACTGTACCGACAGCCGTGCTCATGATGTTCAGCTATCTACAGAACCAGATATGAATACTGGTGCCGTATCTTACACGTGCCGAGTGGTACATGGTGTCATTCAAGCAGTGGCCGAGCGATTCTAGCCGCTTCTGTCCGGAACCGCGCTGCTGCTACAGTCGCAGGTATGAATCCTGCTTCGGGCATGGAAGTGTGTGATGTCCTGAGGTTAGTCAGGTTTAAGTAGTTCTAAGTCTAGGGGACTGATGACCTCAGCCGTTAAATCCAATAGTGGGTAGAGCGATTTGAACCATTTTTGAACATTTGGAAATAGACGAAATTCTGGATTACTTTACTTGTCAGCACACTGATAGCATGATTTAACATGGAGCGCTGATAAACGCAGTACCCAAGAAGGTATGCGAGATGCTGGGGTAAGCAGTGTATTTAACACTAAATTCTTCTAGAATCTCCATATGTAAATGATGCTCTAAGCCCCCCCTATTCTAACTCCGACTTTTGCTGTTGCAAATGGAATAAAAAATATACGCGAACTGACTGTAATCAACCCTGCAAGTGGAGTAGAAAAGAGTTTGGCACCTGCAATAATTTAATTTGATAAATAAGTTAAATAAAGGAAGGTTTCATTAACGTAGTGAGAAATGATGGGTTGCTGTACCGATTAACAGAATGAAAGTTCTGTCCAAAATAACAATATGATTTATTAAGACTAAACACAAAATAATAAACAAAAACACATGAAACATTTATAATACATCAAATTGGCTCAAATTGGATACTCAAACAAACGCTATGAAGGTGAAGTTGTCCCTAAACTAGATTGTGAGGTTTAAGACGAAGTGGTATGTGGAGCCAATTCCTTGCCACTCAGATCTTAAGAGAGACACACAGCTAACCCAACATTAATTGCTGCTACTCAAGACAGAACAAAGTTAGAAAAAGACGAACAGGCGCGCTCTGCTGAGCTCTGATTATCACCTAGGAAAATCCCTATCTGCCGGTGCTGCGGACATACATTACCGAACTGTCTTCTTAACTGCCAGAACACGATCTGGCGTACCGGAGGCGATGGCTGGTTGCTTCGACATCCTCGACCGAAAGGCGAGAGCTGACTACCTAGAGCACCCGTACAGGCCGAACACACAACATTCCCGCCCCCACGACAGTGGCCGTGGTTAAACGTTCCAATCAGCAACTCGAAAACCGGCGGAAAATTCCACTCCATTGCCGGAGCACTACCATTCCACCAATGGAGATTCTTGGCGTCAATTTCTGCGCTGATTTTGCTACGTCACGGAGCTATGCCCTGAGCAAGCCAATCACAGTTACGATTTTGCAGAAAGCGCGGGAATTTTCCGCCACAACTGCCTGGGTACACAAGTCATTCCCACGCCTCGCTGGTAGCCCGCCAGAAAGTGTTTTCGCTAAGTTTCTGCGAAGTAACGGAACCTCTAGCCCAGCCGCTACTTCAGACCCCTCCGGGCGTGTCTTTTGACAATGTCGGCGTCTGCAAAGCATTCACTCGACTTCCTCACACCCGTCGGCTTAACGCTTTCCAGATCAACAGAGCCCGCCTGTCACCGGACCACCCAGGTGACGAGAGATGCTGCGTGGGAAGTCCGCGTGTGAAGGATTAGCGAATTTTCACTGCATGCAATTAGAGAGGAAAATCGTAAGATAGAAATATGAGAGGGGGCTCATGCCACCTCTCAGGTATTAAGTGCCGTATATAACGCTTCCACTGACATATGTTCTACGATCAGGCCTCAAACAAAAAGGACATTAGGTGATATACATGTTATTTAGTATGTAGAGATTCTTTTTATTGGATACAAAATGAGGTAGTCCGTCCTTGTTGACCTTTTTTGTCATACGGAATATTGTTACGCGATACGATTAAAACAGATAGTAGATATAATTTTTGTTCATCCAGCACCTTGTTTTGGTGCAAGTGGAGTTCTTTAAATATTTAAAAAGTGATGAATACCGTCTTCATAAAAGTTAAGGGAAGTTTATTAAAGCAGATATTTCCAAAGTTTAAAATTTTTACCGTTTGTTGGAGCGAGAGTCCCTCCGCGCTCTCACGTATATAAAGGCGGTTTGACGTTATCACTGCGGCTCATAAATCACGGGAACATGTATATTTGCCAGTTATAAATCAGTGACTTCTAAGATCATTAAACGCTGGGAGAGAATTGTTTTCACAGCGGCTAAATCTAGCCCTTCCCTCCTCTAAGGCGGCTACCGCAGTTTTCATAACAAATTGCGTAATACCTGCCAGAGAGAAAAATGGTATTATCTGCCGCCACGGTTACTTTTATTGCCACCCCTGAAGGGGACGATCCATTCATTAGCAGCTGAATGGGAGGAATCGCGTAACAACTTCTCCAACAAAAGCAGTTATTTTTTTTTCCGGGCCAAAGTGTTGCGCAGGGAAGTTGAGCCATTAAAAAGTTCGAAGAATGCGATAAGAACGTGGCTGGAGGGAGCAGACTCAGGGCAATCTAAGAGTATTGGGACATTTATTCGAAACACACAAGTCCCATTTAGAGGTTCCTCCCCCAGGCCTGGAAAAAAGCTCTGAAGATGGCTACCTGGTATGAATCGCAATGATGTCGTTTGACACGGCCTTTCACAGCTGCTTTACAAGCATCTACTCTATTTTAAGCAACTTCACCTGGTAAATTAAAGTATCTCGAAAGCAGCTACAAACATTTTGCTTTATATGCTATCAGTTGTTTCCACCTAGCACTTTATTCAGTACTGTTAGGAGAGATTGAAAGAATGCACTGGGGACCTCTGTACATCTACACCTACATACTCCGCAAGCCAGCGTATGGTGCGTGTTGGAGGGTACTTTTTAGCACTACTAACACTTTCCTGTTCCTCTCGTAAACAGAGCGAGGGAAAAATGGCTGTGTATGCCTCAATACGAGCCCTGATTTATCTTACCTTTATGAGGTCCTCAAATGAGTGTATGTTTGCTGCAGTAGAATCGCTCTGCAGTTAGCTTTAACTGCCGGTTCTCTAAACTTTCTCAGTAGTGTTCCTCCAAAAGAGCGTCACTTTACTTCCAGGAATTCACATTTGAGTTGGCGAAGCATCTCCGTAATGTTTGCGTGTTGATCGAACCCCGCTGGTAACAAATCTAGCAACCCTCCCCCGAACTGCTTCAGAGTCTTCCTTTAATCCGAGCTCACAAAAATTCGACCAGTACTTAAGAATGGATCTCGCTAGACTTCTATACGCGATATTTTGTACAGACGAATCACATTTTCCTAAAATTCTCCCAATAAACCGAATTCGACCATCCGCCTTCCCTACTATGAGGTGTGGCAATAAAGTAATGAGACTGGTTTTCTTTGCAAGATGTGGCAACTCTGCAGGCTTGCGTAGGCACAATATCTTTGACCTTGATCTATAAGCTGCTTCTAGTCCAAGCGGCACATCGATGCAACTGCTCAGTCGTGAGTTGTGGTGCAATAAGTTAACAAGTGTTTTTGTCTCTCGCCACGGAAATGGAACGGCATAATATTGCCAGCGGTATGCCATTTCTTTTTGCGTTAAGGGGCTCCGGAAAGGCTGAAAATCATGAAAAGTTCAATTTTTACTTTTTTGCGTTTTCTGAATCTGCAGACTATTACCTTTTAATAGATATATAATTTTTCAATTCCAAAGACTACAACTATTTTTAAATTTTTTTTGAAATGTGTTCTACATGGGCGTGACCCACTGTGGCGCTGTTAAACTGCTGTCAAATGGTGTTATTATTAACGTCCGTGTTCATCAGGTACATTTTAGTGATGTGAGATAAAGTATATGTTGTGGCTAACCTGTGATGGTTCAATATATATCGCTGGTGTGATTGTCGATTGTTTCATGTTTATTTACTCTGTCGTTATCTCGAAAATATTCGTAATTAATTCTGTTTCTTGAGTCTCTGTTTTGTTGAAGTATAATAATGAGTAAAAGAAAAGTTATTAGAAATACACAAAGTGTCGACGAAATGAAGAAGGCTGTTTGGGCTCTTTTTTTTTCATACTTCTTCAACCGATGAAAATCCCCAACATAGTTTGTGTCCCAAAGACGACAGTTGGTGTAAATATAACAAAGGATTGCTAACTGGTGAAGTGTACACTCATAAGCATAGTCTGCCTCATGCAATAATGGAGGTGATAAAATCTGTTTTCATAGACTTAGCAGCACCTGAACTGTTGAAAAAGTGTATTCACGGAAAAACTCAAAACCCCAATGAATGTGTAAATAGTGTTATATTGTCGAGAATCCCCAAGACTGTATTTGTTGGAATAGAAACACTTCACTTTGGTGTGTATGATGCTGTTGCGACTTTCAATGATGAAAACATTGTAAGGTGCAAGGTATTTAGAAATATGGGAAATATGGGAATGAAGATAGGTTCTAACATGGTACGAGCGATGCTTGCTTTAGACAAGGAACGCCTTCGGGCTGCAGACAGGGCTGTAAAGAGTCTAGAAATACAAGCGAGAGTAAACAGGAGGAGGAACAAGAGGAAGCTGGAGGAGGAGTTTGCAGAGGATGAAGATAATCCATCCTATGGACCTGGAATGCACTAAAAAGTTAATCCAGTCTTTGTCGCTCGATTCCCAAAACTTTTATTTTCTCATACTAATTACATGTTTTCTAAGGATCTTCCAAACATTTGTTTCAAACTTCCAGTAAATGTTACACAGTACCTTCTGCATAATTTAACACAGCCTTTTTCCAAAAAACTGTATATTTTTGAATATATAAATAAAAAATTGCAAAAAACTGTTGTGAATTTTCATTACAATTGAAAAAAAATCATCTTTAATAACTGAACTAAAATTTTGTAAAATCTCTGTGTTAAGTTGTAGCCCATATTCCAATAAATAATCTGTAAAAAGTTCAACTTCTTACCTCAAATACTTTGTGGGGAAAAATGTAATTTATAAGCGTTATTTTAACATTGCAAGTATAGGGCGTTCCAGAGCCCCTTAAATTGGGTGAAAACGAGACGTGAACTTACAGTAAGCTTCAGAAGGCTTTTGGAGAGGAGGTTATGTCAAGAACTCAAGTTTTTCGTTTACTTAAAATGTTTGCTGAAGGCAGAACGAATGTTGAAGATCAAGACCTCAGTGGACGACCATCAACCTCACGGATGGATGTCAACTTGGCCAGGGTGAGTGAACTCGTACTATCTGATCGAAGATTATCCGTGGAAATGATTGCAGAATAACTGAACATAAATCGAGAAACGGTTCGTCTAATAATAACTGAAGATCTTGGTATGAGAAAGGTTTGTGCAAAAATGGTCCCAAAAAATCTCACACTACAACAGCGAGAAACACGGAAAAATGTGGCAGCCGATCTGTTAGAGCAAATGGAAGTCAATCCAGAACTGTTGAGCCGTGTTATCGCTGGTGATGAAAGTTGGGTTTTTCAGTACGATCCAGAGACAAAACGCCAAAGTTTGCAATGGTGCTCAAAGGGATCACCCAGACCACAAAAAGATCGCATGTCAAAGTCAAAAGTGAAATGCATGCTTGTGTGCTTCTTTGATTCCAAGGTAATTGTTCATAAAGAGTGGGTGCCTCCTGAACAAACAGCTAACCAGTATTACTACAAAGCAATTTTAGAAAGACTTCGTGAAAGAGTTTTTTGTGTCCGTGCAAAACATTGCTGATAATTGGATTCTGCATCACGATAATGCGCCATCCCATACTGCTCTGTCAGTACAGCAATTTTTAACCTCAAAACAAATTTTGGTACCACCACAGCCACCTTATTCACCAGATATCGCTCCGTGCGACTTTTTTCTATTTCCAAGAGTCAAAACGGCGGTCAAGGGACACCATTTTCAAACAACACAAGATGTCCAAAAAGCTGTGACAAGGGTGTTGGAGGATATTACAGAAGAAGTGTTCTAGAAATGTTACCATCAATGCCAGAAGCGCTGGAAAAAGCGTGTGCAATCAGAAGGGAACTAGTTTGAAGGAGACAACACCAAACTTGATTGAAACGGTAAGCAACATTTTCTTTCACATCAGTCTCACTACTTTATTGTCGCACCTTGTACAATATTTGCATACTCGTTCAGTTTCACATTGCTTTGCAACGTTACGCCTCGAAATTTAATCGCCAAGATTTTGTCAGGCAGCAGCCCGCTAATGCTGTACTCGAACATTACGGCACTGCTTTTCCTACGCATTTTCCTACGATATAGCAAGCCGTCATCTTATATTAAAGGGCACTCCTGTGCTACGTAATGCTGTTTATTGGCTCAAAAAATTTTTAACCAGTAGAGGGCATTGTGCAACCTAGGACTGCCTTTTAATATCAGTTACAATATAAGGTTGCTGTACCACCGCGCTACAATCAATTGGAATAAATTTTTCAAACTCTCATTTATGACACAAATTACACTCATGCTCATAAATAAAGGATAATGCTGATAATGCTACTTTTACTTTCCATTCTTCTTTTCGATTCTTCAGCAACTTGGATGGTGACAAGAATAATATAAAGAAGAATGAAAAAGAAAATTGAGGAAATGTTAGATGACGATCCGTTTGACTTTAGGGATGGTAATGGCTGGTAGGGAGGCAATTCTATCGTTGCTGTGGACACGTAGAAACGACCAACACCGCCACCGAATTTCATGGTCGCTTGATCGAGATAAATAAAATTTAACGACTATTCCTTCTAATTTGTTTCTACATCTACATCGATACTCCGCAAATCACATTTAAGAGCCTGGCAGAGGCTTCATCGAACCACCTTCGCAATTCTCTATTATTCCAATCTCGTATAGCGCGCGGAAAGAATGAACACCTATATCTTTCCGTACGAGCTCTGATTTCCCTTACTTTATCTTTGTGATCGTTCCTCTCTATGTAAGTCGGTGTCAACAAAATATTTTCGCATTCGGAGAAGAAAGTTGGTGATTGGAATTTCGTGAGGAGATTCCGTCGAAACGAAAAACGCATTTCTTTTAATGATGTCCATCCCAAAACCTGCATCATTTCTATGACACTCTCTCCCATATTTCGCGATAATACAAAACGTGCTGCCTTTCTTTGAACTTTTTCGATGTACTCCGTCACTCCTATCTGGTAAGGATCCCACACCGCTCAAAAGTATTCTAGAAGATGATGGACAAGCGTAGTGTAGGCAGTCTCCTTAGTAGATCTGTTACAAGTGTCCTGCTAATGAAACGCAGTCTTTGGTTAGCCTTCCCCACAACATTTTCTATGTGTTCCTTCCAATTTAAATTGTTCATAATTGTAATACCTAAGTATTTAGTTGAATTTACGGCTTTTAGATTAGACTGATTTGTCATGTAACCGAAATTTAACGCGTTCCTTTTAGCACTCATGTGGATGACCTCACACTTTTCGCACCATTGCGATATTTCTTCTAAATCGTTTTGCAGTTTGTTTCAGTTTCTTAAGTATGAATACTGCAGAAATCGGATCTATTTGGGCATCTGTCACTATCACTATGGTATAAAACTTTGTCCACACCATACACCCCTGCATACCATACCGTTGTTCAGCCTCCTCTGGCACGATTGTTTCATAACCGGCAACGTGCGACGCAGCCCTATGGGATTCGCGCACAGGATTGCCTCGGTGCGATATCTATAGCTGGTCTTCGTGTTTTACGTCGCGGTTGGAGCAGATCTCCACCTTGGCTCCTCCGGAGACCCAAACTTATTTTAGATTTGACTAATTTTAAGAAAGCTGGCACACCAGATTTTACGTTCCAAGCTCTGTTTTTTAACATTTTAGATGTGCATCACGGTTTCACTGTCGTTTATACTGATGGCTCCAAACAGGAGACTTTCCTTGGCTGTTCTATGGTGTTCCCTGATCATGTTACCCGGATTCGCCTCCCTGCTGAATATAGCGTTTTCGCAGCGGAGCTCCACGCGATCCTGACTGCACTGGAGCAGATGCATCGTGTTCGGGGCGATCGATTTCTTCTCTGCTCCGGTTCTCTTAGTGTCTTACAGTCACTGCAGAACCTGTACCCGACTGAAGAGATAGTCCAGCTGATACATGACCAACTGTACTTGCTCCAACGGCGGGGTAAAGAGGTATCCTTCTGCTGGGTGCCTGGTCATGTCGGCATATGGGGCAATGAACAGGCTGATCGGGCTGCCAAGGAGGCCTGCAGAGAGCAGGATGTGGTCCAGTGTCCCATCCCCTTGCAGTCAGTCATCGCTGTACTCCACAGGAAGTGCATGGAGTTGTGGGAGGACGAATGGCTGGCGGTGACGGCCAATAAACTGCGGTCGGTAAAGTCGACCACTCGGCCGTGGCGTTCCTCCTGCCGGCTGCTCAGGCGGGAAGAGGTGGCGCTTACACGTCTTCGGATCGGGCACTGTCCTCTGACACATAGCTATTTATTACGGCGGGTGGATCCTCCGTTTTGTGATGCTTGTGGTGTGCACATCTCTGTCCGGCACATTTTCACAGACTGCGTTTCATACCGTGATGCAAGGGCAGAAGCACAAGTTGATGGGGATCTGCCCTGTGTTTTAGCTAACGATGAGACGTGTGTGTCTAGGGTTTTTAAGTTTTGTGATGTGTCTGGACTCTGGCCTAAACTTTTAGGCTGGCGGTTTTAGTGTATTGCAGAGTGGCTGACTCCTCCCTTTTTTCCTTGCGGTCAGCCAGCCACTTCCATCTGCTCCATTGTTTTAACTCCCTCTACCTTTTTCTTCCTGTGTTGTCCATGTTTTACTGCTGACGCCCTGCTTCTTCCCACGGTTCGGTGTGGGTGAGCACATATTTTTCCATGATTGTTCCCCGTGTTTTATGTTCCGTTTGATGTAAATGTTCTGAGTTTCTTTCTTGACCCCCGTCTCACTATGATACTGAACGGGCGCTGAAGACCTTGCTGTCGTGCGCCCACAAAACCCCTCTACTACTACTACTACTATCACTCGACTTTCGAGTACGAGCATCGTGGCCCTGGTACATGTACCTAATTCTGGCTGGGTTGGCAGCACTGCTCGGGAGGCCGGTAGTAGCAGGTAGGCGGCTGCGGGAAGCCCGTCGCTGTAGCACGCGACGAGACGCGGCTAATTAACGGCGGTGTCTGCACGTCCAGGCGAAGATCATTAGCCGCCCGCTGGCCGTAACAGGGATCCGCGGCCCGGCCAGGTTCGGCTAGCGAGCCGGCGCTCCTCTTTCTGTCACGGGGAATGACGGTAAGCCGCTTTGTTTCCGACGTAATGCTCTCAACGATCTCTCTTCGTTCCTTTAAATTTGCCCTCCAGCCCAAATATTACGGACAACGCCACTGTGCGCTGTCTGAAATACCGTGTTTCTTTTCTCCCGGGACGACAGATTACAATTATTTTTCTTACACGGAAAGAATTTATAACGAATCTGTCCCACAGAAATATTTGCCCTGTGTGCTACGAAGGCTGCACGCTCTAATACGAGAGCAGTTCAATAAGTAATGCAACACATTTTTTTTCTCGGCCAATTTTGGTTGAAAAAACCGGAAATTTCTTGTGGAATATTTTCAAACATTCCCGCTTCGTCTCGTATAGTTTCATTGACTTCCGACAGGTGGCAGCGCTGTACGGAGCTGTTAAAATGGCGTCTGTAACGGATGTGCGTTGCAAACAACGGGCAGTGATCGAGTTTCTTTTGGCGAAAAACCAGGGCATCTCAGATATTCATAGGCGCTTGCAGAATGTCTACGGTGATCTGGCAGTGGACAAAAGCACGGTGAGTCGTTGGGCAAAGCGTGTGTGTCATCATCGCCGCAAGGTCAAGCAAGACTGTCTGATCTCCCGCGTGCGGGCCGGCCGTGCACAGCTGTGACTCCTGCAATGGCGGAGCGTGCGAACACACTCGTTCGAGATGATCGACGGATCACCATCAAACAACTCAGTGCTCAACTTGACATCTCTGTTGGTAGTGCTGTCACAATTGTTCACCAGTTGGGATATTCAAAGGTTTGTTCCCGCTGGGTCCCTCGTTGTCTAACCGAACACCATAAAGAGCAAAGGAGAACCATCTGTGCGGAATTGCTTGCTCGTCATGTGGCTGAGGGTGACAATTTCTTGTCAAAGATTGTTACAGGCGATGAAACATGGGTTCATCACTTCGAACCAGAAACAAAACGGCAATCAATGGAGTGGCGCCACGACCACTCCCCTACCAAGAAAAAGTTTAAAGCCATACCCTCAGCCGGTAAAGTCACGGTTACAGTCTTCTGGGACGCTGAATGGGTTATTCTGTTTGATGTCCTTCCCCATGGTCAAACGATCAACTCTGAAGTGTATTGTGCTACTCTTCAGAAATTGAAGAAACGACTTCAGCGTGTTCGTAGGCACAAAAATCTGAACGAACTTCTCCTTCTTCATGACAACGCAAGACCTCATACAAGTCTTCGCTCACAAAACTTCAGTGGACTGTTCTTCCTCATGCACCCTACAGCCCCGATCTCGCACCGTCGGATTTCCATATGTTTGGCCCAATGAAGGACGCAATCCGTGGGAGGCACTACGCGGATGGTGAAGAAGTTATTGATGCAGTACGACGTTGGCTCCGACATCGACCAGTGGAATGGTACCGTGCAGGCATACAGGCCCTCATTTCAAGGTGGCGTAAGGGCGTAGCATTGAATGGAGATTACGTTGAAAAATAGTGTTGTGTAGCTAAAAGATTGGGGAATAACCTGGTGTATTTCAATGCTGAATAAAACAACCCCTGTTTCAGAAAAAAATGTGTTGCATTACTTATTGAACTGCCCTCGTATAAACGATTCGGGTGAAGCTTTGAGGGGAACAACTGAGATACAAAAATCAGTATCACACGATTATCACCCCACAACAACTGGTGCAAAACTAACTGCATCCTGCAAAGGCTGTGATGTCAACTACAACAAATAACGAGACACAGCTCCGTGCCAGCAGACACCACTAGACATCGATTTCTGGTCACGCACTGCTCCTCCCCACCCCAATCCCACCCCATAACGGGCAACAGCACCACAGTGTACAAAACTAAATTCTTGAAAACAGTCACAAGTCACACTTTCTATGTAAGTCTGCAGGCTTTCGTGGCCGTTGTCACTGAAGTTAAAATCTTCTGGGTTGTTAGGCCGCGTCACGTTTCTTCTAAAACGTTCGACGTTTCGACCTCTCTGCTGGGATCTTCCTCAGGATCTTTTGGTGTCCACTACTGCTACAACACTGTCAGAGACGATTTTTTTTCCTTTATTGTAATTGTAATCACCTGATACAGGCGGGCTGGCAGCAGCATATTACGCTGCTCTTCAGCCTTAAGTGGAACAATAACATGACATATAGGTGATACAGACAATACAGTAAAAACGGCGGGCAAAAAAGGAGATACAAAAAACAATAAACAAGAAGCCGTTCACGCTGGACGCGAAAAAATAGTAACACTTGGGGACACGGCGCACAGAACACGGATGACGGCGACGGCACACGTGAACAGTTGAGGCGTGACGGTAACAGAACACTAAACACAAATCGAGGCACACACACGACACACAGATGGCGATGATCTCCGGCGCGCGGATGTCCACTGAGCATGTACGAGTCCGGGGACCTGCCAAGAGTGGAGGAGGAGGAGGAGGAGGAGGAGGCGAATGGGAGAGGGGAGAGAAGAGATGCCATGGGCAGAGGAGAGAGGGGGAGGGAGGAAGGGGGAGGGGAAGCCCGGGGGAAGAGGGGAGGAGGAAGGGGGGAGAGGAAAGAGAAGGGAAGGGAAGGGGGGAGGGAGGGTGCCGAAAGGAAAGGACACAGGAAGTGGGGAGAGGGTCAAAGTTGATAGGAGGGGTAGATGGAGGGGAGGAGGACATCATCAGGGAGGGGGAGCTGGCGGAAGCCACCTTGGGAGAGGGTAAGGAGGGTGGAGAGATGGAGACCGGGTGGGACGTGGGAATACAGGCACGGCAGCGGGCGGGGGTGGGAGAGGATCGGGGAGACGAGCGGGTGAGGAGGGTCGAGTTTGCGGGAGGTGTACAGGATCCGTATCCTTTCAAGGAAAAGGAGGAGGTGGGGGAAGGGGATGAGATCATACAGGATCCGCTTGGGGGAGGGGAGACGGATGCGATAGGCAAGGCGGAGAGCATGGAGTTCAAGGATTTGGAGGGATTTCTAAAAGGTTGGGGGGGGGGGGGGGGCGGAGATCCAGGCTGGATGGGCGTAACAAAGGATAGGGCGGATGAGGGATTTATAGGTGTGGAGGATTGTGGAGGGGTCCAGACCCCACGTACGGCCGGAAAGGAGCTTGAGGAGACGGAGGCGGGAACGTGCCTTGGGTTGGATTGTCCGGAGATGGGGAGTCCAGGAGAGGCGACGGTCGAGGGTGACACCATGGTACTTAAGGGTGGGAGTGAGGGCGATAGGACGGCCATAGATGGTGAGATAGAAATCAAGGAGGCGGCCTACAATGATCAGAGACGAGTGTCGCGTCCACTTATAAAGGAGGAGTTTTCTGGCGTTCGCGCTGGAGAAGTGATAGTATTGGTTAAAATTCAGATGGCTACCATTGGTGGGCCATAGTCATAGGCTAATATTCCCGCTCTGATGCAGAAGAAGGGGGCGTTGGTAGCTCGTCTCCTGTGGATACCATTGGCAGCCCATCGTCATTGGATAGAAAGGCGCTATTCCACACTTATGCTGGAGAAAGGTTAATGGTTGAAATACCTGCTATCGCTATTGGTTAGTCGTCATCAGTGGCTAGATTCGAAACGGACAGAGCAAAAGAGGGGGGAATGTTTACCCAAAATATTATTGTCCGCCGTGGTGACTTGCAGCGCGTTGTTTATGCCGCTCACACATCGCAGCCGCGTATTTACTTCCTTGATGGCGGGGAGCCACGATACCGAAAGCCTATAGCCGTCCTCTCTATTGAAATTAGATGCATTCATAGAAATTTCAACCGCTTCTCGGACCTTTCTTCTATAAATGTTTGTTTCTTTAGCCAGTACACGTACGTTATTAAAATCGATGTCAGAGCCACAGTTCTCGTGATGTTCCGCTACTGCCGATTTTGCACTTTGTTTTAGCCGCATGTGCCGTTCGTGTTCCTAAATGCGTTCTTTAACAGTTCTTCCCGTTTCGCGTATGACGCGGCCTAACAACCCAGAAGATTTTAACTTCCGGCACTTTCTATGTTTTATTTACCGGTTTCGTTCTTCAAATGAACAAGAGCAACATCAGAGTATACAGTAGAAAGTTAGTTGACAGCATTAAAAACTACGTATTAAGTTGACTGACAGCTCTAAAGACTAAACTGGCTGTACTATAGTACTTAAACTTACATTTAAAGCACAGTAGTAAAAGATTACAATTGTCAGCGCTGTCAGATTCATCATCTACTACTGCACTTGAAACGTACGTTTAAGTACTATAGTACAGACGGTTTAATGTTTAGAGCTGTCAGCCAACTTTAAACGCGATCTTTAATGCTGTCAACCAACTTGCAGCTGTATATTCTGATGACGTTCTTGTTCATTTGAAGAGCGAAACCGGTAAATAAAAAATACAAAGTGCGACTTGTGGCTTTTTTCAAGAACTTAGTTTTAACAGTCGCTCCCCCTGCAGGCAATGCCTGCTCTTGCTAGAAAAGAAAAGTGTACAAAAGGCTTCTATGTTTATATTGAAGCAATTTACTTTAACTAACATTTTCCTGAATGCATAAACGTCTGATGAGGAGCAAAATATGCTTGGAACGCGTTTCAATATGTTGAATTAAACATGAAATAGGTAAATGTTACTGGTAGCAGAAAAACATAAACAATAACTACAATGGAAATTATTCCCTGCTGTCTTAATATACAGGGTGTTTCATTAAATGCGTTTGCCTCTGTAAGTTAAGAAGTAATAAGCGACGGAAACATTTATTGCGGTAGGTCACGTTACACTGTCTGCGGAGCTATGAACATAGTTTATTTTGTTATTATCCAAAGTTACAGCAAAAAGATACAATTTTTTAAATGAAATAATAGTTGTTTCTATCATGCACTGGAATCAGTAACACCAGTTGTGTATACATCAATTTAAATTATATTCCTTTTACTTTTAGTTTGAGAGCCACAACCCTTCAAAGTTTCAGGGGCAGATACCACACACTGTTCATAATACATTGCTGTGTCGTGGGTGACGGATGTTCTGGCGGTGGGAAGTTCATTTACATGAGATGTTCAAATGTGTGTCCATGTTCCCGAATGCACAATGCAGTGCGGAAGAGATGTAACATCGTCGTTGTTACGGAGCAACATGCGTCCTCGATGCGCCGTTTTAGATCATCTGGGGATGTGGGCTCAGTGACGTAAACACGATCCTTTAGATATCCCCACAAAAAGAAATCTAATGGTGTTAAATCGGGCGATCTTGTGGGCGATGAATGAGGACCATGGCGCCCCAACCACCTTCCTGAAAACCTGTTATTTAGTTCTTCCACAACATCACGCGCAGAATGGGCTGGGTGACCATCGTGCTGCATCCACGTATGGACTCTCGTGTGTGGACACACATGTTCAAGGAGACCACCCAAACTGTCGACTACAAACGCCCGATATAACTCACCTGTCAGTTTACCTGGGAAGTAGTGTGGACCGATGATTTCATCCCCAAGGATTCCACACCATACATGAATAAACGACCTACGTTGACGGTCGACAGGTCGTATCCACCGAGGATTGTCTGCGTCCCAGTAGAGCACGTTATGGCGATTCACTGCACCATAATTTGTGAACGTGGACTCATCAGAGAAAATAACACCTTCTAAAGACTCCAGCATGAAATTACGCATGGCGCATTCACAGACTGTAACTCTCGCACGGAAATCGTTCCCATGCAGCTCCTGGGTCAGTGACATGCGGTACGTGTGAAACCTGTGGCCGTGTACTATACGCCACACAGATGTGAGACTGACACCAGCGACTGCAGCAATGGCTCGTAAGCTGACATGAGGATTGTGGTGTACTGCAGCTAAGACAAACACCTCTGTCTCATCACTTCTTGCAGTTCTTCGTCCGTTACTGCGGCCCATTACCTAGCTACCTGTTTCCCGTTGTTCGGCACGTAGGAACGTAATGGCTGCGGGAGCTCTTCACCTAGGATATCTCAAAGCGTACGCCATGGCTGCTTCAGTGGCATCGTGTCGGCATTCGCCGAGCATCGGCAACATGTCAACGGACTCGTTGTTCGTGTATGCCATCTTCATCCGATGTCAGTAACTGTGGTATATTGAGCCCCGTTTGTTTGTTTGTGTGGCTGGACATGAGATGGTGTTTCGAACAGCGTTTGTATATATTTCAGGCTCTACACATTTCTGTGCTGTATAATGTATTAAATACTGAAACTTTCCGGCAGATTAAAACTGTGTGCCGGACCAAGACTGGAAAGGCAAAGGCCGTGAGTTAGAGTCTCGGTCCGGCACACAGCCTTAATATGCCAGGAAGTTTCGTATCAGCGCACACTCGTCAGCACAGTGAACATTTCATTCTGGGTACATCCAGCAAATTGTGGCTAAGCCATGGCTCCGCATAATCCTTTCTTTCCGAAGTGCTAGTTTTGCAAGTTTTGTAAGAGAGCATCCGTGAAGTTTAGAAGGTAGCAAACAAGTAATGGGCGGTACTCAGTCGTACTTAGGTAGCTCGGTTGGTAGTGCACTTGTCTGCGAAAGGCAAAGGACCCGAGTTCGAGACTCGGCCCAGTACACTGTTTTGATCTGCCAGGATGTTTCATACCAGTGCACATTCCACTGCAGAGTGAAAATATCTTTCTGTATTAATGCTTTTTGGAACAAGTTGTTAATAATCAAAATATCCGCAGGTGTGCTGCCGGTCTATAGTGTCCAACGGGCACAATATTTCGGCGATCATACATGTCGCCATCATCAGGTGAACTGACGGACTGAGCTCCTGTGAACGTGCCGGCACGGAGATCCGTACGCTATGGCTGCTCAGAGGGAACTGGGTTCGGTCGCGGCGGCGGCCGATTTAAATACCCTCCGCCCGCGGCGCGATCCCTCCGCCGTCCGCGCCCCGCGCCACGGTCGCGCGGTGGAACAGATTGCAACGGCGTCTGAGATGACGTCGGTGTGATGGCTCTGTCCGCCGTGGTCGTCACAACAGTGACGCCGCCGCGACCGAACCCAGTTCCCTCTGAGCAGCCATAGCGTACGGATCTCCGTGCCGGCACGTTCACAGGAGCTCTTTCCGTCAGTTCACCTGATGATGGCGACATGTATGATCGCCGAAATATTGTGCCCGTTGGACACTATAGACCGGCAGCACACCCGCGGATATTTTGATATCAAATACGCCGGGAGAAACTCAAGAATCACAAGTTGCTAATAATTCAGTTACAGAATTGAATGACAAGTGTAATTCTATATATTTTTAGCACTAGCTGTACATATAACGTATGGACGGTAAAGTCAAAATTCGTTGGTCGTGCACCATCTTGTACCTTAAAACAGCAGAAGGGCGTTTGCCACGGAACGTGAAACATCTGCAAATTACCTGAGGTTTATTAATGTCGTAACAGTTTCAGCAGTCTCGAAAATAGAATTTTTTTTTAGTTTCCAGTAGCTTGAAATTCAGAATGTACTCAATTTGTAACTGGTTTTTGATAACACTTCTGTTTAATTTGATTCCACTTAGAAATTATTGGTGTTTAGTAATAATGTAACAGATAGATGCCTCAATAAAGTATTGGCAAGATGTTCTCAATTGCAACCCTTTTGAAATCCAGTAGCACATTTCTTCCTAGACACATGAACATGTTGTTGTTCGCGGCATCACACAGCATACTATCCGTCATAACAATGAACGTGAGGGCTACTTCAGAAGAGACAAGAATTTCGTGTGACGAGCAGCCCGTCGGTGCGTTGCAGAATGGGACAGCTAAGTTACTGTCTGCCCAGGGACAGAGCGGCAGTTATTCCGGCCGGAAGGACGCAGCCGGCTACCTAGCTGGGCTTCCATATGCATGAACGCGGGCAGCGGGCAGCGGGCCGCGAACGGCCAAGACAATGCTCCGCGCGCGTCCTCAGATTAGCGGGCCGCAGCGGTAATTAACCTGAGCTGAGTTACGGCCAATATCTGCGCCTCTGCCTCTGAGGGAAGGCAGGGCCAAGGGAGGGCAAAGCCGCCCAGTGACGTCACGCCGTCACCCCCCCCCCCCCCGTCACCTGTTCGAGTGGCAGGGGAGACGGCTGCTCGCGGGCTTCTAGCTCACTAGCGATTCGAACTGGCGATGTATAGGCTTCCACAGAAGCCCAGGAATCAAGGGCACCGTCACGATTTGCTGTACGAGGGGTGTTCAACAAGTAATGCAACACATTTTTTTTTCTCAGCCAGTTTCCTTTGAAAAGATGTGGAACTCGTTGTGAGACATTGTGGGATCTACATGTACATTTATACTCCGCAAGCCACCCAACGGTGTGTGGCGGAGGGCACTTTACGTGCCACTGTCATTACCTCCCTTTTCTGTTCCAGTCGCGTATGGTTCGCGGGAAGAACGACTGTCTGAAAGCCTCCGTGCGCGCTCGAATCTCTCTAATTTTACATTCGTGATCTCCTCGGGAGGTATAAGTAGGGGGAAGCAATATATTCGACACCTCATCCAGAAACGCACCCTCTCGAAACCTGGCGAGCAAGCTACACCGCGATGCAGAGCGCCTCTCTTGCAGAGTCTACCACTTGAGTTTGCTCAACATCTCCGTAACGGTATCACGGTTACCAAATAACCCTGTGACGAAACGCGCCGCTCTTCTTTGGATCTTCTCTACCTCCTCCGTCAACCCGACCTGGTACGGATCCCACACTGATGAGCAATACCCAAGTATAGGTCGAACGAGTGTTTTGTAAGCCACCTCCTTTGTTGATCGACTACATTTTCTAAGGACTCTCCCAATGAATCTCATCCTGGTACCCGCCTTACCAACAATTAATTTTATCTGATCATTCCACTTCAAACCGTTCCGCACGCATACTCCCAGATATTTTACAGAAGTAACTGCTACCAGTGTTTGTTCCGCTATCATATAATCATACAATAAAAGATCCTTCTTTCTATGTATTCGCAATACATTACATTTGTCTATGTTAACGGTCAGTTGCCACTCCCTGCACCAAGTGCCTATCCGCTGCAGATCTTGCTGCATTTCGCTACATATTCCACCTAGAAGTGAACAAAAGCACGGTGAGCCGTTGAGCGATACGTCTCTCATCATCGCAACACGGTCTCGCAAACTTGTCCGATCTCCAGCGCGCCGGTCAGACACACACAGCTATGACCTATTCAACGGAAAGTGCGGACACCCCCATTCGATGTGACAGACGGATCACAATCAAACACCTCGCTGCAAAACTGGACGTCTCTGTTGGTAGCGCTGACACTCTCCTCCACCAGCTGGGATACGTCAATGTGTGTTCTTCCTCAGCCACCCTAAAGCCCGGGTATCGCACCTTCTGCCTTCCATCTGTCTGGACCAATGAAGGATGCTCTTCGAAAACAACAGTACTGATGGTGAGGGCTACTGATGCAACTATACCTTGGCTCCCACGTCGACCTACAGAGTGCTACCATACAGGCGTAGAGATCCTATCAGTAAGGTGGGAGATTATCGAAATAAGTGTCCAAGGAATAGAAAAGCAACTGGAATCACTCAACAGAGGAAAGTCCACTGGACCTGACAGGATACCAATTCGATACTACACAGAGTACGCGAAAGAACTTGCCCCCCTTCTAACAGCCGTGTACCGCAAGTCTCTAGAGGAACGGAAGGTTCCAAATGATTGGAAAAGAGCACAGGTAGTTCCAGTCTTCAAGAAGGGTCGTCGAGCAAATGCGCAAAACTATAGACCTACATCTCCGACGTCGATCTGTTGTAGAATTTTAGAACATGTTTTTTGCTCGAGTATCATGTTTTTGGAAACTCAGAATCTACTATGTAGGAATCAACATGGATTCCGGAAACAGCGATCGTGTGAGACCCAACTCGCTTTATTTGTTCATGAGACCCAGAAAATTTTAGATACAGGCTCCCAGGTAGATGCTATTTTTCTTGACTTCCGGAAGGCGTTCGATACAGTTCCGCACTGTCGCCTGATAAACAAAGTAAGAGCCTACGGAATATCAGACCAGCTGTGTGGCTGGATTGAAGAGTTTTTAGCAAACAGAACACAGCATGTTGTTATCAACGGAGAGACGTCTACAGACGTTAAAGTAACCTCTGGCGTGCCACAGGGGAGTGTTGTGGGACTATTACTTTTCACAATATATATAAATGACCTAGTAGATAGTGTCGGAAGTTCCATGCGGCTTTTCGCGGATGATGCTGTAGTATACAGAGAAGTTGCAGCATTACAAAATTGTAGCGAAATGCAGGAAGATCTGCAGCGGATAGGCACTTGGTGCAGGGAGTGGCAACTGACCCTTAACATAGACAAATGTAATGTATTGCGAATACATAGAAAGAAGGATCCTTTATTGTATGATTATATGGTAGCGGAACAAACACTGGTAGCGGTTACTTCTGTAAAATATCTGGGAGTATGCGGGAGGAACGATTTGAAGTGGAATGATCATATAAAATTAATTGTTGGTAAGGCGGGTACCAGGTTGAGATTTATTGGGAGAGTCCTCAGAAAATGTATTCCATCAACAAAGGAGGTGGCTTACAAAACACTCGTTCGACCTATACTTGAGTATTGCTCATCAGTGTGGGATCCGTACCAGATCGGGTTGACGGAGGAGATAGAGAAGATCCAAAGAAGAGCGGCGCGTTTCGTCACAGGGTTATTTGGTAACCGTGATAGCGTTACGGAGATGTTTAGCAAACTCAAGTGGCAGACTCTGCAAGAGAGGCGCTCTGCATCGCGGTGTAGCTTGCTCACCAGGTTTCGAGAGGGTGCGTTTCTGGATGAGGTATCGAATATATTGCTTCCCCCTACCTATACATCCCGAGGAGATCACGAATGTAAAATTAGAGAGATTAGAGCGTGCACGGAGGCTTTCAGACAGTCGTTCTTCCCGCGAACCATACGCGACTGGAACAGGAAAGGGAGGTAATGACAGTGGCACGTAAAGTGCCCTCCGCCACACACCGTTGAGTGGCTTGCGGAGTATAAATGTAGATGTAGTTGTAGATGTAGATTATTTGAAAAATAGCGTTTGGTAGCCAAAAGAGTGGGAATAATGTGGCGTATTGGAGTCCTGAATAAAACCAACATGCTTTCAGAAAAAATGTGTTGCATTACTTATTGAAAACTCTTCGTAAAACAATCGTCGCCGAGGAATGCCACAGATCGAGCTTTTCCCACGAAGTAACATTGAATACCTCTTCTTCTGAGTTGTATAAGTGAAACGAAAAACTTGTTTGGCTAGTTTCACAATTTTTATTTTATTTTACTTTGTTGTTATTATTATGTTTATTATTGTTATTACTATTTTTACAACCTAGCTTTCGGGTACTAAGCACTATTTCCAGCAAATAGTTGATTCCAAAGGTGGCAACCAAGCAAAGATAAATGTCAACATTTAAACTCGCAACATAAGAGAATTAAGCTTAGAATGGACCTGGGAGTTCCTCTCGTCATTTTTGAGCCTTAAATATAGGCATTAGGTAAGAACACACTTATTTAGGATTCAGCATTTACATAAAAACTATAGCTACAAATACGATAATCCCTGCAAGTTCCCAGTACTCAAACAGCCACAAACATGCAGGTTTCCATTCTACGGTATATCGCCTTACATCTGTTCCATTATCTGAAGCAGCCTTTCAAACAGACCTACAGACCACCATACATATCGCTTCCAGCAACGGCTAAAGCTCTCAAAAAAATGTTCAAATGTGTGCGAATTCCTAAGGGACCACAGTGCTGACGTCATCGGTCCATAGACTTACACACTACTTAAACTAACTTATCCTAAGAACAGCACACACACCCATTCCCGAAGGAGGAACCGAACCTCCGGGGGGAGGGGCTGCGCAATCCGTGACATCGATTTCAAACCACGCGGCCACTCCTCGCGGTGCATAAGTCCTGCTCTGACTGATAATATACTACGAGAAAAAGAAAATATGTAAAATTTCACCACTTCTGTAGCCTCACTAACAGCAATCAGTCAAGCCGGCCGCGGTGGTCTCGCGGTTCTAGGCACGCAGTCCGGAACCGCGCGACTGCTACGGTCGCAGGTTCGAATCCTGCCTCGGGCATGGATGTGTGTGATGTCCTTAGGTTAGTTAGGTTTAAGTAGTTCTAAGTTCTAGGGGACTGATGACCACAGCTGTTAAGTCCCATAGTGCTCAGAGCCATTTGAACCATTTTTTTGAGCAATCAGTCAACAGTTACGAGAACTAATGCAAAATCCCATGTTGGCAGCATTTCAGGTAAGCTCACAAAAAATAATTACGTACTTGCATTTTGTAATACCAACAGTACATCAAAAATTTTATTCCGTAGTAAAGACAAATTGCAACACTTGTCACGAAATTGTGTGTATAAAATCATATGCAAGCAGTGTGGAAAAATATGTACTGGTCAGTCAGGCAGAGCTACTGCAGTTTTGTTATCTCAACATGGGAGATGCTAGAGACTGAGGAATAAAGATTGAATCTTTGCCGATCATCTTTTAACGGAAAACCGTTCATACTATGTAGAATGTGAAATTTTACATCCTATTACGAAAAACAGAAAGATGAATGTACTGGAAACCGATAAACAAACGAGACAGAATGCCAGCCTAGTACTCTACGGCTTGCCCAACAGTTCACTGATAGCCACTTCAGCATTGAAAGCAGATGGTGTGAGACCTGGAGTCACCATCTGATGTATGGCACATTATTGACCCTCTGCAGAAACCCAGGGATTTTTAGAACCACCAGCATGAGTGGAAGAATATCCAAAGAAGAGCGGCGCGTTTCGTCACAGGGTTATTTGGTAACCGTGATAGCGTTACGGAGATGTTTAACAAACTCAAGTGGCAGACTCTGCAAGAGAGGCGCTCTGCATCGCGGTGTAGCTTGCTCGCCAGGTTTCGAGAGGGTGCGTTTCTGGATGAGGTATCGAATATAATGCTTCCCCCTACTTATACCTCCTGAGGAGATCACGAATGTAAAATTAGAGAGATTAGAGCGCTCACAGAGGCTTTCAGATAGTCGTTCTTCCCGCGAACCATACGCGACTGGAACAGAAAAGGGAGGTAATGACAGTGGCACGTAAAGTGCCCTCCGCCACACACCGTTGGGTGGCTTGCGGAGTATAAATGTAGATGTAGATGTAGATGTAGAAATCGCTCCCACCCATTACTTGTTTCTTACCTTCTAAACTTCACGGATGCTCTCTTGCGAAACTTGCAAAACTAGCACTTCTGAAAGAAAGGATTATGCGGATCCATGGCTTAGCCACAGTCTGCTGGATGTACCCAGAATGAAATTTTCACTCTGCTGACGAGTGTGCGCTGATACGAAACTTCCTGGCATATTAAGGCTGTGTGCCGGACCGAGACTCTAACTCAGGACCTTTGCCTTTCCAGTCTTGGTCCGGCACACAGTTTTAATCTGCCAGAAAAAAAAATAGCTCTGAGCACTATGGGACTCAACATCTTAGGTCATAAGTCCCCTATAACTTAGAACTACTTAAACCTAACTAACCTAAGGACATCACACACACCCATGCCCGAGGCAGGATTCGAACCTGCGACCGTAGCAGTCCCGCGGTTCCGGACTGCAGCGCCAGAACCGCTAGACCACCGCGGCCGGCAATCTGCCAGAAAGTTTCAGCATTTGATACATTACGCAGAACAGAAATGTGTAGAACCTGAAATATATACAAACGCTGTTGGAAACACCATATCATATCGAGCAACAAGAAAATGGCGGCAACTTCTTATGGCGGTCTCTAGTTGCGTACTCCTTCACGTGATTTGAAAATCTGTCAACAGGCTTATGTACCGGCCAAAATACGTCCTTCGTTACTAGGTACATTGTCGTCTATGTACAACATTCTCCCCTAATAACGGTACATTACTCATCTGTGGTGTATGGATACTTCCTACTAATGGCCAAATAGATTTCGCATCCCCATAAACCATCTGAAAGTTCTGATAGCATTTGATAATTCGTTGATGAGTAGTGAAAACATTATGGCGCTACTGTTCATTCTTGAAAGACACCCACTTTTGTTTCTGTTGAACACTGACTGTTCATTATAATGCTCTGGTTTCTAGTCATGGAAGATTATTAGTAAATATGTTTATGCAAGAAGCTGAAGAAACAGTCAATGGTTGGGACTCTGGAAAAGCGATATATAGTGGGAAATTCCGAGCAGAACTCTTTTACTTGTCCCTGGACTCCGCCAGAAAAACTCCTCCTGGCGCTGCATCACTGAACACGATACACACTCGCTGGCTGGGAACGAACCGCTGAACATCTGGGCGTTCCCTCGCATCCCGCGCACACCGCAGCCGTCAGTGACGGACAAAACGTGCTGTGAGAGATAACTGCAGTATTACATCGCGTTAACAACTGCAGCATGAATCATTATGATGGCCTCGTTGTCATGCAAATCCACCTCGTAAACTGCTGACGCCGAGTTTCTACACACACGCCGAGGGCCGTTATACGCCGCTCTTCCATGCCGAGTCTCGTTTGATTATTATTGCCTAATCTGGACGTCGGTCATACAATACTAATGAGAGACGATGCAAAGAAAGTGATTTTTGGGTGTCCTTCAGGAATATGCTTCGCATATTCTGCTAACTAGAAATAAGTTTCTTCATAAGTTATCAGAAGAAATTCTATCTGAAATGGAAATGTAACAATACGAGAGAAGGAAAGTTGCTACTCACCATATAGCGGACATCCTTCCCACCCCTTCTACCGTGGTATTCCACCATCCACCGTGCGAAGTGCCGGGGCAAGCAGTGTATTTAACACTAACTGCTTCTAGAATCTCCATATGTAAATGATGCTCTAAGCCCCCCCCCCCCCCCTATTCTAACTCCGACTTTTGCTGTTGCACATGGATTAAAAAATATACGCGAACTGACTGTAATCAACCCTGCAAGTGGAGTAGAAAAGAGTTTGGCACCTGCAATAATTTAATTTGATAAATAAGTTAAATAAAGGAAGGTTTCATTAACGTAGTGAGAAATGATGGGTTGCTCTACCGATTAACAGAATGAAAGTTCTGTCCAAAATAGCAATATGATTTATTAAGACTAAACACAAAATAATAAACAAAAACACATGAAACATTTATAATACATCAAATTGGCTCAAATTGGATACTCAAACAAACGCTATGAAGGTGAAGTTGTCCCTAAACTAGATTGGGAGGTTTAAGACGAAGTGGTATGTGGAGCCAATTCCTTGCCACTCAAATCTTAAGAGAGACACACAGCTAACCCAACATTAATTGCTGCTACTCAAGACAGAACAAAGTTAGAAAAAGACGAACAGGCGCGCTCTGCTGAGCTCTGATTATCACCTAGGAAAATCCCTATCTGCCGGTGCTGCGGACATACGTTACCAAACTGTCTTCTTAACTGCCCGAACACGATCTGGCGTACCGGAGGCGATGGCTGGTTGCTTCGACGTCCTCGACCGAAAGGCGAGAGACGACTACCTAGAGCACCCGTACAGGCCGAACACACAACATTCCCGCCCCCACGACAGTGGCCGTGGTTAAACGTTCCAATCAGCAACTCGAAAACCGGCGGAAAATTCCACTCTATTGCTGGAGCACTACCATTCCACCAATGGAGATTCTTGGCGCCAATTTCTGCGCTGATTTTGCTACGTCACGGAGCTATGCCCTGAGCAAGCCAATCACAGTTACTATTTTGCAGAAAGCGCGGGCATTTTCCCGCCATAAGTGCCTGGGTACACAAGTCATTCCCACGCCTCGCTGGTAGCCCGCCAGAAAGTGTTTTCGCTAAGTTTCTGCGCAGTAACGGAACCTCTAGCCCAGCCGCTACTTCAGACCCCTCCGGGCGTGTCTTTTGACAATGTCGGCGTCTGCAAAGCATTCACTCGACTTCCTCACACCCGTCGGCTTAACGCTTTCCAGATCAGCAGAGCCCGCCTGTCACCGGACCACCCGGGTGACGAGAGACGCTGCGTGGGAAGTCCGCGTGTGAAGGAATAGCGACTTTTCACTGCATGCAATTAGAGAGGAAAATCGTAAGATAGAAATATGAGAGGGGGCTCATGCCACCTCTCAACCGAACCTACACAGTATACTCGTCCATCTTTACACAATCCCTGCTCCCAATTCCTTACCTCATGGCTCATATCCCTGTAATAGACCTAGATGGAAGAGCTGTCCCATACATCCTCCTACCACCACCTACTCCAGTCCGGTAACTAACATCACCTATCCCATCAAAGGCAGGGCTACCTGTGAAACTAGTCATGTGATTTACAAGCTAAGCTGCAACCTCTGTGCTGCATTCTATGTAGGCATGACAACCAACAAGCTGTCTGTGCACATGAATGGCTACCGACAAACTGTGGCAAAAAAAAAAAAAACAAGTGGACCACCCTGTAGCTGAACACGCTGCCGAACATGATACCTCTCATCTCAATGACTGCTTCGCAGCCTGTGCCATATGGATCCTTCCCACCAACCCTCCTGGCCTCAATCTTCGTTAGTCACTGTCCTTACCCATCCAGCCCCGTCCCTGTTCCCATTCCAGCACTACACAGCCGTCATTTCACCGCCACACCCAGTCTTTTAATTTATTTTTATTTTTATTTCTCTCCTTTCTGCTACTTACCCCCTGCCCCCTCTGCACATTCTGTCCTACCCTCCATCTAAACTGCAACACTTTACTGTCCGCCATTCCCACCATACTATCCCTCCCCCTCCCTGCCCCAGCCTCCTCCTTACCCCCACTCCCATCATGCACTGCTGCTGCTCGCATTGCAGTTTCAGCTCTCTGAGACTGCAGGCGTGTGTGGAAGTTGCCCTTGCATGATTGTGTATGTGTGCGTGTGTGTGTATATGTGTCTATTGTTGACAAAGGCCTTAATGGCCGAAAGCTATGATTGTGTGAATCTTTTTATTGTGCCTATCGCGACTCAGCATCTCCGCTATATGGCGAGTAACAACTTCCCTTCTCTCGTATTGTTAAATTCCATCCTGGATTTTCTATTGTTTGAAATGGATATTTAATAGCCTTAATAAGCTTAAACACCCTTGACTGTTTCATGCCACTGACGACCTGTCACGCAATGGACATGTTCACCAAATTTTTATATAATTTTCAAAGTAAATTATTTCTCTATATACTTATTTACAGTTAACTTTCTTTAAATGTGGTTGCCGTATTTTGCAGCTGAACGAATGGCATGATGAAGCCCTCCACGCTAGTATATCATATGGAGACTTTTTCATCTTTGCACTACTACCGGCAACTACATACAGTTGAACCCTCATATTGTAAGCAAGCATTTGAATACCTTTGCTACACACACACACACACACACACACACACACACACACACACACACACTCACATACACATACACACAATCACAATCACAATCTCTCTCTCTCTCTCTCTCTCTCTCTCTCTCTCTCTCTCTCCATCCCTTACAAAATTAACTACTACTGAGAACACGATGTATCAACAGTAAACTTTGGTGTGCGCTGACTGGAAACTTCCATGCGGATTAGAACTGTTTGCAGAACCGGGACACAAGCCTGGGACCTTTTGCAAGTGCTCTACCGACAGAGCTGTTGAACCACGGTACTGATGGAAGTAAAGCTGGAACGGTGTGTCTTGATTTCGTGCTTATATAGCCCAGTCGGTAGATCATTTGCCTACGAAAGGCAAATGTCACATATTTGAGTTCCGGTCCAGTACGCAGGTTCTAATCCGCCAGAAAGTTCCAACTTACAGTTTTTCGTACTCAGTTTTCCTCGTCTTTTCAATTCAGTACCTCTTCATTAGCTACACTGAAGCGTCAAAGAAACTGGTACAGGCATGCGGATTCAAATTCAGAGATATGTAAACAGGCAGAGTACGGCGCTGCAGTCGGCAACGTCTATATAAGACAACAAGTGTCTGGCGCAATTGTTAGATCGGTTACTGCTGATACAATATCAGGTCATCAAGATTTAAGTGAGTTTGAACGTGGTGTTATAGTCGATGGGACACAGCATCTCCGGTGTAGTGATGAAGTGGGGACTTTCCCGTACGACCATTTCACGGGTGTACCGCGAATATCAGGAATCCGGTAGAACATCAACTCGCTACGGCCGAAGCAAGATCCTGCAAGAACGGGACCAACGACGACTGAAGAGAATCGTGCAACGTGACAGAAGTGCAACCTTTCCTCGAACTGCAGCAGATTTCAATGCTGTGCCACCTACAAGTGTTAACGCGCGAACCATTGAAAGAAACATCATCGATATGGGCTTTAGGAGCCACTGGTGTACCCTTCATGATTGCGCGACACAAAGCTTCACGCCTCGGCCGGGCCCGTCAACAACGACGCTGGACCGTTGATGACTGGAAACATGTTGCCCTGCGGACGAGTCTCGTTTCAAATTGTATCGAGCGGCTCGGCGTGTACGGGTATGGAGATAACCTGATGAATCCACGGGCCTTGCATGTCAGCAGGGGACTGTTCAAGCTGGTGGAGTCTTTGTAATGGTGTGAGGTGTGTGCAGTTGGAGTCATATGGGACACCTGATACGTCTAGGTACGACTCTGACTGGTGACACGTACGTAAGCATCCAGTCTGCTCACCTGCATCCATTCATGTCCATTGTGCATTCCGGCAGATTTGGGAAACTCCGGGAGGACGATGCAACACCCTAAACGTACAGAATTGCTACAGATTGGCTCCAGGAACACTGTTCTGAGTTGAAACAGTTCGGCTGGTCACCAAGCTTCCCAGACATGAACATTATGGACGATATCTGGGGTGCGTTGCAACGTGCTTCTTCAGAAGAGATCTCCACCCCCTCACATTATTACGGATTTATGGACAACCCTGCAGTATTCAAGGCGTCGATTTTCTCCAGCACTACTTCAAACATTAGTCGAATCCATGACACGTCATGTTGCGGCACTTCTGCGTGCTCGAAGAGGCTCTACACGATATTAGGTAGGTGTACCAGTTCCGTTGGCTCTTCAGTGTAAATGATACTCAATTAAATTTCAGCATTTTTGTGTACCATCACATTCCTAAAATTATATTTTCTCCTGTTCTCTACTATTTATCACCCACATTTCACCTATACACAGTGTGTCCCATTTTCTTTGGGACTGACTGTGTCAAATTCCCATCTGCAACGCAAACTCGTGACGAGTTGCGGCTTTACAATCCCTGAAGTTTTAAAAACAAGTGGATAGAAAGTCAAAGCGCTAGAGTTGCTGCAGCAAGCATCCTGTCCGCGAATGTAACAGTAACCGCCTGACACGCATCGGAAAATGGCACTGGAGCAGTGAGACAACATCATGATTTTTGAGTTTTCCTGCGTTTGTGCGAGAGAATTCGTCGAATTCGACCCGAATACCGAGAGGCATGTTCCCGGTTGCTCTCTCATGGCGACACCACAGCTCACGAAACGAAAAATGTGCACGAGTTTTTGGCCAGCAAATGGATCACAGTCCTGAACAACCCACTGTATTCACATCAACCATCGTTTTCGCCTGATCTGGTGCCAACCGATTTCTGCTAGTTCCCCACACTTGAATTTGGCAATGGAAGGACACCGTTACGACGCAGTTATGGACATCCAAGTAAACAGTGCTGCAGTACTAAATGCAATTACAAAAGAGGACTACAGTGACTGTTTCAAAGCACTTTTAAAAATCATTTAAGTTGCGATTTGATTCAGGGGGAGACTGTTTTGGATAAATACAATAATTTTGAAAACACAATCCATGACTTTTATTTTTCATAGCTACAGTCCTAAAAGAACTGGGACACACTTTGTTTGACTTCCAGATAAATACTTTCAGAAGGAAGTTTCTAAAACGTAAATATTTTACCAGTTTTAGCAAATTATCTTTCACAGTAATGATTTTCTTGCCATTACATTTTACATCCTCTTTAATTTTGTACTGTAACCCGATTCCCCCAGAATCACCTGACTTCGACACATTCCATTATCACTGTTTTACCTTTATTGATGTTAACCTTACGGCCTCTTTCTAAGACACTATCCACTTGTTCAACCGAACACCGCTGTAGTTTTCCGTCTGAAACGAAAACAAGTCATCGGAAACGTAGTTTTTATTTCTTCTTCCAGAACTTTAATTCCCTTCCCTATTTAACTTAAGGATTCATAAAAAATTACTTCGTTATGTTCTGCAAAATTATATTTATTTGTCGCAACCGGGTTTCGCCTTTTTTGGCCGTCTTCACGTAAAAACTGAATGTTGCAAACATATGCACACATCAAAAAAACTTTTGCACCGCCTCGGTTCCAAGCATTCCGGAACCTTTACAGAAAATTGAAATAGACATCAACATAAACATCATTTCCGCCCCTTTTTTATTGCTCAGGAAAACCACACATTGTATGTTGTACCACCATACAGCGAGACCTTCAGAGGTGGTGGTCCAGATTGCTGTACACACCGGTACCTGTAATACGCAGTAGCACTCCTCTTGCATTTATGCATGCCTGTATTCGTCGTGGCATACTACCCAGAAGTTCATGAAGGCACTGTTGGTCCAGACTGTCCCATTCCTTAACGGCGATTCCGTGTAGATCCCTCAGAATGGTTGGTGGATCACATCGTCCATAAACAGCCCTTTTAAATCTATCCCAGGCTTGTTCGATAGCGTTCATGTCAGGAGAACATGCTAGCCAGTCTAGTGAAGCGATTTCGTTATCCTGAATGAAGTCATTCACAAGACGTGCACGATGGGGGCGCGAATTGTCGTCCATGAAGACGAATGCCTCGCCAATATGCTGCCGATATGGTTGCACCATCGGTCGGAGGATGGCATTCACGCATCGTACAGCCGTTACGGCACCTTTCATAACCACCGGCGGCGTACGTCGGCCCCACATAATGTCACCCGAAAACAGTAGGGAACATCCACGTGGCTGCACTTTCTGGACAGTGTATCTAAGACGTTCAGTCTGACCGGGTTGCCTCCAAACACGTCTCCGACGGTTGTCTGGTTGAAGGTATATGCGACCCTCATCGGTGGAGAGAACGTGATGCCAATCCTGAGCGATCCAGTCGGCTAGTTATTGGGCCCATCTGTACAGCGCTGCATGGTGTCGTGGTTGCAAAGATGGACCTCGCCATGGACGTCGGGAGTGAAGTTGCGCATCATGCAGCCTATTGTGCACAGTCTGAGTCGTAACACGACGTCCTGAGGCTGCACGAAAAGCATTATTCGACATGGTGGCGTTGCTTTCAGGGTTGCTCCGAGCCATAATCCACAGGTAGCGGTCATCCACTGCAGTAGTAGTCCTTGGGCGGCCTGAGCGAGGCAAGTCATCGATACTTCCTGTCTCTATGTATCATCTCGATGTCCGCTTTGGTTAACTCCGAGACGCCTGGACACTTCCCTTGTTGATACTCCTTCCTAGCACAAAGTAACAAAAAATGGTTCAAATGGCTCTGAGCACTATGGGACTTAACAGCTATGGTCATGAGTCCCCTAGAACTTAGAACTACTTAAACCTAACTAACCTAAGGACAGCACACAACACCCAGCCATCACGAGGCAGAGAAACTCCCTGACCCCGCCGGGAATCGAACCCGGGAACCCGGGCGTGGGAAGCGAGAACGCTACCGCACGACCACGAGATGCGGGCACAAAGTAACAATGCGGAAGCAATTTAAAATAAGCTAATTCGTATACACATACATTTACAAAGTTCAAGTTAGAGACAATCATTAGATTTACTCCTGGTATACAATACCTTTTTACAAATAACTTATTAAATAATGTAATGCCACATTGTTCACTCATGTCTCACTATCAGTCACTGTACACACTATACACACATTTTTTCATAACACTTCACTCACTACACACACACACTGGGGATCTCTGGGCCATCTTCCGTACTGCAACTTTCCATTTGTTATCCTGGAAAACGGAGTCAGCATCCCTCTGTAATGAGTGAGATGTTGAGCTCAGAAAGAGGAAGAGGTGTTCGTATTAATCTATGCGTAGCTTGGGGGTAAGTTTTTCTAGAAAAGGAAAAAAGAAACGAAAAAAACATAGTGTGAATGTGTTATGTGTAATGTTAGATGTTTTAAAATCATTATTATTATTTATTTGTATATAATTTTTTAACCAAACCCCTACTCTGTTTTATCTAAGCTATCCTTCAATGTATAAAATGTGTTGCATAACAGGTACTTTTTAGATACCTTTTTAAATAAGTGTATTTTTGCAATTTCTTTAGTCTCTTTTGGTACTTTATTGTACAGTTTTATTTCTTGATAGAAAATGCTGTTTTGAGTGTTATGTTTATTTTTTCTTGGTAAATATAAGCTGAGTCTAGCTATTGTTCCAAGGTTATGGACAGAGCTGTTTGTGCAGTAATTACCAATGTTATTTTTGATGTGTACAACTGACTGGTAAATGTTTTCACACGGAGCAGTTGGGAACGGAGCGTCAGAAGGAAGAATTTCTACTGTTCGACCACGGCCTCTTAGACAGGAATTTTGTAGTAATGAATTCGGACAGATACCGTCTATATATATAGTTAAGACACACTGGCCATTTGGCCATCTTCTGTGCGAATGCACACACATTGCCCGACTCTTAAGGGAATCGGTTAAGCCGCAAGTAATGAGTGTGATGGGCTGGGGCACTGCGAATATAGTGCGGTACAGTAAGTTGGGAATGTGGGTCTCACGGGGAGCGCGCAAGGGATAAATCCCGGCAGTTGCACTATCATCTGTGCCCTCGGTGGCTCAGATGGATAGAGCGTCTGCCGTGTAAGCAGGAGATTCCGGGTTCGAGTCCCTGTCGGGTCACACAATTTCAACTGTCCTCGTTGACGTATATCAACGCCTGTATTTTATTGTATTGATTTAATTGTAAATTCATTAATTAATGAAGACGCCGGGCTTCAAAGTCTACACGTTGTGATGAATACATCTTTGTTACTAAATCTGTTTGGTTGGTTTTGTAGACGTTATCGACATATGCCGCTGAATGTACCTACAAAATTGTATCATTCTGTGACACATTCTCCTACAATCGAGTTACCTTAACGAAATTCCTGACATCTGGAAATGGTTATGACGGCTTTCAACTACGAAGCACAAATAGCAGTAAGCGGAAACGATAACCGTCTATAGGACTGTGAAGAGGTGTTGCCATAGAGGCGTTGACTTTGTAGATACGTGAAGCAGCTGTACTTTTCAAAGATGTTTTTACGAATACATGGAAATGCAATTTTTTCGTTATCACACTGCAAAACATACGCTACTGGCCATTGAAACTGCTACACCAAGAAGAAATGCAGATGATAAACGGGTATTCATTGGACAAATGTATTTACTAGAACTGACATGTGATTACATTTTCACCCAATTTGGGTGCATAGATCATGAGAAATCAGCAACCACAACAACCACCTCTGGCCGTAATAACGGCCTTGATACGCCTGGGAATTGAGTCGAACAAAGCTTCGATGGCGTGCACAGGTACAGCTGCCCATGCAGTTTCAACACGATACCACAGTTCATCAAGAGCAGTGACTGGCATATTGTGACGAACCAGTTGCTCGGCCACCATTGACCAGACGTTTTCATCGGTGAGAGATCTGGAGAACGTGGTGGCCAGGGCAGCAGTCGAACATTTTCTGTATGCTGAAAGACCCGTACAGGACCTGCAACATGCGATCGTGCATTATCCTGCTCAAATAAAGGGTTTCACAGGGATCGAATGAAGGGTAGAGCCACAGGTCGTAACACATCTGAAATGTAACTTTCACTGATCAAAGTGCCGTCAATGCGAACAAGAGGTGACCGAGACATGTAACCAATGGCACCCCATACCATCACGCCGGGTGATACGGCAGTATGGCGGTGACGAATACACCCTTCCGATGTGCGTTCACCGCGATGTCGCCAAACACGGATGCGACCGTCATGATGCTGTAAACAGAACCTGGATTCATGTGGTACCGTTCTCGCTTCCCACGCCAGGGTTCCCGGGTTCGATTCCCGGCGGGGTCAGGGATTTTCTCTGCCTCGTGATGACTGGTTGTTGTGTGATGTCCTTAGGATAGTTAGGTTTAAGTCATTCTAAGTTCTAGGGGACTGATGACCATTTGAACCTGGATTCATCCCAAAAAATGACGTTTTGCCATTCGTGCACTCAGGTTCATCGTCGAGTACACCATCGCAGGCGCTCCTGTCTGTGATGCAGCGTCAAGGGTAACCGCAGCCATGGTCTCCGAGCTGATAGTCCATGTTACTGCAAACGCCGTCGAACTGTTCGTGCAGGCGGTTGTTGTAAACGTCCCCATCTGTTGACCCAGGGATCGAGACGTGGCTGCACGATCCGTTACAGCCATGCGGATGAGATGCCTGTCATCTCGACTGCTAGTGATACGAGACCGTCGGGATCCAGCACGGCGTTCCGTATTACCCTCCTGAACCCACCGATTCCATATTCTGCTAACAGTCATTGGATCTCGACCAACGCGAGCAGCAATGTCGCGATACGATAAACCGCAATCGCGATAGGCTGCAATCCGACCTTTATCAAAGTCGGAAACGTGATGGTACGCATTTCTCCTCCTTACACGAGGCATCGGAACAACGTTTCACCAAGCAATGCCGGTCAACTGCTGTTTGTGTATGAGAAATCGATTGGAAACTTTCCCCATGTCAGGACGTTGTAGGTGTCGCCTCCGGCGCCAACCTTGAGTGAATGCTCTGAAAAGCTAATCATTTGCATGACACAGCATCTTCTTCCTGTCGGTTAAAAAATGGTTCAAATGGCTCTGAGCACTATGGGACTCAACTGCTGAGGTCATCAGTCCCCTAGAACTTAGAACTACTTAAACCTAACTAACCTAAGGACATCACACACATCCATGCCCGAGGCAGGATTCGAACCTGCGACCGTAGCGGTCGCGCGGTTCCAGACTGTAGCGCCTAGAACCGCTCGGACCTGACGGATAAATTTCGCGTCTGTAGCACGTCATCTTCGTAGTGTAGTTAATTTTTTGCTTCTGTTTCCAACACACAAATGGCAAAATGATTAACAGGGGAAAGCCAGGTCTGTCAGACAGTGAGGAAATAAGAGAGTGTAGTTGCGGAACTGTTACTTCCAAGATAAGTACTTTATCAGCTTTAGAAGCACACATAAAAAATTCCCCTGATTATACGATAGCGAAGACCGTGTTGAACTTCGTAACGCACTGCGATGTCCGGCTCTGCCGTGGGGCTGATGAATGCTTCGCGCTGCAGCAGATATAAGACTTGCCGTTCTCCTGACCTGGCCGCACTTCTTCGGACAGAGATTCACCCGTCTCGCGAACACGCCTGCCGCATTTTTACAGGGTGTTTCAAAATTGACCGGTATATTTCAAACGGCAATAAAAACTAAACGAGCAGCGATAGAAATACACCGTTTGTTGCAATATGCTTGGGACAACAGTACATTTTCAGGCGGACAAACTTTCGAAATTACAGTAGTTACAATTTTCAACAACAGATGGCGCTGCAAGTGATGTGAAAGATATAGAAGACAACGCAGTCTGTGGGTGCGCCATTCTGTACGTCGTCTTTCTGCTGTAAGCGTGTGCTGTTCACAACGTGCAAGTGTGCTGTAGACAACATGGTTTATGCCTTAGAACAGAGGATTTTTCTGGTGTTGGAATTCCACCGCCTAGAACACAGTGTTGTTGCAACAAGACGAAGTTTTCAACGGAGGTTTAATGTAACCAAAGGACCGAAAAGCGATACAATAAAGGATCTGTTTGAAAAATTTCAAGGGACTGGGAACGTGACGGATGAACGTGCCGGAAAGGTAGGGCGACCGTGTACGACAACCACAGAGGGCAACGCGCAGCTAGTGCAGCAGGTGATCCGACAGCGGCCTCGGGTTTCCGTTCGCCGTGTTGCAGCTGCGGTCCAAATGACGCCAACGTCCACGTATCGTCTCATGCGCCAGAGTTTACACCTCTATCCATACAAAATTCAAACGCGGGAACCCCTCAGCGCCGCTACCATTGCTGCACGAGAGACATTCGCTAACGATGTAGCGCACAGGATTGATGACGGCGATATGCATGTGGCTAGCATTTGGTTTACTGACGAAGCTTATTTTTACCTGGACGGCTTCGTCAATAAACAGGACTGGCGCATATGGGGAACCGAAAAGCCCCATGTTGCAGTCCCATCGTCCCTGCATCCTCAAAAAGTACTGGTCTGGGCCGCCATTTCTTCCAAAGGAATCATTGGCCCATTTTTCAGATCCGAAACGATTACTGCATCACGCTATCTGGACATTCTTCCTGAATTTGTGGCGGTACAAACTGCCTTAGACGACACTGCGAACACCTCGTGGTTTATGCAAGATGGTGCCCGGCCACATCGCACGGCCGACGTCTTTAATTTCCTGAATGAATATTTCGATGACCGTGTGATTGCTTTGGGCTATCCGAAACATACAGGAGGCGGCGTGGATTGGCCTCCCTATTCGCCAGACATGAACCCCTGTGACTTCTTTCTGTGGGGACACTTGAAAGACCAGGTGTACCGCCAGAATCCAGAAACAATTGAAGAGCTGAAGCAGTACATCTCATCTGCATGTGAAGCCATTCCGCCAGACACGTTGTCAAAAGTTTCGGGTAATTTCATTCAGAGACTACGCCATATTATTGCTACGCATGGTGGATATGTGGAAAATATCGTACTAGAGAGTTTCCCAGACGGCAGCGCCATCTGTTGTTGAAAATTGTAACTACTGTAATTTCGAAAGTTTGTCTGCCTGAAAATGTACTGTTGTCCCAAGCATATTGCAACAAACGGTGTATTTCTATCGCTGCTCGTTTAGTTTTTATTGGAGTTTCAAATATACCGGTCATTTTTGAAACACCCTGTAAGACTTGCCGTTCTCCTGACCTGGCCGCACTTCTTCGGACAGTGATTCACGCGCACTTTTAAGAGCCGGCCGGCCCAGCGGCTCAGCGCCCCGCTTCCGGTGCTATGGAGCGGCCGCGAACGCAGAGCCAGGCGTCCCCCGCGGGCCGCGCGGGCCAGGGCTCGGCCCAGAACATCTGGCCGTGGCATTTGGCGGCCGCTGACTCAGCGCGCGCCCGCCTATTTTCGCTCTGCTGCGAGTTTCGGCGGAAGTCACCCCACTGCCAGAGGCGCCGACTGCGCCATGCATTTATAGCTGCAGCCAACGGGCTCGCATGTCGCACACACCGCACTGCCATTTTATTTACGAAGGTCAGTCAATAACTAACGCAAAACATTTTTTTTTCTCGAAGCAGGTTGGTTTCACTCAGGATTCCATTCATTCCCCGCTCTTTTCGCTACAAATGGGTGACAGCCCGGGTCTACCGAGCGCCGTTGGCAAGCGAGATGCACTCAGTCCTTGTGAAGCTAATTGCTGAGCTTGCGAGGCGCCGGGGCTAGCAGTGTATTTAACACTAAATTCTTCTAGACTCTACATATGTAAAAGATGCTCTTAGCCCCCCCCATATTCTAACTCCGACTTTTGCTGTTGCACAAGCATTAAAAAAAAATACGCGAACCGACTCTAATCAACCCTGCCAGTGGAGTCGAAGAGAGTTTGGCACCTGCAATAATTTAATTTGATAAATAAGTTAAATAAACGAAGGTTTCATTAACATAGTGAGGAATGATAGGGCTGCTCTATGGATTAACAGAATCAAAGTTCTGTCCAAAATAACAATATGATTTATTAAGACTAAACACAAAATAATAAACAAAAGCACATGAAACATCTACAATACATCAAACTGGCTCAAATTGGATACTCAAACAAACGCTGTGAATGTGAAGTTGCCCCTAAACTAGATTGTGAGGATTATGACGAAGTGGTATGTGGAGCCAATTCCTTGCAACTCAAATCTTAAGAGAAAACACATAGCCAACCCAACATTAATTGCTGCAACCCAAGACAGAACAAAGTTAGAAAAGACGAACAGGCGCGCTCTGCTGAGCTCTGATTATCACCTAGGAAAATCCCTGTCTGCCGGTGCTGCAGACATACCTTACCAATCTGTCTTCTTAACTGCAAGAACACGATTTGGCGTACCGGAGGCGATGGCTGGTTGCTTCGACATCCTCGACTGAAAGGCGAGAGCCGACTACCCCGAGCACCCGTACAGGCCGAACACACAACATTCCCGACCCCACGACAGTGGCCGTGGTTAAACGTTCCAATCAGCAACTCGAAAACCGGCGGAAAATTCCACTCTATTGCCGGAGCACTACCATTCCACCAATGGACATTCTTGGCGCCAATTTCTGCGCTAATTTTGCTACGTCATGGAGCTATGCCCTGAGCAAGCCAATCACAGTTACTATTTTGCAGAAAGCGCGGGAATTTTCCCGCCACAACTGCCTGGGTACACAAGTCATTCCCACGCCTCGCTGGTAGCCCGCCAGAAAGTGTTTTCGCTAAGTTTCTGCGAAGTAACGGAACCTCTAGTCCAGCCGCTACTTCAGACCCCTCCGGGCGTGTCTTTTGACAATGTCGGCGTCTGCAAAGCATTCACTCGACTTCCTCACACCCGTCGGCTTAACCGTTTCCAGATCAGATGAGCCCAACTGTCACCGGACCACCCGGGATGACGAGAGACGCTGCGTGGGAAGTCAACAAAAGCAAAACGAGGATAATGGAATGTAGTCAAATTAAGTCGGGTGATGCTGAGGCAATTAGATTAGGAAATGAGACACTTAAAGTAGTAAATGAGTTTTGCTATTTGGGGAGCAAAATAACTGATGATGGTCGAAGTAGAGATGATATAAAATGTAGACCGGCAATGGCAAGGAAATCGTTTCTGAAGAAGACAAATTTGTTAACATCGAGTATAGATTTAAGTGTCAGGAAGTCGTTACTGAAAGTATTTGTATGGAGTGTAGCCATGTATGGAAGTGAAACATGGACGATAAATAGTTTGGAGAAGAAGAGAATAGAAGCTTTCGAAATGTGGTGCTACAGAAGAATGCTGAAGCTTAGATGGGTAGATCACGTAATTAATGAGGAGGTATTGAATAGAATAGTGGAGAAGACGAGTTTGTGGCACAACTTGACAAGAAGAAGGGACCGGTTGGTACGTCATGTTCTGAGGCATAAAGGGATCACAATTTTAGCATTGGAGGGCAGCGTGGAGCGTAAAAATCGTAGAGGGAGACCAAGAGATGAATACACTAAGCAGATTCAGAAGGATGTAGGTTGCAGTAAGCACTGGGAGATGAAGAAGCTTGTACAGGATAGAGTAGCATGGAGAACTGCATCAAACCAGTCTCAGGACTGAAGCCCACAACAACAACAACTGTATGTTCGCATGATATGATAGATGGGTCGTTCGCGAACTAACGGGTCCAAAGGAACGGTTCATCAAGATGAACAGAACGAGCGAGGAACGAATTCTAGGGAACGGTCTTTCGTAGTTCACTTCGGTCGCGGCTTTCTAGTTATAGTTCCCGGAAACTTTCTAGCCTCGGTCCCGTGCCCGTCTGTGTCGATCGCGGCTTTCCGCTCACAGTTCCCGGGAACGGGAAACGGTCGTTCTCGTTCTCGCAACGGCACGTCGGCCGGTCTCGTTCCAGCTTTGGTCCCGTTCCTGTCTGTCTCAGTTTCGGTCTTGGACTCACTCGGCCGGACTAGTCTTTCTTCGCGTGGCCACACGTCGCAGTTCCACTGCCGACTGCTCATGGTTAGTTCAGTATCTACATCTTTATTTATACTCCGCAAGCCACCCAACGGTGTATGGCAGAGGGCACTTTACGTGCCACTGTCATTACCTCCCTTCCAGTCGCGTATGGTTCGCGGGAAGAACGACTGCCGGATAGCCTCCGTGCGCGCTCGAATCTCTCTAATTTTACATTCGTGATCTCCTCGGGAGGTATAAGTAGGGGGAAGCAATATATTCGATACCTCGTCCAGAAAAGCACTCTCTCGAAACCTGGAAAGCAAGCTACACCGCGATGGAGAGCGCCTCTCTTGCAGAGTCTGCCACTTGAGTTTGCTAGACATCTCCGTAACGCGATCACGCTTACCAAATAACCCTGTGACGAAACGCGCCGCTCTTCTTTGGATCTTCTCTATCTCCTCTGTCAACCCGACCTGGTACGGATCCCACACTGATGAGCAATACTCAAGCATAGTTCGAACGAGTGTTTTGTAAGCCACCTCCTTTGTTGATGGACTACATTTTCTAAGGAAAATAGAGTAGTTGTTCGTTTCATTCGCTGCGCACGCCCATTCTAGATCTGTTCCTAACCTTTTTTGACCACTGAACTTCTGGTTCTTTTCATATTCTATTTAGCGTCCACGATCGGTAACTAAAATGTATTTTATAATTAAGTAAATTACATAAAAATTACGTGGTATGTAATACATACATCTTTTAAGGTAACAAAACGGCGTATCAGCTTACTTCACTATTTCGATAAACAGCAGAAGAAATACTTGTAAAAAGGGAAGATTTTTTGTTATTACATAGGCAAAGGAAGTCGGCACGGCACACACGAGTGACCATTTTCCGTCTTGTTTTGAGCCAAGGTAAAAGAGCACATTCATTGATATGGAAGGCAGACCGAATTACAACCGAATGAAGCCCGCGCTCCATAATCGAGTATCTGGTGCCACATTTTGTAAAGAGAGTATGTTAACTTCTACAATATTATTTCAGTGGTACAGGGTAGCGCACGAAAAATCGGCCCCGAGTACTAGAGTGCTCATTGTCGCCCACCAATCGTCATCTACTGTTTCGAAGTTGTTGTTTGCATTAGCTTATTTGTTATTTCTTCACCGACAAATTACTACATATTTATCTATTCAGTTCGTAGCGGCCAACAGATCGTGCGTAATTGGCGGGGCTGGTTACTCGTGCGCCACCTTATATTACTTCACTGCAATGAGCCAAATGGTTCAAATGGCTCTGAGCCCTATGGGACTTAACATCTGTGGTCATCAGTCCCCTAGAACTGAGAACTACTTAAACCTAACTAACCTAAGGACATCACACACATCCATGCCCGAGGCAGGATTCGAACCTGCGACCGTAGCAGACTCGCGGTTCCGGACTGAAGCGCCTAGAACCGCTTGGCCACATCGGCCGTCAGTAACAGTATCAGTAAACTGCTCTCTCACTGGGACAAACTCGCTCATCGCCAGGGTGACTACTTTGAGAAATAAATATGTAGACGTGAAGAATATAGTTGTAGAATGTTGATAACGTTCGTTTTATTTAAAAAGCGTTAAGCGTTTTCACATTTAAAAAAAATCGGAGGCATTACATTCCAACTTGCACTTGTAAATTTAAAGAATGTCGGAATAGTTAAGTCCCAGGAGACCTAAATGTTTGGTCTGACCATCAGATGTTGGTGACGGCTCAAGCCGCTGGCGTGGGAAGTGGAAGCAGGCGTGTGGCTGTGTGTGTGTGTGTGTGTGTGTGTGTGTGTGTGTGTGTGTGTGTGTGTGTGTGGGTGGGTGGGTGGATGGGTGGGTGGGTGGATGGGTGGGCGGGTGGGTGGGTGGGTGGGTGAGTGGGTGGCAGTCTGCAAACACAGGCAGCGGCTGCTGGCGGTTTAGCAGGGGGCTGGAGTGTGTGGGTGGGAGGGGGGGGGGTGGTCGTAGCAGAGCTGTGGACAAGGCAAGAGGCAGCTCCTAGCCTGGGGAGCGAGCAGCTGCTGGTTGACGCCTGTCAGGATCGGGTATCGCAGTTCGTGCAGTCACTGAATTTGTTACGCTGTATCCATATCGAAATGGGCTCTACACCCACCGTCCCATCCTTCTGCATATTACAGCAAGGGTTATGACGTGATGAATGTGTCAAACTTAGAATTTTGCGCTTGACCGGTATCCATACACATATCCTTTAAATGAAAGTTCCTAGCAGATTAAAACTGCGTGCCGGACCGAGACTCGAACTCGGAGCCTTTGCCTTTCGCGGCAAATGGTCTACCAACTGAGCTACCCAAGCACGACTCATGACCCCGTTTTCACGGCTTTACTTCCGCCAGTACCCCGTCTCCTACCTTCAAAACTTCACAGAAGCTCTCTTGCAAACCTAGCAGAACTAGCACTCCTGTAAGAAAGGATATTGCAGAGACATGGCTTAGCCACAGCCTGGGGGATGTTTCCAGGATGAGACTTTCACTCTGCAGCGGAGTGTGCGCTGATATGAAACTTCCTGGCACATTAAAAATGTGTGCCGGACCGAGACCCGAACTCGGCACCTTTGCCTTTCGCGGGTCGTGAGTCGTCCTTAGGTAGCTCAGTTGGTAGAGCACTGGCCCGCGAAAGGCAAAGGTCCCGAGTTCGAGTCTCGGTCCGGCACAGAGTTTTAAACTGGCAGGAAGTTTCATATCAGCGAACACTCCGCTGCAGAGTGAAAGTCTCATACTATATTCATTAAATGTTGGATGAAGTGGTCTAACAGCAGACATAGGTAAACAAAGCCAGGGCTACTGAAGATGCACAAACTGGGTACAAAATAAAACGTAACATCACTGTAGATGCCTCTGCCCTTCCTGATGATATGTCATAGCTAAATCAGAACAAAGAAGAGGCAAAAATTGCCTTGGAAAATCTTGCTACTGCTGCAGCAAAAGCTGCTCTCATGGTAGAGTACAGTAAGACCTGAAAGCTGTGAAGAATGTGAAGAGCTTCCATTACCTGGGTGGAAAACATAACAGGCAACAAGTGGAAGATAGACAGGTGCCAATCGCTGCAGAAACTATGATATGGTACAAAGACAGTCTTTAGAAACAAAGCACTGTCCTGGAATGCCAAACTGAAACAACGTACATCAAACATCAGAAATACTGCACTACAAACAATGGAGACGACCGCCTTGAGAAGAGAACATGCATCCCGGCTGGAGGAAGAGGAAGGGAAGATCTTGAGAACATGTGGGGCACCAGAGAAGAAGCTCGATACGTAGATCAAGGAAAGACTGTAAGACAGTGGTGAACCGATTTCAAGTGTGATACAGAAGGAAATGCTGAGATTTACCAGGCAGCCATGGGGATTTTTTTTTTTTTTTTTTTTTTTTTGAGTCATTAGTCTTCTGACTGGCTTGATGCGACCCGCCACGAGTTCCTCTGATGTGCAAACCTCTGCATCTCAGAGTAGCACTTGCTACCTGTGTCCTCAATTATTTGCTGGATGTGTTCCGGTCTCCGTCTTCCTCTGCAGTTTTTGCCCTATATAGCTCCCTCTATTACAACGGATGTCACTCCCTGATATCTTAACAGATGTCCTATCATCCTGTCTCTTCGCTTTATCAGTGTTTTCCACATGTTCCTTTCCTCTCCGATTCTTTTCGAAGAATCTCCTCACTGCTTACCTTATCACTCCACCTAATTTTCAACATTCGTCTGTACATCACATCTCAAATGCTTCGATGCTCTAATGTTCCGGTTTTCCCACAGTCCATATTTCGCTACCACACAATGTTGTGCTCCAAACGTATATTCTCAAATTTCTCCCTCAATTTAACGCCTGTGTAAGATACTAGCTGACTTCTCTTGGTCAGGAATACCATTTTTGCCAATGTTAGTCTGCTTTTGATGTCCTCCTTGTTGCGTCCGTCGTTGGTTGTTTTGCTGCCTAGGTTGTAGAATTAAATTCATCTACTTCGTGACCATCAATTCTGATGTTAAGTTTCTCGCTCTTCTCATTTCTACTACTTCTCATTACTTTCGTTTTTCTTCGATGTACTCTCAATCCATATTCTGTACTCATTAGATTGTTCATATCATTCAGCAGATTATGTAATTCTTCTTCACTTTCACACAGGACTGCAATGTCATCTGCGAATCGTATCATTGATATCCTTTCACCTTGAATTTTATTTCCAGTCCTGAATCTTTCTTTTATTTACATCATTGCTTCTTCGATGTACTGATTGAACAGTTGGGGTGGAAGACTACATCCGTGTCTTACATCTTTTAAATCCGAGAAATTCGATCTTTGGCGTCCACTCGTATTATTCTCTCTTGGTTCTTGTACATGTATATTACCTGTCTCTCTCTACAGCTTACCCCTATTTTTCTCAGAATTCCGAACATCTTGCACCATTTTACATTGTCGAATGCTTTTTCAGATCGACAATTCCTGTGAAGGTGTCTTGATTTTTGTTTAGTCTTGCTTCCATTATCAACCGGAACGTCAGAATTGCCTCTCTCGTTCCTTTACCTTTCCTAAACCCAAACTGATCGTCATGTGACACATCCTCAGTTTTCTGTTCGCTTCTTCTTGATAGTATTCTTTTCAGCTACTTGGATGCATGAACTGTTAAGAAGATAATCCTTGCACTTGTCAGCTCATGCAGTGTTCGGAACTGTGTGGATGATATTTTTCCGAATCTCAGATGATATGTCGCCAGACTCATACATTCTGCACACCAACGTGAATAGTCGTTTTGTTGCCACTTCCCTCAATGATTTTAGAAATTCTGATGAAATGTTATCTATTCCTGATGCCTTACTTGATCTTAAGTCCTCCAAAGCTCTCTTAAATTCTGGTTCTAGCTTCCCTGCACATCCTATTTATTTCATTCCTCAGCGACAACTGGATGTAAGAATTCAGGGTGGGTTCTCAAACAGTTTCAATAAATGAAAAAAAGTCCAATATTCTGCAGTGCAGAAATACACGGAAGTCAGAAGTGGACCGACATCAGAATCAAAATTAAGATTACAGACGAAGTGAGAAATAGGAGGGGCGAGAGGATGCAGGATATGATGCAAGAAGTATTACTCAAATCACCCATGACCTTAAACTGAGCGAAACTAACCAAATAAATAAAATTTTGCTCGAGACTGAATAATACAGGATTATTGTGAAGGCGGTTCGATGAACCCTCTGCCAGGCACTTAAGTGTTATTTACAGAGTTTCCATATAGATGTAGATGAAGTTAAATTGACATGCAACCATGTGTTCTGGTGTCTTCGCTTTCCTCTGTGAGGCACGGTATAAAAGTGATGTACTTTGTAAGTGTAAGCAGTTTCGCCCAACTATACCATTTCCTGGCTGCGCCTGCCGATGTTTTCCAGTAGATATTGTATACCCTAAGGCTGGTTTCGCTTTGCAGAATGGGGGGGGGGGGGCACATCCCTGATATGATGGACTGGTATTTCCCAAATCCTCCTAAACGGGTGGCTGTATCGGATGCCTACGAGAACGGCTAAAGGAGGATTGATTTGCCCAGGATGAAGGTGTTTCGGAGGACGTGGCAACGCACTTGCGAAAAGTCTCACACGAACTAGTAATAAAGATGATTGCGTTATTGTTTATCCTAGGGCAGTGGTTCCCATCCTGGGGGTAAGTTCCCCTGGAGGGACAAAATAGAATTTTCTGAGGGGTAAAAACCAAAAAGGTTTAGACTGTGTTTCAGTCATGAAACTAAATTATTTTTTAAAGATCATCAGCTCTACTATTACATAATTTTCTAAGACTCCGATATTATGAATGTTATCTATAATTTCTTTTTTGTCAATTATTCAATAAGTGACAATGTGCAGTCTTGGTTGCAGCTTACGAAGTGATTGTTTGAACATCTTCTTCCTCACATAGTCTACACACATACTGTGTGTTTTGTGCCACGCGTCGATGACAGCAAAAGTGAGACATACATGTAAGAGAAGGTAAACATCTCAAGAAAATTCTTCCCCAAACAGTAGATAGTGCCCGCAACAGACCAAAAATTGCTTCATTACTTGCTTGGAATATGAAATAATTGACAGCACGACAAAGCAGCAATACGTAAGGGCTGTACACGGTATTATTACTATTACTATGATTATTATTAGTGGCAGAGTTCAGATACAAAGCATTCGCAGCCTGAAGCCTTCCAATTTCTGTCAGATCACTAGTGGAGTGTCCAACAATCACGCGATTTACCTAGATGAGTGCAGTGCACACGTTTTAAATTCTTTGATTTCAAAACGAAGTGCAATGAGCAGAAGAAACAAATGCCGTTAGGGTGAGGAGTAGGGCAAGGGAAGCACGTTTTATACTAAGTGTCTATCGTCACAGTGGACAGTTACCTTTCTTATCAAAGTAGAAGTTGTTCAAATGGCTCTGAGCACTATGGGACTTAACATCTGAGGTCATGAGTCCCCTAGACTTAGAACTACCTAAACCTAACTACCTAAGGACATCACACACATCCATGCCCGAGGCATGATTCGAACCTGCAACAGTAGCTGTCGCGCAGTACCGGACTGAAGCGCCTAGAACCGCTTGGCCACCGCGCCAGCCGTAGAAGTTTTAAGATGCGCCCACAATGCACTGGGAATTGCTTCATCTCTTAAACACACACACACACACACACACACACACACACACACACACACACAGAAGCCGAACATAACTCATGGAAAATATATGTGTTATTGAAGATTAGTAGAGGCGAAAGTAGATTTTGGGCTACGATCGCAATAAAAATAAAAACAATGAAAATTTGGAAATTTGTGGTAAGTTCCTATGAGGCCACACTGCTGAGGTCATCGGTCTTTAAGCTTACACACTACTTAATCTAACTTAAACTAACTTACGCTATGGAAAACACACACTCCAGTGCCCGAAGAAGTACTCGATCCTTCGACGGGGGTAACAGCTGGAACTCTAGCAAGGCGCGCTAGACCACGCGGCTACCCCGCGCGGCATGAAAACAAGGCACTGGTTGGGTTATGAGCATGATTTATGATGTGCACTGATTGAGAAGAACTCAGATATGAAACGGTTGTTAGGCGTAAGTAGTACTAGTTGTCCCATTCACTCATCAGTTTGTGGCTTCATAAAACACACACAGAAACTAAGTATCTTTCATCATTTAAAAACTTAAAGTCTTCAAGAAAATTCTTTTTCATTCCAAAACTTAGTTACGCGCTAGGCGCTACAGTTCATGGTGGCGAAGAGAGCGGCAGGAGGAGTCGGAGGGGGAGGAGTGAGGTTGGAGTGGGTGCGGGGGGGGGGGGGAGGGGGGGAAGAGTTGGGTTGGGGTACTAGCTAATACATGATTGCAATTGTGGCTAATGGACTATGAAAGATTGGGAACTACTGTCCTAGAGCAACATACGTGTAAATCAGTGCAACAAGTTGTAATGGTACTTGAATTACGCAACCATTACGGCACCTCACCTGAACCTCTCGATACCAGTAATATTCTACTGTGTTTCTGCAAAGTAGTTGACATATTACCGAGACAACTTTCAGATTTGATTTCATTTGTGATACATCGATATGTTTTTATTGCAATGATATTATTCTTATGTGTATTCTTTCTTTTGTCACTATGATCTTTGACGTAACTTGTAACTCTGATTTTAGGGCGCGTAAGCGATTATTAGTTGGTTGTTAACTTGTTAGAGAGTCGGACCTTGAGAAAGTCAAGTCGTGGACGTCATGTTGGAAAGACGAATATTGTCGTCAGCTTTTAAAATGTGAACTTTAACAGTGACTGTGAGGAAGAGGTTTTCAAGTATGTTTTGTATTGTGAAGTGATGTTTAGTGTGTCGCGTGATATTGCAATAAAATCAATTAAAAGGAAGTGTAGCTTAATTTCGGAGTGCTGATTATTTTTTTACATCTCCATTGTCCAGCAAAAGTGTAGTCTTCAAGAATGGTCTGCGAAGCGCATCTACAAAACTTTTGAATATAGCAGATTAAAACCTAGGCCTCTTTGCATCCGAGCTTGGAATCATAACCGCCGAGATTTTCAACGATTGAGCCATGATTTTACGGCGAAACCAGCGTAGGAAACACAAAAAGATGCGTGCCTAGTTTTTTCATTATTACATGAAATGACTATTAACTGTGCTGTAATGACACCTGCCACATAATATGACTGTTGTTGCCTGAAAATGCAGTATTTAGCAGCGTGAGCAACACCACAATCGTTATTAAATGCTAACCTTTGTTGTGGTAGCGTCGTTGGAAAGTGTTTTGACGAAAGTAAGCAAACAGTCTGACGATGACAGTCAGTCAGTTCGAAACCGGTAACGCTACTTTTTGTGTGAAGTCAACCAAAATCTAATTACGGCTGGTTGCTGCTGTGCATCGTCAGTAATTTGTATCACAAAACCGATACGGTCTCCAGTCACGTCCGTATTTCAACTAATTGCAAAACAAGAAAGAAATTCCTGAAACCCTTTCTCTTTTTCCAGGTACGACCTTCCTGCAGGCGCTTCCGTCACCGCGCTGCAGCTTGCTTGCTCCTCTTGCACGCCGGGAGCGTTCCGACACGGAACTGCGCCCGGGGACCGCTTATAAACGCTGCCGGCCCAGGTATTATTATCTAATTTGGGAGCTAGGCGCTCCGGGCCGCCGTATCAGGTGAGTACTTCGCCCCTCGTGCAGCTTCATTGTTAATTGGTAGTTACCAGCAGGCAGAAGGCAGCGAGGACAATGGCTTCCCGGCCAAGTTGTTCCCCGTCTTCCACTCTTGCCGCGCACTTCTCCGTAGGGAGCACACAGCCAGCGGGAAATATCTCAGCTTTACGGCCAGGCAGCTTTCGCGGCGGCGGCGGCGGCGGCGGCGACGTTCATTAATAAAACGTTCTCGCTAGCTAAGCCGTTTCAAAGCACGGTAAACACTCGAGCTCCTGAATATTACTTCCGCGCTTGTCGTCGGCAGCTAAACTGACAGCGAGCGTATCGAGTCGCTGGCGTAACGTAGGCAGCGGCTGAAAACGCAGTAATTACACTGGTTTCCTAAATTAAGGATAGGACTCGAAGAAAACAGTAATAACTCGGAAAACCGACTGAGTGACGGAAAAATCTATTACACGTATTGTAAGTAGGCTGTTTATGTTTTCTTATTGGCTGTGTATGAAAATCACTGGCTGTGCTGTGTGCAGTCTGTGGCTAGTTTGCATTGTTGTCTGCCATTGTAGTGTCGGGCAGCGGCAGCTGGATGTGAACAGCGCGTAGCGTTGCGCAGTTAGAGGTGAGCCGCCAGCAGTGGTGGATGTGTGGAAGGAAATGGCGGAGTTTTGAAATTACATATATTATGACTTTTGATGATATTGAGGTAAATACATTGTTTGTTCTCTATTAATATCTTTCATTTGCTAACTTTCCCTATCAGTAGTTAGTGCCTTCCGTAGTTTGAATCTTTTACTCAGGGCCATTCTTTTGCAGGGATCTTTGATAGTCAGATTGCGTTGCGCTAAAAATATTGTGTGTCACTTTAAGCACAGTCATATACAATTTTTCTAAGGGGACGTTTCAGTATGTTTTTAAACATTTATACGAAACCTTCATCCCGGTCGCAGACAATTGGGTGGGTTAAGGCGCCTTGGCGATCTACATCTACATCTACATCTACATGATTACTCTGCAATTCACATTTAAGTGCTTGGCAGAGGGTTCATCGAACCACAATCATACTATGTCCCTACCATTCCAGTCCCGAACAGCGCGCGGGAAAAACGAACACCTAAACCTTTCTGTTCGAGCTCTGATTTCTCTTATTTTATTTTGATGATCATTCCTACCTATGTAGGTTGGGCTCAACAAAATATTTTCGCACTCGGAAGAGAAAGTTGGTGACTGAAATTTCGTAAATAGATCTCGCCGCGACGAAAGACGTCTTTGTTTTAATGACTTCCATCCCAACTCGCGTATCATATCTGCCACACTCTCTCCGCTATTATGTGATAACACAAAACTAGCTGCCCTTGTTTGCACCCTTTCGATGTCATCGATCTACGTCTACGTGATTTCTCTGCTATTCACAATAAAGTGCCTGGCAGAGGGTTCAAAGAGCCATCTTCAAGCTGTCTCTCTACCGTTCCACTCTCGAACGGCACGCGGGAAAAACGAGCACTTAAATTTTTCTGTCAGAGCCCTGATTTCTCTTATTGTATCGTGATGATCATTTCTCCCTATGTAGGTGGGTGCCAACAGAATGTTTTCGCAATCGGAGGAGAAAACTGGTGATTGAAATTTCATGAGAAGATCCTGTCGCAACAAAAAACGCCTTTTGTTTTAATGATTGCCACTCCAATTCACGTATCATGTCTGTGGCACTATCTCCCATATTTTACGACAGTAAAAAACGAGCTGCTCTTCTTTGTACTTTTTCGATGTCATCCGTCAGTCCCATTTGATACACAACAATACTCCAGAGTAGGGCGAACAAACGTGGTGTAAGCACTCTCTTTAGTAGACCTGTTGCATCTTCTAAGTGTTCTGCCAATGAATCGCTGTCTTTGGTAATGACCGTGGTTACTTTACATGAGCCTCAAGCCTTCCCATCTGCCCGTTGATTAGACTACCCATTTTATCGTTGTGGCTGAGCAATGGAACATATGCCTGAAACCTAAAAAATCCTGTTTGCATCAGATATTTTATGATTACAGTATCAATTTTTGCGATAGATTAATTTTATACTTGTTCTATTTTGAGATGTTGTGTATGAAAAATTAATGACACGATAATCGTAATGTATTTTACCATTTGCAGTTGCTGCACAATGAGAAAAATAAGTTCTCTTTCTCCCCATAGTCATCAGTTTCATTGTCATTATTACCAGTTTTAAGACTTTAGCAGAACCTATGGTCGATGTGGGAGACATAATGTAGTAGTTGTATGTGGTTCTTCAATTTCTAAGTAAAAAAAGAATACTGACGCAGTTTCCTTAGGCAAATAGAGATGGTGTTTATATAATGGAATTGGTCTTTCTTGTAAACTTACAACGTGTTAAACATAATGACTTTAAATCCAAGGCCGGCCGGGTTGGCCGTGCGGTTCTAGGCGCGTCAGTCTGGAGCCGCGTGACCGCTACGGTCGCAGGTTCGAATCCTGCCTCGGGCATGGATGTGTGTGATGTCCTTAGGTTAGTTGGGTTTAAGTAGTTCTAAGTTCTAGGGGACTGATGACCTCAGAAGTTAAGTCCCATAGTGCTCAGAACCATTTGAACCATTTTTTTTAATCCAACAAAAACAGTCCCGATCGCGTTCTCAGACTTTCATTGTTAGAAACCAGTTTCAGCCCTTTCCTCAGACCATCTTGGGGCTTTTCACCGCCATTATGACTGTTTGTGGCGGCAGACGGAGCGAAATCCATAGAAGCACGTTTGTTACTGGCAACTGTATTTCTATAGAAAAAAGCTTGAAGATGATCTGAGGAAATAACTGAAACCCTCTGCTAAAAAAAAAGAAAAAAAGATCTGAAAACGAGATCGAGAATGTTTGTATTTGATTTTTAGCCTTTTATGCCGATTGCTGTGCTCCAGTCATAGAATGTTTACTAAAATTTTATAGTGACTTCAATCGACTTGCATGTGTACGTTCTACAGAAAAGGACTCGACTGTTCAAACGTCAGCGACTGGTTTTAAAAATTTACGATTTATCCTTTAATGTTCTTCGAATCCGTTGAAAAAACTGGTAATGTTTTCCCCACTCTGACATCAGTTAAGCCATAAGGAACAAATGCGACTGCAGGCTATTCTGTCCTGCATTGTCTGATACCAATACCTTGATCGTCCCCTGCATGACCGTAGGGGTGGGGGGATGAACTGTCAACAGTATAAACATTTCGCTTTTCAGCCAAATGGTTTAAAAATTCATGTATTCAGTACGATTCAGAGGGTGAAGTGCTTCCATGTGATTTTAGAGATATTAAAACTATGACTTTTAATGAAGATATTAAAAAAGTCATAGTTGACTTTCTTTCTACATTTAACAAGAGAAACACGTTGAAGAGAGGGGCAAGATCATAAAAAGAGCATCTATAAATTCGCTGAAATTGGAAGGATCTACCCTGACAAATGTCCACACAAAGACCATCTAGAAAGATTAAAAGAAACTAAAATTAAAGATATAAAATTTACAATAGAATCATAAAAAGAATATCTTGAGAATCATTTAAATTATGAATTACTAAATCTCGACTTTTGAGAGGGGGGACTAGACATACTCCTTCGTTAAACCTGGTCGGTGTTATCAATGAAACCAGGCTGGCTATAATTTGGTGATGAGGAAAAGCTTTCTAAAGGAGATACCTGATTTCTGCTATAATAACCTGTACCAGACCAAAATACGAAAATACACTGAAGACCCAAAGAAACTGGTACACCTGCCTAGTAACGTATAGGGCCCACGCGAGCACCACGCACAAGTGCCGCAACACGATGTGGCATGGACTCAACTAATGTCTGAAATAGTACTGCAGGGAATTAACACCATAAGCCCCGCAGGGCTGTCCATACATTCGTAAGAATGCGAGGGGGTGGAGATCTCTTCTGAACGGCACGTTGCAAGGCATCCCAGATATGCTCAATAATACAAAATTGTTAAGGCTTTCGTGGCCACTTGTTGACAAACTGCCTATTGGCTTCTGTCTCGGGTTCTTCGGCCGACGTTCATCTAATGATTTTTCTGACGTTTCGCCAGCAAGAGTGGCTGGCATTGTCAAAGCTTCATCCTCCATTGCCGGTGGTGAACTGGAGCCGAGCTCGCGGCCGCAGACTATATGTACCTGGCGCGCCAACGTCCGAGGGCTTCTCCGCGGTCATTTCCGGTGCGGTTCTCCTCTTGCTACCTGCGACGGTCGTTCGCTGCAGTACGGGAAGCCAGGATCAGTTTACCTTAAGGCTTTCCTCTTTCTTGTTGAAACTGTTCGCGTGTTTTTGTATTTCTACAGCTTCTCTAAACAAGCGCGTGTGATAGTGCTTCTCTACAGCCAGAACTTCCGTGTCGGCGAATTTTATTACATGGTCGGTCTCATTCAGTGCGTGCTCTGCCACGGCCGATTTCTCCACCTGCCCCAACCTGGAATGTCGCTTATGCTCTTTGAACCTGGTGTTAATGGATCGTCCAGTCATTCCGACATAAACTTTTCCGCATGTGCATGGTATACTGTATATTCCCGACATTGCAAGTGGGTCTCTTTGCTCCTTCGCCGATCTAAGACACTCTTTGATCTTCCTTGTCGGTTTGAAAATCGTCTTTACGCCATGTTTGCGCAATATACGGCCGATTCTGTCCGTCACTCTGGGAATGTATGGCAGAAAGGCCGTACCCGACATTTCTTCTTCTGGTTCCTTACTTCGCCGAGTGTTTGGCTCTGTTACTTGGAGCGGTGAACAGAGGTCAAAATATGCGTGTTCGTGACTATAGCAACTTCACGCTGAATTCACGGTCCGCAGAGTCTGAAATAAATCAGGTGAAGAGCGACAGAATGAAATACGCCGGCCTCCGATGGGAACGTAGGACCGAGGAATTTGAAGTACTCTCCTGAGAGTCAGAATACCGGAAAAATTGGTGTTTGTGCAGACGCTAACCTTGATGGGTGGCCTGGGAGGAACTAAGTAGAAGAAGTTGAGAGGAAGGGAAATTTTGTGGGAATTTGTTCACTTCCCAGAGCAGGCATTGGTCGGTGCTGGGAAGCGACACATAATTAACGCGACTTGCGCTGCAATTGGCGTAAGTGATTTTGCTGGAGGGGAAACTGAGGCGAAGAGCGGACTGGGAGAAGTCCCCGTAGAGGTCTTCCGTTCCCAGCTTGCCTAGAGTGCGTACGTGGCGTTCTTTACTCAGCTTGCCTGAGAAAGAGTGAGCATCTGTGCAGTTTAGGACTTATCAAAGGGAACGATTGAGCTTGGAGATAGAAAGTTTTGGTTCAGCTATGTACTGGGCAAGATAGCTAGGAGTGAATAGACGAGCGCAGCCTTGCAGCACCACGAGGTCGGCCGACGTCGGCACAACGACGCCGCTCCGCCACGCTGTATTCGGTGATATTGCGCCCGCTCCGGCCACTGATTAACTTGTTGGATCACGTCGGCAAAGTTTCCACGAGGGTTTCATGGGCCGTGTATTGTAGAATTCTTCTCGCACTTCGCATTACGCCTGGGTCAGTCGATAGGAATTACCTTTGATTTATCACGTTTTACTCCACGCAGACGCAATTTATTACCACTGCCTGGTAGGAGAGTCATGTAATGTGATGTTTGAAGCTCGTGAATTAAAATAAATCTGTGCTAATCGACTGCATCTGTTTTCAATTAAGTAGTTGAAATCCCAAGTCACTTTCTTAATTAATTTTAGGTTCAACATTTGTATCTGGTGTTCAATAGCTGAATATAACATCAATGTGCACCCCTTTTTAATTAAAAGTGATCAATTCTGAATAAATTAATGTCAACACTGCCACCGCAGTTCAACCAGGAGTCACAGGGCCATATTACTTTCTTTGCGTTATCCGATATTGCGGCAGTTTTGCACTCTCTGTTGATCTGTTAGTCAACTAGTTCGGGTGAACACACGCCAAAACCAGCTTAGTGACGGGTGGAGTGTTGCAATGTAATATCCACAGTCAACATCTATCCTCAGGAGCTCCTTGAACCGGGGTGACGCAAAACGTTTTTCGTTGTATATATGTCACCAGTATTTCGACATGTTTGAGGCAACCCGCACTATTTTATCATTTGTGCTAACCACTACATCTGAGAATATCTCTTCCACGACACCCACCGTTCTCAGGAAAGGGAGATAATGACAGTGGCACGTAAAGTGCCCTCCGCCACACACCGTTGGGTGGCTTGCGGAGTATAAATGTAGATGTAGATGTAGATGTACATACCCTATCCCGAACTCTTCAATTCTCTTCTTCCAGTGATTCTCTAATCTTCTCATTTATTCATATATCTGTCATTTCCGCATCAGTATGATGACTGAATGTAGGAACCATGTGTTGATCTAGATAAAGAAAGTTCAGAAGACAGAATTTAACGTATCAACTGACCAATATTTCCCACAGAAATCGTGAAGAAAAAAAGTATATTAAAAACAGCTTGCATATGGGCTTATGAATAATCTATTTTCTCGTGTATCATGCGTGAACAGAAATGGAGAATATTATAGCAGGCTGTACTTTGAGAAGTACGCCATGTCACAAGATTTATAGCAACGTACAAAGAACGGATATAGACCATAGCGCCTTATGTGAAATGGATGGGTGGATGGATGGATGGAAGGATGGATGGATGGATGGATGGATGGATGGATGGATATAATCTAATCACTGTCTTCACCTATTGGCCTTGCCCCGTAGGACTATGGAAGTTCTTCTCTTTTAGCATCTTTCTGCAACCTGATGAGTCAGTTTCATAGGCGCACAGAATGTAGCTCACATTAAATAACTGTGTCCTGGGTTGCGAAACAGTTGCGACTACGTAACAGTAACACTGGTATACCTGCCGTGGGGCTGCCGCGAGTCCGTATCGACCAATAGGACGCCCTGTCAGATGTAGCAATAAAGTACACATACAGACGCACTGCATATTGTTCGCGTTGACGTGGGTGAATGTGGATCTACTGCTTGCGATGCGTATTCCATTTTCCCGATGCCATATAAAATGTTTTCCTCGTAACTTGCTGATGCAATCGACGTTTTGCAAAATTTCCAATGGTATGGTGTGGTGTGTGTGTGTGTATGACGTGTTAATACAGCGAACACATGGAGTAGCGAAATATTCCGATTACGACGTTCGCTGTTAATTAGTGCACTATGACAGGTGAAAGTTAGGTAACGCAAACGGAATACCAAGGGCGCGTGTAACTGACTAATGCACGGACTTGCATTCGACAACAGAAATCTCATGCAGACGCTCTAACGGAATATCTGAAACTGCATATATATCAGGAGATAGAGATGATATCATTTTACTGCAGTGGACCTTCATGTAATTTGGCTAATATCCGTTGCTGAGAAAGTAACAGTGGTGTCACCCACAGTTATTGTGCATTAAACAAGAAATAGAATAGAAAGATATAAATTTATCGGGAACAGAGATGGGATGCTTGGCAGAACTATGGAAACGGGATTTTTGTCTGCATACATGATGCCGAAAATTCGACCATAGGAAGGGAAGACTTTGGAGGCCTTTGACTTGCGAAAAAGCCGGAGAGTGGAAGAAATAGAATGGTAGAATGAAATGCTGAGGATACTGAGAGAAGAGCAGCCTCACTGGTTGTAACTGTAAGTCGAAACAGAAGCGCAACTAGACACGTACTGAGAAAGAAGCAAGGGCTTTTTAAATCGTTTGAGAATGGTATATGGAGGTGAATACGCTGATTTCTGTGACTTGCGGTCGTTTGGCAACGCACTTTATACGAATTTTCAAACATGGTGGCGTAAACTCTGCCCATCTTTCAAAAATTCGTATAAAGTGCGTTGCCAAACGACCGCAAGTCACAGAAATTAGTGTATTCACCTCGCCAAAACGTACGGGAAAACACCACAACATCAAAGCCATGACAAATTGTAGATTGTGTAGGAAACTATCTACCAGCATAAATACCCAATAGCTTCATGTAAGTAAGAAAATAAAATAACCGACTCAAGATAGCACAAAAAGTGCTGAAACATGTCTGGGTAAAACGAAACTGAAAAGTTGTTTTTCATATGGCGGAATTCCTCGTTCTATGTACTGGACTACTTAAATGAAGTCTTTGCGAAAGCAGGTCTACAGATATCATATAAGAAAACGCAGTACATACAAAGAAAGAACAACAACACACAAGCCACGCACACAAGATACGGAAAGGTTAACACTATGGAAAAATTCAAGTGTGTAAGACAGGGGTTCCCAAACCTTTGCTCTGACGGATTCAAAAAAATGGTTCAAATGGCTCTGAGCACTATGGGACTTAACATCTGAGGTCAACGGTCCCCTAGAACTTAGAACTACTTAAACCTAACTAACCTAACTACATCGCACACATCCATGCCCGAGGCAGGATTCGAGCGTGCGTCCGTAGCAGTCGCGCATTTCCGGACTGAAGCGCCTACATCTACATCTACATCTACATGGATACTCTGCAAATCACATTTAAGTGCCTGGCAGAGGGTTCATCGAACCACCTTCACAATTCTCTATTATTCCAATCTCGTATAGCGCGCGGAAAGAATGAACACGTATATCTTTCCGTACGAGCTCTGATTTCCCTTATTTTTTCTTGGTGCTCGTCCCTCCCTGTGTAGGTCGATGTCAACAAAATATTTTCGCATTCGGAGGAGAAAGTTGGTGATTGGAATTTCGTGAGAAGATTCCGTCGCAACGAAAAACGCCTTTCTTTTAATGATTTCCAGCCCAAATCCTGTATCATTTCTGTGACACTCTCTCCCATATTTCGCGATAATACATAACGTGCTGCCTTTCTTTGAACTTTTTCGATGTACTCCGTCAGTCCTATCTGGTAAGGATCCCACACCGCGCAGCAGTATTCTAAAAGAGGACGGACAAGCTTAGAGTAGGCAGTCTCCTTATTAGATCTGTTACATTTTCTTAGTGTCCTGCCAATAAAACGCAGCCTTTGGTTAGCCTTCCCCACAGCATTTTCTATGTGTTCCTTCCAATTTAAGTTGTTCGTAATTGTAATACCTACGTATTTAGGTAAATTTACAGCTTTTGGATTAGACTGATTTATCGTGTAATCGAAGTGTACCGAGTTCCTTTTAGCACTTATGTGGATGACCTCCCATTTTTCGTTATTTAGAGTCAACAACCACTTTTCACACCATTCCGATATTTTTTCTAAATCCTTTTGCAGTTTGTTTTCATCTTCTGATGACTTTGTTAATCGATAAACGACAGCGTCGTATGCAAACAACTGAAGACGACTGCTCAGATTGTCTTCCAAATCGTTTGTATAGATAAGGAACAGCAAAGGGCCTATAACACTACCTTGGGGAACGCCTGAAGTCACTTCTGTTTTACTCAATGACTTTCCGGCAATTGCTACGAACTGTGACCTCTCTGACATGAAATCGCACATCCAGTCGCATAACTGAGACGATATTCCAAAAGTATACAATTTCACTACGAGCCACTTGTGTGGTACAGTGTCAAAAGCCTTCCGGAAATCTAGGAATACGGAATCGATCTGAAATCTCTTGTCAATAGCCTAGAACCGCTTGGCCACAACGGCCGGCTCTGACGGATTCCTGGTGCTTCGGTGGAACATCTTGTTTGTTCAAATGTGTGTGAAATCTTATGGGACTTAACTGCTAAGGTCATCAGTCCCTAAGCTTACACACTCTTAACCTAAAGTATCCTAAGGACAAACACACACACCCATGCCCGAGGAAGGACTCGAACCTCCGCCGGGATCAGCCGCACAGAACATCTTGTTTATTTTGAGGATTAATACAATTTAAAAAATTGAGAAAAACTTGTGATATTTAGAGGTTATTTCAATTTTAAATCATAAATAAGAACGCAGAAACTGTAACAAAATATTTTTAAATAAGAAAAGATGTCAAAAGACCGCTAAGTTATCGATAATTTTTCGCGGATCGCTTATTGACTTCCAGCGGAATACCAGTGTCCAGTGGATCACAGTTTGGGAAACCCTCATCAAAGGGAAAAATACACAAATAGATCAAACAAGGCATCAGATAGTGAAAGAACAGAAAAAAAATTCAGGAAGCCGACAAATTCGCATTGATGCACTACAATACCACTACAGGACCATATCAAGACAGGCCAAACTCAGGAACTAGAAATACAGTCGTAGTACCAGTGAAACGTCCCGTTAGAAAAATTATAAATGAATTACTGTGCTGATAAACTCCTTACGTTATTTGATTTTCAAACAGCCGAGCAAAACTGAACGTACTCAGACACTTCTCTCTTTACTTATTCTGATCATCACTAAACTGACACACAATATTTTTTAGCGCAACCCAATCTGACTTTCAATAATCCCTACAAAAGAATGGCCCTGACTAACAATACCCTATACCTTTCATGAATCACTTACCTCACTAAAATCTTCGTTACTCAAACTACCGCAATAAAGGGTGCGCTAATACTGCCAGCTGAATAAAAGATTCTAACTACTGAAGGCACTAATTACTGATAGGCATAGTTAGCAAATGAAAGATTTTGATAGAGAACAAACAATGTATTTACCTTAATAGTGTTCAAAAATCATAATATATGTATCAGTTCATGACATCCAGTCTTACAAATTTCCTTTTTCTGTCGGACACAGGTCCAGATCGTCGCCGGCCGGGGTGGCCGTGCGGTTCTAGGCGCCACAGTCTGGAGCCGAGCGACCGCTACGGTCGCAGATTCGAATCCTGCCTCGGGCATGGATGTGTGTGATGTCCTTAGGTTAGTTAGGTTTAATTAGTTCTAAGGTCTAGGCGACTGATGACCTCAGAAGTTAAGTCGCGTAGTGCTCAGAGCCATTTGAACCATTTGAACCAACCAGATCGTCCGCCCTCATAATTCTGCCATCTCTGGTGGCTCATCTCCAACTGCGCAACGCTACGCGCTGTTAACAGCCAAGTGCCCATCACTACAGTAGCAAATTCCAACAATGGAAGCCAGCCACAGACTGCACACAGCACAGCCAGTGATTTTCATACAGAGCGCAGCGTGGCGTTACCAATATAAAAACCTAAACAGCCTACTTACACCAGAAGTACTCTACGGATCAGAAATGTCCAACAGTCGGAAAGTGAGGCATCTTTGCACTTCATAATCAGGTCGTCAATACACAAATTAAATAAACTGGGTGCTTGTTGAAACCTAATGCTCAAAAGGAATATATTAAAAAGATTTTTCGTCATATATCCTGACGCAGAAATGTGCCTGAAAAACGTAGCTGAATGTGAAGAACAAGTTTTTGCCACTTGCGCGGACAGCTTGCGGAAGTGCTCTTGTGAGCCACCGGCAACCGCCCCCACTGTGTGCCTCCTTCCCTTATCTCGGCCTGCTCCCCCAGGGTCGGCGTCCACTGCAGTCAGAGACAGCGTCTTGTAAATCCCGCGAGCGTCAGCTGTCCTTCACAGCTGCCCCCACCCCTCCCCTGCGCAGCTGCCCCCTCCCCCTTCGCAGTAGCCCTACCCCTCTCCCCTCCGCCCCCATGACCCCGGCTGTCTGCCGTAAGCTGCCCCTAATGTTCCAGAAAATCCTAAAATATGCAACCCACATTAACCAGCGGGGCGCGCTGGAAACTCGGCTTTTATCCACAGACCCAGTGCTTTTTCTTTCTTAGCGGCGTCGACGCCCGCAGTGTTCTGATGTTCGTTGACAATTTACAATGTACAGAACTAGAATCTGTCTACCCACTGTTCGTGTGTACAACATGCCTTACACAGTGCGGAAGATAGCAAAGAGAAACAAGTGCAAGAACCGTGGCATAATAAGTTTAACAGCTGACGCATACAAGTTTCTGACAAGAATAATACACAGATGAATGGACATAATACTGAGGAGATGTCAGATGACAATCAATTTGGCTGCAGCGAAGGTAAAAGCACCAGAAAAATATATGTATGGCTCACCGGCCATTTGACCATCTGCTTCTGTGCGGATGCACAAACAATGCCCGAAATCTTGCGGTAATCGGCAGTAAAGCCGCGAGTAATTAGTATAATGGGCAGGGGCACTATGAATATAGTGCGGAACAATAAGTTGCGAATGTGGGTTTCACGAGAGGCGTGCCAGAGATAAGTCCCTGCAGTCGCACTATCCTCTATGTCCTCGGTGGCTCACATGGATAGAGCGTCTGTCATGTAAGCAGGAGATCCCGGGTTCGGGTCTCTGTCGGGACACACATTTTCAACTGTCCCCGTTGACTTACATCAACGCCTGTATGCAGATAAGGGTATTCATTTCATTGTAATTTCACCGGAAAAACAATTCTGACGTAACGCTTAATAACTGAGGCAAGGTTTAAAATCAAAACGCTTTCGTAGGACATGTCGACTTCCAAAATAGCGTTCGCGAACCCAAAATTGTGCATGTGCAAAACTTTCAGAAAAATGGATATAAGCTTTGTGGAGAGACGGGTAATACAGAATATATATAAGAGCCAAGTGGGAACAATAAGATTGGACGCCGAAAAAGAACAGTCCGGTTTAAATAGGGCCTCATAAATGGATGACTATCAGCCAAATGGAAGACTGCATCACTGATGTGATGGCAGTCTTTGTTCCTGCTGATCATCCTGTACCTCGAACAAGCAATGATGGAAATAAATGTAGGATCCGGAGAGGGATTAAAATTCATTTTGAAAGGATACCAAGGATAAGATTTGCTTATGGCGTGAAAGTGATGAAGAATATTACAGTACATCCTGAATGGAGTCAACAACCTATTGAAGACAGAATAAGGGTTAAGAAAAAACCCAAAGAAAGACGAAAATAATGAGGATTGGCAGAAATAAAGTTGTCTATAAAGTTAATACAAATGTTGGAGACCACAATTGACAAATAATGCTTCCAAGACAGAAAAATAATTGCACGAAGAACGAGGCAAGGAATCTGAAGTTGACTGCGTTTTCTCCATTTTGTAGCACCTTCCAGTCACTGAACGGTTCGCCTTTCTACTTGCCCTTACTGGCTTGCCTAAAAAGAATTTTTCAGAGAAAAAGTGTCCTTATGGTAGGTCTGAGCCATTTTGTATTTATTATGTTGATTACTGATTCCGGTAAGATCAAGAGCTCATCTTCACAACAGAACCGGTAATCAGAATGAAAATGTAGTGGACTGACAAGACAGCCAGTCCACAGTGACGGGTAACCGAAAGGCACGCGTTTACACACGCCGGCTGGCGTTAGGTCTGAAACAGGATGCGTAATGAATGCTATAAATAAAAGTACGTAGCTGCTGGAATACTTAACTTTAATCCATCATTTGTATACAGCATTCTGGATGATACAAGTGAGACTCTCTCTAGAAATGGTTAATGGCGCCTTGCTAGGTCGTAGCCATGGACTTAGCTGAAAGCTATTCTATCTCTCGGCAAATGAGAGAAAGGCTTCGTCAGTGTAGTCGCTAGCAAAGTCGTCGTACAACTGGGGCGAGTGCTAGTAAGTCTCTCTAGACCTGCCGTGTGGTGGCGCTCGGTCTACAATTACTGACAGTGGCGACACGCGGGTCCGACATGTACTAATGGACCGCGGCCGATTTAAAGCTACCACCTAGCAAGTGTGGTGTCTGTCGGTGACACCACAGAAAATATAATCAATACTGTAAAATTTGTAGAGGTTTCATTGGCTGCTTGTTGCCATGTATTGCCTATTGGCTTCTGTCTCGGAATTCTCGGCTGAAGTTTGTTTAAAGTTTTTGCTGACGTTCCAGCAGCACGAGTGGCTGGCGGTGTCATAAGTTCATCCTCCATTCTGAGCACGACACTCGTGTTGTTGAAACGTCACGAAAAATCATTAAACAAACATAGACCTAAGATCAAGAGACATAAGCCATGCGTACGGCGTTTTCTTTCATGTCTCCGTAAAACATAATATGAGAAATCTCTCAAGGAAGTTATTATGAGTAAAAGGTTATCATTATTACTAATGAGTCTTATTAATGACGTATATGCACAGTGTTCTGAAATTCTCGTTACAAACTTCTAGGACTTGTAGAAGGAAGTGAGTTCATAATATTTTGAACAGGTACCCATGTCTGGAAAAGTACCCTTCCCGTTCTTACGGCCGTTTCAGTTCAGATGTTAAACTCATCCACTTCTGCTTGAGGAATTGAATTACGCGTGAAGCAGAACAATTATTAGATAATAATGCAAAAAGAAATATCCATTTATCACTTTCGCACATTTGTTTTATGAACGCGTAAACAGTAAGTTGCAAACATTTGAAACGTCCCCTTTGAAAAATTTATACACGACTGTGCTTAAACTTACATACAATATTTTTAGCGCAACGCAATCTGACTTTCAAAAATCCCTACAAAAGAATGGCCCTGACTAACATTAACCTATACCTTTCACAAATCACTTACCTCACAAAAATCTTCATTACTCGAACTACTGCAATACAGCGAGCGCCACTACTGCCAGCTAAATAAAAGATTCAAACTGCGGAAGGCACTAACTACCGATAGGCATAGTTAGCAAATGAAAGATTTTAATAGAGAACAAACAATGTATTTACCTTAATAGTCATCAAAAGTCATAATATATACAGCAGTTCATGACATCCATTTTTACAAATTTCAAAACTCCGCCATTTCTCTCCCCACATCCAACACTGCTGGCGGCTCACCTCCAACTGCGCAACGCTACGCGCTGTTCACACCCAGCTGCCCAACACTACAATGGCAGACAACAATGCAAACTAGCCACAGACTGCACACAGCACAGCCAGTGATTTTCATACAGAGCGCTATGTGGCGTTACCAATATAAAAAACCTAAACAGCCTACTTACACATTATTCCAAAACAAAAAGGAAACCAGCCTACCGTACGCATCACAACAGCTGCTCGATGTGGCAGCACCTACGTTGTCACAGACATTGTACACGTCATCCTGTCTATCCTATTGACCACCAGGACAAGTAGTTGTGAGACTTTCCTCTGTCCCTCAGAAGAAGTGGACGCGTTACACATCTGAACCGAAACTGTCGTAGAATGGGAACTGTGCGTTTCCGCGCATGAGATCCTGTTCAAAAAATTATGTATTCACTGCCCTCTATAAGTCCTGCAAGTCTTTAACGGGAATTTCCGAACACCCTGTATGTACTCATTCCTTACATATTAAACAATGGAAAATCCATGATGGAATATAACAACATTATGAAAAAGGATAGTTGCTACTCAACAAATAGAGGAGATGCTGAGTCGCAGGTAGGCACAACAAAAAGACTGTCACTAAATAAGCTTTCGGCCAACAAGGCCTTTGTCAAAAATAGACTACACACACACACACACACACACACACATGCACACATGTTCACTCAGACAAACGCCACTCACACACACTCGACCATACTCTGTGGCAGCTGAAGATAAGACGAATCTTACATATGATATTTTATACATGCGGGATCTTGATGAACTCCAGAGCTGACAAAGGTTATTGGTCGTTCAACAACAACATATGTATAACATACCTGGAGGAAAGCTCAGTAGTCAGGGATATGACAGGAACCATCATTCGAATCAAAAATCTCCAGTAAACAAGGGCTCTAAAACGCATACCTTAAAAGCTATGAGCACTTCTTCTTCTTCGATTCTGTCAGAAAAATCTGTTCTACTGCAGGCTCTTTGCTTTTGTTTGAGTCATTCCTCTGACTGGTTTGATGTGGCCTGCTACGAATTCCTTTCCTATGCCAACCTTTAGCCGACGTCGCTGGATGTATTCCAATCTCTGTCTTTATCTACTGTTTTTACTTTCAAATGGTTCAAATGGCTCTGAGCACTATGGGACTCAACTGCTGTGGTCATAAGTCCCCTAGAACGTAGAACTACTTAAACCTAACTAACTTAAGGACATCACACACATCCATGCCCGAGGCAGGATTCGAATCTGCGACCGTAGCGGTCGTGCCGTTCCAGACTGTAGCGCCTTTAACCGCTCGGCCACCCAGGCCGGCCTCTTTTTACTTTCTACAGCTCCTTTCCTACCATGGACGTTATTCCCTGATGCCTTAAAAGAAATCCTGTCCCTTCTTCTTGTCAGTGTTGGCCATATATTCCACCTAGTTTTCAACATTTGTCTGTGACACCACTTCTCAAATGCTTCGATTCTCTTCTCTTCTGATTTTCCCACAGACTGTGTTTCACTACCAGTATAATGCTGATCTCCAAATGTACATTCTCAGATTGCTTCCTCGAACTATGGCCTATGCTTGATCCTAGCAAACTTCTCTTGGCCTGGAATGTGGGATATAATATGGACCAAAAAACAAAAAAGGAAAACAAATTGCCTAGTAAACATGGACTCTAAAGTGCATACCTTAAGAGATATGAGCACTTGTTCAGTAGAAGAGGTGTTTCACGCTAGGGAAGATGAAGAAGTGCTCATACCTCTTTAGGTATGCACTTTAGAGCACATGTTTACTAGACATTTTTTCTTGTTTGGGCTCGTACTATCACCACTCAAAACATGGAAAGCAAAGAGCTTGCAGTAGAAGAGATGTGTTTCACAGTATCGAAGTCAAAGTGCTCATAGCAACGTTTTTGCTTCCAATGTTAGTTCCTGTCATATCCCTGAATACTGTCTATTCCTCCTGTGGTAGTGCATGTTAAAAGAAAAATAGCAGCCAATTGATATTCCGTGGAATAACATATCCAAAACCAAACAAGATGAGCATCGAAATATAAGAGGTATGGAACAAAAAAGTAAAGTCAGTAGCAGTCAGAACAGTTGATTGAGAATTACTGCAGGTCCCTGCGACTTTCAGAATTCTAAAGAGTGTTTCCCGGTCAACATTGTCAAAAGGTCTCTCTAAAGGTAAAAATGCTACAAATGTAGGTTTGACGTTCTTTGATCTATGGTAAGACATAGGCACTGTATTACCTCGCATGTTCCTACATTTCCCCGAACGCAAAATGATTTTCTCCGGTGTCAGCTTCCACTAGTTTTCAGTTATTCTGTAGATAATTCGCGTCATTGCTTTGCAGGCATGAGTTATTAAACCGATTGTCCGGTAATATTCACACATGATAGCACCTGCCGGTGAAATAAATCAATCATTCGAAAAACTGTCGGTAGTTGCAGTTTTTTTTTTTTTCGTGTTATTTAAGCAAACAGCCGCGGTGTTTTCAAGCGGGTAAATCTCATTTCACAAGACTTTCAGCAAACGTAAACGTCACATAATGATTTATCGTCGGTCAATGCTTTCAGATAAACTCAGGACTGAGTTGTTATCGCCAATAATCAAGCATGAAAAACGCTTGTATTATAGCTTGCAGTATACCGTTTCAAGGTAGCAGCGAACTGAATATTTATCGAAAACATGTCACTTTATTATTGAATGTCATTTAACAACGCATCAAACGGTATATTCCTTCATGAAAAACTATGATCACGAAGACGCGAAACTAATATTACATGATTCTCTGCTATCATATTGCATAACGTTGTTGTTTCTGGAGATTTTTTTTCTCCATCTTATCGTTGTTAATACGTTCGTGGATATTTTTATGGATGTCAGAGAAGGACTTTCTTTATGAATGTCAGAGAAGTATGTTCTGCAATATTCGATGTTATTTACATTTCCGTCTGGTTAGAGAACGAAGGCTGAAATAGATATTCGGCGATTTCCTAGTGTATGGTTAGGCAGGGACCGAAATGACAGTTCTAATTGCTGCAACTGAAACCAACAACAACACAATGGTTCAAATTGCACTATGGGACTTAACATCTATGGTCATCAGTCCCCTAGAACCTAACTAACCTAAGGACATCACACAACACCCAGTCATCACGAGGAACAACACAATTCATATTCTTCCTTCTCACAAATACTTGGCTCATAATCCTAATATAGACGATTTCTGAGTGTGTAGTCAGGCAAGAACCTGAGATGGCAGCTTAAATTGCTGTAAGTGAAACGAGGAAAAATATCACTCATATACCTCGTTGTGACAAAGTCGGAAGCCAAATGTTCAAATGTGTGTGAAATCTTATGGGACTTAACTGCTAAGGTCATCAGTCGCTAAGCTTACACACTACTTAACCTAAATTATCCTAAGGACAAACACACACACCCATGCCCGACGGAGGATTCGAACCTCCGCCGGGACCAGCTGTACTGTACATGACTGCAGCGCCTCAGACCGCTCGGCTAATCCCGCGCGGCAAAGTCGGCAGCAATTCCTACTGTTCGAGAATGATATTTTCACTCTGCAGCGGAGTGTGCGCTGATATGAAACTTCCTGGCAGATTAAAACTGTGTGCCCGACCGAGACTCGAACTCGGGACCTTTGCCTTTCGCGGGCAAGTGCTCTACCATCTGAGCTACCGAAGCACGACGCACGCCCGGTACTCACAGCTTTACTTCTGCCAGTACCTCGTCTCCTACCTTCCAAACTTTGCAGAAGCTCTCCTGCGAACCTAGCAGAACTAGCACTCCTGAAAGAATGGATATTGCGGAGACATGGCTTAGCCACAGCCTGAGGGATGTTTCCAGAATGAGATTTTCACTCTGCAGCGGAGTGTGCGCTGATATGAAACTTCCTGGCAGATTAAAACTGTGTGCCCGACCGAGACTCGAACTCGGGACCTTTGCCTTTCGCGGGCAAGTGCTCTACCAGTTGAGCTACCGAAGCACGACTCACGCCCGGTACTCACAGCTTTACTTCTGCCAGTACCTCGTCTCCTACCTTCCAAACTTTACAGAAGCTCTCCTGCGAAAGGCAAAGGTCCCGAGTTCGAGTCTCGGTCGGGCACACAGTTTTAATCTGGCAGGAAGTTTCAATTCCTACGGTTGTCTATCCTAATATGACGGCGAAATTATGTCGCGCTTGCAGAAAGTCTTGCGAAATGTTACCCTCCTCAAACAACCACGGATAAAACAACATAAATAAATCTGTAATACGAGGTGGACTCCGGCGTTGCGTAGTAAGCGTGTACCGCTTCTAGGGCGCCTCTGCCGCGCGTCCTCCCTGCAGATCGAACTGCTGGAGCAGCGGTGGCAACCGGTTCAGGGGGGCGCCAAGTTGGGAGAGATTGCCAGCCGTAATGGGTTTAATATCATTGTAAGTTGATCCCGGCGTGCGCGCGCATCCAGCATTGTAAGCAGCGAGGGGGCAGGTCCGGGAGATTTATACTGCGAGGGTGGCGGTCCAGGTTGGAGGGACGCTTAGGGACGGAGGGCGCGACGGCCGCGCCGGGCGAAGGGCCGAAGGCTGAGGGCTGAGGGCTGGCCCTCCTAAATTGCGATGCACGCCGCGCCGCGGGGACACGGCGCCAAACAGCATATTGTTGAAATAATGGCGTTAGTTTATCCCGGCTATTACTGCGGATCGCCCCCACTTGCCAGGGCGGAGGCGGGGTACAGGCGTGTGGCGCGACAAAGTGGCACCTCGCTTCACCTCAGCGCAGCTCACCTCAGCTCGGCCAGGCGTCGCTTCGTCTGCCCAGCGAGGCCCGGTGTGCCCGCCAACAGGTCGATAGCCGGGTGGCCGGGCGCATCCGGCCAGCGACCACGCGGAGTCCCGGCGGAAGGCCGGCGGATCCCGGTAGCTTCTCTACACACACACTGTAAGGAGCACTGCTAGCTTTGACTCAGAAGGTATCGAGACGTAAGGGACCCAAACCAACAACACGTAACATTGCATGCAATAACACCGCCACAAAAAACCCAACAGGTAGTAACAATCATCAAACAAAGAACCGACACAAGCAGTGGCACTGCATACTAAGATCTAGTAACAAGGTAACGTCGCTTGGGAGGCACCTCCTCCGCAACGACATACTGTGTATTGTTTATACACACTGCGAGGTGCCGGGGCAAGCAGTGTATTTAACACTAAGTTCTTCTAGAATCTCCATATGTAAATGATGCTCTAAGCCCCCCCCCCCCACCCCTATTCTAACTCCGACTTTTGCTGTTGCACATGGATTAAAAAATATACGCGAACTGACTGTAATCAACCCTGCAAGTGGAGTAGAAAAGAGTTTGGCACCTGCAATAATTTAATTTGATAAATAAGTTAAATAAACGAAGGTTTCATTAACGTAGTGAAAATGATGGGTTGCCCTACCGATTGACAGAATGAAAGTTCTGTCCAAAATAACAATATGATTTATTAGGACTAAACACAAAATAATAAACAAAAACACATGAAACATTTATAATACATCAAATTGGCTCCAATTGGATACTCAAACAAACGCTATGAAGGTGAAGCTGTCCCTAAACTAGATTGTGAGGTTTAAGACGAAGTGGTATGTGGAGCCAATTCCTTGCCACTCAATTCTTAAGAGAGACACACAGCTAACCCAACATTAATTGCTGCTACTCAAGACAGAACAAAGTTAGAAAAAGACGAACAGGCGCGCTCTGCTGAGCTCTGATTATCGCCTAGGAAAATTCCTATCTGCCGGTGCTGCGGACATAAATTACCAAACTGTCTTCTTAACTGCCAGAACACGATCTGGCGTACCGGAGGCGATGGCTGGTTGCTTCGATGTCCTCGACCGAAAGGCGAGAGCCGACTACCTAGAGCACCCGTACAGGCCGAACACACAACATTCCCGCCCCCACGACAGTGGCCGTGGTTAAACGTTCCAATCAGCAACTCGAAAACCGGCGGAAAATTCCACTCTATTGCCGGAGCACTACCATTCCACCAATGGAGATTCTTGGTGCCAATTTCTGCGCTGATTTTGCTACGTCACGGAGCTATGCCTTGACCAAGCCAATCACAGTTACTATTTTGCAGAAAGCGCGGGAATTTTCCCGCCACAACTGCCTGGGTACACAAGTCATTCCCACGCCTCGCTGGTAGCCCGCCAGAAAGTGTTTTCGCAAAGTTTCTGCGAAGTAACGGAACCTCTAGCCCAGCCGCTACTTCAGACCACTCCGGGCGTGTATTTTGACAATGTCGGCCTCTGCAAAGCATTCACTCGACTTCCTCACACCCGTCGGCTTAACGCTTTCCAGATCAGCAGAGCCCGCCTGTCACCAGACCACCCAGGTGACGAGAGACGCTGCATGGGAAGTCCGCGTGTGAAGGAATAGCGACTTTTCACTGCATGCAATTAGAGAGGAAAATCGTAAGATAGAAATATGAGAGGGGGCTCATGCCACCTCTCAACACCTCAAAAAAAGGATTGCATCACGCCGGTTCCCAGAAATCGTGAAGATAGGCGTTGACTGTCGGTATTGTATCACAGACACAGTCCCTTTGACTGTTCAGAGATGTCACTACACCCGCACAAAGATGTAAACAACTATGCATGAACAGCGCCTATTAGACGGGGGGGGGTCCGACATCCTATAAGTTCCAGTCATTCCACCAGGAAGGAGGTACACGGCTCATGTTGTCTGTAGTTCAACCATGCCTAGACGGTCACTACCGCGTTTCGATCGCGTCTGCATTGTTACTTTGTGCCAGGAAGCGCTCTCAACAAGGGAAGTGTAGAGGCGTCTCGAAGTCAACCAAAGCGATGTTGTTCGGACATGGAGGAAATACAGAGAGACAGGAACTTGCATGGGGGCTTTATTAATTATTGATGAAAATATTTTTTTTGTGTCTGTCTGTCCGATTACGCTGTTTCGTAAACGGCTGGCCCTGATTAGTTTTAGTACGCAATCTGACTGCTTAGAATGACAACAAAGAATGTAAGAAAATTTCTGTTAGCACAATTAATTAATTAAGTCCCCAGCAACTATAAAACCTACGAAACCAAAGCACAAGTGTAATTGTTCTGTGTGTGGGAGTGTGACTCAACGCACATCTGGCACGGTTCTTCTTCAACAAGACAAGAATTTTTAAATACCAATTATACTGACTTGATAAAAGAAAATTAGAAATACTATAATTGCGCAAGAAAATCAGAATTACACTCTAATACAAGAACACACGCCAGATGCTTTGTTGACTGAACCTGTAATGACACATTATTCAGGTCACTGAAAGAATAAAAGAATAAAAGAAAATACCTCCATATATATTGACGAAATGCACTCTGACCATTACAATATCTCCATTAGAACAACATCTGCTATCTCTCCCATCAAACCACTGCATAAAACATGGAACAACACTCTCCACTACCACATCTCACTCTGACTACACGACAAGCAGTGTCCACCACAACTTCTCGGCGAGAACTGACTGCCGCTACCTCTCAATAAGCACTGCCAGTGGAGGCGGCGGAACAATACTCTTTGGCGCGATCTCTGGCGCTGTGGCTCAGTGTAGCCACCTTTCAAACTGTCGATGACATGCCTCGCACAGGCCACCCAAGGGCTACTACTGCAGTGGACGACCGCTACCTACGGATTTTGCCTCGGAGAAACCCTGACAGCAACGCCACCATGTTGAATAATGCTTTTCGTGCAGCCACAGGACGTCGTGTTACGACTCGAGCTGTGAGCAATAGGCTGCATGATGCGTAGCTTCACTCCCGACGTCCATCGCGAGGTCCATCTTTGCAACCACGACACCATGCAGCGCGGTACAGATGGTCCCAAAATCATGCCGAATGGACTGCTCAGGACTGGCATCACGTTCTCTTCACCGCATGCCTTCAACTAGAGAATCGTCTGAGACGTGTTTGGAGGCAACCCGGTCAGTCTGAACGCCTTAGACACACTGTCCAGCGAGTGCAGCAAGGTGGAGGTTCCCTGCTGTTTTGTAGTGGCATTATGTGGAGCCGACGTACGCCGCTGGCGGTAATGGAAGGCGCCGTAACGGCTGTACGATACGTGAATGCCATCCTCCGACCGATGGTGCAACTATATCGGCAGCATATTGGCGAGGCATTTGTCTACATGGACGACAATTCGTGTCTCATCGTCCACATCTTATGAATGACTTCCTTCAGGATAACGACATCGCTCGACTAGAGTGGCTAGCATGTTCTTCAGACATGAACCCTATCGAACATGCCTGAGATAGGTTGAAAAGGGCTGTTTATGGACGACGTGACCCACCAGCCACTTTGAGGGATCTAGGCCGAATCGCCGTTGAGGAGTGGGACAATCTTGACCAACAGTGCCTTGATAAACTTGTGGATAGTATGCTATGACGAATACAGGCATGCATCAATGCATGAGGACGTGCCATTGGCTATTAGAGGTACCTGTCAATACAGCAGTCTGTACCGCCACCTCTGAAGGTCTCGTTGTGTGGTGGTACAACATGCAATGTGTGGTTTTCATGAGCAATATAAAGGGCGGAAATGGTTTTTATGTTGATCTCTACTCCAATTTTCTGTATAGGTTCCGGAACTCTCGGAACCGAGGTGACCCAGAACTTTTATTGATGTTTGTATCTGAAAATCTTACTAGTTAATCTAGTGCTTTTGATGTGTGTAGCATACAGTACACAAAGCAGTAATGTATTATTAATCTTATTATGTTTAGGCAAACATATATTGTCTTCTTTATGTACATCAACAATCAGTTTATTTTATATATCAAATGTGTTTTGTGTATAAATAATGTATTAACCTAAAAATGTAATGTATTAAGTTATTTAAGGACTACTGCACCCGAGTAGCAATGAACGACATTCTATTCTACTAATAGATTTGCAACCGTAAGTTTATTCTTCATGTAATCTAAAATTCATGTTTTCCATGTACAAAGTGCTCGGACAGTAGATAATCTCTGTAACATCAGGTTTGTATGTATCGAAGGTATCACACAGGTTACACCACAACTACCAACAATTAGACAAAGAAATAACTACTGAATACCGTCTAGTGTCCTGACATGCCACACTCCAAGTAATATTGCAGTACACACAAACATAGCAAACCTGCACACACACACCATTTCAGACGAGTATAGCTCAAGGTTCTACCGAGACCACCTCACCTGAAGTGGATAGAAATAGGCTATTATCAACCAACAAGCTAATTAAACTATTACACATCCAAATGTAACATTTCACTTCCCTCTACATATTGTAACATTTACTCTGTTACTTTTTTTTCTAGTGGTCAGACACGCCGTTTTAGGGTGGGGCAGTGCTGCGGAAAAACGACCGATAAAAAAATCTATGCCGTTATTTTAGTTCTGAATAACCAGTACTTTTTGGTATTTGTTTGGTCTCAGTTATAACAAGTTTGTTCATACTTGTGACGCAAAAATTTTTGTGCTTCTAAATAAAACTTTTTTAAAAATGATTAATTTTTATTCGTTCCACTGCTGTGAAATGTTGTCATTATAGAAAATGTGAAAAGGTATCAGAGTTAATTTAATAACAACGCCGACAGAAACGAGTAACAAACACATGACAGAAGAATCGGTACAGCCATTCTGAGACAGCAATGTACCTGTTGTCCTCTACGGCTGAGAAAGAGTGATCCTTCCGTTTTCGGGAGCAGAGTAGGTGGTGTGTTCTAGGCTTGTTACAGATCCATACGCTATAGAATGAGTATTTATGAACACATTGGCAATCAATATTGGCCCATGGATTAATGCATGACTAAAATTTTAATTGTTGCCAAGTAATTATTCCTAGTAAATGTCCTTTTTTCTACTGTCTTAATTTTTCATAGAATTTTTTGTAAGAGCATTTTTAGTTTTGCCATACAAAAGTCAATTCTATTCAAATTCCTGTTATAACTTAAATAAATATATTCGACTACAAAAATGCTTTTTCACTAGAAATAATTTAAAAAAAAAAGGATGCTACAAATTTTATCCAAAAGGGCGTGTTATTTGTGTGTAATTTCTATGAACTACTTACTATTGTTGTTGTTGTCTTCAGTCCTGAGACTGGTTTGATGCAGCTCTAAAATACTAAAAGGGGAAATTAAGACAACAATTAATAAGTAGAAAACTTAACAGTTATTTCATTGTTGATTATATTATCACGTAGAGGAAGTTGTAAGTAGATGAATGACGAACGCTAACTTCACTTAACGAAGGTTTATTCAGTACTTGCACATACAAGAGCGCGGAGCGAACTGCCTCCGGCCAGAACACATACGGTATATATACAGTTACAGAACATTCCAGTACAATGCTTCTTGCTATTGGTGGATACTTCTAGAATGTACTTGAACCGAATATAGAAATTAAAATTTTTCAGTTCTGGTGAGTTTTGAACTCATGTCCTTCCATGCAACAATCTAGTATCATAACCTCTTTTTTTTTTCTTTTGCGTTTTGTTCGTTGTTGATCGTCGTGTTTGGTCGTTGCGGACGTCACATGACATCCGTTCAAGTTCGTTGTTGATACTTTTGACTCAGTTTTTTATTACAGAGGCCAAGCAGCTCTCTTACCGAACACGCTGAGCTACTGTGCCGGCTCCATTAGACTACGGCGGCTGCGGTACTCGGATTCTTCTCCGACAATATAAATAAACGAAAGTATCTGAGCTGCTGCCGGTGTGCATAATATGCCTTTATCTTCTTGTATCCCCTGAAAACGGACAAATCAATAAGAAAAACAGAGTTCTTCAAACTAAGTTTTCACCAGAATGAGATTTTCACTCTGCAGCGGAGTGTGCGCTGATATGAAACTTCCTGGCAGATTAAAACTGTGTGCCCGACCGAGACTCGAACTCGGGACCTTTGCCACAGTTTTAATCTGCCAGGAAGTTTCACATCAGCGCACACTCCGCTGCAGAGTGAAAATCTCATTCTGGAAACATCCCCCAGGCTTTGGCTAAGCCGTGTCTCTGCAATATCCTTTCTTTCAGGAGTGCTAGTTCTGCAAGGTTCGCAGGAGAGCTTCTGTAAAGTTTGGAAGGTAGGAGACGAGGTACTGGCAGAAGTAAAGCTGTGAGTACCGGGCGTGAGTCGTGCTTCGGTAGCTCAGTTGGTAGAGCACTTGCCCGCGTAAGGCAAAGGTCCCGAGTTCGAGTCTCGGTCGGACACACAGTTTTAATCTGCCAGGAAGTTTCATATAAGTTTTCACCCTTTATCACCATGTGTTCGTAGTATCCAAACAGGATGTGGTCGCCGGTCACTACATTATTTTTGAGCAGTTTCAAAAAGTTAGAACCAGTGCGAGAATACAGGTAACAATGTGCACCAAACCCCAACCTTCTGATCATGCAGTGGTGTTTCGTGAAAGTTATGAGGATTCTCCGCTGCCCGGGACCTATGACTCTGTGATTTGACATAACCACTCGATAAAAACCAGACTTCATCAGACATAAAGAACAGATTCACGTCCAAAGCATTCATTGTAAGTGAACAGCCACTCACAAAACTGTAGACGCTGAGGTGCACCTGCTAATTTTAGTGCATGGACAACAGACACTCTATAGGGATGCGTGTGCAGGTCCAGGTGGAGTATTCGACGTGACATGCCTGTCTCTCGCGACAGGCGTCCGATTGATTTTAGTAGGACTCTAAAGCATTTTCTGGTGAACTGCAGCCACATTTTCTGGTGCGCGGGCACGTTTCGGCATGTTTTTTGACTTGTTCAAAACAGCCCCTGTCTGACGCCATTTTCGGACCAAGCATTGTATGTCACTCTTTGCTGGAACTCTGGCACAAACTTATCAGCAAACAATTGACCACGCCATTTCCAAGACTTTGCTGTCCCGAAACTTTCCACAACAAACACGCACTGCTCCACTGTCCTCTTAGCACTGCTCCACTCACACCGACATAGTCCGGCTACGCTTTGAAACGTGTGGATCACGTGACAGGCGCACACGCGGTGTGCGCGCATGGCGTGTGGTTATGCGCATACATTCACGTCCAATCGTATCCATTCGTCCAGGACACTTTTGTTTACCCCACCCCACCCTGTAGATTTCGCCGGGCGAGAAGTTCTCACACATTCATTCAAAACTACACCTGTGCCTCTTGGGCTTCCGAAGAACAAAGATGAAAGAACAGGGGTGGAGCGACACGAAGTTTCGGGAGGGTCGCCCCCACAAGGAGAGCCGGCGCCGGTCACGTGGTACCTCGTGGCAAGAAAGCCAATAAAGTGTGGCCCCGGCCGTGTAGCAGGGAAGCTGGTCTCGGGGCGGAGGCCGAGAATTCCGAATACCGGCGCTGCGCTCCGCAGGTGCTTAGCTCCTGCTGGAAGCCACCGCAGGTCGTTTTTACGCTAACACACTGGACATCGCTGGAAAGGGGGAAGCACTTCCGAACCACGTTAATAGGAATGGTCGTCCTGTAGGTGCACACGCTTTGCCGCCCCTTAAATTCACACTGTGAGGGCAACATACAACATTCGACAAATGGGCAAGAAATGTACTGCATGTTGGGTTGTGTAAGCGATCACCATTGCGCACTGCAGCGACAACTTACGGCATATTGAAAGATTACGCTACGCATTTTAATTTTGTTTGTGGCAAGATCGTATCAGGGCTCGAACAAGAGCAAGAAACGCCTAGCAGCATGTCAGAATTTGACGGTGTCAGCCAGAATCGTAGCCTAATGAGAATGCGGATTATAGTTCGCCGACATTGTTGGTCGCAATGTCAAGCGAATATGTATTCAATGGGTTCAGGAGGGCCGGTTCTGGAGGGCCATATTCAACGCCACGCAGGATATCTACGGTCCCACCCAACTAGCGCCCGAGAGGATAGTATTATTATTATTATTATTATTATTATTATTATTATTTGCATGGCCGTGCGGGAATATACTTCAACGTCACGTATCTTGAGTCAGGAAATGGGTGTTTTTGCACTAAGGTAAGTAGCCAGAGGGATAGTGCGACCACGGCTGCAACACCTCGGACTGTATGCACGGTGATTACCATTCCGACTGCCCTCGACTAGGCATCACTGTACCAGGAGTGCCACCACAGCGGCACTACGGTTTCTTTTCACATGAGTTCAGGTTCTGCGTACAGTATAATGATGAACATATCCGTGTGTAGAGGCGCCATGGAGAAGAAAAGTTATTGGATTAGAAAACATTTTTTGTTGATTGTGTTCCAAAGCTTTTATAAATTGTAGAAATGACATGTAACATTTTAACCTACAGACAAATTTTTTCTTTATTGTCTGTCCAATACGGTCAGAGACCACCATCCAGCACAAACTTTTGTTAACATTTACACACATAGTTAAAAAACACAATATTCTATTTGTAAACAACTAGTGAAACGTCGCCTTAGAAAAATTTATGAATTACTGTCCTGATAAACCACTTACATTATCTGATCTTCAAACAGCTGAGCAGAACTGAACGTACTCAGACATTTCTCTCTTTACTTATTCTGATCAGTACTAAACTGACACACAATATTTTTAGCGCAACGCAATAATCTCTACGAAAGAATTGCCCTGACTAACAATAACCCTTACCTTTCATGAATCACTTACCTCATAAAAAACTTCGTTACTCGAACTACTGTAATACAGCGAGCGCCAATACTGCCAACTAAATAAAAGATTCAAACTACTCAAGGCACTAACTACTGATAGGCATAGTTAGCAAATGAAAGATTTCGATAGAAAAAAAAAACATTATATTTACCTTAATTGTGTTCAAAAGTCATTATATATATAATCAGTTCATGACATCCAGTCTTACAAATTTACTGTCTCTGATGGACACACGTCCAGATCATCCGCTTTCAAAACTCCGCCATCTCTCTCCCGACATCCACCACTGCTGGCGGCTCACCTCCAAATGCGCAACGCTACCCGCTGTTAACAGCCAACTGCCCAACACTACAATAGCAAATTCCAACAATGCAAACGAGCCACAGACTTCACACAGCACAGCCAGTGATTTCCATACAGAGCGCTATGTGGCGTTACCAGCATAAAAACCTAAACAGCCTACTTACACTAGTTATGCCCTGAAGTTAAATAGTTATTTATAAAAAATGCTTGGATATATATTTATTCCCACCTTCTATTAGTTCATAACCTCATCCCCCTTTGTCTGTCCATTTCCTCCTTCCCCCATTCTCTGCCCATCTTCTCCACCCACTCTCACTCCAAGTCTTCCTCCTCTCCTCCCCCCCCCCCCAAGCTCTGTCCTTCTCCCGCCTCTCCCTGTCCACCTACTCCTCGCTCGTCTAGCTGTTCATCTCCTCCTCCTTCCTCTCAGTCTTTCCCCTTCTTTCGTTTCTCTGTCCATGTCCTCCCCCTGTCGATTTCCTGCTCCTCCCTTTCTCTGTCAATTTCTTCCTCCCCCTCTCTCTGTATCCATCTGCTTCACCTCCTCTTCCTCCAACTCCTCCTCCTCATCGTCTCTATCTGCCCTCTAGCTGTTCATTTTCTCTTCCCTCTTCTCTGGCCATCCTCTTCTTTTCTTTCTCTGACCATCTCCTCTCCCTGTCGATTTCCTCGCTTTCTCTGCCTATTTCTTCCTCACCACTCTCTGTCCATCTCCTCCTCTGCCATCTCTCTGTCCAAGTCCTCGTCCCCACAACCCCTCCCCGTCCCCACTACTTCTGTCTGTCCCCTCCTTCCCCCTTCTCTCTCCATGTTATTACCCCCACCCCAGTAGAAGACTGGTCGTTCTTACGCCTACAGTACTTCTTTCCAGATCGTAACTAATATTTGTATCAAATTTGGTTGGAATCATGCCAAGGGTTTAGGACGACCTTTTTACCCATGGCTTTTCCCGCGTACGCACACATCAAATCCATTTCACAGGTATTTAACATTATTTCACGTGTATTGGTACACATATATCACACATATCTCTAGAGAAGTTTGCTCTTCTGATACATATTCGCGCACCTCAAGGCTTATGACGTTGCATCTGCTCAACTATCTGTCGTAAAATGGCATAATTTGGCAGGTACTTCCAGTGGTATTGTGACTTCTGTCTGCGATGTGTGCTGTGAGTAGTTAGCATTGAAGAAGTAATAACTTAAAACTTTACGCATGATGCGGCTATTTTTCGCTCATTTCAGTACTCGACGTCACATCTCCTGCACTACGAGTTTTTCAATTTTTGTAAGTATATTCAGGGACATGTGTGGATACTGTCTGTGAAAACTATACTGGAGAAGCCAACGTTTCGGCCATGGTTATAGTGGCCTCCTTCTGGCCACTGTAACCATGGTCGACACGTACATTTCTCCAGCACAGTTTTTTAGTCAGAAAACTAATTCTGGCCGCGGAAACCTATGCAGCTATAACACAAAAATCCTTTAATCGTTACATTTGGTTCGGATGCACCACAAATTTCGCGATGTGTGTGAATAACTGTCAGATTTTTTCCCTAAGTCGCGTATTGTTAAGCAGATGTAATATTTGCGGGATTTCTTGTTAAAGCTCATTTCAAATGGCTGCTGTAGTGAACTACAAAGGAAGCGAAATTCAACAAAAAATGGTTCAAATGGCTCTGAGCACTATGGGACTTAACATCTGAGGTCATCAGTCCCCTAGAACTTAGAACTACTGAAACCTAACTAACCTAAGGACATCACACACACCCATGCCCGAGGCAGGATTCGAACCTGCGACCGTAGCGGTCGCGCGGTTCCAGACTGAAGCGCCTTTAACCGCGTGGCCACACTGGCCGGCGAAATTCAACACTTTTTGTAGTGGACTGACAAGACAGCCAGTCCACAGTGACGGGTAACCGAAAGGCACGCGTTTACACACGCCGGCTGGCGTTAGGTCTGAAACAGGATACGTAATCAATGCTATAAATAAAAGTACGTAGCTGCTGGAATACTTAACTTTAATCCATCATTTGTATACAGCATTCTTGATGATACAAGTGAGACTCTCTCTAGAAAATGGTTAATGGCGCCTTGCTAGGTCGTAGCCATGGACTTAGCTGAAGGCTATTCTAACTATCTCTCGGCAAATGAGAGAAAGGCTTCGTCAGTGTAGTCGCTAGCAAAGTCGTCGTACAACTGGGGCCGAGTGCTAGTACGTCTCTCTAGACCTGCCGCGTGGTGGCGCTCGGTCTGCAATTACTGACAGTGGCGACACGCGGGTCCGACATGTACTAATGGACCGCGGCCGATTTAAAGCTACCACCTAGCAAGTGTGGTGCCTGGCGGTGACACCACACTTTTCATATAAGAAGAAGAGCAAGTAGATGAAAATAAGATGAGAGAATGATACTGCGAGAAGAATTGGTGAGCACTGAAGTTAAAACAAGGCACATAGAAAAGGCTACGTTCACGCACAGCTGTAGAGATCCTTGTGACACGATTTCATGACGAAACTCACCTTTGTACTCGAGCAATGTGATATAGACTTCAAGAAAAATGCAATAATTCCATTTCCAAAAGAGGCAAATGCTGATCCGTGTGTTTATTACCAGACCATCAGTTTCATGAGTCATAGTCGTAATTATTTACTGAAGAATGCAGAAGCTGGTCGCAGGAAGCATCGACGATCAGTTTGAGATCCATAGAAACGTAGAAGAAGAGAGGCTGAAGAAAAGCAAAACTATGTCTATACCATTTGTAGATTCAGAGAAAGCTCTTGACAATGATAACTGCAACGTCTTCGTTGAAACACTGATGGTAGCGGGGAATAAATACAGGGGCTACAACTTGTGTTGAAAGAAGCCTGCAGTTATAAGAGCTGAACGAAACGAAAGGAAGCTACGAGAGAAAAGAGTGAGACAAGGTTGTAGGATATCTCTCATATTCGTCAGTCTGTACAACTGTACACTGGGAATTAACTGACTCTGAACGCGAACTGGTAGTTGGAGCTAGACGCTTTCCAGTTCGGAAAGCTTTAGAGAATTCAGTTTTCCGAGACCTAGAGTGTCAAGCGTGCTCCGAGATAACCAAATTTCAGGCCTTACCTCTCACCATAGGTAACGCCGAGACCGACGGCTTTCACTTAACGACCGAGAGCAGCGGCCGTTGTGTTGAGCTCTCAGTGGTAACAGAGAAGCAACACTGTGCGAGTGGGGCGTACGACGAACGTATCCTCTGGGTCAGTGGGGCGAAATTTGACGTTAATGGGCTGTGGCAGAGTACCTTTGCTAACAGCACGACATCGCCTGCAGCGCCTCTCCTGGACTCTTGACCATATCGGTTGAACCGCAGACGACTGGAAAATCGTGGCTTGGTCAACTGCTTTCCACTTTCAATTGGTAGGAGCTGATCTTAGGGTACGACTGTGACGCAGATCCCACGAAGCCACGGACCCAAATTGTCAACAGAGAACTGTGTTGGATGATGGTGGCTCCGTGATGGTGTGGCCTGTGAATACATAGATTGGACTGGGTGCTCTGGTCCAACTGAACCAGTCATTGACTGGAGACTTGGAGACCATTTGAAGCCATTCAGGGACTTCATGTTGTAACGCCAGAAATGCATATCCTCCTATTTCCATCCATTGTACTATAATTTTTTCTCCTTGCTTTGTTACCTCAAGATATGACATTTCTGTCTCTTTATATATTGTAATTGTTTTACTGTTTGTATATATATATATATATATATATATATATATATAAATGCATTTATGTTTGTTTGTTTTGTGAATATTATTTGTATTTATACGCTGGGTCTGGCCTAGGGAAAACTATGCTATCGAACGGGTACATCGATAGGTCGTGTGGAGAACCAAAGTGTTGAGGATCTTTGGGAGTGTTAACTCTGTCGCGTGGAGCGCGGGCAGAGGGGAGTCTGGCTGGGGTGGTGCAGTGGAGCAGGTGTGTTGTGTGAAGCTCCCGCGAGTTGCCGCGCTTTCGGGGTTTGGCAGCATGTAACTGCGCTCGACTTGCGATGATAGTTTCTGACACGGTGTCGCGGACGGGAAGCATTAGCTGGCGCACATCAAGAGCCCGTTTCGCCTGGTGACCGTGTCGAGAAGAAGGCGCGCCAACATCCAGCTTCTGCAACAGCGACGGCCGACAATGAGTGACTGTCGCCACCTCGTCGATCGACGGCTTCAAACCTTCAATCAACCAACAAGGAAGACTGGATGCACGTAAAGTTTTAGAACTGTATGCCAGACCTCAGCTTTTAAAACTGTTCAAATCACAAAATTACAGCAACGTAGCATGAACCTTTGTTGCTCATTGTCCCAATTGCATTACCAAGCAGGGTCCCTTCCTTTTCTGGAATGAACCCGAGTGTCGTTGAAATTCAAACGCCAGCATTAAAGTAACATTATTATATTTCACTGCTTTAATTTCAAAGTTCAGTTAAGGTATTCATAGCTGGCTACAATATTTAGATTACACAAGCACAAATTATGAGTGCGAGTTTTGTTACCATATTTTAGCTTACCTGTGACTGCAGCTCAGCTTGGTACATACTAAATTTTACTACTGTTAATTGTTCAGAATCATTTAATTCAGGTTCAAAGTTAAATCTCTTATTTCTAAATTGCGTAGATTCAAGTAGCTTTTGAAATGATTGTTGAGGTAGTCCAAGACTAACGGTATTTTACTGAATTTCGATGTGCTTCAGAAAGAAAGCTCACTATTAACTTCAGTCACTAAATTAACTTTAGATTTTCCGGTTTTATTAATTCTTTTGCTAAATTAAGACAGAGTGTAGCGAAATTTATTACTTCTGACAAACCTCAGTTTTCACACTACACGTGTCAACCTTCCGTTGCCACGCTTCTAGTGCTAATTATATGTGTAATAACCTTTCTTTTTCTGTTACTATAGTAATTGTCCTTAGGACTGGCGACCGTAATTTCCCCCAAATCTCAAATATCTAATTACCGCTAGTTAATTGTTAACGTGACGACCGCACATTTACTTTCTTTATTAACTTTACCCCTTTTCAAAATTAATTTCCACCAGTTTCATTTGCATTTTCCCTTTCATTTAGATGTAACCCTTTCCTCCCTCTTTACCGACAGATTAACTTCGGTGACGATTGCTTTCCCAAATTTCCATTAGGTACACGCGGTTTAATTTTTCACTGTCATTAAGGTCGACAAGTGAGAGGGAGGTTACAATGTTCCCATAGAAGGATGGAGTTTTTGTAGACGACAATGCGCCATGTCACCAGGCCACAACTCCTCGCGATTGGTTTGAAGATCATTCTGGACAGTTCGAACAAATGATTTGGCCACTGAAACCGCGCGTCATGAACCCCATCAAACATTTATGGGGCATCATCGAGAGGTCCGTTCGTGCACAAAAACCCGCACCGGTAACACTTTTACAATTATGGACAGCTAGAGGGGGCAACATGGCTCAATTTTTCTTCAGTGGACGTCCAATTACTTGTTGAGTCCACGCCATGTCCAACTGCTGCACATGCCCGAAAGAACAGGCACCACGCATTCAGGTAACTTATTTGCCTGGATGGGCAACGAGTCCACTTTCTTCAGTGCGTATGCACAAATACGTTCGACCTTCCGCGGCTGTCTCAGAGTAGCGAGCATGTAGGAAATGGACAGGGGCTGCGGATATGTGGTGCTGGGTGGGAGGGGAGTGTGGGTGGACCGAAAGGCGTGCGGAGATAGTCCATGCAGGAGCGATAAACACTGTGTCGGGATGGCGCAGTAGGTTAACGCACCTGCCAAGTAAGCAGGTGATCTCGGCTTCGAATCCCTGTCCTGGACACATTTTCACTAGTTGCCACTGATTCTGCGTAACGTCCCGATACAGCTGACATGACTAGTCCCTAACTTATCCTCTCCTTTCTTCCCCCCTCCACCTTCAATTTACATACCAATAATTTCCCCACATTCGGATTCCTTTAGCTCCGACATGATGCACTCACGACTACGCAGAAAATCTTCTGACCGCGACTGACATTTTCCAAGCATTGAGGACATTGCACAGGTACCGTTCGTGGTCAAATACGACAGTGGAACCTGCAGACTTGGCTGTTATGTTCAAGCATGCATTTCTGGCGGTGTCTCCATATTTTCTGTCCAGCTCCTGTCGGCTATTTGGGTTGCAGTTATTATGTAGACGTGAAGCCGCTTTCACGTTGAAGCCTTCCCGTCTCCTCTATATCTCTTTTGTTTCGCAACCTTCCCTTCTACAATAACCTATGAAACCTTCCCTTAGGATTTCTATCTCTTGCTTAATAACAACAAATGAAATCTTCCCTTTGAACTTAATCCTCTTTCTCAATAATAATTAGTGCAATTTTCACATACAAATTTAAATGGTGCTTATTAAAAGTGATTTGCTGATTATTTCGACGAAACATAGAATGTGTCGTCGTCGTGGCCCTCAGTCGTTACCTGCAATAACCCAAAATTGTTCTTTACCTTTTTTACTGTTACTAGATCGCCGTCTGACTGCTACATCGAACTGCGACACGAATATACTTACTCTGCTTCTCTGTACTCTATTAGCTGCTGGTGGGCTTTAATAATAAGTGGCTGTTTTTATTACCAAAGCTGACGTCATTGTTTAATAGCAAAGCTGACGTTATTCTTTAATTAATTTGACTGAAGTTACGAAATTCATAGTTAAACTTTTTCTTGACAAAAATAAAATTTTGCAAAGTTTTACGTTGATGGTTTTTGGGATGGATTATAATCAGTAATGCACCATTGGTGGCAAAAATTAACTATATTCTGAAAACGATTCTTCAAATATTTACTGTTGGTAATGAAATGATTTTACAAACGTTCAAATGGGACTTACGTTTTACAATAATCTTACAACTAGCATTGCACAAACATACCTTCAGTAGTCTTGAGTTTCCCAAAAATAATAATAATAATAATAATAATAATAACTCAATAATATTAGTTCATCTTATGATAATAGTTAGCTGATGTCTCTGTACATCCGTTTATAACCTCCTGTAAATCATAGCTGATGGCTGGCAGGCACTCCGCTCCTCTCAGCCTCTCGCTTCAGACCTGCTGCCGACTCGCTTCACATCTCGCTTACTACTGACTTCCTACGAACGCTAAAGTGCGGTCTCTCCCACCAACGATGCTTTCTGGTTCAGACAATCCCTGCTACCATTACAAAATGTATCAATGCGCAGTCCTTCCCGCTCTTTTCTTAAAATGTATCCATACGCGGTCTCTCACGCACTTTTTAAAATTATATCAATGTGCGGTCTCTCCCGCCAACAATACTTTGGTGCAGACATTCCCTGCTACCACAATTATTTCCAACATGACGAATATTAATTATTCCTACTTAATCCTATTAATAAAATATAAACATCTTTCGTAAATTGTGGTTTGACAGTAGACAATAGAAATATACACGTCTTACGACGTGAGCATGGAGAGCTGAACCGAAGAAATTGTCGGACTGAAGTCCACAACAACAGCACCGTAGCGAACAAGAATCAGCGTAAAGTCCCCTATTGCAGCTGGAAGCACAGTGAGCACACTGTGTTACTGTGGCGACTGTTCCGGACGGCCGGGTTTGTATGTCGGACACGTCAACCGCCCCGCTGCAACATTACAAACATCAAATACCCTACAGCGATCCTGCAACGACTGGAGTGGTGCGCCGGCCATTCAGTCTGCGAAATCGTACGGACGTCCCCGTTCCGCGGCGCGCGCTGTGCGCAGCCAGTGTGCGACGGAAACGCTATCTGGACCGAGCGCCGCCGACCGTGCTGTGTTGCCGCCATTTTGTGCGCTCCACTTGTGTGCAGATGGCCGCAAATTCTATTACAAAAGCCGCAAGCTGCGTCCAGGGCTCGGGCGAGCGCCCCCGGTGAATAGCCCTGCTAACGAGACCGCTTCTCGCTGCTGCTGCTGCTGCCGCCTCGTGACGTACACGGCGGTAGCTGGTCGACGCGCTGGACGGACGAGAGCGGCGCCCTGCTCGGGAAGGAAACCGCCGGCGCTGCGGCGGGCAGTTTACGGGCCAGCTCCACCAGGGGGGCCAACTTTACGGCCGTAATACGCGCAAATTCCGTCCTGTATGAGCAATGAAAACACAACGGCGCCCGGCCCGACCCGACGACAACCCTAGAGGCGGCGCCGCGACCGCGTCGCAAATCCCCCGGTCATTAGAGAGGGAGCCTGCCATTTGCATTCCGACGGCGGACGTCGTGACGCCGGTCCCGAGTGGCGGGCGCAGTGCTGCCACCGCGACCGCTCCCCCGGCGGCACGTGATACTGTGCTAGCATCGGGGCGTTGTTTGCTGCCTGTTACTGGAACGTCCCCTTAGAAAAATTACGAATTACTGTGCTGGTAAACTTCTTACGTTATTTGATTTTCAAACAGCTCAGCAAAACTGAACGTGCTCACACATTTCTCTAAAAATGGTTCAAATGGCTCTGAGCACTATGGGACTTAACTGCTAAGGTTATCAGTCCCCTAGAACGTAGAACTACTTAAACCTAACTAACCTAAGGACACCACACACATCCATGCCCGAGGCAGGATTCGAACCTGCGACCGCAGTGGTCGCGCGGTTCCACACTGTAGCGCCTAGAACCGCTCGGCCACTCCGGCTGGCTAGACATTTCTCTCTTTACTTATTCTGATCATGACTAATCTGACACACAATGACTTTCAATAATCCCTACAAAAGAATGGCCCTGACTAACAATAACCTATCCCTTTCATGAATCACTTGCCTCACAAAAATCTTCGTAACTCAAACTACTGCGCTCAGTATTGCCAACTAAATAAAAGATTCTAACTATTGAAGGCACTAACTACTGATAAGCATAGTTAGCAAATGAAAGATTTTGATGGAGAACAAACAATGTATTTACCTTAATAGTGTTCAAAAGTGATAATATATATATACACTCCTGGAAATGGAAAAAAGAACACATTGACACCGGTGTGTCAGACCCACCATACTTGCTCCGGACACTGCGAGAGGGCTGTACAAGCAATGATCACACGCACGGCACAGCGGACACACCAGGAACCGCGGTGTTGGCCGTCGAATGGCGCTAGCTGCGCAGCATTTGTGCACCGCCGCCGTCAGTGTCAGCCAGTTTGCCGTGGCATACGGAGCTCCATCGCAGTCTTTAACACTGGTAGCATGCCGCGACAGCGTGGACGTGAACCGTATGTGCAGTTGACGGACTTTGAGCGAGGGCGTATAGTGGGCATGCGGGAGGCCGGGTGGACGTACCGCCGAATTGCTCAACACGTGGGGCGTGAGGTCTCCACAGTACATCGATGTTGTCGCCAGTGGTCGGCGGAAGGTGCACGTGCCCGTCGACCTGGGACCGGACCGCAGCGACGCACGGATGCACGCCAAGACCGTAGGATCCTACGCAGTGCCGTAGGGGACCGCACCGCCACTTCCCAGCAAATTAGGGACACTGTTGCTCCTGGGGTATCGGCGAGGACCATTCGCAACCGTCTCCATGAAGCTGGGCTACGGTCCCGCACACCGTTAGGCCGTCTTCCGCTCACGCCCCAACATCGTGCAGCCCGCCTCCAGTGGTGTCGCGACAGGCGAGAATGGAGGGACGAATGGAGACGTGTCGTCTTCAGCGGTGAGAGTCGCTTCTGCCTTGGTGCCAATGATGGTCGTATGCGTGTTTGGCGCCGTGCATGTGAGCGCCACAATCAGGACTGCATACGACCGAGGCACACAGGGCCAACACCCGGCATCATGGTGTGGGGAGCGATCTCCTACACTGGCCGTACACCACTGGTGATCGTCGAGGTGGACACTGAATAGTGCACGGTACATCCAAACCGTCATCGAACCCATCGTTCTACCATTCCTAGACCGGCAAGGGAACTTGCTGTTCCGACAGGACAATGCACGTCCGCATGTATCCCGTGCCACCCAACGTGCTCTAGAAGGTGTAAGTCAACTACCCTGGCCAGCAAGATCTCCGGATCTGTCCCCCATTGAGCATATTTGGGACTGGATGAAGCGTCGTCTCACGCGGTCTGCATGTCCAGCACGAACGCTGGTCCAACTGAGGCGCCAGGTGGAAATGGCATGGCAAGCCGTTCCACAGGACTACATCCAGCATCTCTACGATCGTCTCCATGGGAGAATAGCAGCCTGCATTGCTGCGAAAGGTGGATATACACTGTACTAGTGCCGACATTGTGCATGCTCTGTTGCCTGTGTCTATGTGCCTGTGGCTCTGTTAGTGTGATCATGTGATGTATCTGACCCCAGGAATGTGTCAATAAAGTTTCCCCTTCCTGGGACAATGAATTCACGGTGTTCTTATTTCAATTTCCATGAGTGTATATATCATTTCATGACATCCAGTATTACAAATTTCGTTTTTCTGACGGACACACGTATAGATCGTCCGCTCTCAAAACTCTGCCATCTCTCTCCCCACATCCACCACTGCTGGCTGCTCACCTCCAACTGCGCAACGTTACGCGCTGTTCACATCCAACTGCCCAACAGTACAACAGCAAATATTCCAACAATGCAAATCAGCCACAGACCGCACACAGCACAGTCAGTGATTTTCATACAGAGCGATACGGGGCGTTACCAACATAAAAACCTAAATAGCCTACTTACACTACTACTTGACCTCTGCAAAGCTTTTTATAGTGTCATCTTTGACTTACTGCTCAGAAAAACACGACAGATAAGTGTTTCAGAGAGTGTGCTGAAATCGTTCAAAGCTACCTGAAAAACAGATAGCCATATGTTGTCTGTGAAAATGAAAAAACGCCCTTGAAACGCGTTGCCACAGGAGTTAGTCCTAGGCCCACTTTTGTTTCCTTGCATGTCAATGACATCCCGCTGGTTCTGTTGTTCTGTAAATATTATTTCTATGCTGTCGACCTTGTAATCGTTCTTTATTTACGTGACCATTACGGCAGGCGGCTGGCGTGGCCGTGCGGTTCTAGGCGCTTCAGTCTGGAACCGCGTGACCGCTACGCTCGCAGGCTCGAATGCTGCCGCGGGCACGGATTTGTGTGATGTCCTTAGGTTAGTTAGGTTTAAGTAGTTCTAAGTTCTAGGGGACTGATGACCACAGAAGTCCCATAGTGCTCAGAGCCATTTGAGCCATTACGGCACTCCAACCCCAGTTCTCGATACCAGTAATATCGTACAACTTTTCTGCGAAGTAACAGTCATATTTTTGTGACGATATTCATGTTTGGTTTTATTAATGTATAGGTACTCCGATGTATCGATGTATTACAGTGATATGGTTCTTGTGTGTATTCGTTTCTATGAGACTGTCGTAATCTTTGACTTACTTGTAACCGGTTTGACGCGAATGCGCACAGAGCAGTCTTTGTTTCACCCTGCAGAAGTTAAGTTGTTATTTCGCTTTGTAAAAGAACAGTCAAGTCTTGTGTCTGGTTAAAGTGGAAATTAAATATATGGAGATCGATACAAAACTATTTTCTTGATGATGTGATAATTAAGAAGAAGTATATGTGAATTTACAAGAAGTTTAATAAAAATGTGGATCGTGAAGACCAAGTCAAAAATTATTTCTGCCATACCATTGTTCTGATCTGGGATTGTTTAATCATTAAGAATTTCGTGAAAAACGCATTTGTTAAATCTTCATATATTGCTAAAATACAGATCTGGACCTTCTAGCAGTCAAAGTGGAATCATCCTAGAATCAACAAGATGAGCTATAACAACTTCGACGAAATCTACGTGCGAATCCATTCAAATTAAGTGCCAAAATTAATGACATTTTTACAGTGACGTCATTATTTCCATTCTGACGATACCATCCACAGTCAATAACTTTGTTGTTGCCCGATAAAGCGAACATACGCTGCGTGAGCAACATTATTATTCTCATTTGTAACCTACTTTGGAAGTGGTGGTATTGTTAGAACCTCCAGCTCTACCTAAATGGCACACCTGGCGGTATCAATACCGTGACTGTCCAGATGAATGATGATCTGTCTTCAGTTGTAACATGGGCGCCAAACTTAGGACTTAAATTAAAAGCGAAAAATATGAGAATGCAGGCTTTCTCGGTGAGTCTCGATGATAAAATCTTCTGGGGTTGACAGCCGAGTCAATGCTTCGTTCTCCCGCAACGTTTCAGCAAATTTCTTACTAGCCATCTCCAGGCGAAGTGTCGGCTACACGTCTCGTCCGGATCTTTATAGCCGCCAAACCACGGGTTTCTGTTTTGTGGTGGGGGGGGGGGGGGGGGGGAGGAGCCGCTGGTGCCGAGTCATGGCGCTAGCGCAGATCCGCCAAGTATCTCTCTCGTCGTAACCTTGGACTCGAGGTTAACGTGAAACGCCACATAGACGAGATCCACAGGAAGGTCTGCGCCAGAATGCCCATCCTATACCGAGTCCTCAACACAACCAGCTCCCTTCCCTGCTCTGCAGGACTAAATGTCTATCAGGCCCTTATACTGCCAGTAATGGAGTATGCGTGCCCTGTCTGGGGATACGCGGCGAAGCAGCATCAGGGCAAACTCCAGAGGCTGCTGAACCGCCCCCTCTTGACGGCACTGCACTTACCCATGGGATTCCCCACCGAAGATCTGCAAGCCGGTGCCGAAATCCCACTCCTCAAAGAAAGATTCCAAGATCTGGCAAGGGCTTTCTACGAGAGCTCTCCCAGATCTGGAAATAACCGCTTCTCACGTCGGTATGACATGTCCCGTGATAAGCACAAACGCCCCATGGCGATTTTCGACGACTAAGTCGAAAAGAAAAATCCCAAAAATCTCCAGATGCAAATACCAATCCTTAATCCTTAAAATACCCAACCTCAGGAAGTACTAGACACCACCAGAACACACACACAGCCAAAACAATCAAAGATAATCACACACTCACAACACACATTGTGGAGTAAAACCCAACAGGCTATAAACTCCTCCATACATTTCCCCAAGGAGGAAAAGTAAAAGGTGAGAGATAGAGTCCTGTTGTCTCGTTTCGCCGGCCGCCGTGGCCGATCGGTTCTAGGCGCTACAGTCCGGAACCGCGCGACTGCTGCGGTCGCAGGTTCGAATCCTGCCTCAGGCATGGATGTGTGTGATGTCCTTAGGTTAGTTAGGTTTAAGTAGTTCTAAGTTGTAGGGGACTGATGACCTCCGATTTTAAGTCCCATAGTGCTCAGAGCCATATGAACCATTTTTTTTTTTTTTTCTCGTTTCACTGCAGCCTGTTTCCATCCGCCGCCACCGACCTGCCTTCATCGGTACGCTCTCGTCTTATTCTCGCTAATGTTGTGTTCCACGCGGTGCTGAGTTGGAACCCGCTATCCCAGTTGACCGCCCGCATCTCGTGGTCGTGCGGTAGCGTTCTCGCTTCCCACGCCCGGGTTCCCGGGTTCGATTCCCGGCGGGGGTCAGGGATTTTCTCTGCCTCGTGATGGCTGGGTGTTGTGTGCTGTCCTTAGGTTAGTTAGGTTTAAGTAGTTCTAAGTTCTAGGGGACTTATGACCACAGCAGTTGAGTCCCATAGTGCTCAGAGCCATTTGAGCCATTTTTCCCAGTTGACCAGGTTACCACTGACCCGTATCTCCACTGCCTCTTTAATAACAGAGTCCCTGAAACATTTAGCTGTACACAGTCTCTTGGTTTGTTCAAAACGAAAAGTGTGTTCTTCACCAAGGTTGTGCTCCGCTACTGCGGATTTTTCCTTTTTTCCGAGGCGAATGTTTCTCCCATATTCAGAGATCAGTTGTGTGATGCACAGTATATCTATGCGATATATTGTTTTCCACATTCACAAGAAATGCTGAGAACACCCAGTGTTCTTAGACCCAACTTGTCAAAATGGTTCAAATATCTCTGAGCACTATGGAACTTAACATCTGAGGTCATCAGTCCCCTAGAACTTAGAACTACTTAAACCTAACTAACCTAAGGACATCACACACGTCCATGCCCGAGGCAGTATTCGAACCTGCGACCGTAGCAGTCTCGCGGTTCCGGACTGAAGCGCCTAGAACCGCTCGGCCACATCGGCCGGCTCCCAACTTGTTCTTCAATGAGCCCATCATTTTCCTGATTTTTTCTGGAGGACGGAAGTTGGTTTTTATAATGTTCTTCTCCAGTATCCTGGCAATCTTTGTCGTGGGGTGCCCCGCGTACGAAAGAAACGCCAGACCTTTGTTGTTCTCTTCTTCCTGAAGGTCCTACTTCTTCTTCTTGCTCATCTTGAGAGCGCGTCTAATCTGCGTTTCGGTGTAGCCATTCTACATCTGCATGAGTACTCTGCAAATTACATTTAAGTGCCTGGCAGAGGGTTCATCGGACCACCTTCACAATTCTCTATTATTCCAATCTCGTTAGCGCGCGGAAAGAATGAACACCTATATCTTTCCGTACGAGCTCTAGTTTCCTTTCTTTTATCGTGGTGATCGTTCCTCCCTATGTAGGTCGGTGTCAACAAAATATTTTCGCATTCGGAGGTGAAAGTTGGTGATTGGAATTTCGTGAAAAGATTCTGTCGCAACGAAAACGCCTTTCTCTTAATGATTTCCAGCCCAAATTCTGTATAATTTCTGTGACACTCTCTCCCATATTTCGCGACAGTACAAACGTGCTGCCTTACTTTGAACTTTTTCGATGTACTCCGTCAGTCCTATCTGGTAAGGATCCCACACCGCGCAGCAGTATTCTAAAAGAGGACGGACAAGCGTAATGTAGGCAGTCTCCTTAGTAGGTCTGTTACATTTTCTAAGTGTCCTGCCAATAAAACGCAGTCTTTGGTTAGCCTTCCCCACAACATTTTTGTGTGTTCCTTTCAACTTAAGTTGTTCGTAATTGTAATACCTAGGTATTTAGTTGAATTTACGGCTTTTAGATTAGAGTGATTTATCGTGTAACCGAAGTTTAACGAATTCATTTTAACACTAATATGGATGACCTCACACTTTTCGTTATTTAGAGTCAACTGCCACTTTTCACACCATTCACATATTTTTTCTAAATCGTTTTGCAGTTTTTTTTTATCTTCTGAGGACTTTATTAGTCGATAAACGACAGCGTCATCTGCAAACAACCGAAGACGGCTGCTCACATTGTGTCCCAAATCGTTTGTATAGATAAAGAACAGCAAAGGGCCCATAACACTACCTTGGGGAACGCCTGAAATCATTTCTTTTTTACTCGATGACTTTCCGTCAATTACTACGAACTTTGACATCTCTGACAGGTAACCGCAAATCCAGTCTCATAATTGAGATGATATTCCATAAGCACTCAATTTCACTAGGTGCCGCTTGTGTGGTACAGTGTCTAAAGCCTTCCGGAAATCGAGGAATACAGAATCAATCTGAAATCCCTTGCCAATAGCACTCAGCACTTAATGAGAATAATGAGCTAGTAGCGTTTCAAAGGAACGATGTTTTCCAAACCCATGTTGACTGTGTGTCAATAGATCGTTTCCTTCGGGGAAATTCATAATGTTCGAACGTAATATATGTTCTAAAATCCTGCTGCATATCGACGTTAACGATATGGGCATGTAATTTAGCGGATTTCTCCTACTATCTTTCTTGAATGTTGGTGTGACCTGTGAATTCTTCTGAAAGGTTTCCTTGAGGTGTTGAATCTCAGTAGATAACTGTCCTGCTGTTTTGCTGTGATAATTTAACTTTCCAAGATTCATAAATATAGTTTTTATGGGCCCTCTAGCAAATGCACGCCTCTTTGTAGCTTAAACACCAGCTTTACGATACAATCAGTAGTTTTATAACTCAGAACTTGAATCAACAACATTTGAAGTGCTATACTCTGTAACGATATTTTGTGTAATGTTCTTTGTCACTTTCCTTCCATTTCATATTCTAATTATTGTAAGTTAATAGAATTTTAGATGAGATGTAGTACTGAAGCCATCGTTCATAGTTGTGTGGGTCATGTCACGCCCACATTTTGGTCTTTCATTTTCAGTCTACTGACAGATCTTTATGTAGTGCAACATCGATTGCATGTCATACGCCAAGTCAGTACCGAGTACCACTAATGGCTCCATAAATCGCAGATGAGTTTAGCCCCTATTGCAGACAGCGATTGCCTTCCTTTGATTTCCGGTGAGCGACTTCTAACGGAATATCCAACGACGAGGTGTCTCTAAATAGCCACGACCGCATAATTCTTCCCCTCGTTCGTGTACGGCTACCAAAGAACGTCTCTAGTGAAAGATTAATTTCACGGTGTAATTCTGGTACGGATTTTGTACCAGAATAACAAGCATAGCCCCAGTGGAAGTCTTCAGGTCTCAAAAACTACGGTAACTGAGGAGGAATGCGTGTGAATGGAACATATCTCGACAACATTCGTTTTTGTGATGACATTGTGTAATTTGTCATAGTGCAGATAACGTACAACAACTAATAAAAGAGATAAAAAGGCGACGTTTGTAAGTAGGCTTGGAACTCATAACAATGTAGTCCATAATAATATAATTAACAAAGCGTAAAATTGACTGTACAAATAAAGAATTAAGTTATAGACTCCTCTGATGAGTTTGAGCACGTAGGGAATTGGTGGACGGATGAATAGAGATATAAATAAACACAAGTGTAAAATGTGACCCGGATTTTTTTATAAACTAATTTTCTGTTGTGTCTGAAACTTAACATTAAGTACGTGTTGATTGTTTATTTATGGCGATGAGCAATGAAGATTCCTTGTGGAAACTAATCAAAAACTGAGGTTGATTAAGTAATCGTGGAGAGATATATGTTGACAATACCACGACAGATATTGTTGTTGTTGTTGTGGTTTTCAGTCCTGAGACTGGTTTGATGCAGCTCTTCATGCTACTCTATCGTGTGCAAGCTTCTTCATCTCCCAGTACCTACTGCAACCTACATCCTTCTGAACCAACTTAGTGTATTCATCTTTTGGTCTCCCTCTACGATTTTTACCCTTCACGTTGCCCTCCAATACTAAATTGGTGATTCCTTGATGCCTCAGAACATATCCTATCAACCGATCCCTTCTTCTAGTCAAGTTGTGCCACAAACTCCTCTTCTCCCCAATTCAATTCAATACCTCCTCCTTACTTATGTGATCTACCCATCTAATCTTCAGCATTCTTCTGTAGCAACAGATTTCGAAAGCTTCTATTCTCTTCTTGTGCAAACTATTTATCGTCCATGTTTCACTTCCATACATGGCTACACTCCATACAACTACTTTCAGAAACTACTTCCTGACGCTTAAATCTATGCTGGATATTAACAAATTTCTTTTCTTCAGAAATGCTTTCCTTGCCATTTCCAGTCTACATTTTATATCCTCTCTACTTCGATCATCATGTTATTTTGCTCCCCAAATGGCAAAACTCCTATACTGCTTTAAGTGTCTCATTTCCTAATCTAATTCCCTCAGCATTACCCGACTTAATTCGACAACATTCCATTATCCTCGTTTTGCTTTTGTTGATGTTCGTCTTAGATGCTCCTTTCAAGACACTGTCCATACCGTTCAACTGCTCTTCCAATTCCTTTGCTGTCTCCGACACAATTACAATGTCATCGGCGAACCTCAAAGTTTTTATTTCTTATCCATGGATTTTAATACCTACTCCGAAATTTTCTTTTGTTTCCTTTACTTCTTGCTCAAAATACAGATTGCATAACATCGGGGAGAGGTTACAACCCTGTCTCATTCCCTTCCCAACCACTGCTTCCCTTTCATGTCCCTCGACTGCCATCTGGTTTCTGTACAAATTGTAAGTAGCCTTTCGCTCCCTGTATTTTACCCCTGCCACCTTCAGAATTTGAAAGAGAGTATTCCAGTTAACATTGTCAAAAGCTTTCTCTAAGTCTACAAATGCTAGGAACACAACAGATATAAAACTATGCAAATTGATCAACGAGAAAACAAGACTGAAAGATGTAAATACGGATGCAGTTAAAATGAAACACAAGTGGGTAGAACGTGTAGCTTCGATAAATAACGTTGTTTGCTAGATTCGAATAGCTATCAAACGATCGAGTACAACTCTAGTGTGAACTATGTTAACTGTTTTTGGAGAATTTCAGGGGACATACATGATATTCCTAATCATCAATGACATAAATTTAAATGTTTTCGATTCACCTAATTACTAAGGAATTACAAAAACTTTAACCGAAACCATCAGTACAGGAAATGTTATGAGGAAGCTACCTCAAAGACAGTGTTTTATTGGCAGAAAGGAAGACGATGTATCAGATATATTAAAGAGAGTGCCTATACTGTGAGTGTCTATCCTCTTCTAAAGTACTGTTGCGAGATATGGAATCATTACGGGATAGCACTGACGGAGGACATCGAGAAAGTTCAAAGAAGGGCAGTTCATTTTGTATTATCACCAAATAGGGGAAGAATGTCACGGATGTGTAAGCGAGTTGATGTGGCAATGATTAAAAAAAGGCATTTTTGTTTCGGTGAATTGTTTCCACGACACGAAATTACCACAACCAACTTTCTCCTCCGAATGAGAAAATATTTTGTTGACATAGGGAGAAAAGACCATCGGGTAAAATAAGAGAAATCATAGCTCACACGCGTTGAGATGTTCATTTCTTCCTACGTGCTGTTCAAGAGTGGAACGGTAGAAAAGTAGCTTGCATGCGATTTTTATGAAAGCTGTGCCATACATTTAAAGTGTGAATTGCAGAATAATTATGCAGATGTCTATGTTTTTAGATTTTAGATTAGGTTAAATTGGTTTTTCGTTCCATAGATCCGTACTGAGGAGATCCTCATGGATGTAGAACATGTCAATTTTTTTGAAGCTGAAATAACAATACTAATGGTATGAATATATGCAATACATCATTTGCTTCTATTAAAAAATTCGTCAATGGAGTAGAAGGAGTTGGCCACTAGTAAGTCTTTCAGGCTCCTTTTAAACTGATCTTTATTTGTAACTAAATTTTTTTTGTTTCCTGGCAAATTATTGAAGATGAGTTTTCCTGAGTAGTGGACCCCTTTTTGAACTAAAGTAAGTGCTTTTAAGTCCTTGTGCAGATCATTTTTGTTCCTGGTATTGTATGTATGAACTGAGCTGTTTGTTGGAAAAAGAGATATATTATTTAGGACAAATTTCATTAAGGAGTAAATATACTGAGAGGCAGTAGTTAGTATACCCAGTTCTTCGGACAGGTTTTTACAGGACGTCCGTGAATTTACTCCACAAATAATACGTATTACACGCTTTTGGACTCTGAAAACTTTTGTTTGAATTGAAGAGTTACCCCAAAATATTATACCAATGACATTACGGAATGAAAGTAGGCAAAGTATGCAAGGTTTTTCATTTTTATGTTGCCTATGTATGCTAACACTCGAATTGCAAATACAGATTTGTTAAGGCGTTTCTGCAGTTCTGTGGTGTGCTCCTCCCAACTGAATTTATTATCAAGTTGTAATCCCAGGAATTTAACTTGTTCTATCTGCTCTTCTTGATACTTTATGCATATGCTGGGTGGAAACCTCTTACAGGTTCTGAATTGCATATAGTGAGGCTTTTCGAAGTTTAATGTCAGTGGGTTGGCTTTAAACCATTTATTAATATCCATGAAAATATCATTAGCAGTTCTTTCTAGAACTACACTCGACATACTATTTATTGCAATACTTGTGTCATCAGCTAATAAAACGAACTCTGCTTCTGGCAGTGTAACTGATGAGAGATCATTAATGAACATAAGAAAAAGCAATGGCACTAAGATGGATCCTTGTGGGACACCACATGTAATTTCTTCCCATTCTGATGACTGATGACTTAATTCACTAGTACCTTGCACTGACACCCTTTGTTTCCTGTTATCGAGGTATGACTTGAACCATATTCAATGTTCAATCTCAAGATAGCCAGATGTCTGTGATGAATACTTAGAGTAGTTTTGGACATTATATTTCTAATCATTCACATATGTTGAGTTCATAAATAAGTTCTTGACTGAAGAAGGTAACACCAACAAAGTGATTCATCACAGCAGCATTGGTGGGTAAACATGACTTGCAACAAATACAAGTTATTTGCCACCATCTGCTAAAAATATTCTACCGTCAAAAAATAAGCGTTCATCATGTTAATTAAGTTCACTCTCGCACTGTGCGATATCCAGGGGGAATCAGTTTGGACATGGGAGCTCAGCCACAACCTCAATTATGATCCTTCCGCGGTAACCCGAGAACATATACAATGCCCCAGGTCCGCTTCCCTCCGCATGCATCATTACCGCATTTCTGCGGCCCTATCAGTTTCCATCGCTCATTCTGTCAGTCACCGACGCCGGTGTGGCTAATATGAAATATATGATACGTCTCTATTCCGGATGGTAGAATTTAATGTTTTCCACCTTACCATCACTAATTGCTGGAGCTTCCGTTACTAGCACTCATTAAGAGTTAAAATGGATGATTTTTATTGATATCTTCATTCCAGAATTCGAATACTGCATCAGGTATAATAACATGATGCCGTACTGTAATTACATGATAATATTTTTTTATATAATTTTTATTTTATAAATCTACACTGAAGAGCCAAAGAAACTGGTACAGACATGCGTATTCAAATACGACACTGCTGTCCGCAACGCTTTTGTAAGACAACAAGTGTCTGGCGCAGTTGTTAGAGCGGTTACTGCTACTACAATGGGAGGTTATCAAGATGTGAGTTTGAACGTGGTGTTATAGTCGGAGCACCAGCGATGCGACACAGCATCTCCAAGGTAGCGATGAAGTGGGGATTATCCCGTACGAGAATCAAGAGTGTACCGTGAATATCAGGAATCCAGTTAAACCACAAATTTGGGACATCGCTGCGGCCGGAAAAAGATCGTGTAAGAACGGGACCAACCACGACTGAAGAGAATCTTTCAAAGTAGCAGAAGTGCAACCGTTCCGTAAATTACTGCAGATTTCAATGCTGGGCCATCAACAAGTGTCAGCGTGCAAACCACTCAACGATACACCATCAATATCCGCTTTCGGAGCCAGAGGCCCGCTCGTGTACCCTTGATTATTGCACGGCACAAAACCTTACGCCTCGCCTGGGCCAGTCAACACCGAAATTGAACTGTTGATGTCGGGAAACATGTTGCCTCGTCAGACGAGTCTCGTTTCCAATTGTTTCGAGCGTATGGACGTGTACGGGCATGAAGACCTCAGGAATCCAAGGACCCTGCATGTCAGCAGGAGAATGTTCAAGCTGGTGGAGGCTCTGTAACGGTGTGAAGTGTGTGCAGTTGGACTGAGATGGGACCCCCTACTACGTCTAGATAAGAATCTGACAGGTGACACGTACGTAAGCATCCTGCATGCATGTATGTCCATTGTGCATTCCGACGGACTTGGGCAATGCCACAGGACAGTGCGACATCCCACACGTCCAGAATTGCTGCAGAGTGGGTCCAAGAACACACTTCTGAGTTTAAATACTTCCGCTGGCCACCAGACTCCCCAGACATGAACATTATTTAGCGTATACGGGATGCCTTGAAACGTACTGTTCAGAAGAGATCTCCACCCCGTCCTACTCTTTCGAATTTATGGACAGTCCTTCAGGATTCATGGTGTCAATTCCCCCGAGTACTACTTCCAACATTAGTCGAGTCCGTGCCAAGTGGTGTTGCAGCACATCTGCGTACTCTCGGGGTCCCTACACGGTATTAGCCCAATGTACGAGTTTCTTTGGCTCTTAAGTGTAATTAACACGGCTACAGATATTACCAAACTGGATTGGAAAACTTCAAACAAAACATAATATTTGTCTACTTTTTTTTATGAAAGGGCTTACAAATGGTTCAAATGGCCCTGAGCACTAAGAGACTTAATACACTCCTGGAAATGGAAAAAAGAACACATTGACACCGGTGTGTCAGACCCACCATACTTGCTCCGGACACTGCGAGAGGGCTGTACAAGCAATGATCACACGCACGGCACAGCGGACACACCAGGAACCGCGGTGTTGGCCGTCGAATGGCGCTAGCTGCGCAGCATTTGTGCACCGCCGCCGTCAGTGTCAGCCAGTTTGCCGTGGCATACGGAGCTCCATCGCAGTCTTTAACACTGGTAGCATGCCGCGACAGCGTGGACGTGAACCGTATGTGCAGTTGACGGACTTTGAGCGAGGGCGTATAGTGGGCATGCGGGAGGCAGGGTGGACGTACCGCCGAATTGCTCAACACGTGGGGCGTGAGGTCTCCACAGTACATCGATGTTGTCGCCAGTGGTCGGCGGAAGGTGCACGTGCCCGTCGACCTGGGACCGGACCGCAGCGACGCACGGATGCACGCCAAGACCGTAGGATCCTACGCAGTGCCGTAGGGGACCGCACCGCCACTTCCCAGCAAATTAGGGACACTGTTGCTCCTGGGGTATCGGCGAGGACCATTCGCAACCGTCTCCATGAAGCTGGGCTACGGTCCCGCACACCGTTAGGCCGTCTTCCGCTCACGCCCCAACATCGTGCAGCCCGCCTCCAGTTGTGTCGCGACAGGCGTGAATGGAGGGACGAATGGAGACGTGTCGTCTTCAGCGATGAGAGTCGCTTCTGCCTTGGTGCCAATGATGGTCGTATGCGTGTTTGGCGCCGTGCAGGTGAGCGCCACAATCAGGACTGCATACGACCGAGGCACACAGGGCCAACACCCGGCATCATGGTGTGGGGAGCGATCTCCTACACTGGCCGTACACCACTGGTGATCGTCGAGGGGACACTGAATAGTGCACGGTACATCCAAACCGTCATCGAACCCATCGTTCTACCATTCCTAGACCGGCAAGGGAACTTGCTGTTCCAACAGGACAATGCACGTCCGCATGTATCCCGTGCCACCCAACGTGCTCTAGAAGGTGTAAGTCAACTACCCTGGCCAGCAAGATCTCCGGATCTGTCCCCCATTGAGCATGTTTGGGACTGGATGAAGCGTCGTCTCACGCGGTCTGCACGTCCAGCACGAACGCTGGTCCAACTGAGGCGCCAGGTGGAAATGGCATGGCAAGCCGTTCCACAGGACTACATCCAGCATCTCTACGATCGTCTCCATGGAAGAATAGCAGCCTGCATTGCTGCGAAAGGTGGATATACACTGTACTAGTGCCGACATTGTGCATGCTCTGTTGCCTGTGTCTATGTGCCTGTGGTTCTGTCGGTGTGATCATGTGATGTATCTGACCCCAGGAATGTGTCAATAAAGTTTCCCCTTCCTGGGACAATGAATTCACGGTGTTCTTATTTCAATTTCCAGGAGTGTATTTGCGTGACAGGGTGGGCAGCAATCTGCAGTTGTTTGCTGATGATGCCCTCGTGTACGGTAAGGTGTCGAAGTTGTGTGGCTGTAGGAAGATACAAGATGACTTAGACAAAACTTCTAGTTGACATAACGAATGGTAGCTAGCTCTAAATGTGAAAAAAATGTACGTTAATGCGAATGAGTAGGAAGAACAAACTTGTTATGTTTGGATATTGTATTCTTAGTGTCCTCTTTGACACAGTCAAGTAGTTAAAATATTTGGACGTAAAGATACAAAGTGATATGAGATGGTACGACCATGTGAGAACTGGGCATGGTCGGTTTATTGGGAGAATTTTAGGAAACAGTGGTTCACCTATAAAGGGGACCTCATATAGGACGATGGTGCCTGAGTATTGCCTGTGTGTTTGGGATCCATACGAGATCGTATTGAAGGAACACATCGAAGCAATTCGTAGAAGGGTTGCTAGATTTCTTACCGGTAGGTTTGAACTACACGTAAGTGCTACAGAGACGGTTCGGGAACTCAATTGGGAATCCCTGAAGGGAAGACGACGTTCTTTTCGAGAAACACTGTTGATAAAATTTAGAGAACCGGAATTTGAAGCTAACTCCCGATCGATTCTACTGCTGCCGACGTATATTGAGCGTAAGAACCACGAAGATAAGGTACAAGAAATTAGGGCTCAAATGAAGGCATGTAGACAGTCGTTTTTCCCGCGCTCTATTTGTCAGTGGACCTGGAAAGGAAATGACAAATAGTGGTACAGTGTACCCTCCACCACGGACCGTACGTTGCCTTGACGATTACCTACGTGCATGTAGGTGTAGAATAACTAACCCACGCTGAAAGTCACTGATCGCTCCCCACCAACCAATTCTGCTGTTAATGTTTTTCTCCTAAGAACACAATGCTCCCAATCTTGTTTTATACCAGCGGGGTACATCTAATGGTCAGTTCCGCATTACATAGGGGTGTCCGGATCCTTTCGATCACATAGTGCAGAAAACAGTTATATCCTCACTATCCCCCCCAATTTAATACACATTTGCCTTCACACAATAAATACTGTATTTGCGTTTGTTGTATCTCATCGCAATTCAGTTGTCATTATATACTTACTGCAAGACTCTTGAGAAAGAGCGACTCATGAAACAAGGATAACCACTTTAAGAATTCCGTCCTACTCGTTACCCAGTGTAATTCCATTGAGACATACGAAAAAGGAGAGGAGAAAGACCAAGTTAAAGCACTCCGCATTCCTCACTAAATGATGTAGTCCAACGCGAAGGAGCAGCATAAATTTGTAACAAACTCTAACTTGAAACGGTTTGGAAAGTGCGTTGTGCATCACGGAAAAGCTTGCATGTAATACCCCGAGAAACTACTTTTCGACAAGAAAATTACTGCCCCAAGCTACAAAAGAGTCATAAAACAACGGCCAACTTGTTTACGTGTCGTTAGCATCGAAGGAAAGGCCAACATATTTTCGTAATGTAGCTAAAGCAGAGAAAAGGAAATGAACACTGTGTTTTCAAACTGATCTACGCTGAGTGCTCCTCCAGAAAGATAGTTCTCAGTTATGTAAAATCAGTGACACATTCGTTCCGCAGGTCTGACTCGAAATAACTGAACAGTAATGAATTTAAAAATGGACTAGAAGAATAAATCTCAAAAAAAAAAAAAAAACCGGTCAACTTAGTTGACTGATTTTAATTAAACTTTTCCCATTGTAAGGACGCAGTGTAAAATCTTAAAATAGCCAAATAGCCACGCAAAAATACAAACCACCAAATATTTCGTTGCCGTTGTGAGCAGTCTATTTTTATATGGCCCGTAGATTCTTAAGTAGCATAAGGCTGCTCTAATTTTTCTCTTCAGCTACCAGGTATAACGTTGTGGCACATCTCTCAGTGTTCCAATATTGCTTCAAATTTACTTTTTGCTGACAGCTTAATTTTCGTCGTATTCTCAGTTTCCTTGCCACGTCAAACTGGAATGAAACGTTGCGTTTTCGTCTGTAAGCCTATCAAATGATGACACAAAGAATTTCAAAGCCCGCGGTCTCAGACGTCCAAGGTGTACGGTTTGCAGGAAAGCCCTGAAGTGTTCTGCTGACACCTGTCACTGATACTGGTTTCCCATCTATAGCCTAGCAAATATCTCACCAAATTAATGACCTTTATATTACGTGGTAACGAAGGCCACATCAAAATCTCTCTGATTTTCGATGAGTTAATCAAGCAAGTCAGATCTGGCCCAAATAAAATTATAGAAAGCCTGAAAGGGATTGTTTACGAAAATGGCTGTGGAAGATACGTTGAAACTGCTAACAGATCACCAGCATACTGAGATGCAGTGGTTTCTTCACACAACAACAGCCACTTACTTTTTCTGTCATACATTTGCTCCTTCACAAACTGTAGCTTGTTAGTAAAGCTTAAGTAATTACTATCATTTTTAAGTCGCTTATGCATTGATACATTGTGGATCAGATATTGTCCCATTTGACCTAAATATCCACACAGTCACTATCTTGAAGCTACTCGTGTGGCAAAGTATGTTCTATGACGTAGAGTAGCTGGTGCAAAGTGGAGCATCACTTAATAGCCACCTGTAGTTGCTGAAAGACACTTTACAGTTTTTCAGATATATTTCTGCACTGAGATCTCTTAACACGTAGAGCACGAAAGAAATGTGATATCTTTGAGACACAGTCTTTAAAATAACACGAAATCCGCGATAATCGTATAGGAAAAGTGACACAAACGTAGTTATTTCGCTCTGTTCGTGAAATAATCGTAGCCCGTAATCTCTTCCCGGTCACACATTCTCTAAAATTTCGTTCCTCTCGACACAGCATCGTTTTTTGCTCTTTCGTCTGGCGATTTTCTTTCAGCAGAAAGATGAACTGACATGCAGGGTGTTTGTCCAGGAAAGAAAGACGGAATAGCATCATATGTCGATTTGGGAGCTGTCCCACGAACTGTTAGCGTAGAAGCATCTGCTGTCCTCATTTTCTCTTGAGTAAATAAGTGTTTCTCGGCGAAGAGCTCAGCGCAACGCACAGAATTCTTTCCAAAGTTGACATTTGCGCGATGAATTACTCACAACTGCTTAGCGCGAATGTCTGCGTGTTTTGGAAATGAAATGTTGAAATATTTCTTCCCTTGTTCGTCCTGTCACTTACAGTATAACTTGGTACACAGAAAGAACGCCCCATATCGAACGCCTATAACAAGTACCAGTCCGATGCATCGTTTTCAACATCAAGTAAAGTCATTGTAGTCGCGATTAAGCAAAGACGTAATTGCATCTCCGTCGGTTTGTGGATTGTTTCCTAATATGAAGGCATGCAGATCTTGAAACAAATTCAACTCAAGAAAAGCTCAAATGCAGGCCGTGGTCCTCACACTGTCGCTAAAAGCTAACTGAACTCGCGAACCCCACAGCTCGGATCCCACTTCGTGACGTCACGCGGGCTACCTGTCTGTTGTCGGAGGCTCTATAACGCTTTGGCTACGGCTCACCACTATTATGTTAGTACACTGTGTGTTTCGAATAGACATGTTAGTAACACGACGCTACCGAATGTGGCCGGCAGAAGGTTTTGCGGCCACGGTGGAGATAGTATTTCAGCGGAATTGCGCCGCCGCGCACTGGCGAAGGGGATCGCAAATATCACGTTCTGCACGCCCGTCACGGCGTAATTAATGCATGTCCATATCGATCCTGATTAGTAATACGAGAAGTTAACAATAGCACCAACAATAACAATAACGGCGCGTGCGGCAGGGGTTCGCTCGGACCCCTCCGACTGTGCGGTAATTTCAACCGCGTAATTTCGGGTGTACCGTATCGATTGCACGCGGGGAGTCAAGCCCCGCCTGTGGCCGTCCGGCGTCGATCCGGGGACCGCTGCGAACGAGTGCCAGCCGGGACCTCTGTACCAGGGAAGTGGTTGGGCGGCGGGGGGGGGGGGGGGGGGATGGGCGGAACACACGCCAATCAAGTTGGCAGGCAGTCGTCATTACATTTTACGAGCGCGCAGCCTCTGTCCGACTCTCAATGCCATCCATCACCGCAGGCCGGCGCGTTTGTCGCGCTAAATGAAACTTACTATCCATCAGCTTTGTTCACCTGCGCAGGCCGGGTCTAATTAATGGCAGACAGGAATTGCGCGCCACGGACTTCCAATAGTACCGTGCCTGCGTTCCGCAATGCAAACGCGTACCCGGATTTTTTTTTTTTTGTGTGTGTGTTTTGTTTCTAGTGTGTGGCCGAGAGAGCAGAAGGTGGACGGTGGGGTTGCGTTTGTGGTCAACCGCGACAGCAGCGTATGCACGAAACTGTGTAGCTGAGTTGTGTTATGTGCTCGGAATAACGTGAAAGGCAGACAGCAAGCTTTTGTGAAAGCAGTGATTTAAAGCTGTGAGTATTTGTCGGCTATTCTTTGCTTGAACTGCTGAATCCGTAACGCACCGTTTTTTAACCACACAACGCACGCGTGATATCCTAGCTGGATTTTAATTCAGGTAACTGCTTTAAAGATTCGTTTGCAGATTGCATCGAAGTGTTCGGTAAAGTTAACCGTGAGAAACAGTGGCGCAGTTCGGAGGAAAGGCATCTGGCGATGCGCCTAATCCACCCTTTACGCCTTGTGGTATGGCTGATAATGTTTATGTAACCACAAAAATTATTGTTGAAATAAGTCTTCTTGTAGAAATAGTAAGCAGCTAATTAGTTGCAAAATAGAAGGTTCACTAAAACCCATTTATCATGGTTTCAACCTTTTATAAAAACGTCTTCTTCAGAAGGAAATAATGACAACTGAATTACAGAGCTACGGCTATATTTTAACGTACCTCTTCCACAACATGTAATCCGTTGTCAACGTTTCCTTCTGAAAAAAATTCTATATAAACACTAAAACCATGGTTAAGGGGTTTTAATAAAACTTCCATTTTACAGGTGATTGGCTGTTTACTGTTTGTATAAGAAGAATTCATCCTAAGTTGCTGCTCCAGCCACGTACAAAATTTTAAAAAGCTTAAATAAACACTGACGAAATCGGAGGGGGACTAGGAAGTCGCAGGGATTTCTGAAGATTAAGAACTGAATCAAATTTTTTAATAGATTACTGCGTCATAAGCACTAGATTTTTTCAGTTACTGCACTGGTTACGATGGCAAACACTTTATTCAGTATTGCAATTATCTGTGCTTTTAGTAAAAGCACCTTGAGGTGATTGCGTCTTTCTGAATGATGATACGAAATGGATGCTCCTCTAGTACAATAGAGGAAAGCTGGCTTAAGTGGCCAGCCTAATGAAAATACTGTTTTCTTCAATACATCTATATAAACTGTACTCGTTATAACTATAATACAATTGCATTATTATTCATATCTTCCTTTTTTTAATAGAAAAGCGAATCTTTAGAATTCAGTCAGTTTTGCCCGTTAGGTACGGCTAACTGACGAGAGGCACAGAAAATAAAATTAAGGCTCAAAAGAAGTGGAGTCTCGTTTTCTACGGTTTACCTTCGTATGTTTCTTCCTAAACTGTGTCACACAATCCTTGCCTGCCAGGTTTTTCTCTTTGTTGAACGGATGTGGTAGATTATTCCTCTCAGCAGTCAGAAATCCAAGTGGCGAAAATAAGTTGCTGATATGCAGTAAGATCACCATTCCATGTCAAACAGTAATATCTCAAATTGAAACCGCCTTGATGCAAAACACCTTGTTATTCGTTTATTTCTTTATTATCCCAAACTAGTTTCGGCGACAAATATCACCATCATCAGTGGGTTTTTAAACTAAAACATGCATAAATGGTATGGTTGTACAAACACAGTAAAACATTATTACATTTTTACAAATCGTCTTTTGAAATATAGTTTTATATAGATATTTTCATACTACCTTATATATTGTATGTTTATGGCATTTTTCTGTGCTCTTTCTTTCTGTTGCCGTCTTTTTAGTTAGCGAACATCATGTCATCTGCAACCATGTGAGCGACTGTTAGTAGCCCGCATCTCGTGGTCGTGCGGTAGCGTTCTCGCTTCACATGCCCGGGTTCCCGGGTTCGATTCCAGGCGGGGTCAGGGATTTTCTCTGCCTCGTGATGGCTGGGTGTTGTGTGCTGTCCTTAGGTTAGTTAGGTTTAAGTAGTTCTAAGTTCTAGGGGACTGATGACCATAGATGTTAAGTCCCATAGTGCTCAGAGCCATTTGAGCCATTTTGACTGTTAGTAAACAAATACTCAAAGGTGAACTTCGTATGTCAGCAGTATATACTTGGGGTTGTGGTAGTGTTGTGGAAACCAGTTATTTAGGTGTGTATTTAGCTTTTGCTTAGCTATTCGTGTACTCACGTTCGTTGGATGGTGTGTGGCTGCTTTTTACACAGAAAAACAAAACATTGCACTTTGTTTCCGATCCAGAATATTACGCCATCTTGCTGTTCGCGTTTGTCGCGAGAGGTGTATCGCAGGTGGCGAGAACGGCTATGAAAAACTGTAGCGCGAATTACGACGACTTCTGTTCATTATTTATGTCTCTGTGTGTGATGGCACTCGGTGTGTACAAGATGGGATGCGAATGTGGGATGCAATATATAGGACAGACGCAGCGTTGCATCTCACAACAGCGCCGCAGTGAACACATGAGGCATTTTGGGTCAGACCAACAAATCTGCTGTGGCGGAACATAGAATTGACGAGAAGTCGATTTCGAGGACACAGAGAAAATACGCAGTACAAACAGATTTTGGGACTCAGTAATGAAAGAGCCCATAGAAATACGGTTGCACGACAACCTAATCATCCGCGACAGTGGCTACCATCTCAGCATAGCCTGGAAGCCTGCAGTCAGGAAAATCAGAGAAGAACGTTCCGTTCCACCAAGGGCCACGGACGGAGCAGACAGAGACGGAAGCCGGGACACGAACCCCGCACACGTGTCCCCCCCCCCCTCCCCCACCACCACCACCACCGGAGGCGCATCGGGCGATTCCACGCACGCGTGATTTTCCGGCGGCGGGAAGCGGAGAGCGGTACAGCAGAGATATCAGCCCGCGACCGACTCCTTCGAGAAGCAGTTTCAAGAGGTAGAACCCTAGGATGAAGAGCATGAAGAGGTAGTCCGTCGCCAACTGGCCGTCTTCGTCAATGCTGAGGAGGACCCAGAAGACGAACCCATACTTTTCGCCTCCGAGGACATGGCAAAAATAATTAGGTCTCTCCCCACAAAAAAGGCACCAGGACACGACAGTGTCACCAATCAGTTAGTCAAAAATCTCCCACCCACGGCGATCTCACACCTCGCGAACGTTCCTCAACGAGATTACTCGATCCCGCGAGTTCCCAGTTTGCTGGAAACATGCGGAAGTGGTCGCGATACACAAACTAGGGAAAGACCCTCTATTCCCTCAGCACTACAGGCCGATTAGCCTCTTGCCAACTCTCAGCAAGATCTCTGAAAAAAAAAATGGTTCAAATGGCTCTGAGCACTATGGGACTTAACTTCTGAGGTCATCAGTCCCATAGAACTTACAACTACTTAAACCTAACTAATCTAAGGACATCACACACATCCATGCCCTAGGCAGGATTCGAACCTGCGACCGTAGCGGTTGCTCGGTTCCAGACTGTAGCACCTAGAACCGCTCGGCCACTCCGGCCAGCAAGATCTATGAGCGCCTCCTGCTAAAAACCATACAGGAACATATTACCAGAGAGCAAGTTCTGCCGGATTTCAAATTCGGGTTCCGGCAGAACCACTCTGCCCCACAACAGGTCATGAGAGTGGTTGAAGCAGCCACAGAGGGCTTCAACCACAGAGGCTACTGCGGGATAGTGCTAGTAGACGTAGCCAAAGCCTTTGTCTCAGTGTGGTATAGAGGGCTACTCTACAAGTTTTACACACAAGGGTTTCTCGGGAGCATAGTTAAGCTGATCAAAAGCTATCGCACAAATAGAACTTCCCCCCGTCAAAGTAGAAACTGCCGCCTCCACTAAAAGGCGTATTCGTGCTGGGGTGCCACAGGTCTCGGCCCTGGGGCACGTTTTGTACAGTCTGTACACTGCGAACACACCAACGGCCTCCCTGGTGCACACTGCACAGTACGCAGACGACACAGCCTTCTACACGAGAAATGTGAACAAGGACCTGGTCATCCGTAAGCTACAAAGGGTTTTAGATGACACAGAAACTTGGGCCCGTCGCTGGCGTATCACCATCAACTCTAAAAAGACGCAGGCTATGCTGATTACCCGCAGGCTAGGAAGGCGCGAACCTCCTCAACGTCCCCCCCCCCCCCCTCCACCTTCACCTAAACGGAACCCAACTCACCTGGCGCAGAACCCCCAAGTACCTTGGAGTAACCTTGGACTCTCGTCTTACGTGGAAACCCCACATAGACGAGGTCCACAGGAAGGTCTGCGTCAGAATGTCCATCCTGTACCCAATCCTGAACTCAACCAGCTCCCTTCTCTGCCCAGTAGGAGTAAATGTGCACCAGGCCCTGATCCGGCCAGTAATGGAATATGCGTGCCCTGTCTGGGGATACGCAGCAAAGCAGCACCTGGACAAACTCCAGAGGCTGCAAACCGCGCCCTCAGGAGGACATTGCATTTACCTCTTGGATTACCCACAGATGATTTGCACGCCGCAGCCGAAATCCCAATCGTGAGAGAGGGTTTCCAAGATCTGGCAAGGGCCTTCTATGAGGGTTCTTCAAGATCAGGAAACGCCCTCATCCACTCCCTAGGTCGGTATGACATGTCCCGGGACAAGCACAAGCGCCCCATGACGATCTTCGACGATTACGTCGAAGAGAAAATGCCAATATCCACTCCCTTATCCTGCTCCTTCCCATATAACACCAACCATCTCACCAAGCTCAGGCAAGTACCAGACACAAACAGAACAATCATCACATTTCAAAGACACAAAAAAAAACTACAGATTTAATCACACACACATGTACACAGGGGAGTAAAAGCCGAAAGGCTACAAACTCCTCCTCACACTTCCCCAAAGAGGGGAAAGTAACAGATGAGAGCAGCGATACCCCGACACTTCACCTGAAGATGATGGAGACGCATTCCACCGAAACGTTGCTACGAGACGACGACGCTACTCGGCTGACAACCCGTGAAGAGTTCATATATGAAATTCGACGAGAAAGCCTGCACTCACATATACCATCTCGATTTTTCCCGACATGAGTATCGAACCATTCTGTTGCTGGCTCCAGAAAGTCATGTTCGCCGTCGCTTGATGCGTATTACAGTGGGCAAGAGACGCAGCAGGTCGGCTGCTCTGGAGAGCCTTCACACCCCCTCGTACGCACAGAAAAGCCGGCCCGACCCGACCTCACGTTAGGTGTCCCTCGTCCAGCCCCAGATCACCCACACAAGGTCAGAAGAGCAAGCAACGTCCCAACGCCTGTTGAAATATCACCAATAAAAAACAGAGCCCCCAAATGGTTCAAATGGCTCTGAGTACTGTGGGACTTAACATCTATGGTCATCAGTCCCCTAGAACTTAGAACTACTTAAACCTAACTAACCTAAGGACATCACACAACACCCAGTCATCACGAGGCAGAGAAAATCCCTGACCCCGCCGGGAATCGAACCCGGGAACCCGGGCGTGGGAAGCGACAGAGCCCTCACTACCGATTTCATTTAGAGCAACGACCTTTCTCGGCCCGCACCAACTGAGAAACACAAATAAAATTATTTTGACTGAAACAACAAGTTGTTACCAGTCACTGTTTATTTATCTCCACGACGCGTTTCAAGGTCCAAACGTCCATCATCAGGTGGATTTACATTTGTTAATATGACATTTGCGTGTGCGTTGTGTTACGAAGTTTTGGAGAAACTTGCGGCACTGTCTGCTGTGGTCACTGGTTCCTTTCACTGTCGTAACACATCACAAGTATACTGTCATATTTTGTAAACAAATATGGCGTCGGAAACTATTGGGTGCATCGTAACATAACACACACACACACACACACACACACACACACACACAAATGTCATATTAACAAATGTACATCCACCTGATGATGGAGGTTTAAACCTTTGAAACGCGTCGTGGAGATAAATAAACCGTCACTGGTAACAGTAAACTTGTTGTTTCATTTAATGTCAATTACAGTCACGGTAAAGCCTAACCTACAAATGTTCACATTTAAAATAAAATGATATCAAATCAAAAACCATCATGATCATCATCATTTAAGACTGATTATGCCTTTCAGCGTTCAGTCTGTAGCATAGTCCCCCTTATAAAATTCCTCCATGATCCCCTATTCAGTGCTAACATTTGTGCCTCTTCTGATGTTAAGCCTATTACTTCAAAATCATTTTTAATCGAATCCATGTACCTTCTCCTTGGTCTACCCCGACTCCTCCTACCCTCTACTGCTGAAACCATGAGTCTCTTGCGTAACCTTGCTTCTCCCATGCGTGTAACATGACCCCACCATCTAAGCCTGTTCGCCCTGACTGCTACATCTACAGAGTCCATTCCCAGTTTTTCTTTGATTTCCTCATTGTGGACACCCTCCTGCCATTGTTCCCATCTACTAGTACCTGCGCCGGCCGGAGTGGCCGACCGGTTAAAGGCGCTACAGTCTGGAACCGCACGACCGCTACGGTCGCAGGTTCGAATCCTGCCTCGGGCATGGATGTGTGTGATGTCCTTAGGTTAGTTAGGTTTAAGTAGTTCTAAGTTCTAGGGGACTTATGACCACAGCAGTTGAGTCCCATAGTGCTCAGAGCCATTTGAACCAATTTTTTTACTAGTAGCTGCAATCATCCTAGCTACTTTCATATCCGTAACCTCAACCTTATTGATAAGGCAAATCAAAAAACGAAACTTCCTGGCAGATTAAAACTGTGTGCCCGACCGAGACTCGAACTCGGGACCTTTGCCTTTCGCGGGCAAGTGCTCTACCATCTGAGCCACCGAAGCACGACTCACGCCCGGTCCTCACAGATACTGGCAGAAGTGAAGCGGTGAGGACCGGGCGTGAGTCGTGCTTCGGTAGCTCAGATGGTAGAGCACTTGCCCGCGAAAGGCAAAGGTCCCGAGTTCGAGTCTCGGTCAGGCACACAGTTTTAATCTGCCAGGAAGTTTCATATCAGCGCACACTCCGCTGCAGAGTGAAAATCTCATTCTGCAAATCAAAAAAATTGAGAAAAATGAGACAGGCCACAAGAGGCTTGTAACTTCTTAGGAAAACACTTACGTCGCCATTCTCTAAGAGCACCAGGCACCAGGCTAGGAGGTGCAGACGTGGCAGAGTTTTCAGCGCAGCCGCGAAATGTCTCTAGGATATTAATCGCGCGATCCCACTCCTGCGCGGCGACAGCTCTTCGCCGAGATTAACAAAGTGGAAGCTCTAGAAAGCACTGTGCGGGCAGCTCTGCGGCGAATGATCAAAGGCGAGGCGGCGGCAGCGGCGGCGGCGGCGGCGGCGGCGGCGGCTACTGCGACTGAATGAGCGCGGCCCGGCGCGTCGCGGCCCGAGGTATTAAGAATGTCCTTTGAGTCCGCAGACAAGGAGCCCTGTGGGAGCGCGCGCCGGCCGACATCTATATCTGGCGGGATATTGGGCGCGACCTGCGCGGCCGTCCTTCCGCGGCCGCCTTTCACGTCCGGAGTCCACCCGGCTGACAGCGAGGCGGATATTAAGACACGCGCCTCTTTCCTTTCGCCGGCCATTCACCGTGGCGCGGCCAGCGAGCGCGGCTGCCGGACCATCCGACTCCTTCCGGGCGCGCTTTCATCTCTCGCGAGCAGCAGCTCCCAGCTCCACGTCGACTCTTTTTTCAGCGCTACAGGCAATTTCCTGCAGGCTCCCAGTCGGGCTGCCGGTGCCAAATCCGGACAATCGCTGACACTTTCTCGTATTTCATGCACTGGGAAGCTTCTATAGGTCTGGAAATAGAAATCGTCGTCGAGAACAAGGGCTTGTAACCTCCCCCTCACTTATCGACCTTAATGACAGTGAAAAATTAAACCGCGTGTACCTAATGGAAATTTGGGAAAAGCAATCGTCACCGAAGTTAATCTGTCGGTAAAGAGGAAGGAAAGGGTTACATCTAAATGAAAGGAACATTGCAAATGAAACTGGTGAAAATTAATTTTGAAAAGGGGTAAAGTTAATAAAGAAAGTAAATGTCCGGTCGTCACGTTATCAATTAATTGGCGCTAATTAGATATTTGAGACTTGGGGGAAATCACGGTCGCCAGTCCTAAGGACAATTACTATAGTAACTGAAAAAGAAAGGTTATTACACATACAATTAGCACTAGAAGCGTGGCAACTGAAGGTTGATACGTGTAGTGTGAAAACTGAAGGTTTGTCAGAAGTAATAAATTTCGCTACACTCTGACTTAATTTAGCAATAGAATTAATAAAACCGGAAAATCTAAAGTTAATTTAGTGACTGAAGTTAATAGTGAGCTTTCTTTCTGAAGCACATCGAAATTCAGTAAAATACGGTTAGTCTTGGACTACCTCAACAATCATTTCAAAAGCTACTTGAATCTACGCAATTTAGAAATAAGAGATTTAACTTTGAACTTGAATTAAATGATTCTGAACAATTAACAATAGTAAAATTTAGTACGTGCCAAGCTGAGCTGCAGTCACAGGTAAGCTAAAATACGGTAACAAAACTCGCACTCTTAATTTGTGCTTGTGTAATCTAAATATTGTAGCCAGCTATGAATACTTTAACTGGACTTTGAAATTAGAGCAGTGAAATGGAATGGTATTATTTTAATGCTGGCGTTTGTATTTCAACGACACTCGGGTTCATTTCGGAAAAGGAAGGGACCCTGCTTGGTAATGCAATTGGGACAATGAGCAACAAACGTTCATGCTAAGTTCCTGTAATTTTGTGATGCACAAATTTAAAAGTTTGAAAAGCTGAGGTCTGCCATACAGTTCTAAAACTTTACGTGCTTCCAGTCTTCCTTGTTGGTTGATTGAAGGTTTGAAGCCGTCGATCGAGGAGGTGGCGACAGTCACTCATTGTCGGCCGTCGCTGTTGCAGAAGCTGGATGTTGGCGCGCCTTCTTTTCGACACGGTCACGGGCTCTTGATGTGCGCCAGCTAATGCTTCCCGTCCGCGACACCATGTCAGAAACTATCATCGCAAGTCGAGCGCAATTACATGCTGCCAAACCCCGAAAGCGCGGCAACTCGCGGGAGCTTCACACAACACACCTGCTCCACTCGCTACTCCCGGCAGACTCCCCTCTGCCCGCGCTCCATGCGACAGAGTTAACACTACCAAAGATCCTAAACACTTTGGTTCTCCACACGACCTATCGATGTTTTCGTTCGATAGCATAGCTTTCCCTAGGCAAGACCCAGCGTAAAAATACAAATAATATTTACAAAAGAACCAATTATACATCGACATAAAGGCATAAATATATACATACAAACAGTAAAACAATTACAATATATAAAGAGACAGAAATGTCATATCTTGAGGTAACAAAACAAGGAAAAAAATTACAGTACAATAGATGGAAATAGGAGGATATGCATTTCCGGCGTTACAGGCTGTTCACCTACTACTTCCACTCAGCTATGTTTTTTGCTTCAGAGCCGTGCGGCGCTCCGATATGTATCGAGTCAGACGTGTGCGAAAGCGCGATTCAGTGTTTCGCTTATAGCTAAAAATCAACGGCCAGCTTAGCATCCCGCCAGGGAGTCATGCACTCGGTTTGCAGCGTTGACTTAACGCAGCCCCAGAAGAGCAGGGACACTTTCCGTTGTCAGTGCTTGTTGTGACCGTAGAAAATTTTAATTTTTATTCTTGCTTTCGTGACCATAACAAGAATCCAGGCTCCATAGGCAAACAGCAAGCCGACATTAAGAAATAGTCCACCGGGACGTAGGGACAAGATAAGCGGCGGAGGCTGCCAAGTATGACTAGTTGATCAAATAACTTAGTGTTTGACTTCCTGCCAGAGGAAGCAGCATGAATCAACCTTGCGCAATGGAAGACGCAAACACCAGGGCGATAATACAGCAAGAGAGAGTGTCAGTCACGTGCGGAAAAGACTTGTGTGGAAACAAATTAAGTTGTGTCCAGCTAGAAACGAAAGTGTCGTGTGGAACCAAAGGCATTCTTGTGCAAGCCGACTAATCAGAAATGGAAGGGTCGTCTGAAACGAGTTAACTCGTGTTCACCCAAGCACATGAGAAACGAAATAAAAGGCCAGGCAGTGGAATAGCTAGAGGCAGAGATTCATATGCACATTCAGAGCCAAAAAAAAAAAAAAATGGTTCAAATGGCTCTGAGCACTATGGGACTTAACATCTATGGTCATCAGTCCCCTAGAACTCAGAACTACTTAAACCTAACTAACCTAAGGGCAGCACACAACACCCATCCATCACGAGGCAGAGAAAATCCCTGACCCCGCCGGGAATCGAACCCGGGAACTCTGGCGTGGGAAGCGAGAACGCTACCGCACGACCACGAGATGCGGGCAATCAGAGCCAGTGCCGGCAGTTTGGAGATTCCGCAGCGAGACGCCAGCGGGGCCGAGTAGACCCATAGCAGCCGATACAGCTGATAAGGACTTCAAGTACGGGAAGACGGTGATAGACTCTGGTGGACACTCAGGAACTGCAGGTCAAGTAGGATTTTTAGAGTTTCATTGGAATAGTGTTGAACAGAGGCTGTTAGCCTTTCTCTCAGTTACTTAAAGAGATTTCAGCGCTAACCAAGAACAAGTGATTCCTTTGTACTTGTTTCTTGTATGTACCAGCAATTAGCTTTGAAGTAGCAAGTCCGAATAAATAGACTGAATCTTACTAAGGGGTTTATGGTCCAACACCTCACATACGTATATGCGAGAATACTAAGCAATCTTTTCAGCCTATTGCAGTTCTGTAACCTATTTTCAGGAATTTTACAGGGATATTACAAATGATTGAAGCGATTTCATAAATTCACTGTAGCTCCATTTATTGACATATGGTCACGACACACTACAGATACGTATAAAAACTCATAAAGTTTTGTTCGGCTGAAGCCGCACTTCAGGTTTCTGCTGTCAGAGCGCTCGAGAGCGCAGTGAGACAAAATGGCGACAGGAGCCGAGAAAGCGTATGTCGTGCTTGAAATGCACTCACATCAGTCAGTCATAACAGTGCAACGACACTTCAGGACGAAGTTGAAAAAAGATCCAACAACTGCTAACTCCATTCGGCGATGGTATGCGCAGTTTAAAGCTTCTGGATGCCTCTGTAAGGGGAAATCAACGGGTCGGCCTGCAGTGAGCGAAGAAACGGTTGAACGCGTGCGGGCAAGATTCACGCGTAGCCCGCGGAAAATTGGCTCATGCCACAACTGGAGACCGACAGCGCCGACTTCATCTGTCAACAGGATGGTGCTCCACCGCACTTCCATCATAATGTTCGGCATTTCTTAAACAGGAGATTGGAAAACCGATGGATCGGTCGTGGTGGAGATCACGATCAGCAATTCATGTCATGGCCTCCAAGCTCTCCCGACTTAACCCCATGCGATTTCTTTCTGTGGGGTTATGTGAAAGATTCAGTGTTTAAACCTCCTCTACCAAGAAACGTGCCAGAACTGCGAGCTCGCATCAACGATTCTTTCGAACTCGTTGATGGGGACATGCTGCGCCGAGTGTGGGGGGAACTTGATTATCGGCTTGATGTCTGCCGAATCACTAAAGGGGCACATATCGAACATTTGTGAATGCCTAAAACAATTTTTTGAGTTTTTGTATGTGTGTGCAAAGCATTTTGAAAATATCCCAAATAATAAAGTTATTGTAGAGCTGTGAAATCGCTTCAATCATTTGTAATAACCCTGTTTTTCCTTCAAACCAAGACATTCTCTCCCTCTCATCTCCGATATAAAGGTTATAACTAACCCATTGTCGTTAACGTCCCGATTGCGCTACGCAGTTCGCATTTACTTCATTCTGGTACAGTGAGGCTGTGCCGGGACGCGACGTGCTAACAGACAAGCAACGCTGCGTGAGAGAGCCGCACGAATCGATGTGGGACGTCCGACGAACGTATCCCTTAGGACGGGGTGGCGAAATTTGGCGTTAATGGGGAATGGCGGCAGACGACTGATGCGACTGCCTTTCCAAATATACTCTGCCTGTAAACTCAAGAGCGAGCAGCGCTTTAGGTGGGCGAAGTGGCCTTTCCAGGAAGAACGCTGCCACCGGCCTACAGGGGCACCCAAAATCAGTTGCCCGTTATCGGTCTAGCGGTGTAGATCGGCGTGCAGTGACATACGTCGTTTTTGTTCGTGGGATCTTAGTTGCCAGTGTGAGTGAGTTAACTCTGTATACTTATTAATGTACCGCGATATCCGTAAGTGATGGATAATCGTCTAGCATTGCAAGAAAATATGCAGAATACGAAGAAGTGGAGGTATTTGCGGAGTAACGAACGTTCGATCGTCTCTAATGTTATTATAGCGTGTATTAAAGAGGCGGCCCAGAAAGAACTGTTGGCTAACATTACCAGTCCCAATCAAAGGGCTGCAATTTACGCAAACGTCAGCTTCACCCAATAGGACACATAAATAAGGAACGGAAAAATAAGCCGCATGGTTTGCTGGAATCGCCACGAACGCAAACTAATAATTTTGGGAGGAAACCTATCGTTATAGACAGTTTCAAAATCACGTAAAAGCTTCGATGCTTATGGAACACTGAATCTGTGTCTCGGTCACTATTCACCTGATTATAAGACATATTGCGTAAAACGTGCGCAATAGATATTCTAGACACTGTTGAAATTTCCTTAGAAACATGTACGTCGATTCTAGACTTCTAAGCAAAAAGATTGACATTCGAGGTGCGTTCACATATTCACTTTATTTTTTGGTAAGAACATTATTTGTTAATCTACAGCGATTTGTCATCTTCAAAATATTCCTCAATACATACTGTACACTTATGCCAGTGCTTTTTCCAATTCCCGAAACACTTTAGGAGCTGTTTCTTCGGGACAGTTTATACGTCTCTTAACTGAGCATTTTTAATCTCATCCATGCTTGTAAAACCGCTGTCCTTTAAGGCCTGCTTTGAAATATTTATACGACTTGTCTGCCCTTGGTTTACTCATAACAGGCTCACCAAAAGCAATATTTACCATTTCTAAAAATTTCATACACTTTATTCCATTCTTATCACAAAATTTAATACAGATTCTCTTATTTATTTTTATACAAAACAAATAATCGTTGACGCTACCAAAACACATGTAACCTTTCTGACTGCTGACAACAGAGTAAATACCCAATGTGCATAACATTGTACACATACTTTTGAGGCATGTTTACAAAGACAGTGACAAAAAAGTAGTGCACATCGGACTAATACATCACACAAAATTATAAATTTCTGCTTACTTTTTAAACACTCTTGGTGTTAAGTTTCAATCCAGTCCTTCAAAGAATACTTCTACCTTTTAGTAGAAACACAAAATTAGAACAAGCCTTAAATTCTACAGACTGATTGCATTATATGGTGTTCGTTTTACGAATAGCTATAGAGGACCATACATTCACATGAACAGGCATTCGGTTCTATGTTTGTAGTAGAATTCTGACTTCCATTTTTATGTTAATAATATTTAGTCTATAATGTTGTGTTTCGGAAGAAGCTATCGTTCTTTGTATTCCTTATGGTCTTAATGCGTTTGTATAAAAATGAACGCAGCCGAGACGTATCTCTACATAGCATCGCCACAGATTTAAAGCGCGCGCCACGGCAGGGCCGGTACTCGCTGTGAAACAGCCTGTAGAAGCGCCTTGTGACGTAGCTGGGTTGACAGAGTGGGGACTCGCTCGCTCGCTCTTCAGTTTACCGACAGACTATAGCACTACACTAGCTGTAGCGCCTCTTTGAGACTCGCGACCATATCGATTGGACCTTATACGTCTGGAAAATCATGACCAGGTCAGATGATTCCCGATTTCAGTCGGTAAGAGCTGATGGTAGGGTTCGAGTGTGGCGCACACCCCACGAAGCCATGGACCCAAGTTGTCAACAAGGCATTGTGCAAGCTGGTGTCCGTCCATGATGGTGTGGGCTATGTTTACGTGGAATTGACTGAATCCTCTGGTTCAACTGAACCGATCATTGACTGTTAACGGTTATGTAAGGGTACTGGGTGACCATTTGGGGCCAAAAAACAATGGAATTTTTATGGATGACAATGCGCCATATCAGCAGACCACACAGTTCTTCGCAGTTGGATTCAAGAACATTCTGGGCAATTCGAGCGAATGGTTTTTGACCACACAGATCACCTGACACTAATCCCATCGATCCTTTACGGGACATAAACCCAGTTGTCACCAAGGCGCTCTGCAAGTGGGTGCTGGCTCCTTAATGGTGTGGGCTGTGTTTACATGGAATGGACTGGATCCTCTAGCGTCTAGCCCAACTCAGTCCATCCGCAGCCATTTATAGACGTCATATTCCCAGAGGTGGATTTTTCATGGATGACAATGCGCCATGTCACCAGGCCACAGTTGTTCATGACTGGTTTGAAGAGTATTCTGGACAATTCGACTGAATGATTTGGTTACCCAGATCGCCCGATATGAATCCCATCGAACATTTATGGGACATAATCTAGAGGTCAGTTCGCGCACTAAATCCTGCACCAGCAACACTTCCACAATTATGGATGACATGTCTCACTATTTCTGGAGAGGGCTTGCAACGACCTGAGTCCATGCCACGTCGGGTTGTTGCACTACCACCGGGCAAAAGGAGGTCCGACAGGGTATAAGGAGGTACCCCATGCCTCTTGCCACCTCCTTGTAAATCTAACCTACAATCATCTCTCTAGACAATTCCATTCCACACAGTAAAAGTGGATATTGAACGGGTAATCAGTACGTAACGGGAGATAAAAATACACTCCTGGAAATGGAAAAAAGAACACGTTGACACCGGTGTGTCAGACACACCATACTTGCTCCGGACACTGCGAGAGGGCTGTACAAGCAATGATCACACGCACGGCACAGCGGACACACCAGGAACCGCGGTGTTGGCCGTCGAATGGCGCTAGCTGCACAGCATTTGTGCACCGCCGCCGTCAGTGTCAGCCAGTTTGCCGTGGCATACGGAGCTCCATCGCAGTCTTTAACACTGGTAGCATGCCGCGACAGCGTGGACGTGAACCGTATGTGCAGTTGACGGACTTTGAGCGAGGGCGTATAGTGGGCATGCGGGAGGCCGGTTGGACGTACCGCCGAATTGCTCAACACGTGGGGCGTGAGGTCTCCACAGTACATCGATGTTGTCGCCAGTGGTCGGCGGAAGGTGCACGTGCCCGTCGACCTGGGACCGGACCGCAGCGACGCACGGATGCACACCAAGACCGTAGGATCCTACGCAGTGCCGTAGGGGACCGCACCGCCACTTCCCAGCAAATTAGGGACACTGTTGCTCCTGGGGTATCGGCGAGGACTATTCGCAATCGTCTCCATGAAGCTGGGCTACGGTCCCGCACACCGTTAGGCCGTCTTCCGCTCACGCCCCAACATCGTTCAGCCCGCCTCCAGTGGTGTCGCGACAGGCGTGAATGGAGGGACGAATGGAGACGTGTCGTCTTCAGCGATGAGAGTCGCTTCTGCCTTGGTGCCAATGATGGTCGTATGCGTGTTTGGCGCCGTGCAGGTGAGCGCCACAATCAGGACTGCATACGACCGAGGCACACAGGGCCAACACCCGGCATCATGGTGTGGGGAGCGATCTCCTACACTGGCCGTACACCACTGGTGATCGTCGAGGGGACACTGAATAGTGCACGGTACATCCAAACCGTCATCGAACCCATCGTTCTACCATTCCTAGACCGGCAAGGGAACTTGCTGTTCCAACAGGACAATGCACGTCCGCATGTATCCCGTGCCACCCAACGTGCTCTAGAAGGTGTAAGTCAACTACCCTGGCCAGCAAGATCTCCGGATCTGTCCCCCATTGAGCATGTTTGGGACTGGATGAAGCGTCGTCTCACGCGGTCTGCACGTCCAGCACGAACGCTGGTCCAACTGAGGCGCCAGGTGGAAATGGCATGGCAAGCCGTTCCACAGGACTACATCCAGCATCTCTACGATCGTCTCCATGGGAGAATAGCAGCCTGCATTGCTGCGAAAGGTGGATATACACTGTACTAGTGCCGACATTGTGCATGCTCTGTTGCCTGTGTCTATGTGCCTGTGGTTCTGTCAGTGTGATCATGTGATGTATCTGACCCCAGGAATGTGTCAATAAAGTTTCCCCTTCCTGGGACAATGAATTCACGGTGTTCTTATTTCAATTTCCAGGAGTGTATAATAGTCATGGGGTATTGGAATGCGGTTGTAGAAGAAATGGTTCCAGGGTGCAGGAGAATATGGGCTTGGTAGTAGGAATGGAAGGCAAGAAAGACGAACTGAGGGCCGCAGTAAATTTCAGCTTGCAATAGCGAATACGCTGTTCGAGAATTACAAGAGGAGGAGGTATACTTGGAAAAGACTGGGAGGTACGGGAAGATTTCAGTTAGATTACATCATGGTCAGGCAGAGATTCCGAAATCAGATATTGGACTGCAAGGCGTACCCAGAATGTACACTCAGCTCAAAATTTAGTAATGATGAAACGTAGGCTGACGTTTGAGAGACTAATCAGGAAGAATCGATGCGCCGAGAAGTGGGATGCGGAAGTACTAAGGAATGAAGAGATACAAGTACGCTTCAGTGTCTCTGAGGCTATAGATACTGCGATATAATCAACAGCTCTGTAGGCAGTTCAGTGAAAGAGGCAAGGAGATCTCTAAAAAGGGCCATTGAAACGTCCACTTTGAACAATTTATACAGGACTGTGCTTAAACTGACACACAATATTTTTTAGCGCAACGCAATCTGACTTTCAGAAATCCCTACAAAGCAATGGCCCTAACTAACATTAACCTGTACCTGTCACAAATCACTTACCTCACCAAAAATCTTCGTTACTCGAACTACTGCAATACAGCGAGCGCCACTACTGCCAGCTAAATAAAAGATTCAAACTACGGAAGTCACTAACTACTGATAGGGATAGTTAGCAAATGAAAGATTTTAATAGAGAACAAACAATGTATTTACCTTAATAGTCATAATATATATAGCAGTTCATAATATCCAATATAACAAATTTCAAAACTCCGCCATCTCTCTCCCCACATCCACCACTGCTGGCGGCTCACCTCCAACTGCGCAACGCTACGCGCTGTTCACATCCAGCTGCCGCTGCCCAACACTACAATGGCAGCCAACAATGCAAACTAGCCACAGACTGCACACAGCACAGCCAGTGATTTTCATATAGAGCGCTACGTAACGTTGCCATTAAGAAAACATAAACAGCCTACTTACATAAAGAAAACATAAACAGCCTACTTACACCATCACAGAAGTTGGAAAGAAAACCATAGGTATAGGGGAGGTTACTCTGAAGAAAGCAATCACTAGAGGGGTCCAGTAGTAGAATCAGAATGTAAAAGAGCTTTGAAAGAATTAAGATCATATAAAGTAGAAGGGATTGATAACATTCCATCGGAATTCCCATGAACACTGGGGTGGGGGGGGGGGGGAGGAGGTGTCAACAAAACGACTGCTCACGTACACGTTGCTGTGTAGAAAGTATGAGACTGGCGATGCACCATCAGACTTTCGGAAAACATCATCCTCACAATTACTAAGATTGCAAAAGCCGGCAAGTTCGAGAGTAACCGCACAATCAACTTAACAGCTCATGCTCTTTAGTTGCTGACGAAAATAATATACAGAACAATGCAAAAGAAACTTGAGGATATATTAGGTTGGCTTTAGGAAAGATAAGGGCACCAGAGAGGTAGTTCTGACGTTGCGGTTGATAATGGAACCAAGATTGAAGAAAAATCAAGACACATTCATAGAATTTGTTGATGTGGTAAAAGCGTTCGATTATGTAAAATGGTGTAAAATGTTTGAAATTCTACGAAAAATGAGTGTAAGCTACACGGAAAGACGGCTAATATACAGTAAGAACCGAGAGGGAGTAATGAGAGTGGAAGACCAAGAACGAAGTGCTCGGATTAAAAAGGGTGTAGCCCATCGATGCAGTCTTTCGCAACTACTGCTGAATATATACACTCCTGGAAATTGAAATAAGAACACCGTGAATTCATTGTCCCAGGAAGGGGAAACTTTATTGACTCATTCCTGGGGTCAGATACATCACATGATCACACTGACAGAACCACAGGCGCATAGACACAGGCAACAGAGCATGCACAATGTCGGCACTAGTACAGTGTATATCCACCTTTCGCAGCAATGCAGGCTGCTATTCTCCCATGGAGACGATCGTAGAGATGCTGGATGTAGTCCTGTGGAACGGCTTGCCATGCCATTTCCACCTGGCGCCTCAGTTGGACCAGCGTTCGTGCTGGACGTGCAGACCGCGTGAGACGACGCTTCATCCAGTCCCAAACATGCTCAATGGGGGACAGATCCGGAGATCTTGCTGGCCAGGGTAGTTGAGTTACACCTTCTAGGGCACGTTGGGTGGCACGGGATACATGCGGACGTGCATTGTCCTGTTGGAACAGCAAGTTCCCTTGCCGGTCTAGGAATGGTAGAACGATGGGTTCGATGACGGTTTGGATGTACCGTGCACTATTCAGTGTCCCCTCGACGATCACTAGTGGTGTACGGCCAGTGTAGGAGATCGCTCCCCACACCATGATGCCGGGTGTTGGCCCTGTGTGCCTCGGTCGTATGCAGTCCTGATTGTGGCGCTCACCTGCACGGCGCCAAACACGCATACGACCATCATTGGCACCAAGGCAGAAGCGACTCTCATCGCTGAAGACGACACGTCTCCATTCGTCCCTCCATTCACGCCTGTCGCGACACCACTGGAGGCGGGCTGCACGATGTTGGGGCGTGAGCGGAAGACGGCCTAACGGTGTGCGGGACCGTAGCCCAGCTTCATGGAGACGGTTGCGAATGGTCCTCGCCGATACCCCAGGAGCAACAGTGTCCCTAATTTGCTGGGAAGTGGCGGTGCGGTCCCCTACGGCACTGCGTAGGATCCTACGGTCTTGGCGTGCATCCGCGCGTCGCTGCGGTCCGGTCCCAGGTCGACGGGCACGTGCACCTTCCGCCGACCACTGGCGACAACATCGATGTACTGTGGAGACCTCACGCCCCACGTGTTGAGCAATTCGCCGGTACGTCCACCCGGTCTCCCGCATGCCCACTATACGCCCTCGCTCAAAGTCCGTCAACTGCACAAACGGTTCACGTCCACGCTGTCGCGGCATGCTACCAGTGTTAAAGACTGCGATGGAGCTCCGTATGCCACGGCAAACTGGCTGACACTGACGGCGGCGGTACACAAATGCTGCGCAGCTAGCGCCATTCGACGGCCAGTTCCTGGTGTGTCCGCTGTGCCGTGCGTGTGATCATTGCTTGTACAGCCCTCTCGCAGTGTCCGGAGCAAGTATGGTGGGTCTGACACACCTGTGTCAATGTGTTCTTTTTTCCATTTCCAGGAGTGTACATCGAAGAAGCAGTGAAGGAAACGCAAGAAACATTCAAGAGTGGGATTAAAATTCAAAATAAAAGGATATCAATTTAAAGATTCATCGATGACATTGCTATCCTCAGTGAAAGTGAAGAAGAACTGCGCCATTTTCTGAGTGGAATGAACAGTTTAATGAGTACAGAATATGTATTGAGAGTAAATCGAAGAAAGACGAGAGTAATGAGAAGTAGCAGAAATGAGAGCAGCGAGAAACTTAACTTCACGATTGCTGATCATGAAGTAGATGAAGTTAAAGAATTCTCCTGCCTAGGCAGCAAAAGTAACCTATGACGGACGGAACAAGGGCACCTAGAAACAGACTAGCAGAGGCAGAAAACGCATTCCTCGCCCAGAGAGGTTTACTGGAACCAAAAGTGGGCCGTAATTCGCGGAAGAAATTTCTGAGAATGTACGTTTTGAGCACAGCGTTTTACGGTAGTGGAACATGGACTGCGGGAAAACCGGAGCAAAAGAGAATCAAATCATTCGAGATGTGATGCGATAGAAGAATGTTGAAAATTAGGTGGACTGCTAAAGTAAGGAATGAAGAGGTTCTGCTCAGAATTGGCGTGGAGGACAAGAAGAAGAGATGGGGTGAGAGGACATCGATTAAGACATGAGGGTATATCTTACGTGGTACATTAGGGAGGTGTAGAGGGTAGGAACAGTATAAGAAGACGGAGATTGGAATTCATTCAGTAAATAATTGAGGACTTAGATTGTAAGTGCTATTATGATATGAAAAGTCTGGCAGAGGAGAAAAATTCTTGGAAGGCCACATTAAAGCAGAAGACTTGTGACCCGAAAGGAACGTTAATTTTTATTTGAAAATGGTAGTCTTTAAAAAAAGGACATAATTTTTAAGCGTAGTTGCAGGAGTTGGACTGGAAAATACACTACTGGCCTTTTTTTAAACATAGCTGCGCAACAGCAACGGTTCCACGTAATAAGACTAAAAACAGCGGACCAGTTGCAATGGATAAAGAAATCTTTACCTAGGTTTCGGCAGATTTAAATCTGTCTTCTTCAGAAGGCGGCAATTTTACATAAATATGGAATGATGTATCATCGCCGTTTTTAGAAATATCTGCATAGATCCATTAGTCCAAATTAAAATATAGCCCTGAAAATAGGGTTTGTCATGTAAATAAAAATTAGTACATGGATGTAGCAGAGCTGACAAACCCTATTTTCAGGGCTATATTTTAATTTGGACTAATGGATCTATGCAGATATTTCTAAAAACGACGATGATACATCATTCCATATTTATGTAAAATTGCCGCCTACTGAAGAAGACAGATTTAAATCTGCCGAAACCTAGGTAAAGATTTCTTTATCCATTGCAACTGGTCGGCTGTTTTTAGTCTTATTACACTACTGGCCATTAAAATTGCTACACCACGAAGATGACGTGCTACAGACGTGAAATTTAACCGACAGGCAGAAGATGCTGTGATATGCAAATGATTAGCTTTTCAGAGCATTCACACAAGGTTGGCGCCGGTGGGGTCACCTACAAAGTGCTGATATGAGGAAAGTTTCCAACCGATTTCTCATACACAAACAGCAGTTGACCGGCGTTGCCTAGTGAAACGTTGGTGTAATGACTCGTGTAAGGAGAAGAAATGCGTACCATCACGTTTCCAACTTTGATAAAGGTCGGATTGTAGCCTATCGCGATTGTGGTTTATCGTATCGCGACATTGCTGCTCGCGTTGGTCGAGATCCAATGACTGTTAGCAGAGTATGGAATCGGTGGGTTCAGGAGGGTAATACGAAACGCCGTGCTGGATCCCAACGGCCTCGTATCACTAGCAGTCGAGATGACAGGCATCTTATCTGCATGGCTGTAACGGATCGTGCAGCCACGTGTCGATCCCTGAGTCAATAGATGGGGAAGTTTGCAAAACAACAACTACCTGCATGGACAGTTCGATGACGTTTGCAATAGCATGGACTATCAGTTCGGAGACCACGGCTGCGGTTACCCTTGACGCTGCATCACAGAAAGGAGCGCCTGCGATGGTGTACTCAACGACGAACCTGGGTGCACGAATGGCAAAACGTCATTTTTTCGGATGAATCCAAGTTCTGGTTACAGCATCATGATGGTCGCGTCCGTGTTTGGCGACATCGCGGTGAACGCACATTGGAAGCGTGTATTCGTGATAGAGGCGTATCACCCGGCGTGATGGTTTGGGGTGCCATTGGTTACACGTCTCGGTCACCTCTTGTTCGCATTGACTGCACTTTGAACAGTGGACGTTACATTTCAGATGTGTTACGACCCGTGGTTTTACCCTTCATTTGATCCCTGCGAAACCCTACAATTCAGCAGGATAATGCACGACCGCATGTTGGAGGTTCTGTAAGGGCCTTTCTGGATACAGAAAATGTTCGACTTCTGCCCTGGCCAGCACATTCACCAGATCTGTCACCAATTGAAAACATCTGGTCAATGGTGGCCGAGCAACTGGCTCGTCACAATACGCCAGTCACTACTCTTGATGAACTGTGGTATCGTGTTGAAGCTGCATGGGCGGCTCTATCTGTACACGCCATCCAAGCTGTGTTTGACTCAATTCCCAGGCGTATCAAGGCCGTTATTACGGCCAGAGGTGGTTATTTGGGTACTGATTTCTCTGGCTCTATGCACCCAAATTGCGTGAAAACGTAATCACATGTCACTTATAGCATAATATATTTGTCCAATGAATACCCGTTTATCATCTGCATTTCTTCTTGGTGTAGCAATTTCAATGGCCAGTAGTGTATGTTCATTATAACTGGTCATATATACGTTTCGTGGAGATTGACTCGATCCACATTATTTCGATACAAAATTGTTCAAATGATCTGCGAAGTAATGAACTATCTTTTTTAGTTTCTTATATTTATAAATTTTTATTTAGAGTTTTGTAAACTCTGGACTCAGTTGTTCCGTGGCCAAGTAGTTGATTTCGTGCCATATCTGTCAGAAGCGCTATGTGACGAGAGCAGTACAGTGGGAGCTAGCGGTGCCTTAAAATCGGCCGGCTGGACCTCCCGAGTATCGGCTTCCCAGCCAGCGAGGCCCGCGGACGTCGGCTAACTGGACAGATACGGATAGGCGACTCCGCCCAGCCGCTCTGCGCAGTGATTCGTGTCAGCGGCGCCTCCCACGGGACTCGTCGTCCGGCGCTGCCGCCGGTCTCTTCAAACGACGGCCCGGCTCTTTCATTTCTGTTCGCTTCTCGTCATTTCCTCCAGCGCCGTATGCTCGGCCGCCAGCCGGTGCCATTTCTCTCTATCGCTTCACTTCCTCAGATCTAGCCCTGCTGGACAAACGCACTGGTTCTCAATCATCAAGCTTCTTCTTTTTCTTTCTTCTTTTATTCGTGTGTGTGTGTGTGTGTGTGTGTGTGTGTGTGTGTGTGTGTGTGTGTGTGTCGGTGTGTGTAAGCTAGGCTTCCGCGGCCGCTCTCACACTGCCAAGAAAAATATTCTGCGTGTACGACCGCATTGTCAAGAAGCATAATTATTCGCTGTTTCTGCAGCTGTTGAAAGGCATTCGTCAGAAAATGCTAACTGCAAGTCGTCAGTCTTGCTAGAGTTGCACATTCCTGCTGCCGCTTCACCGTGTTTTAAAGCTCATGTTTACCAGAACTTCTTGCATCGAAAGATCGTTCCTGTCATATCGCTAAATATTGACCATTCCTCCTGCCACACCCTGTATGTCGGAATAGCCTTCCACGCCCCCGCGCCCCCCCCCCCCACACACACACACACATTATATCTAACTTGTGAAAACAAGACAGCACCATGTTTGCAAAGGGACTATTAAACAAGAAATAAGAACTACAGTCACAGAGTTGAAGAAAATTCGTTTTCTTTTAACTTCACGGTGTTGCTCAGTGAAATATCGGGTATTTCAAAAGGAATATCGGGGTTTTGAGACATTGTAGCATTTGTGTGTATGTGAATCCCTAAGGGACCAAACTGCTGAGGTCATCGGTCCCTTTTTTTTTCCTTTATTGATTTTCGATTCCCCCCCCCCCCCCCCGCACCTGGGGAGGGGCGGGCTGACAGCAGCCTAATACGTCGCTCTACAGCCGAGAGAAAAGTTAAACAGTGGTGAGAGAACAAACAATATAAAAAGGCGATAAAACGGTGACTTTGTTAATAACAGTAAAATGGCGTAAAGTTGCGGAACTTAAAATCCAAAACCCGGCACTGACAATGCGAATGAAGACACACAGGAAGGAGACATACACAATTAAAAAGCATGGCGACAGTCTGGTTTCTGTTCGCACGAGATAAAAACACAACTGGCTACAATATAGTGGCTGTTCGCAACACTGACAGGGGGCGCACAACACTGAACACTCACCTAAAACAGCACTGCAGAGGCAACATGGTGGCAGATGGGGGGGGGGGGAAGACCGCACCGATGAAGGGGAAAAAGGGGGGGGAGAGGAAAGGAAAAAAAGGGTGGAGAAGATGGAGGCAGGAGAAATAGGAAAAAGGGGGGGGGGGGCTTGGCGGACGTGAGAAGGAGTGGGATCAGCAGTGGAGGGGAGAGCAAAAGGACTTAGGGGGGAGAAAGGAGGCAGAGAGGGCAGGTGGGGAAAAAACAGGATGGAAGGGGGAGGGAGAGGGAGCCCGGTAAAAGGACAGAGGAAGGGAGGGGCAGGTGAGGATCAGAGTTGATAGGAGGGATAAATGGAGAGAGAGGGGATCATCCGGGAGTGGGAGTCGACTGAAGCCACCTTGAGAAAGGGGACTAAAGGTGTAGAGGTGGAGGGTAGGGGGGGGGTGGACAACGGTGAAGGCGCGGTAGAGGCTGGGGATTGGAGAGGAGAGGAGCAACTATGGGATGAGGGGGACCAAGGCGGCAGGAGGTGTAGAGGACGTGGATATGTTCGGGAACAGGAGCAGATGGGGGAAAGGAATCAGGTCATAGTGGATCCGCGTGGGGGACGGGAAGCTTATATGGAAACTGAGGCAGAGTACATGCTGCTCGAGGATCTGGGGGGGGCTTATAGAATTTGGGGGGCAGTGGATATCCAGGCAGGACTAGCATAACAGAGTATGGGACGGATTAAGGATTTGTAGGTGTGGAGGATGGTAGAGGGGTTCAACCCGCATGTCCGGCTAGAGAGGAGTTTGAGGAGTCAGAGGCTGTGGCCTTTGGATTGGATAGAGTGGAGATGAGGGATCCAGATGAGGTGACGTCAGTGGTGAGAGGCATCGGTCCCTAGACTTACAAACTACATAAAGTAACTTACGCTAAGCATCGATGCCCAAGTGAGGACTTGAACCTGCAGCAGGAGCGGCCGCGCGATTTGTGACATGGCGCCACTAACCGCACGGCCACTCCGCACAGCTTGTAGCATTTATTACATTCAGCTTATAGTTATAAAAAATACATCAAATGGAAGAATATCTCGGACAGTGTTGTTTAGATAGCGTGCGTATGCGTATGCACTGTTTCCTTTGTCTTCTACATCTACATCTACATCCATACTCCGCAAGTCACCTGACGGTGTGTGGCGCAGGGTACCTTGAGTACCTCTATCGGTTCCCCCTTTATCCCAGTCTCGTATTGTTCGTGGAAACAAAGATTGTCGGTATGCCTCTGTGTGGGCTCTAATCTCTCTGATTTTATCCTCATGGTCTCTTCGCGAGATATACGTAGGAGGGAGCAATATACTGCTTGACTCCTCGGTGAAGGTACGTTCTCGAAACTTCAACAAAAGCCCGTACCGAGCTACTGAGCACCTCTCTTGCAGAGTCTTCCACGGGAGTTTATCTATCATATCCGTAACGCTTTCGCGATTACTAAATGATCCCGTAACGAAGCGCGCTGCTCTACGTTGGATCTTCTCTACCTCTTGTATCAACTCTATCTGGTACGGATCCCACACTGCTTTTTGCGATATCCTGGTGGTACGTTTATGCGTCTTCCTTTTTCGTTGAAGAAACTGTAACGGGTGTTTCTTATCTTGATGCACTAGAACTGTAGCTGTTTCCTCAACTGGAAAAAGGTTAGCTACAAAAAAAAAAAAAGGTTTCAAATGGCTCTGAGCACTATGGGACTCAACTGCTGTGGTCATAAGCCCCCTAGAACTTAGAACTACTTAAACCTAACTAACCTAAGGACATTACACACATCCATGCCCGAGGCAGGATTCGAACCTGCGACCGTAGCAGTTGTGCGGTTCCAGACTGTAGCGCCTTTAACCGCTCGGCCACTCCGGCCGGCGGTTAGCCACACACCTTCATTTCGCACGAAGGCGGTGCGTCACCTCACTGGCATAACTCAGTACGCGACTGGTTAAACAACGTTCTACCAGACCGCTGGATTGGCCGCAAGAGCTTGTCTCTCCTGGCCTCCTCGTCCACCTGATCTGACTCCCTGAATTTTTTACCTTTTGGGGTTCAGAAAGGATCAAGCTGTGGCGAAACAAGCGCTGCAATTGAAAGATACAGAGGCAAGCAAGTGTGCCAGGACGTACCCCAGTTCACTGCCACTATCTGTGGCGAAACAAGCGCTGTAATTGAGAGATACAGAGGCAAGCAAGTGTGCCGGGACGTACCCCTGTTCACTGCCACTAGCTGTGGCGAAACAAGCGCTGCGATTGGGAGATACAGAGGCAAGCAAGTGTGCCGGGACGTACCCCAGTTCACTGCCACTAGCTGTGGCGATACAAGCGCTGCAATTGAGAGATACAGAGGCAAGCAAGTGTGCCGGGACGTACCCCAGTTCACTGCCACTAGCTGTGGCGAAACAAGCGCTGCAATTGAGAGATACAGAGGCAAGCAAGTGTGCCGGGACGTACCCCAGTTCACTGCCACTAGCTGTGGCGATACAAGCACTGCAATTGAGAGATACAGAGGCAAGGAAGTGTGCCGGGACGTACCCCAGTTCACTGCCACTAGCTGTGGCGAAACAAGCGCTGCAATTGAGAGATACAGAGGCAAGCAAGTGTGCCGGGACGTACCCCAGTTCACTGCCACTAGCTGTGGCGAAACAAGCGCTGCGATTGAGAGATACAGAGGCAAGCAAGTGTGCCGGGACGTACCCCAGTTCACTGCCACTAGCTGTGGCGATACAAGCGCTGTAATTGAGAGATACAGAGGCAAGCAAGTGTGCCGGGACGTACCCCAGTTCACTGCCACTAGCTGTGGCGATACAAGCACTGCAATTGAGAGATACAGAGGCAAGGAAGTGTGCCGGGACGTACCCCAGTTCACTGCCACTAGCTGTGGCGATACAAGCGCTGCAATTGAGAGATACAGAGGCAAGCAAGTGTGCCAGGACGTACCCGAGTTCACTGCCACTAGCTGTGGCGAAACAAGCGCTGCGACTGAGAGATACAGAGGCAAGCAAGTGTGCCGGGATGTACCCCAGTTGACTGCCACTAGCTGTGGCCATACAAGCGCTGCAATTGAGAGATACAGACGCAAGCAAGTGTGCCGGGACGTACCCCAGTTCACTGCCACTAGCTGTGGCGATACAAGCGCTGCAATTGAGAGATACAGAGGCAAGCAAGTGTGCCGGGACGTACCCCAGTTCACTGCCACTAGCTGTGGCGAAACAAGCGCTGCAATTGAGAGATACAGAGGCAAGCAAGTGTGCCGGGACGTACCCCAGTTCACTGCCACTAGCTGTGGCGAAACAAGCGCTGCGATTGAGAGATACAGAGGCAAGCAAGTGTGCCGGGGCGTACCCCAGTTCACTGCCACTAGCTGTGGCGATACAAGCGCTGCGATTGAGAGATACAGAGGCAAGCAAGTGTGACAGGACGTACCCCAGTTCACTGCCACTACCTGTGGCGAAACAAGCGCTGCAATTGAGAGATACAGAGGCAAGCAAGTGTGCCGGGACGTACCCCAGTTCACTGTCACTAGCTGTGGCGAAACAAGCGCTGCGATTGAGAGATACAGAGGCAAGCAAGTGTGCCGGGACGTACCCCAGTTCACTGCCACTAGCTGTGGCGATACAAGCGCTGTAATTGAGAGATACAGAGGCAAGCAAGTGTGCCGGGACGTACCCCAGTTCACTGCCACTAGCTGTGGCGATACAAGCACTGCAATTGAGAGATACAGAGGCAAGGAAGTGTGCCGGGACGTACCCCAGTTCACTGCCACTAGCTGTGGCGATACAAGCGCTGCAATTGAGAGATACAGAGGCAAGCAAGTGTGCCGGGACGTACCCGAGTTCACTGCCACTAGCTGTGGCGAAACAAGCGCTGCGATTGAGAGATACAGAGGCAAGCAAGTGTGCCGGGACGTACCCCAGTTCACTGCCACTAGCTGTGGCGATACAAGCGCTGCAATTGAGAGATACAGAGGCAAGGAAGTGTGCCGGGACGTACCCCAGTTCACTGCCACTAGCTGTGGCGAAACAAGCGCTGCAATTGAGAGATACAGAGGCAAACAAGTGTGCCGGGACGTACCCCAGTTCACTGCCACTAGCTGTGGCGATACAAGCGCTGCAATTGAGAGATACAGAGGCAAGCAAGTGTGCCGGGACGTACCCCAGTTCACTGCCACTAGCTGTGGCGAAACAAGCGCTGCAATTGAGAGATACAGAGGCAAGCAAGTGTGCCGGGACGTACCCCAGTTCACTGCCACTAGCTGTGGCGAAACAAGCGCTGCAATTGAGAGATACAGAGGCAAGCAAGTGTGCCGGGACGTACCCCAGTTCACTGCCACTAGCTGTGGCGAAACAAGCGCTGCAATTGAGAGATACAGAGGCAAGCAAGTGTGCCGGGACGTACCCCAGTTCACTGCCACTAGCTGTGGCGAAACAAGCGCTGCAATTGAGAGATACAGAGGCAAGCAAGTGTGCCGGGACGTACCCCAGTTCACTGCCACTAGCTGTGGCGAAACAAGCGCTGCAATTGAGAGATACAGAGGCAAGCAAGTGTGCCGGGATGTACCCCAGTTGACTGCCACTAGCTGTGGCCATACAAGCGCTGCAATTGAGAGATACAGACGCAAGCAAGTGTGCCGGGACGTACCCCAGTTCACTGCCACTAGCTGTGGCGATACAAGCACTGCAATTGAGAGATACAGAGGCAAGGAAGTGTGCCGGGACGTACCCCAGTTCACTGCCACTAGCTGTGGCGAAACAAGCGCTGCAATTGAGAGATACAGAGGCAAGCAAGTGTGCCGGGACGTACCCCAGTTCACTGCCACTAGCTGTGGCGAAACAAGCGCTGCGATTGAGAGATACAGAGGCAAGCAAGTGTGCCGGGACGTACCCCAGTTCACTGCCACTAGCTGTGGCGATACAAGCGCTGCGATTGAGAGATACAGAGGCAAGCAAGTGTGCCAGGACGTACCCCAGTTCTCTGCCACTACCTGTGGCGAAACAAGCGCTGCAATTGAGAGATACAGAGGCAAGCAAGTGTGCCGGGACGTACCCCAGTTCACTGCCACTAGCTGTGGCGAAACAAGCGCTGCGATTGAGAGATACAGAGGCAAGCAAGTGTGCCGGGACGTACCCCAGTTCACTGCTACTAGCTGTGGCGATACAAGCACTGCAATTGAGAGATACAGAGGCAAGGAAGTGTGCCGGGACGTACCCCAGTTCACTGCCACTAGCTGTGGCGAAACAAGCGCTGCAATTGAGAGATACAGAGGCAAGCAAGTGTGCCGGGACGTACCCCAGTTCACTGCCACTAGCTGTGGCGAAACAAGCGCTGCAATTGAGAGATACAGAGGCAAGCAAGTGTGCCGGGATGTACCCCAGTTCACTGCCACTAGCTGTGGCGAAACAAGCGCTGCAATTGAGAGATACAGAGGCAAGGAAGTGTGCCGGGACGTACCCGAGTTCACTGCCACTACCTGTGGCGAAACAAGCGCTGCAATTGAGAGATACAGAGGCAAGCAAGTGTGCCGGGACGTACCCCAGTTCACTGCCACTAGCTGTGGCGAAACAAGCGCTGCAATTGAGAGATACAGAGGCAAGCAAGTGTGCCGGGACGTACCCCAGTTGACTGCCACCAGCGCCACGTCCCGATAACGCGTCTGTGCTTAGCACACACATTGCACCGTAATATAAGAATGAGATTAAAAGTTAAAATTGCTTTAACATCATGAATATTACGATGAAAAAAAAATATAACCCAGAAGGAGATTTACCGTCAATAATTCCTCCCATACTCCATTTGCGAATAGAACGGAAATGGTAAATAAATATGGATACCATAAGTACCCTCCGTCACACACATTAAGATGGCCTACAGAGTATGGATATAAAGGGGCGGGGCAAAAATATGGAAACATCGCGAAAATGCATGCATCACCATAAATGCAGATATTGCAATGGGCGATCAAAAAGTTTTGCACAGTCGTTTCTAATTTTTTTTATTTTTTGCAGGAGGAGAATGAAATTTTTTGTGAACGTACTTGGAACATTTAGCTGTACATTGAGCCTACTCAATGTAGCCTCAATCAGCTGTGACGCATCTGGCACAACTTTCTTTCCATGATGTAAATGCACTTTGGTAAAATTCTGGGGATTGACTTTTAAACCATCGCTTGACACAGAAAATAAGGTCTTTCTCACCATCAAATGTTTTACCGCGCAGGTGGACCTTCAGACGACCAAGGAGGTAAAAATCAGACGGAGCCAAGTTCGGACTGTAGGGAGGATGAGGAACAATTTTCCAACCCGTTTTCCTGATTTTCTCCTGCATCATAAGGGCTGTATGGGGTTTGGCATTGTCATGGTGTAGTCTGATGAGCTGACCCTGAAGCTGTGGTCTGTGGGTCTTGATGCCATGTCGCAGCTTGTCCAATGACAAACTGTTACGGTCCCGGTTAACTGTGGAGTCAGGTTCCAAAACGTCAATGAAAATGACACCACACTGATCCCAGAAGAAGAAAGCCATCACCTTTCTACCTGCTGTTCGTGAAAGTCTTGGTTTTTTCTTCCGAGGGCCCGCATCTCGTGGTCGTGCGGTAGCGTTCTCGCTTCCCACGCCCGGGTTCCCGGGTTCGATTCCCGGCGGGGTCAGGGATTTTCTCTGCCTCGTGATGGCTGGGTGTTGTGTGCTGTCCTTAGGTTAGTTAGATTTAAGTAGTTCTAAGTTCTAGGGGACTGATGACCGTAGCAGTTAAGTCCCATAGTGCTCAGAGCCATTTGCACCATTTCCTTCCGAGGGAAACCCGGATGACGCCACTCCTTGGATTTGGTTTTGCTCTCAGGTTCGGACAAAAACAACTATGTTTCATCTTTGGCAATGATGCCGTCAAAACACTGTTTCCACTCCTCATTACAGGTCTTCAGGAGACCCTAGGCACACATTCTTCCTCATAGTTCTCATTTCTCTTGTCAATAATCTAGGCACCCAACAAGCACAGATTTTTCTGTACCCTAGTGACTGTACGAGTGATACCACACTACCCAATGACAAAAGAGTCATTTCAGAAAGCTGTCGTGTCGTCACACGTCTGTCATTTTGGATTATTTGATCAATGGTCTCCTTATTCACATCACTCACTGCCGTCGATGGTCTACCCCATCGTGAATTGTCCAGTAGAGGGAAATCACCTTCTTTAAACCTCTGCAACCACCGCTGGATACTGCTGTGATCCACTGCGTCCTCCCCATAAAGAGGGAGCAACTTCCTGTGAATCGATGTGGCAGAGTCAGTGTCGGTCTTGAAGAGGAACTCCATCACCGACCGTTGTAGCAACCTGACATATACTTCACGGTCCATTATGGCTCACCTGTAAATAAAAGAAGATACTTTTATGTACCAACTTCTACCTAAATGTTCCAAGTATGTTCACAAAAGCCGACCGCGGTGGCCACGCGGTTTAGGCGCTGCAGTCCGGAACCGCTCGACTCCTACGGTCGCAGGTTCGAATCCTGCCTCGGGCATGGATGTATGTGATGTCCTTAGGTTAGTTAGGTTTAAGCAGTTCTAAGTTCTAGGGGACTGATGACCTCAGATGTTAAGTCCCATAGTGCTCAGAGCCATTTGAACCATTTTTTCACAAAAAATTTCATTCACCTCCTGGAAAACTTTTCGAACGCCCTTTGTGTATTTGTGCACGAATGGCATCCGCGCAATGTCCTCAAACATCGCAACTGTCAATTGTGGTCAGAATAGTGTTCTGTGTAGTTTTAAGCAAATTATGCTGGAGCTAAGAGAATTCAAAAAAATGCTCAAATGTGTGTGAAATCTTATGGGACTTAACTGCTAAGGTCATCAGTCCCTAGGCTTACACACTACTTAACCTAATTTATCCTAAGGACAAACACACACACCCATGTCCGAGAGAGGACTCGAACCGCCGCCGGGAGCAGCCGCACAGTCCATGACTACAGCGCCTTAAACCGCTCGTCTAATCCCGCGCGGGAAGAGAATTCAAACGTGGGCAAAACTGTGAGTGCTTCCGTAACCAATGGAGCCGAAGTGTTTGGTGTTTCAAGAGGCACCATATCCGCATATAGAAAAGCGGAAAAACGTCACCTTCTAAGACACAACGTGGACGAAATTGTGTGCTGAGTGGTCGCGTCAGACCGTCATTGAAGAGAATTGTGACGAAAAATATTAGAACGACGGCTGCAAAAGTCACTGCAGAACTAAATGTCTCACTCGCGAACCCTGTCAGCACCAAAATAACTCGAAGGGGGCTGAAAAACACGGAATTACAGGGCGAGCTGGTATCTGAAAACCACTTCAAATGGCTCTGAGCACTATGGGGCTTAACATCTATGGTCATCAGTCCCCTAGAACTTAGAACTACTTAAACCTAACTAACCTAAGGACATCACACAACACCCAGCCATCACGAGGCAGAGAAAATCCCTGATCCCGCCGGGAATCGAACCCGGGAACCCGGGCGTGGGAAGCGAGAACGCTGAAAACCACTTATCATCCATAAAACCTGTACTGTCGAGCAATGAATGAAAATCTTACGGTCGGATGAGTATTGTTTCACATTAAAAACGTAGGCTTCCGTGGCCATTGCCACATTCAACAAATTTTTTCTGGGTTTCTGACCGCACTGTCAATAAATAAAACGACTGATGTTTCGGTCCCTGTTGCAAGTGACCTTTATGCTGGTGTTTTGGTTTACTACAACGCGGTCAGAAAAAAATTTATTGAATTGTTTCACATTGTTCCCAGCTTCTGGCCGAGTGTACACGTCCCAGGAGTGAAACATGGCGGGGCTTCGGTGATGGTTTCGGCAAACATATCGTGCCAGTCCTTGTTTTACATATCTACTCTGCAAGTTCGCATTACTGCCAATGATCATTTTACCTTTTTGGTCGATCAGGTCCATCCCATGATAATGCTGTGTTACAAAACGACATGACCCTGTTCACACAACTCCCATCGTCCGGGACTGGTTTTGTGAGCACGAGGATGAAATGTTACATCTCCTCTGCCCACCAGTCACCAGACCTCAATATTACTGAGCCTTCGTAGTCTACTTTGGAAAGGAGACCAATTTCCCACTATTTTGCTGAAATAATGACGTAAGATTCCATTGAAGAGCATACACGATCTTTATTTACCCGCTGTGAGACGGCCTGAAGCTGTATTAGGCGTGGAAATGTGTCGTGTTTTTGGTGATTCCATATTTTTGACCAACACGTGATGTGTAGGTTGACTTCAAACCACTAGTAAGACTGACAGCTTTACTGAGATCATAAAAGGATCAGTATGAAATTGTTGCTGTGGTCTGGTGGTCTGCGAATACCGAAAGGTTGAAAACCGCTGCGGGTTAATTATTACTGCCTGAAACGACGACCGCATGCTGCCGTCTGGTTTACGCTCTCTTGAACAGCCGCTTTGTGCTGTCGCTGAGAGGTGGGGAGTGGAGGAACAATTGTGTTTTCACTCTTTCGCCGCTAATGACAACTGGGGAGCGACTCCTGGCGTATGATGAACTATCGAACCCTTCCAGCCGCCCGTGTCTCCACCGGCCTCGCCCCCCGGGGTACTGCAAGAGGAGGGTCCCCTAGGAAGCCCCAGGCTGCAGCTGACGTCATCAAGGAAACGCAAGCTGTGCCACTGTCACCGTAAGCCCCCTTTTATACGAGCGACCTTCTTGTCTCAATCGACCGCTAGTGGCAAGAGAGTCTATTGCAGAATTGTCTGCTATGAATACGAGGCTATAAAGGGCAGTCTTGCAAAAAGTTAGAAAATAATAACAGCATAAAGGAACTATCTATGAGAGTAGAGTTTATTGATGACCAAAACTGTACTCGGTGTTGTTGTCAAAGGTCATATGGTAATTTCTCCACATTGCTTTACATCTTCCACCAAAATCAGTTGTCTGCTGTACAGTTTTTATTTTTTAAAATTTCTCTTCACCAGTTTCAACAGACTAATCTGTTACCTTCAGAAGTTCTGTAGTAGGAAAGGCGGCGTCGAATACGTATCGTATGAGAAAGATGTCGCGAAAAGATGAAGTAAAAAACGTAAAAGGGTTGCTAAACAACTGTACAATAGCTGAGCATCAAAAAAAGTATAAGAGTTTGTTAAAGAGAAATTTAGTAAAGGTGAGCATGAGAAAAATCACTTACCTTAATTGAAGTACAATGAACTGTGACACACAGTGCACGGTGTATTACAATAAATGGCAACCAACAGATTGAACACAAAAGTGAACTGATCACGCCTATCTGCAAAGTAAGTGCGCTAGGATCCACAAAACATTAAAACCTTATAAAACGTCTGACAAAGGCGTATACAAAGACAACCAACAGACTGAACACAAAAGTGAATTCATCACGACTACATCCTTGACATTAGCCACTAGATCAAATACGTCAATTCAGTTTCTCCAGAAAATCAAAGATTTCAAACAATACACATTTTATGAGTTTTAAACGCCGTTTTCTTGCAGTAATTTAATGTTTACTTTGACACATTTCGCCATTGGTATTAACGGCATCTTCAGAGGATCTTTTTCTCTGCAATGATGTAGTTTTGGTTTTACATGTGATATTAACAGATTCGAAGTCCGCCCACGGTAGCTGAGTGGTCAGTGAGACAGAGTGTCAATCCTAAGGGCCCGGGTTCGATTCTCTGCTGGGTCGGAGATTTTCTCCGCTCAGGGCCTGGGTGTTGTTGAGAGGTGGCATGAGCCCCCTCTCATATTTCTATCTTACGATTTTCCTCTCTAATTGCATGCAGTGAAAAGTCGCTATTCCTTCACACGCGGACTTCCCACGCAGCGTTTCTCGTCACCCGGGTGGTCCGGTGGAAGGCGGGCTCTGCTGATCTGGAAAGGGTTAAGCCGACGGGTGTGAGGAAGTCGAGTGAATGCTTTCCGACATTGTCAAAAGACACGCCCGGAGGCGTCTGAAGTAGCGGCTGGGCTAGAGGTTCCGTTACTTCGCAGAAACTTAGTGAAAACACTTTCTGGCGGACCCCGCGCTTTCTGCAAAATAGTAACTGTGATTGGCTTGCTCAGGGCATAGCTCCGTGACGTAGCAAAATCAGCGCAGAAATTGGCGCCAAGAATCTCCATTGGCGGAATGGTAGTGCTCCGGCAATAGAGTGGAATTTTCCGCCGGTTTTCGAGTTGCTGATTGGAACGTTTAACCACGGCCACTGTCGTGGGGGCGGGAATATTGTGTGTTTGGCCTGTACGGGTGCTCTAGGTAGTCGGCTCTCGCCTTTCGGTCGAGGACGTCGAAGCAACCAGCCATCGCCTCCGGTACGCCAAATCGTGTTCTTGCAGTTAAGAAGACAGATTGGTAAGGTATGTCCGCAGCACCGGCAGACAGGGATTTTCCTAGGTGATAATCAGAGCTCAGCAGAGCGCGCCTGTTCGTCTTTTTCTAACTTTGTTCTGTCTTGGGTAGCAGCAATTGATGTTGGGTTGGCTATGTGTTTTCTCTTAAGATTTGAGTTGCAAGGAATTGGCTCCACATACCACTTCGTCATAATCCTCACATTCACAGCGTTTGTTTGAGTATCCAATTTGAGCCAATTTGATGTATTGTAAATGTTTCATGTGTTTTTGTTTATTATTTAGTGTTTAGTCTTAATAAATCATATTGTTATTTTGGACAGAACTTTCATTCTGTTAATCGGTAGAGCAACCCTATCATTCTTCACTATGTTAATGAAACCTTCGTTTATTTAACTTATTTATCAAATTAAATTATTGCAGGTGCCAAACTCTCTTCTACTCCACTGGCAGGGTTGATTAGAGTCAGTTCGCGGTTTTTTTTTTTTTTTTAATCCTTGTGCAACAGCAAAAGTCGGAGTTAGAATGGGGGGGGGGCCTTAGAGCATAATTTACATATGTAGATTCTAGAAGAATTTAGTGTTAAATACACTGCTAGCCCCGGCACCTCGCATTGTGATGTCCTAATCACCGTCGTTTCATCCCCATCGGCACACAAGTCGCCGAAGTGGCGTCAAATCGAAAGAGTTGCACCCGGCGAATGGCCTACCCGACAACGCGACAGCAGCAGAGGACATAAGCGCCATGAACGACTGGAAACGACTCAGATTAATAGCAGCTTCAAGATTAGCGGCTTCGATAGAAGCGTCAACGCTATTCACTTCGCTTGTGTACTCTATGTAACACAGACTTGCCTCTGTCTATACTGAAGAAGACTGATTATTTTGTATGTCGCTCTTCGCTTGCGACACATCTGTGTAATTGCCAAAATTAAGTATTGTATCTTTCCTTATTCTAATAAAACTCATTAATACCACTTGTTTGACCGATTGCCTAGCGAACCGAGTTTGCAGCCTTGAAAGTTTCCCGTCTAACCTCCTTGCCTAGGGATGCCAGATGAAAGTTGATGTCGTCAAGCCCTGAATGAAAATTGCGCAACGGATAACTGGGGAGGGGAGCTTGAGGGCGCTACCTAGAGAGCCTGTCCTTCCTGTAGGATACTAGGCAAGGGGCTGGAGGGCTCACACGCTGATGTGTGGTTTCCTGCATTCTATGTCTTTCATCTTAAATGAATTCCTTTAACTTGACTTCTTTGTGATTTTTAAGGTATGTTAAAGATTGATGACAATTTGTAAGTAGGCTGTTTATGTTTTCTTTATGTAAGTAGGCTGTTTATGTTTTCTTATTGGCAACGTTACGTAGCGCTCTGTATGAAAATCACTGGCTGTGCTGTGTGCAGTCTGTGGCCAATCAGCAGTGGTGGATGTGGGGAGAGAAATGGCGGAGTTTTGATATTTGTAAGAATGGATGTTATGAACTACTATATATATTATGACTATTAAGGTAGCCCGCATCTCGTGGTCGTGCGGTAGCGTTCTCGCTTCCCACGCCCGGGTTCCCGGGTTCGATTCCCGGCGGGGTCAGGGATTTTCTCTGCCTCATGATGGCTGGGTGTTGTGTGCTGTCCTTAGGTTAGTTAGGTTTAAGTAGTTCTAAGTTCTAGGGGACTGATGACCATAGATGTTAAGTCCCATAGTGCTCAGAGCCATTTGAACCATTTTTTAACTATTAAGGTAAATACAATGTTTGTTCACTATTAAAATCTTTCATTTGCTAACTATGCCTATCAGTAGTTAGTGCCTTCCCTAGTTTGAATCTTTTATTTAGCTAGCAGTAGTGGCGCTCGCTGTATTGCAGTAGCTTGAGTAACGAAGATTTTTGTGAGGTAAGTGATTTGTGAAAGGTACAGGTTAATGTTAGTCAGGGCCATTCCTTTGTAGGGATTTCTGAAAGTCAGATTGCGTTGCGCTAAAAATATTGTGTGTCAGTTCAAGCACAGTCATGTATAATTGTTCTAAGGGGACGTTTCAAATTGATTACCTGTTTATTTTAATCATTATCACTTGATTTTACAGCGATTGCAGCAATTGTTCCAGTTCACAGATATTACAATTTTACAACTTATAGCTCGGGTATATTACATACTAATCTGCACCCACATTTCTACAGGCAGGACGGAATTGCGCTGGTCAAAAGTATACCACCAAAGTCTCCCAATATTTTACATGGGACATCCACTATGTGAGAAGGATGACGGGCAAACTGCGGACCAGATACATTAACACAGGGGGGCAAATATCCGAAATTAAACGAGAACATTCATTTCCTTACAAATCCGAAGCTGCAATTAAAAGAATTAGTACAAATATTCAAATACCTCTCTTCCATGGTTGAACATCGAGACAGACGCACTGAGGGCACTTCTGCTCACTTACACATGTCGCACATCCCTCTTTCTCTTTCTCTAGTGGAAGCAAGAGAGGAGATGGATCTCGCAATGGGATGTGCGCGAACAGTTAATCGCTGGTGCTGGGAAGTTACGGAAGTACAGCAAGAAGCTGACAACACCTGTGGCTTTCCAAACTGGTGCCTGTCACACTGACCGCCGTTGATGTTTTAAATGGTTAACAGTGCGTTTTACAAGTACGCCCACAAATGAAATTTTAGAAAAATATAGAACAACGTTAAATGAAACAGGAAGTTTACTGTTACCAGTCATCGTTTTACTTATTTCCACAACGCGTTTCGAAGGTTTAAACCTCCATCATCGGGTGGATTTACATAAGTTAGTATTACATTTGTGTGTGTGTTGTGTTAAGATTTTTGGAGGAACTTGTGGCACTGCCTAGTGGAGAAACAAGACACTATTTCAGAATATGGTTCAGGATTACTTTTGACAAAAAATTAAACTGATATCTAATGGTAAACTTTAATAAGTAAACTAGAGTACCTCCAGTGGCCACAGGTTCCTTTTGCTGTCGTAACACATCACATGTATGCTGCCACATCTGTAAACAAATATGGCGTCTGGAATCAGCTGGGTGCAAGGTTCGTATAGCAGAAGAGAAGACATAATCGCAAAGTGCAAAGAATATACATCGTACAACATTATTACACAATAATTGTTTAAAGCATTTGGAGGTGTTTGTTTTGAGGTGTCGAATATATGTGTGTGTACTTCATGTGGTATATAAATCCAGTTTTGACAAGTTAAAACAGCTAAACATTCGTACTCGTTTATACAATCAGGTGAAATGTTAAAATGGCTTAAACTTCATACTTGTTAATAACAATTAGGTGAAATGTTACAGACTTGAATTACAATGATCATATTGGTTACAGCAGTAAAATCATACATAGATGCACCTTTTGAAGAGAGAGAGAGAGAGAGAGAGAGACAGAGAGAGGAAAGAGTGATTATATGAGAGCAAACATTTACATGGCAAGGAGTCTTAAGATTACATGTTGCATATGTTAGATGCCTAAAGGTTGAGGTAATACATTGGTTAAAGCTATAAAATATCCAGATAGATATACATTTGTGCCAGTAGTTGATGTACATACAGTTTTAAGCTGACAAGGGGTACAAGCTGTTGGTGTGATGAATTATCTATGAATGACGTCAATCTCTTGTACTCTTGGCGGCTGTCAATATCTATGGTAAATAGTAGGATGTGTGCACATGTGTGTGGTGTGTGTGTGTGTGTGTGTATGTATGTGTGTGTGTGTGTGTGTGTGTGTGTGTGTGTATTTTTAAGAGTGTAGGCAGTTGCTGAAAACAGAGATCATACTATTGTAAATATTGTCATTTTTGTCATTTAAGATGGATTCTGGTTGTTTCATTTGGTGTTTGGATATTTGGAGTGTTTCAAGGATGTTTAGTTTTCTGCCTTTTGGCTGGATGTACAAATGTAATACTAACTAATGTAAATCCACCCGATGATGGAGGTTTAAACCTTCGAAACGCGTCGTGGAAAAAAATAAAACGGTGACTGGTAACAGTAAACTTTTTGTTTCATTTAATGTCAGTAACAGTCACGGTAAAGCCTAACCTAAAAATGTTCGCATTTAAAGTAGATCAACGTTGTTTAAATGTAAAAGGAATGCCTCTGATCTACACTCCTGGAAATGGAAAAAAGAACACATTGACACCGGTGTGTCAGACCCACCATACTTGCTCCGGACACTGCGAGAGGGCTGTACAAGCAATGATCACACGCACGGCACAGCGGACACACCAGGAACCACGGTGTTGGCCGTCGAATGGCGCTAGCTGCGCAGCATTTGTGCACCGCCGCCGTCAGTGTCAGCCAGTTTGCCGTGGCATACGGAGCTCCATCGCAGTCTTTAACACTGGTAGCATGCCGCGACAGCGTGGACGTGAACCGTATGTGCAGTTGACAGACTTTGAGCGAGGGCGTATAGTGGGCATGCGGGAGGCCGGGTGGACGTACCGCCGAATTGCTCAACACGTGGGGCGTGAGGTCTCCACAGTACATCGATGTTGTCGTCAGTGGTCGGCGGAAGGTGCACGTGCCCGTCGACCTGGGACCGGACCGCAACGACGCACGGATGCACGCCAAGACCGTAGGATCCTACGCAGTGCCGAAGGGGACCGCATCGCCACTTCCCAGCAAATTAGGGACACTGTTGCTCCTGGGGTATCGGCGAGGACCATTCGCAACCGTCTCCATGAAGCTGGGCTACGGTCCCGCACACCGTTAGGCCGTCTTCCGCTCACGCCCCAACATCGTGCAGCCCGCCTCCAGTGGTGTCGCGACAGGCATGAATGGAGGGACGAATGGAGACGTGTCGTCTTCAGCGATGACAGTCGCTTCTGCCTTGGTGCCAATGATGGTCGCATGCGTGTTTGGCGCCGTGCAGGTGAGCGCCACAATCAGGACTGCATACGACCGAGGCACACAGGGCCAACACCCGGCATCATGGTGTGGGGAGCGATCTCCTACACTGGCCGTACACCACTGGTGATCGTCGAGGGGACACTGAATAGTGCACGGTACATCCAAACCGTCATCGAACCCATCGTTCTACCATTCCTAGACCGGCAAGGGAACTTGCTGTTCCAACAGGACAATGCACGTCCGCATGTATCCCGTGCCACCCAACGTGCTCTAGAAGGTGTAAGTCAACTACCCTGGCCAGCAAGATCTCCGGATCTGTCCCCCATTGAGCATGTTGGGACTGGATGAAGCGTCGTCTCACGCGGTCTGCACGTCCAGCACGAACGCTGGTCCAACTGAGGCGCCAGGTGGAAATGGCATGGCAAGCCGTTCCACAGGACTACATCCAGCATCTCTACGATCGTCTCCATGGGAGAATAGCAGCCTGCATTGCTGCGAAAGGTGGATATACACTGTACTAGTGCCGACATTGTGCATGCTCTGTTGCCTGTGTCTATGTGTCTGTGGTTCTGTCAGTGTGATCATGTGATGTATCTGACCCCAGGAATGTGTCGATAAAGTTTCCCCTTCCTGGGACAATGAATTCACGGTGTTCTTATTTCAATTTCCAGGAGTGTATAACCGAAATCGGCGATTGCAACAGTTAATAGCACGCCTCACCCCTTGTGTGTAGCGGAATCGCACCCTTATGGCTTCGACCACGGCAGCTAGCGGAGGAAACAGAAGGAGCGCAATCGTAACTCGGCCACAGGAGCGAGTTGCAGGGACCAGTAACTGCGGTGAGTGCTTGCAAAACCCATCTGGTGGCTGGCGAGCAGAAGCTGTTTAAGGACGTCTGTGGCTGCGTTTGTGCTCCACCTCTTCCCCCCCCCCCCCCCCAACCTGCTCCCCTCACGACACACGTCATCCCTCGGGCATCCTGGCGCTCTCCAGACGTCACCGCTTGATTAAAACATTTCTATCACACACGCCGAGAAAAAGACAGGCCGCGGCAGCCCTCCAACGGTAATAACGGGTTCGTTTATTTTCTTTCTCCTTCCCTCCTCCGGCATCCGCCCTCCTCCTCCTCCTCCTCCTTCCTGTCCCCTCTACCCCTCCCCTCCTTTTTTCTCCAGCAGTCACGTGTCTCCAGCGGCCCTCAGGCTTGCGCTGCACTGGCTCCGACGCGCCTGGGGTCAAACGAACAAAGGTTTCCCTCGTACAGATCATAGCTCTAATCTGGGGAGGGAGTTGCTCCATTTTATTTTTTTTTCTTTTCTCATTTCGGCTGTCGAAAGAGGGAGGACGGCATTTGTGAGTCACGGGAATGGTTGCGCGCACGCACTGCTTCGCCCAGAACGCACATTTCTGGAAGTTACTACAGCAACTTGTGTTTTCCTATGTGGAACAACTTTCCGTAGGGCTGTACATTTTTATTGTATCTTTAGATATGTAAGTAGGCTGTTTAGGTTTTTTTTTATTGGTAACGCCACGTAGCGCTCTGTACGAAAATTACTGGCTGTGCTGTGTGCAGTCTGTGGCTGGTTTGCATTGTTGTTTGCTATTGTCGTGTTTGCCAGCTGGAGGTGAACAGCGCGTAGCGTTGCGCAGTTGGAAGTGAGCCGCCAGCAGTGGTGGATGTGGGGAGAGAGATGGCGGAGTTTTGAGAGCGGATGATCTGGACGTGTGTCCATCAATCAGAGACAGTAAATTTCGAAGACTGGATGATTATATATATATATATATATATATATATATATATATATATATATATATACAAGTTACTTTCGAACACTATTAAAGTAAATACATTGTTTGTTCTCCATCCAAATCTTCCATTTACTAACTATGCCTGTCAGTAGTTAGTGCCTTCAGTGGTTAGAATCGTTTATTTAGCTGGCAGTATTGGCGCTCGCTGCATTGCAGTAGTTCGAGTAACGAAGATTTTTGTGAGGTAAGTGATTTGTGAAAGGTATAGGTTAATGTTAGTCAGGGCCATTCTTTTGTAGGGATTATTGACAGTCAGATTGCGTTTAGCTAAAAATATTGTGTGTCAGTTTAGTGTTGATCAGAATAAGTAAAGAGAGTAATGTCTGAGTACGTTCAGATTTGCTCAGCTGTTTGAAAAGAAAATAACGTAAGCGGTTTTCCAGCACAGTAATTCATCAATTTTTCTAAGGGGACTTTTGAGATACAACTGATATTATTTTCTGTATTGTCAGCTGTGACAACGTCCGGCCTAGGTAATAACAATGGGAATGTTGAACGACCACAGCGGTACGTCAGAGTTTAATCGGACAGTACAATTCCGGGATGTTCAGAACAAAAATAGAGTGAAAACAAAAATTAAATTTTTATGATATTTTTTAAACAGAGAAAGATGGAGAATTCAGGACGCAACCGGAACGAAAAGAACGTCAAAGAAGTTGCGGAAAAAAAATTAAAAATTCTTGAAATAAGACGTGGAGCAGTGAGTAAGAAATATTCGTTCCCTCGAAGTACCAGGTGGTGTTAGTTAAAGTGCAGGTATTCACAGAGGTCCAGTGTGTGCAGTAATTATCGTACGTCAGAGAAACTTTGCAAATATGCCAACGCATTAATGCAGAACCGATTTACACTGAAAAATAATTAGTTCCAATTTTGGTCAGAAGGTGCACTTCATGCGCTGTACAGCATCTCGTCTACTTCTAGAAATAACACGTGGAGGAGTGAGTAAGAAATATTCGTTCCCTCGAAGTACCAGGTGGTTATAATTACAGTGCAGGTATTCACTTAGGTCCATTGTGTGCTGTAATTACCGTATGGCAGTGAAACTTTGGAAATATGCAGAACTGATTTACAATGAAAAAGAATTAGTTCCAATTTTGGCCAGCAGGTGAAGATCTGGCGCTGTACAGCATCTCGTCCCCGTCTCCGGTGCTCACATTGAACGAATTGTGTTAGTGGCGGTTAATAATAAAATCAACATTATGCCTTTCTCACTTTATGCCCCTCCGCCACACACCGTCAGGTGGCTTGCGGAGTATGGATGTAGATGTAGATGTAGATGTTCGACTGTTTCTGCAAGAGTCACGTTCCTAATCTATTACATATGGAAGCTTTTCTATACATCTTTCTTGCGTTCACACCGTCAGATTTGCACCTGATGACTGAAGTAAGAACTATTTTATTCCAGTGTAAATCGGTTCTGCATTAACGTTTTAGAATATATACCAAAGGTCCCGAGTTCGAGTCTCGGTCCGGCACACAGTCTTAATCTGCCCGGAAGTTTCATATCAGCGCACACTCCACTGCAGAGTGAAAATCTCATTCTGGAATATATACCAAGTTTTGCTGCCATACGATAACTACAGCCCCCACAGGGGGCTGATAACCTCAGATGTTAAGTCCCATAGTGCTCAGAGCCATTTGAACCATTTGAACAGCCCTCACTGGACCTCTGTGACCAGCTAGTGTTTGGTTGATTGGTTGATTTGGGGGAGGGGACCAAAAGCGAGATTATCGGTCCCATCGGATAAGGAAGGAAATTGGCCGTCCCCTTTCAAAAGAACCATCCCAGAATTTACCTGAAGCGATTTAGGAGAATCACGGAAAATCTAAATCGGGATGGCCTTACGCGGGTTTGAACCTTCGTCCTCCCGAATTTGAGTTCAGTGTGCTAACCACTTCGCCACCTCACTCGGTAGTTACAGTTTAATTACGAGTGTAGCCACCAGGTAGGTTAGATGAAGGACTTACAAATTTATGGAAAAATAAAGAGGAAGAAACGAAAGCAACGGTAAGTGGTACCTAGAGCATTCAGTGACGAGCACGAAACAGTACTGTTCGAACAAGTTAAAAATTTAGATAGCTTACGCCTTTTTTTTTTTTTTTAATCTCATTTTGTTCGCTTTTGTTCGTTGCATCTGCTCGGGGCGGACGTCGTAAGACATCTGTTTAAGTTCGTTGTTGATCGATTAACTCAGTTTTTTTTTTTTTTATTACAGAGGGCAGCTAACCCTCTGACCGAACACGCTGAGCTACCGTGCCGGTCATCAAAATTGAAAGCAGAAACCTTCACTGTGATTTTACGGATAGATATCAAGACTTAAGGTTGAGGATAGCTGAACCCACGAGTTTGCAGAGAGCTGCAGGTTTCAGCAAGGGACAAGTTGACGTATTCTTTACAAACTAGGTGTGGTGATGGACAAGTTCAAGTATATAACTATGTTCCTTTCAATTTAAACTCTTTTGTAACAAAAATGACTTCTTACACACTAAAATTTCATATCTGACACATCCCACCAAAATGTTAAATCACCAAAATGCAAATGGTAGAAAAAATATTAAAAATCAATGAACGTACATTTTTATGCAACTGAGTTTAGTAATTGTACTACGTAACGTGCCACAGCAGTCATTAGTGTGAACGATGTTCCAGTACAAACTTTAAAAAAAAATATCATAATTTCGAAAAGTTGCGTTTTCGATACTACACACCCTGCCCCTACATCTCCACTTACACTTCTCCAAAACTGCAATATTGTTACTCCGGCCTCAATTCATATAAATCTACACCTGTACTTCGTACTGTGTGAGTGAAATGTACCACTGATATTATTATAATTTCCAGTCACGAATGGGGGCTTGAGAAGAGTGACTATTATTAAGCAAGCCTCTGTATGGGCTCCAATTTTTTTAAAATTTTTACAGATATGTTCATTTTGCCAGATACGTTTGGAAGAAATAACGTATTGCTTGACTTCCTTGGAACGAGCATTGTAGGAATTTCAGCAGTAAATCTCTCTGCAATACACAGTGCTTTTCCTTTATCATCTGTTACTGGAATTGGATAAGCATCGACGAGACAAAGGCCTTTACGTCTACTGAACGAACCCGTTCTGCTTTTTTTCGCGCCTTCTCTGTATCCTCTAGTAATTCTGCCCGGTAAGGCAGCTATCCCTTTCATTTACTTAACACTCTCCCAACGTATTTCAGTGTGTCATCTGCCTTTCCTACGACTTGTTTCAAAATGGTTCAAATGGCTCTGACCACTATGGGACTTAACTTCTTAGTTCATCAGTCCCATAGAACTTAGAACTACTTAAACCTAACTAACCTAAGGACATCACATCATCCATGCACGTGGCAGGATTCGAACCTGCGACCGCAGTGGTCGCGCGGTTCCAGACTGTCGCGCCTAGAACCGCTCGGCCACACCGGCCGGCCGACTTGTTTCATATGGTCGTTCCACTTGGTCACTCCCCATGTTTACTTTACACAGGGCGTTTCACAATTCCTATAACATGTTTCTAGGAGATGTAGAAGGGACGTCGTAGAAAAGGTTTTGTTAACGAACTCATATGCGGAAGTGTATTTCAAAAAAATGGCTCTGAGCACTATGGGACTTAACATCTGTGGTCATCAGTCCCCTAGAACTTAAACTACTTAAACCTAACTACCCTAAGGACATCACACACATCCATGCCCGAGGCAGGATTCGAACCTGCGACCGTAGCAGTCGCGCAGTTCCGGACTGAGCGCCTAGAACCGCTAGACCACCGCGTCCGGCTCGGAAGTGTACTGTTTGAATATAAAAGAAGACTGAAGATTGGATCACTTTAGCATCTTCCCCTTTACGGCACGCCCGCTAGTCACTCCTTGCTTTAAATATGGCATCATGCGCCATTTCAGTTCAGTTTCAGCAATGGTGGCGAGAAACTACTATGTTCGCAGTGCACGACTTTGAAGAGGATGGTTCCCGGGTTCGATTCCCGGCGGGGTCAGGGATTTTCTCTGCCTCGTGATGACTGGGTGTTGTGTGATGTCCTTAGGTTAGTTAGGTTTAAGTAGTTCTAAGTTCTAGGGGACTGATGTCCATAGATGTTAAGTCCCATAGTGCTCAGAGCCATTTTTTTTAAGAGGATGTCCTCTCAAAAATAAAAGCTCATCTGGTTTTGATGGTGTCTTCAATAGAGTACTAAAAGATATGTTCTCATGTAATAAACCCAGTCTTGTACGAAGTGTGTAATGCATCAGTAAGGCGAGGCATTTTTCCAGAGAGACTGAAGTATACCGCTTTTAAATCCGTCCATAATTAATGTGCTAAGATAGATGTCAGTAACTACCGACCTGCTCCAATGCTGACTACATTCTCCAAAATTTTTGAGAAAGTGATGTATTCTAGAATATTATCTCACGTTAGCAAGGATTAGCGTTCTTAGCAAATCACAGTTTGGGTTTCCCGAAGGGTTGCTCTACTGAGAACGCCATTTATATGTTCACCCACCAGGTTTTACAAGCATTAAATAATAAAATAGCGCCGGTCGGTATTTCCTGTGACGTTTCTAAGGCATTTGACTGTGTCAGTCACAGTATTCTAGTAGATAATGGACGTTTTATGGGATTGACCAAAGGATAATGTCATGTCTAGTCAAAAGGATGCAGAAAGTTGCATTTAGTAATTCAAGCGATATAGTCGAGGGCCATAATTCTGACTGGGAAGAAATCACATATGGAGTTCCCCAAGGTTCAATTTTAGGTCAATTACTGTTCCTCATATATGTAAACGATCTTCCGTCTACTATGCGTAAACGATCTTGTGTCTAATACACAATAAGCAGAATTCGTTCTTTTTGCAAATGATACTAGAATTGTAATCAATACAAGCATACGTACTAATCCAGAATAAATGCTAACAAAGTTCTTAAAACTATCATAGAATGGTTTTTTTGCGAATAGTCTGACCCTCAATTTTAAAAAGACACAACATATTCACTTCTGCGCATCTCAGGTTACTAGACCAATGGTAAGTAAAAGACAGGGTAGGGAAATAGTAAATAGGGGCGAAACGGCAAAATTCTTAGCGGTCCATATTGATGAGAATTTAAATTGGGACAAACACGTTTTGGAACTTCTAAAACAAATTAGTTCAGCCACATTTGCGCTTAGAATTATTTGAAAATCTTAGCCGGCCGCTGTGGCCGAGCGGTTCTAGGCGCTTCAGTCTGGAACCGCGTGACCGCTACGGTCGCAGGTTCGAATCCTGTCTCGGTCATGGATGTGTGTGATGTCCTTAGGTTAGTTAGGTTTAAGTAGTTTAAGTTCTAGGGGACTGATGATCACAGATGTTAGGTACCATAGTGCTCAGAGCCATTTTTTTGAAGTACACTTCCGCATATGAGTTCGTTAACAAAACCTTTTCTACGACGTCCATTCTACATCTCCTAGAAACATGTTATAGGAATTGTGAAACGCCCACTTTTCTGTCACTCACTTTTCTGCATGTAATTTAGATCTTTATATCCCCTACATTGCACGTTAAGGTTTTTTTTTTTTTTTTTTTACTCCCGAGTGTGCTGGCTATCATTGGAATGCAACGGTCGCTATTCTTTTGTTTCTGCTGTTTGTAAACAACACGCTTTCAAACACACGGTTACTTTGGTTCAAGTGTGATTGCGAGTAGTTGTTATAGAAAACATTCAGGTATACTATGGGCAGGCAATTAGGAGAAATAAAGAAAATCTGGAGGCAATGAAGAGAGATGTTTGGGCCATATTCTTCCATAAGTCCTCTACTGATCATAAGCCGTGTCATGGATTGTGTCCATCAGGAGAAAATTCGTGGTGCAAATACAATAGGGCTCAGGCAACTGGAGAATCTTATTCTCACCAGCATTCTCTTCCTCCTGTTGTTATTACAGCAATTAAACCTATTTTCAGAGCCTTGGCTCATCCTGACCTTTTAAGGAAATGTCTGCATGGGCAGACACAGAACTCAAATGAATGTCTCATCAGCAGAATTTCGAACCGCCTTCCTAAAACTGTATTTGTAGGCATGCATACAATGAAACTAGTAGTTCATGATGCTGTTATTACATTGAATTTTGGTAATATTGGAAAGTGTTGGGTGCTGAATAAGCTGGGAAGTAATCCTGGTGAAAATATGATCACTGGGCTGCAACACTGCCATAAAATGAGGATAGCCGATGCAGTCAGGTCTGCATCTAATGTGGCCAAGAAAGCAAGAGAAACATTCAGGAAGCTGAAAAAGAAGCTGGAAGACCTGCTAGAGGCCAAAGAAGGGCCATCATATGCAGCAGGACACTTTTAAGTAACTGTAAGTAACAAATACCAAATTTTTTTTCTTTAAAGTCAATTTCCCGCAAACTAAAATTTTCAGTACGTGTGCCCCATTATATCAGAAACTATCATAGATAAATAAATGAAATTTTCAGAGTCTCTGCATAACATAAAAAGCCACCTCCGGTGCTGCATTCACTAATATTCCGCTGTTATGAAGTTAACAAAAAAATATTGTCTGCAGAAAAACTTAATCTTTTTTGCTGATAAATTTAAAAAAGTATTTCTTAAAAACTATAAAATGGATAAAGTAGATTTTAGTGCAGTTGACTCTATTAGCATCATGTAACATACAGGAAAAATATTAAGGTCCTGCAGCAAATAGTTTTTTCAGAAATGGGTCCAAATACTTGCCTAAATTGACATGGGTTAGATAGGTAGGGTGTGGTCCCCTTAAGAAAGCTATGTCGAGTGTTATAAAAGACAGTGTAAAAGTGTGAATACTTGAATGATAACCAAACAGGATACATTAATGAGAAGTGTCGCCTACCATCATTGTCAGTACTACAGATATTGTTCTCTGTAGATACAGAGACTAACATGGGCAAGTGGCATCAAACAAAAAGCACAATCAAAGGTTTGAAATGCAGATTCCGCCGAAGAAGATCGTACGACCGACGACCTGTCTTCTGTGCTGGGACACAACTTTAGAAGACGACAGGTTAGTGGGAAGAACAGCCAGAGACTCTTACTCAGTCTCTCCAGATCTGACTTCCAAAGGGACACATAATTCATAAGATGTAGAACTTTCATCAAGCTACATTGCTTGGTGGAAACACATCATGCGAAAGGAAGGGAACGATCTATTGATACGTAATCAGCGTGGTTTCAGAAAACATCGTTCTTGTTCAACGCAGCTAGCTCTTTATTCGCACGAAGTAGTGGCCGCTATCGACAGGGGATCTCAAGTTGATTCCGTATTTCTAGATTTCCGGAAAGCTTTTGACACCGTTCCTCACGAGCGATTTCTAATCAAGCTGCGGGCCTATGGGGTATCGTCTCAGTTGTGCGACTGGATTCGTGATTTCCTGTCAGGAAGGTCGCAGTTCGTAGTAATAGACGGCAAACCATCGAGTAAAACTGAAGTGATATCAGGTGTTCCGCAGGGAAGCGTCCTGGGATCCCCGCTGTTCCTGATCTATATAAATGACCTGAGTGACAATCTGAGCAGTTTTCTTAGGCTGTTCGCAGATGATGCTGTAATTTACCGTCTAGTAAGGTCATCCGAAGACCAGTATCAGTTGCAAAACGAGCGATTTAGAAATGATTGCTGTATGGTGTGGCAGGTGGCAGTTGACGCTAAACAACGAAAAGTGTGAGGTGATCCACATGAGTTCCGAAAGAAATCCGCTGGAATTCGATTACTCGGTAAATAGTACAATTCTCAAGGCTGTCAATTCGACTAAGTACCTGGGTGTTAAAATTACGAACAACTTCAGTTGGAAAGACCACATAGATAATATTGTGGGGAAGGCGAGCCAAAGGTTGCGTTTCATTGGCAGGACACTTAGAAGATGAAACAAGTCCACTAAAGAGACAGCTTACACTACACTCGTTCGTCCTCTGTTAGAATATTGCTGCGCGGTGTGGGATCCTTACCAGGTGGGATTGACGGAGGACATCGAAAGGGTGCAAAAAAAGGGCAGCTCGTTTTGTATTATCACGTAATAGGGGAGAGAGTGTGGCAGATATGATACGCGAGTTGGGATGGAAGTCATTAATGCAAAGACGTTTTTCGTCGCGGCGACATCTATTTACGAAATTTCAGTCACCAACTTTCTCTTCCGATTGCGAAAATATTTTGTTGAGCCCGACCTACATAGATAGGAATGACCATCAAAATAAAATAAGAGAAATGAGAGTTCGAGCTGAAAGGTTTAGGTGTTCGTTTTTCCCGCGCGCTGTTCGGGAGTGGAAGGGTAGAGAGACAGTATGATTGTGGTACAATCAACCCTCTACCAAGCACTTCAATGTGAATTGCAGAGTAATCATGTAGATGTAGATGTAGTTACTTCCGTTCTTGAGCTTTGCTCACCAGTGTGTACGCGAAACAGTGCACTTGACAGTTCGCTTTTTGTCTAGTTAGGTTGGCTATACTGTAATAGCGATGTTGCAACAGCAGCCTCTATACACACAGCAGATGATACAGTTTTCCGTCCCGTCTCGTAAATGCAAGCGATTGAGCAATTACAGTGTATATAAAAACTCGTTTTTAGTTGTACTACAATGACAGGAAGTAAGCAACCGTATAATAATGCATGTAATAGCATAACAATGCGCACCAATTCGATAACGGAGCAAAGAAATACAAAAAACAAGCATCTGACGACTGGTACTTTAAAATCAATAATGTACGTAGTTTACAAAATAAATAATAACCGAGATTGCAATAAATAACCAATATTAGTAATTTTTCACTCACCAATTTACAGCGATAATGGCGCAATTCGATCCAGCTCGCCATCGTCACTGTTGTCCGATTCATCGCCAAAACCGTCTTCATCGTCGTCATCAGCAAGACAAATCATTAATTGTTCATGGCCACTGATAATGCCTTCTATTGTCTGTGCTGCTCGTATAAGCTTCTCGACGTGCTCTACTTTTTTTCTCCATGAGGCTGTATCCACAGTCACAAGAGCTTCACGCAACAGCTTTTCCACCTCTGTTATTGTATAGGATTTGTTGTTGTTCCTTACATACATTTTTACATCACTCCATATTAACTCAATAGGGTTGAAATGGCAGTGATATGGTGGAAGCCTTATTACGGTATGACCCTGCTCCTTGGCAATTTCGTCTACTACATATGTAGGTGTCGTGGGCTTATTTTCTTTAACAAGAGAATATAATAGAACCATTGTCATACTCATATCCGCTGCAATATTTCGAGCCTGTAACCACTGCACCATAACTTCTTTCCGATCATTGGTGGTTGGGGCTTTGTTCTGTATCACCGAATGATTTGGATCATTCTCCATTACAATTGTTGTAGGGACAGGAAATTGTTTTAAAAGGTTCCTGAACCACTCAACAAATCGTGTGTGATCCATATCTTCATGGTAATCACCAGTCTTTTTTGATCTGAAAACTGAAAGTGCGTCAGGGACAAAACCACTGGAGGAGCCTGCATGGACCACAATTAATCTAGCTCCTCTTCCCGTTGGCTGATGGCCGCTACTGCTGGCTGTGTTATCCGTCCAACATTTACTTACAGCTTCCCCGGCATTAACCCACGTTTCGTCTAGCCAAATTATGGAATGAATGTCTCTGCCCACAATTTTGTGCAAGGAAATGCTACGAGCGGTAACAATATGTGCCCTCTCTAACAGTACTTTGCGTCCGTCTAGCGTTTTGTAACGGAAACCCATGTTTTTTAGCACAATTTGTAGTGATGTTTTACCACCCCTGAAGAGTTCACTTTCTTTTAAAGAGATTAATAACTTAGCTACAGTCGGATACTCTTTTCTTCTGTAGTAAGCATAAACATGCCTACGAATTGCATCAGTCTGGAAAGAATCTGAATCTGTGATAGGACTAGGTCGCTTTTTCTTCTTTCCTGGGGTTGATAAAAATGTATTATTTGATCCAGACAGCTCGGAATCATTACGGCTCACTTCAGTATCTTCCAAGTTTTGTAGTAATACTCCTTTACTTACTACGGTTCTTGCACTAATACCAAGAGTTTTCGACGTACGTTCCACCACTTTGTCGGCAGGAATTGATGGCTGTCCATGAATGCTTACATAGTTTTTCTCCTGCTCGTAAAAGTCACGAGTTCTGCGTAGTAACTCCAGTGCCTGGCTGTTTAGCGGCGCCCCTCGACGCAAAGGATTGTCACTAGGTGAACGAAGTCTTTTCGGTGGTATTTTCCAAGTATGTACACTCACAACGTAACAAAAGTCACAACGATATAGCACACAGTACAACGAAAACACGTGGTAAACAACATACAATTCACGTTGTATACACATTCACTAAACAAAGGCGGCAACGCGGGAACTTTGACGTCACAGCACGTGAGTAACAGCTGTGCTCACTGCGCTGTGATTGGCTGGCGCCCCACGCTGAACGCCTAGCGCCTATCGTTCTTCACTTGTTACTCTGTTACGCTGCCAACTTCATACGTAAAGATCAAGTGCAATGTTTCAGCGGCCCGGGTATAGTTGGAAAGACAGATGTGGCTGGCGCCAGCACACCGTGGCGCCAGCGTCCGCCACGGCCTTGTCGGCTGCGACCCGCCATAAATAACAGGTGGCGCAGACTGCGGGTCGGCCGCGACACCGCGCCCTAATGGCAGATCCTGGTCGGCGCCCGCCGGGAAGCACCCTCCTCTCTTATCGGCTCGCTCCATCTCGATAGTCAGCCACCGACTCCCTTTGCGTCGCCGCCAAAGTTATTGGCGCCTTCGTCTGTCTCTGACGTGGAGGCCGGCCGGGAACAAGTGACTGTCTACTGTGGCTCTCCTCGTTTCACCTTTCGCCACCCTGGTGGCTGCCTCATTTATAGTGATTTACTGCAGGTCTCTCTTAGCCCGTTAAATTCCTGAAGCCAATGTGAGAGCGACAGATGGGAAAACAATGCGTGCCTTGTCACTGCAGGAATTCTTGATGGTTATGTTCGTTGTCCGAAGCGGCCTAGAGCAATCAGGACTGACAGAATTTTTTTAGAGGTTGAAAACCCCAATCAGTAAAATCTTCTCTCCTTCCAATACAGTTTCAAATCAGTTATTCAGTAAATGATAATTATTTGAAACCCTCACCTGCCGACGGGTGTTGTTTACATACCTCGATGGGGGACAGCTGAAAATGTGTGACCTGACCGGGACGCGAACCAGATAGGGTTGATAGAAGAGATGGAGAAGATCCAACGGAGAGCAGCGCTTCGTTACAGGATCATTTAGTAATCGCGAAAGCGTTACGGAGATGATAGATAAACTCTAGTGGAAGACTCTGCAGCAGAGACGCTCAGTAGCTCGGTACGGGCTTTTGTTGAAGTTTCGAGAACATGCCTTCTCCGAGGAGTCAAGCAGTATATTGCTCCATCCTACGTATATCTCGCGAAGAGACCATGAGGATAAAATCAGAGAGATTAGAGCCGACACAGAGGCATACCGACAATCCTTCTTTCCACGAACAATACGAGACTGGAATAGAAGGGAGAACCGATAGAGGTACTCAAGGTACCCTCCGCCACACACCGTCAGTTGGCTTGCGGAGTATGTATGTAGATGTAGATGCAGATGTAGATATTCTTCTTACATGGCAGACGCTCTATCCATTCTTTTTTTTTTTTTCGATATAGTTCGTTGCGTTTGGTCTGGGCGGACGTCACAAGACATCCGTTAAAGTTGATCGTTGCTTCCTCGACTGATTTTTTTTTTTTTTTTTTTTTTTTTTTTTTTTTTTTGTTACAGAGAGTACGCAGTCCTCTGACCGAACACGCTGAGCTACTGTGCCGGCATCCATCTGAGCCACCGAGGACACAGATGAATAGCGCGATTGCAGGGATTTCTTCCTTGCACGCTTCCTGTGAGACCCACATTCCCAACTGTCCACAATCTACATACGTAATGTTCCTAATGGATATTTTCTCAGCAACTCATTACTCGCGCCAACTAAGGTGACGATGATTCCCGAAAGAGTTCGGGCAACCTGTGCGCATTCGCACAAACGAAGGTCAATGGCCGGGTAGCCTTCAATATATGAAGATAGAAGTTGATGGCCAAATATCTATTAGGAACATTACGTATGTAGACTGTGGACAGTAGGGAATGTGGGTCTCACGGGAAGCGTGCAAGGGAGAAGTCCCTGCGGTCGCGCTATTCATGTGTGTTATCGGTGGCTCAGATGGATGAGAGTAGCATGATCTACTCGCTGGCACGGTAGCGCAGCGTGTTGGGTCAGAGGTTTAGCTGCTCTATGTAACACAAAAAACTGAGTTAATAGATCAACAAAGAACTTAAAAGGGTGTCTCACGTCGTCCGCCACGATCAGATGCAACGAACGAAAACGAACAAAATGAAATGATATTAAAAAAAGATGGATAGGGCTTCTGCCTTGTAAGCAGGAGATTCTGGGTTCGAGTCCCAGTCGGGGCACACATTTGCAGCTGTCCCCATCGAGGTATATCAACAACACCTGTCGGCAGCTGACGGTTTCAAATAATTATCATTTATTCTAGATAAGCTGCACGGTCATCAATGGTATCTTTTGTTTCGGAAACAGTTACTATCTTCATATATCAGTTATTCAGCTTAACTTTTTGCATTCTGTTGGGTATGGTTCTAACCAGTTCCTTGTTAAGCCGTAAATTCCATAAAACCCTTTTTTTTCTAAGAGAGTAGCATGATCTACTCTATCAGATTTCTTGAAACTAAACTTTTTTTTTTATTTTGAGTCACCAATCTCGCCACAAATTTCTGTCCTGTGCCAACTTCTTCATCATCTCATTCTCTCTTTCGCAGCCTCTTTATCTCAGACCCCAGCACTTGCAACCTACATCCGCAATCATTTGCTGGATGTACTAAATGTTCAAATGTGTGTGAAATCTTATGGGACTTGACTGCTAAGGTCATAAGTCCGTAAGCTTACACACTACTTAACCTAAGGACAAACACACACACACATGCCCGAGGGAGGACTCGAACCTCCGCCGAGACCAGACGCACAGTCCATGACTGCAGCGCCTAAGACTGCTCGGCTAATCCCGCGCGGATGTACTCCAATCTGTATTTTCATCCACAGTTTTTATCTTCAACAGCTCCCTCTAGTACCATGGATACATTGGATAGATCATAAAATATACAAATTGGCGATGTTTTATTAATTAGTGGTTGTAACACAGTGAATGAGTGTATAAATAGTATTCCCAGCAACCCTTCTGGAATCCAAACTGTGATGTGCTAAGGAAGTGGTTTATACTTAAATGTGAGACTACTATCATGTAGAGAGACGTTATTAATGGGAAAAAGTTAGGTGAAATTGGCCAAAAAGTGACATTTTAATAATATTTGATCTCTCTTGAATAATTTGATTCATTATTTTTCGATAAATTCCAATTGGAGGTATAGTTTCTGTTATAGCGCAAGTGTAAGAAAATCCAGTGAGAGGTTGGATGCAGTGTGTAAACAGAAATGACGGTATTGCACATGCATTTTGTGGAGACTCTAAATGGTAAAGGAAGACTTACAGACAAAAACATTGATGAATTCCAGCAATATTATGGAATGGCACTAAGAAACAATACATATGACCTACAAGGGAGGAAAAGAGCAGTGTGAGCTACATTCTTCCACAAATTATCCACTGATGTGACACCTGTACATGGTCTTTGCCCACTTGGTGCTGATTCATGGTATAAGTACCGCAAATCTCAGGCATCTGGTACAGAGGAACAATTTAGGCACAAAAACAGCATACCATCTGCAGTGATGGCAGCTATTAAACCAATATGTAGAGAGTTAGCTCATGCTGACCGTCTTTCAGAATGTCTCCATGGTCGAACACGAATCCTGAAGAAGTATTTCAACAATATCATTTGGATCTGCATACCAAACGTTGTCTTTGTCGGAATGAAAACTCTATTCTTTGGTGTTTGTGATGCTGTGATAACGTTTAATGGTGGCAATATGGAAAGAAAGAGGGTACTAGAGCAACTTGGCATTCCAGGAACCAACACACTGCAAGCCTTCAAGCAAATGGGTCGACTTAGGGTCATGAAAGCCCAGGGTGCAGCAGAGGAAATGACTAAAGAAGCAAGAGGCAGGAAAAGAAAGAAACTTTTCGGTTTCCAGGATGATTAAGAACAGGATCCAGATAGTGCTGATTATGGGCCTGGCTCTTTCTAGGAGCTGACATGCCTCCATGTGTGAGTTAATAGCAAATGTAACGTTTAGACCTGATTTCCTCAAAATGACTTTTTTTTAAATATTGACCAATTATCTCAGAAATTACTACAGATACGTGTAACTAATTTTACACTGTGTTACCTATTAGTATATTACTGCTGCTGAACCACTTTTTTACTTACAGAAGCAAAGCTGAATTTAAAAAACTCAACATAATTTTTTAAAAAATCATGACCAACTAATTGTTAGTCCGTATATTATGATTCTTGTTCAGTAATTAGAAAAGGAGTGAAACTATATTTTCCAAAAATTTCAGCTCTATACCTGTCAAAGGTTCTCAGATAATGGGTCATCAATATTGCAAATTTAACACTATAGGTATGCAAGGGAGCATTACGTACATCACCAAGGACATTATTTTCTAAAAACAAGCGTTTAATATAGCTTCGGAAGACTTGCTATCGAATAGGTAGAAGGGAAAAGATAATATTATTTCGCAGTTAGTAACATCACTGGGGGAAGTGGCAACTATGCAACTATTGAAATTGGTGTATGGTCTCTTTGAGACGGCGACGTACCATCAGACTCAGAAAAATACCAACCTCACAGTCCCGAAGATAGCAAGGGCTGATACGTACGAGGACTGACGAACGGCCCATGGACCGAAGTTGCTGATAAGAATAATATACAGAAGAAAAGAATCAGGATTTGTTAGATGACGGATTAGTGATTTATTGAGTTCACATAATATGCAAAAAACTGGTGATTTCTCAAACTGGCGAACAATCAAGAATGGGGTGCCGCAAGGTTCGGTCTTAGGGTCCTCTGCTGTTCTCAATAATATATATTAATGACTTGCCATTCTATATTCACGAAGATGCAAAGCTGGTACTTTTTGACGATGATACAAGTATAGCTATCACACCCAACAGACAAGAATTAGCTGGTGAAATTGTAAACGACGTTTTTCAGAAAATCATTAAGTGGTTCTCTGCAAATGGGCTCTCATTAAACTTTGACAAAACACAGTACATACAGTTCCACAATGTAAATGGAATGACACCATTAATAAATATAGACTTCGATCAGAAATCGGTAGCTAAGGTAGAATATTCAAAATTTCTAGGTGTATGCATTGATGAGGGGTTGAACTGGAAAAAACACACTGAGGAACTGCTGAAACGTTTGAGTTCAGCTACTTATGCTATTAGGGTGATTGCAAATTTTGGCGATATACATCTCAGTAAATTAGATTACCACGCCTATTTTCATTCTCTGCTTTCGTATGGCATCATATTCTGGGGTAACCCATCATTGAGTAAAAGAGTATTCATTGCACAAAAGCGTGTTATCAGAATAATTGCTGGAGCTCATTCAAGATTATCCTGCAAGCACTTATTTAAAGAGCTAGAGATCTCCACTGTAGCCTCACAATATATATATTTACTTATGAAATTTGGTATTAACAATCCAAACGAATTCAAAAGTAATAGCAGTGTACATGGCTACAACACTAGGAGAAAGGATGATCTTCACTACTCAAGGTTAAATCTAACTTTGGCTCAGAAGGGCGTAAATTATGCTGCCACAAAAGTCTGGTCAATTACCTAATAGCATCAAAAGTATGACAGGTAGTCATATAGCATTTAAAAGGAAATTAAAAAGATTTCTTAATGGTAACTCCTACTCATTAGATGAATTTTTGGATATAGTAAGTGTAAGTGGGTAATTTCCCCAAGCACACAGAAAATTAAAAATATTGTCATGTAATATTTTGTGTAATGTACGAGGGCAGTTCAATAAGTAATGCAACACCTTTTTTTCTCGGCCAATTTTGGTTGAAAAAACCGGAAATTTCTTGTGGAATATTTTCAAACATTCCCGCTTCGTCTCGTATAGTTTCATTGACTTCCGACAGGTGGCAGCGCTGTACGGAGCTGTTAAAATGGCGTCTGTAACGGATGTGCGTTGCAAACAACGGGCAGTGATCGAGTTTCTTTTGGCGGAAAACCAGGGCATCTCAGATATTCATTGGCGCTTGCAGAATGTCTACGGTGATCTGGCAGTGGACAAATGCAAGGTGAGTCGTTGGGCAAAACGTGTGTCATCATCGCCGCAAGGTCAAGCAAGACTGTCTGATCTCCCGCGTGCGGGCCGGCCGTGCACAGCTGTGACTCCTGCAATGGCGGAGGGTGCGAACACACTCGTTCGAGATGATCGACGGATCACCATCAAACAACTCAGTGCTCAACTTGATATCTCTGTTGGTAGTGCTGTCACAATTGTTCACCAGTTGGGATATTCAAAGGTTTGTTCCCGCTGGGTCTCTCGTTGTCTAACCGAACACCATAAAGAGCAAAGGAGAACCATCTGTGCGGAATTGCTTGCTCGTCATGTGGCTGAGGGTGACAATTTCTTGTCAAAGATTGTTACAGGCGATGAAGCATGGGTTCATCACTTCGAACCTGAAACAAAACGGCAATCAATGGAGTGGCGCCACACCCACTCCCCTACCAAGAAAAAGTTTAAAGCCATACCCTCAGCCGGTAAAGTCATGGTTACAGTCTTCTGGGACGCTCAAGGGGTTATTCTGTTCGATGTCCTTCCCCATGGTCAAACGATCAACTCTGAAGTGTATTGTGCTACTCTTCAGAAATTGAAGAAACGACTTCAGCGTGTTCGTAGACACAAAAATCTGAACGAACTTCTCCTTCTTCATGACAACGCAAGACCTCACACAAGTCTTCGCACCCGAGATGAGCTCACAAAACTTCAGTGGACTGTTCTTCCTCATGCACCCCACAGCCCCGATCTCGCACCGTCGGATTTCCATAGGTTTGGCCCAATGAAGGACGCAATCCGTGGGAGGCACTACGCGGATGATGAAGTTATTGATGCAGTACGACGTTGGCTCCGACATCGACTAGTGGAATGGTACCGTGCAGGCATACAGGCCCTCATTTCAAGGTGGCGTAATGCCGTAGCATTGAATGGAGATTACGTTGAAAAATAGTGTTGTGTAGCTAAAAGATTGGGGAATAACCTGGTGTATTTCAATGCTGAATAAAACAACCCCTGTTTCAGAAAAAAATGTGTTCAATTACTTATTGAACTGCCCTCGTAATATCTTGTACAGACACCTTTTATTAACCAGACACGTTCCACATCATTACGAAGTGTCGTATTCATGATCTATAGAGCAAGTACTAATCTAATCTGATCTAATTTCCTTCCCATTGATTCCGTTCATTTCAGGGGATTAGGTTCAAACGAAATCAATGTTAATGAGAACTTAAACATAGAATATATTAGTCCCATAAGCTCCTTTCCTTTGAGCTACGGTTTTCGTACTGCGTCATCATGAGAGCGCAGTAGACACAGGGTGTATAGAGGGCACAGTATTAGCTCAGCCCCGCTCACAAGCCGCATCGTTATGTCTTCCACTCGGCACGGCTGCGCACTTGTGTCAGCAGTAAGCGCAAAAACATCGCCTGACGGCACCAGGCAGCAGAAAACAGAGCTCCTCCTCTGAGGAGGCAGCCGCGGCGGTAGAAAAAACCGAGCAGAAAGAGGTCGGCGCGCTTGTTTTCGCGTGCTCCAGTGTTTCATTATCACGCCGGCTTAAGATGAACTCATTACTGCTCGCCGGGCTTTTTCTGCAATTATGTGCCAGATTCGCGGCCCTGCTCGCCTGTCATTAACGTCGTTAGGGGGACCATTAAACAAGAGTGCGTCCGAGATGAGCCGGCAACGAGCTTCTGAATTTCGTTGCGGCCTGCTGGCTGCTGCCAGCGCCTCTAGTGGCAATCAACGGGACAATGGCCTTTCTCACGTCTGGCCGCCAGCGCTGCCACAGCGGACGTGTCCCTAACGTTGCTGTTGTGGATATTATCTCTCAGCATAGACCTGCTACGTAACGCCATTCTGCACGATATCACATGACTGAAAATAATAACGCGTTCTTAACTTTTTTATACTCATCTCAAAACTGTTCTCAGTTTCCTTGTATCACGCATTGGTTCTTCATGATACACTACTGGCCATTAAAATTGCTACACCACGAAGATGTGCTACAGACACTAAATTTAACCGACAGGAAGAAGATGCTGTGATATGCAAATCATTAGCTTTTCAGAGCATTCACAAAAGGTTGGCGCTGGTGGCGACACCTACAAAGTGCTGACATGAGGAAATTTTCCATCCCATTTCTCATACACAAACAGCAGTTGACCGGCGTTGCCTGGTGAAACGTTGTTGTGATGCCTCGTGTAAAGAGAAGAAATTCTTACCATCACGTTTCAGACTTTGATAAAGGTCGGATTGTAGCCTGTCGCGATTGCGGTTTATCGTATCGCGACATTGCTGCTCGCGTTGGTCGAGATCCAATGACTGTTAGCAGAGTATGGAATCGGTGGGTTCAGGAGGGCAATACGGAACGCCGTGCTGGATCCCAACGACCTCGTATCACTAGCAATCGAGATGACAGGCATCTTATTCGCATGGCTGTAACGGATCGTGCAAACACGTCTCGATCCCTGAGTCAACAGATGGGGACGTTTGCAAGACAACAACCATCTGCACGAACAGTACGACGACGTTTGCAGCAGCATGGACTACCAGCTTGGAGACCGTGGCTTCGGTTACCCTTGACGCTGCATCACATACAGGAGCGCCTGCGATGGTGTACTCTACGACGAACCTCGGTGCACGAATGGCAAAACGTCATTTTTTCGGATGGTTCCAGGTTCTGTTTATAGCATCATGATGGCCGCATCCGTGTTTGGCGACATAGCGGTGAACGCACATTGGAAGCGTGTATTCGTAATCGCCATACTCGCGTATCACCCGGTGTGGGGGTATGGGGTGCCAATGGTTACACGTCTCGGTCACCTCTTTCGCACTGACGGCACTTTGAACAGTGGACGTTACATTTCAGATTTGTTACGACCCGGGGCTCTACCTTTCATTCGATCCCTGCGAAACCCTACATTTCAGCAGGATAATGTACGACCGCATGTTGCAGGTCCTGTACAGGCCTTTCTGGATACAGAAAATGTTCGACTGCTGCCCTGGCCAGCACATTCTCCAGATCTCTCACCAATCGAAAACGTCTGGTCAATGGTGGCCGAGCAACTGGCTCGTCACAATATGCCAGTCACTACTCTTGATTAACTGTGGTATCGTGTTGAAGCTGCATGGGCAGCTGTTCCTGCACACGCCATCCAAGCTCTGTTTGAATCAATGCCCAGGCGTATCGAGTCCGTTATTACGGCCCGAGGTGGTTATTTGGGTACTGATTTCTCAGGATCTATGCACCCAAATTGCGTGAAAATGTAATCTCATGTCATTTCTAGTATAATATATTTGTTCAATGAATACCCTTTATCATCTGCATTTCTTCTTGGTGTAGCAATTTTAATGGCCAGTAGTGTAGAATAAAGTGTATTTTACTTTTAGGCACCGGACGTTTTTGTGCCATCAAACTGGAAACATGAAAATGCCCTGCTTGTTATGTCAGTGCGATAACTGGGCAAAGCGAAAGCATTTGTGTTTAATGGTTTGGCCAAATCGAAGACTATAAACACCTTGCATAAACTGGTTGTAGAACACAAAAAATGTTGTTTCACCCACTAAGATCTCCAGTTGTGCTTGGTGAAGAAATGGATAAAGGCTCTTCCACGAGATGGATTCTGCTTTTAGTACCTTTCTACGAAATTTCCCACTATCTGTCAAAAAAGCTCAAACGCTAGAATTTTTGTTAGTTCTCAAATGCACAAATTGATAAAAGGATCACGAATTGGAAAATACAATGAATTTCAGCGAAAAACTTATCAGGTCCGTCTTTGGATCTTGCATAATGTTTTCTAAAATTGTGGAACATCCCCTTAGAAAAATTTATGAATTACTGTGCTGGTAAATTGATTATTTGATTTTCAAACAGCTGAGCAAAACTGAACGTACTCAAACATTTATCTCTTTACTTGTTCTGATTAACACTAAACTGACATAATATTTTTAGCGCAAAGCTATCTGACTTTTAATAATCCCTAGAAAAGAATGGCACTGACTAACAATAACCTATACCTTTCATGAATCACTTACCTCACAAAAATCTTCCTTACTCTAACTACTGCAATACTGCCAGCTAAATTAAAGATTCTAACTACTGAAGGCACTACTGATAGGCATAGTTAGCAAATGAAAGATTTTGATGGAGAACAAACTATGTATTTACCTTAACAGTGTTCAAAAGTCATAATATATATATCAGTTCATGACATCCAGTCTTACAAATTTCCTTTTTCCGACGGACACAAGTCCAGATCGTCCGCTTTCAAAGCTCTGCCATCTCTCTCCCCACATCCACCACTGCTGGCGGCTCACCTCCAACTGCACAACGCTATGGGCTGCTCACATCCAACTGCCCAACACTACAATAGCAGATATTCCAACAATGGCAACCAGCCACAGGCTGCACACAGCACAGTCAGTGATTTTCATATAGAGCGCTACGTGACGTTACCAACATAAAAACCTAAACAACCTACTTACAATTGTTACGATACGTCGACTTCTCTTCCTATGTATGTTAAATGCGTCTTAAAGTTGTGTGTGTATTTTGTAGTAAAATGCTATTTAATATCTGCAATTCAATGATCATTTATGCAAGTGGCCAGAGAAGATAAACTTAATGCTTCTCGTCTTCTTTTTCTGCTAGCATACACACTCATGCCTTCGCCATTGCTTGTATTACCATTTGTGACATTTTTTTTTTTTTTTTTTTTTGAGCCGTCCGTCTTCTGACTGGCTTGATGCAGTCCGCCATTAATTCTTCTCCTGTGCCAATATCTCCATCTCAGAGTAGCACTTGCAACCGTCGTCCTCAATTATTTGCTGTGTGTACTCCAGTCTGTCTTCCTCTACAGTTTCTACCCTCTACAGCTCCCTTTAGCACCACCAAAGTCATTCCCTGATATCTTAACAGATGTCCTATCACCCTGTCCCTTTTCCTCGTCAGTGTTTTCCACATATTCCTTTTCTTCTCCTCAAACCTTTCCTTTACTCTCCGATTCTGCGTAGAACATCCTCAAACCTTACCTTAACAGTCCACCTAAGGCCTATGTTTGATATAGTCTATTTCTCTTGGCCAGGAATGTCCCTTTTTGCCAGTGCTAGCCTGTTTTTGATGTCTTACTTGCCTCGTCCGTCAGTGGTTATTTTGCTACCTAGGTAGTAGAATTCCCTACCTTCATCTACATCGTGACCATGAGTCCTGATGTTAAGTTTCTCACTGTTGTCATTTCTACTACTTCTCATTACTTTCGTCTTTCTTCGATTTACCTCAATCTATATCCTGCATTCGTCAGACTGTTCATTCCATTTAGCAGACCAAGTAATTTTTCTTCACTTCCATTCAGGATAGCAATGTCATAAGCGAATCGTATCATTGATATCCTTTCATCTTGAAGAATAATTCCATTACTGAACCATTCTTTTATTTCCATCATTGCTTCTTCGATATACGAATTGAACAATAGGGTGTAAGACTACATCCCTGTAGCCGGCCGAAGTGGCTGAGCGGTTCTAGGCACTTCAGTCCGGAACCGCGCGACTGTTACAGTCGCAGGTTCGAATCCTGCCTCGGGCATGGATGTGCGTGCTGTCCTTAGGTTAGTTAGGTTTAAGTAGTTCTAAGTTCTAGGGGACTGATGACCTCAGATGTTAAGTCCCATAGTGTTCAGAGCCATTTGAACCAACTACATCCCTGTCTTGCACTCTTTTCAATCCGATCACGTCTTTCTTAGTCGTCCACTCTTATTATTGCGTATTAGCCGTCTCGTCCTATACCTTGTCCCTGTTTTTCTTAGAATTTCAAACATCTTGGACCATTTTTTCAGGTCGACAGATCCTATGAACGTGTTTTGATTTTTCTGTAGTGTTGTTACCATTATCAACCGCAGCGTCAGAATTACCTCTCTGGTGCCTTTACCTTTCCTAAAGCCAAACTGATAATCATCTAATACGTCTTCAATTTTCTTTTCCATTCTTCTGTATATTATTCTTCCCAGGAACATGGATGCATGGACTGTTAAGCTGACTGTGTGATAATTCTTGCACTTATTCCGAATAAAGAAAAGTGTGAAGTTATTCACATGAGTACTAAAAGAAATCCGCTAAATTTTGATTACGCGATAAGTCACACAAATCTGAAGGCTGTTAATTCAACTAAATACTTAGGGATTACAATTACAAATTTGGCAGAACACTTAGAAGGTGCAACGAGGTCTACTAAGGAGGCTGCTTATAACACGCTTGTCCGCCCTATTCTGGAGTATTGCCGTGCGGTGTGGGATCCGCATCAGATGGGACTCCGGTTCTTGAGTATTGTTCAGCAATCTGGGACTCTTACCAAATAGTATTAAATGAAGAAATAAAGAAGATTCAGTGAAGAAAAGCAAATTTCGTAGAGTAACTGTTTACTCGGCTCGCGACCTTTGCGGGGATGCTCGATAAATTCGAGCGAGAGATGCTGCAAGGGAGACTTCGTACATGACGAAAAGATTAATTTTTGAAATTTTGAGAGCTTACGTCGCAAGAGGAGTTCAGCAACGTATTATTTCCTCCGCATTTGTTTCGAGAACTGATCGTGACTAGAAAATCAGAGATATTAGATGTCAAATGTAGCTTAACAAATAGTTGTTATTCCCATGAATGGAACAGCAAAAGCAGGGAAAGATAGTGATATCAGATGTACCCTCCGCGACACACCATACATGTAGCTATACAGGGTGAAAAGTATTTAAACTTTCAAACTCTGGGAGGTTGTAGGGGACATCAAAATAAATATTTTTCCCTAATGGCATTTTTCCCTATGAGGAGTGTTTAAACCGGTAGAGGAAGATTTCTCTGGCGGCAAATTAATTAAACCAACAAACACTGTTCCATTTTTTATGACCAAGAGACAACACATTAACACAACCCAATTTCAATTACAGTAGATTTTCGAAAATGCCTCCATTGACACGTAAACAAAGGTTACACCGTCGGATCATGTTCTGTCTGACACGGGAAAAAACCCCAGGAGTATCCTGAATTGTTCCTGTTGCTGCTACTATCCGGGCAACCAGATCCCCTTCTGATGCAACAGGAGTTGCATAAACAAGGTTGCGCATCTCTCCACACACAAAAAGGGCCAGAGGGGACATATCTGAGGATCGAGCAGGCCATGGTACAGGACCACCTCTGCCAATCCACGTTTCTGGGAACCGTCGGTCCAGGAATCGACGCACACGACGACTGAAATGTGTCGGCGCCCCGTCATGTTGGAACTACATGCGTTGTCTTGTAGTGAGCGGGACGTCTTCCAGCAATTCTGGCAATGCTCTGGCGAGAAAATTGTAATAGTGCCTGCCCTTTAATGGCCTAGGTAGCAGATACGGCCCAATTAAACAGTCCCCAACAACACCGACCCACACATTAACGAAGAACCGCACTTGATGAGCGCTAGTAACTGTGATATGTGGGTTATCCTCACTCCAAACATGCGAATTGTTTATGATGAAGACTCCATCGCCCCCGAACGTTGCTTCATCGGTAAACAACACAGAGGATGGAAATGTAGGATGCATTTCGCACTTTTCTAGGTACCACTGCAAAAACTGTGTTCTGGGTGGATAATCAACTGGTTCCAGGTTGTTGGTTGACACGCTGTAAGTGAAATGGACGTAACAATTGCTCTCGAAGGACTGTTCTTACACTCGTCTGATTCCTCCCTATTTTACGTGCGATTGCACGAGTGCTGATTGAAGGATCCCGCTCCACATGCTGCAAGACAGCTTCCTCAAACTGCAGCGTTCTTACCGTGCGACGGCGTCCCTGTCCAGGTAATGTGCTAAATGAGCCGGTCTCACGCAGACATTGGTACACAGCAGCAATGGTCGTATGATGCGGGATACTGCGATTGGGATATTATTGTTGATAAACTCGCTGTGCAGCTCGTCCGTTGTGGTGCCCTACATAGTACGCACAAACCATATCAGTGTACTCACTCCAGGTGTATCGCTCCATTAGTAAACAGAGACAGTGAACTACTACACTGGCGGACAGCAGTTGCCTACAACTGAAGATCGTAATACGGTTTAAATAATCCTCATAGGAAAAAATGACATTTGGGAAAAATATTTGTTTTGATGTCCCCTAGAACCTCCCAGAGTTTGCCGTTTAAAATACTTTTCACCCTGTAGACTATAATTGAATATGTAGATTGTAAGCATTGATACTGATGCAGACTGTAAGTACAGATGTAGACCCAACGAGTAGATGCAGATCCAACCTGGAAGTGTGGATGTTGACTGTAAGTGTAGATGTAGACTGTAAGTGTAGATGCGCATGTGGATTTACAGATGTAGACAGTAAGTGTAAACGTATCCCTAGGGTATAGTCTGTCTGTAAACTCAAGAGCGAGCAGTGCTTTTGGTGGGGGAAGTGGCCTTTCCCAGAAGAACCCTGCCACTGGCCTACAGGGGCACCCAAAATCAGTTGCCCGTTACCTGCCTAGCGGTGTAGATCAGCGAGCAGTGATACACGTCGTTCTGTCCGTGGGATCTTAATTGCCAGTGTCAGACAGTTAATTTTGTATGCTTACTGGTATACTTCGGTATCCGGAAGTGATGGATAATCGCCCTGCATTGCAAGAAAATGTGCAGAATATGGAGGAGGTATTTATGCAGTAACGAGCGTTCGATTGTCTGTAATGTTACAACATCATGTATTAAAGAGGCGGCACAAAAGAACTATGGGCTAATATTACCACTCCCAATTAGAGGGCTGCAATTTATGCAAACGTCAGCCTCGCCACAATAGGACGCATAAGGAAGAAACGCGAAAACAAACCGCGTGGTTTACTGGAACCGCCACGAAGGAAAACTGATAATTTTGGGAGGAAACTCTTCGTTATAGGCAGTTTCACAAAATCGGTCATTCGACAAACGGTGGAGGACTTTCACATAAACCAAAAAATAATGACGACATTATGGACATTACTTACTGCCGTAAAAAAAAAAAAGAAAAAAAAACTGTTTTCTTTGGGAGAAAGATGTTTTATGTAAGACACAGCGTAAAATGGGATTTACCTGGAAATTTCTAGCTTTTAATAGAAACATAAAGTAAGAACAAGGCTTAAATTCTACAGATTGATTGCACCATACGGGGTTCGTTTTACGAATAGCAGTGGAGGGTACATACATTCACATGAACAGGCGTTCGGTTCTGTATTTGTAGCAGAATCCTGACTTCCGTTCCTACGTTAATATTACTTACTCTATAACGTTGTGTTTCGGAAGAAGCTATCGTGTTTTGGATTCATTATGGTCTTAACGCATTTGTCTAAAAATAAACGCTGCCAGGACGTATCTGTACACGGCGTCGACAAAGATTTAAAACGCGCGCCGCGGCAGGACCGGTACTAAGTTGTGAAGCAGCCTGTAGAAGTGCCTCGTGACGTAGCTGGGTAGGCAGAGTGGGGACTCGCTCACTCGCTCTTCAGTTTATCGACAGACTATAGGAGAGGGGAGTACACGAGGTGCCTACTGTCCCACACCATCGGGCCCTTTGTGAGTCGGTCATTTCCAAACTGGCTGTTCGCAGGTACGGAGCGGACCCGCCGGGCGGGTACGGAGTAAATTCCGCCAGTGACAGCGGCAAGCGGCGCGGTGAGGAGTCCGGCCGGCGGCATCAATTGGCCCTTTGTAGCGGCGCGGCTGCGGCTGTTGTGTCCGCGGCAGCGGCCGCGGCCGCTTCCCGACTGCTGCCGTCTTGGCGCGATCAATAGCGCCCGCAGCTGCGGCCGGCCCGACGCCTAATGGTGGCTCCTCGGCGGGGCACCCCACTGGCGCCAGCCCCCTGCACGGCTCCCGCGGGGTGGACTGAGATCCGCTCCGAGCTCACTGGCCGCCTCTGTCGGGCTGCTGGGCTGCTTCCCTGCCTTCGACCATAGATACTAGTAGACTGGTCTTGCTGTGCAGGAGCTATTGGGCTAGTGTGGCTCCAACATAAACCACGTGACTGTTGGCAAAACGTGGCGGGATTTCAAATCAGCGGTCTGCCATCCTATGTCTGTATCGAATTCTCCCCACATTTCTTAATTGACTGCCAAACGCTTCCAACAAAAATTACTTTTTAATTTGTGAAAAATTATGCCAGAACTACATTTGACCCGGATTTGCTCGCAGTACCATTTATAAAATCTAACAAATACATCGAACGCCACTCTGGTGGGCAGCGGGACGAAATTACTATAAACTACCAATTAAAGTAACATGTCTTTAAAATTCTTGTAAACAGCATGAGTGGGCTCGTGTCAAAACTTTAAACATTGGATTCGCCACGTTTTGAGCTCTAGTCACTTATAAAAGAAAATGGGATATGGGAATTATGTCAACTATAGGTGTCAAAATTGTTGACTTTAGGAGCAGGTCCTTTTTAGAGTATCAATTTTAGGTGCACTTCAAAGGTTCAGTTCCCACTATTTTTACAAAAGTTTAAACTATCAGATTAAAAAAATGATATTTTAGATGAAAGGTGAGACTTTGAAGTTTCAGAAAATAATTTTGGAGCCTAGGTTTAAAAATGACAGACACTGTAAACACAAATTATAGATATACATTGTAAATAATAACTAATCTATCAAAACACTTCTCCTCGAAGTGCTTCTAGCAAAGGCGCGTATGTGCAAATGGCTTAAAGTTTTTCCGTTTCAGGGCCTGTATCCAAAGCTGCCTTCGGTTTTCATCCTTGGGGAACCTATGAGTAGGAAAGAGAAACGATTATACTTACTTCTGTAACCGAATTATCACAGATACTTTTCAAAATGTAATATGAGTCTGACTTTACAGGCATCACTTTCAACACTTTACTTTATGTGATATTCTATTTTAAGTGTAAATAACATATAAAAGTCACTTCAGCAGATTTCAATAAACGCATCTGCACTATCATAGAAACACTTACACGTGAAATGTAATGCCATTTCCCCCGACAGAACGCTGAGTACAGCCATAAGCGCAACACGAAACAACCATGTTTTGCCAACATTCACGTGACTTCAGCCCAGAGATGTTGGAGCCACGAAAATGACGTCAGGGCCAGTCTATTATATTTATGGTCGAAGTTCCCTGCAGGCGCCGTCGCATGTTTTCGCCTGGCAGTTCCGATGCTGTTTCCCTCGCAGCGCTCTCCGAATGTCACCTGCGCTGGCGAATCGGGAGCCCTGTCGGGCTCTAATATCACGGTGTGCGGACATTTGCCACAATTTTACCTGCTCCGAAGGGTTGGGTCCCTTGTCTTCCGCTCCCACTCCTCCTCATCGCTGTCGCGCAGTAGAGGTACTTACTGAGCCTTTCCGCTGGTTTACTTAACATAGGACCAGAATATCTCTGGATTTCCCGCCACATTCCTAGAGAGACTTTCGTTGTGGAAACTATTAAATGCATCTCGCAAGATATGCGCACTAAATTTCGAGCTTCACTAAAACTTCGCCAATCTTGGAGATTTTGCGTTCGTCTAAATTATACGTGCCTTTTTCGGTGCTCCTGCAGCAGCTTTCTGTCGTGTACCACGGGGGATCAGTTCCGTCTCTTATTAATTTATTTGGTATCAATCTCTCGAGTTACATAATTTGGAAGGATTGGAGACTGTCTCTTAGAAAGATGTCAACCGAATTTTTAGCTCCTTTTGTAAATAGATACATTTCGCGTTTAGTTTTGGTGAATTTCTTTGTTACGGAATTGAGCCGCGCTCAACTATGTGTTCACTAATCCTTGTATCCGTCGCGATGTTCAGTATTATTTGTGGCTAAGAGGTCAAGTGTGTTTTCGTAACCATTTACCATTTGAATGGCCTCGTGAACTAATTGTTCAAAATAATTAAAAAAAAAGCATTTAGAACAATTACGGAAGTTGTTTTCTGTCTACAATAGGGTCTGAAAATATGTTTTTTTCATTGCCAACTATAATTGTATGAGTAGGGTACCTATTTGTGATGAGACTCAAGTGTTCTTTGAACTAAAAAAAATGGCTCTGAGCACTATGGGACTTAATCTGAGGTCATCAGTCCCCTTGAACTTAGAACTATTTGAACCTAACTAACCTAAGGACATCACACACATCCATGCCCGAGACAGGATTCGAACCTGCGTCGGCAGCGGTCGCGTGGTTCCACACTGTAGCGCCTAGAACCGCTCGGCCACTCCGGCCGGCTTTCTTTGAACTGTTCAGCAACCGTTTCATCTGAGACCCGGGGTCGGTAAAAGGAGCCAGTTATTAATTTATTTCGGTTGTCGAATATAACCTCTGCCCATACTAAGTCACAGGAACTATCTGCTTTAATGTCTCTTGTGAGCTAGAACACACATTACATTATTTTTCCTTATGTTTTGCTTCTTGTTTCTGTTGTAGTGCAGATCATCACAATTACGGCTTTTCCATCCAAAAACCTAGGATGCTTTCTATGTGACCCTGTAAAAACCAGACCTAACAATGTAGAACAACTACGTGCGTTACAAGCATTGCATTCTGTATTACTTCATTTCCTTATTTCTAACATTTTAAAATTGCACGTCGACTTTAGATGACACGTGAATCATAGATGTTCTCATCTCTATTTAGTGAAGATATTTTCAGTCATGTTTTGAACATTGTCCCGCTAACTTTATTAACTAATGTTTCACCGCAAGGGATATCGGATTTTAGAGAGTAAATTAATATGGAGTATGTTGTTCTTCTTTTCAAACATTTCTTCTTTCCTTATTGTCTTTTGGGCATGCAGTTGAAGTAATTAAAGTAGGCACAAATGCAGTGACAAAAAAGAAATGATTAGCGTACATTCGAATTCTCTTTACATCGTTCCTTTATTGTTGCTCCCCTGCCGATGGGCTGTTCTATCGCAATCAGTAAGCGTGGAAGAAAGGTACCGTACAGACAGAGGGATCTATATTTATACTTGGCAGAACTAATTACATACTGACATAATCGTCGGTATTGGTTTCGTTTCCCAAAAGTTATAAACATTTCAATTTCGGGAAAGAAGCTCTGTATTTCGCCAAGATGTCGAAGAAGAAAGTCTCTTACGTACTGGTTGTATCGAGTAAGATGTGGAGACGACGGTTTGAAAGCGGACAGAAGAAGTACGAGGAAGGGCGTCCCTTACCTGAGGGATCGCTACTCAAGCTACCTGGCGAAGGGGCAAGTGTGGCAAATGTTCGGCGTGGCAAATGATCGGCGTGGAAAATGTCCGGCATTCAATATCACAGCTTGAAAGGCGGGGTCTTACCGGAAGCGTGGCCACGCCATGGAAGCGCTCGCCTGGAACGTAGCCTCAGAGGCTCCTTTAGCTATCGTAGATCTCTCCAGAATCGAGCAAAGACAGCGTTATTCTTTTAACTGATTGGGGAGAGATGTTCTTACCTGCTGGAAAAAACTCTCAGTTGTTCTGACAAGTTGTCGCATCTCCCGAGGGAGTGAGATGGAAATAGCGGGCTCACCTCAGTCGATCTTCTCGATGAGCAGAAGTATGCTTCGGCTGCTTGCGTACTCCAACAGCTGTAGGAGACAAACGAAAAATGTGGTGCAGAGTAAGGAACACAGTGAGGATTTCTTAAGGAAGCAGGTAAATAATTCCGAGTCCCTTGACTATTGAAAATTGAAGGTACCTCTGGCACTCTTCCCTAACCCTAGTTCCCATCAGCCGCCCGCCTCCTCACCATAGCGACGGAGGTGCCGACGCTGAAGTATTGACTTAATTCAGACGTAGGCGTGAGGCGACGAGCGACACAGAGATTGTGTCAAATGTACACTGCTGTGTCCCACTCTGATCTGAGAACTGGTGGACCCTTATCTACATTACCTAAAGCTGGTCACGAGGAGAACTTTCTGTGACATAAGAGGTCGGCGACGCAAATACTCAGTACTCAGTACTTTTCCCCCTGCTACGGCAACATCAGTTCTTCCTGCCGCTTGTGCATGCCGTCCCTGAAGCTGTTTGCCTAGCCGGCGCAGGCTATAATCGCTTTAGATATACAGGGTGTTTCAAAAAGACCGGTATATTTGAAACGGCAATAAAAACTAAACGAGCAGCGATAGAAATACACCGTTTGTTGCAATATGCTTGGGACAACAGTACATTTTCAGGCGGACAAACTTTCGAAATTACAGTAGTTACAATTTTCAACAACAGATGGCGCTGCAAGTGATGTGAAAGAGATAGAAGACAACGCAGTCTGTGGGTGCGCCATTCTGTACGTCGTCTTTCTGCTGTAAGCCTGTGCTGTTCTCAACGTGCAAGTGTGCTGTGGACAACATCGTTTATTCCTTAGAACAGAGGATTTTTCTGGTGTTGGAATTCCACCGCCTAGAACACAGTGTTGTTGCAACAAGACGAAGTTTTCAACGGAGGTTTAATGTAACCAAAGGACCGAAAAGCGATACAATAAAGGATCTGTTTGAAAAATTTCAACGGACTGGGAACGTGACGGATGAACGTGCTGGAAAGGTAGGGCGACCGCGTACGGCAACCACAGAGGGCAACGCGCAGCTAGTGCAGCAGGTGATCCGACAGCGGCCTCGGGTTTCCGTTCGCCGTGTTGCAGCTGCGGTCCAAATGACGCCAACGTCCACGTATCGTCTCATGCGCCAGAGTTTACACCTCTATCCATAATAAATTCAAACGCGGCAACTGCTCAGCGCCGCTACTATTGCTGCACGAGAGACATTCGCTAACGATATAGTGCACAGGATTGATGACGGCGATATGCATGTGGGCAGCATTTGGTTTACTGACGAAGCTTATTTTTACCTGGACGGCTTCGTCAATAAACAGAACTGGCGCATATGGGGAACCGAAAAGCCCCATGTTGCAGTCCCATCGTCCCTGCATCCTCAAAAAATACTGGTCTGGGCCGCCATTTCTTCCAAAGGAATCATTGGGCCATTTTTCAGATCCGAAACGATTACTGCATCACGCTATCTGGACATTCTTCGTGAATTTGTGGCGGTACAAACTGCCTTAGACGACACTGCGAACACCTCGTGGTTTATGCAAGATGGTGCCCGGCCACATCGCACGGCCGACGTCTTTAATTTCCTGAATGAATATTTCGATGATCGTGTGATTGCTTTGGGCTATCCGAAACATACAGGAGGCGGCGTGAATTGGCCTCCCTATTCGCCAGACATGAACCCCTGTGACTTCTTTCTGTGGGGACACTTGAAAGACCAGGCGTACCGCCAGAATCCAGTAACAATTGAACAGCTGAAGCAGTACATCTCATCTGCATGTGAAGTCATTCCGCCAGACACGTTGTCAAAGGTTTCGGGTAATTTCATTCAGAGACTACGCCATATTATTGCTACGCATGGTGGATATGTGGAAAATATCGTACTATAGAGTTTCCCAGACCGCAGTGCCATCTGTTGTTGAAAATTGTAACTACTGTAATTTCGGAAGTTTGTCTGCCTGAAAATGTACTGTTGTCCCAAGCATATTGCAACAAACGGTGTATTTCTATCGCTGCTCGTTTAGTTTTTATTGCCGTTTCAAATTTACCGGTCATTTTTGAAACACCCTGTACATCCTGTCCAGTGGCCGACTCCTAGCTCGGCTATAGTAAGAATATTCAATGAAATGGAGATTTGTGACGAAGTATCTGTACTTGAAGTGGACTTTTCGTTGTGATACAACTTGCAGTAATGTTCGCCTTGCTGGCTGCGCGGTCAGCGTGGCAGATTGCCAGACAAAGAGGCCCGTGTTCGGTTCCAGGCCGGGTCGGAAATTTCCTCCTCTCAGGAACTGGGCCACCTGGGGAAACCGCGCGGTCTTGAGCGCTATGCCACGGCCCACGCGGCTTCCCCCGTCGGAGGTTCGAGTCCTCCCTCGGGCATGGGTGTGTGTGTTGTCCTTAGCGTAAGTCAGTATAAGTTACATTAAGTAACATAAACCTAGGGACCGATGACCTCAGCAGTTTGGTCCCATAGGAAATTACCACCAAATTTTCAGGAATTGGGCGTGTTGTTGTTCTTACGTTCGTATTGCCAAATGGACATTCCACTCTTGAGATGGGTGAATGGACACCTCCCGAAACCCAATAATTAAAAAAATGCTTTCAACAAACCTCAAAGGTGAGGCTTGTGCTCACTGGCAATCAAACTTCCGCAAGGCGCTTGCAAAAGCGACTTCTGCAAGTTCTTTTGCTCGGAAAGCCCCGCAGCAAGTCGATTTCCACAAGTTAGTGAAACCAGTTTCTCGTATCTTGCTGCAAGTACTGGCAGTCTTTCTCACACTTACAGAAGTTTTGTGTTTTAAATACCGGTACAAAAGTGCCAGTCACGAAAAGGAGAAAAGCGCAGACACATGGGCCGAAGAAAATGTACCACTGGAGCACCTAAGAAAATACAATTAGCCACCGCAGGCAACGACGTGCCAAATCATTTTTTAGATTTTTTTGCCAGAGGGAAAAGTAGAATGACAGTGTAGAGGTCTTTAAATTTTACCTAATTTTTTTACGTTAGTAGAAACACAATGCTTTACATTTGCAACAAAAGTAATAAACCCTATTTGTTAAAATCCAAGAATCAATTAAAAATCCATCTCTTCGTGAAATAACTTGCAGCCTTTTTGTACTTGTTTTCCAATATTCGATTTTACAGTAAAAAAGCGTTATTCGAAACGTTAAATATGTAAGCCCCTGAATCCATTTCTTCGCCCTAATATTTCTTTTTTTTTCTTAACTTTGTTTTAAAAATGGCTCTGAGCACTATGGGACTTAACATCTGTGGTCATCAGTCCCCTAGAACTTAGAACTACTTAAACCTAACTAACCTAAGGACATCACACGCATCCATGCCCGAGGCAGGATGCGAACCTGCGACCTTAGCAGTCGCGCGGTTCCGGACTGAGCGCCTAGAACCGCTAGACCACCGCGGCCGGCGACTTTGTTTTATGTCACAATTTTGCCTGGATGATGATAATGCAACAACGGTGGCGGCGGGTCTCTCTTTAATCACGACGATATCACGACGCAACTCGACTGGAAACACTTCTGCCAGTACTTGCAGCTGAAATTAACTTGACGAAGCGACTTGTAGAAGTAAACTGGCGCGGGTCTTTGTTTTAATGTAAACAGCTCAGCAAGTGCTTGCAGAAATTACTTGGTGGAAGTTTCTTGCTAGTGGAGACACGCCTTTGCACTGTGAGACAGCTTTGGCATGCGAGTTAGCCATTCCAGTCCTTGTTAGCCAACAGTCAAGCGCTGTACCTACCAAAATTATGTGGATTCCTTCTCCGTGTGAGACGGTGTTTGTCTCCTGACACGTTGCCCCAAACTGCACGTCAGTTCCAAACACTAGTAATATACTCCACTGAGGAACAGGAGAAACGAGATTAGCAACAATCTGTAACCGCGTCTATGTCCTCAGCCAGTGGCTATTGCGTACGCCAGTGCCACTTTCCAGCATCAGTTGGGGAAGGAAGCCTTTGTCCTGCCTAGAGAGAACGGACCTGCTCCCTGTATTTCTGATAAATGCTTATTTCAAGAACGAGTGATTTTCCCAAAGGCGTCCTGAATTTTTAATATCCATTGGAAGTGCACTTAAAAATACCCTTGCATGGAGAAAAATTTGCTGAGTGCTACTAACGGGAGCGGCAAGTGACTAATGTAAATGTTTCACTTCTCTGCCTGAGGCTGATTAACTGGAAGGCCTCAATATTAAAACAATTTCATGGAGCGAAAGGAATATTTCAAATATGTAGATGAAACTTGGCGACCACGTGGTAAATGTTGGATAGTGTGAAGGAAATCAGAAGTAGAATATCAGTCTTTGATCGGAATTTTCTCTTCTTTGCTTAATGACACGTTTAGACTTATTTAAGCAGCACCAGATGCGTCTGTCCGTTTCAGGTAAGCTATTCTCAAAGATAACCGAAACTTTCTAAGATGTACTCGTAATTCTATTCACCAGAGCAACTGTAAAAAGTTTACGCTATCATGCAGAATTGCCGGTGTGAAATGCGATAGAGTGCCTGACAGCTCCAATATACACTCCTGGAAATGGAAAAAAGAACACATTGACACCGGTGTGTCAGACCCACCATACTTGCTCCGGACACTGCGAGAGGGCTGTACAAGCAATGATCACACGCACGGCACAGCGGTGTTGGCCGTCGAATGGCGCTAGCTGTGCAGCATTTGTGCACCGCCGCCGTCAGTGTCAGCCAGTTTGCCGTGGCATACGGAGCTCCATCGCAGTCTTTAACACTGGTAGCATGCCGCGACAGCGTGGACGTGAACCGTATGTGCAGTTGACGGACTTTGAGCGAGGGCGTATAGTGGGCATGCGGGAGGCCGGGTGGACGTACCGCCGAATTGCTCAACACGTGGGGCGTGAGGTCTCCACAGTACATCGATGTTGTCGCCAGTGGTCGGCGGAAGGTGCACGTGCCCGTCGACCTGGGACCGGACCGCAGCGACGCACGGATGTACACCAAGACCGTAGGATCCTACGCAGTGCCGTAGGGGACTGCACCGCCACTTCCCAGAATTAGGGACACTGTTGCTCCTGGGGTATCGGCGAGGACCATTCGCAACCGTCTCCATGAAGCTGGGCTACGGTCCCGCACACCGTTAGGCCGTCGTCCGCTCACGCCCCAACATCGTGCAGCCCGCCTCCAGTGGTGTCGCGACAGGCGTGAATGGAGGGACGAATGGAGACGTGTCGTCTTCAGCGATGAGAGTCGCTTCTGCCTTGGTGCCAATGATGGTCGTATGCGTGTTTGGCGCCGTGCAGGTGAGCGCCACAATCAGGACTGCATACGACCGAGGCACACAGTGCCAACACCCGGCATCATGGTGTGGGGAGCGATCTCCTACACTGGCCGTACACCACTGGTGATCGTCGAGGGGACACTGAATAGTGCACGGTACATCCAAACCGTCATCGAACCCATCGTTCTACCATTCCTAGACCGGCAAGAGAACTTGCTGTTCCAACAGGACAATGCACGTCCGCATGTATCCCGTGCCACCCAACGTGCTCTAGAATGTGTAAGTCAACTACCCTGGCCAGCAAGATCTCCGGATCTGTCCCCCATTGAGCATGTTTGGGACTGGATGAAGCGTCGTCTCACGCGGTCTGCACATCCAGCACGAACGCTGGTCCAACTGAGGCGCCAGGTGGAAATGGCATGGCAAGCCGTTCCACAGGACTACATCCAGCATCTCTACGATCGTCTCCATGGGAGAATAGCAGCCTGCATTGCTGCGAAAGGTGGATATACACTGTACTAGTGCCGACATTGTGCATGCTCTGTTGCCTGTGTCTATGTGCCTGTGGTTCTGTCAGTGTGATCATGTGCTGTATCTGACCCCAGGAATGTGTCAATAAAGTTTCCCCTTCCTGGGACAATGAATTCACGGTGTTCTTATTTCAATTTCCAGGAATGTAGAATTATTGAAATGCGAAGAGACATTGCGTTAGATGTGGAGTGGAATGGAAGTCGACCATCGGCCACCCAGTGCATCAATCGCAGCATGCTGCGAAGGGAATCCTTCATCAGGTGCTCGTTAGTGCCCATCGCAAGCAGATTTTTAATTTATTATTATTATCAATATTATTATTTTATTTATCTTTTTCTATTTTATATGCGACCCTCCACGAGTTCCTCTCCTGTGCCTACCTCTTCATCTCAGAGTAGCACAATCTAGGAATACGGAGTCTGCCTGTTGCCCTTCATCCACTGATATCATGTGAGAAACTGGTAAGTTGAGTTTCGCAAGGGCGATGCTTCCTGAAACCCTTATGACATGTTGTCAATACTTGTGTTTATTCACACTACTGTTCTAAAGTATTGCACTGGTGAACAGTGACAGTTAAAATGGTTCAAATGGCTCTGAGCACTGTGGGACTCAACTCCTGTGGTCATAAGTCCCCTAGAACTTAGAACTACTTAAATCTAACTAACCTAAGGACAGCACACAACACCCAGCCATCACGAGGCAGAGAAAGTCCCTGACCCCGCCGGGAATCGAACCCGGGAACCCGGGCGTGGGAAGCGAGAACGCTACCGCACGACCACGAGATGCGTGTGACAGTTACAACTCAATACACGGAACCTGACAGTGAAGAAGATGAGAAAATAGAATATGACAAACTGTAAAGAAAAACAGACACTGTAAAAACGTAAAACAGCAAGAAAACCACACCACGTGGTATGAAGCCATAAAATAAAATAAAAAAACACGAACGATGATACAACTGCAGCGAAACATGTCTGGGACAAAAAATAAAACCGTGTTTTGCTAAATGCGGACCCCACCTAGCAACATATGTATTGTACGTCCCTGTAGAATTCTGGCCTGGACTTTCTAAAACCCGATTCTCCCTTGAAATTTAAAATATTTATTATAGAAGGCTAATCTACACGTGAGAAAGAACATAATGAAGGACAAGAGTGCTTCCAACATATTAATTCAAGGAAATAGATGAACAGTACTTTCATATCTGCACAACAACAAGCAATGTCCGACGGCCGGAGTGGCCGAGCGGTTCTAGGTGCTTCAGTCTGGAACCGCGCGACCACTACGGTCGCAGGTTCGAATCCTGCCTCGGGAATGGATGTGTGTGATGTCCTTAGGTTAGTTAGGTTTAAGTAGTTCTAAGTTCTAGGGGACTGATGACCTCAGTGCTCACAAGGGAACATCCCCATTGCACCCCCCTCAGATTTAGTTATAAGTTGGCACAGTGGATAGGCCTTGAAAAACTGAACACAGATCGATCGAGAAAACAGGAAGAAGTTGTGTGGAACTATGAAAAAATAAGCAAAATATACAAATTGGGTCGTCCATGCGTAAGATAAGCAATATTAAGGGCAATGTGAGGTGAGGAGCTCCGTTGTCCCGTGGTTAGCGTGAAGGGGAACGAGAGGTCCTTGGTTCAAATCTTCCCTAGACCAAAAATTTTAACTTTTTATTTTCAGTTTATGTGAAAAACTCTTATGTTTTCGTCACTTTTTTTGGAGTGATTATTACATCCACAAGAAAACCTAAATTGGGCAAGGTAGAAGAACCTTTTCACCCATTCGCCAAGTGTACTAGTTAGGTGGGTCGACAACATATTCCTGTCATGTGACGCACATGCTGTCACCAGTGTCGTATACAAAATATCAGACGTGTTTTCCTGTGGAGGATCAAATGTTTTCGGTTCCCATTGGAGAGGCACGTCCTTTCGTCAACTAATCACACGGTTTTGCGGTGCGGTCGCAAAACACAGACACTAAACTTATTACAGTGAACAGAGACGTCAATGAATGAACGGACAGATCGTAACTTTGCGAAAATAAAGAAAGCAATATTTTCAGTGGAGGGCAGATTTGAACCAAGGACCTCTCGATCCGCAGCTGTTCACGTTAACCACGGGACCATGGCGCTCCTCGCCTCAGATTGCCCTTAATATTGCCTATCTTAAGCATGGACTACCCAGTTTGTATATTTTGCTTATTTTTTCATAGTTCCACACAACTTCTTCCTGTTTTCTCGATTGATCTGTGTTCAGTTTTTCAAGGCCTATCGATTGTGCCAACTTATAACTAAATCTGAGGGGGGTGCGATGGGAATGTTCCCTTGTCAGAGCCATGCATTAGGTGCACTACTCTGGCAGTTCCGACGTAACCACAAGAGAAGGTTTACGAGTCTATTACGCAGATGATGTATCTGTGAGTACGGGTGGGACGTTGTAGTTCTTGGTGGTCAAGCGGATGCCGGCACGGTAGCTCAGCGCGTTCGGTCAGAGCAGGCTGTTCTCTGTAATAAAAAAACTGAGTGAAAGGATCAACAATGAACTTCAGCGGATTCAAATGGTTCAAATGGCTCTAAGCACTATGGGACTTAACATCTGAGGTCATCAGTCCCCTAGAACTTAGAACTACTTAAACCTAACTAACCTAAGGACATCACACACATCCATGCCCGAGGCAGGATTCGAACCTGCGCGGTTCGGGACTAGAACGCCTAGAACCGCTCGGCCACAGAGGCCGGCTTCAGTGAATTCATGTGACGTCCGCTATGATAAAAAATAACGAACAAAATGTAAAAAGGCGGTTAGCGTTCGAGTTTCGTAAGACTACCGTATACGAGGCGATGGTTCGGCTCCCACACAAACGTGATTTTTAACCTACATTATTGGAAGAAAGCGAAATTTTTCTAAATGACAACGAATTGTGTTTTTCCTTAAAAACTCTGAACACTCCCTGCAAATGCGGGAAAGCTGTATTCATTCGATGTAGTAGATGCCGTTTCAATTTATGCTCTCCATGTCTCTATGACAAATACCATGCTGCAATATGTGATGACGAGAGCAAATCCTACGAGTAATTGTACTTTACTCTTGTGGTCAGCCACGTCTCCTCTATATCTCTTTTGTTACTCAACCTTCCCTTCTACAATAACCTCTGAGACCATCCCTTAGGATTTATATCTCTTGCTTAATAATAACAAATGAAATCTTCCATTAGGATTTCTGTCTCTTGCTTAATAATAACAAGTGTAATCTTCGCTTACAAATTTAAATGCTGCTCATTAAAAGTGATTTGCTGATTATTTCGACGAAACATACAATGTGTCGTCGTCGTGGCCCTCAGTCGTTATCTGCAATAACCCAAAACTGTTCCTTACCTTTTTTTTTACTGTTACTGGATCGCCATCTGACTGCTACATCGAACTGCGACATGGATATACTTACTCTGGTTTACTATACTCTATTAGCTGCTGGTCGGCTGTCATAATAAGTGGATGTATTTATTACCAAAGCTGACGTTATTCTTTAATAGCAAAGCTGACGTTATTCTTTAATTAATTCATAGTAATTCATAGTTGAACTTTTTCTTGACAATAATAAAATTTTGCAGTGTTTTACGTTGATGGTTTTTGGGATGAATTATAATCAGTAATGCAATACTGCTGGCAAAAATTAATTTTATTCTGAAAACGGTTCTTCAAATATTTACTGTTGGTAATGAAATGACTTTACAAACGTTCAAACGGGACTTACTTTTTACAATAGTCTTGAGTTTCTCAAAAAAAAAAGATAAAATGATAATAGTTAGCTGATGTCTCTGTTCATCTGTTTACAATCTCTTGTAAATGGCTCTGAGCACTATGTGACTTAACTTCTGAGGTCATCAGTCGCCTAGAACTTAGAACTAATTAAACCTAACTAACCTAAGGACATCACACACATCCATGCCCGAGGCAGGATTCGAACCTGCGACCGTAGCGGTCGCTCGGTTCCAGACTGTAGCGCCTAGAACCGCACGGCCACTCAGGCCGGCTCTTGTAAATCATAGCTGGTGGCTGGCAGGCACACCGCTCCTCTCAACCTCTCTCTTCAGACCTGCTACCGACTCGCTTCACATCTCGCTTACTACTGACTTCCTACGAACGCTAAAATTCGGTTTCTCCCACCAACAATGCTTTCTGATGCAGACAATCCCTGCTACCATTACAAAATGTATCAATGCGCGGTGTTTCCCGCTCTTTTCTTAAAATGTATCCATACGCAGTCTCTCCCGCCCTTTTTAAAATTATATCAGTGTGCGGTCTATCCCGCCAACAATACTTTGGTGCAGACATTCCCTGCTACCACAATTATTTCCAACATGAAAAATATTAATTATTCCTACTGAATCCTATTAATAAAATATAAACATCTTTCATCTGTCGTTTGACAATAGACGTCTTACACACTGAAAAAACTCATTCGCATCGTTATTTATCGATGTTTGACTTTGCGTCTCCAAGCCTGTCCCTTGTTCATGACAATTTAATAAAAAACAGTAAAAAGTGAAATAACATATGGAATTCACTACAAGTTCATGAAAATGCGGGTGGGATTTTTCATTATATTACCTCTCAAATGTCATATACGTAAATTAAATAATGTGATCAGTAATGAAAAAAATATACATTAGAAAATAAGAATTAGCAAGATTCCAACTGTAGTCTCGTTCACCATCCTCTTAGTGATTGCAAATGCTAAGCACTTCACCACATTGACTTCTTACAGGGTGTTTCAAAAATGACCGGTATATTTGAAACGGCAATACAAACTAAACGAGCAGCGATAGAAATACACCGTTTGTTGCAATATGCTTGGGACAACAGTACATTTTCAGGCAGACAAACTTTCGAAATTACAGTAGTTACAATTTTCAACAACAGATGGCGCTGCGGTCTGGGAAACTCTATAGTACGATATTTTCCACATATCCACCATGCGTAGCAATAATATGGCGTAGTCTCTGAATGAAATTATCCGAAACCTTTGACAACGTGTCTGGCGGAATGGCTTCACATGCAGATGAGATGTACTGCTTCAGCTGTTCAATTGTTTCTGGATTCTGGCGGTACACCTGGTCTTTCACGTGTCCCCACAGAAAGAAGTCACAGGGGTTCATGTCTGGCGAATAGGGAGGCCAATCCACACCGCCTCCTGTATGTTTCGGATAGCCGAAAGCAATCACACGATCATCGAAATATTCATTCAGGAAATTTAAGACGTCGGCCGTGCGATGTGGCCGGGCACCATCTTGCATAAACCACGAGGTGTTCGCAGTGTCGTCTAAGGCAGTTTGTACCGCCACAAATTCACGAAGAATGTCCAGATAGCGTGATTCAGTAATCGTTTCGGATCTGAAAAATGGCCCAATGATTCCTTTGGAAGATATGGCGGCCCAGACCAGTACTTTTTGAGGATGCAGGGACGATGGGACTGCAACATGGGGCTTTTCGGTTCCCCATATGCGCCAGTTCTGTTTATTGACGAAGCCGTCCAGGTAAAAATAAGCTTCGTCAGTAAACCAAATGCTGCCCACATGCATATCGCCGTCATCAATCCTGTGCACTATATCGTTAGCGAATGTCTCTCGTGCAGCAATGGTAGCGGCGCTGAGGGGTTGCCGCGTTTGAATTTTGTACGGATAGAGGTGTAAACTCTGGCGCATGAGACGATACGTGGACGTTGGCGTCATTTGGACCGCAGCTGCAACACGGCGAACGGAAACCCGAGGCCGCTGTCGGATCACCTGCTGCACTAGCTGCACGTTGCCCTCTGTGGTTGCCGTACGCGGTCGCCCTACCTGTCCAGCACGTTCATCCGTCACGTTCCCAGTCCGTTGAAATTTTTCAAACCGATCCTTTATTGTATCGCTTTTCGGTCCTTTGGTTACATTAAACCTCCGTTGTAAACTTCGTCTTGTTGCAACAACACTGTGTTCTAGGCGGTGGAATTCCAACACCAGAAAAATCCTCTGTTCTAAGGAATAAACCATGTTGTCCACAGCACACTTGCACGTTGTGAACAGCACACGCTTACAGCAGAAAGACGACGTACAGAATGGCGCACCCAGAGACTGCGTTGTCTTCTATATCTTTCACATCACTTGCAGCGCCATCTGTTGTTGAAAATTGTAACTACTGTAATTTCGAAAGTTTGTCCGCCTGAAAATGTACTGTTGTCCCAAGCATATTGCAACAAACGGTGTATTTCTATCGCTGCCCGTTTAGTTTTTATTGCCGTTTCATTTTTGAAACACCCTGTATATGGACCTCTTCTCACAGATGCACCATTTGCAAAATGGACGCGTAATACTTCTCCTGTGATTTTCTCGGAACTTCCAGAGTAGCGCAGCTTACTACTAGATGTGTAAAAAAGTTTGAAGTAAATCCGTGATCCCAACGTCGTGGCCTCCCCTTTTTAGTATTCTGTTGGACCCCTTTGGCCTTTACAACAGCCTTCACTCTGTCAGGCACGGAGTCGATCACGGCCCATGCCAGGCTCTTTTTCCTCACTGCAGCACTTAAAAACGGCCTTTTCTTGGCAACTCTAACTTTCATTCCCATTGAAAAGTCTTTTCATAACAACTGATGAGCTGGAATCAACTCTCGTTGTCTCTGGCCATGATTTTGGCAGCTCAACTGAATTAGCACTCCTTTTTTTTCCAGCGTAGTCGATCAACTATTCTTTTCTCCTGGGACTAAGGAACGTGTGGGCGTATTTCCTATGGTCATCAGCATCTACACATTGTTTAAAAGGGACTACGAACAGTTCAATCTCTTCGCAGTTTCAGTGTTGTTTAGACATTCATTGTGTTTAACGTCGATACACTTCTTCTTTCGGGTGGTTGATTCGTGAGTTTTCGCCATGATACTACATGCATATACCAACAGCAGCAAGAAAATAAAAAAAACATCCAACAGTACTTTCACACTAGAGCTAGCAAATGCCAAACCTCACCTAAGAAAGAACACTTTCTGCTTATTTACTTTCTCTTGAATAAAAGTATGTCTGAATGTTTATCCGAGAGAAGTAAATAAACACCTGTAACCCAATACTTCTTCTATCAACCCTATCTGGTACGGATCCCACACTGGTGAGCAGCATTCAGGCAGTGGGCGAACAAGTGTACTGTAACCTGCTTCCTTTGTTTTCGTATTGCATTTCCCTAGGATTCTTCCAATGACTCTCAGTCTGGCATCTGCTTTACCGACGATTAATTTTATACGGTCATTCCAGTTTTAAATCGCTCCTAATGCCTACTCCCAGATAATTTATGAAATTAACTGATTCCAGTTACTGACTGCTATATTGTAGCTAAATGACAAAGGATCTTTCTTTCTGTGTATTCGCAGCACATTACACGTGTCTACATTGAGATTCAATTGCCATTCCCTGCACCATGCGTCAATTCGCTGCAGATCCTCCTGCATTTCAGTACAATTTTCCATTGTTACAACCTCTCGATATACCACAATATCATCCGCAAAAAGCCTCAGTGAAGTTCTGATGCTAACCAAAAGGTCATTTATATATATTGTGAACAGCAACGGTCCTACGACACTCCCCTGCGGCACACCTGAAATCACTCTTACTTCGGAAGACTTCTCTCCATTGAGAATGACGTGCTCAGTTCTGTTATCTAGGAACTCTTCAATCCAACCACACAATTGGTCTGAAAGTCCATATGCTCTTACTTTGTACATTAAACGACTGTGGGGAACTGTATCGATCGCCTTGCGGAAGTCAAGAAAGACGGCATCTACCTGGGAACCCGTGTCTATGGCCCTCTGGTTGTCGTGTAGGAATAGTGCGAGCTGGGTTTCACACGATAGTTTTTTTCGAAACCTATGCTGATTCCAACAGAGTAGATTTCTAGTCTCCAGAAAAGTCATTATACTCGAACATAACACGTGCTCTAAAATTCTACAACTGATCGACGTTGGAGGTATAGTTCTATAGTTCTGCACATCTGTTCGACTTCCCTTCTTGAAAACGGGGGTAACCTGTGCCCTTTTCCAATCCTTTGGAAAGCTGCGCTCTTCTAGAGACCTACGGTTCACCGCTGCAAGAAGGGGGGCAAGTTCCTTCGCGTACTCTGTGTAAAATCGATCTGGTATCCCATCAGATCCAGCGGCCTTTCCTCTTTTGAGCGATTTTAGTTGTTTTTCTATCCCTGTGTCATCTACTTCGATATCTACCATTTTGTCATCTGTGCGACAATCTAAAGAAGGAACTACAGTAAAGTCTTCCTCTGTGAAACAGCTTTGGAAAAAGACATTTAGTATTTCGGCTAGAAAAGTCAGTGGCAAAACCAGGGAAATGTGCAACCACACTTTTAGATGCAAGCGGAAGTCGGACAAGAATTCTATCACTGACGTTTTAAATTAACAAAATGAAAGGGGTGTGGTAAAATAAATATGCATGTCTTAGTAGTTGTAAAGACATATTTCAAATGTCCCAAATAAAATAAAAATGAAGCACGAGTGCCATTCCATCTTTCCCGTCCTGAGAGACGGAAACACACGAGCAGGTTCGCGCGCACGCCGTCAACTTTGACATACATTCTGACAATAGCCGTAGTTCTGAAATCCGGCGAATCTTTGTTTCGACGAATGCGGCGACACTTTTCATACAGAGGAGGGCGCTGAAGAAAAGGTCAGCCTTCAACGGTCTGGCCCACTGGGGACGAGGGGGCGCGAGCAGCGAGCGACGGCGGCGGCGAGAATGCGGCACGGGACGCGACGTGCGTTTCCTCGCCCGTAAATCATCCCCCAGCAGCAGCCGGCAGAGGGCGCCAGTAATCAGCGTAATGGAGGGCCCGAGGCGCCGCCCCGGAGGCTGAGGGCGTCTTCTGCCGCGAGCGCACGGCGGAGGGTACTTCGAACCGGCATTAGCCACTGTTTCGTCGGGTTTGGTTTTTATTGATTTATTGTTCCGTGTGACCAAATTAAGGAGAAGTCTCCATGGTCATGGAACGAGTCAGTACATGAAATTATAACACGATAGTAGAAACAGATAAAGTGAAATACAAGAAACGTATTCAGGCGACAATTCGTAAGTTTAAATAAAGAAAATCAACAATGTAACACTGGAATTTGCTTAATTTTTCAGCTCTTCCAGGAGCTCCTCGACTGAATAGAAGGAGTGGGCCATGAGGAAACTCTTCAGTTTAGACTGAAAAGCGATTGGGCTACTGCTAAGATTTTTGAGTTCTTGTGGTAGCTTATTGAAAATGGATGCAGCAGAATAGTGCACCGAGCGAGGTGGCGCAGTGGTTAGACACTGGACTCGCATTCGGGAGGACGACGGTTCAATCCCGCGTCCGGCCATCCTGATTTAGGTTTTCCGTGATTTCCCTAAATCACTCCAGGCAAAAGCCGGGATGGTTCCTCTGAAAGGGCACGGCCGACTTCCTTCCCCATCCTTCCTTACTCCCATGAGACCGATGACCGCGCTGTCTGGTCTCCTTCCCCAAACAACCAAACCAACCAGAATAGTGCACTCCTTTCTGCACAAGAGTCAAGGAAGTGCATTCCGCATGCAGATTTGATTTCTGCCTAGTATTAACTGAGTGAAAGCTGCAAACTCTTGGGAATAAGCTAATATTGCTAACAACAAACGACATTAAAGAAAATATATACTGTGAGGGCAATGTCAGAATTCCTAGACTATTGAATAGGGGTCGACAAGAGGTTCTCGAACTTACACCGCATATAGCTCGAACAGCCCGTTTTTGAGCCAAAAATACCGTTTTTGAATCAGAAGAATTACCCCAAAAAATAATACCATATGACATAAACGTATGAAAATATGCGAAGTAGACTACTTTTCGTGTTGAACTGTCACTTATTTCAGATACTGTTCTAATGGTAAATAAAGCAGCATTTAGTTTCGGAACAAGATCCTGAACATGGGCTTTCCACAACAGCTTACTATCTATCCGAAAGCCTAGGAACTTGAACTGTTCAGTCTCGCTTATATTATGCCCATTCTGTCTGATCAAAATATCGGTTCTTGTTGAATTGTGAGTTAGAAACTGTAAAAACTGAGTCTTACTGTGATTTAGCATCAAATTATTTTCCACAAGCCACGAACTTATTTCATGAACTACATTATTCGATAATGTTTTAATATTACACACAAGAGCCTTCACTACCAAGCGGGTGTCATCAGCAGACAGAAATATTTTTGAATCACCTGTAATACTAGAAGGCATATCATTTATATAAATAAGAAGCAACAGTGGCTCCAGCACCGACCCTTGGGGAACGCCCCACTTAACAGTGCCCCATTGGGACTGAACACCACTACCACTCTCAATATTGCGGAGAATTACCCTCTGCTTTCTGTTCTTAAACTAAGAGGCGAACCAATTGTAAGCTACTCCCCTTACTCCATAATGGTCCAACTTCTGCCGTAATATTTTGTGGTCAACGCAGTCAAAAGCCTTCGTTAAATCAAAGAAAACACCTAGCGTTCGCAACCTTTTATTTAATCCGTCCAAAACCTCACAGAGAAAAGAGCATATAGCATTTTCAGTTGTTAAACCATTTGTAAAACCAAACAGTACGTTTGCCAGCAAATTATGTGAATTTAAATGCTCCAGTAACCTTGTATATAATACCTTCTCGATAACTTAAGCAAACACCGGTGGCACAGAAATAGGTCTATAATAGTCAATATTATCCCTGTCTCCCTTTTTATAAAGTGGCTTCACTACCGAGTACTTTAATCGGTCAGGAAACCGACCACTCCTAAAGGAAAAGTTACAGATATGGCTAAGTACTGGGCTGACATACATAGGAGTGAGGAGGACAACATCGGTAACGCTCCCTAACACCATTATTTTTGGCTTTCTCGGTTTACGGTCATTTTTTTGAAATGTTCTCGAGTATTCTGCCTGGCGGCGTCGCCTAAATGCTGTGATATTTCAGCAAGCTGACTTGTTGCCAACACTCGGGAGGACGACGGTTCAAACCTACGTCCGGCTATTCTGATTTAGGTTTTCTATGATTTCCCTAACCCGCTTCAGGCAAATGCCGGGATGGTTCCTTTAAAAGCGCTCGGCCGAATTTCCTTCCCCATCCTTCTTTAAGCCGTCGGCACACGCACCGTGCATCCGAGCGTTGAGCGTGCCGAGTTTCTGACGTCATAGCGTGGAATAGCACGTTCGGGAGTCTTTCCGAACGTGCAGAGCAATATCTAGCATGTCAGATATCCTGAGCGTGCGTCTAAGCATTGACCAATCAGATGGCATAACGCCGCCTACGTCACATGCACGCCACCTCCATTCAGCATTGAGCTGTGAGGCGCCATATTGGCATTTAGTTCAAGCCTACACGTATATACGTCGCTTCTGAGCACCGGAAAACTGAGAATCATTCCAAAACCTGTTATCTGCGTGATTCGTTGCAATAAAATAATGAGAGACACCATATTCGTTGCAAAAGAATTATTGTAACTTTCGTATTATGGGAGTATATCATTTGAAGGCAGCGACACACTGAGGATCCACCAAAAACACATTGCTCTTGGTACTATTTGTTATAATTAAATTTCAGTTAGTAGCATAGATACGATTAAAGCTTTTAGCAAGTGGCAAGATCTTGTAGGAGGGCCCCAAATAAACAATTGTCACTTTAATTAGCGCGCGGTAGCTCAGCGTGTTCGGTCAGAGAGCTGGTTGGACTCTGTAATAAAAAAAAAAACTGAGTGAAAGAAACAACAACGAACTTGAAAGGCTGTCCTCTGATGTCCGCAACGACCAAACACAACGATCAACTACGAACAAAATGAAAAAAAAAAGTAGTGAGTAGCGTTGATGAATCAAAACCACATACATGGTATGATGATGGTTCGCATCTCGCAAAATATAAATATTTTTTTCGTAATATTCGCGTATATAACAGGTTCTGATGCTTTATTTTTAGTTTAAGGCAAGTATATACTACAGTATTTGATATTATGTAAATATAAGTTCATCTTTTTTTGAGGAGTGAGTTTGTTCGATTAGCTTAATGTACAGGAGAGCTTGCGCTACTTGTATGAAGATATTTTGTTCCATTTCCTTTTGAGCTTCGTGATTTACATCTTGCAAAGTTTCTGCTACTGGGTAGGAACAGTTATCAAGTAACAATGACTTTAGGGTTGTATTAAAATGTGGGGAAATAGAATAGTGTTTATCTATTGGTTATCAACTGTAGATTAAAACTGAAGAAACTGCAAAAAGGTGGGAATTTAAGGAGATGGGACCTGGATAAACTGAAAGAACCAGAGGTTGTACAGTGTTTCAGGGAGAGCATAAGGGAATTGACAGGAATGGTGGAAAGAAATATAGTAGAAGAAGAATGGGTAGTTTTGAGGAATGAAATAGTGAAGGCAGCAGAGGATCTAGTAGGTAAATAGACGAGGGCTAATAGAAATCCTTGGGTAGCAGAAGAGATACTGAATTTAATTGATGAAATCAGAAAATACAAAAATGCAGTAAGTGAAGCAGGCAAAAAGGAATACAAACGTCTCAAAAATGAGATCGACAGGAAGTGCAAAATGGCTAAGCAGGGATGGCTAGAGGACAAATGTAAGGATGTAGAGGCTTATCTTACGAGGGGTAAGATAGATACTGCCTACAGGAAAATTAAAGAGATCTCTGGAGAAAAGAGAACCACTTCCATGATTATCAAGAGCTCAGATGGAAACCCAGTTCTAAGCAAAGAAGGGAAAGCAGAAAGGTGGAAGGAGTATGTAGAGTGTCTATACAGGGGCGATGTTCTTGAGGACAATGTTATGGAAATGGAAGAGGATGTAGATGAAGATGAAATCGGAGATACTATACTGCGTGAAGAGTTTGACAGAGCACTGAAAGACCTAAGTCGAAACAAGGCTCCGGGAGTACACAACATTCCATTAGAACTACTGACAGCCTTGGGAGAGCCAGTCCTGACAGAACTCTACCATCTGGTGAGCAAGATGTATGAGACAGGCGAAATCCCCTCTGACTTCAAGAAGAATATAATAATTCCAATCCCAAAGAAAGCAGGTGTTGACAGATGTGAAAATTACTGAACTATCAGTTTAATAAGTCACAGCTACAAAATACTAACGCGGATTCTTACAGACGAATGGAAAAATTGGTAGAAGCTGACCTCGGGAAAGATCAGTTTGGATTCCGTAGAAATATAGGAACACTTGAGGCAATACTGACCCTACGACTTATGTTAGAAGCTAGATTAAGGAAAGGCAAACCCACGTTTCTAGCATTTGTAGACTTAGAGAAAGCTTTTGACAATGTTCACTGGAATACTCTCTTTCAAAATCTGAAGGTGGCAGGGGTAAAATACAGGGAGCGAAAGGCTATTTACAATTTGTACAGAAACCAGAAGGCAGTTATAAGAGTCGAGGGACATGAAAGGGAAGCAGTGGTTGGGAAGGGAGTGAGACAGGGTTGCAGCCTCTCCCCGATGTTATTCAATCTGTATATTGAGCAAGCAGTAAAGGAAACAAAAGAAAAGTTCGGAGTAGGAATTAAAATCCATGAAGTAGAAATAAAAACTTTGAGGTTCGCCGATGACATTGTAATTCTGTCAGAGACAGCAAAGAACTTGGAAGAGCAGTTGAACGGAATGGACAGTGTCTTGAAAGGAGGATATAAGGTGAACATCAACAAAAGCAAAACAAGAATAATGGAATGTAGTAAAAATGAAGTCGGGTGATGCTGAGAGAATCAGATTAGGAAATGAGATACTTATAGCAGTGAAGGAGTTTTGCTATTTGGGGAGCAAAATAACTGATGATAGTCGAAGTAGAGAGGATATAAAATTTATACTGGCAATGGCAAGGAAAGCGTTTCTGAAGAAGAGAAATTTGTTAACATCGAGTATAGATTTAAGTGTCAGGAACTCTTTCCTGAAACTATATGTATGGAGTGTAGCCATGTATGGAAGCGAAACGTGGACGATAAATAGTTTGGACAAAAAGATAATAGAAGCTTTCGAAATGTGGTGCTACAGAAGAATGCTGAAGATTAGATGGGTAGATCACATAACTAAAGAGGAGGTTTGGATTAGAATTGGGGAGATGAGAAATTCGTGGCAAAACTTAACTAGAAGAAGGGATCGGTTGGTAGGACATATTCTGAGGCATCAAGGGATCACCAATTTAGTATTGCAGGGCAGCGCGGAGCGTAAAAATTGTAGAGGGAGACCAAGAGATAAATATTTTAAACAGATTCAGAAGGATGTAGGTTGATGTAGGTACTGGGAGATGAAGAAGCTTGCACAGGATAGAGTAGCATGGAGAGCTGCATCAAACCAGTCTCTCGACTGAAGGCCACAACGACAACATGAGATAAATTGAATATGGGTCAACATAATACATTGATTATCTAGTATTCGTAAAGTAAAATGATCCGATTTGCAGTTGACAAAGTTGTACCAAGGGTGATGAATGTATTTATTTTATTTCACGTCTGTGGTCAAACTTGTAGGTTCTCAGACACCAGTTTCGGTCAGTGAGTGCGGTTCTAAGCGCTTCAGTCTGGAACCGCGTGACCGCTACGGTCACAGGTTCGAATCCTGCCTCGGACATGGATGTATGTGATGTTCTTAGGTTGGTTAGGTTTAAGTAGTTCTAAGTTCTAGGGGACTGATGACCACAGATGTTAAGTCCCATAGTGCTCAGAGCCATTTTTTCGGTCAGTGATGCCCATCTTCAAATCTGAAGAAAAACATGTCCTAATATACTGGAACCAGGACCTACAAGTTTGTGACCATGTTGTGTTGTTGTCTTCAGTCCTGAGACTGGTTTGATGCAGCTCTCCATGCTACTCTATCCTGTGCAAGCTTCTTCATCTCCCAGTACTTACTGCAGCCTACATCCTTCTGGATCTGCTTAGTGTATTCATCTCTTGGTGTCCCTCTACGATTTTTATCCTCCACGCTGGCCTCCAATGCTAAATTTGTGATCCCTTGATGCCTGCTTCAGTCTGGAACCGTGTGAGCACTACGGTCGCAGATTCGAATCCTGCCTCGGGCATGGATGTGTGTGATGTCCTTAGGTTAGTTAGGTTTAATTAGTTCTAAGTTCTAGGCGACTGATGACCTCAGAAGTTAAGTCGCATAGTGCTCAGAGCCATTTGAACCATTTGAACCTTGATGCCTCAGAACATGTCCAACCGCCCGGCCCCATTCTTCTTGTCAAGTTGTCCCACAAACTCCTCTTCTCCCCAATTCTGTTCAATACCTCCTCATTAGTTATGTGATCTACCCATCTAATCTTCAGCATTCTGTAGCACCACATTTCGAAAGCTTCTATTCACTTCTTGTGCAAACTATTTATCGTCCATGTTGTGAAATAAAAGACATTTATTCTACATTTTCGAGTCACTGTTCCATTCGCAACCATGACACAGCTTGTGAAACAAAGGTGATGGCTCGACTTTATTTAAATGGATAACACGATCTGACTGTGATTAAGAGAAATGACAGTGGATTTGAACTGAAGCCAGAAGCAAACTCCTACAGAGCCGTTGAATCGCACAACTGCTGCTGCTGCTGCTATGGGTGCAGAGTAGAGTGAGAGAATTCACTCTAAAAATTCCTAGTTCCGGTGCTGCGACTCACCGTACACTCGAGATGCAAAGACTCGAGGTGCAAAGACCAGCACACCTCGGCGTCGAGTCAAACGGTGGACCTGCGTCACCTCCTCTGGCTGGTCCTATAAACCAAATCTCATCTGGAGGACACAGCCAAATCTCGCCCGCAAGTCTCCGCGATTCACCACCTAATTCTCTGTCCTTCACAGTGTCTGCCGGGCCACGGGAAACTCCGCGTGGAGTTTTTACCAAGAAAACTAAAACCGCCAGCGGAAAAGTCGGAAAACACCCCTTCGCCAGTCGGGCATCACTTCGTATACTGTACAGCTCCTCTCCATGAGACGGAAAATATACTATTCCTCCAATCCCAGTACATCGACAGACATCCATTGTGGCGATTTCTGACGTCACGGACGGCAGTCAAACCAACGCACTGTCATTTCGCGAGTGCGGGCAACCGCGCAGTACGGAGCGTCTACATCACCTAGAGACAACGCCACAGCATTCTCAGTTACCCAGTGTCTACCCACTAACAGTGCTTCCGCGAAATGTTTTCGCTGGTCAAGCTGATACCGATCTTAGAGGAAGCAGGAAGCAATATGAGCCCCCTGCCGAAACGATGGACTGCGTTTTGCCTCATCCGGGAACAACTGTCACTTTTACATTCCTAAGCAACTCTGCAAAAGAGATTGTGAGAAACTTTTTTGTTTTGTTTTGTAGGGCCTGAAGGAGGCATACTGAATTGCCAAAGCCGGCCGGGGTGGCCGAGCGGTTCTAGGCGCCACATTCTGGAACCGCGCGACTGCTACGGTCGCAGGTTCGAATCCTGCCTCGGGCATGGATGTGTGTGATGTCCTTAGGTTAGTTAGGTTCAAGTAGTTCTAAGTTCTAGGGGACTGATGACCTCAGCAGTTAAGTCCCACAGTGCTCAGAGCCATTTGAACCATTTGAATTGCCAAAACCGACAGAAAAAATAAAATTAAATAACTTATCAAATTTCACAGCTGTTTGGCGAATTCCTTTGTTAAATATTTGACCACCTCTACTGTCCCGCTTCCACAATGAATCAACAGAGACTGAAGTTTATTAAGGTTGGAATCGTTTTCGGTCAATAATTTAGACAATGTTCAGGCCGTAGTCCCTGCAGTATAACAGAAATACATATTCAGAGGGATTTCGTGGTGCCTTTGTCCGACAGTGTCGCAGTATCGGTATGGTCAGGTCAGATTTGGCAGGGTTCATTTAAAGGGTGGCCGGATGCCTTTCCTATCACCACCCTGTTACGCGAATGATGATGAGGATGATGAAATGTTGAGGACAACACAAACACCCAGTCCCGGGCAGAGAAAATCCCCAACCCGGCCGGGAGTCGAACCAAGGACCCCGTGATCCAGAGGCAGCAACGGTAGCTACTAGACCACGAGCTGCGGACTGTACAAAGAGATGGTAATACGGTTAGAAACATCTAATATAAAAGCAAAAAAATGGAAACTCCAGCATTGATCGTGTAAATTTGAAACCGTATTTTTACAACTGCATACTGATTTCAATCACAGTGATCATCTTCAGTGATAAAATAAAATAAAAACATACGAAGTCAAACCTAAATGATCAATGCACAAACATATGTCTATTTGTATTAGAGAACATTGAGCTTTACAAGGTAAAATAATACCATGACTAAGTGCAGTGGAGTCACTAACCACGCACAAAATATAACTTCAGACAAAGGTGTTCATAGTGAAGAACATGTCAACTAGCAGATAAGATTCAAATTGAGCCACCTGCTCACAAAATCGTACACAGCTCAGTTGCATACTTGTGTCGGATGCCATCTGAACTCACTCTATTGAATGTATTCACGATACAGAGCATTCGTTCGTGCTGTGGAAGACAATATGTTCTAAAGAGTTCTGTACGAAATAAAAATACATTTACAGCGCTGAAACATATTGCCTTAAAAAGATATTGCAAACAAATATGAAGTCTACTAGCACTAACTAGTTTGTAGCATACAATTAAAGCAATTTCGAATTGCTTATGTATCAGTAGAACTGTCTTTTCGAGAAATTTGTGTTAATAAAACCATGATATCGTCAATAAAAATGCGGCACACATATTTCATATTAAAAGATCTTGTCCACCTGGAACTGAAAGGTAAAACAACATCATACGAACATCCCTCTGGGGTGTGAAATCCAAATTAATCTATTCCAGTGTCATTTTATAAACAAGTTGCCGCGCGGTGTAGCTGTGCAGTTTGGGGCGCCTTGCCACGGTTCGCGCGGCTCCCCCCCGTCGAAGGTTCGAGTCCTCCCTCGGGCATGGTTATGTGTGTTCTCCTTAGCATAAGTTAGTTTAAGTACTGTGTATGCCTAGAGACCGATGACCTCGACGCTTTGGTCCTCTAGGAACTTACCACCACCATAAAGAACTTACACGACAGTATAGAAAATTGCAGATGCGAGGCTTTTTATTATTTCGGTAAACAAACATTTAAATTACCGACAATCAGTTTGAGAAATATGTGCTCGCAGCTGGTGGACCCTAGATGTAGTGATATAGTGTGATGTTAATACCAATTTTCTATTGTACAAATGCATATTATGAAATATATAGTAACGCAGTTTGATGTCTACATGCAAACTGTATGGCAAAAGTTCTCATACTGTGAGCAGCTATCGTGAGTGCTTCCTCAGCATTCCATCCTCTACCATGGTGTCTGCGGCGCGCCTGTCTGGCGCCTGACTATCGATACCGACAAGTCATTCCTATGGTAACCAAATACGGCCATCTCTGCTACTACTACCATCAACGAGTTCAAATAAATACCCACAGAGGGCAGCCTGCACATAAAAACGATCAACGTATGTCTGCTATTTCGTTTCTTTACTTTAGACAAATTATGAAGGATTTGTTGTGAGCCTTTAGGTATGTAATTTTTGTATATATTTTTCTATATTTGTTTTTCTTGCAAATTCGACTCCACCACTCTATGTAGCACAACTGACCCGAACTTTTCGACTCTGTAAGTGCAGAACAGGGAATCAGTGACCATAAGGCCGTTGCAGCATCCCTGAATATGGAAGTAAATAGCAATATAAAAAAAGGGAGGAAGGTTTATCTGTTTAGCAAGAGTAATAGAAGGCAGATTTCAGACTACCTAACAGATCAAAAAGAAAATTTCTGTTCCGACACTGACAATGTTGAGTGTTTGTGGAAAAAGTTCAAGGCAATCGTAAAATGCGTTTTAGACAGGTACGTGCCGAGTAAAACTGTGAGGGACGGGAAAAACCCACCGTGGTACAACAACAAAGTTAGGAAACTACTGCGAAAGCAAAGAGAGCTTCACTCAAAGTTTAAACGCAGCCAAAACCTCTCAGACAAACAGAAGCTAAACGATGTCAAAGTTACCGTAAGGAGGGCTATGCGTGAAGCGTTCAGTGAATTCGAAAGTAAAATTCTATGTATCGACTTGACAGAAAATCCTAGGAAGTTCTGGTCTTACGTTAAATCAATAAGTGGATCGAAACAGCATATCCAGACACTCCGGGATGATGAAGGCATTGAAATAGAGGATGACACGCGTAAAGCTGAAATACTAAACACCTTTTTCCAAAGCTGTTTCACAGAGGAAGACCGCACTGCAGTTCCTTCTCTAAATCCTCGCACAAACGAAAAAATGGCTGACATCGAAATAAGTGTCCAAGGAATAGAAAAGCAACTGGAATCACTCAACAGAGGAAAGTCCACTGGACCTGACGGGATACCAATTCGATTCTACACAGAGTACGCAAAAGAATTTGCCCCCCTTCTAACAGCCGTGTACCGCAAGTCTCTAGAGGAACGGAAGGTTCCAAATGATTGGAAAAGAGCACAGGTAGTCCCAGTCTTCAAGAAGGGTCGTCGAGCAGATGCGCAAAACTATAGACCTATATCTCTGACGTCGATCTGTTGTAGAATTTTAGAACATGTTTTTTGCTCGAGTATCAAGTGGTTTTTGGAAACCCAGAATCTACTATGTAGGAATCAACATGGATTCCGGAAACAGCGATCGTGTGAACCCAAATCGCTTTATTTGTTCATGAGACCCAGAAAATATTAGATACAGGCTCCCAGGTAGATGCTATTTTCCTTGACTTCCGGAAGGCGTTCGATACAGTTCCGCACTGTCGCCTGATAAACAAAGTAAGAGCCTACGGAATATCAGACCAGCTGTGTGGCTGGATTGAAGAGTTTTTAGCAAACAGAACGCAGCATGTTGTTATCAATGGAGAGACGTCCACAGGCGTTAAAGTAACCTCTGGCGTGCCACAGGGGAGTGTTATGGGACCATTGCTTTTCACAATATATATAAATGACCTAGTAGATAGTGTCGGAAGTTCCATGCGGCTTTTCGTGGATGATGCTGTAGTATACAGAGAAGTTGCAGCATTAGAAAATTGCAGCGAAATGCAGGAAGATCTGCATTGGATAGGCACTTGGTGCAGGGAGTGGCAACTGACCCTTAACATAGACAAATGTAATGTGTTGCGAATACATAGAAAGAAGGATCCTTTATTGTATGATTATATGATAGCGGAACAAACACTGGTAGCAGTTACTTCTGTAAAATATCTGGGAGTATGCGTGCGGAACGATTTAAAGTGGAATGATCATATAAAATTAATTGTTGGTAAGGCGGGTACCAGGTTGAGATTCATTGGGAGAGTCCTTAGAAAATGTAGTCCATCAACAAAGGAGGTGGCTTACAAAACACTCGTTCGACCTATACTTGAGTATTGCGCATCAGTGTGGGATCCGTACCAGATCGGGTTGACGGAGGAGATAGAGAAGATCCAAAGAAGAGCGGCGCGTTTCGTCACAGGGTTATTTGGTAACCGTGATAGCGTTACGGAGATGTTTAACAAACTCAAGTGGCAGACTCTGCAAGAGAGGCGCTCTGCATCGCGGTGTAGCTTGCTCGCCAGGTTTCGAGAGGGTGCGTTTCTGGATGAGGTATCGAATATATTGCTTCCCCCTACTTATACCTCCCGAGGAGATCACGAATGTAAAATTAGAGAGATTAGAGCGCGCACGGAGGCTTTCAGACAGTCGTTCTTCCCGCGAACCATACGCGACTGGAACAGGAAAGGGAGGTAATGACAGTGGCACGTAAAGTGCCCTCCGCCACACACCGTTGGGTGGCTTGCGGAGTATAAATGTAGATGTAGATGTAGATGTAGAACAAGTACATGAGCATATAAGTCTGCAGGCTTTCGTGGCCGTTATCACTAAAGTTAAAATCTTGTGGGTTTTTAGGCCGCACCATATTTCCTCTAAAATGATCAACGTTTCGACCCCTCTGCCGGGATCCTCTTCAGGATGTTTCGGTGTCCACTATTGCTAGAACACAGCAGCAGAGGGGTCGAAACGTTGATTATTTTAGAGCAAATATGGCGAGGCCTAACAACCCAGAAAATTTTAACATTTAAGTACATCAGCTGTCAATGATGTAATACTTTATGCTATGGGTTGAGCTTACAGTACATATTCTCGAGGAACGCAGCCTTATTCCGCATTTGACGTCTGTGCTGTTACAGGTATTGCTCCACCCGCCGCCACCAGCTCCCGTTAAGGGTATTACGTCGTACTTAGATATTACTGTAGATTTTATTTTAGATGTTTTTTATTCATATTACATTCTCTTTGTACAGAAATCCGTCCGAATATGTGCTTCTACTACCTGAAGATGATTTACATTATAGACCGAAACCGGTTGCCAACCTAAATAAACTACTGTTGTGATCGAGACTCTTTTACTGAATTTTAGAATTTTAACTTCCTCAGTTTATTTTGCTGCAAAACACTCCGAGAAAGGCCGCTTGCAACAGTTGCTGAAACATCGAATACACGAGGGTGAGTCAAATGAAAACCTTAAATTTGTAATAAAAAATCGAAATTTCGCGCCGTTATCCAGTAAGCTGGTAAGCTTGCTACAAACAACGTGCAGAATGCCCTGTAGGTGGCAGCATAGTGCAGATGCACACATACAGACGCAGTATCAGTATAAAGAAGGTCGCCCCACTTGCGACTTGGACTAGGGAAGAACAGCGTTCTGTTATTCGGTTTTTGCGTAGTGAAGGTGTGAAACCTATTGGAATTCATCGACGAATGAATGTTCAGTACGGTGATACATGTTTGTCGCAGCAGCAAGCCTACGAATTGAGTAGGAAGTTCGCAAATGGTGTGACTTAAGAGGAAGATACTCCTCGTCCAGGTCATGCACAACGAGTTGTGGCTCCACAGAACATTGCAGAAATTGAATCTATAGTGAAGGAAAACCGTCGAGTGACCCTGAATGACATTGCAGCATGTTTACGGATTAGTCATGTGTCAGCACACCACATTGTGCATGATGTGCTCCAATTTCACAAAGTGTCTGCAAGATGGGTGCCACGGCAGCTAACTCCTGAAATGAGAGAACGACGTGTTGACGCTTGTGAAGAACTTCTTCGGCGCTTTGAACGAGAAGGTGATGGCTTCCTTGCAAGAATCGTTACTGGGGACGAAACCTGGATTCACTTCCACCAACCGGAAACGAAGAGAGCGAGCAAGGAATGGCGCCATTCCTCATCACCAAAACCAAAGAAGTTTCGAACAGAACCATCAGCAGGGAAGATTATGCTGATTCTCTTTTGGGAAAAAAGGCCTCATTTTGGAGCATTACATGCTTAGAAGGACCACTGTCACCAGAGCATCATACACAAATCTCCTAAAAAATCATCTGCTGCTTGCAACCAAATCAAAGCGACGTGGATTGCTGTCAGCAGGTGTCCATTTGCAACATGACAATGCAAGGCCCCACACTGCCCGTGCAACAGTTGCAAGAATCACAGACCTGCATTTTGAGTGTCTTCCTCATCCACCATACGCACCAGACCTTGCCCCCAAGTGATTTCCAAATGTTTGACCACTCAAAGACGCAATGGGAGGAAAAAAGTTCCGTTCTGATGAAGAGGTACGCCACACGGTGCATGAGTGGTTGCACGGACTACCAAAAGCAATTTTTTCTAGGTAATTTATGCGCTTTGTAAGCACTGGAGAACTTGCATTGAGCGTGGGGGAGATTATGTTGAAAACTGATACAGCTTTGTGCCACTTATGCACAATAAATAATATTTAAAAAAATATTTAAGTTTTTCAGTTGACTCACCCTCGCATTTAGATCTTGACAATGCCGTTACATACCCTGAAGAATTTCATTGGCAATGTACGTTGTATACCGATTAGGCTCCTTTCAGATTACGCTGATACAATAGCTCCTACTTAGCAATCATATACAACCGCTCGCTCACCGATAGATCTGTACCTACAGATTGGAAAATTGCGCAGGTCGCACCAGTCTTTAAGCAGGGTAGTAGGAGTAATCCATCGAACTACAGGCCTATATCATTGACGTCATTTTGCAGTAGGGGTTTGGAGCATATATGTATTCAAACATTATGAATCACCTCGAAGGGAACGATCTATTGATACGTAATCAGCATGGTTTCAGAAAACATCGTTCTTGTGCAACGCAGCTAGCTCTTTATTCGCACGAAGTAATGGCCGCTATCGACAGGGGATCTCAAGTTGATTCCGTATATTTAGATTTCCGGAAAGCTTTTGACACCGTTCCTCACGAGCGACTTCTAATCAAGCTGCGGGCCTATGGGGTATCGTCTCAGTTGTGCGACTGGATTCGTGATTTCCTGTCAGGAAGGTCGCATTTCGTAGTAATAGACGGCAAACCATCGAGTAAAACTGAAGTGATATCAGGTGTTCCCCAGGGAAGCGTCCTGGGACCTCTGCTGCTCCTGATCTATATAAATGACCTGGGTGACAATCTGAGCAGTTCTCTTAGGTGGTTCGCAAATGATGCTGTAATTTACCGTCTAGTAAGGTCATCCGAAGACCAGTATCAGTTGCAAAGCGATTTAGAAAAGATTGCTGTATGGTGTGGCAGGTGGCAGTTGACGCTAAATAACGAAAAGTGTGAGGTGATCCACATGAGTTCCAAAAGAAATCCGTTGGAATTCGATTACTCGATAAATAGTACAATTCTCAAGGCTGTCAATTCAACTAAGTATCTGGGTGTTAAAATTACGAACAACTTCAGTTGGAAAGACCACGTAGATAATATTGTGGGGAAGGCGAGCCAAAGGTTGCGTTTCATTGGCAGGACACTTAGAAGATGCAACGAGTCCACTAAAGAGACAGCTTACAGTACACTCGTTCGTCTTCTGTTAGAATATTGCTGCGCGGTGTGGGATCCTTACCAGGTGGGATTGACGGAGGACATCGAAAGGGTGCAAAAAAGGGCAGCTCGTTTTGTATTATCACGTAATAGGGGAGAGAGTGTGGCAGATATGATATGCGAGTTGGGATGGAAGTCATTACAGCAAAGACGTTTTTCGTCGCGTCGAGATCTATTTACGAAATTTCAGTCACCAACTTTCTCTTCCGATTGCGAAAATATTTTGTTGAGCCCGACCTACATAGGTAGGAATGACCATCAAAATAAAATAAGAGAAATCAGAGCTCGAACAGAAAGGTTTAGGTGTTCGTTTTTCCCGCGCGCTGTTAGGGAGTGGAATGGTAGGGAGATAGTATGATTGTGGTTCGATGAATCCTCTGCCAAGCACTTATATGTGAATTGCAGAGTAATCATGTAGATGTAGATGTAGATGTACGTGTTATACAGGTATTCGGTTAGAAGACAGATTAAAATAGAAACATTACTTGTCACAAGCTAACTTTTTTGTGTTGGTAGCATGCACAGGGAGACCAGACGAAGGTCACCAAGACGTGTTGTTCGCGCCGCCATTCGTCCACTTCCGGAAGGCGGACTCCTCACACGGAAGCGCGAATCCTGGCTGTAGTAATCAGGGTAATGGAAGAGGCCCGGCCCGCCCTGTGTGTACAGCAACTCCTGCGTCACCTACCCCCCCCCCCCCCGGACCTCCTCCTCTGCCCCTCCCACATCTGTCCCCTCCCCTCTTCTTCTGAAATGCTGTACCCCACGAAAGGCGAGGTCAGATGGCGAAAAGGCCCCTCCTCAGCCAAGTTACTGGCGAGTCTGCCTGTCGAACAACACCGACAGGCTGATCAACATTCCTGCCTCTGACGTAGCAGGTATCTGAACCACCCTGTCTCCAATGCGACTGACTGAAGATTGGCCGAGTTACCCGAGATGTCTTAGAAGTGACATGTTTTTTCCATTTTCAGCTTCCCACCTCTATGGAACAGAAAAAAAGAAATAACCACGCAGACTGCGGCGACGCGGTTCTTTCCGTCCCTTTACGACGGACCTGCACCTACCTGTGAACATTGCCTCAGTAGATCATCAGTAGGAAAGACGAGTGAAACCTACTGTACTTATACGTGAACCAGGCTGCAATTAAAATCACTAATCTACGTTTCGGGAGAAACACGAAATGAAAAGTTGGAAATTTTGTTCTCAATTAATATATTGTGAAACTTAGGTGAACAGGTATCACTGCCAAACCCATGCTAGTCTTAACACAGTCACTCACAATCCCTTTCACTCACGTAAGCAAGTTTATGGTGTTGTATTTCCCGAAAACGTAATAGCTACAAAAATACTGATTGTTTTAGATCGATAATGCTCGCCAAATAATAAGTCTGTCGGTACCAAATGCAGTCACAGTTTTTAGCCACCGACCTACTCAATACGCCACGCGGAATATGTGTCTTATCTCGTCACAAAATTCACTTACAAAATTCCGAAATTTCTACACGCCCATCGGAATAATTATGCCGTCACTTTACCACACTTTTGATGTATGAAACACTGCTAGATCGGGCAACTTATCATTTCCATCGGAACTACTACTACACACGTCCGATCTGTTTCATGGCTAGGCTTCGACTCTTGTCTAGAATACTCTAAGTCTTTTCTACCAGCAGAGAAAGGCGCGCGAAGAATATTGCTTTACCATTGGTCAGTTTACTCAACAGCAAATAGCAAAACAACACTCTCCCGCGTCAGTCCGCGCTTTTCATCCATAACCAATCGCAAAATAGTAAACCTAACGACTGCACCTTTTACCGACGTAATTATCTAATATGCTGAAGTTTTGCTTATGCATAAAGTTATTTACTATTGTTATTTATACCTGAATTAACTTTCCCTTTACCATAAACTTACTTTACAAATACATTCTACAAAAATCCCCTTTGTCCATATCCATACTTCTTTGAAATGTTCTCGCACTAAATCGTACTACATAACTCGATAAAGAATTATCTTCATATTAACCTTAAACCACACTCACGCATCATTCATACTGCTAAAACACATTTATAACATTTTACATACACAAAAAGAAATAATAACACTTTATGAAAATACTAGAACAGTTTATGGAAAACAATCTATTACTTCAGTGCACTCTAGTAGGCACAATCAAAACTAAAATCACAGTCCCCCTATCCAATACTGTCCTCTATCGGCCGATACATGAACTACGTGCGCGTCGAGTCTCGCGTCACCATCTGTCGCTATCCAGCTCTGAGACTGAGACACATCTCCCACTTAACCGCCTCCAAGGCAGGATCGTTATATGGCGCTACGCCTCGAGACATTTTTAGGTCCATACTATGTTAATGACTAAACCTGGGTATCCTGCGGGGATAATAGAGAAAAATTGATTGGAAAAAGCTGCTATAGAGGGAAGGATGCGTAAAATGCGAAGGACAGATAGTATAACTAAAGAGTTTTACAACAAAATATGCCTGTCTAAAAATGCAAAAATAAGGCAGTGAAGTGCAGCTGTGTAGCCAGAATGTCTATATGCAAGTAAATCTCTAACATTAACCTATAATTTTGATAAATACTAGAAAGGAGATCAGTGGGAAAACATTAGGTCCACGAAAAACTATGGGAGATCGGAAGTTACGTAGTAATGATGAAATTCATCAAAGCATAGAAAACGTATTAGAAGTAGTGATGTAAAATGCCTGGGCATTTATAAGTTTGGGTAAACGCACGTGATAAATGCCTGGGCAAATGCCCAAAACTCATAAATGTCCGGGCATTTATGTATTTTAAAGATTAACTGTTAGGCGGCGCCCAAAAAAAATTTAAACTGATATATCGTACCGTGAGAGGTGTTTTGGAACATTGCTTCTGTAGTGGTTGGGTAACCGAGTTGAAAAAGCTGCCTGAGAGTTAGGGAAGAATTATTAAGGGGAAATAAACTGGACTGTTAACATAACTATATATGTTCAATGGGTCAATTCTTGTGGTAGTAGCCGGCCGCTGTGACCGAGCGGTTCTAGGCGCTTCAGTCCGGTACCGCGCTGCTGCTACGGTCACAGGTTTGAATCCTGCCTCGGGCATGGATGTGTGTGATTTCCTTAGGTTAGTTAGGGGACTGATGACCTCAGATGTTAAGTTCCACAGTGCTCAAAGCCGTTTGAACCATTTGGGGTAGTACATATATAAAAAAAAACTTCAAGTTTAAAAGTAATTCTTGAAATAAAGTATAGTTTATATTAAGTAGGTAGCATTTTTACTTGTGCTATGCTACTGCAAAATAATAATAATAATAATAATAATAATAATAATAATAATAATAATAACAGTTTATCCATAATGATTTGAATTAGGCATGAATCTCATGCCGTTTCCGATTCTCTAGGAATCAACTAGTATCAGAATCGAAAGATTCCAGTGTCTTGGGTAGCGATTATTCGTTATTAAAGCGTTTTATGTTAGTGTTCTCATTTTATCGTCAGAGCAGAGCAGTCATACGAAATTAGATAAAAAAGGAGGATAATAGCAAACTATATTTTGTCTCAAATGTCGCTACCGAGCGAGGTGGCGTAGTGGTTAGCACACTGGACTGGCATTCGGGAGGACGACTGTTGAAACCCCTCTCCGGCCACCCTGATTTAGGTTTTCCGTGATTTCCCTAAATCGTTTCAGGCAAATGTCGGCATGGTTCCTTTGAAGGGGCACGGCCGGTTTCCTTCCTCATGCATCCTTAATCCGAGCTTGTGCTCTGTCTCTAATGACCTGGCTGTCGAGGGGACGTTAAACACTAATCTCCTCTTCCTCCTCCTCAAATGTCGCTATATCTGAAAATAAAGCTCTTTTTTTGTTTCTTCCCTAAAAACACTTTAATGTTTAAGAATACATTTATTATCAAGAAACACATGCCAGCTATTTACTTCATTCAGTAATAATTTTTTTATCAGTAATCATTCTTCATTAATATTCTGAGACTTGACACGCATTTGACACACATTATAAAGTGCGTTACATTTGCAAAGCGATGACCTAAGGACAGTATTTTTTTGTACCGGCTTATCAACACAGAGCCGTTCAACGCCGTGTGTGTGTGTGTGTGTGTGTGTGTGTGTGTGTGTGTGTGTGCGTGTGTGTGACAGAGAGAGAGAGAGAGAGAGAGAGAGAGAGAGAGAGAGAAAAGAGTAGAAGTGTTAAAAATAAATAGTGCATTGCAACTCATCCTTATTTTAATTGATAAATTATACATTCTAGCAATAAAAACTTTAAAAAGTACTTTTTATAACCCCCAATTTTGCACATTTAAATCTGTTTTGGACAAATGCCCATTGGGAATTTGCCCAGCCAGCATCACTAATCAGAAGTAAGTAGAAAAAGAAGGGTGGTATTTTTTAACAATTATATTCAATGTAAAACAGTAGATTAACCAAAAACATCTTCAAATATTTGTTGGGTAAGAAGTCGAAAACAAGCTGGCTCTATGACTCACAAAAGGATTTAGAGAAAAATAAATAAAAGCTGATGCAACAAGGTATAGAAAAGTGTTTAAGGAAAACGTTGTTGAATATGGAAGGATTCCGGTATAGGAGATTCAAAAATCTGGTGTGAAGTGGTCAGACAGGAAGATGAAAGATAGAGAAGCGACGAAAGACTACTGGCAGAAATGAAGACAATAACGAATAAGCAGTTGAAATTCGTACGTGGTCTTTAGTTTCCCCATCACATATGAAAAAATTTAATGCAGGCTACAGCCTGCCACCAATCTTATTTAATGTTTATTTAAAAGTCTTGATTAAGATATGGAGACAGGGAGTACAACTGGATATAAAGAAAATAGAAATAAAAACGTTTTATCTTATATCAAATGTTATAGCCGTTTCGGAACAAAGTGAAAATTATCTACGAAAAGGAGTGTATGAACTACATCACTCTCGAAAAAGCGAATATACTCTTCGCATATCAATAAAGGAAACCAAAATAATGGCTCGTCGTGGTAAATTCCTCAGTCGCTCAAAAATAATAATAGATAATAAACCACTTGAGAAAGTCTCCGGCTTTAATTTTTTTTAAGATGGGCAGGGATACAGAAAATAAGATTAACTAATAATTGCCAACATGAGAAGTGATAAACAGAACATTATAAAACAAAATACAGAAGAAAACAAAGGTAAAATTTCATAAAAGCATGACTTCACCTATATTTCTTTATGGAAGTGAGTCATGTGTTCCTAAAAAACTTAATACAAGTATACACAATCAGCATAAATAAGCTGCTCAGCAAAGTAATAGGTGTTACAGGCGAAGCCCATATAAAAAAATGAGGATATTGCAAATCAACAAGATAATTATACATTTATGAAAATGTTTAGAAAATCAGTATGAAACAGTACTAACTAAGAAATAATGAATGTAGAGAGAATCCCACGTCAGACCCTCGCTTCCCTCCAGCCATCTTTTCCTTGGTGTGCCTCGTTTCTCTTCTTTCCTAGTTATGTGTGTCAGCTTCTGCTATAAATCTCATGTGACTATATCATTACAATTCCGTCTGCTCTATATTAAGGAGATTTCTTTTTCCATTACAGTTGTTCTACAAATTTCAGTCATCTTAATCTTATCTCATTGCCATCCCACAGACTCATCTCCAAAAATTATTTTCAACTATGCTTATCCTTCATATTTTTATTATTTCTTTCAATTTTTTCTCAGTGAGAATCCATTCTTCTGTCCCATAGGTGACAGCACTCTCCGCAAATGATCTGAAGTTATGGAGTTTTGTTTTCTTTCTAATATTTGTATTCCACAAGACAGGACTTATCTGTCTTCTTTTTCCCTAGTTTTCAGTGTTTCATTAACGTATCTTCTTCTCCTTCTTTTTCTTGTGCCTTTGTCCTGGATGAGCGCAGATTCGGCATAACTGCTGAAAGACTGGACATGACTAATTTGCATACGCAGTATGTTACATTTATTTATGTTTACAGGGTTAACTGCCAGTCGCTGCATTATTCACCAATCCTGTGCATGTCCTTCTGCAGTTCTTTACTATCTTTTGGCATTGCTAGCGACTTATCTTAGAAGAAAGATTAAGGAAAGGCAAACCTACGTTTCTAGCATTTGTAGACTTAGAGAAAGCTTTTGACGATGTTGACTGGAATACTCTCTTTCAAATTCTAAAGGTAGCAGGGGTAAAATACAGGGAGCGAAAGGCTATTTACAATTTGTACAGAAACCAGATGGCAGTTATAAGAGTCGAGGGGCATGAAAAGGAAGCAGTGATTGGGAAGGGAGTGAGACAGGGTTGTAGCCTATCCCCGATGTTATTCAATCTGTATATTGAGCAAGCAGTGAAGGAAACAAAAGAAAAATTTGGAGTAGGAATTAAAATCCATGGAGAAGAAATAAAAACTTTGAGGTTCGCCGATGACATTGTAATTCTGTCAGAGACAGCAAAGGACTTGGAAGAGCAGTTGAACGGAATGGATGGTGTCTTGAAGGGATGTTGAGGGTATTAGATTAGGAAATGAGACACTTAAAGTAGTAAAGGAGTTTTGCTATTTGGGGAGCAAAATAACTGATGATGGTAGAAGTAGAGAGGATATAAAATGTAGACTGGCAATGGCAAGGAAAGCGTTTCTGAGGAAGAGAAATTTGTTAACATCGAGTATAGATTTAAGTGTCAGGAAGTCATTTCTGAAAGTATTTGTATGGAGTGTAGCCATGTTTGGAAGTGAAACATGGACGGTAAATAGTTTGGACAAGAAGAGAATAGAAGCTTTTGAAATGTGGTGCTACAGAAGAATGCTGAAGATTAGATGGGTAGATCACGTAACTAATGAGGAGGTGTTGAATAGGGTTGGGGAGAAGAGAAGTTTGTGGCACAACTTGACCAGAAGAAGGGATCGGTTGGTAGGACATGTTCTGAGGCATCAAGGGATCACCAATTTAGTATTGGAGGGCAGCGTGGAGGGTAAAAATCGTAGGGGGAGACCAAGAGATGACTACACTAAGCAGATTCAGAAGGATGTAGGTTGCAGTAGGTACTGGGAGATGAAGAAGCTTGCACAGGATAGAGTAGCATGGAGAGCTGCATCAAACCAGTCTCAGGACTGAAGACCACAACAACAGCTTGTTATAGACAGCCGCATCGTCTGCAAAGAAAGTTTCGAAAGCAGTCTACTGCATCATTCATATACACTGTAAACAGTAACGGTCCTATCACACTTTCTTGAGTTACTCCGGAAATTGTGTGTACGTGTATGGACTTTGTTCCATTGCTGAAAGGAGAGCAAACACCAACAAAATATATCACTAACGATACAGTGAGATATGGTGACCTTGTAGGTCAGTGGTGCAATGCGAGATCCTTACGTTCCTAACGGCCGTTACATCGCTGAAGGAAAATTTGGCCGTACTGAATCGCATCTGTTTCAATGGGTAACTCGTATCACTTCTGCTGCTGTGTTGTTGACACATACTGACTAATTGGCGAACTTCCTGTTCTGATGCGTAAGTTGTAACTGATCCAAGTTTCTGTCATTCACGTAGAAGACATTGTCTTGCGAAATTAGGTGAATGTTTTTGAAACATCCTGTATGTCGAATGGATATTGTTTAGTTCCAGTGGTGTCTACAATTCAGCTACTGCTGTATTATCATATTGTGACATTTATGCCCCATGTCAGCCCACTTTTTGTCACATTTTATCACACAGTGCTGCGAATTAACGAGCAAGCGAGGTCAGTAGAACAACCCCAGCCGGGGAACATGAGAACGGAGCCGAATCGTGCTGAAGCGTGCACAGAAAGGTTCGATTCACCTCTTAGCGCTGGCGCTAAACGCGTGACTTCGATTGCTTTTATTTACTGTTTAAATGTTGTTTCCGAGTTCCAGCTATGCTGGTGACATTCACCACACTGTTGGCCTTCTGATTATGTTTTCAGTAACTCCAATTTCATACCAGATGTTAGTTAAATATTTTATTTGATGTTATATATCATTGGCGGACTGAACCGACCAATCACGAGTGCGCTCTAATCGGACGGAGGTGAAACAATCTAGCTAGCGTATCACGCTGTCGAGGAAAATTTTCAGCCGGTGTAGAACTGTCTTTCACATCAGCTATCTGTTCTGATACGAGTGGATGTTTTGTTTTATTCAAATTAAGTTAAAGTTTAAACCAGCCTAGGAAAATACTTAACCTGCTCCTCCACATGCAACAATTCGAAAAGAGCAACTTACGCTATTAGCGTGTCTGACGCAGTGATGTGTTACGGCTCGAACAGTCAATATCTCATCGTAATCAGTTAGCGGCAGGAGGAAGTAAGGGCTCTCTACAATATTAATACAGTTGCCGTACTGTTCCTCAATTAGTTTTGTCTGTATTGCAGGCATATTGTCAATAATTGAAAGCTGAGAATTGTGCACTGTTCGACTTCAGCATTTCTCATCTCTTTCGTGGTCAGAGGCTCTGTATTTCCTATTCTGCATGAAGGCTATCGGACTTCGGTGTAAATTACTTAAATTTTTACCTCTTTCTAGTTGTCTCTTTTTTTGGGCTGGGGCAGGTAACATCTGGTCAGCCTGTGTTCTATTATACTGGTTGTAAAATTTGTGGGCTGCAAAATTTCATTGAGATCGTGGTCAGTCGTATTTGTGATTAACAAATAAAAGTTCTATATAATCACCATATTTATTTGAAGTGTCATTAATGCTTTTTCACAGTAATAATGTGTCACATAGCGCTAAAATACACAAATGCGTTCTTCTACTACAACAACCAGAATGACAGAAAGCGATATGTCAGCCTATAAGAATCTTCAATTGTTTCGTCCACAGCTCGTGGTCTAATGGTTACTCGGCGTTGCCTCTAATTCATGGGGACCCAGATTCGTTCCCTGGCCAGGACAGGTATCTTTTCCTCTCGGGGCTGGGCTCGTGACCGATAATGACATACGATCATTTCACTTATTCAAAAAAGGAGCTAAATGAGAAGTTTTTAAGCATCGTTAAAAACTATTGGTTCCGCATCTGTAGGTTGCTCTACTCAAATCTACTGCTGACATTGAGAGGTGGCATGAGCCCCCTCTCATATCTCTATCTTACTCTGAGTAAATCGATTTTCCTCTCTAATTGCACGCAGTGAAAAGTTGCTACCCCTTCACATGCGGACTTCCCATGCAGCGCCTCTCGTCACCCGGGTGGTCCAGTGACAGGCGGGTTCTGCTGATCTTGAAAGGGGTAAGCCGACGGGTGTGAGGGAGTTGAGTGGATCCTTTCCAGACGCCGACATTGTCATAAGAGCGGGAGCGACACGCCCACAGAGGCCTGAAGGAGCGGCTGGGCTAGAGATTCCGTTACTTCGCAGAAACTTAGTGAAAACACTTTCTGGCGGGCTACCAGCGAGGCGTGGGAATGACGTGTTCCCAGGCAGTCTTGGCGGGCAAATTCCCGCGTTTTCTGCAAAATCATAACTGTGATTGGCTTGCTCAGGGGATAGCTCTGTGACGTAGCAAAATCGGCGCAGAAATTGGCGCCAAGTATCTCCATTGGTGGAATAGTACTGCGTCGGCAATAGAGGGGAATTTTCCGCCGGTTTTCGAGTTGCTGATTGGAACATTTAACAACGGCCACTGTCGTGGGGGCGAGAATGTTCTGTGTTCGGCTTGTACAGGTCTCTTGAGAGGGTTGGCTCTCGCCTCTCGGTCAGAGGAGATTACAAGACTGAGCCCTCGCTGCTCTGGACAGCCTGCCTTCCGTTGGCTGTCTAATATACTTTCATTTAATTGTAGCTGTTTGACGAAGTTGCTGAAGTTTCGACTTCAACGTAACATTCCAAGTAAAGTTGGCAATTGAACGTTCTGCGTACAAGCGGCCTATGTTGTCCGTCTTGAGCAGTTTTGGCTAAAGTTGACTGTATCGGAGTTACTGTGTGACTTCGCTTGTTAAAATCAATCACTGTACCGTCAGTGATTGTGTGGCGAGCCTTCTTTGTCTCCCTCAGAGGTGCATTTGTATTGATAGGAAATTTTTAGTCTGGAACAACCAGACAAGGATAATTTGTTTCGGGGTATACTTGTGACATTATCATCACCACAAAGGGGCGTTGAAGCAACCAGCCATCGCCTCCAGTACGCCAGATCGTGTCCTTGCCGTTAAGAAGACAGCTTGGTAATGTGTGTCCGCAGCACCAGCAGATCAGGGAATTTTGCTCTGTGATAATCAGAGCTCAGCAGAGCGCGCCTGTTCCCGTATTTTCTTACGTGGTTCTGTCTTGGGTGTTCATTGCCTGAGTTCTCACTACTGTAACACCAATTAATGTTGGGTTGGCTGGGTGTTTCTCTTAAGATTTGAGTTGCAAGGAATTGGCTCCACATACCACTTCGTCATAAATGTCACAATCTAGTTTAGGAACAACTTCACCTTCACAGCATTTATTTGAGTATCCAATTTGAGCCAATTTGATGTATTGTAAATGTTTCATATGTTTTGTTTATTATTTCGAGTTTAGTAATAATAAATCAAATTGTTATTTTGGACAGAACTTTCATTCTGTAGATTGGTCGAGCAACCCTTTCATTTCTCACCACATCAATGAAACTTATTTATCAAATTAATTTCTATCAAATTAATTTATTGCAGGTGCCAAACTCTTTTCTACTCCACTTGCACGGTCGATTAGTCAGTTCGCGTTTCTTCTTAATCCATGTGCAACAGCAAAAATCGGAGTTAGAAAAGGGGTGGCTTACAGCATCATTTCCATATGAAGATTCTAGAAGAATTTAGTGTTAAATACACTGCTAGCCCCGGCACCTCGCAACGTTACACGTTGTTACGTTCTCTTCGCGCTAAATAGAGGGAACTTAACTTATTGGCGCTTACCTGCAGCCTAATTTAATAGACAACTGAGTAACATTTTGTGTGCGAACGGAAGTTCGTAGCATCGCTTTGGAGATACCTGATCTCGCTGTGAATATCGCTGCCTTGGCTCGGTGCTTTAGAGTCATTTGTCGGGGCCACCGATCCAATGGCACACAGAGAGCCTGTGTTTGTAATTCGAGCGGCGAGTAAAGGCGGAAGCCGCGCAAACACTTGAAGCTGTTTGCTTCATTACGATTCACCGCATGTCCGGTAGCGCAGCTCGACTGTCATATTTACTGCCGCGTAAATTGCTTTTTAAATAATCTTTCTGTGTACCTGACTCTCTGTTGACTGTGCGCCGACGTGACGTTCAGGGAACTGCGAAGACGAATTGCTTAAGAACTATAAACTCTAAACTACCTTCAGGGAGTTCCATAAGCCGTCTGATTTGATGTAGCTCTCCGTTTATTACTGCATTTGAGCTGAAGACGCTCACGGAACGGAAACAGGAATCCTACTACGAAAGGCGACGTTGTGTCACGAAATCATATCGGACCTGGTCAACCTCTTCATCTCCGAGTATAGCTTACACCGAAAGTCCTCAATTATTTATAGGATTTTAATCCAATCTCTATCTTCCTCTTATAGTTTTTACCATCTACAACTCCCTCCAGTATCGTGGATGTTATTCCCCATTGTTTTAACACATCTCCTTTCATCCTGCCCCTACACCTTGCAATGTTTTCCGTGTGTTTACTCGCCGATTCTCCCGAAAACCTTATGCCTTATCTGTCCACATAATTTTTAACATCCTTCTCCATCACCGCATCTCAGTCACTTCGATTATCTTCTTTTCCGGTTTCCCGCCTTCCATGTTTCACTACCACAAAATGCAGTGCTCGACAAGTTCATTCTCACAAATTTCTTCTTCAGATCAAGCAAGATATTTTTTTACTATTACCCTTCTTTTGGCAAGAAATGCCTTCTTTGCCTGTACAAGTCTCCGTTACGTCTATCATGGGTTATTTTACTTCCAGGGTAGCAGAGTAATTTAACGTCGTCTCCTTCTAGGTCACAAATTGTGAAGACAAATTTGTCACTGATCTCAGCTCTGCTACTTCTCATTACTTCCGTCTTTCTTCGGTTTAAGCTCAATTAATATTCTGTGTTCACCGGACTCTTCATTCCCTTCAGTATGTTATGTAATTCTTCCTCGCTTTCACTGAGAGTAGCAGTGTCATCACCGCAACTCATCATTGATATCCTTACAACCCGGATTTTAATCCCACTCCTAGCCCTCTTTCTTTTGCTTCGGTCATTTTTCGATATAGAGATTCAACGACTGGGGAGAAAAACCATATCCCTGTCTTCCACCGTTTTTAATTCGGCACTTCCATCTTGGTCTACTCGTCTTTTTGCTCCTTCGTCTTCTTGGTTCTTGAACAAATTGTGTATTATTCGCTTTTACCTATTGCTTCCTCCTATTTTTCTAAGAATTTTCAACATCTTGCACAATTTTACGTTCTCGATTTTTTTTTTTTTTTTTTTTTTTTTTGGTACATTGACAAATCCTTTGGAAGTGTCTCGATAAAAAATCAAGTCCTGGCTCCATTACTAAGCGCAACGTCTAACATTAACATGCCTATATGGTGCCTTTGCTGTTCGTAAACCCAAAGTGATTGTCATCTAACAGATCCTCAATTTTCTTTTTCATTCGTGCATATATTATTCTTGTCAGGATCTTGCGTAAATGAACTTCTAAGCTGAATGTGCGATAGTTTTCGTACTTAGCCGGCCTTGCTATCTTAGTGATTGTGTGGATATTTTTTTCGAGAGTCTCATGGTACATCTCCAGACTCATAGATTTTGAAGCCGGCAATAGTCGTTGTGTGCCAATTTCCCTTATGATTTTAGAAGTTTCGAAGAAATGTTGTCTATGCTTCTCTTCTTTACTGGATAGCTCATATCCGTATCGACTCTCATTTCTTCTTCTAACTTCTCATCAGAGAGTTCCTTGTCCTCGTACTATTTAATGGTCATGCCAGTTTAATCTGTAACTTTGGCGCGAAGGTCGGTCTTCGGAAACATTCCGGCACCGCCTCTCTTACTGTCAGCGATAACCAGTTTCATCACAAGGACTCGAACCGGCCACCTCCGATTCGAGCGACGCCCCTCGTACGTGCGTCAGCGACCTCGTCGACGGAGGATGGCATAACACAGAGGAAGAACATTTTTCGAGGTGTGTTTTACCTTCGGAGCTGTCACTGGACGTAATGTAAGCTGGTAACTAATTAACGTTTTTCGTATTGTTCTGTACATATTCCATTAATAGTATTCCAGAGAAAAATTGCCGAATGAAGTTGTAACAGCTTGCGCTTGCCTTGTAACTGATTTGGAATTCGTATGAAAGGCGTTCGATTGTCCTGGACCTATTTACGGTAAAATTTCAGTGCCGAAAATAAAGCTCATTCGCTATTCAAGAATGCTGACAGATGGAGCGATCTGCTGTGCCTTTTTCTTTTTTTTTCTTTAAAAGAGAAAAAGAAGGAGTTTCTTCTCGTGCTCTCTCCGTATTGATTCTACAGCTGTCGCGTAAAATGCTAACAAAGCAACAAGGGAGGGTCTCATCTCGTATTCGCCGGAGAGCAACGACGAAAAGGGAAAGAAGGGAAAAGAGAGCGGAGATTCCGTTCCGTTTCGTTCGAACGCCATGGCGCCACTTCTTCAGACCTCTCCAACTAATTGGTGAAATAATTGTCATTCCTCGACTTTTCATTCTGGCTACGTAATGGATTGCCTAATTCGTTTCTTCCGAGACTGCAAACACTACAGTATTGGAAAAAGAAATTCCTTTTTTTTTTTTTTGCCGTCCTGCGTAACATTTCCTTCCGGTACAATCTTTATTTTTCTTCGGTTCGGAGCAGACATTTTTGAAATTAGATTAATAAAATTCCACCGATAATTTGTTCCCTTCAGATCGGTAGCGGCTGGGGTGTTTAGCACTCTCGCCCTCTTTGGTAATCGCAGAACGACCGCTCGACAGGAAGGGAAATTTTCGGCTTTCCGGCAGTGCCGGATGTGTCGCGACGCCGCCGCGTCCGGAACGGCTCAATATTTAATGGCGGCGTGTCGGCTGATTGACGAGATATAAATATTGATAGGCGGTTTGGTGGAAGATGAATCAATAGAGCCGGAGCGGCGCGCCGTGGGCGGCCGGTGGGTCGGAGGACGCGCGCCGCACGCGACTGCCTTCTCCGGCGACCTCCGACCTCTTTTTCTCCGGTCGGCGGGCGCTATTTACGGGCCCTCGGCGGAGGCGCTTCCAGTCGGTTACTCTGGAATCGGGAACGCCGGCGCTCTCGGCGCCTCGGCGGGGGATGAGGACATTACCGGACGAGAGGCGGGCGGCGCGGCGCGGCGCGTCCCCAGACGAGCGCCGCCGAGGCTGCAAGAAACCGGCCACAAGCTGGCCCGTGACGCCGAGTTACCTTAAGTGGTTTCCGCGGGGAGAAAAGTGGAGGCGGCTCTCACATTTTTCTCAATACGTTCTTACAGGGATAATGGCGGGCGCTTTTAGGCTACCGATATTGAAAAGTGGATACCCAGACGTACCATACCTTAGCGCTCCGCAGGGATCACGCAAGGTGGATCCGGTGAGCAAGAAGAAGAAGAAGAGCTCTTCAGTTTTATCAGGGAACAGCTAGCCCTCGTCTCCTTCATTCACAGTCTCTGATTCGACATTAATGATGCCGCTAAGCAACCCACACGTCGCGGTCATACGAGGGGCGTTTGAAAAGTTCAAAAATGGTCCAAATGGCTCTGAGCACTATTATTTATTTATTTATTTATTTATTGCCAAATTATAGACCTGTTACCTGATGTTTAAAACAGGTCGTACATCTTACAATTTTCGTTTTTCATCTTTTTACAGTTTTCTTTCCTTTTGTTTTATCTACAACATTTACGAAGAATGATTCAAAATAACAATAATTTGAGGTTGAAATATAAATAAAATTTTGTTGTTTTTAAGAAGAACATAAAAAGAAGATAGGATAGGTGAGATATTTGTTAGTACCATCACCGAGTGTGACTGACGGTGAATACCTCGGAATGATTTAATCGAGCCGTTGACCTTCAGTCACACAGACACACACAGACACACTGAGCACTATGCGACTTAACTTCTAAGGTCATCAGTCGCCTGGAACTTAGAATTAATTAAACCCAACTAACCTAAGGACACCACACACATCCATGCCCGAGGCAGGATTCGAACCTGCGACCGTAGCAGTCGCTCGGTTCCAGACTGTAGCGCCTAAAACCGCAAGCGTTTGAAAAGTCCGTGCAAAAGTAAAAACTACAAAACTACTTACGTGTTAGGGCTAAAACTTTTTTATTTTTCGTCATTGTCTCCTTTTTAGGCCGCATCTCGTGGTCGTGCGGTAGCGTTCTCGCTTCCTACACCCGGGTTCCCGGGTTCGATTCCCGGCGGGGTCAGGGATTTTCTCTGCCTCGTGATGACTGGCTGTTGTGTGATGTCCTTAGGTTAGTTAGGTTTAAGTAGTTCTAAGTTCTAGGGGACTGATGACCATAGATGTTAAGTTCCATAGTGCTCAGAGCCATTTGAACCATTTGCCATCTCCTTTTTAGACTGGCAATGGCAAGGAAAGCATTTCTGAAGATGAGAAATTTGTTAACATCGAGTATAGATTTAAGTGTCAGGAAGTCGTTTCTGAAAGTATTTGTATGGAGTGTAGCCAAGTATGGAAGTGAAACGTGGACGATAAATAGTTTGGACAGGCAGAGAATAGAACCTTTCGAAATGTGGTGCTACAGAAGGATGCTGAAGATTAGATGGGTAGATCACATAACTAATGAGGAGGTATTGAATAGAATTGGGGACATGAGGAGTTTGTGGCACAGCTTGACTAGAAGAAGGGATTGGTTGGTAGGACATGTTCTGAGGCATCAAGGGATGACCATATTAGTACTGGAGGGCAGAGTGGAGGGTAAAAATCGTAGATAGAGGCAAAGAGATGAATACGATAAGCAGATTCAGAAAGATGTAGGATGCAGTAAGTACTGGGAGATGAAGAAGCTTGCACAGGATAGAGTGGCATGGAAAGCTGTATCAAACCAGTCTCAGCACTGAAGACCACAACAACTACAACAACAATAGTCTCCTTTTAGACTTATACACTTCGTCCAACGCTGTTCTAATTTGTTGATCCCTTCCGTATAATAGGAATTGTCCAAGTCTGCAAAATAGCTTTTAGTTGCTGCAATCACCTGCTCGTCTGAATAAAATCTTTGTCCCGCCAGCCATTTCTTCATATTGGGGAACAAATAGTAGTCCAATGGAGCCAAGTCTGGAGAATAGTGGGGGATGTGAAACGAGATGGAATCCTATTTCCAATAATTTTGTGATCACAACTGCTGAGATGTGTGCTGGTGCATACTCCTAATGGAAAAGGACATTTATGCCGTCCAATCGCAGGTCTCGGTTTTTAAACGGTCCAATAATGATGAATAATGTGCACCTGTAACAGTTTTACCCTTTTCCAGATAGTCGATGAGAATTATCCCTTTCGAATCCCAAAAGACAGTCACCAAAACCTTTCCGGCCGAAAGAATGGTCTTCGCCTTTTTTGGTGCAGTTCTCCCTTGGTAACCCATTGTTTACATTGTTGTTTGGTCTTAGGAGTATAGTAATGTATCCATGTTTCATCCACAGTGACGATACGACGCTTAAAGTCCTGAACAGCTGCAAACCATCCTTCCGACACTTCACACGATTCCGTTTTTGGTCAAGCGTCAGCAATCGCGGAACCCATCTTGCGGATAGCTTTCTCATGTCCAAATGTTTATGCAAAATGTTATGTACCCATTCATTTGAGATGCCCACAGCACTAGCAATCTCACGCACCACAACTCTTCTGTCATTCATCACCATATCATGGATTTTATCAATCATTTCTGGAGTCGTAAACTCCACTGGGCGTCCAGAACGTTCAGCATCACTTGTGCCCGTATGGCCACTCCGAAAATTTTGAAACCACTTATAAACTGTTCCAATCAAAGGCGCAGAGTGACCGTAATACTCATAAAGCTTCTCTTTAGTCTCCTGAGGCGTTTTGTCTCTTATAAAGTAATGTTTGATCACAACAAGAAATTCTTTTACGTCCAGGTTTTGACAATCACTCGACTTCCTTGATTCACACGAATGTCACACACAAAGAAATACACCAATATGGCTGAAACTTGTTTTTCTTTCCAAAGATGCTACTAACTAAGCATGACCCGATACACAGCGGTGGTGCCATCTCTCGGACTTTGCACGGACTTTTCAAATGCCCCTCGTATTTCATGGTATCTGATCACCCTCCATGACTTTTTGCCGTCCGCTAATCACTCTCAGTTCCATAGAATATGTCTTTCACGGTAGGCACTGTAGGTGAAACATCGTAATTAACATTTTCGCAGACTGGTAGCTCTTTCTTCAGTCATCATTCTTCTGACTCGTTTGATGTGGCCTGCCGTCCTCTCCTGTACCAACTTGCAACCTACATCGTCAATTATTTGCCCGATTAAGCCCAATCCTTGTCTTCCTCTACAGTTTCTGCCCTCTACAGCTCCTTCCACTACCACGAAAGTTATTCCCTCATATCTTAACAGATGTCATCACCCTGTCCCTTTTTCTTGTCAGAATTTTCGATGTATTTCTTTCCTTGCCAATTCCTCGGAGATCATTTTTAACTTGTCAGTCCACCTTATTCGCAGCATTCTTCTATAACACTGCATCTCAATGCTTATATTCTTCTCTTTCCGGTTTGCCACATTTCAGGTCTCACTGTCATACAAAGTTGTGCTCCAAATGTACATTCTCAGAAAATTCTTCCTCAAATAAGACCTATGTTTGAAACCAGCAGACTTCTCCCGGCCAGGAATGCTCTTTTTGCCAGTGCTAGTCTACCTTTGATATCCTCCTTGCTGCGTCCATCCTTGGTTATTTTGCGACCAACGTAGCAGAATCCCTTACCTTCATCCCTTTATTGATCACCAATTATGATGTCAAGTTTCTCGCCGTTCTGATTTCCGTTCCCTCTCATTTCTTTCGTCTTTCTGTGACTTACACTCAAATCATATTCTGAACCTATTAGCCGGCCGCGGTGGCCGAGCGGTTCTAGGAATTCAGTGCGGAACCGCGCGACTGCTACGGTCGCAGGTTCGAATCCTGCCTCGGGCATGGATGTGTGTGATGTGCTTAGGTTAGTTAGGTTTAAGTAGTTCTATGTTCTCGGGGACTGATGGCCTCATATGTTAAGTCCCATAGTGCTCAGAGCCATTTGAACCATTTGAACCTATCAGAATGTTCATTCCATTCAGTAGAATCCAGTTTTAATGGCACATTTGAACCTTTCTTTCATTTCCTTCATTGCTTCTTCGACATGTAGAATGAACAGCATGGAGGAAAGACTACATCCCCCTTTTTAATCCGTGCACTGCGTTATTGACCTTCCACTCTTATTGTTCCCTCTTGGTTCTGGTAGATATTGTATACTACCCGTCTTTCCCTATAGCTTATCTGTATTATCTCAGAACTTCGAACATCTTGCTGTTTTCCATGTCGACAAATCCTATGAATGTGTCTCGGTTTTCCTTCAGTCTTGCTTCCATTTACAACCGAAACGTCAGAACGTCCTCTCTGATGCCATTGCTTTTCGTAAGGCCAAATGATCGTCATCTAACAGATCCTCAAGTTTATTTTGCATTCTCATCTAACAGATCTTCAGTTCTCGTTTCCATGCTCTTAAGGGGCTCCGGAACGCCCTATACTTGCAATGTTAAAATAACGCTTATAAATTACATCTTTCCTCACAAAGTATTTGAGGTAGGAAGTTGAACTTTTTACAGATTATTTATTGGAATATGGGCTACAACTTAACACAGGGATTTTACAAAATTTTGGGTTCAGTTATTAAAGATGTTTTTTTTCAATTGTAATGAAAATTCACAACATTTTTTTTGCAATTTTTTATTTATATATTCAAAAATATACAGTTTTTTGGAAAAAGGCTGTGTTAAATTATGCAGAAGGTACTGTGTAACATTTACTGAAAGTTTGAAACAAATATGTTTGGAAGATCCTTAGAAAACATGTAATTAGTATGAGAAAACAAAAGTTTTGGGAATCGAGCGACAAAGATTGGATTAACTTTTTAGTGCATTCCAGGTCCATAGGATGGATTATCTTCATCCTCTGCAAACTCCTCCTCCAGCTTCCTCTTGTTCCTCCTCCTGTTTACTCTTGCTTGTATTTCTAGACTCTTTACAGCCCTGTATGCAGCCCGAAGGCGTTCCTTGTCTAAAGCAAGCATCGCTCGTACCATGTTAGAACCTATCTTCATTCCCATATTTCTAAATATCTTGCACCTTACAATGTTGCCATCATTGAAAGTCGCAACAGCATCATACACACCAAAGTGAAGTGTTTCTATTCCAACAAATACAGTCTTGGGGATTCTCGACCATATAACACTATTTACACTTTCATTGGGGTTTTGAGTTTTTCCGTGAATACACTTTTTCAACAGTTCAGGTGCTGCTAAGTCTCTGAAAATAGGTTAGCCACAACACATACTTTATCTCACATCACTAAAATGTACCTGATGAACACGGACGTTAATAATAACACCATTTGACAGCAGTTTAACAGCGCCACAGTGGGTCACGCCTTTGTAGAACACATTTCAAAAAAAAAATTTAAAAATAGTTGTAGTCTTCGGAATTGAATAAATTATATATCTATTAAAAGGTAATAGTCTGCAGATTCAGAGAACGCAAAAAAGTAAAAATTGAACTTTTTCATGATTTTGAGCCTTTCCGGAGCCCCTTAAGAGTTTTAATCACCACTGAGTCACTTCAGGTGGATATGCTTTCTTGAAGATTTTTATGGACTCTTTCTCATCGCACTGAGACCGCTACGAAGGCTGGGAGCGGTGTTACACGGTTTTAGGGGCATATGTTCTGCAGCTGACGATTTTTTTCTCCGGTGTGACTGGAGATCACCCACGGCAGGAGAGATAATGAAACAAAGTTCAGACAGGTGGGACGATAGGGCCGTAGAAAAGAGTGGGCAGTAGCTTCCTGTGGGACGGGCAATAGAGAAATCGATGGTCCACTTCGGGGGCGTAGAGAACGGGCGATGCGACACACGCAATCTTCGCCTCGGCCCGGTAAGGTGGGGGAGACAATCACGGCGTCACGCGAGGAGCAGAGCGACTCCAGTCCAGCTGGTCTCCAGAGGGCCGCGTTGACACGATGGAATTGTGTCCGCAAAGAGGGCGGCACCTGATTACGCGCTGCGTTGTCAGACAAATCGTTTCAAACGATTAAAGACAATAAACTGAGATAATTAATTAACACTGAGACGTTTACATATTAAAATACGAGGGCAGTTCAATAAGTAATGCAACACATTTTTTTTTCTCGGACAATTTTGGTTGAAAAAACCGGAAATTTCTTGTGGAATATTTTCAAACATTCCCGCTTCGTCTCGTATAGTTTCATTGACTTCCGACAGGTGGCAGCGCTGTACGGAGCTGTTAAAATGGCGTCTGTAACGGATGTGCGTTGCAAACAACGGGCAGTGATCGAGTTTCTTTTGGCGGAAAACCAGGGCATCTCAGATATTCATAGGCGCTTGCAGAATGTCTACGGTGATCTGGCAGTGGACAAAAGCAAGGTGAGTCGTTGGGCAAAGCGTGTGTCATCATCGCCGCAAGGTCAAGCAAGACTGTCTGATCTCCCGCGTGCGGACCGGCCGTGCACAGCTGTGACTCCTGCAATGGCGGAGCGTGCGAACACACTCGTTCGAGATGATCGACGGATCACCATCAAACAACTCAGTGCTCAACTTGACATCTCTGTTGGTAGTGCTGTCACAATTGTTCACCAGTTGGGATATTCAAAGGTTTGTTCCCGCTGGGTCCCTCGTTGTCTAACCGAACACCATAAAGAGCAAAGGAGAACCATCTGTGCGGAATTGCTTGTTCGTCATGTGGTTGAGGGTGACAATTTCTTGTCAAACATTGTTACAGGCGATGAAACATGGGTTCATCACTTCGAACCTGAAACAAAACGGCAATCAATGGAGTGGCGCCACACCCACTCCCCTACCAAGAAAAAGTTTAAAGCCATACCCTCAGCCGGTAAAGTCACGGTTACAGTCTTCTGGGACGCTGAAGGGGTTATTCTGTTCGATGTCCTTCCCCATGGTCAAACGATCAACTCTGAGGTGTATTGTGCTACTCTTCAGAAATTGAAGAAACGACTTCAGCGTGTTCGAACGAACTTCTCCTTCTTCATGACAACGCAAGACCTCACACAAGTCTTCGCACCCGAGAGGAGCTCACAAAACTTCAGTGGACTGTTCTTCCTCATGCACCCTACAGCCCCGATCTCTCACCGTCGGATTTCCATATGTTTGGTCCAATGAAGTACGCAATCCGTGGGAGGCACTACGTGGATGATGAAGAAGTTATTGATGCAGTACGACGTTGGCTCCGACATCGACCAGTGGAATGGTACCGTGCAGGCATACAGGCCTTCATTTCAAGGTGGCGTAAGGCCGTAGCATTGAATGGAGATTACGTTGAAAAATAGTGTTGTGTAGCTAAAAGATTGGGGAATAACCTGGTGTATTTCAATGCTGAATAAAACAACCCCTGTTTCAGAAAAAAATGTGTTGCATTACTTATTGAACTGCCCTCGTACGAAGGAAATACAGACACTGGCTGCGAGCGGGCTTTGATTGAAATCACTGGGAAAAGTTGGAAATTTGTGCCAGATCAGGATTCGAACCGGGGAGCTCATGCTTTCTAGGCAGACTCGCCGACCGCATTGTCATCCGTACACAGTGGTCATCGTAACTGCACGAGCTACGCTAGTACGCCTCCCGTCAGACCCAATTTTTCAAATTGCCCACACACTACTAATGTAGTGCCCCCTTTCCGTTATTCGCGGCTTTTCGCCTACTTTCGTAATAGTTCGAGGCTGGTGTGCATCATCCGTCACACCCCATCTGGCCGGCGGGTCGGTAAATGTAAGTCGCAAGTAATTAGCGAAGTCTCGCCCATATTTCTTATGCTGTTGCAGCTTCGTGTGTCCATCCAGGAGGAAATGCCAAAAATCAATTTTGTCCTTTTCTGATTCGTTATACACGTAGCCCACCACCATTCCCCGTACCCATGTCACTGCATTGGTTTTTTGGACCGGAAAATAAGATTCTTGGGGGAACAAAAGTGTGTATGATGAAATTGTGTGAGGGGCGGAGCGTAACAGGAACGCCAATATCTGTTGTGCCAAGTGCCACACTGGAGCCGTCCCACTACATGCTAAACGATGTTCATCGGTGTCCACTGTTGCGCAGCCTAAACATAGTGGAGTGTCTGCCAAACGAAACTTCCTATTTACCACCACATACCATGTTTAACATGTTGAGCGTACCGACGTTGGGAGGTAAACGTTCCGTATAACGCGCCATATCTGCCGCCAGTTCTTGTCTGGGTACTTCTTTTCCAGGGTATTCCTGGGATGTGACAGCTTCGGTGAAATATGTCCCACATTGACTGGGGGCAGCATTGAAGTGGGCGCTAGTACATCGGCCAACGCACCCGAGATATTACGAAATTGACCGCGCCACTGTCGGAAAATCGTACTGACGAATGACGCCCGTGCCTTTTCATATACGTTCACTAGACCAAGTCCACCCTCTCCAAGTGGTAGCGTAAGCGTTGTGTATTGGATCTTAAATAGGTGTCCCACACTCACGTAGGTTCCGAAAGTTGATTGTATCCGTGATGCCATTGTGCGCGTTAAAGGCAGGACATGCGCTACGTGAGTGAGTCTCGGTGCTAGATACACGTTAACATAGGTCACCCTCTGAATCATATCCAACGCTCTTAATTTCTGTAACAGCACCATTGTCCGCATCAGCTTCAATATGCGTCGGTAGTTATCTGCTGCTGTCCGCTGCACATCTGTGTGGAACGTAATACCTAGGCATTTTATGGCCTTAACTAACATGAGCGGTCCTTCCTCCCCCGGTTGCAATCCTCAACCGACATCCATGCAGCGTGATTTTTGTAGATTAAGCACGGAGACCACCGCGGCCGGCCCAGTACTGACACATTAACATACATAAATTATAGTCTCTAGCGCTGGCCAACTTACAGACGAGGACAGTGCAAGGACGCAGGCAGTCTGTATGAAGTGGTGATCAACAGGAGTCACCTGCGGTCCTCAGCCGGCTGTTGTGGCCGAGCGGTTCTAGGCGCTACAGTGTGGAACTGCGCGACCGCTACGGTCGCAGGTTCGTATCCTGCCTCGGGCATGGATGTGTGTGATGTCCTTAGGTTAGTTAGGTTTAAATAGTTCTAAGTTCTAGGGGACTGATGACCTCAGAAGTTAAGTCTCATAGTGCTCAGAGCCATTTTGAACCTGCGGTTCTCGGATTAAGAATCATCTGAAGTCAAAGATCTACCGGACCGTCATCTGTCCTGTGTTAGCCAGCTACAAAAGAGCCTACATAAATGAGAAAGAACCTACATAAATGACAAAGGAGTTTATGTGCTGAACATCCGCAACCGAATAACATATTCGTACAGTACGCCCCCAATAGACTAACTATAGACATCAGCAATTGAGCAACATATTCGTAAAGTACACAAATTAGTGTAATATGAGCTCCTAATGGGCTAGCTGTAATTGGGGCCTAATAAGTTGGCCACCAATCCACAAGTTCTGATTTTAAAAGTCGTCATCACTCAGAACACATCGTGTCGACTATTCTCTGTTTCAGATGGCTGCCACGCTCAGCGACACCAAAGTGGTCGCACTGAAACTGACTGACGAAGTGTTGTTGCTTTGTCTGTGTAAACGAGTGATTAAATGGTAATTAAAAACCATTCAAAAGTCAATATCGCACTAAATATTTTTTATTCAAGACAACTGGTTTTAGCAGTATTTGCTGTCACCTTCAGGTCTTAAACACCTTTTTTGCCGTAAAACACGTTCATTTCACGCTGAACCTCATGCACAAGCGTAAATTGAACATGATTTACTACGAAAGGATGTTTACAACCTGAAGAAGGCAGCAAAGACCGTTGAAACCGACTGTCTTGAGTAAAAAATATTTTGTGGGGTCTTGGCTTTTGAATGGTTTTTAACAATTGAAACAGATCGCCCTCAATACTCTCATAATGAGAAAACTCAATTAACTGATTAATAACAATAATTGTAATTATATTTTTTTAAAAAAAGGCCACATGATCGTAGATTCTTACCAAATGTTTCGAGTGTCATTTCTCTTCTCCTCATTGCGTTGTATTACAGTACCCTATTACAGCACCTTTAATTAACATAATATTCCTTGCTACAATAAATAAGAGGTGGAGCCCCTCCACGCCCACACCGGCATGATGGCCAACACAAAAGGTCTACTGCCATCTCTGCATAAGGGTTGGTATTCACTAAAGTGAGGTGTCGCAGGATGTGGGTACTGCGATGTTTGCGTACGTCTGGTTAAGGCTAACCATTAATAAGCGCTCATCTGGAGATAGATTGGTCGAAATCTGACGAAGGGTAGCGGTTTGAAGGGCAGAGGAAAAAAAGTGCCAAGGCAAGAGCCAAGGGAATAAAACCTCTGCGAAAGTTAGGCCGGGCGGCAAGAGCAGTAGCGGTTGTCTTGCTGCCTGCGATAGGTTGTGCAAGGATAGGCTTTGTTAGTAGTGGGTACAATGCATGTCGATACCTTGACGTTGTGCGTTTGTGCTGCTCGGCGGCTGGCGCTGGGTGCTGGTACAGAGTCCTCGTTCAGCGTCAGCAACCTGCAACAGTTAGGTTTGCTATCGATCTTGTGTCCGATAGGTATACCGGAGGCACAGTGTGAGGGAATGTTGGCAGATTGTTTGTGCGTCTGTGGGCGAGCTCGTCGGTGTCCCTGCTGTGGCCTGTTGGTCGGCTCTAATAGCAGCTGGTAGTTGCCAGTCAGTGTTGCTGATATGCAGGGGCTTGCCGACGTTTGTCGCTGTTTGCGTATGTTAGCTTACCATAGGTGGGTATGCCCTAGCTAGCAGTGTCTTTGGCCGCTTGTGCTTCCACCTGTGGTTGTGATCGTAGTTTCCCAGAGTGAGGATGAAAGGATTGTTCGAGTGTGTTGAGTTCCTGTATAGTCGTGTGGCGTGTTTTTTGAATACTTCCTTCAGGGTATCAAGGCGGTATTCATGGTGAAGATCCACGGTGCGTGTGTAGCGTGGAGCGTTGCTAATGATTCGTAGCACCTTGTTCTGTATGATCTGCAGGCGGCGCAGTCGTGTAGGAGCTGCACATCCCCAGACGGGAGCCGCGTACGTCATCAGAGGTCTAATCAGTGTCATGTATAGGGACCTCGACACCCTCCTATTCAGTGTGCTTTGCCTGTTGAGCATTGGGTAGAGCTGTTTGAGCCTCGCGTGCGCTCGGTTGGCAACGTATTCGATGCGGTCCCCCCATGTAAGTTTCCGGTCCAGCCACACACCAAGGTACCTGACTTTCTCTCGGAAACGTATTGGGCGCGCATGTAGTGTTATTGGTCTACAGTGTTGGTGTTTGCGCAGTAGTTTCGGTCTGCGTGTGAACAGAACTGCTTCGCACTTGTCGACGTTTACTTTAATACGCCATCGCTCCAACCAAGGCTCAGCTGTTCTGAGTGCTGTCTGTATTAGTGAAATGATGTTCGACGGTTTCCAGTCTTGCGCGAGGATGGCTGTGTCATCCGTGTAGACGGCAACCTTGCTACAAATATGGACGCCTTTGAAGATGACTGTCTCTACAACGCGCGCTCACGAATCCATGTTCCTCCAGTTTGAAATTTATGCCACAGCAGCTGATCGGAACGAGTCGCACTCAGCCCGAGTGTTGGCAGTGCTAGAAGACAAACAATCAAACATTAACCCCTCATAACCTCTAATAAGACCGCAGGGGCCCCTCTACTTACACTTCTGCCCCTGAGGTGAGCGCAGGGCAGGTAGAATTTTAGAACATGCTTTTTGCTCGCGTATCATGTCATTTCTGGAAACCCAGAATCTACTCTGTAGGAATCAACATGGATTCCGGAAACAGCGATCGTGTGAGAACCAACTCGCATTTCTTCATGAGACCCAGAAAATATTAGATCAGGTTCCCAGATAGATGCCATTTTCCTTGACTTCCGGAAGGCGTTCGATACAGTTCCGCACTGTCACTTCATAAACAAAGTAAGAGCCTACGGAATATCAGACCAGCTGTGTGGCTGGATTGAAGAGTTTTTAGCAAACAGTTGTTCTCAATGGAGAGACGTCTACAGAAGTTAATGTAACCTCTGGCGTGTCACAGGGGAGTGTTATGGGACCATTGCTTTTCACAATATATATAAATGACCTAGTAGATAGTGTCGGAAATTCCATGCGGCTTTTCGTGGATTATGCTGTAGTATACAGAGAAGCTACAGCATTAGAAAATCGCAGCGAAATGCAGGAAGATCTACAGCGGATTGGCACTTGGTGCAGGGAGTGGCAACTGACCCTTAACGTAAACAAATGTAATGTATTCCGAATACATAGAAAGAAGGATCCTTTGGTTGAGATTCAATGGGAGAGTCCTTAGAAAATGTAGTCCATCAACAAAGAAGGTGGCTTACAAAACACTCGTTCGACCTATACTTGAGTATTGCGCATCAGTGTGGGATCGGTACCTGGTCGGGTTGACAGAGGAGATAGAGAAGATCCAAAGAAGAGCGGCGCGTTTCGTCACAGGGTTATTTGGTAAGCGTGATAGCGTTACGGAGATGCTTAGCAAACTCAAGTGGCACTCTCTGCAAGAGAGGCGCTCTGCATCGCGGTGTAGCTTGCTGTCCAGGTTTCGAGAGGGTGCGTTTCTGGATGAGGTATCGAATATACTGCTTCCCCATACTTATATCTTCCGAGGAGATATAGAATGTAAAATTAGAGAGATTCAAGCACGCACTGAGGCTTTCCGGCAGTCGTTCTTCCCGCAAACCACACGCGACTGGAACAGGAAAGGAGGTAATGACAGTGGCACGTTAAGTGCCGTCCGCCACACACCGTTGGTTGGCTTGCGGAGTATAAATGTAGATGTAGATGTAAGGCCCAAGCGACACAAGGCCCCGCTTCGGTGCCAAGCTGAGAGGGGAGCCAGAGACGCCCAAGTGCAAGGTTTGAGTCTACATTTTTGAGTCTACATCTACACCTGTATACCTACTGTGCAAGCCACCGTAGGGTGAATGACAGATGGTACCGTGTACCACTCCTAATGTAGTAATTCCCTGTTCCACTAGCAAAAAACACGACTGTCTGTATGCCTCCGTATGGGTCCTAATCACTCTACATCTACATCGATACTCTGCATATCACATTTAAGTGCATGGCAGAGGCTTCATCGAACCACCTTGACAATTCCCTTTTATTTCAATCTCGTATAGCGCGCGGAAGTGTACGTTGGCGGTAGTAGATTTGTTTTGCAGTGAGTTTCAAATGCCGGTTCTCTAAATTCCCTCAGTAAACTTTCGCGAAAACGAAGTCATCTTCCCTCCTGATCGATCCTACCTACAACAAATCTACCTGCTCGCATCTAAATTGCAGTTATGTCATCCTTTAATCTGACCTAATGGGGATCCCAGACACTCGGGCAGTACTCAAGAATGGGTCGCACTGGTGTTTTACTGGCAGTCTCCTCGGTTTTCATCATATTTCGATGGATTAAGGTTTTATTTAAGTACTCTGAAAGGGATTTTGCTGAAAATTTTTTTTTTCGAGCATTTAAAGCGCATTTTCCTACCTCCGTGTGTTTATATGCCATGCCCACTTTTCTGTCACCCACTGTCAACCCATCCACTGTGAACTCTAAGCCATATGGAGATGCCATTATTAGCAAAATAGAATGTGTAGGCCATGTTCAAAAACGTTTCCGAACAAGGCTGAGAAAACTAACTGTTGATATGAGAGGAAAAAAATTAGATGGAAAATTTTTGGTCGGACAGGGTTGGATAACTAAAACTGAAATATAAAACCAGTAGGCATACAATGAGCAGGCAATTAGGAGAAATAAATAAAATCTGGAGGCAATGAAGAGAGATGTTTGGGCCATATTTTTCCATAAGTCCTCTACTGATCATAAGCCGTGTCATGGATTGTGTCCATCAGGAGAAAATTCGTGGTGCAAATACAATAGGGCTCAGGCAACTGGAGAATCTTATTCTCACCAGCATTCTCTTCCTGCTACTGTTATTACAGCAATTAAACTTATTTTCAGAGACTTGGCTTATCCTGACCTTCTAAGGAAATGTCTGCATGGGCAGATACAGAACCCAAATGAATGTTTCAACAAGATAATTTGGAACCGCCTACTTAAAACTGTATTTGTAGGTATGCATACAATGAAACTAGGAGTTCATGATTCTGTTATCACATTAAATTGTGGTGATATTGGAAACTGTTGGGTACTGAAAAAGCAGGTAATTATTCCTGGTGAAAATATGACCACTGGGCCGCAACATTGCGATAAAATGAGGATAGCCGATGCAGACTGGTCTGCGTATTAAGCTGTTAAATAAGTTAAAACATTAACTGGTGTAGAGGAACTGGATAGTTGACAAATAAATAAGAACTGTTTCGAGTGCTGTGTATGCAGTTTTGGCAAGTGAGAAGTAAATATCGCCCTCTCCGGCCTTTGTTCTGAAAGCGGTGACTATTTTGCTAAACCTACTGTTACTTACCTTCGTGACCTAGTAGTTATCCTTGCTGCCGATTGACGTCAAAGTCGCGTGCTCTATTTTCAGCGACCACGTCAGATTTTTCTGTGGCGGAAAGGTGACGAACTGTGTCGCCATAGTCTGATGACGCCAAAGGCGCTGCTTCTTGAATAACTAACCAGTAAATAGTCACGCAAGCAGGAGATGAACAGTCAAACCTAAAGGCTTGCACCTAGGTACCTCACGATATTGTTATTTGTTAAACTCGTTTGTTCCATAATTAATTACTATCGATGTTTATTATTAACTTTTGTCCTAATTTTGATCTTTGAAAGAAAAGGAATTACTAATGACGGCGGTCGGTGAATGAGCGTTCATCAGATGTTATTATAACTGAATCCGTTTGACGCTCCTTGTTACAAACAAGAGGCTAGGTCATCTGGAACTCACCACTCCCCCTCCCCCCCCCCCCAACGATCCTTTAACGAATCTGACTCCCATGTATAAAACACGTTCTTATTAAGGAAAGCTAGCTTTTCACGCATCTCAGTGTTTATGACATCATATCCTCTGAACTCCGTGTCTTAACAATGACCGGCCGAAGTGGCCGTGCGGTTCTAGGCGCTGCAGTCTGGAACCGCGAGACCGCTACGGTCGCAGGTTCGAATCCTGCCTCGGGCATGGATGTGTGTGATGTCCTTAGGTTAGTTAGGTTTAACTAGTTCTAAGTTCTAGGGGACTAATAACCTCAGAAGTTGAGTCCCATAGTGCTCAGAGCCATTTTCTTAACAATGATATAATTTTTCAGGTATATTCAGTGGTGTATGTGGATACTGTATGCTAAAAGTGTTATTAATTGAGTTAGTTCTAAAGAAGAGATAAATTAAAACCTCAAGCTTGATACTGGAGCTTTTCTGCTCGAATATCGAAAATAAAGAAAGTGATAAACTTTTTCCCTTTATTATTTTGTGGGAGATGGCAGTCAGAAAAAGTTTCTAAAAGGCTTGAAATTATTTGCAGAGTCTGCTGTAAATCGCTAAATGCTCTCATTCTCATTGTGGGGGGAATACAGTCTGAGAAATTTGTGCCCCTGGAGCTGCGCTGTCTCAAGACAAACAGTATCTCACTTAAAACTTGGACTTAGTGTGTTAAACCTTTAACGTAAAAGCAGATTATCGCAGTATTCCAAATTTTTATATTAGGTTAAAAATTACAGGGGTTGGACAAAAATATGCAAACGTCGCGAGGAGCTGTGGCTCCGTAAACTTTCCCGGCGTAGTAATTGATGATATTCATGTTGGGTCTCCAGCCGAAACGTAGCGTCATCTTGACACAATATTTCGGCGGTCCACCTGGCCGATATCTTCAGGTGAGTAAACCGTCGCACTAACTCGCCGGAGGTTACTCACCTGAAGATGGCGGCAAGGTGGACCGCCGGAATATTGTGTCGAGATGACGTTGTATTCCGGCTGGAGAGCCAACATGAGTATCACCGCGAGAAACTGATGCTTGGACATAAATGCAGGCGCTACCCAAAGGCCGCAGTTTGAGTTGCTTTATTTTGCCACGAAAGGCACCTGTGTAATTTCCTCAATATATTGCAAGTGACACTCGTGGTTAGAAAAGTGTCCTTTGTAGTTGTGAGTGAATTATATCATCGGAGCTAAGTGAATTCGAACGTGGATGAATTGTTGTTGCTCGTATGGAGCAAGCTGTCCTAACGAAGAGAATCGAAGTGTTTAGTGTTCTTAGAGGCACCGCATCGAAATGCAATACCACTTAAAGGGAAAGCGGGAAAACATCATCCTCTAAGTCACAACGCGGACGAAATTGTCATTGGAGAGGATTGTATCGAAATATAGGAGATCGACAGCTACAAAAGTCACTGCAGAACTGAATGGCGCACTCCCGAAGCTTTTCAGCGGTAAAATAACAGGAAGGGAACTCCGTAAGCTTGGAATTGTTGAGCGAGTAGAATTCCAAACCATTCATTAGTGATACAAATGACAGAAAAACTTGCTGGCGAACCCATAACCTGAAATGTCCAACAATGGCAGAAAGTAAATTAGTGGGATGATAAAATTATAAACAGCCGCCCAGTTGCAATGGATAAAGAAATCTTTACCTAGTAAAAAGATGTATCATCGTCGTCCATACTAATGTAAAATTGCCACCTTCTGAAGAAGACAAATTTAAATTTGTTGAAACCTAGGTAAAGATTTCTTTATCCATTGCAACTGGGCGGCTGTTTATAATTTTATTACGTGGAACCGTTGCTGTTGTGCTGCTATGTTTAAAATACTTAGTGGGATGAGTCTTTTTTCACACTGTTACCAATTTCTGGCGAAGTTTACGTGCGTTGCAAGACGTCCGAACCTACCATGCAGACGTAATTCGGTGACGATCTGGGCAGCCATTTCGTAGCATTTCATGGGACCCATGATTACGCTGCAAGCTCACGTTACTGCCAAAGATTATGTGACCATTTTGGCTGACCAGGTCCATCCCTTGTAGCATGACTTGTTCCCCAGTGGTGATGCTTTGTTCAAAGACGACAAGGTCCCTGTTCAAGCAGCTCGTATCGTCCAGTAGTTGTTTCGTGAGCACGAGATTGAATTGTCGCACTGAATGTTTATTGTTAAATTTCGTCCGACCTACAGCTGAGTGGTCAGCGTGACGGATTGCGGTCCTACGGGCCCGGATTCGATTCCCGGCTGGGTCGGAGATTTTCTCCGTTCAGGGACTGAGTGTAATTGACCACAAGTTGACTTTATTTCCTATGAAATAAAGTCAACTTTATCACAATTAGCAATTCATAGTCAGCTGCTTGTTATCCCTTATATACAACGCCTCAGTCATAGCCGCTACGAGAACACGTATAATGGCCGCTATTTCAACCATCTCAACACATTGACACAAATGTTTTTAGTTTGTTTTAATAACATTACTAATTTCGGTTTTTTAAAAGATGCTTCTTCCTTTTTTGTTCTGTAATTTGCAGAACTTATGGACGCCTACTGAACATAATTTTACTACAGTCGACATCTCGTAGGCGTTGACACAAAGTAATACAAACCGGTTATCGCTTTACGTAATTATTTTTAATGTATGTTAACAATTCCTTTGCTATTTGAATAAGTGCTGGATATCGTGCATAGTCTATGTTTAATTTCTCTAAAGTACGATGTATATTTTGGTATAAGTGACACTATTACTTGTCCTTCCTCATGATGGTTTCTCGATGATTGATGTATACTACTTGTTCGCACCTTATATTTGCACGGCATTTTAATTATTAAGTAACGGCAGTTTCGTACTGTTATTATTTTTTTATATATTTGACTCCTTGGTATTAACGTTTGTTACATAAATTACGAACGTTGTACTTCTGACTTCCCACGCCAGATGGTGGGTATTATGTTTTTTAAAAAAACCTGTGTTACGTCTCTTTTTATGTTATTCATTTATTATTCTTTTGCATTATCTTTTGCTTTTTATATGTTCTGCACTCTAAAAACTTATCATCGATCTATTTTATGTTTTATAGTTTATAAAAAACAACACGCCAATGTATTTTAGATATTCCCCTGCGTCTGCTATGTGTTGTACGTACATTTTAAATTTGTATTACTACACCATTCACAAAAGTACAAGAGTTATTTAGTGTTAATAATTCGCAAAAACAGTAATACTATGTGTTCACGTGACACATGTCACATAGAGGGCGTGTCAAGCCCCGTCACACCGAGGTCTGCTGAACAAGTGCAGGTAAACAGCGACCTCAGTCTATGTGATTGCCGTAAGCTTAGTGACAACAGTGCATCCTAATTTAAGTTATACAATATAGGTTTGTTTCTAACAAGTGTTATATTCATATGCAGAAAATGTGATTTTCTATGTTATCCCCTCTTTGATCGTAATGTGAAAAAATTTTTAACTTCTAGCACTGAAGATGGTCACTCAGTGACAGAAAATCGATTTTGCGATAGTAAAAAATACGAGATACGACCAGTGCTGTCTCTTTTTTCAAAGCTTTGATTTACGTTTCAGACAAACCAACTTAAATTGCAGTTGAAATCATAACAAACGGTTGTATCAAAAGATGTCTACATCTACATCTACATCCGTATTCCGCATGCCACCAGACGGTGTGTGGCGGAGGGCACCTTGAGTACCTCTATTGGTTCTCCCCTTCTATTCCAGTCTCGTATTGTTCGTGTGTGTGTGTGTGTGTGTGTGTGTGTGTGCGTGTGTGTGTGTGTGTTTGCGTGTATGTGTGTGTCAGTTATATAGTTTTATATTAACTAAATTGGTTTACCAAGTGTCTAACTAAAGGAAAATAATGAAGTAGTGCAATTTCCAAAAATTTGCGTCTCCGGAAGTGAAGAATTACGATTAATAAGAAATAGAAAATGTGAAATGTTCTCATTCATATGCAAAGGCTCAAGCCGAAACTAATGGATGCCCCTCACCTGAGCCACATTCCAGATGACAAATTTGACAACAGCAGCCTTTGCATACTCTCCAAGGAGGAGGCGCCTACGTGTGTGACAAATTTCGTGCAGACAAATTGACATGCAGACCGCGACATCTCTAACAGCTGACAGGATAATAACTTTTTAAAATTCCGGAGCAATACGGCAAGAAATTTCTGACGAACGCCTCGGCGCCGCGTTAAACGCATTACCGTCGGAATATATTCCGGCCCATCAGTCACGTCGGCATGCGCAGGGCCCTGGGACGAATTGTGCGCGCGAGTTGTTAAACATTTCCGCCGTCGCCTGCCGGGTATGGGGGCGATTCCTCGGAAATGTAAATCGGAATCGATTTCCCATTACTTTGTCTTCCTGAAATATTGAAGAGCCGAGGTCGGGGCTCAATCATTCACGGGCCACCTGACGTATCGGGTTAACGTCTTCGGCGGTTTGCCTGCTTTCCTTCGACCAGCCGAACACCATTTCGGGCGATGGCTGTCGAAAATACGCCCTAAATCATTTTGACTACCTGTTTATGTGCTTCGAGAAAGCAGGAAGTGTACCTATTTCAACTTAAGTTTTCGTTTCCTCAGCGAATCTCGCTACATTTCTTACGTATCCATAGTAACCACATCCACTATGAGTCCCTGGACTGGTTTCAGGCGGTTCTCCACGTTAGTCTACCCCATGCAGGCGTCTTCATCTCGGCATAACTACTGTAACCGAGATCCGCTTGAGCTCGCACATACATAAACACCATTATTTGATGGAGAAACATTTCCGTTATACGAGGTGCATTCAAGTTCTAAGGCCTCCGATTTTTTTTTCTAATTAACTACTCAGCCGAAATCGATGAAACTGGCATTATATCTCGACGTAATCGCCCTGCAGACGTACACATTTTTCACAACGCTGACGCCATGATTCCATGGCAGCGGCGAAGGCTTCTTTAGGAGTGTGTCAGGAAGGAATTTGTTCTTCAAAACATTTTCGCAGGATGCACCTGTTACCGTAGTGCCCTTTGGAACGCAATGGGTAAGGATTACGCCCTCGCTGTCCCAGAACATCGACACCATCATTTTTTCAGCACTGGCGGTTACCCGAAATTTTTTTGGTGGCAGTGAATCTGTGTGCTTCCATTGAGCTGACTGGCGCTTTGTTTCTGGATTGAAAAATGGCATCCACGTCTCATCCATTGTCACAACCGACGAAAAGAAAGTCCCATTCATGCTGTCGTTGCGCGTCAACATTGCTTGGCAACATGCCACACGGGCAGCCGTGTGGTCGTCCGTCAGCATTCGTGGCACCCACCTGGATGACACTTTTCGCATTTTCAGGTCGTCATGCAGGATTGTGCGCACAGAACCCACAGAAATGCCAACTCTGGAGGCGATCTGTTCAACAGTCATTCGGCGATCCCCCAAAACAATTCTCTCCACTTTCCCGATCATGTCGTCAGACCGGCTTGTGCGAGCCCGAGCTTGTTTCGGTTTGTTGTCACACGATGTTCTGCCTTCATTAAAGTGTCGCACCCACGAACGCACTTTCGACACATCCATAACTCCATCACCACATGTCTGCTTCAACTGTCGATGAATTTCAATTGGTTTCACACCACGCAAATTCAGAAAACGAATGATTGCACGCTGTTCAAGTAAGGAAAACGTCGTCATTTTAAGTATTTTAAACAATTCTCATTCTCGCCGCTGTCGGTAAAATTCCATCTGCCGTACGGTGCTGCCATCTCTGGGACGTATTAACAATGAACACGGCCTCATTTTAAAACAATGCGCATGTTTCTATCTCTTTCCAGCCCGGAGAAAAAAAATCGGAGGCCTTAGAACTTGAATGCACCTCGTACATGCTGGCATCCATTCAGATTTGGCAATGGTAAGTTCTTGATCGCACGATTCTTTACTACGCGTTTGTAAAGGGACATCCTCCTCCAGAATTACTCTCCTCAACAGTAGTATTCGATACCAGTAATATTTTCAAATTTTGGACAGGTCCGCTGTTTTTCTGAATACTTAAATCAGGTGATGCTGAGGGAATTACATTAGGAAATGAGACCCATAAAGAAATAGATGAGGTTTGCTATTTGGGGACCAAAATGACTGACGATGGTCGAAGTACAGAGGATATAAAATGTAGATTGGCAATGTCAAAGAATGCGTTTCTGAAGAAGGGACATTTGTTAACATTGAGTATAGATTTAAGCATCAGGAAGTCGTTTCTGAAAGTATTTGTATGGAGTGTAGCCATGTATGGAAGTGAAACATGGACCATAAATAGTTGAGACAAGAAGAGAATAGAAGCTTTCGAAATGTGGTGCTACAGAAGAGTGCTGAAGATTGGATGGGTAGATCACGTAACTAATGAGGGGGCACTGAATAGATTTGAGGAGAATAGCAATTTGTGGCACAACTTGAGTATAATAAGGAATGGTTTGGTAGGACATGCTCTGAGGCACCAAATGGCTCTGAGCACTATGGGACTCAACATCTTAGGTCATAAGTCCCCTAGAACTTAGAACTACTTAAACCTAACTAACCTAAGGACATCACACACACCCATGACCGAGGCAGGATTCGAACCTGCGACCGTAGCAGTCCCGCGGTTCCGGACTGCAGCGCCTACATCTACATCTACATCTACATGGATACTCTGCAAATCACATTTAAGTGCCTGGCAGAGGTTTCATCGAACCACCTTCACAATTCTCTATTATTCCAATCTCGTATAGCGCGCGGAAATGCACTCACATCAGTCAGTCATAACAGTGCAACGGCACTTCAGGACAAAGTTCAACAAAGATCCACCAACTGCTAACTCCATTCGGCGATGGTATGCGCAGTTTAAAGCTTCTGGATGCCTCTGTAAGGGGAAATCAACGGGTCGACCTGCAGTGAGCGAAGAAACGGTGGAACGTGTGTTGGCAAGTTTCACGCGTAGCCCGCGGAAGTCGAAGAATGAAGCAAGCTGGGAGCTAAACGTACCACAGCTGACGGCTTGGAAAATCTTACGGAAAAGGCTAAAGCAGAAGCCTTACCGTTTACAATTGCTACAAGCCCTGACACCCGATGACAAAGTCATGTCGGTCGTGGTGGAGATCATGATCAGCAATTCATGTCATGGCCTCCACGCTCTCCCGACTTAACCCCATGCGATTTCTTTCTGTGGGGTTATGTGAAAGATTCAGTGTTTAAACCTCCTCTACCAATAAACGTGCCAGAACTGCGAGCTCGCATCAACGATGCTTTCGAAGTCATTGATGGGGACATGCTGCGCCGGGTGTGGGAGGAACTTGATTATCTGCTTGATGTCTGCCGAATCCCTAAAGTGGCACATATCGAACATTTGTGAATGCCTAAAAAAACTTTTTGAGTTTTTGTATGTATGTGCAAAGCATTTTGAAAATATCTCAAATAATAAAGTTATTGTAGAGGTGTGAAATCGCTTCAATCATTTGTAATAACCCTGTACATTCTAGCGAACTCTATGTTCCACCACTCCCGGCTACTAGCCGAGTAGGTGAGGCTCAGCAGGATTTAACAATTGGAACCTGGCCTCGAGGACGTTATAACTCAATCAGCACGTGTAAACTTGTCGGTTGGGGAGGAGGGGAGGCGCCGTTGTTATCAGCAGAGTGGTAATTCCATTCGGGTCTTCTGCCGCAAGCAACTCCCGTTAGCGCAAAACTGCGCCCCATCACGACACAATTGCAGAGCGCAAAACGCAGTTTTGTCGACTCTGCAGCGTCAGCGATTCATCATCAGGCACTGCCGGAACAGAGAGGAGAAAGGGACGGACAGAGTGACGGGAAAGAGAGAGAGAGAGGGGGGGGGGGAGGGAGGGAGGGAGGGAGGGAGGGAGGGAGAGAAAGAGCCAGGCGGAGCAAAGGGGAGAGAGAGACGGCGAGTTGTGGCCTAATTCCGCCCCCAGAGCGGCCCCGTAATCGCCGCCGCTACTCGCTACTCGCTACTCCGCCGGGTTTTCCCCGGGACGCCGCCGTCGCCTCCTGTATAGCCCTCCGTGGGCCGAACGTCGGGCGGGCCTCCGCCGGAGCCGGGGCCTGTATTGTTTATGCGTTACGTGCGCGCCGCCTATCGCGGCAAGTGGTCTTTTACGGCGGGCGTGCGCCCCGGGTCGCCCGTATAAATAAAAATCCTCGCCGGTAGTAAAATATGCTCTCGCCGTGCGAGGAGCAGCGGAACTGTGCATCCGGGCCAGGGGCTACGTGATTCTCCTGCCGTTGTAATGTTTATCACAGGCGGGTACAGAGGCGACTTCTCTGCATGCGGACGACGCACGCATTCACCGTCACGTTTGCAGCTCCTAAATTTCGCATCTTTGATCTTTTTCGGGGTTTCGGGCCTGAATCTGTACAAACGGAACCCTTATAAGATCGCATTATTGTCCAGTTGTCTGACTGTTTGTCTGTCTGTCCGATTTTTAAGAATCTTTTTCTCAGGAACTAGTTTACATAACACGCATAAATTTACGTTTCCCATTAAGATGTGTGGGCTCTTGCTGCTGTACGAATTATGAGCTTCTAAATAAATTCCATCAAATATACAGCCATTTATGTCGCAGGTTCGAATCCTGCCTCGGGCATGGATGTGTGTGATGTCCTTAGGTTAGTTAGGTTTAAGTAGTTCTAAGTTCTAGGGGACTGATGACCACAGCTGTTAAGTCCCATAGTGCTCAGAGCCATCAGCCATTTATGTCACATATTTTCATACTCGAAAATTCGCTCATGAGAACCTCTGGTGTACTTCCTGTTGACATAGAATCTTGAAACTTTGCAATAAGCAAGGTTACAGTACAAGCCAAGGATAAAAGCCGATAATTGTTAAGTTGTAATTATACACACGAAGAATACATATTTTTGTCCACTTGAAGTCCGAATTAAAAAACGCCTTCAGTCACAACTTTTAATGTTTTATTAAATTCACGATGCATTTCGGACCCTGTGGTCCATCATCAGTCGTAATTTGTCTTAATACATGCTTCATTTTTTCTCTTGAATGAAGTGAAATGCATATTCCAGTCATGAAAAAGTCCGATGTTAGGGTATGACTTTCGTAACACAATAGCGAAAAATATGTGTGTAATAGTGGTAAAAATGAACAGTGTAAACCAAGGAAAGCGTTTTTAACTTTTTAGCATCGTTATGGAGAGAAGAATGTATGAGGATGCTAAAAATTCCAGTGTATTGAATATAGTCACGTTTGAAACTGCAAAATACGGAAAACGTTAAATTATATTTTTGTAGTTTTATCCTTCTGTCTGTTAAGACTCTTTTTCTCTGGAACAGTTTGGCGCATCAAGTTCAAATGTATGTCACGTACCAAGGTTGATAATCTGCTGGCGGCGTAAAAATGTTATGCTTCTGAGTCAATGAAACCACAAGAAACAGTCATTTCTATCGCATATTTTGATACTCGGAAACTCACACATCAAAACCTATAGTGTAGGTTAGGTTGACCTAGAATCATGAAATCTGGCAAAAAGCAAATTTTCACAGTACGAGTACAGGGAAAAATCCGAAATTGTTAATTTTCTGTCAGAGCACACGAAAAAAATATGTTTATCACTTGTTACACAACTTCAGACTTGAAATTAAGAGGATCTAAAAAGTCTTGGACTCCCTGGGGCCAATATCGTGTCAGTACCAATGTCGATAACTGTTTCAGTGTTATAAAAATCGAAATATGATGTTGGTGTCGATAGTTGTGAGGATCAAGTGTGTTTTAAAATTCGGATTTACTTGTTTGAACCTGAATTTTATCCCATCTCGACAGTTCTGTCGTAATTTAAACTGTACTGTGTTTACTCCGTCCACAAAGCTCTTCAGTGAAATACGAATTGTCGAAATAAAATTATAAACAGCCGACCAGTTGCAATGGATAAAGAAATCTTTACCTAGGTTTCAACAAATTTAAATTTGTCTTCTTCAGAAGATGGCAATTTCACATTAGTATGGACTGATATATCATCGTCGTTTTTACAAATATCTGCATAGATCCATTTGTCCAAATTAAAATATAGCCCTGAAAATAGGGTTTGTCATGTAAATGTAAATTAGTACATGGATGTTGCAGAGCTCACAAGCTTTTTTATTACAGAGGCCAACCAGCTCTCTGACCGAACACGCTGAGATACCGTGCCGGCGGTTTAAGCGTTTCAGTCGTTAGACGACTTGCAACCGGTAATGACAAAAAAAACCATTTATGGCACCAAGACAGGTGATTAGTTTCCTTTAATTTACGTCTATGGTCACAAACTTTTTCTTAACAGATTGCCGGTTTCGGTCTTTAATGACCATGATCAGATCTGCAGCAAAAATGGGAAAAACATAAATACACTCGCAAACTGTATACAGCTTAAGAACAATACGTAGACCATAACGAAAAGTAGTACTGACAAAATTTACATTTGTGCGCTTTAAATATGAAGAGGCATACCTGTTTCATAAAAACAAAGTTCTCATGTACTGGAGCCATAGTGGCATCGTCAAATGTTAAATGTGGAATCAGCACCAGCATCGTCAAATACATATAAATAACATTACATGCACGAGTCATGTTGTCAGTAGTACTACTGGTTAAGACAAGCATCTGTTAACAAAAAGTTTGTGGCCATAGACGTAAATTGAAGGAAACTTATTACATATACGGGTCACTGTTTTACCGCGACGATGTCGCAGCTTGTGAAAACAGGTTCGAAAGTGGTTCAAATGGCTCTGAGCACTATGGGACGTAACATCTGTGGTCATCCGTCCACTAGAACTTACAAGGGAACCTCCCCATAGCAACCCCCTCAGATTTAGTTATAATTTGGCACAGTGGACAGGCCTTGAAAAACTGAACACAGGTCAATAGAGAAAACAGGAAGAAGTTGTGTGGAACTATAAAAAATAAGCAAAATATACAAGCTGAGTAGTCCATGGGCAACATAGGCAACATCAAGGATGACGTGAGCACAGGAGCGCCGTGGTCCCGTGGTTAGCGTGAGCAGCTGCGGAGCGAGAGGTCCTTGGTTCAAGTCTTCCCTCGCGCGAAAAGTTTACTTAATTTACTTTTGCAAAGTTATGATCTGTCCGTTCGTTAATTGACGTCTCTATTCACTGTAGTAAGTTTAGTGTCTGTGTGTTGCGACCGCACCGCAAAACCGTGCGATTAGTAGACGAAAGGACGTGCCTCTCCAATGAGAACCGAAAACATTTGATCGCAAGGTCATAGGTCAATCGATTCCTCCACAGGAAAACACGTCTGTTATTTTGTATACGACACTGGTGACAGCATGTGCGTCACATGACAAGAATATGTTGTCGACCCACCTAACTTGTACACTTGGCGAATGAGTAAAAAGATTCTTCTACCTTGCCCGATTTAGGTTTTCTTGTGGATATGATAATCACTTCCAAAAAAGTGATGAAAACATAAGAGCGTGTCACATAAACTGCAACAAATGAATGCAACAGTTTCACAGTCGCACAGTTTTCGCTGTGCTCTGTCAAAACATGTTTTTAACGTTTTCAAATTTTTCCGTGTGTGGACCGTCAAATCCTGCATATGTCCAAGCATATCTGAACATGTCCTGGAATTTTGGAGAGCGGAGTTGATTATGTGTGAATGCCTCAACTCTGACAATTGTCTGAAAATAAAAAATTTAACTTGTCAGTCGAGGGAAGACTTGAACCAAGGAACTCTGGTTCCGCAGCTGCTCACGCTAACCACGGAACCACGGCGCTCCTGAGTTCACATTATCCTAAATGTTGCGTATCTTGCGCATGGACTACTCAGTTTGTATATTTTACTTATTTTTTCATAGTTCCACACAACTTCTTCCCGTTTTCTCGATTGATCTGCGTTCAGTTTTTCAAAAAATTATTACAAAAATTTTAAAATTAAATTAATAATCTTAATAAAAAACCTAAAATATTTATAAAATCAAAATAAAAAATAATGAACTAAAACGTAATCTTAAAGATAGCTGGTATAAAGCTTACTATTATATTTTTAAAAACAAATTGTAGGTTATTAACTTCAAAGCTTATCCCTTAAAGAATAAATAAGTTAATATTTACAGTTAAAAAATTAAATAAAAACTATTAACTTCAAAAAATTAAATTTTTTCTTAAGAACCTTGATATCTTAGGAAACGATTAACATCTCATTTCTATAAATAATTTAATAATAATTATGATACATTAACTATAAATTATTTATAAATCAACCCAAATCGAGACAAGTAAAATACAGGGTTATTACAAATGATTGAAGCGATTTCACAGCTCTACAATAACTTTATTATTTGAGATATTTTCACAATGCTTTGCACACACATACAAAAACTCAAAAAGTTTTTTTAGGCATTCACAAATGTTCGATATGTGCCCCTTTAGTGATTCGGCAGACATCAAGCCGATAATCAAGTTCCTCCCACACTCGGCGCAGCATGTCCCCATCAATGAGTTCGAAAGCATCGTTGATGCGAGCTCTCAGTTCTGGCACGTTTCTTGGTAGAGGAGGGTTAAACACTGAGTCTTTCACATAACCCCACAGAAAGAAATCGCATGGGGTTAAGTCGGGAGAGCGTGGAGGCCATGACATGAATTGTTGATCATGATCTCCACCACGACCGCTCCATCGGTTTTCCAATCTCCTGTTTAAGAAATGCCGAACATCATGATGGAAGTGCGGTGGAGCACCATCCTGTTGAAAGATGAAGTCGGCGCTGTCGGTCTCCAGTTGTGGCATGAGCCAATTTTCCAGCATGTCCAGATACACGTGTTCAACCGTTTCTTCACTCACTGCAGACCGACACGTTGATTTCGCCGTACAGAGGCACCCAGAAGCTTTAAACTGCGCATACCATCGCCGAATGGAGTTAGCAGTTGGTGGATCTTTGTTGAACTTGGTCCTGAAGTGTCGTTGCACTGTTATGACTGACTGATGTGAGTGCATTTCAAGCACGACATACGCTTTCTCGGCTCCTGTCGCCATTTTGTCTCACTGTGCTCTCGAGCGCTCTGGCGGCAGAAACCTGAAGTGCGGCTTCAGCCGAACAAAACTTTATGAGTTTTTCTAAGTATCTGTAGTGTGTCGTGACCATATGTCAATGAATGGAGCTACAGTGAATTTATGAAATCGCTTGAATCATTTGTAATAGCCCTGTAAATACTATAATTTTGATAAACCCTGATACAAAAGGTACAACTTATAACTAAATCTGAGGGGGGTGCGATGGGGAGGTTCCCTTGTTAGAACTACTTAAACCTAACTAACCTAAGGACATCACACACATACATGCCCGAGGCAGGATTCGAACCTGCGACCGTAGCGGTCACGCGGTTCCAGACTGAAGCGCCTAGAACCGCACGGCCACACCGGCCGGTCTGAAAACATGTGATTGATAACATAATTTTCTGAAAGCCTTTCTTAATCACAGTGTTCCTCGTGCCTGCGGATTCATTAAGGGGCTCCGGAACGCCCTATACTTGCAATGTTAAAATAACGCTTATAAATTACATCTTTCCTCACAAAGTATTTGAGGTAGGAAGTTGAACTTCTTACAGATTATTTATTGGAATATGGGCTACAACTTAACACAGGGATTTTACAAAATTTTAGTTCAGTTATTAAAGATGATTTTTTTCAATTGTGATGAAAATTCACAAAATTTTTTTGGAATTTTTTATTTATATATTCAAAAATATACAGATTTTTGGAAAAAGGCTGTGTTAAATTATGCAGAAGGTACTGTGTAACATTTACTGAAAGTTTGAAACAAATATGTTTGGAAGATCCTTAGAAAACATGTAATTAGTATGAGAAAATAAAAGTTTTGGGAATCGAGCGACAAAGATTGGATTAACTTTTTAGTGCATTCCAGGTCCATAGGATGGATTATCTTCATCCTCTGCAAACTCCTCCTCCAGCTTCCTCTTGTTCCTCCTCCTGTTTACTCTTGCTTGTATTTCTAGACTCTTTACAGGGCTGTCTGCAGGCGGAAGGCGTTCCTTGTCTAAAGCAAGCATCGCTCGTACCATGTTAGGATGTTATTATTTACAGTAATAACACATACCTTTGGCTTTCCAACATTTCTCCTTTTCTTAAAAGCCTTCAGAGGATTTCTAATAACTTTAGTTTTACTCATTATTATACTTCAACAAAACAGAGACTCAAAAAACAGAATTAATTACGAATATTTTCGAGATAACAACAGAGTAAATAAACATGAAACAATCGACAATCACAGCAGCGATATATATTGAACCATCACAGGTTAGCCACAACACATACTTTATCTCACATCACTAAAATGTACCTGATGAACACGGACGTTAATAATAACACCATTTGATAGCAGTTTAACAGCGCCACAGTGGGTCACGCCCATGTAGAACACATTTCAAAAAAAAATTTAAAAATAGTTGTAGTCTTCGGAATTGAATAAATTATATATCTATTAAAAGGTAACAGTCTGCAGATTCAAAAAACGCAAAAAAGTAAAAATTGAACTTTTCATGATTTTTGATCCTTTCCGGAGCCCCTTAAACTTAACTAACCTAAGGACATCACACACATCCATGCCCGAGGCAGGATTCGAACCTGCGACCGTAGTGGTTGCGCAGTTCCAGACTGAAACGCCTAGAACCGCTCGGCAACACCGGCCGGCCATACACACATCCTCAACAAGGGTGAATTGTTTTCATTTACATTTTTTGTCTGTTTCTGTTGTTAGCATGATGCGTATTACTCCATCAGGAAGTTGAGTCGTTTATAAGAGCAACCTGCACCGCGATATCTTATCGGTTTGGATTTCCGTCTTAGTGCCACTGGCTGGCAACGAGAGCCACTTACATAAAATTCAATGTCAAATTCAAATGAGCGGACGAAATCGGTCCTGTCGCCAAGACCTTGTCTGCTAATTTCGGTATTTTATGCAGGTGACTTCCCGCGAGGACCCGCTCTGACGGGATGATTCCGGAGCCCCTTAAGACGAGTGATGGGTCACGATGACAGGTAGATAATGTGCGCTCGGCACAGAAGGTAAGGTGTGTGTGTGTGTGTGTGTTGCCAGGGCTGCCGCTGCGGCCGCCGCGCATCACGGAGCACCCCACGGACGCGACGGTGCCGCGCCACGACCCGGCCACGCTCAACTGCAAGGCGGACGGCGAGCCCGAGCCCACGATCGCCTGGTTCAAGGACGGCGAGCCGGTGCGCACGTCGGCGGCGGACGCGCGCTCCAGCCGCGTGCTGCTGCCCACGGGCTCGCTCTTCTTCCTGCGCGTCGTGCACGGCCGCAAGGACTCCGACGCCGGCGTCTACTGGTGCGAGGCGCGCAACGCCGCCGGCGTCGCCAAGTCGCGCAACGCCACGCTCGAGGTCGCCGGTGAGTACCTGTGCCTGCAACTGGCGCTGCTCCGTGCGAGCGGTCCGTACCACATCGGGTTGACGGAGGAGATGGAGAAGATCCAAAGAAGAGCGGCGCGTTTCGTCACAGGGTTATTTGGTAACCGTGATAGCGTTACGGAGATGTTTAACAAACTCGAGTGGCAGACTCTGTAAGAGAGGCGCTCTGCATCGCGGTGTAGCTTGCTCGTCAGGTTTCGAGAGGGTGCGTTTCTGGATGAGGTATCGAATATATTGCTCCCCCCTACTTATACCTCCCGAGGAGATCACGAATGCAAAATTAGAGAGATTAGAGCGCGCACAGAGGCTTTCAGACAGTCGTTCTTCCCGCGAACCATACGCGACTGGAACAGGAAAGGGAGGTAATGACGGAGGAGATAGAGAAGATCCAAAGAAGAGCGGCGCGTTTCGTCACAGGGTTATTTGGTAACCGTGACAGCGTTACGGAGATGTTTAACAAACTCAAGTGGCAGACTCTGCAAGAGAGGCGCTCTGCATCGCGGTGTAGCTTGCTCGTCAGGTTTCGAGAGGGTGCGTTTCTGGATGAGGTATCGAATATATTGCTCCCCCCTACTTATACCTCCCGAGGAGATCACGAATGTAAAATTAGAGAGATTAGAGCGCGCACGGAGGCTTTCAGACAGTCGTTCTTCCCGCGAACCGTACGCGACTGGAACAGCAAAGGGAGGTAATGACGGAGGAGATAGAGAAGATCCAAAGAAGAGCGGCGCGTTTCGTCACAGGGTTATTTGGTAACCGTGATAGCGTTACGGAGATGTTTAACAAACTCGAGTGGCAGACTCTGCAAGAGAGGCGCTCTGCATCGCGGTGTAGCTTGCTCGCCAGGTTTCGAGAGGGTGCGTTTCTGGATGAGGTATCGAATATACAGGGTGATTCAAAAAGAATACCACAACTTTACGAATTTAAAACTCTGCAACGACAAAAGGCAGAGCTAAGCACTACCTGTCGGCGAATTAAGGGAGCTATAAAGTTTCATTTAGTTGTACATTTGTTCGCTTGAGGCGCTGTTGACTAGGCGTCAGCGTCAGTTGATCCTAAGATGGCGACCGCTCAACAGAAAGCTTTTTGTGTTATTGAGTACGGCAGAAGTGAATCGACGACAGTTGTTCAGCGCGCATTTCGAACGAAGTATGGTCTTAAACCTCCTGATAGGTGGTGTATTAAACGTTGGTATAAACAGTTTACAGAGAATGGCTGTTTGTGCAAAGGGAAAAGTTCTGGACGGCCGAGAACGAGTGATGAAAATGTAGCACGCATCCAGCAAGCATTTGTTCGCAGCCCAGGAAAATCGACTCGCAGAGCTAGCAGAGAGCTGCAAATTCCACAATCAACTGTATGGAGAGTCCTACGAAAAAGGTTAGTTATGTAACCTGAACGTCAACTACCCGAGGCGATGGATCGGCCGCCAGGCAGCCCGTGACAGAGCACTTCATCACTGGCCTCCAAGAAGCCCTGATCTTACCCCCTGCGATTTTTTCTTATGGGGGTATGTTAAGGACATGGTGTTTCGGCCACCTCTCCCAGCCACCATTGATGATTTGAAACGAGAAATAACAGCAGCTATCCAAACTGTTACGCCTGATATGCTACAGAGAGTGTGGAACGAGTCGGAGTATCGGGTTGATATTGCTCGAGTGTCTGGAGGGGGCCATATTGAACATCTCTGACCTTGTTTTTGAGTGAAAACAAAACCTTTTTAAATACTCTTTGTAATGATGTATAACAGAAGGTTATATTATGTTTCTTTCATTAAATACACATTTTTAAAGTTGTGGTATTCTTTTTGAATCACCCTGTATTCCTCCCCCCTACTTATACCTCCCGAGGAGATCACGAATGTAAAATTAGAGAGATTAGAGCGCGCACAGAGGCTTTCAGACAGTCGTTCTTCCCGCGAACCATACGCGACTGGAACAGGAAAGGGAGATAATGACAGTGGCACGTAAAGTGCCCTCCGCCACACACCGTTGGGTGGCTTGCGGAGTATAAATGTAGATGTGGATGTAGATGTAGAGGTGCGGTTGCTATCACGCGGCTGGCGGCTGCGGCAGCTGACGGAGCACTTCCCCACTGGGAACCGCCGTGAGCGGTTCCTTACAAGGGAAACGCCAAATCGTACCCCTCTCAGATTTAGTCGTAAAATGCCCCGTGGATAGCACGTCAAAACCTGAACACTGGTCAGACACGAAAACAGGAAGAAATTGTACTGAACTGTGAAAAAAAAGCAGCAAAATAGAAACAGTGAACGGTCCAAGCTCAAGATGGGCAACATCAAGTGAATTACACTACTGGCCATTAAAATTGCTACACCAAGAAGGAATGCAGATGATAAACGGGTATTCATTGGACAAATATATTATACCAGAACTGACATGTGATTACATTTTCACGCAATTTGGGTGCATAGATCCTGAGAAATCAGTACTCAGAACAACCTCCTCTGGCCGTAATGACGGCCTTGATACGCCTGAGGATTCCGTCAAACAGAGCTTCGATGGTCTCTACAGGTACAGCTGCCCATGCAGCTTCAACGCGATACCACAGTTCATCAAGAGTAGTGACTGGCGTATTGTGACGAGCCAGGTGCTCGGCCACCATTGACCAGACGTTTTCAATTGGCGGTCTGCAGAATGTGCTGGTAAGGGCAGCAGTCGAACACTTTCTGTATCCAGAAAGGCCCGTACAGGACCTGCAATATGCGGTCGTGCATTATCCTGCTGAAATGTAGGGTTTCGCAGGGATCGATTGAAAGGTAGAGCCATGGGTCGTAACAAATTGCCGTCAATGCGAACAAGAGGTGACCGAGACGTGTAACCAATGGCACCTCATACCATCACGCCGGTTGATACGCCAGCATGGCGATGACGAATACACGCTTCCAAAGTGCGTTCACCGCAATGTCGCCAAACACGGATGTGACCATCATGATGCTGTAAACAGAACCTGGATTCATCCGAAAAAAATGACCTTTTGCCATTCGTGCACCCAGGTTCGGCGTTGATTACACCATGGCAGGCGCTCCTGTCTGTGATGCAGCGTCAATGGTAACCGCAGCCATGGTCTCCGAGCTAATAGTCCGTGCTGCTGCAAACGTCGTCGAACTGTTCGTGCAGATGGTTGCCGTCTTGCAAACGTCCCCAGCTGTTGACTCAGGGTGGCTGCACGATCCGTTACAGCCATGCGGATAAGATGCCTGTCATCTCGACTGCTAGTGATACGAGGCCATTGGGATCCATCACGGCGTTCCGCATTACCCTCCTCAACCCACCGATTCCATATTGTGCTAAGAGTGATTGGATCTCGACCAATGCGAGCAGCAATGTCGCGATACGATAAACCGCAATCGCGATAGGCTAGAATCCGACCTTTATCGAACTCGGAAACATGATGGCATGCATTTCTCCTCCTTACACGAGGCATCACAACAACGTTTCACCAGGCAACGCCGGTCAACTGCAGTTGGTGTATGAGAAATCCGTTGCAAACTTTCCTCATGTCAGCACGTTGTAGGTGTCGCCACCGGCGCCAACATTGTGTGAATGCTCTGAAAAGCTAATCATTTGCATATCACAGCATCTTCTTCCTGTTGGTTAAATTACCCGTCTGTAGCACGTCATCTTCGTGGTATACCAATTTTAATGGGTATTAGTGTAAGATCAACAGTGTCATACTGGTTGCATGGTTACGGCGTAGAACTGCGAAGTGGGAGATCCTTGTTCAAAGCTCTCTCGACTCTTTTTCTTTTTTTTTTTTTCCACAAAATTATGAACTTACCGTCCTGTCATCGACGCAAACGATCTCCTTCTATAGTCTCGGCAACTGTCGTACTATACATTGGTTAAAGAATATGAGTCATATGGTAAGAATGTATTGGGTTGGGTTGGTTTGTTTGGGGAAGGAGACCAGACAGAGAGGTCATCGGTCTCGTCGGATTGGGGAACGAAGTCAGCCGTGCCCTTTCAAAGGAACCATCCCGGCATTTGCCTGGAGCGATTTAGGGAAATCACGGAAAACCTAAATCAGGATGGCCGGACGCGGGATTGAACCATCGTCCTCCCGAATGCGAGTCCAGTGTCTAACCACTGCGCTACCTCGCTCGGTAAAGAATGTATTACCGTCTCAAATAAATGTAATGAATAGTGAGAGTAGGCGAGACGGCGCATAGACTGTGAACTACACTCATGCTCATAAATAATAATGCTGATACATGGTGAAACAACCCTCTGGTCGGCGGTTTGCGGGTTTAAATCACCTCAGGGTATGACCATGCTGTGCATTTGACCTGCGGTCGTCGCACGGTTGCGCTGGCAGCAGTCCACATACGCAGAGGTTTGTTGGTGCATGTCAGAGTACGGTGCAGCGAGTAAGTGTGCAGACGTTTTCAGAGGTGCTAATGGTGACTATGTTAAAAATGGCTCAAAGGACACATATTGATGACGTTATGTGGGGTAGAATACTAGGGCGACTGGAGGCTGGTCAAACACGGCAGGTCGTAGCTCAGCCCTCCGTGTGGCACAAATTGTGATTTCAAGATTATGGCAACGATTCCAGCAGACAGGAAACGTGTCCAGGCGCTAGAGTACGGGACGTCCACAGTGTACAACACCACCAGTAGGCCTATATCTCACCATCAATGCCCGCAGACGGCCAGGTAGTCTTGCTCGGGACCTTACCGCAGCCACTGGAACAGTTGTCTCCAGACACACAGTCTACAGACGACTGAACAGAAATGGTTTATTCGCCTGGAGACCTGCAAGGTGCATTCCACTGACCCCTGGTCACAGGAGAGCTCGTGAAGTCTGGTGTCAAGAACACAGTACATGGTCATTCGAATAGTGGTCGCAGGTTATGTTCACGGACGAGTCCAGGCATACTCTGAACAGTGATTCTCGCCGGGTTTTCATCTGGCGTGAACGCGGAACCACATACCGACCCCTTAATGTCCTTGAAAGGGACCTGTATGGAGGTCGTGGTTTCATGGTGTAGGGTGGGATTATGATTGGTGCACGTACACCCCTGCATGTCTTTGACAGAGGAACTGTAACAGGTCAGGTGCATCGGGACGTGATTTTGCACCAGTATGTCCGTCTTTTCAGGAGTGCAGTGGGTCTCACCTTCCTCCTGAATGATGACAACGCATAGCCCTATCAAATGGTTCAAATGGCTCTGAGCACTATGCGACTTAACTTCTAAGGTCATTAGTCCCCCATAACTCAGAACTAATTAAACCTAAATAACCTAAGGACATCACACACATCCATGCCTGAGGCAAGATTCTAACCTGCGACCGTAGCGGTTGCGCGGTTCCAGACTGTAGCGCCTAAAACCGCTCGGCCACCCCGGCCGGTCATGGCCCCATGGAGCTACCATCGTGGAGGAGTACCTTGAAACAGAACAAATCGCGCGAATGGAGTGGTCTTCAGACATAAACCTCATCGAGCACGTCTGGGATGATCTCGGTCCACGTATCGCTGCACGTCTTCAAACCCATACGGCACTTCAGCAGCTCCGACAGACACTGGTGCAAGAATGGGAGGCTATACTCCGGTAGCTACTCGACCACCTACTCCAGAGTATGCCAACCCGTTGTGCGGCCTGTGTACGTGTGCATGGTAATCATATCCCACACTGATGCCAGATTAGATGCGCAGGAAACAGTGGCGTTTTGTAGCACATGTGTTTCGCGACGGTTTTCTTAACTTATCACCAATACCATGTGTGTTCCCTATGTGACTTTGCTATTAGCGCCAGTGCCACGATGTGTGACAACACATTCTGCAATTATCCTTGATTTATGACCATGAGTGTATGTTGTTGTTGTTGTTGTTGTGGTCTTCGGTCCTGAGACTGGTTTGATGCAGCTCTCCATGCTACTCTGTCCTGTGCAAGCTTCTTCATCTCCCAGTACCTACTGCAACCTACATCCTTATGAATCTGCTTAGTGTATTCATCTCTTGGTCTCCCCCTACGATTTTTACCCTCCGCGCTGCCCTCCAATACTAAATTGGTGATCCCTTGATGCCTCAGAACATGTCCTACCAACCGATCCCTTCTTCTGGTCAAGTTGTGCCACAAACTTCTCTTCTCCCCAATCCTATTCAATACTTCCTCATTAGTTATGTGATCTACCCATCTAATCTTCAGCATTCTTCTGTAGCACCACATTTCGAAAGCTTCTATTCTCTTCTTGTCCAAACTATTTACCGTCCACGTTTCACTTCCATACATGGCTACACTCCATACAAATACTTTCAGAAATGACTTCCTGACACTTAAATCTATACTCGATGTTAACAAATTCCTCTTCTTCAGAAACACTTTCCTTGCCATTGCCAGTCTACATTTTATATCCTCTCTACTTCGACCATCATTAGTTATTTTGCTCCCCAAATAGCAAAACTCCTTTACTACTTTAAGTGTCTCATTTCCTAATCTAATACCCTCAACATCACCAGATTTAATTCGACTACATTCCATTATCCTCGTTTTGCTTTTATTGATGTTCATCTTATATCCCCCCTTCAAGACACCATCCATTCCATTCAACTGCTCTTCCAAGTCCTTTGCTGTCTCTGACAGAATTACAATGTCATCGGCGAACCTCAAAGTTTTTATTTCTTCTCCATGGATTTTAATACCTACTCCGAATTTTTCTTTTGTTTCCTTTACTGCTTGCTCAATATACAGATTGAATAACATCGGGGAGAGGCTACAACCCTGTCTTACTCCCTTCCCAACCACTGCTTCCCTTTCATGTCCCTCGACTCTTATAACTGCCACCTGGTTCCTGTACAAATTGTAAATAGTCTTTCGCTCCCTGTATTTTACCCCTGCCACCTTTAGAATTTGAAAGAGAGTATTCCAGTCAACATTGTCTAAAGCTTTCTCTAAGTCTACAAATGCTAGGAACGTAGGTTTGCCTTTCCTTAATCTTTCTTCTAAGATAAGTCGTAAGGTCAGTATTGCCTCACGTGTTCCAGTATTTCTACGGAATCCAAACCGATCTTCCCCGAGGTCGGCTTCTACTAGTTTTTCCATTCGTCTGTAAAGAATTCGTGTTAGTATTTTGCAGCTGTGACTTATTAAACTGATAGTTCGGTGAGTGTATGTTACAGCAAGGGAATTCAAGAGTCAAAACTTTCGAAATGGAACATAAGAATCATAACATGTGGTACTGGCCTAGAAGTCTGTTCCAAAAATTTCGTAATATTCGTAGTTTCTCGACAATGGTGCGTTGGAGCGAAACGCGACTGGCATCCCTCCAGACGCCAGTGTTTAATGTGTAACTGCCGGAAGTATCATTTTTGCATGTCTTTTAGTTATTGTTCAGTGCTGTATTGAGTAGAACGCTGTGTCGCACACTTTCCGAATTTCGAGGTGGCAGAGTTAGAGGAGCTTGAAACTTAAGAAAAGCTTTACGGTGACACGCCAAACGATGCAGGAGGCCTATGATGATGAGTTCTTAAGTCCTACTCGGTGTTACGAATGGTTCCCACGGTTTAAGAAGGGCCGGACGGAAGTTAAAGATGACCCTCTTTCAGGACACCAGGAAGCCCTTCGACGTCTACCGACGACGCTCATTTCAGGAACGTCAACCGAATTGTGCGTGACAATCGAAGAATGACTGTCAGTGAGATTGAATTTCAGTTGGATCGTGTCCTGAAATCCTGACACAGCATCTTGAAACGCATCGTGTTGCCTCCAAGTTCGTCCCACGGCTCAAGAGTCAAACCGGAGAAACCTTCGCCACTCAACCTGCGAAGAGCTTTTAGATCAAGCAAATGACATTGAGATATTCCTTAAGGGGGTCGTGACTGGCGATGAGACGTGGATCTACCGTTATGATGTTGAGACCAAGGTTTAATCTTCACAGTGGGTCGGGAAAGGTTCTCCGAGACCAAAAAAAGCTCGCCAGTTGAGTTAAAATGTCGAAGCCATGCTGATAGTTTTCTTCAACTTTGAGGGATTAGTTCATCATGAATTCGTGCCACAAGGACAAACTGTTAGTCGATGGACGTGTTCTGACGCCCGTGGGAAAATGTGAGAAGGAAATGGTCTGATATGTGGCAAGACAATTCATGGCTCTTTTATGACGGTATCGCACCTGCGCATTCATCCCCTTTGGTGCGTGATATTGCATCATCATCATCATCATCATCATCATTTAAGACTGAGTATGCCTTTCAGCGTTCAGTCTGGAGCATAGCCCCCCTTATACAGTTCCTCTATGATCCCCTATTCAGTGCTAACTTTGGTGCCTCTTCTGATGTTAAACCTATTAGTTCAAAATCATTTTTAACCGAATCCAGGTATCTTCTCCTCGGTCTGCCCCGACTCCTCCTACCCTCTACTGCTGAATCCATGAGTCTCTTGGGTAACCTTGCTTCTCCCATGCGTGTAACATGACCCCACCATCTAAGCCTGTTCGCCCAGACCGCTACATCTATAGAGTTCATTCCCAGTTTTTCTTTGATTTCCTCATTGTGGACACCATCCTGCCATTGTTCCCATCTACTAGTACCTACAATCATCCTAGCTAGTGGTTCATGGTGTGGGTTCCTGTAGTCATGTCCTAGTTCATGAACCACGGGCAACGTATGAGTGACCAAGTAAGTGGTCCCGACAGTCGGGATACCAGTTACTTCGGAATAAGGCTGGGCATCTCGGACATATTCTGAGTCGTGGTCACCTTTGTGCTCATACGGCAAAGACTACCAAATCCACCGGTTAGTCCCTCAGCCGTTAGGGGTAAAACCCAATGGGACTCGGGGCAAGTAAGGCTAGCAATCTGCTTCCCTGGTACTTTAAATATGATGCTGGCAACAATCAGAGTGACTATTGCACAAAGAACGAAATCACTGTGCTGCTTCATCCTCCGTACTGTACAGACATGGCCCCTACGGACACTTTTTTTTATTTCCAAAGTTCAAAACCCCGCTGAAGCGACGAAGGTTTGCAACGATAGACAAGATAACCTCGCAGACGGCGCTTGGCGCGATCCAGCCAAAATTGCTTCTGGGAGTGCAAACAGTGTTGGGAGCGGCGTATCAATTGTGGAACCGAGTATTTCGAAGGAGACGATGCACAATAAGTAAAAGGTAAGCGTAGAAGATTTTTGTGGACAACGTTCCATAATTTCATGAACAGACCTCGTATGCTTCTCTGGAACTCCCTTCGTTACACCTCGCTGTTGCAGACGGTCGTTGCACCACGACACAGACTCGAATTTGAATATAGCGAACAGACACCTCAATGACCGGACGGATATTTCATAATTTTGTGAAACATGTAGGGGCACGACGGAGATTTGAACGGATCTCTCCCGTCGTAGTCTGAGACCGTCACCACATAGCCACTCCGTTACTACGCTGATTCGCTCGATGTTGCACGTCTCGAGATTGGACCAGTCACTGTTTCTATTTTGCTTCTTTTTTCACAGTTCAGTAAACCTTCTTCTTGTTTTCGTGCTTGATCTGTGTTTAGTTTTTGACGGTCTATCCACTGCGCCATCTTAGGGGGTGGGTGCGATGGGGAGTTTCCCCATTCTAGTAGCGTCTCTGGCTTATAGCGACTGGCGAGCCGCATCGGCAATGCGGCTAGACCATTCGGATAGCAGTTTGCAGTACACTGCTACTACGGAAGCTGTTCAACTGGAAGACGGCATAGAAGTTAACGAAGAATACGAAAACCTAGATTTGCTGTTGCACAGAAGTTCTGCTACTTTCTAACAGCTGAACAACTTCTTTTCGAGTATCTCAGTGACAGGTAATCCGCCACCTCTCTCCAACAAAACAAAGATCATTGCTGTAATAAAGCCGAACAGAGAGCCCTCGGAAGTTGAATACTTTTTATTTATTTATTTATTTATTTATTGTTCCGTGGGACCAAATTAAGGAGAAGTCTCCATGGTCATGGAACGAGTCAATACATGAAATTATAACACGATATTAGAAACAGATAAAATGAAATATAAAAAAAACATATTCAGGTGACAAGTCGTAAGTTTAAATGAAGACAATCAACAATGTAACACTGGAATTTGCTTAATTTTTTAGCTCTTCCATGAGCTCTTCGACAGACTAGAAGGAGTGAGCCATGAGCAAACTCTTCAGTTTAGACTTAAAAGAGTTTAGGCTACTGCTAAGATTTTTGAGTTCTTGTGGTAGCTTATTGAAAATGGATGCAGCAGAATACTGCACTCCTTTCTGCACAAGAGTCAAGGAAGTGGATTCTACATGCAGATTTGATTTCTGCCTAGTATTAACTGAGTGAAAGCTGCTAACTCTTGGGAATAGGCTAATATTGCTAACAACAAACGACATTAAAGAAAATATATACTGTGAGGGCAATGTCAGACTTCCCAGATTTTTGAATAGGGGTCGACAAGAGGTTCTCGAACTTACACCACATATAGCTCGAACAGCCCGTTTTTGAGCCAAAAATACCCTTTTTGAATCAGAAGAATTACCCCAAAAAATAATACCCTACGACATAAGCGTATGAAAATATGGGAAGTAGACTACTTTTCGTGTTGAAGTGTCACTTATTTCAGATACTGTTCTATTGGTAAATAAAGCAGCATTTAGCTTCTGAACAAGATCCTGGACATGGGCTTTCCACAACAGCTTACTATCTATCCGAACGCCTAGGAATTTGAACTGTTCCGTCTCGCTTATAATATGCCCATTCTGTCTGATCAAAATATCGGTTCTTGTTGAATTTTGAGTTAGAAACTGTAAAAACTGAGTCTTACTGTGATTTAGCATCAAATTGTTTTCCAAAAGCCACGAACTTATTTCATGAACTACATTATTTGTTACTGTTTCAATATTACACACAAGATCCTTCACTATCAAGCTGGTGTCATCAGCAAACAGAAATATTTTTGAATCACCTGTAATACTAGAAGGCATATCATTTACATAAATAAGAAACAGCAGTGGCCCCAGCACCGACCCTTGGGGAACGCCCCACTTAACAGTGCCCCATTGGGACTGAACATCACTACCACTCTCAATATTGCGGAGAATTACCTTCTGCTTTCTGTTTTTAAAGTAAGAGACGAACCAATTGTAAGCTACTCCCCTTACTCCATCATAATGGTCCAACTTCTGCAGTAATATTTTGTGGTCAACACAGTCAAAAGCCTTCGTTAAATCAAAGAAAACACCTAGCGTTCGCAACCTTTTATTTAATCCGTCCAAAACCTCAGAGAGAACAGAGAATATACCGCTCCACTGCTCTCGTTAGAATCACTTTCATGATCCTGGAGAGGCTCATTCGTAACAGAATCTACTCGGCCATCGACAAACACGTCCCCGTAGAGCAGTGTCGGTTTACGCCAGGAGGAGTCTGTAAGGAACAGGAGTAAACATAGCAACACTCTTCCAAAGTGGCTTTGAGCAGCAAAAGATAAATCTGGGGATCTTCTTAGGTCTAACTGCAGCCCATGATAACGTCTGGCGTGAACACTCAGCGACTTCAGATTGTTTTCTCCGCAATTTTGAGGAAAAATATTTTTCGGGGAGAACTTTTGCAGAAACTGAAACCTTGGGGAAATTTTTGGGAAACAAAATTTCGGTACTGGGAAAATTTAGGAAGTATTTTATCTGGGTAGCCTTACTACTAACGGCATCTCTGGTATTTTTAGTTCAAGCAACATAAACTTGGTTTTCACTCTGTCTTCAAATCAATCGCTGCACCTTTCCTTCTGTGGGAAACGTTACGCTCAACTTGGTGACACGTCTCTGTGACGTCATTACTCGTATGACGTTTACATAACCAGTTTCAACCGTTTGGGATGTCTGTCGACTTTCATGATCGTACCGAGTTGCAAACACTGATCACAAATAATAGTTTAAAGAAATAGATAGATTTAAGATATTTGGGGGAAGTTGCCGGAAATCTCTTTTTTGTGGGGCGTGGCCTGCCATACTTTATAGTATATATAGTATGCATAGCATGTACAGGGTTATTACAAATGATTGAAGCGATTTCACAGCTCTACAATAACTTTATTTTTGAGATATTTTCACAATGCTTTGCACACACATACAAAAAATCAAAAAGTTATTTTAGGCATTCACAAATGTTCCATATGTGCCCCTTTAGTGATTCGGCAGACATCAAGCCGATAATCAAGTTCCTCTCACACTCGGCGCAGCATGTCCCCATCAATGAGTTCGAAAGCATTGTTGATGCGAGCTCGCAGTTCTGGCACGTTTCTTGGTAGAGGAGGTTTAAACACTGAATATTTCACATCACTATGCGTGAAACTTGCCCACACGCGTTCAACCGTTTCTTCGCTCACTGCAGGCCGACCCGTTGATTTCCCCTTACAGAGGCATCCAGAAGCTTTAAACTGCGCATACCATCACCGAATGGAGTTAGCAGTTGGTGGATCTTTGTTGAACTTCGTCCTGAAGTGTCGTTGCACTGCTATGACTGACTGATGTGAGTGCATTTCAAGCACGACATACGCTTTCTCGGCTCCTGTCGCCATTTTGTCTCACTGCGCTCTCGAGCGCTCTGGCGGCAGAAACCTGAAGTGCCCGCATCTCGTGGTCGTGCGGTAGCGTTCTCGCTTCCCACGCTCAGGTTCCCGGGTTCGATTCCCGGCGGGGTTAGGGATTTTCTCTGCCTCGTGATGGCTGGGTGTTGTGTGCTGTCCTTAGGTTAGTTAGGTTTAAGTAGTTCTAAGTTCTAGGGGACTGATGACCGTAGCAGTTAAGTCCCACAGTGCTCAGAGCCATTTGAACCAAACCTGAAGTGCAGCTTCAGTCAAACAAAACTTTATGAGTTTTTCTACGTATCTGTAGTGTGTCGTGACCATATGTCAGTGAATGGAGCTACATTGAATTTATGAAATCGCTTCAATCATTTGTAATAGCCCTGTATAATATGTACAGTAAGTATATGCGAAAGTGTTCTTTGCTTCGGTTTTTGATTAGCAATAATAGTAAAGTTGTATTGTAGTAGTAATGAGTGGTTATACCGTGGGTTCGAATCGATGTCCTTAGGTTTAAGTAGTTCTAAGCTCTAGGAGTCTGATGACCTCAGATGTTAAGTCCCATAGTGCTCAGAGGCATTTGAACCATTTGAACGACTGTGACGATATTCCGTAGGCACGCAAAATCACTACAAGCCGCTTGTGTGCTCCAGTATCGAGTTCTGGAAATCAAGAAATACGGTATCGGCCTGAAATCCCTTGTCAATAGCACACAACTCTTCGTGTGCGTAAAGAATTGATCTGCAATACTCGTAATGGAGATTTTGCTGCCCGTGTCTGTAAGATAAGAGCTGTCCTCGTCTTGGCGGCTTTCGCCGGGTTAGCCTCTCCCTGCCAGATTTCGGGTGCCGGAGCGCCGTGCTTTCTTGCGGCCTCCGCGCCGGCGCAGCGATCCATTCCGCTGTCGGCTTGCAGCGGCTCCGCCTCAGCCGCCGTCTTCTCACGCCCTTTGTGATCCGCGGAGGAAAGAAATGGCTCCGATCCTCAGATCCCATTTATTTTTCTCTCTTTCCCTTTCCGGGCGCCCGAGAGAGGCTGAGAAGTTAATTAACGTAATTGCAGGCGATAAGTGGTTTCGACCATTAACGGTGAGGCGACTGCTGCGCCCCGGGCGACTCCTAACGCATCCAGCCGGAGGTGGCGCACTGAACCACGGGGTCTGTCCCTCGCAGCGTTAAACTCAACACCAGTCGCGCCAGTAAAAATTTTTATTTCTGTTTTTGAGTCGTCAGTCAATCGACTGAGTGGAGAGCGTTCTCCGTCGTATGACGCCGCATGGTTTTCTCTTCCTCTCCCTCTCCAGGTGGCTGAGAGAGGAACTCTCTTGTTCTCTATACACGGTGAACCAAAGCTAGCGCACTCGAAAGCCACACCGCGAGTCCTTGCGCAATAGCACTACAAGAACATCTCTAGTGTATCAGACGAACAGAATACGATTTGTATAATTACACAAAACTTGTATTTTGAGTTAGACACTGGACTCGCATTCGGGAGGACGACGGTTCAATCCCGCGTCCGGCCATCCTGATTTAGGTTTTCCGTGATTTCCCTAAAATCACTCCAGGCAAATGCCGGGATGGTTCCTCTGAAAGGGCACGGCCGACTTCCTTCCCAATCCTTCCCTAATCCGATGAGACCGATGACCACGCTGTCTGGTCTCCTTCCCCAAACCAACCAACCAACCTTGTATTTTGAGAACGGAGGCGTAGCACACGTCGCATTACGGGATCTTTCTCGCAGACTAGTGAATGAGGTCTGTAGTTGAGCCGTGTCGTGTCAGATGGCAGCACATTACTTGGCAACTGAAACACCTCTTTATTGCACTCGTGTCCAGAAAAAAAGAACACCTTGAACGACAAGAGGTAGGACGTTCATATTGACAGGATATTTTCATTAGTATGTTCTGCAGAAATGAGTAGCCTTTGAGTTACCTCAGTTCAGCACTTGTCCTGCTGCTTAGTAGCCACAGGGCCGGCCTTGCTTGATGGCGTGAATGGCATCCTGTGGTACGGCCATCCAAGCTGCATTTGTCACATCGCATATATCACTTGCACTTTCCGTTTTGTGATCAATATATGTTGACAAACGTGGTTGTGTTGAAAGCCAGCATCGCGTCTCATAAGAGATTTCACAAACGTGTTCGACAGATTCCTTGATAACTGAATAGCAGAAGGATGACTTCACAGCCAAGACTTCCGCGGTAGAATAATTTATAGAATGCCCTGCGTAGAGACGACGTTCGGCTGTGGCTGACGTACTGAGATGTGAAAGGCGGGTCTGGCAGCTCCAGCCACCTATCATGAACAGTGTGCGCGGTCTGACCATTGAGCAGTCTACCATTTGCCACCATGACAGAGGAAGACTGCACTGTAGTTCCTTCACTAGATTGTCGCACAGATGACAAAGTGGTAGATATCGAAATAGACGACAGAGGGATAGAGAAACAATTAAAATCGCTCAAAAGAGGAAAGGCCGCTGGACCTGATGGGATACCAGTTCGATTTTACACAGAGTACGCGAAGGAACCTGCACCCCTTCTTGCAGCGGTGGACCGTAGGTCTCTAGAAGAGCGTAGCGTTCCAAAGGATTGGAAAAGGGCACAGGTCATCCCCGTTTTCAAGAAGGGACGTCGAACATATGTGCAGAACTATAGACCTATATATCTAACGTCGATCAGTTGTAGAATTTTGGAACGCGTATTGTGTTCGAGTATAACGACTTTTCTGGAGACTAGAAATCTACTCTGTAGGAATCAGCATGGGTTTCGAAAAAGACGGTCGTGTGAAACCCAGCTCGCGCTATTCGTCCACGAGACTCAGAGGGCCATAGACACGGGTTCCCAGGTAGATGCTGTGTTTCTTGACTTCCGCAAGGCGTTCGATACAGTTCCCCACAGTCGTTTAATGAACAAAGTAAGAGCATATGGACTGTCAGACCAATTGTGTGATTGGACTGAAGAGCTCCTAGATAACAGAACGCAGCATGTCATTCTCAATGGAGAGAAGTCTTCCGAAGTAACAGTGATTTCAGGTGTGCCGCAGGGGAGTGTCGTAGGACCGTTGCTATTCACAATATTCATAAATGACCTTGTAGATGACATCGGAAGTTCACTGAGGCTTTTTGCGGATGATGCTGTGGTATATCGAGAGGTTGTAACAATGGAAAATTGTACTGAAATGCTGGAGGATCTGCAGCGAATTGACGCAGGGTGCAGGGAATGGCAATTGAATCTCAATGTAGACAAGTGTAATGTGCTGGGAATACATAGAAAGAAAGATCCCTTATCATTTAGCTACAATATAGCAGTCAGTAACTTGAAGCAGTTAATTCCATAAATTCTCTGGGAGTACGCATTAGGAGTGATTTGTAATGGAATGATCATATAAAGTTGATCGTCGGTAAAGCAGATGCCAGACTGAGATTCGTTGGAAGAATCCTAAGGAAATGCAATCCGAATACAAAGGAAGTAGGTTACAGTACGCTTGTTCGCCCACTGCTTGAATACTGCTCAGCAGTGTGGGATCCGTACCAGATAGGGTTGATAGAAGATATAGAGAAGATCCAACGGAGAGCAGCGCGCTTCGTTACAGGATCATTTAGTAATCGCGAAAGCGTTACGGAGATGATAAACTCCAGTGGAAGACTGCAGGAGAGACGGTCAGTAGCTCGGTACTGGCTTTTGTTGAAGCTTCGAGAACATACCTTCACCGAGGATTCAAGCAGTATATTGCTCCCTCCTACGTATATCTCGCGAAGAGACCGTGAGGATAAAATCAGAGAGAATAGAGACCACACAGAGGCATACCGACAATCCTTCTTTCCACGAACAGTACGAGACTGGAATAGTAGGGATAACCGATAGAGGTACTCAAGGCACCCTCCGACACACACCGTCAGGTGGCTTGCGGAGTATCGGTGTAGACGTAGACGTAGATGTCAGTTAACAGCTGTCTTTTTACAGATACGAAGATTTTTTTGTCTGCATATGACAGGTATCGCCCGAATGATGTAGAAAATTATTGAAAACAGTGCCTGATGAGTTATTCAAAGTGCCGCTTTAAAACGAAATGGAAATAACAAATCAGTGAGCACTACAAAAACTTCTGGATTTGCGATGGCTGCATAAAATAACGGTGTTGTTGTGTGCAGGAGCTGAAAACGGAGGTAAATCTTTCGCCCGCTGTGCACCTTGTGATAGGCCAGGCTCGCGGGCGTAGGGACTGTGGCCTAGCTTCCAAGCACACCTGCGCCGGGGCCGTTGAATGGGCCCTTGGCACGAGGTCAAGTAATCGCCGGCCATTTGGGAGATTGCATTAAAATTACACGCAATAGCTCCTCGCGGGACGGACTCCGCTCGAGTCCTTTCGGAGCCCTGCCGAGCTGCGCCGCGCGCATGCGCACTAGGTTTCCCACCGACTAACCAACGCATATACTCTACTGTACCACGGCCTGCGCATGCGCCGGAGGTTCCCCACCCTCCGGCCAGCGCACATACTCTACTATTCCACAACATATCCCACTAAGTGTGCCATATGATGAGCATTGCTCAGTTTATTCACAATAATGTGCAACTCAGAGGCCGAATAATGCGTTCTCAAGCAGAAGTCCTTTAATATGCTGTCCAGCGGCATTTTCCTACCTCCAAACTACAATCAACACAACTCGTCAATGGAGTATTACCATTTCGCCTTTCCGTCGTACGATATGGACGTCTCAATATATTTTCGTCGAGCTTACATCTGTGCTGATTTAAGCATTAAAAATTGTCCATAGTTGCCTTAACGTACTGGATACGTGGATCATAAACAGATAAAATGAATATCTTTCTGAAATATGCCAAAAAAGTACCTGAAAAGTTTCAAGAAACGGCTAGGAAAAGACCTTCGAGTGACAGAGGAATTACTGAGGCGCCACAAAAAGAAACTAATAGAATTACTAGCAGAATGAAGGAATTTAGAATCTTTCTATACCGATGTAATGAAGCATCTTTGTTTTGTTTTGAAATGCATACAGCTGTCTCTTCATTGCCAGCGATCTCAGAGTAGAAAACTAATACATTACGATACCTTAGCCATTGATATGACAGTTTTGTATAACAACGAGTTTGTGATCTGTACTGTTTCAGGTAAAAGCTTTAACGTTTTCTGAGAATAATGACTTCAAATAAATAATAGCTACTATCTATTTTCATGTTTTAATGTACAAGTTATCACTAATAGATTTAGAGATATGTAGATAGTCTCTAGTGATTGCTGTCGAGTTTACTCAAATTTAAGTGTGAAGCAAACGTAAACGATCAGTTACAGTCAGAAGAGTAAAGGTGTATGATGAAGCAATACTATGTGTGTATACTACCCATGATATTTTTCAGTATACCACAAACTCTAGCCAGTAGTTTCATCTGGTTGCAAGAAGTGTGTTTCTTACATGTATGGCGTAAAGATGACTACTATACTTCATTCTGCAATGTTCATGTCTTCATCGATGAGTATTGTACATTCAGCGTATAAGTGTTGAAAACATACAGTCTTACAAACTGAGTCTATCCAGTCTCTTACAATGATACACAACTAAAACACAGATACGAATTTCAACTTTCGTGAATATGTTACCATGAAACTTCCAAGTATTCTCATAGGTTTTTTACAGTAATTACGTCTGCTGTCGAACGTTTCTTTCGTGCATACTTTCAGGTACCTGAAAATAGTTACGTAGACTGAAACCGAAAGAGAATAAAGGTATTTCATTCCGCAACTCATGATGTTAGTCACAACGACATTCCTGTCGTAGATCACAGGTTTCAGTAACCGCCGTAGTTACAATTCAGAACAAAAGGAGCAGGAGAAATGCAATGAACTATTGTCTCTTCAGCATTTATCAACGACACAAAAACTTTTCAATGTACAAAAGCTTTTTACCCAGATTCTCAGCATCGATTCAAAACAGACTTTCATCAAAGATAACATCTTTGTCAGCGAAAACGTAACACATCAAACCAGGAAGGATGTGGGAGAACCCCTCCCACATACACAGCACCGAGCTATATTATGTCTGGTCGAAGCAGTTGTTAAACCAGCAACCACCCATTTCCAAAGACGTTTTAATTTTAAACGTGCCCTATGGGACAAATTCTCTGAAGAACTTGACAAAGAGGTGCAGAACCTTGATGCTAGCCCGGAAAAATATGACACTTTCATTGAATTAGTTAAAACTGTCTCCCGAAGAAATATCCCCCGAGGCTGCAGAACTAGTTATATCCCTGGACTTTACGGAAACTCAAAGGTTCTTCTGGAACATTACCAACAGCTCTTCGAGGAAAACCCTTTTTCAGAGGAAACAACTATGGCAGGAGAAGAACTCCTCCAGGATATATGAGCCTCAAGAACAATGAAATGGTGTAATCTAATCACAAACTTAGACATGAAACAGAATAGCCGAAATGCCTGGCAACTCCTTAAAAACATCAATAACGACCCCTCATCTAATACACAAAATTTGTATAAGGTCACACCAAATCAAATAGCAAATCAACTTCTACTTAATGATAAAATCAACAGGAAGCACCCAAGAAAGAAACTACAGAGAGGCACTCAAGAAAAAGACCACCTAGGCACCCCCTTTACTCTGAAAGAATTAGAAGATTCCATCTCCATAATGAAAATTAATAAAGCCGATGGCATAGATGATCTACGCCCAGAACAAATAAAAATGTTCGGACCTGTTACCAGACGGTGGTTACTAGATATGATGAACAAATGTGTTCTTGAAATGAAAATCCCCAAGACTTGGCGGAAGGCAAATATAGTAGCTATATCAAAACCTGGAAAAAACCTCACAGACCCTAAAAATTTTCGGCCTATCTACCTGCTCTGTCAGCTCTATAAAGTCTTAGAAAGAATGATCCTTAACCGCATCTCAGAACATGTAGACAAGAATATACACTCCTGGAAATGGAAAAAAGAACACATTGACACCGGTGTGTCAGACCCACCATACTTGCTCCGGACACTGCGAGAGGGCTGTACAAGCAATGATCACACGCACGGCACAGCGGACACACCAGGAACCGCGGTGTTGGCCGTCGAATGGCGCTAGCTGCGCAGCATTTGTGCACCGCCGCCGTCAGTGTCAGCCAGTTTGCCGTGGCATACGGAGCTCCATCGCAGTCTTTAACACTGGTAGCATGCCGCGACAGCGTGGACGTGAACCGTATGTGCAGTTGACGGACTTTGAGCGAGGGCGTATAGTGGGCATGCGGGAGGCCGGGTGGACGTACCGCCGAATTGCTCAACACGTGGGGCGTGAGGTCTCCACAGTACATCGATGTTGTCGCCAGTGGTCGGCGGAAGGTGCACGTGCCCGTCGACCTGGGACCGGACCGCAGCGACGCACGGATGCACGCCAAGACCGTAGGATCCTACGCAGTGCCGTAGGGGACCGCACCGCCACTTCCCAGCAAATTAGGGACACTGTTGCTCCTGGGGTATCGGCGAGGACCATTCGCAACCGTCTCCATGAAGCTGGGCTACGGTCCCGCACACCGTTAGGCCGTCTTCCGCTCACGCCCTAACATCGTGCAGCCCGCCTCCAGTGGTGTCGCGACAGGCGTGAATGGAGGGACGAATGGAGACGTGTCGTCTTCAGCGATGAGAGTCGCTTCTGCCTTGCTGCCAATGATGGTCGTATGCGTGTTTGGCGCCGTGCAGGTGAGCGCCACAATCAGGACTGCATACGACCGAGGCACACAGGGCCAACACCCGGCATCATGGTGTGTGGAGCGATCTCCTACACTGGCCGTACACCACTGGTGATCGTCGAGGGGACACTGAATAGTGCACGGTACATCCAAACCGTCATCGAACCCATCGTTCTACCATTCCTAGACCGGCAAGGGAACTTGCTGTTCCAACAGGACAACGCACGTCCGCATGTACCCCGTGCCACCCAACGTGCTCTAGAAGGTGTAAGTCAACTACCGTGGCCAGCAAGATCTCCGGATCTGTCCCCCATTGAGCATGTTTGGGACTGGATGAAGCGTCGTCTCACGCGGTCTGCACGTCCAGCACGAACGCTGGTCCAACTGAGGCGCCAGGTGGAAATGGCATGGCAAGCCGTTCCACAGGACTATATCCAGCATCTCTACGATCGTCTCCATGGGAGAATAGCAGCCTGCATTGCTGCAAAAGGTGGATATACACTGTACTAGTGCCGACATTGTGCATGCTCTGTTGCCTGTGTCTATGTGCCTGTGGTTCTGTCAGTGTGATCATGTGATGTATCTGACCCCAGGAATGTGTCAATAAAGTTTCCCCTTCCTGGGACAATGAATTCACGGTGTTCTTATTTCAATTTCCAGGAGTGTAATTAAAGAGCAAGCAGGATTCCGCCCAGGAAGGTCATGCTGTGGACAAATCCTCAACCTTACACAGTACATAGAAGATGGATACGAGCGGAAACAAATTACAGGTGCAGCCTTTATCGACCTTACAGCAGCTTACAACACCATAAACCACAGTAAGTTAATATCAAAAATATATAACACCACAAAAGACTACCGTCTGGCGCAATTCATCCAGTGCCTGTTGCAGAATAGACGGTATTATGTCACGCTGCAGTCGAAGAAGAGCCGATGGCGGACCCAGAAAAACGGCCTACCTCAAGGTAGCGTCCTCGCCCCATTGCTGTATAATATTTATACCAATGATCAACCGATCAGCACGGACGCTCGCTCCTTCATCTATGCAGACGATACAATCGTTGCCACCCAGGGAAAAACCTTTGAAGAGGTAGAAAGTAAATTAACTTTAGCGATTGAAAAGCTGGGTGACTATTATGATAATAACCACCTCAAACCAAACCCAGCAAAAACCCAGGTCTGTGCTTTTCAACTACGTAATAAGGAAGCAAGGAGGAAACTCAACATAAGCTGGAAGGGACAACATCTATCTCACTGCGACACACCAAAATATCTTGGGATTAAACTTGACCGTGCTCTCACCTACAAGGAACACTGTTTGGCCACAAAGATGAAAGTGAGTGCCAGGAACAACATCATCCGCAAGCTAACAAATAGCAGATGGGGAGCGCAACCTACAGTTCTCCGCACGTCAGCTTTAGCTTTATGTTTCTCCACTGCGGAGTACTCGGCACCCGTTTGGCAAAATTCCACCCACACTGAACAAGTAAACATAGCATTGAATGAGACTGGACGCATCGTGACAGGATGCCTCCGCCCAACTCCCACAAAGCAACTGTACCATCTCATGGGCATAGCCCCGCCAGACATCAGAAGAAGGACTGCCGCAGAAATCGAGAAACATAAACAGGAGACAGATCCCAGGCATCCAATGTTCGGATACAACCTTCAACCTCGCCGACTTAAATCGAGGAAGAGTTTCCTACGAACAACTGAAGCAACTCTTTTATCGTCTAGAGCACGACGAGAAGAGCTGTGGTACAATGTGGACCCAGGAAGACCAGGGAATAGCCCCAGGGAAGAACCCACAGCTGGCTCTGAACTCCCATATACGACCTGGAAAGCCCTGAATAGACTACGGACAGGCGTATCAAGATGCAGAGCAAACTTGGAAAAATGGGGCTACATCAGTGCTGACGAGCCCTGCGAGTGTGAAGAACAGCAAGACCCACAACACCTACTGGTCTGCAGGAAACTAAACAACTCGTGTTCGACTCAAGACCTATTTGAAGCAAATGACAAGGCTATTCAAGCTGCAATGTATTGGGCTTCACGTGGGATATGAAAATCGCTCTGTTTCGTATCCTTAGCGCTTATCATTATATGTTACATACTTTCCTATATTATTGTAGTTAATTTACCTTGTGTGTGTGTGTGTGTGGTGGTCTTCAGTTCTGAGACTGGTTTGATGCAGCTCTCCATGCTACTCTATCCTGTGCAAGCTTCTTCATCTCCCAGCACCTACAGCAACCTACATCCTTCTGAATCTGCTTAGTGTATTCATCTCTTGGTCTCCCCCTACGATTTTTACCCTCCACGCTGCCCTCCAATACTAGATTGGTGATCCCTTGATGCCTCAGAACATGTCCTACCAACCGATCCCTTCTTCTGGTCAAGTTGTGCCACAAACGTCTCTTCTCCCCAATCCTATTCAATACTTCCTCATTAGTTATGTGACCTACCCATCTAATCTTCAGCATTATTCTGTAGCACCACATTTCGAAAGCTCCTATTCTCTTCTTGTCCAAACTATTTACCGTCCATGTTTCACTTCCATACATGGCTACACTCCATACAAATACTTTCAGAAACGACTTCCTGACACTTAAATCTATACTCGATGTTAACAAATTTCTCTTCTTCAGAAACGCTTTCCTTGCCATTGCCAGTCTACATTTTATATCCTCTCTACTAAGACCATCATCAGTTATTTTGCTCCCCAAATAGCAAAACTCCTTTACTACTTTAAGTGTCTGATTTCCTAATCTAATACCCTCAACATCACCCGACTTAATTCGACTACATTCCATTATCCTCGTTTTGCTTTTGTTGATGTTCATCTTATATCCTCCCATCAAGACACCATCCATTCCGTTCAACAGCTCTTCCAAGTCCTTTGCTGTCTCTGACAGAATTACAATGTCACCGGCGAACCTCAAAGTTTTTATTTCTTCTCCATGGATTTTAATACCTACTCCGAATTTTTCTTTTGTTTCCTTATAACCATGTATTTTTGTATAATAACTGCTTCTCTTGCATTGTAATATAATTTTTTTTTTGGTAAAATGGTGATGTCTTGGATACGATAAATAAATAAATCAATCAAAACCCTCCAAGAAGTTGAGCGAAATCAAGGATGACACAGCTGAACTGCAAATAATGATGTCACTGAGCGAGAGTTTATATAAAAACTGATGTCCATATATATTAAAATTAAATTCACTCCTACATAGCAATACTTGACTCACAGGTAAATAATAATGTACATAATAGTATAGCTTTTTAAGTTTATAGGCTCAGAACCATACGCCTCTTTCTATTAAAGGAAAAACGATATTTTAAAAAAAAGTTAAAGCAATACATACAGGTCAAATGGACACAAATTGCTGTCGCAAAATAGACCTTTCCAGAGCCATGTGGTAATTTAATCGAAAATATAATTGAGAAGCTCAATGCACTGCACATCTAGATGCATTCTTCTGCATGTTCCCTATATGGTTGTAGCAGCAACCAAATTGTATCCATGCAGCGGGTGCTGGGCTGAATAACTCGATACAGCCGAGCTATTTGAATAAATGAAGTTGTTGGTTTTTAATTTTTTTATTTGTGTAAATTCTGGGACCGTTGTCGGTAATTCTGCGTCTATTTAAGAGTGAAGCTACTCGCCTTTATTTTTATATGTAATAATAAAGACTTCACATGAACGCATATTGATCTTAACGATGATTGTTCTTGTTGAAAAATGAGAACATATTCGAGGGATGAAGAATTTACTGTCGATCACTTAGTTTTGGTATGCAAATAACGCTGCGTAGGCCTGGCCTTCGACAGAACTCAATTCGTTACCCACTTAATTGTTACTTTGTGATTTTAATTGGGGAACAGGGGAGAGATTTACGTTGGGTCGTTACATCAGAAGTTTGCGTGTTGCCTGAAGCTAATGAATTATTGAAACACTTAAATACTTCTCAATTTAGATCGCGGATAAACTGCTTCACTAGTATAAATCATCGTAGTTGGAAATAGTCTCATGAATAGAACGTAGAGTTACGTCTATGCTACATGTAACACTTGACTGTCATTACTTTTCGTAATTACATGAGTGGTAAAAGTTTATCTCTGTCAGCTGCTACAAAACAGAAAATGTGTGAATGATTACGTTGTTGATTTGAATAATAAGAGGCCATCGCGGCATTAAAAAAAGAGATTTTCCGGCACCTATATGTTATTTTCCTTGCAATTTTTATTCCCCTGTCGTACATAGTTTCTGATTCTTCTTCCTTCAGATATAGTTTCGAGCACAGTAAATCGCTACGGATCTCTCTGATTCACTAAAGAGAAGAATTTTTTTTCTGAAAAATATCGTGCCTACTAGAATCGAACCACCAAGCTTTAAACCAGTTGTTTAACACAACTTTACCACGCTATCACAGGCACCCAGCCACCTTAAATTATTTTTATGAGATTATATGACAACAAATATCTGATTTGCATTAACACCTAGGAGTCATTACCTCATTTACATTAAATTTTGCTGTTGCACACACATCACAATGCGTTGAATACGGCCAAAACCTAAGCAGGAATAACGTCCACAGCTCTGAAATATTTTCAGATGGTTTTGTCTTGCAGTTAACATATTTTTATTTAGAGTCACATTAAGCCAACAACGGCAGCTAGAACAAGTAACTTTATTTCGCAATTAGATTCACTGATTACAAACAATCAGAAGACGCGAAATATATGTACGCCTACAGCTATGATATCAAAAATTAGCGTTACCGAAGTCTTGTGTAAAATTGTCGTATCTGATGATTGTAATTCTGACATTTTACACAGAAATACTTCACTGTTATTTATAAAATATTGCACAGATATCCTCTGAAACTTGGCATTATGGTGCAATCTTTCACAATCGATTTCAATTCTTGTACGCTCTGTAAAACCTTAAACTTTTACGGCGCTCTGCGATAAACTCTCTAGAGTCCTAATGTGTCAGTGTTTGGTTTCTTTATAAAATAGGTGTCAGAGGAGACGGTATTAGCTTCGTACCAGCTCGGGATAACCGGGATGAAAGTGCAACAGAGACGCTAAATGGTTATCAGTGGATGAATCCTTATGTGGAAAGTGATTTTCAAACAGAAACTACGAGAAGTTAGTCACTGTGGAACTCTGCAGTGTACTGCAAGTTTCGTGTACATAACATTTTGCACGGTCGCCGCCCTATGTAATTAAAATTGGAAAGATTTAATATAAGAACAATTAACCACTGAATTGGTAAGCACAGAAATACTTCACTGTTATTTATAAAATATTGCACAGATATCCTCTGAAACTTGGCATTATGGTGCAATCTTTCACAATCGATTTCAATTCTTGTACGCTCTGTAAAACCTTAAACTTTTACGGCGCTCTGCGATAAACTCTCTAGAGTCCTAATGTGTCAGTGTTTGGTTAATATTTGTTAATATTAACAAGTGAATACAAGGAATGTACATAATCGGAACAATTTAAGCACTAACGATAAATCAAATAATTCAGAGCAAGCAGAAGGTTAAGCATAAACAAAGAAATAAAATATACAAAAGTCTACAAATAATCTTACAAAATAAGAGGGCTTTATCTGAGAAACAGTCATCACAGTTTATTAAAAAAATCATATTAAAAATTCACAATGTAATTCCAAACTAATATCAGTCATTGCCTGTTATTTAATTAATTAATTCACTTAAGTTATTACTCTATTGAGTGCTGATGTACATTGCGGTGATATAGGAAATGGAAATCTCAGGCGCACATGGGAAAAGCTCACACAAACGTACCCGATAGAAGCACCCAAGAACAGAGATATAAAGAATTTTCCACGTTACCATCAGTCAAAGCCCCAGAAGTTCATCCCTATCGCTATAATTGAATTATTGAGAATACGAATACTATGGAACACTTTTCGACAAAGAAATTTGTCTGCATCACGTTGCACGTGAAACTAAGATACGCTGACGTGAAACACCCACAAATGCCGTTGAATGTTCGTGAACAAAGCAAAATTACTAAGACTCGTGAAATCTTCAAGAACACAAATTAAAACTGTATAGACACAAGTAGCATAAAATATCATGCAGAATTAAGAACAAAACTTATTCCAGATGGTACTGAAATTACACAGGGTGAAAGCACCACCGCGTGGTATGAAAAAAGCTAAACAATCTTAAAATTGAAACGAAATGAAAAGTAGAAGAAATAAAACATATACACACGAGAGAAGTACACACTACATTCCAGGTGAAAGAGAAGTCAGGCAACTGAATTTTAAACCTGTGCTGGAGTAACGAACTTCCTGCACCACGTGTTCTGCTTACACAAACCGAGTACCGAAAAAACTTACTACATAGAGAAAAATATACTTGTGACTACACTCTGAAAAATATAAGGATTCGACTACAGAACTTGAAAATGATCTAGCGGACCAAACGTGTACATCGGTTAGAACAGCTACACACCATCACCCATTAACGTAGTCACCAGCGTCAATTCGCTCTTAAGGCTACCATCTTCATTCACCAAAGGTTCTGTCCCGAGAGCAGAGCACTTCCCCCAGGTAGCCGAAAGAGACCAGAGCGGTCCTTTCTGCCACCAACTTAACTGCTGTCGAACGGCTACCGAAAAGGTACAAATCTCTTTGCCTTGACTGAGAAAGCTACGTTGTCTAAACTGTTGCCACCACAGGAGACAGCCAGATACTGTAGTGCTGTCGTATGTAAGACAAATTCAACATACACACTCACTCACTTAACCATACAGACGATAAACAAAACTAAACTACAAAAATAAATGAGTGTGAAAGCACGAAATACAATTGAAATAGTATGAAACGAATCTAACAGGGACGTTTCAGTTCTCAAGGAACTTAAGTGGGTTGTGCCATGAAATCAGATTGGGCCTGTGCCGATCTTTTCCTCTCAGAGCAGCACTTACACCAAACGCCTCAATTTCCTGTTTTCCCATAGCCCATCATTCGGTACCATGCAATGCTGTGCTCCAACGTACATTTTCATAAATATTTTCCTCAAATTAAGGGCATTATTTGATAGAGTAGACTTATTTTGGCCTGAATTGCTCTCTTTGCCTTTGCTTGTCTGCTTTTTCCATATCCTCCTTGTATCGTCTGTCACTTGTTTTTCTGGTTGAAGGGTAGCAGAATCCCTTCAATTTCTCTACTTCATGGTCTCCAGTTTTGACATTACTGTTATCTTTATGGCTACTCCTCGTTGCGTTCATCTTCCTTCTATTTAATCTCAGTTTTCTGTGCTCATAAAACTGTTCATTATATTCAGCAGGACCTGTAATTCAGCTTGACTTTCACTGTGGATAGCAAAATCATAAGCGAAACTTACCATGGATAGCCTTTCCGTTAAGTCTGTTACCACTCTTGAAACTTTGTTTAATTTCTGTCAGCGCTTCGTCGTTGTGTAAATTAAACATCAGAATCGAAAGACTGCATCCCATTTTAAATCATTTTATTCATTCCTTGTGTTCCCTTCTCATGGTATCAAATGGTTCAAATGGCTCTGAGCACTATGGGACTTAACTTCTAAGGTCATCAGTCCCCTAGAACTTCGAACTACTTAAACCTAAATAACCTAAGGACATCACACACAACCATACCCGAGGCAGGATTCGAACCTGCGACCGTAGCGGTCGCGCGGTTCCAGACTGTAGCGCCTAGAAGCGCTCGGCCACCCCGGCCGGCTCTCATGGTATCCTCCAGATTTTGCTCTTCTTGTATATCATCAGTCTTCCCCCATAGCATACAAGTGTTCCGCGAATTATGCTTGTTTACACTATTTTACATTGTCTAAAGCTTTTTATATGTCGTCAAGTAAGCGATAAGTTATAACTGTCTCTGTAAAGGCAAATTGATTGTCGTCTAAAAGATCTTCAGTCTTCTTTTCCATGCTTCTGTATATTATTTTTGCAGCAGCTTGGATGAATGAGCTGTTACGCTGATTCTGCGATAGTTCTCGCAATTATAGGTTGACAATTACTGAACTATATGAAAAGACGTAAATTACAAAATACGGCGTCTTCATAATTTATTCAACACTAAACGTCACTACAAATGTTCGGATTTAGGTTACGGCATGCTCGATATGCCTTCCATCATTGGCGACGTTGTGGGGCAGACGAATAGCGAAGTTCTACATGACCCGCTGAAGTGTCGGGACATCGATGTTGTCGATGACCTCCAGAATGGCTGTTTCAGCTCAGCAATGGTTTTGGGGTTACTGCTGTAGACCTTGCCTTTAACATAACCCCACAAACAGGAGTCGCATGTGTTCAGATCCGGAGAATATGTCGGCCAATCGAGGCCCTTGCCAGTGGCCTCTGGGTACCCCAGAGCCAAATGCAGTCCCCAAAGACCTCCTCCAGAACATCAAACACTATCTTGCTTCGATGGTGTCGAGCTCTGTCCTGCATGAACCTCATCTTGTCGAAATAATTTTGGATAATGGGGACGAAACCATCTCCCAAAGCCTTCACGTACCGTTCGGTAGTCACCGTGCCATCAAGGCATATCGCACCGAATATTGCGTGACTGGACACTGCACACCACACATTCACCAGTCGAGGGTGAAGAGATTTATCTATCACGAAATGCGGAGTCTCAGTCTCCGGAATGCGCCAATTTTGCTTATCGACGAACGAATCCAAATGAAACTGGGTTTCGTCGCTAAGCCGAACCATACATGCACGTACTGATTCCCATCAGTTCTCGCGGCCAGCTGTACAGTTGAACGTCCTAACGCAAACCGTTCAGAAGTTATGACGATTTTACTTAATATTGCTCAATAATTGTCGCCGTGTAACTGTCCTGGTTATATTTGGGATTTTTGCAAAAGTCGTTTGGTATTTCTCCAGTCTCATATATGCAACACGTCGTTTAGTTACCCCGACGAATTTAGTACTTCGGAAGGAATGTTATGTATGCCTCCCGTCTTATTTGGTAACAGGTCATACGAAGCTCTGTCAAATTCTAACTCTTAAGCGACTGTCACTGCTTCTTACAACTTTCCAGAAGGTAGGCCTACTTCCCCCTCGTACAGCCCTCTAATGTATTATCTGTTCTCTGCATTTTTCAGCTTCATTCGTCTTGCATTCTAAATTTACAGAAGTGAAATTCGAAAACTTTTGACAACCAAAATACTATGTTCGCCGTATGCGTCACATAGGAATTAGAAGAATAACAGATTCGAGAATATAGCGATGCATAATACAACAAGAAGAAATGCAGATGATAAACGGGTATTCATCGGACAAATATATTATACTAGAACTGACATGTTATTACATTTTCACGCAATTTGGGTGCATAGATCCTGAGAAATCAGTACCCAGAACAACCACCTGTGGCCGTAATAACGGCCTTGATACGCCTGGGCATTGAGTCAAACAGAGCTTGGTCGGCGTGTACAGGTACAGCTGCCCATGCAGCTTCAGCACGATACCACAGTTCATCAAGAGTAGTGATTGGCGTATTGTGACGACGCAGTTGCTCGGCCACCATTGACCACACGTTTTCAATTGGTGAGAGATCTGGAGAATGTGTTGGCCACGGCAGCAGTCGAACATTTTCTGTATCCAGAAAGGCCCGTACAGGACCTGCAACATGCGGTCGTGCATTGTCCTGCTCAAATGTAGGGTTTCGCAGGGATCGAATGAAGGGTAGAGCCACGGGTCGTAACACATCTGAAATGTAACGTCCACTGTTCAAAGTTTCGTCAATGCGAACGAGAGGTGACCGAGACGTGTAACCAGTGGCACCCCATACCATCGCGCCGGGTGATACGCCAGGAGGTCTCCGAGCTGATAGTCCGTGCTGCTGCAAACGTCGTCGAACTGTTCGTTGAGATGGTTGTTGTCTTGCAAACGTCCCCATCTGTTGACTCGGGGATCAAGACGTGGCTGCACGATCCGTTACAGCCATGCGGATGAGAAGCCTGTCATCTCGACTGCTAGTGATACGAGGCCGTTGGGATCCAGCACGGCGCTCCGTATACCCTCCTGAAATTACCGATTCCATATTCTGCTAACAGTCATTGGATCTAGACCAACGCGAGCACCAATGTCGTGATACGATAAACCGCAATCGCGATAGGTTACAATCCGACCTTTATCAAAGTCGGAAACGTGATGATACGCATTTCTCCTCCTTATACGAGGCAGCACAACAACGTTTCACCAGGTAACGCCGGTCAACTGCTCTTTGTGTATGAGAAATCGGTTGGAAACTTTCCACACGTCAGCACGTTTTAGGTGTCGCCAGCGGCGCCAACCTTGTGTGAATGCTCTGAAAAGCTAATCATTTGCATATCACAGATTCTTCTTTCTGTCGGTTAAATTTCGCGTCTGTAGCATGTCATCTTCGTGGTGTAGCAATTTTAATGGCCAGTAGTGTAGATAATCATTCTCCTCTCACTTCGTACGTGAATGGAACAGAACAGAAACTACAAATAATGGTTCGAAGTACCCTCTATCATTAGAGCGTAATGGCTGTCGTAGGCAGATGTACTCAGTGGAGGCGATATCGTGGGGCGACGGTGACGTACAAAACGCGAGACGAGGCTGCCTGCACTTGCACGGGACTTCCCCGCCGCCAGGGCTGCCACTACGCGCTCGTTGAGCCGCGCGCCGCGCCTGCCGACTGCTTGGCATGCAGATGGCGACCGTGAATTCTGATAGCTGATTACGGCCCCGTATTGAGGACCATCCGTCTTTCCCGCCTCTCCCCTTGCGCTCCTTCTCGCTGCCAGTAGCTGCCTGGCTGCCTCCTCCACGCCGGATGGCTCTTTATTCCACTTGTTGTTGGTGCTCTCTTCTCTCCGGGCCGTTCCCAGGGGCGCTGCAGGCAGAACGAATGGCATCTCCTCCGGCCCTCGGCGAGTGCAGTGCTCCGTTTGCTACGCACCGACTGCGAAATCGAACGCTGCAGGAAACATTTCCATCAGTTCTGCCGCGTGGCGTGTCCTGCATTCTTCAAGACCCTCGAACTACTTGCAGCAATTGATTCCGCTCGGCAGTGTAAATTATGGGGTTCCAACGGCCTTTCGCGGGCGTCTGGATGTTTCAATATAAACACGCAGATACCTCGGAAGGCTAACTTTTATTTTTCGATTTCGTGGTGTGTCGAAGAGTTTTATATCTCTTTTATGCCCTGTGGTGCCTCCATTTCGTAAGAAATGAAATGAGATTCTAATTTAATTAAACGGTATCCAGTGCCGAGTGCAAAAATTGGGTAAAATTTAAGATACCAACGACCCGGAAATGCTTCACAATTGCAAAATATGTCCATCCCCTCCTCCCCGTTGTAACGGAACCTATTAAAGGCCTTACGTTACCGAAGTATGCGATACCCTCCAAATTCAACCAGTTTAACGAGTATTTATGATTATAGAAAAGTTATTGTGTATGTTAACAATGATTACATAACATGTCTCCATAAACAGTCAACCCATTAAATTATACTGAATAGCTGACCCACACAAAAGTTAATATCACTTGATCACTGATACAGCAAATGTCATCATGTAAAAACACTTAAGTTCATCTTAAATAATTAATATGAAGTACGAAAAATAGTGACCAACTTACGTATTTTGGATCTCCTTAAATAAAAATCACCCAGTCAAACCTATTTGTTCACTAGGTCCGTTTTCACTCAGTATTCACGTAAACACTCCTATTTCAGACGAAAACCAATGTAATTCTTAATAGTTCATGTTATTTACTTATTTATGCAAATTAGAGAAGTCAATTGACAAACTTATAAAAAACGGCCTTTTTGTAACAAAGAAGTATTCTGTCAAATCAACAAATCTGTCATTTTAATAACCTGTTAAATTTTGTCACTCGATTTAAATTAATAACTTTTCTGCACAAATTGCAATAACAGATGTACATGTGACTTATAAACTATATCTCTTTTTTAGTAGTTCTTTGACAAGGTTATAAATACAAGCAGCAAGAAGGGTCGGGAGCGGAGTGTGAATGTCACTTTGGTAAAGTGTATGTGTGTTATTGTTCGAGATGGATAAACATTGCAAAGAACACGTAAAAGAAATGCTACTTTGTGTTGTGTCATTGTCTTTGGTGGACAGTGGAATTAAGATGGCCACCAGAGTAATAAATATTTGAAGTTTAAATATTTGTTGGTTTCGCTCATTATTTATCATGAAAAGCACATCAAAAACACGGGACCTCATGTTTTTAACCCTAGACAACCAGATTTAGAGCCAGCATCAGCATCGAGACACAGCAGCGATCCAGCAAGCAGCAGCGATTACCACAATGCATTTTAATGGCGCCAACCTAACATCAAGTGCTAACAAGCTCCGTAAATGGGAGTGAAATAGTGCGATTGTAGCAATATCTACTACTAGGCGACCATTATACCGTTCTCTTAGTCCATCTCCTCCTTCCCCTCCCTCTGCCCATACCATCCTTCCCCCATCTCTCTCCACCACCGCCTCCACTTTTCTTCTGTCTACCTTCTCCTTCACCCGTCTGTTTCCTCCACCGCCCTTTCTGTCCATCTACTTCCCCCCCCCTCCCTCCTTCTGACGTTTATTATTGTTACTGACAACGAAACGAAAACTCAGATTGAGGTCGCTTAAAATGACTCTGTACAACCTCTGGATTCATTCGTATACGAGGTACAACAGACCTCGATGGCTGCTGGATCTTTGAGGATAGTAGCTTTATGGCATCATTTGGCGAAGTTTTAATTTGTGAGTGGGTAGGATTATAAGGTTTGGTACAATTCAGATTCCGTAGTAGTATTCTAATCAAAAGCTGATTTGACACAAATACAACTTTCCTGTTTTCTGTTAAAATCAACTGTGAGGAAGAAAACGAAACAGGCGGTGTGAAGGAGTTAAATTAGGAAACGAGACACTTAAAGTAGTTCATGAGTTTTGCCGTTTGAACAGCAGAATAAATTATGATGGTCGTAGTAGGGAAAATATACAAAGTAGACAGACAATGGGAAAAAAAACGTTTCTGAAGAAGAGAGATTTGTTAACACGGAATATAAATTTGATTGTCAGGAAGCCTTTTCTGAAAGTACACTCCTGGAAATTGAAATAAGAACACCGTGAATTCATTGTCCCAGGAAGGGGAAACTTTATTGACACATTCCTGGGGTCAGATACATCACATGATCACACTGACAGAACCACAGGCACATAGACACAGGCAACAGAGCATGCACAATGTCGGCACTAGTACAGTGTATATCCACCTTTCGCAGCAATGCAGGCTGCTATTCTCCCATGGAGACGATCGTAGAGATGCTGGATGTAGTCCTGTGGAGCGGCTTGCCATGCAATTTCCACCTGGCGCCTCAGTTGGACCAGCGTTCGTGCTGGACGTGCAGACCGCGTGAGACGACGCTTCATCCAGTCCCAAACATGCTCAATGGGGGACAGATCCGGAGATCTTGCTGGCCAGGGTAGTTGACTTACACCTTCTAGAGCACGTTGGGTGGCACGGGATACATGCGGACGTGCATTGTCCTGTTGGAACAGCAAGTTCCCTTGCCGGTCTAGGAATGGTAGAACGATGGGTTCGATGACGGTTTGGATGTACCGTGCACTATTCAGTGCCCCCTCGTCGATCAACAGTGGTGTACGGCCAGTGTAGGAGATTGCTCCCCACACCATGATGCCGGGTGTTGGCCCTGTGTGCCTCGGTCGTATGCAGTCCTGATTGTGGCGCTCACCTGCACGGCGCCAAACACGCATACGACCATCATTGGCAGCAAGGCAGAAGCGACTCTCATCGCTGAAGACGACACGTCTCCATTCGTCCCTCCATTCACGCCTGTCGCGACACCACTGGAGGCGGGCTGCACGATGTTGGGGCGTGAGCGGAAGACGGCCTAACGGTGTGCAGGACCGTAGCCCAGCTTCATGGAGACGGTTGCGAATGGTCCTCGCCGATACCCCAGGAGCAACAGTGTCCCTAATTAGCTGGGAAGTGGCGGTGCGGTCCCCTACGGCACTGCGTAGGATCCTACGGTCTTGGCGTGCATCCGTGCGTCGCTGCGGTCCGGTCCCAGGTCGACGGGCACGTGCACCTTCCGCCGACCACTGGCGACAACATCGATGTACTGTGGAGACCTCACGCCCCACGCGTTGAGCAATTCGGCGGTACGTCCACCCGGCCTCCCGCATGCCTACTATACGCCCTCGCTCAAAGTCCGTCAACTGCACATACGGTTCACGTCCACGCTGTCGCGGCATGCTACCAGTGTTAAAGACTGCGATGGAGCTCCGTATGCCACGGCAAACTGGCTGACACTGACGGCGGCGGTGCACAAATGCTGCACAGCTAGCGCCATTCGACGGCCAACACCGCGGTTCCTGGTGTGTCCGCTGTGCCGTGCGTGTGATCATTGCTTGTACAGCCCTCTCGCAGTGTCCGGAGCAAGTATGGTGGGTCTGACACACCGGTGTCAATGTGTTCTTTTTTCCATTTCCAGGAGTGTATTTGTAGGTGATGTAGCCATACATGGAATTTAAACACGAACGGTAGACAGTTCACACAAGAAGACAACAGAAGCTTTTGAAATGTGGTACTACAGAAGAATTCTGAAGATTAGATGAGGAGGTCACATAACTAATGTGGAGGTTCAAAATGGTTCGAATGGCTCTGAGCACTATGGGACTTAACATCTGTGGTCATCAGTCCTCTAGAACTTAGAACTACTTAAACCTAACTAACCTAAGGACATCACACACATCCATGCCCGAGGCAGGATTCGAACCTGCGACCGTAGCGGTCACGCGGTTCCAGACTGAAGCGCCTAGAACCGCACGGCCACACCGGCTGGTTTAATGTGGAGGTACTGAATAGAATTGGAGAGAAAAGAAATATGTGGCATGACGGTCCGTAGTTTCAGGGGTCCTTACTGTCGCTCACCTGTCCCTCTATACATTGTGGTCCGACCCTAAAGCCCGCCGTTTCTTGTACATATCTTGAATAGTGTGGATCGCGGGGAGTTTCCTTCCATGATACTTAGCTTGAAACATTTCTTTACATTCCTTGGTGGATATTGTCTTGATGTAACATTCCAAAATATTAATTCGCTGTTTTAATGTAGACTGCTCCAGTTCTGTAACATCTCAACAATACGAGCTTCTCACAACAACTGAGGCACGAACTCCGCTACACTCAACTTTGCGAGAAAATACAGAGTACCCAACTTTCGAGACAGCGTTGCCACTTCACAAGCAGTTCCACTAGGGATGATTAACCGGTACGTGAGTCTACCGCTTTTATGTGGAACTCCTACTTTTGATCGGATAGTATATTTCATACAGGGTGAAAAGTATTTCAACCGACAAACTCTGGGAGGTTGTAGAGGACATCGAAACAAATGTTTTTCCCTAATGTCATTTTTTACTATGAGTAGTATTTAAACCGGTAGAGGAAGATTTCTCTGGAGGCAGATTAATTAAACCAACAAACACTTTTCCATTTTTTTATGACCAAGAGACAACACATTAACACAACCCAATTTCAATTACAGTAGATATTCAAAAATGTTCCATTGACACGTAAACAAAGGTTACACTGTCGGATCATGTTCTGTCTGACATGGGCAAAAACATCAGGAGTGTCCTGAATTGTTCCCCAGACAGAAAAGTGGGGATCGAGCAGGCCATGGTACAAGACCACCTCTACCAATCCACGTTTATGGGAACCGTCGGTCCAGGAATCGACGCACACGACGACTGAAATGTGCCGGCGCCCCGTCATGTTGGAACCACATGCGTTGTCTTGTAGGGAGCGGGACGTCTTCCAGCAATTCTGGCAATGCTCTAGCGAGAAAATTGTAATAGTGCCTGCCATTTAATGGCCTAGGTTGCAGATACAGCCCAATTAAACAGTCCCCAACAACGCCGACCCACACATTAACGAAGAACTGCACTTGATGACCGCTAGTAACTGTGGCATGCGGGTCATCCTCACTCCAAACATGTGAATTGTGCATGTTGAAGATTCCATCACGCCCGAACGTTGCTTCATCGGTAAACAACACAGAGGATGGAAATGTAGGATGCATTTCACACTGTTCCAGGTACCACTGCGAAAACTGTGCTCTGGATGGATAATCAACTGGTTCCAGGTTGTGGACACGCTGTAAGTGAAATGGACATAACAATTGCTCTCGAAGGACTGTTCTTATACTCGTCTGATTCCTCCCTATTTTACGTGCAATTGCACGAGTGCTGATTGAAGGATCCCGCTCCACATGCTGCAAGACAGCTTCCTCGAATTGCAGCGTTCTTACCGTGCGACGGCGTCCCTGTCCAGGTAATCTGCTAAATGACCCGGTCTCACGCAGACGTTGGTACACAGCAGCAAAGGTCGTATGATGTGGGATACGGCAATTAGGATGTTGTTGTTGATAAACTCGCTGTGCAGCTCGTCCGTTGTGATGCGCTACGTAGTACGCACCAACCATATCAGTGTACTCACTACAGGTGTATCGCTCCGTTAGTAAACAGAGACAGTGCACTTCTATACTGGTGGACAGCAGTTTCGGGCAACTGAAGAGCGTAATACGCCCTCTAACAACTGAAGAACATAATACGGCATCCACCGGTTTAAATAATAGTCATAGGAAAAAATTGCATTAGGGAAAAATGTTTGTTTTGATGTCCCCTACAACCTCCCAAAGTTTGTCGGTTTAAGGGGCTCCGGAAAGGCTCAAAATCATGAAAAGTTCAATTTTTACTTTTTTGCGTTTTCTGAATCTGCAGACTATTACCTTTTAATAGATATATAATTTATTCAATTCCGAAGACTACAACTATTTTTAAATTTTTTTTGAAATGTCTTCTACATGGGCGTGACCCACTGTGGCGCTGTTAAACTGCTGTCAAATGGTGTTATTATTAACGTCCGTGTTCATCAGGTACATTTTAGTGATGTGAGATAAAGTATGTGTTGTGGATAACCTGTGATGGTTCAATATATATCGCTGGTGTGATTGTCGATTGTTTCATGTTTATTTACTCTGTCGTTATCTCGAAAATATTCGTAATTAATTCTGTTTCTTGAGTCTCTGTTTTGCTGTAGTATAATAATGAGTAAAAGTAAAGTTGCTGTTGCGACTTTCAATGATGGCAACATTGTAAGGTGCAAGGTATTTAGAAATATGGGAATGAAGATAGGTTCTAACATGGTACGAGCGATGCTTGCTTCAGACAAGGAACGCCTTCGAGCTGCAGACAGGGCTGTAAAGAGTCTAGAAATACAAGCAAGAGTAAACAGGAGGAGGAACAAGAGGAAGCTGGAGGAGGAGTTTGCAGAGGATGAAGATAATCCATCCTATGGACCTGGAATGCACTAAAAAGTTAATCCAATCTTTGTCGCTCGATTCTCAAAACTTTTATTTTCTCATACTAATTACATGTTTTCTAAGGATCTCCCAAACATATTTGTTTCAAACTTTCAGTAAATGTTACACAGTACCTTCTGCATAATTTAACACACCCTTTTTCCAAAAAACTGTATATTTTTGAATATATAAATAAAAAATTGCAAAAAAATGTTGTGAATTTTCATTACAATTGAAAAAAAAATCATCTTTAATAACTGAACTAAAATTTTGTAAAATCCCTGTGTTAAGTTGTAGCCCATATTCCAATAAATAATCTGTAAAAAGTTCAACTTCCTACCTCAAATACTTTGTGAGGAAAGATGTAATTTATAAGCGTTATTTTAACATTGCAAGTATAGGGCGTCCCGGAGCCCCTTAAATACTTTTCACCCTGTATTGTGTCATAGTGTATTGTTAGATCAAGTTGCTTCGTACTCCCAAAGCGTGGAAGACGTACTGGACCAGGAACGGCGAATGTGGATTATTACTGCAGCGAGGGAAAAGGCGAAAGTATTGTGCACGATTTGGATTGTTTGAGTAGCAGCGAGCCATTAATTACTCCATTTGTAGAACGGGGGCTGAGTGCGCTGGAGCGCCGATAGCTGAGCACGCACAGTGGGGGCGGATGATCCGCGCGCGGCAGATAAGGCGCACAGGTCTGAGGGGGCGGGGACGGGGGGCGTAATCCAGGCCGACTGCTCCACCCCCGCCCCGCACCGCTAAGCGGATTGCTCACGGCTACCCTTTGTTTCAAAGATTCCGAAGCCAAGCAGGCGGCAGTTGTGCCTTAAAACGGCCCTTGACGCCGGTCCACGCGTTAGAAAGGGTGGAGGGCTTGGCGGGACAGTGAGCGGTTAAGGGGCTCCGAAACGCCTTATACTTGCAATGTTAAAATAACGCTTATAAATTACATCTTTCCTCACAAAGTATTTGAGGTAGGAAGTTGAACTTTTTACAGATTATTTATTGGAATATGGGCTACAACTTAACACAGGGATTTTACAAAATTTTAGTTCAGTTATTAAAGATGATTTTTTTTCAATTGTAATGAAAATTCACAACATTTTTTTGCAATTTTTTATTTATATATTCAAAAACATACAGTTTTTTTGGAAAAAGGCTGTGTTAAATTATGCAGAAGGTACTGTGTAACATTTACTGAAAGTTTGAAACAAATATGTTTGGAAGATCCTTAGAAAACATGTAATTAGTATGAGAAAATAAAAGTTTTGGGAATCGAGCGACAAAGATTGGATTAACTTTTTAGTGCATTCCAGGTCCATAGGATGGATTATCTTCATCCTCTGCAAACTCCGCCTCCAGCTTCCTCTTGTTCCTCCTCCTGTTTACTCTTGCTTGTATTTCTAGACTCTTTACAGCCCTGTCTGCAGCCCGAAGGCGTTCCTTGTCTAAAGCAAGCATCGCTCGTACCATGTTAGAACCTATGTTCATTCCCATATTTCTAAATACCTTGCACCTTACAATGTTTCCATCATTGAAAGTCGCAACAGCAACTTTACTTTTACTCATTATTATACTTCAACAAAACAGAGACTCAAGAAACAGAATTAATTACGAATATTTTCGAGATAACGACAGAGTAAATAAACATGAAACAATCGACAATCACACTAGCGATATATATTGAACCATCACAGGTTATCCACAACACATACTTTATCTCACATCACTAAAATGTACCTGATGAACACGGACGTTAATAATAACACCATTTGGCAGCAGTTTAACAGCGCCACAGTGGGTCACGCCCATAAACATTTCAAAAAAAAGTTAAAAATAGTTGTAGTCTTCGGAATTGAATAAATTATATATCTATTAAAAGGTAATAGTCTGCAGATTCAGAAAACGCAAAAAAGTAAAAGTTGGACTTTTCATGATTTTGAGCCTTTTCGGAGCCCCTTAATGCCGTTCGTGGTCTGAGGAATGCATACACTCTCTTGTGGAGAGAGTGCCACAGCATTGTAGACAGCCAGTGGTCTCGGTGTAGTTCCATCCGTTAAGTTATTAGGCACTCGCCCATCTATAGGTCATAGCCTGAAGCTGACGTCCCGCGAATTAGATTTCGCCGATGTAAAAGTTTATTACAATCGCTGCATTGTCGGTCCACTAATTTAAGGTGAATATAATACAGTCGCACAATCGAGAAAACTCTTTCTGGCTTACAAAGTACCAACACGAGCACTGACTAGAAGGCCTCCAGCTTACAAAGTGTAATCCACAAGTTGACCATGAACATGGGTTTCGTCGGTGATAACTTTACACTTAATGTCACAGAAATTCGCGGTGGCTTCAACTGTCTTTCATTTTACGCAGGAGTCAATGTCATTGCAAAAAGTACAGTTTGCTCATAAAAGTACAGGGTTATTACAAATGATTGAAGCGATTTCACAGCTCTACAATAACTTTATTATTTGAGATATTTTCACAATGCTTTGCACACACATACAAAAACTCAAAAAGTTTTTTTAGGCATTCACAAATGTTCGATATGTGCCCCTTTACTGATTCGGCAGACATCAAGCTGATAATCAAATTCCTCCCACACTCGGCGCAGCATGTCCCCATCAATGAGTTCGAAAGCATCGTTGATGCGAGCTCGCAGTTCTGGCACGTTCCTTGGTAGAGGAGGTTTAAACACTGAATCTTTCACATAACCCCACAGAAAGAAATCGCATGGGGTTAAGTCGGGAGAACGTGGAGGCCATGACATGAATTGCTGATCATGATCTCCACCACGACCGATCCATCGGTTTTCCAATCTCCTGTTTAAGAAATGCCGAACATCATGATGGAAGTGCGGTGGAGCACCATCCTGTTGAAAGATGAAGTCGGCGCTGTCGGTCTCCAGTTGTGGCATGAGCCAATTTTCCGCGGGCTACGTGTTAAACTTGCCCGCACGCGTTCAACCGTTTCTTCGCTCACTGCAGGCCGACCCGTTGATTTCCCCTTACAGAGGCATCTAGAAGCTTTAAACAGCGCATACCATCGCCGAATGGAGTTAGCAGTTGGTGGATCTTTGTTGAACTTCGTGCTGAAGTGTCGTTGCACTGTTATGACTGACTAATGTGAGTGCATTTCAAGCACGACATCCGCTTTCTCGGCTCCTGTCGCCATTTTGTCTCACTGCGCTCTCGAGCGCTCAGACAGCAGAAACCTGAAGTGCGGCTTCAGCCGAACAAAACTTTATGAGTTTTTCTACGTATCTGTAGTGTGTCGTGACCATATGTCAATGAATGGAGCTACAGTGAATTTATGAAATCGCTTCTATCATTTGTAATAGCCCTGTATATGACACTTGATCTGATGGAATTACTTTGTCCTGGAGATACGAGTCTCACCTTCAGTAAGCTGAAGCAATGAATCAAAATTTCTGATAAGGCCAGGAGTTGAACATAGGCCTTCTGTTTTCTAGGAACATGAACTAACCACCACACCACCGTGGCATTGTTGCCACCATACCTGCACATGTCTAACCTAGTGCAATGATCATGCTGAAGGCATGAATTGAAGTTTGTGTTAGGGGGACCGTGGGACTAGCTTAGCCTGTGCACCTATGGTAGCCAATAATCCAAGACAGTGTAGTGGCTGGCACATCTCCTTAGTAAAAAAATAAATAAAAGCTGCAGTCTTCAACAATCAGTTAGAAGGGATGTACTGTGGCGTCCGCAGACCAAATTACGAAAACAATGTCGAACAGATGAAGAAGAAATGCGATCAAGGCATTAGAGAGAAAAAATTCCGGCCTTCTATCCTTATCGAAAATAAACGACACTTGTAATGGTGTGTGAAGATGAGTGAGGTACGTGTTATTAGTACTCAAAGGGAGCATGCACCTTCTCAAACACTCATAAGGAAATTTACCTTGTGTTATTCATACGATTACAGACGTCGAAAAAGTAACTGTAGTCAACGGTGGAAACTGAAGTAACAAGTACGTTCATATCGTAGTAATTGGCGTAGTCGGGCAACGTAGGCAGCAATGCACTGTTTTTTTTCCTGCGTGTGATTATGAAGATAGGTTAAGAGCTGAAAATGACGATGAAGAAATCACATTGAAGCCAGCAACACGTTCAGCTGATGGAAGAAAAGTATTCGGAAATCATGTAAAATTACAAACGAAATACTGCTTTTGTACTAATACATATACAGAAACAAAGCATTGTTTAGTGTTTCAGTGGATTCTTTTTTCAGCGAAAGTGGAAGAATGTTATACTCTACATTACACGTCTAACTTCATGCTGTGAACAGTTTAATTAACAAAAATTTCAAAAAATAATTTTCATCTAAAACCAGTATTAACAAATAATTTATGTCATTAACACGGATATCACGTGTTCTCTTTCTTTAAATACAAGTGAAATTTTTATTTTAGGAAAAATAAATATTCTGTGGCAATTCTTACAGTTCTGCAGTTAGTTTCATTAATTTACATGTAACAGCAGTTCAACTGGTACATCAACATGGCACAGAGAACATGTTCTAGAACAAAATGTAAAATGAGCGTATGTTTTAAAAAACTTGTAAACTGGTAATGCCTCCAAATAACTTTTTTTAAGTTTTTCCTTGTTTAATATAGTAGCTTAAAGGATGTGTTGGTAGTAATTACGTTCTGCATCAAAATTTGTACAATGTTGCAATTCATTGTATTTCAGAACAACTAAAGATTTTAATTTAAAAAACGGAAACATTCGGATATAGTCCCCCTTTGGACATCCTTATTTCACTGCGACAGATGTTCTATAGAAAACGCCAGATTAATAGAATCAACGTGTAGTACTTACATAAGATATTATTTAAATGTTTGCCTATTTTATGTACGTCCTGTAGGATGACCATATCTAATATAATTTACTAGCACATTATAATATTAACTTTTTTCAAGTTCTGAAGAAGACGTCATTACTAACGTTGAAACCTTGGTAAACGATAAAGTTAACCTGCAACTGTAGGCTGTATATTCTTATATAAACAATATCAGTTGCTGTCGCTGCATTAAAATGTTAAAAATTATAGTACGTTGTTGGCTGATCGCTGATCTCTCGTACACACTAACATGTCCAACATACGACCCTAGGCAGGAGTCCAGACCATTCAAAAAATTTTCCGTGGAGAGTAACCGAGGCAGAAATTTCCGACCTGATGTATCACGTGACTGTTAAATGTGGAGCAATTAAAGACAATACCCAATAGCAGTCCATTAGGTCAGGACTGACTAACCTTCAACTCGGTCATATTCTTGCAGAGGCAGCCTCTTGAATTCGATGCGTAGGTGTTAAGAGAGACACGTGATACGTGTGAAGCGTACGTGCCGTGAGCAGTGGGAGTAGGTGGGGGGGGGGGAGGGGGAGTCCTCGGACGCTGCTGATGCTCGGCTGCCTGCCAGCTGTCATCCATCAACGGAGCCGCTATCGATCGATCGCCAGGAGAGAGCCGGTCGAGAGCGCGCACTCGCGAATATCGAGGTCGCTCGTCGCTGTCTCCGGCGTTGCACGCAGGAGGAGGATGCTAAGTTCACCCAACCTGGATATGATGTGACGTCATTATGACGTATATACGCTTTAGTCGATTAACACACCTATCGACTTTTACGAACGTTCGAGATTCTAAACTGTCGTCAGCTAGTGGTTTGTTTTGACACGTTCGATTCTGATAACAGCTCAGTGTGGCAGCATATATGTATTTCGACAAAATGAAAGAGCTGGATATTAATAGAAATATTCCTGACCGTGGCCTTGAAAACACCACGGACAACACGTTTCGTAAAAAAAGTGAAGTCTTCTTATGTCCCGACCAGATTAGATTGTGTGATTGTTGTTTTGAATGCTTACGCCGAAAATAATATTTATTTATTATCAATATTTTAGTGTGGTTTCATCGAATTGGTCTTATCAGTACATATTAGATTGTAGCAGCATACTCTTGCTGACTTTTTTTTCTTAGTTTATATAGCTGAAAGAGAACTCGTGCAAGTTTGTTAGCTAAGTAATTTATATGTCCATCCCAAGATAGTCTTTTATCAACCATAATTCCAAGTAATTTTACACTCGGACCGCAGAGACAGGTACTTTAGTGTCCAGTAATGACTGCTGTGTAGAATGATTGAATTTCGAACTTAAAAAGAAAAATATAAGACATTGTTGAAGAAAAATCGTCGACCGGAGATGAAATACGAGGGGAAGTGGATTTCTCAATGTACTCTTAACCAAAGGTTAGTGTCTTGATGCATCTAAAGATTTTGGCTGCTGAGTGCTTCTTCTCACCGAGTACGAATAACCTACGCACTTCAGCTGGGTCAGAAGTACATCAATTTCTGCTTGAAATTCACAATAACCACGCAATTGCCCGTCGTCACCGATGCTGAACTCTTTTCAGCTTTTCTTTCATTAGTCTCTCGAATGCTGAACACATAATTAGAGACGAGCAACGAAAAACAACGCACAGGACACACACACAGTACAATACACGATTTAAACGCAAGGAACGCAAAACACATTTAAACGAATGGCGCAGGGCACAGCGCTACCCTGTCACAACCTCTCGAAAGTTCACAAAAGTCGAATAGTCGATATACGGTTTCTATCGTTTTCGATGTAGCGTGTTACGTCATAATGACGTCACATCGTATCCAAGTCCGGTGAACTTAGCATCCTCCTTGCACGCACGGGTAGATTTACGCCGCCGCGTGGACACCCCACGGATGGCTGAGGCTTTCGAACGGAGGAGGATTAGGGCGCAACGTGCCGTCGACGACTAGGTCGTTAGAGGCGGAGCACAAGGAAGGAAATCGGCCGCATCATTTTCGGAGGAACCGTCCCGACGTTTGCCTCAAACGATTTAGGAAAACTACGGACAAAATTAATCGGAATGGCCGGACGAGGAAGTGAATTGCTATTCTCTCTACTGCGAATGAAGTAACTTTCCACAGCAGCGTATTCTTTGGCAGTTTAAAAAAAAATATTGCTGAAATGATAATAACAGTGTTGTAGGCTTCTTTAGGAAAACTTTTTGTTTGCCAAGATCGGAAGGATCGATGTATCGATTATTAGTTTCAACCAATTAAATGGTCATCTACAGATATGAAAGCCCAGATCACGTAAGAAACAGACTGACCGTCCTTACGGCGGAACAGACAACCGTAAAAATAGTTCTCCCGTCGATCAACAGATGTCGCAGGCGACGCTACAATACTAACTGACCTGTCCATGTCGCGGAATTGGCAACGCTGTATCTTCGGTGACGTGAATGACGCTGATTTGTGTTGAGTCGCATAGGTTTTACACTCGCCTTCCATGTTGTCTATTTCCTCTTTGTCATACAGCTCTTCTGATACGGATTATGATGGTAAAAAAGATCTCCACGTGCAGGTTAACACTAGAAAGTTTTCAAAATCTTCTCAACGTCTTTGAAATATAATCAGTTAATTTATTGACAAATATTGCATAATCAGTTAATTTACTGACAAATATTGCATTGGGCAGTGGGTTTCGCGTCCTGACATTACCGATATTATTATTTATTTTGCATAGAGTATCTATAGGGATTAGGTGAGTTATAACGACAATATATTTTTCACATTGAGACTGTAAATAAGTTTAAGAAACAGATTTTGCATCCTTTCTAAGTATGATAATAATAGTGTTGTAGGCTTCTTTAGGAAAACTTTTTGTTTGCCAAGATCGGAAGGATCGATGTATCGATTATTAGTTTCAACCAATTAAATGGTCATCTACAGATATGAAAGCCCAGATCACGTAAGAAACAGATTGACCGTCCTTACGGTGGAACAGACAACCGTAAAAATAGTTCTCCCGTCGATCAACAGATGTCGCAGGCGACGCTACAATGCTAACTGACCTGTCCATGTCGCGGAATTGGCAACGCTGTATCTTCGGTGACGTGAATGACGCTGATTTGTGTTGCATTCGTCACACAGCTGACTAGCTCATGACCGGCTGTGGTTTTTGCCGAGTTTTCAATCGAAGAATGTAGATTAGCTCCTGTAATTCTACAAACCAAGTTTATTTCTACTGTAGGGATATTTCTCACAATCATACGCGAAATGAAATAAATGAAAAGTAACACACAAACATTTCTCGCGAGTTACTGTTTAAATGCAGACTGTATTGCAGTCGCATATGTTTTACACTCGCCTTCCATGTTGTCTATTTCCTCTTTGTCATACAGCTCTTCTGATACGGATTATGGTGGTAAAAAAGATCCTCACGTGCAGGTTAACACTAGAAACTTTTCAAAATCTTCTCAACGTCTTTGAAATATAATCAGTTAATTTACTGACAAATATTGCATTGGGCAGTGGGTTTCGCGTCCTGACATTACCGATATTATTATTTATTTTGCATAGAGTATCTATAGGGATTAGGTGAGTTATAACGACAATATATTTTTCACATTGAGACTGTAAATAGGTTTAAGAAACAGATTTTGCATCCTTTCTAAGTATTTCTGTAAGGGTTCTTAAGTATAATCACATTTTGCATATGATTACTGTCAGTTGTAAACGAATATAATTTAACAACGATATCTTCGAAAAAAATAAATATTGTGAAGCTTTAAATATCGTGAGTAAAAAAAAAATCTGTGATGGTAAACATCTTAACTTTGCGGTCAGCACATCTACTGTTGTCACAAGCAGTACTGTTTTGCTCATATTTAACACATTACTTCTTTCTAGTTAAACGTGGTAGAGTGATCAAGGAAAGGCAACGAAACTTATTTGTGGAGCCTAAGAGAGAATCTTTATTTGGTACTTAAATACAATAATAATAAACTACATATTTTTATAATCTTTAGTTTTGAGACAGTTCTACTACATTTTTAGTTCAGGATTTGTCCGTCTACTCCTTCCACAGTTGATATACTCGCAGGCCCTCGGTATGACGACTCGATCCACTACCACCGGTATGTCAGAAACAGCTGTACTTTACAGACGCCAAACGGTGGAGAGCTGCACGCATTCGGACGATGTTGCCACATATAACGAAGTGCCATCTAGTTGTTGGTGCCACAAGTAAGGGTGTGACGCTGTTGCCTCCTGGTGGCCGTTCCCTGACAGGGGTTGCCTGCTAGACCAAGCGATCGGGCAATCTGTTTCTTACGTGATCTGGGCTGAAAGTATACAGCTGTCTACAGGCCTGTATTCATTACACAAGGAATAGACGAAATTGATGATTTCGTAATAGTTGTAAGAGAACATACGATATCACAGAAAACAGTGTCTGCAACGGCTACTGAAGCTAGTCCAATGTATTGCACTATGTGATTTGTCAATCTCTACCACCTGCACCTTCATTGGCCCTATATGTGCAACTTTCGAATTCCTATGTATAAAACATTGTTATGTACTCTAATTCTACTATTTGTTAAACTACGGCATATCTTTTACATTATTCTGTAAAAGTGTCTATGTTTACTAAACTGCCATCCGGTGGAAGCTTCAATGACTCAACAGTCGGTACACACAATATCGGTCACTCTGCCCAGTCGCGCGGTTCCGGACTGAAGCGCCTAGAACCGCTCGGCCACCGCGGCCGGCTGTACCCTTCGCATGGTCCTCTGGCGGCCTGCATGTGTATAACAATAACAATAATAATATTAATAAAACATATCAGGAGTGGCAACATACACATGCGGTACTGCCAATTAGTGTTATCAAAGATATTCAGTTGTGATACGTCACGCTTTGATTGTTGACACTTGTCTACCTTGTAATTACTCCCGTAAAACCTCAGTTTGGATAAAAAGTTGTCGTTTCAACTTCAAATTTGGTTAAAATATCAACTTCCAATGACTGTCTCGCTCACTGTCGTTTGGTTTGGATCCGACTGTCGTGCAACTACAAGGCTCCCACTTTTATGCCCAGAGGACCGTATGTGTTTGGCTGTATTACGTCATAATCATTTTATGGTGACGGCCCATGCTGAAGTGTCGCACCCTGCGTTCCTAGATTACGGCTACACCCGCTTTTCTTGCAGCGTGACCACTCAGAACAGGTAGTGAACTGAAACTTCCCGGCAGATTAAAACTGTGCGGCGAACCGAGACTCGAACTCGGGACCTTTGCCTTTCGCGGGCAAGTGTTCTACCAACTGAGCTACCCAAGCACGACTCACGCCCCGTCCTCACAGCTTTACTTCCTTCAGTACCTCGTCTCCTACCTTCCAAACTTTACAGAAGCTCTCCTGCGAACCTCATTCTGGAAACATCCCCCAGGCTGTGGCTAAGCCATGTCTCCGCAATATCCTTTCTTTCAGGAGTGCTAGTTCTGCAAGGTTGGCAGGAGAGTTTCTGTAAAGTTTGGAAGGTAGGAGACGAGGTACTGGCGGAAGTAAATCTGTGAGGAGGGGGCGTGTGACGTGCTTGGATAGCTCAGTTGGTAGAGCACTTGCCCGCGAAAGGCAAAGGTCCCGAGTTCGAGTCTCGGTCCGGCACACAGTTTTAATCTGCCAGGAAGTTTCATATCAGCGCACACTCCGCTGTAGAGTGAAAATCTCATTCCAGGTAGTGAACTTTGTTTCTTTACAAGCACACGGTTCCATGTGTTGCTATGTGCATAATCAGCGGAGTCAACTGAATTTATCGCATAGTGTAATTCACACTGCTCCCGTAATCACAGAGTGTGAATAATTTGAAGCTGGATTCAAAATCCTTGCCTATAAAAACGTAATATTGTGCTCGGCAAGCACTGATTTCTTCAACATTTTTGAACTTTTTCATGGTCAAAACAGAGACCCCAATAGTCAGTTTAGACTGCTCCCACGTAACTACCACACTCACAAAGAATATTACTAATCCTTGCTGTTCTCAGACCGATATTATCTTTAATAAGTTGCAAAATTTCCTTCATTTTCCTCAGTGGCTTGAAGGTCGTCTGATTTAGTGAGTGTGGAAGACAAAAACTAAAAAAGAAACTCCGCCCGAACAGACCATCAAAGCCCAATGGTACCGACCGGCCGCCGTGTCATCCTGACCCCACAGGCGTCGCTGTAAACGGACATGGAGGTGCATGCGCCCGTATTATTCGTTGCTGCAACGATGAATGGAAGCCGCTCTGTGTGTTGGTCCTCTGCGCTTGATCGAACGGCATCACGGCCTGACTTCCGCGGTAGACTTGATTTGATATCAGGGACTGAATCCCAATTCCTTCGGAACGTCGTCGTAAGACGATTAGTCTCGGAGCCGAGGTGACGTTTGTCCGAAATAATCCTGGCTCTGTGTATGAGAGTGTTTAGCAAATTTGAGAGGGATGGTCAAAGTTACGCCCGATGGGATAGATGGCCGCATACTTCGATTTTCGATACACAGAATGGCAGTCTCGAAGAACTACCTGGCCATAATCATTAGTTTATCTCTTACTGCCAGCTATCTATTCAGAAAATGATTGAGGGAAACAGTCATGCAAATTCATTACAGCGTTCTGAGCTGCCAGTGAAAACCAGTCCGTTCAAATTTTCACTTCCTCGGTCTTCCAGTTTCAGATTTTGTCCACTGTTCACGTTAGACGTTAGCTGCAAGATGCACTTGAATTTTGCTGCTTTTCCAGTTCTCTGTGAATGACAAATGTCAGACAGCATACAGTCCTGCTGCGTATTCTGTTTGACTGCTAACGTACAGACCAAGGCAAACAAGCTGACTAAAACGACATGGAAAATGGAAAAAAAAGTGTGAACATTTCCAAACAGAAGCTCACGCATCGAAGGAACAATGGAGCGAAGGCGTATGGAGATGAGAAATTGTATGGAAAGCCCTCGGGTGAATCTGTTGCATCATTCATAAGAAATGCAAAATGAGATTCCTCCGCGAGAAAGTTACAGGAGGAAAAATCTGAACCCCAGCAATCTCTGATGCTGAAACAAAAACAATAAGAATCTGTTAGCCTCCAGTTGTAAGGTGAATGCTGTCAATCTGACACATACAGAACTGGAACAGCGCCGTGTTCTAACTAGTCAAAACCATGTTAATACTCGTGTTGTTCGCACAACGTACTTAAGGACTTGAAAATTTCGAACACTTCTGAAACAAGTAACAAAAGGATTTCGAATGAATTTGAACCTAGTAACACTAACTGGAAATAAGTTACCCCAGTTTATTAACAGGACAACTGCTATTTAAAGAATAATTGGTTGAAGCTGTGTCTGGCCCGATAACTAATGAAATCTTTGCTGGATAGGGTACGTTGCCATGAAAAGACGAAAATACTTTTGGTTATGCTGTGTTCGCCAAACTTAATATAATCGCTTTATTGCCCATTTTTTCAGAATCCTGTAACGTTTTTTGTTCATTCTAAAATGACTGTTCAGTGAAAACATTTGAAATTGCTTCCACTGTGTGGGGGATGATTTCTCCCGTTTTCTTCTGATTTATTATTTTTGTTTTTTGTTTTGTAAGCTAGTGATTTTGAAGAAAGATAATTTTATTTTGTGCCGCTTTGGTAGAAGACATTATTCAAAATCGAGATCAGTGAAATTATGTGCTGTCTCATATAAATGTGGGTAAGCTATGTAAGAAAAGATGTGCAGTACACCCCTCAATACTGGAGCGAAATTCAAGAAAAGACTCTTACAAGGGAACCTCCCCATCGCACCCCCCTCAGATTTAGTTATAAGTTGGCACAGTGGATAGGCCTTGAAAAACTGAACACAGATCAATCGAGAAAACAGGAAGAAGTTGTGTGGAACTATGAAAAAAATATGCAAAATATACAAACTGAGTAGTCCATGCACACGATAGGCAACATCAAGGATAATGTGAACCCACGAGCGCCGTGGTCCCGTGGTTAGCGTGAGCACCTGCGGAACGAGAGGTCCTTGGTTCAAGTCTTCCCTCGACTGAAAATTTTACTTTCTTTATTTTCGCAAAGTTATGATCTGTCCGTTCGTTCATTGACGTCTCTGTTCACTGTAAGAAGTTTAGTGTCTGCGTTTTGCGACCGCACCGCAAAACCGTGCGATTAGTAGACGAAAGGACGTGCCTCTCAAATGGGAACCGAAAACATTTGATCGCAAGGTCATAGGTCAACCGATTCCTCCACAGGAAAACACGTCTGATATATTTTATAGGACACTGGTGACGGCATGTGCATCACATGACAGGAATATGTTGTCGACCCACCTAGCTTGCACACTTGGCGAATGGGTAAAAAGATTCTTCTACCTTGCCTGATTTAGGTTTTCTTGTGGATGTGATAATCACTCCCAAAAAGTGATGAAAACATGAGAATTTGTCAGATAATAATTGTCTGAAAATAAAATGTTAAACTTTTCTCTCGAGGGAAGACTTGAACCAAGGACCTTTCGCTTCGCAGCTGCTCACGCTAACCACGGGACCACGGCACTCCTGTGCTCATACTGTCGTTGAAGTTGCCTATCTTGCCATGGACTACTCAGTATGTATATTTTGCTTATTTTTTTCATAGTTCCACACAACTTGTTCCTGTTTTCTCGATTGATCTGTGTTCAGTTTTTCAAGGCCTATCCGCTGTGCCAACTTATAACCAAATCTGAGGGGGGTGCGATGGGGAGGTTCCCTTGTTAGTATATTACCGTATGGGCACCAATAACCAGAGATACACTTCATGGAGCCAGTCTAAAAGAATCAGGTTATCAGTCGCCGCAGATATTTCTGCCATCTTTTCATAATTACCGCCAAAAATAGTATTATCTAATAGCATAAATAAAGCCAACAACTTACCATAATAATTTCTTGGTACTTGAAAGATACGTTTACCTCTTTTATCATCATTCGGAACTTAAATTAACTTTAAGAAAAATGATTAAATGCACTATCATCGGATTAGCTGCTGCTTGCGCAAGCCATATCCACACGTAAGCAGTGAACACCTTTCCAAGAAGTCTAAAATAGGCCTGGGCTAGTGCTGACGTCACCCTACGTGGAACGAGAAGGAAATGCCATTGGAGCAGGTCACAATCGCAGCGGAAAGTCAATACGCCTCAGTTATTTATGATTGATTAAGTCGAGAAGGTTGTTATGAAATGACTACGATCGTTATTTTCTAGTATATTCAGGCTGCTGACCTATCAGTATAGCGATTCCTTTTTCGTTTTTTGAATTGCATTGGTTTTTTACATTACGAATTGTAGTTGAAGTGCTGCGACTTTAAATAATTTCGTCTTCAACATAGAATAAAAAGCGTTCATATCTGGTAGTCTCTATTTTTATCTATTTCATTTATCTGGCACGCTAGGAATTTCGTGTCGTAATTTCCTTTCGCAAAAGATTTTTTTGTTATTTTACAACTCGAATATGATTTTTACGTTAGTGTGAGCTTCTGCATAGTTCTAGTAACCTCACAATAATTTAATTACGAATAAATTAATCGTTATTATGGTTTCTTGAACGATTCATTTAGTGAGAATATGAAAGTATATTGTTGTTGTTGTTATGGTCTTCAGTCCTGAGACTGGTTTGATGCAGCTCTCCATGCTACTCTACCCTGTGCAAGCTGCTTCATCTCCCAGTACCTACTGCAACCTACATCCTTCTGAATCTGCTTAGTGTATTCATCTCTTGGTCTCCCCCTACGATTTTTACCCTCCACGCTGCCCTCCAATACTAAATTGGTGATCCCTTGATGCCTCAGAACATGTCCTACCAACCGATCCCTTCTTCTGGTCAAGTTGTGCCACAAACGTCTCTTCTCCCCAATCCTATTCAATACTTCCTCATTAGTTATGTGATCTACCCATCTAATCTTCAGCATTCTTCAGTAGCACCACATTTCGAAAGCTTCTATTCTCTTCTTGTCCAAACTATTTACCGTCCATGTTTCACTTCCATACATGGCTACACTCCATACAAATACTTTCAGAAATGACTTCCTGACCCTTAAATCTATACTCGATGTTAACAAATTTCTCTTCTCCAGAAACGCTTTCCTTGCCATTGCCATTTTATATCCTCTCTACTTCGACCATCATCAGTTATTTTGCTCCCCTAGTAGCAAAACTCCTTTACTACTTTAAGTGTCTCATTTCCTAATCTAATACCCTCAACATCACCAGACTTAATTCGACTACATTCCATTATCCTCGTTTTGCTTTTGTTGATGTTCATCTTATATCCTCCTTTCAAGGCACTGTCCATTCCGTTCAACTGCTCTTCCAAGTCATTTGCTGTCTCTAACAGAATTACAATGTCATCGGCGAACCTCAAAGTTTTTACTTCTTCTCCATGGATTTTAATACCTACTCCGAATTTTTCTTTTGTTTCGTTTACTGCTTGCTCAATATACAGATTGAATAACATCGGGGAGAGGCTAAAACCCTGTCTTACTCCCTTCTTAACCACTGCTTCCCTTTCATGTCCCTCGACTCTTATAACTGCCATCTGGTTTCTGTACAAATTGTAAATAGCCTTTCGCTCCCTGTATTTTCCCCTGCGACCTTTAGTATAAGAAAGTATATTGTATTGTATTGTATTGTATTGTATTGTATTGTATTGTATTGTAGTATAAGAAAGTATATTGTCCTTACGTAATTTGAAGTGCAGTGTTACTAAGATATTGACACATGCTTATCATCAATCACGCACATTCCTTCCGTTCATTTGCACACGACGAAAACAGCAGCAAAGCTGTGACATTACGATTGGTGTAAGGCGTACTACAATCGATAGTAGTATGACGTAGTTAATCCTACCCCTTACGCATCATCGGTTGTCTGGAACTTTCGGAACAGAGCGGCCTTTTCGGCAGGGGTCTTTCTGTTACTTTCTATAACGTCCAGGCGCTAGCGACCACGTGCCAGAATGCGAACAGGCGGTTGTTGCTCGGATTTAGTGCGAAATTTCGCATGTAGTTGCGTCGCAGCAAAATTATTGTAACAGTTTGTTAAAGCAATGACTTATGAATTTGGAAGTATTACGTCGATTGTTAGGATGACAATGAGCAATGATTCGGTTTACTAGCGGAAAGTGGGCGTAAAATCAGCGAACGAAACAATATCTTCGTTTTAGTTAGTAGCTTCCATTGGCAGAACTTATTATTATTTAAAACGTTATAAAAGGGATACATCGGATAGGTATAACGTGAAATGTTAATTCGGAAAAGCAACATAGTAACGAAAAACTTCACTGTGAAACTGGAATACATGAAACTTCTAATTATAGAATGGCTTGGTTTAAACATTGTTAGGAAGTCTGTTACTTGCAAAAAGTTAATAGACGAAGTAAAACGATCTGTATGGTTATCATTCCAAAGCAAAATTTCATACCTGAAATTTTGAGGAACTAAAATATTCATGTAGGGACGTGTTTTCGTGTTAGGCAATACAATCAAGTTTTTGTTACATCGATACGTGTTCTTTCCGTTAAGTTGTCCTTTGAACGAAAATTATAATAAAATGGCGTAATGGAGACGTTTCAGTTGTCAAGGTAGCATGGAGGCAAAAACATTTTAGTAACAAATAACCATCGGTTTATCTTTGTTTTATTTTCGTACGCTCTCGAATATTACGAAGGAACTTTTTATTCACCTTGGACAGTTTCTTATCCTTTATAAATAGGATAAATAGAAGTTACCAGTCACAACTCTATGGCATCTTGCCAGTGTGGCTGTAGAAAACCTAATCCATTTTATTCAGTCTGTGTATTTCTTCAAAACATTATCCCATTTTCCCTAATGGGTGCGGTAGGTTGTGTAAAATAACACATACGCATAGTTCTCGGTCACTCTGTATATCTGTTGTGCACTTCCGTGTTCTATGAGCAAGACCAGTGTCAGTAATGTTATTTTACCGGCTCGAAAATTTTGTAATGGATCAGGATTGCAGATCAAATTGTGAAGTACGATTTCTTGCAGCTGTGCCATGTGTTAGGAAAGTTTTACAGTCCATGAAACGCTTCTTAATATTGACTAAAATTAACTCTTCTTCTTTTCCTCCAGCTGTCTTTATTGATGTTAATTGAAAGTGCTACCTATTTCGAAACTCCATAGATTCATCTTCAGGGGGCCTTGAAAGCATTCATGAATCATTTGCGATCAGCAAACTTGTGCTTTTTCTTACAAATCCGGTGTGTACACTTCGATGCATATATCCAGCAGTTTTATGGTTGGATCAGGCTTCAAGTAAAGTTGGTACTTATAGAATGGAAATGTATACCCTGGGTATGACGAGTATGTGTGTGTCAATTCTCGAGTTTCGAGATCTATAGCGTTCAGAACCCACATCAGCGAATGCAGTTGAAGGGAAGAAAATTCTTTCATCAATATTAAGCAGATGACGTCCATTTATCTTTCTCCAATGAAGGAAGAAGATTAGCATATCCTTTTTGTCTTCTGATATGGGTGTAGCTACCTATTTCTTCTATTCCTTTTATAATTACATAAAACATCGGGAATGAGTGTTTCTGAAAATCATTGTGCACAAAATAAATGAAATAAATAAAATTTGTGACTAGGAACAGCATATGCTTTATGATAATATAAACGAATCCTGAACTGCTCTTTCCACTGAAAAAAATCTTTGACAAGTTCTCAGTTAATGTCTTCAGAGAAATTACTACTGTATTGCACTAACTGAAAGACCGACGATTAGGTAACATGTCCCCACGAGATACGTTACACACAGTTGTAGAGCAGGTAAACTAGGTGCTGCCCTGGAAATCCGATTAGTTACGTAGTATCAACATAACTCTGGGAAACTCCACACGCATAAAAAATCTCTAAAAGCAATCTGATACAGTTAATGAAAACTGTAACAGCTATTTTGTATTAAGTATCTAGATCGATTGCTCCCTGTTCTTTGTGTCCCGAACAGAAAATTTAATATAAGCGGGCAATTTCGTGGAGCCGGCGTTGCGTGCGCAAGCAGAGAGTTATCTAAACAGGGGGAGGGCAATAATTCATAGCCGTGGACACGCCTCTTTCGGCCTTCAGTCTGCTAGCGATATAATTGATGAATAAAGCATGCCACGGAAGGATAGGTGGGTTGTTCCTGCAGTGACCAGAACGTACCGAGAGAAATTTCAGCGCGCAGTTCACCCCCGTGTTTGATTTGCTCGAAGCACATAATAAACAAAAAAATAAATTGGTAGAGGAAGTGGTTTACGTAATCACGAGCAATTACAATTAGTATCAACTGACGCTCAATTAAATTAATCACGGTGTCTCGCTTTATGTGCTGTCAACCCGCGTCGGCACGCAAAAATATCTCTAATTGCTCCGTTTATTACTGGGACCTCTCTTCGCTCGAAGCTGGATATTTGACCGGCGGGGGGTTTCGCACAGATTCAACCCCAGTGTCTGCTGTAACGCTGTTTAAAAACTGCCGCAATTCCCTATTTTGTGTGAGCTGCCTTGCCTTCGCCTTCATCTGCTCGTGAAGGGTACGAATTTGGTGGTCGCTGTAGTCCAGATGTCTTCGTAAACAGTTTGTCGAAATTATGAAAATGGCATCTTCCTAGTCCATTGCTGTTACTGTCTCCTCCTGCGAGGTACGTAAGTGTCTAAGAGTTATTCTCTCTTCTTGCTGAAAAAGTTACGAGAGGCGCTCAGTGGGTAAGGCAACATTTTTTCTCCTGAAAGCACGATGGTTTTATTCAGGATTTCAATACACCATATTACACTACTGGCCATTAAAATTGCTACACCACGAAGATGACGTGCTACAGATGTGAAATTTAACCGACAGGAATAAAATGCTGTGATATGCAAATGATTAGCTTTTCAGAGCATTCACACAAGGTTGGCGCCGGTGACGACACCTACAACGTGCTGACATGAGGTAAGTTTCCAACCGATTTCTCATACACAAACAGCAATTGACCGGCGTTGCCTGGTGAAACGTTCTTGTGATGCCTCGTGTAAGGAGGAGAAATGCGTACCATCATTTTTCCGTCGGATTGTAGCCTATCGCGATTGCGGTTCACCGTATCGCGACATTGGTCGAAATCCAATGACTGTTAGCAGAATATGGAATCGGTGGTTTCAGGAGGGTAATACGGAACGCCGTGCTGGATCCCAACGGCCTCGTATCACTAGCAGTCGAGATGACAGGCATCTTATCCGCATGGCTGTAACGGACCGTGCAGCCACGTCTCGATCCCTGAGTCAACAGATGGGAACATTTGCGAGACAACAAATATCTGTAAGAACAGTTCGACGACGTATGCAGCAGCACGGATTATCTGCTCCGGGACCATGGCAGTGGCTACCCTCGACGCTGCATGACAGACAGGAGCGCCTGCGATGCTGTACTCAACGACGGACCTGGGTCCACGAATGGCAAAACGTCATTTTTTCGGATGAATCCAGGTTCTGTTCACACCATCATGATGGTCGCATCCATGTTTGGCGACATCGCGGTGAACGCACATGCTAGCGTATCACCCAGCGTGATGATACGGGATGTTGAGTATGAGATTAAGGTCTCGGTCACCTCTTGTTCGCATTGACGGTACTTTGAACAGTGGACGTTACATTTCAGATGCGTTACGACCCGTGGCTCTACCCTTCATTAGATCCTTGCGAAACCCTACATTTCAGCAGGATAATGCACGACTGCATATTGAAGACCCTGTACGGGCCTTTCTGGATGCAGAAAATGTTCGACTGCTGCCCTGGCCAGCACATTCTCAAAATCTCTCACCAATTGAAAACGTGTGGTCAATGGTGGACGAGCAACTGGCTCGTCACAATACGCCAGTCACTACTGTTGATGAACTGTGATATCGTGTTGAAACTGCATGGGCAGCTGTACCTGTACACGCCATCCAAGCTCTGTTTGACTCAATGCCCAGGCGTATCAAGGCCGTTATTACGGCCAGAGGTGGTTGTTCTGGGTACTGATTTATCAAGATCTATGCACCCAAACTGCGTGAAAATGTAATCACATGTCAGTTCTAGTATATTATATTTATGGAATGAATACCCGTTTTCATCTGTATTTCTTCTTGGTGTAGCAATTTTAATGGCCAGTAGTGTATGTACTATTTTTCAACGTGATATCCATTAAATTCGACTTCTTTACGCCACGTTACTGCAAGGGCCAGTACGCCCACGTGTGCCAGTCTACCGGTTCACTCCGAAACCAACGTCGTGGTGTATCAGTAACCACCCCGTCATCCACGCATTGCTTCCCATTAAGTGCATCTTTCATTGGGCTACACAGATGGAAGTCGGAAGGTAAGAGATCTGGACTGTCCGACTGATGAGGAAGGACAGTCCAACAAAGTTTTGTGAGCTCCTCTCTGGTTCTCAGAACTGAGCCGCAAAGTGTTGAATTGCGATCTGTCGATCACCATCAATGAGAGTGTCCGCACGTTCTAATATTGCAGGAATCACAGCCGTGTGCGCCGGCCGGGACGCGGGAGATCGGAAAGGTTTTCGCGACCTTGATGCGATGCTGACAGACGCCTCGCCCAACGACTAAATGGTTCAAATGGCTCTGAGCACTATGGCACTTAACATCTGTGGTCATCAGTCCCCTAGAACTTAGAACTACTTAAACCTAACTGATCTAAGGACAGCACACAACACCCAGCCATCACGAGGCAGAGAAAATCCCGTCGGGAATCGAACCCGGGAACCCGGGCGTGGGAAGCGAGAACGCTACCGCACGGCCACGAGATGCGGGCCCCAACGACTCGTCGTACCTTTATTCGCTGCCACGTCTCCGAAGACAGTCTGCGAGCGCCTGCGATGCTATGGTTTTCCACGAAAAGGAAAGAAACTCAGTGGCAGCTCTCTCTTCAGAACGGACGTACGTTACAGATCCCATTGTGAAAGCTGCATATAGCGCCGCCGTCTATCGAAACTTCTTGAAACTATAGGGGCTGGAGTGGAAATATTCCACGACGTTCCATAACAGATATCGCTTTTTTTATCCGGAACTGCCTGAGAAAAAATGTTTTGCATTACTTCAAATGGTTCAAATGGCTCTGAGCACTATGGGACTTCATATCTGAGGTCATCAGTCCCCTAGAACTTAGAATTAGTTAAAGCTAACTAACCTAGGAAGGATTCGAACCTGCGATCGTAGCAGTCGCTTACCAAATATCGTATTCATGATCTATGGAACAAGGATTAATGAATGTATGTGTGTGTGTATATGTATGTATGTATGTATGCATGGAAATATCGTACCTCAGATCATAACTCGAGACACAGGTCATGTGTGTCTAGCACGCAGTCAGTTTGGTTGCATGCTCTCAAAACGAGCGAGGTTGCGCAGTGATTAGCACACTGGCCTCGCTCGCATTCTGGAGGACGATGGTTCAGTCCCGCGTCCGGTCATCCGGTCATCCGTGATTTCCCTAAATCGTTTCAGGCAAATGCGGGATGGTTCCTCTGAAAGGGCACGGCCGACTTTCTTCCCCATCCTTCCCTAAAACGATGAGACAGATGACCTCGCCGTTTGGTCTCTTCCACCAGATCAACCCATTCCATGCTCTCAGCTGAGGTCCTTTTAACAACACACGGCCAGCACCGGCACCGTGGCAGAATTCGTGGGAAACACAACACGCCTCCATTGTGCCCTTTACCCTTCCCTCCACCCTACGCCTCATAACAACTCACCAGGGGCAATCTGGAAGGTAACTAACGCTCACGACCGTTACAGTGGGAGCTTTAAACCAAACCATATTTACATCCTCATACTCTTAAGCGACTTGAGCGAAATTTGAATAGACACAATCTTTCAGATGTAAAAACATTGCTACAAATTTTCGTTTATATCGCACAGCTGTTTCTGGGCGCTGTGATTTTTTTTTTTTCCCGTAAATGTACATGACACGAATAGAATGGTGGGTAGTCTTGAACGAGACCGAAGTGCGATCTTTACCTGCGTCTGGTATACCTAAGGCCACCATTCTGTCGCCACCAGTGCGGACGATTTTTCTCCCCACCTCTTCCATTCCCCTCCCCCTTCACCCCTTGCGCGCTCATTCACTGCTCTCAGCATCAATTCCGCCCTCTTTATCTCGGCCTTAACACGGATTTCCCTTTTCCACTGCCGCATCCCGGGTCTATTATGTCTTCCTGCACACTCCTCTTTCCCGCTTTTCGCCCCCCTCCCCCGCCCCCTTTTCCTTTCTTGTTGCGGATTTCTGCACGCGCTTACATCCCAGCACGCAGCTGAGCTCCCGGCGTCCCTTTTGTTGCGCAGAAAATTTATTTTCATTGTGCTTGTTTACCTGTTGTTCTGCGACTCATTTACTCTGGTCCACGTCGCTCAGGTGAGTCGACGTCATCCGTTCTATTACAGTCTGTATTCCGAACAGACGAGATGCAAAAGAATTTCTGGCGGTTTCTGTTTACAAGATCACCTGTTTCTACATCTACATCTACATCTACATTTATACTCCGCAAGCCACCCAACGGTGTGTGGCGGAGGGCACTTTACGTGCCACTGTCATTACCTCCCTTTCCTGTTCCAGTCGCGTATGGTTCGCGGGAAAAACGACTGTCTGAAAGCCTCCGTGCGCGCTCTAATCTCTGTAATTTTACATTCGTGATCTCCTCGGGAGGTATAAGTAGGGGGAAGCAATATATTCGATACCTCATCCAGAAACGCACCCTCTCGAAACCTGGCGAGCAAGCTACACCGCGATGCAGAGCGCCTCTCTTGAAGAGTCTGCCACTTGAGTTTGTTAAACATCTCCGTAACGCTATCACGGTTACCAAATAAGCCTGTGACGAAACGTGCCGCTCTTCTTTGGATCTTCTCTATCTCCTCCGTCAACCCGATCTGGTACGGATCCCACACTAATGAGCAATACTCAAGTATAGGTCGAACGAGTGTTTTGTAAGCCACCTCCTTTGTTGATGGACTACATTTTCTAAGGACTCTCCCAATGAATCTCAACCTGATACCCGCCTTACCAACAATTAATTTTATATGATCATTCCACTGCAAATCGTTCCGCACGCATACTCCCAGATATTTTACAGATGTAACTGCTACCAGTGTTTGTTCCGCTATCATATAATCATACAATAAAGGATCCTTCTTTCTATGTATTCGCAATACATTACATTTGTCTATGTTAAGGGTCAGTTGCCACTCCCTGCACCAAGTGCCTATCCGCTGCAGATCTTCCTGCATTTCGCTACAATTTTCTAATGCTGCAACTTCTCTGTATACTACAGCATCATCCGCGAATAGCCGCATGGAACTTCCGACACTATCTACTAGGTCATTTATATAGATTGTGAAAAGCAGTGGTCCCATAACACTCCCCTGTGGCACGCCAGAGGTTACTTTAACGTCTGTAGACGTCTTTCCATTGATAACAACATGCTGTGTTCTGTTTGCTAAAAACAGAACACAGCATGTTTGTCTGTTTCCTTTTTGAACCATTGGTATAAATAGTGTTAAGTGCCAGAGAGAAATGTAATATTTTTTATGTTACAAGTAAAAGTGGAATTTTAAATGTACCACAGACATCGGCACGTAATTTCGTGCTGCGGGTAGGTCAGTACACTATGTATGTAAAGTAATTTGTTAATAGTTGTGTGATGAAAAGAGTGCAGCAGGGTCAACAGTATCTACCAACAATGATGTCTCAAACAATTACAACCCAAATCGCGCGTCGCCCTGTCTTCAGATGTGGACGAGGTAAGTTAATAAAAATAAAAAAATCACGAAATTACCTATATCACGAAAATACGTTCCTATACCTTATACTAAGGTAGTGACATAATTACCTTACTCCAGATTTCCGAGATACAGATCTCGACATCGCAGATCATCGAACCAGTCCTGCAATAATACAGCGGATGCAGTCAATAAAAACTGTTTTGTTCCCTTCACTAGGAAGTGAATATAACCACGAAAAAACAGAAATAACTAGATACAATTTGTGTGAAGGTAATAGGAAGTTAAGGCTGTTAATTGTTTGAATGTGTAAATACCATCCCCAAATGAACGACCGGCCCCGAACCCATTTCGGTCTTCTAAGTTATTAAAATGTTTCTAAATTCTGTTTTTTAATACTTCTCCGGAGTGCTCAGAACGCGAACATAATACACTTACATTTCTGTAGGTTCTACAACCATTTCTAGTTCCTTTCTTAAACACAGCGAATATAATTGCTTTCATCTATTAAAGAAACTATTCAAGAATTCAGTAAAAATTATTTCAAGGACTTCCACTAAGATGTCCGATGCTGCTTCTAGTAGTTCACAGGTAACATTCCATGGACCAACAGGAGTGCCATTTTTCAGTCTGTTAACACTTTGCCTTACTTATACTGTTTCATGCTTCTCCCTTGCATTCTTCTGCTTCTTTTCGTAGATTTTCTTTCTGGAATACAACTCTATTCTGTCACAATATTCTGATTGATATTTGTCTACTCCTTGTCATTAATTTTACTTATTCCTGCTGTTCTAAGTTGTGAGGTCTTTAATAACTTCGCAAGCGTTACTCGTTCTTGCGTTCCCAGTGCGTTAAAGATACAAAGAGCTGAAGATAACTAAGGACGTTGTTTTGTGAAGAAAAGAATAAATCGCGCTTATTTTTCCGTGTCGATCACACATCTCATTCGGTTTCTTTTTTTTTACCTGACCCCATTTCACTCCTATTCCAGAAGCACTTGGACTGCCGTTTGATGTCTGCAGAGAATCTGCTATAAGTATTCTGTACTGATCTTTTCGTCCATAACGTTTGCAGTAAACTTTCACCTGCTTAAGTCGTTTCCACTCAACGTGAGTCCTTTCCCTTCTAAAGAAGGCGCTGAAGACCCATGAGTCACGAATTGATCACTCTGACAAAACGATGGCAGAAAATTTGCTTCATCTTTCACATTTCTGTTACAATGCCCCTAGATGTTGGCAGCGTCCTTGTTGTATATGATACGATGTACACTGTCTTCTTTGATGAGGCCCAAGATTTTTATCATATTCCTTCTACTCTTTCGTACTAGTTTCCTGAATTGTTTACGCCTTCTGAGATATACAGTAATGGAAGGCTCACTATGACGTATTATATAATGGTAAGACGGAGATTTAGGAACCAGGTTTTAAATTGTAAGACATTTCCAGGGGCAGATGTGGACTCTGACCACAATCTATTGGTTATGACCTGTAGATTAAAACTGAAGAAACTGCAAAAAGGTGGGAATTTAAGGAGATGGGACCTGGATAAACTGACAAAACCAGAGATTGTACAGAGTTTCAGGGAGAGCATAAGGGAACAATGACAGGAATGGGGGAAAGAAATACAGTAGAAGAAGAATAGGTAGCTTTGAGGGATGAAGCAGTGAAGGCAGCAGAGGATCAAGTAGGTAAAAAGACGAGGGCTAGAGGAAATCCTTGGGTAACAGAAGAAATATTGAATTTAATTGATGAAAGGAGAAAATATAAAAATGTCGTAAATGAAGCAGGCAAAAAGGAATACAAACGTCTCAAAAATGAGATCGACAGGAAGTGCAAAATGGCTAAGCAGGGATGGCTAGAGGACAAATGTTAGCATGTAGAGCCTTATCTCACTAGGAAAATTAAAGAGACCTTTGGAGATAAGAGAACCACTTGTATGAACATCAAGAGCTCAGATGGAAACCCAATCTAAGCAAAGAAGGGAAAGCAGAAAGGTGGAAGGAGTATATAAGGGTCTATACAACGGCGATGTACTTGAGGACAATATTATGGAAATGGAAGAGGATGTAGATGAAGATGAAATGGGAGATACGATACTGCGTGAAGAGTTTGGCAGAGCACTGAAAGATCTGAGTCGAAACAAGGCCCCAGGAGTAGACAACATTCCATTGGAACTACTGACGGCTTTGGGAGAGCCAGTGCTGACAAAACTCTACCATCTGGTGAGCACGGTGTATGAAACAGGTGAAATACCCTCAGACTTCAAGAAGAATATAATAATTCCAATCCCAAAGAAAGCAGGTGTTGACAGATGTGAAAATTACCGAACAATCAGTTTAATAAGCCTCAGCTGCAAAATACTAACACGAATTCTTTACAGACGAATGGAAAAACTAGTAGAAGCCGACCTCGAGGAAGATCAGTTTGGATTCCGTAGGAATACTGGAACACATGAGGCAATACTGACCTTACGACTTATCTTAGACTTAAGATTAAGAAAAGACAAACCTACGATTCTAGCATTTGTAGACTTAGAGAAAGCTTTTGACAATGTTGACTGGAATACTCTCTTTCAAATTCTAAAGGTGGCAGGGGTAAAATACAGGGAGCGAAAGGCTATTTATAATTTGTACAGAAACCAGATGGCAGTTATAAGAGTCGAGGGACATGAAAGGGAAGCAGTTGTTGGGAAGGGAGTAAGACAGGATTGTAGCCTCTCCCCGATGTTGTTCAATCTGTATATCGAGCAAGCAGTAAAGGAAAAAAAAGAAAAATTAGGTATTAAAATCCATGGAGAAGAAGTAAAAACTTTGAGGTTTGCCGATGACATTGTAATTCTGTTAGAGACAGCAAATGACTTGGAAGAGCAGTTGAACGGAATGAACAGTGTCTTGAAAGGAGGATATAAGATGAACATCAACAAAAGCAAAACGAGGATAATGGAATGTAGTCGAATTAAGTCAGGTGATGCTGAGGGAATTAGATTAGGAAATGAGACACTTAAAGTAGTAAAGGAGTTTTGCTATTTGGGGAGCAAAATAACTGATGATGGTCGAAGTAGAGAGGATATAAAATGTAGACTGGCAATGGCAAGGAAAGCGTTTCTGAAGAACAGAAGTTTCTTATATCGAGTATAGATTTAAGTGTCAGGAAGTCGTTTCAGAAAGTACTTGCATTGAGTGTAGCCATGTATGGAAGTGAAACATGGACAAGAAGAAAATAGAAGCTTTCGAAATGTGGTGCTACAGAAGAATGCTGAAGATTAGATGGGTAGATCACATAACTAATGAGGAAGTATTGAATAGGATTGGGGAGAAGAGAAGTTTGTGGCACAACTTGACTAGGAGAAGGGATCGGTTGGTAGGACATGTTCTGAGGCACCAAGGGATCACCAATTTAGTATTGGAGGGCAGCGTAGAGGATAAAAATCGTAGAGGGAGACCAAGAGATGAATACACTAAGCAGATTCAGAAGGATGTAGGTTGCAGTAGGTACTGGGAGATGAAGAAGCTTGCACAGGATGGAGTAGCATGGAGAGCTGCATCAAACCAGTCTCAGGACTGAAGACCACAACAACAACAACAACTATGACGTGATGTCCCAGTCTTAGGTCGAGGAAAAGGAATTTAGATATGTAAAAATTTCGATAGGAGTAGTAGGGTCTTTGCAGTTTGCTGCATCTATTGTTCATGGATAGATCCTCATACATGTTACGGGTTATCTGTTTTCCAGGCATATTTAGGTTAAATATTGTGTTACCCATTGGCATCGTCTCGCGTGCATCTCCAATGTTTGTGATGTGTTTTGTCTTAGTTTTTCCGTTGCGATGTTATGTTTTATGATTAAGTTAACGAAGACTGCAGATTTGCCCCTTTCTGTTCACGGAGATCTCGTTAGCATTTCGAGACTTTCTGCGCAACCGAGAAAAAGCGAGATGAAGAAGTGGCCTACAGCCTTCTCTTCCATCGAGCTCCCAAAAATGGTAATCTCGTCATCGTTTGGCTTGCCTCGGTCAGTTCAGGTTTGGTTCAATTTATGGCTCACTCTCGCTTCTTCCTACCTACCTATTTTACCCCCAAGATTGTTGATGTTTTCTATTCTATCCTACAAGCTAAATATAGCTCTCCCCCTTCGGAAAAAGCGATCACATGCATTTGTTTCGAGAGATGTGTTTACAGAGATCTGTGTTTTACTTTAACATCGATTGGTTTCTGTGGCATTTATGTCGTCATTTTCGTGCTGGTCAGGCCTATATACTAAATAACCGCCGGCCGCAGCGGCCGATCGGTTCTAAGCGCTTCAGTCTGAAACCGCGCGACCGCTACAGTCGCAGGTTCGAATCCTGCCTCGGGCATGGATGTGTGGTTTAGGTTTACGTTAGTTAGGTTTAAGTTGTTCTAAGTTCTAGGGGATTGATGACCTCAGATGTTAAGTCGCATAGTGCTCAGAGCCGTTCGAACCATTCGAGGTGGCGCAGTGGTTAGCACACTGGACTCGCCTTCGGGAGGACGACGGTTCAATCCCGCGTCTGGCCATCCTGATTTAGGTTTTCCGTGATTTCCCTGAATCGCTTCAGGCAAATGCCGTGATGCTTTCTTTGAAAGAGCACTGCCGACTTCCTTCCCCGTCCTTTCCTAATCCAATGAGACCGATGACCTCGCAATTTGGTCTCTTCAAATGTTCAAATGTGTGTGAAATCTTATGGGACTTAACTGCTAAGGTCATCAGTCCCTACGATTACACACTACCTACCCTAAATTATCCGAAGGTCAAACACACACACCCATGCCCGAGGGAGGACTCGAAACTCCGCCGGGACCAGCCGAGTTTGGTCTCTTACCCCAAGCAACCCAAACCGATATCACCAAAACTCATTCCATTCACGTGTATAGTTACACTTAGATTTTTTTAAATAAATATAAAAGTGTAATAATAAATTTTCGAACATGTGAATCATGCTGTTTTTCATTACCCACTATTGTATATTCAGTTTTCTGTTTGTTTTCAAACTCCACGTAACACATTAGTTAAGGGGCTCCGGAACGCCCTATACTTGCAATGTTAAAATAACGCTTATAAATTACATCTTTCCTCACAAAGTATTTGAGGTAGGAAGTTGAACTTTTTACAGATTATTTATTGGAATATGGGCTGCAACTCAACACAGGGATTTTACAAAATTTTAGTTCAGTTATTAAAGATGATTTTTTTCAATTGTAATGAAAATTCACAACATTTTTTTGCAAATTTTTTATTTATATATTCAAAAATATACAGTTTTTTGGAAAAAGGCTGTGTTAAATTATGCAGAAGGTACTGTGTAACATTTACTGAAAGTTTAAAACAAATATGTTTGGAAGATTCTTAGAAAACATGTAATTATTATGAGAAAATAAAAGTTTTGGGAATCGAGCGACAAAGATTGGATTAACTTTTTAGTGCATTCCAGTCCATAGGATGGATTATCTTCATCCTCTGCAAACTCCTCCTCCAGCTTCCTCTTGTTCCTCCTCCTGTTTACTCTTGCTTGCATTTCTAGACTCTTTACAGCCCTGTCTGCAGCCCGAAGGCGTTCCTTGTCTAAAGCAAGCATCGCTCGTACCATGTTAGAATGTTATTATTTACAGTAATAACACATACCTTTGGCTTTCCAACATTTCTCCTTTTCTTAAAAGCCTTCAGAGGATTTCTAATAACTTTTACTCATTATTATACTTCAACAAAACAGAGACTCAAGAAACAGAATTAATTACGAATATTTTCGAGATAACGACAGAGTAAATAAACATGAAACAATCGACAATCACACCAGAGATATATATTGAACCATCACAGGTTAGCCACAACACATACTTTATCTCACATCACTAAAATGTACCTGATGAACACGGACGTTAATAATAACACCATTTGACAGCAGTTTAACAGCGCCACAGTGGGTCACGCCCATGTAGAACATATTAAAAAAAAATTAAAAATAGTTGTAGTCTTCGGAATTGAATAAATTATATATCTATTAAAAGGTAATAGTCTGCAGATTCAGAAAACGCAAAAAAGTAAAAATTGAACTTTTCATGATTTTGAGCCTTTCCGGAGCCCCTTAAACAGCTTCCTTAACACAAAGCTACAGTCATCACTATTTTCGGTAAATATCGCCTGGTCATCAGCCAATAACATCTGCCGCTGACATTCCCATAGCACCATCCTAGACACCAATTAGACTTATTCCTGAGCCGTTTAATTATTTTCTAAGCTTTATTGTTTGCTGTAATCCCAAAACAGTTATCTGCTATACATGTAACTTTCCTATTGTCCCAAGGTTGTTAACGTTTCTCAGTAATTTACACATACAAGTAAGAAGCGGGATCCATTGCTCCTTGCTGGTAGACAAGTGCTTTTTGCCAAGTTAGCAACTGAAGTTTTACATAGTGCATACAGTGAAGTGTACGAGGGAAGAGAGGAGTCGGATCGAACGTCGGGACCACGACTGGAGCTCATAGTCAGCAGGTGCGGAAATAGGAACTGTGACTGATGTGGAGAATGGGCGAGAGAGAAGAGCGTGTAATCTCCGCCCCACTGTAACGTGATTGATAGTGCAACATTCCAGAGGTATTTCTAGTCTGAACAGACGATGGATGGTGCTTCGAAGATGGGTGACAGTTTCAAAGGCCATGTTTTCGTGAGTGAAACATAAATCCTGTGGTATACATTTAGCTACAGACGGAACCATCGTCTTCTTAGAAATCACTGCGTAAACACAAAATAGGTTCCTATATGCGAATTAGTTTCTGACCAGTAAACCCATCATGTCAATTCTTGGAATAATCCAATTCTCTTAACAAAGCAGGTTCAAACGACTGATCAGTTTACAAATGAGTTAACGTGTTAAATGCTTACGTTAAGCTTCTAAGCGAGAAAAAGTTTTGCAAAGTTAAGAAACTCTGTTTGAAGTTTTTGGAAATCGCCAAGCCCGCTCATTATCATACACTGGATGAATATAGTCTGAGTAATTTTCGCTCCGTTTTAAGCGGAAGCTAATTTTTCATGCACCTCAATGTCTGTGGTGTCATACTTCCTAAACTATGTGTCACGCAATGATATTATTTTGCAGAAACATCCAGTGGTGCACGCGGATACTGCCTACAAACTGTTGCGAATAGAGCCGGTTGTAAAACAGTAATAAATTAAAATGTGATGTCTGATAGTGTAGGTTTACAGCCCCTTATTTTCCTTGCACCTTTATGCGGAGGGGTGTCAACGAAAAAGTGTATCGTAAAAAGTTTGACATTACGTTTCAAATTTGTCGGAAGTCACTAAGTTTTCTTATTCTCAAATACTGCATCAATATTGTCTGTCACGCTGCCTTAAAAAAAAAAGAGTTTGTATACTTGTCTCATTGTGTTAAACTTTTAACATAAGATTATACCACTTAATGTGTAGATTATGGCAGCATTTTAGATTTTTAAATTCGGCCATTAACTAAGAAAAATTTTGAAACTCATATTTTCGTTACCCCTGAAAACCGTTAGATAGGCAATCTGCGACCGATATCAGTTTCTGGTTTCCGGGATAGTTGCTTAGAAATACAGATGTCCTCGTTTAAATGATTCTTTAGCTTCCTGTTTGGCGTACAGACCTTTGGTGGGGTACTCATTTCGAACGATCATTAAATTAATTTTATAACATCTGTAGTGATCATGATTCTCTCCGTTATATCAGAAGGAGACTTTTACTTGCAGGTCCGTAGCTGACAAATTATTTTTTTCTGAAAATAGCACTTCTACAGTTGGTCTTTTTTTTTTTTTTTTTATATTCGTTTCAACTGCTACACTCCGTTAACAAAGTAATTGACAAAACCGCTGCAGCTTTCAGTATAGATAAAAACGCTGTTATGACGATTGGGAAGGAAATGTTCGACAATGAAAAGGAAGCTGAAGAACCATCGAAACTTAACATCCCTGGGAAAAAAGTGTCGTACTGATAAGCTTACTACCAATATCGCTTCGTGTCCAGAGGATGCGATTCGTCATCATGTTTATGATTATTATCGCCCAAAGGAGCATCCGACGCTCAGAAATTATCTGGCCACAATTTTCCAAGACAGTCACACATCCTTTTCCACAATTTTATACAAGATAGGCTTTCGCAGTTGACGTTCCCGTGGCCTTAAGGTGTTGATAGAAAGGGAGGCTATACCTGCATGGCACATTTACAAAGTGTTTCGAAGGCTCATTAATACCAAATCTTGAAAAATCATACCATTTTTCTATGTAATGCTCCTCACCATTTAGTTGTCGTTGAGAAGGTAGGTACCATGGCAACCGGAAGGAGGTAATAACTGGTTGGCTTCAGCCTTATAATGACGATGTAAGTGATGACGTGACAAGATGGACCTTATGTAAGAAATATCTCTCCATATGCCACAGTTCCCCCTATACGAAATCGACAGGCCGGTCAAAAAAAGAAAAGAAAACCATGGGCATACAGTCGTTAAGCTACTAATTTACCACTGCCATTTCAGTCCATTGCGTTAATATCGTCCCGATTTAAGATTAAGTTGCCAGGAATAGTAATAAATGTACCTCTTGTGCAGTAGAAGTATTCACAAGAGAAACTGCCAAGAACATTTCCTCTGATGATTGGAAGAAAGCCTTCAAACATACGCAGAGTATGGCAGAACGAAGCTTTTTTAGGAAATTCAGTAATGGAGATGATAACTTTCTTAAATGGCGACAGTGACAGTTACAACGGTAACGACAAAATGGTTCAAATGGCTCTGTCTGAGGTTATCAGTCCCCGAGAACTTAGAACTACTTAAACCTAACTAACCTAAGGACATCACACACATCCGTGCCCGAGTCAGGATTCGAACCTGCGACCGTAGCGGTCGCGTGGTTCCCGACTGTAGCGCCTAGAACCGCTCGGCCACTCCGGTAACGACACTTCAATAATCCGTCATAGTGGAGTTTTCCATTATCTCATGGAAATGGAGTACAGGCTAAATGTTTGGCGTACGTACTTTACATCTGTAAGTGCCTGCATAACAAAATTATATCGTCGTAAGTTTTGAAATTTCAGTAAGAAGACCTTAATAGCAACTAATTCCAAATGAAGTTCATCTCATAAATTCATAAATAAACACGAGTATTACTGTTTACAGTTTAACTGCTGTAATACAGACCCTTTATTTGTATCGTTTTTGTTATTTCTGAACAGTAGAGGTTGGCCTATTTAAAATACGCTTTCCCATCGTGATAAACACATTTAATCTTTTGTTGTGCTACAACTAAGCAGGCGGATCAGAAAATGTAATAACGGTTTCATTACGAACCTACAGCGATGTGTTCCTCGTGTAGAAACCCTATGAGCGCCTTTTTAGTAGTTGAGGGCGAATGGACCATTGTGCGTCATATTTCACTCAAATTATCTTTCACTAGAGATCTCAGACAGACTAAAACATAATGCATTCTTAATGTTTCATTCCCATAATGTTTTCACCTAGCTTCAATAGAAAAAAAGTTTCCCGTATGCCGAAAATTCGGTAACTTCGTGAGAAAATGCATTTTCGTAAACTGTCCGTATATCATCTTAATAATCAAGAGCGAGTTGAACGAAATGTAATATTACGCGTGTGTTCCGTTTAGGACATGGCAACTTTGTTTCGCGCCTCCACGTGCTTCTGCCGAAATGTCAACCCTAAAGTAATTTGGGACAGGATATGGCTTCAACATGCGGGATAAATGGCAGGGAGTGGCAATTTTCCAGTCGTCTCTTAGCTTGCACCCATTTTAATACCATCTTATTTTTCCTACTAGAAGGGCAGAGTGGATCAATTCTCCGACCATCCATCCAGACTTCCGTTCCGAATACTTCTAAATAATATCACGGGCTATTTCCTTCGAACAAGCTAGGCCGATTTTCAGATATCCTTGCGCACTTGATTTTTCAACTTTCCTTGTGTCTAATTGTTGTTTGTGGCTGTTGTTCCCGGCCGGTGTGGCCGAGCGGTTCTAGGCGCTTCAGTCTGGAACAGTGCGACCGCTACGGTCGCAGGTTCGAATCCTGCCTCGGGCATGGATGTGTGTGATGTCCTTTGGTTAGTTAGGTTTAATACGTTCTAAGTTCTAGGGGACTGATGACCTCACCTGTTAAGTCCCATAGTGCTCAGAGCCATTTGCACTATTTGGCTGTTGTTATTTAATTTTTTTCCTGTTTGCTTGGCACGTGTACTATTTACGATTAAGGCTATTTTGTTCTTCTCTGGAGTTCCGCAATGATCCTTTATATTCAAAATTACCTTACAGCTGGGGCTCTGAAAGAAAGATAGCTCACTGTAATAACCACGTAATCGATAACGAACGAAAAGCAACATCTAAATGGAGATAACAAAAAAAGCGTCCACTACGCAAGTATCTGGAGCAGATTATATTCTGTTTTATTGTCACTGTTTTGATTCGAGCAAAACAAACTCACCTGTTATCTCTTAATGTGGTGCACTCTGCTGAAAAACAGGGAAATTACAGCGGTTCTTAAAGGCGAAAATTTAATTTATAACGTCCTCCGTGCTAGTTCTTTCAGCGAAGTTTTACGCTAGCGGCTAATTGTTAAAAGGCTCTTAACCCGGATTATAGCAAGACCCGTGATTGCCTCTTCGCATATTTGGCGACGCTCGAGAGGCTAAAAAATTAAAGGAGAGACGGAAAAGAGAGGCAGAAGAGAGAGCGTTGACGGCGAAAAGCTGGCCGAATCTGCTAAACGAGGTGCGCGGGTTGCAGAGCTGCAGGGAAGGGGAACCCCCCCCCACCAGTCCGAGCCGTTTCGCCGCTGCGTCCGAATCGCTGGCGGAGGCGGCGCCGCATAAAGGCGTTAATTAGCGACATCATTAAATTATCGCTGTCAAATTAGGCAGTCGACGGCGGAGGGGTCGGCCGGGTAAGGAAAAGACGTCGTCGGGGGCGACGGCTTTGACCGGCCGCGCTGCAGAGGCCACGTCGCGCAGCGCGGCTGCTATAATTAGCGTCACGTCCGGCTGAGGGGTGACGCGCGGCCGGCGACCAATCACGGCGCGCCCCACCGCAGGCCCGCGGCCAATTAGGGGCGGCCGGGCGCTCACCTGGCCGCGCTCGCCGGCTCGCCACCGGATTAGCTCCATTCGATATGCCGCGCCGGCGCGCTAATTGTGGCTACTGTTGGGCGCGCTAAGTGCATTATTTAAAGCGGCGATAGGCCCGCCGGGTCCGCGGCGACAGGTGGCGGTTGGGACATTAGACGTTATCACCCGCTCAGATTGGACAATATTTGCGGACATGTGTGCGCCGTGCGGTACCGTGCGCGCTCAGACAGTCGTCCGACAGAGTTGCGCTCACGTAACGGTCGCCAGCTTCTGTAAGTCGGAAATGTACACTAAGGTACAGGGTGTTTCAAAAATGACCGGTATATTTGAAACGGCAATAAAAACTAAACGAGCAGCGATGGAAATAAACTTTCGAAATTACAATAGTTACAATTTTCAACAACAGATGGCACTGCGATCTGGGAAACTCTATAGTACGATATTTTCCACATATCCACCATGCGTAGCAATAATATGGCGTAGTCTCTGAATGAAATTACCCGAAACCTTTGACAACGTGTCTGCCGGAATGGCTTCACATGCAGATGAGATGTACTGCTTCAGCTGTTCAATTGTTTCTGGATTCTGGCGGTACACCTGGTCTTTCAAGTGTCCCCACAGAAAGAAGTCACAGGGGTTCATGTCTGGCGAATAGGGAGGCCAATCCACGCCGCCTCCTGTATGTTTCGCATGGCCCAAAGCAATCACACGATCATCGAAATATTCATTCAGGAAATTAAAGACGTCGGCCGTGCGATGTGGCCGGGCACCATCTTGCATAAACCACGAGGTGTTCGCAGTGTCGTCTAAGGCAGTTTGTACCGCCACAAATTCACGAAGAATGTCCAGATAGCGTGATGCAGTAATCGTTTCGGATCTGAAAAATGGGCCAATGATTCCTTTGGAAGAAATGGCGGCCCACACCAGTACTTTTTGAGGATGCAGGGACGATGGGACTGCAACATGGGGCTTTTCGGTTCCCCATATGCGCCAGTTCTGTTTATTGACGAAGCCGTCCAGGTAAAAATAAGCTTCGTCAGTAAACCAAATGCTGCCCACATGCATATCGCCGTCATCAATCCTGTGCACTATATCGTTAGCGAATGTCTCTCGTGCAGCAATGGTAGCGGCGCTGAGGGGTTGCCGCGTTTGAATTTTGTATGGATAGAGGTGTAAACTCTGGCGCATGAGACGATACGTGGACGTTGGCGTCATTTGGATCGCAGCGGCAACACGGCGAACGGAAACCCGAGGCCGCTGTGGGATCACCTGGTGCACTAGCTGCGCGTTGCCCTCTGTGGTTGCCGTACGCGGTCGCCCTACCTTTCCTGCACGTTCATCCGTCACGTTCCCAGTCCGTTGAAATTTTTCAAACAGATCCTTTATTGTATCGCTTTTCGGTCCTTTGGTTACATTAAACCTCCGTTGAAAACTTCGTCTTGTTGCAACAACACTGTGTTCTAGGCGGTGGAATTCCAACACCAGAAAAATCCTCTGTTCTAAGGAATAAACCATGTTGTCTACAGCACACTTGCACGTTGTGAACAGCACACGCTTACAGCAGAAAGACGACGTACAGAATGGCGCACCCACAGACTGCGTTGTCTTCTATATCTTTCACATCACTTGCAGCGCCATCTGTTGTTGAAAATTGTAACTACTGTAATTTCGAAAGTTTGTCCGCCTGAAAATGTACTGTTGTCCCAAGCATATTGCAACAAACGGTGTATTTCTATCGCTTCTCGTTTAGTTTTTATTGCCGTTTCAAATATACCGGTCATTTTTGAAACACTCTGTATCTGTAACTTAGAATATCGCGGCAAAAGGATCTAATGGAGATTAATGTTTAACGTCCCGTCAACAACAAGGGCACTAGAGAGGGAGCACAAGATTGGAACAGGGAAGGATGGGGAAGGAAATGGCAGTGCCCTTTTCAAAGGAACAATCCTGGAATTTGCCCGAAGCGATATTAGGGAAATGACGGCAAACCTGAATCTGGATGGCCGGAACGCGGGTTCAGTGTTCTAACCACTGCGCCACATCGCTCGGTTCAAAACGATTCGTTTATCTTTTATAAAGTAGTAGCACAAAAAAAGCTGCCCAAATATTTTCTCAGACTGTAACACAGCCGGGGCTTAAAATAAGTTGAAAGGCTCCTGTAGCCACCTGTCATCAGTCCGGTAGCCCTTTTACTAGCATTTCTCTTTCTTTTCCTTGTTTCTCTTTCCTCATAAGTCTCATAGTGGTGTGATTGAATGAATGTCGTTGTGTGTCACGTTGCTAGACGGTGGCGTGTTCTGCTGCAGAAAGTCTGCGATAGTCATACAAATTCGGCAGCAGTTGTACAGAATAGCCAACTCTCGTAGTGGCCAAGTAGGCAAAGAGGTTTGCGCTACTTGTGAGAAATCAACCTGCGTTAAGTTGGTGGAGGAAATGGCGTCTTTGGGTTTTCCGGGCCACGCGGCGCCGCTCCACAGCGACCGCAACTAAAAAGCTGCTCGCTGCCTGGAAGCTGGGTCGCTGCGCAGGTGTCTCGCAGGCGTGCCGGGGAAGCGAGCGCCCAGCCGGCTGCCCGACACCTCCGCCGCCGCGGCCGCAGCTGCTGCTGCGCTTTGATTTACGGCCGCCGTCTCGCGAGAGGAGACGCCTGCCTCTCGCTTCGCCTCATTAGTCAAACCGATCCGCCCCCGCGTCCTGACGCCTGTCAGTGCAACCAACTATTCGTAAGGAAAAAAAGAAACGGTGACGCGAGGCTTCATAAAGGAGGCCGACCGCCGCCTCGGCTCACTTGTACCGGAAATAGCGGCCAGACGTGAAGGATGGTAGCTCTAGCGCTCCTCGTGCGCGGCGTCTTTGTTGTTCCTCTAAGTGGCTCGTAATGGTTCCGCGTGGCGGGAACTAGCAGTCAGCTCTGCGGCATGCCCAGCTTGAAACCTGTCTCAGGAAAATAATGTGTAATATAATACACTAGTAAAAGATGTTGCGATGCTCTCCACGATAATGAGGGTTACATACCACAAACCTCGTGTAGAGAATGAGACGTTACCATGGAAACGCGTACTTCGGATAGTGAGAGATGAGAGTCGCAGCTAGAGGCGCATCGCCTAGAGGCGCATTGGTTTGGACAACTAATGCAGTGCGGTGCGGTCCGAGTCCCATCGACAGCTGAGCGAAACTCCAGACGAGGTAGCGTGTCGAGCCGTCTGACCAACAGACAACATTTCAAACTCTGCTGTTGGCGGAATATGGGGGAGCTTGTACACTACTGGCCATTAAAATTGCTACACCACGAAGATGACGTGCCACAGACGCGAAATTTAACCGACCGGGAGGAAGATGCTGTGGTATGCAAATCATTAGTGTTTCAGAGCATTCACACAAGGTTGGCGCCGGTGGCGACACCTACAACGTGCTGACATGAGGCAGGTTTCCAACAGATTTCTCATACACAAACAGCAGATGACCGGCGTTGCCTGGTGAAACGTCGTTGTGATGCCTCGTGTAAGGACAAGAAATGCGTACCATCACGTTTCCGACTTTTATATAGGTCGGATTGTAGCCTATCGCGATTGCGGTTTATCGTATCGCGACATTGCTGCTCGCGTTGGTCTAGATCCAATGACTGTTAGCAGAATATGGAATCGGTGGGTTCAGCAGGGTAATGCGGAACGCCGTGCTCGATCCCAACGGCCTCGTATCACTAGCAGTCGAGATGACAGGCATCTTAGCCGCATGCCATTAACGGATCGTGCAGCCACGTCTCGATCCCTGAGTCAATAGATGGGGACGTGCAAGACAAAAACCAACTGCACGAACAGTTCGACGACGTTTGCAGAAGCATAGACTATCAGCTCGGAGACCATGGCTGCGGTTACCCTTGACGCTGCATCACAGACAGGAGCGCTTGCGATGGTGTACTCAACGACGAACCTGGGTGCACGAATGGCAAAACGTCATTTTTTCGGATGAATCCAGGTTCTGTTTATAGCATCATGATGGCCGCATCCGTGTTTGGCGACATCGCGGTGAACGCACATTGGAAGCGTGTATTCGTCATCGCCGTTTGGCGTATCGCCCGGGGTGATGGTATGGGGTGCCATTGGTTACACGTCTCGGTCACCTCTTATTCGCATTGACGGCACTTTGAACAGCGGACGTTACATTTCAGATGTGTTACGACCCGCGGCTCTACCCTGCATTCGATCCCTGAGAAACCCCACATTTCAGCAGGATAATGCACGACCGCATGTTGCAGGTGTTGTAGGGGCCTTTCTGGATACAGAAAATGTTCGATTGCTGCCCTGGCCAGCACATTCTCCAGATCTCTCACCAACTGAAAACATCTGGTCAATGGTGGCCGAGCAACTGGCTCGTCACAATACGCCTATCACTACTCTTGATGAACTGTGGTATCGTGTTGAAGCTGTATGGGGAGCTGTACCTGTACACGCCTTCCAAGCTCTGTTTGACTCAATGCCCAGGCGTATCAAGGCCGTTGTTACGGGCAGAGGTGGTTGTTCTGGGCACTGATGTCTCAGGATCTATGCACCCAAATTGTGTGAAAATGTAACCACGTGTCAGTTCTAGTATAACATATTTGTCCAATGAATACCCCTTTTATCATCAGCTTTTCTTCTTGGTGTAGCAATTTTAATGGCCAGTAGTGTAGTAAGCGTAAAGTTACTGCGAGTGGTTTTTTCGTAGCGAGTGGCCGTTATCGGCCCGCCCGCGGTGTGCGGATGCCGCCATGGCTCAAACTCAGACGCCGCATATTACTTCCGCGCACCCTTACTAAAAATCCAGATTAATAAAGATACAGAATAGGAAATCTATTAGGTAAAAAAGAAGCGAATATACACAACTCTACTTTTGCTGAACACCTCTTGATAGCCGGCCATACTCGTAAACAGTTAGAAGACACGGTTATCCTACACAGACAAGTCAAAGGGCGTAGACTAGATCTGTGGGACGAGTTAAAAATTTTTAAACATCTGGAGCTCAAAGACGGTAATATACTGAACGACCAGTTGAACCTTGCTTGTAGACAATTTTTCGAAGTCTTTAAACCTGTACTGTTTATGGTATAACATTAATGCTGGTAACCTCAGTGGTCTATTTTCTCAGGAAGCTATGATGCACTTTAAAATCTTTAAGCTCACTACCCTTTATGTAATGTGGTTTTCTCACGATGTTTGGCTGCCACTACATCGGCCCCCATGTGATTTTCTCTGGCTCTAAAACGTCGGCTCCCTGAGAATGTGTATTAACTGGATTGTGGGCCAGGGTTCGTAATTTTGTCTTAAGAGCCATTACTGATAATTTTAAAGTTCTCACATATATACGGTGTGTGTGCTTCACTAATATTGTAATGTAACTTTTATATTCTGGCTGCATATGCCACTGTATGTAACTCTCGGCGTAAGCGCCACCTGCCTTTTTGATGTATAACTACGTTAATGATACCAAGGCTCCCATACTGTTATAACGGGAGTGTTAAACGCTTTCCTTCTTTTTATTGTCACTTTATCTAAGGACGCTATTAATACTGATAATTTACACGTTGCTTTTGTACGCCAATCGGCACATGGTTCGCGACATGAGCGTCACCTGCCCTGGCCGCAGTGTAACTACGCTGGCCGATTACACTCAGTCGCTTGTGAGCTCTGCAACATCCATGTACTAATTTACATTTACATGACAAACCCCATTTTCAGGGCTATATTTTAATTTGGACAAATGGATCTATGCAGATATTTGTAAAAACGACGATGATACATCAGTCCATACTAATGTAAAATTGTAAGTACCAGGCGTCCTTCTCATATTTTTGTAATACAAGAGCTCTCTAATATGTGTTAATCTCTATTCTTGACTTAAGTTTCATACCTTTTAATGTAAGCTACGATGTTCATTGTACTCAGGCCACCTTCTGAAGAAGACAAATTTAAATTTGTTGAAACCTAGGTAAAGATTTCTTTATCCATTGCAACTGGTCGGCTGTTTATAATTTTATCACGTGGAACCGTTGCTGTTGTGCAGCTATGTTTAAAATACAGAATAGGAAATGATACTACGCCTCCTTCCTCAATCCAAATTCCCATCACGCCTTAGCCCACTTGGTTGCATCATAGATGTTTGAGACTTGAAAAGGTTCCTGAACCGTATAGTTTCAATCACAAAAAAAGAAAGAAAAAACATAGCCTAAGTGTAACACAGACGAGCACCAATTCATTCTAGCGACAGTGCTGGACACATACGGGGAAATCCTGTGACAGAAACCACTTTGTTGCACAACGCCTGGGAACAACCAACTCGGAAGCGGTGAGGCTGGTCTGCTGCCGTGCTTCTGTCGTGACTATCTATGGCAAATGCTTGAAGGGCAATGAAACGACAAGTACGCGATAAGGTGTCGTATGTCCATGCCTCATCACAGAAATTGGAGGTCGAAGGCTTGACCGCTGTGTAAACCACGATAGATTGCGATCTGTCGCAGATCGAGCGACACAGTACAATTCTGGTACAGGCAAAATTGTATCGGAGCACGCTCTTAGGTGCATATTATTGAAAATGAGGCTCCACACGGACGACCCCGTCGTGTTTCGGCGTTGACTCAACGACATCATCAGACACGATTGCAGTGAGCAGTGGATCGTCGAGATTGGAAACGTGTCGACTGGCCGGATGAATCATTATCCTTTTCACACCATGCCGATGTTCGTGTACAGATACGCCATAATCTAGGCGAACAGCTGTTCGAAACGTGCAGCGCATGCCGCAGGGCGGTCGGAGCACGTTTATGCTATGGGCAACGTTCACCTCTGTTTCCATAGGTCCTGCGGTAGTATTCGCTGACACTATAATAGCTGTGCGTTATTGTGCAGCAAGTACGTCCTTTCAACCTCGATGTCTTTCCGGCGGAGGTGGCATTTTCCAGCAGGATAGGCGTCGGTGTCCCCAGGCCAGAATCGTGGTACAGCGATTTGAGGATTATTGTTGAGCACTTGGGTGTCAAATTCATCTGATATGTACTCAACAGAACATGTCTTGGACGCCTTCCACACCCGCTAACCGCCGGCCCATAATTTACAGGAATTCGCACATGTATGGTGCCACCTACCTCTGTAAATCTACCAAGGACTTGTGGAATACAGCTAACGCAGAATTGCTACCGTACTGTATTCCAAATGTGAATCAGCAGCTGTCCATACTGATGCGGTTCAACAGTGTATGACGCGTGTAAAAGCTATACAAAATCTTGGCGACATAGAATACAATGGATAAATTCAGGATACGAGGCTGGCAGCGTAATAAATCGTGGACAGCGTCAAACGTGATGGAAAAATTGCTGAAAAGTGATCAAGGATCATAGTGGTATTTGCTGTACTATTTCTATCAGCAGCTATGCTCGATGACGACTACTAATGAACCCCATTTTAATTTACACATCGAGGCAGCGCATGATTAGCATAGTGGTCATCCATATTTAGGTTTTCCGCAGTTTTCCTAAATTGTGTGAGGCAAATACTGAGGTGGTTCGTTTGAGCAGGGCGTGGCCGTTTTCTTTCTCCATTCTTTCCCCACCCGAATTTGTCCCCCGCCTCTAATGAGATCGTCATCGACGACTTGTTTCATCCTTCCTTCCAAGTTTAATTTCCAACGGCTGTACCACTTTTATCGAGGAGTGAAGTCAGTCAGCCGTCGGAGGAAATAATTTGTTACGTTGGTCATAAAGGCTGATCTACTGCCGCAGAGAAAGAGTTGTACATTCCTAACATCCTCCGAGTTTCATAAGACGACTCCACGAAAACGTCAAGAGACAGAGAAAACTGCCACATCTACATCTATATCTACATAGATATTCCGCAAGCCACCGTAAGGTGCGTGACGGAGGGTACCCTGTACTTATCATTTCCCCTCCTGTTCCAGTCGCAAACCGAACGAGGAAAAAACGACTGTCTGTACGCCTCCGAATGAGCCAAAATTTCTGTCGTCTTATCTTCGTGGTCCTTACGCGCGATGTATGTTTGAGAGAGCAGAATCGTACGGCAATCAGCTTCAAATGCCGGTTCTCTAAATTTTCTCAATAGTGTTTCCCGTAAAGAACGCCGCCTTCCCTCCAGGAATTCCCATTTGAGTTCCCGAAGCATCTCCGTAACACCTAAGCTTTGTTGGAAGCTGCGGTAACAAATCTAGCAGCCCTCCTCTGAATTGCTTCCATGTCTTCCTTCAATCCAACCTGGTACGGATCCCAAACACTCGAGCAGTACTCGAGAATGGGTTGCACCAGCCTCCTAAACATGGTCTCCTTTACAGATAAACCACTCTTTTCTAAAAGTCAAACAATAAACTGAAGTGAACCATTTGCCTTCCCTACCACAGTTTTCACACCCTCGTTCCACGTCATATCGCTTTGCCACGATACGCCTAGAAATTTAAACGACTTGACTGTGTCAAGCAGGACAGTAGTAATACTACATCCGAACATTACGGGTTTGTTCTTCCAATTCATCCGCATTAACTTATCTCGCAAACAGTTTTCCACGGCGGACTGCGGTCGTTACACACGCACACATGTCGCGCACACTTATTGACGTCTCGTGCGTCGCAAAAGAACCCGTACTGAGCACCTGTAATGTTAAATGCTGTGTCCGCCTATATGTGCGTATTGTGTGTTGTCTTGTAGTTGTGCAGTCGTCTCCTGAGACCCTGGAGGTACTCATGAATAGTCACGTCTTGCTCGAAGAGGTGGATCACGCACAAATCAGTTTCGAGACTGCAGGGAATACTGAACTTGAAACAAACGTTTACCATCTTATCAACGCGTTTCATGAAATACCGGATCTCCCTGTCCGAATATGAAACACCTATTCTAATCCTACAAAGAATGTCCAGTACTCGGCGCAAACTTGCAATATTTTTTAATTATTTCGACACGATGCATGGAATATTGTTTCAGATTTCATAGTCGCACAACAGTGTTCCATACAAACCGCAAATTTCGCAGTGATCCACAAAAAAAAAAAAATGGTTCGAATGGCTCTGAGCACTATGGGACTTAACATCTGAGGTCATCAGTCCCCTAGAACGTAGAGCTACTTAAACCTAACTAACGTAAGAACATCACACACAACCATGCTCGACGCAGAATTCGAACCTGCGACCGTAGCAGTCGCGCGGTTCCGGACTGAAGCGCCTAGAACCGCTCGGCCACCGCGGCCGGCGCAGTGATCCACACATTAGAAGAGTGTTTACATTACAAACTCATCGCTCTGCTAAAGGACCGACTACGAAACCAAATCAAAGCGTTTCTAGTCATTCAATAATTCTTCCACTGTCACCGAAGCTACGAACGAACGCACTATATCTCTCAACCCTGCCACTATTCGTTATCGCATAAAACTATTTTAAAAACAGATTACGCACAGAGGGAAAGCCTCCGCCGTTTAATTTATTTCCTCTTAGTAGCTAATGTGTTATGTTACTTTATCTATTTCGTCCTTAGGTTTTGCAGTATTGCAGAGCAGTGTATTTTTTGTCGTTTTTTTTTTAGAAGTGGGTCAATGTGAAATTACAGTAACACCAGCAGTCACCGGATGGCAGCGCTTTGTGCCGGCCGGTCACAGAGTTTTGAGTCGGCAGCCGGGCCCGCGTCATCTGCAGGCTGCGCTGATTAGCTGGCAGGCGTCCTGGCCGCCATACAACGTAATGAATAGAGCGCCGGCGGCCATTCACAGCCTAATTACGCTACTTAGCCGCTTCTGTGCACAGCCGGCGCAGGCAGCCCGCCAGGCGGCGCTGTATGGCGGGCAGCCGGCGCTCGCCTTTCAGGCGCGCTCAGGGGAAGGGAAGGCGGCAATCGTCGCGTCGTCCCCGGCTTACTGTGGAAACACACTCCCCTAAGACATTAGCTCTAAATGGAGGACACTCCCAGTGAATATGACTATATTCCTTCAGTCTTCTAGTCCCATTTCCAGATATGAAGACCTACGTGGATAAGATCCTGACGAACGATGGGGACGTAGCTGAGAGATGGAAAGAGTACTTTCGACAGCTACTAAATTGTGATGAACCCGAACTGCAGTTTGATTTCCAGTACCCAATTCCAGTCGATGCAGACTATCCCCCAACTACCCTGGATGAGATAAAAATCAGAATCAGACACCTTAAGCAGAATAAGAGTCCAGGTGAATATGGAATACAGGCTGAAATGATCCTGGCAGGAGGAGAGAAACTTGCAGAAAAAATACGCCGACTGATACAGGCAATATGGAGCAAAGAAGAACTACCAGGAGAATGGAAAACAGCTCTGATTTGTCCAATACATAAGAAGGGCGATAAACTGAAATGTGACAACTATCAAGGAATCGCACTGCTTAACGTCTGCTATTAGATCGTGTCCAATTGCCTCCTACATAGAATTCACCCAGTGGCAGAATCGGTGACTGGGGAGTACCAGGGAGGTTTCCTGCCAGGACGGTCAACAGTAGATCACATCTTCAGTCTCCGGCAGCTCACTGAGAAACTGGGTGAATATGGTAAAGATTTGCATATTTTATTCGTTGATTTTAAGAAGGCCTATGTTTGCATACATCGGAAGAGCCTGTTCAACTGTTTAAGGGAGTTTGGCATAGCAGAGAAACTCATCAATCTGATAAAGATCTGTCTGAGCGAAACACGTGCAAAGGTGAAGGTGCAAAATCGCGTAACTGAGGAGTTTGAAATTGTGACAGGACTCAGGCAAGGAGAAGAGTTGTCCCCTATCCTGTTCAACTTTGCCCTCGAGAAGATCGTACGCGAGATCTTCGAAGAGAACGAAGGGATTGAAATCGAAGGAAAGAGACTGGCATACTTAGCCTATGCAGACGACGTATGTTTACTCTCTAGGTCGGAAGAGGAGTTGGAGCAAATGACCAAAGCACTAAAGGAGGCTGCCAGCAAATTTGGACTAAAGCAGAGATCAATGCCAGAATACAAGCAGGAAACCGTTCTTACCACAGCCTAGCACAACTGCTTCGGTCCAAATATCTCTCCAGACAGTTCAAGATTCGACTGTACAAAATCCTGATCCAGCCTGTTGTTCTATATGGCTGTGAGACATGGTGTATCCGGGAACAAGACTTCCATAAGCTCCTTGTTTTTCAGAGAAAAGTGCTTCGGAAAATCTTCGGTCCGGTTCTGGGTGCAGATACAGGGGAATGGAGGATCAGATACAACCAAGAGCTTGAGGAACTATACCAGCAGCCCAACATAGCAGGAACTGTCAAAGCCAAACGACTGCCGTGGGCCGGCCATGTGGTCTGGATGGAGGATCACAGATGGCCTCGGAAACTCCTGGATTTCACACCTACAGGAAAGAGACCGCCAGGGAGATGGAGGGATGGACTCCATGAAGATTTAAACCAAGTGTCAATAGATGTGAACGGATGGCGGATAGCAGCAATGGACAGAATACAGTGGAGAAGGAAACTTGTAGATAAGTGCGGTCCACTGGGCCTCATCACGTAGTAGTAGTAGTAGTAGTAGTAGTAATAGTAGTAGTACGTGGTGAGTCAGTGGAAGAGATAGGACAAAGAAGAAACACGAAATAAAGGCGTGAAGGAGGAGGGGGAGATGGAAGAGGAGACAGAAGGAGGAAGAGAAGATAGTAGCAGGCGAAGAGGGAGAAGGTAGAAGCAGAGGAAGAGGATAGGTGAATGAAGTGTTGGAAGAAGAGAAGACAGAAGAACGATGATGAGGTGGTGCAGGAGGAGGAAGCAGAAAGGAGGTGCAGGAGAAGAAGGTAGAGGATAGAGGAGAAGTTAGAAGGGGATAAGATAATAGAACAAGGAGAAGAAAGGAGAGCTGGATGATGGAAAGGTGGAAAACACAAGAAGGAAGGGGAAGATGAAAAGGTGGAAAAGAAGCTAGAGAATAGATGAAGAATTGGCCTAGTTAGAGAGAAGCTGTTGAAGTGAAAAAATAGATGGTAGTAGAACCAGGAGGATGAGGAGGAGGAGAAGGAAGAAGAGAAGGAGGTTCAAATGGTTCAAATGGCTCTGAGCACTATGGGACTTAACATATGTGGTCATCAGTCCCCTAGAACTTAGAACTACTTAAACCTAAGGAACCTAAGGACATCACACACATCCATGCCCGAGGCAGGATTCGAACCTGGTACCGTAGCAGTCGCGCGGTTCCGGACTGCGCGCCTAGAACCGCTAGACCACCGCGGGCGGCTAGAGAAGGAGGAAGTGGAGAAGACAGTAGAAAGAGAAGAAGAAGGAAGAAGTGGAAGAGGGAAAGGTAGTAGAAGAAGGAGGAGACAGACAGGAGGGGGGAGGGGGAAGAGAAGGAAAAGAACGGAGGAGGGCCAGTTGAAGAACTAAGCGATTGTTTCAAGAACTGAAGCAACCATCGTTTACAACAGCTGTAGACAGAGGTCACAAAAGTCAGGGGATATCTCCTAATATCGTGTCGGACATCTTTTCTTCCGGCGCAGTGCAGCAACTCGACGTGACATGGAATCAACATGTCGCTGGAAGTGCTCTCCAGCAATATTGAGCCATGCTGCCTCCGTAGTCGTCCATAACGGCGAAAGTGTTGCTGGTGGAAGATTTTGTGCTCAAACTGACCTCTCGATTACGTCCCAAAAATGTTCGATGAGATTAATGTTGGGTAATCAGGGTGGCCAAATCATTCATTCGAACTGTCCGGAATGTTCTTCAAACCAGTCGCGAACAATTGTGGCTCGGTGGAACGTTTGCGAACATGAAGTCCATGAATGACTGGAGATGGTCTCCAAGTAGCCGAAAATAATCATTTCTAGTCAATGATTGGTTCAATTGGACCAGATGACCCAGTCCATTCCATGTAAACACAGCCCACACCCTTATGGAGCCATCACCAGCTTGCACAGTGCCCTTTTGACAACCTTGGTCATGGCTTGGTGCGTCTGTGCCACATCACAACCCAACAACCAGCTCTTATTAACTGAAATCGGGACTCATCTGGACAGGCCACGGTTTTCCAGTCGTCTGTGGTGTAAAGGATTTGGTCGCGAGCCCAGGAGAGGTGCAGCACGCGATCTCGTACTGTTATCAAATGCACTCGCGTCGGTCGTCTGCTGCCATAGAAATTTAATGCTCAGTTTCGCCGCTGTTGTAAACGATGGTTGCTTCAGTTCTTGAAACAATCACTTAGTTCTTCAACTGGTCCTCCTCCGTTCTTTTCCTTCTCTTCCCCCTCCTCCTCCTGTCTGTCTCCTCCTTCTTCTACTACCTTTCCCTCTTCCACTTCTTCCTTCTTCTTCTCTTTCTACTGTCTTCTCCACTTCCTCCTTCTCTAGCCGGCCGCGGTGGTCTAGCGGTTCTAGGCGCGCAGTCCGGAACCGCGCGACTGCTACGGTACCAGGTTCGAATCCTGCCTCGGGCATGGATGTGTGTGATGTCCTTAGGTTCCTTAGGTTTAAGTAGTTCTAAGTTCTAGGGGACTGATGACCACAGATGTTAAGTCCCATAGTGCTCAGAGCCATTTGAACCATTTGGACCTCCTTCTATTCTTCCTTCTCCTCCTCCTCATCCTCCTGGTTCTACTACCATCTATTTTTTCACTTGAACAGCTTCTCTCTAACTAGGCCAATTCTTCATCTATTCTCTAGCTTCTTTTCCACCTTTTCATCTTCCCCTTCCTTCTTGTGTTTTCCACCTTTCCATCATCCAGCTCTCCTTTCTTCTCCTTGTTCTACTACCTTATCCCCTTCTAACTTTTCCTCTATCCTCTACCTTCTTCTCCTGCACCTCCTTTCTGCTTCCTCCTCCTGCACCACCTCATCATCGTTCTTCTGTCTTCTCTTCTTCCAACACTTCATTCACCTATCCTCTTCCTCTGCTTCTACCTTCTCCTTCTTCGCCTGCTACTATCTGCTCTTCCTCCTTCTGTCTCATCTTCCATCTCCCCCTCCTCCTTCACGCCTTTATTTCATGTTTCTTCTTTGTCCTATCTCTTCCACTGACTCACCACGTACTACTACTACTACTACTACTACTACTACTACTACTAACAGATACGTTCGTCGTAAGTCTCCCACTGATTACCGCGGTTATTTCACGCAGTGTTGCTTGTCTGTTACTACTGGAAACTTTGACGCAAACGTCTCTGCTCTTGGAAGGTTGTAACCTCCCCCTCACTTATCGACCCTAATGACAGTGAAAAATTAAACCGCATGTACCTAATGGAAATTTGGGAAAAGCAATCGTCCCCGAGGTTAATTTGTCGGTAAAGAGGGAGGAAAGGGTTACATCTAAATGAAAGGAAAAATGCTAATGAAACAGGTGGAAATTAATTTTGAAAAGGGGTAAAGTTAATAAAGAAAGTAAGTGTGCGGCCGTTACGTTAACAACTAACTAGCGGTAATTAGATATTTGAGATTTGGGGAAATTACGGTCGCCAGTCCTAAGGAAAATTACTATAGTAACTGAAAAAGAAAGGTTATTACACATATAATTAGCACTAGAAGCGTGGCAACTGAAGGTTGACACGTGTAGTGTGAAAACTGAAAGTTTGTCAAAAGTAATAAATTTCGCTACACTCTGACTTAATTTAGCAAAAGAATTAATAAAACAGGAAAATCGAAAGTTAATTTAGTGACTGAAGTTAATAGTGAGCTTTCTTTCTGAAGCACATCGAAATTCAGTAAAATACAGTTAGTCTTGGATTACCTCAACAATCATTTCTAAAGCTACTTGAATCTACGCAATTTAGAAAGAGGAGATTTAACCTTGAACTTGAATTAAACGATTCTTAACAATAGTAAAATTTAGTACGTACCAAGCTGAGCTGCAGTCACAGGTAAGCTAAAATACGGTAACAAAACTCGCACTCTTAATTTGTGCTTGTGCAATCTAAATACTGTGGCCAGCTATGAATACTTTAACTGAACTTTGAAATTAAAGCATTGAAATCGAATTATAGTACTTTAATGCTGGCGTTTGAATTTCAACGACACTCGGGTTCATTTCGGAAAAGGAAGGGACTCTGCTTGGTAATGCAATTGGGACAATGAGCAACAAACGTTCATGCTAAGTTGCTGTAATTATAGTGACGAAAATGGAACAGTTTGAAAAGCTGAGCTCTGCCATACAGTTCTAAAACTTTACGTGCTTCCAGTCTTCCTTGTTGGTTGATTGAAGGTTTGAAGCCGTCGATCGAGGAGGTGGCGACAGTCACTCATTGTCGGCCGTCGCTGTTGCAGAAGCTGGATGTTGGCGCGCCTTCTTCTCGACACGGTCACCAGGCGAAACGGGCTCTTTATGTGCGCCAGCTAATGCTTCCCGTCCGCGACACCATGTCAGAAACTATCATCGCGAGTCGAGCGCAATTACATTCTGCCAAAACCCCGAAAGCGCGGCAACTCGCGGGAGCTTCACACAACGCACCTGCTCCACTCACTACTCCAGCCAGACTCCCTCTCTGCTCAGCCCGCGCTCCACGCGACAGAGTTAACACTACCAAAGATCCTACACACTTTGATCTTCACACGACCTATCGATGTAATAGTTCGATAGCAGTTTTCCCTAGGCAAGACGCAGCGTAAAAATACAAATAATATTTACGAAACAAACCAATTATACATCGACATAAATGCATAAATATATATATATATACAAATAGTAAAACAATTACAATATACGAAGACACAGAAATGTTATATATTCAGGTAACAAAAATAAGGAAAACAAATTTATAGTACAATAAATGGAAATAGGAGGATATGCATTTCCGGCGTTACAAGGTAATGGAAAGCCGTCGGCCACTATGTTGTCTGCGGTGAGAGGTAATGCCTGAAATTTGGTATTCTCGGCAGACGCTTCGAACTGTGAACCTCAGAATACTGAATTCCCTAATAATTTTCGAAATGGAATGTCCCATGCGTCTAACTCCAGCTACCATTCCGCCTTCAAGGTTTGTTTATTTTCGTCGTGCAGCCATAATCATGTCGGAAATCTTTTTACTTATGAATCGCCTGCGTACGAATAACAGCTCCGACAATGCACTGCCGTTTTATACGTTGAGTATGCGGTACTACTGCCATCTGTATATGTGCGTATCGCTATCCCAGACTTCTGTCGCATTGGTGTACATCTGAAGTACGAAATTCGGACATAAATAATTCTGACACGCACGTGTCAAAAGGAGACCAGAAGGAAAGATCGAGTAGTTAGCTACAGAACTTCTACCGAACTATTATTAATTTAGGGATGGTTGTTCAGTATCTGAATCTCGTGTAAAACAAATCATAAATTGTGAGTTGTCTGCATCTGAAACAGGTGTAGTAGTATCATTTTCGACAAGCTGTTCTGCACAGGTGTAACGATTTTTATGAAAATCATATTGAAGAATACTTCGACATCTATTAAGTATCGTTCTACCAGATCAGTCATACACATCATCAGTCATCATAACGTTACCACGTGTATGTATGATTCATAACGATTTCGAAAATCAACCTTCAGTCGAGTTAAAACATGTTGGTTGAAACAATCTTTTAGGATAAATCAGACTTTTTTGTGCTGGAAACAATTCCTACAAGTACCAACCTCAAGTATCCGTGTCTGTCCTATACACATTCTTCGCGTATACGTGAGGAGCGAGACTAAATCGGAGGTGAGGGTATCATCTGGAGCGCCCCAGGGAAGTGTGGTAGGTCCGCTGTTGTTTTCTATCTACATAAATGATCTTTTGGATTGGGTGGATAGCAATGTGCGGCTGTTTGCTGATGATGCTGTGGTGTACGGGAAGACGTCGTCGTTGACTAACTGTAGGTGGATACAAGATGACTTGGACAGGATTTGTGATTGGTGTAAAGAATGGCAGGTAACTCTAAATATAGATAAATGTAAATTAATGCAGATGAATAGGAAAAAGATTCCCGTAATGTTTGATTACTCCATTAATAGTGTAGCGCTTGACACAGTCACGTCGATTAAATATTTGGGCGTAACATTGCAGATCGATATGAAGTGGGACAAGGATGTAATGCCAGTTGTGGGGCAGGTGGATAGTCGTCTTCGGTTCATTGGTAGAATTTTGGGAAGATGTGGTTCATCTGTAAAGAAGACCGCTTATAAAACACTAATACGACCTATTCTTGATCACTGTTCGAGCATTTGGGATCCCTATCAGATCGAATTGAGGGAGGACATAGAAGCAATTCAGAGGTGGGCTACTAGATTTGTTACGGGTAGGTTTGATCATCACGCGAGTGTCACGGAAATGCTTCAGGAACGCGGGTGGGAGTCTCTGGAGGAAAGGAGGCGTTCTTTTCGTGAATCGCTATGGAGGAAATTTAGAGAACCAGCATTTGAGGCTGAATGCAGCACAATTTTACTGCCGCCAACTTATATTTCGCGGAAAAACCACAAAGATAAGATAAGAGAGATTAGGGCTCGTACAGAGGCATATAGGCAGTCATTTTTCCCTCGTTCTGTTTGGGAGTGGAACAGGGAGAGAAGATTCTAGTTGTGGTACGAGGTACCCTCCGTCACTCACCTTATGGTGGCTTGCGGAGTATGTATGTAGATGTAGATGTAGATGTAAATAACAGCTGCGGCAGTTATTAAAATTTACCGAAAGCTTACATGTAAGGGAGCAGTTTGAATCTCTGGTACGGTGTCACGATTGCCTGAGCTTGTAATCTAATGGTGGCCTAAACCGCTGCTGGAATGGTGTATTTCATTGCGATTTCGTGGAGGTAAAGCGTCACGCGGAAATCCATCTAACGTTTACTAGAGTGGCTGTAATGCTCAGGTTCTTCGCCGCGAGATTCTGTGCAGCTTGCAAATAAGACCGTCTTTATTCAGATTCTCTGATTCAGTGCCCTATCTCCGCACCAGAGGAGATGTTCATTTGAAATGGAACTGACGAAAAGTAATCAGTTCCTAGTCTCAAGTTTAAAACTCGCTAATTAATCTCGCGAGCACACAATGGCGCCTTTGGCGCTGGCTTGGCCATTCTTCTCCGAGCTCTATGTGCCCCACCCCAGTACGTTCTCTACTTCATCCGCTCTTCTCTTCTTCTTTTCTGTCTCCCATCTAATTTGGTTTTACTGTACCCTTAAATCCATTTATTACATTCTCTATAGAGACACAGTTTCTTACAATTTCTTACCTCCCTGTAGAATTCTTCTGGTCTATCACAGCAAATTCCCTTGTTTCGTTTGTTTGCTACATAAGTGACAAATACCAGATTTTTAATGACGCATTCCTTGCTATATTATGATTTGACGTAAACTGACACCGTGAATGATGCTGCGTGTGTGTGAATTTCTGCGTAGTGAAATAGGAACGATACTTTGAGAATATAAAAAGGTGTCTGGAGTGATAGAGAAACAGAACAGCACATACGCGGACATCACATACAATGTACACACCCACTACTTTCTAAAATGGGCATAAATTTCTGAAATGTGACGTGTTATCCATGGAAAAAACCTAACGGGTGTGATACTCTATTACTTAAATCATCATTGACGTAGTTGCAAGCTGTCCAGAAACATCGTTTGTGACGGATGAAAAATTTTTAAAGATTTGATGTTGAATGGATACTATTTATTCATGTAAGCTTCTGTCACTTGTACTGTGCACATATGTCGTGTTTCTGATTCGATCTAATCCGTAAACAAGTGAATGCTTTCTGGGGATTTCTTTGGAAACTCAGTTTCTTGCAGACGTTCAAAAATTGTTTTCAGTTATCAATTACTACTGGTTTTTTCATATTAAGCTTACTATAATTAAAGAGTATTTTTCACCATACGCGTATCACGTTTACTAATATTGTACTTTCTGTGGAAGTTCTGGAGATATCGATACGGAATAAACTTCTGCATTTTGGTATTTATAGATTAAAAATTTTATTCCCTTAAAAGTCAGTGTACAGTTTACTTACGAGGTTTCTGAATCTTGTTTACATATTCTGCAAACCATTTGTCACATAACATTCGTCATAAAACCTATATTTTTGCAAAACTTCAGTAGCAGGGGATGCGAACAGTCATAATAATTTGTAAGTAGTTCAGTGTGATATGTTAACTGCATCATAATTATATTGTGCAGGAAAGCATCCGATTTATGCATTACGCACTGTGTTAACAGAGTTAAGCACAAGGACAGACTAAAGTAGCGTATTCACTTACACTGAAAACAAACTGTGTCACATATTGTAGAAATTAAGTCGGGTGATGCTGAGGGAGTTAGATTAGGAAATGAGACACTTAAAGTAGTAAAGGAGTTTTGCTATTTTGGTCGAAGTAGAGAGGATATAAAATGTAGACTGGCAATGACAAGGAAAGCGTTTCTGAAGAAGAGAAATTTGTTAACATCGAGTATAGATTTAAGTGTCACGAAGTCTTTTCTGAAAGTATTTCTATGGAGTGTAGCCATGTATGGAAGTGAAATATGGACGATAAATAGTTTGGACAAGAAGAGAAGAGAAGCTTTCGAAATGTGGTGCTCCAGAAGAATGCTGAAGATTAGATGGGTAGATCACATAACTAATGATGAAGTATTGAATAGGATTGGGGAGAAGATACGTTTGTGGCACAACTTCACCAGAAGAAGGGATCGGTTGGTAGGACATGTTCTGAGACATCAAGGAATCACCAATTTAGTATTGGAGGGCAGCGTGGAGGGTAAAAATCGTAGAGGGAGACCAAGGGATGAATACACTAAGCGGATTCAGAAGGATGTAGGTTGCAGTAGGTACTGGGAGATGAAGAAGCTTGCACAGGATAGAGTAGCATGGAGAGCTGCATCAAACCAGTCTCAGGACTGAAGACAACAACAACTACAACATGGTTTACAGTCGCTGCACGACTTGGTAACCACATGGAGCCCATCACAACAACAACATATTGTAGAAGTCATCCCAAAGATGTACACTATGGATAAATCAATTACCATGCAAGGCGTATCTATGCTGCCAATGAAAACTACCGAAAGATAGAATAAAGAGTTACACATTAGCATGTAGTATAGGAAAAGCTGTAGTTAAAGAGACATTGACATAAATCATAATGTTATTTTAAAAAAATAATAAATGAAGAAAAATTGATGTGTTAATGCGTAACGGTTATCTGGATGCAAATGATCATGAGTGGACGTATGTCCTATAATTGGTTCAATTGGCTCTAATCAGTATGGGACTTAACATCTGAGGTCATCAGCCCCTAGAACTTGGAACTACTTAAACCTAACTAACCTAAGGACGTCACACACATCCATGCCTGATGCAGGATTCGAACCTGCGACCGTAGCAGTTGCGCGGTTCTGAACTGAAGCGCCTAAAACCGCTCGGCCACCACGGCCGGCGTCCTATAATTAATATGGTTATTTCTAATTGTGGGTTATGTGACAAATAATGATTGGGTTTGGTTTGTTATCATTCTGCTTATTTATGGTTTTTTCGCTGCTATTAAATGCCGATTGTAGTTTTATTGAAACTAATCATTTTTCAAAAATATATGAAACTAGCTACCGATACAGTTTCGCATGGGTGCACTAAATATCTACGGTCAGGCTACTTTTGCGTAATTCGTAGCAACGTACATAAGTCTTCCTCGTGAATCATTCTGTCTATTAATGAAAACAATCCCCGCAATAGTTTCCGAGATTGACCATAACAGACAGACAGGAAAACGCGACAGAGGAGTTTAATTTCTGTTAAGTATAGAAGAGGCGCAAGTCTGAGAACCAACCAAGAGAGGACAGGATAAGGACAGAAAACAGGGAAGGGAATCAGGAGTTGGAGTAAAGAGTGGAACATTTAAAGTGAACAGAGAGAAGAGCGAAAGTTGAAAGCAGCTTTCCGGCTATCGCCCTGTTAGTCACTCCTCGTAAATAACTTACGATTTTATACTCCCTCCTACAATTCCATTAGAGAAAGGAAAGGAAAAATTACTAGAGGAGGAAGAAGGATTGAGGGTAGGAGGTGGTAGAAGGGTGGGGAGTAGGGCGGGGGAGGGAAGGAGCAGTGAACGCCCACAAGAACCGCTCTGCCTTTGGACGGCGAGCGGCGCACAAGTTTGTGGAAAACATTTTTGTTTGCAGTGTAAGAATGAAAACTGCATTCTCGTCAGATGAGATTAAAAAGTTCCCTCCACGCCAGCGGCAGGTACATCCTACCCGTTACTCCGACTGGCGTACCTCTCGAGAGGAAACTGTCACGCGCAAATCCACGTCTCTTGTTGGAGCTCCGGCTCATCTCCAAGAAGGCAGAAAGTCTCATCAGTGGCGTAGTTTTAACAGGCTTTCGTTTAAAATGCGAGATCGCTAGGTGCTGAACGAGAACACAGTTGTACATTAAATAATAAATCTTGAAGATGTCTGCCGTTGTAATACACAGCCACTTCCGTCTGACAGTGGTATATTTGTTCACATCCTATCCAGTACCGGACGCCAGGTACAAATGAACTTAGCGACTTATCTTTCTTTCTTTCTTTACTTTTATATTCTCCAGGCCGGCCGGGGTGGCCGAGCGGTTCTAGGCGCTACGGTCTGGAACCGTGCGACTGCTACGGTCGCAGGTTCGAATCCTGCCTCGGGCATGGATGTGTGTGATGTCCTTAGGTTAGTTAGGTTTAAGTAGTTCTAAGTTCTAGGGGACTGATAACCTCAGATATTAAGTCCCATAGTGCTCAGAGCCATTTGAACCATATATTCTCCAGTAATCTGTATTGCTTATTTATCATATTGTACGCTGGTGACTGTCAGGACCTTGTCTTCTCAAATTGTCTGAATCTACAGCTGTACCCAGTAAGCCCCCTTAAAGGGGTGGGAGAGGTTACTTTTACTACCACTATTATCTGTTCCCGCTTTCCCTATTCCATACGCGAATGGTGAGTGAGAAAGACGACTGTCTATAAACCACCATATTAACTCTAAATTCTCTTATTTTTCGTTAATTTGCATCCACAGTCCTCTACTATTTGAGAAATGACAATATTTTCAATCTAGAACATAGTACTTTTTGTAATAACTACTATCTAGCTCACGTCATATATGCCCGTTACTTTCACTTCACGTCTACCAGTTGCGACATTTGACAACCCTTATGTGCGCAGGTTACATGAATCTACAACGGTTATTACTAGTAAGCGCCATGTTTTTTATATCTATGTCGAATACTTGTGTCCTATTATCTATATATGGGCAAAGGTGGTTGACAACAAGAAAGGAACGCGTATGCATTCACACACTTTATACTGAGAAGCCAGTTGTAGGAAACTGAAGACGTGATCGTGTGTTGACACATTTAGTACCAGTCTATACGGAAAATAGTGCCGTTTTATTTTTATCATTTTCCCGTAGTGTTAATTTTGCGAAATGTACGTGTGAAGAAGAAATATGTTGTCTGACTTCCCTTGCAACATACGCACTCAGAGTTTCAACAGTAAACCTCTCCGTGACACACAACAGGTCTTTCGTAACGTCTACCGCTGGAGTATGTTGAACTTTTTCGTAACTCTCACGCCATTACTCAACGATCACGTGACGAAACGTGCTGTGCCGCTGTTCGTTGGATCTTCTCTGTCGCTTCTGTTAATTCAGTCTTGTAAGGGTCCCACAGGGTTGGGCAATAATCAAGAACCGGTCTCACAATTCTTCTGTGAGCCACTTGTTTCGTGGGTGAAATACTTTTTCTTAATAATCTTCCTGTCAAATAAACGTGTAAGCTATATTTCGGTCACAGCCCTCACGACAATTATGTCAGAATATAGAAATTTTTGTTTGCTCTTTATGATGAACGCAATACACATAAAATTGACAAGGAGAAATGTTCTCTTAAACGCCAGAAGCTACATAAAATGACACTAACACTGTGAGGAGTGAGGGCAAGCAAAAGATATGTGGAGAGAATGCAGCAAAATTTTCTTATCTGGACAGCTCACGCATTCAAAGTTGACAAGACAAACGTGACCAAAAATTATAATCAAACAGGAAACACAAGTTGCGTCGTAGAACAAGAAAGTTGCGAGTTGCTTAGTATAAGGGTCGCGCTACCGCGATTGCGACACATTTCCCCAAAAATTACCTAGGATGCGCCAGACAGCAGCTGGGAGACGAATCCCACAAATTCCCTTCTCCACTGTCAACTCCCAACTTTCAGAAAAATCTCCACATAGAGAGGATGACTCACTGCTGTTGCATATGTGACTAACAAGATAATAGCTTATTTAACGAAAAACCAGGGAAATATAGCAGAAACATCTCACTCTTAGTGTACGAAAAAAACGCATTAAAAAACACGAGGTTGGTTCTGGTCTTTGTCTCACCGGTTGGTGAACCAAGGTGGTAGGGGTGACTCATTATCTGGATACCCCAAAAAATTGAAAGCAACCGACCTTCTGACGCTGCTTGGGCGTCGCCATGTCCTTTGATTTCAATAAAGAAAAGGCAAGATTGTCACGCTCAGTTATTCTCTGGAGACAGCAGTAGCGACACGGCAGTCTCTGCACTCAGCGAGAATACGCGCCGCCCCCAGCCAGCAACAGCTAGGAGTGGGCTGCGGCCGCACTTCCGCAAAACTGCTCAACTTCCTGGGGATTCTCGCCTCTTGTAATGAGACTCCCAACCTCCTTCTGCCAACGAACTGGAGCTAGAGACCATACAGGCAGTCAGTGTTGCCAACTCGGTGATACTGAAAGTTCCAAAAGCGATTTAAATTGTCGCCATTTTTAATCAAAATACTCCAAATTTAAAACAAATATATAAATAAAAATAAAATATCAAATTTCGCTTAAAATGTGTTATAATATTTAAACGAAATTGATAATGATAATCAGATACAAAATAAAATAAAGTTTTTTTTTTTAACTTAACATTTACGTTAAATTCTCATCCTCACTTCCATATTCCTCCATTCTTGAAGATGATTGTTTAGATTCGGCTGCTCCATTGATAGAAGCAGACTGTCTCGTGTTACTTGACATTGTGCCTATCAACTTCAACATGGAGTCAGGTGGTTAGTATGAATAACAACGCTTTCCTATGCGCCTTAGTTTAGAGGGATTTCACAGCTCAAGTTGCTCTTGCTTCTTAGGTGGTACAATACAGGAAGGATTCACGTTCGTTTACTCAGCAAAGATCTTACTGATTACTTTTGGTATGTAAATTGAGTGCTAGCGTCAAGAATAAGCTGAAATGAGGCTTACTCACCTCTTACAATAGAAAACAAATTCTTTCTTTTTCTTCACGCACTAAAGAACCCACAATCTCATGATAGATATTTTGTGTACTTATTTTCACCGTATGCCTGTCTACATTATTGCAAAAGTGTTATAGAAGTACCGAATATAGAGTATAATTTGGGAGTTACGGTAGCGAAAACTCTTCAGATTTTTCATAATACACTCCCGGAAATGGAAAAAAGAACACATTGACACCGGTGTGTCAGACCCACCATACTTGCTCCGGACACTGCGAGAGGGCTGTACAAGCAATGATCACACGCACGGCACAACGGACACACCAGGAACCGCGGCGTTGGCCGTCGAATGGCGCTAGCTGCGCAGCATTTGTGCACCGCCGCCGTCAGTGTCAGCCAGTTTGCCGTGGCATACGGAGCTCCATCGCAGTCTTTAACACTGGTAGCATGCCGCGACAGCGTGGACGTGAACCGTATGTGCAGTTGACGGACTTTGAGCGAGTGCGTATAGTGGGCATGCGGGAGGCCGGGTGGACGTACCGCCGAATTGCTCAACACGTGGGGCGTGACGTCTCCACAGTACATCGATGTTGTCGCCAGTGGTCGGCGGAAGGTGCACGTGCCCGTCGACCTGGGACCGGACCGCAGCGACGCACGGATGCACGCCAAGACCGTAGGATCCTACGCAGTGCCGTAGGGGACCGCACCGCCACTTCCCAGCAAATTAGGGACACTGTTGCTCCTGGGGTATCGGCGAGGACCATTCGAAACCGTCTCCATGAAGCTGGGCTACGGTCCCGCACACCGTTAGGCCGTCTTCCGCTCACGCCCCAACATCGTGCAGCCCGCCTCCAGTGGTGTCGCGACAGGCGTGAATGGAGGGACGAATGGAGACGTGTCGTCTTCAGCGATGAGAGTCGCTTCTGCCTTGGTGCCAATGATGGTCGTATGCGTGTTTGGCGCCGTGCAGGTGAGCGCCACAATCAGGACTGCATACGACCGAGGCACACAGGGCCAACACCCGGCATCATGGTGTGGGGAGCGATCTCCTACACTGGCCGTACACCACTGGTGATCGTCGAGGGGACACTGAATAGTGCACGGTACATCCAAACCGTCATCGAACCCATCGTTCTACCATTCCTAGACCGGCAAGAGAACTTGCTGTTCCAACAGGACAATGCACGTCCGCATGTATCCCGTGCCACCCAACGTGCTCTAGAAGGTGTAAGTCAACTACCCTGGCCAGCAAGATCTCCGGATCTGTCCCCCATTGAGCATGTTTGGGACTGGATGAAGCGTCGTCTCACGCGGTCTGCACGTCCAGCACGAACGCTGGTCCAACTGAGGCGCCAGGTGGAAATGGCATGGCAAGCCGTTCCACAGGACTACATCCAGCATCTCTACGATCGTCTCCATGGGAGAATAGCAGCCTGCATTGCTGCGAAAGGTGGATATACACTGTACTAGTGCCGACATTGTGCATGCTCTGTTGCCTGTGTCTATGTGCCTGTGGTTCTGTCAGTGTGATCATGTGATGTATCTGACCCCAGGAATGTGTCAATAAAGTTTCCCCTTCCTGGGACAATGAATTCACGGTGTTCTTATTTCAATTTCCAGGAGTGTATATCCAAGAAGAACCCAAAAAACGTCGCCAATCTCAAACATGAATTTTAGTCGCTGTTACGCTTTTCAAATACCCAATATTTAGTTACTTTTCCTGCAAACTGGCAACACTGCTGGCAGTGCACCTTCCCAGTGAAAAAAAAGGGGAAATATTTCCTCCCAGGCAAACATGCCCATTACTCTCTCATCCTAGTGACAGGAAGCGATCTGTAAATATTCAACTTAAAGGAAGATAACACCTTAGCCAAGATTGCATTTTTAAAACCTTCGTGTATGATGACTAGTTTCGGTGAACAGAGTTACCATCATCCGATCCGTGAATGGCGTACACGAAGTGTAAAGCATATCATAAAAAATAGTATACAATGTGCTAAACGTAATATATAGGGTGAATAATTATTACAAATACTTAAGATAGACAGTAAACTGTCGTTGAAAGCCCACGTTCAGGATCTTGGTCGGAGACTTAACTCTGCCATACTATTCGAAGGGTATCTGAAGTAAGTGGTCGTTCGTCACGAAAAGTAGTCTACTTTGCTTATTTTCATCACTTATGTCGCATGGTTTTATATTTTGGGGTAACTCTTCCCGTTCTCAAATGATATTTTTGGCTCACAAACGGGCAGTTCGGGCAATAAGTGGTGTAAGTTCGCGAATCTCTTGTCGACCCCTGCTCACTAGTCTAGCTATTCTCACATTGGTCTCTCAGTGTATATATTATCTACTGTTGTTACTTGTTAACAGTATCAGCTTATTTCCAAGAGTTAGCAGCTTTCATTCAGTTAATACTAAGCAGAAGTCCAATCTGCATTTGGATCGCACTTCCTTAACTTTTGTGCAGAAAGATGTGCAGTATACTGCGGCATCCATTTTCAATACGCTACCACAAGAATTCAAAAATCTTAGCAGTAATCCAAGCGATTTCAAATCAAAACCGAACAGATTCCTCATGAGTCACTCCTACTATTCTGTTGAGGAGTTCCTTGGAAAATTAATCTGCTTCCAATGTTATACTGTTGATTGTGCTTACTTAAATTTATGGCTTGACTTTTTTTTGGGTTCATTAACATTTTATTTTATTTGTTATTACCTTCATGTTATAGTTTCATGTACTGACATGTTCCATGACCTTAGAGATTTGCTCCTCAATTTGGTCCTACGGAATTAGACGCGTAAATAAAAAAAATTGATAATGCTTAATACAAGTGCCCAGTTAGAGATATGGAGTACATTTAGTTCTAATTGAGCACTTGAATTAACCTTTTCGAGGTGTAGGAATAACACTCTGTGTTTTATATGTATGAGATATGCTTTACACGTTATGTACGCTATTTATGGATCAGACGATGATAGCTCTGTTTACCGCCGGCCACGGTAGCCGAGTGGTTCTAGGCGCTTCAGTCCGGAACCGCTCAACTGTTACAGTCGCAGGTTCGAATCCTGCCTCGGGCATGGATGCTTGTGATGTCGTTAGGTTAGTTAGGTTTAAGTAGTTCTACGTTGTAGGGGACTGATGACCTCAGATGTTAAGTCCCATAGTGCTCAGAGGCATTTGAACCATTTTGAACTTCTGTTTACCGAAACCTGTCATCGTAAACAGATGTTTTACAAATGCAGTCTTGGCTGAGAAGTTGCCTCCCTTCAAGTTGAATACCCAGTTGTTGTTGTTGTTGTTGTTGTCTTCAGTCCTGAGACTGGTTTGATGCAGCTCTCCATGCTACTCTATTCTGTGCAAGCTTCTTCATCTCCCAGTGCTTACTGCAACCTACATCCTTCTGAATCTGCTTAGTGTATTCATCTCTTGGTGTCCCTCTACGATTTTTACCCTTCACGCTGCCCTCCAATGCTAAATTTGTGATCCCTTGATGCCTCAGAACATGTCCTACCAACCGGTCCCTTCTTCTTGTCAAGTAGTGCCACAAACTTCTCTTCTCTCCAATTCTATTCAATATCTCCTAATTAGTTATGTGATCTACCCATCTAATCTTCAGCATTCTTCTGCAGCACCACATTTCGAAAGCTTCTATTCTGTTCTCGTCCAAACTATTTATCGTCCATGTTTAGCTTCCAAACATGGCTACACTCCATACAAATACTTTCAGAAACGACTTCGTGACACTTAAATCTATACTCGTTGTTAACAAATTTCTCTTCTTCAGAAACGCTTTCCTTGCCATTGCCAGTCTACATTTTATATCCTCTCTACTTCGACCATCATCAGTTACTTTGCTCCCCAAATAGCAAAACTCCTTTACTACTTTAAGTGTCTCATTTCCTAATCTAATTCCCTCAGCATCACCCACGTAATTCGACTACATTCCATTACCCTCGTTTACTCTGATCAAAATAACCACGCAGTAATGGCAGAAAAATGAAACAATAGCGGAGAGCGATGTGTGACACTCGTGCCACAGCTTGTAACTCGTCCTACTTTAGGGGTACATATGTTGCTCTCCAACACCCGACCCGTCAGTCGGCAGAACTGGGTGAAACCAGGAGCACCTCTGAAGATGTCCAACGCTGCTCTGGACGAAACATCAGAAGCTACAAAGACTACGGCCATACTACCCGAAAGATTCTCCATTAACGAAGACAACCTGTTGTGAAATCTTTCATTGTATGCACCCTGTATACTTAATCGGACGTTAAAAGGCGGTCAAAGGACGGAGAACGTTTCCAGAAGCCAGGAGTACTTATTCTCCAGGAAAAGACGCAGCTCCGAACGCATCCAGCACCTGTTCGAGATTGCCGTGGCGCTGCAATCGCCGTTTTACTCCGCTACACTCGCCTGCAATAGCGGCCCGGCGCCTCGAACCGTGTTTTATTACGGCTCTGTTTAAAAAAGAGGGTATAAAAAGAATAAAGGAGGCGGGCGAGGAAAGGCGCCGGCGAGCATTAATATTGCATGGCCGCCGTAAAACAGTCGCTCGGCCGGCGCCTCGCCCTGACTCTGTTACGCCGCGCCCCGGCCAGACAGACTGACCTGTTACTGGGGGCGGGGACTTCCCTGCCGCTGCACTACACGCCTACTCCACGCCTTCTCCTCCTCGCACGCTGAGCACTCAGAAAAACTAATTTGTGACGGAAATTTCTGGGCTACTCTGGCCAGTGTCAATGCTAAAATATACTACTGGCCATTAAAATTGCTACACCACGAAGATGACGTGCTACAGACGAAAAATATAACCGACAGAAAGAAAATGCTGTGATATGCAAATGATTAGCTTTTCAGAGCATTCACGTAAGGTTGGCGCCGGTGGCGACACCTACAACGTGCTGACATGAGGAAAGTTTGCAACGGATTTCTCATACACAAACTGCAGTTGACGGACGTTGTCTGGTGAAACGTTGTTGTAATGCCTCGTGTAAGGAGGAGAAATGCGTACCATCACCTTTCTGACTTTGATAAAGGTCGGATTGTAGCCTATAGCGATTGCGGTTTATCGTATCGCGACATTTCTGCTCGCGTTGGTCGAGATCCAATGACTGTTAGCAGAACATGGAATCGGTGGGTTCGGGAGGGTAATACGGAACGCCGTGCTAGATCCCAGCAGTCGAGATGACAGGTATCTTATCCGTATGGCTGTAATGGATCGTGCAGCCACGTCTCGATCCCTGACTCAACAGATGGGGACATTAGCAAGACGACAACCATCTGCACGAACAGTTCGACGACGTTTGCAGCAGCGTGGACTATCAGCTCGGAGACCATGGCAGCAGTTACCCTTGGCGCTGCAACACAGACAGGAGAGCCTGCGATGGTGTACTGAACGACGAACCGGAGTGCATGAATGGTAAAACGTCTTTTTTACGGATGAATCCAGGTTCTGTTTACAGCATCATGATATTCGCATCCCTGTTTGGCGACATCGCGGTGAACGCACATTGGAAGCGTATATTCGTCGTCGCCATACTGGCGTATCACCCGCCGTGATGGTATGGGGTGCCATTGGTTACACGTCTCGGTCACCTCTTGTTCGCACTGACGGCTCTTTGGAAAGTGGACGTTACATTTCAGATGTGTTATGGCCCGTGGCTCTACCCTTCATTCGATCCCTGCTAAACCCTACATTTCAGCAGGATAATGCACGACCGCCTGTTGCAGGACCTGTGCGGGCCTTTCTGGATAACGAAAATGTTCGTTTGCTGCCCTGGCCAGCACATTCTCCAGATCTGTCACCAATTGAAAACGTCGGGTTATTGGTGGCCGAGCAACTGGCTCGTCACAATACGCCAGTCACTACTCTTGATTAAATGTGGTATCATGTTGAAGCTGCATGGGCAGCTGTACCTGTGCACGTAATCAAATTCTGTTTGACTCAATGCCCAGGCGTATCAAGGCCTTTATTACGGCCAGAGGTGATAGTTCTGGGTACTGATGTCTCAGGATCTATGCACCCAAACTGCGTGAAAATGTAATCACATGTCAGTTCTAGTATAATATACACTCCTGGAAATGGAAAAAAGAACACATTGACACCGGTGTGTCAGACCCACCATACTTGCTCCGGACACTGCGAGAGGGCTGTACAAGCAATGATCACACGCACGGCACAGCGGACACACAAGGAACCGCGGTGTTGGCCGTCGAATGGCGCTAGCTGCGCAGCATTTGTACACCACCGCCGTCAGTGTCAGCCAGTTTGCCGTGGCATACGGAGCTCCATCGCAGGCTTTAACACTGGTAGCATGCCGCGACAGCGTGGACGTGAACCGTATGTGCAGTTGACGGACTTTGAGCGAGGGCGTATAGTGGGCATGCGGGAGGCCGGGTGGACGTACCGCCGAATTGCTCAACACGTGGGGCGTGAGGTCTCCACAGTACATCGATGTTGTCGCCAGTGGTCGGCGGAAGGTGCACGTGCCCGTCGACCTGGGACCGGACCGCAGCGACGCACGGATGCACGCCAAGGCCGTAGGATCCTACGCAGTGCCGTAGGGGACCGCACCGCCACTTCCCAGCAAATTAGGGACACTGTTGCTCCTGGGGTATCGGCGAGGACCATTCGCAACCGTCTCCATGAAGCTGGGCTACGGTCCCGCACATCGTTAGGCCGTCTTCCGCTCACGCCCCAACATCGTGCAGCCCGCCTCCAGTGGTGTCGCGACAGGCGTGAATGGAGGGACGAATGGAGACGTGTCGTCTTCAGCGATGAGAGTCGCTTCTGCCTTGGTGCCAGTGATGGTCGTATGCGTGTTTGGCGCCGTGCAGGTGAGCGCCACAATCAGGACTGCATACGACCGAGGCACACAGGGCCAACACCCGGCATCATGGTGTGGGGAGCGATCTCCTACACTGGCCGTACATCACTGGTGATCGTCGAGGGGACACTGAATAGTGCACAGTACATCCAAACCGTCATCGAACCCATCGTTCTACCATTCCTAGACCGGCAAGGGAACGTGCTGTTCCAACAGGACAATGCACGTCCGCATGTATCCCGTGCCACCCAACGTGCTCTAGAAGGTGTAAGTCAACTACCCTGGCCAGCAAGATCTCCGGATCTGTCCCCCATTGAGCATGTTTGGGACTGGATGAAGCGTCGTCTCACGCGGTCTGCACGTCCAGCACGAACGCTGGTCCAACTGAGGCGCCAGGTGGAAATGGCATCGCAAGCTGTTCCACAGGACTACATCCAGCATCTCTACGATCGTCTCCATGGGAGAATAGCAGCCTGCATTGCTGCGAAAGGTGGATATACACTGTACTAGTGCCGACATTGTGCATGCTCTGTTGCCTGTGTCTATGTGCCTGTGGTTCTGTCAGTGTGATCATGTGATGTATCTGACCCCAGGAATGTGTCAATAAAGTTTCCCCTTCCTGGGACAATGAATTCACGGTGTTCTTATTTTAATTTCCAGGAGTGTATTTGTCCAATGAATACCCGTTTATCATCTGTATTTCTTCTTGGTGTAGCAATTTCAATGGCTAGTAGTGTATTAAATAACCGATGTTTCGGCCGTGTTGCAACAGCCTTTCTCTTAACGTAGACTGATAATCTGGGGCGATGGTGCTTCGGCATATTGCATTTCAGATGGTGTCGTAAGACCCCCGAAGTTGCATTTCTTGAAACTTTAGTCTGCGTACAGTACCACTGGTCGATATTAAGTGAGCAGACTATTTGAAGATTGCAAGGTTTCTGGCAATTGGTAGTTCGTTAATAATCAGCAACAAGCTTTTGATAACCACGTATGCCTGCTGTAATTGTGGAGAAACAAGCCAAGTTGTGCTTGCTTTATTTGATTAGTCCGGTAAGATCACTGCCATGTGATTACACTTGGTCCGTCGTACGGGGAATGCTTTCAGACAGGACACTGAGCCGTCTTCCCAGCAGATGTTATCAGGCTTTCAGTTGTCTGTCTTATTTTACGAACGCGTATCCACGGTTGCCTTGTATTCATGCTTCTTGAAACTTAACCCTCCGGCTGAAAGCCCGGGTGCAGTTTACCCCACAGGCTGTACTTTTGTGTATAACACAGAGGCTGAGGCACGGGCACTGCTGAGGTTCTGAATAGCCATTAGTGTTACCCAGGTACGCTCCACGCGTTTTCCTCATTCGTGCGCTAGAACTTGACGAGTAAACATATTCGGTTTCTCCGTTGGGATTTACTGCACCTCACTGTCCGTACTTGTTGCCTGGATTCTCAACACTGCTGCGCCAGACATAAATAACAAATGATTTGTACACCCGTAGTACTTTATCATAATACATTACTACAACAGTGTTATACTTTCTGATGGAAATAGAATAATAAAGCGTTGGGATGATTTGGGGAAAGAGACCAAACAGCGAGGTCATCGGTCTCATCGGATTAGGAAGCAAGTCGGCCGTGCCCTGTCAAAGGAACCATCCTGGCATTTACCTAAAGCGATTTAGGGAAATCAAGGAAAACCTAAATCAGGATGGCCGGACGCGGAATTGAACCGTCGACCTCCCAAATGCGAGTCCAGTGTGCTACCCACTGCGCCAACTCGTTTGTGAAACTTCCTCGAGATTAAAACTGTGTGCCGGACCGAGACTCGAACTCGGGACCTTTGCATTTCGCAATTGGTTTACCGACGTTTTTTTTTTATATCTCATTTTGTTCGTTACTGTTCGTTTCACTCGTTCGGGCCGAACGTCCCAGAACACCCGCTGAAGTTCATTGATGATCCGTTAATTGAGTTTCCTTATTACAGAGGGCAGCAAACCCTCCGACCGAACACGCTAACCTACCATGCCGGCAGGCTCTCCTGCAGGAGAGCTCCTGTGAAGTTTGGAAGGTAGGAGGCGAGGTACTGGCGGAATTAAAGCTGTGAGGAGGGGGAGGAGTCGTGAGTCGTGCTTGGGTAGCTCAGTCGGCAGAGTACTTGCCAGAGAAAGGCAAAGGTCCAGCACAGAGTTTTAATCGGCCAGGAAATTTCATATCAGCGCACACTCCGTTGCAGAATGAGAATTTAATTCTGCAATGATGGTTGTGAGTCTTCTCTTCACCTTTCACCGTCATGCTCATATAGACGTATGGGGACAAGGATAAGCCTGAGGTGATAACCTGCTACAGTAAGACCAAAGGTGGTATCGACATCGCCAGTCAGTTGTGCGGAACTTCCGACGTAAGCCGAACGCGCAGAAGATGGCTACTCAGGATCTTCTTCTCGCTACTCAATGTCGCTGGAATCAATGGGGAAGTGATCCACTTCTTGCCTCGAGCAAACCTTACATGTCCACAACTCCTCTCCTCAAAAACCTCGCCCTCACCCTCCTTCAGCTTCACATGCGCCAGGGGGCATCCATTCACCTTCCTAAACCGTTGCTGCAGCGCCTCATTGTCTGCGTTCCTAGTTCCAGCAGCCAAGCCGTGACACCTCCTCCGCCAAAAAGGTGAAGAAGAATTGAAGGTGTGGGCCGTGCGGCCACAAGGAGGACAATAAGACGAACTACACTCCTGGAAATTGAAATAAGAACACCGTGAATTCATTGTCCCAGGAAGGGGAAACTTTATTGACACATTCCTGGGGTCAGATACATCACATGATCACACTGACAGAACCACAGGCACATAGACACAGCCAACAGAGCATGCACAATGTCGGCACTAGTACAGTGTATATCCACCTTTCGCAGCAATGCAGGCTGCTATTCTCCCATGGAGACGATCGTAGAGATGCTGGATGTAGTCCTGTGGAACGGCTTGCCATGCCATTTCCACCTGGCGCCTCAGTTGGACCAGCGTTCGTGCTGGACGTGCAGACCGCGTGAGACGACGCTTCATCCAGTCCCAAACATGCTCAATGGGGGACAGATCCGGAGATCTTGCTGGCCAGGGTAGTTGACTTACACCTTCTAGAGCACGTTGGGTGGCACGGGATACATGCGGACGTGCATTGTCCTGTTGGAACAGCAAGTTACCTTGCCGGTCTAGGAATGGTAGAACGATGGGTTCGATGACGGTTTGGATGTACCGTGCAATATTCAGTGTCCCCTCGACGATCACCAGTGGTGTACGGCCAGTGTAGGAGATCGCTCCCCACACCATGATGCCGGGTGTTGGCCCTGTGTGCCTCGGTCGTATGCAGTCCTGATTGTGGCGCTCACCTGCACGGCGCCAAACACGCATACGACCATCATTGGCACCAAGGCAGAAGCGACTCTCATCGCTGAAGACGACACGTCTCCATTCGTCCCTCAATTCACGCCTGTCGCGACACCACTGGAGGCGGGCTGCACGATGTTGGGGCGTGAGCGGAAGACGGCCTAACGGTGTGCGGGACCGTAGCCCAGCTTCATGGAGACGGTTGCGAATGGTCCTCGCCGATACCCCAGGAGCAACAGTGTCCCTAATTTGCTGGGAAGTGGCGGTGCGGTCCCCTACGGCACTGCGTAGGATCCTACGGTCTTGGCGTGCATCCGTGCGTCGCTGCGGTCCTGTCCCAGGTCGACGGGCACGTGCACCTTCCGCCGACCACTGGCGACAACATCGATGTACTGTGGAGACCTCACGCCCCACGTGTTGAGCAATTCGGCGGTACGTCCACCCGGCCTCCCGCATGCCCACTATACGCCCTCGCTCAAAGTCCGTCAACTGCACATACGGTTCACGTCCACGCTGTCGCGGCATGCTACCAGTGTTAAAGACTGCGATGGAGCTCCGTATGCCACGGCAAACTGGCTGACACTGACGGCGGCGGTGCACAAATGCTGCGCAGCTAGCGCCATTCGACGGCCAACACCGCGGTTCCTGGTGTGTCCGCTGTGCCGTGCGTGTGATCATTGCTTGTACAGCCCTCTCGCAGTGTCCGGAGCAAGTATGGTGGGTCTGACACACCGGTGTCAATGTGTTCTGTTTTCCATTTCCTGGAGTGTATGTACCTAAAGCCTGCGGTCAGTACACATGTCTCGCCGAACATGCGACATTCCATTGTCCCGACTGCGTCGCTGAAGGCGAAGCCCCTGCCAGCCGACCCCAAGGCCACTGTGCATGTCGAACACGGGCACAGATACAGAACTTGAAAGTTTATTATGTAAGCACTAATGTGTTCAGTGTCAAATGATAAATAAGTTGTTCTCAGTCCGGTAGCGCGCAACTGCTACGGTCGCAGGTTCGAATCCTGCCTCGGGCATGCATGTGTCTGATGTCCTTAGGTTTGTAAGGTTTAAGTAGTTCTAAGTTCTAGGCGACTGATGACCTCAGATGTTAAGTCCCATAGTGCTCAGAGCTATTTTGAACCATAAATAAGTTGTTTACTGTAAACTGTTATCAAGACGTGTAATTTATTCATTGTAAAATGTTCTATAGCTATAAAGAAATTTGAAAAAGACCTGAAACCTAAAAAAGCAGAGTAATAGAAGTCTTAGGGTAGTTGTAGGTATTGGGATGTACTGCACCCCAACTTTGTGTTGGTGGTATAGGGTCTCCCTTTCAAACGGAGGGTCAAGAGCCTAACCAAAACGGCAACGTTGCTGTGCTTGCGCCGATGTGTTTCACAGCTCAGAACCGAACATAGCACTCATACCCTAGTATGCAAGTGTCAACAGACCTTCCGGAAACTCCAGTGTAGCGGCACCACACGTTCATTACGTCTCGTATACACTTGCGGCGTTTAGTACTATAGTGGAACCTACAAAACTCTGTATCTTGTATTAGGCTGGTGGATAACTTTGCAGGGTTTTTGTTTTGTATGTTGGTATTCCGGCTGCTATGGGTTTATTTATCGGCTGTCATTTTATATTTGTGCTTCACTGCTGCTGTTTGAGTTTACATATTCTCATTTTGTCATTTGGAGATAGAAAGCGGAGCTGTGGGCGCAGTGAAATCGAGGGCCAGGCGGAGAAATCGGAATATTTCCGATACGTTCTTTTGTTTGAGTTTTGTACAGGGGCTACAGCAAGAGAATCACCCAGAAACATTGCTGCCGTGTATGGGAATAATCCTAGTGGACACACCACGGAAGGAAAACGGTTTTCTCGTTTTAAGCAGAAACGTTTTGACATTAGTGACTCTTCAAGTTCAAGAAGACTTTCGAGGTTTGATGAAGATCGTTTAAACGCATTAATACTGAATGTCAGTGTACTCGACCACTGGCAAATGTGATGAGCTGTAATGATTTCACCATCGTGCGACATTTGCTTGTAATGGGGAAGGTTAAGAAATCGGCTGTATTGGTACCGCATGCTCTAATCCAAATCACAAAAAACTGCTGACATTTATTGTCAACAACTGAGACGTCTTGCAGATACAATCCAAGAAGAACGACCAGGAAGACTGCGTGAAGTGATGCTACTCCAAATAACATCCGCTCGCATTCTGCTAGACTGTTAGAAAACACTTTTTTCACCCGGTCTTGCGGCCTCAGGTTTTCACCTTTTCCGCTCTGTATAGGACAACTTTCGAAGAACTTTTGTTTCCAGATGGAAATGCGTTCCGCATATGGCTCGACGAGTTCTTCGCCTCAAACCCACGTGATTTCTCCAGTCGCGGTACCGAAAAGTTATCCCAGCGCTAGAAGACTATTGTAAAAACTGAAGAAGAGTATGTTAGTGATCACTAAAGTCTCTGTTACGTGTACCTGTTGTGTTTTTTAAACTCATGCACGAGTCTCATATATGTACAGGGTGATAACAATTGTACTTTCAAACCGCTGTAGAAATGACACCACTGGTCACAATGACGTCAAATTGCAACGGAATAAGGGAGAAAACGTATGGCAGAAGAAAAATAAATAGTTACAAAATGCATCAATATATGGCGCTGTAAGCATCATAATTTAATAGTGGTCGACTACAAATGACAAATGAATCATAAAACAATGCCTACGGTGTACGTTTGGCGTTAAACAAACTTTACTACTCAGTGTGCATTTGTGTAGAGGTGTGATACTGTTAGTTACGTAAGTCGATCCACCACGGCAATTTCATATCACATCAGATGGGGAAAATCGGTTTTTAATTGTCCTGAGGCCAAAAACCGCATAAAAAGCATCAATCACATCGGTTTTTAATTGTCCTGAGGCCAAAAACCGCATAAAATGCATAAATCAAAGTCAAATCGGATTGTTAATTTCCGCGTGACTGGCGCAAAACATATTCAATATGCTGTTTACCGTTTTCTGCAACAATTTGAAATAGAGAAACAGCATGTTCCACAACTGATCGAAGTGTGTCCGGGGTCACGTTCAGAATGTTTTGCGCATCGCGTGCCTTCAACGCAGCTAAGTTTGCAATCGAAACACTGAACGCAACATCTTTCAGATAGCCCCGAGCCAGAAGTCACACGGATTAAGATCAGGTAATCGGGACGGCTAGGCTGCAGGGAAATGGAGGCTGATAATTCTAGCTTCTCCGAAATGGCGCTTCAGCAGCTGCGTAATTGGATTTGCAGTGTGCGGAGGTGCGCCACCTTGCATAAAAATGATCCCATCCACATATCCAGGCTGTTGGAGAGCTGGAATGGCGTGTTTGCGCAAAAGACACACATATCGCTTAACCTGTCTCTTCGAAAAAATATGGCCCTATGCTAATCGATGCCGTAATCCTTCACCACACAGTGATCTTTTCAGTATAAAGTGGTACTGGTTGATTTGCGTGTGGATTTTCGTAAGCCGTATTCGACAATTCTATGTACTGACATATCCTGTCAGATGGACGTGGGCTTCATCTGTCCACAAAATCTTCCACGGCCAATCATTGTCCACTTCCATACCAGCAAGAAATCAAAGGTCTCTCTTGCTGGCAGGTCAACAAATGGCTCCAATAGTTAAAATTGCTTTAAGCACTATGGGACTCAACATCTGAGGCCATCAGTCCCTTAGACTTAAAACTACTTAAACCTAACTAACCTAAGGACATCACACACATCCATGCTCGAACCTGCGACCGTAGCAGCAACGCGGTTCCGGACTGAAGCGCCTAGAACCGCTCGGCCACTGCGGCTGGCTGGCAGGTCAACAGGAAGCAACTCGTGCACGTGGGTAATTTTGAATGGATAGCAAAGAAAGATGTTTCGTAGGATTTTACGCACCGTGCTCACGTGTATGTCCAAAGTTCGGGCAATTCTCCGTGCACTATACGTTTGCACACCACCGCTCGTCTGCTCCTGCATTGCTATGGCCTTGCTTCCAAAGACATCGAATCAATTCGTTTCCTCCCTCTACCAGTGTGCACAACAAAAGAACCCGTCTTTTCGGATTTCCGAATCATTTTCTCCAAACCCACAGCAGTCATCAGACCAACGCCTTTTTTCAAACACTTCAGTGTCTGGAACTTTAGTAGACGTGTGCACAGTCATCGTTCTTGTAATACAGCTTTACAAGCAGAGCGCGATCCTGCATTGAGACAGTCATGGCGACGCGGAAGGAGGAAAAGCCGTGCACCCGGCGTGTTTATACCAACTTCAGTGGGTCGTGCACATGACAGGTGTTTTCATTTACGTATTCTGATACATACAGAGCCATCTATTGATCAATTTTCACACGATTTTTTTTTCTTCTGCCATACGCTTTCCCCCTTGTACGATAATATTCCGTTGCAATTTACGTCATTCTGACCAGTGTTGTTGTTTCCACAGCGTTTTGAAAGTTTAATTATAATCGCCCTGTATAATACAACATGTATTGACGAAAAGATAAAAATGGTTCAAATGGCTCTGAGCACTATGGGACTCAACTGCTGTGGTCATAAGTCCCCTAGAACTTAGAACTACTTAAACCTAACTAACCTAAGGACAACACACAACACCCAGCCATCACGAGGCAGAGAAAATCCCTGACCCCGCCGGGAATCGAACCCGGGAACCCGGGCGTGGGAAGCCAGAACGTGACCGCACGACCACGAGATGCGGGCGACGAAAAGATAAGTCAGGGCTGTTTGTAACTTACAACAATAGAATATGTAAGTTGAATCTGCTGCAAAAAAATTAATATGTATATTATTTAAAGCCTCTGATGAAGTCTTAATAAACTGAGGTGATAAGCTTGTGGTAAAACAATATTGTCTTCATTCAGTTGCATACAGAAGGTCCTAACCTAAACTAATATAATTCGTAGATTGTGACTTTCTAATGTCTATAGTAAAACGGCAATCTACATCTACATCTACATCCATACTCCGCAAGCCACCTGACGGTGTGTGGCAGAGGGTTTGCAATCGAAATCGAAGGGATGTAAACTTTGCAATACACCATAGGTGTTAAAGGAGCGCTGGAAGTTCGTGTGGCCGAGGTGGTCACATAACGGATGTTAAGTGTAGTTATGGAAAACATCATTTCGGTCTATGTGTCTAAATGTTGTCTAGGAGAGTAACTGCTCGGCTGTAAAAGTAATTTCACTAGTATTTGCATTTTTTTAGCGTTATGTTTGTTCGCGCGCCTGTTAACGAAGGGCCGCACCGTTTCCATATATTTTTCCTCAAAATGTCTTCAGGCATCACTGTAAAATGAGATTCGTAGTGAACCAGAACATGTTTTCACGTTTAAATTGTAAGCGAATTAAATGTTTTCGTCATGTAATTACTGCAGAGCAAGGTCTAGGGGACGATGAAGGAACTAGCCCCACCTAGGTACAAACTATTTCATCACGGCGTACAAAGGAAGAGTTTACTGCGCTTTTACAGGCTTTTCGTTCCTAATTGGACACGCGACGTCAGGAACTTGCTCCTCTAAAGACACTAGAGACTTCCAAAGTTACCGGACACCACTTTGCAAAGGGCTGTAGTGCCTCATAGAACGCAGTGTTGGCAAAATGTGATTACAGGGGACTCACGTTGTCGCTCGCGCCCAGCTATTAGTCAGTAAAGTTGCCAGTCTTCTTACTCATAATGACATCGTTACGTCAAGAAACAGTTTAGTTGAGATGTCTTCGGAACTGAGCCATGTACTAATTATTCTCTGTTCTGTAATTTGCACATGGTTCATTACATCTACTTTTTCTTCTACCAGAAAAATCAGGTTTTTTTCCTTACTCGGCTGATGACACTTCGAGTATGAGGGGAAGCCTGTTTGGATTGTTTTCACTCTCTGAGGTGCGTACTTGTCTGGAAAACCTGAAAAATCTGGGACTCGGTTGGGGGGGGGGGGGGGGGGGGAATTGAGCGAGCCGGCCGAAGTGGCCGCGCGGTTCTGACGCTGCAGTCTGGAATCGCGAGACCGCTACGGTCGCAGGTTCGAATCCTGCCTCGGGCATGGATGTGTGTGATGTCCTTGTGTGATGTCCTTAGGTTAGTTAGGTTTAACTAGTTCTAAGTTCTAGGGGACTAATGACCTCAGCAGTTGAGTCCCATAGTGCTCAGAGCCATTTGAATTGAGCGTACTGAAAAAGTCAGGGAAACCTCTGGGAATTCTGAAGGACGCAGGAATTTCTGAGAAACTACAAATCGCTCTGAGATTCTACATTGGAAACAACCGTTATCGAGTCGTGTCAGAGAAGACGAAGAAAGGCATTGAACTGTAACGTTTGTTGCTCGATCGTGGCTGCCTCCGGCGCTCTCGCTGACCTCTGGAATCTCCGTTGATGTCCGTGCGTTCTCGGGCTTCAGGTCTTCTTCCATTTTTAATTTTGTACAATAAATATAATGATCCATGTTTGAACACACTTGATTTGTAGATCAGAAATGAATATCCACGCTTCGTTTTATACCACGGTTTTATTGGTCGCTTTCTTGTCTATCTGTTCACAAATTTTGAAATTTATTTTAAACTTACATCCGGATCAGCTACAGACGTCAGATTTTAAACATAGCTCAAAACTGGATGACAATGTTATGTTACTCGCCTTCTTGTCTGGTGTGTGGCGGTGGGTACTTTGTAAACCAAAACCGTTTCTGTGTTGTCACGGTCCGCGCGGCTTCCCCCGTCGGAGGTTCGAATCTTCCCTCGGGCATGGGTGTATGTGTTGCGCTTAGCGTAAGTTAGTTTAAGTTAGATTAAGTAGTGTGTAAGCCTAGGGACCGAAGACCTAAGCTGTTCGGTCCCATAGGATCTAACCACAAATTTAAATTAAAGTTGTTTCTCTAAAAATGGTTCAAATGGCTCTGAGCACTATGGGACTTAACTTCTGAGGTCATCAGTCCCCTAGAACTTAGAACTACTTAAACCTAACTAACCTAAGGACATCACACACATCCATGCCCGAGGCAGGATTCGAACCTGCGACCGTAGCGGTCGCGCGGTTCCAGACTGTAGCGCCTAGAACCGCTCAGCCACCCCGAAAGTTGTTTCTCTCTTTTTCTTTTCCAGTCTCGAATGGATCGAGGGAAGAACGAATGGTAGTAAACTTCCGTGTGAGCCCGAATCTCTCTCATTTTTAGGTCCACGATCTTTTCGTGATATGTACGTAGGACGAAGCAATTGACCGGTGGAGAAAGGTGCAGAGAAACTGAAATAAACCTTATAATCTAATAAAAATGTTTAAAATCGACTGAAAAATTTCACACACGCAAAACTAGAAAGCAGGAAGTAATTGTTTAAGTAAAAATGAATTTTTGATACACCACTTTTTAAATCAAACTACAAAGTATAAAATAATTTCTTCAGCCCCATACAAATTCCTGACACCATATAGAGAATCCCGAAAACGGAGATTGTAAACTTTTAGTAGCTATAAAAAATACTTGCAACGTGTAAAATGCAAAAACGGTGCGCACGCAATACGTAATTAATACATGAATGGTTCAGATCCTTACTTATCACTACTTACTAACTAATGCATGAATATTTCACGCCCTTGTTACAGTAAGGTGACGAAAGTCATTTGTACTCAAGTGATTCACGTAAAAAGTTTCGGACTTGGTTATGGCCGCACTACGGGAATTAACAGACTTTTGAAACGTCCCCTTATAACAATTTATACACGACTGTGCTTAAACTGACACACAACATTTTTAGCGCAACGCAATGTGACTTTCAAAAATCCCTACAAAAGAATAGCCCTGACTAACATTAAACTATACCTTTCACAAATCACTTACCTCACCAAAAATCTTCGTTACTCGAACTACTGCAAAACAGCGAGCGCCACTACTGCCAGCTAAATAAAAGATTCAAACTACGGAAGGCACTAACTACTAATAGGCATAGTTAGCAAATGAAAGATTTTAATAGAGAACAAACAATGTATTTACCTTAATATTCATAATTGACATCCAGTCTTACAAATTTCAAAACTCCGCCATCTCTCTCCCCACATCCACCACTGCTGGCGGCTCACCTCCACCTGCGCAACGCTACGCGCTGTTCACATCCAGCTGCCCAACACTACAGTGGCAGACAACAATGCAAATTAGCCACAGACTGCACACAGCACAGCCAGTGATTTTCATATAGAGCGCTACGTAACGTTGCCAATAAGAAAACATAAACATCCTACTTACATAGCCTACTTACACTTTGAACGTGAAATGGTAGTTGGAGCTAGACGCATGGGACATTCTATATCGGTAATCATTAGGGACTTCAATATTCCGAGGCCGACAGTGCAAAGAGTGTGCCGAGAATACCAGCGTCCAGGCATTACCTGTTACCACGGACAACGCCGTGACCGACGGCGTTCACTTAACGACTGATAGCAGCGGCGCTTGTGAAGAATTGTCAGTGCAAACAGACAAGCAACACTGCGTGAAGTAACCGCAGAAATCAATGAGGGAACGTATCCGTTAGGATGGTGCAGCGAAATCTGGCGTTAATGGGCTACGGCAGCACGCGACCAACGCGCGTGCCTTTGCTTACAGCACGACATCGCCTGCAGCGCGCTACCACATCGGTAGGACATTAGATGGCTGGAAAACCGTGGCATGATCAGATACATCCCGAATTCAGTTGGTAAGAGCTGAAGGTAGGGTTAAGAGTGTGTGGCAGACATTAAGAAGCCATGGATCCAAGTTGTCAACAAGGCACCGTGCAGTCTGGTGGTGGCTCCATAATGGTATGGTCTGAACTGGATCCTTGTTAGCCGACCGGAGTGGCCGACCGGTTCTAGGCGCTTCAGTCTGGAACCGCGCGACCGCTACGGTCGCAGGTACGAATCCTGCCTCGGGCATGGATGTGTGTGATGTCCTTAGGTTAGGTTAGGTTTAAATAGTTCTAAGTTCTAGGGGACTGGTGCCCTCAGATGTTAAGTCCCATAGTGCTCAGAGCCATTTCAACCATTTGGTATCTTATTATGTTCAGCTACGTGGAGACCATTTGCGTCCATTCATGGACTTCATGTTTCCACCCAACGATGGAATTTTTATGGATGGCAATGCGCCATGCCACTCGTCACAGTTGTTTGCGATTGATTTGAAGAACATTCTGGACAATTCGAGCGAATGATTTGGCCACCTAGATCGTCCGGCATCGTTCATTTACGGGACATAATAGAGAGATCACGTCGTGCACAAAATACTACACCGGCAGTACCTTCGCAATTATGGACGGCTGTACGGGCAACAAGGCTCGGTATTTATGCAGTGGACTTCCAACAACTTGACGACTTCTTGAGTCCATGCCACGCCAAGTTACTGCGCTATCCCAAGTTAAAGGAGGTTCGACATGATATTAGGAGGTACCCCGTGACTGTCGTCCCCTCAGTGTATGACCTATTGCAATCGCCTCGCGTCTTTCTTTTTAAAGTATTTTCATAGCTATTATAAATTCAGAATCTAAACTTTTCAAACTATTTTGTAAGTTAGGAACTGCATGAGAAATTGTTTTACACTTTTAGCCTGATTTAAAAACATGGTGTATTAAAAATTCATTTTCATTTAAAATTTCAGTACAAAACGTTTGTTTGGTATCTCTCTCGCAGCGCCGTGCAGCAAGTCAACAAGCGTGAAGAACGTCCAGTTAAAAACATGATGCGTCACTGGTATCAATGTGGGATATTACAATCCAGAAGAAATAATTCGAAAGCGTCCCTGCCGTGATTTCTTAAGCGCTTAAGGGATTTTTGTTTATTATTTTATTTAGCTATTTTTACAGAGATCGTCTGATAATGATATAGGATCTGTCGTCATAATACCCTGAAAACAAACAGCTCAAATGTCGAGACGCATTTAAGAAAGCTTTCACGAGGATAGGACAGGTGGTCGGCCTAGCCCTTACCGAAGAAACCATACCAGCATTCGCCTGATGTGATGTAGGGACACCACTAAAAGCCAAAATCAGGTGACCGGACACAGTAAAGTCCACTCCCCCGAATATGAGAGCAGTATTTCAACAAGTCTCCCATTCGGTTAACCCATATTTTATAATATTCTTTTGTTCAACTACAACAAAATGACATCACATAAAAAATACTTTTCCGCTGTTTATTCGAATCTCTCCAAAGTATAACTGCACACACTGGAGACACCTGCTGGTGTCTCCAGCACAACGAGCAAACTGCTGCGCCACTTGCACTTCCTCCAGCCTCAGCCTGTCTGGAGAACGGACTCTAGGGCCATAAACATGTGACTATTGCCCTTGAACATCTCCATATCCTCCTTCAGTACATCTGGAAAACTATCAACATCCCCCTAACCCCCCCCCCCCCTCTCTCATAATGAGGGGGATGTTGAGCTCGTGATAATGACAAGACATTCGTAGTATGCTCTGTAGAACTTCTACATCGCACAACGACACGATGTGGCACGGAATGGTGTTCGGTGACGTTAACGAAGTAATTTCCAGAGACGGCAAGGGCTTGTAACAACAGAATAGTTGTTACGGTGTAACATTACGAGTCACGATAGCTGTAACGGAAATTGAATAGCGTAAAGTTATCATTAAAAACGCACGCCGCGCGATTTAATTGAATAGCGTAAAGTTATCATTAAAAACGCACGCCGCGCGATTTGTGACGATTTGGTTGGTCATAATAGTAGTAACATGCTTTTGAATACATTTAAAATATAACGGCGATACCTGTTTAGTGTTATTGGAAACAATATGTAGTAAATTAATGAGTAAGGTAGCCGATCCTATAAGAAGAGGTGAAATTGGGCATATTAAGGTGTTTTGCTTTATGTCGACTAAGCCGATTATACGGCGTCTTTTTTTTCGTTTACTCTTAGAAATGAATAAGTAACGAAGTGCTAATTGTGCGTTGTGAAAAATATAGGGGCGAATTTTAAATAGCTACAGTGTATAATCAGACTAACAAATGGACATTCAGTTACGCGAAATAGCGGACAGCGAAGTGTGGTCATTAAATTGAGTACACATACAGGGCGGTCAATTCCGGGATAAGTCTATTAGCATCTCACGAGGGACGCGGTATTGAGACCGGTTTTTTTCTTATTATATCACGGAGAGCGGGCTTCAATTTATAAAAAGGAGAAAAGCTGTATCATTATCATTGACTGTTGGTGTTAAGCAACCAAAACTGTTCATCAAAGGGTTTCGGTGAATGAGTGGTGAATGCGAAATGAAACTGTGAACGAAGTTTTGTTAAATAAAGCAGAAGAGACAAGACAGTTTGGTCGTATCTGTTAATATTCCATCAACCGTAACATTTCTTCTCGTTGTACGAAGCCTTTATAGACGATCGTTATGACAATTTGCTTTGAAGGGATCTCGTCACGAGTTAAGTTTTGGGGACCTGGTCAACAGGGTATAGTTCGTAGATCTTAACTACTGCAGCTATTCTGGAATTAGGTGCTACCGTGACCGTTGTGTGTTGTCAATGGCTTAAGGTCATCATATCTCATGCTCTAAGATCGACGCGCCTTTCCTCTTGGTATAACGGTGTCTCACGGTAACAACTACAACGCCGACGGTGAAGGAAGATACGGTAGAACGGCTCTAAATCACAGCTGAACTTGTAATAATCACTGAACAAGCGACGAGACATCTCAAGAAATACCATTTGCGGCCACGAATACTAGCAAAGTAATATCCGCTAATTTACATCAAAAATTGGTTGATGGAAGTTGCGAATTTCAAACAAACCTAACTTGGACATCTTTGGGAATTGTTTTTATAAAACATAGTCACAACAGGAGTCTCGAGTGTTCGCACTACGAGCTGCCTTGCTGGATGTCGGCGACGCGATCCCCTGCGCGCAGACAACCCGCACAACACGCCCGCGGCGCGCTGCGGGCTCCGTAATGGCACTCGGGCCAAGTCGTGGATAATTAATAGGCGGCTGTCTGGCCAAGTTTGTTAATGTGTCTACTTAAGCCGGCAGAAACAGATCGAGTTAATTCGCAAGTTGCTCTCACTTTCCGCCGCGGCGAGAGGAGCGGTTTTGATTCAATATGAGCGTGCCACGTCGTCGCTTGAGAGTCCCCAAACGCCGGCTGCGGTCTGAGCGTTCGTCAACGTCCCCAGGTACTGCGGAACGAAAACCACTTTAACGTCTCGTATGCCGAGGGAGCTTGCCCTGGTTCAGAGTGCAAGTAAATCATTTACCTCCATACTCTGCTGATGTTAGGCAACAGGACAAAACTTTTGAGTTGTTTACGATCTTCCGCGCAGGATTAGCCGAGCGGCCTCCGCGCTACAGTCGTCGACTGTGCGGCTGATCCCGGCGGAGGTTCGAGTCCTCCCTCGGGCATTGGTGTGTGATTGTCCTTAGGATAATTTAGGTCAAGTAGTGTGTAAAGTTAGGGACTGATGACCTTAGCAGTTAAGTCCCATAAGATTTCACACACATTATATTTTTTTAAGTTTACGATCTTAGCTGAATGACTACAAAAATAATAACAGGACTGCATCTGCTTTCCCGTTATCAAGTGCGTTAGAATTTATACTACATAAATTTTAATACTAAGGATGTAAATATTAATCATTCTGATGGACAAAACTTGCATTCTGGTCAGTAGGATAGACATGCTAGAAATTTAAAATTTTGGCTTCATACATTATTAACTTCTGGCTAAGTGGTTAGCTGTTTATAAGAATGCGGTTATTAAAGAGTATATCATTCTCAGTAACCGTCGTAATCTTGAAATATGACACACTGTGGTTTGACAACAATATACACTAATCCCATTAAAATGCTACACCATGAAGATGACGTGCTACAGACGGGAAATTTAACCGACACGAAGAAGATGCTGTGATATGCGAATGATTAGCTTTGCAGAGCATTCACACAAGGTTGGTACCGGTAGCGACACCTACAACATGCTGAATGAGGAAAGTTTACAACCGATTTCTCATACACAAACAGCAGTTGACCGGCGTTGCCTGGTGAAACGTTTGTTGTGATGCCTCGTGTAAGGAGGAGAAATGCGTACCATCACGTTTCCAACTTTGATAAAGGTCGGAATGTAGCCTATCGCGATTGGGGTTTATCGTATCGCGACATTGCTGCTCGCGTTGGTCGAGATCCAATAACTGTTAGCAGAATATGGAATCGGTGGGTTCAGGAGGGTAATACGGAACGCCGTGCTGGATCCCAACGCCCTCGTATCACTAGCAGTCGAGATGACAGGCATCTTATCCGCATAGCTGTAACTGCTCGTGCAGCCACGTCTCGATCCCTGAGTCAACAGATGGGGACGATTGCAAGACAACAACCATCTGCACGAACAGTTCGACGACGTTTGCAACAGCATGGACTATCAGCTCGGAGACCATGGCTGTGGTTACCCTTGACGCTGCATCACAGACAGGAGCACCTGCGATAGTGTACTCAACGACGAACCTGCGTGCACGGATGGCAAAATCCAGGTTATGTTTACAGCAACATGATGGTCGCATCCGTGTTTGGCGACATCGCGGTGAACGCACATTGGAAGCGGGTATTCGTCATCGCCATACTGGCGTATCACCCGGCGTGATGGTATGGGGTGCCACTGGTTACACGTCTCGGTCACCTCTCACGGTACTTTGAACAGTGCACGTTACATTGCAGATGTGTTACGACACGTGGCTCTACCATTCATTCGATCCCTGCGAAACCTTACATTTCAGTAGGACAATGCACGACCGCATCTTACGCGTTCCGTATTACCCTCCTGAACCCACCCATTCCATATTGAGCTAACAGTCATTGGATCTCGACCAACGCGAACAGCAACGTCGCGATACGATAAACCGCAACCGCGATAGGCTACAATCCGACCTCTATCAAAGTCGGAAACATGATGGTACGCATTTCGCCTCCTTACACGAGGCATCACAACAACGTTTCACCAGGCAACGCCGGTCAGCTGCTGTTTGTGTATGAGAAATCGGTTGGAAACTTTCCTCACGTTGTAGGTGTCGCCACCGGCGTCAACGTTGTGTGAATGCTCTGGAAAGCTAATCATTTGCATATCACAGCATCTTCTTCCTGTCTGTCATCTTCGTGGTGTAGCAATTGTAATGGCCAGTAGTGTATTAATGTCGTCTGCAAGGACATTTAGATAAAAGGTGAACAGTACGAGGTACCAATACAGCTCCCTGGGGCGTACCTGAAGTTTTGCGTAAACTCGGCTGAACATTTCGGAGCGCAGCATTAATTGGATACGGAAAATTGTGACATATTTCAGGTTTGGGAGTTGGAGTCAGCATGTGTTGCGAGGAAGGGAGTGTTTTACGAGCGCTCCCAGTGCCCAACTCGCGTCAATACACGCGGAAGGGTCCTCATTAGGCGGGGATAGCAGAAGCGGCATCCCAGTGCACGCATCGTGGGGCGGTCGCGGCCGCTATGACACGCGCGCTCTGCCGAGGTGGAGGCGGCTCTGAATAATTACTGGGGGCGGGGTTTACTGTGGGGCGGCTGCCCGCAGCCCACCTGACATACGCGCTCGCCCTCTGACAGAAAACAATCACGCGGCCGTAAAGCCATATAGCCGTAAATCTTGGCCGCGCCGCGCCGCGCCGGAACACTGCCGGCGTCGGCCTCCTAAATCGCCGGCGTTGTTTTAATTCGGCTTTTATCAAAGCGCCCCGTGTTTAGGCTGCCGCTCCCCCGCCGAGCTCCATAAACCCGGAACCCGGCCGAGCGTGCGTGGCCGCGCGGCGGCGTGAAGAGAACACGGCCATATACTGCCGGCCTCCCGGCCGTCGCTGAAGCTATGGTGGGGAATCACCCACCGGTCAGGCATCAAAGTGTCAGCAGCTTCATTTCTTCTTAGAAAAACGGGGCTTTAAAAGTCAAGCGGAAGCATTGTGGAATCTAAGCAATGTGCCCTGGATGATGTCCGAAAGTTGTGGCTAGATGTTGCGTATGGGCGCTGTAAGTAGGCTGTTTAGGTTTTTATATTGGTAACTGGCCGAGCGGTTCTAGGCGCTACAGTCGGGAACCGCGCGACCGCTACGGTCGCAGGTTCGAATCCTGCCTCGGGCATTGATGTGTGTGCTGTCCTTAGGTTAGTTAGGTTTAAGTAGTTCTAAGTTCGAGGGGACTGATGACCTCAGAAGTCCCATAGTGCTCAGAGCCATTTTTTTATATTGGTAACGCCACGTAGAGCTCTGTATGAAAATCACTGGCTGTGCGGTGTGCAGTCTCTGGCTGGTTGGCATTGTTGTAATATTCGCTATTGTAATGTTGGGCAGTTGGATGTGAACAGCGCGTAGCGTTGCGCAGTTGGAGGTGAGCCGCCAGCAGTGGTGGATGTGGGGAGAGAGATGGCAGAATTTTAAGAGTGGACGATCCGGACGTGTGTCCATCAGAGACAGTAAATTTGTATGACTGGATTTCATGAACTGCTATATATATTATGACTTTTGAACATTATCAAGGTAAATACATTGTTTGTTCTCTATCAAAATCTTTCATTTGCTAACTATATCAGTAGTTGGTGACTTCAGTAGTTAGAATCTTTTATTTAGCTGGCAGTATTGGCGCTCGCTGTATTGCAGTAGTTCCAGTAATTTTTGTGAGGTAAGTGATTCATGAAAGGTATAGGTTATTGTTAGTCAGGGCCATTCTTTTGTAGGGATTATTGAAAGTCACATTGCGCTGCGCTAAAAATATTGTGTGTCAGTAAAATCAGAATAAGTAAAGGGCGAAATGTCTGTGCACGTTCAGTTTTGTTCAGCTGTTTAAAAATCAAATAACGTAAGGGGTTTGTCAGCACACTAATTCATTAATTTGTCTAAGGGGACGTTTCATAGCGCATCTGTAAGAGACGTAGTCATAAGCTTCGGTCTCTTTCACTATGTGACGACATGACGTACACGTGACAAATTTTTGTAGAATTTTCATGATATACGAGAATGTAGTCTTTCTCGGTGAACTTCATTGATAAAATCTTCTCCAGTTATCAGCCGAATTGTGGCGTCTTTTTGTCGTAACTGTTGCGCAAGTTTCCTATTCCACATCTTCAGGTAAAGTGGAAATGGGCGTTTGGCGTCATTGGCCTGGAGACCCCTTACGGGGCAGGTCCGGCCGCCTTGGTGCAGGTCTTATTACATTCGACGCCACATTGGGCGACCTGTGCCCTGTATGGGGGTGAAAATGATGACGAGGACAACACAATACCTGAGTGGAGAAAATCCCCGACCTAGCCGGGAATCGAGCCCGAGCCTGTAGGATGACAACCCGTCACGCTGACCACTCAGCTATAGGGGCGGACTTCAGGTAAAGTGCCTGAATATGACGAGTAGGAAACTCGTCGAAACGCAATGACAAAACTATGCAATTTTCATGACGTTCGTTTACATACAAACAAAACTTTGTGGGTTTATTACCACATATGAAGATGGCAATAATATGCTGAAATGCATAATCTGTACATTTGTGGTAATTAGGCGATCTTGACGTAATAATTAATCGTATGAACACAACCTTTCAATTATAGTGTCGAAAAAATAATTTCAAGCTGTCTTTTTGTTCTTCAGGCGTCTTTTTTTGTAGTCGCAATGGCTACAAGTAATATGGCAGTTCAGTCCGTCTTTTGCGACTGTAGTAAACTGATTTAGACCAGACATTAACTTCATACGTTGTTCTAGACACAGAAGATTGATGTTTAGTACACTGCACTGATACACAATATTTTTTCGTTCGCATGCTTTTCTTTCTTATGAAAAAAGAAACAGGTGAATGGCGTTTTATGAAAACACGGAAACGTAAAAATTATTGTGTGTTAGTGCACTACAGTGTACTAAATATCAAACGCGTGAACGTATGGAAATAAAGAGTGGTCGCAATAAGAAGTATTTTACAGTCGCAAAAGACTGAATAACTCCCATATTACTTGTCAAACCGAGACTGCAGAAGAGAGACCTCAAAAACCAAATGAAAACACGTAATTACGTAAGTATTTTTTCGAAGTAGCAATTAAAAGACTATGTTCATGTAATAATTTATTATATCAAGGTAGCCTGACTATCGCAAATATTCACATTACGGTTTCAGCCGTCTTCAGAGGTTTCGTTTCTATACGTACTGAATATGGTGAAAATGACTTTTTGTCGCAACGTTTCGCATCTTTAGGCACTTCACCTAAAGATGGTGAGTAGAAAACCTCTCGAAACTTTATGACAAAACAACGCCACGATTCGATTAATAACCCGAGAAGATTTCATCAATAAAATTCGCCGAGAAAGCGTGCCTTCCCATATAGAACGAAAATGCTAATGCCCGTATTACTTGTCTAACTGCGACTGCAGAAGAGACAACATTAATTACGTAATATTTTTTTCGAAGTTTTAACTAAAAATTAATATCATAGCATCTCGTAAACTATACAAGAATCCGAATTTCCGTTTTAACGGGCCTAGATTGGTTCGTCAAGGTCACAGAGACCATATTTCCATAGATATCGAAAATACTGGACCTTTCCAATACGAGCTTGCGCAAACACTTAAAAACCTTTTTTTTTTTTTTCGACTCATTGCTTCTCTACCAGAAGCAGTTTTCATGATTTCAAACGTGTCTGGGGCTCTTTTATCCAGTTTAAAAGAAAAGTTAATGTTCTCACGCTACTCCATTGCTTCTTTGACGACCCAAGTTCAAAAGACAATGAAAAGTATCATTTGCAAAGAGCGATATATGTTGCCAGTGTTGTTAAAATTAGAACGAAAGGTGGTCGAAATACTACGCTAGTCAGTTCATGCATCCGTGCAGTGATGGCATTAGTAGTTACGCCAATACAAAACAAGTCATTTATAATATACGTTTCAAAGTTCTAAACTGCTAGTTGTTTTTCAGTTAATATGTACTATATGATATCGATATCACAGCTATATAATTCCATGCTGAGACTTACAAGTGAATGTCCACTCAATCGATTATGAAATACAGTGACCAAATTATGCACAGCAGAAACTGGGGCACTTGGTACAGCAACGCAGTTGACCAAGGATGATGGAGAGTACTAACACTCTCATGTGTGACTGTTGCCTATGGTAGTAGATCGAAATATTTTTTTTTCTTTTTCGACTGTAGTAGCGCTAGTTTAAGGTAGTGAATTACAGACTAGACCTTTGGCATCCGATGGCATTCCAAAACATCCTAAAACGATACTGGTGACATCATAACAATTAAAATACAGGAGCAACAATAGTTACTATCGTTGTTCCTCTACGCACTCCTGATCCCTTTACATCTTTCTTTCCTGCCACATGTTCCTCATTTCGCATTGGCCTTGCTTGTGCAGTCTCCTTAAATTTTCTTTCCCTAGAACTCGCTGTGTCAGAAAGTATTTTGTACACCTATACGATCGTTTATATCTGCCACTATCATTATCATTATTATTATTGTTTTTATTGTTGTTGTTGTTGTTGTTGTTGTTGGAAGCAGCAGTACTACAAGGACTACCAGCATCAATTTCATTAGCCCTTGGTCAGCACTATTTATACACACTGCCTCTATCGACACCCAAATTATTTTATTACTATTTATGATATTAAAATTATCGAAATTTCTTAGGCAACTAAGACTAAAACAGGTACTGGTCATATGTGGGAGAGGACCTGAAGGCCCTAATCTGATTAGGTGAAATAAATAAAGAAATTGCTGCAATTTGAGTACCTAATAGAAATTCTAAGTTTCTACCGAAAGGGCAAGTGAATAGAGATGTAAATCCACAACCAAAAATACATTGGAAACAAACATATTATTGTCAACTGCAGGAATAAAAGACAGCAAACAAGTTGTAAAAAACGGAGGTTTTCGAATAACCTTGACCACGGTTTCGGCGGATCTAGCCCCGTCTTTTTCAGAAGAACAGACCTCGCCAGTTCGAATCGAACTGGAACAGTCAAAACCGGCCGCGGTGGTCTAGCGGTTCTAGGCGCTCAGTCCGGAGCCGCGCGACTGCTACGGTCGCAGGTTCGAATCCTGCGTCGGACATGGATGTGTGTGATGTTCTTAGGTTAGTTAGGTTTTATTAGTTCTAAGTTCTAGGGGACTGATGACCTAAGATGTTAAGTCCCATAGTGCTCAGAGCCATTTGAACCATTTGAACCAGTCAAACCAAAACATTCCGTAGCCGCGTAGTAACCACCGCCACAGTACCACCAGTTGGCTATGCTCGTATCTCCAGTTGATAAATTAACTATCCTTTTTTTAAAGATTTCAACCAGAGCAACCATGCACTTACATGAGAGCAATCCCAGCGTCTGCACCTTCGTATGTAGTAGCTCTGAATTCGCTCCAGCCAAACAATCCTGTAGAATCATTCCTAACTGATATATTGCTGCGCAATTTGGAAAACGCGTAGGTATTTCTAGGCTTAATTAGCTGAACTTTATTCACAGTTGTGCAAATTTTTACAAAATGTTATTGCCTGTCACTGCATTTACGTTCATTATCCCCTGCATCTTATTCCACCTTACTTGGTCGATGTCTTTTTGAATTTCCGGAAATACGCCTCGAATCTGGTTGGGGGTGCGATTGGCGGCCGTGCGTTGCTTGGTTGCAGCGTCGCCGGTAGGGGGCAGTGCGGTCGGCCGGGGCTTCCCCTGGGGACGCCATGCTGAGCTACGGCCGGCGCCCGCCGTGACGAGCCAATGTGGCGGCAAACGGCTCTCGCCCTCTCTCTGTCCAGGGTCCAGCTCCAGCGCTGGAGGGCACTCCCCCTCGCTGCCCCCACCCCCTCCCGACGCCACACAAGTAGCCACCGGCCCTCGCGGCGTCCTCCGCAGCTGCTCTCTCCCTACTCCCCGGCGGCTGCACAACTGGCGGACAAAATCGGTTTCACCACGACGCCGTTGCCAAACTATTACGCTCGACATCACGCGATGCTCATTCGCACTTTTACATTCATGCGTTTCAAGTTTACGCAGAATTCTTGGATCCCAAGCAACTGGAAAAAAAGCGCTGGTGGGTCTTTGTATATAGAAGAACGGCCTCGTAAAATTACATTCCAATATCCTTAACGTCAGTCTGCTGCATAATTATCGAGATAATTCTAAGTTCGAATATAATAAATTTTCTGCAGACTGGAAAGCTTCTGCCCACAAATCGGCACGACCTTGGAACCTATATAAAAAAAAAGGTTCAAATGGCTCTGAGCACTATGGGACTTAACATCTGTGGTCATCAGTCCCCTAGAACTTAGAACTACTTAAACCTAACTAACCTAAGGACATCACACACATCCATGCCCGAGGCAGGATTCGAACCTGCGACCGTAGCGGTCACGCGGTTCCAAACTGAAGCGCCTAGAACCGCACGGCCACACCGGCCGGCGGAAACTATCGCTCATGCGAAACTCAGCTTGTCGTCTTGCAGCACGATACCCTGCGAACATTGGATGAAAGGCCAGAAGCACTCGAACAGTACTCAAGAACAGGTTGCACGTGAATTCTGTACACGTTCCCCTTTATACATCAGCTATACATTCGTAAAATTCTCCTAGTAAGCAGAATATCATTTGTAGACTTAGAAAAAGTTTCTGACAGTTTTGATTGGAACACGCTCTTTCAAATTCTGAAGGTGGCAGGGGTAAAATACAGGGAGCGAAAGGCTATTTACAATTTGCACAGAAACCAAATGACAGTTATAAGAGTCGAGGGGCATCAAAGGGAAGCCGGCCGGTGTGGCCGAGCGGTTCTAGGCGCTACAGGCCGGAACCGGGCACCGCTACGGTCGCAGGTTCGATTCCTGCCTCGGGCATGGGTGTATGGGTGATGTTCTTAGGTTAGTTAGGTTTACGTAGTTCTAAGTTCTAGGGGACTGATGACCTCAGAAGTTAAGTCCCGTAGTGCTCAGAGCTATTTGAACCATTTTCAACTAAAGGAAAGCAATGGTTGAGAAGGGAGTGGGACAGTGCTGTAGCCTATCCCAGATGCTATTCAATCTGTATACTGAGCAAGCAGTAAAAGAAACAAAAGAAAAATTTTGAGTAAGATTTAAGCCCAGGAAAACAATAAAAACCTTCAGGTTTTCCGATGACATTGTAATTCTCTCTGAAACAGCAAAAAACTCGGAAGAATATTTCAAAGGAATGGACAGTGTCTTCGAAGGAGGATATAAGATGAACATCAACAAAAAAAAGAGGATGAAGGAATTCAGTCGAATTAAATTAGGTGGTACTGAGGGAATTATATTAGGAAACGAGACAGTTAAAGCAGTAGATGAGTTTTGCTGTTTGGGCAGCAAAATAACTGATGTTGATCGAAGTAGAGAGGATATAAAACGTAAACTAGCTATGGCAAGGAAAGCGTTCCTGAAGAAGAGAAATTTCTTAACATCGAGTATGGATTTAAGTGTAGGGACATCTTTTCTGAAAGAATTTGTATGGAGTCAAGAAGCGAATAGAAGCTTTTCAAATGTGGTGCTACAGACGAATGCTGAAGATTAGATGGATAAATCACGTAACTGAGTAGAAATGGGGAGGAGTTTGTGACACAACTTGTCTAGAAGAAAGTGCCGGTTGGTATGAAAGGTTCTCAGACATCAAGGGATCACCAATTTAGTATTGGAGGGAACCGTGGTGGGTAAAAATCGTAGAGGGAGGACAAGAGGTGAATACACTAAGCATATTCAGAAGAATGTAGGTTGTAGTAATTACTCGGAGATGAAGAGGCTTGCACAGGATAGAGTAGCATGAAGAGCTGCACCAAACCAGCCTTTAGAATTCAAGACCACAAGAACAACAAACCGAAGTTGGCCTTTCGCCTTTCCTACAACCGACCTTATGCCCTCGTTTCATTTCACGTCGTTTCGCAATGTTACGGCTACATACGAGCGTTGGAATTTTAATAGTGGCAGCTATATATTTGCAACTAATGTAAAATAGATACAAGTCTCAAAGTTTTACTGTCCTTCAAAGAAGTCACCCGTTTCCAGCGACAAGGGAGTTGTAGGCATCAGCGCCAGTTTTATTGTCAGTTCGAGTGGAACGCTTTATTGCTCTATGAATCTCCCTCGTAGTTCTGAGGTGAATGCCACGGCGTGCTTCGATTTAGAAATCAAATTTTAGTTACAAAGGCTTAAATGTGGGGAGTGTAGTGGGTGATACAACACTTCCCAGCCTCGTCGATCGAACAAATCAGTCACAACTGGCCCATATGCGCCCGAGTATTATCTACAAAATGATGGTCGTGTACTGAAGAAACTGTCGCCGCTTCTTTCTCTAAGCTGCTAATTTTTTGAACACAGCCTGCGACCAACTTAGGGAAAGAAGCGGTGACACTCTATACAGGAACCGATCTTCGTTTTGCAGGACAATGCTGAGGGGCAAATGGCGAAATTGTTATTTGTTCTAAAGATGGGGCTGTGAAGTGGTACAACACCAAGCACACTCCACGGACTTCAGCCGCTGTGACTTCAACTTCATGTTAATGTGAAGCAGTTCATAGCACTTGCTCCAGAGCTGTTCCATCGAGCGAGATGGTGCGGTGGTTATCACACTGGACTCATATTCGGGAGGACGAAGGTTCAAACCCGCGTCCGGCTATCCAGACTGAGGTTTCCCGTGATTTCCCTAAATTGCTCCAGGCAAATGGCGGGATGGTACCTTTGAAAGGGCACGGCCGATTTCCTTCCACATCCTTGACAGGACCTGAGCTTGTGCTCCGCCTATAATGACCTTGATGCCGACGGGACGCTAAATCCAATCTTCCTTCCTTCCTTTGTAGATATGTTACAGTGGTACGTCAGAATACAAACTGCTCTATTGGATCTGTCAACATAATTGGTATTGTTAAGGGTGTCCTACGGTTCCTCATTATTGGCAACGGGTTATATACAGTGCTAGCGACTACTTCGAAGAACAGTTTGAAACATGTTCCTGTTTAGCACTCCTTGTTGGTGCTGTTAATATTCCAACACTCGTACATCTACAACTAGAAAAACTGTAGGCGTATAGTATCCATTTTTATGGTGTTTGCCTACCTGATTAAGGGGCTCCGGAAAGGCTCAAAATCATGAAAAGTTCAATTTTTACTTTTTTGCGTTTTCTGAATCTGTAGACTATTACCTTTTAATAGATATATAATTTATTCAATTCCAAAGACTACAACTATTTTTAAATTTTTTTTGAAATGTGTTCTACATGGGCGTGACCCACTGTGGCGCTGTTAAACTGCTGTCAAATGGTGTTATTATTAACGTCCGTGTTCATCAGGTACATTTTAGTGATGTGAGATAAAGTATGTGTTGTGGCTAACCTATTTTCAGAGACTTAGCAGCACCTGAACTGTTGAAAAAGTGTATTCACGTAAAAACTCAAAACCCCAATGAAAGTGTATATAGTGTTATATGGTCGAGAATCCCCAAGACTGTATTTGTTGGAATAGAAACACTTCACTTTGGTGTGTATGATGCTGTTGCGACTTTCAATGATGGCAACATTGTAAGGTGCAAGGTATTTAGAAATATGGGAATGAAGATAGGTTCTAACATGGTACGAGCGATGCTTGCTTTAGACAAGGAACGCCTTCGGGCTGCAGACAGGGCTGTAAAGAGTCTAGAAATACAAGCAAGAGTAAACAGGAGGAGGAACAAGAGGAAGCTGGAGGAGGAGTTTGCAGAAGATGAAGATAATCCATCCTATGGACCTGGAATGCACTAAAAAGTTAATCCAATCTTTGTCGCTCGATTCCCAAAACTTTTATTTTCTCATACTAATTACATGTTTTCTAAGGATCTTCCAAACATATTTGTTTCAAACTTTCAGTAAATGTTACACAGTACCTTCTGCATAATTTAACACAGCCTTTTTCCAAAGAACTGTATATTTTTGAATATATAAATAAAAAATTGCAAAAAAATGTTGTGAATTTTCATTACAATTGAAAAAAAATCATCTTTAATAACTGAACTAAAATTTTGTAAAATCCCTGTGTTAAGTTGTAGGCCATATTACAATAAATAATCTGTAAAAAGTTGAACTTCCTACCTCAAATACTTTGTGAGGAAAGATGTAATTTATAAGCGTTATTTTAACACTGCAAGTATAGGGCGTTCTGGAGCCCCTTAATGCAGATTACCTCTACATGGTTCTCTTAATGATGAACTTGACTGTTTCAGTAATATTTGAAGCACAGCTAAGGAATCGTGTATCACAACTATGTAATTATAAACCATAAAGTTCCTGATCAACTGAATGCGACTCTTCCTTTGGTTGCACATTCATTCTGACGATACACATAAAACGGCTAGTTGTTTTTGTAAAGAGTAATAAGGAGAAGTATTAACTCTCAAAGTAATTTCCATTACCAGAATTTACTGTTTTGATACACGCATTGTGTACGTGCCATTCCCAATGCAGTCGAGACTGCCAGCGATATAATCGGCGAAGAAGCGCTGTTTCGAGCAGAAATTGTGATGCACAGTGGCGTCGCCCGTTTCTCTGACGTCATTTCCCTTTCCGGCAATGTGTCGGCGGACAGCTACCTGCGAGAGGCATAAGTCAAGCCGCGTTTTGACGGTTCGCCGATGGTCCGCGTGGCGGCGCCGCCGTCGCCGCGGCTGGAATTGTCGCGCGGCTTGATTGCACCGTCGAGCCGCAGAGAGCCGGACGTGACACGCCGGTCTGCTGATGCGTGAGAAATGACACGAGTGGCGCGCTCGAAATACCGGCAGCACTTCGGAAACACCACGCCGCCCCCTCCCCCCTTCCTCCGTTACTCACGCCTTCGGCCGTCATATGTCATGAACGCTACACAAGCCGACGCCGCAGTTCTCGTGGAATTTCCCCACACTGTCCAGGTCGACGCTCACTCGTCCCTTGTTTGCAATGAGGTCACTGTCTGACAAACACAGTCGCCTCTCTCCAGTTGATTTTTGTTACATGCCGCGACAGCAACTGTAGTGTAACGACGTAAGTTTCTTATAAATGATTTTCTTTTGACATATGACCATGTGCAGAATTCGTCATCTACGTCAGTTAGAACCCACTCCAAAATTATTTATATTCTTTTTAAATTGTCTCAAAACAGTAAAACATCATTTGAGTCGTATGCACAGAATTACGTCACTCGGACCAATTGGTTTGCGTGAACTTTTTTCAATTTTTGACGTCGTTTGTTTCTCCTCAGAAATTACATTGATGCACTTTATCTTGATTTAATCTATATTAGAACCACATTAAATAAACTTTGAGATTCAAAGTCGCGATGAACACTGTCAAAATTCAATAATCTCGTCAAATATATTATTAATTCATTCACATGATTCTTCATAAATAAATCCTCAGAACACGTATTTCAACTTTAACAGCATCCACCAGTTTATTATCTTCCTACATACAGACGTGAACCTGAGCCTTGACAAGACAGGACTAACATTTTCAATAATATTAAACTTCCTATGATATCATTGTTGTACAAGAAAAATTACGTATTTTCATTTATCAATTTTTAGAAGCACGACGCAACAACTCGGTTCCAGGATCTTCTGTTGCTCTTTGGCTGTCGACCCGCGACGTATAGTGGTCAGCAATTTTCTCTCTGGTCGCGGCAGCGAAGATGCTGTCTCCGTTCGTTGCGCCGCCCTCTCCGTACATGAAACATAAAAAAAATACAAAACTTTAGGCAATTCACAACCATTACAAAATATTACAAAAATACATAAACAAAAACTAAATTAAACTTATATTCACCTGCAAACTGGGCTGACACTGGTGGATGGGTGACGCTTCAATTTCGTCCCACTACACAACGTGCTAAGCGGCCACTGAGCCACACCGTCATATACAATATCTGATAAAATTACATTGTCGAAGGATATCAGTGATAAAGTTCGCTGATGACATTGCTGTTCTCAGTAGAAGGGAAGCGTAATCGCTGAACACATTGAAATGGAATGAACAGTCTAATGAATACAGGATATGGACTGAGAGCGAACCGAACAAAGAGGAAAGTAGACAAGTAGCAGAAACGGGATTAGTAGGAAATTTAACTTCAAAACTGTGGATCACAAAGTAGACGAAGTTAAGGAAAACTGCAAAGTAACACTTGACAGACGAAGCCGGAACGACATAAAAAGTAGATTAACATAGTCAAAGAGGCTATTCCAGGCCAAGAGAAGTCTGGTAGTATCAAACAAAGGCCTGAAGGTGCGTTTGTAGCAGAACATTCTATGGTAGTGAATCGTAGACTGTGGAAAGACCGGAAAGGAAGAGAATCTAAGAGTTTGAGACGCGGTGCTATAGAAGGATGTTGAAAATTAGGTTGACGGGTAAGGAATCGGCGAAGAAAGAAATGTATGGAAAACACTGACAAGATGAAGAGACAGAATGATAGGACAAGCGTTAAGACATCGGTCGATAACTTCCATCGTACAAAACGGAGCTCTAGAGGGTAAAAATTAGTAGAAGATAAAAAATGGAACATATCCAATAGATACACCATATGATCAAAAGTATCCGGGCACCTGGCTGAAAATGACTGACAAGTTCGTCGCGCCCTCCATCGGTAATGCTGGAATTCAGTATGGTGTTGGCCCACCCTTAGCCTTTATGACAGCTTCCACTCTCGCAGGCATACGTTCAATCAGGTGTTGGGAAGGTTTCTTGGGGAATGGCAGCCCGTCCTTCACTGAGTGCTGCACTAAGGAGCGGTGGGTGAGGCCTGGCACGAAGTCGGCGTTCCAAGACACCCCCAAGGTGTTCTATACGATTCAGGTCAGGACTCTGTGCAGGTCAGTCCATTGCAGGGATGTTATTGTCGTGTAACCAGTGCGTCACTGTCCTTGAATTATGAATAGGTGCTCGATTGTGTTGGAAGATGCAATCAAAAAAAAATGGTTCAAATGGCTCTGAGCACTATGGGACTCAACTGCTGAGGTCATTAGTCCCCTAGAACTTAGAACTAGTTAAACCTAACTAACCTAAGGACATCACACACATCCATGCCCGAGGCAGGATTCGAACCTGCGACCGTAGCGGTCTCGCGGTTCCAGACTGCAGCGCCAGAACCGCGCGGCCACCTCGGCCGGCAAGATGCAATCTCCATCCCTGAATCGCCCTTCAACAGTGGGAAGCAAGGGGGTGCTTAAAACATCAATGTAGGCCTGTGCTGTGACAGTTCCACGCCAAACAACAAGGAGTGAAAGCCACCCCATGAAAAACACGACCACACCATAACAGCACCGCCTCCGAATTTTACTGTTGGCACTACACACGCTGGCAAATGACGTTCACCGGGCATTATCCATACGCAGACCCTGCCATCGGAACGTCATATTGTGTAACGTGATGCGTCACTCCATACAACGTTTTTCCACTGTTTAATTGTCCAATGTTTACGCTGCTTACAGCAAGCGAGGCGTCGTTTGGCATTTACCGGTGTTCAAAATGGCTCCGAGCACTATGGGACTCAACTGCTGTGGTCATTAGTCCCCTAGAACTTAGAACTACTTAAACCTAACTAACCTAAGGACATCACACACACCCATGCCCGAGGCAGGATTCGAACCTGCGACCGTAGCAGCAGCGCGGCTCCGGACTGGAGCGCCTAGAACCGCACGGCCAATGCGGCCGGCTTTACCGGTGTGATGTGTGGCTTATGAGCAGCTGCTCGACCATGAAATCCAAGTATTCTCACCTCCCGCCTAACTGTTATAGCACTTGCAGTGGATCCTGATGCAGTTTGGAATTTCTGTGTGATGGTCTGGTTAGATACCTGCCTATTATAGGCGGCCGAAGTGGCCGAGCGGTTCTAGGCGCTACAGTCTGGAACTGCGCGACCGCTACGGTCTCAGGTTCGAATCCAGCCTCGGGCATGGATGTGTGTGATGTTCTTAGGTTAGTTAGGTGTAAGTAGTTCTAAGTTCTAGGGGACTGATGACCTCCGAAGTTAAGTCCCATAGTGCTCGGAGCCATTTGAACCATTTTTTTGCCTATTACACATTACGTTCGTCTTCAACTGTCGGCGGCCTCTGTTAGTCATCAGACGAGGTCGGCCTCCACGCTTTTGAGCTGTATGTGCCCCTTCACGTTTACGCTTCACTGTAACATCAGAAACAGTGGACCTAGGGATGTTTATGAGTGTGGAAATCTCGCGTACAGACGTATGACACACCTAATCACCTGATGGAAATGCCGTGTGGCTAGAGCCTCCCGTCGGGTAGACCGTTCGCCTGGTGCAAGTCTTTCGAGTTGACGCCACTTCGCTACTTGCATGTCGATGGGGATGAAATGATGATGATAAGGACAACACGACACCCAGTCCCTGAGCGGAGGAAATCTCCGACCCAGCCGGGTATCGAACCCAGGCCGTTAGGCATGACATTCTGAGTTTAAACACTTTCGCTAGCAAACAAACTCCCCAGACATGAACATTATTGAGCATATCTGGAAAGCCTTGCAACGTGCTGCTGAGAAGAGATCTCCACGCCCTCGTACTCACACGGGTTGACAGACAGCCCTTCAGGATTCACGGTGTCAGTTCCCTCCAGTACTACTTCAGACACTAGTAGAGTCCATTCCACGTCGTGTTGCGGCACTTCTGCTTGTTCGCCGGGGCCCTATACGCTCTTAGGCAGGTGTTCTTTCACTCTTCAGCGTAAATTACAAGACCTTTTAAATTTCCTGCCACTTACCCCCTGATTAGGCGACCCACCGGTAATACACATACTTTCTTGTACACCTAAGGCTGTTGTTCTCACTGTGACGGTGTTGCCGTTGTGCCCATTGGTCACACTCAGTGGTAACTGTCTTATTATTCAGCGAAGGTAACGATCATTGCATTCGCCCGTCTATTTTGATTAGAAGTCTCTTTACTGATTGGGGAGATCTGTGACGATTTCCCACATGATTGTAAGTTTGTTGTTTCCTGACCCCCTGGCTAACGACCTGGCAGTATTCAGACCTAATAAGCAATAACATTGTTAATCGACGTCATACCAGAAGCAGGTGTAAGGGCACTGTCCACGCAAACAAATTACGCGTTCAACATAAATTGTTTATACTTAACATCTTCAACTGTTGTAGTCCTGTCTTCCTCAGTTGCGTGTAATATTACGGTATATTGATAATTTTTACTTATGGACCGTCTGACAGCAACTGAATAAAACACAATTTTAGTGCCATACGCGTTTCGCCTTTATTTTCTGAAAGGCATCATCAGTGGCCTGGAATATGTACATATGTTTGCTATTTAATTTACATTTTTGTCACTGTGCCGCTGGCCAGTGTGGCCGAGCGGTTCTAGGCGCTACAGTCTGGAACTGCGTGACCGCTACGGTCGCAGGTTCGAATCCTGCCTCGGGCATGGATGTGTGTGCTGTCCTTAGGTTAGTTAGGTTTAAGTAGTTCTAAGTTCTAGGGGACTGATGACCACAGATGTTAAGTCCCATAGTGCTCAGAGCCATTTTGTCACTGTGCCTATAGGTTATAAACATACATAGGCATGACATACAGGAATTTTGAAACACGAT